>NC_137844.1:39270739-41818978 GCF_948465745.1 Chenopodium album
GTCAGCAAAAAAAGCTAAGTAATCATCACATATCAGAATACAGAAAATAATAGAATAATTAACATTACTAGCTCACTTAAACAATATAGTTCAAAACTACATTACACATTGTACTATGGAAATAACCTTTATCTGACTCAACCTCGAATAATAATACAAACCTTTACTCAACTCATCTATCCCATAAGTGTACCACACTCTTTGTTTTATCGAAAATTTCACCAAATGTCCTTGAATAATTTTTTTATTCACCAAAATACCCATCAAAACTTTCAAATTCACCTTACGCCCCTAAGTTTAACAAAAATGTCACCAAATACCCTTAATGAGTAACGGACGTTAACTCCGTTCGTCATTAAGGCTAAATATGCCACGTGGCATGCTAGGATTGGTTCTCTTTTAAGTTTTTAATTTAATTATAACTAATAAAAAAAAACTAAAAACTTAAAAATAAAAAACCCTGGCCACCTCCCTTCCCCCGTCAACCCAGCCCTATGCCAGCCAACCGCGGGCATCCACCCCCACCCCCAACCCCTCCCCCGCGCCGGTGCCGGCGTGACCCCTCCCTCGCCGGAGATTCCATCCCCCAACCACAACCCCGTTCCCTCCTCTATCCCCCATCGCGACAAACACCAAAAACCCCCCAATCGGAAAACCCTCTCCTTTCTCCCTCGAAAAATCCACCCCACCGCCGACGTCCAAGAACCCCTCCCCGCGATGGTGAACCCAAACCAACCATCCCCCTCCCTGGACCACCACGCCAAAACCCCGAAATTGAAAACCCCAAAATCGAAATCTAGGGTTTTGATTTGGGGATTTCAATTTTGGGGTTTAATTAAGGTGTCGAGCATGGTGGTTTAAGGGGGGGGAAGTGGTTGGAGATGGTGGGGGATGGACGAACAAGCTTCGCCGGTGCAAGGGATGGGGTTTGGGGGCTGGTTGGGCACCATCGGGAGGGGGGATAGGTTTTTTCGAGTTGTGGGTGGGGTTTTAGGGTGGGGGAAAGTGGTTTTGGGAAGGAGAAGGGCGGCGACGAGGAGAGGAGTGACTGGCGATGTCGGTGCTGTCGGTGGGGGTGGTGGCGGGGACTGGGGCTGGGCTTTGGTGGGTGGCGCCGGTGTGGGGATTCGGGCAGAATCCACACCGGTATGGTTGGGGGTTCAGGCGATTCTCGCCGGCGGGGGTGGTGGCGGGGACTGAGGTTGGGCTTTGGTGGGTAGGTTTTTTTATTTTTTTATTTTAATTTTTATAAAGAATCAATTAATTATTTTTAAAATTTAAATAATTAAATAAACAACCATTAAAATTTTGCCACATGGCATAATTAGGCTTTAATGACTAACAGAGTTAACTTCCGTTAGTCATTTGGGCATTTAGTAAAAATTTTGTAAAACTCAAGAGTATTTGGTGAATTTAAAAGTTTTGATGGGTATTTGATGAATAAAAAAATTACTCGGGGGCATTTGGTAAAATTTCCGTTGTTTTATACGTAGTCTTGGACATGGGTAATTCGAATAAGAAACCTACAAGTATAAAAACTTGAATACTCTCAATAACCAGAAAAACACCTTAAATCTGACCACATATGGGCCAATTCCCACTGTAGGGGACCATAGAAAAATAAATAATAAAAATTGTACCTCATTCTTAACTCATGATTATCATCCTTTTACCAACATGCCAAGGACTAAGGTATATAACGCAAAGCCTCAAACCAAGAACAAAATAATCATTCTCAACCTTTTGATCTCGTACTTGATCAATTAATCATTCATAAACTAATAAATAATATCTCAACAATGCCACAGATTCCCAAATAACATAACAAATCAATTCATAAATATCTCAACTTTTAGGGCAATCAAACTAGTACCCAAAATTAATTAACTCACAATTCAAAAATAATACTCTGCATTAATTACCCTAAACCTCGATAAAACAATACTCCCTATAGCAACAACATTAAAACCCTAGAAATAATCAATCATAAACAATAAAAGTAATATGATACTCATATCCAATCAAATCATATAATACCAATAATCAATCATATACATATACAAACTTGATCACACGAATTACAATTATAGATTTACACATAATAATAATACAGAGTACAATCAATAAACAAATTATAACCAAACAATTCTAATAATTTAATACAATTACATTATAATTAAGCAACTCCAATAGAACGATAGTGTGATTACCTAGTAATTAAAGGGATGCAAATATGTTCTACGCCTCCATTCACTTGCGGGTAAGAGATAAAAAATCGTCTCATATACTTGACACATACAACACCAAAAAAACTATGATGATAATTATAAAAAGAATTAATGTCACTAGTATCTAAATTGTGCATGACAGTGATTGAAAATTGTTTCCATTAGCGCTCTTGCTACCCAATATTCACACGCCAATCAAGATTGAGCTTCAACAACAAAATATGAAGGAGTACATTAAAAGGGGCAAAGAAAATAAACAGCAAGCGGAAATAGAAGCTATGTGAAAGGTTTTGTATAATTATAGCTTCTAGGATTTAAAGATATATATACATATATTTAATAGCTCATAAAAGAGTCCGACTAAAATAACAGGAGGTTTTATAAATTTATAAAATAAAAAGATATAATATAGAATATATATGAAAACTTTAAATTTTATAATTTATAAAATAACAAAGTATACGGGTATTATACTTATCTGGTAAATATTCAACCTGGTTAAAATCGCCAACTAACACAACATTCGGGTAAGAAGCTAAAATATCATAAATTTCCGACCACACAGTCATACGATCAGAAACTTGAGGCGCACCATATAGAAATAGGACATGTTTTATAACCAAATTCTCCACAACTCGACACAATATTATATGTGAAGAAACCCAGAAAGGGTAAATCAAAACTGGGCAAACCACAACACACAAAGCCCACCACTAAGACCCGCCGAATCCATACCTACAAAACTTGAACATGACAAGGAAGATAATTTATGCATTACAGAATTTACAAACACTATTGTTTCAGCTAAAAAAATAATGTCGACACCACAAGAGTGGACTAACGACACAATGTAAGGAACTTTAGGGGAGTCCTCCTGACCCAAACCCCTACAGTTCCACGACATAATCTTCATCTATCACCTGGTGGCCTTGAACGGGCGGCCACCAAGCCCTCAGAAAAAGAACTAGAATAAGACACCTAATCTGGAAAAGAAGTACCAATTCCTTTACGTTTCTTAAACGGGAGCCAAGATAAACTACTAGTAGCAATAATCTCCAAACCTTTTTTCCCAAAACAGAACAGAAAATCCATAGCAAAAATCGAAGCCGATCTCTTCTTAGAACACACTGAAATCACCCTTTCTAACAGTGAAGAGCATCGTGCTGCCTTTTTCATTGAAATCGGCAAAGAACTAAATAAATTTGGCCGTTTAAGCAGGTAGAATCTCTTTTTGAACCTCGAGGGTCGAGGAGAGTAAGTAGATTGGGTAGCAGTATTGCAGGGTGATGGTTGATAAGAGTCAAGGCAAAGTCGGCTTTTTCCTGGATCATGTAGGGATGCTTATGGGTTGAGAGATTGGGTTGGTTTGTGTTTGGCATGATTCATTTGGAGTAAGGTCAATGTGTGTTGTTGTTTCTGATTGTGATTTCCTCTTTTTCACGAGTGACAAAGATAGAGTAGTAAACTCACTAGGTCTTTTGAGGGGTTGATTACTCTAGGGTTGGGGTGGCTCAATGTTTTTGGATTCACTATGGTTGTTCGATATTTTTCAATATTCAAATTTGAGAGATTATGGGAATGTAAAATAACAGGCTTACACGACCCATTCTTATCAACAACAAAAGGAGCAGGGCTATAATGATTCAAATGGCAAGCATTCTTCTTATGGTCAACTCAATTGCAGTTAGCGCACAAAATAAACATATTCTTATATCTGAAATTAATCCAATTATACTCAGATTTCCCAAGGTCCAAGTAAAAGCCGGATAATAATGGTTCTAAAACATGAAAGTGAAGTTTTACTCTAACCACGCATTTAATTGATCCAGTAATAGGTTCATCGGAACACATAATAATTCCAGCCATAGTAAGCATTGGATTAATGAGATTAATCTCACATAAGTTCAAAGGTACCTCATCAAGATGAACCCAAATAGCAGCCTAGTCAAAATTCACATCTCTGATTGACTTACTCTGAGTCCAAGGAGTAAAGACCAAGAGAGTCGCTTGGTACGCCACAGAACCTTATTGTAGCATAGCTTCTCGATCACGAACGTCCTCACAAAGAAACAAGAAAATACTATTGAATTTCTGGACTTTAATTTCCCAAAATGTAATCCACTGGCTGAAAACCCACTTTTGGATTCGGGTCTCTTTTGTAGTCTATGAACTTTCCCAGTACAAGATGATTGAGGAAGCAAGGAATACGGCTTGAGGATGATCGTCGCCGGCTTATATGTGCGAATTTATTGACTGTCATCCTAAACGAAATAGGGGAAATTTAAATAGGGGATTTTATTGTGATGTAGGGTCACCGAAAAGAACAAGGAATTGAAGAATTAAAGTGGTTTTTTGTGAACTTTAATTTGATCCTAGCTTTTATAATTAAAATTTGAGGTTTGTGGAGCCATGGAAGAGTAGAAAAAACGGTGGAAGACGGTGAAAAAGTTGGGGTTTTGGGGATGAGGCTCTAGCACTCTAGAGAGAGAAGCTCTCTTTTTAGAGAGAAACATTTTTGTAGATAGAAATGTTCAATGATCAATAAAGTTGAAGTATTGTAGGGTTACTATTCCCATTTAATATTGGCTAAAAGTTTTTTTTTTAAATTTAATGATTAGAAAGTTAGAGTAGGATAATAATTATCACCCGCTAAGCATCCGATCCACCCGTTTCACCCGTGGATGAAGGATGGATCGGATGCGGGTGATGGGTGATGGGTTTTACGGGTGGATCGGGTGGAGTGGATGGTGGATTCCAGTGGACGCGGGTGAAGCTCCATCCGACTTGAATCCGATTTGTTGCCATTCCTAAGAACATGTGCATTATTGTTGAAACTAATGCTTATGCGCTTAAGAAAACAATAGAGGAGGTTGAGAATTATGGTACGAGTGAGCTAGCAGTCATCGTAAGAGATCTTGAGGAGCTTCTTAAGACGGATAACAAAAAAGAGTTCAACTTTATCTCAAGAGAGGCAAACTTCGTGGCTCATTACTTGGATAAATTGGCTAATGAGATGGAGGAACATGAAGTTTATCATAGTTATGTTCCTGCTTGTGCAAGAAGATGCTATGAAGAGGATTTCTTTGATAGTATTAGCTGATCTACAGTACGGTCTATTTGTTGCGACTTGGGGCTTGTTCACATTTACTTAATTTCAGTTCAGTTCAGTTCAGCTCCAATCAGTTTAGTTCAGTTAAGCACCAATCAGTTCAGTTCAGTTCAGCTCCAATCAGTTCAGTTCAGCTCCTAATTTCCCTCTCTCATAAAATATTCTTTTCATCTCAGTTCAAGTTAGCTCAATTCAGTTCAGTTCAGTTGAATTCAGCTCCAATCAGTTCAATTCAGTTCAGCTCAACTCAGTTCAGTAAATGTGAACAGGCCGTTGGAGAAACAATGTTGAATGAATTACTTTTTTTTTGAACGGAAAGTAATAATATCATAAATAATAGCCATACGACATCTACAATAATAAAGATTTGTAAACCACAGATGTAGAGAGAGTATCATAACTTTTACAATCAAAATCATAACTAATTTGCATATTTGGCATAGCTCATACTCCGCCGCTTCAAGCTTGACGCGAGCAATGATTTTCGTTGTCTTTGCATCTTTCCAAGTTGAGACCTCCGCAATCTGCACTGATGTTTTGATCAACCAGTTGATGACAAATCCCAGACCCATATGAATCCAAATCACCTTCCTAATTATTATAAGAACCCTAAAAATAAAACCCCCATTCGTGGATGAGAATCAAAATCCCAGAAATTTGGGGAAAACCCTGAAAATTGGTACCGAATCTCACAGATGGAGAGAACAAAACAAAACAAACAAACCAAAACGTAAAGCAAAACAAAAAACTAAATTGAATTAAAGAAAAAGGGTCGGAAATAGTCTAAACGGCCAAGAAAACTAAACCCTAAAAGAGATAGGAGAGAGAAGAGAGAAAAAAAAAAGGGGCTTTCGTTGATAGGAAATACTTTTGCATACTTACTTTCAATGTTTTCTAGTTTGGTATTTTGATGTAAGACTTTTAGTATCATCAAGCTGGACGTTGTTGGTAGGATTGGACTGGCTTTGTTTAATTAATTTCAGTGGGAGTACCTTTAATTTGACTTATCTATAACTATAACTAAAATAAAAACCGCTTATATCACCACTGTACACATGTAAATTTCTCAAGAAAAATTTTCCCTCCAAAATTGCTTATGACATCATTTTTATCATATGTTTTTCCTTCCAAATTCAATATCAGGAAAATAATATTTAATAAATAAATTAAAGTGTGAACGTCAATTAACCAAAAGCATATTAATGATATTTCTCTTTCCAAAAACCCACATTTTGTGAATTAATTATTTTATATTGTATTGAATTTTTTATTCTAATTCGTGCATCGCACGATTGCTAATCTAGTACATTATATAGCTAACTAGAGTAGTACTAGATTTGAATAAGAGTTCTATTAAGGGTTTATTTTGTGATTAACTTGTAAACAGAGGTTGTATAGACTATAGATAATGGTCAAGGGAGCTAACCCAAACCCGCCCGAAAAAAGCCCGCCTTAGCTCGACTAAGCCGCTACTTTTTTGCGGGTTTGGGCATGAGATATAATGTTAAGGGTGAACCCGATTTTATGATCACCTTTACATGAAACTGAACTTACACTTAACCTAATATTATCCGACAAATGATTTGATTCAACTTAACAACGATTTGAACCTAAACTTGCACTCAACACTTGAAGATCGAAAACAGATTACAATCGGCATAACTTGTTATTGATTTGAATCATGGTGATTGTAGTTTGATATCATCCCACCTGTCGAAGCTATAGTCGCGATGTGGATTGTATTGATCCATCTGTCGGTACCCAACCTAAAACTAACGTGAAACAAAATGTCGACACGACTTATTTGAACCAAAATGATCCAAACCCATACTTACCTATCATAAACCGAGCTTAGCTCAGCCCAGCAAGGTCCTAGACCAGCATAGGGGCATTTTGGGTATTTCACGGTTAATGAATGTAGAAAATACAATGAGCAAATGCAATATATGTTTAGGTATACACATATAAAAGGCTTTCACTCATGTTTCCCGTTTTTCATTTTTAGAAGCTTGGTTTTTGTTTTAGCGGCACTGTTCTTCCTTCTCTAAAGCATCTAAGCTGCTCTTTGATATCGTTTTTCCGGCTAAACTTCTCAAGATATCTATAATGGAGTGGTGACCAGGTTAGTTCTTGTCTTTGAATTTAGAAATTACGCACTTTAGTTTGAGAAATGTGCGAATTTTAGTGTGAATTTTGGTCTGGATTTCTAGGGTTAACTGTAGATTAAATGTTCTTTGTGTTTGGCTTGTGAATTTCTGGCTTAAGGTTATTAAATTTTTGCTTAATTTGGGAATTTAGGGGTTTAGGGTTTTCAGTCGGTTTTGATTAGATTGCATGCAAGCTAGTAGATTTGAATTTTAGTTTGAATTAGTTGAATTATACTTTGAATTAGTTGAATATGAGTTTATATAATTTGAGTTTATATAATTCGAAATTCGAATATACTCGGAATTTAGGTAGTCGAGTATAATCGAACTCAAAAGTACTCCAATTTTGGGGGCTATCTGTTATACCTCGTATTTTTATACATATTTTAATTAAAATAGGTATTTTGAGAAGTATTTAATTAAATTGAATTGTTTATTTAAAGTATTTTAATTATTTATTTTATTTAAGTTTGGAAATATTTATAAAAGGAAAGTTTATTTAATTAATTAATTTGATTAAGTTGGGGTTTAATTTAAGGAAAGTTTTATTTTAGTAAGGTTTTATTAGGGATGGAATTAGGAAAATTAAAAGAGGAAAGTTAGGAAAAAGGGTTTCTAGAGAAGGGGTATAAATATTCCACACATGAGGCAAATCAAACTTTGCCCAGAGTGGAGAAAACCCAAGGTAAACTTCTCTCTCCTTTCTCCTTATTTTTCTTTCTTTTTCTTTCTCTTTTTCCCCTTCCCCTTTTTCTTCTTTTCAGCTTCCCCTTCACCACCACTGGCCGACCACCAGCAGCGGTGGCCGCCAGCAGTCGGCCGAGCCAGCCACCGGCGTCGACAGCAGCCTGGTGGCTATCGACTGCCATGGCTTGCGAAAAAAAATTGAATCTTTATTTTTAAAAACCAATTTATTCCTAAATCTAATTGTTAATTATGAGTTTTGGGATTTGATTTTGATGTTTGGTTATAAGGATTATGCTAATTAATTTTCAGATTATGTTTTTAATTAAAAAGCCCCAATTTTTGAAACCCTAGGTTCTTGATTTATAAATTATTGAAGGCTTATGATGTATAATGGTTTAGACCTTTGGTTAAAGTGTTTTAAGGCTTAATTACAGCAAGTTTTAATTAAAATATAGTGCTGGAATTTTCAGTAGAGCATTTAAAATCAAGTTTCTTTAAGGAATTTTAATTACCCATTAATTGGGATTAAAGTATGATGTTTAAAGTATAATTTTAGCTTATTTTAATTAAATTATGAGGGGTTTTATAATAGTATATATTGCTGGAAATTTGTGTAGAGAGGATTTTAATACTCTTCTATGATTTTAAATTGTAGGAGACTTTGAAGTGAGCGATTTCTATTAGTCGTGGCGATTTTAAGATCGTATACAAGGTACGTTCGCGTACTTAGCATAATTATATTGATGTAGTAGCATGCTAAATGTGTTTGATTGATTATAAGTAGTATCATGCTAGGTTTGGATTTGAAATTACGATTTGGATGTTATTGGTGATTGGATTATGAAGCATGATTTATTTGTGATGGATTATTGAATGGAAAATAATAGTTTGGAATATTATTTATGAACCACATATTTAATTGTGGCATGTTAGAGAGCATGTTTAATTAAACTAAATGTTTAATTTGGTTTGGAATATTGAAAAGTAATTTTATTATGGTTCATGTAATTTTTATTGATGTTATAAGCATGAGGAAAAAGCTATATAAGTGTCTATGTACACGAGGATTAAATTGTATGTTGGTGCCTTAGTGCACTTAAGGTGTTTTTAACACCGAGGGATAGGATTTGTGGCGCTTTATGCGTTTAAGGTGTCATTGGCACCAAGGTAGAATTAAAAAGGATTCAACATTAAATATTATGTGGTCACTAATTATTCAAGAATTAAATTGGTATATTTGATTGTTTGAATAATTATTGTTGATTGAATGATTATAGTTTGAGAGTCATCACCAAGTTTAATAATTTGTAAATAACGTAAAGTGAAAGAGATTACGCACCAAAACTCTTGGAACGTATACACCTTGAGTATGAACATGTGGGGGGAGTTATGTGACTGTATATTTGATCATAACTTCTACTGAGTACAAGACGCTGTACATTCCTTTTATTATAATTATGCGCAGGAATTCCGCCACCTATGAGTGGTTATTGATGCTGGCACGGTTAGCTCCCGTGTTAGTAACCTCAATTTATTTGGGAGAGGTTGAGTGGGAAACCCGTTCAATGCGTAGTCAGCATTAAAGAAATTATGTAGTGTCTAGTGAGAAATTTTATTGAATGTTGTATGCTTGAAAAATAGGTGCAACGAGGTAAGTTATGTGTTGATAGGAAATTGTATGCTAGTGTGTTGATTACGCTTATGTACTCAGCTTTGCTGATTGTGTGTGTTTTGTGTGTTTGTTGGCCTTGTCTTTATCTTGGCCCTATGATGACCCATTTTTAATGGAGAGTAGTGGATACAAGTAGAGAGAAGCTTTTCAGGTGATGAAGCATTTTCATGAATGGGCATGAATGAAGAGCGCATCATGCTAGTTTCTATAAGTATATGATGTGTTTATTGTTTTATTTATTTATGCCTTTATTATTATGCATGACTAACGAAAGGTTTTGAGTTTGGTTTTGGTTTTAATAAGGGCCTACGATGGTTCCAAGTTGTAGGTTGATTTAATTTTACTTCGTTGACTTTGGTTTGACTTTATTTTCGTTGATTGACTTTTCAAGTTGACTTGTTTTGAATTATTTTGAAATTAGTCTTCCGCTGTGTGTCTTTGATAGGTTCCTTAACCGCTTTCACGGTGGCGGTAATGTCTTAGATATTCCTATTCAAAGTTTTAAACAGGGCAAAACAGGTATTTAAAAGGAAGGAATTTCTAGGGTGTTACACTATCGTTTGGGAAGGTGATGGGTGGTGCGAAATTAGGGAGTTTATTTGCAGCCTGCTCTGTTTTTTAGGGTGCATGGGGGCTGATTGGTGAGTTAGAAAGAAAAAGAGGGAGGTACGGTGCAGGATAATAATTTCTAAGGTGAAGTTTTAGGGGTGGGGGGTTTATTTGCGGGTGCAGGGGGCTGATTGGGGGCTAATTGGTGAGTGAGAAAGAAGAAGAGGGAGGTGTGGTGTAGGATAATTATTTATGGGGTGAAGATTAAGGGGTGGGGGTTTATTTGCGGCCTGCTCTGTTTTTAAGGTGTAGGGGGCTGATTGGGCTTATTTGGGCTGATTGGAGAGTGAGAAAGAAGAAGAGGGAGGTACGGTGTAGGATAATGATTTATGGGGTGAAGTTTAAGGGGCAAGCTTTAAACAAGGTATACCATACTTAATCCATGCCCCACTTCACTGTAACTTGTTAAAAACACAGCACAACAATGTCATAACATTGATTATCCTTACTACTTTAGTGCCCTTTCATTGTATTTTGCCTTTGCACAAGTTGTTGTCTAAATTGTGGAATAATTATGTGCAAAAGCTCTATTTATCTCTGCTATTTTCCTATGTATGGCATTACCAATTCCTTTAGTATGATAATGTGCAATAGCATCCACTATTTTGGCCCTGATGCTGGTTTTTTTATTTTTCTTGCAAGTTTTTTTCTGCCCTTGATTACTAATGGATGGCATTACAAGTTCTTGTGTAAATTGTGGAATGATGATGAGCAAGAGCTATTGATTTGTTAATGTGAGATTGACGTAGCTATTATATACTTCTTCCCTTCAATTTAGACACATATGGAACAGAGGGCAGAGGTCAGTTGGTCAAAACTTACTTAATCCGTGATAACCACACAATTTATGTTTTAAATCATGCATATAGATATAGAGGGTTTTAAATCATGCTAAAGAGTTTTATAATGGTACATGGTAAATATAGTTTATTAAAGGCTAATTCACTACTTACATTGTTTATAAAAATATATTTAAATGTCTACTATTAAAAATTACTAGCTAAGATGTGGGAAAGTGTATTTTTCAATTTTAATATAAATGAATACAAATATACATTACTATAAGTCTCCAATGTGCGATATCAGATTAGTGAACTGGTGCTTCTGCGATTTCATGACCATTACTATAACCCGATGTGTGTAATACACTGTTAGGTTCTCAAACCCGTGCTTCAACTTATTATATTTCTTAGTTCTGGGATAGTCAATAGTTGACCTTGAATACATGTTTAGTTTCTCTTGGTGGGCTAGCTTTTCTTTGGAATTTACTGCTGTATTGTTTTATGTGATTCACTTGTTATTTGTCTTCATTACATTGCTTATCCCTACTACCCAGTGCCCTTTCATTGTAAAGTGCCCTTGCACAAGTTCTTGTCTAAATTGTGGCTAGTACCTTAAGTGCTATGAATTGTGAGTATGAGGAATAGGTTGTTGGGATATTTTGGGATAAGGTATACTGGTATAGCTTATGCTTATGATTTTGTATCTAGGACAGAGCTCTGGCACTGTACTTATTTTATTGTGCTAAAGATCATATCTATGCAGGGAGAGCAAAATCCAAAAAGCATAAGCCACCAGAGGCAACGCAAGACAGGGAACATTCAATGTTTGAATCTGATTCTGACTTCCGTCCTAAGACAGATTTAGAATCGGATAGCTGGAGTGGAGATTCAGAAAGCATGATTAGTGAAGTTGTTTCCCTTCACGAGAAGACTAAAAAACAAGGAGAAGGAAAAAAAAGGAAAGGGAAAAACAATTGGCGACGAAAAAGTTGAAGGAAAAAATGACCGATAAAGATGATGAAAGTGTATGGATTATTTTTACTTTAATATTGTAATTTGCTTTTAGTCCTTTATAATGCAACATAACTGTTTATAATGCAACATTACATGGTTGATTTTTGTAGGAACCAAGCCATAATTCAATCGGTGATCACTTAATTAAAAAAACCCGTCGGATAGCTAGAGAGAAATCCAATCATGGTACAAAGGCACTTGATCCTGTTGTATATGTGGTGAGTGGATGTTCTGTTTAGAGGGTATTTTATATGTGTTATTTGTACTAGTCATATATATGTGTTCACTAAATTCTTGTATCCATAGTAGGATATATGTTGTGTATCCATGTGGCTTGATTTGTTGTTTCACGTGTTAGAAGTTAGAACTATATATCTATTATATGTAACTTAGTGTGTCACTTTTTTATTTTGGTGCACAATGTTTAACCTTTTATGCAAGCATTAGCAAACCATAATCTATTTAAGCCCACAAAGATACTTGCAATTTGTGAATGATTGAAGTGCTTTATTTTGTTTTAATGCTGAAAAGTACATGCTATATACAGTTCTTCTAGATGCCTTTCTTCAATGAAAACCTTGATCGTGGTTTCTGTATCTCTATGAATCTGATTTTTATTTCTTATTCATCCAGCTGATATTTTAAGGCATGGACTTTACCATATTCATCCATCTAGCTGCAAATTACATGCTATATACAGTAGCACATGATTTATATCTGACATACGCTGACTATTTCTTTCGACACTTTTGATGATTCTAATAGGATAATTCGAAAAGTGTGGGAGGACAAGTAAAGGAGGCCGTCAAAGTAATAGCAACCTATTGCGAGGATAAGAAGGTGAAATGATTTTACTTTTTCTCTATATTTTGTTATATTTGTCAGTTCTAATTGTGGAAGTATAACTTATCTTTTTTCTTCTATTTTCATTGAACGCAATATCGAATGTCAATTGTGCCATGGAGACTTTAGGGAGGGTTGTTGCTTCCTTTGACCCTACCAAGAGGCGCATTGTAAATGAGATGGGGTTTGGAAAACTGTTGTACATTGCCGGGAAACGTCTCCCATGACACTTTTCATACTAGATTGCTACCAGAGTAGATGTGAAGAATAAAACTTTGGTGGCCGTCGATGGAAAACAAATTCGGTTGAACGCAGTCCAAGTGTGTTGGGTTCTTGGCCTTCCAAAGGGGACAAAACCACTTCCAAGGAAATGTGTTGATGAGGCTTTAGAAGCCTATTTATACGACAAGTACCGCACAGCTATGGGATACGACACTTCTGGAATTTATAGGACCACTCTCATAAATGCAGTTGAGGCCCCGTTAGTTGAGGAGGAAGAATTTAAGCATGTTTTTGTGCTGTTAGTGCTGAACATTCTATGTTCAACATCCTGTCATGAGTGAGCAAGAGGCAGATGCACCCAATTGTTGTGGCTGCTGACCAACCAAAGAAGTATGATTGGTGTTCTCTAGTGTTGGATGATTTACTCCATGCTCTACGTAATTTCAGTTAGAGGTTCTATGCGGAAGGGTGGGCTCCTTGTCTCGGGGGATGTACATATTTCTTGTCGGTAAGTGTAAGATTTTTTTTTCAAAAGAATTTATAATCTTGAATTGAAAAGATTTTGATGCAAGTTTTTGTTGTATTAGCTAGTAAAGCTTTAAAAGAAAATGCAGAACTTTAGAGTATAATCATGCTGACCTTATTTTGGGTGTGATGATTGGTGAGATATAAGAGGGAAAATGAACATGTGGCAGATAGAGTAACATAGAGACATAAAATAACAGAGAATTGATTATTAAAAATGGAAGAAAAAACATCAAATTTGGCCTTAAAATAAAATAAGGAAGCAAATTTTAATGAGTGGGTTATTTAAACGAAGATCATTGTTTCCAATAACATGACACGTGGCTCTCATGTTGTAAAAATGTAGATCTTTTATTTGGATAGACTTAGTAGGGTTCCAGTACAACGGGATGTTTTCCCCCGCATTAAAGTGTGGACCACGGAGGAGATGATGAAAGCGGAAAAGGAATATCAATTACCAAGTCGTGATTTTGAGAAACTCGGGGTAAGTGTTGTTCAAATTTTCCTTATCTACTACTCCTAAGTGCTAGCTTTCTTAAGTTTCTTAAGTTGCTATAGTTTTATACTTAGTTTTATACTTAGCTCAGCTTCTGTTGTTCTATTTTATACTAATAATAATTCATGTTATGTAGTCCCTTTTACGAGGAGGAGGTGGCATACGGTATACGTAACCACCCAAAACGAGATATGGACACTCTCCCGACTCGAAGGCATTTGAAAAGGAGAAGGAATGATGAGGAGTTTGACTCTGAGGACACCAAGGAGGAGTTGGAAAAGTTGTATGCAACTGTTAAACAAAGAAGGACACATGGGAGAGGAAAGCCAAAGAAGAAAAAAGGTAATTATTTCTTTGAGGTAGCAATAGGTCTTTTAATAATACAAACTTCTTTGGTTTGCTTTTCCCTCTGTGCTAAAGTTTGGCTGGGTAGTGCATATGTCTCAGCCCCTTAGAAGTCAGAATTGTTCCTCAACCCAAATAGTTTGGAAAGATCATACTCTTTTTATGTTTGCTGCTATGATTTTTAATTTAACTCCTCTAAGTGCAACTTGATCCATGTCAGATTTACTTACATTCTTTGATCCTAGTTTGCTGATTGTTATCAAGTAGAGCCTCTCATCTCAATTGTCAAAAAGGAAAAGCTTGAAAATTATATGTGATAATAGGTGCCTCTTTTTTATAAATCGCTCCTTTATTTGAGTGTCTGGTTGACATGTTGTTTGCTTGCTTCTTGATTACTACTTTCATTTTAATTCTCTCACCTCTTTGTTGAATTAATCAAGATATTGCATCATCCCTTTTGCATTTGGTTTACATCTGAATCTAATTAATGCACTTTAAAGGAGACTTAACTGATTGTCTTGACATCTTATTATACGAGTGACTTACAAAAAATCTGGATGCACGCTTTGTCCATTGACAGAGTACTCATAGCCATAACTCAAATATGACCGTAAAGGGTTTTCTTCTGCTTGGGACAGTGAGTATTGATTCTGAAAGTTGATAGAATGACCTTCTAAGACAGCCTAAAAATGATATGATCAATTAACAAAATAATATTTTCACCACACCAATTTGATATACAAGTATACAATAAAAATAAGCACATACCTGTTGGTTCTGCCACTGTTGTTAATTCAGTGCCGGTACTGATTGAAAATGCCCAATATGGGACTGAGGAACTTGTGATGCTCCATTGTGATCAGCTCCATGTTGATGCATGATGAATTGTTTATTTCTTATGCTAAAATCTTTAAAGTCTTAACTTAATAATGTACCTTTCATTGTAAAGCATGCCGTCGAGCTAGATAATCATCATCATGCTGCTGATTTTGACGATCCTGATGATGTTGATCCCCTAGTTGTACGTGATGACTTCAACGATCACCGTCATGTACACACTGAAGGTCAGCCTCGACCTACAGTTGTTCCACCAGATGAACCTCAAAATGTTGTACCACAATCTGAAGTTGTTCCACCTGAACCTCAACAACCAGAGGTCGAACCAGAGGTGCAACCAGAGGCCAAACCAGAGCTGTAGGTCTAACTAAGGGTAAGAAAAAATATTGGGTACCCGGTTCCGGACCCGGAACTGGTTGGGACCCGCCGGGTCAAGAATTGGAACTAGTGTAACCAGTTCCGGGTCCGGGTCCAAAAATCAGGAACCGGTTATAAGTAGTTCCAGTTTCAGTTCTTGATTTTACGAACCCGGTACCCACCGGGTACCCGGAACTGGTTGCATTGCTTGATAAATATGTAATCCGTGGCCCATTCTAAATATATGAGACATAATTATCTATTGGGCCTTAAAATTTCCTAGCCCACATGCACTTTATTTCTAACCTAATTAGCCACCATATATAAAGGAGTACTTTTTTTTTAACTCATACAAAGTATTTTTTTTCATTTCATCAGCCACCAAACACCACTCAAAATTTCTACTTTCATCCGTCAAACATCAAATTCCAATTTGATGATTGTTTCACCCAAATTAAATTAATCACTCCATTCTTATCTTTTTTCAAAAATTCTTGTATCTAAACTCACTTTTTTCCATCATTAATTTTTATTTGTGCAATGAAAAGAGGTAAAAGATGAAGGTGATGAAGAAGAGGCCGAAAACAAATGAAGATTAAAGATGAATCAAACTTGCATATTCTGTTATTTTGAGTTTTTGGGATGATTTGTGTGATTCTGGGCTAATAAATTTATGAAAAACCATGATTATATAATACAACTCTGGTTTGCTAATGTACATTCTTTAAATGCTTAGATCTATTTTTTATCATCTTTATTCTCTTCAATTTTCATATAATACGTTTAGGTTTGATTTTGATTTTTTATAAATATCATTTTTGTTAATCAGGAAAACTTGATTTTTACTTTGGATATACAAACCGGGTACCCGGTTCTGGGACTGGTTCCCACCAGTTTCGATTCCAGTTCTAAAAATTCTGGACCCGGTTATACCAGTTTCGGGTCCAGTTCCAAAATCTAGGACCCGGTACAAACCAGTTCCTTCGTTTTTCACCGGGTACCCGGTTGTGCTCACCCCTAGGTCCAACCACAGTTGCAGGTCCAACCAGAGGTGCATGTCCAACCTGAGGTGCAACCACGACATCATCACCACTAGCACTTTCCTCTCAATGAGCCTCATGGTCACACTGATAGTGACACCGATCAATTTCATGATGCACGCGACAGGTATCACACAGGTCCAGAGTATCACACAAGGGATGAGTAAGAGCCAGAGCCAGAGCCAGAGCCTGACAATCATGTAGTGGAGGCAACTCTGAAAGAGAGACCTCTAAAGGACACATCTACAAACGATAACCAGCCTCATAAGGAGTGTATACCTGACCAAGGGAACCCTGTGCATGTGCATGGTGACCCTCAGCAGGTTATCTCTCTCATTTCCCTTTCCTAAGCTGCAAAATACATTTGTTGGGTGCTTAGTTGTAACAAAAACTTGGTAGAATGGTTTACATAATTTTTTTACATTTTGACAATTTGACACATTTTTTTACAGAATATTTTTGAACAATTTTTGGTAAAAAATTTTTGACATGATATTTTGACATTTTGACAATTAGTTGGGTACCTAGGTGACAACTGTATGTATTCTTTTAATTTTTTATATATTGACAATAAATTTATTATCAAAAGTTTGACACCTCAAGCTCCAATTTATTATGTGGTAGTTCACATAATGATTTAGTTAATGTGTTATGAGTATGTTATAAAACCACAATCAATTTGACAATATGATACAAAATGGACCACTCTGACTGTATAACTTTACTTACTCGATGTGACTTTCCTGACAATATATGTGAGTAGTCTGACAATTACATGATGTGATTATCTTGTGCAATAGATGTGACTATTCTGACAGTATAACATCATATTATAACAATATAGGTATGCTATAGAATTTATATGGGTATGCTTGCCTTGTAATGACAGGTTTTTCATGAAGATGTGGATATAAATGTTAATGATCCACAAGTAGATGTTGGAATATTGGCTGCAATAAACTACACACCTGATGATCAAGAAGGCCCTAGTGGTTTGACAAAGTATGTGCTTAACAATCCGGAGGGAGTGCCCTTGGTACAGCAACGATCATTCAATTATGAAGACTTTGAAAAATTCCTCAAAGAGCAGGATCAGAGTATTGAAACCGGTATCCAGTTTTCAAAGTCTGCCTTGGATGGTAAACATATTGTGTTGGAACCTTTTCAAATTAGCCAGCAGCTTGAAGGTGGAAGTGTATCAATGATGGTACTCTCGTTTTTCCATCTAATAATAGAAACTACTCTGTATAACTGTTGGGTGATTTGCTTTCATGTAGTTACTAATTTGCTATAAATCTATAATTATACAAGTACTTGAATGGGTAAAGAGTAGTATATCAGTGATGGTACTTTCTTAGTTGCTTGTTAATATTTGAACTCTTGATACTGTCATTAGAACTTCTTAGCTATAAGGATGGTGTTTTTTGCAAGCTCTACAATTCTCTTGGTGCATGTTTTTTGTGGTCATACTTTGATGTTAATATTGACCTTGTTTTCTGATCTGCCTTATGATTATGAATAATTTAATGTTAAATTACTGATATTGTTGTCTATGTGTTGTAGAGGTCATGCTCCAAAGGAGGTGATACGGCCATTAATGAATTAGGGGTGGCCTCCACCGGTGAGGTTGAGATTCAGCAACCGAGAGATCTCGGCAAGTACATAGGCTCTGAAGAGGAACTTGTAACACCACATGAGAAGTTAACCAAACTTCAACAATAAATACTCAGAAGGAAGACAGAGAGAAGCAGAAACAATTTGCAAGACTATATGTGCAAGACTACATGAAAAGGTATAGGAGAAACAATTTGCAATATGTCAGGGTATGTGCAAGACTATATGAAAAGGTCGGGAGAAACAATTTGCTGATCAAAGTCGAAGATGCATGCTTGACGTCACGTTTGCGGTAACGGAACAACCTTTTTTAAACTCACAACTTTTTTTTACATTGCGGTAACGGAACAACCTTTTTTAAACTCACTATGAGTATTTGTATTTAACTGAGACTACTATGGTATGTAGATATTGATCCAACACAAAGGGGTATTGAGATTCAGATAAAGAGGATAGCTTGGACATACACTGGTCATATTAAGGGCACTCCTTTGAACAGAATACATGTAGTAAAATTAGAATGCCTATTCAAACATGTTATGTACAATACATGTTGGTTGGATTTGGTTCATTAAAAACTTAATTATTGATTTATGGTTTGATATTTGGTTAAAAATAGGTTTGTGTTCCAGCCCTATTTTGGGAACACTGGTATTGTGTTGCATTTTCTCTAAATGGGGAAGAGATGGTGGTTATAGATTCATTGGGATGCAACAACAACATTATAGCGTAACAAACATGAGCTGACCAAGCTGGTAACCCGGTGTGAATGATTTATATGTAGGACTCGTTATGAATAAAATCTCATGAATCTGACGTATATTTGTTTTTAGGTCATGGCAATGGATTTGGCATTTATCCGATTGTACGACAATTAGAGTACACCTTTACAAATTGGCCCCAGCGAGCTCTACCGATGCACCGTCAGCAATATATGTAAGTTAGGCATGGCTCAATTGTAAACTCAATCATGGTTCTAATTAATTGTGTACTCAATTGTTAGTTTATGTCGTTGCAGCCATAGCTGTGGAATACATATGTTAATGGCAATTAAGAGGAATGCGCAGAACTTTGTGACCGAGATGGGAGAGGTAAAATTAAATTGCTTCCTTAGTTCACATGTTCACATAATACTTGTGAATTTTTGGAACCAAAATAAAATTTTGATTCAATGAAAACAGGTTACTGATGTGGCACATGAGAGCATGGCTATTGTGTGAAGACGTCATGTCAGAATTCAACGAAGCCAGACCATATGTACAAGACTTGATTAAGGAATTTTGCATATAATTTAGGAAAGATGGAAAAACTTCAGTGTAGTAGATGGAATTGTATTTTATGACTCCTATTTTGGATATAATTTTGGATATCCATGTATGAATAACATTTCCATGTATGACTAATATTTTGGATGACTCTATTTTGGATATAATTTTATAATTTTGGATGTAGTGAAATATGCAAGCTTATTAATAACAAAATTGTTAGTTAATAAAGAAGTTACTAGTTGCATGAAATTAGGAAGGAATTAACATTAGCAAGGAATATACATTGAATAACAAATGACAATATTGTTAAGTAAAAGACAATAAGTAAATAATCTATGATAGAGATATAACAACCAAATATAGAAAAGGGAATCACTCCTAAAATCAACAACCAAGGTCAGTCAAATTTAATGAAATTCAAATTGAATGTTAAATCCTAGTAAAAAATTCGTATGCCAATAATTATGATATGATAATTAAATGCCAATAATAATGATATGAAAATTAAATGCCAATACTAAAGTCATAGAAAACCCCAATCAAAAGCAGCCAACACAAATCCAAAAGGAACCAATCGCCCATGTCATTAATCGAAATCTCTCAAAATAGACCAGTTACAATCAAGTACTAAATAATAATCGTACACGTCATCAATCCGGACCTCACAAGATAGACCAATCACATAAACTCCTATGTACAGGAACCAATTGTCTTTCGATGGGACAACTCCTAAGTGGTGGGACAACTCACCAAACCCATTATTGTACATGCAAATTTCTACAATGACAGTAATGTAATCTTACAATGACAGTAATATACATGAAAATTGACAACAATTTATTCAATTATAAACATAACCTCTACAACTAGAATATCTACTAGAATTGTTATAACTTGTAATAGAAATTGTTGAATGGTTTGTTAAGGAATCAGGTTTGGTAATTGGATTTGACCAAATCACATTATATCGAAGTAATGTAAGATGAAGAGAAGAGCCCCTTAATCCGCCATGAAAGTGTAATCCTATTAACAATCTGAATTCAAAGTCAAATCCCAATTAACAATCTGAATTCAAAGTCTAATCTCAATTAAAAATCCGAATTCAAACTCAAATCCTGATTAACAATCCGAATTCAAAGTCAATTAGCATTCCGAATTGAAATTCAAAGCCTATTAACAATCCTAATTGAAAGTCCATTCCCAATTACCAACCCGGAAAGAAAGTCAAATCCTATTAACATTCCGCATTGTTAAATGGTTTGTTAATCAATGAGGATTGTTAATTGGATTTGACTTTGTGTTGGGAAGTCTAATAAGTTCGGATCAATACAACTCTTAACAAGTTCAGCTCAGTTCAATTGAGTTCAACTCAAATCAAATCATAATGAATTGTTAATTGGATTGTTTTATGGAATTGTTTATGACATAAGGAAATTAGGAATGAAGAAGTAAACTAAAAGCTGATTGGACCTGAACCGAACTGAACTTAAGCTGAAGAGAAGAGACCCTTAATTCTAATTGAATCCTTTGAAGGCCCCTTAATCCAAATTGAATCCTTTAAAATTCAAATGTCGATTAACAATCCTTAAAAATCCTAATTGTAGTTAAACACTATTAACAATGTAATTGAAACTCAAATTGAATCCTTTAAATTCAATTTAAACACTATTAACATTCCTCATTATACTCAAACAATGTTTAATCCTTATTAGACAATCATAATATTAATATGTTGTCAAATTCATTTCACAACCTTAATTGAGACTCAACTTATCCTAATTATAGTTAAAAACTATTATGTCATTAATGAAAATATGATAAATAAATGTCAACAATACTTTATGTTCTTGGTTGTCAATATCAGATAATAAAAAATAAAGGTATGACATTAACACCAAATTCAATGACAATACAGTTCTACCCCGTTCAAATACCCCAAAACACAATACCCTAAATCCCAAATCCTCTGTTAACCCTAAACCCTAAACCCTCTGTTAACCCTAAGCCCTAAACCCTATATATCAAACCCCATTGCATTATGACAGTGTATATGTAAAAATTACAATGTAAATTTTAAAATTACAATATAAATATATTAGATAACTACATAGACAATAACATATTGCATTATGACAATGTATACGTAAACATGACAATACATGAAAAATGTTATGTTCTCGTAAATGTCATGTCATCATCAGACAAACCCTCTATTAACCCAAACCCCAAACCCATTGCAATATGACAGTGTATATGTCAATGACTATATATATGTAAATTTGACAATATAAAATAAATTAGATAACATTGTCTAGCCTATCCCTATACTGTAAGTGTCTTTGTAGTAATTGTCATTATGTAAACTATAATATAAAAATGGTTAAGGTTTTTACACTGATAATATTCCCAAAATACTCATATGTGTAATTTTAAACTATTACTTTGGGCGGAAAAAATATAAATGTTGGGCCAAAATTGTTGGTCCATATTCTCTCCTTCACTTTGACATTGTCATTGTTTATATATGACATTGTCCTGTAATATTGTCACATTTTTAAGAAATGGCCTACAATGACCTTTAAAAAGTGGCCTGCAATGACCTTACTAAACAACAATGAATTAAAACAGTAATTAATAATCACAGGTACAAATTGTAACTGACTACAACCATAATTAACATTACAATGACTACAACCAAAGATAAACTTAGAGTTCCCAAGTTCAGCAAATACACATAGACATTACAATGACACATAGACATTATTAACATTACTAATTGTGGTTTTCCAAGTTCAGCCCCACTGCACACCATTTCTCTGTATGAACTCGTATTCTACAAACATGATGTCTTCGTTATTTGAATAATTTCTTTCGACGAACTCAGCATGAACAACCAACTGGTCCTCAGCTACAGGTTGATGCAGAGAACCCTACAACAGTTAAGGAAAGCCTTAGACAAATGTATTTGTTACAATTTGGACAACATATAATAAGGTAGCTTACCAAGTACATTTCACCCCTCCTTAAGTAGGATTTATTGCCAACAGTGTCTTCACTAACCTGGTCAAATAAAGTGTACATTTAAGTAATTGTAATTGACATATTTAACAGCTATAGGGTTTTGAATTATATAATTATTAAGTACTCTGTATACATGTATACACCTATTTTCAGTTGAATTAGCAATGCACTCATCGCTCTTTTGTTTGTCAATTACCTTTTGTTTTGCTCTTTCTTCACAAGCCTTTTTTCTTCATAATTTTTCTTACTCAACTCCTTCTGTCTTGTCACCTCCTCAAATGGTGTCATAAACCTAGTACAACGAATTGTACCTGCACCCCTCTTTCTAGGAGGATCCTTAATTGACCCAACAACAATATCTTGACGTCCAAGTTGTTGAACCTATTCCCCACCGGGAACAACAACACCTTCAACCCCACTATTACCAACTAATGACGGAGTTTCAAATGTTAAAGCCCTCCTAGTGTTATTCACACTAGGAGGAGTGGATTTAAACCCCGTCTCCCAACACTACTCATAGGAAGGGCAGGAGTAGTTTTCTCCTTCACTTTCATCTCCAGTTCTTTGAGACCCTCAATTACCATCATCATCGTTTCATCATTTTCATTTGCTAGATTTGAAATAGGTTCAAAGACAACCATCATCTTGTCATAGCGAACTAAGTCAACAGTTTTTGTTGGATCATGAAGCGCAACTTTCACCCTAGTATGTTTTCGAAAAATATCTTTACGCCACCTATCCAATATATACATACTAGGCACATCAAAAATTTGTTGCAACTCTAACACCTTGATGCAATGTGTACATAAAATCCCACTACATTCAATACCTTGCATTCACATTCAACACTTTTGTTTTCACTAAAAAATAAAACATGGTAAGTACGGAACTTGCCAATCGGCTTTTCCTTCTTATTAAACTCACTCCAAACTTAAACTCTGTCAAGTATCAAGTGTTCAAAGTAACCTTCTGATATCTCTTTGATGTTGCCGTCATTGCAGTACATCATCCGTTTACACTCCCTTTGGACCTCCATAAACTTTGCATTTGTGTATTAATTCCTAAAGATCTCCTCAATCATAAAATCAGTGACTAATCCACGAAGGTAAACAACCGAATTAGCATCTGCCAACCTTTCCGATTGGATACGTTGTTCCATTGCAGCAACATACTTCTCCGTAATATCACAGAGTCCTGTGCTTTTATCAAAAAGTTCATCAAAAAAATTGTGAATGCTTTCAAACCTCTGGGTCGTCCTCATTTCAGCCTATTTAAATGTTTCATCACAGCTGGAATCCACATTTCTCTCTCTGAATACAAACCAGCTAGCCAAAGGTTGCTCTGAAGTTTATACTTCACAATAAACTCCTTCCACCTCAATTCAAACTCCTCCAAAAATAAACTATCATAAATAATATTTTTCAACTCATCCCTGAACTCATGATACCATGGACACTTGTCTAGTTTGCTTCCAAATTTCTCTGTGATGTGCCATAAACACCACCTATGCCTTGTTTGTTGCATCACTGCTATCAAAGCTTTGCGCATAGCAGGATCTTGATCTGTCAAGATAGCAACGGGAGGTTTCCCACCAACAGCATCTAGCCAAGTGTTGAACAACCACCTGTTGACATATATACCATAAATAAATAAAATGCAAAATCTTGTCATATATACATATATAACATATGAAAAAAAAATAGTTATAGAATCATATAAAGAATTACAGAATCATTAAATTTTAAAATCAGATAAAGAATTTGCCAAATTTCATTATCAAACCAACAAACTTAGTGTCATTCTCTCTATTTCGAATAATTTAATAATATACATTCATTTGGCTTAAGCGTAATTATTACTTATCCTAAACAAGCAACTAAATGGTTAGATAGGATAAAAATATTGATATGATTACCTCATTTCTTAATTTAAAGAATGGTTCAATTAGTTCGGAGATAAACAGACCAAGAAAAAAGCTAATCAAGATCAACATAACCAAAATTAAACCATAACAAAATAATACGTACTTAAAAGTTTCAGTGTCCTCGTGGTATATGAGAGTGCATCCAAGTAATATTGTTTGCCCATGGTGGTTTACTCCAACAATATTTGCAAAGGGCAAGTCGTACTTATTCATCAAAAAAGTCGTATCAAAACACACTACATCACCGAAATCCTCATATGCAGCTCTGCTACGTGCTTCAACCCAAAACACATCTTGCAATACCCCATTGGCATCCAACCGATGTATGTGGTAGAAGTTCTTATTGTTCTTTTTTGCATCATTAGGAAATAATTCATCATAGCATTGTTGTCCCCATCCTTTAATTTTAGCTTCTTCTCCCTTGACATCAAACTATTCACACCCTTCTTAGTAAAGGGCATATTCTCAACCCCATTCCTCTCACTAGCCAACCACTTGTGCATAGTAGCAGCGGGGAGCTCCACATCTTCTCCAAAATGCAGTTTACACCTCACATACCGCATCTTTTCCAACTCCTCCAACATGTATTTTGTCACTAGCATTGATTTTAAAGGTGATACCTGATGGGGTTTATGCTTCAACTCCACTCTTACTATCTCCCACTTACCATGATCCTTTAAACCAGCATACATCCCAGCTTCGCAACCACATTTTTTCGACTTCATCTTTGTTGCAACTGGCTCCCCTTCCAACTCCTTAGGTAATATTTTTCCACCAATCCTCCTTCGGGTGTCTGGAAAACCTGCACACTCACATTTCCATGTAATAGCTCGTTTAACCTTGCGACCATCTTTCAGAGTTTTGTATGCACTTTGGCCAAGAACCACACCAAATCCTTCCTGCTTGCCAAATGCATTATAGTACATATTAGCTTCTTCCCATGAATCAAATATCATTCCCACTTTAGGTGGCTCTATTTTAATTATGTTCAGATTCACCATATTACCTCCATCACCTCCATCACTATCCATCCCCACTCCACCTTCATATAGACATAATTCACCAATATCAACACCAACCCCTTCCTCAAAGTTTATCAAATCCATTACACCACCTTCATCACTATGAGACAATGATACACAAATATCTTCTGCAACCTCTGAACTTAATATCACTGCCTCAACCTTCAATAAATTATTTTTCCAGAAGTTAATAACATGTATGTCAAATAATCAATCTTTAACAATTAATCTATCACATTTAATCTATAACAATTAATCTATCACATGTGATCATAACAAGCCATGTTTGTATGTTTTTAAAGTAACCCTACTCTTATTTCAAACTTTAGTGGCATTTGAATGTATTATATTGTACAATTAATGCCAAGTACCTAACCTATAATTTTAGCTAACCAATGATTTTAGCTAAACAATATTGTCTACTGTTATAATTGATATTGTTTTATTTCAAACTTTAATGGCATTTGTATGTACAATTAATTACCTAACCTAACCTATAATTTTAGCTAGCCAATAATTTTAGCTAGCTATAAACAATATTATCCACTGCCATAAACAGTTTTGTCATTTGTGATAAATAATATTGTCATTTATGAAACATATCTAGATTAACAAATAAATGTTACAGATCCAAAATAGCAATTGTAAATGTCATTATTACTTTTGACCAAACCCCAATTCCAAAAAATGCACCAATCGAATATCAAGTTAATCCCAAGAACAGAGTTAGTTAACATACCTAATTCCCGCCAATTAAGTTCTAGCCACAATCACTTTCAATCAGCTCCATTGATGTAGAAAGACCCAGTCCGCATTGCTACACCACAATTTCTTAAATCCGCTCACAATTGACGCGCTTTTACCCCAATTATCCAATTTATCCCTTCATCTTTAACCCCAAAAACCCTTTATTATTCAGACAACAAATTAGGACCAGTAATGAGGGGCTGAAGAAGATGAGGTTTGAACGAGAATGAAGATGGGGAATGAAAATGGGGTAGCTCAGGTAAACAAGATGGAGAATGAAGAACCCTAGATTCTCATCTTTGTCTCCGGATGAATCAAATCAACCCCATTTGCAAAATAACGGACCAACTTGTTGTAACGGTCTTGGAAAGCGCGCCAACAATGTATACATTTGGGACATACAAGTTCATTACAAATTTTTCCCTAAACTCAGGTGTATCTAGTACTACCTATAACCTAGCAAACTACACCGTTTTAATTAGTATTCCCAATCCCCCTATGTACTCATGAGTATTACTCCAATGATAAACCACCGCTTTCCACCGCCGCAGCGAAGCCATTTCAACAAACAAACAAATAATTGTTCGAATAATTTGATCCAAAATTGCTTACCGTTGCTGATTTGTTGTGGTAGTGACGATGGCGAGGCAACAGTAGTTGACGTTTAAATATTTAATTTGCTTATTATAATTATATTTGTGTTTATTTAATTAAATAGTAGGGTTTATGATGGTTAATTTCACTTGGTTGAAGGTGTGATTTTGATTATGAGGTGTGTTTGACTTCCATGGGAGGTAGCTTGCTTTGAGGTGCCCCCTCGATTGAAGAAATTATTGATGAAATCATGAAATTCTAGAGTGAATATTGACTAAAATCTAGAAGTTATTTAGTGTAATTGAGGATTGTGGTAAATAATTGGATATGTAGTTACTCCCTCCATTGATGAATTCTTGTGATATGAGTATCATGAGAGAGAAATATGAAGCTTCATAAGGTAGCTATGGTATAGAAGAAAAAGAGAAAAAGTTACAGATGTGTTTTTCCTTTAATTTTTTCCTCTTTTAATATTTATTTATTTTTCCTTTTTTTTATTTTTTAATAAAGATATATAACTCTTATAAGCAAACGTTATTTAACTTTATAAGTGAACATACAATATTTTGTAAATGAACATTTTTTCATAATGGTTATAAATAAACATGTAATTATTTCAAAATTGAACATATAATATTTTTCAAATGAACATATAATTATTTATAATTGAACATTTTAATTGTGAACCATTATTATAGAAAAATGTATTAAATTTATATATTTTTACTTATTTTTTAATTAATTTGTGGGGTAATGGTAGATGTTCATGGAAAAAAAATATTAATTTATTAGTTTCTCTCAAAAAAATTCTTGTTGCGATTAGCATGTCTTTTTCAAATTAATGAATAGATTGGTAAATAAAAAAGTTTCTAATGATTATTATTAAAAAAGAAAAACAAGTTCTAAAGATTTAACATTTTCTTTTTTGAAGAACGTTTACTGTTGCATGTCAAATTTATTGTTTAGGAAATTTGTTCATCTATGCAATAATAAATGAACATTTTTGTATGTATCTATGTTTTGGTAATTATTAGGTGTTTGATTTTCTGTAATTGATTTTGATCATATATATGCCTTTTGGTTCATGAACATTGTATTATTTATTATTTTATTGCTAAGGTTATATGGGTATTTCTTTATTGGTTTATTACTAATTTTGTTAATGAACATTTATTATGTTGATAATGATTAATAAACAATACATAATATTGTATGAATTATGACATACAAAGTATAACTTGTTTCTCAAATATTCTAATATATATAGTTAGTGAAGGTTTAAAATTTACAATTGTTAATGCTCAATCACCAATTCAAGTTGTTATGAATATTTAGGTTTTTGTTTATGAACATGTTGCTTTCCTAATATGAACATTATATATATATACTATCTATATATTTTCTTTTGAAGGACGTGATTTATAGTAGTACTTAAGGAAAAAGAAAGGTTTATGTCCTTCATAAAAATCAAAATGAAATTGTATATCACCAAAAAATGAACGTACTATTGGGTATTAATCCAAATTCAAACAACTCAAGATAATTGTGTTATTGGTTTAAGTTGTTTGACGACTCCATGCCTTCTTGATTTTTTTTTTCAGTTTGCCATCTTCATTTTTTCATGCAATTGCATGGTCTAATTTAATATATCCACGATTCATATTAGACAAAAACATATAAATCACTAGATTTGAATAAGAATATATAAGTGTTGAAATGAACCAATTTTTATATGCATATGAACATGGATGAGTATAACAATTGACATGATCAATATGAAAATAAACATCTATTAATATATAAATGAACATATATTAATTTGGAAATAATCAACTATTTATGAAAACGAATATTTATTAATATATAAATGAACATATATTAGTTTGAAATGACCATCTATTATTATGGAAATGAATATCTATTAATATATAAATGAACATATATTAGTTTGAAAATGACCGTGAATGATAACGATCAATGAACATGAAATATATACGTGAATAAACCCTTGAAGCTATCAATATGTGATTGACCATATATTCATATGAGAAAAAACATATATTGAATTCAAAATTGAAATGAACATGAAATATTGGGAATAAGATGACACAAATATAAACTTTTATCAAAATGTTAATATGTAAAATTGTGAATGACTATATACTAATATGTAATTGAACATCTTACAATAATAAAAATGAACATTCATCAAAATAATTTTTCATTCCAAACTTTGAAAAAGAATTAACATTATTATTTGAGTGACAGTATACTAATATATAAATGCACACTTTTCATAATGAAAATGAACATTTATCAAAATGAAAATGAACATTTGTCCAAAAAAAAAAAATCACTACAAACTAATTATTAATACTAGTACTACTGTTACCTTCGCTATGTAAAAAAAAATTGAAGAATGTTGAACAAAAAAAAAAAAAAAAAAACTAAACACAATAGCATGATACTTACAATGATACATTTTCCAATATTGATGTTTCGATTATGTTTCTAAAATACAATCGCAACAAAAAAATTTAATAAAACTATACTATTTTTTGTTCCAAATTTGAACAAATAATTTGAACAAATAACTTATTTTTTCAAAATTTGTCTTGTTTTTTTGAATTTCATAGTGATAGAAAGATTTCTTGTGATAATTTATGATAATTTTGTAACAATTTTGTCATTAAAGTTTTTGATGAGAGGGAAAATAGAAGAGAAATGATGTAAAGAGAGAATGGGTGAGGAGAGAGAATCTGCACATAAATTGAAATGAATAAATGAAAATGGTGGCTTTTTTTTTCATAAAAAGAAGTAGTAGTTACTGTGCAATGGGTATTATGCGCATTGTTTAGAAGGGGTGTAGATATATGTGCCTAATCTTGAGTCTAGGGATAAACTATTACAAGTTCATATGTACAAAATACACATCAATACAAGATAGGGGCCCACCAAGAGTATTTAATATTCATAAAATTGGCTAGCACTTTACTGGGCTAAGCGTCACCCATCATAAACCTCCTCCAAATCCAACCCGACACCACCTAAAATCAAAATTTAAATTCGACCCGAATCTAACTCAACCAAACCAAACCAAACCAAACCAAGTCGTAACCGATAAATTGGTCTCCCTCCGTAAAAATTGATCAAAATGATCAATTGATCCACATTCAACGTGAAGCCTAAAAGCTGAACATCATTCCAAACTGTAAATAAAAAATTCGTGGCAAATAATTTCAAACGTGTAAAACAAATAATAAAAAATAGAAAAATCAACCACACACCAATACAGAATACAGCATCTAAATCTCGGAGAAAGTCTTTTGAGCTGGAAGGAAGCTGAAGAACATCAACAATGGCGAAATCTAGCGCCGATGATCAAGAGCTGCGTCGGGCTTGTGAGTCCGCCATTGAAGGCACCAAGCAGAAGGTCATTATGTCGATCCGTGTTGCTAAGAGTCGCGGTGTTTGGGGCAAATCCGGCAAATTAGGCCGTCAAATGGCCAAACCTAGGGTTCTTGCCATTTCCAGTTACGCTCTTCTTCTTTTCTCAATTTTACATTTCATCTCTCATTTGCAATTTTACTGTCTTGGGATTTTATTCTGTTCTCAATTATTATACTGCGTTATGATGATTTTTGTAATTTGGGATTAATGTTCTTCTATTAATGTTAGCATTTGAACTATTCTAATTTGTGATTTGTGAATGATTGGATTTTTTTTTGCTTAAATATTTGTTCTACACTTCTACCCGATGCCACCCTCAAAATTGTGACTTTAAATGGTTAAGCAATCACTTAATTCGGGGGACAAGTCTAATTCAAAGTGTTTTTTGAGGTTCGCTGGTTGTGGATCGTGTCCCGCTGAGATTATCTTATGAAGATTATTATTTGCAAACCGTGTGCTATTTTGTTGCAATGGTGATCATAGTTGTGCTATTTAGATTACGACTTTTAAGCAGGTTTAAACTTGAGCTATAGAGTATACCATTCATGTTAAAGCTGTTGTAAATCTAGTATTGGCACTTAACTTGAAGAGTTTGAGTGGCATGTGTCGGGACATTTGTACTTTTTTTGGATAGAAAGAAATGGAAAGAAAAGAAGATAAGAGAAAGGGAGGAAGGGAGGGAGACAAATTCTCTTGTTTGGGTAAAGGATTGGGGGAAGGAAGAGAAAGGAGAGGGAGGGATCCATTTTCCCACTCTATTTAATAAGCATAATCCCTTCAAAATTGGAGAGATTTGGAGGGAAAATGGAGCTCAACTCCCCCTCCCTTTCTTTTCCCTTCCCTTCCTCCTTTTTCCCTTCTCTTCCTTTCCTTCCTTCTTTGCTATCCAATCAAAGCATTACACTTTGTTTGGATTGAAGGGAATGAAGGAAAAAGAAGGGTAGGGAAATGGAGGGGTGAAATATCTTTCATTTGAATGAGAGAGGAAGGAAATTAGAGGGATGAAATATCTTTCATTTGGATAACAAATGAGAGAAAAAGGGAATTGGAAGGGGAAGAAATAGAGGGATTAAATTGTAAGAAATTGATCTCTCAAACAATGGAAAGATTTGGAATGAAAACTCATCTTTCTTCCCTCCCCACCCCACCCCTTTCCTTCCCTCCCCTTCCCTCCCCTCCCCTTCTTTCCTTCCCCTTTCTCTATCCAAACACACTCTTAAGAAGGTTCTAATCCGTTTCTAAAGCTAGAACTCAGGCAATAAAACTCAAGTATTACTTTCCAAAGAACAATTATTGAAACTTTGACATGGGTAACGCATACCCTCAAAAACTCGTTGCTTTCTTCTTTACAAGTGCCCACCACTGTATCCTTCTTCCACACTTCAGAAAGCCAAACTTTCTTCATCCTTTTTTGCCATAAGAATATCTTTTAGTAAACAAAGTCGCACCCAACTCATCTCAAACAAGAATGATGATGTGTGCGTATTTGAATGATGCATTGTCGCATCATTGACATATTACAATTTCTATTTTGGGTATCATGAACACAATTTCTTAGACTCTTCATTCGATTGTTTTGCTCTAATGCTGGTTAGGAACGCATTCTCTTTTAGAGTCTTAGTTCTTGTTTATTTATCCCCCTGCGAATCACATATTGGGAACGCACATTGGTACACATGTTCTGGTGCGACTTTTGGACTCTTTAAACATAATAAGGTAATGAATTGCATTATGTGTACCCGTTCTGGGTATTAAAGTGCTACTTGGATTAGGTAATTTTGATTTTGGCTGCTAATTGCCACCATTTTGCGAGCTGGAGGAGTCTGGTCCAATTTCCCTAGGACTCTCACCATGCTGCTTGGGATGAATGATGATGTTAGAAAGTGATTCAATAAAATGTTTCTTAGGATGAAAAAAATGAGAAGGATGCATGTGCAGAGTTTTCTATTGAATGTGAATTATTTTTTCGATTTCCTGGAAAAATATAAAAATATTCTCATTCTTCTGAAGAAATAAGTGCATCTTGTTTAATATAAAGTTGCTCATTTAGCTCAGAAATATCACCAACTTTTATGTGTGGTTGGCCACACAGTGTGGCCGGCCATCATGGAGGTTACTTCATCACTGTTATAGGGGATACCCGGCAGTGTTACAGGGTTACTTCGTCAATGTTTAATATGAAAATTATGCACACTAAATCGTTCTCGATTTAAAATTCTTCTCATTTGACCCTAAATATATCCGTGTAGTTTATCTATTTTCTCATAAGTTTGTTGTCTTTTGTTTGACGATGCAAAGTTCTGTCATGCAATTTCTTATAGCTTAAAATTATGCACCAGTTGTTTCCATTGTTCTCCTTCAATTACTGTGTCCCTTCTTCTCTTCAGGTTTTGTTTTGTTTTGTAGACATCTATCTCATATAAGGATGCAACTTTGATTTTGACTAATTACACTTAATGCAGTAAAACAGAAGGGCCAGCGGACGAAAGCTTTCTTGCGTGTCTTAAAATATTCAAATGGTGGTATTCTTGAGGTAATTTTGCCATTTCAATGAAAAATGAAAAGTTTATCGCCGATGACTTGGCACCCTATTGTACAATTTCTCAAAAGCCAATTTCCTCAGGCATCTTAAGATTTGCTCGAATTGATGAGAATTTTAGGAGTTTGGGATATACTAACTACTAAAACTGCTGAGATAAATCTTGAGTTAGAACATTCAAATTGCGAGAAAAATCGTGAGTTTTTAAGAGTTTGGGATATACTAACTACTAACACTGCTGAGAGACATTCAGTAAGAACAATAGTAATTGATGTATTTTAGGCTTTGACTGGTTATCTTATGCTTTATGGTATCTTAAGCTTTTCGGTTTGGTTGTAGTTTCTGGACTAACTGTTCTTTGTTATTTCATTATCTCTCTTGAAGCCGGCTAAAATATACAAGCTAAAACATCTTTCAAAGGTGGAGGTTAACTCAAATGATCCCAGTGGATGTACTTTTACTCTGGTATTGCTTACTCTCTCTTATAGCACGTGGGATATATATTTCCTGGGTCTTGCGACCTACATTGTTCTTGACAATCTTTTGACTTTCTATTCCTGTAGGGGTTTGATAACCTGAGGAACCAAACAGTTGCTCCTCCACAGTGGACCATGCGGAATACTGATGATAGGTATTATTTGCAGAGCCCTTTTTCTTCCCAATATGAATCTAATTTGTACTCATGTCATTCACATCTCATGCCTTTGTGTTTTCAGGAATCGTCTCTTACTTTGTATATTGAATGTGTGCAAGGACATGCTTGGTCGTCTTCCAAAAGTTGTTGGAATAGATGTTGTTGAAATGGCTCTTTGGGCGAAGGTATGGAAATATTTTTTGTTGTACGTATAACATTTGTTTGCACCCTATAGGTTCGAGCTGTAGTATTTTTGTAGTTTTTTTTTTCTTTTTCCCATTTGAATACTCTCTCTCTCGTGCGTGTGCGCGCGCACCCACTCAGACAGAGTTTAAGAAACTTTGAAAAGCATGAGTGGGTGTAATAAAAAGTAAGAGAGTATGTAAGACAGTAGGTGGGAAGGTGTAAGATAAAGTCATTGAGTATAGAAAGTTGTAAATTATGGGGATAAGAAGGGTATTATTGTAAAGAGAGTGTGTCAAATATGGAACAAAGTAAAATGGAAAAAAAAAAAAAAAAAAAAAACCGGAAAGTAAATAGAACCAAAGAAAAAAAAAACTGAGGTGTTAGGTAATCCATTATCTTTTGATATTTTAGTTATAATTTCAATTATCATTCTATGTCTAATGTTCCATTCTAAAGCTGTGGTGTGTTTTTCCCTTTTGGTTTACAGAATGTGGTTTTGTTACTTTGTTAACATCCTGTGTTTTTCATTTGGCATTCCTTTTCCGTCCAGTCAATGTTATTATGATAATCCCCTTACCTTGACAAGACAGCCACTTGGTTGGAACTTTGAAGCCCTACCTTAAAAAATCCGCCTGCTCATCTCTTGGGATTATGGCCTCAATTGTTGTTGTCATTGTTGTTTGCTCCTCTCTAAGCATCATGTATATTATAATGATAAAATTTCACATTGCTTATGGCTTGCCTAATCTATCATAGGAATCTTGCAAATTGCTAGTGCTTTGAAATAAAAGGTAGACCCACTCTACACCCTGACTTCGAAAAGCTTGTGTTATAAGAAGATGGCAAGCCAACATAACAATTAGCATTACTTTAAGGAAGACAGTCATTGCGACAAAGAGCTTCTTCCAGACCTTGTCAGAATCACTTCTCCAACCATTATGAAGATGATTCCTTGTCAGCATCAAGTGTGTATCACATTTTTCTTGTCATCATAGCCTCCTGAAAACTTCCAGAAGACTCCATGCAAACCTACACTAGATTGGGCATATGTGGACCTATTTTTACCCGTTATATGTGGTAGAAGCCATAAAGGGCCAAGTGAAGATGCGTAAAAGCATTGTGAACTTTTCTTGTTTGTGAAGAGCTTGTTGTGAAGTAATCAGATATTGGTGGGTTGGTTAATGGGTCTGCCTAGTCAAACATCGAATTATAGTGTTTGCCATCTATCTTTTTATATTTGCTTTATCGAGTGCAAAAGCTGTACTTACCAAAAACAAAAAAAAAAAAAAAAGTTTATGAAGTTTCTCAGGTTAATGTCCTGAAACTTGAAAACCAAAAAGACTTTCTTTCTAGCAACAGTGAAAGAAGATAATCTAAGGTCCTTATGTATATCTATTCCATCAAGCAGTTATTGAATAATAATAATTAAAAAAAAAAAAAACTAAATTTGCTAAACATTTTGCATTAAACAGTTGACGTATTCAGATAATATATTGATGACTTATCAACTAAAACTCTAGAAGGTAATGCAATCGGATAATAACTAGTGCCCACCTAGGTCTTGGTCTTATGCTTTATTTACCTTCTTTAATGGGCTTCAAGCATTAGTTTAAATTTGCTGCTGTGCGTGCAGTTTGCTAAATTACGTTTTGAATATGAAAGATGCATCTGGATTGTTTTACTTATTTAATGCCCCTCATTATTCAATTAGCTATCTTGGCACATGTAGAAATGTCTCTAGGTTTATATATGCCTGAAATGAAGGTAATGGAAGGGTAAAAATTAAGAACTGAAAAATTCTGGAAATGTTGGGTGGGTGCAATGGGAGAGATAATTAAGTGAGGTAAATTATTACTCCAGAAATGGGGTTAATTATGACTCACCATCCCTCTGGGTTACTGCTTCGTCCCTCCTCCCTCTTCATCTCTCTTGCTTATGGTTTGCTCTCATATCCCTAGCTACTTCCTTTACAACCACCACCGCAGAGCTGCCAACAGAAATGAGGTTACCAGTGTTCCTCTGCTTGTGGCTACTGGCTAGATCCAACCATTGGTCTGGTTGCAGAAGTCTCCAGATACTGTTGCCTGGCAGGATTGGAATAAAAGAGATGATGGAGAGGGAGAAATTATATCCCAGTATTTTTTTTTTCTTTTGAACTTCCCTAACTAGTGAAAAACATACAATTTATCCACTTAACAGATATTCCATCATAAGTTATCCCATTAAGTCCCTGTTCCCCTTGATGTAGTTGTTTACACTGTCTTAATGCACAACAGGAAAACACTACCACCACCACCACTACCAATCAGGTGAATTCTGAAGACGGACCTGTTCCTACAACGATGGCTGAAAAAGATATGAAGGTTAATGTGGAGAAGGATCTTGTATCCCAGGCAGAAGAAGAGGATATGGAAGCTCTTCTTGGCACGTATGGATTCTTACTTTTACTGTTTTTGGCTACCTTCTTCCGCACTTATTTGAATTTTTGTGTGTTTGGACACCACTAGGTTCTTTTTCAGTTTTGCTAATTTGCTGTTTAAAATCTTTCAAAGATTGTCGGTAAAATAAAGAACAAGAGTGACTGAGTAAATGTAACATAACCTTACTCTCTAATTGAGGCTTTTAATTTAAAATCCCATTTACATGAAGATGTTGAGGCATATTGAATGATAAAGCTGGTGAACAGTAGAAAAAACAGTGTTTTTTTTTCTTTCCCTTTTTTGTGATCGTGGCGATAGATGCCATCTCAGGGAAGCTGGACTTTGTGGGCATTACAGCTGTGATCATGGTATGAAACATATATGGAAGTACTTGCTGTAGTGGCTAAAAAAATGATTCAAAATTTCTCTCATTGGGAAATTCAATTCTAAGTTATACACAATGAATTAATGGATTAAAATAGCTCAACTTCTCAAGCGGTGACATAGTGGTCTACAACACATCATGGTGTATTTTAAAAACCTGTTGCAGAACATTTATTCATGGAACACTAATGTGAAAACCATCTTTAAACAGCTTTGCTATGACTGAAGAGCTTTATTCACCATTTAGTATTATGTAAATGAAAAGCAGGCACAATTAGTTCTGAAAATTGTGTAACATGAATCTAACAATCAGAATTAACTGAATAAAGCTATTTGAGTTGAGTAGATTTGTCCTTCTTTGTTATATGGTGTTGTATCTTACTGGTTGTAATTCACATGTTAGCTTCAAGGCGTGTTATTTTTGGCTTTTGCCCTTCTTCTCTACACAGAGCACACTGCCTTGGTGTCATTTAGCATATACTCCCTCAGTCCCATATTGCTTTTCCCATTTTCCATTTTAGGTGTTCCAAAATCATCTTCCCATTTCATTTTTTCCCATTTTTGGACACTTTGTAAGGACCAAATTGCCTTCATTTTTTTTTATTCACTCAACTACCTAAAATACCCTTCATATTCTGTGCCATGTACTTTTTTCTTTTTCATGTACTTATTATTTATGTCCCACTCACTTTTTTTTTTAATACTTTTCTCTGTTTATAATGTACTTCTTGTACTTCCTCCTTCCACTTCTTAATTCTTGTGAAATTTGGCAAATGGAAAAAACAATATGGACGGAGGGAGTATTTCAAAAGAACTCTGTGACAATCTCATATTATGATACCAAGATTCTTCGGAAGTGCTAAACACATTAAGTGCTGTTTTGATTGGGATCCATGCATTCAATTATTTGCACCCATATAGGGTTTTGGATCACTTGTATGCAATCCTTACATGGGGATGTGAACACAAATTAAAGATTTGGGGTAGCAGAACCTTGAAGCTTTAGTCCTAGCTGGGTTATTCCTAAAATATTTAAGGACAAGTGCAGAAGTCTTTCTGGAACAAGTGCCTTGTGTAAACATCTTAGGTTTATATTTAGTGTAAGGGTTCAGCAGAAAACTATTAGATACAAGGCTTAGTTTTAGAAGCATGCCTTAGGCACGCCTAGGTGCAAGGCACAATCAGGCTCGATAGGTGGTGCCTTAGCTTTGCAAAGTACAAAGACTGAAAGACCTACAAAAGCGCTCATCTATGCGCTTTTTTCTAGGATGCTTCTTGCACCTTATGTTGCAAGGAATCAATAACTAATATGTAAGATAAATTTTTTTTAAAACATCATGTGACTTTGTGGCTGTCAAATATACTTTAATTCTAGAGGAGAGAGCAACCCATATCCCCCAATTCCATCTGAAGAATTCTAGCTATTAATCAAATGGACCTTTCACCATTTCTCACTTTTTTTTGTAAGACTTATTTAATAGAAATTAATTGATATATTTTTTATAATTAAATTTTGCCTCATGCACTCACCTACAAAAGGCGCATGCCTTGTGCCTAAGCTTCAAGGACTTTAGCACCTTGGTGCACCTAGCGCCCTTTAAAATTAAGGATATACCTTGTTCCATTGTTTGTTTGGTACTCTTGCAGGAAATGTAATATGATGGGAAGAACATTGACAGAGAATCATGAGCAATTCTTCGGAGGGGTTTTGATTCATTCCTATTTTATTTTTAAGCTTTGTTTATTTCCTCCGTGCCCCTCCTGTTTTTCTCTTTCCCTTGGATTTTCATGTTCAAAGCCTCTCTTTCTTTATGATTTTAGTTCCTTCTGATGACTATATATTTATACATGTTGCTGTTTGTCACCTCTTCTATTACCTGACTGCAACCCTTTCTCAACTCCTACAGTAGGGTTGAGTTTGGTACCTGATGTTCAACCTGAAACTAGAGACTTCTGCGTGAATTCTTGAGATTATTTAGCAAGGTATCTTTGTAGTTTTTTGCTAAAAGAAAAGGATTGAAAAGAACTAGATAAAAAGTAGCCAAGGCTTGGATTTTTCTAGGCTTGTGATTCCTACTTTTTGATATATCTCTTTATTATCCCCTTCCAATCTCTGAAGGTCTGTCATGTTCATGATAAGTTTGAATGGGATATATAGGTGTTTTAGATCAAAAGCATTTTGGCTGAGACCAAAGTTAGGAGAGTGAATGAGATTCAATACCCCATTAGTTCTAGCTGTATAACGATGGATACTAGGTGCTATGCATAGCACAACAGCAGTGTTGCAGTGAATGCTTTGGGTATCTTTTATGGTGAGTACTTTCGCAAGAATGAAGCTCAAATGAATTAACAGGAAACTGCTCAAGTGTTGTAGCATGCGATTTAAAAGTTAAATCTATTGCAAAGCAAGAACCTTACCAGGGCTTAGCATGCCATTACTCCTCTTGAAAGAGGGGGTTTCTTTCTTTCTGGAACACGGACACATGTGCTGTATGGCTGTTGCCAGCTTGTGTCAGAAGGTTTTGGGTGAGTTCTGCTACCCTTGTGTTTAGTTATGAATGCTATATCCCTCTGGAGATTGTTGGTGATGATCCCTAACCAGGCCTTAACACTTTGAAACACAAATTCTTTTCGTCCAGGACTTCCTCAGGCATAGTATCCATCCAAATCTTCTATCATTGCTTCAATTCACTAAAACTTGTAACCGTCTTGTCATGTCATCTCAAAACAAATACTGGGCCACTATTATTGAGTCAGAATTGTTTTAATTTGTTGTCTATTTGAGGTGTTCATTTGAGAATCAGTAAGTTTTGCTTTCCCAGTTTTCTTTGGAATATATCAGTTTAATGTACTGGGTTCTCTTGCTAGTTGTTACCTAGATATCTATGCATAGATAGGCACTTGACAGTTGATAGCTTCTGTAAATCTTGCTAATTTTTTGTTACTTCCTTTGTTTTTCAATAAATCCAACAAGTTTGTATAATAAAGTGAACTTGTTGCATGTCTTAAAAAACAGAGGAAATATTTGTTTGTTTTATTTTATTTTATTATTAATTTGCTTCTCAATTGTTGCAGCAGTGTAGATTCTACCTATTTCTTTTGGGAATATTTCTTCTAATTTAGATTTTTTTATGTAGTCTGTTTACATTATATGGCCCTGATTGATTTGTCAAATGCAGGTATGTCATGGGTATTGGAGAAGCAGAAGCTTTTTCTGAAAGGTTGAAGCGGGAACTTCAGGCTTTGGAAGCAGCAAATGTTCATGCTATCTTGGAAACAGAACCCTTGGTGGAACAGGTAAACTGCTTTTAGCATTGTTTTTAATTTCTAACTTCGTCTGCTTTGCCCTTAACCAAAAGAGTTGATTTGTCCCTGGTTTTTAATAGGCCTTTTGTTGATATTTTTGTTTGTATTTTTCCCCTCTTACAATGTTCAAGCAATTTAACTTCTGAATCCATTCACACTACATGCAACAACAGATAAAGTTGTACTCTCATTCTGGCTTGCAAATGTCTTCCATATAAGAGTAAAAATAACAGTAAGGATGAAAACTTTGATCTGAAGGAGTAAATTTGCATTCCACAAATAATCATTCCAGAAGTTCTTTATTTTGTTTTGCCTTGATTGTTAGTGGACTTCTGGCTTCCATACTTTTATCATTCCTTCTGTTAAATAATTTTTGTTTTCTTATAAAATAATATGATTTTAAGCTTGTCCAGTCACCCCCTCCCCAAGAAAATAAAATGAAACTTGTTCAGCTGGAATTTAGTGCTCTAATTCCCTTAGCTTAGAATTGTCGAGATAATTGCATAAAAAACCTTTCATGCTCTTTTGATGATCAAACATGATTGATTAGTAATATCAGTGGGACGGGGAAGATTTCAAACCCCTCGGTGACAACTATTGACTTGGACCATTGCTATTACAATTATAGATATTCCAAGAATTACTTGAGTGAATAATTTATTTGGAGTACCCTAAATCTTATATTGTTAAGCTACGTAACGGTTTTATTAAATGCAGGTATTAAGAGGGCTTGATAATGCCTTGAATTGTGTGGATGATATGGATGAGTGGCTGGGGATATTCAATGTGAAATTGAGACACATGAGAGAAGACATCGAGTCGGTAGGTGAAGTTGACTTTTAGCTGTTTTTCATTTCTTATAAACTATTGTTGCTGAATACAATTGCACTTGCATAACATGTTTTTTGCTTAAGCTTTACTTTTTTTCTGCATGGAATTTCTTCTATTGATTTTTGAGATTATACAGGGTAACCTGTGATTTGGCACATTCAAATTGGTGTATTAAAAATAATCTCGTTGACCATAAAATATTCCTCAATTATTGATCTATGATTCTATAACCTTTAAATGGTAGGGGGGAAAAAAAAGAATTTGAAAGAATGTCATTACTTTAGTCAAGAATGATTATAATTGTTTTTGCAATTCATAAGAATGTTATTGTTGTGAACAGATAAAGCATGCAGATCTGTAACTAGTTCCAGCTTCTCATTTCTAACTTATCTCATTTTCTTCCCGAAAACCTCTTCTCTTTCTTGTTTGTTATATTCAGATAGAAACCCGTAATAACAAGCTGGAGATGCAATCTGTAAATAACAAATCGTTGATTGAGGAACTTGACAAGCTTCTTGAGCGATTACGTGTTCCTTCTGAGGTATGCTTCTTCCCTTCCTATCTTTGCTTGTTTGGTCCTTTTAATCTAAATTGATGATTCCCCTGCATCTAGTATGCAACATGTCTTACAGGAGGTTCCTTTGATGAATCAAACATGATTAAAAACATTGAAGCATGTGAATGGCTAAGTGGTGCTCTCCGTGGCTTGGAAGTCCCGAATCTGGATACCACTTTTGCAAACATGCGTGCAGTATGTTCCAAGTATCTTTTATTTATTTATTTTTCTTCTCAAAAGCAGTATCTCAGACTTGCTTTATGTGGGCATTTATTTGTTCATCTGATAATTCTATAGCAGCATGTGCTTTGTCGTCAACGTTGAATGATATGCTTTAGAGCCTAATGCTTGTGTTGCAAGTAAATGAAATATCATACTCAATTTGTCCAAAACTTATTGTTTTTTTTTTCTTTAGGCTTGGGCGCATATAGTAATAGTGAGTATTAGGGGGTGTAGCCTTTTGAGGTAGATAGTGTAAAAAGAAAAAAAAATGATAGTGTGAGAGAAGTTAGTGGGGTTCCCACTTCCCAGAGAGAATTGAGAGAGATAATTAGACCAAAGTAGTATACAAGACAAATATTGTGGGACGGAAGAAGTATTTCATAAAAAAATAAGTTCAGTTTAGTTGTTTAATCTAACTGAAAATTTTTCACCTAACATAAAATGTGTTCTAATTGCAGAATCATAGGATTACAAAAAGTGAGTAAAAATTTACCTTGACTATGCACTGTAAATCAAAAAGTTGTGATATGTTTCCCTTTTATATCCCCTCCATGTCTAACAATGAAACATTTAAAATTTGTTGTTCTAATGTTTGGGTGTAATTCCCAGTAAACTTCATGTCTAGATCTCTCCGCTGGTTTGATTGAGTACAGTGATATACTTAGGCTCGTTTTTGGTTATTTTACGGTGGTTTTAGATAGCCCTCACCTGGGTATATGTATTCTTGCAATTTTGTGTATACTGCAACTTCATGTCTAGTTCTCTTCGCTGATTTGATTGAGAACAGTGATATTCTTAGGCTCATTTTTGTATTATGCAGTAGTTTTAGATAGCCGCCACCTGGGCATTTGTATTCTTGCAATTTTGTGTATACTGCTTGTCCTTGTAATATTTTATTTGATTTATTAAATACCTTTTTATCTCAAAAAATATCACAGATTAGAGAAAAAAAAGCTGAAGTTGAAAAGCTCAAAAGTACGTTCGTTCGGAGAGCATCTGAGTTCTTGAGGAACTACTTTGCCAGCTTGGTGGACTTCATGATAAGTGACAAGAGTTACTTTTCTCAGGTAATTGGATCAACTAATTGCCTCACACATTTGGCAAAATTCTTTCTTTGGTTAAGATTAATCATTTTGTATCATTGAGCAGCGTGGGCAGCTAAAACGACCAGACCATGCTGATCTGCGGTATAAATGCAGGACATATGCTCGGCTTCTGCAACATTTGAAGGTTCTAACACTGGAATCTGTTGTCATATTTGCTTGCGTTTTTCTTGTTTAATCTTATCCCTTCTTTTGATGTTCCAGAGCCTTGATAAGAATTGCTTGGGTCCATTGAGGAAAGCGTATTGTAGCTCTCTGAACTTGCTTCTCCGTAGAGAGGTGAGTAGATTAAATAGTTCTTAATTGTTAATCATACTGGTTGCCAACTTGATATTTAATGACAAATAGAGTGCCTTTAAATTAAGGTACAATAGCATGACTGATATAGTTCCAGAAAGGACTTTAATTATGTTTACACACTGAATCTAAGACATCAACTGCTTTGTACGCATAGTTGCATACCAATGTATTTCATTTGAAAATGAGAAAGTGTCTGAGAAATATTCTGCTTAATGTGAGAATCACTCAGAAACTCAGATGATTGATATCTAATTCTCGTAACCCAGCCAGCAAAGTTTCTTTTGGACCAATAGTGCACCTGTGCCTAGCTGCGTCAGTGGCATAATATTTAGGCATGGTGTGGTCTTGGTCTTGTTTAATGGTGATACATTTTGCTGCCTTTTTTTTTTTTTTTTTTTATGGTGATCTAAAACTGAATTATCTTCTTGGCCATGGTATTTTTTTTCATATTTATATTTTTCCGAAACACCCTCTAATAAAAGAAAAAGGAACGCAAAGGGATTGTTGCTAGACCAGATTCCTAGGTTATTTGGACTGATGATCTATTTGCAGGAAAAAAAATAATATCTCCAGCAACCTAAGTTGAAACTAAAACTCTTTTCTCTTATCCTATTTCTTGTTTGTATATTCCTGTTGTGTTATGCAGGCTCGAGAGTTTGCAAATGAGCTTCGAGCCAGCACTAAAGCATCAAGAAATCCAACTGTTTGGTTGGATGCCTCTGCTGGTGCTGGTCAAACTGTGAGCAATGCAGACACTTCGGCAGTTTCTGATGCTTATGCCAAAATGCTTACCATATTTGTTCCACTCCTTGTTGATGAGGTTATATTCCAGCAAATTTGTGTTATAGATTCTAATTTGTAAATTGTTGTCTCACGGGAAGCCTTTTGAATCTCAGAGTTCCTTTTTTGCTCACTTCATGTGCTTTGAAGTTCCTGCTCTCAATCCACCGGGAGGAGTTCCCAATGGTAAGTCCGCATCAAATGTGGATGACGTCGATGATGATGATCTTGGAATCATGGATATCGATGACAACGATAGCAAAGCAGGTATATTTCATCTTTTGGCACCAAATATTCATCTTTTTGTCTAATGGCTTCGCCCCTTGTAGGTTGATACTTGTAACTTATAAATTTTATTTATTATGCCTAGGTAAAAATTCTGTTGAGTTGGCAGCATTAAATGAATGTCTGCAAGAGTTGCTGGATGGGATTCAGGTAATTTTGCCAATTATCTTCAATTTATTTGAAATCTTTTCATTGATGAACTTGGATTCTCTTATGCCTTTAAGCCATCGCGGTCAAGAATTTCGTTTTGTAGCATGTGAATGATGAGTATTGTTTGGTTGTGTTTACTGTCTTTTGAAGTATTAATATTTATGCTGGTGCAGTGAAATTTGCACCAGATATGAAAGTTTGCAAGGCAAATGGAAAAATGACCTTTTTATAAAAAAAATTGGCATTATCTGCTAATATAGAAAGAGATAAGTGTTTATCAAACTATTGGCCAGTGTGTTAGCATGCTCTGTGTGGCATGAGGCACTAGATTCAGGGTTCACTAGAGGTCTCCTTAATGACATGTTAAATTAACCGCCTTTCAAGTTTTATTTCTTGAAAACTAACATTTATCCTTGTCTTCTTTCTATGTGGAATCATCATGTTTCATGATATATGTTTGAAAACATAATAATATAATATGCATATGCAAGGGTGTTATGTTTCTTATATAAATGAATAAATTTAATTAAAGGAATATGTGCATCACTTTGTGAGGCATGTACCGTCACCTCTTATATTATCACTAATTCACTAGTACTATATATCCTAGGTCTTGCACCTACTCTGGATTTATTTAAACTTTTACAAACGAAGATTTTCTCCGTCCCCTTTGATACTTCTCAGCAGTGCCCTCTTTCCCCTTTTGTTTTAAAGGGAGCAAAAGGATGTGACAAGGGTGTTGTTTGGCGAATGGCTTTTTGCTTGATCGTGGCTGGTTTGTGACAATTTTATTTGGTCAAACTGCCAAAAATTGTGTTTGCTCAATGGCTTTTCAACCAAATTAAAAACCTTCATGGAAGAACCATACACCCAATCCCCTCAAAGGCTCAGACAACCAATACATACTTTAAATGCTACTAACTGTCTAACAAGCTAGGTGAAACAACCAAAAGCTAAACCCCAATAGTTGATTTCTCAACAAGACAAAAATTCAGTCTCATGTGCTGTCATAGATAGGTGAAAGGTTACTTTTTGACGACAACTTCTCACGAATGTCCATCTGCAATGTCTAAACTCTACTAATCTAGATAATCCCTACTACCTTCAACTGCCTCAACCATTTTGTGTACTGATTAAATATCAGGAGGACTTCTATGCTGTTGTGGATTGGGCCTACAAGATTGACCCCTTGCGATGTATATCGATGCATGGGATTACAGAACGCTATCTTTCTGGTCAGAAAGCTGATGCAGCTGGATTTGTGCGCCTCTTGCTTGGTGATCTTGAATCTAGGATCTCCATGCAGTTTAGCAGAGTAAGTTCCAGCCTTTTAACATGTACCAATAGTAATTTTGATTGTTGGAAGTCAGTTATATATGCTGGTTCCATTGCAATTATGATGTTTACATGCACCAACCAACAGTAATTTTTATTGTTGGAAAGTCTTTGATATTATGATATCCTTGCAGTTTGTTGACGAGGCTTGTCACCAGATTGAAAGAAATGAGAGAAATGTCCGACAGATGGGTGTCCTGTCATACATCCCAAGGTGAAAATTACTTGTAAACATTTTATATAGGAACCTCTTCTTAGAGTAGGGCCTCTGTTATAAGAGGCAGCAGTCTTCAGGGATAGTTCATCCATGATGTTTGCTTTCCTGGCTTGAATTTGATTACGTGCATAAGTCAGGATCTTATGTTTTCCACTAAAAGTGAGATTATGCTCCCTTCGTCGTGCATTAATTTTCGTAATAGGCATGGCCCTAAAGTCAAATTTCTACCTATCAACTAGAAGTGAGAATGATATGCTAGAGATTAGCTTGGTTACAACACTATTAATGGCAGAAATTAAGATGAAGAAGATGATTATAGCATTAAGATGAGAATTACAACTAATTGAATTATAATTCCACTTTCGAGAGGTGGATTCTCTCCCAAGTATGAGCTTTTGAGAGGCTCACTCTCTCCCAATTACAAACCTCAATAATATTCAGCATGATGATTATTCCTCCTAATGAGTCCTATTTATAGAAAAACTCTCATAACAAACTCTAACTTATTCCCCAAGCTACTACTAATAAGCTATGACTAACATACCCTTCCCCTAATATTGATTCCTTGCATTAGAGATAGTGTAAAAGTATATGTCATTAGAGATAGTGTGTAATATTATAGTGAGGCTTAGGGTAAGGGAGATGTGATAGGAGATAGAAGGTAATTTTACATTGAAGAGATAGCAAGTGTGTGATCCTAAGTATGTGTTATAATGGAGTGTGAAATCTAATGTGGGGCTTATGAAAAAGTAAGTGCAAAAAACTAATGTAGGACGAAGGAGTTTATGAAGCCTTCTCTTTTTTTGTTTTTATTTGTTCCTTGTTTACTTTTGGTAATGTTTAGGTAGTTTTTATATATCAATATCCCACTTTGACCATAATTGGTTATTTATATGCAAGGAAAAATATAGTCATGTGGAATGTTATATTTTCTCAATTTTTATTTTTAATTAAAGTATCAAATTATTAACTCTTTATGTTTGTTTTTACATAATTAAAGATATTAATGGTTAAAGCTGTGTGTTTGCTAAATGTAACAGTTAATTAGACAACTAAACAAAATGCAAAAAGTATTAAAAGAAAAATGGAATAGAAGGAACTTCCATTTGCTAATGCCTCGTGTCTTTTATGTTCTGTCTTGATAAATTTGAGGTAGTAGGAAAAATAAGTATGAATACCTAACCTGTGTTCGATTTCTCTCTTGTTTTTTGTTGAATGTACTTCATAATTATTTACTTATTCTGTATTTGAACTTTTAAGAGCAATATAGAAAATTAAAATACTGGAAGCAACAATTCAACTTGCCTTTATCTTCTGAATACATTTGAATTATTCGTAAAATTACCTCTCTTTTTTTTTTTTTTTTTTTTTTTTTTTTTTTTTTTTTTTTTTTGTGTGTGTGTGCATAGATTCGCTACACTTGCAACTCGTATGGAGCAGTATATTCAAGGGCAATCCAGGGATTTAGTTGACCAGGCATATACAAAATTTGTAAGTATCAATTTATTCAGCTATGGGTTGATCCAGAATTCTGGCAGCTAATAAATGTTTTGGTTTTAAAAAGTTATATGCTCCTTATTTTAACTTTTTCGTAACCTCTAACTTAAAAAAGAAAAAACTACCTTTGATCAACTTTACTACGTAGTAATTGGTTCTAGCTTTATATATTTGTTGTTTAAGAATGTGGTGTTTGTGTGTAATCATACTCTATACTCTTACCATTTTTTTTTAAATTAGAAAATAAATTTTATAACTGCTGAAAAAGCAATACAGAGAAAGATGGACAAGCTGTCCTGTAATCCAGAACCCTGTTTGAAATGAAATGAAAATTCATTTAGGATTACACTTTGGGTGCTCTCTTTCTTATTAAAAATATTTATATGAAAAATATGAGTCACAAGAACTTAATTTGTTGACAGGTTAGCATTATGTTTGTGACCTTGGAGAAAATTGCCCAGACTGACCCGAAATATGCAGATGTTTTTCTTTTGGAGAATTATGCTGCATTTCAGAATAGGTACTAATTTCATTTTCATAATTGTGCCAACTTTCTTTTGCTAATTATATTCAACAAGCTGATTATATAGGCAATTGATTGCAGTTTATATGAACTTGCAAATGTTGTGCCAACTCTAGCAAAGTTCTACCATCAGGCAAGTGAAGCTTATGAGCAAGCATGTACGCGCCACATAAGCATGATCATATATTACGTGAGTAAGCTGATTTTTTCATGACACTTTGTCTTGTGTCAATATATTGGTTCCTTTGTTAGTTGTACTAGTAAGTAATATTAGCTAAGTAAACTCAGACACAATTTCTTGGACAATTATTGACAGCAATTCGAACGGCTTTTCCAATTTGCTAGAAGGATTGAAGACCTCATGTACACCATAACCCCAGAAGAAGTAAGTATCTGATGTCATAGAACTTTGCTTTTTTCAGCTACTTGTGAAACATAGTCATGCAGTTTGATTGTGGATGTGAAATGTGATAATACATTATATCTAGGATGTGTGTAAAAATTTGTAGTTATCATTAATATTTCATTCTCTTATCTCGAGTCTTTAGCTTAGTAGAAAGTATGTCAAAGTTAGTACATAAAAGGAGATACTGTTGAAGTAATCAAACTATTCCATCTCGATACATTTGGTGTTGTCCATCTCACAAATCTGAAATTAGTTCTTATTCCCCACAGTAGCATAATCAATTTCCTATTGCTTCTTTCGAGTCTCTCATATGTGCGCTCTGGTAGGAATTAGGCTCGGGAGAGGTGCGGTCTATAATCTAGTATGACTTGTTGATTAGTGAGCATATTTTATTAGTTTGTAGAGAGCCCATCTTGCTGGTGTTGATTTAAAACTTGTTGTACTCTTAAACTATCACAACACTGTGAAGTGTCTGCAGGGATGTTGAGCATAAAACACAGACTTTCACAAATTGTTGACAATATTTGTGGTAGAAGCTGTAAATCCACGTAAGATCCCTGGAACACCATTAGATTTTAAAACTTACAGAATCCAACAGGTGGCTCTTGCAGGCATCTTCATGCATAATCCCTAAGTATGAACACGAACTTAGAACGTTTCTGAATGAATACCAACACATGCTCCTCTTTAACAGTACCTGCATCCACTTGCTCCTTCAGTGCCCAATGAGTAAAATATACCCTAGGTAATGAGGCCATCCAGGGCAACCTTTATCCATCAGGCTTGAGAGGTCGCATTTTGGGCATGACTGGGCCCTACTAGCCAGTTCTTGTCATTTAAGGAACTCTGAGCTTGATGGATGTCCTGCAACATTTGAGCACTATCGTTAGGATGCCCCACAATCACCCACCAAACAACTCCATGATAAAGAAATATATGATTGTGGTCATCGTCCATCTCAGATATGACCTGCTGCTCGAGGAAAGGCCTTTGAAGCTGAATCTCACTCGAGAGGTCTATCAGGCTTCCTTTTCTTCCTGATTTTTTTTTTCCTTCTTAGATTTGTGCCATTGCCTGGTAGTATGAATTAAAACCAGTTTATACATGGATTTTGCTGTTGTGACCATGACGTGTGAGCAGTGTATCTAACTCTCTGATCCCAACTGCAAACGTGCAAGTGGTACATTTTTTGTTAAGTTAATAAAACCAGGTAGCAAATTGCATTTCCATACCAATCTTGAACAGTGAATTAAGTAACACTGTGAGAGTCCTTATGTAGGCCCTTTGTCCTTGATGATGACAAAATCCTCTTGTCAAAACTCTTAATATAAATTAATAGACATGCCTTCAATTTGTATCAATGTAGTTTTAAAGGATTCCTGTGAGGCCTTTGAAGGAGAAGAAAGGAAGGCAAAAATATAGTGTGAGAGGAAGACTAGTGACATTTTCAGCACAAATGAAGAACAGACACTTGACCTTTGACCAATGGAAAAAAGGTCTCTTATAAGTTGGGAGCCTAAACTGTTTTTTTTTTCCCCTTTTTTTTATCTATCTGCTTGGCAAAATTCTTCTATTTGATCTACAATTAGTATATCGATTGCTAATATTCAAAGAAATGTCACATTCATCTGGCCTTCCCAGACCCTTTAACCCAGGAGCCTCCTGTAGCGGTTGTCTATAAGGATATTAGTATTTTATGCTTGATTAGTTTCATTCTTCTCAGGTATTCTCATATGCTTGGACTGTTACTAGATTTTTCCTTTAATTTTTACAAAATAATGAAATACGCCCCATTTATTTTGAAAACTTCAGGTCTCTATTAAATTTTTTTCAGAGATTCTGCATATGTTATGGCACACCCCTTGTTATATAATGATTTGTATACCAGCGTCCATTTATTTTGAAAACTTCAGGTCTATTAAAATTTTTCGGAGATTCTGCATATGTTATGGCACATCCCTTGTCATATAGGCCTTATAGCACATGAACCTCTCCTACTTTTCGGTTATATAGGATGATAGAGAAGAAAAGAAAATTGATATAGTGAAGCTGATGCCTGACTTTGATTTGTCTGTCATCTTCAGATTCCATTCCAGCTTGGATTGTCTAAAATGGATCTCCGTAAAGTGTTGAAAGCTAGCTTGTCTGGGGTAAGTCAAGATAAGCTTCTAGTAAAATCAAATCCCAATGTTTATAATCTTATCTTCTATTAGTCTCTACAATAACTCCTCGGTGAACCTCCTGTGTGACCATCACTTCGGCTACATTTTACTTCAGGTTGACAAATCCATCCAAGCAATGTCCAAAAAATTGCAGAAGAACCTGACTTCGGAGGAGTTATTACCCTCGTTATGGGATAAATGCAAGGTAAGCCAAGTGAACATTTTATAGTCATAACTTTCTATCAGCTTTGATCACCACATGTATGGTACTTTTATGCAACTTCTGTATATCATAAGAAAAATAAATTGATGAAAAGCGTTGACATTTGCAGAAAGAGTTTCTGGACAAGTATGAAAGCTTTGCACAACTTGTGGCCAAAGTTTACCCCACTGAGAACATCCCCTCTGTATCTGAAATGAGAGATCTTTTGGCCTCCCTGTAAGAAAATCTTTGTATAGAAATTTTTTCCTCTTAGATTTTCGTGTTGTGTAGTAAATAGTAGCTGCCATAAGATGCTTTTTCATAGGGTAATTCTTTGTAGTTTGCGGAATATACTGAGAGTTCAACTTGGTGTGTATTGATTAATGATTATGGATATACATAATTGATATAATGTTAAAAGGGTTTGTAGTCTTTATACCCCTCTTGTGTATTCTCAATGACTTAATTTTAAACAAAGTTTGTGAACATTGACCAGTGTGTTTTTCTGCCTGTAAGTTAAAAAAGGATAGAAGTTTGTTTTAACTTTATCTGCATTATTTTATATTAAGTAAAACTTAATAAGAATAATCTCAACTATTGATTATCTTCTAATCTCAATTAAACTTTAACATAGATTATTCTCAATCATTGGGGTAGCCATGTGAGGGCTGAGTTAGAGCAACTTCAATGGTTGTAGTACGGGACTTGCTTGCAATTATAAAAAATCTCTAGCTACTAGTTTGACCATTAGAGTTAAAAAATACAATTAGCTTGGCCAAGCAAATTAGTTTAGACAAGCTAATTTGCTTGAGAAAAAAGTTTTCAAAATTTTTGAAAATTAATATATTAAAATTATTAAATTAATAAAGCTAATTGAGAAAGTCAAGCTTATTTAAATAGCAAGTTATTAGCTAACCATTGGGGCATAAAATAGCTACAAAGTGATTTTGCTTGAAATCATATGTAGCATGAACCATTGGAGATGCTGTTATGGGGCAATCACCACTCTGCTGGGGCTCATAAAGGAAAGGGACCCTAATTTCTCGATACATAATTCATTACTCCGTATATTTTAAAACCATATTTTGACACAAAACGATAGTGACTTTACTTAAAATATTATGAAACACAAGGTAAATATGAGTTAGAATTTGCACTTAGTAATTTTTTTGATATAAAGGGTAGCAAGTATGTACGATTTACAATAGTGATCATTGTTTTACTAAAGTGATAGTTTTATTTGATCCAATTGTCATGTATTTGATAGATTAGAATCACTTATAGAAGTTAATAACAATAACAACATTTAAATTAATTTGTAAAAAAATTTAAATTAAAAGGAAAACCACCACCACACCACCCCGGGCACCGGCTAGCCACCCCTTCCCTAGGTGGCCCAAAACTCCCCCTCTTACCGACGACCCACCTCCCCCATCAGTGGACCCACCCCTCCCATTTCCGATCCCCTTTATCCCGCTGCTACGCTAAACTCGAAGCCTACAAGGCCACAACCCACACTCCCTTCCCCCACCACAAAACAACCTGTTCCCTTTGCCCACCCCGAAACGGCTAGGGGTGTCAGGGAATAGGGAGGGGTGGCTGTTTCGTTGTGGGGGGGGGGGGGAGGAATTGGGTGGGAGTTTTTGGGTTAAGGTTTAGGCTAGGGGGGTCATCGACGGGGGCAAAGAGTAAGGTTGGGTCGCCGACAGGAGACAAGCTAGTTCGGCGGTGGTTTAGGGGGCTAGGTTGTCGCCGTGGGTGGGTCGGTTGTCGAGGCGAGGTTGGGGTTGGTGGAGGGGGTTACTGGTTTTTTTTTTTCTAATTTTGCCGTCACAGAAGGATTCGGGTATGAATCAGTTTCGAACACGCCACTTGGCTTTCAGGTACGACAATGTTTTGAAGAAAACATACAACTTAAGCTCCCTGCACACTTTTGTAACACCCTTGCATTACTAATTAATAATAAACAATAAATAAAGGAAAAATAAACAACCTTTAAATAAAACTGCCGAAGCATACACCTAAATCGAAGGTATTATTGTCACACTCAACAACTTGTCAAGTGCTAAGGCTTACAAAATCCCAATAATTACAACCCAATAATCTAAGTGCGCTATTTATACAACTTTACAAACTCATTATAAGAGTACTAATCAAAATATTTGAGCTCCTTTAGCTACGATCACTTGATTAACCTATTTAAATAAACTTGACTACTCACCATTTAGGACAAATTCCAAAATAGATCGTCGCAGTGCCACCATAAGAAAAGACATGACCGTAAACACAAGTAGCACAATAGACAAACACACACACACGTCAGCAAAAAACTGAGTAATCACCACATATCATAATACAATGAATAAAGAATATTTATATAATTAGATCACTTAAACAATGTAGTTGGAGACTATATACCTTACACATATACACCTCAAGGGTTATAAACTTTGTACTATGTCCAACCTCGAATAATGGAAATTTTAGAAAATAACACCACACGTAAAAAAAAAATAAAAAAAATAAAATAAAAAATAAAATAAAAATTATTATAACACTACAAAAAAAAAACCAAAAAATTGGTTTCACAACCACTTAACTTTGTCATAAAAAAAACCCATTAAGTGGGTCCCGCACGGTACACGTGTCAATCATCTATTGGATAAAAAAAATTAAAAAAAAAATCCTAAAATGCTCAACCAGCCACCACCGCCAGTGGTTTTCCACTACCGCCACCGAAACCCAGCCCCCGAAGCTCTGAAAATGCGCTGAACCACCGCCGTCACCCATACCCAGCCCTAGAACCTCTGAAACCGTCATCAAACCATCGTAACCCCAACCTAAACCAGCCGAAACCCCAGCCCATACCGTCGCTGAACCACCGTAACACCGCTGAACCACCGTTGTCGAACTCCTCTGCCCTACCCATAACCGTCGCCGAACTGCTGAAACCCCAACGAACCCACACCCATACCCAAACCCTACTCCTCTCACCCTCACCCGGACCCAAACTCGTACCCAAAAACCAAATTGGGGATGGTTTGTGGGTGACGGCTAGTTTAGGTTGAGGTTAGGGTATGAGATTGGATGGGTTGGTTTCGTCGGTCGACGGTGGTTTGCTGGAGTTGGTTGACGGAAGGTGGGGGCTGGGTTGAGGTAACGGCGATGGGAATCGGCTCCAATGGTGGGAATTGGCGCCAGTGGTGGCTGGATTTAGATTTTAGGATTTTTCTTTTTATATATTTATATAATTATCTTTTTTTTATTTTTCATATTTTTTATCCAATAAATAATTGACACGTGTACAAAGTGGGGCCCACTAACGATTTTTTGGATGGCAAAGTTAAATGGTGATGAAATCAATTTTTTTTGGTTTTTTGGTGGTGTTATAATAAAAGCTTTAAAATTTGTGGTGTTATAATCAAAATTGTGAGATTTTTGTAGAGTTATTTTTTAAAATTTCCTCGAATAATAATACAATCCTTCACTCAATTAACTCATAACCAATAAGTGTGTCATGCTCTCTGTTCTATACCTATCCTTGAACATAAGTAATTTGAATAAATAAACTGATAAGTGGTTTATTTGACCACTTATTGTGTTAATTTAAACCCGGTTTTGCATTCATTTCCCCTCTTTCTAACCCGTTTTGAATGAAAATGTTTATCTCGGCCTTGCCCCTCCTTGGTTTGTGTTTGTCCATGTTTTGCAAGTTTATTGATTCAGTTTGGCAAGCATTCGATGCATGGATTTTGTCTAAGGCAAGAAAATTAGAGAAAGGAGAGCCCACTCCTGCTGGAGCGGGCGTGCACCTCTCAAGAGCGGGCGCTCCAAACTTCCTGCAAACTTACTGCCAAGTGCACCCTGTGAGGAGCGGGCGTGCACCTGTGAGGTGCGGGCGCTCCTCCCCAAACTTTCAAAACCACTTGTATTCTGAAGACAGCTGGAGAGGGCGTGCAGCAACCTGGAGCGGGTGCTCCTTCGCCGGGAATCTGTTTTCTTTTGACGGATTTCCTTATGTGTTTCGGGGAGTATAAATACTTCCCCTTTAGTTCATTTGTAAAAGAGGGAGAGATAGCCTAGTTTTTAGAGACTCCTCTTAGTTTGAAACATTCCTTTTTAATTAATTTAGCTTAATTTTCATCAATTCAATCATTGTAATAGTTGGTTTCAAGTTTGTTTCTCAAGATTGGCACTTTGTATTCAACAATTTCAAGCCTCAATTAGTAACTTCCTTCTACTTTTCTCCATTTAATTTATGATTTTATTTGTTGTTTCATGATATTTAGATCTTCTTAGTTCTTGATAATTTGTTATTGGATGATAGTTATTTCAATTGTTAATCATTTTTCCCCAATTATTGAAGAAGTTAGAACCCTAATACTTGTTTGCATGTTGATAAATATGAGTTGTGAGTAGTCTACTTGCTAGGGGTTGTGTGAAGCTCAACCTTTTGGGTTAATTATGCAAATGTGGGAGAAGCATTGATGCTTGTATTGCAATTAAATTGATTATATGAGATTGCTTGTTAGTTCTTCTATGATAGGATTAGCTACCCTTGATTTAGGAGCTTGATAGCATGATATACTTAGTTTGACATGGAAATGTGATGAAGCATGGCATTACTTATTGCAATTTGATTATGTATCTTCTATTGCTAAACTAATGAGGAATCTAAGTTTAGTAGTGTAAGTTGTTTCCTAATTGCATGAGGTTGATCTTACATATTGTCCTTGCTATATCTTATCAATTTCGCTCCCCGTTTGTCTATTTGCCTTGGTCGAGTGGATCCCATTCCCTAGTGTCCTCAATCCATTGATTTAGAACCATAGTTTGTTTGTCTTCTTGACGAACCCCAATTCACCATTGACTTCGAATTAGCTTAAGTGTTAAGATCTTTGGCAACCATATCCCGTTCCTTGTGGACCGAACCCTTACTTGTCATTATGCTTGGTTTGTAAGGTGTTTGTTAATAAATGTGTTTGATTGAGTGTGGAATGTGCGACCGTTCTAACGCCCATCATAAACCAACAAGTATAAAAACTTAAATGCTCTCAATAACCAGAAAACACCTTAAACCAGACCACATACAGGCCAAATCCCACTTTAGGAGACCATAGAAAAATATAAATAAAGATTGTACCTCATTCCTAACTCATGATTATCATCCTATTACCAACATGCCAAGGACTAAGGTATATAACGTCCAGCCTCAAACCAAGAACAAAATAATAATTCTCAACCTTTTGATCTCATACTTTATCAAATAACCATTCACAGGCTAATATTTATTATCTCAACAATGGCACATGTTCCCAAATAATACAACAATTCGATTCATAAAATGCCTCAACCCTTATAAGAAAATAATTCTAATACCCAAATATAATCAATTCTCAACCCAATATTATTTTAGTAACCCTAAAACCTCAATAGTAATACTCCCTAGAGCAACAACGAACATTTAAAATCCTGGCATAATAACATAATTAATCAATGCGACAATTAAATCATATAATACCACACACTAATCATATACATATAAATCTTGATCATACAAATAATAAATCATAAAATTTATACACAATAATACGATGTACAATCAATACAAACAAGAATTTATAATCAAATAAAACCAAGAAATAAGATTCGTGTGATTACCTTCTAAGTACCAAATTACATAAACAAGTAATGGTATTCACTTCGTTGGACTTGGGACAAATAAAAGTGTTTTGGCAAAAAGTGAGCAAATTCGGCCTTGAAGGGCTGCTTATGGAGCTCAGATTTGGGCCTTGAATGGACCTGCAAAATGAACCCCGAGCCCCGAGGGTGGACCCCAGGGCGGAGTCTCCGACGCCCAAGTTAGATGCCAAACAATGCATATTTTGAGAGGAGTTAAGGGAGAGAGAGTGGAGGAGTAAGGACATCTTAGTGTAAGAGTGACCTCTCCTTACCTTTGGCCCTTTGATGGGTATTTATATTAGTACATGATGGGTATTAGTGAACCCTAGGAGGGTGTTTGTTTAGAGGGATAAAGTGAGGGAGATCGGATAAAAGAGGAGGAATTTAACATGTCCTTTGTTTGTTTAGAGGGATAGGGATTATGAGGGGGGTTAGGAGAGGGATAAAAAAAAAGGAAGTTATCCCTCCAAAGTAATAACTAAGGGGGGGTGGTATAAGGGATGTGGATTATATTTAATGGGTAAAAGACATTTCTACCCTTAATAAAACAAAAAGAAGAAGAGAGTGAAGAAAGGATAGTAAGGGTAATTTTGTATTTTTATTTGTTATTCCAATCTAATCCTAACCCATACCAAACAATGGAATACACTATTTTTATCCTTATCCCATCTATTAATCCACTTTCTTATCCCACTCAATCCCATCCCTCCTACCAAACGCCCCGTAGTAGTACATATGTGGGCCATTATGGGTCATATTAGTGCATTTGGCTTATTTAAAGCTTTTTAAGCTTTTTTAGACCCTTTGGGCTTATTAGGTAGAATTACCCTTGACCATTTTAGTACCCAAACAAAAAGAATTGGAGAAAAGACATTATCATCATCAATGATTGTTGTTAACGCTCGCACTGCAGCAGTATGCATAGAATAGGAAAAGATACGAGCAGTCGAGCACTATATATATACTCTTTGGCTGCATTTTATTTTATTTTTATTTTTTTCTGTAAAAATAATAGTGTTAAAGGATAAAATATCCAACCAAATAAGAATAGAATTTTATAGTTTCATTAAATTTTATCAAATAAGAAAAAAGATTATTAAAAAGTTCAACAACTCGAATTTTTATCTTTTATCAAATCATAAAATATACGGGTATTACAATTTACCATCCTTTAAAGAAGTTTCGTCCTCAAAACTTAGAATAGAAATATACGGGTATTACAACTTTTTTGGCGAGGGGGTTTCTGACTTCTCCATGAAATTCGAGCAGGATCCTTTTAAAAGTTATTTTTATTTTTAAAAAATGGGGTAGGTTTTTAATTTTAAATTTTGACCTCTTGATCTAACCCCACCACAATTTCTTTAACCCCTCTAAAAATTGTTCCTCACAATCCCACGTGACCTACCCTTTTTCCCTCTTATTTAATTACTGCTCACATTGCTACTACACACTATAAAAAGATAATTTTATACGTTGATTTTTTCTTGTGGAGTGAACTTTTAATTGAAGAGATTTTGAACTTTGTGGTTTCCTAAAAAAGAGGTACAAACTACTCATTTTTATTTTAATTATTAATTTGGTTTGGTTTCCCAAACAAGCTTTTCCAAGATTCTCAAACTACTAATTTTCCGTTTTTTTTCTTAAGAAAATTATTGTTGTATTTGTATTCAAGTCCAAAGTTAAGACGGTGTCTTCGTGTCCTATATTTTTTAATATGATGTGTCGGACACTCGGATCCGTACAAATATCGAATACTCGTACCGTTGTCAATGTAACATAGTTACATAGGTATTAATGTTTAAAACATTTTTAACAATTTAGAAAATCATTTAAATGTTTGTAAAAAAAATAAATGAAAGAGGGACCACCTTTTTTGTGACCATGAGAGTAGGATATTCTATGTTGTCCAAAAACTACTTAATCACCTTAGAATTTTCAAGACTATCTATAAACAACTACAAGTGGGGATCCTATTAAACTTATATGGACCTAATTCACAATAATTTTATTGAGGACCCAAGGTATGCCAATCGATGTTACATTTAATAAAGTGACTCTAATTTTAGTATTTTTATTATTCATAAAATATAGCCTAGAATAATATAACTCTCATTATAAAATATTAATCTCTAATTTATCACTCTGTGTTACATAATGACTTATTTTAACATATATGCTCTCAACCTAATTGTTTATTGCTTTGAAACTTATGTGTTGTTTTAGGATTGTGTCATCCTAGTTTTATAGCACACTCACTAAACCAAGGACCCTCCAAAGTCCAAAACTTCGGACTTGTTTGTGCGCGCTAAAACTTGATCGGCCATCATAAGCCCCAATTGACCCAACACATGATACTTGTATGTTGTCTTTTTTTTAAGGGGCTACATGAGAAATCGAAACCCCATCACTTGTGGGGGTGGGGAGAGATGGAGGGACTAACCATCCCTCCAACTCCTTTTTTCTCCTCTGTATGTTGTCTTTGACATTATCCAACATGACAAATCATAACCAACAACCCAATTTATTAATACACCTCTAATATTAACATTATCCAAGTTTATCACCAAATTACTATATCAACTCAAAATCACTGAAACATTAGAATTGGCAAACTTTCCATGTGTTAAGCAAATATATGAGAATTTGCAAAAGGCTTCCAATCTTCCATGTTTCATTTCATCCATCCACAGAACAACTGTCAATACATGTTACAAATATACACCTGAAAATTCACCCTCTTTAACCACAAAAAAGGCCAAAAACACAAGCTACAACGCCGAAAAACTTTAGCAGTTGCAGGTTGTGGCATTTGGAAGCACACTAATTCTATTGCCTTTTTCAACAGAGGTGCCTAGTAAACTGAACGGAAGAAAGAAAAAGAAAAGGTTACAGTGATCATGAAAGGTGACTCGCAAATTGGCAGCTAAGAGAGGGCAATTTTAGTCCAGAGGAAGGGGCATCCAAGATAAACCAGAAAACCAGCTCAAGCTTCTCGTCAAAAAAGAAAACCAGGTCAAGCTTCAGCCAAAAGTTGCAATAAGGAAACCCTTGTAAATGCTCATAAACTTGGCTACAAACGCTGCACATTTTTCAAGGGAAATATCAGTTAGAGACTGCAATTACAAAATATCAAGTTGTATATGCACAACATAACTTTCACTTTCAGATTCACTGTAATAAGTCTTATTTATTGAGAAGATTTCAAGCCTTGTCACATAAGTTCTTATAACATACATGACTTCCATGAAAGTTTATAGCAAGGCCTTGTTTGGTTCGCATCTGGTGTCAGGAATGAGTATAAAAATGACATTTTCAGGTATTCAATCATTCATACCCAGACATGATACCTTGAATCATTAATTGGTTCAGTTTGGGGCAATCGTAAGAAGAAAAAAATGCCAATTTTGCAAACCTTGCAGTCACAAACTCACAAATGACGGTCACAGTGCTGCAGAAAAGGCATCTTTAAAATTAAGCATCACACTTCAGGCCCATTGCATTGTGCAAAAACAGTTCAGAAAATCTCCACTTCATTTTAACACAAAGTAATATGTCTTTTTGAAATTACGCCAGAAAGTATATTTTTCACCATTTTATAACTCTAAAAGAAATTTGAGATTCTAAGCATTTGTGTTATCTATCTTATAGCATGAGTCTACTTTTTCTTTCATGACGATTCAATAGTTCATGAAAAACAACAGCATGCAACAGATGTCAGAATGTCAGTTTAAGCATTTGTGGAGCAGATATTCACACAATGACAAGTAAAAATTCTTAACAAAGTGGAAATCACGTGACAGAACAGCCTTTGTTTAAATCTATCTACACACCCCGCTCAGTCTCAGTAATTCCCTTCCCCACTCCTCTCCTTCAACTCAGTCTTCTGTATCCATATGGAGCATTGTCTTCCAGGTCCTCAACATCTCAGTCACCCTTTCACCTCCTCTCCTCCACGTCAACTACTCCATCTCAGATCACAGCAACCATGTCTATATCACCCTCCAATCATCTCCTTAGTCCTAACAATATCCACTTTCCTCCTCAGTCCTTTTTAAAGCGTACAGAGCATCAATATTCCAGAGGCACCAGATCTACAGAACCTTGGCAATTAAGTTGACCATTGAGTTAAATCCTATGTCTGCTGTGCGCCTGTGCGGGTGTCTGTTTGGGGAATTTGGTGAGTGGAGGATGTAATAGAAGCATGATGATAATGAGATTCATAGGGGGCTGAAGCTTCCATGGAAGGTGACAGTGGTTGACAGTCTCGAAGCTAGGCAGAGGATCATATATTTATATGTCCATCAAGGAGGTTGAGTGCTCGTATATTGGTAATTAGGGAGAAGGAGGCAGCAGAGCACTTGAAATTGAAACAATCAATCAATCAATCAATCAATCAAAGCCTTAATCCCAAAAGTGGGGTCGGCTAACATGAACAAATAGTTTTTTTTTAAAAAAAGTTAGCTTATAATTGCTGGAATGTGTAATCAGAAACAGGAAGGGAGTACACTTACATCCAGCCAAGATCCACCAAGGGGTGTTCACTGACAGACAACCGTACTGTTCAGAAGCAGTAAACCGCTATCATAACCTTCTAAATATTTCTTTAAACAAGATCAAAGTGCAGACAAATTATTACACATTACAATCCAAGTTCCAATTACAAACTGATAGCAACATTACAATCCAGGTTACTTTCTTCAATAAAAAAAAAAATTTGTTCAAAACTACAGACAGGGTAATTCATTACAATCCCCAATTTGTCATGATTTCCCTCACTAAATCCCAAATTTGCAACTTTATATCATCAATTAAAACAGAAACAGACTGGATACTTCAACCCAACATGTAAATATCCCAAAGAAAAGAGAGGAAAAAAGAAAAAAAAGAAAAACTCTAACATTGAAATGATGGAATCCAACATCACTTCAGTTTATTTTTCTCTAAAATAACAAAATCAAGATACAGTTGCTGAAATAATTAGATCTGAGGGAGAAGAGAAAAAATTGATTTAAGTCAAAACCCCTGTCTTCCTCCAGGCTATGGCAGAGAAGTGGGCATAAGCAGGGAGGGAGGGAGGGAAGGAGGGATTCAACTGTGGTAGACTAAAAAATAATAAGTTAATTTTTAAAAGTTAATTGTTAACAGAAAATAGTAACAGTAAACTAACAAAATCATTTAGTTGATTGTAATTTGCACGCGTTAAAAACTAATAGTTCGGTTAATTTACTGGTAAAATGTAACAAATACAATTTCTTCTGCAAACCCTTTAGGTCTTATATGTTTAAATTACATGCCTCTACTTTCTCTAAGTACCAGACATACAACCAAACATCCCCTAAAAGTTATTCCCTCCATCCCAAATCAGTTCGAACATATATTACTCCATCACTCCCTGTAATTTAGGATTTAAGTAAATAAGTTGCAGTAGGGTTATCTATTGTTATAATAATTAGATCAGAAGTCTCTATAGAAAAGCAGATGTAATGGGAGTTAGTGGGGTGTTCATACGGGTAAGTTAATGAAGAGTTGGTGTGAAAAAAGAAGTAGTTCTACAAGAAATGTATGATATAATAGATAATTGGTAGGATCATACCAAAAAAACAAACAAATGAAAATGGCAAAAGTGTTCAGACTATTCTTACTCTTGTTAAATTACAGAATTCAAAATTGATCCTTACTGTAAAACTGTTAAATGCATGCATAACAAAGACTTGAAGAGTTAGGTTATGTTCTTACCTTATTTTCATTCATTTAAGGTCTAACAAGTTCAAAAAAGATTCGACGACGGCTAATACGTTTAGATCAAATAGATAAAGGCTAATAAGTTCATACAAGATCTAATAATATACCCAAAAAAAAGAAGATGAAAAGATAAGATAAGGGGAAGGAGTAATAAGTTCAGATTAAAATAAAAACATGAAATTCAGGTAAATAGAACAGTATAAACTATTACTCCCTCCGTTTTTTTTTTTATATAGGCTAGAGATGAGATAACGTGGAGTTTTAGGTGGTATAATAAAATAAGATGTTAGTGGGATAGATAAGATTATTATTTTATTGAAAAGTAAAGTAGTGTGAGAGGGAGTGGGGACCATTGAAAGAGTGAGAAATGATAAAAAAAGAAAGAGTGGGGACATGAGTGGGTAAAGATATTAAATTGTAATAGATTTCTAAAAATGGAACTCTAGCTTTAAAAAAAAAAAGAACGAAAATAGTAACTCTAGCTTAAAAAAAAGAAATGGAGGGAGTACTTAATTGCAACATAGTTGGCACATTTCAAATACAAAGTGATCAACAAGAACCCTAAAATTTTGTCATGAAAGCAGAAATCTAGAGCAAGCAGCTGGCAATAAAGTAAGAGGAGATATCAAAAATTATACATAGGAAATAGGATTAAAAATGATAGTTCTATTTACACATCATACCTTCGAGATGGAATATGGCTTTCTGCCCAAGACGCATCCGATGTTCCTGTAGAAAATGAAAAGCTTACCTCAGAAATATTACAAAAGGAAGACGGACTCTCACCTCACAAAGAAATATTGCCACATATGAAATATCAATGGCTGTCATTGTTCAGGTTTTTGTTTATTGGATGATATAACGTGAGGGCTTTTAATGGCTGAAAGTAAACAGGGTTAGAGCAGACTTTAAATCATAGAAGGACTTTGACCCTCAAAGCATCCAGAGTACTCAGAGTTTAACACCAATCTTTGCAAGTAGGGAAGCTTACATCGTTACATACAATAGCTCTAGTAACATTTCAAGGTATGTGGACTACAAACCTAGGTTCTTGTCAAAAGTGAGAGGAATACAGAAACAGGATAAATCGTAGAAGAAAAAAAAATTGCAGTCATTAGAGATAAAATGCGAACTTGGCTTTTGAGAGATCAAATCACTATACACATTTAATCAATGAGATACCAGCCAATGCTACAATGTAATCTGATACAGCACGACTTCCCATCAAAAAGTTTATCTACTTCGGAAATAAAATTTCAATACACATGATTCAGGTTCCATCAGCTTTATAAAGATACAGCACATACATTCCAAATACACAATCCAAATGCCACCTCAACAATGTGCAACATCATCAAACGAGAGTTCCACATAAGCATAAGAATTGGAAAGGAAGTCATCAATATACCCGATACACATGTAACATTAGGTTGCGTGAATAAAATATTCATTAGGAACCATAGAATGTGCTTCCTCAGTAAAAATTTTGTTTCATGCTGACTATTTATGGCTTTTGGATTTTAACAGCATGTATGGCCATTTCATCTATGCTTGTTTTACTTCAGATGAGATAAAATATTATCAGGAATGACTGAAGGAATATAGCAAGAGGACAAGATGCTCTCAGTCTCCTCACAGACTCACATTAGACACCAAACAAAGAAAAACCTAAACAACACCAATCTAGAAAACCCTTCTCAAAATTATTCCCCTGATTATTATAGACTTTATAAATTCTAATTCTCCATTGAAGTTAAATTTCCTGGAGTAACCTAAGGATACAGGTCTTGATTTCAACTCAGATCCAGGTTCTACAAAGATTTTGTGAGCAACTATCAGCATCATTCCTGCCAAGAGACACACGGTCAAAGCTGATCCCCTAGAGATGCCAAAATTTGACCTTTGTGAGACTGTACACTGTTCACAGTAGACATTATTTCCACTGAGCACACCTGATTTTGATCACTACCAATCCTACATCTGGCATATAGATAGAACCTCAACCTACTTTACCCTCATTGATCAATTAGACATCTAGCAATCCACAACTTGTGTTACAATCTAAATTTCATCAAGAAAAAGGAGGAGGAGGAGGAGGTGAGCTACCTTATTTCCCTATCATGGGAATGCCTCTGCAAGTGAAGATTCTAAACATTGCTAGTATAGTATGCCATAGTAGGAGTGCCATGTAAAGTGGTCTAAGTATACAGTTGAGGGAAACAAACCAAAAAAAAAGATGCTACTCTCTTCTCTCCAGACATCTTTCCAAAATTAATTGAAATAACAGAAAAATAGCTATAGCACACAATTAAAGGAAAAGACACAAATCAGCATAGGAAACCTTAAAAGCCTTACATAATAGGCAGCCCAATGGCAAACTTCATGCTTCAGTTCTGCATCTAGTTTCTTCAATAACTCAGAAAGAAGCCTCTGAAATTTATTAAAAGGGAAAAATATAAGTCGTGGTCAAGGAGTGGAAGGGATATAACAGTGACGGATTCTCAGCCACCTACCTTTAGTATAATTTCTGGGGGTATACAATTAACCAGTAGCTCATAGAACTTCCCTCGAACCTGGAAGAGACTGAAAAAGAGAAATTTATAGAATTATAACTCATGCAACATAATATGTTATTACATTGCATTTTACACCAAACTCCTATCCTTCAAAGTTTACAATATTATGAAGCCCAACTCAAGAAGGTCACACAATTTGGCACATAATTTTGTTTAAGGAACCAAAGACGGTGCTCATATGTAATCTCAACAATACTAAAACACTTGAAAGAATTTGCAGTTAATAACCTTTTAGGGCTCTGCTCCTTCATGATATCAGATGCTATCTCAGAGACGTATTCCTCCCAGTCCATAGGTGGAATCGCCTGGCTATTTGTAAAGGGATACCTATGAAAATATTAAAGGTAATTAATAGGTGAAACAAAATTATATGACAGAGAACTGATTTTATTTACCAATGTAATTTGCAACATTATACCACAAGTATATCAGTACTTAACTGTTGGACACGGCAAGCCTCAAACAGTAGTATTGCTCTTCTTAGACTGCGATTGGATTTTGCAGCCACTCGAGCAGCAAATCCAGGTGGGAGCTCCAGGCTTTCTTTCTTCCCAATAAATTCCAGTACCTTGACAATCTGCACAGATATATATCCAAATTCTTAAAAGAAACCAGAGGTGTTAAATCACATGCAATATTTCACATATCAACATTTGAAAATTTTCTTTTGATTATATTATGTACTCTGTAATACAGTAAATAATCACTTGCAATAAACCTGAGATTAAAATGACAATAGAACAAAGAACTCATCTCTCTTATTAGTTACGACGTATCATGAAGGGACAGCAACACGACGATAAATATCAAAACAGTAAGAGCACCCCCCCCCCCCCCAAACACATACAAACACAAGTATTCAAGGTAGTAAACTGTTATTGTTGCTGGTCAAAAGTTATTTTCAATTTTTCACATGTTCACTGATGGAAAAGGAAAAGGATAAAGGAGTATAAAATAAAGCAAAACAAAATGCTACCTCTTCATTCATGGGAGCATTAATTCGCACATTGAGACAACGAGATCGAACTGCTTCAGTAACTTTTGAAGAGCTGTTGCAGCACAGAATAAGCCGACATGATGAACTATACTTCTCCATAGTTCTTCGTAATGAGTGCTGGGCTTCTTTTGAAAGTTTATCAACTTCATTAAGTACCAACACTACAATTTAAGAAAATGTGTTACAAAATCAGGAAGCGGTCTAAAATCCAAAAAAACTTCAAGGAGGATCCATAATAAGGTGCTAATTCGTCTTTGTTTTGCTTTCATAACCAATGAAGACATACTACTTCTGCGAGTCTGTGACGATATCAAACAAGACTAGAGTGCAAACTTACAAAGACAATCAGAATGCTAACAGATGAAACAAGAGCAATGAACAAATTTCCTCATTTCTGTGTTGAGGAAGAGGATAGAAATCAAGAGTATAGTATGTAATGGTTTTAGGAAGTTTCCATAGATCAACTAAAAGCCTAAATATATTTAAAACCATTTCCCAAAGAGGAAATAAAAATTTTGCAAAGGATAAAATGAGATATTAATGAACCACTTGTAGTGACCCCTAATCTATAATGAATTCACACATGCAACACTATGTGTCACAATGTTTTATTACATTTTGATGAGTCTACCTTTCACATCATTTAGGGTATGTTCACATTTATTGAAGAGAGCTGAACTGAATAGAGCTGAAATGAATATTTTATGAGAGAAGAAAATTAAGAGCTAAACTGAACTGATTGGAGCTGAACTGAACTGAATTGAAATTAAGCTCAAGTGAACAGGCCCTTAGAACTATCTAAACTACATATTTATAGTGTATTTCTTTTTTTATAATACCAAGTGCCAATCCCTACATGTTAACAAATATTACCCTACATCATACTTTGCATCAAACGACTTGAGTTGGAATTTGCTTTATAGCTTCTTCTCATAATCCTAAAATAGGGTGATGGCAAACCTCTAACCTTAGATTACTATATGCCCAAATACATTTGCCAACCATCAAACTATATGAAAGATTTGACAAAAATTTAATAATTTAGTAATACTTCCTCCATTTCTTTTTTACTTGCAACACTCCTTATTTCACGTTTGCCAATGCATTATTTTTATCATTCGTATATTTAATTATCAACAAGTAAAAAGTACATATGAACTTGAGCACTATATCCTAATTTTCAAGTTCTAGAAAAAGCTTTGCCAAGGATGAAGAGCAATTAGGCAATAATAGAAAGCCTGGTCATCCTTTCCTTCTCCTCCCTCCGATGTAATTCATCTCTATCAATATCTCACTCCTTACCGTTACTTTACATTATATTTAGCCAATCTTACTTTATAAATAATGAACTTTTAAATGAAACCATGAAGCCAGAAGAGCTGTAATAGTTGAAATTATAATAGGAGTACATAGGTTACAGAAAAATTTAAAAATTTTAACTTTTAGAAAAACAAATTTACATAATTAAATATTTAAACTACCTCCGTTAATTATTATGAGCAACTTTGGAATTTTTTTATCTTACAAACAATACTCCAAATTTGCACATAATAATTAATGGAGGTAATGTAAAGAATGAAAGCTAGTATTTGGACAAATTTGTAAATTACTAACTTTACTAATGTAAGGAAAAATAAAATTATGTGCAAAAATTACAAGGAAAATATATACATTTGAGTGAAGAGTAGAATAGAATTTTAATGACTACCACTATTATAAGAGAATGCAAAGTTTGTAAGACACAATAAAGTTTATATTTGTTACTAAAAATTAAGTTATGAAATCAATTGCCAGATAAATTTATAAGTGAATCCTTTATATGTGAAACTTCAATAGTAAATAGGTAAAGTGGCTAGTAGGAATATTACAGCCAAAAAAAAAATTAAAAAAAAAAAAAAAAAAAAAAAAAAAAAAAAACACTACGGACCTATGGTCACTCACTCAAAAACATAGAAACATTCCGTACTATAATATTGTCCTTCTCTTTGCCGGGCATAGTAGCACAAAATACCTCTTTTTCTATCAGAAATATATAAGGCAGCTATAAGTGAATGGTGGAAACATGCATGTGGGCATAAAATCAAGAGAGAGAACAGTAAGAAAGCTTCTTACCTTTGAATCCACGCTTTCCTTTAGTATCAATAGGTCTATTTCTAGCCATCTCCTTAATAATCTCTTGAACAATATATCTATCTTGAAACCCAGCATCACTTGGGTTTAACTCCACATGATGAGTGCTAGATAGAGTAGTAAGTTCAATTTCAATTGTTCTAGTCCCAGCCTACACCGTACAAAAAGAAGAGTTAAAGATAAAATCTAAATAGTCGTGATCTCATGAAAACGATCATCTCAATTCTGGCTATTGATTATCTAGCCCAAAGTGCACGAAAAAAATTAAGATATGCATACAGGCCAATAATAGGTATGTTTCTACCATCCACTTAAAGCTGCTTATATATTTCTGATAGAAAAATAGATTAGATCATCAAAATGGGTGTGGATCAACAAATTGCTGGTGTTAATTTTAATTATCTTTAACAACTTTACTTTAATTACTAAAAGACAGTATTGCTCAGGTAGTACCTCTCAAAAGACAACTCCCTAAGGGCAGCTTTAGAATTTAGATAAACAAAACCTCAGAGCACAGATATTATAACTATAATTCTATTAAAAGCAAAATTGGAGAGAATCAACTAGCCTGTGGATAGTAATTAATCCAAATTTTGATGTTTCCTTGATTATGAAATTAAAACAGAAAGTACATTGCAAGACCAACTTATTAATCAAAATAACTAGTACAAGACGAAAGCTTATTTAGAGACCTGCTACTCCTCAAAGATATGTCAGTTAAAATTTAACTTTAAAAGCAATGGTTCGGCCAGCAAACAAAGTCCTACTTCCCAAATTGGTTTATAAAGGTCAAAATCTCTTAAATCATAGATTAACTCTCATAATTTTAGAATCTTTCGAAATTATATACCCAAAAAAAAAAAAAAAACACAATAAAATAAAATCCATAGGGATTAGCCCATCCATCTACCCATCTCTATCTACATGCCAATTTTAAGAGAAAAGGTAAAAAGAAATATGGGTGGTAGAGTGTGGGACCCAACTCAAAGAGAAAAAGTAGAAAAAAAGTCTTTCAAAAAGGAAATGGGCAAATAACTTAAGACACGTCTCAAAGGAAAATAGAAGTAAAAATCTTATTGCACAGAATTGGCCAATATGGCAATGAATTTACGATGTAAGGAAAATAAAATATAATGTAATCAGTCTACTCCCACTCCCCACAGATCTCGCATGCCAAAATTCTTTGCCAAGGGGGAACAGTATCCTGCGCAGAGGATCCCAACTTCCCAAGCCTGGGTAGGATGCCTCATTCCTATTTACTTATTTAATGAAAAAAAAAAAAGCGCCAATCATCAAGCCGTGAGGCTTTCCCAGGCAATGTTAAGTTGGCTGAACACAAACCAAGAGAAGTAAAACTATCCATTTCTTCAAAAGGTAAGAGCTAAATTCCAGTCCGTTTTAAAATGCAAATACAATACATTGAAATCGATAACATACACATTATTCATTCAGGTACTACAATGTTTACTATAAGAATGAGCAATGAAACATAATATCAAAGCTTTAATCCCAATAATTTGATCAGCTAAATGCACCAAATTAGTTATCAATTAAGATCCTTCCCCTCCATGCCCTTTTATAAAGTGTTATATGCTCCTATAAGCCAAATGTTTTCACATGATTCCTAACTCCTCCATTCAAGTGAAGAAATTTGGCTTATAGGAGCATATAACACTACTTTCTAATTTCCATTTTGGTGCATATAACACTACTTTATATGCACCATCTTAGGTGCATAAAACACTACTTTCTAGCTTCTTCACTACTTTCTTATTTCCTTTCTGGTGCATATAACACTACTTTCTAACTTCTTTACTACTTCCAAGATCCTTGTGCGCCCTACTTTCTAATTTCCTTTTTGGTGCATTTTTTTATCTCCATCTTACAAGCCCAAACCAAGAAAATCAATTGTCCCTTATTGAATCTTGATGTGCGCAACTCCCAGCTTCCCTCTAAATGTCTTCATTCATAGTTATATATCCCTAGAGGAGTTCCCACAGATTCATTTCACTATGCACATCTATACCACTCCAATCTATCAAATATGATTCTTTCTATATGCCCAACATTTCAACCCATATCACATTGGTCTAATTGCCAATTTGCCATAATTCAAGACACATAAAACATACTTAATTTGACGTTTAAACCTACTCTAGTTATTGTGTGAGCAGAGCAAGGGTTAAGAAAGATGGCTATAACTATAATACATGCTTGAAGCTCCTGAATAGTACTATAGTTGATGGATTTAACAACAATGAACAGATGAAGCAGTGACAAATAGTCTATAACAACTTTCACAGTATGATTATACAGACAATGCTAAGAAATAACTTTCTGCGGAACGATGAGATCAAAACCCTTAACACAAAAACCTTGATTTCATGAACATGACACCTCACAACTATGAAACTACTAATTCAAATGAAAGTCTGCTATATGAGCCTAATCAGCCAATGCCTCCTACACTACCCACTAATATAATCCGAAAATTCAATAAACTAAAATATCCATGTGTTATTCCCTTACAATCAAAAGGAAAACCAAAATTGGGATGGGCAAAATAATTTCGTCCCTAATCTTCTTCCCTCTCCTTTCATGACAATGTCTGTCCATCCTATTCAAATTATCAAACTAAAACCACATACTCTGTAATTATGGCCAAAGACTATACATAGATCGGCAATATGTCAACCATTAAACTAAACCAGGAAAAAAAAATGGCTATAATGATACGACTCAATGATAGTAGTCGGTATTTTCTTAAATAATTATCTACATGTACTTTAGCAATAGCATTTTTTTTTTTTTGGGTGTTTAGAGAGCCACAAGGGCCGGGAATGAGAATTGATCCCAGGATCACCTTGAACTGGAAGGGGAGCTCTAACCACTTGAGCTATCCCTCACTCTCTGTACATTAGCAATAGTACATACTAAAGCAATAGTATCACAAAACTAACAACACATACATCACTTCCTTTAAGTAATAAAAAAGTGAAACATAGAGAAACTTACATCAACTTTCCATCCCTTGTTCTCCACCCTAACCTGGAAAACAAAACACAAGAAAGTCCTCAAATTAAACCCAAAATCTACAGTAGTAAGCTAGCAATTCATTAACTCCAAATATCGAAAAGCATAACCATGCAACAGAGAAAAAAATCCACAAAAATACTTAACACATACTTTGACAATTCTAGCCGAGTGCAAGTAACACAGATTAAAATAAATTAACTACTATGTAATTGTTATAATTAGATGCACCAAAAAAAATACCTTTTCAGCACTAGGTCCAAACATCTCTCTAAGAAGGGCCATGATTAGGGTTTTCTTGCCAGAACCAGGAGGTCCATAAAACAGCAAATGTGGACAATCTTGCTCAGTTACCTGAAAATTTAGCAAATTAAAACGACAAAATAACAAATTTAAGAGATTTAATAGCAATTAATAGGCTAAATTAAAGTGGAAAAATAAAGAAATTGAAAGTGCGGAAGCAAATTATACCAATTTTTTGAGTTTTTGGGCAGTTTGTTCGTGAATCAAGACCTTGTCTAGGTTTTTGGGTCGGTATTTGTCCACCCACAACATTGTGAAGCGATGAACAAGATGAGAAGATGAACGGCGTGAACAAGGAAAGGAGAGAGAGAGAGAGATAGCAGAGGTGAATGGCGGGAAATAAGAAAGTGGCGAGTATGCCAGTAGACCAGGGCACCAATAAAGTATTTATTCGTCCTTTTTTGTAAATAAAAAAAACTTTCTTTTTTACCTAACCTGACTTTTACAATATTTATAAATTTACAATTTAATTTAATATATATATATATATATATATATATATATATATATATATATATATATATATATATATATATATATATATATATATATATATATAATAAAGGGGAGTTTTTTCCCGAGTTTTAGAGAGGTAGAATTTAATTTTTTCAGCGCGCCATATAGGATAATAAATTTTAGTGGTAGCCAATTAAATACGAGATTATTAATTTCTTTTAGAATTAAATAAATTAAATGACACGTAAGAAAAATTGGCGATTTGGCGAATGAGATTTCCCAATTTAAATTAATTAAATATAAAATATTATCTTTTGATATCAGGAATTTTATCTAAATATATAACAAATTTTAGCACATAAATATATGTATAAAAAAAATATTTTTAAAAAATTCATATAAATCGTGCATCGCACAGGCTTCATTTAGTCTTTATATGACCGTCTTTTATACAAATATTTTGCACATATACCGATCCACTAATTAGACCTTATTTTTAAGTATTAATAAAAAAAAAATAAAAAAAAATTGTATCATTAAGTTTTATATCAATCACAATTTTTGTGCCGTTCAAAAAAAAATCACAATTTTTTGTATGTGGTTAACTACGATGTAAGGCTCATGGCCATTTAGGCCCAATAAATTACGGACCCCAAATAAAAAAATAACGGACCCAATTAGATATTCCGTTATTTTTAGAATTTCAACTGTTTTCTTTAATTTTTTTATTAGAATTTCAATCGTTTTCTTAATTTCTATTTTTGCTTTTTCTCTCTCCTCCTGCAATTTGCTTTAATTCTATCTTCTCCTGCGATTTTCTTTTATTCTCTCTCCTCTAAATTCTCTACATTGTTCTTGCAATTGTTGAAAATAGTGAAATTGAAGATCATAAATCCCAAGGGAAAGAAAATATTATCTACTTGTAAAAATACTTGATGGATCTTTAATCCCTATTTCTTTGTTTTTACAACACTCTCCTTGCTCTCAATGGTAGATCCATCTATAGCCTCCGTATAAAGCTACATCACAAGTTCTGCAATTTTTTCCAGTCATTATCAACAGTAATCTGGATTATCTCCTAATCACGGTTTTTGTTCCACCTACAATACCATTAGAAAAAATAGCAATTAACTTGTACATGCCTTGGTAGGGTACACAATAGTTGGAGAGTAGCATGTAGTTTAGTAAACATAGATTACATGGACCTAATCCTACACTTTTGAGCCAAATTTTAAACTAACTAGTCTATTCCAGGTTAGGTTTTCAAATACATCAAGTAGGCCAACATCATGAGAGCTAACATAACGGTAATGCAAATAATTAGGGGTTACTTATATTATGGGTTACTTGAAATTAGGGGTTACTTGAAATTGCGTGAGTGTCAAACTCCGTTATACGCGTCAGGCTTCGTTCTTTTTGTTGAGTTGGCAGCAGGCCACACCGCGTGACCTGCTGCACCAAAAAGGCGTTGTATATCAATACTAATCTAACAACATATTATATGATAAAATATGGAAAATTTTGTCAGAAAAAACTCAGGAAAACCTTATAAACATTTTTGGTAACTAAAAACATGATTCAATTTTTTTTTTTTTGTTAAAAACAACCGAGGGTCACTTTCCGGCTTTGATTTGATCTTTTCAGGCGTTGACCCCCATGTGCAGGTCACATGACCCTTGTATTACTAATCCCACCCCCTTTCTTCAAGTTCCCCCCTAATTTCCCTCTTTCACACTCACTCGTTTCAAATCCTCTTAATCAATTAATCAATGAAGATGTTAAGTGAAGTAAATTAACACTCATCCTGAACATTAAGTTTACTTAATGCATTGTATTAAAATGTTATTTCTTTCCTTTTTGGGTATTTTTTTTGCTGAAATTTTGCTGCAATTACTCTGCCATGTTTTAAGCAAGGAAGGTAGTTGCATCATGTTCTAAGAAGCTAAGGGGGAACAATTACAAAATCACATCTAATATCCTTCAATGGAACGCATGTGTGTTGCATAATTGAGAGAAATAATTATTGTTAGCGCAAATTCAAAAAGGGGCAAGAAACCCTAATTTTTCTATTACCTCCAAATTTGATGAAATGGCCAAGAATTACATAACAATCTAAGAGTTTCCTTGGTTGAAATCAATTGCCAAACACAATAACTGAAGTTAATCCAGACTACCTTGCTCGAAAGATCTTCAAATGAGAGAACAACATAATAAGAGAGGAGAGGATTTGAAACGAGAGAGTGAAAGAGGGAAATTAAGGGGGATTAGAAGAAAGGGGTCACGTGACCAGCACATGGGGGTCATCGCCGGAAAAAACAAAGTCAATGCCAGAAAGTGACCCTTGGTTGTCTTTAACAAAAAAAATTTAGAGTCAGGTTTTTAGTTGCCAAAAACAATCTATTAAGTTTTGAAATTCTCTTCTTTTGTAAATCACTCTAACTATTATAAAAATGAAGTAATGTTTAATGCTTGTGTTCTTTAATTTTCGTAAAATTAAACATACGCAATACTTCTTATTGTTATTGTTATGCAAAAAAGGTCAATTTGGTTGGTTTCAAACGCCATCAACCACCCAACTTTGGGGGGGGGGGGGGAGGGCATTTGATACACCCAAAAATTGGATTTTTGACTTTTTATTGACTTTGACCAAGTAAATTGGGTCTTGGAGTCAGCAAAAGGCCTTTGGGCTGAACCGGATATGGCAGGGATATAATGAGAATTGGGCTAATACCATCTAAAGGCCCAATGAACAAAAGCCGACTTGGAGGCAAATGGATATTTTAAATTTCAAAGGGAGTTGGCGCCAAGAAATGTAACTGCACAACAATTATGGGAGTCAGCCATAACCGCTACAATTTGCCTACAAATAGAAGTGTGAGGATTAAAGGAAAGACATCAACAACAAGCATTTCATTATTTTTTAAGCTCTCTTCTTAGCTTTCGTAGTTTCCCTTAGCTTAGTAGCCAAGCGATAATTTAGTTTATCTCTTAGCATGTATTGAAGATCGTTCGTCTTTTCCAATTGTATGATCATAGAGGTAACCTCTCCTTCAAATTGTACAATTGTAGACCTAACTCTATATTTTAATTAATGAATGCATTTGTATCTTTTGTCATATGTTTATCTACTCATTTCTTTGAACTATTTAACTTGTTTTATTTTACTTTCTTTGAGAAAGCTTCCTTAATGTTTGTGTTGTTACGTTAGCAAGGTTATCAATTTTTGAAACTGGTAACTCGAGGGGCAACCCCCTAATACTCTAGATCAAGATGGACTATTTAACTTGATGGTAAAGAGCAATATTTGCCTCAACCCATCATGAAATAATGGACTTAAATTGAGATGGTAAGATGTTTGAGTACCATCTCAATTTAAGAATCTTAAATTTTACGGAGTAGTTAATATCTTTTTATACTGTTTGTTCTTTAATTATTAAAAAAAATTATTTGAAAAATTTTAGAACCTGCAACAATAAACTTTACAAAACACCAAAATACCTTTATTAGTTTCAGCACCTTATTTCAACTACTACCCTTTTCATTTTTGTTAACTTATTAGCTTCAGTCTTATTTCGGTTAGTGTTGCCAAACATAGCCTAAACAATAAGAGTAATTAATAATGATTAAAAAAAAGTCTTAAAAAATATAATAAATGGAATATTCCATGTTGCATTAATTTGATCGAACATTTTATGAGTCTATTTTATATGTATTTTTATTCCCGTCCCACGGTCATATTTGTGTTTATTTGAGCTCTACGGAGCTATTTTTATTACTAATATACGTTTTTTAGTGTTTTTGTAGAGTTGGTATTATTTTGTAGGAATTTGCAGATTTATGACAATTCCTGAGCTTATTGAGCCACTACGAAGATATTGGAGCTTGATCGTATTTTATGACCGGATATTTTTAGCCAATGCCGAGTTAGATAAATTTAGTTCGGTGACTAAGGGCTCGGTTTAAGTGAATGAGTTCCAAAGTCCAAGTTGCTATTATAGACCAAGCTAGGAGATTGGGCCAAACATTAAATAGCCCAACGGTACAAATCCAAGGACAAAAGAACCTGATGGGCGAGTATAAATGTGGGCCCGATTGGATGAGTATGCCGCAAGCTAGTACTTAAGTCGGTTTTGTTTAGCTTTTGGGCCTTATATAGTACGGGGTGCCTGATTGGCTGATGGGATAAATCCTAGTATGGGATAATCCTAGTATGGGCAGGAGATTAGCTTTGGCAGATTCATTTATTTGATAATAAGCTTTGATGCATATTCTTAGGTGCAATCTCATGTATATAGGATAGCTGCAACAACCATGAAACACAAGATATTCTGCATGAAACGCACGCAGCCCAAAGTTGGATCATAAAAACCCAGCTAACGTTCTTCCCGCGTTAGTTTGTTTCAATTCCTTTTTAAAATTTTTGGTTTCTTTCTTCCCAATTCTCTCTCTTCTCTTTTCTTTCCTAATTCTCATCAAAATTTTCGATCAAAAATTTCATTATAATTTTATCTCCTCTGTTTTTTCTCCTTCTTTAATTTCTCTCTCCTCTGTTTTTTTGTTTTTCTCTTTGTTTCAATTTATTATGTATGAATTTTGTGTGAATAATTGTAATTGTTTCGATTTATGTATGAATTTCGATTTATTATGTGGTGAATTTGTGCTTAATTTCGTTTGATTAAGTTTTATCTGAGTTTTTGAATTCATATGAATTGAATTTTGTTAGCTTCGATCAATTTCATCTGTGTATGAATTTCATCTGATTTTCTGCATTTTTTTTATCAATGAACATAATCATGCAAAATATGAACATATGCATAGGTTCCCTTAAATGTGAACATTAGCTTTTTATAAAGTGAACATAGGTATAAAAAATATGAACATATGCATTTCAAAGAGTGAACATAACATTCAAAATATAAACATAAGCAATGGTTCCCTAATATAATTAGTTAATTACGAAAACAACAAATTCGAACACAACAACGAAAAATTCAGACGAAATTTAACAACGAAAGTTACTGATATTCATAAAAATTACCTTTTATTGGGAGAATCATTTTGATTTTTCATTCTTCTCTAATATTCATTGTTAATTTTTCAGTTTTTATTGAAGTAAAATCATGTAAAGGAGAGAGAATGAACTTTGTTAGAGAGAGAAAATCACAGCACAAATTAATTGTAGAAATGTTTGAAATGACTAAACGGTTTGTTTTTGGAAAATTTGGTTGATTTTTGAGCTCTTTTCAAATATCCATGGCAGTTTTTAGTTTTTTAGAGAGAGCAAATTATAAGAGGAGAGAGAAAGTAAAGTATGTTTAATTAAAAAAGTTGGGAGTATGTTTAATTAGTTTTTTTATTTTATTTTTTGAAATAAAACTATAGCAGTTGAAGGAAGGAAGTTATTTTGGGCCTCACATTTTATGAAGGCTTGTGTGCCATCTGGGCTGGGTGGGCCTTGTTGCAGCTATCCTAGCTACAATACTAATTGAAGCTTTGATATATGGAGGAGTTAGTTAGCTCAAACTTTAGTTTTGTTTCCTACAACTTTTTTTATTCATTGTTTTTCCTAGTTTTGTTTTTAGTAGCAACTTTCTTTAACATTGGTTAGTTTTGTTAAGCTTTATTTAATTTACGTCTTGTTCTAGCTAAGCTTTTTAGTTTTGTTGTTTAGTAGAAACTAAGATTTCCTTTTAATGCTTTTACTGTTGCTTGTTCTTGCTTACATGATTGCAATTTTTACGCTTTCGATAATTACTGCTTTTCCTTAGTTTTAATTTAATTGTTTTCTTTAATCTCATATTATTGCTTTTAGTTATGCTTAATTTAATTGCTGATTAGTTTAGATTTAATTATGTGTGAGTAGTTTTATTCTAGGGTTCTTGAGGGATCCATAATTAATATGAATGGATAATTTGTTATTGTTGATTCTTAATATTGCATGATATTTTCTTATTGAATTGTTTGAATTCTTTACAATTGAATTATGAATTGAGCAGATGTGATTTGATTGTAAAAATATAGCAATATTGAATTGATGAATCGAGCTGATGTTAATTTGATACTAAAGGCTATTTTCAATAGGAACTTAGATCTAGTAAATTACGAGAACCTGTTAGATCTATGTTGATTAATAAATTGCGAGAGCCTGTTAATCATGTTATGTTTGCAATATTAGTTGTTGATTGTTATGTTTTATCCCAAAGTATTAATTATTGGTGAACCTGTGACCTTAGGCTTTTTATTATTGATTTCTCCCTAATTCAGTTTGCTTTAGTTTAATTATTCTCCTTACTTTAATTCCCTTAAAAATAATTTGGTTACTTAATAGTTTAGATTATATTAATTAATTAGGAATAGAAAGACTTGTTTCCCTGTGGATTCGACCCTACTTCCCTATCTACTTTAGTTAGAGGACTTAGGTAACACTTTTGATTAGGTGATACGACTTTAGCCTATCAAAATTTGGCGTCGTTGCCGGGAAAACGGTTTTATTTTTATTTCTAATTGTTATTAGAGTCTAGATTATTTTTTATTATTTTTTTATTCCTCATGAGTTGAAAATATCCATGCTTACGCCACTACAAGAATTGTATTCGTTTTATGCCGTTCCCGACTACTGTTGTTGTCAATATCGTCTTTGTCATGAAAATCCTGAATGCCCTTATAATGAGTTTTTTGTGCGTGTTTCGGATGATTTTAGAGTTTTTCTATATACATATGATCATATCCGGAAACGAGTAGTTGCAAATGAGAGTTATTGGAAGGCTCTCGATGAAAAATTCTATGGACACTATAATAATACGAATGTTATTAAGATGAAGAACCATTGGTTATAGAATTTGTGGTTGAAAATCCACTGGTTAACGAATCGGAGAACGCAAGTTCTTTGAGACAGTTTCTCATATTTGTTTGTTTAGTTCTGTGTTTATGCCCAGGAATTCTAGATCAGACGACATTCTATTCGATCCTGAAATCGAACATTCTTTTCATAGAAGAATCTTTTCAGACAAGTACGAGCTACTTTTGAGGGTAATACACCTTTGGAACTCCCATCTGATTCTAGTGACACAGAAGTTTCTTCGAAACCAGAATCAGAGATGATGGCACCACCACCTCCTCCACCTCACAAGCTTAGCCATTAATCACAGCCACCCCTGACGGACTTTCCACATCTTGCTCCTACACCTAATCTCGAAGGAGTACAATTCGAGATTAAACCTCAGTTTTTTACTATGATGGAAAGGAAACAATTTAGCGGAGCTAAGGGTGTAATCCCCCATATTTTTAAATATTTTATAAATTTTATTTTATTTTATTTATAATATTTATTTATATTTTTTCGGAATTTAACTTCAAAAGTTTCAAATTATTAATTTAGGTTGAAAATTATTTTAGTACAAACTATTTTATGAACCTTCATTTTATAATTTATGTCAATACAAATAAAGCCTAGTCCATTTCATTCATTTGGCCCATTATTTTATGAGGCACAATCTTCCTACTTACCCTACAACTCTCTCTCCTATAAATACCCCATAAGTCCCCAAAATTTTCCCTCACACAAAAAGGTTAATAAATTCTCTTCTCTTTATTTTATTTCTTTATTTTTCCTTTATTTTTCTTTTCTTTTCCCTTTTTCTTTTCTTTTTCTTTCTTTCTTTTTCCTTTTTACGTGAGTTTTCATTCACCATGTTGCCCAACCACCGCCGTCCACCGGACTCCGGCGCCACCCCTGGTCGCCGGCGAACCACCAGCAGCCTCGTCGGCCACCATGGCTGCCTCCCTCACCTTCTTTCTCCATTTATTTTGTTCTATCATCTTGTTTTGTTTAAATTATTTTGGGTTTGATTTTATTGTTTGAAATTAATTTAATTAGTATGAAAAACTATACTTTGATGATTTAAAGTTATAATTTCAGTTTAATAATGGTTTTAATTTTTTAGATTTTATAAATTATAAACCTAGGGTTTTAATTTATTTAAATTGGGATTTTAGGGTTCTAATAATCAATTAATTTGGGGCTTTTGTTCCTATTGTATTTTGTTTCTATTGTATTTCTATTAATTGATTAAGCATAAAAACATGTTTTAAAGGAAGTTTTAAGGAGTTTTAATCAAATTTATATTGCTGAAAATTTGTTTGGGTATTAATTTTGATTGTTGGTCGTTTTCTAGGAGGTGATTATTCCCTAGGAGACTTTTAAGTGATTAAAAGTGACACAAAGGATTGCTTATATGAGGTACGTACATGTCTACTTCATTGTAAGTAGTATCATGTTTAGGTACCAAAAAGAAAGAACTTAGTTTCATATTTAGAGAACACTTGGATGAAAATTGTTTGGTTAAATAGTGAATTAATTCATGTGCTTATGTTTGTGAGACATGTTTTGGTGAATTGATTATGATTGTATGAAATTATGGATGCAAGCATGTTGAATTATATTGGATTCATTGTTTGTATGGAATGTTGATACAAGCATATTTTTATTGGATTGGTTTGTTAACCACATTTGGGTTATTGAAGGATTTGGAATTAAATGGTTTAAGTGGAATAAATTTATTAATTATTCCACAAGATTATTATTTATTTATTTATTACTCTAGCATGACTTGTTAGTATGTTGAGTAAAGGTGGATTAAGCCGAAATGGCTAGGTGGGTTGATTATGTTCAACAATTTTTGGTTACTTTGGAATTTAAAAGGAATTAAAGGCCAATCATTGTGATGTGATCACCATTGTCCTAAATGAGATTAAAAGTGAATTGATGTGTTATTGTTATGTATGGTCTACTTGAATGAGTCGGCTATAAATTAAATTGGTAATCACGTAAAGTGAAACATGGATGAGCAATAAAACTCTGAAAAGCGTGCATTTCTAGAGTATTGACAATTATGGGTTGTAGTACACGGTGGTAGCCCGTGGCTTTCCGAAACTTGTTTGATCAACATGTCCTCTTCTCTTTTGGTATTTATAATTTTATTTTATAATGAAAGTTACATGGGATCCTAGACTAACTTTGTGAGAATGGAGTCGCGCCCATTCTTGCATTGCGCTAAACTTTATTTTAAATGGTCATATGGGACCAAAATGATTTGGTGGGTTGGACAACCTCGTCTATTGTTTACTCCAAATTAAATTAATAAAATTAAATATAAAGAGTCAAGTGTCTGGAATTGGTTAGTAAGCATGTTGAGTCTATTGAATTGTTTAAGTGTGGATTCTTGATTAATGAATTCGTGTTGTATATTTATTTACTTTAATTAATTGAGCATGCTAGGTTTGGTACGTTGTAGCTTGTATGTACTTAGCTTTGCTGATTGCGTGCTTTTCTGTGTTTTCTTTTGGTCATGGCCTTCGCCTTACAATGACCCTATGATGATCCCATTATTACACTTGTATTATTGGGGAGTAGTATTGCACAGGTTAGCTTGATGATGTGAAGTTCGGGGATTTGACATACGCATTGTGAAGGGATTGGTGTGATTGAGAGTATTCGTTCTTTGTGTGGAATTTAATTATGTTTTACTATTTTATTTATGTCTTGGGATTTTGAGTATTGGTTTGGTTTTTAACAAGGGCCTTTATGGTTCCAGTTTGTAAGCTTTGACTTATTGGTTTTCTAAATTATATTATTTCAAGATTTAAGTTGGATTTTCCGCTACGATACTTTGATAAAGCCTTAACTTTTTAACACGTGGCGCTAACATGCTAATGGTTCTCCTCTATTTTATTTTAAGTAAGTGGTTTGGAAAAAGGTAGAATTATTGGGGTGTTACAAAGTGGTATATGGGAGATTTGGTTAGATTTTATTACCATTAAAGCCAATTTTTAAAGTTTTTAGGCGCCTAACGTTTTAAATATAACGAATTTTGTTTTAATTACATTATTTAAATTTTAATTTAAATTTCGAAAATTATTTTATTTTAATAATTTGGATTTTTGACTTTTACCATTAAAAAAAAAATCAAAAAAATTGTTTTTTAGCACCAAAACTTCTAAAACTTTTATTTTACCACCAAATAAAAAAATTAAAAGGTGTTTTTTACCACTTGTCGTCAAAAACCTAATGGAATTTTTTAAATTCCTCGAGTTTCGTGTCAAACACACGATCTTTAGGAGTTTTGGGGGGCATTTTTTGACCTAAGGGTCCAATTTGAGGTCGGAATTGACAAAAAATGATTGGAAATGCCTTATTTTGCGTGTTTAAAAATACTTTAATTTGCGTAAAGCACGAAAAACAAAACATTTTCGATCATTTTTTATCAATTCTGACCTCAAATTGGACCCAAAGGACCAAAATGCCCCCCTAAACCTATGAAGAACATGTTTTGCGCACCAAATTCGAAGAAATTATTTTTAAATTGTTAGATTTAACTATTTTCTTGACGTTAGGTGGTAAAAAATAATTTTTACAATTTTTTTTGTGGTAAAATAAAAGTTTTAGAAGTTTGGTGGTAAAAACCAGTTTTTTGATTTTTTTTATGGTGGTAAAGGTCAAAATTTCCTAATAATTTAATTTGGCATTTCAAAAAAAAAAAAAAACAAAAAAATAGTATTTTATTTGTTTTATTTATTTTCGAATTATTGGTTATTTTGAAATAAAATAAATTTAATTATTTATTTTATTCTTATCTTACATGCTTATTTTATTTTATCGGTGAGATTTGGGGAGCTTTAGAAAGGGCGTATAGGATAGATTATTTCTTTCTATATGCATTGTAATTAAATATTTTGTACTTTTATTAATATATGAAGTGATTATGCAAGTTATTTAATCGTGTATGTTTTATGTGATGGTGCAAACTTGAGTGTGATCACCTAGTATCATGTTTAAGGTTTAAAGCATGTAATATGGAATAATATGTTATGATTTGTGTTATGTGATATTTGTAAATAATTATTATGTGAAGCATGTAATTATGTGACTAATAATATATGTTTATTTAATTATATTATTTACTTAATGCTTGGATTTTGGGGGGAATTGAATCAAGGGAATTATTTTAATTTTTGTGTGCGCATGAATGATTAAAATTTAATAATCATTTCCTTTAAAAGTGACTTATTAGGGGCGATCGTGTGGCTTTTCCCACCTTTCTACCTTAATATATTTTCTGAATATGATGTGTTATGCAAGTAGAGTTCTTTCGCGTCGACGTTGGCCTAAGAGTGCGTTATACTTCCAGGCGGAGAAGGAGGATGGCTAACAACGATGCTTTAGCTGATGCTATTAGGCTTCTAGATGAGAACTTGAACCAAAACCGCAATGATAATCCTGATCCTGCGGGTAAGATGTTTAAGAAGCTTACTCAGGTCAAACCGCCATACTTTAAGAAGCTTGCTCAGGTCAAACCGCCATACTTTAAGGGAGGTCAAACCGCAATGATAATCTTGATCCTGTGGGTGAGATGTTTAAGAAGCTTGTTCTTCATATTTTGGATTTCTGCCAATACTGCAACACTATTAGGCAAACTAGGGTCACTCAAGACCAAATAAGGGAGATTCTTTTTCCCTTTTCTTTGTGTGATAAAGCTAAATTACAGTATAATGGATTGAATAGAACTGCACTTGGTAACACTGACTCAGATACTCTTACTTTGAATTTCTATAATAAATATTACCCTGCAAAGAGGATAACTTTATTAAGGAGTTCAACCCAAAATTTTGCCCAAGAAGCTGATGAAAGCCTATATGATGCTTAGGAAAGATTTAAGGATTTGAGAGAGAATGTCCCTAGGCCATCATGGATTAGCGCAATGGCAGATAATCCAAGCCTTCTACAACGGGCTTGGAAATTCATCTAGATCAATTCTTGACTCATCAACTAATAGAATATTTATGAATCTTCAAGTAGATGTAGCAGAAACAGTTATCGAAGAGATGGCAATTCATAATTCCCAATATGGGAGTTTTAGAGGTTTTGCAAACAAAGGGAAACATAGTGTCGATTCAGTATCCTTTGTGCAAGCTCAATTAATCTCTATTTGTCATAAATTAGATAATATTAGTACTACTATTCCTAATTCTGTAGCTAATGTTTCTGCTGTTAATAATAATTTTAATGATGCTTTTTGTGAAAATTGTGGAATTGTAGGTCATTGGGAACAAGACTGTAGGAGTTCCATGGAGCAAGTTAATTCCTTCCAAACCTATAGGCAAAATGACCCATACTCCAACACTTATAATCATGGTCTCCGGAATTATCCATATCTTTCCTATCGGAGTATCAATGTGTAAAACCCTCCAACTCCACAACAACAAGCACCACAACAACAAGCACCACAACAAACACAGCAAAAATATTACCACCCTCCTAACCAAAGAACCCAACCACAAACTCCACCTTCATCTACTGACCCTGCCTTGTTAGAAATTAGAACGATATTAGCTAGTATGCAAAAGCACATGCAGAGTAGGGATGCACAAATTGATTCGATCTTAGCTCATGATAAAATCATGGATAATCATTTACCAAAAAAAAAAACTACAAACTCGCCAGTAGGGAGCCTTACCATCGCAGCCAGTACAGCCTACAGATCATGCAAATGCAATTACTCTTAGGAGTGGTTCACACTATGATGGGCCTCCTATGCCCAATGATGATGAATCTGTTACAAATAAAATTGCTAATCTTGATTCTGTTAAACCAAATAATTTTGTTACTAGCCCTGCAGGGCTCCAGGGTAAAACTAACTCTTCTGATGATTCTTTATAGGGTAAAAATCAAGACAAGAGTAAAGATGTGCAAAGCCCTACTATCCAACTTCCATTCCCCAATAGACATATAAAGAATTAGTTGGATAAGCAGTTTGGTAAGTTCTTGGAGGGTGTTAAGAATTTGCAGGTAATAGTTCCTTTCATTGATTTAATCACTCAGGTTCTTGTATATGCTAAATTCATGAAGGATATTTTGACTAGGAAGAGAGCTTTTAATGAGGTTGAGACCGTAGCTTTTACTGAAGAATGTAGTGCATTACTACAAAATAAATCTCCACCAAAATTAAAGGATCCCCAGTAGCTTTTCTATACCTTGTCATATCGGGAATGTCTTTATTGATAAAGCATTATGTGATTTAGGTGCTAGTGTCAGTATAATGCCATCGTCTGTGAGTTCAAAGCTTAATATGGGTGATTTTAAGGTTATTAATATTACCCTGCAAATAGCAGATTGTTCTGTTAAATACCCCTTAGGTATTCCAGAGGATGATCCTGTTAGGGTTGGTAAATTTTTTATCCCTGTTGATTTTGTTGTTTTAGACATGGCTGAGGATACAAAAATTCCTATTATTATAGGAAGACCTTTTCTTCATACTGCAGGGTCCATAACTGATGTAAAAAATGGAAAACTCACTCTCTTTGTTGGGGATGATAATATTACTTTCAATTTCGGAAGAGTTATGAAAGGACTTATGCTTGAGGAGAAATTCTACAGTATTGATGTCATTGATTTTATATGCCATGATAGCTTACCCTAGGTTCTCTCCCGATATCCCTTGGAGGAAGTACTATGTTGTGATCTTATTGCAGGTGACGCTAATATATGGAGTAAAGAGATGGATGAAATTAAGCGTGCTCTATCAAATGAGCAACTTAGCCCTGATGAGAATGATAAGGTAGAAAATTTAATTTAGGAATCGTACTCAGCGGAGGTAACGAAACTTGAACTTAAACCTCTTCCTTCACATTTATAATATGTATTTCTTGATGAGTAGGAACTGCACCCTGTGATCATTAGAACTGCACTTGATGACCTACAAACTTCCTAACTTCTAGAGGTTCTTCGAGCCCATAAAAGGGCAATTGGGTACAGTATTGGTGATCTAAAGGGTATTAGTCATGACTTTTGTATGCACAGGATACACCTAAAAGATTATCACAAGCCATGTATTCAACCACAGTGAAGGTTGAATCCTAACATGCAAGAGGTCGTCAAAAAGGAAGTTATGAAACTATTTGATGCAGGTATTATCTATCCTATCTCTGATTCAAAGTGGGTAATCCCTGTGCAGGTAGTTCCAAAGAAGGGTGGGATGACAGTAATAAAGAATGATAAAAATGAATTAATTCCCACTAGAACTGTAACAGGATGACGGATGTGTATTGATTATCGTAGATTAAATACCGCCGCTAAAAAGGATCACTTTCCCCTTCCCTTTTATTGGTTAAATGTTGGAAAAATTGGCTAACCATAAAATTTTCTTTTATTTAGATGGGTATTTGGGATTTTTTCAAATCCCAATTCACCTTGATGATCAGGAGAAAACCACATTTACATGTCCTTATGGTACTTTTGCTTATCGTAGGATGCCCTTTGGACTATGTAATGCACCAGCTACTTTTCAGCGTTGTATAATGAGCATCTTTTCTGAATTCATAGTGTCTGTATATTATGGAAATCTTTATGGATGACTTTAGTGTTTATGAATCTTAATTTGATATTATCTAGCTAACGTTGCTAAAGTTTTGAAAAAGTGTGAAGAATGCAATTTGGTCTTAAATTGGGAAAAGTATCACTTTATGGTGACACAAGGTGTAGTATTGGGTCACATTATTTCTGACCAAGGTATACATGTAGACAAATAAAAGGTAGAAGTGATTGAACAATTACCCCCACCAGTGAATGTTAAAGGCGTAAGGAGTTTCCTTGGTCATGCGGGGTTTTATTGTCGCTTCATCAAGGATTTTTCTAAAATTGCTAAACCACTAACCCAAATTCTACTTAAAGATGCTCCATTTGATTTTACCGACGAGTGTCTTGAGTATTTTAACAGAATCAAGAAAGCTTTAATTTCGTCTCTTATCATATGTGCTCCCAATTGGAAACTTACATTCGAGATCAAGTGTAACGCTAGTGACTATGCATTAGGCGTTGTGTTGCGCCAAAGGAAGTAAAAAGTTTTGCACGCTATATACTATGCGAGTAAAACTTTAGATGAGAATCAAGTTAACCATGCCACCACAGAGAAGGAGTTTCTTGCTGTGATTTATGCCTTGGAGAAATTTAGATCATACTTGGTTGGTTATAAAATTATTATTTTCACTGACCATGCAGCATTGAAATATCTCATTTCCAGGGCAAAGACCAAGCCTAGTGATATGTCTAGTTTATGTAGTATTTTACCCCCGTCCCTTGGTCATTATTAGTAGTGTTTTTGGCTCTTTAGAGCCATTTTTATTACTAATATGTGTTTTCTAGTGTTTTCGTAGTTTTGGTTGAGTTTTGTAGGGAATTGCACCTTTGGAGTACTTTCCCGGGATTTTATGGAGCAACTACGAGCATTGGAGGAGCACGGCCATCTTTCGTAGCCCAAGATCGGTTAGAGTAATCAAACCGGTGAATAAGGGCTCGACTTGTGTGAAGACGAGGCATTTGGACCGAATGATTAAAGCCCCAAAGAGGATATTTGGTTTGGGCCAAGTTACGAGCCTAAACGAGGAGTCCAAGCGGCCCAAGGGTGTCCGCCCGATGGTCCGCCCGGTGGTCTGCCCGGTGGTCTGCCCGATGGTCTGCCCGGTGGTCCGCCCGGTGGTCCGCCCGATGGTCCGCCCGATGGCGCGCCCGATCGGGCAAAGAAGACTTATATCGCAACAAAAAGGCGCGCCCGGTCGGGCGGTGTGGCGCCCGGTCGGGCGCGTGTCTCTGATAGATCTTTTAAGCATCGTTTAGTTTGTTTTAGTTTAGGATTCTTGCTTATTATAAATATGTTTTTGTTAAGCAAGTTTAGGATTCCCTTTTTTTACACTTCGTTATTCTTCCTTTACTTTTGTAATTCTTTCTCTTAGATTTTCTCTCTCTACTTAAGCTTATTTTCTCTCTCTACACTATATACTTTGTTCTTTACTCAACTCTTTATTCTGATTACTTTGGTACGATTTCTCCTTTAATTAATCTCAGTATTTTACTCTTTCCGATTTCTGTTATGTCTTGTTTAATTATTATGCTTTGTTTAGTTTTGATTATGTCCGAGTAGTTTAATTCTAGGGTTTATGGGGATCCATAATTAATATGAAGGGGTAATTTATTATTATTGATTATTGACTTTGCATGATAATTTCTTATTGAATTGTTCTAATTCTTTGCAATTGGATTATGAATCGAGCAGATGTAATTTGATTGTGAATGTTTAGCAATATTGAATTGATGAATCGAGCAGATGTTAATTCGATATTAAAGGCTATTTTCAATAGGAACTTAGATCTAGTAAATTGCGAGAGCCTGTTAGATCTATGCTGGTTAATAAATTGCGAGAGCCTGTTAATCATGTTATTTGTGCAATGTTGATTGATTGATTGTTATGTTTTATCCCGGAATATTAATTATTGGTGAACCTGTAACCCTAGGCCTTCTTATATCTGATTTTCTCCTTAAACTTAATCTTCGTAGTATAGTTTCATATTATAACAACAATTTGGTTACCTTGATAATTTAGACTATATTAATTAATTAGGAGTAGAAAGACCAGTTTCCCTGTGGATTCGACCCTACTTCCCTATCTACTTTAGTTAGAGGATTTAGGTAATACTTTTGATTAGGTGATACGACTTTAGCCTGTCAAAATTTGGCGCCGTTGCCGGGGAAACGGTTATATTTTTTATTTCTAATTGTTTTTGTAGTCTAGATTATTTTCCTTCGTCCCGGAGAACATAAGTTTTTTGGGACAGTTCTCATATATGTTGTCTAGTTCTTTGTTTATGCCCAGGTGTTCCAGATCAGGCTACATTCCTTTCGATCCTGAGATCGAGCGCTCTTTCCATAGGCAAAAGAATTTATACAAGCAAATACTGGCGAGTTCTGGTGGTGAAATTCCTAGAGACCCTTCATCTGATTCTAGTGATCCAGACACTTCTTCAGAATCAGAATTAGAGATGGGAGAAAATCCACCTAAAAAGCTCAGCGACTATTCTCAGCCATCTTTGGCGCATTTTCCCCACCTTTCTCCTACGCCAGATCTTGAGGGAGTTCAATTCGAGATCAAGCCCCAGTTCATCACGATGATAGAAAGGAAGCAATTTAGTGGAGCTAAGGGTGAAGACCCAAATCTACACATTGCTGACTACTGTCAATATTGTAACACTATAAGGCAAGCTGGGGTCACGCAAGACCAAATAAGGGAGATTCTCTTTCCTTTCTCTTTATGTGGAAAAGCTAAACTGTGGTTTAATGGTTTAAATAGAACTGCACTTGGCATTACTAATTGGGAGACTCTTGTTTTGAATTTTTATAACAAGTATTACCCTGCAGAGAAAACAGCTCTATTGAGAAGCGCAATTCAAAATTTCGCCCAAGAGCCAGATGAGTCACTATATGAAGCTTGGGAGAGATTCAAAGACCTGCAGAGAGAGTGCCCTCATCATAACTTAGCACAGTGGCAGTTGATACAAGCTTTCTACAATGGGATCGGAAATTCTTCTAGAGCAATTTTGGATTCTGCAGCTAATGGGAGGTTTATGAACCTCAATGTTGATGATGCAGGTCAGGTTATTGAAGATATGGCGATCCATAATTCCCAATATGGGAATCCTAGAGGTTTTGCAAACAAGGGAAAACACCACGTCGATTCTGTATCCTTTTTGCAATCTCAATTAACCTCTATTTGTTAGAAATTGGATAACCTTACTACTGCTAATTCTAAAATAACTAATGTTTCTGCAATTGATAATAATGCTAATGATGCTTTCTGTGAAAATTGTGGAATTGTAGGTCATTGGGAACATGAGTGTAGGAGTTCTATGGAGCAGGTCAACGCTTTTCAGTCCATCAAGCAAAATAACCCATACTCCAACACCTATAATAATCCCGGGTATCGGAACCATCCTTACCTTTCCTATAGGAGCAGTAATGTGCAAAATCCCACACCTCCACCTCCACAACAACCAGCACCACCACCTCAGCAAAAATATTACCATCCCAATGCTGGCCAGAAAAACCAACCGCAAACTCCTCCACCACCTTCTGACCCAGCTTTATCAGAAATTAGAGCGATGTTAACTAGTATGCAAAAGCATATGGAGAGTAGAGACTCACAAATTGACTCGATTGTAGCCCACAATAAAGTCATAGATTCTCAAATTGCACAGTTAGCCGCTGCTCTTCAGGTTCGCCCACAAGGAGCCCTACCATCGCAACCAGTACAACCCACAGATCAGGCGTTTGCAATTACCCTCAGGAGTGGTTCACACTATGATGGGCCTCCTATGCCCAAAGAAGATGAACCTGTTTCAATAAAAATTGCTAATCCTGATTCCTTTATACCAAGGGATATTAATCCTAGCCCTGCAGGGCTAAAGGGTAGTACTAATATTTCTGATGTTATATTGCAGGGTAAAACTTCAGGGAAGGTTGTAACTCAAGACAGGAATAATGATGTGCAACAACCAATTATCAAACTACCATTCCCAAATCGACATTTGAAAAGCACCATGGATAAGCAGTTTGGTAAGTTCCTTGACATGGTGAAGGATTTGCAGGTAACAGTTCCCTTTACAGAATTAATCACGCAAATACCTGCATATGCAAAATTCATGAAAGAAATATTGACTAGGAAAAGGTCTATTAGTGAGGTAGAGACTGTCGCTTTTACTGCTGAATGCAGTGCCGTACTACAAAATAAATCTCCACCCAAACTAAAAGATCCCGGTAGTTTTTCTATCCCTTGTCATATTGGCAATTTAATGATTGATAATGCATTGTGTGATTTGGGCGCTAGTGTTAGTGTCATGCCATTATCTGTGTGTTTAAAGCTAAAAATGGGTAAATTAAAGTCTACTAATATTACTCTGCAAATGGCTGATCGTTCTTCTAAATACCCCATAGGCATTCTAGAAGACGTCCCTGTTAGAGTAGGTAAATTTTATATACCTGTGGATTTTGTTGTTCTTGATATGGCTGAGGATTTGCATACCCCAATTATCTTGGGTAGACCCTTCCTTAATACTGCTGGAGCAATTATAGATGTGAAATGTGGTAAATTGACACTATCAGTAGGGGATGATAAAATTGTTTTTAATTTGAATAATACCCCTAAAAGCCCCATGCTAGAGGAGAAGTGTTATAAAATTGATGTGGTTGGTAATTGTTCTAATAAGCCCCAAGCTTTTGTTAAAGATCCCTTGGAGGCGGTATCGTGTGTTGCATCTTCTACAGGTACAACTAACCAATGGAAAGAGGAAGTGGACGCAATAGAGAAAGCCTTATACTGTGAAGGTCTTGGTTTTGAAGATGAGAAGGTGGAAATGAGTACACAAGTTGCGGAAACTGAGCGTATAGTGAGAGTTCCACCAGATCGTGTTGTAATAGCTCAACAAAGTGATAAATCGAGGCAACCAACGGTCAAAAAGGGTTCTCAATCGAACAAAAGTAAAGACCCACTAGTTCAAGCCAACGAGGATCCACCCAATAGGGTGAATTGGCGCCTTACAGGGCGTGTTAGGAAGCCGAGTCGTGGTTTAAAAATCGCTCAACCGGGTGAAGAACCACCCGACCAGGCGATAGGCCAAGGGGCTTAACTTCCCGACATGTAGTAAGAGGGTCGTGCGGGACCTAAATAAACCAGCGCTTTGCGGGAGGCAACCCGTATTTTTCTTGTTTTTTTTTTTTTTTTTTTTTTCTTTTTTTTTTCTTTTTTTTTTTTTTTTTTTTAGTCTTCTTTCTATTTCTTGTGAGAGGAGAGAGGAGAGAGTTTAATGAGTTTATTGAGTCGTACAGGTTAGAAGGAAAAGAGTTAGTCAAATTTGGAAAAAAAAAGAGAAGGAGTCTCTCGTACCAAACATTGCCTCGGGCCCGACCGGGCGCGAGAGCAAGGGTGAAAAATTGACAATTTTTGCCCGACCGGGCGAAGGACCGCCCGACCGGGCGCGAGAGTTGACGAGTACGGACATTTCGACCGCCCGACCGGGCGCGAGAACAAAGAGAATTTAGAGGGTTTAGCCCTACCGGGCGGTATAGCGCCCGACCGGGCGCGAGAGCGGATCAGCAAAATTGCTCCACTTTGACAGGCCATAACTTTTGCGTTTCTTATCCGTTTTTGGCGTGTGACCTATCGTTGGAAAGCTCTTCAAGTCTACTTTCCAATGCAATTGGAATCATTGAATTATCAATTATACATCAAAAGTTATGATCAGAATAGTGCACCTGACTCAATTTTTATCTTTTTTCCACTAACACTTTGTTTCTTTCTTGCCCAATTTTGTTCCAAAGAGATGCATTGCAATCTTGAGGCTTTTGTGACATTGATGTGGTGATGATGAAGATTAGTCACCTTGAATACTTGCTTCCCCTTAAGACAATGAGGACATTGTCTGATTTAGCTTGGGGGGAGGTTCTCGTGTTCATATGGTATATCTTTCACTCTCTCTCTTGGTATGCTTAGTGTAGTTTTACTGCTTTCCTAGTGTAGTTTTATTGCTTTCCTATAAGAAAAATACAAAAAAATTGAAAAAGTAAAAAATCCAAAAATACGTTCCAATGAATTGTAAATCATGCTTCTCTATGCCCCCATACTTGAGAAAATTTGTTTTGATTCTTGGTTATTGATGATAAGCATTGTGGACTTGTTGGTCATGATTTGAAGTTTAATTGCTTGGATGCCTAAACATGCATCAATTTTGTCCAACTACTTGTGAATGTAGTGCTTGACTAGTTGATTTGGTTAGGAATGTGTGTTTAGTTCCTGGTATGTCAATGAATTTGAGTATTGGTTTGCAACTATGAGTAGTATTTCATGACTCACCTATTATGCACATGAGGAGGACGAAGGCGTTCATTCTTTTAGGTAGCCTTCAGACGATATTAGATACATTTGTTCCCTTCTTGCTACCCATGTTGTTGCTTGTGCCCTTTTATTGTTTATTTAGCCACATTACAAGCCTTTTTAGCCCCATTGGTTACTAGTCCCAAGCTTGGCTTGGGGGAGCTATAGTTAGTGAGGTGAGGGATTTGTAGTGTGCACATTATTTGCACAATGTGGAGGTATAAGAAGAGTAATTTGTTCTTTGATTTTTGTGATTGGAAAAAATAAGAATTTGTGTTTCAAAGTTGAAATTTCCAATGTGGAATAAAAAGAAAAAAAAGCAAAAGAAAAAAATTGTTATATGTTCAAATTATCTATATGAAAGTTGCCCAAGAAAAATTCAAAGGAAAAAAAAGTATCAAGTTTGAAAAAAGAATGAGTTCAAAGTTTGTTTATTCACTCAAGTTCTACATTGTCATATTTTTATGAGTGAAATTGTAAGTGTTGGGATTGTTTATGTTGTTTGGAGTAGTATTTGGTGGATTCTTGTTGGAGTTAGTTATGTTGGAGATGTTGATCATTGGTTTTATTAGGATTTGGCTCCCTTTAAGCATGGCTTTTCTCTCACATGTTCCCAAATATTTCTTACCCTTTATCCTAGCCTTACATTACAAGCTTTAAAGACCTTCCGACCTTGTGCATAGAGTTGTGTAGATGTGAAAGTGTTGTTTATCAATGCAAATTATGAATTGACATATTCCGAGTCGACTATTAGGTTGAGTGCTTATCTTTTTAAACACACGAGTGTGTGAGTTTGGGAGGGCATTGTTCACATAAAAGGGTGGTTGGAGAGCGATCGAGTACATCTTTTACTCGCCACATAAATGAGAGTTGAGTGTGTGAGCACTAGTCTTGAATTCTATATGCTCGTGTGGTTTGCTCTATTTGACAATTGTTGGGGAGGAAGAGTGATTGGATGAATGAGATTGATTGATATTGAAGCATGCTCATTAGATTTTCCTTGAATCGTCTGTGCTTGATTTGATTATTGGGGTGAGGAATGTTTTATATGTTCATTGATGAGCTCTTTGCTTAGGGACAAGCAAAGGTTTGGCTTGGGGGAGTTTGATATGTCTAGTTTATGTAGTATTTTACCCCCGTCCCTTGGTCATTATTAGTAGTGTTTTTGGCTCTTTAGAGCCATTTTTATTACTAATATGTGTTTTCTAGTGTTTTCGTAGTTTTGGTTGAGTTTTGTAGGGAATTGCACCTTTGGAGTACTTTCCCGGGATTTTATGGAGCAACTACGAGCATTGGAGGAGCACGGCCATCTTTCGTAGCCCAAGATCGGTTAGAGTAATCAAACCGGTGAATAAGGGCTCGACTTGTGTGAAGACGAGGCATTTGGACCGAATGATTAAAGCCCCAAAGAGGATATTTGGTTTGGGCCAAGTTACGAGCCTAAACGAGGAGTCCAAGCGGCCCAAGGGTGTCCGCCCGGTGGTCTGCCCGATGGTCCGCCCGGTGGTCCGCCCGATGGTCCGCCCGGTGGTCTGCCCGGTGGTCTGCCCGATGGTCTGCCCGGTGGTCCGCCCGGTGGTCCGCCCGATGGTCCGCCCGATGGCGCGCCCGATCGGGCAAAGAAGACTTATATCGCAACAAAAAGGCGCGCCCGGTCGGGCGGTGTGGCGCCCGGTCGGGCGCGTGTCTCTGATAGATCTTTTAAGCATCGTTTAGTTTGTTTTAGTTTAGGATTCTTGCTTATTATAAATATGTTTTTGTTAAGCAAGTTTAGGATTCCCTTTTTTTACACTTCGTTATTCTTCCTTTACTTTTGTAATTCTTTCTCTTAGATTTTCTCTCTCTACTTAAGCTTATTTTCTCTCTCTACACTATATACTTTGTTCTTTACTCAACTCTTTATTCTGATTACTTTGGTACGATTTCTCCTTTAATTAATCTCAGTATTTTACTCTTTCCGATTTCTGTTATGTCTTGTTTAATTATTATGCTTTGTTTAGTTTTGATTATGTCCGAGTAGTTTAATTCTAGGGTTTATGGGGATCCATAATTAATATGAAGGGGTAATTTATTATTATTGATTATTGACTTTGCATGATAATTTCTTATTGAATTGTTCTAATTCTTTGCAATTGGATTATGAATCGAGCAGATGTAATTTGATTGTGAATGTTTAGCAATATTGAATTGATGAATCGAGCAGATGTTAATTCGATATTAAAGGCTATTTTCAATAGGAACTTAGATCTAGTAAATTGCGAGAGCCTGTTAGATCTATGCTGGTTAATAAATTGCGAGAGCCTGTTAATCATGTTATTTGTGCAATGTTGATTGATTGATTGTTATGTTTTATCCCGGAATATTAATTATTGGTGAACCTGTAACCCTAGGCCTTCTTATATCTGATTTTCTCCTTAAACTTAATCTTCGTAGTATAGTTTCATATTATAACAACAATTTGGTTACCTTGATAATTTAGACTATATTAATTAATTAGGAGTAGAAAGACCAGTTTCCCTGTGGATTCGACCCTACTTCCCTATCTACTTTAGTTAGAGGATTTAGGTAATACTTTTGATTAGGTGATACGACTTTAGCCTGTCACCTAGACTTCTTCGTTGGGTGCTAACGCTCTAAGACTTCGACATTGAAATTAGAGACAAAAAGGGAGCGGAGAATGTAGTTGCGAACCACTTGTCTAGGATCAGGTATGATGGAGGTAAGAACTCTACACCTATTGATGATCCTCTTCCTGACGATAATCTCCTTGCAGTTGTGTCACAAGGACCTTGGTATGCCGATTATGCCAATTATTTGGTGAGCGGTATACTACCTCCGGATATGTCCTATCAACAAAAGAAAAGGTTTCTCCATGATATTAAATATTACTTTTGGGATAATCCTTTTTTGTTTCGTGAGTGTGCAGATGGACTATTTCGCCGATGTGTCCTCGAATGGGAAGTGAATGGCATCCTACAACGTTGCTACAACCCTCCATATGGTGGGCACTATGGCCCTTCTAAAACCGTAGCCAAGCTTAATGAATCATGCTTCTTTTGGCCTACTATGTTCAAGGATGCGCGGTTATTCATCATGTCTTGTAATTCTTGCTAAAGGACTGGCAATATTTCGAGGAGGCACGAGATGCCCTAAACTAGGATTCTCGAAGTTGAGATATTTGATGTTTGGGGTATTGACTATATAGGACCATTTCTATCTTCTAATGGGAATTGTTACATACTCGTGGCTGTTGATTATGTGTCCAAATGGGTCGAGGCCATTTCTTCACCAACAAATGATGCCAAGGTGGTCATGAAGCTCTTCAAGAACACCATATTTCCAAGGTTTGGTGTCCCATGAGCTATCATTAGTGATGGAGGTACTGACTTCCATGAAAGACAATTGGACAACCTTTTAAAGAAGTATGGAGTCTACCATAGAACCGGACTAAGTTATCATCCTCAAACAAGCGGTCAAGTTGAGTTCTCCAATCGAGAAATCAAGTCGATTCTAGAAAAAGTGGTTGCTAAGTCAAGGAAGGATTGGAGTATGAAGCTAGATGACACACTTTGGGCATACCAGACCGCATTCAAAACACCAAATGGTACCTCTCCTTATAGACTAGTGTACGGTCAGGCATGTCATCTTCCCGTGGAATTGGAGAACAAAGCTTTTTGGGCAATCAAGGAGCTTAATATGGATTCTAAGATTGCTGGTGAGAAAAGACTTCTCTAACTCAATGAGTTGGATGAGTTTAAATTATCGGCATAAGATAGTGCGCGAATCTACAAGGAGAAAACCAAGAAGTGGCACGACAAGAAGATCATACCAAGAGAGTTCACATCAGGAGACAAGGTTCTACTCTTTAACTCTAAACTAAAGCTTTTCCCAGGAAAACTAAAGTCTAGGTGGTCGGGGCCTTTTACTGTCACTAAGGTGAATAAATTTGGTTCGGTTGAGCTAGTAAACGAAAAAGGTGAAGAATTCAAGGTCAATGGTCAACGATTGAAAGTGTACCATGAAGGAGCTATCGTTGGAGTGGTGGAGGAAATCCACCTAACTATACTCTCATCTTAGAGCTAAGTTACAAAGGTCGTGCAGGACCTTTATAAACCAGCGCTTTGCGGGAGGCAACCTGTATTTCTTGCTTTCTAGACTAGGTTTTATTTTATTTCTTTTTAGAGGGGTGAGGAGAGTGCAAATTTTACATATGTGAAGTGAGTTGTGCAGGTTTTGAACCACCAAGTAGGGAGACTTAAAGAGAAAAGTTGAAGAAAAGCATGTTCCGAATTGGCCGATGGCTCGATCGCTGGAGCTCGCCCGATCGGGCGCGCAAGTGAGGGCAAAAAAATTTCATTTTCTCGCCCGATCGGGCGCTCAAGGCAGGAAGAAATCGAGCTAAAAATTCGCTCGATCTTGCAAAGCTCGCCCAACCGGGCGCGCAAGTAGACGAAGAAAAAGAAGAAATCTCGCCCGATCGGGCGCATTTTTGGAGAAATCGAGTGATCTCAAAAGATATCCCAGGCGGTGGTCGCTCGATCGGGTGAGTGATCGAGAAACATTTAAGGGCTAAGTTCGTGCCCGATCAGGCGCACAAGTGAACTACCCAAGATACAATAATTTGCCCGATCGGGTGCGCCTTTTTAATCTGGGCTACAAAATTCTTTTTCTCCTTTCTTTCACTTTCTTCTTTCTTTCATCTCTTTCATCTTCACCTTCTCTCTCTAAACTCCATTTTAACACTTTCAAACTCCACTTCCAATCAAAATCTTCTCAAATTCTCTCATCAAAACTCAAATTTTTTACTATATTTTTGATCCTCTCACCTTCCTCTACACTTCAAACCCAATTTCTCCTTGTTTTCTCACACTTTTTGAAAACCCTAGAGAGAGAAAATATCAAGTTCTTAATGAGAAATCATCCAAATGGCTTCCAAGAGATCAAGGGGACAAAGAGGAGAACAGTCAAGGCAATAACCAACACCAATGGTCAACCTAGAACTTTAAATTTTGGGATGGAAGAAGGTGGTGGTCACAAGCTAAGAGCAAAAGGGAGGATGCTCAACCTCGTCTTACGACAGGTAATTGCTACTCGTTTTGTTCATCATCCTACTTTAATTCGTTTAGGTATTGATAAACAAGTAGAAAAATTATTCAAAGGAATTGGCATGTCTAGCTTTTTCAATATGCATAGAGACACTTATGATTATATAACGGTAGAATTTATCTCTAATTTTAGCTTAATTAAATCGAGCTTAAATGTGTATCATGTTCAATTTCGTTTGCTTAATAATGATGTGAGATCGTCTTTGAAAGACTTTGGTAAAATTTTTTATTTGAAATCCGATGGACTATTGATAGGGTCGTAAAAATATATTATTTATATATATTAAACTCTTGATTTTATATTGACATTTGATAATTTAAGAGTAGATATAATAAGTAATTTTCTTTCCTAGACATGATTACTACTATTTTATTTATTTGTTTGTAGGAAAGAAAATATCGGCATCAAATTGCATTTTACGCCACTCCGATTAAGTGAAGTAAAGTTTACAAGCCAGTTGACTCTCAAAGCCCAATATTTTTTTATTGTTTAGGCTATTACATTTGGGCCTTGAATGAAAATCTTCCTACTCAGCTGAGTGAAGGAAAGAGGTAGCTCAAGAACATCTCTTCTTGCGGGTAAAACACACAATTCTCCACTGACTTTTGCGTACCAAACTGTCAAGCAAGATGATAAAGATGAAATCGGATAATTATTGGAGCGAAATACTCGGAACTGTTGAGATGAATCAAAGGCTAGTTTCTTATCTTTCTAAGGAGAGTTCTTAGGAGTTATCAGATCCGTATTTTTGGGGATTTTTCTGGGTTAGGTTTCACCAATAAATGGAGGAATTTATCTGAAATTTGGGGGATATCTAGCAACGAACAGAAAGAAGTGAGAGGAGAAGAAACAAACAGAGAACCCGAGCAGAGGGGGACGAACAGGAGGCAACTCGGTTCAGTTTGTGTTGACTCTGCTTCTTACTAGATGATTTGGTATTGTAATTTCGATTTATATTTTCTTGTTATTGGATTGTCAGTTTCTCGTTCACTTTTGGTTAGTTTGCTAGTTTAGATGATTTGCTTTGATAATTAAAGAGGAAAAGTTAGTGCTTTGAATTCTTCTTATTAATTCTTTGCTACGTTAGTTTAGAAGTTGGTAGTGGAATTTGGCTAATTAATTTATCTAGCTATAATATGTCATTACTTCTTGCTATGATCATTAGTCATAATATGAATTGTATAATTTCTAATTTTGTTATTCAATTTTCGTATCTTAGTATGTCAGGCTAGATTAAACAGGGTAGGGAGATATATTATGCATTGGACTATTGTATTGTGAGAATGAATTTGTTGTAATTATTGGGTATTATGCTTATGTCTTGATTGGATTGATAATTTGGTTTATTGATAAGAATTGGTTGAATTATATTTTAGATCGGCCATCTTTAATATAATCTACTAGTTTGATTTCTAGGATTTTAAATTGTGGTACGTAATTGTCCTTGTTAATTTCCCTTGGTAGCAACTAGGTGTTTAATAGGTGACTAAAGCTTGTTATAATGCCTAAGATTATCAACCCTTTGAGTTGCACGAGTCCGAGCTTGTGAGATTTGTGGCTTAAGTTAACTACTCCCTTGTTATTAACGCTACTAATTAATCGAGTCTAGAGAGCTTGTTCTAGATTATTAGTTAGTAAGACAATATTCCAAGAGCTTGTTTGGTCTATTTGCAATTAAAGGAAGTTTGGAATGCTTGTTTGTGTTCATTGGTTAACATTAAGATATAGACATGATTATATATAATTCAATGATCACTTGATACTCTAACGTTATAATACATCTCTCGATTCCCTATTTCATTATTCTTGATTTTATCGTATTTCAATTTTTATTAGTTTATTTCTCCGTATTTTATTTGTTATCCGGTTAGTGGTTTATTTATTAGATCATATCATTATTTCTTCAGAACAGGGGTTTCTAACTTACACAAGTAATAATTTGATAATCCAATTCTCTGTGGGATCGACCCTAGCTTACCCTACTACATTTTAGGAGGTTTTAGTTAGGTTTATTTTTGGTAGACACGCGTATCAAATTTTGGCGCCATTGCCGGGGAATTGGCGTTTTATTACTGTAGATACCTGATTGTGTCTCCCCAAAAACCAAACTCAGTGATGAATATCTTTCACGTCATTTGATTATCGAACAAGGTGAAATGTGAAAGGTCTGTGATGCGGTCGTTTTAATAAAAATACTTCTTTCTGTTTTCGAAAATATTTCTTTTCGTACTCTATTTATGGAAAATATCCAATCCAGTTTAGTTTGTTCCATGATAAGGGTCCAATAATAGTGTAGTTGGATTGGGCTCGAAAAGAGCTTTCCAACGATATATTATAAGCCCAATTCCGATGAATAATGAGGAAGTTATGGTCAAAATACTAAATTGGGCCTGAAATGAGTTTTATATACGGCCCAATGATCAAGTGGAGGGCCCATTAATTATCATTCCTAAGGTCATTAGGATTGACTTTAATTTTCTAGAATAATCTAGAAGGTTATTTTGAGTTCTAGTGGGATTAAGATTAATAATTATATCCTTTGGAATAGAACAAGTGTTTTTAAAAAAGATTAAATCTGATTTTAAAAGATAAGTACGGACTTTAATTAATCTAATTTAATTAGATTAAGGATTCCGTACGGATTTTAGATAACGCGTTCTCCATCGCGAAACGACAGGAACGACAGGACTCATCGCGTCGCGATGGAGCCTGTCGCGCGGCGATAGAGCCATCGTGTCTAATGGGAGTAGTTTTACTCCGAAACGAAATCGATCTTTTTCTGATCGTTTCGGGACTATTTTCTCTATAAATAGGGTCATATCACCCCTTTTTCAATCACCAACAATCATCTAATTCTATTCTCTTTTCTCTCTTAAGTAATAACTTATTCTTTCTCCCTCTTTCTAAGCCTAGGCCTTTCAAAACACAATATTCCTCATTCATGAGTCTTAGATACACCTAGCCAAGCTCGAAGTTTCCTTCTCCCTAGACGTGAAAGGTTGATAATTTCTGAGGGTTTGGTCCCAAATCCCTATTTCAATTATTTAAATTAATTGTTTGGTTTAATATTTTCCCTGAAGTTACTAAAGTGTGTATTGTTTTAATAGAAAGAGGTACGATGCAACAAAGTAAGTTGTTTTATCGCTATATTTTTATAGAAAGTATGCTTATATTATATTAATTCCTAGTATCATGTTAGGATGTTATTTATTGCTTTCTAGTATCATGCTTAGGTTGCTTCCTATTTCTTTTATCATGTTAGGGTTAAAGCTTTGATCTTTAATGTTTAGTGACATGCTAGGATTTGTTATTAATCTTGTTAGTATCATGCCTAGGATCTTGCTAATAATATTATGCTTTATTGAGAATATTATTTTGATGATTCAATATAATATTATGTTGCTTGATGTGTATTATTGTTATTGCTTGATCATGCCCTCTCTTACAGGATTAAAGGGAATTTGTACTTGTAATCACGCTTAATAAGATAATTAATTCACACTTAATAAGATAATTAATAATTTTATCTAGGCTAATATGATTTTAATTCAAGTGATCGCCAATAATAGTTTTGTTTGTGCATTAATATTCAACCAACATAGATTAAACAGGTTTAGGATTAATATATTGATTGTATGTTAGTCAGAAAGCGCACATGAATATGAGAAGAATAAAGTAGAGGTCTATTTTTAGGGCAGGTTCAATCTCTTTTAGGTTGGATTTGTACCTTCATCCCCGAATATCCAGTCATGGTTCAGGACCACTATGGAGTTAGCGATCTCATGGATCGTGAAGGGGTGTAACCTTCACCTTTAGGTTAGTTTTAATGCTTTAAAAAAAAGTGCAAAAATATGTTCCATGAAAAGATGAATCATGCTTCTTTGTGCCCCTTGATGAAAATTGTTCTGACTCTTGGTTATTGATAATGAACATTGTAGATTAGTTGGTCATGATTTGATGTTTGATTGCCTTTTGAAACTTTAACATGCATCAATTATGCCCAACTACTTGTGAATATAGTGGTTGACTAGTTGATTTAGTAAGGAATGTGTGTTAGTTCCTGGTATATAAATGAATTTGAGTATTGGTTTGCAACTATGAGTAATGTTTATATGATTCATTATTATGCACAATGAGGAGGACGAAGGAGTTTATTCTTTTAGGTGGCCTTCAGATGAAATTAGATACATTTGTTCCCTTCTTGCTACCCATGTTGTTGCTTGTGCCCTTTTATTGTTTATTTAGCCACATTACAAGCCGAATTAAGCTCCATTGGTTACTAGACCCAAGCTTGGCTTGGGGGAGCTATTAGTTAGTGAGGTGAGGGAGTTGTAGTGTGCACATAATTTGCACAATGTGGGAGAATAAGAGGAGTAATTTTTTCTTTTGATATTGTGATTGGAAAAGATCGATGAGAAATTTGTTGTTCAAAGTTGAAAAATTCCAATGTGAGATGAAAAGAAAAAAAAGAAGAGCAAAAGAAAAAAATTGTTTCAAATGTTCAAGTGTTCTAATGAAGGTTGCTCAAAAGAAAAAGAAAAAAAAAAGAGTTTCAAGAAAGAAAAAAGAGAGGTAAGTTTCACAGAAAATAATTCAAGTTCAAAAGAAAAAGTTCAAAGTTTGTTTCACTCAAGTTATATAATATCATATCTTTATGAGTGAAGTTATAAGTGTGAAAAATTTGTGAAATATTGGATTAGTTAGTTGGTGAATTTTTGTAGTGTTGAGTTATGTTGGAGAAGATTGGCCATTACTTATTTTTAGATTTGGTATTATTAAGATTAGGCTCCCTTAAGCATAGTTTTACTCTCACATTTTCCCAAATATTTTCTACCCTTTTACCTAAGCCATACATTACAAGCTTTGAAAACCTTTTGACCTTTGTGCATAGAGTTGCGTGAATGTGAAAATAGTTGTTTATCAATGCGAAGAATGACTTAATATATTCCGAGTCGACTACTATGTTGAGTGTATGTCTTTTAAACACACGAGTGCGTGAGTTAGGAGGGCATTGTTCACATATAAAGGGTTTGGGATGAAGAGCGATCGAGTACATCTTTTACTCGCCATATAAATGAGAGTTGAGTGTGTGAGCACTAGTCTTGAATTCTATATGCTCTTGTGGTTTGCTCTACTTGAAAATTGTTAGGGAAGATTGGTAATCGGATGAATTTGATTGATTGATTGATTATGATGCATGTTTGTTGGATTGGCTTTGAGTTGTGTCGTGGTTTTGAAATTGAATTGGGGTAAAGTTATGATTTGTTTTATTCATTGTCTTGCTTAAAGACAAGCAAGGGTTTGGTTTGGGGGAGTTTAATATATGCATTTTATATGCTATTTTATCCCCCATCCCACGGTCATTTTTATGCATATTTGAGCTATTTGAAGCTACTTTTAGTACTAATGTGTGGTTTCAATGTTTTATAGAGTTGGCATTTGTTTTGTAGGGATTTACCGGATTTGTCGGTAATTTCTATGGTTTTTTGGTCAGTATGAGATATAAAAGCTTTTCTCACATTCGTGACCGTTGATCGTAGCCCAAGATCGATCATATCAGTGATTAAGGGCTTGTTCGTGGAATTGGTCCGAGCTATGGACCAAGGAAGGAGAAGAATTCAGCCACACAACTAATTGTAGCCTAAAGGAAAACAAAGAAAGTTCCTAGCCCAAGAAAAAATTGGGCAGCCCAATCGGGCGGATGCCCAGATTGCGGAGAGGAGAAAAAAAGACGGGCCCGATCAGGCGCGTGTTTTCTTGGGAGGTTTAGGAGTCGTCTTTTTGGCTAATCTTAGGCTTAGTATTTAAGCTCTTTTTGTAATCTTTATTAGCTATGTTTTATTCATTATTACTTCTTTCATACTTAAACTTTTGGAGAGATTCTTAGTTTGTGATTTTTGTTGAACTCAAGTTTTCCCCTTTTAGTGCAATTTCATATTTCCTTCATTCGGTATTATTTCTCGTCTCTTTTATCGCTTTATTCATTGCTTTGATTTTAATTGCTTCGTTAATTTGTGTTTTGATTGTAATCATGTCTTATTCATATGCTTTGATTAGTTTAGATTTAAATATGTGTGAGTAGTTTAATTCTAGGGTTCTCGGGGGATCCATAATTTTTTTTTTTTTTTTTTTTTTTAATTTGAAGCCAGAGGGATCCATAATTAATATGAAGGGATATTTTGTTATTGTTGATTATTGATAGTGCATGATAATTTCTTATTGAATTGTTTTAATTCTTTACAATTGGATTATGAATCGAGCAGATGTGATTTGATTGTAAAAGCATAGCAATATTGAATTAATGAATCGAGCTGATGTTAATTTGATATTAAAGGCTATTTTCAATAGGAACTTAGATCTAGTAAATAACGAGAGCCTGTTAGATCTATGTTGATTAATAAATTGCGAAAGCTTGTTAATCATGTTATATATGCAATATTAATTGTTGATTGTTGTGTTTTATCCCGGAGTATTAATTTTTGGTGAACCTGTGACCCTAGGCTTTTTAGTATTGATTTCTCCCTGATTATTCTTCTTAGTTTAATTCCCTAAAAAATAATTTGGTTACTTAATAGTTTAGATTATATTAATTTATTGGAAATAGAAAGACTTGTTTCCCTGTGGATTCGACCCTACTTCCATATCTACTTTAGTTAGAAGACTTAGGTAATACTTTTGATTAGGTGATACGACTTTAACCTATCAAAATTTGGCGCCGTTGCCGGGGAAACAGTTTTATTTTTATTTCTAGTTGTTATTAGAGTCTAGATTATTTTTTTTTATTCCCTATGAGTTGAAAATATCCGTTCTTACGCCACTACATGAATTATATTCGTTTTATGCATCTCCTGACTACTGTTGTTGTCAATATCGTCTTTGTCATGAAAATCCTGAATGCCCTTATAGTGAGTTTTTCGTGCGTGCTTCGGATGATTTTAGAGTCTTTATATATACATATGATCATTCGGAAACGAGTAGTTGCAAATGAGAGTTATTAAAGGCTCTCAATGAAAAAGTCTATGGACACTATAGTAATACGAATGTTATTGAGGATGAAGAACCATCGGTTATAGAATTTGTGGTTGAAAAATCATTGGTTGACAAATCGGAGATTGAAAAATCATTAGTTGTAGAAACGGTGGTTAAAAATTCCTTTGTTGATGATGAGGTTATTCATGAGGGTAAAATTTTCAAGTCATTATTGGATGATAAAGACAAAGACTACCTCTATTTTTATTCTATTAATTCTAAATTTTTTAGCGGAGGAAGTATAAGGTTGTGGTGTATTTTCATCTCTTTCTTTTGGTTTTTCCTTCTATCTTGAGTTCTCTTTATGTGCTCCTAATTTTTTCTATGTAAAGATAAGTGTACTTATTTTTAAGCCTTATCTAGTGCTTAATGATATGTTTGCAGGAGCGTTTGATAAATTACTGAAGGCGTTGAATTCTTCCGATTGAGAAAAGGAGTATGGTCGAGCGGGACCTTAATTAACTAGCGCTTTGCGGGAGACAACCCGTACTTTATTGTTTTTTTTTTTTAAAAAAATTTGTAGTTTAGTATTTTCTTATTTTTATGTATTTTCGTTTTTTGTTTCTTAGAGAGGTAAGGAGAGTGTAACTTATGCTTGTGGGAGTTTGTTTTTGTGTAGATTTTGAGCTAGAGAAGGCTTCATTCACGCTGGATTGCAATTGGGTTCGATCGGACAGAGCTCGCTCGATCGGGCGCGCATACGGATTAGCAAAACTGCTCAACTTCAAATAACTTTTGCGTTTCTTATCGGATTTTTGCGTGTGACCTATCATTGGAAAGCTCTTCAAGTCTACTTTCCAACCCAATTAGAATTACTGCATTATCATTTATAAATCAAAAGTTATGATCGAAAGAGTGAACCTGACTTGATTTTGATCTCTTTCCGACTAATACTTTGTTTCATTCTTGCCCAAATTTGTTCCAAACTGATGCACTGAAATCCTCAAGTCTTTGGTGACATTGATGTGGTGATGATTAGGAGTAGTCACCTAGACTACTAGCTTCCCTTTAAGACAATGAGGACATGTTAGCTTGGGGGGAGGTTCTCGTGTTCGCATGGTATATCTTTCATTCTCTCTTTTTATTATTTTTTTTTCCTTTGGTGTGCTTAGTATAGATTTTATTTCTTTATAGGTTAGTTTTTATTGCTTTCAAAAAACAAAAAAAATACAAAAATACGTTCCAATGTATTATGAATCATGCTTCTCTGTGCCCCTTGATGAAATTTTTTCGAAAATGTTTTGATTCTTGGTATATGATGATTAATATTAAGGATTAATTGATCATGATTTGATATTTGATTGCCTTGAAATCCTAACATGCGTCAATTTTGCCCAACTACTTGTGAATATTGTGCTTGACTAGTTGATTTGGTGAGGAATGTGTGTTAGTTCCTGGTATGTCAATGAAGTTGAGTATTGGTTTTTAACTTTGAGTAATGTTTGTATGACTCATTATTATGCACATTGAGGAGGACGAATGCATTTGTTTTTTTAGGTGGCCTTAAGACGATATTAGATACATTTTTTCCCTTCTTGCTACCCATGTTGTTGTTGCTTGTGCCCTTTTTATTGTTTATTTAGCCATATTACAAGCTTGTTTAAGCCCCATTGGTTACTAGTCCCAAGCTTGGCTTGAGAGAGCTATTAGTTAGTAAGGTGAGGGAGTTGTAGTGTGCTCATAATTTGCACAATGTGGGTGAATATGAGGAGTTATTTGATCTTATTTTGTGAATTGGAAAAAAAATTGAAAAGGTGTTCAAAAGTTGAGAAATTTCCAATGTGAGATAAAAAGAAAAAAAAAAGAAAAAAATAAAAAAAATATTTCAATGATCAAGTGTTCTAATTGAAGGATGCTCGAGGAAAAAAAATTAGTTTCAAAGGAAAAAAATCAAGTTCAAAAGAAAGAGTTCAAAGTTTGTTTATTCACTCAAGTTCTACAATATCATATTTGTATGAGTGAAGTTGTAAGTTTTGAAAAAATTATTAATATTGAATTGGTTGTTTAGTGAATTTTTGAGGAGTTGAGTTGTGTTGGAGATGATTGGTCATTATTTATTTTTTGACATTTAGCTCCCTTATGCATAGCTTTACTCTCACATTTTCCCAAATTTTTCCTACCCTTAACCTAAGCCTTACATTACAAGCTTTGAAGACCTTTCAACCTTTGTGCATAGAGTTGTATGAATGTGAAATTAGTTGATTGTCAATGCAAAGAGTGATTTGATGTATTCCGAGTCGACTACTAGGTTGAGTGCTTGTCTTTTTAAACACACGAGTGCGTGAGTTGGGAGGGCATTGTTCACATTAACGGGGTTGGGTTGGAGAGTGATCAAGTACATCTTTTACTCGCCACATAAATGAGATCAGAGTTGAGTGCGTGAGCACTAGTCTTGAATTCTATATGCTCTTGTAGTTTGCTTTATTTGACAATTGTTAAAGAAGATGGGTAATTGGATGTATTTGATTGATTGATTTGACACTTATTTGTCGGATTTGCCTTGAATCATATTTTTATTGATTTAAATTGTATTTGGGGGTAAATTATTGATTTATTTATTCAGTGCTTTGCTTAGGGACAAGCAAAAGTTTAGCTTGGGGGAGTTTGTTTAGTCTATTTTATATGTATTTTTCCTTGTCCCATGGTCATATTTGTGCTTATTTGAGCTCTACGGAGCTATTGTTATTAATAATATACATTTTCTAGTGTTTTTGTAGAGTTGGTATTATTTTGTAGGAATTTGCAGATTTATGACAATTCCTGAGCTTATTGAGCCACTACGAAGATATTGGAGTTTGATCGTATTTTATGACCGGATATTTTTAGCCCAAGGCTGAGTTAGATAAATTTAGTTCGGTGATTAAGGGTTCGGTTTAAGTGAATGAGTTCCAAAGTCCAAGTTGCTATTATAGACCAAGCTAGGAGATTGGGCTAAACATTAAATAGCCCAACAGTACAAATCCAAGGATAAAAGAACCTGATGGGCGAGTATAAATGCGGGCCCGATCAAATGAGTATGCCGCAAACTACTACTTAAGTCGGTTTTGGTCAGCTTTTGGGCCTAATATAGTACGGGGTACCTGATTGGCTGATGGGATAAATCCTAGTATGGACAGGAGATTAGCTTTGGCAGGTTCATATATTTGATAATAAGCTTTGATATATGGAGGAGTTAGGGCCAGTTCTCTTTAGCTTGTTTTCAGTTCATTTCATTTCTTAATTTCCTTAGTTTAGCTAAGTTCAGTTCAACTCAGTTCAGTAAATCAGGCCCTTAGTTTGCTCAAACTTTAGTTTTGTTTCCCGCAGCTTTTTTCATTCATTGTTTTTCCTAGTTTTTTTTTAGTGGCAACTTTCTTTAACATTGGTTAGTTTTGTTAAGCTTTATTTAATTTACGTTTTCTTCTAGTTAGCTTTTTAGTGTTGTTGTTTAATAGAAATTAAGATATCATTTTCATGCTTTTAGTGTTGTTTGTTCTTGCTTCAATGATTGCAATTTTTACACTTTCCATGATTATTGCTTTTCCTTAGTTTTAATTTAATTGTTTTCTTTAATCTTATATTATTGCTTTTAGTTATGCTTAATTTAATTGCTTTGATTAATTTAGATTTAACTATGTGTGAGTAGTTTTATTCTAGAGTTCTTGGGGGATCCATAATTAATATGAAGGGATAATTTGTTATTGTTGGTTATTAATATTGCATGATAATTTCTTATTGAATTGTTTTAATTCTTTACAATTGGATTATAAATTGAGCAGATGTGATTTGATTATAAAAGCATAGCAATATTGAATTGATGAATCGAGCAGATGTTAATTTGATATTAAAGGCTATTTTTTCAATAGGAAATTAGATCTAGTAAATTGCGAGAGCCTGTTAAATCTATGTTTAATCATGTTATGTTTGCAATATTAATTGTTGATTGTTATGTTTTATCCCAAAGAATTAATTATTGGTGAACCTGTGACCCTAGGTTTTATTATTATTGATTTCTCCCTAATTTAATTTGCTTTAGTTTAATTATTCTCCTTAGTTTAATTCCCCTAAAAAATAATTTGGTTACTTAATATATTAATTAATTGGGAATAGAAAGACTTGTTTCCTCTTGGATTCGACCCTACTTTCCTATCTACTTTAGTTAGAGGATTCAAGTAATACTTTTGATTAGGTGATACGACTTTAGCATGTCAATATTTTATAATACAAAAGTAAACAATTATTACGAATACAAAAGTGAACATTTCATAGGTGATTCGAAAATGAAAAACAACAACATGACATCATTATGAAGGAGAGGAGTGCAATTTGCTTTATATAGGTGTGTTGGCAAATTTTTGCAAGGTTGGATGGAGTTTTGAAAGTTTGACCTTGGTATCAGGGGTAACAAGACTAGTCCTAATCACGTTATATCCTAATCTGCGACAAATATTATCATAATTCTAATATGTATCATGTTAGTTGTGTTTTTAATACTCTATATTAGTATAGATCTATTTATATCATATCATAGATGTTCAAATCAAATCATATAGTTGGGTTACTTATTGCTAAAAACATTTTTAATTTTGTAATAAAAAAATTCATGTTAATATGAATCTAATGGCATCTCATGGCTGTTTTCGAATAAGCCAATCCATTTGAGAACCTGCAACTCCACTTTATTTTCAGTTCACTCATCTATCTAAGATTTGTGAACCAAGAGCAATATAATGATATCTCTTTATAAAATATATACTAGCATTTTTTTTTTAATTTTTTTTTAATTTTTTTATTATTATTATTAACTTAAAAAATTTGTGTACAAATAAGATCACAACTTAGGGCTTGTTCACTTCAGCTTAATTTTAGTTTAATTCAGCTCCAATCAGTTCGGTTCAATTCAGCTCCTAATTTCCTTCTCTCATAAAATATTCATTTCAGCTCAGTTCAATTCATTTCAATTCAGTTCAGCTCCTAACAGTTTAGTTCAGTTCAGCTCCAATTAGTTCAGTTCAGTTCAATTCAATTCAGTTCAGCTCGATTTAATAAATGTGAACAGACCCTTAGTCAAATTTAAAAATTAGATCCAACCAAATTAGATCACAGAAATATATTACAAAGAAGTAAGTTTGGTATGCACCCAATTACCCATGATGTTATAAATCCACCCACCCGAACCTCAACAAATAAAGCTAAGGCAACCATTTATGATTTGTTGTTGTTGGTAGTAGACATTCAAGATTCAACAATACTAATAAAAATATGTCAACCATGTCTCAATTGACAGATGGAGGGCTTAACATCCAAGCAAAGAATCCCCCCACCAAAAAGTTCTAAATCTACACTCTTCCACCTCCAAAAATACCACATTTTTTCCCCCAAAAAATAACAAAAGAAAATTCCCCTAAATTCCAAACACACCCTTTACCTCTTTATTACCAGAAAAACCTGACTTTCTTCTTTCTACACTACATCCTCTGTTCTTCTTTCATTATTCTCCCTTACGTTATTATACCCAAAAATACCCAAAAAAATCACATTAATTAATTCTAATAATGGGTACCAAAAAATTAATGCTAACCCTCATTTTATCATCAATCACAATCTTCCTTATTTACATCTCAACCATATTATTAACAAAACCCACAATTATACCCACTAATAATTCCTTCAAATTAGTCATAAAACCCAATATTACCAAAACTTATCCTGTCACATTTGCATACTTGATCTCAGCATCAACAAACGACGTTCCTAAGTTAAAGCGAACATTACTTGCGCTTTATCATCCGGGTAATTACTACTTGATCCATTTTGATTATGGAGCTCCGAAATCACAGCATTTAGAAGTTGCTGAATTTGTATCAAATAATGAAGTTTTTTCTCAAGTTGGAAATGTTTGGATTATTGGTAAACCAAATCTAGTTACTTATAGAGGTCCAACTATGCTTTCTGCTACATTACATGCGATTTCCATTCTTCTAAAGACTTGTCAATGGGATTGGTTTATTAATCTCAGTGCCTCTGATTATCCTTTGGTTACCCAAGATGGTATGGTGAGTACCCTTTTATTTTATTTTTTTCTATTAGAAACGAGGTATTGAGCACTCGCCTCAAGTCCCTGGCTTCTTTAACAAATAGTTACGTTGATAGTGTAATCTGAACTAATAAGTCGAGATGGCGGTAGTGATTTGTACCTCTTCGGGAGTAATTTAGTTGTTGACTTTTTTTTTTTGGCAGATTTAATTCATGCTTTTTCTGACGTACCAAGGGATTCAAATTTTGTACAGCATTCCAGTAGACTGGGTTGGAAATTGTAAGTGTTTTTTTTTTTAACTAGTGATTGTGTCGGTGGTTAACAGCCATAAAAGGGTGTTGTAAATAATACTGTAATTATAATAATAATATTGAATGGTAAAATAATTTATTTCAGGTATAAAAGGGGAAAGCCAGTGATAATTGATCCGGCTTTATACAGTCTAAATAAATCACAGATTTGGTGGGTTGTTAAGCAAAGGGGTCTTCCCAGTTCCTTTAAGCTGTTCACAGGTTATTTATTCTCTAATTTTTTTTTGTCTAATTATTTTTGATGCATTATTGCAAATTATATCATTTTTATAGTTATTAATGATATTACTACGTAGTATATGTTTCAAAAAAAAATGATATGCAATTTCAAATATGATCAATTTTTTTTTTCTTTAAACATTTTGTCCATTAAATAAACATCTGAAATTTGTCCCCCCGAATTACAAATCCCGACTTCGTCACTATCTTCTGTTTTGACTGAATTAGTAGTATTTTTTCTTTCTTCCTTAAGAATTTCCATTAGATGTAAGCCGTGACAAAGCCATTAAGGTACATTTGATATCGGTCAACACTTCTTAAATAAAAATAAAGTACTCTAAACTCTATTCCACATTTTTTTTCCTCTTATAGTAGTATGTAGGGGTGTACATAAACAGGACCGGACCTGAAAACCGACCTGACCCGGACCTGTTTGGACCGGACCTGACCCGGACCTGTAGATTCAGGTCCGGTCCCGGTCCTTGAAAATCAAGGTTCCCGGTCCCGGTCCGGATCAGGTCCAAACCCGGGGTTTTCAGGTCTGGACCTGAAACCCGGTAAAAATGCCTTTTTTATTAAAAAAAAAAAAAATCCAAATTTTAAAACAAGTCTGTTCATTTTTGTAACCCACTTACCCACTAACCCTAACTCACTCCTCACTCACGCACTCTCTCTCTCAGCCGACACCGACACCACACCAACACTCACTCCCTCACGCAGCAGATCTGCACAGACACCAGTCGCCACCGCCCAGACACCAGTCGCCACCGCCCACCAGACCAGGAGCACGGAAACCTCTACACGCTGCATCAGCCAGACTACCATCTTCGTCCACCTGCACGAACTCCTTCACGGTGGGATTTGTAACTTCTTTTTTTTTTTTTTTTTTAATTAAATCGAATTATATTTGAATTGGGTATTTTGTATTTGAAATGTTGAATTAAATGTGAGGCATTCATATGTTTATTCATGTTTCAATTGCTTATAATGATTGTTTGATGTTTGCATGTTGAATTTCTGTTTTTTAGTTCATTTTTTTCGAATTCATGTTTTTTTTTTAGTTTTTTATTTATTTAAAGTAACTGTTTTTGAATTTTTTTAGTTCAATTGTTTCGAATTCATGTTGAATTTTGGTTTCTTTCGATTTGTGAGTTTAAAATCTGTTTATATTGTGAATTTGCTGGGAGTAGATTGATAAATCAGGGATAGGCTACTCTACTTGTTGTATAACTTATGGAACAGTTTAAAATCTGTTTATATTTTCAGAATATATGCAGTGTAGTATTCTGTGAATTTGTTGTAAATTTGTTGGACAGTGTACTAATCAAATGGTGTATTGCACGGTTTATACCACAAGCTAGTGTATTGTATATTTTGTATGTATTCTGTTTATTTTATGAATTCAATTTGAATTGTAATTGAATTCTATCATTTTATATGTTTAGGATCAACAAGAACCACGGATTATACTCATTAGTGTGAATCACGCAATCAAAGGGAAAGCAACTCGCCAAAATTCAAGTTGTCTTTGGATAATTAATGTATTTCTAGTATTTGAGACTTAGAGACTTTATGTAATTTAATGAATTATTTGTTATATTTGAGACTTAGAGATTTTATGTAGTTTTTGTTATTGATATTTTCAGATTTTATGTAAACAGGTCCATAAACAGGTCTATAATCAGGTCCAACAGATTATTTATTTTCTTTTAAAAAAAAAAAAAAAAAAAACACACAAAACAGGTCTGTTCAGGTCTGGACCTGACCCGGACCTGATTGCTCAGGTCTGGACCTGACCCGGACCTGCTAAATCAGGTCCGGTCCCCGGTCCTCAAAATTGGCTGATTCAGGTCCCGGTCCTAACAGGTCCGGTCCAGGTCCGGTCCGGTTTTGGACCGGTGTACAGCCCTAGTAGTATGTAGTACTTGTATGAAGTAACTTAAAATTTTAAACTTATCATTGTAAAAGTTAGCGGTTTTGATAATAATAATTATTATTACGTTTAATTTTTGTTGGAATTTTTTTTTGATAAAAAGCATTTGCATGTGAAGTTTAGAAAGAGAATACACGCAAAGTGTATAGGTGATTGAAGGGAATCATGTGGCCTTTGAACCGTCCTTAAATTCACATGAATGACCCATCAAAACGTTATAAGTGAGCTAGCTTTAATGGCCTCGTACAATATAGAATTGACTTCTTTGCATAATTTTATTACTAGCTTAATTTCCCAACACCCTATATCCACGCATGTACTCGGTGGTCGTTAGTCTAATGTCACAAGTTCGATTTTTACCAACTGTGGTTCTAGAGTTGTTCCAAGTAAATTTAGTTGAATAAATTTCGAGATCTACTTTCTTAAAAAAAAAAAAAAAAAAAAACTCTGATTCAGCTATATATCTTTCTAGCAAGGACATGTAAGGTTGACCAGATGTTTTTACTATGTTTTCTTAGTGGTAATATGGTAGGCCATAGAATTATAGAATGATAGAAGGGTTCAGGGGTGAACCTCATACGAGCACATAGTTTTCATCATTTTGTCTATCACAATAAAAATGTTACAAGTACATTATCATTCATTAATTATATTTTTGATCTAGTCAATTTTGTTGGTTTTAATAATTATCATTACAAATTGAATAATTAGTTGTTGCTGAGATTCAAAGTGACAGTGACATGTGTTAATGATTATATATTTGTTTCTGATTTGATAAAGTATTCATGATCAACCACTTATGATTTGAAGTCTAAACCACTAATCCACTTTGCATAAATTGATTTAACATTTGATTAAACTATAATTACCCTTGTACTACTATATATGCTCTATGCCTTTGATTTGACCTACTTATTTGAAAAGTCCATCGATACAACAGTTACATGCTTACATCCCTCCAAAAGACCATTGTAATGCTATATAGGTCTAATACTTTAAATATAATTACTAGTATATATATTGAAAGGATAGTAACTTTACATAGGAGTGAAAAAATGGGAATAGTGTCAAATTTTTTTTTTTAAATGAAAATATTTTCCACTATTAGGAAAACTATTTTCTATCTTCAGAAAAATGTTTTCCACCTTTTACAAACCAAACCAAACCAAATAACATTTAAAAAGATAAAGTAAAATTGTTTTTTAAAAAAAATGTTTTCCATTGAAATAAATGGACATTGTTATTATTCTTGATAATTATATTGAAAGCTTGTCTTTAACTCGTTATACTTCAAGGGTGAACATGTTGTTCATGCCTAAGCTATATCAATATCATTATATAGTCGGGGCAGAGCTAGATTTTTGAAGATAGGATGTTAACGTTATATCTATGGTGTGTTAAAGACCGTAATTACTACATATAAGTAGATATTTAAGAAAAAGAAATAGAATTTACGGGTAATTTTAATTTGGGTAATTCTAAGCTATACCCCTAAGATAGTTGAGTTTCTAAGGTGTACACATACTTTTTCAAGTTTTTAAGCCGTGCCTTTCAACTTCTTATCAATACTAAAATTTACCCTTATTAGTTGTTTAAAAGTTAATTGAGAGTGATTTTATGGCTTCTGTTTTCGTTATTAGGGTTGTTGTGGTTAAGATTTCTTTCTCCTATCATTTCCTTACCTTTTATCATCTTTTTATTAAATTTATAGTTAACTTTGGGTGACGTGAAAGTCCCAAGAAGGGTACCATTCATTAATGGTAGTGAATTGAGGGGTGCAACTTAAAAATTTGAAAAAGCATTGGTACACCTTAGAAACTCGACTACCTTAGAGGCATAGCTTAGAAAAACCCTTTTAATTTTTAACGAGGTGTGTTGGCCAATACCCTATTCACCTTAGTGGTTTCCCCAAACTGATTACCATGGCAAACATTTACTGAGTACTGTAATATTTTGGAAAAGCTAAGCATTGAAAAAGATTTATTTCTCCTTGGTAAAGTGACAAGATATGTTATTTTACTCTACATGGTTTTGCGTATTAGATCCTCAGATCAGATCATTGTCAAAAATATAAGTAGCTGACTCACAGCAAAAGTAGTCTGTTCTGTCAGTTGCTAAAATGTTCTGTTTTGTCATACTTCATCAAAATAATAACTAATCTCTAAAATAAAATTATGGCCAACAGATGCAGTTTGGGCTAGATAATCTAGATGATGCACATGCTAACTCTAACATTGATGCACATGCATTGTAGATTGTAAAATTGTACCAACAGTACTTGAGCTCTGAAGTTTTGTTAACTGTATTTTATATATAATGTATAATCATACTTGAACTGTCAATTTTATATTAATATCTTTTGTAATTATCAAATGGTCGGTTCATTATTAATATAATAAGGTGTTAGATTCTTGTAATCATGTCTCTTTAATCTTTTTGTTTTTGTATTTTTCATGTTACAGGCTCTGCTTGGACTGTTTTATCAAGGTCCTTTGCTGAGTATTGCATAGTAGGATGGGAAAATCTTCCAAGGACACTACTGCTCTACTACACCAACTTCGTGTCCTCGCCGGAGGGCTACTTCCAAACAGTCATATGCAACTCTCAGGATTACAAGAACACTACAATTAATCATGATTTACACTACATCAGTTGGGATAACCCTCCTAAGCAGCATCCAAGATCACTTGGCGTCAAGGATTTCCGTAGAATGGTCCTTAGTAACCGACCATTTGCTAGGAAGTTCAAGAAAAATGATCGCGTTCTTGACAAAATTGATCGAGAAATTCTCAAGAGGAGTAAGTGGCATGATACATTTAGCTATGGCGAGTGGTGTGGGGGGACTGATGGAGGACAAGGCAGTTGCTCAGGGTTAAAAGCTGAGAATTATGGTGTTTTGAAACCTGGTGCTGGTTCCAGAAGACTTAAAACTTTGTTAACGAAATTGGTTTCTGCTAGGAAATCTAATAAACATTGGTGTAGATGAGCCACCTACAATGCTTTTTGTTATGAATCCAATTTGTGTCTGTACAATACGGAGTAATAATAATTTTTGATTACTTAATTCGATAAGAATAGTAAATGGTTTTACAGAGAAGTATTTTTGTGGAAAATGGATCATATAGTTTTGTGAACTACTTGATTTTAATAGAAGAGCTATGTTTTACATACTCAGTTGGAAGGATGTTAAGCTGCAAGAGTCAGTGATATAGAGTCTATACACGAGCACGATGACTAATGAGAGTGAGTGATATGAGCTGCTTAGATTAAATATCGAATGAAGAAAGCATCAGGAACACTGCAGTCTGCAGAGCTCAGTTATGAATTTAGTTTGAAAGAAAGTTCTGCTATGTTGGATTGCGTACTCAAGCTCGAGCTAGTTCAGCTGAGTATAGAGTATAAACCAAGCTTAAACTCATAGAAAACTACTGTAACAATTACCAACTTCTTTGATTTAGTATGTAAGACCACATATTTCATGTACATGATCATAGACAGAGCTCTGTATGTTTCTGTTATGCTATGCTCCTGAGAATATTCAATCACTGACAGTTTAATAATAAAATCTCAAGCTGTTACATTTACCTGACTGCAAAAATTGAATTTCCTCGTCTTTTCCCCATTAATGGTAAGGATGTAAGGCTGCAAGAGTCTATAGAAGAATAGAAGATGACAATGAGTCGATAACTAATTATACTGGTTAATGAGCCGTATAATTGAGATGAGTTGCTTAGATTACATTACGAATAATAAGTTTCAGTAACCTAAGCCTAAACTCGATAAAACAAACTTAGAGCATAGGCTTGAAGCTTGAGCTTACAGCAACTCTTAAGCTCAAACTTAAAATCATATCATACTTACAAAATATTCCCTATTAGCTTTCCATTATCTTGTTTTGAATTTCCCTAGCAATATTTACTCCCTGCACCCTGCGCCTAGGTAGTAACTTGACCAAATTTGGAACAAGAGTATTAATTTCATTATACAAATAGTTTCCTAGAATTACAATTACCAACTTCTTTAAATTACTTGTAAGACCATAGACTTCATGTACATGATCATATTCAGAGTTCTGTACTGTTTTCTGTTTTTCTCCTGAGAATATTCAATTCAATGACAGTTGATTAATAAAATCTCAAACGGTAACATTTAATCAACTGCCAAAAGTAAATCTCCTCATCTTTTCCCATTAAATTGCATTGCTCAATGCCTAGATTGCCCACTTTCTTTAATTTACAATTTAAAAGCTGCGCATTTCAGTGTCCCAAATCAAAAGAATACAAAATAAATATACAAGTAAATTACAAACTTTGCACAAGTCTTGTTTAAAAGAATAAAATTAAGAGTGGTAGATCCTTCATTAAGTTGACAAAATCATGAAGTATACATTATCTAATACACCAGGAAAGTGCACCCCTTAACAAAATAACCTTTAACCCCCGTGCCCCCAGTATAACCTCATAGAATTTGATCGGAAAGTGAGGGTAGACGCCGGAAAAAGTTGGCGGGAACCGACGGCATGTCACCCCTAAACTTGGGATGTCTCAAGTAATAGAATGTTGAACCCAACACAAAAGCCTTAAAGGGTACCACGTAAAATGCTATCGAAGCGATCAAGCAGAATACCAAAAATATCCCTGTTGCTCTTGGATCCCTCCAATTATACAAGGCTTCCACTCTTTCCCATTGGGCTGCCATGTCCCCCAAAAATGATTGGGCTCTTCCTGCCAAGGCCCTTAGCCTATCGTACCTGACCCGAACTACATCGTGTGGTCGTGTTGTTGGTAGCCCATCAAACTCCTCATCAAGCTCGTCGTTGGACACTACATCTACACAAGATATCCGAGGGTCCATACTAAGAGGGACCTTGGCACGGTACCTGATACGGAAGGCTAGGATTAGGAAAGCATACATGAAAAATGTTGGTAGCACAAGGTGTGGGCAGACTACAATAGCTATGAGTACAATGTGGACCAAGATGGTGGTTGGTGTGTGAGCCCAAGTTCGTATCCCATTGAGCCACCGAGCAAAAGTGGCTACTTTAGATAGCCCACTGACTACTCTAAACCAATTCACCTTGCTCTTCCTCATGCTCCAAATGTGAGTGTCAGAATCAAGCATGTATTGGACCACTTCAAGGCCCAGAGGTGGCTCGGACCGAGCTAGTCTAGCAGTAACGATTCTCATCGCTGTGTGGCGCAAGATGTCTTGTTGGGCTCGGCCTAATGGACATACATAGTGCATTCTAGGCAACATTGGACTTGAATATGCTTGAAGTAGACTAATCCATGATGAGCAAGTAAACCTTAGACTTATCTCAATCTCACCCATCCTTCGTGCCCCACCCGGAAGCAACACAGTAAGCGGGTACGTGTTCAAGTAAACCCGGTTTGCATCAAGGGCCGATAACCGCAACCTTACCTTCCCAATACGAATATCTTTCCCGGGTTTATTTGTCTCATCTTTGTTGTACCGCCCATTGTCAAACACGCCAATGGTTACAACAGTACACGGGTCATATACATCCCACCTATACTGTTCGTTCCATCGAGGGTTAAACCGGTCAAGTATGGTTCGTGTACGAACCCACTTAGGCCCATATTTGGCCACAACATAAGCATCCGTGGTACCACGAGTACCATCTCCAGTTTTGACGGGCAATAAGTTGTTAGCCCCTCGAATGCCAACCTCAAGCAAACCAATTGGAGGTTTGGCTAGTTGCTTAGCCGAGGCTCGGACATCACTAGTCACGTGAGCAGCCTCATCAAGCACGTGATACCCTCCTTCAATGCAAGTTTTTAAGTGTATTCTCCCAGCATATGGCTTACTCTTCTCATCCTCCCCAACCAAATTGAACCATCTTGACTTAGGTTGGACCCGATTATCCGTCCTCCGTTCGATGCTTGCCACATGCACCTTCGCAAACCCGACCGATTGTCCACTTGTAACATCATCAACCGTGACCACCAAAAACGGATCAAACGGCTCCGCAGCCACAAACACCAAGTCCTCATTCCACGTAGGACTAGTGGACCCCAACGTCATCCGACCCGTCTTAAAGACCTGACCACCAAGCTGAGCCTTAACATAAAGATCAGGAGTTCGGCTTTTTGGTTCGGATGATCCCGAACCTAATTGCAAATCTTGGGTTTGGATAACCGTTACACGCAAATACCACAATTTTGGAGACAAATAAACCTTGGCTCGGGTCTCAGCAATCAACCCACCCGAATCCGATTGCCAAGCCTCCTGAAACGCCTCATCGGCTTGAGTCCCAACCCAAACCGCGACCATCACATCAACACCCGTACCTTCCGAACCTTCTAGAGTGTACCATTGAGGCGCTAACGGACTATCAGGTGGTACACGTTTCGGTACCTCTTGTAAATCAAACGACACCGTTCCAAGTGATTTCTCCTCAACTTTCACAACACCCTCTTTTTCTTCCTTCTTGTTCACCGTCCAAACTGACATTTCTAGTGAACTCGAATTCAACCCTTCTTTATCAAACGCAAACACCTGATCCCAATCCTTCCCACTCTTCTCCGACGTCGTTTTGATACTATGAGTACCAATCACTAGCTTAGCAAAGCACAATGACTCCCCTTCCGAACTCAATAGCTTCGCCTTTATGACTCGAACATAAAGAAACGGCATCCTATCTACTAAATCATACCCAGTTCCCTGCCTTCGATCTGACCCCGACATAGACCGTACCTCGAGATCACTCCTCATAGCAGAACCACTACCACCACCACCACCAGTCACACTAGGACTAGCTAAAGAAACCTCCATATTCTTCTTCTCACTAACTCCCACTTTCACATTCTCCGCAACCGGTGGGTTAACCATCTCCGCCGCCTGATCCGGAGGCGGAGGTGGATGATCACCTTCCGTATTACCTTCACCCTTCGCCACAGGAGGCGCATTCTCCTCCGGCGGCTTCTTCTCCTCCTCCTTAACATCAACCTTATTATTATCCTTCCCCTCTCCTTCCTTAATCTCGGCTTCTTTCTTCCCGTCCCCGCCCTCGGGTTTTTTCTCCTCGTCTTTCTTCTCCTCCACCTCGGCCTTCTTCCCCTCCTCCTCCGCCTTCTTCTCCTCCTCCGCCGCAGCAGGCGGCGAAGGAGGATCCTCATACCAAACCTTAAGCCCAATCTCCCCTTTAATCTGAGAAAAAACACTCCGTTTTTCCAACGGATAATAAATCAAACTCTCCGACCCTAATTTCGCAAAAGCAGCACCACCAATCTTCACCTTCCCAAGAAAATTCGACCGTTTTCCCGTCTTCTTATCATTATAAATATTGAGCTCTAATACCTCTGAATCCATTGATTCCGCATTGTGCACAACGAACTCGAGCTTCTCATCCCACTGTGGGTTGAGATCTCGTGTAATCGTCTTAGTTCGACGGCGTTGGCCGTCGAAATCTACCATGACAAACGCACTGGCGGTTCCTTGACCGTCTTTTGGCATTAAGTTTTTTGCATTGCAGATTTCCACCACCAATTTTCGACCGTTGGAGGTCTCTGCCATTGTTAATCTTACTTTCTTTCTAATATTAGAAAGTGGTTGGAAATTTAGAGAAAAAAAATTGAATGAAATTTGTAATAGTGGAAAGTTGTGGGTTTACTTTAGTGGAGTGGGGAACAGTGTGGAGTGAGAGAAGGAAATGGGGGGAGAATTGATATTTATTTGTGGAGCGGGCAACGGGAAAAAGAATTAAGACGCATCAGCTGAGTGTAAGCCACGTGGAATATTGTCTGGCGGTGAAAAATTAGTGTTACTCCACATCCCATTCTTTCCTTAATAAATTCAGATTACAACAGACCAGAAATATTTAGATTAGATCAGATTAGAACTTTTAATTATTATTTATTTATACTTAAATATTATTAATTACATATTAAAAAATTTATAAAAATTACATATTTAAAAAGTTCATGATGATATGAATCTAACAAGATCTATTTTGATAATGTTTTTCTTTATAAAGTAGTATTAAAATGCGGTCAAAATTTAGTCAAATTGTTAAATCAGATCAGACCAAATCAGATCTTACAAAATTCAGGCTAGATTTACTTGTTTCACGAGAAGAGAACAACTCCTATTAATATTAATCCTTTTTTTATTTTTCAAAAGAAAAAAATATTAATCCATTTTGCTTGGAAAAAAAAAACACTTTAATCCATTTCTGAATAATCTTAACAGTTAATTATTTTAATTAGCACAAATTCTTATATGACCAGCCATAATGGTACATTAGCGGTGTGGCCATCCACAATGGAGGTTACTTTCTTAGGCCTTATTTGGAAAAACTAGTGGTAACGGATAGTTTTAGCGGTCGAGTTGCGGGTAGCTGTAAGGATAGCGAGTAGCTGTCAGTAGTGAGTAGAGGTTAGTTGTCAAAGTAACGGTTGATAGTATGAGTTTTTGGCAAAAGTAGCGATTGCAATACTAAAATATATTAATAATCATATAAATTATTAAAAAAAAAAAATTTAAGCAAAAATTAACAAACGCTATCTGCTACTCTTAAAGCTACTATTTTTAACGTTTGAGAAAAGCTACCTAAACGCTACTTCTACCTCTAACCGCCACTTACACCGTTACCTTGCCAAACAATGTTATTTTTTTTCTAGCAGTGTTTTGACTAATCAAAACGCTAATCGCTATCTCAAACACTACCACCAAACAGAGCCTTAGTGTTATAGAGGTATTAAATTATTAATATGTCTATCATGGAGGTTACTTCGCCAGTGTTATAAGGATTACTCAGTTAGTGTTATAGGGGTTACTTTTTCAGTGTTATAGAGGTTTGTCGATCAGTATTATAGTTGTTATATTGTAATTTTATAACCGGTCATATGGTATATTACTAACCGCACATAAAACAAACTGTTTAACTAGTGTATATTGAGGTATATTGCTTTTCTGTTCAACTCTATATATTCTATTCCGTGATGATAGTGTATATAGCGTAATATGTTGTTGGATCACTCTCAATGTATATCTTCAAAAATAATTTCTTACATAACTTTTATTAATACTCCGTACAAAGTACATAATTACGTCCAACGTATATTAATATAAAAGTTGTACATTAACAAATGTTCCTTCAAATATTGGAGTGTATACAAAATTTTGTAGTTTTAGCAAGGATGCAAATTATTGCAACTTTGCAAGCAGTATCTAGAAACACAAAGAATAATACTGTATGTACTGCTCTTTAATAAAGAAATGAAACAATAAAATAAATTAACGGGCACTGAATATTTTGGTTAGGGAACTACTGCAGTACTGCTCACTACTTCTGATAATCTGATACAGTTTCAGGAGCTTCTGTTTAGTGTTTGCTGAATACAATCGTTGTGTTTAACTTTTATTGGGGTTTATTATTTTTAATTGGAACAAAAACATTGTAAGAGTTTATCTATAAATACATGTAACACACGTAATTATGTTAAGAATTATATAATTCAGAGAATCTGGTCGAAAAGCAGGAGTTAGGTATATTAAGATTTTAATGGCAAGTTGGCGGTACTTGTTAATTATGCAGAAAAGTTTGGAAATTTTGATCATTAACGGGAGTATTTTGGAACAGAAAGGTACTAGGAAATTTTGTGATTCAGCGTGCCTAGTGCTGATCCTCTTGAGGCACGCACTTAAGTGTAATTTTATTTTTTTTTATTTTTTTTTTTTTTTTTGTCCTAATGATCTATATAAATTTTGATACTTGAAATTAAATTGACTTGTTTAAGTCTTGACTCAATATTAAATCACATTCGTTATACAAAGTAACTTGATACAAACTGCTCACAATCCAGCCAAAATTAATCAAAATAAACTTATTCATTAATTTTTGAATCGAACTAAATTGATACACCTATCACATGATCCATTTCAACCCGACTCGATTAGACTTGCTACCTAATAAATATGACTCATTTAAGCAAGAACCTCTATTATAATCCGAATCGGTATGAATCCTAACCTCGTTAACATCAGTAAATTCGTTTTCAACCCGACCCTATCATGACCTGAACTGTTTATGGACGAACTGATTACAACCGATCTAAATTGAAACTATAATGCAAAATAAACCAAAACCAAATTGACCAATTAATCAATAAACTGAACAAAACCAAGTCGACCTGCTAACCAAATGAACCTGTTTCAACTTGAACCAATTTCAACTTGAACCAAAACGAATAGTTAACCTGGATTATTGACAGTGCTACTCATAATTAATATATAGGTATTTTGTTATTTTTATAATTCTTCATTATATATATATATATATATATATATATATATATATATATATATATATATATATATATATATATATATATATATATATATATATATATATATATATATATATATAAATATAATATAGGATCATATGAGACCACATCCCTTATGTAAGAATATTATATATATATATATATATATATATATATATATATATATATATATATATATATAATATAGGATCATATGAGACCACATCCCTTATGTAAGAATATTATATGTGAGGACGTATTACAACAGTTGGATCAATTGCATCCAACAGCTACAATTTATCCCAATCAAACATAATTTCAAATTCAATTTCATCGTTTTCTCTCTCCTCCTTCATTCGATGCGCCATTTTCTCTCTCCTCCTTCAATTTCTTTGCTCTAGCTCTTTCTTATTGCTATTTGCTTTGATTCTTCATCAATTCTTCTTGAAACTTTATTGATTCTTTGTCAAGGCGATTTTTGTTGATTTTAGTTTGATTTTCATTGATTGAAGTTTGATTTTTGTTGATCTTAGATTGATTAATTAAGGTTTTCGTCAATTGAATTCTTCTTAATTAAGGTTTTCAACAATTTTTTGCGATTTTTGGCGATTTTTGATCAATTTCCATTCGAAATGTTTGCTCATTTGACAAATGATCAACTAAGTTTGCTCATTTTTTAAATTAACAAATAAGTATTTGCTCATTTGACAAATGAATAACTAACTATTGGCTCATTTGCTAAATGAGCAAAAACTTGATTGCTCATTTTCCAAATGATCAAAGAAATGTTTGCTTATTTTTCAAATGAGTAACCAATTATTTGCTTATTTGACAAATGAGCAAACTAATGGTTGCTCATTTCACAAATGAGCAAAGAAATGCTTTTGATTTAATGAATTATTAAAGAAATCTTTGCTCATTTGACAAATGAGCAACTAAGTTTTTGCTCATTTATAATATTAGCAATTAAGTATTTGCTCATTTGACAAATGAACAACTAATTATTTGCTCATTAGCTAAATGATAAAAAAAATTGATTGCTCATTTCCCAAATTAAATGATCAAAGAAATGTTTACTTATTTTACAAACGAGTAACTAATTATTTGATTATTTGACAAATGAGCAAACTAATGGTTGCTCATTTGTAATGAGCAAAGAAATGCTTGTTGATTAATGAAATGTTTGCTCATTTGACAAATGAGGAATTAACTATTTGCTCTCATTTGTTAAATTAGCAACTAAGTATTTGCTCATTTGACAAATGAGCAACTAAGTTTTTGCTCATTTATTACATTAGCAGTGAAGAAGAGGAGAGAGAAATCGCCGATCTTTAATTTTTAGTCTCCATTGTAATCTCAGCTGTTGGATTTAATACAATCTAATGACTGAAATTTGTTCTCATAAGGAATGAGTTCTCACATAAAGGTTGGTTCTCACTGGATCCTGACCATATATATATATATATATATATATATATATATATATATATATATATATATATATATATATATATATATATATATATATATAATAATAATAATAATAATAATAATAATAATAATAATAATAATAATAATAATAATAATAATTGCACTATTTTTTTTTACGAAGTCATATATTAATATCACTATTTCTATTTTGCGTATGTACGTTTTCAAATACTTTTTGTTTGTATTGACCCACTAAATATCCATTCTACTTTTACTCACATTTGTTATTTACCCTTGTCAGTTGTTACCTGGTTAAGTATTGGCGCATACCTCTCATTTACATGGCAAGTAAATAGTAGCTATAAGACAAAAGAGTGGTGAATTTTTTATTTTTTTTATTTATTTATTTTTTATATAGTAGTACAAATAAGTATATAAATTATTTGTTTGTATTAACACACCAAATATCCATTCTACTTTAATTTTACTTACATTTGCTATTTACCCTTGTTAGTTGTTACCTGGTTAAGTACTGGCGCATACCTGCTATTGCTATTTACATGGCAAGTAATAAAAAGCAGGTATAAGATAAAAGAGTGGTGAATTTTTTTTTTTTTTTAGCGGTACAAATAAGTATATAAATTTTCATCAAATGTTGTACCACTGTTACCTATAATGATTATAAATAGTATTACTAAAACAACATATACTCTAGTTGTATAAAATACATGTATAATAGTACATTAAAAATATCAATGTAAGTATAAAATAATACGAAGTAGCACATTAAAAATACCACTGTAACAATAAAAAATTCACAAAAATTATGTAAATTTACTATTTAGCCCTCATATATATACTTCCCAAATAAATAGCAGCTACGTGTCTAGTTGCACTATTAGTTACCTTACTTTCACTCTCTTTCCTTATTGTAGTCACATGGTCATTTTAACTTTGTTATGCAATTTCTTTCTTAATCTTTGTGTCCAATGCAAATGGTCCAATTCAATAAAAATGGAGGAAATAATATACTAAGAGAATATTCAAATGTGAAAATGATTAAATTACGGAGCACAATTAAAATCCCAATTAATTTAAGGTATTTAGCAACTATTGTTACCAAACAATTTATGGAATCAACAACCTTATCAGTTTCAACATCTTATCAATATCAGGTACTATCTTATCAGTTTCAACTAACTTATTAGTTTCATCTCTAATTAGATGGTCAATTGACCAGATTGGTAAATAAAAAAGGCCCTTAGCGACAAATTTGTAAAAAAAATATCTTTGGCGACAATTTGGTAAAAAAAAGCTAACCCTAAGCAACAATTCAGTAAATAAAATAATCTCAGGCGACAATTAACCCAAAAAATACAAAAAATTCCGACAAATTACTTGCGAATGCTTAATTTAGTTCGTTTTTCTTGGTTTTTTTACCAACCCTTTTATGGAATAACAATTTCAAGAAAAAAAAATGTTAAGTATCAATTTTTATTTAAGTTTCTATTGATGAAATTTATTTAAAAAGGGATTGGAAATAAATTTGGTATCGGGATTTAGCAAAATATAAAGAGAAGATATTGCGTCAGTCCGGACTGACGAAATGCGGATTTTTGATATCCTCAATTAGCGAGATGATATCCTCAATTGACGGGATGATATCCTCTATTGGTTGGGTAATATCATCTACTAACTGGATGATATCCTTTATTGGCCATATGATATCCGTTATTAGCTGGATAATATCTCTACTAGATGAATGATATCCTCTATTAGCCGAATGATATCCTCTATTAGCTGGATGATACCCTCTATTGGCTATATGATATCATATACTCAATAGAGGATATCATCCAACCAATAACGGATATCATAGACACAATCATAAATGATATCATATAACTAATATAGGATATCATCCAATCTATGATATCATAAATAGAGGATATCATCTAGCCAATAAAGAATATCATTCGGCCAGTATAAATATCATCCAGCCAATAAAGGATATCATATAGCCAATAAAGGATATCATCCAGCCGGTAGAGGATATCATCCAACCAATTGAGGATATCATTCAGTCAATTAAGGATATCAAAAATCTGCATTTGTTATCTTATATGATTAACAAATGTATTTTTTACCTTACAAACAAATAAACCCACTATCTTTCTAAAAAAAAAAAAAACCCACTATCATCAATGGCATCCAAGCCATGGCTGCAACCTGCTCCTATGTATAACCCTTTGCAGTCGTTTTGGGATTCCGACGAAGATGCGCTTGGTTCTTTTTGTGGGCATACCCTTACCGCCATCGCAACTACCAAATCCCAGGGTCCCCGTCTTATTCTTTTTGGTGGTGCAACCACCATTGATGGCGGCGCTTCTTCTTCGGCTCTTGGAATCAGTTAATGGGGTTTTCAATTTTGTTTGATTTGATTGATTTTGTTTGATTAAATTGTTGGGTTTGATGTATTTGATATGGTTTTGTGATTAGGGGTTGGCCGGGGTTACAATTCTAGTTGTGAACTATGGTGGATTGCAAGAGGCAGCAAAAGAGTGCTTCCAATCGTCATAGACATCGTCGTTTTATCGTGATTGTCATCTCGCGGCACAAACTATTTGGTCAGGCTTGATTGACCCAATAGTTTGTGAAATATAAAAGGGATTGACATATTAATTCAAAATTTTAAGATTTTAAGGAAAAATTGTCAAAAATAATACAAACTTTCACCTATCCGCCAAAAACAAGTCGAACTTTCAATTTTTTCTAAATAATACAAACTTTGAATGGTATCCGCTTTAAACAAGTTATGACCTGTTAGTGACTTGATTAATAGGTACATGAGACACTTGTCATTTTTTAATTGGTTTGATAATTTAATTTGATTTTTTTAATTAATGTTTTTATTTTCTTTTTTTTAAAAAAACTTCCCCACCACGACACCACCCGCCCCTTAGCTTCCCCTCCCCTTCCCCGGTGTCTCCCAACCCTCTGGCAATCCTTTCCAGGCACCTCAACCCCTCCCCTGCACCGGCGACCTCATTTCCGGCATCCCCATCTCTCCCCCTCCCTTTCCGGACTCCTACCTACCACAAAAACGGACCCACAAAATCCCCCTCCCGTAGTCCCGCCCTAGGAAAACCCCAAATTTCCACAAAGTAGTGGAATCAAATCCAGCATACCAACACTACTACCAACCATATCACAAAAAACCTAAAGAGAATCAATATATCAACAATTCTTAACCAACCTAGAAATCATAGTATTCCACAAAACCGTATCTCTGTTAGACATTTTATCAAACACCTTATATGCATATATAATCTTGGAAAAAATTAAGATACAATCCAACAACAGTAGACTTACCGCCAAACCCATCAATGATCGAATGAGCATGAAGCAACATACCAACCCTTTGATCCCCAAGTGACCAAGGAGCTGAAACTGCAAAAGCGTGGGTAAAGTTTCGATGCAATTGGGTATAAACAGAAACAGAAGAAGATGAAAAATGATTGAGGGAAAACCCACAAATGAGGACAATGTAGAGGAAAAGATATGGGGTTGGGGTTGAAGAAACAAGAAGATTAGCATGCCAGAATATTTGTGGATTTGATAAAATGTCGCAGAGTTTTTGATTTTTGTGATAAAGCATTGAGAATGATTTGAGCATTGATTTGTTTGAGTTTTGTGAGTGTTATTGATTTTGAGATGAGGTTGAGGGAGGGGGAGGACCAGACGCCGGCAGAGGATCGCCGGAGGGCCAGACGACACCGAGGAAGGGGGATGGTTAGGGAGTGGTGGCTGGCGGTGAAGAGAGGGAGTGATTTTTATTTTTTTATTATTAAGTTTAAATGTTAATTATGAGTTAATTAAATTAAATTATTTAATGAATTCATAAAAAAAAAGTTTACCGGTCGTTTAGGTTGTAGGTAAAATGTCTTGTTTAAAGCGGATACCCTCCAAAGTTTGTATTATTCAGATATAATCAAAAGTTTGACTTGTTTTTAGCAGACGGGTGAAAGTTTGTATTATTTTTGACAATTTTTCCAAATTTTAAATGGGAAAAATAAATTTAGAAATACAAAAACAAATTAAATTAGGGTTTTATAGTGTTTGTCGGAAAAAATCTATTTTTTTGGAAATACTTTGTATAGTTTTTTTTTTTTTTTAATAGTTTTTTGAGATAAATCAATCCATTATTAAAGTCATAAGGCATCTACATTGTATAATTTTATTGGGAATAAAATGCATTATTAATGTAATTTAATGTATACTACTTTTAAATAACACGGTACAACTAACTAATAATGATTTTATTTATTTACTTATTTATTTTTTTTGTAGTTTTAATAATTTTTGCCTTATTATTTCATTTTTCATATATGCATTACATTTGTTTATTCCATGAGTTGCCTCTTTCTATATTATATCACAAATTGATTATAATAAAAAAATTTATTACTACCGTGTATCGCACAGACCCTCATCTAGTATATATATAAAAGGGGGTTTACCCCCCAAGATTTAAGGGTGCCACACTCAAGATTTTAATTTTTTTAAGGCGCCATGTAGGATCTTGATTGATAATTTAAAATAATCAGATTGAACACTTTACATTTAAGTGCCATGTAACTATAAATTTTTTTTTTTGATATTTTAAATCAATTTTAAAAGAAAGCATTATCTTTTTTTAATTAGAAAGTTTATCCAAAGAGAAAAGAAATTTACAATCTAGTATATATAATTTAATATAATTTAATATTATATCACTAATAAATAAAGTCGATTTCGCAGCCAAGTCACGAGACAACAACACTTGGAATTGATAAGTATTATCGTGACACATATGATGCTAAGTAAGCCTATTTTGGATAGATTTTTTAAGATAAAAATTTTGTATAGAGTTTAATTATTGATATATTTCTAATATTTCATATATACAAAAATAATCATAACTTTTAACAAATATCCTATAACTCGGTTTTATTTCTATCATAAAATTTGTTTTTAAAAGTTCTTTAATATGAGATTCATTTAAAATATATTTAATTTAGTTTTAAAAATAATAGAGATCAATAAAAATAAGTTTTAATCCGTAAAAATACTTTTTGTTTGTTAGAAATACTTTCAGTTCAGTAAATTATATAAGTTCAATAAAAATAATTTTAAGTCAATAATAATATAGATTTCTATTTAAAAAAATATAAAAGTATACTATTATATAAATATATAAATGATATGATATCGTATATAAATATCATGCATTATCAAAAGGGATTATAATATAAACAGTGTAGGCATCGCCCCGGCACAAAACTAGTATATAAATAAAGTAGGCATTTTTCAAAAGCATTTGGAGCACCACGTAAGCCATCTAATTATTTCAACCAATGATACAAGAGATTTATATTTTATTTTTGAATTAAAAAATTATATTGCCACCTAGGTCATAAAAGTAAAGAATGAGATTTGATATATCTAAAATTTTAATCTCACGTAGATTAAAAACCATGAATAAAATTATTTTATAATAAATTAATGGAAAATTTGTCTAAGACAACCTTTAAAAGACATTTTTTTGTTTAAGACAACCTTTTAATTTCATTTTGACAAAGTTAGACCTTAATAAAAAATTATTTTTGTTAAGGACGACCAAGCTCCACTTTCAGGCATTGACTCACCGTTTTTCCGGTGTTGAAACTCACGTGACCCTTATTTCTCCTATTTGCACCCCTTCTCTCTCCAATTTTTTCACTTAAAACCTTTTCCTTTTTATTGTTTGAATGAAAGAGGAAAGTTTTCCCTTTTTGGTACCCTAATTTCTCTCTCTCCATTTTTTTTAATGCTTCTTTTGCCATGGCCAAATAGAAAAAATGAGATACTACATTGGGTAGAATGAAGAAGAAGGGAAGCAATTTCTAACAAATGTAACCCAAATCAAAACCCTAGTTTTATAAATTGACAAGGTTCAACCAAAATTGAAACAATTAGTTAAATTTGAACTTACTCACCTTAATGCCAAGAAGATGTATCCTACCACCTTTGAATTGTAGAATACCCCTCTCGAAGTTCTAAATTGGTAACAAATTTTCGTTTTTGATTCAATTGAAGAAAGGGTGGGGTTTTAAGTGAAAAAAATTGGAGGAAAAAGGGGTGCTATTAGGAAAAATGAGGAGAAATAACGTCGAAAAACGTTGAGTCAATGCCTGAACGTGAGCTTGGTCGTCCTTAACAAAAAAAAAAAATTATTAAGGTCTGACTTTGCCAAAAAAAATTTATAAGGTTGTCTTAAACAAAAAATGTCTTTTAAAAGGTTGTCTTAGACAAATTTTTCTAAATTAATTGTAAAAAAAAAATAGGAAAGGAGAAATTTATTAAATCATTACTACGAGTATAAAAAATCCCAAAAAAAAAATAATATGAAAAGATAAATCTCAAAAAAGATATTTATTATTTAATTAGTTAAAATCATATCAGAAATAATATTAGATTCAAATGATAAACGACTACAAAAAAGTTTGATACCTACTATTATAAGATAAATTTTGATAGTGATTATGCTAAGATTTAAAAATTATTCCTTAATTATAATTAAATTAAAATTTGTAACACCTACTATCATAAATTTATGCATCATACATCACCAATAAAATTTCGTATTAATACAAAAGCAAATTAAGCGAATTATGTTTTTAGTAATTTTGTGTTATTTTTAGGTCATCAAATGGCTAGGTAATTCTTAGCTTATTTATAAAATTCATTTTTAAATTTATTTTATAACTATTATTGCTTATTGTGTTTATTTGGAGTACTTAATGATTATATGTTTATTTTTTGTTTTTACATACAAATCTAATTAATTAGGTTCGAGCAAAAATTATTAGAAAATTAAAGTACGAGTTTTTCTCCTGTTTGACGTACTAAATTTACGCAAATAAAATAGCTTAATAAGTTTAGATATGGTCCTATACAGTGGCGGACCATCTAGGGGGCCGTTAGGAGCCCTATTAGGATATTTATTGACATAGCCTAGTAATAATATAAGTGTAGGAGTAGGCCCAACTTTATATATATGGTTTCTAATATTTCTACACCTACACAACTAAAGCCCAAGACCCACTTTTGAGAATTTGTCCTTCTACCTGCTTTATTTCCCCAGTAATTCTCTAGTGTTATTTGTTTCCAAACCTTAGAATATAGGACAACGTTTAGATTTATACTTCGTATTCAATTATACATACTATGATGTCTTTTATTATTATTTTTTTTTACTACGTACTATTTTTGTTCAATAAAGGTATTGGTGTTCTATACTCTATAGTGATATTTTGAGTAATATTCTTTTCAAAAAAAAATATTTTGAGTAGTATTTATGTTTTGATTTTTATAATTAAAGTAATGAATATAGTTAATTTAATTTCATTTTTAATAAATTTTGGCAATATTAATCTCATTTGTTTTTATTACTTCAATTGCATACTTGTGTTTATAAGTATCGCATAGATTTAGTTGTGATCGGCCCCCTGAAGAATTTTTTTTCAAGATCCGCCACCGGTCCTATATATTGGACGAGGAGGTATTATATCTTTATAAATCGTTTACATTTATTAAATTTTTTTATACGTCCTTGTAGTTTTTATTAATTAATTTCATGATAAAACAAAATTTTTGTGATTAGGTAGATTAATCAAGTCATAAATTTAACTTAATTTTTTATTTTTAATTATAGGGCAATCACGTTCATGCCTTGATTATAGCCAATTTTTCTCCATTACATACTTTTCAGTCATTCCAAATAAGTAGAGATATCCCATTGTCATTGACAACAAAAAAAATGATATAATTTTTCCAAAAATGATATAAATTTTCCAAAATACTATTATTTGGGTAATTGGGGATGATGAAAAAATTCCAATGCATAGATTTGATTTTGTACAATTACAATTTTAAGATAATTTTGCAACAATTTTTCGCTTCCTAGTAAATATATAGATTTATTTGATAAAATTGTAAAGATTAATTTATATCAATTTTATTTTTGCTTAACATTTATGTGTTATATTTATCTACTTTTATTAGATGGAATAGATATGGTTATGAACGAAGTTGGTGATTCTATTGAAATAGAAGATAAACGATATACATGTTTTTACTATTTTTTTTCCTAACTTTAAATAATTATGAACATATAATGGTGTAGACACCCAAATGTGTCTCCCCAAAACCAAACCCAGTGATGAATACCTTTCACGTCATTTGATTATCGAACAAAGTGAAAGTGTGAAAGGTCAAGTGTTGCGGTTGGTTTTTATTTAAATTCTTTCTTTCTGTTTTCAAAAACAACTCTATTTTATGAAAACAACCAATCCAGTTTAGTTTGGTCCATGACAAGGGTCCAATAATAGTGTAGTTGGACGGGGCTTGCAAAAAGCTTTCCAACGATATATTATAAGCCCAATTCCGATGAATAATGAGGAAGTTATGGCCAAAATACTAAACTGGGCCCGGTTTGATCGTTACATGTGGCCCAATGATCTAGGGGAGGGCCCAATGTTAATTATTATTCCTAAAGTTATTAGAATTGATTATAGTCTTCTAGAATTCTCTAGAAGGTTCTCTTTAGTCCTAATAGAATTAGAATTAATAATTATATTTTGATAAATTTTATTTGGAATAAAATATTATTTTATGAAAAATACGATTTCGGTTTTCATACGGACTTTACAAATCGATTTTGATTCATATGTAGACTCCGTGTTTTAAAGCGCGTAGGAATCCAGACTGTCGCCAAACGATAGGCCTGTCGCCACGTGACAGACCCTGTCGCCTGGCGACAAGGTCGGTTTTGCAGCGACAGAGTGGAGTTTTATTCCTTATCAAATTCTACTTATTTCCGGACTGTTTTCTTATAAATAGGGTCCTAAACCTCCGTTTTTAATCATCTACAATCATCAATCAATTCTCATCATCAGCAATCATCTTTCTCTCTCTAAAGCTAGAAGCTTTCCTTCTCTCTATTCTTTTTCTAAACCTTCCCCCTTACAAAATTCCGCATTCACGAGATCTAGACACACCTAGTCAAGTTTAAAGTTGCCTTCGCCCTAGACGTGAAAGGTTATAATTTCTGAGGGTTTGGTCCCAAATCTCTATTTCAATTATTTAATTTGATTGTTTGATTTTATATTTTCCTTGAAGTTACTAACGCGTGTATTTTGTTATTAGAAAGAGGCACGAGGCATCAAAGTATGTAATCTTGTTGCTCTATTCTTGTAGAAAGCATATTTAAATTTGTTTAATTCCTAGCATCATGCTTAGGTTGTTATTATTGCTTTCTAATAGCATGTTTAGGGTGCCTTTTTACTCTTTTCTAATATCATGTTAGTACCATGTTAGGTTTAAGGCTTTGATCTTTATTACTTAGTGACATGCTAGGGGTTTGTTATTAATCTTGTTAGTATCATGCCTAGGATCTTGCTAATATAATTATGCTTCGAGATTGAGAATATTATTATTACTATGATTGTTATTATGATTGTGATTATAATTATGATGATTGTTATTATGTTGCTTGATGATTATTATTGTTATTGCTTGATCACACCTCTCTTGCAGGTTTAAAGGGAATTTGTACTTGTAATCACGCTTAATAAGATAATTAATAATCTTGTTTAGGGCTAATATGATTATAATTCAAGTGATCACCAATAATAGTTTTATTTATGCATTAAGTTCAACCAACATAGATAAACAGGTTTAGGGTTAACCTATTGTTTGCATGTTAGTCAGAAAGCGCACATGAATACGAGGAGAATGAAGTAGAGGCCAATTATTAGGGCAGGTTCAATCTCTTTTAGGTTGGATTTGTACCTTCATCCCGAACCCTATTTGGTTCAAGACCTTTTGGAGTTGACGATCTCATGGATCGTTAAGGGGTGTAATCTTCACCTTGTGAATGGTTTACAAGTTCCTAAAACTTGTTGGCGACTCTTTTGCTCTAGCTTCCTTCCCTTTGAACGCCACCATGCTTAAGTGTATGATCACAGTGGGGTTCAAGCTTGGGGTTAATGCTTGAAATATTCCCTACAAATGGCCTATATTTTTTTGCTGTTGATAAATAGAACATTTATAATAAAATAATTTCCAAATTTATATAACTTATTTATAACGAATTTTTAAATATTTATCTTAATTATTTTGATAATTATGTAATTTATAATAAAATAATTTTTAAATTTATTTTCTATATTTTTTTTGACAAGAGCTTAAATCAAAAAATAAACTAAGAGACAAAATTAAAAGAGGATAAGCTAGAGTTCGCTGTCGTAGCAAGAACTTGAGCCCTCTCTACTATCACCCGATCCACCTTGAGAACGGCACACCACCCAAAATTGCTGCTTAAGTGGCAAATACGAGCAAGTGTCCAACGAATAGCGATATCTGAGTCTTGGTCACCCCGAAGGTAACGAACAACTAAAGTCAAAATCCGTATAAATTGTAACCGCACGGAGCGACCTTGTGACTGCCCATTGTAGCCCTTCCATACAGGCATTCAACTCCACATGCAGAGCAGACTGAGCTAGCCTAGAAGAAGCCCCTCCAAGCCATCCCTATTCCCCATACTCCCCAAACTATGGACACTACCCCATCCTCGATCTGTGTGTTTGTTTATTCCACAAGCCATAAACCAAAATGACCGTTTGCACTAGAAAACAACCAGAAATCGTGTCCTGCTAAACAGCACGTAAAAACCCCGGGGGTTACTCACTTACCAGTTCAGGAGGGTGTAAAGCGCGAAGTCCTCCTGCTTTCTTAGTAGCAAATATATCCTGCTGGCGAAGTCCTTTTGAAATTATTGCCGATGTCGACAAAGGATCTGCCCCCGCCGGGTTGAAAATCCTTTGATTACGAGAAATCCACAACCCCCAAAGAGTTGCGATGAAAAAGGTTGTTCTGTGACCATCAAAACCATCGTGGCTTAGAAATAGATGGATATAGTACAGAATCCAATCGTTGAAGGATTGGTCTGCGTTAGCTTCTGAGTGGATACGTAAAATCCCACCCCTCCATGTATCTCGTGCAGAACTGCAAAATCTAAACAAGTGCTGTAAATTTTCCACATGTGTCCCACAGTGGTCAAAGTCAATACTCACAGCCAGTCCACGTCTTCCCAAATTAGCCTTTGTAGCAATTCCATTCCGAAGTAGCTTCCGCATAAACAGTTACCACTTGGGCATGACGTTGAGGGACTAGAAAATCTTATACAAACCTGATTTGTTGTCTGATGAATGAGCGAAACTGGTTTGTTTGAGGAAAGCTTACCCTGTCTTAACGGTAAACCAAACCGACTTGTGATATTGCCAGTATAAATAATCCTTTGAGTCGTCACCAGGCAATTCCATACTTGCAATGAGTGTGGCATCAAAGTGGACAAAAGTAGGGTTCAGACGGGCAAGGTTCCACTCAGAACCATACGGGCAAATGAAGTGACTTGCCTTTAAGTCCTTATCCTAATGTAGAGTAATCGTACATTTATATTCTGGCACACTGCCAACCATCCATCTATCCTTCCCTACTACTATAGACTTTCCATTTCTCACCTTCCAGCCACAACCCTTGGTGAGAGTATTCCCTGCCCTTATTAGACCCCTCAAGCCCCACGAGCAATTCTTATTCCGATACCGAACCTCCACCCCTTTAGTCAACGGGCTAAGAAACCGAGCCGCACAAACCTTGGCGAGCAAGAGTTGAGGGTTGTGAAATAAACGCCAAGCTTGTTTCATAAGCAACGCTGAGTTAAAGGAACCTAGGCTTCGAATTCCTAAGCCACCTATACCCTTGGGCATGCATACCTTGTCTCTACACACCTAGTGTATACCCTTATTCTCCCTATTTGACCAAAGGAAAGAAGCAAGAAGAGAGTCCACCTTATTCGCAATACCACTGGGCAACTCGAAGCAGTTGAGGACATGAGAGGCAATTGCAAGGAGAACAAATCGAGTTGATTAAAATAAATTTCTGTGGCTGAGACAGACCGATCACATTCCAACTCATCAGCCTTTTAGCAATGTTATCGACTATAAACTGAAAGGAGGCAGATTTACGGCCTACCAAGTCAATAGGGACTCCAAGGTGCGACGCGAATCGGTCAACCTTGGCCATGCCCAATATACCTCTGAACGAGCTGAGATTTGTAAGGTGAGCGGAGTATTAGGGCTAAATTTAAAGTGAGACTTGGACAAATTAACTTGTTCGCCCGAAACGTTGTTGAACATGTGAATAACGGCTACAATAGCATGGGTATTGTGAACATTAGCTTTGTAGAACAAAAGGGCATCGTCTGCGAAGAAAAGATGAGAAATAGAAGGCCCTCTAAGTCCTAGCTTTATACCGTTGAAAAGGCGTATGTCACAACCCTGTTGTAACATCCTTGACAGAACATCCATCGAAAAAAGGAAGAGGTAAGCGGATAACGGGTCCCCCTGACGTCACCTACATATAGGTCTAAACTATTCACTCGTTTCCCCATCTAGTAACACTTTGTATGAAACCGTTGAGATGCACTGACCTATCATCTATAACCAAGTTGGGGGGGGGGGGAACCGTACCACTGCAGAACCCGGTTCAGAAACCCCCAATTAACCCTGTCATACGCCTTGCTCATGTCGATCTTAACCGCTGTCAAGTAGTCATATCCTGTAGTCCTCTTGTTTATTTTATCCAAGACTTCACGGCTTAGAAGAATATTGTCCGTCATTAGTCGACCTGTAATAAAAGCATGCTGAGACAACGAAATTAGATCTTGTAGAGCTCTCTTTATACGATTTACCATACATTTTGATATACACTTGTAAATCGTGTTACAGAGACTAATAAAGCTGTATTTTGATCCTGTAGTGAATATATTTCAAGCATCCCACACTTGACCCCCACTGTGATCATACACTTAAGTATGGTGGCGTCCAAAGGGAAGGAAGCTAAAGCAAAAGAGTCGCCAACAAGTTTTAGGAACTTGTAAACCGTTCACAGGGAGAAGGTTACACCCCTTCACGATCCATGAGATCGTTAACTCCATAGTGGTCCTGAACCATGACTGGATATTCGGGGATGAAGGTACAAATCCAACCTAAAAGAGATTGAACCTGCCTTAAATAGGCCTCTACATTATTCTTCTCATATTCATGTGCGCTTTTTGACTAACATACAATCAATATATTAACCCTAAACCTGTTTAATCTATGTTGGTTGAATATTAATAATGCACAAACAAAACTATTATTGGCGATCACTTGAATTAAAATCACATTAGCCTAAATAAAATTATTAATTATCTTATTAAGTGTGATTTTCAAGTACAAATTCCCTTGAAACCTACAAGAGAGGGCGTGATCAAGCAATAACAATAATATCAAGCAACATAATAACAACAATCATCATAATAATAGCAACCTAAGCATGATACTAGAAAACAATAAATAATATCTTAACAATGATACTAGGAATCAAAATAATCTAAACATGCTTTCTACAAAATAAAACAATAAAATTTCTTTGTTGCCTCGTATCTCTTTCTATCAAAACAATACACACGTTAGTAACTTCAAGGAAAGTGTTAAGTCAAAAAATTAATTTAAATAATTAAAATAGGGATTTGGGACCAAACCCTCAGAAATTATCAACCTTTCATGTCTAGGGCGAAGGTAACTTCGAGCTTGGCTATGTGTGTCTAAGTCTCGTGAATGCGGTATTGTATTTTGAAATGGTTAAGCTTAGAAAGAGGGAGGAAGAACAAGCTTTTAGCTTAGAGAGAAGAGAAAGAACAGAATTAGATGATTGTTGATGATTGAAAAAGGGGAAATAACGCCCCTATTTATAGAGAAAACATCCGGAACGCTTAGAAAAGAGTCAGAATTTGACTCGAAGTAAAACAGACTCTATCGCGACGCGATAAGCTTTCCGCAGCGCGATGGCTTGATCAGGATAAGTCCTTTCCCTAATATAATTAGGTAATTAGACTCCGTAATGATCTTAATTAAAATCAATTTTATCTTTTTAAAACACTTGTTTTATTTCAAATTGAATTCTTTATCTTTTCTAAATAATATAAATGGTATAATTATTAATCCTAACTCTATTAGAATTTAAAATAAACTTCTAGATTAATCTAGAAAATTAAAGTAATTCCTAATAACTTCAGGAATGATAATTAATGGGCCCTCCACTTGATCATTGGGCCATATAAAACCATTTTGGGCCCAATTTAGTATTTTAGCCATAACTTCCTCATTATTCATCGGAATTAGGCTTATAATATATCGTTGGAAAGCTCTTTTCGAGCCCCATCAAACTACACTGTTATTGGACCCATATCATGGACCCAACTAAATTGGACTGGACATTTTCCATAAATAAGGTACGAAAAGAAATATCTTCGAAAACAGAAAGAAGTATTTTTATTAAAAACAGGCGCATCACGAGGCTCTTTCGCATTTCACCTTGTTCGATAATCAAATGACGTGAAAGACATTCATCATTGGGTTTGGTTTTGGGAGACACAATCAGGTGTCTACACATTATGAAGAGTGTGAATCAGATTCCACTTATGTCGCATTTTTACCCTCGAGTACAAAAGGGAGGTAGGGAGATCTTACGATGCTACCCAATTTTCTTTCATTCGTTGTTGACAAAATGCAACACTCAAAGAGGCAACAGTCATAGTCATGTCCACGTTTGTGACGTAAAAATGAGCACGCGGTAGATCCTCCGCTGACATGCCTTGAGAAGCCAGCTCTATCGTCAACAATTTCAAGTTTACCCCTAGAGCTTAGTGTTTTATAAACACCGGTGACACATTTAATTCCTTGTTATGACCTATTTCCTAGAGACAGAGAACATAGGAGAGCCCACAACAGGTGTATTCCACGTCTGTGAGACAATCGAGCCAATTTCTGCAAAATCCAGGCACCAATTATTTACCTGATAAGGTCTATTTCTTTGTTTCTGAACGATTTCATCTGTAAAAAAAATGGCTGCATGATCAGAGGCTACCAATGGGTGGTTAATAATCCCGCTCTTCGAAAAAAGGAAAAACCAATCATTTGACATATAGCCCCTATCCAGGTGTTCCAAAACCAGGCCATTGCTAAGTCGTTTATTCATCCAAGTAAACCTCGGACCGGAAAAAGGAATATCTAAAAGTTGATTAGCCAACTTCCAATGTGTGAAAACTTCACTACCTCTAATGTGTATGTTCCCTCTTATCTTATCCTCAAGTAGTTCTAACTGATTGAAATCTCCTAACACAAGACTATTGGGGAACTGTTCGAGATTTTGCAAAAAAGAACTCCAAAAAAAAACTATCCTCAAAAACAGGCGGACCATACACAAAAAGACATTCCATATCATTCCATCCCGATCCTTTACATTACAATGGACAAAATGAGGAGACTTAGAAACACAAGAGATAGACAAACTAGACCAACCTAAAACCAAGAGACCCCCACTAGCACCAACCGAGTCTACACCCGTAACAAAAGTAGGATCCCTAGAACTAAACAAACTAGCAACTAAACTAACCGAGAATTTAGTCTCGGAAAGAAATAAAAACATAGGCTTATGTACATTAAGAAGCCACAAAAGGTAAGAAAGCTTAGGAGAAACTTGAGAATTTAACCCCCTTGAGTTCCAAGCTATCATCTTCATGTAGAGTTAGAGGAATTCATCACCAATTTGTCGGAACTAGAAGCCTAATCTGAATTACTGTCAACAACCATGTCCAATGAATCCGAAGTGTCCGAGTCTTCAAAAGAGGTGACCTTGTGCTTCTTACAACTTTCAACTTGAACCTTAGTAGCATGCCGTTTCCCTGCTTTTGTAGCAATCTTAGTTGGGCCTTTTGTATTTGTCGAAGATGAATCAAACCGTATCTGACCCCTATATCATCGGCCCTTGTGACATTCATGACACATTTTGAAGAGAAAATCTTGCTGCCATCCGTATCTGACCAAAGGTTAAAGCCCCCTTTCATTTTGAGCGTCTCCAACCGTAGCCTATGCCTTTTCAACAGCTAATTTGAAGTGCAATAGCAAAGAGCAGCTGGCATATTAAGGGATAGCAAAGGGAAGTGCCCTTTTACGGGGCCAATTATGCTCAACATCAATCTGCATCGGAGTACTCATGGCTGCGGGTACCTGTTGCTGTTCTAAGTGAGGTATGGGTGTGTTATGCGGCACGAGATAGGCTTGAGAATTTGTAACAGGACCTGAACCTTGCAATTTTGATAGATAGAAAGTCACTTTAGGTGCGGAAATTTGAACCGGTTCGGGAACAAGAAATACTCTGCTTTTGTTTCTTAAAGAGTGGAAAAAGAACGTAGATTTCCACCACTGCGCGACCCTCCAATATGCTGAGGTGTTTGATCCTGACATGGACGATCTAGGGGGTAGTAAATCCCACCCAACTAACCTGAGGTACGCCTTCTCGAAAAGGAGTTCGAACTCCGTTGATGTATACAAAGACTGTATTCGAACCACACGCATCTAGGCCTCTATTTTCAGCCTGTATAAAGGTAGATGATTGCGGTGGTGATGTAAGGCGCTGGTCAGCCCTAGAAGAGGGCTCTCCAATTTTGAAATTGGAATTAAGTGGTAGTAACCTCTCAGTTGGTTGCTGGCTAGCAGTAGGTGACAAAAGGGCCTCATCCAAAGACATACGAAAAAGCCCACCATTTGAAAGAGAGCCACTGTCACTTGAATGAGTGGTGAACTGAGTGTACGGATCATCCAAAAGGCCAAACCTAAAAGCCCTTGAAACCCTTCCTATTAAATGTTGTGCTTGAAAATTCGGAGGAGATCTAACATTATCTTCCACGAGCGGCTGCTTCCCTTTAGGATCAAGATGAATAAATGGTCTGTGTATAAGTTCCTCATAATCACCCTCACCTTCGAACGTATCAGATGCCTGCGCAAACAAATCCTCTTTATTTTCGTCGCTTGAAATATCAACAATCCCCTGTTGAGGCGTCTACTCTGTTCCATTCCATTGTTGTGTATCACTGTCAACATCCGGGTCCTTAAAAAAACTGTATCTGCATTATGATAGGGTCCAAAATCATTGATGTGCGTTCCATTACCATGGTAAAAATCATCTTCGCCATCATCATTGTTATCATTGCCTCCATTACAATGAACGCCTGCCATTGGAACATCGCCTAAGTCGAGCAAGTTAACCTTAGTGTTACATTGAACAAATCAATCAGGTAAACCTTCAATAAGATTTGTGTGTAGGGGATGACCAGGAGGGCCAAAGATAACATTCCATCCTTGTAGCATAAAGGCCTCATAAAGGAGATTTAATTTACGAGTAGCTTCATATTCAGTGAGAACACAAGTACGAGTGTAATGACCTAGTGCACCACAAGTTTGACAGAATTTAAACACACCTTCATATTGAAAGTAAACCCAAACAGCCTGACTTGGAATATCAGTTGGAAGAAAGCACCCTGGAATTAGAGACTTCGAGAGATCAACTATGATGAGCGCTCTGTAATCTGGGATGAAAGGCTCCTCCTTGCCATAATCTTTGACCTTGATTATGTGACCAACATGGCGAAGAGCTTCAACAACCCATTCCGGGTCAAGATGATCAAGTGGTAAACCTGTAACTTTTATCCAGATTTTAGCATAGTCGAAATTGAGAGTGGCTAAGTGTAGTCCACGCTGACCTCTACGAAACGTAATTAACCTTCCATCTATCACAGTAGTATCCAGCTCAAGAATAGCATCCACATCTGATGGGTTAGAGTAGACAAACGCATAATAGTTCCCTATTCGTTTGACTCGAATAGGCCCCCTCTTTATCAACCTTGTATCAATTATGTTTTGGAGAATTAAACGAGAAGGAGGTTCTGGACCCTGAAATCTACCTATAAAGGAGCTATCACAATTGGTAGGAGGCCTTAATCTGTGGCTTGACGGATGTCTACCCAGGACTCCTCTCTTGGTAGGACCACGGTGATTAGCCTGATTCTCCATATTAAAGTATAGGAAGTGTGGAAAACATTTTTAGAATTTAATTGATGGAAATCACACAATTAATATATGAAACACGTTTATTAAAAAAAACAAAAAGGTGGATCAAATTCTTAAAGAAGAAGAAAGAAACTGATGAGTACTGAAGAACTTGCGTGCAAATCCTAAGGACTCAACAGGTGTACCTTGAAGCATTTAATAAAGACACTTCAACACTTCAGAAATCGGCATGCGGATGAACTAGATTGGTAGCATGAATTTGAGGGGAGAAGGATGATTGGTTGAGAAAAAGGAAGAATAAAGAGAGGAATTGAAGAGGAAAGGGGTTCAAACCCTAGGACTCACTTTTCGTGAGGGTAACAATCGCCAAGTTTGGAGCTGCTTGCTTAGAGAGAAAATTACTAATAACGGTTATCCCTTCTACAGTTTATTTTCTATTTTTAAAAATTCTCCTTTGCTTATGTGGTATTTCATTTATATTATTGTGATAAATAATATTATAAACTTTAGTTATTATATAAATATATAATATAATAACCGAAATATTGTTATTGGTCCCATTAAACAGTGAAAAATAATGTTGCATAATACAAATATAGTTTGTAATAATAAAATTGTATGTATTATAATATATATGATTATTTAATATATGAATATTAGAAAATATAGCTTGTAATATATAGGATATAATTATTAGTATGTTTAATATTAATATTTATTAGTTTAAGTTTATCTGTAATAATAGCCCATTAGTATGTTTAATGGCACATATAATTATTATATAGTATAGTTTTCGAGTTCAGATATGATATAGGTACCCAACTTTCAACAAATTAAGGAAGTGGGTACTCAACTTCTTTTTTTTTTAACGTCTTTTGTGTACCGTCAAAAGATTAAAATACTAATAATTTACTATCTAATTATTTAAGATGAGTGGAAACGACATACGGAGTATTACTATGACTTGACGCTAAAAAAAACCCCTTCCAATAACTAATGAAGACTCTTAAAATGAAAAAAATAAATAAAAAAGAAGCAACTAAACTTCTTGCAAAGCTTATACGACAAATTGTGAATTAGAAAATAGGGGATTGAAGATCCTGCAAATCAAGTGGCAAGGATAAATGTCGACGGCCAGCATGTGAGTATCTTAATTTATTTGAGAATTTCCTATCAAATTTACACTTCAATTATGTGCTTTATTTAGGAAGGGTTTTAGGGATTTATTTGATGTTATAATGAATTATGATCTTAAATTAGGTTTTTTTTAATGTCTACTTCTGAATATATCGCTTGAATTACATGTATTCTACAGGATTTGAATTGGTTGATGAAAATTGGGTTAGGGTATATATTATCGAGTTTTCCTTGTTTCAATTACTCTATTTTTATTTATGTCCATGGATGCTTGTTACACTTGGTATGTTGTGAAATTGCTAGATTGCATTAGTACTTATATTGCATGTTAGTGAAAAAAAAAGAATTGTTATTTGCCTTAGTCAGTGTTCTTTCATGTATGTGGAGTATTAATACAATTGTTTTAATTTACATGATACACAGTTACTAGACCCTAGACCTTGTATTGTTATACACCATGGAGGATCATGGCGTGAAGGGGAGAGTGGGTTAATATATGAACGTGGTTTATTTGATTAACATGTGTCAGGATCTACCTGATAATTTGGACGCATCGTATGTTAGATCTGTTATTGCAGGTTTGGGGTATAATAATGTCATAAAGTTGCATTATTTAGACCCAAGAAGAACTATGAAAGATGGGATTATATTTTTGGGTTACGACAACACTTTTGCTCGTTTTGTAAGTTTTGTTCTTGAATATGGATTGGTTCATGTATATTGTGAACATGATGTTGCAACCACATAGGAGACTCAATTAGAATATGATCTTAACAAAGAGATTAATTTGATTGGAGAAATGAGATCATTTTTTGTATGTTAACTGGTGACGGTGATACTATGTATGAAAGGGGTGACTATGCACTTTAAAATCGAGTCACCAATTGGTGATGTATTTGAGATGGGGGTAGTTAATCTTTGTGATGATGGAATAGAGTATGATGAGGAAGGTATTGATATGGATGATGAGGAGATTGTGACAGCTAGAGAAAAAATAAAGGAAGATGAAAAAAATGAAAGGGAGCTTCAAGAAGAATTAGCACAAATGAATAGATTTTTTGAGAGTAAAGGTGCGCAAGCTACAAAAATGGAAAGTGACTATGATTACTCAAGTGAGTTAAAAATCCCTGGGGATTCTAGTGATTAGGAGGACTATGGTTATTTGGTTAATGCACCAAAACAGAAGCCTGCTAGACCAAATAACAATAGCTACAAGGATGGTACAATACCATAAGAGACTGCATTTTACGTAGGTTAGGAGTTTGATAATGTTACTCAATTTAAGGAGGCAATCACGGATTATTGTGTCAACCATGGGAGAGATGTGAAATTTTAAAGAAATGACAAGAACAAAACGCATGCTGCATGTAAAGCAGCAGGTTGTCCGTGGAGAATTTGGGCGTCTTAGGCAGGGAAAAAGAGGACATTCCAAGTCAAAACTCATGTTCCTAATCACACATGTGGTAGGACATCCAAAGTGACAAAAATCTATTCTGTTTGGGTGGCCAATTATTACATGAAAAAGTTTAAGATTAATCCATACATGAAATTATGAGAAATTATAGACACTATTTGGCATGATTAAGGTATTAAAGTGGCCATGCGATTAGCTGTTAGAGCAAGAAGAGTAGGTCAATCATTGATCCTTGATGAATATAGGGAGCAATTTGGGTTATTGAATAGGTATGCATTAGAAATATTAAAAACTAACCGTAATAATTCGGTTGTTTTTAAGTTGAATGGAGGAGTCTTTGAGAGAATGTATGTTTCTTTTGAAGCATTAAGGAAAGGGTTCTTAACTGGTTATAGACCCTTTATATCACTTGATGGTTGCATCTTAAAAGGTCCATTTGAAGGCCAATTACTTGTTGCGGTGGGAAGGGATGGGAACAATAAAATGTTTCTATTAGCATGGGCTGTTGTTGAAGTAGAAAGTGGTGATAGTTGGTCTTGGTTCACGGATTTACTTGCTCAAGACTTAGGTGTAGTGGATGGGGCTGGTTACACCATTATTTCAGATCAACAAAAAGGCTTAATCAAGGCTGTTAGTAAGGTATGGCCAATGGCCGAGGTTAGGTGTTGTGCACGACATGTGTATTGCAATTTCAGAGATAAATGTAGTGGAGGCTAAGAATATATAAGATGGTTTTGGGCGATAGCAAAATGCAGTACAGAAAATGCTTTCAATGCCAAAATTGAAGAATTTAAAAGTGTTTTACAAGAAGCAGCCAATGACTTATTGGATAGGAACTACCAAAAATGATGTAGGGCTTTTTATGCATCACAATCCAGTTGTGACAACATTGATAATAATATGAGTGAGGTTTTTAATGCTTACATCTTAAATTCAAGGCATAAACCTATCATAACTATGCTTGAGGATATTAGAGAAAGTCTCATGGAAAGACTTCATAAAAATAGAGATTTTATTGCTAAGAATGATAATTTGTTGTGTCCTAGGATTCAACAAAAGCTAGAAATGTCTAAGATCAATGCAAGAGGGTGGTGTGCATTTTCGGATGGAAGGTTCACACGGTTTAAGGGAAGGGATAACTCAAACTAGGTTTGTGGTTAATTTATTAGAGAAGACTTTCTCATGTAACGCATGTCAATTCAGCATCATACCGTGCAACCATGCAGTAGCTGCTATTTGGAGTGAAAAAGAGCAACCTGAGCACTATGTTGGCACTTGGATCAGAAAGGAAACTTATTTAAAGGCTTATGATTTCCCAATGGAGCCTTTAAATGGTCCTCGTGAATGGCCATCATCAAATAATCAGAATATCTTGGCTCCTCCTTTTAAGAAGCTAAAAAATAGACCAACAACAAAAAGGAAAAAACAAGTTGGGGAGGTGAATGCAAGTGGGAAGATGAAGAAAACAAGTATACAGATGACATGTAGTCATTATGGTGGTAAAGGACATAAAAAAGGGGTTGCAAGCTCACTTCAACTTCAAATGTGGTTTTTTCATTTATTTCCAATGATCTTACTCAACCTCAAATGCAACCCCAGACTAATAAGAAAAGAAAACAGTCTGCAAAACTACCAGAAGGTAATGTCACAACTCCTACACCATTGCGTACAAGGGTAATTGGGGTATACACGTATCCTAATGGACATCAACACAATGCTTCTATAAGTTTCATTGATCTATTATATTCCAAATGTAGTTGATATTTACATATTATTAGGCTAGCTTAATTAAAGTAATTTATTCTTTTTCCCCTTCTTTTTAGATGATTCAAACATCCTAGGAGAACATCTTATTATACTGATTATGACGGTGCAATCAACGAGAACAACACATCACAATGTTTCTTTTCCTCCCTCCCAACTCAGCAATACATTTAGTTTACTTCCAAACAGTAATGATCACCCTGACAGAAGATTTATAACCCAACAAGCATTGCAGGTTTGTCATTCAAGTTAAAGTATGTATTTGTTTCATTAATCTATAAATCTTTTTACAATTGCTAATTTGTTTTTTTTTTTTTTTAAAAAAAACATCGGAAGGATATGGCTAGGAACAAGGGTAGAGATCATATTTTCAAGAAATAAAGTGTTAGGGTGAGCTCATATTTTCCAAAATTGAAGTGTATAACAATGGTATGAGAGCTAAATTTATTTATCCATTTTATTCACTAGTTGAAAATTTGAGTCAATGTTTTTATTCTTTTATTCAAATTTTATCGGCATTTTTGCTTGCTTTGTCGATTGGAGCTGTATGAGAAGCTAAATTGGAAGGAACAAGAACATAGAAATAGAGCACTACATGCTGCTATTTTTTGGACATTATTTTTTCTTTCTTTTTTTTTTTTGAAATCTAAGTTGCTTTTGGTTGTAATAGGATTCATTTAATGAATTGTTTTTTTCTTTAATTCAAAATTAACAGCAGGCAATTAACATTGTTAGTTATAGTACTGACGAGCGTCATTTCTGGCGCTCAAAAGAATAAGATTTAGGTGCTTTTTCTATTCTTTCATTATTTTCATATAATTTTCTTAGTTTTCTTTGATTTTCCTTTTTAATAACTCATTTTGGTTCTTGATTAGTTTTTATGATTTTTTCATATTTTTAGTTCTTAATCCATAGTTTTAGTTTAGTTTTATTTTATTTTGTTTTCTCCTCTTAATTGGCGCCTTTTGTAGGTGTTTGTTCGGGGTCGAGATGTGTGTTTCAAGTCCATTTGCAAGTTCAAGTTGTCATGCTCTTGTGATTGCGCTCTCATTAATTTTGGTGATAAACAAGCAAAATTTGAGCATTTGGGGCTGCCTTCCTCGTGGGCATCACATGAGGTTGACGGTCGAGAGTGCAGATGAGCCCACCACACCTTCTCACGCACAACCCCAATTCACGAACAACAACTCAACAAGCACCTCCCCTGCTCCCCTGCTCCCCTGTTCCACCAACAACCTCATCCTCTAACTTCCCACCAGCACCAATCAGCCACCGTTTCCACGCACCAACTAACACCATTTCCTCTGCAACACAACCACTACGTCACGCACCTCCAGCTGGCCGTAACACCAGCTCCGATCCCCTTCTCTCGCAATAATAACCAAACCAGCCACCAACTACCTCCAACAACAACCGCACCTACTAGCCCTGCAACATCGAGATGCTGCGCCCCCTCACCGCACCAACATCATCGCAGCAGCTCTCTCATTTCCGCATCCCACAAATAGCATTTCAAACTTTGCCGATAGCCCATTCAACCTCCTAGTGCGTGCGTGAAGACCCACTAGTGCGTGCGCACAACTAGGTTCGAATTAAAGCCTTTTATTTTGATGAAGTGTGATGATCGAACCATGATGATGGTGATTTGCGGTGCTGTGCGAAACAGGGGAATATTTCCCAATTAAATGAAGCCAAATCGAGTCCATTGACTTCGATTGTTGGAGTTTTTATTTATTTTCCCCATTTTATTTTCTTTTACTTTTGTTTTCTTATTTTATTTTTCATTTTATTTTCCTTTTCTTTTGTTTTCCTTTCTCTTTTATTTCCTTTTTAACCTTGTAAATATAAATACCCATTTTGGGGGTAAAATTAGGGGGAGAATTAGAATCCAATTTTAGATCTCATATTTTAGCTTAGTTGAGAGCTTCTCTGTCTAGATCTAAGGTTAGTTTTAGGAGTAGATTTAGAGAGAAAAACTGAGGAATTTCATTGGGGATTTGAGAGATTGAAGATTCAAGGTGACAATTGTATTGAAGATATCCATAATCAATCAATGATGATTTCTAACTCTATCTCATTTTATTGCTTTGTTTAATTTCATGTTTGTTTGATTTGATGTTTGATTCTTGATTAGTGTATAATTGTTCTCCATATTTTATTGATTCTTGATTTAATTTCTTGTTTGTTTGTTGATTAGATAATGATTCTTGAGTAGTTGTTTGGCTAGGGATTGGGTGAAACTTGTATGATTGATTGATTGTGATTAATTTGGGAATTGTGTTGATTGATTGTTGAGATTAAAGTGATTAATGAAAGTTTGCATGTGTGCAGTTTGATTAGGCCTTGAGAATTATGCTATATTGCATTGCGATTGCTAATGACACGACCCATTGATTTAGGAATTGCAATTATCAATTGGTTTGGATTGTGATTTTCCTTGTTAGTCATTCATAGTGAACCCTAGCTTGACTTATAGGAGATAGCTCTTTGATTCCAATTGATATCTCTTATCATTAGTCTTCACAACCATTAATTGACATGTTCTTCCCTAGTTGTTGCAATTGTCATGATTACTTGTTGATCCCCATTCCCTAGTGTTTCATTTGCTTGTTTACTTGTTTAGTAGTTGTTTAGTGTTACATCTTTACCCTTGACTTTGACCTAGCTTAGGCATAGATTGGAAATACTTGAACATAACCGTTCCTAGTGGTTCGACCCTTGACTTACCTTTATACTCGTATTTAGGTTTGTTAAGTGATTATAAATTTGTTTGGCTCTAGGGAAGATTAGATAATGACCTACTTTTCCCTACGTCAAAATGGCGTCGTTGCCGGGGATCGATTTTGATAGTGTTGGAACGACAAGCCATTTAAACCCCTAGATCGCTGTTGAGGGCGAGTGATGCTCTCGTAAGGGTTTTCTAAGAGATTAACCTATAACAGGAAAGCATAAAAAGGAAATCAAAAGAAAAGTAAAGAAAACATATGTTTGAAAGGACTTTTGCAAATGAACAAGCACAAATAGATGCAATTCTTTTTAAACAAGTAAAGGGGGAGGGGGGGGGGGTGCACGTTTCAAGATATCCAAGGTTGATTGAAACATAAAATTTGCTAAGCATAAAGAACTAATAAGACACAATTCACCTTCATCCCAAACAATCTTACCACGTTCTCCCTACTAGTTTCAAATCCACCTCTAGTGAGCATCTCAATGATTCCTCGAAGGAACCGAAAAAGAAGAGATTTTAGGGCTACTCGACATCTTGACTATGCAAACCGCTCTATAGGCTTGACTCACATCTCCCTCCACCGACTTGTGACTCAACCAAAATGGTCAAAAGGTCTTGAAAAGGGTTGTAATGTAGGGGCGAAAAGGGTGAAGGTAGGCTAAAATTTGAAATTTGGTGGTATACCTAAATTGTGAAGCAAAGAGTGATCAATCCTCAACAACATAATCAAGCAATCACCAAACAAAAACACCAACACCCCCAAGCTTATTCAAAGCCAAAATCAGAAACATATATACAAAAAGCGTAAGAATGCTTTAAGAGAAACACTTGAATACTTGATTTGTACTTCAAATTACTTCTTCAAGCTGGGATTTCATCCTTAATCAATGAAAATTAGTGAGAATTTCTTCCCTTGAATTTACTTTTGCTTGATTCTACCTTTAATTCTTAAATGATTGATTTGATTGTTGATCTTTGGTTTAAAAACTTGTTTGATTTGATTTTCTTTTTGATTAAGCTTGAAGTGATGATATTTCTGATTCAATTTGTTTTGTCTTTCAATTTCATTATGTCTAGTGAGTAGATTAGTAGCTACGGAGAAGGGGAAGCATGTGATCTTTGCTAGTTGATGATTCTTGATTGATTGAATTGTTACAATTAAATTGGTTGACATAGTTGTGCATGTGATTAATTTGATTAGGAGTGATCAACCTTGATGATTAATCTAGATTACAAAGCAATTTTCAATGACACAAACCCTTGATTTGAGAATTGCTTTAATTGGTTGAATTTGATTGTGATTTTCCTTGTTAGTATTTCATAGTGAACCCTAGCTTGACTTAGAGGAGATAGATCTTGAATTCTATTGATTGCAACTATTGTTTTTCCCTTGCAACGTTCGAATCAATTGAGTTCTTCATTGATTGACATGATCATTGAGCTTGCATGTGGAACCTTAATCCCTAGTGTTTACCATATTGATTTTCTTCATTGTTTAGTCGATTGTAACTTTAGTTACACCTCAATTTACCTCTCATTCTTCGAAGTAGCTTGACCGTAGGCTATAGCATTCTCCCCCTCATTACTCGTGGTTCGACTCGGACCTGTCCTATACTAGGAGTAAGTTTGATTTTCTTAATTGTTTGATTGGTGGTGCTTTAGATTTTAAAGACCTAGATTACCACACATCAAAATGGCGCCGTTGCCGGGGACTGACGTTGGTGCTTTTCTATAGTTGTTGAGTCTACTTCATTTAATTTGAAAAAATACAAAAAGATATTTCTCTTTTTGGCTACATTTGTAGCCGTGCTACTAATTGTTTCTTTTGAGATTTTATGCGTAGAGCACGTGGTCGTTCTCTAATACCATTTGATCCAAAAATTGAGAGGACAATTACAAGGATTAGATTTGCTAGACGTTCTTTGAGTTCTAGCCCTCCAAGTGAAGAAGAACCACAACAAGAAGAACAAGCAAGCATGGGAGAAAATCCGAGAGTGGTATTGAAGGAATTGGGGATTCCGGGCGCATATAGGTTTGAAAGTGGGATTGCTCCACCTACAACACCGGCGAATGACTTTGAAATAAGACCAGCGATGATCACATTGATAGAAAGGCGACATTTTAGTGGGGCCAAGCATGAGAGTCTGTTAAACCATCTCAAAGAGTTCGAAAAATATTACAACACTATCAAAGTGAATGGAGTTTCCCAAGAGTTCATCGGCCTCAAGCTTTTCTCCTATTCTCTCATAGGGCGTGCTTTGGAATGGTTGGACAAGGAAGTCAAATCAAATTCTCTAAGGACATGGGACGAAGTGACCAAGGAATTTCTATCCCGTTTCTATCCACAAAAGAAAACGGCGGAGGCTAGAGCTTTGATTCAAGGTTTCAAGCAAAAGCCTAGTGAAAGCCTCTATGAAGCATGGGAGAGGTACAAAGAGTATCAAAGAAAGTGTCCTCACCATGGAATTCCTAACCACCAAATCATTCAAATCTTCTATGGTGGCCTATGTCCTCAAGGGAAACCGTGTCTTGATGGAGTAGCCGGAGGTCCCATTATGAATAGAATTGAGGAGGAAGTGGTAGACATTATTGAAGACATAGTGAGGTATTATAGAGATTGGCCAGATGGTGAAAGGGAACCCACTAGCAAGAGTAGCTCTTCAGTGTACTCGGTTGATCATCTTAATGCCATCAACAACTTGTCCTCACAAATGACAAAGTTAGAGAAAGAGTTGTGTTCTATTAAAGCTAAATTAGAGAGTTCAATCTTCCAAGCTTCAAGTCTTCCCTCCCAACTTAAGGGGAGAGGTACATCTTCTAACTCTAACCCCCTCCCTCTTCTAGTAACATGCCTAGTGGATGCTTGTTTTGTGATGTATTTGGTTCATATGATCATGATGCTTCTAATTTCCCTCATGCATGTATGGATGTTTGTGATGATCAAGATGGTAATATGAATGAACATGTGAACTATGTGTCAAATAATAATGCTTCAAGGTTTGAAAATCAAAGGGGTCAATGGAATAGGAATTACCACAACCATGACAATTTTGACAACTATAACCAAGGTGGTGGTTATAGGAACTAAGGGAACCTAAACTCCCGAGGTAACTATAACAACCAAGGTTATAGTGGCCAAAATCAAGGCCATGGTTATGGTAACCATAATCAAGGGCATAGTCAAAATTAAAATAGAGGTAATTGGAACAATTAAAATAGGGGAAATTTTCAAAACAATGATCAAAGAGGTCCTCCACCCGGTTTTGTTCCAAAGACCCAAGTTCATGGTGATAATTCCTATGCTCAACCTTGTTCTTGTTCTTCTTCTTCTTCTTCTAGGACTAATTTAGAGGAAGAAATTGAAAATCAAATCAAGTTGTTGAAAACTTACATGGCGGTTAGTGATAAGAAATTCAATGAAGTGATGACTCATAACAAGATGTTAGAGACCCAAATCACTCAACTAGCCAATACCTTGAAAGAGAATGCTAGCCCTTCTTCTTTACCCTCCCAAGGTCTTGACCCTATAAAACCGGTCTATTCTATTACCACTAGAAGTGGCAAGGTGCTAGAGGAGAGAGTTTCTAATAGGAGTCAAGAGAAGGAGAAGGTGAGTGATTCATTCGATGATGATGAGCATGATATGTCAAGCAAGAAAAGTGAGAGTTCTAATGAGAAGTCTAAGGAGAAAGAAAGAATGTAAGATGAGGCTATCAAACCTAAGCTTTCCTACCTCCAAATATTTATGAGGCATAATTTAGATACACAATTTGGGAAGTTTCTCGAGATGCTTAAGGAACTCCATCTTTCTATTCCTTTGACCGAAGCTTTGCAACAAATGCCAAATTATACTAAGTTCCTTAAGGACATTTTGAGTGGCAAGAGAGAGTGCAACTTCGTTGATTCGGTGAGTGTTGGGGAATGTTGTAGTGCTCTTATCTATAATGACCTACCCCCAAAGATGAAAGATCTCGAAAATTTCTCCATCCATTGGAAAATCAATGGCAAATTGTTCCAAAATGCTCTTTGTGATTTAGGTGCTTGTGTAAGCATCATGCCATACTCTGTTTTCAAGAAGCTTAAACTAGGAGAGCTACTTCCTACCAACATCACCCTGCAATTAGCCGACCATTCCATTAAGATTCCCAAAGGTAGGATTGAAGATATCCCCCTTAAGATAGGAGAGTTTACTATTCCCATTGATTTCATTGTGCTTGAGATTGCAGAAGATGACAATATACCAATCATCTCAGGGAGACCATTCTTAGCTACCTCGGGTGCCTTGATTGATGTGAAGGGTGGCCTTATTACTTTGTGTGTTGGGAATGATAAAGCTAGTTTTAAGCTCAAGTCAATGCATGAGTCTATATCTTACGTGAAGGGTATCATGTGTATCAATTCATCTCCTTCAAATGACAATGCTTGCATGCTTGTGTCTTCTACTAACGACATTTTTATAGCTTGTGATGATGTTCCTATGAGTGTTGAAAGCAAGTTGGTTAGTAAAGATGTCAAGAAGCCTTCAAAGGTAGAGGATGAGGATACGATTGAAATACCTTCATGGTTTGAGTTTTCATTGAATGATGATGAGCATGGTTCAACAAGTGTTGATAGTGTGAAGTCGCTCACTCATAGGAAGAAGAAGTCAAAGAAGAAAAAGAAAGTTCCAAAGAAAAAGAAAGAGAAATTGAAGCACAACACACTTGGTTCGGTTTCTTTGATTCAAGATGATACATCTCATGATGTGATTTTTCTCAAGCTTGGCAATGACTTTACTCTGTTGGACAAAGTGGTTTTCTTTGATCCTCCATGATTTGGAGGAGATGTCGAGCTACGACGTTAAACAAGCGCTTCGCGAGAGGCAACCCGGTTTTCTAACCTTTTTCTTATTTTTCTTTCTTTTATTTCTTTTGTATTTTTGAATTATTTCCTTATTTTTCTTTGTTTTCTTAATTTTAGGTACATTGGGATTCATAGATTTTGATTTCCTACAATTTTGGTGTCATTTGAAGGTTTGGGGAGTTTGGAGTTGAGTTAGAAGTGGAGATGTGATTAATGAGCAAGGATGATTTCATGGCTGCGTTCTCGTGGGTTTTAATCATGAACGAGTACTTTTTAAAATATTTTGTGATTTTTGGTCCGTCTTGCTCGTGGGTATCATTCGAGCTTGATGCTCGAGAGCGTCGATGCGCGCACCCCTCCGCACACACCCCACCCTTGTTGTGCGCGCGCACGCAAGGGTATGTGTGCACGCACAGCAGGGGCAGCCCCCCTCTCCTTTTGCCTCACTCTCTCGCACAACTTACTCACTCAACCCTCCTCACTTCTTTTCTTTCTCACTCCCCGATTTTCTCACTCTATTTCTCCTCCCTTTTTCTTTCTTTTCATTTCTCTTTTGATTTTACTTCAACTTTTGAACATCAAATTCCCTTGCTTCATTAACATTACGCAATTTACAAGTTGCATTTTCTTTTATTTATTTTGTTTATGAAGTTACTAACATTCTTTTATGTAGATTTTTCTCTTTTTCCTTCTTTTTGTCTCACTTTCTAGGTCCTTGGTTGGAGCATTCGACGCATGGAATTTGGTGAGAATTACTTGTTGTCATGCTTGTTCTTTCACATCGGGATCTTTTGGTGAGACCTTTCTATTTTATTTCTTCTACTTTTCCTTTTGTGTGCATAGTTTAGGCTTAGATTAGGAAGAGTTGAATGGTTCGAGGTTGCTTTCCATTAACACCTTAGTGTGTTTGGGGTCATTGGCGCTGTAGCCGAATGACCATTTGTTTGTCGACTGGGATATTATGTGTTTGGCTTGCTTCCTTGTGTTTTTCTTTTCCTTTTTCATTTTCCTTCTTTTATTTCTTTTTCTTTTCCTTTTCCTTCTTCTATTTTCCTTTTGTTTGCCTTTTGTTTTTGTTTTCTCCTTTTCTTTTCCCTTTTTCTTTGATTTTGACAAATGCTATTTTTGAAAATATTAAAAAAAAAAGCAAAAACACAAAGTAAAAAAAAAAAAAAAAAAGAAAAAGAAAAATGATTTTCCTTTTGAGGCAAAGTTCTAGTTTCTTCTTGTTTTTTCCTTTGCTTTGTACTTAGTACCTTTTGGACTTGCATTTTTAGATATTACCCTTCCTAAGTGGCAATGGTAAGCACGGTTTAAGAGTATCCTCGATTGATCCTAAGATAGCGCATGCTAAGGTAGCCCGATTTAGAACTTTAGAGGAAGTTTGAACCCTTAGTCCACGGGAAAGTGGTAAGATGGAGTTGCTCCCTATGGGTGGATTTGAAGCCCTTTAGTTGGTATTTTCTATTTTCAAACATCCCTTGTGAGGTTCACTTTGTTCTAGCCTTCATCATTCTTGTTGTGTGGCTTTTTGGATCCTCCACTATGCATGTCTTAATCCTTGTGTTGTCTTTTAGCTCTAAGACCGTGACCGAGCATCTTTAGGGAAGGATATGGACACCTATTCTCATTTATCTTTGTTTTCTTTTTATTTAGTTACATATTTGATTTTCTATTTTCCATAAACCTTCTTGCTAACCATGTTGAGCTTCCTATTTCCCGCTCTTGTTTATACCACATTACAAGCCTTATGACCTATGTTTACCGACCCTCTTAGTTAGTGAAGCATTGGCTTGTGAGGTTTGAGTTTTATTTTGATTGTATATGAACATGAGGTATTTGAATGATGGTTTCCTTTGAGACTTTGAAAGTTGGGTACTATTGTCTTTACTAGAAAGTTTCAAAAGCAAGTTGTGTTCTAGGGAAATCAAATGTTGTTTCATGATAAGAAAGAAATAAAGATGATTGAAAGAAAAAGCCGTCCATAGTTAAAAAAGGCAAGGACATGAAATAAGTGCAATTATGTGCATTATTCAATGAAAAAATGAAAAAATTGAAAAAAAAGAAGAAAAAAAAAAGAGAAAAACCAAAGCCTCAAAATGTTTCAAGTTGGTTTCGTTTCATTCCCTATTCTACGCATTGAGGACAATGCTTTGTTCAAGCTTGGGGGAAAGTTACTTCGTTCTTGTATATATTGTGTAGTAGTGTTGAATAAGCTTGGGGGAGATGGCATTAATCAGTATTTTTGTTTGTTATTCGGTGACTTCTTGAGTGTGTTTTTTTGATAGTTGGCCGCTCTTTTGCTTCACTTAGGATTTGCCACCAAATTTTCAAAATTTTCCCGCCTTTACCCTTAACCATATCATTACAACCATAAGAAAGACCCATGGACTTTAGATATTTTTGGTCATATACTCGGTGGAGGGAGATAGTTTTCAATGCTATGGAGAGAGTGTGCATAATCAAGATGTCGGGATAACCCTATAATTCCTCAAAATGAATCTTTTTCCGGTTCCTTTGAGGAATCATGAGGCGCTAGCTAAGGGGTAATGTGAAACCTATGGGGAGAACGAGGACCGTCTTGGAGGGGACTGGGGGGAGGATGAAGTCTCTAGTTCTCTATGCTTAGCGTGCATTATGTTTCTATCAACCTTGGATATCTTGGAACGTGCTTACCCTTGTTTGTTTAGAAAGCTTGGTATCTACTTGTGTTTTGTCTATTTACAAAGGCCCATTGTTAAAGTCCCACAATTATAAGGTATCTACTTGTTCGAAAACTAAGAAAATGAGTTACTAAAATTGACCGTGATTCCTACGAAAGTGAGTTAGGGTACATTCCCATCCTCTCTAGTTTTCTTGTTTCTTTCTTTGCTTGAATAATGTCATCATTTTTCCCTTGGGTTTGATTTTGTTTTGCTCGAGGACAAGTAAAAGTTTAACTTGGGGGAATTTGATGAGCGTCATTTATGGCGCTCAAAAGAATAAGATTTAGGTCCTTTTTTTATATTTTCTTTCATTATTTTCATATAATTTTCTTAGTTTTCTTTGATTTTCCTTTTTAATAAATCATTTTGGTTCTCGATTAGTTTTTATGAGTTTTTCATATTTTTAGTTCTTAATCCGTAGTTTTAGTTTAGTTTTATTTTATTTTGTTTTCTCCTCTTAATTGGCGTCTTTTGTAGGTGTTTGTTCGGGGTTGAGATGTGTGTTTCAAGTCCATTTGCAAGTTCAAGTTGTCGCGCTCTCGTGATTGCGCTCTCATTAATTCTAGTGATGAACAAGCAAAATTTGAGCATTTGGGGCTACCTTGCTCGTGGGCATCACATGAAGTTGACGGTCAAGAGTGCAGACAAGCCCACCACACCTTCTCACGCACAACCCCAATTCACGAACAACTCAACAAGCACTTCCCCTGCTCCCCTGCTCCCCTGTTCCACCAACAACCTCATCCTCTGCCTTCCCACCATCACCAATCAGCCACCGTTTCCACGCACCAACCAACACCATTTCCTCCGCAACACAACCACCACGTCACGCACCTCCAGCTGGCCGTAACACCAGCTTCCCTTCTCCCACAATAATCACCAAACCAGCCACCAACTGCCTCCAACAACAACCGCACCTACTAGCCCTGCAACACCGAGCTGCTGCGCCCTCTCACCGCACCAACATCATCGTAGCAGCTCTCTTATTTTTGCATCCCACAAAAATTTCAAACTTTTCCGGCAGCCCATTCAACCTCCTAGTGCATGCGTGAAGACCCACTAGTGCGTGCGTACAAACAGGTTCGAATTGAAGCCTTTGATTTTGATGAAGTGTGATGATCGAACCATGATGATGGTGATTTGCGGTGCTGTGCGAAACAGGGGAATATTTCACAATTAAATGAAGCCAAATCGAGTCCACTGACTTCGGTTGTTGGAGTTTTTATTTCTTTTACCCATTTTATTTTCTATTACTTTTGTTTTCTTATTTTATTTTATTTTATTTTTCATTTTCTTTTCCTTTTATTTTGTTTTCCTTTCTCTTTTATTTCCCTTTTAACGTTGTAAATATAAATACCCATTTTGGGGTAAAATTAGGGGGAGAATTAGAATACAATTTTATATTTTAGCTTAGTTGAGAGATTCTCTCTCTAGACCTAGGGTTAGTTTTAGGAGTAGATTTAGAGAGAGAAGGTGAGGAATTTCTTTGGGAATTTGAGAGATTGTAGATTCAAAGTGACAATTCTATTGAAGATCTCCATAATCAATTAATGAGGATTTCTAACTCTATCTCATTTTATTGCTTTGTTTAATTTCATGTTTGTTTGATTTGATTTTGATGTTTGATTCTTGATTAGTGTTGTTCTCCATATTTTGTTGATTCTTGATTTCTTGGTTGTTTGTTGATTAGATGATGATTCTTGAGTAGTTGTTTGGCTAGGGATTGGGTGAAACTTATATGATTGATTGATTGTGATTAATTTGGGAATTGTGTTGATTGATTGTTGAGATTAAAGTGATTAATGAAAGTTTCCATGTGTGCAGTTTGATTAGGCTTTGAGAATTATGCTATATTGCATTGCGATTGCTAATGACACGACCCATTGATTTAGGAATTGCAATTATCAATTGGTTTGGATTGCGATTTTCCTTGTTAGTCATTCATAGTGAACCCTAGCTTGACTTATAGGAGATAGCTCTTTGATTCCAATTGATATCTCTTATCATTAGTCTTCACAACCATTAATTGACATGTTCTTCCCTAGTTGTTGCAATTGTCATGATTACTTGTTGATCCCCATTCCCTAGTGTTTCATTTGCTTGTTTACTTGTTTAGTAGTTGTTTAGTGTTACATCTTTACCCTTGACTTCGACCTAGCTTAGGCATAGATTGGAAATACTTGAACATAACCGTTTCTAGTGGTTCGACCCTTGACTTACCTTTATACTCGTATTTAGGTTTGTTAAGTGATTATAAATTTGTTTGGCTCTAGGGAAGATTAGATGACGACCTACTTTTCCCTACGTCAAGTACCCATATGATTAGTAAAAACAAAGTTGAGTACCCACTTCCTAAATTTGTTGACAGTTGGGTACCTATATCATATCTTAAATCTATATTTTTCAGTTATTATTTGATTAATTAGTACACTCATATTTAGTACTTTAACTCACTTAAACTTCTCATACCATATATTATTTTGTCAATTTTTATTGAGTTAATATATGATTTAGGATATTATATTATAACTCTAGATATAAATTATAATATCTAGTTATAATCAATATCAGTACTTCAATACTAATATTTAATAACAGAAACTTTTACAAACCATTTGCCACGTGTCCATTGTTCACCTCATATCATGTCGCTTCCCTGAAAACCCAACAACTTCTTATTGCTCATTGGTTCTTCTTCACCCACAAAAAAAACTTCTTATTGCTCATTGGTTCTTCTTCACCCACAAAAACCCAAAAACCCACAAAAACTCAAATTCTCTTTGAAAAGAAAAGCAGTTTTCATTTGCATCTTTTTGATTCTCTTAATTTCACTATATAATCTTTTCATCTTTGAAATTTTTCAATATGAGACTTTGGCGACTCCAATTTCTCTTCGAAACTCTTCATAGTTGATACTTGATACTCATTCGCTTTGTATCGATTATGTTATCCTCTACACCTATAAAAAATCAGATTTTTTTTTAATTATTTTTTCATTTTCATTTTCCTGGCTCAACTAACAATGGTTTCCAATTATCTCATTCCTTCTTCCTCTGCCAATTTTTTTTATCTTGCCCATTTGTGAGATTTACTTCTCTCTTTCATCATGTATATAAACTAAAAGCAAGTTGTTTGAGTCAGATGTTGTAGACTTACAGTTTTAATGTACGAGTAATAATTTATGCTAATTTTGCCATTTTTGTGATTCATTTCACAAAAGTTTAAGGTATGTTTCTCTGTAAATTACTTGGTGATGATTACTCAAATGCATATTCATAATTCATATGTGCAAACAAGAAGTTGACTGGTGTGTTTATTAATATATCCTCTGTCGGAGACATGTACATTTTATGTGAAAAAGATTGTGAAAAATGGTGATTCTGTCCCCATCTTTATTATCATAATATTTGTACTCATAGTTATATACTCCATCCGTTCTTATTTAAGTGCTCCAAATTAACTAGCATACTCGCCAATGCACAACTTAGACTAATAATGTTTCAATTTATTAATAACAACTAGTCTTAAACCTGTGCGATGTACGACTGTCTAATGTATTATAATATTTATTTTTTGTATTTGAACGCATAGTGATTTATTAATCTAAAAATTCTATACATAAATTTCTATAAATTAAACAATTTATAGTGATAAAAATACAAACCTTGTTGTAACATATTTGACGAAACCAATCATGAAAACCCAATTTCTTTTAAGCAAAACTCAAAATTTGGTTGAAGAGATAAATTACATGAGTATTGTGATATAAATAGGAGAGGGGAATGTGGAAATAACTATTAAGAAACAAATTTTAGAAACATATGAAAAACAATGATAAGAGGAAAAGAAGTAACAGGTTTAAAAGGGGGAAAAAATTGTAATGCTTCACTCTGATATTTTATGTATTTAATTTTTTTTAAAAGGATGCTTCAATAAGATTTTGTAAAACCAAAAAAAAAAAAGTCGCAGAAAGAAACGACTCTGAGATTATTTATTTATTTTTTCTGATTGCTCTTACGTTTAATTAAAATCAAATAAAATAGTAAATAAAAAAACTGGTTGTAAAATGAAACACCAATTAAAATTTGTCTAAAAAAATACCACTTAAAATTTAAAATAAAAAAATAAAGGTAAGTTAAATACAAAATTTATCCACATATAAACAAAAGTTAGGATAAGATCTAATGTAAAGAAAAAATAAAATAACATTTTAAAAAAACTATAAATACAAAGAAAATCAATTTTAAAACGTAAACTAAAATTTATCTTAACCCAAATAAAAGTAAATAAAAGTAAATAAATCAATTTTAAAAATAAACTAAAAAATGAAATGATATTATAAAAGAAATTGTAAACTGTAAATAAAAATAAAAAAAAAAAAGAAAATCTGTTAAAATGGAAAATTTAAAATTTGTACAAATATTTGAAAAATGCTAAAATAAGTTCTAAAGCACAATTTGATTTCAATTCATTAAAAAAAAAAAATCAAAAAGTGATTTCAAAACAAATATATTAAAGAAAATTACTGCATCAAATGTTAAATTAAAAAAAAAGAGTTCAAAATTCTAAAAAAATTGAAAATAACGTAAAGATCGATACAAATTATTACAAAGACACAAAAAAAAAAAAAAAAAAAACGGAGAAACATACCTTATTGCTTGGGAAATTGATGCAATGAAAAATGTGAATTCAACCCAATTGTTTTGCTCATACTTCACATAAACCGAGAAAAAGAATTAGTAATCATATAACTAATATATAAAGCTTAACTTTTAGCCAAGTCATGAGGCAGCGACACTTGGCGTTCCAACTTTCCGCCAAGTGTCGCGCCGCGTTGGATAGATTTAAATAGACTTCATAAGATAAAAAAAGCTAGTTTAGAATTATATTTGGATAGAATTTTAGGATAAAATTGTTAGGTTAGAGTTTTATTTTCGATAAAATACCAATATTTCAGATGTACAAATTGAATTGTAATTTTATTCAAAAAGTTATTAGATTATAATTCACAAAAATTATCACATAAATTTATTTTTTATATCATAATATTTTTTAGAGCAAAGGAAGTAGTTCATACTGTAAAATATCCATTTATAATATATACCGATTAAAATAATATACTTCACAATCTAATAGAATTTTAATACTATGTAGAGCTGTCAATTAGGGTCGGGTTATGAGTCATCTTGGATTGGGTCACTTCATGTTACGAGTCATGAAATGTTTAACCCTTGCCCAAAGTTTGGGGTTCGGGCCGGGTCAACCCAACGGGCTTTGAACATTTATTTTATTTTATTTATTTTTTTGCTTATTTATTTTTTTTTAAAAAAATTTTTAATTTATTAAATCGAACATTTCCACCAATTTCCTACTAGATAGCAAATTGTCACAAAAACACTTCAATTCCTAATTAATTTTGTATCAATGATATCCCTACCTTATAAAAAGTAGAAGATGAGGCTAATGAATAGTCTACGATTCTTTTTGCCCTTCAAAATGTTTATTTACCTTCTTACCCCTATTTATAATTTTGAAAATTTCCTTTCACTTTTTTTGTTTTGTCCAATTTATTGATATATGATCTTTCTCTCTTCTCCAACTCTGTTCACCCTGGCATCTTCATTGAGGTACGAGTTATTCTTGAACTTTTTTCTATTTCACATGTTCAGACAAGTTTGGACTGTTAAGCTCAAATGATTTCAGTTAAGGGTCGGATTTTAGTAGCGAAAAATAAGTGTAAAGAAGTGTTCAGTTCATGCCTAATATATTCAAATTAGTCCAGTTCGGGTCTATTAACTTTTTTTTTTTATTTTTGTTTGCTTAATATCCTGATTTTAGTCTGTCATTCTACCTGTTACAACATTAGAATTGATTTTGTACCAAAAGTGGTTGTCTTACTTTGTGCTATATGATGTGAATAGTGCGAGGTTCTCAGCATATAGCAACTAGAGACGAGAATGTCTCTAGTTGGGGGTACCATTGTAATTTTGCCAGTTATTTAAAAATAAAGGCAAATGAGGGAAAAGGGAAAGGGGTCACGTGAGTGTAACGGGAAACGGTATTTCCATAAAAAGAGTCCGCAGAAAATGAGGTGAACGAGGCCACTGGAGGAGGAGAATAGAGGAGTAAGTAGCTTCCACAAAGGAATCCGGTTGGTGGAGATTGGCCGACAATGGAGGAGGAGAATGTTTGCGTCAAGCGTCGACTAGATCTTATAAGTCGTTGTGTTTTCTTAAATTAGAATTTATATTTTGGAATTTGTAGTTGATTTAGATCTGCAAAATTGTAAGTGAATGTGAATGTGCCTTGATTAGCTATGAGTACTGGGTAATATGAGTACTAGGTAATTGTTAAATGCTATTTGTGTGAGTGAATTTGTATTGCATTGTTTTGTTGGTGGTAAATCTGTTGCAATGAATGTGCTGATTTTTGTCTTAAGAATTGAATGGAGATTGTTAAGATCCATGTAATTGCTTCATTTGATAAATGCTGCTTGAAAGTCTAGATCATCTCCGTTGGAGATGGGAAATTGATAACCGATTGACATTGCTCCAGTATGTATTTGTTGTTGGTAAACTTTTGTAGTTTGTTAGTAATTTTGTTCTTTTACAAATGATATAGTATATTAATATGTTATGTTGGTATTTTTTTTTTACCAGTTAATTGTTTGTTGGGAAAGGATTGAATTAGTTATTGGTAAATGTACTGTCTGCAGAACATTGAGTTGGTCGAAAAAGTACATTTGGAAAATGATGTTGATTGTAATTTTGATGATAACGAGTTGAGTGACAGTGATGTTGAGGTTGACGAGGTGTTGGATGGTGATGAGGATGAATGTATGATCACTGGTTTTATTGAAGGTGGTGAAGAGGAGACTGTATGATTACTGGTGGTACTCGTGTAGGGGAAAATGCTGTGGATGAGGATGATGGTGGCTGTCCTGCTATGAAAGTGGATGCACCTGATAGGAATGGTGTCCTTCGAACAAGTGTATTAAGATTCAATCTTTAATTATTTTAAGTGATTGGAACTTTATGTTACTTAATTCCATGCATGTATGTTTATTGAACTTTTTTGATTTAATCATTTATTAAGTTGATTGGAATCATAAAGTTTCACTCTTGTGATAGAATTTTAATTAATCTTCATATTTGAAGATGTAATTTTTTCAAGGATTCACAAGTTAAAGTTGGAATCTTTATTTGAATTTGTATGTTCATAATTCCAACTCCCATTTAATTTTGTCAAATCTCATGATTAATTTATGTCGGTTAAATTAATAGTGAGAGTAGCCCTTATTATTTTGTTGCATCAAGTTGGACTAATTATATTAAAGAATAGTTCTTGGAAATAATTTTGGTTTTGTGCACTTAATTGAATTTATTAAGTTGGACTTGTTATATTTTTCTTTTTTGCTCATTAAATTAATTCTAAAATTAATTTAGAATTAATTACATATGTCACGGAAAATTCGGAATTATTCCCGAGAGTATAGCACGCAAACCAACGAAAAACCATCCTCGGCCAGCCAGGCTGCACAACAGCCCGCATGTGGCTGCTAAGGGTTGGCTGTGCTTGGTGCGTGCGCCACTCACATGCGTGGCTGATGCTCGCAGCATGGCGTAGTAGCAGCCCATGCTGTGCGCGCCATGCGTGCTACGTATGCCGGCTGTGTGTATGTGTGCGTTTGCTTGGTGCGGCTGGGTGGCTGAGTGTGTGCGAGGTGTGCTGCTGGCTTGCGGCATAGTGCGCGCACAACATCAAGCTCGAGTGGCCTTCGTGGCCACGTGTCGCAAGTACGCCCCGTAGGGAGCACAACGCGTATGCGATGCTTTAGGCTATGGGTGTGACGCTTGGCACGGGCCACAACTGTGTGCGCGACCCCTCACTAGGCACCTATGCCCCGGTGCCTAGCACACCAAGCTGAAAGGCTTGATGTTAGGCACTTTGGGGTTTTAGGGCTATGTTAATTTTGCAATTTTCTAATTTTAATTCTTTTAATTATGTTTAAATTATTTTAATTAAATTTTGGAGGTTAGGTTTCGGTTTTGAGCGGCACTTGCAAAATTTTATTTTGGCAAAATTTTGGGTTTACCGGCTTAATTAATTGGATTGATTAAGTTGGATGCGGAATTTAGTGGGAGCTTCAATTTTAATTGCGCTTAATTACATAATTGGTTAAACAAATTTGACTAGTTTTAATTAGGCACGTTAATCGAATTAACCACCTAAATTAGTTACTAGTTTACGTGTGTTTGTGCATTGTTACTTGTTTATCATTGCAAAGTGCATGGGCCATTCACATATAGTGAATGGATGAATGGAATGTATATTCTCTCACAGGTTTTATAAAATGGCAACTAGTGGGGCCCAATTAGGATAGAAAATACGGACTGCATTCTGTCAAGTATTTTTGTAAATCTAAATACGGTTTGCGAACCATTGCGTATTTTTGTACCTTAATATTTAGATTAGTCCTAATCATAGATACTAGTATTTGCATTATTTTGGTTATGTCTTGAAGACGGAGGTTCTTAGAAGACAAATCCATGAAATTGCAAGAGAAGACCCTTCAAGATATGAAGACTCAAAGGGTCATGCTAGTTGCCAAATGCATCATTTACTTATGTTTTCGATATATATATTTATGCTTATATATATGAATGATATGTTAGATACATGTTTAGGATTTCGAATGTTGTGATGATTAATTAAGTTCACTTAAATCAACCAACATAGAAACCCAAGGTCCCTAAAATATTGAGTAAAATTTGTCATACCAAAACAACACTTATCGACCTATTAAGAGTAGTGATGGGCTACTCCAAAGCGAGGCATCACTATTACTCCTAGGAAACGTAAGGCATACCGGGTATGCATGTAAGTTTTGGTTATACTCAACGATATGAGTGATGGAGTCATAACATGTCGTGGAAAAGTGGATAAGTTGTTGAGAGAGCATTAGATGCGACGATTTATCTAACCAAGAAGGGATTGGAGCCATTAGCAAAGAGTTGCTTACCTTAGAATATTAAGTGTTAAGACAAGAAAAAGCATGCTTAACTACTCATTGATTCTTTGGATCTTGGAATCGACTTAGGCCCTGTTATTTTGAGCTTTTGGGCAGAGCAGAGCAGGGGTCAGCATAGCAGATTTCAGCATTATTGTTATTATTATTATTGTTATTATTAAATTATTATTAATGTTATTATTATTATTTAATTTTAACTATTATTACTATCATTATCGCATTGTACTACTACTACTACTACTACTACTACTACTACTACTACTACTACTACTACTACTACTATTATTATTATTATTTCTACCACTATTATAATTGATTTAGGTGAATGAAAACATAAATAGATGTGTACCATCTTTAACATATGTTAATAGTAAATAGATAAAAGACAATGGTTTAAAATATTCAAATTATTATAACCACTTATCAATAACAGAACATAATTAGATTAGAGTTCAACATTGTGGTGAATTAACCATCTACTTCCATATGATCTTCATTTTCATCATCTTCACTGTCATCTTGATTTTGATTGTCATCACCTTCATTGGCGCTTTCCGAGTGGTTAGCCCTCCAAATTCGGCGTGCTATACGATGTCGCACTCTGGCCATCCTATTTTTGTGCCATTGTGCATACATAGTTGAATCTACTACTCCTATACTTGCATCATGTTGAATGATTGGTATGCCAGGCTTATGCATCCGAATAAAATTATGTAGTGTGCAAGTGGCTACAATGATTGACATTTGATTCTTTTGTGACGCCTGTGGCATGTTATGTAATATCCTCCACATTTTTTTCAACTGTCCAAATGAACATTCCACCTTCATTCTTAACGATGAATGAAGCTTATTAAAATGTTCTTTTAATCCTTTAGGTGGCATTTTTCTAAAATCAGGCATATGTACTCTTACTCCCGCGAAGTACAGCGTCATATATCCAAGAGTATTTGGATATGCCGAGTCCGCTAAATAATATTTTCCTAAAATATATAAAGTTTAGAATATTTGACACATAATAAATAAAAATATATATTTAATACGTAATTGAAGAATTAGAGTCTACCCGGTGGTGGATGAGGGAAATTAAATTTTGGATTGCCCAAACTGTCTTTCCACACCGTTTTATCATGAACGCTTCCTTCCCAACCGACATTAATAAATGTGTACATTTTGTCAAACGAACAACAAGCCAAGACATTCCAACTTTTTTTCCCATGCCGATCACGAAATGGCACACCATTCGTATCACTTATAACGGAATCGATAAGAGTTCCATCCAAAGCTCCAATAGCATCCTGGCAAATAATGACATTTAATTATAATTAATTTATTAATAAACATCTACACTTTCATTGAAATGTAAACAAGTGAATGTAAATAATGAAGTTATACCTTGAAATAAGGCCAATATCTTGTACTATTAGCTTTCATGCAACATATGAACAATAAGAAATCTATACCTTTAAATTCAATATTTACATAGGAAGGATTGGTAATGTGTTACCTGAAATTGAGTAGGGGGCTGCCGACAGAATTTTGTAGGCTGGAAGAGCGGCTGCAGCGAAGCGGCGTCGACCGAGTACTTGGTGCCTGGTCGTCAATCGGCGGCAACTTTGGGAGGTAGAGCTTCGGTGATATCGAAGGCTTTTAGTTTATTTATTTATTTTTTTACTTTGAATGACAGTGCTTCCTTGTAGGAGTTGTAGCCGTTGCTTTATATGGAGGAAGTAGGATAATTTTATTTTTTTTTCCAATTTTAAGAACATTGTATGGGTAATTGGGAATAGTTTTGGTCTTGGCAAGATTTGACCATAAACATATTGGTTGGTGTTTCAAATAACAAAAAAAATTAAAGATATTGGTTGAAGTTTTTGGTTAAATGCACTATATAGTTATTGGTAGCTTTTAGATTTAATTATTAATTAATTCAATTTACTTTTTTAATTTCTTTAAATAAAAAAAGGGTGACATATCAGTAAAATATCTTCCTTTTTATATCATTACTTTTTATTATAAAAAGATATTGTAGTATTATTATTAAATATGAAGTATTATTATTCCCGCAAAAAATATATATTATGTGTTATTATTATGATCAATATATATTTATAAATTGTTAGACATTATTATTAATAAATATTATTATAAATATGAATAATTTGTATTGTGAATTATTAATTATTATTGTTATCATTCTTACATATTAACTATAATTATTAATTATTGTTTTACTAATATTATTAATTGATATTAATCTAGAGCAGAGCAGAGCAGCTCTAAAGAATGGGGCCTTATTCTCACCAAATGGGGAAAATTTTAAATGTGTGAATAAGACGTTTAAATAAGTTTGATAAATATGCATGAATTCAATCTTATTTAAGTATTATGAATTGTTTTTCATTTCAAATTCTTTCAATTATAGAACCATGTTTGTAAATAACTCAAACAACCAATTCTCGTTGTGCTCAATTCTCGACAAGGAGAAGTTGAGTGGGCCAAATTTTCTTGATTGGCAAAGGAACTTGCGTATAGTTCTCATGGAAGAGCAAAAGGAATACGTCCTTGATGAGGAAATGCCCGAGACTCCCAATAAGGAAGTGACTCAGGCTGCCCTAAACCGATGGCAAATTGCTAATCGGGATGTCAAATGCATCGTGTTGGCCACTATGTTTCCCAACCTTCAGAAGACTTTCTTTGAGAAGGAGACAGCTTTTGAGATCATTCCTGAGCTTCAGAACATGTTCCAAGAGCAAGCTCGAACTGAAAGGTTTGAAACCCATAGACAGATCCTTGAGAGTAAGCTTAAGAAAGGAGAGTCGGTCAGCCCACATATACTCAAAATGATAGGATTATTTGAGAACATGGAAAGGCTTGACGCGGGGTATTCAACGGAGATGCCAATTGACATCATTCTCCACTCTGTACAAAGGCTATGATCAGTTCAAGATGAACTATAACATGCACAACATGGAGAAAACCCTGACCGAGCTTCATGGTATGTTGAAGCAAGCTGAGAAAACGCTCAAGGATGATGGGAAGTATGATATGCTCATGATAAAAAAGGGTAAGCCGTTCAAGCCCTCAGACAAGAAGAAGAAAGGCTTCAAGGGGAAGGGTAAGAAGACCTTTCCGCCTAATCCAAAAGCTACCAAAGATAACAAGGACAAGAAGGTAGCATCTTCTAAATCTGATTCCGAATGCTTCTATTGGAAGAAGAAGGGACATTGGAAGAGAGATTGCCTCAAATTCAAGGAAGATAAGAAGAACGGAACCGTTGCTTCTGGATCAGGTATATTCGTTATAGACTTAAACTTCACTAGCTCAACATCATGGGTATTAGATACTGGATGTGGCTCACACCTTTGTTCCAATTCTCAAGGACTAAGGAACAATAGGAGGCTAGCGAAGGGAGAGGTTGAACTCTAGGTCGGCAATGGAGCCAGAATTGCGACCGTATTCGTAGGAACTCTCAGTTTGTCTTTGCCCTCTGGGCTAGTTTTGGAACTTGAAAACTGTTATTATCTTCCTAACATTACCAAAAACATCATTTCAATTTCAGCTCAGGACGCCAAAGGTTTTGAATTTCGAGTAAAGGACAATGAATGTTCATTTTATCTCGATAATTTTTTATATGGTATTGCACATTGTGAAAATGGTCTTTATGTGCTTTCATTAGATAAACAAGTTTATAATGTTAATAATACCACCAAGAAAGCTAAGACCATTGAGTCAAATGAGACGTACTTGTGGCATTGTCGTCTTGGCCACATTAACATCAAATGCATCAAGAAACTTCTATAGGAAGGTGTTCTTGACTCATTCGATTTACAATCGTTTGAAAATTGTGATGGATTTTTATTAGGAAAGATGATAAAGCAACCATTCTCCAAGTTGGGAGAAATGACAAGTGACTTGTTGGGCCTAATACACACCGATTTATGTGGACCAATGAGCACAACCACAAGGAACGACCATCGATATTTTATCACCTTCACAGACGACTATAGTAGATATGGATATGTCTACCTTATGTCGCACAAATCTGAATCGTTTGAAAAGTTCAAAGAATTTCAGAGTGAAGTTGAAAATCAGCTTGGCAAGAAAATCAAAGCCGTTCGATTGGATCGAGGTGGTATATACTTGAGCCAAGAATTCGATGACCATCTGAAAGAAAAAAGTATACTTTCAGAATTGACACCTCCAGGAACTCCACAATGGAGCGGAGTATCTGAAAGGAGAAATCGAACCTTGATGGACATGTTATGATCAACAATAGGTCTTAGTGATCTTCCTATCTCTTTTTGGGGACGCACACTTCTAACCGCGGCACTAACACTGAACCGTGCTTCATCAAAAGTTGTGGAAAAGACTCCATACGAATTATGGACGAAGAAACCTCCAAGGTTATCTTTTCTCATGATATGGGGATGCGAAGCATATGTCAAGAAATTAATTTCTGACAAACTTCACTGCAAATCTAACAAGGTTTTCTTTATGGGCTACCCAAAAGAAACCAAAGGGTATTACTTCTACATCAAATCCGAGAACAAAGTGTTTGTTGCTCGTGGTGGTGTCTTTTTGGAGAAGGAACACCTTTAAAAAATGACAAGTGGGAGGAAAATCGAACTCGATGGAGTTCAAGAGGACGAGCAACAAAATCAGATTGACAGTGAAAGTGCTCAAACAGCATTTGTTGACGTTGGTCAAAATGTGTAAAGCCAAACCGACAATGCAAATGCTCAGTCCGTTACCCTACGTAGGTCGCAGAGGCCAAGGTCTCAACCTGATAGGTAGTGTCACATTAACCGAGAATCAGGACATCCTGGTAGTGGATGGAGACGAACCGACAACCTACAAGTAAGCGATGGCGAGCACCAACTCTACTAAATGGAAAGAGGCCATGAGATCTAAAATGGATTCCTTGTTTGAAAATCAAGTATGAGACTTGGTTGACTTACCCGAAGGTTATACACCTATCGGATGTAAGTGGATTTTTAAATTGAAAATCGACAAAGATAGAAATGTATTCATTTACAAAGCTAGACTGGTAGCAAAAGGATACAGGAAAATTCATGGTGTTGATTATGATGAAACCTTTTCTCCGGTCGCAATGCTTAAATCTGTTCGGATCATCCTAGCGATTGCTGCATATTACAATTATGAAATATGGCAGATGAACTTCAAAACCACCTTCCTCAATGGAATTTTAGAAGAAATTGTGTACATGACACAGCTTGAAGGTTTTGTTGACTAAAACAATGTTGGGAAAGTGTGCAAGCTTAAAAAGTCCATTTATGGGCTAAAGCAAGCTAGTAGAAGTTAGAATCTGCGATTCGATGAAGCCATCAGTAAGTTTGGTTTTATCAAGAATCCAGATTAATCTTGTGTTTACAAGAAGGTCAGTGGGAGTGACATCGCCTTCCTAATCTTATATATCGATGACATATTGCTCATTGGAAACAGCATTCCGATGTTAGAGTCTGTAAAGGCCTAGCTTGGAAAATGTTTTTCAATGAAAGACTTGGGAGAGGCTCAGTACATATTGGGCATTAAGATCTATAGGGATAGATCTAATAGGATGATTGGATTGAGCTAGAGTACTTACATTGATAAGGTACTGGCTCAATTCAACATGCAGGAGGCCAAGAAAGGTCACCTACCCATGTCACATGGCATAAACCTAAGCAAGAAGCAGTGTCCAAAGACCCCTGATAAGCGGGAAAGGATGAATCAGATTCCATATGGTTCGCTTATTGGATCGATCATGTATGCCATGTTATGTACTAGGCCAGATGTATCGTATGACTTGAGTGCTACGAGCCGATACCAATCAGACCTAGGAGAGGCGCATTGGACCGCGACCAAGAATATCCTAAAGTACCTAAAAAGGAACAAGGATAAATTCTTGGTATATGGTGGCTCAAAAGAATTAGTTATTGAAGGTTATACCGACGCAAGCTTCCAAACAGACATAGACGATTTCAAATCACAGTCTGGATATGTGTTATGTCTAAATAGAGGAGCGTTTAGTTGGAAGAGTGCCAAGCAGAGCACAACTAAAGATTCTACAACTGAAGCCGAATACTTGGCAGATGCTGAAGCAGTTAAGGAGACAGTTTGGATTCGTAAGTTCGTTGGTGAACTTGATGTTGTACCCTCCATCAAGGGTCCAATAGCCCTCTATTGTGATAACAATGGAGCTATTGCTCAGGCCAGAGAGCCAAGGGAACATCAGTAGGTCAAACATGTCAAGCGGTGATTTCACATGATAAGGGAATGGAAATTAGAGATGAAATCAGAATTGTAAAGTTGGAACGGATGACAATGTTGCCGATCCACTTGCTAAACCTCTGCCTCAAGTGAAGCACAACAAGCACGTTGAAGCAATGGGAATCAGGCATATTGGAGATTGGCTTTGATTTTCCCATTTAGTGTTTTAATTAATTTTGAACATTTTAATGTAAGACACTAAGATGAACCATTCAAGTTTTGGAGTAATTTAATTTCATGCAATTGTATCGCTCCGTTTTTATTTAATTGTGGTTTAGAATTAAATATTGAGTCCATTCGATTCTAAGAATATTCAAAATAGGGTATCAAGACCAGTCTTGGATAAAGAAACACCTTTTAAGTGAACATTGAATATTATAATAAAAAATTATCCCTAATCGAGGTCATTTAAATGATGGACGATTAATGACCGCTTTAGATTAGTGTGTAGTTTGATTTATATCACCTTTTCTTGTGCTACAAGGACATGATTGTCATGAATCATTTGCACAGGTATTGGTTTAGAACCGTACTGGATCGACCTATGAGAATACTTTAAGAGATTTTAAAATCGTCATAAGTATACTTCTCATTATGGCTATCGAAACCTCTTTCCTCGACCATGAGTATTATGAGTTCTCTTGTTTGAGTACTAGTCCGTTTTGATGTTTGTAAAATGTCTGCCGTAAATGGAGATTATACTAGAAACACTCGGACGGCTAGGTCCTCTTAGTAAGATAAGCTAGCAGTACAAGATTGGGAATGTCCCCCTATTATCAATAAGGAACATGTCTTTGTTGTTTACAAGGCCTCTCAAATAGCGAGACTGTGAAAATGCATGGCCGTGCTCAGATGGATTTTAGAAATCATCTGTTTATTGACAGTCAAACTCCGATTTCGAGAAACACTTCTAGACGTAATAAGGATGATGAATAATCTTACCTTTTAAAAGGCTATACACAAAAATTGCACTTGTCCGGAAGGACCAGTGGGAGATTGATAGGAATGGTGTCCTTCGAACAAGTGTATTATTCCGATAGAGGGTTCGGAATTATTAGAAAGCTAATTATTCAGTAAGGTTAAATGATCGGAATGCCTAGTTAGAGGCCGCTTCCGATTAGTAAGATTAATCCATAATTTATATTATAGCTTAATCTTGACTGAACCCTTCGGGTCACACCCAAGCAACTAACGATCTGACATGACGAATTAATTCGGAAGGAATTAATGAGTCGCTCGAGTATTAAATATTTAGACGTCGCAAAATCGAGCTAGGAGCGTCGAAACCGAGCGTCGCAAGTCAAGTCAAATTAATAAAAGACGAGACGGTATAATCAAACTAATTAATCGACAATTACCAAAATACCCCTAGCATCGGAATGCCCAGAGCAAACTGAGTGCTAGGGGCAAATGGTGCTAGCATATGCACCGCACCTATGCAATGGTGCTAGGTGCACATGGCTAGCATGCACCAGCCGTGCACAAAGCAGCAGCAGCCCGCATATGCGTGCGTGGCTTGCTGCGTGCAGGTGTGTTAGGCTAGCGCTGCTGGTGCGCTAGACACTATGCACCCAACAGCAGCCAGCTAGCAAGCGTGGCGTGCTGGGCTACGTGTGCGAGCATAAGTGCAGCAGCGTGCATCCTTACACCAAGCAGCCACTGGCAGGCCCAGCCAAGGCCCAAGGCCGCTAGCTGGGCGCGCCTCGGTGCCCAAGGCAGCTGCCACATGGCGCGCGGGGAGTGTGGTCGTGTGGAGAGTGTTGGACGGCTAAGGGGAAGCTTGGGGAGGAAGGAATAGTCCCCTCCCCTTGTGGTCCTCACCTAATCTCTCCTTCTATGATTGCCACTTTTTGATTAATTAGTTGTAGATATTTTCTTTTATTTTTTATTTAAAAATAAAATGGGAAAATTGATTTTACCAACTCTCTCACATTAATGGGAGAGTGGAATTCTCTCATGACATTCTCTATAAATACCCACCTTGGGAATTGGAGAAAGTCACTTGAGTAGGAACTCAATAAGACATTTCCACTTGAGACAAAACCTTTAAGTTCATATAATACTCGAGTAGTGTTTTGGTTTGACTTGGATAAACTCCAAGTAAGAGACCGGTCGGTGTTTATTTGCGGGTGGATACCGTAGGAGGTCTATGCGCTTGCAAGACTTGGCTTTGAAGTAAGAGCTCCGAGTAAGAGCGAAGCACGCAGTAAGGGTAAGATCGTCTTTTCTCTCCGTCTTGTTATTTATGTCATTTAGTTATATTAATTGTGAGCGGGTCTTGGGATCGGGGTTTGTTCCGCGTGAGTTGGACTCATCGAAACCCAACAACACTTGCAGTTGGAATGGTGTTTTCCACTTGGGATGAATTGTATAGTTACTGTAGGGAGTACAGTAAACAGGAAGGATTTGGTGTGGTGTGTGCGCTGGTGGCAGGATGCCTAAAAAGGATGGGTCATCACCAAAAAATGTCTGCGATTATGTGTTTAAGTGTGAGGCCTATGGCACAACAAAGTATAAGAGTGTAGTAAATGGCAAGAGGGTGGCTGTGACTCACGACCCTTTGGTTAAAAGAAAGTCCAAGAAGTGTAAGTGTCTTGTTGTTTTGTATGCGTCAATGATTGAGTTTGGTGAATGGAAGGTGGTTAATGTAAATAACAGTCATAACCACACAATGGAACTCCAAGACTCAAATCACATTGCAATGTACAAAAAAGACAAAATAAACAAGTTAGTGGAGAAGAGAATTGAAAATGATTATGTGGCCGGATCCTCTATTCCTAATATTTACAATAATCTAGCACACTAGAGGAATGGATATGAAAATGCGGGGTTTTAAAAAAAAGACATGTAAATATTGTGAATAGGAAGACACGGCTGAAGTTGAAAGACGGAGATGCAATGGCTATGCTTGATTATTTCCATAAAATGACTAAAGATGACCAGAATTATTACCATATGCATCGGGTTGACGACATAGGGAGGTTGAAGGATGTCATGTGGGTTGATGCGCGTAGTAGAGTTTTGTATCAAGATTTTGGTGATGTTGTTTGTTTTGATTCAGCCTACATGACCAATAAATATCACATGCCCTTTTCTAATTTGTAGGCATTAACCATCACGGTCAAAGTGTGCTATTAGGTTGTGCGTTGGTGTCTCATGAGGATGCTGAGACATTTGTGTGGTTGTTCAAGACTTGGCTCGCTTGTGTGTGGGGGAAACCCCAGAATGCCATAATGACTGACAAGATGTGGTGATGAGAAAGGCAATCGCTGAGGTATTTCCGATGCCCACTACATATCACCGGTGGTGAATATGGCATATCATGCAAAAATTTTCACACAAGCTTGGAGCTTAGTCCAAATATGAACAACTGAAGGAGGATCTTAAGAATGTTATATACAACATTTTTACTGTGAAGGAGTTTAAGGCATCTTGGATGGGCGTCATGGAGAAGTACAATCTGGCCGAAAAAGACTGTTACTCTTGGCTGGAAGGTTAGTTCTGTAGGTAATTTTGATGTGTTCAATTTCAGCTCTAATGATTACTTACGATGGAACTGTTTTCCTTTTGAGAAAACTTGTTATCAGGTTTGTATAACGAGTGGGAGATGTGGATCCTAGCTTATCTAAAACATGTTTTTTCGGTCGGATTGCAAACAACCTAAAGAGTGGAAAGCATGAACAACGTTTTTGATGGATATGTAAAGAAGAGTACGCAGCTGTTCCAGTTTGCTCCCAGATATTGCAAGGCTATGGAGAGCAGGCCAAAGGATGAGAAGGCGGCTGATGCAAACAGCAGATGGTTTGTTCGCCCTTTAATGTCTGAGTTAGCTGTGGAGTGTGTGTTCCAGAAAGTGTACACGGACGTAAAGTTTAAGGAAGTGCAGGTTCAATGTTAGGGGCTGATTTATTTGACTACCTTGTCCAGAAGGAACATATTAGAGAGTTTTGTTGAATATGTGATTGGGGACCGAATTTACTGATATGTTTACTAATATGTTTACCGATATGTTTACCGAATAAAAAAAAGAGAAAGGTTCCTGTTCGAGATAAGAAACGCATTGTGGTGGTTAGATTCTGTTTGGAAACGTCGTTTACAAGTGTGATTGCAAGCACTTTGAATGCCATAGGATACCTTGTAGTCACATTATGAAGGTGTTAGATCTGCATTCTGTGAAAGAGGTGCCGAAAGAATTTGTTCTTGAAGGGTGGCAAAAAGATATTCAGCAAAAGCATACCATGGTAAATGTTGCGTAGCATGATCCCTCTAAAACTGAAGAGGTGCAGCGGTATGATAAGGTAATGGTTGCTTTGGAACCTATTGTACTTAGAGCCAGTATGTTTGAAGAGTTGATTGAGGTCCTGATGGAACAAATTCGGTTAATGGCAATGCGAATGGATCATAAGGAAGGTAAGGTTAGTGTGGAGTCTATGGTGGGGGGGGGGCAATAACACTGAGCAAGCTGAACAATAGAATGAACTGCCACACACCCCTTGCTCTGTTAACAAGGCTGGGGGCAGTAAATGAAAAACACACTCCAGTTGGATGTGACACCCCTATGACAACAACAACTCATGTTCAAACCCCACCAACATCAATCCCATCAACCCCATTTTACACCCCAACATCAACTCCTGTTCAAACTCCAGATCCAACTGCCACCACCTTTACTCCCTTAGTTAAAGACCCAATGAGTCGAGAGAGGAAGAAAGCACCCATTAAAAACCAGGCGAAGAAGAAGTTAGCTAACAAAAAGAAGAAGTTAGCTAACAAAAAGAAGAAGAAGAGCAAAGGAAAGGCGAAGGGGAAAAGGAGGGAAAGCTCAAGCTCAAGCAGTGATGAATGCGACAACAGCAGCGATAAGAAGAAGTCAGCCAAGAGAAAGAAAAGGAAGAACCCCGACAAGAAGAAGGGAAAAAGGAAAGATAGTTCAAGCTCTTCAAGCAGTTATGAATCTGATAGTAGCACAAACATTCAAGAAAAAGGAAACCCCCATAATGAGTTGTTCCACATGGTAAATGCTTTTTGTATTGTATTGTTTGCATTTTTTGGCTGTTGTTTGGTGTTAATATGGTCCTCATTAATTTCATTTTTTTGTTGTTGTTTAGTCCTCTAGTAATTTATGTTGTATTAATTTGTTATTTGAAACAAAACCCTAATGTAGCAGCAGCAGCAGCAGTACAGGCAATGCAGTGGGGTGGATTAACAAGACAACCACCACAGGGGAATGCTTTGACTCAAAATTCGGTGACGAGATCAATGATGTATGCCCAACAATAGAGCCAGCAGATCTTTGTTCAGCAACAGAACCAACAACAACCATTCCCCGGGCTGCAGAACTAACAACACTTCTTTGTCCAATAACAGGTCTGTGGGCAGCAATAGAGCCAGCAGCAAGTATTTGGCTAACAACAGAGCAACCAGGTCTGTGGGCAACAATAGAGCCGCCCGCAGAAGTTAGTTGGCTATCAACAAGACAACTTCCAGCAGGTGGTAGGCAACCGGCAGCAGGTCTGTGGTGGAGTAACTGGCCCAACAGCTATGTTTATGGCTCCCATCCAATGTATTCCTAGGGCTCGTGGTAACTATAACTAACGTTTTTTTGCACCCCCAACGCCGAAAATGGTATATTTCATTGAAAAAAGTTTATGAATTTAAACCATTTTTACATTTGTTTCACGTGGTTGTTGTTTCCATTTCGATTTTTACTTTTCAGGGAAGTACAAGTGATGTTCAGACCCCATAACAATTGTCAACCCCCCCCCCTCTGATAAATTATTCATCAGTGGGAGGGATTCAAATGTCTAACACAGCCACACTCCAATATTTTACGAATAATTTTAGTAGATGAACAAAACAGTGTATTTAATTGCAGTTTTACATTGTAAAATTTATGTTTGTTTATTTAATTTAACGAGTCAACAGTTAAACGACAAATATTATGCGGCCATGATCATATACGATTAAATTATTATTTTTAACATTAAATTAGTAGTAACAGTTCAATATTGGAGTGGAGTGGAGAGGTTCCACAGATTATAATACAAATTACATCAAAACATCAAAGATCATGCTTAAACGAATTAGGTTGTTCTGGGAAAATGATTGCATTGGATCATAGTTCTCGCATAATCTCCGTTGCATCATCTGGCTCATAGTTGGTTTCCTAATCCACTTTCTTCATGTAATTCTCGCATAATCTCCGTTGCATCATCTGGCTCATAGTTCTCAGTGCCATCATTCTTGTATGTCTGTACATAAGGAATAGTAGAAAATAGTTTGAAATCAAAACAGATAAACGAACTATGAAATCAAACAACGAACAATGTTCATTAAGACATTGTAGGACTTGATACCAACTTAGCAGTGTGATAAACCAGAATAAACGCGTACCATAATAATACCAAAAAAGATCATAAATAAGCTAATCATATCAAAATACTTCATGTTGATTTTTCCATACCAACTATTTAATGAAATAGACCAATAGTTAACATATAATGAAACATAATACTATTATCAAAATATGTTTATGAACAAAATTTTACCTTAAACTCCAAAGAGAGAATTACTGACTACGTGATTAAAAATATGTTAATTAACAAAATTTTACCTTAAACTCCACTTCCAGCAGCAGACCAAATCTCACTCCAACACCTTTATGCAAGTATCTTGGCTTAAAACCGATTACATTTCATACCATAACAACACCTTCAGGTCCATCATCATCTCCGAAGGTTTGTACTGCATAAGAAGGAGGTAATTGTTGCCACAACCAATTGGTTAGTGAATCCGGAAAGTGGCTCTCTGTGATTATAATGACTACTGGGTTGAAGTAGGCATCGATTTTCCGGAAATTGTCCATGAAAGGGTCTTGCATTCCAGAACACAATGTGGTCTTCAATTTCAAAAGGGTCTCTGTTCTCTGCTACCACGGAACTAAAACTGACCTCCAAGGCAAAATGCCTTCTCTTTGTGTTGCTCAGTTCAAGTGATTCTACTTTGATGTACAGTTCATAAACCTTGATGTCCAACACCATTATGTGCAGCGTATCTGTAAATGATCCGATGAACAGGTAGGCGGGTGCCTGAGGTAACCCGTAGCAAGGAGTCAAGTTCGGCCGAACTATGGGCTCTAGATCAATCAAGGGAAGTAAGAATCTAGGAACTAGGGTATCCTCCACACTTTGAGCGAAGCACAATCTAAAACAAGAGACAAGTTTTCCCGTATAGTCACTTAGGTCCTCCATGTGTGGTACATGGGAAGGTGTGACGACCTTATCATCACTTGCCTTCATGAACTTGGCCCTCGTACCAAACCACCGTATCAAATCCTTAGCCTCCCTTGTCGCCACGATTACATCACGAACAAATTTATCTGGAATGGCGTTATCCAGCATCGCAGCTGTTTCGTCAACGTAGTACTTACACTTTGTGTAGTCGAGCTCTGGTTTATTTGGCTGGATTGTTTGGAAGTAGCAGCAGTTTTTCGGGTGTAATTTGAGCGACACGAATTTGTTGCTATTAATTTGTCGGGCGAAAAGACGGTGGGTAATGGAAATGGGCCTCCTCCTTATTTTAGCCATTTTTACTTTTCATAGTGTGGAAGAGATTAATTTACAGGTTGGTGGGGGAAGGGTAGAGTGTATTTGATCTCTAGCTGACTATATACTTACCGTAGAGTGTTTGAAGACAGGAGACTAGGAGAGCATAAGTGGTTAATGTTTGGTGTAACATATATACCAAACAAAGGATAATATATACAATTTTTTTTGTGTAGAAGCATTAGTTGGTATGTAAGACAACTACATATTTTTGTAAAATTACGGTGGGTAAATAGGACGCCAGAAACGAGAAATTCGTACTACTGATTAGACTGTGACAGTGATGCATACTTGCGTACTTATGGGCGGGAATTTTCCGTCCATTATTATTTTTGAGTTTATATTGCACACAATAGAAGAAAACAAATTTTAAGGGAAAAGGAGGAGTATAACCCTATTAACAACCAATTTGGATTAGTGTTAAATAGGTTATCTCAAAATTAAACTTTTAGGTAAGTTTTAGAAATTGGTTATTAATTAGGTTAAATTGGTTATTAAATTAGTTATCAGTGGATTATATTGAGGGAGGAAGTAGAAATGGAGGAAAGGTAGTGTAGGGAATATTTTAAGCATTTCACACTTAAACGCCACTGTGATCATACACTTAAGCATGGCGACGTCTAAAGGGAAGGAAGCTAGAGTAAAAGAGTCGCCAACAAGTTTTAGGAACTTGTTAACCATTCACAGGGTGAAGGTTACACCCCTTCACGATCTTTGAGATCGCTAACTCCATAGTGGTCTTGAACATGACTGGATATTCGAGGATGAAGGTACAAATCCAACCTAAAAGAGATTGAACCTGCCCTAAAAATAGGCCTCTACTTTATTCTTCTCATATTCATGTGCGCTTTCTGACTAACATACAATCAATATATTAATCCTAAACCTGTTTAATCTCTGTTGATGGAATATTAATGCACAAACAATCCTATTTTTGGCGATCACTTGAATTAAAATCATATTAGCCTAAATAAAATTATTAATTATCTTATTAAGCGTGATTTCAAATACAAATTCCCTTTAAACCTGTAAGAGAGGGCGTGATCAAGCAATAACACTAATAAAAACAACATAACATTATTTATACAACAAATCATCATCATAATAATCCCAATCTCAAAGCATAATAATATTAACAAGATCCTAGGCATGATACTAACAAGATTAATAACAAATCCTAGCATGTCACTAAACAATAAAAATCAAAGCTTTAGGGCCTGTTCATATTTACTGAACTGAGTTGAACTGAACTGAACTGATTGGAGCTGAACTGAACTGAACTGATTGGAGTTGAACTAAACTGAACTGAACTGAATGGAAAAATTAAAATGCATAAAAATATATGAAAAAGTTTATGAAAATTAATGATAATATATATAGTGGATTGTGGAAAATATAAAAGTGTTATAAAAATAACTCTGTATTTAAAATTATTATATTTTAAATTATTAAATTTTATAATATTATATTTTAAATATATATATAAATAAAAAGTATTCTTTAATATTCTACTGTAGTCAATCGAATATGCTGCAGTTTCTTAAAAAAAAAAACAAAAAAAAAAACCCTACTTTCTTTAATTATTAAAAAATCGTTCCCCTAAATTTTCTCAAAAATATTTTACGCTTGAGTAACCTAAATTTTTATGGTCATCTCCCTCGTCTCAACTATCAAGCAGCAAGGTTTCTTTCAAATTTCTCGAGCGAATTATATTATTATTATTATTATTATTGTCGTTGTTGTTGTAATATTCTAAAACATCTAAAACAAAAAAATTAAGAACTGAGCTGAACTGAACTGAACTGAACTGATGAGAGCTGAACTGAAATGAACTGAACTGATTGGAGCTGAACTGAACTGAACTGAAAATAAGTAAATATGAACAGGCCCTTAGCCCTAACATGATATAACAAAATAGGAAGCAACCTAAGCATGATACTAAAGAGAAATAAATAACATCTTAACATGATAGTAGGAATTAAAACAATCTAAGCATGCTTTATAAATAAAATTAATCACTTTGTTGCCTTGTATATCTTTCTATCAAAATAATACACACGTTAGTAACTTCAAGGAAAATACTAAATCAAACAATTAATTTAAATAATTTAAATAGGGATTTGGGACCAAACCCTCAGAAATTATCAACCTTTCACGTCTAGGGTGAAGGCAACTTCAAGCTTGGTTATGTTTGTCTAAGACTCATGAATGCGGTATTGTGTTTTAAAAAAGGTTAGGCTAGAAAGCATGAGAGAGAAAGAATAAGCTTCTCTTAAGAGAGAGAAGAGAGATGGGAGTTGTTGGTGAATTCAAAACGGGGAAATAACGCCCCTATTTATAGAGAAAACTATCCAGAAACGATAGAACAGAGTCTGAAATCGACTTGGAGTAAAACTGCTCCCATCGCGATGCGACAGAGCTATTGTGACGCAATGGCTCTATCGCGATGCGGTAGACTCCTCGCAGCGCGATGGCGCCGATATGATAAAAATGTTGTACAGAGTCCTTTTCCCAATATATTTATGTAATTAGACTCCGTAATTATCACAATTAAAATCAGTTTTTTCATTAAAATACTTATTTTATTCCAAATTGAATTCATTATCCTTTCTAAATAGAATAAAAGTATAATTATTAATCCTCATACCACTAGAATTTAAAAGACCTTTTACATTATTCTAGATGATTAAAGTCAAACATAATGACTTTAGGAATAACAATTAATAGGCCCTTCACTTGATCATTGGGCCGTATATAAAATTCATTTTGGGCCTAGTTTTTTGGCCATAACTTCCTCATTATTCATCGGAATTGGGCTTATAATATATTGTAGGAAAGCTCTTTTCGAGCCCCATCTAACTACAGAATTATTGGACCTTTTTCATGGACCAAACTAAACCGCACTGGACATTTTCATAAACAAGGTACGAAATGAAATATTTTGGAAAACAGAAAGAAGTATTTTTATTAAAAACAAGTGCATCACGAAACTCTTTCACATTTCACCTTGTTCGATAATTAATGGCGTGAAAGATATTCACCACTGGGTTTGGTTTTTGGGAGACACAATCAGGTGTCTACAGAAGCCCCCACTTTGACTGAGTTTGGAGAAACATAAGTTTTGAAAACAAAAGGCAAAGTAGCGATAGGGACGGAGAATGATTTAGAATGTTCTGCGATCCTAAATCATTCTTGTAATGCCGATACCTGCAAACTAGCGTTAGTTAAACAGATAAAAGAGTTAGAAACGCGTATCTTGCACCGTCGAGTACACGTCTCCGGGGGTAACCGATTTTACTGCTGCATTTGTGACGACCTTCCTCAAGCTAGGGGATATCACCGAAGACCGCTCCGCTTGTAGCTATCTTCAATTTTTTTGCTGTGACAGTCCTCAGCAAGCTAGGGAACACCATCGAAGATTGCTCTGCTTGTAGCGATCTTCTGCTATTTTCTGACCATCTTCCGCAAGCTAGGGAACAACGTCGAAGATAACTCTACTTGTAGCCATCTCCCATTTTTATGACACACTTTCGTCGTCGAAGGTGACTCTACTTGTAGTCATCTTCAGTTGTTTGTGACAACCCTCCACATCCTAGGGAACGTCGTCGAAGACTAATCTGCTTGTAACGATCCTTAGTTTGCTGATGCTTTGCTTAAATGTCTGTTGTGCTGTTGTTTGCTGTGCTAATACTGATGCGTTGATGCTTGTGCTTGTTTGTGAACCAATATCTTGGTGCTGAGCCAATATTTAGGCGCTCATGCTAAGTGAGATGATTGTCGTCAAGTCGATCACTTACTGCGATTGTAATCAAGCTGACTACTAATCATGTCAATTTGCTTATAGGGGTTAACTGGCGTACCAAGGAACCCAAATTGCTAAATAAGGTCCGCATAACCTAATATGGGGCCTAAGGAATTGCATCGCTGAGGAGAGAAGACTATCGCTCGCTGCCACGTACCATCGCAACGTGCCAGACTTATCGCGTTGCGATAGCCTTATCGCGACGCGATAACTTTATCGCGTCGCGTTGGAGTTGGGTTTTCTAGATTTAAACCCTTTCTTCCTCATTTCGCCGCTACTGCTTCATTTTTCGCTCGAGTTTTCTATTTCTTCAAATTGCTTGTATTCCTTCATTTCTCAATAAAATTCACTAAAACTTCTTACAAATCAAAGCTTGTGATCTCTAGTTGGCCGATCTATGTAAGTTTTTCTCAAACTCACTTTATTTTGTGCGAATTATATGTGTTTTTTCTCGCGGGTTTTAGGAAATTTCAAAAACAATTTTGCTTATTTCGCTTTGTTTGTTGAATTTCTTACCATGAAATCACTTGTTTATGCTTGTATATTGCCTTGGGAGCATTTTGAAACTTGTTAGGCTCAATCTGGTGAAGAAATGAGCAAATCGCCATTGTTAAACACCTTGAGTTCGTGAATACAAAGTAGCTTATTCTTCATGTTTTCACTTGCTTTTCCTGCTTAATTTGTCATAATACTTGTCATAATATTGTAAGAAATTGTTTGATTGCTTCATAAACGTTATTATTGTCAAATAAAAAACATACCCTGTTTTTGTATTGCGTACTCTGTTTTTGATGAACATAGTATCATGCGGCTAGGCGAACCATAGATACTATAGAACCATTAATTTACTATTTTTCATATTTTGAACATAATTAGCATGGCTTGTCGTCGAGGTTCTGGCTCTCGTTCTCGCGGGGCTCTCCGGGAGGACGAGCCTGTCGTCGACGCAAGCAAGGGGACTTCTACTAGCCTTGGGGAGTTTCATGAGTGGGACGGGCGTACTCTGTAATTTGCGCGCAGGTTCCACATTTCGGAGCGTGTTCGGCGCGGTATGACCGACAAGCGAGTTCGTTGCCATGGTTCGGGAAATGACACCATCGGACATTTGTACGACAACAACTTCATCAACAACGCGGAGCTGCGCGCGCTGTGGGAGTCATGTGGCTTGACTCCTTTGTTGCAGGCCAGTAGAGCTCTCTATCCTTCACGGTCGAGATGTTACATCATTAAAGCTTTGGTGGAGTTCTTTTGGGACACAACCAACACGTTCCATTTTCCATAGGGTGAGATGACCATCACTCCCCTCGACTTCTCTATCATCACTGGACTGGAGTTCTAGTCGACTGCGGTTCCTTTGGGTAGGGAAATTACCCTTTTGTCACCAGAGGTGGACGAGCTGCTAGGTCCTATTGTCATTCGCTGGGATTTACTAGCAGAAGCCTTTCGAGATGATGTGACCACCCCTGAGCAGCGGGTGCGCATCTTCGTTTTGATTCTGCTGTTAGGGACCTTTTCTTATGACAAGGGTAGCTGAGCGCTACTCTACTATTTGCCTGCTTTTCATGACCTACAAGCGGTCGGGACATTTGACTAGGCCTGCTTGGCCTATGTTGACTTCCTACTTGGATTGCGACTCTCTTGTCGCCATCGCAACTATGATGAGGAAGTTACACATTCTAGCTTCTGGAGGATCGTAGAGGTATATTCTCCAACAGAAGCTTACTTTTGACACACGTTAGCTTTTGCTGACCCTTCCCTGCTGTTATAGGTGTGATTCTACGAGTACCTGCCGTCCTTGTAGCCAGCCAGGCCTTCGTCACGAGGGCTCCCCATTGCTACTAGTTGGGGAGGCTGTTATGCTAGCCTGACCACTACCACACTTGTTCGAGAGGTACTTCTCTCGGTATGCATTGCCATTGCTATTTCTGTTTATTCTGTTTAATAGGATTCTGACTCATGGATGTCTCTTTTACAGGAGCGTGAGCCTCTTTTCCGTCGTGTATACAGCTTAGCGTCGTTACTTTCAGGGGACGTATGATGCTGTGGTGTATTTAGGTGAAAGAGTTGCGATTCAACACTCTACGAAGTTTTTTGTGGTTCCGAGGCGTCCTCCATCGTATATGATGGACCAGGAGGGTCTTAGGACTCACATGGAGAGGTCTCCAGCTGGTGAGGGTTGGCAGAGATATAGCCATCCGTCTTAGTATTATGCTGAGAGACTCCTGCCGCGATTGGCTCCACCACCTTATATATTGGAGGTGGAGGAGGTGGGCTTTATAACTTTTGGTTTCTTTGTCTTTTGGTAGCCTTCAACGATTTTGACCGTTAGAGTTTATTTTTGCAGGCTGCGGCAGCGGCTGCTGCAAAGTTTGTACCTTCGTTTATGTCCATAACCTACCAGGGATCCTTTAGGCCCATAGAGGATATGATACCTCCAGCCCCCAAGGAATGGCGTCTAGTGGAGAGATCGATCCCTCGACGCCAGACTTGGGCAAGTTAGCTCTTATCTTTTTCTATATTTGTTTTTTTATTGTTTCTAACCTCTTTTACTTTTGTAGTTTTCTCGCGAGGTGATGACGAGGATGGCGAGAGCCATGGATGCCTTTCGTTACTAACTTGTGAGATTGAGCCACCAGGCACCGTGTCGCCGTGATGGCGATGTGGCAGAGGTATGTCTCTTTACTTGTATTGGGTTAAATTTAGTTTTTTCTTTGTATTTGGCTTGGCTTATTTTTCTATTTCAGCCTGTCCCTCCGACGTGTACTCACACGAGACCTGAGGGTAGAAAGGAAAGATCTGGATCTGGATCGGGACGTCGCCACACCTCGGTTAAGACTCAGGGCCGACGAGAGGGGCCGGATCACACTTTTGTAATAGAGGGCTCTAGTTCCTTTACTGAGGAGGAGGTGCGGCAGCCCCCTAGTCAAGGTACTTAAGTGCCGATTCCTTTCACGGCTGGTGGGACGTACGAGGTTGGCTCGTCGTCGCAGTAGCCACAGCTGTAGGAGCCTCGGCAGGGTGTGTCTGGATGGGCTGGACCCACTCTTTCGATTCCTCTGATTGGAAAGGATGATGCTGGGCAGGAGGTGACTCCGCGGACTTTGCGGTTTTACGATACCTTTGACATTCGTCCTCCGGGATCATAGATGTACCTGTGTTTATTTATTATTTGACTATGACTTTGCTATTTGTGTTGTATTATTGACACTTATGTTTCAGTTAGACATATTGTATTTACATACTATTATTATGTTTGTTTTATTTCTTGCATTTTATTTTTCATTTTATGTGCATGTGAGTGTGTGAAAAAATTGTGACAAATTTTTGCGCAAAAAATTTCCGTCATTTTTATTACTTATGGAGGGTATCTGTCTTTCTCCCCCAAAAGAGAAAAAATTAAAAAAAATAAAATGAAAATTGACTAAAAGTAAGCTTAATTATTTAAACTTAAAATAATGAATATGAGATAGGTGTTTGGTGGAAAATTGACAAAAATAGAATTGGATAAGGCTTTGAAAGGATAGAAAACTGTAAAGTCAAAGTACAAATTCGAGACAAAGTTGGAAAAAACGCGGTCAGCATATCGCGTGGCGCCGTCGCAGGCAAGAGCGGGCTATCGCGGCGTAATAAATTTAAATTCCCGAATTCGTTTAGGATTCGATTTGCGTCAACTTCTGTTTATAAATAGCCCCGAAATGTGTCGATTCAAGCATAATTCGAGTAGATTAAAATACTTAACTTTTAATTTTCAATCAAGTAGACATGGCTAAGACTTTTAGTGATTTTGCTCGTGAGTGGTGCCGGTCTTTGACCGCTAAGGAGAGGAAAGAGCCTGACTTTTTCCACTTGGGGGGTTTATATGGCATTAAGGGGGTAGATCTTGACATAAACTTTATTCATACCGCCTTAGAATATTTGGATTCAAATACCCATTGCTTTAGACTAGGAGATGATGAAATTTGCCCTTTACCGGAAGAAATTGGTGCCATTCTTGGCTTTCCTTCTTTAAATCTTGCGGTAATTCCTAAGGTGAGCAAGTATTACTATAAAAATTTTGAGCGTTTTCTTAACCTTAGGGATTGGGATTTTAAAGATATAGTTCATGGCAATGTGATCAATTTAAAAGAGTTTGCTCGTTTTTATTTTGATAGACCACATTCTGAGTCTTTACATGTTTATAAGAGGAGAGCTTTCCTCTTTTGCATGTTTAGTCAATATCTCCTCACTAGTAGAAATATTCATGACGGTCAAGAAATTTTGTTATCTGGCATGGAGCTAATTGACTCAGGGAGAAATCCAATGCCATTAATTGTTTGAGAAACTATGCTTGGCTTGGATGAATTAAAAAGGGATCCAAAAGCACCTCTTCGAGGTTCTCTAATTTTATTACAGGTAGAATCAATACTTTTAATTACAGATTTTAAAATTACTTAATTTTGTATAGTAATACTAATTATTTCCATTGAATTTTTGCATATTTGGCTAATGGAAAGGCTTGAATTAATTAGCCCTCCTAACAACATTGAAAAGTATACACCAAATTTTCTTGTAAGAAGGAAGAAACGTTTTTCAATAAAGATGGGCCGTTGGGAGTGGAGTAGAATCTTTGAAACTCGCGACTTCTCCATTAATTGGGTTGTTCCTTGGTGGAAAATCGAGAAGATGGTTGGTGTCAATACTTAACCTTTTTGTCGCCTTCCAAGCTTGTCTAAGTTAACCTTTTACTATCCTTCTAGAGTAAGAAGACAATACGGCCTTGGTCAAACCATTCCTTTCAGGGATCTTCATCGCCCTTATGAATTTCCCGTGTTCCCAAGATATAGAAAGATTTGATGATTATTGGTGTGCTAGACCTTTGTGGGAAGTTGTTACCCATAAAGTTTCGCCTCCTTTATCTAGGGATGTGAAGCAATGGCTACTTGGTAGATCTCAAAAGGACAAGAACAAAGTCCAAAACATGACTAAAGACAAAACTAGCGTTAAAGATCACCTAGGGGATAAGAAAAATCCTCCTAAAGATCGCTTTGGTGCAAGAGTTGAATTCAAGACTCCTATTATGCCTAAGAAAAAGAGCGCTGCTAAAGGCAAAGAGAAAAGAAAAGCCGACTCTACAGAAAAGAAAGTGTGGGTTGAAAATAAGATTGGTGTAATGGCCAAGGGAGAAACTATCTCTACAAAAATTGTATGCAGATCATCTAAGGGATCCCTATTGGTGAAAGAGATGGATGATGAAGAGGAAGCAGACAAAAATTGGAAGAAGGCTAGAAAAGAGAAGACCGATTAGAGCATTGTTTTACTTTCGATTTATTAGACATTTTTATTATTTTCAAGTCAATTTTATTTTTAAGCTTTCTTTTAATTCCATCAATAATGTAATTTTACTTTATTAATTATTAATGCAACTTTTCATCTTTTCAAATTATATTAACTTTTTATATTGAAAATAAAAAATTTATTTTATTAAAGCAATGAAAACAACTTGAATAAATTTCGAAATAGTTCGAGTACAAAAGTAAAAAATTCCCGAAATACACCGACATTTGCCCAGGTCGACGAAAAGCATCTGGCACTGGAAATTTGAACCCATCGCGGCACGACAGGGCTGTCATAGTGCGATGATCTTGTTGCAGCGCGACAGACCTTGTCGTGGCGGCTGGCCTTGAATTTTGCGCGATGTTCGTTATGTGTTGGTGTGCTGATGTAAAAGTGTGCGATTGGTAAAATTAAAGTGACCGCACCCCGTAAAGGGTTGCCTATGTATTTTTTCCTTAGGAATCAGGCCAAACGTAGCTCTTTTGAGTATACTACTCAAGTTATCATGGGTAGTATTTCTTAAGTTGGTCAAGATTCGTCATATACGAGAACTCATTACCATCCATATCAGTTAGTTTTGCGGCACCTCCTGATAGGATAGTTTTGACGATGTATGGTCCAGACCAATTAGGCCTAAATTTGCCCCTTGGGTCTAGAACATTTTTCCTTAATGCTTTTAACACTAAGTCTCCTACTTTTATGTTTCTTGTCTTGACCTTCTTATTAAAGTGTCTAGCCATGCGAGTTTAATAGCACTGAGTATGATGTAGAGCTTCTAGTCGTTTTTCATCTAGTAGAATTGGCTCTTTATATCTCCCTCTAGTCCATTCAACTTCATCGAGTTTACTTTCCAACACGATGCGTTAAGAAGGTATTTCTAGTTCTACAGGTTGTATGGCATCCTAAGGAAAATGGCGTATTTCCTGTGGATGAACGAATTGATGTACGATAACCCTAAAGAGCGAAATGGAGTTTGTCAGGCCAATCCTTGTAGTTTTCTGTCATTTTTTCGAGAATGGTTTTTAAGTTCTTATTGGCTGCTTCTACTGCGCCATTTTCTTGAGGTCTATATGGGAAAGAGTGATGATGTTGAATGCCATATTTTTAATGCAATTCTTCACATTCTGCTTGAAAGTGAGTTCCATTGTCACTTATCATCATTTCATATGGGACTCCATATCGACATATAATGTTCCTTTCGATAAAGAGTGCTACATGTTTTGCGGTGAGTTTTGCATATGATGCTGCTTCAACCCATTTTGTGAAGTAATCAATTGCTATAAGAATGTATTCATGGTCTCCTGTCCTAGGAGGGCTGATTTTTCCAATAATGTCTATTCCCATGTTAAGAAGGGCCATGTGAAAGGAATGGTGTCCTTCGAACAAGTGTATTATTCCAATAGAGGGTTCGGAGCTATTAGAAAGCTGATTATTCAGTAAGGTCAAGTGATCGGAATACCTAGGTGGAGGCCGTTTTCGATCAGTAATATTAATGAATAATTAATATTACAGCTTAATCTTGACTGAACCCTTCGGGTCACACCCAAGAAACTAACGATCCGACACGACGAATTAATTTGAAAGGAATTAATGAGTTGCTCGAGTAATATAAATTTAGACGCTGGAAATCAAGCTAGAAGCGTCGAGACCGAGCATTGCAAGTCGAGTCAAATTAATAAAAAACGAGACGGTAAAATCAATAACTAATCAACAAGTTACCAAAATACCCCTATCATCGGAATACCTCGAGCAAACCGAGTGCTAGGGCTAATGGTGCTAGGTGCGCACGGCTAGCTAGCTGCTGGCGTATAGCTAGCCTAGCTTGCAGCACCAGCCGCACGCACGCACGCATGCAAGCAGCAACCTGCATTGGTGCGTGGCGTGCTGTGCGCATGTGTGTGCTTGGTGAGCACCATGTTAGCAGCGGCTGGCAGCTAGCAGCTAGCGAAGTGCTAGCATGCCAGCAGCCAGGCACGCATGCCTTGGCCAGCAGCCCGCAAGCACGCGTGGCTTGCTGGGCCAAGGGCAGCACCAGCCCATCGCTAGCTGGCACGCACGGGGCAGCAGCCTAACCTAGCACAAGGCCGCCAGCTAGGCACGCCTTGGTTCCCAAGGCTTGGGGTGCCACGTGGCGGGTTGTGAGGGCAGCCGAAATTGGGAAGCTCGGGGAGGAAGGAATGGTCCTCTCCCCTTGTTGTCCTTACCTAACCTTCCCTCCTATGGCATGCTCCTCTCCCCTTGTTGTCCTTACCTAACCTTCCCTCCTATGAATCCCACTTGTTGATTAATTAGTTGTTGGCTATTTTCTTTTATTTTTGATTTAAAAATAAAAAGGAAATTAATTTTATCAACTCTCCCACATTAATGGGAGAGTGGATTTCTCACTTGAGTTTCCCTATAAATATCTCACTTGGGAATTGGTAAACTCACTTGAGTAAGAGCTCAATAAGGCATCTCCACTTGAGAGAAAACCTTTAAACTCATTCATTACTCGAGTAGTGTTTTGGTTCGACTTGGCTAACCTCCAAGTAAGGGACCGGTCGGGGTCGTATTGTGGGTGGATATCGTCGGAGGCCGTTGCGCTTGTGAGGCTTAGCTTTCTCAAGTAAGAGCTCCGTTGGTTGAGCGAAGCACGCTACAAGGGTAATTTATTCTTTTCTCTAATCTTTTTATTTATGTCTTTTGGTTATATTAATTGTGAGTTTTTCTTTGGGCTCGGGTTTTATTTCCGCGGTGAGTCAGACTCATCGAAACCCAACACCATGGTGATGTATAAGTATAGAGGAGAGATGGAGGAACATGTTGCAAATTAGCGTATATTTGGCATTTAGGGCATCTTTTTACATTGATGGCAATCCGTATTCATGGTAGTCCAATAATATCCTTGGCGCATTATCTTTTGGACTAGCATTTTGCCATTCATATGAGTTCCACATGCTCCTTTGCGGATTATCCTCATTGCCCTTTGAGCTTCCTTTTTGCCTACACATAGGAGAGCACTACCTTTAGGTACCCTTTTGTAGGCGTCGTTTGAAGTGCACCTACGTTAAGCATGTGTGAATATGCTTGGCACTCTAAGGAAGTGAGAATTAACATATACGATTAGGGACAACGATTAGGGACAAGGAAAGTAGGGAGCTGCCAACAAGTTTTTAAGGAACTTGTAAACCGTTTACGGATCATAAAAGGCAACCACGAATAAAGGGACAACGAAAGGCAACAACGATTCACCCGTGAAGGTTACACCTCATTCATAATCCATGAGATTACTAACTCCATATGGTTCGGAACCACGAAAGGAGGATCGGGGATGATGGTACGAAGTGAGTCATGGAATCACATTCGCCTGTATTGACCTCTACTCGATTCTTATAGTGAAAAGTGATTCTTGCGATCCCAAATACATACAAACAAAGACTCAATTTGCTCCAAACTATTATTATGCTAAATTGGTTGAATATTAATGCAACACATAATTCTAAAATATTAGTGATCACTTTAATTAATAACAAGATTAAAAAGGAATCTAAACCGGTCGTCTAAATTATCTTATTAGGCATGATTTTCAATTACATATCCCCTTTAACATGCAATACGGTGATCATAAATAATAATAGAATCAACATTAATATTGGAAGCAATTTAACAATAATCCAACAATTAATATATGACAAACATAATAAAAATTGTTAGAAAAATTATAGAAATAAAAGGAACATGATTCCTTACTTTGATTTAGTTTGCTTGCAACTATAAAATAATAAACGCGTTAGTAACTTCAAGGAAATTAATAAAATAATAATTAAAATTAAATTAAATTAAGTTGATTTGGGGCCAAACCCTCAAATAGTTCTACCTTTCACGCCTTGGTTTAAGGATGGAACCTCGGGTAAAGTACGAACTGCTTGGAGTGCTTAGGGGAAGTATTGTGAAAGAATAAGGTAGGCTAGTGTTTAGGCTAGAGCATATAAGAGAGAATAGAGATTATTTTAGACCCCCAAACTGCAGATTTGAGGGTCATATTTATAGAGAAAATGAGCAGAGGGAACACACGAAACCCTAAAAAGATAAAATCCTAATTTTGGGGCACCGTGACGCGTAAATGGTTGCTACGACACGGCAATAAGTGTCGTGACACGATACAAAATACTACGTCGCGGTGCAACATCTGCCTTAAAATGATAAAACGCGTGTAGTACGGACACGGAGAAAACACGGGAAAATTCTGTGACACGGCACATGTACTGACACGGCTAAAAATGCCGCGACGCGACAATTTCCACTGTGGCGTCGTGACACAGTGTACATTTTTTCCATATTTGTGTCCAAATTCATTTTTAACCTAATTACGCTCAGCATTTTTAAGTGTCGTTTCAAAATTTCGGGCTATTTAGGTTTATTATTCATTAATTGGGCTAAATTAATAAATAATATGAAATGGATTAAAAAGATTCCGGCCAAAATACAAATTGGACTATGCTTTGACTAAACATTAGGACTAATCCGTTGACTATTTTGTGAACAGAGTTCGATTGAACATGGACTTTAAGCACTCCTAGATTAAATACTCAACCCGACCAATAATGGCGGTGAAAGGTTGTTCATCATCAGGTTTGATTTTGGGGAAACATTTTTAGGCGTCTACACCTTTTATGTAGCTCATCATTTATGAGCACATATTGGGAAGCCAAAAGTATTAGAGCTCATTTTGCTCTTTTGTCAGCGTGAAGTGGATATTCTCCTTTGGTGACATAGTTGAGGATGTCAGTGTACCAAGGTTCCTCCTCCTCTTCTTCTTCTTGAATTAGCTCATCATCTTCTATAGCTTGTATATGTAAGCTGGTTTATGCCTTTTTTCTATTGATAGAGGCATTTGCTCAATTTCCTTAAAAATTCTAATCATCGAGGCTAGTCTTGCCAAGGCATCAGCAAATTGATTTTCTTCTCTTGATAGATATGTGTATTCTACCTTTTCGAGTTGATTGGTAAGAGTTTCTAGTTATGTTTGGTAAAGAGCCAAGCTTTCACTCCTTACTTTCCATCTTTTGGAAATCTGGTTGATGACTAAAGAAGAATCTCCGAATATTCAAAGTTTCTTTACTCCCAATAACAAAGCTACTTCGAGGCCTACCACGCATGCTTCATATTCCGCAGCATTATTGGTAACGTCGAAATCTAACTTTATTGAGATTGGGACGTGTTCTTCTTTAGATGATACCAGTAATACCCCTACACGACATCCTTTTTGGTTGGAGGCTCCGTCGAAGTATAATGTCCAAGTATCATCTTCCGTAACCATCAAATATTTGTCTGGAAAATCGTTCTCATGCATTGGTGTCGAATCTTCTATTGGAAAGTCCGCTAAGAAGTCCTAAACCACTGATCCTTTAATGGTTTTTTGAGGCATAAACCTTACGTTGAATTAGGCTAAGTTGACTATCCATCTAAATATTTGCCCGTTGAGTGTAGATTTCTCGAAGAGATACTTAAGTGGGTCCATTCGAGATACTACATAGACCATATGGACGAGCATATAGTGTCTTAGCTTGGTTGTGGCCCACACTAATGCGAGGCACAATTTCTCAAGCGGTGTGTAGCGTACTTCATACTCGAGCATCTTTTTACTTAAGTAGTAGATGGCGTTTTCTTTACCATCTACTTCTTGTGCAAGCATAGCTCCCATTGTTTCTTTAGTGATTGTTGGTTACAATCGAAGAGGGATTCTTGGAAGCTCTGGTGCTAATACAGGAGGATTAGCGAGATAGGATTTGATCTTATCAAAGGCTTTTTGACACTCATCGTCCCATATCACTGGCACATTCTTTAAGAGTTTCTTAAATATTGGTTCACATATTGTAGTTAGCTTAGATATGAACCTACTTATGTATTGTAACTGGCTAATAAATCCTCGAATGTGTTTCTCGGTCTTGGGCGGCGGCATTAATATGATTGCTTTGATCTTGGTTGGATCTATCTCTATTCCTCTAGAGCTAATGACATAGCCTATGAGTTTTCCCGAGGTGACTCAAAAAGCACACTTGGTTGGATTTAACATCATGTTGTATTTCCTTAGCCTTTCGAAGAATTTTCTTAAGGCTATTTGATGTCCTGGACGATCCTTTGATTTTACAATCATATCATCCACATACACTTCAATCTCTTTATGCATCATGTCGTGGAGTAAGGCAGTCGCTGCTCTTTGGTAAGTGGCACCCGCGTTTTTCAACCTGAGTGGCATCACCGTGTAACAATAAGTGCCCCAAGGTGTTATGAATGTAGTCTTTTCCATGTCTTCTGCGGCCATGAGAATCTGATTGTACCTTGCGTACCCATCCATAAACAAGAGAAGTGCGTGATTCGCTGTGTTATCTACTAAAATGTCGATGTGTGGTAAAGGGAAGTCATCCTTTGACTTGCATTATTTAGATCTCTCTAGTCGACACACACTCTTACCCTTCCATCTTTCTATGGAACTGGTAACACATTTGCGACCCATTCGGGGTATTTGGATACCTTGATAAAACCTGCGGTTATTTGTTTTTGAACTTCTTCTTTTATCTTAAGAGCTACGTCGGGTTCCATTCGACGTAACTTTTGTTTTACAGGTTTCATTCCTAGAATTAGTGGTATTGCATGTGTGTTGAGCTATTTCTCTATTTATTCCTGGCATATCTTCGTCTGACCAAGCAAACTCATCAATGAATTCTTTTATTAGATTGATTAAATCAATTCTTTCTTCTTTGTTAAGAGTTAAACCAATTTTAACCTCTCTTTTAATGGTGGGATCTTTTGAGATATCAACTGTTTTGGTGTCTTCAATTACTGATGTTTTATTTTCAAGTGTTTCCATTGCTTTAATTATTTCTTTGTCTCTTTAATTGTTAGTTAAGCAACGCTCGTCATCTTGGGTGAGAGAATGACACGAGGAGTAAGCAAATGATGACATATTATTGAACTCAGAAACCATTACATCAAATAAAGAAATGTTCGTTGGGACTTGACTACTAACTATTCAAAGAGTAGGTGCTGAACAAGAAGGGATAAAAGGAGACGCAACTATAAAAGGTTTAGAAGACTTGACTACAGAAGACTTGAATTCAGACTCAGATTCAGACTCATACGACTCTGACTCATCAAACATTGGTCCTTGTCCTATTGTTATGGAGATCTTCCTTCCACTAGATGTAGTCACCTTCACAGTCTTTCGCCATCCTTGGACTAATCCCTCTGTCAGAGAAATGAGCTTCATGGGATCAAAGTTTTCACTTTGTAACATCGTTTGGATAAGCACAGAATCATCGTCGATACGCTTAGGCTCATTTTTCTCGTACCCAAAGAGAAGACCCATAAAATTGAAGTCAAAGCATAGGGGTGTTTGCTCCTTGTAGATGGGAGTTGGGATCTCATCTATGAAATTATAGTCTAAGAATATCTTGAACCCTGGTTGTCTTATTCCATCATTGACAAACGGTTCGGGGAATTCATGGCATGGATAATCTTCACCCTCTTTTATGAATTGTCCATTTAGAGTGAGGGGATAGAGATCCATTGGAATAGCCTTTTTCTAGGTACGAGAATTTCTCCGTGCATTGAACTTTTCCCAGGCTTGTTTGTAGTCTTTAAGAGTTGGTTCGAAACCAAGTCCAAAAGTATCTAATTAAGGAAGGCTAGGCAGTCCCATTTGCTTCGCTACTCCTTTCTTCTTTCCTAGATTCATTCCAGGAAAGTGTCCTTGCTTTCTGAGAATACCATTGACTATCATGTTCGAATGGAGGTCGTAGTGAAGAGGGGTCTTCTCTTCTTCCTCGATAAAAGAGACCTCTTTGGCATTGAAGCCCCATAAGTCTTCATCATTCTCATCATGCTCCACATTTATGAGTGGTTTATCAATTGCTTTGATCCTCATAGGGGAAGCATCGATTGTGACAGGAACTCCTCCAATTATAGCCTTGACTTGTTGATGAAGGGATGAAGGTACGGCCTTAAGGTCATGAAGCCAAGGGCGTCCCAACAATAGGTTGAAAGAGGCTTTAATATCTACCACTTGAAAAGTGGTAGCATGCTCAATAACTCCTGTCGTGACATTCATAGTAATAGTCCCAAGAGCTTGACGACGGGTGTTATCATAAGCTCTTATGCCTTGTGTTGATGGGGACAAATCCTCATCTCTTATTCCTAACATTCTCGCGGTTTGAAGTGGCAAACATTAATTGCCGATCCATTATCCACAAGGGTCATTGGAACGTTCATCCTTTTACAAACCACTGTGAGGTTCAAGGCTTTATTATGCTTATCACCTTCAGGAGGTAAATTCTTGTCATAAAAGGTGATCAAGTTGATGGGACTAGGAAGATAACTGGCAAGGAAGTTATCTAAACCTTCAGGTGAGGTTTCTGAATCTATCCTTACCTTAGCTAAGGCATCCATTACTGCGAGCCTATGCTCGTGGGATGTAGCTAGAAGTTTCCACACGTTCATTGCTACCTTAGTCTTTTTCAATTGTTTGACAACATCGTTGTCTTCTATAATTGGGATGGGGACTTGTTGAGTGGTAGGAATGGGTTAATTCGTAACAGGAGGTTGCATTCTCCCTAATCTTGTGAGGATGTTGATAGAGGTGTCTTATTCATTCCAAATATCATCGACCGGATAAATTGAGGATAGTGGAGTTTCTTCTATATCTTTGTGGTAAACATCCTTATCATCATTTTCCCACACTCCATTGATGCTAACATCCTTTTTTGGTGGAATTTGAACCAACTTTTTACTGTCAATTAATCCTTGGACTAAGTCCTTGAATTTAAAACAACGTTCTATGGTATGTCCTCTTGATTGATGGTATGGACAGTACAATCTATTTGACCTTTTCAGCAATTCAAATCGTCTTGGCTCGAGAGGTTTGATCTTCCCATTTTGGGAGAGCATTTTGAACATATATGCATAATAAGTTCCAATAGGTGTGTATGCCTTGTTGCTTCTTTTGGGTGTTTCGACTATTTGAGAGAAAAGGGTTTTCTTACTGTAGTCTTAATGGGTGTCATCTTTTCAGCAATGCGTCTTTTCTCCATCTCCTTTGCTTCTTGGAGGGAATATTGTAGTAGAGTCATTGCCACCCTCATCATGTTTATAAGAACCCATATATCTTCTTTAGAGGTTGGTTCTTCATTTGGAGGAAAGTCACTCATGGCATCGAAAAAGATTTCCTCCTCTTCTTCGCTGGCATGAGTTTCTTTAATTGGTTCGATGAGGAGTGATGGGTCAACGTGACCTTCCTCATCAGAAATTGCCAAGGAGTCTGAAAGTGAAGCACCATTGATACTTGGCTTCTTGCTTGCAAGAGGCAATGAAAGTTTATTGCTATCGATTAGATCTTGAATAGCTTCTTTTAACTTCTAGCAGTTCTCAGTGAGATGGCCCCTGCCTTGGTGGTACTTGCAATGTGCATTGGGGTTCCAACTAGCCGTCCTCTTTTCGACTGGTGGATCTCCAAATGGTCCATTAGGAGTTATGAGACCTTTAGCATGAAGACGATCGAATGCTGTGTCATAACTCATGCCGATAGGTGTGAAATTCCTTCTAAATGACTTCTTTTGTCCTTGATTGTTCATGGCTAGGACCTCATACAGGTTAAAGGTGCCAACATTGTTTTAGTGGGTGGTTTTGGAAGAAGAAGGATTGTCGTTCTTCTTTTCTTTCCAGCCACTATTGGAGTTGCTAGCTGTCTTTTGTTTTACAAAGTCGTCTTTGACATCAATTCCTATGTCATAGACAGCCTTGAAAGTACTCAAATTGCTTTGGTATTTGAGATGTTTTGAGTACTTTTCTTGGAGGTTCTTGATGAACATCCTCACAGATTCCTTTTTAGTAGGAACTTCAACCATTTTAGCGAAAGTTTCCCTCCACTTGTTAAAGAAGGAAGTGAATCCTTCGTTTTCTTTTTGTTTCAACATCTCAAGTTCCCTTTGGTCAGTTTCAACTTGAATGTTGCACTTGTACCTATCAATGAAAGAATTTTTTAAAGAATCCCAAGAGGAGATTTTCTCTTCATCAAGGGAGAAAAATCATTGTTGACAAACGGTTTCTAAAGATAATGAGAACAACGAATGGAAAGCTTTTCTATCAATTCCCTTAATATTCATTATTGTTTTGAAAGCTCTTAAATGAAAGTAAGGGTTGTCAGTTGGCTTGAATCTAGGGATGTCATTGGCATTGAATTTCTGTGGAAGAAATTTCCTGTCCACCGAGACCCCTTGTGAGCTAATCCCTTGAAATTTCTAGTCATTGGAGATTTTGCTCAAGCTTTCTTCCATTCGCTCAAGCTGTTGTTGTTTCGCAGGGTCATTGACTTGAAGAGCGAGAGTTTTGAACATCTCACTCAAGCTAGCCATGTTTTGTCTTAGCTCGTTAACTTCTTCTTGAGAATCCATTTTCTTCTTAGCTTTTCTTCTCTGTCAAATTGGTTTATCAAAAAGTAAGACTTGGACGAAAGTGTTGTCTTTGATTAACCGTCCTTCTCTTCTTGACCAAGCGCTGCAAATATTAAACCATTTTTGACTTAATGACTTGACTCAAATTGACTTTGACCTTGTTGGTTTTAAAAGAAAAGGCAAAAATAGGGTGCATAATTTTGGGAATCAAGTGCGGGGTTCAAACAACATGATTATGTTGGGAGGATTAATATCCAACTTACCCAATAAAAAAATGACGGATAACATGCGCACACAAGACTCTGTAGACATGGTCATGGTGAAACACATATACAAAGTGTGTGCTTACAAAGTGAGTGAAAGTCGCATGTTTTGACACTTGTGTAAGACCATGGGACTATGTTCCTAGACTCAATTAATGACTAAATATGGCTTTAGCTATTAATAAATTGATTAATTAGACCCAGCGCGAGGACTCGGGCAAAAAACTGGACCATCGTAGAGGCAATGGGACTATCGCAATGCGCCAGAGCCATCGCGATGCAATATTGCTATGGCGTCGCGATGGACACTTGCGTGTCGCACCACAGGTCAAACCTTCGCGTCATTGATGAAACGTCAATCTGGGCCTGTTTTCAGCATTCTACCTTAAAAGGACAAGCCTATAGTCGTACTAAGTCAGGTTTAGTCAATTTATTAGACTTTAATTACCCATATTAATTAATTAATTAATTAAGAAAAGTCCTTTAGTCATTAATTAGTTTATTTAGACTTATACACAAGTCAAACAAGTGGTTAGTGTAAACACACATAGATTATGCACAAGCAAAAAATGCACAAATAGTCAAATAAGCACAATATGATGCAATGAGTTTGCAACCTAACCATGGCTCTAGTTCTCTAAAGTTCAAGGAATAGGTTAGTCAAAAGAGGTTCCATGGTTATGAATCAAGATGCATTGTGCGAAAGCCTTACTTTTTGGAAGGGTTGGCGCGTATGGATGGGACCCTGCAAGTTAGACTTGCTTCCATGGTTTGGTGAATTCACAAACTCGGATGTACCCGTCGTTGCAATGAGCGTTCAATTGGGTAGATGGAGGGTGAATTCCCAGAGGGTTATAGCCATATGTAAAATACATATGGGTTCAGAAAAAAGGGAAAAACTCAATCAGGAAGTAAAATCGAGCAAACAGTACTAGAACCTGTCAAAGCAAGAAGGCAGACTTCTGTCTCGGTATTAGAAGAACATGGGGCGAGACAATAGGGACCATCTCAAGTAGATGGCCCTATCGCGTCGCGATATTGCTATCGCATCGCGATAGAGCCATCACACTGCGATGGGCACTGTTTTCTCAGCGTTAGTTCCTACATGCCTCAGTAGCTTTCTGTGTTCTTAGAATTTTCCAGTTTTCGCAGCGTTTTTTTGATTCTAGTTATGAAAGATATTTCCCAAATTTCCTACGTGTAAAAAGCCTATATTTTTTACGCATTACGGATGGTCTATCCAATGCGGACCTTTTTATGCTTACGCCACAATGTTAACCAAAATTACGCACATGAATACTTAGAACTTTTCGAGTCTCGTCCACTCATTCTAAATCATTGCCAAAATAAATTTTAGGAATTAAAATAAAAATCCTCTCCAGCGGAGTCGCCAAAAAACTGTAGGGAATATTTCAAGCATGCCACACTTGAACCCCACTGTGATCCTACACTTAAGCATGGTGGCGTCCAAAGGGAAGTAAGCTAGAGCAAAAGACTCGCCAACAAGTTTTAGGAACTTGTAAACCATTCACAGGGTGAAGGTTACACCCCTTCATGATCCATGAGATCGCTAACTCCATAGTGGTCCTGAACCATGACTGGATATTCGAGGATGAAGGTACAAATCCAACCTAAAAGAGATTGAACCTTCCTTAAAAGTAGGCTTCTAATTTACTCTTCTCATATTCATGTGCGCTTTCTCACTAACATACAATCAATATATTAATCCTAAAACTGTTTAATCTATATTGATTGAATATTAATGCACAAAAAATCCTATTATTGGTGATCACTTGAATGAAAATCATATTAGCCAAATAAAATTATTAATTATCTTATTAAGCGTGATTTCAAATATAAATTCCCTTTAAACCTGCAAGACAGAGCGTGATCAAGCAATAACACTAATATCAAGCGACATAACATTATTGATACAACAAATCATCATCATAATAATCTCAATCTCAAAGCATAATAATATTAGCAAGAACCTAGGCATGATACTAACAAGATTAATAACAAATCCTAGCATGTCACTAAACAATAAAAATCAAAGCTTTAGCCCTAACATGATAGTAACATGATATAAGAAAATAGGAAGCATCCTAAGCATGATACTAGAGAGCAATTAATAACATCGTAACATGATACTAGGAATTAAAATAATCTAATTATGCTTTATAAAGATATAGAGCAATAAAATTACTCACTTTGTTGCTTCATATCTCTTTCTATCAAAACCATGTACACGTTAGTAACTTCAAGGAAAATACTAAATCAAACAATTAATTTAAATAATTGAAATAGGAATTTGGGACCTAACCCTAAAAAATTATCAACCTTTCACGTCTAGGGCGAAGGTAACTTCGAGCTTGGTTATGGGTGTCTAAGACTCGTGAATGCGGTATTATGTTTAGAAAAAGGTTAGGCTAGAAAGCATGAGAGAGAAAGAATAAGCTTCGCTTAAGAGATAGAAGAGAGATGAGAATTGTTGGTGAATTCAAAACGGGAAATAACGCCGCTATTTATAGAGAAAACTGTCCAGAAAAGATAGAATAGAGTCTCAAATTGACTCGGAGTAAAATTGCTCCCATCGCGAACGACAGAGCTATCGCGACGCGATGCGATATACTCCTCGCAGCGCGATGGCGCTGATATGATAAAAATGCTGTACGTAGTCCTTTTTCTAATATAATTAGGTAATTAGACTCCGTAGTTATCACAAATAAAATCAGTTTTATCATTAAAACACTTGTTTTATTCTAAATTAAATTCATTATCCTTTCTAAATAGAATAAAAGTATAATTATTAATCCTAATACGACTAGAACTTAAAAGAACCTTTTAGATTATTATAGAAGATTAAACTCAATCCTAATGACTTTAGGAATAACAATTAATAGGCCATTCACTTGATCATTGGGTCGTATGTAAAATTCGTTTTGGGCCAAGTTTAGTAATTTGGCCATAACTTCCTCATTATTCATCGAAATTGAGATTATAATATATCATTGGAAAGCTCATTTCGAGCCCCGTCAAACTACACATTTATTGGACCCTTATCATGAAAAACTAAACCGGACTGGACATTTTCATAAACAGGGTACAAAAAGAAATATTTTGGAAAACAGAAAGAAGTATTTTTATTAAAAACAAGTAAATCACGAGACTCTTTCACATTTCACCTTGTTCGATAATCAATGACGTGAAAGATATTCATCACCGGTTTTGGTTTTGGGGAGACACAATCAAGTGTCTATAGGTAGGCATTTATGAATTCATAACTTTGGTAGCCGGGTGGGTAAGTAAATGGATTTAGTTTATTTCCAGTGATTTCGTTTAATTGTTCTAATTTATGGATTTAGTTTATATCTGGTGGGATCATTATAGTGTGAATGTGATTCTTACATTAAGTTACGTAGTTGATTATAAGAATCACAAAAGTTGGTATGATAATAGGAGGTTTGCTTAACTCCTCATAAAAGTTGAATGATTTAACTACGTGTGAAAATAGGACTGGAATGGGTTTAGTCAATTGTAGGGTACCACCAAATGGATAAAGGGTACCACTATTAATATAAAACACATCAACTATTTATACCAAAAGTACCACTCGTATACATTAACAAATGGATTTTGGTGTTAAAGCCTTGAGGGTACCACCAATGTAATGAAGGGTATCATTATGATAATAAAAAGAGCAGCTACGTATGCTATGGTTACCAATATCTTAACTTAATTGGTAGAAACAACCTTATAATGAGACTGTCAATGTTATGACACTGTACCAAAAATATAATTAATTATTACACCCTATTAATATAAATGCATTAATACACTTATAGTTCAAGGTGATGAGTAATTATTTGTAATAATTAAATGTATTGTTTATTACACTTATAGATTCATTTTTTATTACACTTAAAAGAGGTTATCTTCACTTGTGGATCATTGTTGGGTGAGTAATTGATTACATTAGTAGTGTAAAGGATAATTACCTTCAGTAATTTCATGTTCAATACTCTGAAGCAAGCAAATAGTATTTTGTAAGTGTACAGGGGTAATTGCGTATAATAGAATAGTACATGTAGTGCTATTGTCATCACTTGAATTCTCACTTTTGCTCAATGTTTGATGCAACATGCAACATTAGGTCACACAAAGGTAAATGAGGAACAAATATTTCCATTAACTTCACAACACTTACATATGTAATCTCTTACATTTTACATGGAGGTCCACTGAGTAAATTAAATGTCTGTTTAACTTGTAATATAGTTGCAGTGACATCTATAAGGGTTTCATTACCTCACCCTGTATGTAAAAGAGGACTAGCCACATATGTTAGTTGTACAGTAATACTTTTAAAGGTTTTAATTATTATCCTTTCTAGTGTTGCTATATGATGGAAAGGGTATGCTGATACTGCAGATAGGGTGTAATGTACACTATACACAAATTTGAAGTTTAGTGGCGGGAGTTTTTTTATTCTGTTAGCGCCAAACCCAGATTTTTTATGCATTATAAATAGAGCTTCCCTTTTTTTTTTTTTTTTTTTTACGCGTATAAATAGAGCTTAGCTTCCTAAAGGTTGTATACTAACCCAATTTTCTGTATGCATACACTGCCAAGGGTAAAACATAAAATAAAAAAAACAAATAAAGAAAGGAGAGAAGGAAACAACTTCAAGAACTAAAAACCCCAAATATTATGGTTCGAATTCTACATCAGTTGTTAGGGGACACAGATTTCACAACTCAAACACTGACATCATATGGATTGCTGGGAAGAGATGCAACTGCGGAGGGGATGTCTTAACTAAATTTTGAATTTCCTTCTCATAGGCTAACCTAAGGAGGCCTTACTACAAATGCAGATCCTGTAATTTCTTGCAATGGGCAAGGGAAGAGGACCTCCTTCAAACTTAAAACAGCACTGGGTTTGACATTTTATGGCATAGGGTTGAGGTTCTGGAGAAAATGATAGCAAAAATTATCATGATCTCTCTGACTATTCTGGTGGTGGCCTTTATCTTCTACGTTAGGGGTTGAAACATGTGGTGGCTTAGAGATGTAGGACAGTATTGTAGTCTAGTTTGTCTAGTTTAGTAGTAAATACCTTATGCAATGAATAAATATTTATAAATTTCAGTAAACGAATAAGGTTATTTTCTTTTTTGTTCATTCCTCTTGCTACAATCTAATACATACATAATAACTTATAATTTGTTTGCAATCATCATTCACTTTCAACCTAAACTTCTTCAGTCAAACGTTGAGAAATTATAGTTTAGATTTGCATACAATTATTGTTCGCCATTTTTTATATTAAAATTTTAGTGTTAAAAAAACAATAATTAATTGAATTATCCTTAAAGTAGGGAAGTATTATTACATAAAATGTTAGATATTAGATTCAAACTAATCCTTTATCTTTATTTACGATAATTGTTATTATTTATCAATCTTAATTTAGCCAAACATTACTACATAAAAATTGAGAGATTACATTCAAACTAATCATGAAAGGAGTGAAGTATGATTACATAAAAAATCATCTATACATTTCTATTTCCCGCATTACTGGTTTTTTAGGAAGCCCTTACCACCCTACAGCAGTACCTTTTTGATTTTAAATTTGCACAACTGACTTGATCTGCCATCAAGTCTTCAAATCTAGTAACATAAAAAATCCTTCCAGTGGAACACTATAAAAGGTATATGGTACCATAATTTCATTTGGTTGAACCCTGTAGACCTTCCATAGAGTTTAATAAAATTCTATTTGTAGTATTGTAAGTGTCCTCACTTGAATTACTAATTTCGAATAATGTTAATGTTTATGCATTATTAGACACTCTTATCACCATCATTTGTGAGTCAAGGATCAATTACGCAACATTTATGAACATCTTTATAATCCAATTGAAATGGCTACCTCTAAAGTGTAACTTTCATCAGAATCTTGATCTCTAAAGTGAAATGGCTACATATGTTACCTCTAAAGTGAAATGATCATTTATGAACATCTACTAAAGTGAAACGTTCATCGTAACCATGATCTCTAAAGTGAAATGGCTACATATGTTACCTCTAAAGTGAAATGATCATTTGTGAACACCTACCGAAGTGAAATGTTTGACTTTAGAAGATGTTCAAGGGAGTGCCCAATTGGGGCACAAAACAAGGGAGTAAATCAAACTAAAAGTGAAATGATCATTTATGAACATCTACCAAAGTGAAACGTTCATCATAATCATGAATACTAGAAATGGTATATGGTACCCTAATTACTTTCAATTGTACCCTTATGAATCCTGTAGTGGTACCCTAGAAAGGGTATATGGTACCTTTCATAGTTTCAACGGTACCCCTTATAAATTCTTTAGTGGTAACCTAGTTTCAATGGTACTCTGACTTGATTGGATCGAACCCCAATTGGATAATTGGATAATTACCTTAGACCTTAACTACCTTCATACCTTAGACCTTAGACCTTACTTACCTTAATTCCTTAGACCTTAGACCTTAACTACCTTAATTTCAAAAATGGATTTTAAAACCCATAGTCTAACTTCTACAAGTTTAACTTCTACAATAGCAATGTCAATGGTCTTCATTAATGGCCTTATCATGTATTATTAAAGAATGCCAAAGTTCTACTGAAACTACATCCAGGCAAAGTCTTATGTTGACCACTTTATAGACAGACAAATTTTGGTGGCAGGATGTTTTTTTTTTTTTTTTGTGGCATATTAGCGCCATTACACAAAAGAACATTCATATATATACTGCTCTATTCAAACTCTTATTTCTGAAAACAGAGTGTCCAAAAAGATGAAGTCATCCCAAGAATAAACAACATAACAGTCATCCAAAGACTTTACATTCGTTTGAATTCATCCCAAGAACAACCAACATAACAATCATCTTAACTAAAGCATTCCACAATAGGATAACATAATATATATATATATATATATATATATATATATATATATATATATATATATATATATATATATATATATATATATCACAATCAGAAATCTAAAAGATGAAGCTGTTATCATAATTTACAAATAATCATCCTAACGAAATTGAACAGAAATATGTCCATAATTCCCAAAATGAAATTGTCTGCCATATACAATTAAAACAACTAAAAGTCATAAGTTAGAAAAGCACAAAGATAGTTCATTAAAATCCACCAAAAACCATCAGGAACAAAAACCATCAAACTTAAACTTAAAATAGAGAGGAGGAGGGCTAAACCATGTTGTAGTAGTTGCAGGGAGAACGATTTTAAGCATCAGAGTCGCTTGAACTAGAGGAAGAGTGGCTAGTACCAAAACCAGACTCGATTAGGGGAACAACGTCGTCATCTGGCTCCTTATCATCCGCAGGGTACATCCCAAAAAAGGATCCTCTTGCTGGCCACCACCATCCTCGTCATCATTAATAGAATCCTCATCTGACTCTTCATCACCCTCTTCCTCTTCCTCATCATCAGCTTCACCCTCTTCCTTTGGCGCTTCTGCAATGTCGGGCACTATGATTCCGATTTCGCCGTCCTCGCCTTCTAATTGCTCTTCCTGTGGTGCTACAACCCCTAGATTTTCCGGCTCTGGTCCCAATTGCTGATCTTTCGGCGCTGCATTATCTATTTCCTCTGTTCTTTGCCTCTTACTATCCTCTTCTTCTGAACCATAAAAAATTGCATCCCTCTTTCTCCCTGCACTATGTTTCTTCTCCCTTCACTCCATCAGTCGAGCTTTCATTTCGTCCAGTTGTAATTTCTTCTCTGCACGGCGACTTTCCATCCATTACAATTCCATCGTTATATATTCCACACGACGTTGCAAATATGATTCTTCGTCCTCTTCTTGAATTTTCGAAGATGATGCAACATTTTTGTTGTTATCCATTTTTGGGAAGAGATCAAGGGTCCAAATTGGAGAAATTTGGTAAAGAAAGTACAGAACAAGGGTTTCAATTGGGAATTAAGAAGAAAAAGAGAGTGTATTTATGTTCTAATGGTGATGTAATTTAAGTGTGACGTTTAGTGCGTGAAACGAAGCAACCCTTCATGCCAAACAATGCAATTATCTTTTAATTGCTTTAAGTGAGTTAGTTTATAATTTTGTTTTTTTTTAATTAAAAAAGATCTGCAAATTATGGCTTCCTTATATATATATTTTTATATGTTCCAACACATTATTAAGTGTTGTTACAATTTTTATTTTTTTTAAAGTACTAAATAAACTATAGTTGCACTTTAGAGGAAGTCCTTTTTTTTTTTTAAAAGTTATACACAATACTTAAGTGTTGTCAGTTTGTCACATATTTTTTTTTTAGAGTTATACATAATAATTAAGTGTTGTCACAACTGTATTTTTTTTTTAAGTTATACATAACACTAAAGTGTTGTCACATATTTTATATAAAGAGCGAGTACCAATTGTTGTCACGTAATTAGAATTGTTAAAAACTTAATAGTACTTTTTCTAACATTTACTTCCAAGTAAAAGTATCACAACATTTGACAAAGTGACAAAATCACAGTATTGTTAAAAACTTAATCATAACATTTGACAAAGTGACAAAATTACATGATTGTTAAAAACTTAATAGTTATTGTTTGCCATTTTTACTTAAAAAATTATAGTTTTTATTTGCAGAGAATTAACTAAAGAAAGAGAAACTGGTGGGGTTTAAAATGGGGAATGAATGGAAGGCAAAGTATTACTGATATAGTTGCAAGTATCAATTAAAAAGCTTCGTTAAATATGCACTCCTTAAATTATTGTAATAAACCCGTGCCAACCCTAAAAAATGACTCTTAATTTGTGACGTTAATAATTGTTCAACAAAACATTCTAGGCACGCCGCATAACACACATAATACAAACATAACAATATAAAATAATAATTCCATTACAACATGAAATAGATAATACGCCGGGGTTGGGAGACGATTGACCACTAATAGTAAGTCGCATGTGTCCGGATTAAAGTTAGCTCAATCAGACATTTACTTAGTCAGTGGTAGTACGTAAAAATTAAATATAGATCCATTGTAACACATATTATTATACACATTATATTACTAGGCGCATAGCAACTATTTATTTGGAATACATTTAGGAGGGCTAACTGGTAAATTCACATAATTTTTTTTTGATTTTTTATCCTTTCAGTAGTACTTTTAATGTACCATTATAATTATAGTGGTATTTTTAATATACTATTATATATGTAATTTATAATACTAGAGTATAGGTTGTTTTAATAGTACTACTTATAGCCATTATAAGTAATAGTGGTACAATATTTGTACCGCTAGAAAGAAAAAAAATTAATCACTCTTTTGTCTTATAGCTGCTATTTACATTCCATGTAAATAGCAGCTATGCGCCAATACTTAACCCAAATATTATTATACGACATTAGAACACTTTTAAACAACATTTGACCACTTTAAATTAAGATTTGACCACTGTAAAATAACATTACAAACCCAAATTGTATGAGTCGAATAGCTTAAATGATTAAGTTATGCTGATTGAATCCTACTGAGTTGTTACTGACGACCCGTTCCTCTTTGGTGCCCTGCGCTCTTCAGGAATAAGACCCTCCAGTTTGTCCTTCATAGCGTTGAACTTGCTGTGAACATCTTCCAAGAACACCTTTGGTCCGGATATTGACAGACTTCTCCTAAATTGATTTTGTCTTTACTCCATCCAAAAAGGTTGGAAGGTTTCAAACTTAATGACAGTGAAAAAAACGCAATTCGGTACCAGTATACATACCAGTATATAAGGAGTGTCAAAGTTGTAGCACAATGTTTGATGCACGCAAGCATTAGCACACCGCAGGAATAACTATGGCAAAGTAAATAACAATATAAAGTTAAAAGCTCGAGTCAATATATAATCACACAACAGTAAAATGATCCACACAACTTTTAACTAACAGAAGTACTCACTTGTCTGATTGTTGTACCATTTCCATTACTCTTCTTGGCCAGTTACATATCTCACCAAGGACCCATTGCGGACGTGCACCAGCAAGCACATCCAGCCCCTGAACGTGTAACTAACCGCAACTAAGTAGTCAATGTTAACAACAAAAAAGAGTTGGTTTTAACTTTGAAGCCTCCACACTCACCAACTTAGTAACTATGTCTGCGTGAGCTGCAAAAGGTTCTTTAACCAAAGAGTCGAGCATCTAAAGGCGCTTTTCCTTGAAATCTACGGCTAAGCACCACCAATGGTCCCCATTTGTCTCCGACACTTCAAGGACCGGCATGAATACCTACAACTCACATTTTCAGTTCACTAAAACCCTAATCCAGTAAATTATAACAAAGTTGTAGAGGTAAGTATCCTCACAACGTGTATCTGGTCTAGCGGGTATGAAAGGAAGGCCTTCCTAAGCTTCCTAGCCAAGTTCGCGTAACTGTTGTTCTTGAGCATTAACATTGTTTGCCACAGAAAGAAAAGAAAATAAAGACAACAAAGTATAACAAAGGAAAAGGATTGAGGTCTGCAAATGAACATAATAACAATAATGTTTCCAAATCGCATAAGTAGGGTCCATCGGAATGAGTTTGCCAGGCATAGGGAATTCAGTTTTATTCCATTCCTTTATGTAAAGCACTGCCATGCAAACATATTGATCGCCGAGCCGCGCTCTCCCTCTAACTAACCGATAACAATCTCTTTGAGTAGCATCCATACCTACGCACTCAATCAGTGACGGCCTTAGACTGCAAACAAACACCCAATTCACAACAAATACAAACAATTTCAAAATAATTAAAAACAGTAACTGTTTGGGGGGAAGGTGCTTACTAATTTTCATCCTTATGGTCCTTCTAACCCCTGACAAAAGTCACTAACCGTTTGTCAAAAGCAGCTTGACGAGTGAGATCAACACCATTTACTCCTTTCGAGTTCAGACCATTGTCTTCTTCACCCGTTTTTTTTTATCATCACCACCTAATTGTTGCGGCTCCCCCACACCTCTCATAACCTCAGGTCGGCCCGAGTTATAACTGTTGCCTTTGGTTACCGTGTTCATCTCTTTGTTTCCGATACCACCACCACCACCACCAATAGCACCATCACTCATATATGACCCACCACCACCACCACTAGAAACTCCCAGGACTTTCCCAACAATACCCTCAACAAGGGTGACCAGTTTAGGAGCGAGGCGTGTTAGAACCTGCATGTCAACACAAATTTATGGATACCACACATTATTCACAAGTTTCCTAAAATATTTATAAACATATACAAACGAAGAAAATGGACAAATTAATTATACCTTGTCGACAACGTCATCTTCTTCATGGCCTTCACTTTCCCTTGGAAGCATGGGATGCTGCTCCCCATTGTAAACAATATCTATGGGCTACACCATATCTCTATTCAGTAGCAATACAATCAAACTCAAAAATTACAAACTACACTTTGCCTTACCATCAACTTCCATAATTATCCCTAGACAATCGATCCTCAGCAACGGCGACGCGAATTTCTTCCATTGTCCAGACCTTGATCCTAGGATACACACTCCACTGCACTAGGACTCCAGGTAGTAAATTTGAACCATATAAACACAAACAATCAATTTGAGCATCAGCAACCACAAACATCATAACAAGTAAGTTCCCAGCACTAACTTACCAGAAGGAACACAGGACACCCACCACAACCAGACCTAAAACCATCCTTTAAAAACTTCTTCTGAAATTGAGCAGCGGTATCAGACAACCATGTCAACGTACAAGAACACCAATCAAAATTAATTGGTCTAAAGGCAACTGTCACATCAAGAGACATTAGAGACCTAGCCATGTTAGAGCTATTTGTTGTTGTGCATATTAGTTTTCCAAGCACAATTATCATGAAAGAAGTCATGAAATCTTCTTCGTCCTACTCATCACCACCCAAAGGAATTATTTCATCAGAACTATCAAGTGGACACATTACTTTTGAAGCTGCAGCCAATGATATGGTGTCCTTCTTAGATCCAGCACCATACATGTCAATGATCCTATTAACCTTCTCCAACTCCTTCGCACATTCCATATCAACGTGTGTGGGCACAATATTTGCTCCCATACGTATACCAGGTATAGACCAAACTTGTTTTGCACCCAAAGGTAACATCCTTCCATCACCAAAAACAATAGTTCCATCAGCTTACCCTAGTCATCAACCAGTAGCAAGACTATCGTGGAATATTCTTCATATCCAAACTCAACAACACTTGAAAACCCATCCTTCTAACTAATTGCCGCCGGTCATCATCAAACTTCTACACTGTAACACAAAATGACTCCACTCTACAGACAATATTAGGCTACTGCAGAATTAAGACACAACACACAGCAAAATATTGTCAATATAAGATTTCACAATCATTATAAGTTCATACCATCAGAATTTGTCAACAAAAGATTACACACTCAATATAAGTTCATACCTTGCCAACATTCTCAAAGTGTGTCTTAATCACCTCACCCCTAGCATACACTCTATGTCCTTCACTTTTTCCGGCCTGCAAATATCAACACAACCATACCATTCATATTAATTCATTTACAAATATATGCATCACATCATTTATTTGTTATAAAATATCAGCACAATAATACCTTACGCATTTTCAGTGAACCTTTATCATTATGTTTTGACTTCCTCTTTTTACTGTCTCTCTCTAAGAAATGATCAACAGTCCCTTCAATATTTCAGAGCTTGATTGTTCATCTTTACCCTCCTCAACGAAATCCTCAGATTGGGAATTAGTTGACCCATGGTAATCTTCCTCCTTAATATGTTCCTCACTTTAGATATACTGCTTAGAATTCATATTCTTACCATTTGATTTCCTGTTAGGGACAGCTACTTTAGAAGATCCTTGTCCCTTAGGTATTTTGGAAAACCCTTGCCCCTTTACATGTCCTTTACAAGACTTCAAAGTGACCTAATACCCAAACCAAATATTTCATATTCATATCAACAATTTGCAAATATATACCAAAAAAATCCTTACACAAAACTTCCCCCTTTTGCCAACTTAAATTCCGAACTATAGCCTTTTTCTCCATAATTTTCTTCTACCTGCAATTTCAACAAAGTGGCAATAAGTATTCTCAAACCTAACAAAACCAGCAAACCATCAAAACCACACAACGCAATTTTCCCAACCAGCTTAGTCCAGTGGTTAACAACCAGCTTCACTGGGGGGGAAATCCTACACCCTTAGAATCGATTTGTGGTAATGACAAAATTCACGCGCCTATTTTAATCCCTAAAATCGACGCTACATAAAACTGTAAAAACGCTAAATTGAGATTCAATCAAAAGGAAAAAAATTTCAATTGCGAAAAAAAAAGATAACTTCAACAAATTCAAAAACCCGATTAATCGTTGTAGCCAGGGAAAGGGAGTAAATTGGGGCACAAAACAAACTACAATCAATTGAAAAGGTGTAAATTGAAGAACAACATAAACTACAAACAATTGAAAAGGAGTAAATGTGGAAACAACACAAATTAAAACAATTGAAAACCCTAACTTTAAAATTGCCCAATATCAGATCCAATCACTGTCAAACCCAAAATCGATTTCATAAACAACAAATTCTACTTAAACCATTATCAAAATCCTAACAACACGTCAATTTAGGTTATACCAATTACGTTTTCATCATAAAACTTACTGGTTCGCAGGGTTGAGCTGGCCTACAGGTAGTGTACTTCAGCTCCACGACCACCGCTACGAAAATCGGACAAAGTTGTATAATTAAAGAAGAACACTGGGAGGGGAGAAGGAGGATGGTGACCAAACATAGAAAGAAGAAGAAAATTCGACCTCAGAGGAAAGAGAATGAGAGAGGGAAGAATTAAATTGAATTCGAATAATCAGAAGAAAAAAACAAAGCTCATATACATAAAACGCTATAAAGCATAACGGTGTCAGACCAAAGCAAAACGGGACCCCAGCTAGAAGTTAAATTCGTTCACACTCACATAATTGAATCATTTTAATAAGATGAAATTCGAATTCATTCACACATTAGGTCATTAAATCTATTAAAAGTGATGAAAGTTGAATTTCTTCACACACATAGCTAATTAAAGGTAGTTTAATGACATAAAAGTCAAATTTATTCGAGTTTAATTACATGAAAAAGATCATAGAAACCATTCAATTCAATCAAACTTACTTCAATCAATAAAGACAAAGATAATTGTCTATTCTGTGGTATATTATGTATGGTCATTTGTACCACTATACATACAGTGGTAGTATTTTTCTCAAGAAAACAAGCATTAACAATCGGTTGGACTTTTATACCACTGCCTATGCAGTGGTAGTATTTTTATCAAGCAAACAAGCATTAACTATTGGTTGGACAATCAAAAAAGAAGTTACTTGGTTTACGTTAATTCTCTAAATCGATGCAACTGTTGGAGTTCTTCCATGAAAAGGGGGTGGCAGAGTATGTGAAGAGACATGTTATGAAAGGTTGCAATTGTTGGTAAAATACTTATATATATTCTAAAGTGTCATTATATTCCTGTCCACAATCTCCTTCTTTCTCTTTGTCAAGGGTCTTCGTTCTCTCAAAAATAAACTTTCTTTTATTTTCTGTTCTAGAGCTTTCAAGATAAGATGCTGGGAATAATGGAGGATCTTTAATTTTTGATGCATATCGTCGGATACTCAAACAGAGGAAGGAAAAAGTTGAAGGCCAATTAGATGCACTAATTGAACTTAGGGTTGAGACAATTCGCAAGATCGATGCACTGTTAAAGGAGCTTGACTCGATAAATCGGGAGTTTGGTAATTCCGACAAGGCTGATGAAGACAAACGACCCAGAATTAATGTTACCAAGTGTCATGGTGTTATTCAAATAGAGAGTGACAGTGACGATAATTCCCCGCCGAGGAAGAGGCGGTTTTTTGTTGGTGAATCATCCCAAATGCAGCGTGGGGCTGGTCATGTAAGTGGCGTTGTGGCTGTTGGCGATGAGGGCGGCGAAATAGATATGGAGATAAGTGAGGACGAGGAGCCTGTTGTTCGGGTGAATCAATTGGAGCAGCCCCCTGTTTTGCCTAATGAGGTGGAGCAGCCCCCTGTTTTGTCGAATGAAGTAGAGCAGCTCCATGTTTTGGCAAATCAAGTGGCGGAGCCTCCTGCTCATGCCGATCAAGTTGAAGTAGAAGAGGAAGAGAAGAAGAAGAAGAAGAAGAAGGGGATATAAATGATGAGGATGAAGATGAAGACAATGAGGATGAGGAGGAGGGTGACGATGATGAAAATGACTTCGAAAAGGAAGCCGAAGATGATGTTGAGGAGGATGATGACGGAGGGCACTCGTCTTCTGGGTCTGATAGCGAAGACGAGTTTGGGGCGATGAAAATATTTATGGTGATTTAGAGTCTTCAATTGATTTAGATGCCTACCGGTAATCCCCTAGTAACTTCGACCGAATCTGTTAGATTAGGCTGTTTTAAAATTAGCTTGGTTTGTTTATAGGTAGTTTATAATTGTTAAGATAGAATTATGTGCAGATATGATATGATAATTATGTTAAAGTTGTGACATGATATGTTTAGGGTAGAATATGGAATCTGTCATCAGAATTTGTTTTTTATATTCTTGGCCAGTAGATGAATAACACAAGCTTCATCTCTTGCTTATATATTTCACAGTAGTCTATCTTGCTAATGCTTTACTGTATTTATTTTGGTAGCAGCAATGTTCCAAAAATGTTAAATATTTCTGTTAAATATTATTTACATTTTAAGCATTTTCACGTTTTACCACTGTATTCCCAGTAGTACAAAGGTGCTTATAGAGTATACCATTGTAATTTAGGTGATACACAAACGAATTATATTTTGAAATAGATCAACCAAATGAATTGGTAGGAAACGACTTGTAATTAAATTACATAGAAAACTATAAAAATTGAAAGTGAATTTATTTATTTTACAAAAAAAAAAAAAAAAAAATACAGGAAAAATAAACCGAAAGCGTACATGGAACGTAAAAAAAGAAACGAAAAGCAAACATGAATAAAAACTTAAATAATGAAAATCAACGTTTCAAATTGTTCTCATTTTCTTTCAGATATTTTTCCAAGGCAAGATGTTGTGCCTTTTGTTTCACACGACGCTTTACAGAACCTCGTGCTACGCCGTGGGAATATTCCACTAGAGTCCTAAAACTGTAGTGTTTTATTTTCTTCCCTGGACAAAAGAGGCACCTAAAACCCGCCGTGGTAGACTTTATTTTGCACTTGTCGTCTACCAAATCTTTGTAAGGTTTTTCGGAGCACTCTTCTATCTCAGACTCACTATACTATGTTTTTGCCCTTGAAGTCCCTATTTTAATTTTTGTTTTTCCTAGTTAGAAGCTCTCTAAAGTTAATTATATGTGAATCTTTAATCTCTCACAACCATTGAGTATATATAGAATGATTGAGGTGGAAGGATGTGACTATATGACAATTTAAAGTCATATGTGTATTAATTTTGCACTTGAATATGGTGAGTTTTGAAAGTACCAAGGAGTTCATTCTTTGACTTACTAGTACATTTCATCTGAATAATAGTACGTAATGGTACATTGTACCAAATTACTGGTAATATTACACCACGTATTCAAGCTGGTACATATAGTTAGTGATAATTTACCAAATAATTATGAATGGTACATTATTCCTGGAATTCTATGTTCACACACGAGGACAAGTGAATATATCGGTACAGCCACGATTTTGGGAATGACATGTTCACATATTTAATTCAACTAATGACAATCAGTGTACTGACCATCCCTGTTCAACGCAATAAAATTTTTGAGTCCAACCATGATTTTATGGAATCATGGAATCTCCCTTACACACACATAAACTCAATTCGGTACCATTGGACGTAATTTTGTATCATCCTATTCTTATATAGTATATATTATTAAGTGTTATTTGTATGTGAATATTAATATTATTAAGTGTTTGACATGTAGTGATTTTATATGGTTCGAACCCTTTAACATTGTAGTGGTACCCTTCCTCATTCCAAAGGGTACAACTTAAGGATTCCAGTGGTACATTAGAAGGTTACTTTTATACCACTTCACCAGTAAAGGTACATTATACTTAGCCTAGGGTATCATTTATCTGATCACAGTCAAGGGTACCACTGAAGTTGATAACTAACAACTACACTAATGAAAGTATTTGAAATCCTTGGATAATTATCTCACAAAGAGTGTTATTGCAAGTGACTTGTATCAAAATGATCCAACGGTTAAGTCCACACGACTCGGTTTCATGTATCTTGAATTTGTAATCAAAACCATTGGTATTGTAGCTTTTCTTAGTAAAGCACTTATTGTGTAGTGTTGTAGTAGATACATGTTATTCTACTGTTGTTGTCTAGATATTCAATCACTTAGTACTTGCTTTGTACATTTCCTTTGTATGGGTTGACCTTCTACTTACCCTTCATGGAACACTGAGTTTGGGTCTATTAAGACTTCACACTAACTATTACCCCATGTATGATAAATACAAATATGAAGGCCTCCCTGAAGTAGTACATGTAAAATACAAAAATGTACCACTGGATATGTAATACTTCAGTTATTTGTAGTATGGCATTGGAAGCATTGTTGATGTTACATTTATGTATGTAATATAGTACGACATTGTAGGTTTTTGTTTTATATTCATACATACATTGGGCCCCATGACGGAAAATTTGGCGCCAAAAAAGAAGAAATTTTCCCGTTCTATGGGTTAAACCCTCACATGTGCCTACTATATATACATACTTGTGTTTGAATTCAAATAGACATTTCCAATAAACGTACTCTTGTTCCTCCTCCTTAAAAACGTTCCTTGACACAAACTACTTACCATGTCAACCATGTCCTCTGCATCTTGCGGGAGTCGTATCATTCGTCGACCGTGCGCATATGCTGACATCTCATGGATATCTACCAAAATTTGCAACTACTTAGGGGACGACACAACCCTCGTTGAATTTCGGATATCGATGTCGGAGTTGAATCCAAAAAGGCCGTACTATAAATGCCGCCACTGCGGATACTGGGAATGGGCTGTTGAATCAGACCTCATTAAGGACGGTCCACCGAACAACATCGGCGGTGTTATTCGTAGGGTGGAGGTTTTGGAGCACCAAAACATAAACATTGTTAAGTTTGGGCTTTACAATTTTAGTCATTGTCGTGTTGTTGTATATTAAATCGTAGTTAGTGTAATTTTAGATAACAATATTATTGTATGGATTGTTGTGTAAAACTTAATATTATGAAAATATTATATGCTTTTTTGTGTATAATAAGCTTCCTTCCGAATTAGTATAATAAAGATAGATAAAAAAAAATAAATTTATTACAGTAAGTTCATGTAACATCGCACAGTAAGTCTCATTGACTTACTAACAACCGTTTCATGCAGTGGTACATCACTTGGATCTCCAATGGTACAAATATTTACCACTAAGATGCGTTTGTGCTTCTTTTGACAAGACTGCTCTGTGGTCTAGTGCTGCGCCTATGCCGCGTAGTCACCTATTAGAGTAGGATTACCACGGTCACATGGTAAAAAATTTCAAATTTTAACTTTTCCCTCCCTCCCTACCATATACCATTCTCTGTATTTTCTCTGACTTGCTCCTTCCATCATCCTCCTTCTGAAACTATGCTCCTCCGTTCCTTTCGCTACTAGTTTACAATGGAAAACTTTAAACTTCCCGTTTTATTCGTCCAGCCCGTACCCCATCCGCAGTTGCCCGTCATGTACTTTTAGAAATCAGCGAGGGAGTATAACGAGATAAACATAAATATTGTCAACTATTTCAAAAAAACATACCAACTATTGAGTGGTTGTTACCACCCAATTAAAAACTTGAGGGCACGACTTCTTCAAGGAATGTGTACCCCAACCGAATTTATGGTTCTCGAAGACGACAGCCCTGTACTCGGCCATCTTTCCCTTTTAGAGGACTTAGTTGGGTGCTACAATGAGGGAGTCGTTGTTATGATATTTTAACTGCTCCAAGCCTTCTATTCCTCTTCTTCGAATCGTACGATACCGTCTAAATTGGCTGAAGCAATAAATTTGGAGCCCATTTTGAAAATATTCAACGTACCTATATATGCCTTCCCTAAGATTTGGCGGAACACATTTGTTGGGTCATACACAGATACGCTCCATGTGTTGAAGGTCGTCGATGGACAGACCCACATGAGGCTGAATGTAGCTGCTTCTTCGATCAAGCCGAAGGTCCACCAGTACCTGCCCATCCAAAAACGCTACCACCGTGTCAGTTACAGAGGAGAGTATCTTGTATCAAGCAGTAACCACCAGACTAATATCCAGTTGGGTTCATTCGCTGTGTGTTGGAATACCAGAGGATGCACAAGGCCGTCATTTGTTCGGCGTTTCACAACTCTGCATCAGCATTTTAACCCCATCCTAATTGTCATACTGGAAGCTCGTATAGGTAGCCACTACGTAAAGAACTGGCTTCTGCGTGATCTTCCAGGCGAATATGAAGTGGAGACATCTGGTCCAAACAAAAACCCCGGAGGAGTGCTGGTTATTTTGGAAACCAACTGCTGTTACGGGAAATTTCCTATATAGTTCAACAAGGCCAGAGGGAATAATTTTATATGCTACTTTTCGAGTATGTCTTTGCTTAACTTTCATGAAAATAGTAAAGTTTGTTTAACTGTTGTTAATAAAAAAAATTGCAATTGAAGCTAAGGCCCCCTTCTAGGATGTACTTCGATCCGACCTCCTCAGCAACATGAACTTAACAACGACCCAAGCAGCTCAGACGAGGAGCTTGACATCAACAGCTTCTACTTCACAACAGGCTTGGCTTTTGATAGGTCACACCACGAATGGCATGGGAAGGACCTTTGATGTTTACCTTGAATGAAGACGGCGTAGTCGGGGGGGTACTAACTCTGTAGTATGTTAAGTTCTGCTCGGTTCTCCTAATTAATTCGGCTTTATGTATTTCTTTTGAAAACTCCTCTCACTGTGTGTTTGTTTAATTAGTTCTGTATTTTTATTTGCCTTTCCATAAGAAAAGCTTTATTTATGCCTATAACATTGTTTAATCAAGCATTGATTGTGTTTGATTATGCGTTGAATGGTTAATGCATGTATTAGCTTGTTAGTTCTTAGGATTTTAAGCAGCTGTCGGATTCTCATAAATTATTCGCTTCATTAAAAATTAAAATAGCCCCACCAATTGGTTTAAGAAAGACCACACAAACTGCAAGTACTCAGTTACCAAATTACAATAACCCCAATTTTAAATTTCAAACTGTTGGTATAAGTAGGATGTCTTTCGGTTAAACAATAAAAGTTGGTCGGCGTTGTACTATGTCAACCAACAAATGTCAAACTTAAACCAAAATGGGATTGACAACAAGGCTGTCCCACAAATACCAAAATGTGTTAAACTTAAACCAACAACAAACAAAACAAGATAAACATGTTTTTTCAAAAGAAAGCATTCACGAAATTAGAAAGAGGGCGAGACGGTCTCCATCGTATCCCGAAGGTTGTCTTTTTCATTTTCAATGACACCACGAGTCTCCTTTTATCCTCCATTCGATTCCAATAGGACCTCCTCCACTAGCTTCCTAAGTTTGGGTGTTAGTAAACAAATAACCTGCAAGAAATCACCTATCATATTCAAATACATAATCATACAGGCCACATTTTTCGATACTTCTACTACATTTCATGTACAGACTTAGATAAGGAGTTTCAAGAGACACACCTTTTCAACCACTCGATCTACCGTAGTCTTTTAGCTTCTCTAGGTGATCCTCCCCATACGCAATATTTAACGATTATAAAACAAGGACACAAAAAACATAAACTAGAGACTTACATTTCCTGTAGTACCCCCCAAACCCAAATTTTAAAGAAACATATAACATTACCAGCATGTTACCGTAAGAATCATCGGCCTTTTTGTCCTGTAACACAACACCTTTCACTGCATCTTGGGTCTAAACAGCCAGCCTTGGGTAGACACCCCATCAAACAAGAATACGCCTCAAATGATCAAAGTAGAAGATCTGCAACGAAAATAGAAGTGAACATATTAATAACAACTTATTATTCATTGCATAGTATAGGTAAGTGTCGTTTAGTTCATTTAAGATAAAGATAGATAACAGACCAACAGAAATAGGATACAACCACCACAACCAGCACGGTATCCATTTTTACGAAAAATTAATTGAAACCCTTTTGTCGTGTCACGAACCGAGTCAAATATGAAAGAACACCAATCATACTACACAGCTTCCCCCCCCCCCCATCACTTAAACAGGGAAGTAAAGCAGATGCAAGCTTAAACTCATTTATCGTCGTGCATAACAGGTGACCAAGAGAAACTACTACGAACATGTCCCTAAAGGATTCCTTTTCTTCTGCAGTGACTAACTCCAACACCTCACCCTCTTCATCATCGTCTACGAAACACAGCAAAGCTTCAGCTGCTGCATTCACAACTATACTATCACTTTTACTGTCGCCGAATCGAGCAACAATCTGTTGAACCTTACGCACCATTTCATTGTTACTTTCGTCAACGGTCCTAGGAACAGGCTTAGAACCCATAGGAATGCCAAGAACACATTGTATTTGTCGTGGACACAAGGCTAATAACTGGCCATCGCCAAACAACAATGTCCCATCACCACAAACCCTCGTCATCATCCAATAACAAAATTGACGAGGTAAATGAGTCAATTTAAGCTGAAACAACCCTTCAAACCCCATAGATTCCACAACCTCCTTCCTTAAATCATCAAACTTGCCGACTGGTTTGTTAATAGCATCAACCTTACAAACCAAATGTGGTTGCTTCTTTGTTTTCTCCCAATGAGTCCTCAACACAGTGCATTGTGTCGTGACCTTATCCCCTTCAATAAAAAAATCCTGCATTTACCAAAAAACATTGTTTATTAATTACATAACACCATCAAACATTAAAAAGATTGGCAATTAATCAAACCTTTTTCTCTGCAGCACTGTTACATGGGTTCCGTTGTCCACTACCTTGAGCTACCATCTTGTGGTTGATGAACATCTTGAACTCATCAACTAGTCCCACAAGAGGGTTCCCTTCGCTGCACTTGCCATCATCTGGTTCAGGACTATGGATATTGTCCAACCCATAATTTAATGTACACTCCTCAGCCGAATTCACAATCAACTTGCCTTTGATGTTATTTGGAGCTACTTCACGTCTCAATTTTTTCTGCTTTCTGTTTTGGATCTGTAGTTTCTTCAAAGTATACTTCAAGAATGACTCAAACAAACGTCAATTCGTTTGTGGATCTTACATCCATCGATGTTGTATAATGCAAAGCAAACACAGAATTTGGATACTCATCGAATTGTATTTCCGGTCACCAATTGGGCCTGGCTTCATCTTATCTTTGCAATTATAATTTGATTATAATAAACACATACACAGATCGTAGTAGAAAATAAATTTATCAAGTTTAAACATCACCGCTTAAATTGTATTTATGTTTATAAATTGTATTTATGCTTAAAAAATATAAACTAACATAATTTCGCGTGAAAGAAAATATTAAAGGGTGAGTTTAATCTTTTGGCATCTCGTCATATTTTGAATTGTAACTGTGGCCCCATTTGGAAGGATTTAAAAAGTTTAGTTTTGAATTTGACTTCTTTCACTTTGCATTCTCTTTCTTCGTTTTTTTTTTTTTGTATTTCCTGTTCCCTCCTGTCTTTCCTCTGTTCCAAGTTTTTTGTCTTTCGAAGAGTAAGGAAGACCTTTTTCGCCGCAGAAACAAGAGGCGAATCTTTGTGGCGCTAAACTTTCGCACAGTTATCCGCTTCATTGGTCGTAGTTTTTGCTTCGTTTGAGTTAAGGTATGGGGCGAAACTCTTGTACTGTTAAGGTTTCGTTTCAATTGTGACCCATAATTGTTGGTAGTCAAGAAATTTAAGTGCACTTGTCAAATTTGTGAGTAGGATGTTTGTTGGATGTATGTGGTTTTGTAATTTAGGGATTTTCGCTTAATTGAGCGAATTAAGGTTTCGTTTCTAGTTCATGATGTTTATTTGGAACGACATTGATAAATTTTCACAATATATTTCCGTAATATGGTAAATTGTACGGTGAAGGGTCGAGTTGTTGCATGTGTATTGTGAGAAATTGAAAATATTTGGTTTTGTGTTCGTGTGGTTTGAAGGATGATTCTTGTTTATGGATTTGGTTTTCGTGAAATTGTGGTAGTGAAATGGTTAATGTGTGACCAATGACCGTGTTATAAATTGAATATATATGTTAGTAAAAAAATTTATTTAGTTTTGCAATCCAATTTATGTAGCGTTTATTTGAACTTGGGAGGAGAGTAAATAATGCGGAGGAAGAACAAGGGATCAGAATTGGTGAGTTCTTGTTTGTTAACTTTAAAAGATTGTGTGTTTGGTTGTTGATGGTTGTGGATTTTAATTGGTTTTGATGCTGGATAATATTTGTGTTTACCGTAGGCCCGCTCGAAAGCCGAAATTGCGGAACGTAAAAACAAGGTAGCTAGTAAAGGGAAGAAGAAATTGAAACCTGATCCATAATTTGATAAAGAGGAATTACTTGACTCTGATGAAGGTGGTTCCGATGAAGGTGGTTTTGATGAAGGTGGTTATGATGAAGGTGGTTCTGATGAAGGTGGTTCAGATCAATCTGATTCTGTAAATGGTGATTATGAGGAATATGAGGACATGGAGGACTGCGAAGGTAAGGATGAAGTACAACAACAGGAAAAAGTGAGCTAACAGGATCTCCTTATCAAGTTATTGCAGGAAAAGATTGTGAAAGGCAAGCGCAAGTGAGGCCATGCAGGTAAAAAGACAGTAAAGAGGCCCAAGAAAAAGGTATGTCATGTTAGATGCAAATGAGAAAACCTTTATTGTTGTGTAATTCTTGGATGGAGTAATGAAAAGTGTAATGTCATGTGTAGGTGGAGAAGAGGTGAAGGAGAAAGGAGTTGTCATTAAAACCCAATCTAGAAATACACATAAGGTACTCTATAATCTTTGTTTCTTGAAATCCATGAAATGGAAATGGTTGTTGACATTTTTTACGGTTGGTCCTTTGCTTAGATAGTTTGGAAAATAAACTGAAGTAATAAATTTGTAAACATCATGACTAGTGTATGGAAAAGTGTAATTGTAAGTTGTAATTTAGTTATAAGTTAATTAAGAATATTGTGATTGATGTGCCAGATTATTAAACATGAGGTCATGTAGAATTTTATTTAGAATTGAAGAATTTATCTAACCTACGGCAGGGAATTAAATGGGTTAATGGTCTTATATTGTGAGGATTGGGTTGGTGTCTGTTGATTGAACTATGTCTTGTGTGAATGTAATGTTGTAGGCCCCAAATTTGCATGGTGTGAAGGTAAAGATGGGCACGGGCCGTGCCGGCACGCGGGCGGCACGGGCCCGGCACGACTCCGACACGGCACGGCGGCCCACTTGTGGGCCGTGGGCCGTGCCGTGAACAAAACATTGAAATTCGGCACGGGCACGGTCGTCGGCACGCCGGCACGGCCCGTGGCACGGCCCATGCCCAAATAAAACTTAATTAATTAAGTTTATTTATATAAACTTATTTAATTAATAAATAAATAAGTTTATTTATATAAACTTATTTAATTAAGTTTATTTATATTAACTTATTTAATTAAGTTTATATAAATAAACTTAATTAATTATTATAACACAATAAATCAATTTATATATACATATATTAAAATAAAAAATAATAAAATAAAAAAAAATTAAGTGGCACGGTTTGGCCCGTGGCCCGGCACAGCACGGCCCTCCAGGCACGTGGGCCGTGCCGTGCCGTGGGCTGGGGTGTGCCAAAATTTGGCACGGCACGGCACGCCCCCCACCGCGGCACGGCCAGCTGCGGCACGGCACGGCCCGTTGCCCATGTTTATGTGAAGGCTTTTGCAACCGTAGTGAAGAGGTTTGATGACTCTAGAAAGAAGGTGGTCACAGAAATGAGGTTTAGAGGCTTGTTAAGTATACCCCTAACATTTTTACCTCGGAAATTTGTGTACTGGCTGTTTACAAGGGTGATGGGTGATGGGAGATGATTCGATTACCTTTGGAGATGAGTATGTGCTGCCTTTAAGTCCTCTCCAGGTTGAGTGTGTGATTGGGATTCCTATGGGGTCCAAGACATTTCCGTCTACGATTCCTGAGGATTAGCAGGCAGAGCACAGTAGAATTATGCAAAAGTTTGGGAAAAAGGATAGCATTTCATTAGCAGCTGCTCTGGGGGCACTGATTCGGACGGATGAGGAAGACAATGTGTTGTCGCTGTTGGAGGAGGAGAAGGATGATTTCAAGATAGCCTTTCTGATAGCATCTTTGGGGTACATATTTTGTGCTACAACAAATACAAGCCACCTTGGAGTGAAGCTTGAACCGGCGCTATTCGTCTGCGATGAAGCTGAGGAGTACGACTGGTGCACATTTGTATTTAACTGAATGGTTAGAGCAGCCAAGAATTTCCAAAAGAAATTTGCAAGCAATGGATACGTTGCAGGTTCTGGGGGTTGTATCCTTTTTTTGTTGGTGAGTGTAGCGGACATTTATTAAAATGTATTCAGTAATTATAATAAATGTATTTAGTAATCTCATCTCAGGTGTACCACCCTAATTCTTCTTGTGAAATTTATGTAGATTTTCTATCTAGATCACCTAAGCCGGCTGCCAATGAATTGGGGTGTTAGACCGAGGTTAGCGGCATGGTCGGAACAAAAAATCAATGACGCTGTAAAGGATGATAAAAAAGAATCTGGTGATTATGGGAAATTACCTGTTAGTACTAGTTTCACATTAATTTACTCAAATTACTGCAACAATTTTAGTTTTCTAAGCTCTTAGTTTATGTGACTGTTTTGCAGTCTTTGAATATAGCTTATGGGGAAGACCATTCGTTGACTCCTCGGAAGGTTCCAAATTAAAGGGCTCCAAAGCAAAGGGTGGAGAGAGTAGAAGTGCAACAGTTGACTACACAGGAGGTAGATGTGTGTACAAATACGTAGGAGGTAGATGGGGGTAAAAATAAGAAAGAGGTAGATGTGGGTAAAATTATGCATGAGTTAGATGTTGAAAACATTATGGAGCAGGTATAATGAAATCTCCTAAATTTTTATTTTGATGAGGTATTAAAATTGTATGACTGTTTAATTGTAGCTTTCTATGTTATTAAATGCAGTTATATTTCCTTTGCCACTGATTAATAGTTTGTATATATATATATGCTTCTTGTAGGTGTTTGAGAGAATTACATCTAAGTTGATGTCTGTGATGGACTTAAAATTAGGTGATGTTATGAAAAAAATGCATGAGTTGATGTCACAGTGTGTTGAAGTAGCTAATCCACAGGGAGTGATAAAAGGGTAAGCCAATGGAAAAGGTTAAGCCGATTTAGATGGAACGGTTAGACAAAGGTGGGGAAGGAGTTGGGAGAGGTCCTTCTGCTGATAATATGTTAGGTGAAGATGACCTGGATTCTGTGGCTCAAAAGATTGTAGTTGATCCACTATTTGCAGAGGATGGGGGTGAGGTCAAGGTAGCTGGGGATAAGATGAAGCTGCCTGGGGATGAATCTACAAATGTTGATCAAGGTACTATCCCAGAGTTCCATAGCTGTTCAGATACTGAAATTACTGAAATGGAAGTTGAGAACACGGAGCCTGGACCTCAGATAGTTTTGGGTTTAGTTGAGACGAGGGGCACAACCATTTTAGTTGATGCTGAGGTGCAGTTTCGCAAAGTATTCTTCATCTGATGAGGAAGATGAGCCTAATGGGAGGGGGAAGGCACTGCGGATAAGAGTGTGGTCAAACCTACGGAGGCAGCCTTATCAGTGATCTTCACCAATGTGTCCAACACCCGAAGGCATACAACTCTCGAGGCACGGTTGGTCCAGTTTGTAAAGCAATGGAAGGACCTGAAGGATCCACTTAAGTAAGTCAACGTTTTGTGCATCGGTTTCCTAAATTTTTGGTTTATATTATGAAATGTAATATGTTGAAGCTTGGTTCTATGTTGTTGCTTCACAGCCCTGGTATTGTTTTGATAAAATGTGACCACATGGAAGCCAACTAGAGGGATTGTTTTGAGGTAGTGCACCATAAATCACGGGTTTCAAGCGATTATGTTAGATTAGCCAGTGTGCTATACATCAAGCAATAGGGAACCAAAGACTTTGTGAACAGAAACAAGCGTATTTTTCTTGACCCAAGCTTTTTGGTAAAATATATTTTTGTTCATTTCAGCTTTGTTGTGTCAAACATACTTGCACAATTGATGATCATGGTTGTTTTTTCTTTGTGTTTGGATCGCAGAATCGAATGTTATTGAACAAAGGAAAAGAAGAATATATTTGTAACAAGTATGCCAAACTTCTTCTGAGCTATAACCTATCGCAGATTCGAGCGGTTAGCTACTTATTCTTACAGTTCAATACTTGGTTCAGATGTGTTTCAGGTACATAATCTAAATTTTGCTTTTGGCATTTACATTGTCATATTATCAGGTTTTTGTACCAGTGCTTGAGGTTCCTAAGGATTCCCCTGACGAGTCGCACTGGTGGTGCTTAGCATTAGACATGAAGGGTTGAAAAATGTGGATGATAGATTCCATGTACCCTGACCCGTTCACCACACACCTCACAATTTGACCTTCTGGTACTAAAACTAATGCCTATCTTGCTAAATAAAACATGGTTTTTGGCATTGACTCATATAATGTACATTTCTTTTTTGTCAAACTACAGGTTAGTGGTATCGATGTCCTTTTTCAACTCTGTGCCCCAGAATGGAAGATTGGTCAGCTGGAATCTTGGACGAGGTGCACTGTTGAGATCTTAGAGCCAAGAGATAAGTAAGCACTTGTTTCCTTAGCTTGGAACCAATTGTGGAAGTTGTGATTTTTCTTTATTCTGGTTGTGGTTTAAATTAGATTGCCCCGACTATTGTTGCGATCATGCTTTGTCTGTTATTGTGCCTTTGTTAATTTTAGGTACTTTCTTTAGTTGTTAGTGGTATATATATATGTGTTGTGGGGTGAGAAACCACACTATAAAGCCCACTAATTTATCCCTAAGCTCATTTGTTAGTCCTCCAATGTGCAGCTCATACTGTGGTGTTCTTATGCTGGCATGTATCAAGTTCTTCGCCAAAAGATTCACCACGAGGTTTAGTGTGGTAAGTCGTGTATATGTATGTGTTGTGTGTATAGTTGTTGAAATGGGTTCTTTACAGTGTGTTTTCATACATTTACAGGGGAACATTCCAAATGCTCGGGCAAATTTGTTCTTGGACGACGTGTAGTGTGAAATGAATGAGTTGAAAGATTGTCTAGGGGAATTGATTCCAGCTTCTAAGAAAACTTAGCGACATCAATGATGGTTTATGTCAGTGTCCTGGTTGTTTTATTTTAGGTTGAACTGTGTATGGGGTAATTATTTTTTAGGTACAACTGTTGAGCTTAGGTGGTATTGAACATGTTATTACTCTCAGGCAAACTAATAGGTAGCTTTGGCTTAGGAGGTGGTCTGTCCACTCTAATGGCTAATTGTTTACAAGCTGATGTCTGTTAAGCACAAAGGTGTTTTGTTGCATAAAATCTTATGCAGAATATGGAGTGTACATAAGTACATTTCAACAATTAAGCCAGGGTAATTACATGAGCAATTAGTGGTACTGAAAACATATCTGCAGTACTTAAAACTTACTAAAAACAAATCAATGGTACTAAAAAATGCCACTGGTACTAAAAACTCACTAGTGGTACAAAAAAACTCGCCACTTGTACTAAAAATGGTACACTGATGATATTAAAATGTCAAAATGTCATTGATGTCTATTAATTCCTAATGGTACATTGCAAGGGTCACTGCTACAAAGTTCAAGAATTGGCTCATGTACTAATTAACACAAGTGGAATTTAATAAAATGATATAAAGGGGAGTTAACAATAACAACATTACAATCCATAATTAATCTGAAATTTCATCTAAATTTTTAGAACGCAAAGACTAATCAAACTTGATAAAACAGAGAAAAAAGTTTAAGCAAAAGGATGAACCAAAAACTGTGTTTCTGTTTCTCAATTATGTCACTATGTACGTGTGATATATGTCGATTAAAATTTCAATTGGGGGAGTATTTTAAATTATTAGAATTCGACGTTTGACAAATATTTAATTGAGCAAAACGAAGATAATTCAACATAACCAACAGTTGCACCATAATTCATAACACCAGACAGAATCTAGTTAACCGAATTTGTTCATACAAAAATATTAACAAAAGTAGTCACAAAAATTGACATGAAAATTTGTAAGCTGGATCTACAATCACTTAAACATAATAACACCAACTTAAATTAAAATAACCCCTTAACAGTAGATTATGGCACCTCCTCCCCGAACAACATCGTCTAGTCCTCCAGGTCCGACTCTTCTCAGAACACGCGTCGTCGTTGTCGTCGTCGTACCCGTCCTCGAAAGCCGAACCGCTAGAGGAAGGCGAGGAAAGACCAGGGTTGTCTGAGTGAGACTGAGAGGATGAAGAGGAATTGCTGGTGGGGGATGATGAGGATCACTTGGACGATCCCTCCAACGACCCGGAGTCTTCCGTGGCGTCAGGCGACGCCGGTGCATCTTGAATGACGGGAAGGGTTGGGGCCTCCTCCTCGTCATCGGGAATGATGATGGGGTTCGATTCTTCACCATCGGGTGGTAGAACGATAGTGGCTGTTGGTTGGGCTGCCATTGTGGGGTTCAATTTTAGGTTTTTTCTGGTTTTTTTGGGTGGGAAAAAGAAGAAATACCAAATGATTAAACAAAATTGGGTTGAGTGATAGTTATTTACAGAACAACCACCGAAAACCTTCATCACTGTTCACATCAATTGTCAAGAATGATGATTACTTTTGACTGGGTTCAATTTTTGCATGGGGAAGATCAACACTGTACTATTTATTATGTGATATATATACCATTCAATTACCAATTTATGCTATTATATTTTAGATAGGTATATACCACGTAAAACTAATTAAAATTTAACATGTATTGTTACCTTTTAGAACTGAACCTGCTTCGATCAATGAACTATGAAACACACAAAATGTTGCATTATTTATTAGTTAACTCTATTAATCTTCAATCACTACTACAAAAACCCCCTAATAAGTCGGACTTTTAGAGTAACCTGTACATAAGGTGCGACTTACAAACCTATCGAGTCGCCTCATACTTATTAAGCAACTTGTTATGTTGGGGTTAAAATCAACAAAGCACCTAATGAGTCGCCTAATATATATGAGGCGACTTGATAGGCTAACAAGTCACCCTATATATGCATGCGACACTATAACCCGACTTATTTGGTGGTTTAAATTAGATTTTCAAAGTCACCTGTACGTAAGGTGCGACTCAAAAACCTGACGAGTCACCTTATACATATTAGGCGACTTAATAGGTGAGTTTTGATAGCTATAACTCTCACCTCATGAGTCGCCTAATATGTATAAGGCGACTTATTAGGTTAATGAATCGCACCTTATATACAGGTGATTTTGAAAATCTAATTTAAGCCACCGAATAAGTAAGGTTATAGAGTCACATGCAGATATGATGCGACTTGTAAACCTATCAACTCACCTCATGTATATTAGGTGAATCGTTAGGTGCTTTGTTGATTTTAACTCCAACTTAACAATTCGCCTAATTAGTATGAGGCGACTCGATATGTTTACAAGTCGCACCTTATATATAGGCGACTCTAAAAGTCCAACTTGTTAGGTGCTTTATTATATGACCACTACCTAAGAAGTCGCCTAATACGTAAGACATGACTCGATAGGTTGATTCTTACAATACATTTAAAATACTTACAATATCATATATACATATAAAGTAACTTTGACACAACGGCAAGAACTTCAAACTTCCATGCAAAGAACAAGAGATCAAGCATGCTAAGTAGCATAAACATTGACATTATATGAGCAAATAAAAGTAGTTGGAAACAAATGTTGATTTTTTACGTGTCGCCTCTTTCAACACAAGTGACACCATAGATTAACCTATGGAGTCGCCTCTTTCAACATAAGTGACACAATAGCTTAACCTATAGAGTCGCTTAACAACTAATAGGAAACTTATATAAAAGCTATCGAGTCGCCTTTGAGGCTACTCCTAAAGTTGGAAGCTATTGTGTCGATGGCTGTAGAGTCGCCTTTGTTAGGTCATTTACAGGCGACTCAATAGGGGTTTATTTTGTAGTGAATATCCAAACAAATAAATTTAGTACATCTATTGTGGGTGTATTGGGTGTTTTTGTTTTTATGTAATTTTTTTTAATTTTTTATTGAATTCCTCAGATTTTGGTTGAAATAACCAGGCTGCAACAAAGTCAGTTTTTTTGTATATCAAACATGATTTATGTAATTTTGTTTACAAAAAACAAAATATAAATATAGAGAAAGTTACCTTTATAAGTTTTAGAGATCCTATACACAAATTTTTAAAACAAATATGATTTATTTAATTTTTCCAAAAAAAAAATAAAAATAAAGAAAATCCTATCTAAGTTTTTGTTGTTAATATTCGTGGGTATATATTTTTTTGTGCCATGAGCATTTCTTAAAAAAAGGAAATGGGAAGGCCCTTGTTGTGCCATTTAATTATACATCTCTCCCTCTCAATTAAATGACTTTCTCACTCTAAATCAATTAAATGACTTTCTCCCTCTAGATATCTTTTACTTTACTTACCCATTAAGTATAATTATTGAAAATCATTTTGTATCAATTCCAACTCCCTTAAATGTAATGAATTGAGTACAGTGTGTCCTCAATATTTAATGAAGTGCGTAGTGTCCTCAATTTGTTTTTGTACCGTGTATTTCATAAGATTAATCGTCCAAATCCCTGTTAGTACAATATGTATGTAAATATTTTTAAGTAGTGTTTTTACTACGAAGGTAGACAACGTTATAATATATTAAAATTGAATCTTCCTTTCCCCCACTTTATTTTAACGCCTTTCAAAATTCTAAAGTAATTGAGGTATAAGTACAAATATCTACTTCAAGTTTTCAGGAATGTACCATGGAAAAAAAAGATGGGAAGGCCTTTAGTTGTTGTGCCATTGAAATGACATCTTCCTCTCAATTAAGTTCTCACTCTAAATCCACTCACTACAAAATTAATTCAATATAGCATCAACTAAAATTTGTTGCTATTCACCAAATATTCATTGCCAACTCTATTTAGCAACGGGTTGGAAGTGAAAATTTGTTGTTGCTAAAAGGCTTATTGTCATGGGATTTTGGCTACCAGTTGCAAGCCATTTTGTTGCAATATTGCATCCATTTAACTATAGTTTCCATGATGGTTGTTGTTTTTGGTGCATTCGTTGCCAACTTTGGCAACACATTACCATTGGTCGTTGCTAAAATTAGCAACAAATTATTAATGTTAGTTCCTAAAATAGCAACAAATTATTAATATTGGTTCCTAAAAATAGCAACTAATTATTAAAGTTAGTTCATAAAAATATCAACAAATCATAAATATTGGTTGCTATCAACACTATGAGACAAAAACCTAATCCCTATTAGCAATTCGGTTCAACCCGATCCCGGCCTTTACCAATCTGAAATCTCACTCAGGTCAGGTCAACTCGGCTCGACTTTGCATGTAAGGCTCTTTGAATCCCCAGTCTCAAGAATCGCAGTTGGTAGGGGTCGAACTTGTGACCTCAAATTCACATGGTGAATCTCTTACCAACTATACCAAGTACTACTTGTTTACTTCTATGCATATAATTTATAATAAGTGAACGAAATATTAGAGATGAAATTGAGAAATTTTTCTCTAAATTAGGGACAAAATCAAAAATCCATCTCTAAATTAGAGACGAAATTGAAATCCGTCTTTATTTGATGTCATTATAGCAACAAATAATAAGAAGAGTGTCTTCAAATAATTTTATACATAATAGCAAAACTGACCTACATATAAATTAACAACAAAATGTAACACAACTTGTTTCCAATGGCAACAAATAAAAGAATACTTTATCATCTAGCAACAATAGTTTAGACGACTTGTTTCTAATGGCCACAATTCAAAAATTAATTGCCTTTGTTTGTTTCTAAATCAATACAAATAAAATATTTGTTGCCATAGTTTGTTACTATATGGCAACAAGAGAAAAATATGATGCCATCTAGTAACAACTAGTAAGACAATTTGTTTTAAATAGCAACAAATAAAAAACATGTAGCCATTAATTATTAAAAAACTAAAGCATAAAATGTCGCTTTTAATTAGGCAATGAAAAAAATTATATTCTTTGCTATTTAGCAACGTTTTAAAAATTTGTTGCCAAACTTAGTTGCTAAAAAGCTTTTATTTTTGTAGTGACTAAATCTCTCACTCTAAATTCAATAAAACCTAAACCCATTCTCACTCTAGATATACATTACTTAGCTTTGAAATTCATTAAATTTATCCCAACTTCCGTTATGAATTCTAACACGTTAAGGGCGTCCTCAACATTTGTGGTACAAGTAGTTAATAACTAAACCGTACTCATTCAATTAAAGCCGTGAAATTTTGTTGGTTGGTCTTTTAACTAATGGTTTTGGTATGAAGGTGGACAGTAAGTATGTTGTTATACCTATAAAGTGTTAAAATCAGTCATAAATCTTATCTTATATGAAAAGATCCAGGGTAATCAAATAGTAAAGCACTAAAGCGTAATTATTAGAATCATATATCATTTTATATAAAATATATAGTTTCATAATTCCAAAATTTCAGTTTTAATTCTCCATCCCATACAAATCAAAACTCTTCATAGAATAAATTGTAAATTATCTTCATTCCCATTTTGTTTTTATGTCACCGCAGTCTTACATAATTCTTAAAAAATAAACTCCCAAGCGTTTTCAATGAACTTGAAATAATTAAACATCACAATCAACATGAACATTAATAACATTTCACTTAATTAAATAACTAAAACATACTCAAGACATTAAATAACTAAATCAACGATCTAAGATCAACTAATGTCCATAATGTCCTACTGAAAAAAAAAATTTAAAAAAAAGATCATAACCCCCCCCCCCCCCCCCAAACAAAATACTTAAAACCTAAAAAATATCAATTCTCAAAAATACCAATTTCAATTGCACAACTCATTTAATTACAATTTCACAATAACACACACAAAAACATACTCCGTAACAAAAAATCATAGACTCCATCAAACGTTCTTTAAAATTTATTTCGTTTCAATAATTCATAAATCAACACTAATTAATTTCGAACGTTTGTAATCCCATAAAATGACCAATTACGATATTTATAAAGTGCTGCCATATGAAATCAATCATGAACAAGGAACAAAAACCAGTAATAATACTTTAAGTAATTAAGATAAATATGAAAAGAAATTCGATTAAAAGAAAAAAAATATACAACATACTAAAAACAAAGTAACAACAACACCACAAATAGAAATTAAAAGTTCAACAAACAACAAAAACAAAAACAACTTAAAATAAAAAACTAATAACCATATAATCCAGGAAAAGCTTCATCAGGAACCTCCCAGTCATTGCTGGCGTCGGACTTTTCCTCTTCCGACGGAACATAACTCTCGTCGAAGGACTGACAACCACCACCGGAGTCCGACGACCCCCAATTCACGCTGTGAGAGGGCGCAGGGCCGCCAGAGGAGTAGGAGGAGGAGGAGGATGAAGAGGAGTCTGTCTCCGTCCTCTCGGAATTATCATTCTCCTCCTCCTCCGCCTCTGCAGCAGCGGCAGGGGTAGGTACAGGGGCGGGGGCAAGAGCGGGCCCATCAGGGGCAGCAGCAGGGGTGGGGGGGAGCAGCGGCCGCAGGGGTGGGGGGGAGCAGCGGCCGCATCAGCGGCAGGGACAGTAGCGGGACCATCATCATCGTTCGCCAAGACGATTGGGTTGTAGATCATGTCTCCGGGCATGACGACGTTAGAGCCTGTGGATTCTTCGACGACCATGGTGGATGATGAGAGAGAACAGAGAAAGTTAAAAAAAAAAGTAGAAAATGAATAAGAAAGTAGAAGTTTAGAATGAAGATTGTGAAATGGTGAAGAGAGATGACTGATTATATATAGAAATAATGAAAACCCTTCATTCGTGTCTGTTCACTTCACTTCCTGTGATGATTATCCAAAATCCTTGGTTTTGGGTTTATTAGTGGGATTAGTAGTAAATGCATGGGGAAGATGAATTATTAAAACTGAAATTATACCATTAACTTTGTGAATTGTACTAGTACTTAGTGATATTATCATATTGAGAGAGTACTACTATTTTGTTACGTGACAATAGTTAAAATTGATACCTAATCGTACTTTAAATTATTTAATAATAATATCAATATGTGAAATATAAGATACGGAGTATTAAAATTGAATTAATTCACAATTGACAGCACTTAATACTGCTATGGAACTTATTAAAAATATTAAAGCAATAAATTGAAAAACTTTTTGGAAAAAAAAAATTTTAAATTGTTTACCAACTTATACAAAAATAATTAAGAGTGAGATGTTTTTTAAAAAAATATAAGAGGCTTAAAAACAATTGAAGAGATAATTGCATTGTTTATCGTGAAGAGTTTCTTCGTTTGACGCACCAAACGTCACCCTTCTTCATTACATCACCATTACAGCATAAATATGAGGTTTTCTTCATTAATTCACAGTACAAACCCATTTTTTAACTTTATTTAGCAAAATTTCTCCAAATTCTCTCTTTAATCACTTCCCAAAAATGGCTAAGAACAACAAGGCATCCACTTCGACCAACACTCAACCAGAAGACAAAGAATCTTACTTGCAAAGGCGGGTGGAATATATAACGGTGGAGTTGTAGTGAATGGACACCCGTCGTGCAAAGAAGGAAGCACAAATTTAGGAAATGATAGCCTAACTCAAGGAAGACATCGACAATAACCAGAGTGAAGGGAAACAGAGCCAAGGGAGAAATAGTGTGGATTGTATTATGGTGGAATTGGAGTGGATGGAGGGCCCCCGTGCACAGAAGGAAGCACAACTTGAGGACATGAAAGCTCAACTGAAGGAGGAAATCGAGAAGAAACAACGTGAAGGCAGAAAGAGGGAACCAAGTTTAGATGCCTCTGAAGAACGGGTTGGTAAAAAGCACAAAATAGAGGAAATCGAGAATGCAGAGGAAGTTGAAGGGGTTGCACCTCAAAATGCAAAGCAGCCAGAGCCATAGGAAACCAATGACGCCGATGATGAGGATGATTCAGGTTCTTCTTCATCGTCAGATGAGGATTCTGACGATGATGACTTTGACGATGGTGGGGCAGAATCGCATCCTTTTTACATCTCTGAGGGGGATGACCAGGATCCTGATGATGACCACATTCTTCCGCTTTACATCTCTGGTTCTAGTACCGATGTTGGCTCTTCCCCCAGTTCTAGCAACTCTAATGCAACCAATCGCTCTCCCCACAACTACTTCAACATGTTTTAGCCCTCCTTTTTCTCTGTTTTAAGTTTCATTTTCAGAAAACTTTATTTTTTTGTGGTCTGGATTTGATGGATTATTGTTTTTGAATTGGCACCATGTATGGTGTTTGTGTATATTTTGTGGTTTTTGTCTATTGGGAATTCTAAACTTATTTTAGTATGTTAATATATATGTTTTAGTATGTTTTAGTAGTTGATTTTAAGTAGTGAGTGATTGCTTTTTGATTTGTTATTAAGCTATATTTCTGTTGTGATGATCAGTAATGATGGAATGATTTGTTTGGGATGATTGTCATGTTTTTTAATCTTAGGATGAATTACAATATAATGTATGCAACAACAGTGTTTTGACACTCTGTTTTCTGTTTGAAGCCTTATATATATGAATAGGAGTTTGGATAGAGCTTAGCCTTTGCCACCAAAAAAACTCCCGCCACCCAACTTTGTCTTTTTCTAAAATGAAAGTCTATGCCTGGATTTAGTTACAGTAAAACTTTACCATCCTCTAGTAACACATGGTATGCCATTAATGAATGCCATTGAAACTGAATTTGTAGATATTAGAGTACCTCTACTGCAGACTAATAAGAACCTATTACTTGTCAGTGAGACATCTATGCAAGTGTTTAAAAATGGGTTAGAGTACAAGGTAATAAAGGTAACTGTAAGAAGGGTGTGCCCATCGTAGGAGATCCTTCTCCTTATATGCTCATGGCCCTTTAAAAGCCTAGGACTTTACACTTGTCAGGATGTATTAGGATTTGAATTCCTGACTGTTTGGGGGACCTCGAATTAGAGTTGATCCTATTAATACGCTTTTTTGTAAGAAACAATTAAGGAGTTGCCAATGAGTTTTAGGGAAACTCATAAACCTCGTTCATGCCTTTCTCCCAAGTAGAGTTCAAGGGATATTTAGCATGAATCATAAGTTAACCCCATGCCGAAATTGGCCTACGTGTACCAGAAATGAGTTCGGGAGCGAGGTTACTAAAATAACATTCCTTTTAAAGAGGAATCGCTATTCTATCCCTAGTACGGCCTTTACTAGCTCTTCCTTTTTCACAATTTCATCGCCAAACAATATATGCAACAGGATACCTAAAAACTAAGTTAGTCAATTTTATTTACAAGCATTAATCAAATAGGAATTACATTGCAAAATTCGTTATTCTTATTTAATCAATATTCGTGAAAAATACAAGGAATAAACAATATTCGCCTTGTCTTAAGTGATCAAACAACAATTAATTATTCAATTCTATTCTTTAGTTAACGCAAGATACTATGTGAAATTAATTAATTAAAAGTTTGTTTAAACAAAAGGAAAAATGATTGATCTAAGTGCTCGGGAATTTACTACTTCTCCTTGCTAGATCTTCGTTTACAACACTTATGGACTCCTTCTTGTTCGAGAACCTCCACCGTAGTAACAAGTAGTAAAGATGAGTGTTTAGGATAAGAGGGTTAAGAGTACACAAGTTCACAAAGTTTCTGCTAGAGTTTCGGGTTAATTGTTGTCTGTTTAACCCTCGTATTAAGCCTCTATTTATAGGGAATGGGTGCATTTAGGGTTTCAAGTGTTCTGCCGTAACAGATGTCGCGCGCATCTGAATGTGTCGAACGCGACTGCCCAGCGCAAGTGATTTAGCTGCGCTGCTAAGGGCAACACAACTGGATGTTTTGCGCGCGGTATTATGGTATGATTCGATTTTATATTTTTACGAAATTCTGAATCTTCCGTGAGCACATCACTAAAGGTTATGCTGGGTGTCTCGCACAACCTTAAGAGTTGCGCGCGCTAGACTAGCGCAACTCATTGAGATGCGTGTGGATTTTTCTGCGGCAACTTTAATTTTTAACCTAGGCGCCTCTAAATCCGTCAAAATTAGGTTCTAATTTTGAGCTTAAGCCTAATTATGATCGGGCTTAGTTAATTTGGACTTTAATTCATTCTGTTTTGGGTTAGGCTAGATGTTTTGCATTTTTGTGGCTCAATTAGTTGTCCATAAGCATTTTTCACGTTGATCCAACACAAAGATGGTTTTATTTGTCGTCATAGCACTTCCTGTTGGGACAGGAGGCCAAAGGTAGATATCTACAGTAACTATGTATTTTTTAAATGGATTACTAATAGTTGTTGCCTCGTTTACCTTGTGTGATTAAAGAGTCTCTAATAATGCATGAAATTGTTCTAAATTAAGAACTTAGGAGGACATTTAGTTACACAAGAAATAGTCAAGGTCTAAGGTAATTATAACTTAATCATGTGTAGCCATTTACAGTAGTTGTTAAGCTAAGGTAATTATAAGTTAAACATATGTAGCCATTTCTAGTAGTTAAGGTGTAATTATAAGTTAAACATGTGTAGCCATTTCTAGTAGTTAAGGTGTAAAGGTAATTATAAGTGCACCTTAGCCATTTCTAGTATCTAAGCTATAAGGTAATTATAACTTAAACATATGTAGCCATTTCTAGTAGTTAAGCAAAGTCAAACTCATTCAAACAAAGCTTTTTGAATCAAATGAAAGTCAAACACATTCAAACAAAGCTTTTTGAATCAAATGAAAGTCAAACACATTCAAACAAAGCTTTTTGAATCAAATGACAATCAAATGCATTCAACAAAGCTAATTGAATCAAATGAATGTCAAACTCATTCAAAGAAATCTTTTTGAATCAAATAAAGTCAAACACATCCAAACACAGCTTTTTGAATCAAATGAAATTCAAATGCATTCTACAAAGCTAATTGAATTAAATGAAAGTCAAACACATTTAAACAAAGTTTTTTGAATCAAATGAAAGTCAAACACATGCTAACAAAGCTTTTTGAATCAAATGAAAGTCAAATGCACTCAACAAAGCTAATTGAATCAAATGAAAGTCAAACACATTCAAACAAAGCTTTTGAATCAAATGAAAGTCAAACACATTCAAACAAAGCTTTTGAATCAAATGAAAGTCAAACACATTCAAACAAAGCTTTTTGAATAAAATGAAAGTCAAATGCCTTACACTATGTATATGTTAATAAGATGGAACCCATAAAAACGTACACCTTGTTGGTCTTTTGGTTATGATTTTTGGTCTATTTATTTTTGGTCTGACAGTTCTATCTTAGACTAATCATCAATAAACTAATACTTTAATACATTAGGATAGTAATCCATTATTATAAGGTCATGTCGTCGCGTAAGATAACATCGCTATCTCAGTCCCACTTTGTAAACATTAAATCCTTTGAGTGTTGTAAAAGGAGTACATTTAATAATATAAAGTAGAAAATTTGTTTAAGTAGTAAATGTTTCTTCTCTCTCTCTCTCTCTTTCTAATTTCTCACTCTAAATGTATTCTCTCTCTCTCTTTGATTTCTTATTTTAAATAATTACATTTTAAATATTTATCTGTACTACAATTCATTTATTGAAACTAGTAAATTCAGTAACGGGGTTTTGCCTTATTAATTTAAAAAAAAATAAAACCTTGTTATGAGTGTCCATGACTTATATGTTACTCCCTCCATTTCATAATGTTAGTCCCATACACTATTTTGGGAGTTTCAAAAAGATATACCCATATTGAATATGTTCCATTATTAACTTAATTTTTTTTAGAATTAATTGGTTGTGGATTGATGACATGACTCTAAATAAGGAAATCTCTACCTTGAATTATGCCGTTATGATTTATGTTTTCCCAAAAAAAAATCAAAAAACTTAAATAAGTTAAACTAATTATGAATTATTTTGTAATTTAATGTTAGATTCCAAATATTCATTTTTTCTTATTTTATGTGATTGATTATATATGGGACTAACATTATGAAAAGGAGGGAATAATAAAAATTTTCAACAAGTGGGCAAAATAAAAACGTACCTTGTTGGTCTTTCGGTTATGATTTTTAGTCTATTTATTTTTGGTCAAAAAGTTCTATGTTAGACTTGAATTACTCATCGTTAGTTAAAGTGGCATTGTCACGCCCAATTTATAGGAAAATATTTAAATGTAATAAAAATATAAGATATAAAACATTAATTAACTAATACATTCGGACAATAACATATTATTATGTCATCTCACGCAACATTATTTCTTAACATCGTACCCTCACATACGTCCTCTACCCCAGCACTAGTAATTTTAAATACACATGATCTCCTTGGTAAATGCGCATGCAGATGGTTTACAACGCACAACACTCTATTCGTACAGCTGTTGAATGAGCCATAGCCCCTTTCACCTTCCTTTCCAGAAGTGTAGGTCCGTAGCGGTTCCCCATTCGATTTGGCAACGTCAACTTCATTCACAACTATAACTGCTAAGTTGTAAACCTTTGCCATATTCCCGAACCTTGTAATCACTCTTTTTAGAGCCGAATCCCGTCTTTCATATCCCCTTAATGTGTTGTCATGGTCATGCCTAAACAAGGATCCTATAGAGTCTAACACAACGACCCTCGTATGTCTACAAGTATCCAGGGAGTTATTTATCTGTTCCTCAAACTGTGGTACAACCAAGTACAACTCATCAACGTCAATTATCTATTTCACGAATATGTTTTCCATAGGATTATCGACCTGACCAAGTGACCCTTGCCTTAATTCTGCTATTTGTGCTAGCCTCTTCACATGAAAAGGGTTTACCACTTGTATGTACAAAGCTGACCCAAATAACCCCCTGCTTGTAGGCACTTTTTGATATACAAGACAAAGTTGGAGACACAATTGTGTTTTCCCACTTCCACTCTCGCCATACATTTATGTCACCAATCCGGTGGGGATCCCTCCCATAAGAAGGGAGTCTATTGCAAGACAACCCGTCTTGAACTTATGATCTCATATCATTACAATGAAGCCTAAAACATATCAGTAGTTTTAATAATCATGCACATGAAATTGGTCTGTTACAATTAGGAGGAGTGAAAATTAAAACCAAACAATTGTGGCAATAAAACATTCAAATTACAAAATATGAAACCTTAAATTGCGGTACCATTACATAGGGATAGATCCTAAAGTCTAGAAATACAGAAAATTAGGGTTGCTTCTCTTATTCTCGAACTCCCTCTTTGCATCTTCAAGATGTTGCACATACCAGGCTGGGTAGTCGCAATACCTAAACGGATCAGCAATGACTAACTTCAGTTGTTCCATCTCATCTAATCCATTCTCCGCTAACATTTTACTCTTAAGCACCATGTACTCGTCAGTCTCCTCAAACACCAAAGTACAAACATCTTCTTTGGACAAATTTAACCACTCAAAGGTCACCCAGATATTACCCGGGTTTGATGAGAAATCCCTCCCTAGAAGGAGGAGTCCCTAGTCCTCTCCTTCTAGTACGTGATCCCAAAATATAGGCTCCAACATGGAATACCACTGGACGAGGTCCTTAAACAAACACAAGAAATACCTCATGAATCTACACTGACTTGGGTAGTTCATGCAGTCAATCACAGCAAGTCTCTAATCTTTGAAATTAAAACTAACTGCCATTTTGAACCAATCTAGTAGGTACAGCATAAAATAATTTGCATCTTTCGTGAAGTAGCTTGGTTTGCAAAGCTTTAAAGGTGTTAAAAAAGGGTAGTTGGGATGAAAATCTATGCCATGAATTAGACCAGATATACCACTTGTTGCAATCGTAGCATATTGGTGTCGAAACATTTTTTCGGTAATACTCGTCGAATCTCCTAAACCAACTACTTACAGTACAAATAATTGTGTTATAATCATAACAAAAACAATAATAGATCAAGAATATTGCAATTCAAAACATACAACATCATCTGTAGGTCTTCGTAACATAACATGACCCAAGATTAATCATAATGCTTTTTCTAAGTATGGAAGTAATAATATTCAACAAGCTTACCACCAACTAATCACACCTTAGTCGATCTGGAAATGGCGTCTACTATTTCCCCATAGCAATAGCCACAAAATGTATTGATTTTCAGATATGTGAGGAATTATCAATTATGCGAGTTGGACTGAAATAAAGATTGTGTATGCATTGAGTGTATGCATTGAAAATTATGAAACCAACATTAAATAGATTTAAACCAACTTTCTTCTGAAGTTGTCATGTCACATTAATTGAAGAAGGTAGTTGGAAAAATGAAACCACATACTCCTTTATACTTGATATGTACTTTTTCACTCTTCTATTTAATTTCTGCACTTTGTTTACTTGTTTTCTATTTAATTGCCAATACTTTCTTTACTAGTCGAAAATTAGTTGGTAGAAGGTGAAGAAATGTTGGTATATTGAAGGAAACACATACTTTCATTAATTACTAACCTAATACTACTTTCATTTACTAATGATAGCATCATAACATCACATAACATAACATAACTAATGTCCATAATGTTCTTAGTCCTTATATCTATGTACTTAAAAAAAAAAAAAAAAAAAAAAAAAAAAAAAAAAAAAAAAACCACAAAGCAAAATTCAATAATATTTCTCAAACATATTCTGAATTTCCCAAACATATTTGTAAAAAAAAATGACCAATTACGATATTTGTAATATGAAATTAATCGTGAACATGAACGGGAAACAGAAACATTAATAACACTTCATATAATTAAGACAAATATAAACACAAATTCGATTTAAAGAAATAAATATAACATACTTCATACAAAGTAGAACCACAAATAGAAATTAAAAGTTCAACAAAAACAGAAACAGAAACAACTACAAGTATAAAACTAATTTTCAGTCGTAAATCTCATTCACCCACTCATAATTGTCGCTATCGATTGACCCTTCTTCCGAATTATGATGCACTACTGAAGGGCCTCGCACTATTGCGTCAGTGAGCTTCCATACGTGCTCGGGTGGGAAATCTTCAAAACTCGGGTCAGCCAACAACAGATCCATACACTCCATTGTATCGAACCCTTTGTGCTCAATCATCTCATTTTTGAAGATCAAAAGTGCATCATCATCTTCTCCTAAATGAACAAACATGTCCTCCTTGGAAAAGTTCATCCACTCACAAGTTATTTCATAGTTTTCTTCCACCTCAATTTAACCCGAAAACTTTCTTCCCAAGACTAGAAGCCCCCAAAACCCGGTGTTGTGAACCACTATGTACGAGATCCTGAACCAAACATCTCTGTACCAGTCGTCTAGTGATTTAAACAACCAAAGAACCGTATCAAGTGACGGTAATAGTGTGGTTTAGCCATGCACTTCTTAAGGGTTTTGCAAAGCTTCCATAGATTAAAACTAAAAGCCAATTTAAAGGAATCAAGAAGGTAAAAGAGGAAACAGAACGCTTCTTTCCTAAACTTACGTGGCTTATTGATTTTAAGCGGTTTCAAGAAAGATGGTTCGGGGTGGAATTGAATACCTTGGATGCTTTGCTCTCCACTCCTTGTTAAGGTTGCAAGAAAATCTGGAATAATCATCTTTCCCAAACGTTTCTCCACTGTCATAGCCCCTATCCAGTCCTTGACATCCCATTGTTCACCATCCTTTAGAAATTCCATTACGTCTTTGTCATTCGTGGCTGCATCATGTACCTCAGTCTTGACCGAGTATTCCTCCACTGCTTTTCCCTTGCCTTTCTCCTCGTAAGTTAGGCCACGGGCTGGTTTGTATCGGTTTTGGTCGTTCATTGGATTACGTGACGGCCTACTACCACCGTAAAAGTCAGTTTGGGGTGTGGTATCCATGGTTGTCTAGCCAAGTGTTTAAAAGAAAAGGTTTTTTAGTGAAAGCTTTTTAGCGGAAATATAGTTGATATGTTTGCTATGAAGGAGTAACTCCTACATCTATTCAGTCATCATATATTTATTTCAGCGCGAAGCTCAATGGTTGTACTTTCTATTAAATGTCTTTACATAAAGCTGTGACTGTATGTGTTTACTTTCTCTTAAATCCCAACATAAGATGTAAATATACCAACGTAAGATGTTAATATACCAATACTATGTTGCACATATAACAAGATATAAACTCAACAAGAAAACGTGTGTATTTATTACTGTTTCAAATGTAATTCAGTTTACGAAATTCCTTTTTCATGATACAACCATTGATCACATTTACACCAGCATAACATATCTTAAGTTGTCATGTCATGTGTGAAGTTGTCTAAACTTTATTACTTTTCAAACCATAATTTAAATATGATAAAAGGAGAATAACACAAGTTTTTATTGCGTATAAAAAATTAATCCGTTCCCTTATGTCCACGAAAATTTATATCACAGTTGATACAACATTGTAAAGTGTTACCTTTAAGTATTTGGGGCTTACCCTTCCTTCCAAATATCTATTTTTTTTCCAAAATTAAATTAATTATTTTTAAAACGAAATACCATTGACAAATAAATATCATACTCACATTCCACTAATATAGACCAACAATTAACATTCTGAATACTTATACTAACATTTACCATATAGATACCATAATCCTTGAATTTACTATACAAAATACTAAATTGTAAATACTAAATTCTAAAACATTCCAACTAAGTCATGAAACATCTCCAAACTGGAGCCGACTCCAAAATTAGTCCTCGACATTGTGAACAACAACAACAAAAGAAACAGCATTTTCATCATCACCCACAATCAAACCGAGTCCGACTACACCACAAGCAACGCCGAAAATGTAGGTCTTAATTCATTTTCATCATTGTGAAGTTCATCATACAACAGACAGTCTCGGGCAACATCTAGCCTCCTTTGTCATAAGAATGGCCATATCAATCCACAAATAAGACAACAAAACAAATGTCCACCCAAATTTGGATCATACCACACCAAAACGATGAGTGAACCGGTACGCGTATTCTTTAATACCCAACAGCATGATCACACCACAGCTTTGAGTGCACATAAAACACAACCAAGCAACATTTACAAAAATAACACATACAGATAACCAAGCAACTAAGGGTTGTTCTTACTTGTCATACGGTTCTAAGATTTTTACAACATCAGTTTTCCAGTCTACAAGTTTCCCACCTTCCCATGTGCTGTCACAATTCTGAAAAATAGCATCAATGTTCGGCGCCTTTGCATACATAACATAGAAAATCACATTTATGCAATACCACCTCTAATCAATTAATCTTATACTTACCAGCTTTTCAAGGACATCTTTGTGTCGCGTAATAGGATCAGAGAACACGGTATCTATGTACCATAAGCACTCATCCGATCCCTAAAATCCACAGCAAGACACCACCAGTGCTCCTTTTGCAGAACCAGTACAAAACCTACCCCAAAAACCACTCTATTAATCCAATAAAGAATGCACAAAATCATATTCAAACACATATACACATAGCACTCACCACTCCAATGTCGCTGATAGTCAGGCCTTTGAAACTTTGGCCATACTTCTTCGCTGCAACATCAGGCGCCTCTACTTCTTTTATTAAATGGTCCTACACAAACAATAAAAATAAATAATAAACAATTTCAGCCAAATGATTCCTTTTTACACTAGTTTCAATATTACACAATTATATTAACATTATTTATTACCAAGAACGAATTATCTATCATAATTCTCCTTCAGCTACTCGTGTACATAGCAGCCCATTGTTTGGTATACAGCTTAGCTACTGTCCTCGCGTATTGGGTGCTCACCCGTTCTTGCATATTCTGAACACCATGGCAATCCCCAACTGTTGCATCTATCCCGTCGCACGGGATCAGTGATACTCCCCTACAATACAATGATGAAAACATTACATTAACACACCAACCAGATGTAATTTAACCTTTAATTTTCGACAACTACCCTAAAACTTACTCACTTATACCATCAGCCCTAACTTTCCAATTCTTTAACAACGTGTTTACATTCCGCTCCACAACGCCATAATTCTTAAGCTTCTGTGATAGAATGACCTCACTCTGCGGTCGTTTACTAGCACTACCAGTCCTACCCCTCTCTCCCTTCCTTGGATTCCCTTTCCCCCTAAAAGGACTGTTGTCCTCGTTTTTTTTTTTTTTTTTTTTTTGCTTGCCCTACACAGGTTCACCTTCTTTATCCCCATCCCCCACCTCACCTTTATCTCCCAGACTCTCAGCATCAGCACCATTACCTTTGACAGCATTAGCAGTAGTCTTATTCTCCTCAACACCACCAGCCTCATCAACCGCATGATATTTCCTATTGCCCTCTCCTGCATTCTTTTACCCAACTTCAACATCATCTCCCGAATTCTTCTCTCTTACATTCTTCTCCCCATCTTCTGCGTTATCTCCACCACCATTTTTTTCACTATCATCTCAAGATTTCTTCTCTCCCATTCCAATCTCTTCATCCCTATCTACTGGATTCTTATTCCTCCCTAACCTTGCATTCTCTCCTCCTACAATCTCTACAACCAACCTAGCATTCTCTCTAGAATTCTTATTCCCTAACCTTACATTCTCTCCTCCTGCATTCTCTACAACCAACCTAGCATTCTCCTCACCCAACCCAACAACCACCCCTTTAGTCTGTATGCTCTGAATCACCTCATTTATGGAGGATAAATTGTCATAATCCATCATAATAGGATCACCTGCCACGATCCTATTACCTAAATCCAGGTCATCCCATTGAACACTTTTCTTCTAAGCTGCTGCAACAGCCCCCTTTGTCATCAATGCAGCCTGTACAACTACACTCAATCCCTTCAAAGGTTGACTTCCCCTACTACTGTCACTTTTCACCCTTTTCCTTGAAAATGTCATCAGGCAGCGCTTGATTGATTCCTACCGAGGAGTCAAGGCTTTCACTACTTGCACAATCTCAACCAGGATTAAAAGACATGCAAAACTGAAATATCTATCAACATCAACTACAACCAACATCGCATACCTTTCTAACAATCAGATCCTCCATTGAGCATCCAGCAAGCTCCTGCGGTAACCTCCTATCCCTCGTAAGGCGAGGATGGCGCTCACTGTATACAACATCAATGCACTGTACACATGAATATCAATACACAACCAACAACAACACCATAAATAAATACAGACCAATGACAAGCCTAAGCTTACCTTTAACTTCCCATAATCACCAGACATCCTCCTGTCTTTTTCAATAACACCGCTCACTCTCTCCTGCGTCCATACATCAATCCTCGGCATCTCACCCCATGAATTTGGAGTCAAACTCAAATGGTCCACGTAAAACAGCTGTAAAACAGCGTACACCCACAACCAGTAAGAAAGCCATACTTCCCAAACTTCTGCTGAAACTTTATTTGGTATGCCATCAGCTAATCATGGCTAAACTCTGCCCAATTGTACAGCTCCGCATCATGAGCTACCTCAACGACCGGCACCAACGAGATCGACAAATTACCGCCGTCGGTTGAAGGACATAATACCTGACCTAACAAAACAACAAGAAATGCAATCCTAAAATACAACACATCATCATCATCAACTAAGGGCCCGCCTGGATAACCCCTTTTCTTCCAAACCTAACTTTATCGCATCTACGCCCTGCCTAACTAAGATGTGCGTCCTTCCCTGTGCATCCAAAACTCCAAACCACTTGCCAATCAGCCTAACTCTTTTGTTCATGTTTAATTCCAGCTTTTCACAAGTCAGCAGCATAGGCTCGCGTTTGTACGGAATTCCTAGCACACAAAGCCACTGCATGGGACTTAGAGGCAACTCCATACCATCCCCAAATCGCATCACACTACACACAAGATCCATCCTAGTATGCAACCAGTAGCAGAACTTCCTGTCTAATCGATTCAACTTCAAGTTCAGAAGTGAACCAACCCCATTTCTTGAACTGCCATCTTCCTTATTGGATTCAGTCCATCAATAACCTTGCTAAATGCATCCACGCGGCACATGACATTTGCAGGCTATTCAATTCATGACATATTAGCCAATACAACAGTAAACACAAAATGTGGTACCAACACATTCATTTCCCACTATCATAACACATATCAATGAGTGAATGTCGACAAAACACACCTTGGAACAAAAACGTGATTGGATATCTACTACCCTCTCCTTCTCTGTCACAATAACTCCAAGTGGATGATTATCAACCGCCTACATAAGCAAACATACAAACCAACAACCTATTAAACTACAAAATAAATGAATAAAATGCAAAAAACATAGCTTCATACTCTATCTCAAAATATTACCACCTGCTGTGGATCCATCACCCTAGACCTGACAACATTTATCAATTTAGCTTCCCTTGATTTCGCCATTTTCTTCTTCAACTTGCTTGCTTCAGCCCTGCCCTTACTGATTTTCCGTTCTAAATGCTGCAACTCTTCATCCTCACTAACCTGCTGATCACTACCACCTCCATCTCCACTTCCTTGCTCTGATTCATCTTCACTTGCACCCCCATCTGAATCTTCTAATAGTTCAGCCCCCCCAATGCCATGTGCAAGCAACTCGTTCATGTAGCTCACTTGATAAAGTTCAACCCTTTGTCCTTTCCTCTTTTTATTTTTCTCAGGTATGTTCTTCTCTACAGGCAATTTTCTTTTACAGCAGCAATCGCTTTATGGCTTTTATCACCAACATTTACACCTTCTTCCAACCCTGGAAGATCCTGTGTAATTTCCTTCATCGTGAGCTACAATAGAAAACATAGTAAGTAGGTATACATGTTAATTCCCCCAATTGTAAACACAAAAACACATAGTTACTCACCCCCAACTTCGCCCTACTACCAACCACTGGACGAGAAGTACCACCCTTTTTTCGTCCCATTTGTCCCTTTGCATATAAACAGTTTATATTAAAACCAATAATAACAATAGGTTTATTTCCACTCAATTTCTTAGTTTGTTAGTTTTGTAAACATGCTTTTTTATACAAGATCTCAAATGCCAACATAAGTCAACTTTGAACCAACAATCTGAATTTCAGAAAAATTGATCTTTCACATCATTTCAATTTCACCTATCTATCCAAGATGGATCTGCACATAATCACTTTACTAGCGTTTTACAAAATAACAAGTGAACAACTATTTAAGATTTAAAATACCAACATCATTCGACTTTGAACCAACAATCTGCTATTCACATCAATTGAACTTTCAGAAGACCAAAAAACCTGGTCAAAATAAATTTCATGGTTTTCCACACATCAATTACTTACTTCAACATGAAACCTGAATTACGATATTTAGGACGCACAGCCAAAATACATCAACACTAGTAGTACAACGCACATGGTGTTTCGCACATCAAAAACGCAGCTTTGTTTCACAGTTGTACAACAAAAATTCCATTACGGGAAAATTGGACATAATTACGGTTAATTTTTCTTGTATTTGCAGAAATAACTCCAAACAAAGACATCATTTATAAGAGAATAACCCTAATTAACAATAAATTTAGTACAATGCATTCAAATTTTAAAATTTTGCCACCGAAAACAAACACACGGCACACATTTTCAAAATTCTAGGGTTCCCCAAATTTCTTACCTGCATTAGAGGGAGAACGATGTCGATGCCGATGCCGACAAAGAACAACAACCACCAACCAACGAACAATCACAAACGACCGCTGACCTAGAACCGAAGCGAGAAGAACGCGAAATTGAGTGTTAGAGAGAGAGTGAGTACAGAGAGAAGGAAGTTATGTATTTTAAATTCTTTAATGGAAGATGAAGAAGGAAGTTAATGAGAGAGAAAGGGAGGTTGAAAACGGTAAACGGGGAAGGAGTCATGTGATACCATTGAAAACAGGTGAACTACATTTTTACCCTTAGTAAATGCGAAATGATAATGCTACCCCTTGCCTGAGCCATTTTCGTCTCTAGTTGCTAGATGCTAAGACAATCTTGTGAAAAGCTTTAAATCTCCTTAATGGAGGTTATATTTTATTTACTGTATAGCATCTTATGTCATCAAACTGTCATAGGAAGATTAGAATACTAATTTAAAATCATTTGCAATAACTCTTATTATTTACAATTAAGTGTAATTCTTTTCAACTTCTGTGAATTCATTCCCTATTATTAATACAATTTAATTGTAATTAAAACTCAGCTCAGCTACAAGTTGTAACTGATATTTCATTTAACATTCCAACAGTATATATAGGTGCTCTAATCTTGGTTAAATCCCTCAAGGATCCTATTTTCCTTCTCCTTAATAAAAAAAAGGTTGGTATTGTTCATTAAGTTTTGTCATTGTCACTATAAGCAATGCCTACATATTAACTAAGCCTAAATGATGCATTGTAAGCAATGTCTAATCATTAACATTGCTGAGCTAAGGCACTTTATGTATCATTCACTAATTGTATATAACCCGTGACACAGATTTGCTTGCTGTTGTCCTTAACATAAAGGAGGCCAAGAAAGTACCAACTTAAGGTGGGAACTTAATGGATGTTTGTGAATTTATTGTCACTAAACCTTATGTCTGCAACATTTACATGGTTATGGTTTAAAAATTCAAAGCTTGAAATGTTTTTATTGTTGCATCAACGTTATAACTACGACCTAACTTCAAAAATAACGGCTTCATTTATAAAAACGGTTATTACAAACACACATATTACCATTCATTCCATGATCCGTTACATTAAGAACAAGATATTTCTCACTTAACATTCAACTTAAAACTGCAAACAAACAATAGAGAGATGTCTCATCACAGTCCATTATATCCATGTCAAGTGGAGTTGTGTAAACACAAGACAAGATAATATAACCCCGAACAACTAGCCATCCCACGCGCAACGCGAGCATTGGCTGCCCTAATATTTTAAAATATGACATATAAATTAAAAATTTATCTTAAAATTCAATAAACAACCCGGGCATCGCACGGGCACAAAACTAGTTATCCAATAAAATTACAAAAACAAAATCATGAATACAATTATTATTATTTTTCTTAGAAAGAAATTATCATAATAATGAAGTACTTGCTTCAAAAACTCATAAATGGAGAAGAGAAAAGGCAAGAGAAATAGAATTCAGACCTAAAATTGATTTGGGGTAGTAAGAAGGGAAGAGAGATTAAAAAAGAAGAAAAGAATTGAATTCATACTGATACGATCGTAAAAGTATATTATTTATTTATATTAAACTATTGATTTTATATTGACATTTGATAATTTAAGGGTATTATAAGTAATTTTATTTCCTAGACAAGAGATATTACTATTTTCATTTAATTGTTGTAGGAAGGAAGATTATGATATCAAAATGCATTTTACCAAGCTCGCATCAAAAGAAACCAAGCTTACAAGACCAAGTGAAGTCACATATTTTAAGCCCAGTAATGTTAGATTGCAATTAGCCACGTGGACCTTGAAATATACCAACTTGACACTCAGCTAAAACAAAAAAGGAAAAATAAGAGCAACTAGAAACTCCTCTCACTGTTCTTGCGGGAAAGGTAAATTCCTTGAGCGAATTTCGCGGGTCAAGCAAAAGGTGATAAAGATGAAAGCAGATAATTATTGGAGCGAAAGAATATGGGGGAATAGGAATTGTGTCGGCTAAACAAGCTAATGATGCGTTCCTCACAAAACTAGGTTGGCGGATGTTAATGGATTCAAATGCTTTATGGTCTAGAGTTCTACGAGCCAAGTATTGCAAAGGTCGTTGTGATGTGGATATGTTTGTTCCTAAGGCAGGAATGTCGAATGTTTGGAGTGGGGTTATGGAGAATGTGAAAGTTCTTGGTGAAGGAATAAAATCAGCCGTAGGTAATGGTGAACGCACTCTTTTCTGGGATCATCGACGGGTAGGAGAAAATTTTGAGTAATGTTGTGACTCAAACCCTACCTATAGAGCTGGCAGGAGCGATAATAGTAGAAATGTGGGAAGCAAGGGAGGGTTGGAGATGGATTATCTTTGCCCCATATCTTGATCAGGATACTCTTAAGCTAATCTAAAGCTATGAAGTGAAGTAGGATTCTAATGCAGGAGGTCTAGTCTATTGGAAAGGGGACTCTAAACGGAGATTCACTATTAAACCAGCACTAAGTATAATGAGGCGTGAAACAAGCAATGTGGATGATGTCTGCTGGAATTTAGTGTGGAATGCTCCAGTACAACAAAGAGTAAGAGCTTTCATGTGGTTGGTCTGTCATGATCGTATATTGAGTAATTTAAATATGTACAAACGCAAGCTCACTGCAACCAAAATGCTATATATGTGGGGCAAACGAAGAAACAACGCTTCACATTATGCGTGACTACCCTGCAGCTAAGGCTGTTTGGAGAAAGCTGGTACACCCCACTATGTTCTTTGATTTTTTTTCAAGGCAATCTCAAGGATTGGGTCACTCACAACTTGAAGGACTCGATTCAAACTTCGGAGGACTGGGCAACAATCTTTTATGTCACCCTTTGGTGGCTTTGGAGATGGCGAAATTGCCATATTTACAATAGAGGGAATGAGATCCCTGTAGATATTGGGGCATTCATTCGAATTAGAGTGAGTGAAACCATTCGTAGCTTGCAGGTCCATCAGCAAGAAAATGGTGCTTCTCATTGTAAAAAACATGAAATCAATATAACTTGGCATGCTTCTGATGTTGGGTGGTATGTTCTTAATTGTGACGGAGCAGCTAAGGGGGGTCTAGGGCCTGCTGTTGGAGGGGCTATAATTCGTGATCACACAGGGCAATTTGTGTCAGGTTTTACAGCCAACTTTGGACATTGCAATGCGTTTTGTGCTAAAATCATGGCTGTCACTAGAGGACTGGAGTTGGCTAAAAATTTGCAGATCAAAAAGCTTGAGGTTCAGCATCAAGCTTGCGTGCAAATTTTGAAGCACGGGTAGGAAGGAGTAGGAGAAAATGCTCATGATATCAACTACTGTCAGAGAATGCTAAAAGATTCAAGCTGGGAGGTGAAGGTGACACATTTATAGAGAAGGAAATTACGCGGCGGATTGGTTGGCCAACTGCGGAGTCCCTCAAGACACTAGACTCGAACTTGTTTCTATTATTTCTGGAAAATTTTGTCAAAAATAAGCAAACATTTGCTCGGTGTTCCCAAAATAAGCAAACCTTTAGATTAACTCTAAATAAGTTGACCTTTTGGGGTATTTTCTAAAAATAAGTCATAACCTGTTAGTTTATGGGGTAATCGGTTATTTGGGTTTTTTATGCCACATGTCATAATTTTATTGGTCCTTTTTATTATTTAAATTAATTATTAAAAAACTCTTTTTCATAAAACCTTTATTTTTTTATACACGTCCTACAGTAGTACAGACAGCCCCCCTCCCCACTTTTGCTCCGCCGGCCACCGTCAATACTGTCTACACACCATCGAAATCACCCCCACATCCCATCCTTACCACCGAAATCACCACCTCTCCCAGCTCCACCCTCGAAATACCCACCGAATCCACCACCCCTTGCCTTCCCCACCATCCTAACCCTCTCCTTGTCCCCCTTCAATTCCTAAACGTCCTACACAATCAAAGTCGCAGATTCGCATATCAATAACAATGTGATGGGTGTTGTCGTGATGGGTTTTGGGATGGGTATTGTTGGGTTTCGAGGTGGGTATTTGGTGGTTAGGGTGGGGATTTGAGGTGTGTGGTGGTTTTCGGAAGATGGGTTTCGGGACTTCTGCACGGGTTAGGTTTGGTCATGGCTGGCATTTAGGGAGGGGAACAGAGTTCGTCACCGGCACTTAGGGAGGGGAAGAAAGGGGTCAGGGACCAGGGGAGCGTAAGGTGGTTTGTACGGTTGCTGGAAGGGGATGCGGTGGAGCGTTGGTATGTGGTGGTTGTGCTTTTATTATTATTTTTTTTTAAATACAGTCTAATTTTTGTAAGGAGAAAATACAATCTAATTAGTTATTAATTATAATAAGAAATAATTTAGTTAAAATTAGGAAAAAAAATGACCTGTTTGGTAGGTTGTAGGTCATCTGAATTATTTAAAGATAATACCCAATAAAGGTCAACTTATTTTGAATTAATCAATAAGTTTGCTTATTTTGGAAATATCGGGTAAGGTTTGCTTATTTTTGACAAATTTTCCTTATTGCTGTTGATTTTGGTAGGATTTTAATGGAGGATGCAAGGGGAGTTACTACTCCTCGTTTTGTACCTTCTTAATTTGGTACTCTGAGGCTGTTTGGTGGTGTGGGTTGCTGATTTGTTTTTGCTTTTGTTTGCTTGTTTGTCTTTTTCCTTTATCTTTGGATTTTATCCTCATTTGGAAAAAAAAAAAAAAAAAAAAAAAAAGATAATTATTGGAGCGAAATGCTCGGAGCTGTTGGGTTGAATCAAAGGCTAGTTTCTCATCTTTTTGTTAGGGGAGTTCTGGGGAATTATCAGATCCATATTTTTTGGGGATTTTTCTGGGCTAGGTTTCACCAATAAATTGAAGAATTTAATCTAAGGTATGAAAAAAAAACGAAGAGTAAGAAGTAGAGGAGAAGAACGAGCAGCGGATTCCATGCGAGAGAACCTGAGAGCAGTGGAGTTCGTGTCATCTTCTTCTGTAATCATCAAATTGAGTTTGGTACTACATTAGTTTAATGTTTTCTATTACTCTTTGTTATTGGATTTCATTTTGATATTAATAGTCAACGCTTGATTTCCCTATTTCATTATTAGGATTGAATTTTATTATTAAGCTCACCATTGTTAGTTTATGGCATTTGTTCAATGTTGGTACTTTGTTGCTTCGTTTAGTAACTGCTAGTATTCTCAATTCAATGTTTAATTATTTATATCATATTATGAAGTTTCTTTTAGTAAGTGTTACTGACTTACTGCTATTTCTATTTTTAGTATGTTAGGCTAGAATTGTTAGTGGGAAGGGAGATAAATTATGCATTGGATTATGGTTTTGTGAGAATAGATATGTTGTAATTCTTGGGTATTATGTTTATATCTTGATTGGATTGATAGTCTATTTTATTGGAATGAATTGGTTGAATTATATTTTAGACCGGCCATCTTTAATATAATCTACTATCTAGTTTGATTGCTAGAATTTTAACTTGTGGTAAGTAATTGTCCTTGCTAATTTCCCTTGGTAGTAATTAGGTGTTAAATAGGTGACTAAAGCTTGTTATAATGCTTAAGATTATCAACCCTTTGAGTTGCATGAGTCCGAGCTTGTGAGATCTCTGGCTTAAGTTAACTACTCCCTTGCTATTAACGCTACTAATTAATCGAGTCTAGAGAGCTAGCTTGTTCTGGATTATTAGGTAAGACAATATTCCTAGAGCTTGTTTGGTCTATTTGCAATTAAAGGAAGTTTCGAATACTTGTTTGTGTTCATTGGTTAACATTAAGATATAGTCATAATTATATAAAATTCAATGATCAATTGATACTCCAATGCTATAATACGTCTCCCGATTTCCTATTTCATTATTCTTGATCTTATCGTATTTCAATTTTTATTAGTTTATTTCTCCGTCCTTCATTTGTTATATAGTGATAATTTGATAATCCAATTTTCTACGGGAACAACCCTAGCTTACCCTACTACATTTTAAGAGGTTTTAATTAGGTTTATTTTTGTAGACACGCGACAGTCGCACCACATACCTTAATTGAATTGGGGAAGAGAGAAAGACAGATAAAGTTAAATAAAAAATAAAGATTGTTGGGAAAGGGGAAGAACATCTAGAACGAAGGATTTTTGGTTTTTTTTTTTTTTTTTAAACATCAACATAACTTAAGCAAATTACAAGTTAAGAGCAAAGCTAATTACACTAGTTTGGCTATGGTTAACCAGCAAATGTATAAATAACTTGAAGAATAGGAAAGGGAAATGAAGCGTCGTCTGGGAAGAAACAAAAGGATAAACATTAGGGACAAAAAAAATTAAAAAATAAAAAGGATGATGTGGCACTCTATATTTTTTTAAACTTTCCTGTTTTAAAATAATAGTATTGATATATTATAAAAAGTTATATTTAGAAACTATGTTTTAAGGCGTAACTAAAAGTACTCTTTAATTATATTTTAACTTATAGATAAACCTCAAATATTATATTGGTTAAAGTGATGCATATGACTAGTGTAGACACTCAAATGTGTCTCCCTAAAACCAAACCCAGTGATGAAAACCTTTCACGTCATTTGATTATCGAACGAAGTGAAAGTGTGAAAATTCTAGTGATGAGGATGTTTTTATTAAAATATCTCTTCTTTCTGTTTTTGAAAATATTTCTTTTCTCTTCCTGTTTTATGAAAACGTGCATTCCAGTTTAGTTTGGTCCATGATATGGGTCCAATAATGGTGTAGTTTGATGGGGCTTGAAAAGACCTTTCCAACGATATATTATAAGCCCAATTCCGATGAATAATGAGGAAGTTATGGCCAAAATACTAAACCGGGCTCAAACCGGATTTTACCTACGGCCTAATGATCATGTGGAGGGTCCAAAGGTTTAATCCTATTCCTAAACTAATTAGGAGTTAATTAGAAGCTTTTATGAGTTTCTAAAAGATCATAATTATCCTTTTTGAAAAGATAAAATCATAGAGTTTGAAATTGAATAAAAACTTTCCTTTTTTAAAAACTTTCCTTTTTTAAAGTCCTAATTCTAATCGAATTTAAAGATGATCAAATACAGTCAGATATTATTTTCGTGCCTCATAATCTTTATCCAAATCTTATATGTTTGGATAGATCTTGAAATTATCTTTCCAATGATATATTATAATATTAATTTCGAGCTATAACGAAAAAGATATGAATGGAATACGAAACTCTATTCAAAACTGACACCGTCCCACTATTTCGACCATATCATTTTATCTACAAAATATTTTAATCTGATTCTAATTGGGTTGGAAAGTAGACTTCAAGATCTTTCCAACGACATATTATTTGACTTATTTGGACTTCTGGATCAAAAGTTATGATAAAAACAAAATTCGCAAAAACTGCTGACCGACAAGTTTTATTTCGATTCGAATTCGGATTCTTTTCTTATTCTGCGACTCTCTTTTTTCCTATAAATAGAGGTCATATCTCCCCTTTTTTCAATCATCTACAACAACCATCTTTCTCTCTTTAAAGCTAGAAGCTTTCCTTCTCTCTATTCTTTTTCTAAACCTTCCCTCTTACACAATTCCTCATACATTAGCACTAGACACACCTAGTCAAGTTCGAAGTTGCCTTCTCCCTAGACGTGAAAGGTTATAATTTCTGAGGGTTTGGTCCCAAATCTCTATTTTAATTATTTAATTTAATTGTTTTATTTTATATTTTCCTTGAAGTTACTAACGCGTGTATTTTGTTATTAAAAAGAGATACGAGGCATCAAAGTATGTAATCTTATTGCTCTATTCTTGTGGAAAGCATGTTTAAATTTGTTTAATTCCTAGTATCATGTTAGAATGTCTTTATTGCTTTCTAGTATCATGTTTAGGGTGCTTCCCATGCTTTCTAATATCATATCAATATCATGTTAGTATCATGTTAGGGCTAAAGCTTTGATTTTTATTGTTTAGTGACATGCTAGGGTTTGTTATTAATCTTGTTAGTATCATGCCTAAGATCTTGCTATTAATATTATGCTTTAACATGATTATGATAATTATGATTATTATGATTGTTATTGTGATTATGATTATAATTATGATGATTGTTATTATGTTGCTTGATGATTATTATTGTTATTGCTTATCACGCCTTTTATGCATGCCTAAAGGGAATTTGTACTTGTAATCACGCTTAATAAGATAATTAATAATCTTGTTTAGGATAATATGATTATAATTCAAGTGATCACCAATAATAGTTTTATTTGTGCATTAAGTTCAACCAACATAGATAAACAGGTTTAGGGTTAATCTGTTGATTGCATGTTAGTCAGAAAGCACACATGAATACGAGAAGAATAAAGTAGAAGCCTATTATTAGGGCAGGTTCAATCTCTTTTAGGTTGGATTTGTACCTTCATCCCCGAACCCTATTTGGTTCAAGACCTTTTGGAGTTGACAATCTCCTGGATCGTTAAGCGGTGTAATCTTCACCTTGTGAACGGTTTACAAGTTCCTAAAACTTGTTGGCGACTCTTTTGCTCTAACTTCCTTCCCTTTGGATGCCACCATACTTAAGTGTATGATCACAGTGGGGTTCAAGTTTGGGGTAATGCTTGAAATATTCCCTACAACTAGTGACAAAGTCAAATTGGTGCACTTAAGTAAAAATGAATGGAGTACATATTTTGGCTTACATCCAATCCAAAACTAATCCTTATATATATATAATACGGCAACCATTAAATTAAAAATAAAATAAAAAAAGATATTTTCAAAATGTTTAACTCATGCCTTGCACAGGCTAAATACTAGTATAATTTATGTCTAGAGCTATCAATGAAAAAATATAGAGTGTTTTCCCCAAATAATGCTCCAACTATTATCAATTCCGTAAATGCAGCTACACTTTTATAATTTCCTAATCTACTGTCCATGTCACCATTTAAGCATAAAACTATTTTTTTAATGGTTCGTCACAAAACCGCCACTTGAGGATTCGTTTGGCATCGCTGTAACTTTCTGTTTTTTGGTTTTTTGTTTTTAAAATCATATGATATATATAATATAATGAATTAAAAATTAGTTAAACTTATTAAAATCATGATAATTTTGAAAACTGACAATAGAAAAGTGGAAACACCTTTTTCTTGTTTCTTATTTTTGGTTTTGGGTTTTCAAATTAACATAAAACTAAAAACAATGGCAAACAAGCCTAGAGTTAGTGGTTTTCAATTGGAGGAAAACCGCCACCTCAAGTGATGGTTTCCATTTTGTGTAGTAAAAAAAAAGATCTTCACTAAAAAAAAATTTAGAGTTAATCCATGTTTGATTTCAGATGAATAATACTTGTTGAATGAAATCAAGTAAAATTAATTTAATTCCCAAAAAAAAAAAAAAACTTATTTTGTGTTGTGAAAATAAAAAATTAAGAAGGGGAAGAACAATAGAGAAGTTGTCATATATAATATGTTTCATTAATCTGGAAATTATCATAAAATTTGTAGCGCTATATCCTGTATGTGAGGATGAAGGAGGTGGCCTTGAAGACATTGGTGGTGATGAAAGCGGCAAAGGCAGTAATGTCAAACTCTACACTATAATCTCCATTTAATTTGTAGAAAGGGATTAAAACAATTAGGAATGAGGAAGAATATTGCAAAATAATTCCATGAAACTATCCAAAACCAATTGATTTAAAAATAAAATTCAAATTCCCAAACTTAATCAACAATTCCCCAAACAATTTTAATATGACAATGCTAATGGAAATTGGAAGAATGAATGAGAGAAGGGTTGAGTGATCTGATGAGATCTAAAATTTGAGTGACACTAGTAGAAAAAATGCTATTTGTATCGCCCTATTAGTAATTGGTGTATGTTATCGCCCTTTTATGATTTATCATTTATCCTATTAAAAGATTAAATACTAAATTAACAAATTTATCATATTAAAGTTATCATATCTAATGCAAAATTTTCATCATCACTTTAAATTTAGCATTTTTTCTATCTTAGATAAACCCATTTAATGTCTCACACAAATAAATATATAAATTCTGTAGACAAAAAAAAGTATATTATAAGTTTAACATCTTGAAATTATATTCTTGAATGTGATCAATGGCGATCAAGTCGGTCATAAATGTTAATTTTGCAAGGAGCAAAATTAAGTATGTAACTTATCAATTGACACAATTATCAATTGATGTAAAAAGGATGGTGGAAGGTCATTTATTATTTTTAACGTGTAACATCTTGAAAAAGTTGGTTTCACATAATTTATTTTCTTTCTATTTTTTCTTCAAGAATTGGTTTGTTTTGTTGTTTAAATGAAAAAATTTACAAAATAAAAGGTAGTGTTTATATATGTGTGAATTTTAATTGTATAAGATTAAAAAAAAATTAGTAGTACTTTGTTTTATTACTTGTTATAATGATTGAATATTAAATGTTAAATTTAAATTATTAATAGATATTTGTTCATCGCACGGACTTAATTTAGTTTATGAGATTTAAGAATTTATATCAATTGCCACATAACTAAAAAACAACAAATAGTGTAGAAACTATTAATATAATTGTTTAAAAAATCTTTATTTTCTAGATATTTGTATAAAAAATAGAATAAATAAAAATATATATATATAAAATGTGCATGACGCGGGCATTATATCAAGTTATCAATCAATGAAAAAATAGGTTAACATTGTATTTTGGAATTAAAAAATCAATCACTACATTAGCAAAATTAACGAATAAGATTTGAGAATATTTTATGTGCGTAGGTAAAATAACTACGAATTGTATTAAAATTACATTTTATTTTAGAATTTAAAAGAAAAATTAACAAATGAGATTTGAGAGTTTAATTTTACGTGCAATGTAAGTTAAAAAAAAAAACCCTACGAATAGTGATTTATGATTTAAAGTATTTACAATAAACAACCTTATACAATTTATCCAATTATTTGACAAATGAGATAATATATACAATGAAAAAAATAATATTTTATTTTAGAACTAAAAAATAAAGCCACACATAAGAATTAATGAATGATATTTGGTGAGTTAGCTAATAAAATTCACATTTTATTTTAGAAATAAAAAAATACACGTAGTATATACGTTTCAATTTTAAAAGTATATGATTTAGGATTTAAATTATTACAAAAATAAAAAAAAAAATTATCTTTTCAATTTTATCCGACTCATTCGTTGAACGATTCTAAATTGTGAGATTTTTTGTGTAAAAACTAAACAAATTTATTACATTTGGTTGCATTTTAGTTACATAAAAATAATAATTACCTTTTTCTAACCTGTAATAGCAAGTTAATCAAATATTATAGTATGTAATTTAGATAATGATCCTTTTATGAGATTTATTATGGGTAAATAAAAGCCGTAAAACATTCAATCGCCATGTAAGCAAATTAAAGTAACTAATGAAATTTGAAAATTGAATTTAAAATGTAAAAAACAACGAATAATGTTTTTTTTTATTGAAATATCACCCTCGAATCTTCAAGTAACGCCCGCTTGTATAACCTAAAAATACGTTTCTAGTTCCTATCCTACTTATAAAAATAATCAAATTTACTCTCGTGGTCACCAACCACCACACGACCACCATTCAACCACCATAACTTTTAAATAAACCAAATAATTCCAATTTTACAAAATTAATAATATTAATACTATTAACGACAATAAATAATGCACTATCGCCCTCGAATTTTCAAGTAACGCCCACATGTATAACCTAAAATACGTTTCTGCCCTAGTTATAAAAATAATCAAATTTACCTCAAATTTTTTATTGTCCACTCTCGTGGTCAACAGCCACCACACGACCACCATTCAACCACCATAACTTTCAAATCAACCAAATAATTCCAATTTTACAAAATTAATAATATTAATACTAACGATACTAAATAATAATGACAATACTAACAAAAACAATAATATTCTTAATTATAATAATACTACTGACAACAATAATTCTACTATAAGGCCCCATTCACTTCACCTTATTTTTACTGAAATGAAATTATTTTTACTAGACTGAAAATATTTTTGCTAAACTTAAATTAGTTTTACTGAACTGAAATTAATTATACTGAACTAAAATTATTTTTGGTGAATTGATATTTTTTTTACTGATTTTCTATTATAATTTTTTCTTCAAGTTTACTGTTTTTTTACTGAACTGAAATAATTTTTAATGAACTGAAATTTTTTCTGCTGAACTAAAATTATTTTTACTAAATTGAAATTAATTTTACTGAACTAAATTATTTTTACTGAATACTATTTTTTTAAGATTAAGTGAACAAGGCCTAATAACAATACAAACTACAAATTTATATAAATTCGATCTGGGGGTAAGAAGCACACATTCTAGGCAAAACTTCCATTTTTTCGCTCAATCGTGTAGGAAAACGCTTAGAAATTTCGAATCTTGGATGGTGGTTTGTAATTTTTGGACGGTTCCACATGAAATGCCTAGAAATTATGAACCTCCGTCAAAGATTCAAAATTTATGGGCATTTCCATCCAGAGCTTTCGAAAAAATTGGGCATTTTAGCCCATTTCGGGAAAAAAAAACCATTTAAGAAAAAATCAACTCAATAAACCAACGAAATTAACTCAAACAACCCACAAAATCAAATAAAAAAACAAAAATCAACACGAAATCAACCAAAAACGAACATACCTTCAATTTTATGGCCGAAGTTCATCTACTTAAGGTTTAAATGGTCATATTTGACCATAAAAACTTCAGATCTGGAGTTTGTATGTTTGACCAAAAAGACCATGATATCGCAGGAATTCGCACGAAAAGCTCACGAAAACCGCTAATAAAATACACGAAGACCATGAGAAAAATAAACCACAGGTGAGAGAAGAGGATGAAAGCGAGAAAGAGTAGACAAAAAATGAGATACGAGAGAGAAGAGGATGTGTGGGAGGGAGGAGGCGTAGGAGAGAGGATATAGGAGGGAGGAGAGAAGAAAGAGGCGTAGGAGAGAGAATGAGAGAAGAAAGAGAAAAGGGGAAGGGGCGCCCAAATTAAGGTTACCCAAGTTCTTTTTTAATTTTTATTTTAAAAGAACACCGATGATTTTGAGCCATCGGTAAAATACCGATAGTAATCATCGGTAATAATTTTTTATCCATGACTTTTAACCATCAGTAAAAAAATTTAATTTTCTTTTAAAAAAAAGGATTTCACCGATGGATGAACACCATCAACCATCGGTATTTCTCAAAATACCGATGGCTTGAAAAAACCATCGGTAATTTTTTTTTTTACTGATGGCTTTTATTGACCATCGGTATTTCCCATCGGTAAATGAGCTTATTCTAGTAGTGAACTTTGAATCTTTTCACAGAAGGAATTGATTTGTCGGCAATCGGCAATTCGACATCCTCCACGATGACCTTTCGATCCCCTTGTTCTTCCTCGGTATAAGTGTATTATTCTAGAAAGGAGTTTTGAAACATCCAAAAGGGTAGATCTACACTTTGAGATGTTTTTGTAGTGTGGGTGGTGGTGATTTAATTTGCAGGTAAAGGAATGAGGTGGTGGTGGTTGACCGGTGGTGGTGGTGGTGTTGGTTAAAGTTTTTGGAGTGGAGTGAAATGGCTAAGTTCTTTAATTGGAGATGGTAATTGGTGGGAAGAATTGTTGGAAAAATTAGGAATTTTTATACTCCAAAAACTTTATACTACGTAGATAAGGGGATCAGAAGTTGGAATTGTACTCCAACTTTTTTTTTGAAGGAAAATTGTACTCCAACTAACAATTGGGTAAGTTCGTAAATTGGAGTACAAATATTTTTTTTTTTTTTGACAAATTGGAGTACAAATTGGAGATGTAGTTTTCCTTTATTAAATAAGGGTAAGGTCGTAAATTTATTTTAATTTTGTGGGCATTATTCGGAGATTTGAGGGCGGTGCTTAACAACCCCTCAATATTTATAACTAGATGTAATCCCGTGCGATGCACGATTCTAGTAAATCATCTTATTTGATTTAAAATTTTGTAAATTTATGAAGATCATTCATTAAATATATGGATAAAATTCCTAATATCATAAGATAATTTTTTAAATTTTAACCCTAAAGTTATCTTTTGTTGTTTTATTTATTTATGTGATGCTTGAATTTAAAATACAAAACCTTATTCACTGATTTTGCTTATGTGACAATTTAAATTTTTAATTTAAAAAAGAAATGATAAATCTCGTTTTTTTATTGATCAAAATAAGTCTTTTGCCTATGCGTTTATTTAATATACTCGTTTGGTATAAAATGTTAGTCTCATTTATAATCGTTTAACTATTAAAAATTATGGGGAATTAGTCATATGAGATATAGTTTTATTCGTCTCGATGAGTACATTATTAAAATCAAACTTTTATAATATTTGTTAGGGAGAGATTAAAGATATTTGCGATCAAAAATTTGCATCCATATATGTAAAAAAGATAATTATTACTTTTTTTTTTTTTGAGAAGATAGTTATTGGTTTTTAAAAATAATTTAAATTTTAATTATTCTCTACTCGTTGTTTTTACCTATGTGTCAAAATTCTTAAATCTTATTCGTCACTTTTGCTTAGGTGGCGAGTAAATTTTTTAATTCTAAAATAAATTATTAATCTAATTTTTCATTGGACAAAATAATACATTTTCTTATGTGTCGCGCTAAATACTCCCGAAAAATGCCTATTTTATTTATATATATTAGATTTATTTATTAATTATAAATTATCCTTTCATAAATTTATGCATGAAAAAAACGTGCATCTATACTAATGATAAACTATTAATCATCAACTCTAGAATTATGTGACAATCCTATGTTCTAGTATATATTAATAATGTAAAATATTATCTTAAAATTATATTATATATCATTATCATGAAATTTTATAAAAATTTTAATGGATACTTAGATAAAATATCAAATCTCAATTGATAAGTTTTTATTTTATTTTATTTTATTTATTTATTTTTTATATTTATTTAAATCCTCAATCACTATTGATCTTTTTTAATCTACGTTGAAATTGTATTTAAAATCTTAAATCTCATTCTTTATTTTTGATTAGGTGGTGAATGAATTATTTAAATCTAATTTTTCATTGATCAAAATAACTATTTAAGCGCGTGCGATTTACCATTTTTTTTACATTTCATTTGATATATTTCTTGTAATATTATAATATCAAACAGTTTTATATATATATATATATATATATTCTTATTTTTTAAAAAAATTTAAAGTTATTTTTTTTTCTTAAGTATTTTAAATTATTTGATTAATTTTACTATCTCATTAGTTAGTTACTTAGGTAGAACTTGGATTTATTTTGTTGCAATAAATAATGAAAATATTATCTCAGTTATCAGATATTTAAATAAAATCATTAATATCAAAAGACATTTTTTTTAATTTAAATCATTATATCAAAAGATAATTCTTAGTTTTTAAAACAATTTAAATCATAAATTATTATTTGATGTTGTTTTTCCCTACGTGGTTAAATTCTCAAATCTCAGTTGCTAATATTGCTTAGGTGGTGAATGAACTTTTTAATTCTAAAATATCGTGCGTGCGATGCATGGTGTTTTTATTTAGGGAAATTATCATTGGTACACCCCAGGTTTGGGCTTTTATCAATGATACACTTGCTTAACTTTTAATTATCAGTGGTACACCTATATTTTCAACAAATTATCTACAGTAAGAATTCTGTTAACTATGATTGCAATTTTGACCAATTTTAACTCTCTCCTTCCCCCCCCCCCCCCAATAGTTTCCCTCTTCTTATGTAAATTAACCAACCCACCTCTGTCATTATATAAACGAAGCCCCCTTATTGCTCTGATTTATGCAGCTTCGATCTTCTTTTTCTTCTCCGTTTATATAATGACAGAGGCGGATGGGTGGGTTACTTTAAATATATATAGTAGTGAAATTAAGGTGGAACAAAAAGGAGGGAGTTAAAATTGGTCAAAATTGCACGTCATTAACCTATAATACTAATGTTTAATTAACGGAATGCTTACGGTAGATAACTTGTTGAAAATATAGGTGCACCACTGATAATTAAAACTTAAGCAGGTGTATCATTGATAAAAGCCCAAACCTGGGGTGTACCAATGATAATTTGCCTTTTATTTATCATTTGTATAATTTTTAGTTTCTTAAATAACTTAAATTTTATAAATAAATATTTTTTTAAAAAAAAAAGATAATTTTTACTTTTTAAATAATTTAAATCCTAATAAATCACTATTCATTATTTTTACCTAGGTTAAATTCCTGGTATGATAACTTGAAATAAATAAGGAAATTACTAGATTGTATCAAAGGTAATTATACATAATAATGTAGATTTTATATTTATATAATTTATACTATCAAAATAATTATATAATATATCCAATAAATTTTTTATATAATTATCTTTGAAAAAAACGTGCATCTAGAATTAATTATTGTGAAATAGTACTGTAGTTCGGGCCTGTTCACATTTACTTAATTTCAGTTCAACTCCAATCAGTTCAGTTCAGCTCCAATCAGTTCAGTTCAGTTCAATTCAGCTTCTAATTTCCCTATCTCATAAAATATTCATTTCAGTTCAGTTCAGTTCAGCTCCAATCACTTCAGTTCAGTTCAGTTCAACTCAGTTCAGTAAATGTGAACAGGCCCTTAGTTTTTTTTTTTTTTTTTCATTGAATAGAATTTTTGTTTTTTAACACATTTTTTTTGGTTTTGCCAAGTACATAAACAATGTATTGAAGCAATATAATCTCCGTTTACCTGTATTGTGGTGGATAAGTTGAAATGAGAGAATAATTATTAGGCTAAAGGATTTTTAGTAAGTAGTAATTCATAAATATTTTTTTTCTTTTTTCATAATATTTTGTATTAAAAAAAATAATAATAAGCAAACTCAAAAGAAAATCAATTTTGAGTTTTAATAAAAACAAAAGATGAAAATAATACATTACAAGATCAAAAGTTTAGAGAGCATGTGACATCACGATAAACTTAAGAAAATTGGCAAAAAAAATATTCAATTATCTATTACATGAATGTTGATTAATTGATTGATGGTAATTGCTTAAAAAAAGTCACGAACTTGGACTACCTAGTACTTCTACACTTATAGGACTATACCATGTGGTAAATACATAATAAGGATAACTCTCATGAGCAATTAAATCTTTAAACACAACCACTAAAGTAATTAAGTTTTCTAATTTCTATCATTTTGTAAAGATAAATAATTTTCATGAGTAATCATTAATTAATTTTGTTTTCTCTTAGGAAATGGAGTTTTAGTACTCCCCTATGCATTAGCTTAAGGAGGTTGGTTGAGCATCATGGTGCTTCTCACTATAGCTATTTTAGCTATATATACAGGGCTTTTATTAAAAAAGAGCATGGAAGTTGATCCAATAATCAAAAGTTATTTAGATATAGGAGAATACGCCTTTGATAGAGTTGGTAAAATAATGGTGTCAATTGTTTTATATGGAGAACTCTACATGGCCACCATGGGTATACTTATCCTAGAAGGTGATAATTTACATGTTTTATTTCCTAGCGTAACAATTCATGCACTCGAAATTAGTGGGAAATCCAGCTTTATCATAATCATCGCAATACTTCTTCTCGCTACAGTATTGTTGGATGATTTGAGTATACTTTGGATATATATCTGTTACGGGTTGTTTAGCTAGCTTTTTAGTTCTTGGATCAGTTTTATGGGTGGGGGTAGTTGATGGTGTTGGATTCCATCAAGCCCAAACTACAACACTTCTACATTAGAACGGTATATTAACTGCTATCAGCTTATATATGTTTTTCTATGCTTCACATACCGTTTTTCCTACCCAATATACTACCATAGGAAAGAAGCTGAATATTTTCAAGGCCTTATTGCTTTGTTTTACCTTTTCCACTTTCATATCAGTTTCAATGACAATTTTCAGATACATGATGCTTGGATCGAAAGTTGAGTCTCAAATAACTTTGAGCCTACCAAAAAATAAAAGAGCCTCGAAAATTTGTATATATCCCACGGGGATTACTCCACTTGTAAAGTACACGCTAATGTTGAACCCGTGGACCATGGTTATCACTAAAGAAATTAAAATTGGCTTCCAAGCAGATATATGAATATGATGTTTTGTAAGATTATCGTAAGAGTATGATTGGTACACAAGTTATTGTAGCCCTATCTCTTCCATTCTTTCAACACCTAATGACACTTACTGGAGCATTGCTAGGTGCTACGACTTCCCTTACAACTCCATGGATATTACAAGGTATATTAAACATGGGTATATCGTATATGATTATTACTCCCTCCATTTTTAAATACTTGCTCCATTTTATCATGTGCGGAGTTTTAGGAGAAATTGGAGAAAGTAATAAAATATGGAGGTAATGGGGTTGGAGAAGAATAAAAAATTGTAAAAAACAAAAGTTGTGGAGAGAATTGGAGGACAGAGAATATAAAATTAATAAAATCTGATTTATGTTGGTTCCATTAGGTGAGAGAAATGAATTAAATATTGTAAAAGTTTTCTAAATAAGGAAATGAAGAAAGTATTTAAAAATGGCCGAAAAAGGAAAGTGGAACAAGTATTTAAAAACGGAAGGAGTATTACATATTTTTTATTAATATGGGTATAACTCCATAGATATTACAAGCTATATTAAACATACAAATAATTATATCCATGGGTATGACTACATGAATATTACAAGTTGATAATTAATACAAGCGCTATAATTATTATATATTATTATTATATAATAATTATATTATGGACATCATTATATGGTTAAATATGTACCAAATATATTATTAGCAAAAAATTATATTATAAACTATTTTCATTTATATTATATTATAATTTAATTAATAATCTTTTAACATTTACGTATAAAAAATGATTGTTCGTTATTTGTATACTATAAATATACAATCAAAGTTTACATAACTGGATAAAAGAATTATGTAATTATCAACTCTAGTAATTTTACACTATAACTCTAGATATAATAATGTAAAATAAACCCAAATAATGTTAAATTTAATTGAGAAAGAAAGTATAATGTTCTTATCAAAATATTTATTAGGGGGAATAAATTACATAAAATTAATAAAAAAAAATTATCCTTAACAAACAATATCCAATTAATCATAAAATCATGAGTATAATCTACTTACAGTAATTATTTTTTTGTGTGGTTTTATGTATAACAAACTGTATATTGGACGAGCATTCATCTTATAATAATAAAATTAATAAAGTAGGCATTCTGTGGGAACAATCGACGCGCCACATAAGTAAATATATTATTTTAACTAATAAAAAATTAATTTCATATTCTTTATATTAAAAAATTCACTGATCACCTAAGGAAAAGAAGTGAAGTGACCAGGGGGGCCAGTGGAAGCCCGGCCTCCCTGACCCAAATCCGTGGTTAATAATATTTTGTATAATTCCCCCCCACCCCACCCCACACATATGGTAAATAGTATATCATATAGTCATACTACAAAGTTTGTCAGATTGTTTAAGGATTTATGCATATGTACGAAGGACCCGTGTTCAAATGTTGACCCATGTTTGTAGTAGGTATTCTTTTTTTATATGTGATTTATTCAATTAATAAAATTCTGTATGCAATTTATATGATTTGTTGTTTTACTTGTTTATTTTATTTAATAATATCCTATAGTTCTATATAATACATTATTTAATAATCTCCTATGTATTTTATTTATACATTGTTGTTTTACTTGTTCATTTTATTTAATTATCTCTTATAGTTCCTATAGTTCATATATATATATATATATATATATATATATATATATATATATATATATATATATATATATATATATATATATATATAATACATTTTTTTTTTGTGTTATAAAATATATTTGTGGATGCCCATTATACCCTTGTATTTTATATCATTCTAAAACTTTCTAAATTTTAGGGTTTATTATTCTCCAAGCAAGCCAACACCTCTATTGTATGAAATACAAGTAGACATAGTTCTGTAAGAATCAATTATGTTCATGTCTCCCTATTACTTTTGTTCATGAGTTATTGTCTTATATGAAAAAAAATTATTTCCTTCACATATTAGCATCTCTCGGTATACCTCCATTATATGAAATCCAAGTATAATACACATGTTATTTTCTCTCAATCTCTGATGTTTCACCTTTAACTACAATATTTTATTTTTAATTATTGTGGATTTCTAAACTTTTAGGGCTAATTGTTTACACTCAAATATAAAATATCGTATGTTGAATACAATTTAACTAATTTTTTTAATGTAACAAAAAAAAAAAAAATCAGTACATTAATCAAAATATTGTTTAACAAGTCCGACCCCGAGGACTTCAAAATCCTGGCTTCGCCCCTTAATGAGATTTAATAATTTTTCCACGTTGGTAAAAACAACGAATAGTGATGTATTAGGATTTAAAAAACCAAATATTATCTTTTTTTTAAAAAAAAAAATTATATTTTAAAAATGAGAAAATACAAGTTTAATTATCTCCTTGATAAACAAAATATGTTTATCAAATGACAAAAACGTAAATAAATCAAAAACTTTTTCTCAAATATGGGTCTCACAATTTTTGATTTATTTACCAAAATGACATGATAACTAGACAAAATAGCAAAAATGTAAATAAACCAACAACTTTTTGGTCTTATATGGGTCCCTCTATTTTTTATTTATTTAACAAAATGCCATGATAATTAGAGAAAATTGGTCCCTCTATTTTTTATTTATTTAACAAAATGCCATGATAATTAGACAAAATTGTTGATTTATTTACACTTTTGCCATTTGATAAACAAATAAGGACATAAAATGGGGCTTCCTCTTTTAAAATTTGACTTATTTAAAAAACTAAGAGTTATCTTTTGATATTAAGATTTAAGTTAAATACAAAACTATTTAAAAATTAAAAATTCTCTTTTGATATTAATGATTTTATTAAAATATCTAATAACTGGGATAATATTTTTAATCATTATTTATTGCAATATAATAAATCCAAGTTCTACCTAAGTAACTAACTAATGAGATAGTAAAATTAATCAAATAATTAAAATACTTAAGAAAAAAATTACCTATAATAAATGTAAAAAAAAAAAAAAGGAATACCAAAAAAAATTGTTAGATATTATGAGATTACAATAAATATACCAAATGAAATATAAAAAGAATCGTAAATCACACGTGATTAAATAATTATTTCTTTTAAATACAATTGCCAAGTTGTTTAAAATGACCAATAGTGATTGAGGAGTTAATTAACTATAAAAAAGTTATATTTTGATACTTGATATTTTACCCAAATATCCAATAAATTTAATGTAAATTTTTTTTTTAAAATTTATTATACTTTAAATAATTCGAGTGTCATCAACGAATGGAATCATTTTTTTTTAATTACATTAAAAATAAAAATAATACAATTCTTATAAAATTTTATCACAATATTATCGGGATATATATATCGGTAATGATGAAATATTATTACTAATTTAATAATATTATAGTTAATTTTATTTTCTCAGTCGATTTATGTAAAAGAAATTAGAATAGAAAAATAATAATTATAGAGATCAATAGATAGATCAAAATAAATAAATAAAAAGTGCATCATACAGGTTTAAATAGTTATTTTATAATAAGAAAATTCAAGAAAAAAACGAATAAAACTACATATAATGTATCATATAAATATATAAAATATTTTATTTAAAAAAAATAAAAACAAGTTATTATTATAATACAACTTAAGATATTGAAATTATAATATGTGTATTATTAGTGTGAAAAAAGTATAAATGGAGAAAATACCTTATTAATTCCAACACCTTATTATTTTCAGGTATTTACCTTATTAATTTTAGTCAATTTTACAATTAAGCTTTCTTTTTAGGTTTCATTACCAAAATAGCCCACTATAAGTTTCATAACTCACAAATTAAGTATAGAGATTTCAAAATAAATCCAATAAAAAAAATCATCTGTTTAAACTAGAACCGATCTTATTTTACCATAGAAATTTAGGACCCAAATCCGATCATTAACTGACCTGAATTAATCCTGAATCCGAATTTGATCCAATGTGAATCTAACCGGAAACCGTTTTGACCCGAAAGCAAACCAAAATCGATTTGACTTGACTTGAACTCAAACTGAACTGATTTGACCCTACTTGCACTTAAAACAAACTGCTTTGACACAATTTGAACTCAACCCGATTCAGAATTGACTCGACAAGTATCCGATTCAATCTGATTTCTTTTAATCCAACATGAGTTTAACTCGACATGATTTCAAACCATCAATAATATTAACTCAAACCATGATTTCAAACCAAGCAAAATTTTAAACCCAACCTAAGAACTCTGACTAATATCCTATATGAATTAAATTAGTAATATAGCAAACTAACAATAGTCAAAGCCTCGTAAATCGTACGCATGGTTGAAGAGTAATAATAATCTTAAAAAGACGACATTTTTTGTGTCCATATCACCGTTGTGGCTATCATTTATCAATTTGTCACTAGTCCATTACTTAACTTTTAACTTATGTAGGTATCATATGTCATCGGTAATTCGATTTTAATTTGGCTTAAAGATAAAGTGACACAAGCACTAATCAAATGAGAAATCCTTGATTACTAATGACACGATATGAAAATGACACATGAATAACCAGATATCGATCTAATAATAATATAATAACTCAATAATTACTTCCTCTGTGTTTTAATAAATTTTACACTTTAACTGGCACATAGTTTTAGGCAGTTTAATTGACTTAAACAAAATACAAAGTAAGTGGAGTTGTTGGAGTATTAAAAAATTATAAAAGAAAGATCATATGGTTAATAGTTTATTAAAAAGTAATGAATGTGGGAGGAGAGAAATAATTAAAAAAGTAATAGTGGGTTTAATTGGGGACCAGTAAAGGAGAGAGATATAATATAAAATGTAGTTTTTTGCCAATAAAGGAAGTGTAATATTTATTTAAACACGACCGCATTTGGTAAGTGTAATACCTATTAAAAACATGGAGGGAGTACCTAGTTTAAAAATGATCTTATTTGAATACTGAATTTGGTCAAACCGACCAAAATTCAGCCAAACACGAAAAGAATCTGAATCAGAATCGATCATCAACCTTATCTTAATCAAACTGAATTTAACCAAACCAAAATCAACCAAATTGGAATCAATTTGACCCAAAGTCATTCAAACCCATTTTGAACCCGATTCGAATTTATTCGAATTGATATTTACCGATTTAAAGTTTATTTGACCCAAACTTGAATGGACCTGATGACATTGACCCGAAATTGATCCGACCACTCACTTAGCTCAAATAGCATGAGTGCTAACAAGCACTTGAAAGTAACTGACCCGCGAAGGGTTAAAAGGGTAGCGTTAACCTGAATATATCTGATCCGAACACACCCAATCTGTTATGGATCAACCCAATTTTTTTTGATTATCCGAATTGTCACCTTTATATAAGCCTTTGTTTTCGATCAGTTGGGCGTTTGCGATTTTATTTTGGTTAATACTCGTAGATAAACATGGGCACGGGCCGTGCCCGTGCCGCCGCGGGCCGTGCCGTGCCGTGCCTGAAATTGGCACACCCCAGCCCACGGGTGTTAAAAACGAATGTTAAAAAAAAAATAAATGTTAAAAAAACGAATTAAAAACAAAAATGCATATAATAAAAAAAAAATACTAGTGCGATAATCCGAAAACACAAAAAATTGAAGAATAACTTATTTTATTATATGTCGGTAGCCGGTACGAATGTACGATAATTCAATAATACAAAATTACAAAATAAGTAATGATAATTTAAAATCGTACAATAGTGTATGAATATTGAATAACTTCATTTATTATACGGAATACGAAGTTCGATAATACAAAAAGAATACAATAGTGTATAATGTAAATATGTAATCATGTAATTATTATTGGTCGTCTTCGTCTTCGCCTTCGTCTTCATCTTCGTCTTCGTCTCCTAGAGGTTCAAGGTCATCCGCCAATTGAGTGGATTGAGAAGTATGAGAACTAAAAGAAGTCGACGTTCCTTCATCGTCGTCGTTTTGTGCATAAGTACGATCTTGAGAACGAGTTTCGGCATCCAACCAATCCTTGAAGCAAACACACATTTCAAGTGTTTCGGGTTTTAGTCTTGTTCTTCTATCGTCTAGAACTCTTCCTGACGCACTAAAAGCTCTTTCGGAAGCAACGGAGGAGACTTGGATAGCAAAAATATCACGAGCCATTGCCGACAAAATTGGATGTTTCACGGCTTGTGATTTCCACCAATCGAGGATGTCGAGGCCAAACTTCTCTTCATCGTCCATGCCTTTCATGAAGTCGTAACTTAAGTACATTTGCAACTCCGAAACATCGCTTTGTGTTCTCCTAGATGATGATGATTCTGTACCTGAATACTTAGACATCAAGTTAGCAGCTTGTGCAAATAAACCTTTGGCCCGTTTACTTACATTTTTGGATGTTTGAGAAGGGGCAAATCGAGACACGGTTCCATATTTACTTTCATAAACATTATATAAATTAAAAAACTCATCCGTCACCTTATTCTTAAAAGTTTCAACATCATCTTCAAAATTCATGTTATCATAATAAATATCAATTAATAAAAAGGTGCCATCATATTTTTGTCTAGGATCTAAAATAGAAGCAAAAATATAAATCATAGGAATATCGGTGTAATATTTACGCCATTTATCCTCCATGGATGGAAGATATCCACGATAAACATGTTCTGATCGGTGTTCCGCAAAAAGTTGTGCAAGTAAACATGCATTGCTAAGAAAAGAATGAGCACAAGGATTATATACAGAAGAAAAACAATGTGTCATACCATATACTAATTGTAAAAACTGCATATATTTTTCACAATTAGCCCAATCATCTTCAAGTAAAGCATTTTGTGGAAATTTCATATTATAAAAAAGTGTTAAATGAACTTTGTACTCGATTGCCCGACTCAACATTTCATAGGTGGAGTTCCACCTAGTTGGACAATCCGGTGCTATTTTTATGGTTTTTATCCGTTGTTGCCTGCAAAAACCTTTCCATTCTTGATATCTCATGTTAGAGCTATTAATAGTGCAAATAGCATTCCTTATTTTGTGATAAAATGGACCAATTGCTTGTGTTCCATCCTTCACACACAAGTTAAGAACATGACAAATGCATCTAACATGAAGTGCATCTCCATCTAATATAACATCGTTCAATTGGGATTTGACCAAATTCGCACTATATGTCATAGAAGTTGCATTATCGAAAGTCATAGACATGATTTTATCCCTAAGACTATATGCATCAATAGCTTCCATTAAATGATGTGAAATGTTAAGACCGGTATGAGGGTATTCAAGCATTTTGAAATGAATGATGCGTTTTTGTAACATCCACTCATTATCTAACCAATGACAAGTAACACATAAATAGTGAAGTCCGTACCCACCATCCCATGCATCGGCCGTCAAAGAAACTCTACTAGGAAGATTAGCTAATTCATTTACTAATTTCAATTTGTACTCTAGATAAGTCTTCATGGCAGCAGATCGAACGGTTTTTCGGGAGATTTTTTTGTGTTTTGGTTGTAGTGCTCGGTTAATATAGTTGTTGAAGGCATCATTTTCGGCGAAAAGAAAAGGTTGTTATGCATGTACAATCATTCTCCCAAGTTCATCCCTATCTCTCTCGTAATTGTAAATGAAACCTTGTGGATGGAATTGAGAAATTTTAGGTTGGGTTGGATCACTAGATGGTCCACCACATTTTTTTGTATGTCTAGTAAGGTGTCCCGTCCCTCCCTTGGTATCGGCCGAGAAAATTTTACCACAAGTCCGACACTTGCATTTTTTTCCATCTTTACTTAATTGATAATGTGCCCAACATTCACTTTTTCTTTTGGTTTGAGCAAAATCCTCTTCGGTACACCACTCTAATATGTTAGGATTTTGGGTGGATGGTTCACTCGACCCGGAGGCTTGTGTTTGGCTACCTTGGGAAGAAGGAGGAGGAGGAGGAAAAGGAAATTCATATTGTTGAAATTGGGTTTGTTGAAATTGGGTTTGTTGAAATTGGGTCCAAGGAGCCATATCATCCATTTGTTCTTGCCCTCCCGTGTTTTGGGGATGAAAGAAAGGGGTGGAAGTGTTTGGAAAGGGCAAGTTAGAAGAGGGAAAGGGCATGTTAGGGGGGGGGGGGGCATAGACATTGAAGTGTTTGGGTTTGGTGATTCCCTACGTTTTGACTTGGCTTTTCTAGAGGAGGAGGAAACGTTCTGGTTTGATTAATAATAACACAACTAACAATAACAAAGTAACAATTAACAACAATGAGATCAATGAGAATTAATTAGTAAGTAGTTTTTATATAAATTAAATTTTCAAAAATAATTATAATAATAGTAGATTACTTGGATCAATGAGATCCCAGGTAGGAGAGGTTAGGAGCGACGTTGTCCAGAGCCCAAATCCCGCCTTAGACAGATTTCAACAATCCAAATAACCCACAAATAAAATAGAAAGTAGTTTTTATATAATTAAGTAGTTCCACGTATACAATAATAATAATAATAATAATAATAATAATAATAATAACAATAATAATAACAATAACAATAACAATAACAAATTAAAATAAAGTTGAGTTAGATCTTACAATGACGCTTCAATGCTTTCCCAAATTTATAATTTCTCGAACTTATAATTTCCCGAAATTTTAATTTCCCGAATGTAAATATAACAATTTTTTTTTTTTTTTTTGGTAGTAGACTAATAATAGTAAAATTTATAAGAGAGTAGGATTTTTTTTTTCTTTTCACAAAAGAGAGGAAGATTGTATGATTTGAAGGAATTTGAGAATTGAGAATTTGGGAGTAAGAAAATTAGAGAATAAGAGAGAAGAGATGAGTTGATGAATTGTGAAAATTTTGGAGGAAAATATGAGGTATTTATAGGGGATTTGGGTGGGAAATTGGGTGGAAATTGGAGCAAAATATGGCCGTTTATAGCTGTTGGAAAACGGCTATATTCCAACGGCTAGTTCAAGGATCGGGCCGTGCCGGGCCGTGCCTGGCCGTGCCACGGGCCGTGCCGGCGGGTCGTGCCAGCGTGCCGGCCGTCGTGCCGGCCACCGTGCCGCCCGCCGTGCCACGGGCCGTGCCCGTGCCCGTCCCAGAAATTTTGTTCACGGCACGGCCCACGGCCCACAGGTGGGCCGCCGTGCCGTGCCGGTGACCGTGCCCGTGCCGGGCCGTGCCGGTGACCGTGCCCGTGCCGGGCCGTGCCGGTGACCGTGCCCGTGCCGGGCCGTGCCGGTGTCGTGCCGGGCCCGTGCCGCCCGCGTGCCGGCACGGCCCATGCCCACCTTTACTAGTAGATAATTGTGGGCTTTAAAGTTGACACAAATTTAACATGAATTGGGTCCACCGTCCACACAAAAGTAGCTGTTAAACACTTTATTTGATGTCCATATGCTACAACATTGTGAGCTGTACTTTTGTCATTTTTCCTTCGCATGAGTACTTTTTAAATCAAATTAAAATTTAATTTGTCACCAATTGTTTATTTGCTTGTACTTGGAACCGTACAAATCTTCTTAGAAAAATCTTGTGCTTCTAATTTTTAAGAAGAAAGTCAGCCTACGCAAATTAAATACACTAATAATCAACAACCATATACTCCTACAACTTATCCTCTCATAAAATAGACAAGCAAAATACAAAACCACTTCAGTTTCATCTCTTCTTTTTTTCAAAAATTTGTTGCCTTTAGAATTCTTGAAAAATTCGATCTGCTATAATATACCATAACTTTCTCGATTCTTACCATACGTAAATTGGATGATCGAAAAATTCCTACTATCTAAAATCCACAAGTCGAGTACGAAATTGAAGGCAGGGGAGAATATCACATATGCTCCATACATTTGACTCAGATCATCAAATAAATCTAGCATGGATTCCAAAAGGCACAAACAATTAAGGTAATTATTTATTAATTTCTTATTAAAATCAATATACATTGTTCATATTATAGTACTAGTATATTTATTTAAGGAGGAAATACAAGTTACTCATCCTGAGTAACAACAAATGTAACTCAAGGGGCACGGATGTAATTTCGTGGTTTTAAGTTGGGGGTAAAAACGTCCACAGAAGGTTTTTTTAAAAAAAAAAAAATTAATAATAAAAAAAATTGTGTAAAATTACAATATATGCCACTTGAGTAACAAATTTCGTTACTCAGGATGAGTAACCGGGGCTTGCTCTTATTTAAGTTTATTTATTTTGTATTTTGCAGATTTGATGAAAATAATGGAAATGATTTACTAATGAAATCATCAGATAAACCCTCTTCAACATACAAACACACCATTCCTTTCACAACAAGCATTCGAAATCACGACGAAGACGATGACAACAAAACATGGTGGAAACGGACCTTGGATCCCACAAGTGAGGTAGCCTTAATGTGGAACCGTATCTTCCTAATTGCCTGCATCATCGCGCTATTCGTTGATCCATTGTTCTTCTACGTTGCTGGAGTTGACACAAATAATGAATCATTTTGTATGTCAAGGGATTTGGAACTAGGTGGCGTTGTCACTATTATTCGTACCATCACTGATGCGTTCTATCTGTTACATGTTCTTCTGAGGTTTCGTACGTCTTTTATCTCGCCGAGTACACGAGTTTTCGGAAAGGGTGAGCTTGTGAAGGATGCCAAGGAGATTGCAAGAAGATATGTTACTTCGGGTTTTTTCATGGAATTCATTGCTGCTTTGCCTCTTCCACAGGTTGGTCTAGCCTCTTTTTGGAGTACTATTTTTATTAGTAGTAGATTAGTTACGCGTTTTGAGTGTTGGTGACTTATTGATTTTACATATGTTGCCCAGAAATGAATATGGAAACTAGAATATAGAGTCGAGGACTTAAATGTCAAACTATGCTAATTAATTTACCAATTGGTTAGGGGGTGGGTGGCTTAAAATGTGATCGACAATGCTAATTTATTAATTGTTGTTTTACAAAAATTTTGCAAGAAAAATTTGACAGAAAAAATATTAAATGTTCTTTTGTTGACTTTCTGTCAACTAATCTCTGTTTTTTTTTTTTTTTTTTTTTAAAAGTTTACGCTGTAGAACCGAGAAACGTTTCCTGTCTATGGATCAACAATCTATATGCAAATATGCAATCTTTCTTTGAGTTTTTTTTTTTTTCAATTTTTTTTTATTTTCTGTAAAACAGAGAAATAGGCACGCAACAATTTTAATTGAGCGTGGAAGCTAAGACGTAGATATGGGATAACATATTCATTGAATTATCAAAAGGGTTTCTTAAACAATACGTTTCGAAACGTATTCGTTTACCAAACGTATCGAAAATAATTCTCCATGCTAGATTAATTCGAAACATCACAGTTACTTGCGTCATATTTGAGCAAATTCCCCTATAAGATTTATACCTATTTATTTATCGGCTATTTCACCAAATGACACTGGGTACTTAAAAATTTCACCAAATACCATTAACCTTTTTAAATTCACCAAATGCCATCGACTTTTTAAAAAATTCACCAAATGTCATTAATGACTAACGGCTGTTAACTCCGTTAGTCATTAAGATTAAATCTTGACACGTGGCAAATTCCCCTATATGATTGGTTCATTTTAATTATTTATTTTAATTAATAAAAATAATATTTTTTTTCTTCATTTTCGTGGCAAAAATTGCTCGGATATAGTTTTGGGGGTCATTTTGACCCTTTATGAATACAAATTAAGCTCAGAATTGACAAAAAAATAACGTAAATGCTCCGTTTTGTGTGTTGAAAAATATTTCGATTAGCGTGTCGTTATTTTTTAACCATCAAAATTGATCGGGTAAGGTTTTGGGGGTCATTTTGATCCTTTATGGATACAAATTAAGCTCAAAATTGCCAAAAAAAAACATAAATGCTCCGTTTTGTGTGTTGAAAAATATTTTGATTAGCGTGTCGTTATTTTTTAACCATCAAAATTAATCGGGTAAGATTTTGGGGGTCATTTTGATCCTTTATGGTAACAAATTAACTCGAAATTGACTAAAAAATAACATATATGCCCCGTTTTGTATGTCGATATCGTAATTTTCTTTTCGGAAAAAAATGCGAAACAGGGTATTTACGTTTTTTTTTTGCCAATTTCGAGTTTAATTTGTATCCATAAAGGGTCAAAATGACCCCCAAAACCTTACCCAAACAATATTCATCACGAAAATCCAAAAAAAGTATTATTTTTATTCATTAAAATAAATAATTATTGTGTATTAATTTTTATAAGTAAAGACATTTGGTGAAATAATTTTCCAAAATAATGGCATTTGGTGAAATAAGAATTGCATTAACGGAAAACTAACGTCCATATGCTATTAGTGGCACGAGGTATCATTGTATTGTTTGTCAGTGGCATTTGGTGAACTTTGAAAACTTTGATGGCATTTGGTGAATTTTATAAGTACTTAGTGGCATTTGGTGAAATACCCGTTTATTTATTTATATTTGTTTGTTTTAAGCATTTGATCAACTCTTTTTAAGACACACTAAGCCTTTGGCTTGTAAAGGGACTCTTGTTTGGCCATGTTGAGGCTTGCTTGTGGAATTTGTAAAATTGTATGTTGGCATACTTGAAAATTTAATTTAATCTTAGAATTTAAAGAACGCACATTTTATATTTTAAGAATTGTCATACACATTCACATGGGTGCACACAATATTATTTACATTTCAATTGTACTTCATAGAGGCTCGACTTTTTTTTTATCTTAATGCCTATTACGATTTATTGAAATGAGTTGAAATGAAGTGAATTAAACTGAATTGATTAGAGTTCAACTGAACTGAATAGAGCTGAAATGAATTGTTTATAAGAGAAGAAAATTGGAAACTAAAATTAACTGAACTGAACTGATTGGAGCTGAACTGAAATGAACTGAAATTAAGCTGAAGATAACAGACCCTTAATTTTTATTTTAAGTTATGTTTTTCTAGGGAGCTTATAGCAAAGTTTTTAAATTATATGTTAATTAAGAATGTTTGTAGGTGCATATTGCTAACACTAGGCCGGGTCTAAGTTTTGCAGATTGTGATATGGTTTATCATTCCAGCCATTAAGCACTCTAATAATTCAAGAAGTACAGATAATGCACTTCAGCTAATTGTTTTCATTCAATATTTTCCGAGGGTATATAAGATTTTTACGTTGAGTTCTGATATCGTCAAAGCTACTGGAGTTGTCACCAAAACTGCTTGGGGTGGAGCGTCATATAATCTGCTATTGTACATCTTAGCTAGTCATGTAAGTATCCCTCCAATCTCCTTGAGTTCCATCGTATAGATCTTAATTAATTCTTTGATTAACACCGCATTTGCGTGTTCTTTGTTGGTTATGCTTTCTACTTTCATTTATTTGTTTTAGGAAAAATTGTTTTTAATAATCCCAATTTTAACTCATTTGCTTTAAATAATCTCAAATTTGGATTATTATTGAATAATCCCAACTTTAGGGGGTGTTTGCTTTCACTGAACCCAAATGACCGGTGACCTGATAAATAGGTTAATTTATTTTTTTAAGTTAAAATTGCCACATCGCACCATCTAATTTGTTTAATTTTTCTCTCTCTCCTTCCTTCCTCTAACTTTTTCTCTTTCCTCCCTTGAACCTGACCAGCAGCTCCCTCCATCACGCAACCACCTTTGGTAACCCACCACAACATCATCCAACCTATCTCCCTCCTCCCCTAATCGTCAATGACTCTTTTCCCTTCCCCGGAAGTTGTTGTATGTACAATGGGGTGGTTTTAAGGGTCGAAGGAAGTAGTTTTGGGGGTCGAAGGAGAGAGTTTTGGCCTTTTAGGGGTCGAATAAGTGGTTTTTTGAGATGGAGGATATGGTTTTTCAGGTTAGGTACGGTGTTTTGGGGGGTATAAGAGTGAAGGAGGGTGATTTTGAGGGTGGAGGAAGCGATGGAGGTGGTTTTTTGGGAGTGGGGGTTTAGGGTGATTCACACTAGGAGCATAGAGGGGGTTGTTTCGGCCTTCGGGGAGGGTTAATGATGCGGATCAAGGATCTTGGTCTAGATTTATTTTGTTTAGGATTTATTTTTCCTTATTTTATCCTATTAGTAGTTGGTTTAATATTATTAGAGTTTGTTAGGATTTAATATTATATTTTTAGTTATAGTTATCCTATCGGGCATGGGATTGTATGCCTATAAATATTTATTTTCATTAATGAGAATTTAAGTGTGTTTTTGAGTTTAAGAAAATTAATTGTGAGATTGATTAGTGTGAGTTAATTTCGAAACGTTGCTTTTCTTCTTGTTTTAGTCGAAAATATCACATCTTTATTGAATTAGGTTTACCCTAATTGCTAGTATCCCTTTCCGTGGTTTAATCCACATCAAATTGGTATCAGAGCCAAGGTTTTTGAAGAATTTTTCAATTCATCACGATCTTGGAAGTGTTCTACTTTCATCAGTTTTGGTCAGTTTCGAAGGTCAACTTCCAGTGGCTATATCTCCTTCGTTACAAAGCTTTTTCAACGATTCTTTTTTTGAATCTTGGTGTTTTTTTGTCCAGTTTTCACATACAAAATTTCAGAATTTTTTGAAAACGTTTGCTATTAAACTGGGTCAGTTTCTGCCAACGGGTCTGTTTGGAGTTGATTTCGTGATTGGTTGTTGTTAGCCTTGTTTTTGTTACTGCAATTGTGCTGTTCAACATGGTTGATCAATCTGAACGTATAGATCAGTTGACTAGGCAGCTAGCAAATTTTTTGGAGGTGCAAACGAATATACAACGAGATTTACAAGAACTAAAATCAAATAATGGCGGTGGTTCATTGTTCAACCATAATTCGAAGAAGGACGAGGAGATTAAAGTTAACGAACTACCTGACTTTGATGGGGACTTGGAACCAGATGCATATCTTGATTGGGAGCGCAAGATCAAGAGGATTTTTTTATCACAAGAAGGCTTCGGACTCCAAGCGATTCTCTTTTGCAATTCTGAAACTGTCGAAGTATGCTAGCCTTTGGTATGAGACTATGCAGGCTAAACGATTACAAGACAGCAAGGAACAACTTGATTCTTGGGAGGCCTTGAAGGTTAAGATGCGTAAGAGGTTTGTGCCACGTTCTTATAAGCAAACTCTTTACAATAAACTGAACTCACTTCAACAAAAACCATGGACTACTGTTGAACAATATTTAAAAGAGTTTGAGAACCTTTATATGGCATGTGCGTGTAAGGAAGAAGATGAGCAAAAAATCAGTAGGTTTTTAATGGGCTTACAAAGACAAATTAGGCATAAAGTGGAACTAATGCCTTGTACAACTTTTGATGATGTTTGTCTACTTGCCTCTAAAGTTGAGAAGCAACAAGAGGAAATTCAAGGCAATTCTTCTAGGTTTGATTGGAAACACAAACAAGATAATACTTTGGCAACTACACCACATACCAAAAAATTGAAGCATGAACAAGGGCACACACAAAACAAGAAAAGAGAAGGTGAAACGGTGGCTAGTCCTAACCCAAAACATTATGTCGACAAAAACGCTGCCAAGAAGACGATTTGCTTCAAGTGTCAAGGCCAAGGACATATAAGCAGAGATTGCCCAAATAAATTTCTGATTACAAAGAAGGAACATGTCTTGTGTATTGAGCAACAAAAACATGAACTTGAAGATGATGATGATGACAAGGGAGATCATGAAGAGGAGATCGTGGAGTGTTATGCAGAAAGTGAAACAAACATGCTCCTAGCTAGGTACGCCGAGTTGGATAGCTCCCCTAGCACCCCACGAAGTTCTTCGTTGCAATTGTCCAAAACTCATGTTTTCAAAACGGGTGAGTTTGTATGGCTTGATGATGAGGCCGAAAATCAATATTATTCGAGGGGATATGCCGAGCCTTTAGTGGATGGTCCGTACCAAATTGTAAAAACTATGGGCAAGGGCAAATATAAGGTCATGCTTGGCAACAACAACAAGCCTACATTCCATGCAAAGAACCTTATTCCGTATTTCAACAATGATAATCCACCTCAAACTCCTACAGGTTCTACAAATTTTAGTGTTGGTGATTATGTGTGGGTGAATGAGACGGCAATGGAAAAACACATGGGGGACTACTTTATACCTATTGATAAAGGGCCATATCATATTGTCAAATTGGTTGGAAAAGATCGTTTCAAGCTAATGCTAGGACACGGTCTTCAAGCAACATTCCAAGCTTCAGATTTAATATCTTCCGATGTCAAACCAACTTGAGGACAAGTTTTTTCAAGAGGGGGAGAATGATGCGGATCAAGGATCTTGGTCTAGATTTATTTTGTTTAGGATTTATTTTTCCTTATTTTATCCTATTAGTAGTTGGTTTAATATTATTAGAGTTTGTTAGGATTTAATATTATATTTTTAGTTATAGTTATCCTATCGGGCATGGGATTGTATTCCTATAAATATTTATTTTCATTAATGAGAATTTAAGTGTGTTTTTGAGTTTAAGAAAATTAATTGTGAGATTGATTCGTGTGAGTTGATTTCGAAACGTTGCTTTTCTTCTTATTTTAGTCGAAAAGATCACATCTTTATTGAATTAGGTTTACCCTAATTGCTGGTATCCCTTTCCGTGGTTTAATCCACATCAGTTAAGGCTACGGAATGGGGCAATTCGGGGGCACAACTTGGGAGGGGAGCCATTTCCGGTGGTGGCTGGTAGGGGACGCGGTCATTTCGGGTTAAGGCGTGGGCTAGGGGCTGCCAAAGGTTGGAATAGGGGCTGTCAAAGGTGGTGATGGGGCTTGGCAGGAGGTGGCTATGACTGGGGATTTTTTTTTCTTTTATTTTATATTATTTTTTTTTTAATTTACATTTTAATTTTTTTAAATTATTTTGACCAATCATGTGTTGCCACGTGTCTTAGGTAACCTGTTATATCAAGTTGATGATCGATTGGGACCAATAAAAGCTAATACCCCACAAAGTTGGCATTATTCAATAATAATTTAAAATTGGGATTATTAAAGCAAATGGGTTAAAGTTGGGATTATTAAAAACAATTTTTCCTTTGTTTTAATGTGTTTGATCTCTGTGTCCGAGAAAAAGGACATTTGAATTTTTTTATTTTTTTTTTATTAATGTTTATTAAATATAAAGATAAGGTCAAATTAGTACATTGACATCCGTATAAAGTTTGACTTTATCATTTATTTTGATATAGAGAGAGTATAACTTACACTACTTAGTAATTTTAACATGACATGCCCCCTTATATATATATATATATATATATATATATATATATATATATATATATATATATATATATATATATATATATATATATATATATATATATATATATATATATATATATATACTTACTCATGGTGTCATATTTTTTGGTTTATGTTGCTATATAGTAACTCGATCTAACCATCATTTAGGATCGGAGGTAGTAAAAACCTATTATTTGATTGATTATATGATTTAGCTTCTTTCACCTTGCTTGTAGGTTGTTGGGGCAGCTTGGTATCTAATGTCCATAGAAAGATACTCATCGTGTTGGAAATCGGCTTGTAGAGATGAAGTATCACCCATCAAATGCCAACTGAGATACTTAGATTGTAGTACTATAAATGATAATGATCGTATCATTTGGAGAAATAACACCCAAGTATTTTCCAAGTGTGATCCGGATAGCAAAGATGTTATCTTCGACTTTGGGATATTTGAAGTTGCATTGGAAAAAGGCATTGCCTCTGAGAGATTCAAGATCAAGTACTTGTATTGTTTATGGTTTGGAGTACAACAATTGAGGTAAAGTAACTCTATGATATGGCAAGTAACACGGTTTCTAATTTTTTTGTGCATTTCATATAATATGATTTCCATTTGCTTAACAACATACAATTGAATACCTTTCTTTCAGCTCGTTTGGCCAGGAATTGGAAACAAGCACATTCATCCTAGAAACCGTGTTTTGCATAGTCATTGCCATATTGGGTCTGATTTTGTTTGCTCTCTTAATCGGTAACATGGAGGTAAGAAAGAACTTCCCAGTAAAAAATGTATACAATGCTTGATATGCATGTCATTTTACGATTGTGGGAAAGGTTGGTGGCTAGTGATTGAGAGAACCAAAATCAAATTATCGCTCTTGATACCATGGTAGAATGAAAATTCTCCGTGGCTTGTCATTCTTTGAGTTTCTTAATACATACATACTCACTCCGTACAAACTACATAAGATCTATTAAATAGTTGCTACGTATATGATTAAGCCTTTAGGATCAGAGTTTCCTTAACCTTCAGTTATATTTGAAAACATATTAATATGTTATGCAGAGACCTTTTTTTTTTTGAACGGAACGGAAGTAATACTGAGACCTTGAAATGAGTAACATGAGTTAGATCTTAGATTACTGATATATTGAACTACATACGTTAAATCAGTTTCTTTAAAAAACAGTCTTTTTCTTCCAAATAAATATCTATAGATTCAGGATCATATATAGTTCACCATCATTAGCCATTATCATTGAAAAATAAAGTACTGTGGTAGTACCCAAAAACAGAGAAGTACAAGGCAACAACCCAAAACAGACAATATTACAAGATTAACTGCAATTTCATATGGTTAGGAAATCAAACAAACACCCGAAAAATAGTTTTTCAAATATATATAGCATAGGATAGTGGTTAATTTTAACATCTAAATATAAGTAACAGGAATGATTCTATTCTTGGAAGTGTCAATTATAACAAACAACTAAAAGCACTTTGGTGAATTTTGCTAGTGACAATAATGTAATCTTAACATGCATTTAAATAGCTGATTTGTATCCGAAGGGAAAATTTTGAGCTTTCCAAGGCCTGTAAGTTGGCTTTTAAGAGAAAAAGTTAAGGTATGATGTGCTAATTAAAAGTTTCTTTAAGAATCAACATGGTAAAAAATTGAGAATTAACAGGCTTAAATTTACAATTTATGCAACAAATTTGAAGTATGCAGTCTAAGCACAGTATTCTAATAATAAAAATAATTGAATTCTAATAATGCCTTCTGTTTATAGAGATATTAGGTGAACTTTTCGTTTGTGTGCGCGCTTGAGTGTATGTGGTTTGAGGTTATTCCTACTTATGCTTTGAAAATGGATAACATAACTTGTAGACCTATTTGCAATCTCTCACTTCGAGGCTCGAGCAGTGGAGGCTTAAAAAACGCGACACAGAAGAATGGATGAAACATCGGCAGCTACCTCTACACTTGCAACAAAGGGTAAGACGATATGTTCAGTACAAGTGGCTGGCAACCCGAGGAGTCAATGAAGAAGCAATATTGAGCTCCTTGCCATTAGATCTTCGTCGTGATATTCAAACACATTTGTGCTTAGGTCTCATTCGACGAGTAAGTTCCATTTTCTTACATAAACATGCTTGATTAACACTTTGTTATTGCAGATTAACACCACAAATTTTTAAAGTAGAAAATTTTGTCACAAATCACCTTATTTTATTTATTTATTTTTGTTAAAACACACCTAATTTGAATAATTTATAATCAGGTGTGTTTTAACAAAAACAATTTTATAATGTGGTTTGTGCCAAAGTTAGTGTTTTGTAAGGTAGTTTGTGACAAATTTTCTATTGAATTTGCAGTTTCCTGATAAAATAAAAATTTTATGCAGGTTCCTTTCTTTGCACAAATGGATGGTCAATTACTAGACGCCATATGCGAGCGGCTCAAATCTTCACTAAACACAGCAGGAACTTACATTGTTCGCGAGGGAGATCCTGTTACAGAAATGTTATTTATCATACGAGGAAAACTAGAGAGTTCGACCACAGATGGAGGGCGGTCAGGGTTTTTCAACTCGATCACATTAAGACCAGGTGATTTTTGTGGCGAAGAGCTTCTAGCATGGGCTCTTCTTCCGGATGCAACTCATTATCCTTCCTCCACAAGAACAGTCAAGGCCGTCGAGGAAGTTGAAGCCTTCTCATTAGAAGCCGAACACCTTAAATACGTGGCGAATCAATTTAGGCGTCTACATAGTAAGAAGTTACAAGACACATTTCGTTACTACTCTCACCAGTGGAGGTCATGGGGCGCTTGCTTCATTCAGGCTGCTTGGAGACAGTACAAGAGAAAGATGGATCAAAATAGTCCGAGCTCGAGTTCGAGTTCAAGCGACAGCCAGAGCAAGTCATTATCTGTTTCCTATACTCAATCGACTTCATTTGATCACAATGATGATGATCATAATGATCAAAGTAGTGAACTCGGAACTTCATCTCTGAATATACAACAATTGGCGAGAAGATTCGTGAGAAATGCTAGAAAAAGTGGACATAGAGACATGGATATTGAGTTGCCGAAGATAAAGAAGCCTCAAGACCCTAACTTTTTTGCGGATCATTGAATACAACACTCCATTTCTCTACTGCTTCTCTTTTCTTTCTTTTTTTTTCAACGGAGGAAGATTCACTACTAGTGCCTTAAAGTGAAAATAATATGTGTAGATGAACTTATGAAGTGTACTCTTTGATGGTTTACTTTTAACACTTTTATTAGGCAATATCTAACCAATGAGGTCTTGCCATCTTGGTCTAATGGCAAAGACGGAGGGTTTATGAACGTTTAGTCGTAGCTATGTTGATATTCTCTTAACCCCGTTTGTAGTTTGTTTTGGTGTTTGGAGAGAATCAATCTCAGGATATTTTGGAATCGGGATAAAAGTTCTAACCACTTAAACTATACCTCACTCTCCCCATTTGTAGTTTGTAATTACTACTACTTTTTCATTTTATTACTTGCTCCACTTTCATTTTGTAGCCAATTTTTATTGATTACTCTATTTCTTTTTTTTGTTGAAAACCTTTCACAATATTTTACTAATTTATTTCCTCTTTGTGGACCTCAAACTATCATATTTTAATGTTTTCTTATCGTCTCCTATTTCTTCTCAACTATCATACTTTATTTTTCCACCAAAACCACTAAATATTAAGAGAGTAAATGTGATACTCTCTGCTCGTCTCGTAGTAAATTCACATTAAACCAAAATATTGTGACTAGATAGGAATAACATAATTTCACCTTTTTTTTTTAATTTATTTTTTACTTTTTAAATGGGCCTTCAAACACCTAGAGATTGACGAAATCACCCAAAGGCTCAATAGACAATATTGAATTCATGAAGGATTCACCTAAAGCTTTATATTCACTTTAATGGAATTAAATAATAGAAAATACAAGTTTATCACCTAGTTATTTATTCAAATGGTTAAACTATAAATAAATCAACAATTTTTTATTAGTTGTTGATCTTATTACAAAAATATCATGATAATTGATTATTTTTATTGATATATTTACAATTTTGTCACTTGATAAACGAATTTAGTTTTATCAAGGTGATACACTACGCCTCTCTCCTTGAATAATACTTACAGAAAGTGGAAGAATGTTAAGGCTAATAAAACCGGTGTTTATGACTTAAAGATCATATCTTTCCATGTTGAAAGTCGGGTGTCTCAATGGGAGTTATTTATAAACTACAGAATGCATTGTAATCTAGGTACGGTCTTAAGTCGTTTTAGGCTCATGGAGGATGACTTAGGAGTTTGATTTAAGGTATTTGGCAGGCTTTTGGGCCACTGGATGTGATTAGATTGTGTTAGGCCCACAAAGGGTATACTAGAGGGATTGAAATTGATTTTGGACAAGGTTTGATTTGATTCGATTAAAAATTTATTTGGGCTCGATTTTAGAGGTATGTGGAAATTTTATTTGATCAATCTCCATATTTGACCTAAATTAGTCAAGTTTTACTTTTTCAGCAACCGAAGATCTTTAAGAATACACGATTAGGTGTCTACAATATTAATCAAGTAATCTTAGATAAATTAGCTAGATCTATGTGAACATATAATGTAGAATGTGATAGGAGAGAGTTTGGGTAAGGTGATATTTCTTTGATTTTGGACTAGGTTTGATTTGATCGATTAAAAATTTTATTGGGCTCGATTTTAGAGGTATGTGGAAATTTTATTTGATCAATCTCCACATTTGACCTAAATTTAAAAAGTTGTACTTTTTCTGCTACTAGGGGGTCCGACGTGCGCGAAATGGCTAACCCCTTTTGTGTGGGTATTATGGCTAGTTATAACACTATTAGGCTCATGATAATTTATTTTATAATGTTAAAAATCCTTATTAATTGGAGCTCTATTGGACTAATTCTAAGTTTATGTCTGTACGTATATGATTATGCATACTAAATGTTGAAAAATTATAGTATGTACTGTATTAGCTAGTAAAAGTCTCAGTAAAGAGCATTAGTTAGAATGAAAGTAGAATATACTTGTGTTCTACTCATATATGAGATTGATGTGCAGCTTGACATATATATGAGCTTGAAAATCTACATACATATTCATGTTACATCTTTAGAGTTGAACAAAATGCAAAATAATTCATAATCAGAAAAGAAAATGGCTGAAATGATCTTGTATACAACATAAATATATGACGCCCTCCCTAGTCCCTACCTATTTTTTAACAACTAAAGAATAATGCTTCTTCAACTTTATTTAGCGCCTGGTTTTCGTAAATGAGATTTGCCACCTTCAACCATCAAAATACTTGTTGATCACCTTTTGTAACTAGGTCTCTGTTGTACCATCTTTTGCTGAGATGAGCTTAGAATATTCCATGGTAAACTCTTCTCCAATAAGTAAGAAGTATTGTTCAATTGTGTTATCTATTTCATCAATAAACAACATTACCATGAGTACCAACTGTTATCCCTGCAGATACATTGCATCCACGAATATATATGTATAAGACAGCCAATCCATAGACCAATGCCATGAGTACCAGATAAAAATTAAGTTATTTTTATATATTAACTCTTAACATGCATTATTGTCGCAAAATATTTTTCAAAAATAATGTTTTAAAAAAACTTAAAAGACTTGTAAAAAATAAACAAGATGATACCAGACAATAAAGAGCAAATTATTGATACGGGAGATCAGAGCCAAAGTTCCATGAGCTTCATATCCCACCTTTTCTATTGAGGCATCCCACAAGTCATTGAAAATTTACTTCTTGACCAAAGAGCATTCTCATGGCCATATAAATAGAGAAAGAGATAAAGGGGAAGTCAAAACGAATCCATATTCACACATAATTTCGCCAATAATTTTACTTTCAACAAGTATATTAATTTCCAATACTTTGAACAAGTATATAACATGAGGTTTTAGGAGGTTTGAGCATGCTAATCGTCCGAGAATTTCGCAACCGTACTTCCTTCTATTGCTCTTCAATTCAATCTGTTGATTTAGGAGTCTACCAAATAAAATCACTAAAACAATCAAATTCTATACAAAACATCAAAATTGAGCCATAAAATAAAGAACAAAAGATAAATAAATTATATAGGTAATAGAATTGAAATATTACAGGATAAGAGAGGAGGTTTTGTGGTGGGACTGAATTCTTCCATATATTTTCATCCCTTCCAAAGAAACAGCTCTTTCCAATGCAAATGCTATGTAAGATTAAGTTGTATGAATTGTTGATAAACATCATATTAGGATTAGGTGCTATATGGACTGTTGATAAACATCATATTGGGATTTATTATTGTGCTATTTGACACGGTCACATGGAGTATTACTATTAATTGTGTTTTATACGCACCAAGTCTGGTGACTTGTATTGACATCTACTTTGGCACTACTTGTAGAATTGCTAGAATGATTGTTGCTTTATTAGCCTCTGTTAGTGACTAATTGAATTGGCTGGCAATTATGTTCCTTGTTCTTGAGGAGCCTTCTCTTGGCTATATCACGTGTATCCATATTAGACAACAATGGTGTCTCCTAATCATACTCCTTTCCACTATAAAATTCAATCAAACCAAAGGCAAGAGAAAGTGAAAAAAGCAGAAATTATGGATTTTAAATTACGACTGCCGGTATTTAATGGAAGATTATGATCATTGACCATTTCCATTAGCTGTGCAATGAATATATACAAATACATAGTAGCAATCTTCGGCTACAATTATGCTAACAAACTAGGAAAGGATATATACTCAAATATACACTTAACTAACTAAGATATACACTGGAATATATTAACATATATTCTAACACTCCCCCGCAGTCGTAGCGAGAGACTCACGGACGCTAAGACTGGCACAAAAGTCATCAAACAGAACCCGGGGAAGTCCCTTTGTAAAAATATCTGCAATCTGATACTGAGAGGGAACATGTAAAACTCGTACCTCGCCCTTAGCGACTTTCTCACGAACAAAGTGAATATCCATCTCAATATGTTTCGTGCGTTGATGTTGCACCGGGTTACCGGAGAGGTAGATGGCACTCACATTGTCACAATAAACAATAGTTGCTTTCCGAATAGGCAAATAAAGCTCAAGCAACAAGTTCCTGATCCAGCAAGAATCAGAAACGACATTAGCAACCCCACGATACTCGGCCTCGACACTGGATTTAGACAATGTAGGCTGCCGTTTAGAAGACCAGGAAATCAAATTGTCTCCCAAAAATACACAATAACCTGAGGTAGATCTCCCGGTGTCGGGGCATCCCCCTCAATCCGCATCAGTATAAGAAACAAGCCTGTCAGTAGATGACTTATACAGATGCAAACCAAAGGACAAAGTACCCTGTAAATAGCGCAAAATGCGCTTCAAGGCACCCATATGCGCATTGCGCGGATCATGCATGTGAAGACAAACCTGCTAAACAACATATGAAATATCAGGTCTAGTAAAAGTCAGATACTGAAGTGCACCTACAAGACTCATGTACTTAGTTGGATCCTCATAGGGAGCATCATGAGAGGCACTAACTTTTGATTTTGTGTCAACAGGGGTAGGACAAGGACTACAGTTGGACATACCAGTCCTGTCAATGATAGAAGAAGCATACTGCATATGAGACAGAAACATAGCATCGTCATATCGAGTCACAACAATCCCCAAGAAGAAACTCAAAGGACCCAAGTCCTTCATTGCAAACTCAGAGCTCATTAGACCCATAAAGTGTGTCCGAAGATGATCAAAAGATGTTGTAAGAATGATATCATCAACATATAACAGAATATAAGCAGTATCAGAGCCTTGTCTGTAGATAAAGAGAGAATTAACAGATTTACTGTTAGTAAACCCAATAGAAGTAACAAAATCTGCAAACCGCTGATACCAGGCACGAGGTGCCTGTTTGAGACCGTAGAGGGATTTCCGTAATAGACACACAGGATCAGGGTGACTTTTGTCACGAAAACCCATGGATTGATGCATATAAACTGTTTCATTGAGATAACCATGCAGAAAAGCATTCTTGACATCCAACTGATGGATCGACCAAGAGTGAGAAATGGCAATACTAAGAACAGTACGAATAGTGGCCGGTTTAACAACCGGACTGAAAGTCTCATCACAATCAATACCCTGCTGCTGAGTCTTGCCATCACCTACAAGACGAGCCTTATACCGCTCAAAAGAACCATCAAAATTTCGTTTATGACGAAATATCCACATAGATCGAATAACATTCACATTAGGAGGCCGAGGAACCAAATCCCATGTATGATTATCAATAAGAGAATTATATTCGTCTAACATAGCATTTTTCCAATTAGGGTCACGAATAGCACTAACAGGGTCTTTTGGTATAGGAGAAATGGAGGTAGTGGTCATCGTGTTTAGGTTGGAAAAATATTTTGGGTTAGGCTTTCTAATGCCGTCTTTAGCACGGGTGGTCATTTGGTGGGTGGCCAGGTGATTGATGTGGTGATGTTGGAGCTGTGGTGTGGCGTGGTCAGTGGCGGGAGGGTTGGTTGGAGATGTGGCAGCAGGAGTGTGGTCTGGGTTGGCAGACATGGGACCAGTACTTCGTGATGAAGTAGCTGATGGACTGTGAGTGGGAGACGGCCTATCGTGAGATGTGGGCTGGAGAGAGCTCAAGTATGGAGGCTTGACAGTACCTGGGCTTGAGGAAGGAGCTGGGCCAGATTGAGAAGGCCCAGAAGGAGTAGGAAATGAACCAGGTCGCACATTAGGAATAGTGGGCTGGGTCTGAGGAGCAGCGGTGTTATTTAAATGGGGTGGGTGAATTAGTGGATTTTCATCCAAAAATTCATAATCACTGTAAGTTTGCTTGTGAATTTTAGAAAACGAAAATTCGGTTTCGATAAACTTCACATGTCTACAAACAATGATTTTGCCATTTTGTAAGTCATAACATTTTGAGCCGCGATGATTTGGTGTGGGACCAAGATAGACACAAGGAGTGGAACGTTCTTGCAATTTATTAATGGAAGTGGAGGGAAAAAGAGGAAAACATAAGCAACCAACGACACGGAAATCTGAATAAATGGGATCACGTTGGTATAAAACTTGAGTTGGAGAATTATATTGTAAGACTTTGGTTGGAGTAATGTTTAGGAGATAAGTGGCCATTTCCAAAGCATGGTGCCAAAAGGAGTGAGGTAAAGAAGCATGAGCAAGAAGCGTTCGAATGATATTATTAATTGATTTTATGTGGCGTTCAGCTTTTCCATTTTGAGGTGAAGTGTGAAGACAAGAGAGACGATAGAGCATGCCATGGAAGATTATGATCGTTGACCATTTCCATTAGCTGTGCAATGAATATATACAAATACATAGTAGCAATCTTCGGCTACAATTATGCTAACAAACTAGGAAAGGATATATACTCAAATATACACTTAACTAACTAAGATATACACTAGAATATATTAACATATATTCTAACATTTAAACATGCTACAATTGATTCAGATGCATGCATATCAGTGTTCTTCGCTACTCAAATTGATGAAAAAAAAAATGTAGACAATAAACTTAACAAACCTTGATTGTGAACTTGATATTCAATAATATAAATTAAAAAATGAATAAACAAATTTGCCTTCATGGAAACTATATCAATGGAGGAGAGAAAGCTCGCTAAGTGCTTCAATGGAGAACTCATAAGTCACTTCAATAGAGGAGAGAGGCAGAGGAGGAAGGAGGAATATTTTTTTTTATTGAAGGCAGGAGGAGCATTTTTTTATTAAAGGCAGGAAGAGCGTTTAAGAGAAAAATCGGAAAGAGGAAATAATAAAAGGGTAATTAATCTGATATCAATTGAGGGCATATATGTAAACTATATTTTAAGGTTATTGTCTTCACACTATTCATAAGAGATTTTTCCGACTTTTATAAGGTAGGGATTAGAGATCTTAAAGGATACACGATCAAGTGTCTACAATATTTATCAAGTAATCTTAGATAATTTAGCTAGATCTATGTGAACATATAATGTAGAACGTGATAGGTTAGAGTTTGGGTAAGGTGACTTCTTTGTAGAGGAATAACTTTAAAATTACTCGCTCACACACAAACGTGTCTCTTCCAAAAACCGAGCCACACAAATTCTTTTTCAAGTTTTTTCACAAACAAGGCACGGACATGTAGTGCCCACCTTGCTTCTAGCACCACTTGCATTAGCACGTCCATGCCTGCATATGGCATGGCCACAGTGCTTGGGCACGGATGTGTCTACATCGAGCACAATTTTGCTTGGGGATTTTTCTTCCTTCCTTTGATTTTCTTCTTATCTTCTTCTCTTCTCTTACTGCATCCATGCCTTGCCTGACATGGACATGATTGGCTAGAAAATTGCTCCAAACGCCTTAACTTTGATCGTTAAGCTTCGTGAGCCTTGCTTTAGATACGTGAATACGTAAAAACTCCACATTAGCCTCTTTAATCTTAAAATACATCAAAAACAACGAATGAAACTACCCATAACAGCATCAAATGATATCAACTAATAAATCAGATCAAGCCAAATAAACTATAATCAACTAATCTAGACTCGAAAACTAACTAAAATGACTCTAAATACATGCACAATACACCATATATCATATGGTGCAGGCTATGTATAGTTGAATTAAATCTTTGTTTTTTGGAAAAATTGGCCTCAACACTCTGAAGTATAGCAAAGTTGCACTCAGCACTCTGAACTTTACGTAGTAGCCAAAACACCACCTAGTATGGTGGTTGGAGCAACGCGCACCTTTAATGAAAGATTCCGACAATACAGGTCACCGGAGAATTGCAAAATTAATTTTTTTTATTAACCTATTACAATTTTTTTTATACTCCTAAACTTAAAATGTCACGCGCACTAGTAGAAAAAGTGTTATTTGTAACGCCCTATTAGTAACTGGCGTATGTTATGCTAATTACGAAAGCATCAATAGTAACTGACTAAGATAATGCCAGTTACAAATTTCATGACATTAGTAACCGACATAGTAAATGTTAGTTACTAATATGTGGTTTATCATTGTTTGAAGTTTTATTAGTAACTGACTAAATAAATGTCAGTTACAAATATTAAGTCAAAGAAACTTTGACTAAAAAATTTGTAACTAGCTTACAAATGCCAGTTACAAATATTAAGTCAAAGAAACTTTGACTAAAAAATTTGTAACTAGCTTACAAATGCCAGTTACAAATATTAAGTCAAAGAAACTTTGACCAAAGCGTTTGTAACTAGCTCACAAACGCCAGTTAAAAATGTTAAGTCAAAGAAACTTTGACAAAAACGTTTGTAACTAGCTTACAAAACGTCAGTTACAAATATTAAGTTCCTACTTCCTATTAATTTTATTTAATTTTCATTTAATTTTTATTGAAGTTAGAGGAATTTTTTTTTTTTTTTTTGTTTTAAAGAAAGGAAATAATTTCTCGTTGAAATACAAACAAAAGACTTAAACTTTTTTTTTCACTTTCGCTCCATCTTCTCGCGCTTAGCTTTCTTGTGAAAAACTCCTCCTTCCTCCTACAGTTCCTTCTTTGCTCCAACTCACTCCATTCAGTTTGGAATTTTCGAATTTGGGTTCAGCTTTTAGTGGTTCTATATCAAGGTTTTATGGTATGAAATTTTTTGAATTAGGGTTCTGTAGGGAATATTTCAAGCTATTAACCCCGAACTTGAACCCCACTGTGATCATACACTTAAGCATGGTGGCGTCCAAAGGGAAAGAAGCTAGAGCAAAAGAGTCACCAACAAGTTTTAGGAACTTGTAAACCGTTCACAAGGTGAAGATTACACCCCTTAACGATCCATGAGATCGTCAACTCCAAAGGGTCTTGAACCAAATAGGGTTTGGGGATGAAGGTACAAATCCAACCTAAAAGAGATTGAACCTGCCCTAAATAGGCCTCTACTTTATTCTTCTCGTATTCATGTGCGCTTTCTGACTAGCATGCAATCAACATATTAACCCTAAACCTGTTTAATCTATGTTGGTTGAATTTAATGCACAAACAAAACTATTATTGGCGATCACTTGAATTACAACCATATTAGCCCTAAACAAGATTATTCATTATCTTATTAAGCGTGATTACAAGTACAAATTCCCTTTAAACATGCATAAAAGGCGTGATCAAGCAATAACAATAATAATCATCAAGCAACATAATAACAATCATCATAATTATAAAAACAATAATTATAACAATAATTATCATAATTATCATAATCATGTTAAAGCATAATATTAATAGCAAGATCCTAGGCATGATACTAACAAGATTAATAACAGACCCTAGCATGTCACTAAGCAATAAAGATCAAAACTTTATTGCTACATGATACTCACATGATATTGATATGATATTAGATACTAACATGATATTGATATGATATTAGATACTAACATGATATTGATATGATATTAGAAAGCATAGGAAGCACCCTAAACATGATACTAGAAAGCAGTAATAACATCCTAACATGATACTAGGAATTAAACAAATTTAAACATGCTTTCTACAAGAATAGAGCAATAAGATTACATACTTTGATGCCACGTACCTCTTTCTAATAACAAAATACACGTGTTAGTAACTTCAAGGAAAATATAAATCAAAACAATCAAATCAAATAATTGAAATAGAGATTAGGGACCAAACCCTCAGAAATTATAACCTTTCACGTCTAGGGTGAAGGCAACTTCGAACTCGGCTAGGTGTTTCTAGATCTCGTGAATGCGGAATTTTGTTTGAGAAAAGTTAGAGAGATGAGAGCTTAGAGAGAAATAGATGATTGTTGTAGATGAGAATTAATTCTAGATTGTTGATGATGATTGTGAATGAAAAACGGAGGTTTAGGACCCTATTTATAAGAAAACAGTCCGCAAATAGGTAGAATTTTATAAGGAATAAAACTCCACTCTGTCGCTGCAAAACCGACCTTGTCGCCAGGCGACAGGGTCTGTCGCGTGGCGACAGGCCTGTCGTCTGGCGACAACCTGGATTTCTACGCGCTTTCAAACACGGAGTCCACATATGAATTAAAATTGACTTGTAAAGTCCGTATGAAAATCGAAATCGTATTTTTCATAAAATAATATTTTATTCCAAATAAAACTTATCAAAATCTAATTATTAATTCTAATTCTATTAGGACTAAAGAGAACCTTCTAGAGAATTCTAGAAGACTATAATTAATTCTAATAACTTTAGGAATAACAATTATCATTGGGCCCTCCCCTAGATCATTGGGCCGCATGTAAAGATCAAACCGGACCCAGTTTAGTATTTTGGCCATAACTTCCTCATTATTCATCGGAATTGGGCTTATAATATATCGTTGGAAAGTTCTTTGCAAGCCCCATCCAACTACACTATTATTGGACCTTTGTCGTGGACCAAACTAAACTGGATTGGCTATTTTCATAAAATAGAGTTGTTTTCGAAAACAGAAAGAAATAATTTTTAATAAAACTAACCGCAACACTTGACCTTTCACACTTTCACCTCGTTCGATTATCATTCGACGCAAAAGGTATTCATTACTGGGTTTGGTTTTGGGGAGACACAAATGGGTGTCTACAGGTTCTTGTAATTTTCCCTTTTTAAATTCAATAACACTACTACAAATACAACCTATTATGGCGCTTAGCTAGCCACGCAATATAAAAGTAGTGCTGAAAAATCACATTCCCAATATCCCTTTACTGGAGTCTTCCTCAATCCCAAACCTCTTTCTTTTGAGTATAATCAAATTTCCCCTATTTGTGCGCTCGATTCATCAATCTTCAATTCAATTTATGAGTTTCAATCAATCCAAATGTCAATCTCAACTCGTACTAAAGAACCCTAATCATTAAAACCGTTACCCTTTTCGCTGGATCTTTGTTTTTAATTACTTCATTCTGCAGTTCAATTCGTGAGTTTCAAACAATCTTATCAGCCCATACGATTTGCTTGAATATTCATCTGGTAAAATTTTTCGCATGATTATCTTCGTTTTTATTAGATTTAACCTTTTAATTTACATAATAACTCTGAGTCGATTCTATTTGCCAATCGAATTTTTTAACCTTATATATTGAATTTCGCTATATTTATTGAAATAATTAAAACCTTTTTCCAGAATGTTTTGGGTATGCTCATATGTAACAGCCTATTTTGTTTTTTTTTCGTTCTATTTCATCTAGTTGAAAAGCTTTCAGTCATTTTTTGGGGCTTTTTTTATGTTGTATTTAACCTATTCATTGTTTGCTGTGTTGTTGTAAGCAGAATTTGAAGAACTTCCTATTGAAAAAAAAGAGATTGCAAAAAAAGAGGTTTAATTTGGTATGTTTACTGCATCTTTATGATAAGATCTTTAATTGAAGGATAGCTTTTAGAATTTATTATATGTTTTGAGTGTTTAATTCATTAGTGTATCCCACTGTATGTTTCAGAATTTGTTCTTGAATCTTTTAGTTATAGGCTTTCAATTTATAGGATTATTGTATGTTTTATTTCAAACCAACTACCAAAGGTTAGTAGATTAATTTAATTTTAAAAAGTTAACAGAGTTTGGTAAAGAGGTGTAGGATAAAAGAATCCAACAAGGTCCAGCTAGTTAGAGAAATAGAAACGACATATAAACTAAAATACCTTGAGGGATTAAGCAAGATAATCTGAAATGGTGACTAAGATTGCAGAGCAAGTTTGGACCAAAAATTTAATAAATAAAAAGATTGCAGAGCAAGTGCTGCAATGTCCTAAAATTCGAATTAAACTTTGTTGTTGATCAGTTAGCTGAGTAATTTCGATTTTGTTCTTGAAGGTACTCCTCCATAATGACGAATGTCTTCCTCCTCAGCTTCGATCTCTAAAGATTTTCTAGTAGAATTTTTTTTGCTGATTTTCGAATTTGGGTTCAGCAATAATGCTTATATTGAGGTTTAAAGGTATTTAATTAAATTGATTGAAGTTCATGGGTTGATATTCTGAATCATTATCAGAGAGGCAGAGACTATATTATATACTAGCATATTTGATTAAGTATATTTGATTAAGTAAAGCCCAAAAAGGTTAACAAAGAGGAGAAGGAATGAGAGCTGAAATTCAGTACCGAAAATCAAGTTAATTTGTGTAAAGGATGTCATGTTGTCGGCACCTTAGGCATGATAATGTGATTACTTTGAAGGATGTCATGGTGCCAGCCCATCCAAAGAATTTCAAGGATGTGTATTTGGTCTATGAACTTATGGACACAGATCTTCATCGGATTATCAAGTCCTCTCAGGCTCTGTCGAATGATCATTGTCAGTACTTCTTGTTTTAGGTATATTTTATGGTGTCACTTCTTGTTCACTGTAGCATTCAACAATCGTTCTATGTATGTGCTTCTATGTGATGATTTATTTAATTATTTTTACTGTGGTGCATCTTCTAGCATATTTTACTGAAATCTTAGGTTCATCTCTACCTTATGTTTTATAAAGATGCTCGAGTTTAAAAGTTTTTATTGCTTATTTTTACTTCTAGATTTGGATTTCTTATATCCTGTTGTGTACTTTGTATTATGCTTTGTTCTGTTTTCCAATCGATCCTCTTTATAAGCCTTCTTTTCTTTTTATAAAAGAACGGAATGATGATCATTTTGAAATTGAGAAAGAAAATGATGTCCATTGTGAAGTCTATATGGGAAAGCATTCTGAAGTTGAGAAGCAGTAATCTTCAAGAAATCTAGTTTAAATAAATCCTCTGTATTTGGACATGTTGTATGATAATAAGTAATCTTGCATTGGAGTGTTTTTGCTAAAATTCGTGAATACCATGTATGTGAGCATGGTTGTGTTATGGAATTTGTTTATTTAAAAATTTGGTGGTTAAGTTGATATTTTAGTGATTTTTTGTCTACTTTTCATCAGATTAAGTTGTGACTTTGACATTTTTGTTATTTAATATCCTTTGCTGTGATCTTCTTTGACTATTTTAAGATTTAAATACAGTAGACTTTTTTGTGGGTAATTTGTTGCTATTATCCTGGGTCAGGTTTGTGGGTGTGTGTATTAGTGTTGGTAGTTGTTATTGATGGGATGCTTTTGCAAATTTGGCTATTGTTGTCACGCGTTGTTGCCGTGTTTATGGTTGCTATGATAGGTTGTTACTATACACAAGCTGCCGCTACCCCCTTTCTACTGTATTCTGCTACTACTCCCCCTTGCTAAATATTATACTCTGAAATTAATCTCGAACAACTCTCAATTCAGTGAAGAGTAATGAGTTGATGCTCTAGAAAGACTACCATAACTTTTCACAATATATAGTCGATCTCTTAGGATTTTTTTAAGCTTACTTGTGTTAGGAATATATATCGTGTACTTAGAGTGGAGGTGTATATCCACTCTTGGTCTCTTATTAATAATGATTTATAGGTACCTCTACCGGCTCTTATAATGTAAACATCTATAATCAAGTTATATTATATTATTAGCACTATATAATCATTGCCTCCCCTCTTAAAAATTGTGATTTTGATTAAAGTTTGTTACTATACACTATACTATCATATAATGGATATGGTGACATTAAAGGGACATGAGATAGTATTTTGGGTTGAGTTTCATAATCTGCAATAATTACCATGCACAATTCTTTTTGGAAAGAAAGCAAAGCTTCTCTCATGCAAACCTTTTTGGTGCTCAAGCAAGTGTCAAGATATTGATCAAGTGTTTAGAATTATTTAATGTTGTTTACCAAATTGTTATTTTCCTATCATTTAGTAATTGTAGTTTTCTATATTTTGCGAGGACTCTACATCTGAAAAGAACTTCTGAAGGTCTAATGGTTCAACTTGTGTATGGCTCTTAGGTCGATCCAACTCCTAACAAGCTCGGGGGCTTCAAGTTCCCAAGATGGTGTTTCCGGCATGGACAATGATGATATCCTTCCTTGAAAATTCTGGTTGATTCATTTTTTTAGGTACAAGATTGGTCTAATTCAAGCTACTAGATTGGTTTGGATTCAGTATTACTTTACTTTGGTCTTGTGAAGGTATATACATTGAATAGATAGCCGTTGTATTGTGCGCTGTTTCTAGTCATCTAGATATCAATTATATATACTAATTTTACAGCTACCCATTGTTAGTATATGGGTTATTAGTTTAATACTGCTCAGGAAGTCGGGTTATTCATAAGTTCATGTAAATGTTTGTAAATAATACGGCTTTGTGGGACTAATAATATTTATTCAAGTTTTTATTGTTTTGTTGAAAGTATAGTTTATTTTGTTGTATTGTTATTAGTTGGAGTGTTTGATTGTATTGTATGTCGTGGGTGAATTAAAGTTATGTGGAAATATTTTGAGTACTTGTTTTATTGGTTGAATTGTAACAGGTTGTAACCCATTTGACGATGGGTCATTTGGTAGGATATACTATCATTCTTGTATTTGAATAAAATATTTATAAAAAAATTATTTATTTATTAGTAACTAGCGTAATCTAATGCTAGTTACAAATAGTATTTAAATATATATATATATATATATATATATATATATATATATATATATATATATATATATATATATATATTCGTAACCGGCATCAAGATTTGCCAGTAACTAATAATACACTAATTGTAACCGGCGTAACTTAATGCTAGTTACAAATAGTATGCTTTATAACTTGGAAAATAGACTTTTTGTAACTGACATTAGGTTAAGACAGTTACAAATAGTATATTATTTGTAACTAACATTAGCCGGTTACGAATAATTTTCACTAGTTGTAACGGTGGCATTCGCAACCAACAATGCCAGTTACAAAAAGTCAATTTCGCCAGTTACAAATAGCATTTTTTCTACTAGTGGCGCACTCCTTTCTCCTTTTCTCCTTCTTTCCGCATTCTTCTTTTCTCATTCGCATCTCCTTCTTCTCTTATTCATTTTCTGAATTTCATTAATGACCCACCTACCCAAAATTCAAAACTTCCATTATTGTTGAACAGCGCATACAAGAATCAAAGGACGACAAACAAAGGCGGAAGCATTGCTGCATAAAACTGTGAGTGACCATGCTTTGAAATTAAATTTTTTTGTGCTGCGATGTGTGTGTATTATTCAATAATTGACCAAATTTGTGAATTGTTTGTTGAAAAAGATGATTTTATGGGTTGTGCCTTATTTAATTTGTGAAATGGGGTGCATGTTGATTTTATTCTACCTGTTGATTCCTTTTTTGTTTGCGTAAATTAGGTCATGGATAATCCTAAATTTACTATTAAGTTGAATCATGGAGGGTGCTTAACTCCAAATTGGCAGTATATGGAGGGGAAGTGCATTATTGGGATAATGTTGACCCTAATTATGTGATTTACTTTGAATTCTTAGCTATGTTGAAGGATGAAGGTGTGAAGTACAGTAAAACCTGTAGTATGTATTATATCTTGCCTGGTTTAGATTTGAAAAGGGGTTTGGTTAAAGTATGGAAAGATAGTGAAGTATTAGATTTTGTGAAAGTTGGTTTAGAGAATGGGATGGTTTGAATTGTATATGATTCATGGGGTGGATGAGTCATAAGTAATCACTTTAGTTGAAGGGCCTAGTGCAACAGAATCCAATGTGTCAAACACACACTCAGGAATTGAAAAACCCTCCTCGAAATTACCTGTTCAGAAAAGAAAAAAAACACACAATCAATCCCTGAAAAACCCACCTCTAAATTACCTGTTCAGAAAAGAAAAACTGGAAGAAGAAAACTTTCACTAATAAGACCAGTTAGGAGTTCTCCAAGAAAGCAACAAACTGTAAAACCTCCTGAACCTTGTTCACAACCTGCTAAGCCACCATGTAAGAGAAAGAAAAAGAGTGTGAATAGCAAAGCAAATACTGACAGAAGTAACTTGTTTCAGAAAAAGCTTGACAGAATCAGGTCTAGGCTTGAATTTCTAAGTAGAGATGATGAGATTCAGACTGATAATGATGGTTGGATGAAATTGGGGAGAATGGAGATGGCTTGGGAGGTTTTGGTGGTGGTGAGAATGCAGATAAGGGTAATCTACATGAGGCTGGTGATGGCTTGGGAGGTTTTGGTGGTGGTGAGAATGCAGATAAGGGTAATCTACATGAGGCTGGTGATGGCTTGGGAGGTTTTGGTGCTGGTGAGAATGCAGATAGGGGTAGTCCACATGAGGGTGGTGATCACGCTATGTCTTGTGAACATATACATGTAGATGACTGGTATTACACTGATCATGTGGGTTATGAGTCTGATGCTGATCAAGATTTAGAAATGATTGAGTGTAATGAGGATGATTTAGAGTGGGAGAAATGTGATTGGGTTGTTAGTGATGCTGAAGTAGAGTTAAGTCCAGCTGAATCTTTGGAGGACAATGATGACAGTGCTGATGATGATGATTACCAAATGGAACAGAGCAACTCCAGTGATGAGGAACAATCCAATAAGTGATTAACTTGAAGAGGGGTAACAAAAATGCAAGTGATAGTGGTGCAGGCATGACTCTTAGGGTGGATCTTTTTTCAAGCATACCCTTTTCAACTAGATGGGAGAGTGAGTATGAAGATGAAGATGATATTATCCCTAACTCAGATGTTGAAGGAAGTGATGATGAAAAGGAGGAACTTAGGAGCACTACAGTAAAAGTGGTGGATAAGTGCACTGATTTTAAGAAACTTGTGTGGCAGGTGGGAATAAAATTCCAATCTCCTGAAGTTTTCAAAGAGATGGTGAACAGATATGCAATCCTTGCTGGGTACAGTATTAGATGGTACAAGGTTTAGAAAAATAAGAAAATGGAAGCCAGGTGAAAAAGTGGCTGTGAGTGAAAGCTGTATGCTTCTTGGGATGGTTAGCACAAGTCATTCTTTGTGAAATCATGTAATCCAAACCACACATGCAACAGGGCTGATTATGAGAATTTACAAGCTAAGGCTGGGTGGTTTGCCCAAGAATATTTGCAAAATTTCAGAGACAAACCTAATTGGTCAAGGAAAGAATTAGAAAAGGATGTGATGGAGAAGTTTGGTGTGAGACTTTCAAAATGGAATTGCTATAGAGTGAAATCTATTGCTCACAGGATACTTCATGGCAACTTGTATGACCATTATTCTCAGTTGGCAACATATTTGGCTGAGTTGAAAAGGAGGGATGCTGATATGAGATATGAGTTGCAGACAGAGAAAAAGATGGTCAACATGTATTTAAAAGACTATATATCAGTTTTCCAGCACTTAGGAAAGGGTATGTAATACCCCAAATTTTGAGTATATTTATTATTTAGCAACAATTTTGCTAGTACAAACTTTCGAATTTACAATTTAGTTTCAAATTTATATATTATAATTTTTATTTTTGAATTTAAAAAAAAAAAAAATTCAGTTGGTTGTTTCGGATTGAAACAAGAAAACAACTCCATTTGAATTTTAATCTTATCCTACATATGAGCCTTCTAGATACTTAATTAATCCCTAACCATACTTTATGTATAAATATACCACTCCATCCCAATTGCCGTGAGAAAAACCATTGAACCCTCGAGAAGCCATACTCTGTTTTGCGTTGTTCGCTAAAACCCATCACCATAGTTGTCTTGGTATAAAGGTAAACCATGTTTCTTCTTCTCTTTCCATCCATTTAGATGATTCTAAAGGAAATCATCTATAATATATATTACCTTCTTAATCCATTGTAACAAATCCAACAAATTGTAAAACAAATTGGCAGATCATGTTCACCGATATGAATTGCAATCGATCGTCACTTTTGTTGTATTCTGCAATGCTAATGCCGCCTAACCTTTTTTTCTAATAATGTCATGTAGTTGCAGGCTTTTGGTCAAAGTGGTTTTTATAGAAAAAGGAAATAATTTTTGTTTTAAATAATTAAATAAATTCATGTTTTACGTTTAGTCACTTTCACCTATATTGTTTTCTTTTGACAATGTTACTTAGTGGGTTCTAGCATTGGGAATTATAAACTACTAATTGATGACTAACTATTTCGAGCAATATTATAGTAAGACTAACTTAGACCTGTTTATTGGTTTATTTGTAGACGGAGGCTACTAGGTGAACGTTTTGGAGGTTAATTACCTTGAGATTTTACGCACGATCAAGGTAATTTTCAATGTCCATCATCCTTAAAATCCAGTTAGGAAATTGTTTTGAAATATTGTGTGCCAACAACGTGCTTATGTAATTATATGTGATGAGTGTGCTATCGTACGTATGGTATTATGGAATCATATTATATACTAGTTTTCTATTTTGTGTACTAGTATATGTATTTTCAAAAAATTTGATTATTTGATATCGTATGAGTTTTTTTTTTAAATAAATAAATCTTGGGAATTGGATGATCGATTATATGTAATTGATGGTCTCCAAGGCCTATTGGGAAACAAGTTGTATCTGGTATGTCATGTAGAATGACTATGTTTTAATAATACTGGAATTGAAGTATTGTTACTTAGGATTAAATTGATTTGTGCAATACTTGTGTACAGTGTAATCAGATGATTTAATCTAATAAAATGTACATTGAAATTTAATCTAAGAAGGAAAATGAAACCCGAAAGGGTGAAGAACAGGTTGCCCACTAGTAGTTATGGTTGCTACTAGTTGGTTTAAATTATTGTATATTGTTGTTAGTCTTCCTCCTAATCATTGGGTATTAGTGAGGGGTGTGCACACTAGGGACATTCTGTTTTATCTTATGGCCATTTGGGTTACGCGCGACCCTCTGTAAAGTAGGTGGTGACAGGGACTAGTCCCGGCTTACTACCGCTCTCTTTCCCTTTCTTAACTAAAGTAATAATATGTTATGTGACAATTTGAATTTGGTTGAGTATTATATTGTCTATGAGACTATATTATGTATAAAATGTTTTCGAACTAAAATTATTTAATTTACGGGATGGAGTTGGAATTACTCAGTTTATCTGATTTTGGGAGTTTTCTCTCTTTTCTTGTTTTTGATTTATTTTGCAGGTTGGTAATAGGGTACTCGGTTACGTGTGAGGAGACGTTAGAATAATCACGTAGCTAAGACAATTTAGTTCTGAATTTAATTATTCCTTTTAACTACTCTTTTTCAAATAATTTACAGTTTTGATGTAATGACTAATTTTTTTTTTATTTTGTCACCACTTAGACTACTTAGTTTATTAAATAAGTGTAGCAGTAACACTCTCAGGGTTCGATGATTGGGTTTTTGAAAGTTAAAAGGTTACTCTTATTGTTTTAAAAATACTCAAATTTTAGGGGTGTTACAGTATATGTCCAGCTGCGAGAAGGTTCTTTGCTTAGATGGTTGTTTTCTTAAAACTTTCTTGGGGGGTCAGTTACTAACAACAATAGGTCGGGACAGGGAAAACCAGATGTTTCCAGTTGCATGGTGTGTGGTGGAGGCAGAAAATAATGACTCATGGTCTTGGTTCTTAGAAACCTTGAAACATGACATGCCTAAATTTGGTGGAGAGGGCTGCACTATTATTTCAGATCAACATAAGGTAATTGCAAGAATTGTACAATGTTATTCTTATATATTGCTTACTATTGTCAATACTAATCTTATTTTTTTGTACATGAAAACCTTGCAGTCAATTGTAGCACCAGTGAAATTGTGGTTCCTAATTGTGGAACACAGACTATGTGCAAGGCACATATATCCACCATGGCACAAAAAACATGGTGGGGATGAATTGAAATCATTGTTTTAGAAGGCAGTGTATGCTTACACTAAGGCAGACCATGATAAGGCTCTAGATGAAATGAATACAATCTCTGCTGCTGCTATTGAAGACTTCAAAAAACAAAATCCCTAAGCTTTCTGCAGATTTGGATTTAGAACAACAACTAAATGCATTTTAGTTATAAATAACCTAGTAGAGACTTTCAATGGGTGGATATTAGAGGCCAGATCTAAGTCTATAATACATATGTTGGAGGACATAAGAAAGGCTTTGATGGAGAGGTTGTTTATCAAGAAAACTGTCATGGAGAGATCTAAGGACTTAATTTGTCCAAGAATAAGGAAAAGACTTGAAAAAAACAAGGAGTATTCTAAGTCATGCACTATTTTGGCATCTGGACCCACAGAGTTTGAGGTACTACATGGCATGGAAGTGTTAGTTGTCAATTTGGATAACAAGACCTATAGTTGCAGAAGATGGGACTTACATGGTTTCCATGTCGTCATGCAATTTCAGCATGTAACTGGTTGAGAGTTCCCTGTAAGAATTATGTAGATGAGAGGCTAACCAAGGCTGGGTATTTAAAAGCATACAGTGGTTCCATTAAGCTAGTAAGGGGAGAGAGTCATTGGGAACATGTGGTTTTCCCATTGCACCCACCTGAGATTAAAATAGGTGTAGGAAGACCACGAAAGGCAAGAAAAAAAGCCCCACATGATAGACAAGACAAACCAGGGATGCTGAGCAAGCATGGTTTGCAAATGAATTGTACTATATGCAGGTCAAAACACCATAACAAGAGAAGATGTCCGAACCAGCTATCCCAGTGTAAAAGGTATAGCCATACCTACTTATTTTAAATTCCAACAATCTTATATACAGCTAAGTACCTTTTATTGTTGTTACAGAAAACTAAAAGAGGAAGAACAAATACCTTTATCTCTGCATCTGCAGTTGCTACAGCTCCTACCGAAAGAGCAAGACAAATCGGTTCTAGTAACACACCTACAAACCCTTACACAGGGTTAGCTGGACCCACTACCAGATCTAGGTCAACAAGGAATCCTGCCACTCAGAAGTCAGCATCAGAAACCCAAAGAGGGAGGGGAAGACCAAGGAAAGGAACCAACTCTATCCTAACAAACTGTGGAAAAGTGGGAACTTAAGCTTCTACAACAACTAGACAACCATGAAAGCTTAGAAGTAGCATATGTAGCTCTTTTAAGGTAGAAATATTTTTGGGGTTGTCAATTTTTGTGGTATTAAACTAGTCAAATTTCAGATCTAAAAGAGATGCTTTTGGTCCTTGTAAAAGCATCTTTGAACTAGCTTTTGGTTGTTCACCATGTGATTTAAAGCAATGAATATCAAAAGTACAAATGTTGTTGCTTTTGTCATTTGTGGTCCTTATTATATTCAATTCAACTACCAAACAATTTAATAACAACAGCAAACACAATGCACCAAATATTGTAGGCAATATTGTATTACTTTCATTTCATGATAATAATGGAGTACATCTTGGTTTTCCAAATAGCCTAAAAAAGTACACATACTAAAATACTACATACTATTATATTACATACTTTTATACCATCTGACCTAGTTCTAACCACCATAATCAATTCAACTACCAAAGCATGTAGCCAACCTACACCCTTGCAACAAACAACATAAAGCATATCAAGCAAATTAAGAAAGCCCCAAAATATGCCCGTTCTCTTCCAGACAGAACCTTCAGTTGTTCCTTCAATATTTTGTTCTCAGTTTTAATTGCTCTTAATTTTGCCCCATCTTCAATTGATTGGTGTTGAAATCCTGTGGAATTCATCAGATTTCTCAATTCAGCTTCCATCCTCTCATTAGCTGCACCTAAACCATTAATTACTTCAATGGCATGTGGTCCATATTCTTCCTTGTTAATCAAAAAATTTGTAATCATCAACCTGCATTTCACATGTATTTTAGTAACAACATTCTTACAAAATTATTATTACGTTTTAAATTTTAATTACCTTCTGTTTTGGGTGATTTTGTCCCTTGGGAGAGTTACAACTCGAAGACTGGTCCTGCTGGCTCTGTACCTGCAAAATCAACGAAGACACCGGTTGGGTGGTGCTCCGCCTCCAATGCTCAAGTTAGTAACTTGAAGGAGAATAAAAAGTGCGGAAATTTAGGTGGGGATCTGCTTGGATTCCAAGCTCAGGAGTTCTCTGATGAGAGAGAAAGTAGGATGTAATAAATGATAGTAAATTTTTGAATGTCCCCCAAATTGGGGGAATATTTCCCTATTTATAGGGTCATTGGGAAAAGTGCCCCTCCCTAGGTCATTCTCACCTAGGACTGATGGGTTGCGCCGCCAAATAGCGGATTTTGGGGAATTGGGCCCTTGAAGGCCGCAATTCTACGAAAGTATCTAGAGAGGCCACGTGTCAGCTGGGGATTGGTCAAGGGTGACCTGCCAGCCTCTGACACGTGGCACCTCCTCATTGGTCCACTTGTCCAGGGTAAAAATACCCTAAACATTTGCCCCTCACATGTGGCACGTGGCAGGCCACGTGGCGCCTGTGACACGTGTCAGCCAGTGAGAGATGAACAGTAAAAACGGCTAGTTTTTGACGGAGGTGACGGGGATTTCCACCGTTTCACCCCCTATAAATAGGGATTTACCCCCCCCCCCCTCTCTCCTCTTCACATTTACATTCCTTGACTTTTTAGAGAGAGAAAGAGAGTTTTCTAGAGAGAGGTGCTCTGATCCCGGTTGCGTTTAAGCAAGTCCAAGATTTCCGTGTGCTCTTTCGAAGTCACCCGGTCACCGGTTACTTTGCCGTTTTCAGATTTTCAGAACTCAAAGTAAGGTAACTATCTGTTTCCTTCTTTAAGTTTTCTTCTTTTTCTTTTTCTTTAGCCTGTATACACTCGTTTCCGGCTGTATACATTGATTTTCAAAAATAAAATGGGCTCTCCTTTTGCACACACGGCACTGCCTAGGACGCTCAACCAGTCACCAGGGACGACTGAGTCTAGAACCGAGGGTGCCTTGTCTGGAGTTTCTGGAGTGCTTTGCTCATCTCCGGCTTCTTCTCTCTCTGTGTCTGTGCAGGACACAATGGCTAGAGTCAAACAGACGGCTATCAAGCCCAAGAGGCGGCGCACTAAGGTAGTGCCCGCAGATGAAGTTGTGAGGGAGGAGGATTACGAGGCGACTGAGCAAAGTAACTCAGATTAGGATGCCCCGTCTACCTCCAGCAGTAATGAATCAAGGGGAGACGGTGAGGAAACCGCCTCCTCTCCAGAACAACCAAATAACTCAGCCGAGAAGGCTGCTGAAGAGTCAGAGGAATTTGGCAATGATAAAGAGGACCTTGCTGAGGCTTATCGCCAAACAGCAAAGAAAGAAATAAATCCGGATCCTCTGAAAACCCGGATGAAGCCAGGAGATATCTCTCTTCTGGAAAGTGGCTTTGAAGCCTTCAAACAACAACACCCATTCGGGGAAGATTGGGATATTATCGTCCCTCCGCCTGATGTTGTACTAGCTTGGGGGCACGACATTGACAATGCGGACAATTACTTTGTCTGCTATGAGGCGGTGATAGAAGCCGGCCTCCGCTTCCCCCTTCACCGTGGCATCCGGAAGATTCTGAAGGGGTACGACTTGGGGGTGTGGCAATTGACACCCAACTCCTTGGTCAATATCCTGAGCTACATTGCCGCCTGCGAGCTCTAGGACATTGAGCCCAGTTTCACTGCATTCGCCCATATGCACTACCTCAAGAATGCCCCAGGAAGATACGGGGCGTGGTACACTATTTCCACGCTCCCGGAATACTTAATGACCTTGGACAAAGTGTCCAAGTGGGGAGGTTGGAAAGACAAGTGGTATCTAGTCTCCTCCCCTTCTCTGAAAATGAACAAGATTCTCCGGCGCTACAACAAGGAGCCGGCTTTGGTGGGCCAGAAGTGTGTACGCCCGGCTCTCTCTACCAAAGCCCGGGTGCAGATAATGGAGCCGGAGTTCTTCAAGACAACAACTAAGCCCTTGGGGGATGGGTCTCATATAGTTGTTCCAAAAAACTGGATCCCCCATCCGGATTTCTTTGCAGACGAGAGATTCTTGTCCTCCTGCGGGTTGAGTCCTATGTTTCCACAGGGTAGACACACTCACCCACCCGGCGGTTTTCCGCCTGCAATTTTAATACTTTCATGCCTTGAACTTTTTCTCGTTCTAACACTTTTCATGTTTTTGTGTAGCGGAAGCAAAGAAAATGGTTGACCCAGCCAAGACGCCGGCTAAGTCAGCAGCTCAGCTCCGCAAGGAGAAAATTATGGCCAAGAAGGCTTCTATTGAGGCCAAGGAGGCCAAGAAAGGCGGGGTAAGATAAACTTCAACTTCTCTTGAATTTTTTCAAGTCTTTTCAATACCGGATGACTAATGTTTTACTTGCGTTTTTGCAGGCTTCAACTGGCATCCTCCCCCGCTCAATAACAAAGGTCTTAAAAAGGCCAGGGGATGAGCAACTCTAAAAACTGGCTGCCAAAGCCGGGAAGAAGGCAAGCTCAACGGTCTCCGGCTCTGATGCCAAAGACCGCCCAACAACCGGGGGAAAAGGCCCCAAGGCTATGGCGACTCTAAGTGAAAGCTCAGAGAAGTCAAGTAAGAAAAAGCCGGATGCTTCTAAAGCATCGAAGGGTGGCGAGCCACCCATGGCTGCAGGTGGTGCTGCAGTTGGAGGAGAGGAGCCGGCGAGGGCCGACTCTAAAGGTAAGATAGAGATTCCTTGGCCGCTTGATTTTATGCGCGTCAAGACTATGACTGACCCTTCCGGGGGTTCCGTGAGTAGCCGGCAAAGAATGAATGCCAAATACGCTGCTAGTCTCTCACCGAGTACTTCTTATGGTGCAGATGCTACTTCTGGGCCCCCGGACTTGGCGGGGTTTGGCAAAAGAATGGTAAGGACTCTCACCCAGACGGAGAAGAACTCCGTGCCCAACCGCCACGAGGTCGACTTCGACCAAATTCTGGGGCAGCTGGCGGAGGTAAGTAGAACTTGCCCCTTATCTTTTCATTTCAGTTCATTTCATTTTTCTTTTTTGTTGCTAAGTGTTTAATTTCCCGGATGACCTTGCATAGGTTATGGTCCGGGTGGATGGGCTCCGGGTGCCATTCCGGAGGAAGCAAGAAGAGGTAACTGATGCCAAGAGAAGGGCTCAACAAAATCTCAACTCTGCTGAATATGCATATAATATGTTTGATCTTGAGATTAAAGCACTGGAGTTGAAACAGGAGGAGCTGGTCAAGAGTTTAACGGCTGCTAATGATGCGGCTAACAACCGGATCAACGACCTGGAGCTCCAGCTGCAGAATGCCGGCTCAGACCTCAAGGCCTTGGAGGGAGCAGACAAAGAAAATGCTGATCTCAGGAAGGATAATTCCCGGCTGGTTGCCGAGATTGTCAGCTTGAGGAATCAGCACCAAGAAGAGCTCAAGGCTGAGCAGGAGAGGCTCATCAAAGAGAATGAGCGGGATAATGAGATCCGCCTCCGGATGGCCTGGGGGCTTCTCTACCCTGAGGTAGACTTTGATTTCTACAAGCTGAGGTATGACTATGCCACTGCGGCGTATGATGCCAAGGTTCTTGGGGATCCTGCTCCGCCTCGGTTCAAGCCCTGGGTAGCGGAGAATGGCGCTGAGGTTTCGGACACTGAGGAGCCGGACTTTGATGAGATAATGAAGGAATTGGGCACCAAGGACAGCCAGCCTGAAGAGGCTGTGGTTCCGGAGGAAGTTCCTTCTACATCCCAGGCTCAGCCGGACCAGCCCCAAGAGTAGCTCTCTTCCATTTCTGCGGTAGTATGCCAACCATTACTTTTCCGGCCTGTGTGCCGAGTACTTATGTAATTTTTTTGTTTCTCTGTATACCGGATGTGGATCCGGCTAACAATCATGCCTGGCCTTGAGCCAGTTTATTTTATGAAGTATACCGACTCAGTCGATTTTTCCTACACTTGCACAATTTTTCAATTTTTTCAGTTTTTCAATTTTGCATATATACTCAATATATATACTTGTGATTTTGCATGTCTTATGAAAAGTATGCGACAGGTACCAATCCGGCTGTCCTTGCCCCTGGACGGCTGTGTGGTTGGTTTAATCTGAAAAAGGATTGATTGTCTTGGAAACTTCTCATACTTAAAAGAGTATGGGATGTTTGTAAGACAATCAATCACAATAGTGATTTCCCCAAACCAAGTACACAGCCGGTCAAATGACAGGCATACAACCTCTGCCCCAGTTGATATCAAACCGCCTGGGTATTCTTTTATAGCCATTACGCAAAAAGGTTTTGCCCCAACAAGAGGAGTGCACAACTTGAAGATAAAATAATCCTAAGTAAGAGCTTATGATGGTACTCCGGCTGATGTTTGAAAACATCTGGAGTTTTCACGACCAAAAATTACTTAGAAGAAAAGGTTAAGTCAGACAGCTATGAGTTGGCTAATTTAGCCTTTCAATCTTTGCCGCCTGCATGGGTACATAGAACGAGCAAGGTGGCTGTTCTCTGCGACGATTGCACCCGGAGGGGTGTCGCCGGACGCCTATATCCATAACAGGGTAGACGAATTTGTAAAAAAGACAACCTTCTGGCCATTGGCCTCTGGTCTAGTTGGAAACCGGCTGCATAGCCACTAGGCGGTTTTGTGCCTAGCTTAAGAATCCGGCCATTGGCCTCTTGTCACTATGGACTTTTGATTTTGAATACTAAGTATCAAACTTAGTTTTTTATCTAGCCATTGGCCTCAAGTCATTCACATAGTAAATTTGTTACTAAACTTTACAATACTCAGAAGTAGTACTTTTTTAAGTTATCTACATTCCAAGTTCTAGGCAGGCGTCTACCGTCTGGGGTTTCCAGACGGTATGTGCCATCCCTAACTTCTTCATAAATTCGGTAGGGGCCTTCCCAATTAGGAGTTAGCTTTCCAAGCTCATTGGCCCTACCGGTTGCCTCCATTTTCCGTAACACAAAATCGTCCACTTTCAAAGGACGTTTGTGCACTCTTTTGTTGTAGGCTCTCGTCATTCTTAGACGGTATATCTCACTCTGAGCGTAGGCTCATAGTGTTCAATGGGCAAAACGGCTTCAGCTCCGTAAACCATGAGAAATGGGGTTTCTCTAGTTGACCCCTTGGCAGTTGTCCGGATGGCCCATAGGACATGAATTAACTCTTCAGCCCATAAACCACCGACTCTTTCAATTTTCTTTTTGATGCCGTCTGAGATGTGTTTGTTGAATGCCTCAACCTAACTGTTTTCTTGAGGAAGGCCAACTGAGGCGAAGTAACTTGAGATACCCTGATCTCCTAACCAAGTCTTGAGCTGAGGCGTTTCAAACTGAGGGCCGTTGTCAAATACCATAGACATAGGTACCCCAAACCGGGTGATGATATTCTTCCAGATGAAAGAGATGACATCCTTTGTCTTGATATTCCTAACTGCCTCCGCCTCTACCCATTTGGTGAAATAGTCCACAGCCACCAAGATATAGCGTTTTCCGCCTGGAGCAGGCGTGTAAGGACACAAAATGTCCATGCCCCATTTAGCAAACGGGACTGTGCTGTGGATTGCCGTCAGATCAGTAGCCGGGCGATGTATTAGCTTGCCAAACCTTTGGCATTTATCACATTTCTTCACAAACTCTTTGGCGTCTGCCTCAAGGGTAGGCCAAAAATAATGCCGCCTGGCTCTGACGGCTAGGGACTTGCCGCCTATATGGGCGGCGCAGAATCCCGCATGCAGCTCTTCAAGAACCTCTTTCCCCTTCTCTGGGGTAACACACTTCAACAAGGGCTTGAGAAATCCAGCCTTGAAGAGTTCTCCGTTTCTTAACTCGAAGTTAGCTGCTCTCTTTTTCATGACGGCTTCCTCCTGAGGTGAATCAGGGAGCGTACCGTCTGCAAGATACGCCCGGATGCCATCCATCCAAGTAGAACTTCGATCCAGAATTCCAATGGGCTCTTCATAAATACTTCTTTTTTCAAGAAATTCCCAAAAGACTGACCGAGGCGTATCATGGCAGGCGGATGATGCCAACTTTGACAGCGCATCTGCCGGGTGGTTATCTGACCGGGGCACTTGATTCAATCTGAATTCCTCGAGTGTCCCAGCCTCATCTTTGACAGCCTGAAGATATTTTATCATAGCCGGATGAGTTACTTCATAAGTGCCCTCATACTGGCTAACAACCAACTGAGAATCAGAATGGGCGTCAATCTTTGTTGCCCCTGCCGCCTTACACATGCGGATTCCGGCTAGCAGGGCTTCATACTCCGCCTCATTATTTGAGGCCTGAAACTTGAACCGTAGTGCATACTCATATTTATCTCCTTCTGGAGATTCACAAACAATGCCTGCACCACAGCCGTTCTTTGTAGAGCTCCCATCTACATACACCTTCCAAACCTGATCAATATTATCCGGAAGAACCGGACGAGTCATTTCAACAATGAAGTCGGCAAATGCCTGACCTTTCACTGCTTTCCTTGGTTCGTAGGTGATTTCAAGACTTTGCATTTCAATAGCCCACTTTAACATTCTTCCGGATGACTCCAGAGTAGACATTGGCCGCTTGAGAGGCTGGTCGGTGTAAATTACAACCGGATGGGCCAGAAAGTATGGCTTCAACTTTTTAAAGGCCATATATAAAGCAAGACCAGATTTTTCCACCATGGGGTACCGGAGTTCAGCATTTTTCAACACATGGCTAATGAAATATACCGGGAGCTGAGTACCGTCTCGTTCAGCAAGGAGAACGGCACTGAGGGCATGGTCTGAGACGGCTAAGTACATGTACAACTTTTCTCTAGGCAAAGGACTGACAAGCCTTGGCAAAGAGTGCAAATGTTCTTTCAATTTCTAGAAGGCCGCCTCAACATCATCCCCCCATTCAAATCTAGTCTTCTTCCTGATTGCTTGGAAGAAGTAAAGGCATTTATCACCTGACCGGCTGAGGAATCGTCCCAAGGCGGCCAGGCAACCGGTGAGTCTCTGTACTTCCTTAATAGTGCGGGGTGACTTCATGTCAATTACCGCTTGTATCTTCTCAGGGTTAGCCTCTATCCCCCTTTGATCAATCAGGAATCCGAGAAACTTCCCAGACTCAACACCAAAGACGCATTTCTTAGGATTTAACATAACCTTATGCCGCCTAAGTGTGGTGAAGGTTTCTCGGAGATCAGCAAGGTGATCCGCCTGCTGCTTGGATTTGACTATCATGTCATCAATATAAGCTTCTACGTTCCTCCCAATTTAACTAATGAAGACTGTATTAATCATCCGTTGGAACGTAACCGGCGCATTCTTCAAGCCAAACGGCATCACAGTACAACAGAATAGCCCCTGGTCAGTGACGAAGGCCGTCTTCTCTTGATCTTTTTTCCACAGGGGTATCTGGGGGAAGCCGGAATAGGCATCCATGAAACTCATCAAGGCATGACCGGCTGTTGAATCAACCAAGCTGTCAATTTTTGGAAGTGGATAACTATCCTTTGGGCATGCCTTATTGAGGTCTGTGTAGTCTACACACATCCGCTAGGTACCATTCGGCTTCTTTACAAGCACAACGTTTGTCACCCAGTCGGGGAAATTACAAGGCCGAATGAACCTGGCATCCAGCAGCTTTTTTACTTCGGCAGCTGCCGCCTGACTTCTTTCCTCACCGTGGTTTCTCTTCTTTTGTCGGATGGGCTTCATTTTTGGATCCACGGCAAGTTTGTGGACAGTGAGATCCGGGCTGATGCCTGGCATCTCTTCCACTTCAAAGGCAAATACATCTTTGAATTCTTTCAACAAAAGGTGTAAGTCTGCACCCAGAACAGCATTAGCAACCGTCCCAACCTTAACAGTTCGCTCTAGACGGCTGTCGTCCAGAACAAGATCAATACTTTCACCAGCCGGTTGGGGACGGAGCTCTTCTAACCGTTCACCGGTCAGTGATTGCTATTTCTTTTCTTTCTTCACCTCCACCAGCTCTGCAGCTTTTCTCTTTTTTCCGGCTGCTGGTGGGGGTGAATTGGCATCCTTGACATTGTCAAGGTCTATTGGTTCCTTCCCTTGGCCGTCTGAGGCCACAGTATCTTTGACGGCTGAGAGATAGCACTCCCGGGCCGTCGTCTGATCCCCGTTCAGGGAACCAACAGAACCATCATCCCTCTCATACTTGATGAGCATAAGAGACGAGATGATTACCGCCTTGGCTTCGTTGAGGGTTGGCCTCCCAAGAATAATGTTATAGGCGGTCAACTCCTCAACGACCAAGAATCTGACGACAATATGTCGTCCCTGGCCCTTCTCTCCCAGCCGGATGGGTAAGTCAATTCTTCCGGCTGGATAGACCATCCCACCCCCAAAACCAACCAAGGGGTGGGTGACCGGATGCATGCTGCTGGAGTTGTATTTCAGCTTCTGCAAGTACCAGAGGCTGATGATGTCTGACGAGCTGCCGGTGTGAATAAGGATGCGCCCAACTAACTGGTTGGCGACCTTACATTCAATGACAACCGGGTCGTCATGCGGGCGGCGGACGCTACCCTTGTCCTTCTCAGTAATGAGGACATCCGGAAAAGTGGAGCTGGCAGACGCTTGCTCATCATCATCCTTATCTATCTTTCGAAGATGGCTTTTGGTGCCCCGGATGGTAGGGCCACCACAAGAGAATCCGCCTGCTATGGTGTAGACCGGATCCCTGTCGGTATCCGAACTACTAGTAGGCTGGGGGGTAGCCTTGGAGGGCAGACCCTTGTTTTTCTTTTTTGCCCCGGCTGGGGACTTAGAAATGTAGGACTTTAAAAGCCCTTTGTCAGCCAGACGGTCCAACGTCCGCTGTAGACTGAAGCAGTCGTTGGTGTCATGGCCAACCTCCTCATGGAACTGGCAAAATTTATTTTTGTTCCGTGACTAGACGGAACTCTTCATTGGATTCGGCTTCTCAATGGACAGCCGGTCCTTTACCTCCATGAGGATGGAGTTACAGTCTTTGTTAAACTCGTACCGGGGAACGTACGGTTTAAACTCTTTTTTCTTTTTCTGGGACGGCTGCTCAGAATCACTGACCGCCCAGACTTCTTTTCTTTTCTTGCTCTCTTCTTTTTTCTTTGCCGGCTGAGCAGACCGGCTCTCTTTTTGCTTGTCAGACTTTTTGGAGTCCGACTGGCTACCAGGCGTGCAGAGGTCAGTTGCTTGAATATAGCTTTCCGCCTCCCTCAGGGCCGCCTGTAGCGTAAATGCCCCTTTTCTGACAAGGTCGAACTTAAAGGTCGACCCGTCTCTCAGACCCTTGAAGTAGTCTGTAAATGCTACCTCGTCAGACAGCCCCTGGATCTGAATCCTGACCAGGTTGAACCGTCTGACATATGAGCGTAGCCCTTCTCTCTCTCCTTGCTTAATGGTACTCAAGTCTAAACTTGTTTTCTTAGCAGGGATGTTCATTGAGAAGTTGGTGGCAAACAAGAAGGCTAGCTTCTTGAAGCAATCAATAGACCCGGCTGGCAAGTTGCCAAACCATTGTTGGGCAATGCCCTTCAATGTAGCCGGGAAACAGTGACACTAGGTGGCGTCGTCCCAACCTTGTAAACACATTAGGTTGGTATATGCCATCAGGTGGTCTTCTGGGTTGGTGGTGCCATCATAAGCACCAACCAAAACATTCTTAACCTTGGCCGGCTGGGCCGCCTCGGTTATATTGGCTGCAAAGGCAGACGGCTGTTCGCCTAGCCTCATCAGCCGCAGCTGCCAGTCCAGTGGCTGGACATTGGTATATGCCGCTTGACCTCCGAATGGGGGTGGCTGCATAAACTGGAGGCCATATTGCCCATACTGCGCCTGGGGTGCGTATGGCATAGACCCTATCATGAGTTGAGGTTCGGTGTTGACGGATTTACCGCCTGTCCGACTCTCATGCAAGGACATGGAATTCCTTGTAGAAGCTTCCTTGAAGCTGTCTGGAAAGCTTGAGGTAGAAGCTGACTCAGACTGTTGCTGTCTCCATCGATTAATGACTTCTCTAGCATCGAAGGTAGACGCCTTTTTGGCCTCCGGCTGGGGTTGCCGGGGCTGCCTCTAGGGCATCAGAATCTTGCTCCAGTCAAGTTTTGCGGCTTCCTTCTCCTTTGGATGAGGAGTTGGCTTCCTGTCCTTGACCGGCTTCTTCTTCCCATCATTGGGAGTCTTTTTAGCCGGCGGACTCTTACTAGAGCCAGCCTTGTTGTTGATCATCTCCTTAATTTCACCCTTGAAGGAGTTTATGAATTTCATGAGCTCATTCCGGGTGACTGGAGCCTCTCCTCTGGTCTTCCGGGTTTCCCCGTCTGACCTCCCAGTGGGCCGCCTGCTTGGACCCGCCTGGTCTAGATTTCACTCCAGTTGATCTCTGGAACGAATGGATTTAGAGATGAGGGAGCCATCTTTGGTTATGTAGGTCTCCACATCATTGTCTTCTTCTTCCTCCTCCTCAGTGAATACCTCTGGCTGAGGCTGAGGCGGAGGTTGAGGGATTTCAAAGCCTTCCGGTGGAATAACCGGTTGTAAGTCCTCTTGGTTACCCGCCTGAGTAACCGGACGCAGAGAAGTAGAGTTAAGAATTGGTACAGAATTTTGAACCATCTTGAGGTATTCTCCCCACAGACGGCGCCAAATGTTTTGGGTGTTTTTGTCCCTTGGGAGAGTTACAACTCGAAGACTGGTCCTGCTGGCTCTGTACCTGCAAAATCAACGAAGACACCGGTTGGGTGGTGCTCCGCCTCCAACGCTCAAGTTAGTAACTTGAAGGAGAATAAAAAGTGCGGAAATTTAGGTGGGGATCTGCTTGGATTCCAAGCTCAGGAGTTCTCTGATGAGAGAGAAAGTAGGATGTAATAAATGATAGTAAATTTTTGAATGTCCCCCAAATTGGGGGAATATCTCCCTATTTATAGGGTCATTGGGAAAAGTGCCCCTCCCTAGGTCATTCTAACCTAGGACTGATGGGCTGCGCCGCCAAATAGCGGATTTTGGGGAATTGGGCCCTTGAAGGCCGCAATTCTACGAAAGTATCTGGAGAGGCCACGTGTCAGCTGGGGATTGGTCAAGGGTGACCTGCCAGCCTCTGACACGTGGCACCTCCTCATTGGTCCACTTGTCCAGGGTAAAAATACCCTAAACACCTTCCACTTTGCAAAGCCATAGAAACGCTTTCCTTGATTTTCATTGTACTTCCACGCGGTACGAATTACAGCAGGTAGTCGATGTCCACAATATACACCCTCACATTCGTACCAGGATAAGATTTCCTCCTAAATGAGGTCGTTGATGTTGAGCTCATACTTCAATTGGGAAGAATTCCAATTTAAAAGAATTTAGGGTTTTCAATTTGGGGAAGAACTTAGAAACTCTGGTCCTAATGAGAGAAGAAGGAGATGCGAATGAGAGAAGAAGAATGAGGAAAGAAGGAGAAAAGAAGAAGGAGAAGGGAGGGCACGTGACATTTTAAGTGTAGGAGTATATAAAAAAAATTGTAATAGGGGCCAAAAATTAATAAAAAATTAATTTTTGCAATTTTCCGGTGACCTGTATTGCCGGAATCTTTCATTAAAGGTGCGCATTGTTCCAACCACCATACTAGGTGGTGTTTTGGCTACTACGTAAAGTTCAGAGTGCAACTTTGCTATACCTCAGAGTGTTGAGGCCAATTTTGTTTGTTTTTTTAATTTTTGTTTGCTTTCTTACATATATCAATTGCTAAATAGTCCTATATAACATCTCTCCTTCAAAAAATGACCCTATATAACAGTGTATTTATATATTTTTGAAAACCCTATATAATACTTTTTAATGAGCAACTATATATATCTTTAATTTGCACCCGTATTATAATTAATGTCATATAAGTGGAGAATTATCCACAATGGACAAAAGCCTAATGGAGAAATACCACGTTGATTTACAAGGCCAAACCAATTATTCCTTATTTTAAGGATCTAGCTTCATGTTCACACTATTGCTAAACTAATGAATTGAGACCTTAGGTAACCATAGTCAACTACTTTATTTTGACATTGGGTGTTAGTTTAGTAGACTAAATGTTTTTTGTCATGATATCTGAATTCGGAAGTCTAAAGATACCATGATAATAGTGATGATGCATGCATCTCCCATGTGCAAGACAGGTTGGATTAAGTTAGGCAAGTGAAAACTCACTCATAGAAAATTGACACTTCTAGTTGACCTTTTTAGTGTTTAGTGTCCTTATCACAAGTCCATTACCTTTCTAAATACAGTAGTATATTTTCCTAAACCATACGTAATTTATTCACTTTATTTAGAAATATAACGAGTCTACTAGCAAATTTCTAGAGATATAGTGTGGAGTACTTCCTCCATTTTATCAATGTTGCAACTTTTTACTTCTTTAGAGATTACAACTACCATAACTGGTGTAACATATCTATTCTAAAAAAATGTTCATTTTGTTTTTAAAAGTTCAATCATGCATTCAAAATATTTATGTGATCAAAATAAAATAACATCAATTGTGCTTTATGATTAATATGAAAGAGATTAAAAAACATTTAACCTATTTAAAAATTTGTGTTAAAGTAAATTTTTAAAACTATCGTTATTATTTCCAATTATTTTTCTCTCTTATTATTTCATTGTTTATTCTTTTATAATCATAATTGTACATTGATACGTGTGTTAATATGATAAAATGGTGAATCCAAGTAAGATTTATCTCCTACATTATATTTTTCCTTTTGGGGTAGAGTAGGGATATCAGGAATTATATTGCATTAACTTGTTAGGTGTACGTAGGGTAGAAATTTTTATATTCCTCGGGTGTAAGATGCAATGCACCCAAATGTATTATGCTCATTTGATTTTTTTTTTGCTCATTTAAAATTTAAAATGAGCAGAATTATATCTATCAAATGAGCAAAAAAACACCTTTAAGCGGGCACCTAGCTTTATGTGCACCCGCATGTATATAAAAGGTTCTCAGATGTAGATTGTTAATTATTCTCGAACACCGGAATCAAGCAGAGGAGATAACCGGATAGGTATTGTCATTTTTGCCATCCCTACAATTATGATTGTTGGATCACCAATTCTTATTTTACAACTAAGATTAAAAACCATGAAATCAATTCGGGTCATAGGAAAGTATTTAATACTCTCTCTGTTTTCTTTTATTTGCATCAGTTTGACCGATATATTTGGCGAAACGCAACTTTGACCATTAATATTTTTAATTATTAATTAGTAAAAATTATAACAAAATTATATTATGAAACTAGACATTATGACGAATCTAATGATATATTATATAATAATATTTACTTATTTTAAAGAGGTGAAAAATCAAGTCAACCAAGGTATATGAATAGTGCAAAAATCAAAGTGATGCATTTAAAAAAAAAACGGAGGGAGTATTTGTATTATTTTATTGCAATTAAAAACCTTGAAATCAATTCGGGTCATAGAAAGCCATTAGCTTAAGTTTAGTTTTTTTTTTTTTTTTTTAGATGGTTTTTTTAACATGGTATCGGAGCTAGCGTGAAACAAATGTTATGGATTAGAATCTCATCCACCCCCACTTTTAAAGTGGAATATTATGTGTAGGGTATGAGGAGTGTCCATATTGCATCCACACTTTAATCCCAACGGACTTTTCTGTACAAGAGCGTTGATAGAATATAAAACATATTCCCTCAACCATTAATTTAAATTTTTAGTTGAGTTAGTTGTATCTTTTAGAAACGAAAGGAATGTAATATACATACACGGTCCAAACTTAAAGAAAATCGTACCGTTTACTATATATTAGAAAAGAATAAAAAATAAAAAAAAAAAGATGGAAATGATTAATAACGTTTACTAATCACCTAATATTAATAAAATAAAAAAAGATGCAAATGATATATGAAGTCATGCCATTAATCTAAACATATTATAAAAATTTAATTTAGATGGAATCACACAATTTATTTATTTTAATAATAATACACAGTATAAATATCGATGATAATTTATGTGGCGGTTAACCACTATATATACTGCGCCATTGAAAGTTAGGTAGGTGGTAGACAAGAGTTGTGTTTAAAACCTTCATCATTTCTCTATATTTTATCTTACCAAATATCAGAAAAAATGGGCAACACAAAAATAATTAATCTTGTTATTATACTTTTCTTTTCCTTAATTTTGTCCACGCTTGCATCAAGTAAGTTTCTTAACTTGTTATTTTCATGTCAATTTCAATTTGGTTGATATTTAAAACTACATTTACAAACTTTTTATATTTTTTTAAAACTTTAGTTTATAATAATTTGGATCAATTGATCAAATTTCTTATTAGGAATCTTGGTCATCAATCAAAATGAGCTAGATTTATCATCATCACCTCGTGTAATTGTGGCATCTCAGGTAATAAGATCAACTCTTTAATTTTTCATAGATTAAATAATGATTTTGTTAATTGAAGATTAGTGTATGAAATTAATGAAAATCAGGCAAAAATTGATTTGGGTATTGATTATAATTAGGTGAAGGGGAGTGAAAGAATAGAAGGAAGGATGGAAATTGAAATAAATGATTATCCAGGAACTGGAGCTAATCCAAATCATGAGCCAAAGCATCCAGGAAACGGTGGTTAATTTGATCTTAATTTCTAATTAAATTAATTATGGTTTTCTTTGTTTGTAATAATACAAGTTGGTAATTGTATAGGTTTCTTTTAATTTGTGTAATTACGTAGTTGTGAATCTGGCCCTGTGTTTTGGCAGGCCTGCAAAGTTGTGTATTTTTATCTAATGGTATGTAATACAGTATATATGATCAACTTGTGATGGTTCTTTTTTATGGTTGGATATTAACTATCAAGTGCCTGATCGCCTTACGCCAGTGTCTTGACACTTGGCAATGGGCTTGTCGGTCGTGCTCGTGTTGGGCGGGCTGGCTGGCTGCGATGGAGCATGTACATTCTCTTCAGCTTAATTTCAGTTCAGTTTAACTCCCATCGGTTCAGTTTAGGACAGCGCAGCTCAGCTTCAAGTAGTTCAGTTCAATTCAATTCAGTTCAGTAAGTCAGAACAGGCCCTGGTGATCCTTTATCAAGTTTTGTAGGCTTTCTATTACATTATTTAGAGAATCCAAGCTCTCAACTAACTACTAAGCATTAGCAATGTCTATTTATAATCTGAATTGTGAAGCTGCTAAGCTACTCACAATTCCTAATCCAGCAAGAATCGAATTGCATAATTGTTGATTTTTTTAAAATGTAAACAAAACCAACCCTATTATGTTCAACCTGATACCAATTTACGAATTGCTAACTCAAATAATAATACTTAAGAATTATAGGAAGGAGAAATGAATATAGGTTACAACCCAGGATAACAAAAATACAGTCTTCTTTTGAATAAATATATTTCAAATACAAACCTTAGTTTCTCCTTATATTTCTCCCTAACCTTTCACTCTTATTCTCTTTCTCTTCCTTCTCTGCTTACATTTCATAGAAATAAAACGTTGAATTTATATCAACTCATTTGGTAATTATGTAGAGGATGAGAATCAACAATCATCATTATCCTCTCATATCTTATTCTAATACTAGCAATACAAAAATAGTTTTTTCTAAAATAAAGTTTGTGGTTTTCCACAGGACCCCTCAAACTTTAATTTGTATTCTTAGCATTTTTCTCAACCTATGGAATGTGTCAAAGAAACAGGGGCTTTGTTAAAATATCCGCAACTTGCTCGATAGTATTAGAGTAAACACAACGATTGACCACAACCGTTGTGGTTATAGGTTAATTTATTAATTTCTCCATCTTCCACCTCACATATAACTACTCTTATATTCATTTAATAACCAATGTCTCCCAATAGTTAACAACAACTTTTTTATTATACATTTTCTCTCTCCTACTTTTACCCAATCCCACCACACAATCTCTCTCTTAAATCGTATCATATATAACTAATGCACTTGGTAATAATAAATCAAAATTAATAATTATTATTAGCATACATTAATTAAATAAAATGACTTATGTTTAAAATTAATGCATTGTATTATTTAATTAGTAAGTAATTAGTCGTTAATTAAGAAATACACAATAATTAAGAAATACACAATAATTGCAACTTTACTAAATTCGATAATAATAAAAAAAAAAAATAATACATATTCTATCAACGAACCGTGATTGAGTACAAATACAATAATTTAATTTTACGATTATACAACTATTAACGCAAATTATTTTGCTTACTATTAACACCGAATTTAAGCCACATATGTTCAAGTAAGTCTTTCTTCAAGGCTTTATGCATAGCTCGCTTCATCACGAATGATAGGCTCAAGTCGTATTCACCTAATCAAAAATAAAACCTAAATCCACTAACTATGTAGATAGGGAAGAACGGTCGAACCACGGGGAAACAAGTCAATTTACTCCTAATTAATTAAATGCAATCTAAATTATCAAGTAACAAATTGTTGTAAAAAAGGGTAATTAAATACTAAAAAGTAAGAGTAGGAAGGGAATAAAAAGGGTATAAATCAATGAAGGGAAAACCTAGGGCATAGGTTCACTAATAAACAGTATTCCAGGGCAAATCATAATAAGCAATCATCAAGCATCAATTAATCAGATTATAAAGGGCTTTCGCTACGTATTATAATCACAGAGTTAATTTACCGGTATTAAATCTCATCTCTCGAATCTCGACTTAACCATTTATAAATTAGTCTGCCTATTGAAACTAAGCCTAAACATCAATTCTCATCTGTCGAATCTCGAATTAATATTGCTAAACTCGTACAATTAAATCTGGTCAAACCTAATTGCATAGCATTAAATCAATCAATAGGATATCAATCAAGCATTGATAATCAACAATCACAAATTACCCCTTCATATTATTTATTAGATCCCCATAAACCCTAGAAATGAAACTACTCAAACATAATTAAATCTAAACTAATCAAAACAATAAAGCAAGACATGATGAAAGGATTAAAGAAAATAACTAAAATTAAAATAGAAGAAATTGTTACCAAAAGAAATCTGGATTAAGGAATGGAGTTAAGAACAAAGTTGAGAGAATTTTAGAGAGAGAAAATATTCTAAGTAGAGAGAGAAAATCTTAAAAAAGAAGGTGATCAAAATTACGTCCAAAAATCGTACTTAAACATCCCTAAAACAAATCCTAATCGAAAACTAACAATCTCGACAATCAGGCCCTCTAAAAAAAACATGCGCCCAATCGGGCCCGCCTTTTTTTCTTTTGCCCTTCCTGACGCGCCACGCCCGATCGAGCTTACGCTCACCCGACCGGGCGCACCTTCTTGGTGCTGCTTCTTTGTGCGCGCCCGCCCGATCGGGCGCAAGCTTGCCCAATCGGGCCCGACTTCTTCTTCGAGGGCTTGGACTTCGATTGGGCTCGATTCTTCGGCCCAATCCGGATTTCCTCTTCGGATCTTGAATACTCGATTCATATGCCCCGACATCACATACCGAGCCCTTAATCACCGGCTCTAACCGGTCCTGGGCTTCAAAGACGGTCGTATCCTCCCAATGCTCGTAGTTGCTTCGTGAAAAACCCGGAAAACGCTCCAAATGTGCAATTTCCTACAAAACTCAAGCAAAACTACAAAAACACTAGAAAACATAAATTAGTAATAAAAGTGGCTCTAAAGAGCCAAAAACACCACTAATTATGACCATGGGACGGGGGTAAAACACTATATAAATTGGACATATCAAACTCCCCCAAGCCAAACCCTTGCTTTTCCCTAAGCAAAGAGCCCATCAATGAACATATAAAACATGCTTCATCCCAAGTAAACAAAATCAACACAAACAATTCAAGGCAAATCTAATGAACATGCTTCAATATCAATCAATCTCATTCATCTAATCATCCTTCCTCCCCAACAATTTTCAAGTAGAGCAAACCACATGAGCATATAGAATTCAAGACTAGTGCTCACACACTCAACTCTCATTTATGTGGCGAGTAAAAGATGTACTCGATCGCTCTCCAACCAACCCCTTTATATGTGAACAGTGCCCTCCCAACTCACACTCTCGTGTGTTTAAACAATGTATGCTCAACCTACTAGTCGACTCGAAATATGTCAAATCATAACTTGCATTGATAAACAACACTTTCACATTCATACAACTCTTATGCACAAAGGTCGGAAGGTCTTTAAAGCTTGTAATGTAAGGGTAGGGTAAAGGGTAGGATAAATTTAGGAAAATGTGAGAGTAAAGCCATGTTTAAGGGAGCCATATCCTACTAAAATCCAAGGTCAAAAACAAGTGATGACCAAACCTCTCCAATCACAACTCAACTCCACAAAAATTCACCAAACAATCATATACACAACACAATCCCAACACTTACATATTCACTCACAAAGTATGATAATATGAAATAGAGTGAATTAAAACAAACTTTGAACTACTTATTCTTTTTTTTTCTTTCTTTTTTTTTCTTGAGCAACCTTCAAATAGAACATTTGAACATTTGAAACAACATTTTTTCTTTGCTCTTTTTTTCTTTTTACCTCATATTGGAAATTTTCAACTTTGAAACACAAAACATCAATATTTTCCAATCAAAATATCAAAGAACAATCACTCTTCTTTTATTCCCACATTGTGCAAATGATATGCACACCACAACTTCCTCACCTCACCAACTAATAGCTCCCCCAAGCCAAGCTTGGGACTAGTAACCAATGGGGCTCATATAGGCTTGTAATGTGGCTAAATAAACAATAAAAAGGGCACAAGCAACAACATGGGTAACAAGAAGGGAACAAATGTATCTAATATCGTCTGACGGCTACTTAAGAGAACAAATGTCTTCGTCCTCCTCAATGTGCATAATATTGAGCCATATATACATTACTAATAGTTGCAAATCAATACTCAAATTTTTTGATATACCAGGAACTATCACACAATTCCTAACCAAATCAACTAGTCAAGCACTATATTCACAAATAGTTGGTAAAATTGACGCATGTTTAGGCATCCAAACAATTAAACTTCAAATCATGATCAACAAATTCACAAAGCTCATCATCATGTACCAAGAATCAAAATAATATTTTCCAAGTATGGGATACAGGGAAGCATGATTTACAATTCATTGGAACGTATTTTTGAATTTTTATATTTTTTAATTTTTTTTGTATTTTTTTACATAAAGGAAAGCAATAAAACTATACTAGAAAAGCAATAAATAGAGAAAAAAGAGAAAGATTTACCATATGTACAAGAAATCTCCCCCCAAGCCAAATCAAGCAATGCCCTCATTGACTTGGGAGGGTAGCTAGGAGAAGCTACTCCTCGTCATCATCCATCCTCTCGTAGCCTCCTCCATAACTCGAGCCGGCACCACCCTGGCTCGTTCCAGCACCACCGTAGCCCGAACCACCTGCAAAGTAGTTAGGGTCTACATTTCCCCCCATACCCCCAAAAGGAGCATCACCCCCATATCCATGGACTAAAGAGTGGTCCACATAAGTACCAAAAGCTCTGGGGGTGGAATACCCTCCTTGGGGGTATTGGAACCAATCGGGAACTAATGCCTCGGGGGGGATAGCCCCTCGGCGTGCATAGTCATCGTACATAGGGTATAGACCCCTCCCGAGGTTCCTCTCTACATGACCTACCCGCCTATCCAAAGTGCCTAACCTAGAGTCTAGGTTTTGCACCATGCCCTCCACTCTCCCTTGCCCCCTCTCTATACGGTCAAGTTGGCTCCGAAAAGCCGAAAAGTCATAAGGGGCATGGGGGTCGATGTTATAATCGACGGAGGAGGTGGGCATGCCATAGGTGTAGGGTTAGGGTGGTGGTTGGTAGTGTGGTGAATGGTGTTGGGGGGAATGGTGGTGTTGTGATGAAAGGTGAGGTTCTTGAACCTCGCCTTGACCGTTTATCTCGAAAGTGTAAGAAGGCTTCCCCTTCTCAAATTTGGTCAAGGCGGGGCTGGGTAGTGTAAATGCTTGGTCTCTCCTACCCGATTCCCAGTGGACTATCCACCAAGTCTCACCGCCCATAGGTTGCACCCAGTTTAGGCCCCCTAAGTAAGCTAGGTCCATGAGGGTTGAACCCTCCACTTTCCTATGCCCGGTTAGGTTCCATCCTAGGTGTTTAACAGCAATATGGGTCACCAACCCCCCAACGTAGGTAGGCGCCCTAGACCTACCCCCCTGGCCGCATTGGCCGCCCTTTGAAAATGTTGGGCTATCCTATGTGGTATGTTTAGTTTCTCAGCGTTATGAATCATATAGGAAGCCAACAATTCAAGTTCATCCCTCCTAACGTTTGCCGGTTCATGCCTCCCAAAAATTATGAGGCCGGCAAACCTTTGCCAAAACTTTGGGACGGGATGTTGAATCCACGTCCCTTTGGCGTGTTGGAGGTTAGGCAAACCCTCCCCTGTAAATCTCTTGTAGACCACGGCAATGTGGTCTTGGGAGGGTTCAATAGGTTTGTCCGATTTAAGCTCAAACAATTTACCAAATTCTTTTAAAGTTAATCGCACATCATTGTTTAGCAATCGGAATTGTACATGAGTGATTAAGGCATTCATTTTAATAACATTAAAACTAGAAATAAATTCTAATGTCAAATAATCATAGGTATCATGATGCATTTGGAAGAAACCACTCATTCCTATACCCTTAAACAATTTTTCAACGGGTTTATCAAGACCTAGCTTAGACAATGTAGGATGATGAATGAATCGAGTAGAGATTACCTGCCTCTGGATGAGGTTGAGCATTCTAACTCGTTGTTCCGTTGAGGTGACAACAACCTCCTCCCATCCCGGTATTTGAAGCTCCGGGTCGACCATCGATTGTTGTTGCCTAGAACTTTCACCCCTCTGTTGCCTAGATCTCTTTGAAGCCATTTGTAGTGAAACTTTTGGGTATTGAAGCTTTCTCTCTCTTAGGGTTTTGAGAAATCTTAAGAGGAAGTGGTAGAAAGTTGGTGGAAAATGTAGAGGAAGGTGTGAGGATTAAGAATATGTAAAAAAAATTGAGTTTTGATGGATGAATTTGAGGAGATATTGAAAGGAAAGTGAGTTTGGAGGTTTGAAAATGGAGGTTTTAGAGAGACAAAGTGTGAATGAAGAAGAAGAAGTAAGAAAGAAAAGGAAAAGAAAGGGGGAGAAAGGAGTTATAATGCCCGGAATTTAGGCGCGCCCGATCCGGCAAGCCTCGCCCGATATTTCTTTTTGTGTCACTCGATTTCTCTAAAATTCTGCCCGATCGAGCGGCCTCGCCCGATCGGGCGAAATTTCCCTTGATTTTCTTCCTTCCTTGCGCGCCCGATTGGGCGAGCCTCGCCTGATCGAGCGAATATGAGCTCCGATAAATTCCATTTTTCGCGCCTGATCGGGCGTATTTAGCTCGAATTCTGACCACTAGGTGCACGCCCGATCGGGCGGGGATAATCTAGACTACAGAAATAATCAGAAAATAAAAAATAAGACCGTCTCCCCAGCAATGGCGCCAAAATTTGACAAGCTCAAGTCGTATTCACCTAATCAAAAATAAAACCTAAATCCACTAACTATGTAGATAGGGAAGAACGGTCGAACCACGGGGAAACAAGTCAATTTACTCCTAATTAATTAAATGCAATCTAAATTATCAAGTAACAAATTGTTGTAAAAAAGGGTAATTAAATACTAAAAAGTAAGAGTAGGAAGGGAATAAAAAGGGTATAAATCAATGAAGGGAAAACCTAGGGCATAGGTTCACTAATAAACAGTATTCCAGGGCAAATCATAATAAGCAATCATCAAGCATCAATTAATCAGATTATAAAGGGCTTTCGCTACGTATTATAATCACAGAGTTAATTTACCGGTATTAAATCTCATCTCTCGAATCTCGACTTAACCATTTATAAATTAGTTTGCCTATTGAAACTAAGCCTAAACATCAATTCTCATCTGTCGAATCTCGAATTAATATTGCTAAACTCATACAATTAAATCTGGTCAAACCTAATTGCATAGCATTAAATCAATCAATAGGATATCAATCAAGCATTGATAATCAACAATCACAAATTACCCCTTCATATTATTTATTAGATCCCCATAAACCCTAGAAATGAAACTACTCAAACATAAATCTAAACTAATCAAAACAATAAAGCAAGACATGATGAAAGGATTAAAGAAAATAACTAAAATTAAAATAGAAGAAATTGTTACCAAAAGAAATCTGGATTAAGGAATGGAGTTAAGAACAAAGTTGAGAGAATTTTAGAGAGAGAAAATATTCTAAGTAGAGAGAGAAAATCTTAAAAAAGAAGGTGATCAAAATTACGTCCAAAAATCGTACTTAAACATCCCTAAAACAAATCCTAATCGAAAACTAACAGTCTCGACAATCAGGCCCTCTAAAAAAAACATGCGCCCAATCGGGCCCGCCTTTTTTTCTTTTTCCCTTCCTGACGCGCCGCGCCCGATCGAGCTTACGCTCACCCGACCGGGCGCGCCTTCTTGGTGCTGCTTCTTTGTGCGCGCCCGCCCGATCGGGCGCAAGCTTGCCCAATCGGGCCCGACTTCTTCTTCGAGGGCTTGGACTTCAATTGGGCTCGATTCTTCGGCCCAATCCGGATTTCCTCTTCGGGTCTTGAATACTCGATCCATATGCCCCGGCATCACATACCGAGCCCTTAATCACCGGCTCTAACCGGTCTTGGGCTTCAAAGACGGTCGTGTCCTCCCAATGCTCGTAGTTGCTTGTGAAAAACCCGAAAAACGCTCCAAATGTGCAATTTCCTACAAAACTCAAGCAAAACTACAAAAACACTAGAAAACACAAATTAGTAATAAAAGTGGCTCTAAAGAGCCAAAAACACCACTAATTATGACCATGGGACGGGGGTAAAACACTATATAAATTGGACATATCAACGAACAAGAGCTCTATTAGACATATAATTTTCCAAACTCGCAATTCGGTTGTTGCTATTTTCGAACTGAAAAGGCTCTTCATTATTTCTATTACTTGAAGGCGCAGTTGTAGCTTGATCATATTCATTTGGATCATAATACGTTTTATATGTATCTCTTTCATCCTCAACGATCATATTGTGCATAATGATACATGCTATCATTATTTTTCCTAACATTGATGCGTCACGAGCTAGCGTAGGATTCCGTATTATTGCAAAACGAGCTTATAGTACTCTAAAAGCACACTCGACATCCTTTCGTCTAGCTTCTTGTAATTTGGCAAAAAAACCTTCTTTTTCATTTTGTGGTATTGATATTGTAGGAATGAATGCTGTCCATTTAGGATATATACCATTAGTGAGATAATATCCCATATTATATTGCTGGTTATTCACAACATAGTTAATAGAAGGTGCACGACCTTCAAAAACATCATTAAACAAAGGGGATCTATTAAGAACGTTAATATCATTACGACTACCTAGTGTCCCAAAAAAAGCATGCCAGATCCAAAGATCATATGATGCCAAATCTTCCAAGATTAATGCGGGTTTACCTGGTCTTCCAGAAAACATACCTTTTAATCGAAGTGGACAAATTTTCCACCGCCCATGCAATCAATAGAACCTAGCATGCCTAGAAATCCTCGACGTTCACCAATTCTTAGTAGTCTTACTAGATCTTCTTCATTGGGCTTTCTAAGGTATTCATCACTAAAGTAAGAGACAATTCCTTCCACAAAATTTTGTAGTGAATCTCTTGCAAGATGCACTAATTCGAATGTAGTCATCCACATAATCAGCAAAGGTGCCATAACTATTAACCTTATAGCAGCTGTACATTTTTGCAATCCGGAGGCACCAAATCTTCCTGTAGCATCTTGTCTTTGCTGAAAGAAGGGATGACGTTCTTCTAAAGTTTGCTTTATTCGGAGAAATATATTTTTGTTCATGCGAAATCTTCGACGAAATAACTGTGGAAGAAACACAGGATGGTCAGCAAAGTAGTCATTTCATAAACGATTGTGTCCATCTTCACGATCCCTTGGAACAGGGATCCTTGGTGCCCTTGGAACTTGATTTAACATTTGATATACTTCAATTGGATTGGACATAAAAAATTCTTCCATCATTCGGTTAACAAGACGATTGGCCTGCCTTCGTCTTTCATATCGTTGTGTTTGACTATTTTCTGAATTGGATGAGGAATTAGAAGAGTTGGAGCTTTCGTCAGATGACTTGTTATTAAAACCAAGTTGATATGAGAATGGAAGGTAGAAGTTTTTTAGGGGAAAAAATGGATGGTTGATCGAATGAAATGCATCTCATCCATTTTATAGAACAAATGTGTTTGGTATGTAGTCATCTTTATTGTCTTATATGATAAAGTTGAAGTCTTGCATGCATGTATTGATTTAGAAAGAAGTTAATAATTTTTCAGTAATGTAGATGCATGCATTTGTATTGTCAATATCACCTTGGCATTGTTATGTACATAAAAGCTGAAGTCTTGCATGCATGTATTGATTTAGAAAGAAGTTAATAATTTTTCAGTAATGTAGATGCATGCATTTGTATTGTCAATATCACCTTGGCATTGTTATGTACATAAAATCTATGTAATGTTACTATTACCTTTTCAGTGTTAAGTACATCAGTGTACAGTATATATCACTATTACCTTTATAGTGTTAAGTACATCAGTGTACAGTATTTATCACTATTACCTTTTCAATGTTAAGTACATCAGTGTCTAGTATCTAATATTTGCTTTTCAGTGTTGGGTACATCAATTCTTTTTTCAGTGTAATGTTAGTAAATCAATGTACATCTTTTGCAGTGAAATATCAAAGTGAATTGATGGGTTTAGTCAGAACAATAATAATTATATGTACATATACAGCGTATAACACGATTTTGATACTGAATATGTAATTAACTTCTTTTTTTTAATTAATAACGACATTACAATATAACATTCATTCATATCCTAAATCAACAACACATTAAAAAATTGCCAAAATAATAATCGAACCTTAGTACATAAAACAGAAAACTAAAGAAGAATTTATTTGAAATTAAGCAACATTTAAACTATAATTAACCATACACTAATACATCAGTCTGAGGGGAACAACTTCTTTAACAAATTGCTCCTTAGTTCTTGATCTTCCGAAGATAATTTTGGCTTTGAATTGGGTGTTTAAATAACTCCATATTAATTTGTCTTTTCTTCCTTGTTTCTTTCTCCCTTTCTAGTTGCAACCTTGTAAGTTCCACTTCATTTTCAGATTGCAATATAAGGTTCATGTGCTGGGCCGTGTCCAACCATTGCTGCCATGCTCCAAGTGGCATGTTTGTCATCTTTATCTTTCCTTTATTTTTGCTAGATTCGTTGCTGGAAGGAAAGCCTGAATACCCAATATCACCACTGGTTGGTGTTTTTGGGTTTGATGAAGATGAGTAGTTTCCAGCTTCATTGATACGTGATCTCTTTGAGTCACTTCCTTGAGTAGATGTTTTTTGCTTGCATTTTTGAACAATATCTTCACTTGGTTTCCATGCATCATGTTGTATCAGAAATTCAGAATGTCCCGAACATGCTTGTCTTGAAAGGTTCTAGACACCAATGATGTCTTTGTTTTGTCAACAGCATATATACTATATGCTGCCTTCATAACATCTTCATCATTCTGACCACTTCCCTTTCTTGATTCAGCATGAACATGTAAACCACAAAATTTAGAACATGAAGCATTGATTCTTCTACAACGGTTTCTAAGTTGCTCCGTACCCCTCATTTTCAACAAATCTTCTTGTGTTACCCCGTCAGTACCTTCTTCAAAAACACCTTTGTTTGTATAGGCTAACATTATTATACATTTTCTCAATTTTGCCTCCAAAAAATCCCCCTTTTGGTTAGTGTTAGTTTTTTTTATTTTGACTAACCTCAAGCCAAGCTTTCACAAGAACCACTTCTTCAGCTTTTAACCAAAAACTTTTCCTTCCATCTTGATTGCCTCCTTCATTACCTCTTTCATCTCCTTCGTCTTCTTCAACTTCTGGTTCATTGTCATCATCTGATGCGTTTGATGTGTATGAGCAATCGAAACTCGGAAATGCACCATCACCTTGTGACATAGCAAAATGTTGGGACATGGGAAATGTTGAATCAATTTGAGAGATTTAAATATTCTCTAAAGATGAGATAACATTTTGAGAATTTGAATAATTAGGATTTTGTGGTGGTTGAAAAGGAAAAGAAGTGAAAGTACTTGGATTTGAGAAATTGAGATTTTGTGAACCGTAATTTGGAAATTGTTGAAAATTTGTATCTAAATCTGAGTTGAGATCAATTGGAAGGTTAGAATAGTAAGGTTGAAGATTTGGATTATTTTGGGGTTGTGATGAGTTATGAGATTTTGTGGGGGTTTTTTTTTTCTATTAGATTTTGGAATATTCATCTCTATACAATTTGATAATAAAGAGAGTAATATTCACTAAAAAAAATTTGTTTCAAAATACCTCAATATTGGGCTCATTTTATAGAGAAAAATAAAATAGAGTCGTTGGTGTTTTTTTTTTTTAAGAATTGTATTTTAAAAATTATGGTTGTCACAAAAATTACAACGTTTATAAATTCAAAGCAAATCTCAGCCATTGATCTAAGAAATAGGTGTCACAATCTCAAGAAGCTATGTCATTATGGGTGACTATCAAAAGCAATAAATTATCACATGACCAAGCTTCAATAACCGGTTATTCTACTAACCAGGTTATTGAAAATTTCCCCCAAAAATTTCTCTCTCTTCATTATTTTATTATTATTCCACTTTCTCTCTCTCTCTCTCTCTCTCTCTCTCTAGCTCTCTTAATAACCAACCTCAATGGTTGATGGCTGTGTATACTCTTACAATACTTGAGCTTAATTGTTCCTTGCTTGAGTTTATCTCGTAAAAAATGAAACCGAGTATCAATATGTTTACTTCTATCATGTTGAACTGGATTTTTAGCAAGTTTTATTGCAGAGACATTGTCGACATGTATTGTTGTAGGATCTTCTTGAACATGACCAAGTTCTCGCAAGAGATTTCTTAACCATAATGCTTCACATACTGCAGATGAAGCTGTTATGTATTCTGCTTCATAACTTGATAGTGCCACAACTGGTTGTTTTTTAGAACTCCAGGTAAAAGCAGTTGAACCTAGATAAAATACATAACTAGTAGTACTTTTTCTCTCATCTTAATCTCCATCCCAGTCGCTATCTGAATATCCGAATAATGTTGCTCCATTACCAAAAGAATATAAATTCCATAATCTAAGGTACCTTTTATATATCTTACTATCCTCACCGCATTGCACTAATGTGATTCTTTTGGCGTCTCCATATATCTACTAACCATTCTGGATTAAGTACCCATCTATACGTGTGCAATGCGAAGAGTTATAACAATTTTTAAGATTAAATTGTGAGATAAAATAATTTCCTTATCTTTATACTCCCTCCGTTCCACAAAAAAATTGTCTTACACTATTTGGACCTAGAATATGAAAACTAGTAAAATATGTGAAGTGGGGTTAAAAAGTTGATTTAGATTGGAAAGAGAAACGAATAAAATTGTATTATTTAATGCATATGAATGTGTTGCAAGTGGATCAATGGGTTTCACATGGTGGGCCACCAGCCCACTACAAATAAAAAAATAATATAAGGTTTACTAAAATGAAATAAAGTGGAAGTGACAGGAATTTCATGGAACGTCCATATGAGAAAAGTGACACGAACTTGATTGAACGGAGGGAGTAATTGTATCCTACTTTCCTGATTTTCTCTATTATATAAGGAAAGGGGAGAGGTGGTGGCGGCGGCAACGGTGTCCGCATGAAAAGACATCCATACCCCTCCTCCCTTAAACATAATAGAAACATAATTCAATTGTTAATCAATTAAAAAAGGAAAGCTAATCTAAATACTAATAAAGCAGAAAATGACTGATGTCATCAATGCTTACGTTGCGGCCTATCACTAAAAAAATTTCCCGCAAAAGGCATTAATGATATCATAAACAAATTTTTAATTTTAATTTTAATTTTAAATTATATATTAAAATAATTAATCAAAATACTAATAATATATCTAAAATCTAAATCTAAATATATATATATATAGAACAATTATATACTATGAAACTATATATCTTTATCTTTAAAACTTTAAATTTTGTTAATATATCCTATCTCACCATATTTAAAAAAAAAAAAAAAAAAAAAAAAAAAAAAAAAAAAAAAAAAAAAACTATAGATAAAACTTTAATTTATAAGAATGATATCCTATCCTATTATTAATATGAAATTAAAAGTAAAAAAAAAACTATGCGACATAATAATCATATCCTATCTTACTATCACTTTAAAAATTATTTGATATATTAATATACAACATAATAATTATATTCATCTAAAAATTAAATTAAATCAATGTATTGTCATATATTTATCTTTGACTATTATTTTTTATAAAAATTTGACAAATAGTTTTGTTAGAACCATGCATCATACGGGACTAATCTAGTTTAATTGTAAATCAATATAAAAAGGAAAGTATAAACAATAGTTAATTTAATTGTCAATCAATATAAAAAGTAAAGTTTAATCAATTACAAGATAAGAAGTGCACAATATTTTAAGAATTTTAGACAACTTTTTAGACAACTATTTCCATAAAATGGGAATTTTAGACAACTTTTTCCATAAAATGGGAATTTTTGCTTTAACATTCCATTTTTGGGAATAGAAAATTTTTCCAAGAATAATACCACTTTTAGCCATTTTTCAAAAATGGAACCACTTTTGATTTATCTCAAAATAACATAACCTTTTGACACAAATCTGCAAAAAATAGAACAAAAAACCGATAACCTGTTTTGTAGGTTACATTGGACACGTGTCTCATTGGGATTAGTTAAGTTTTTTTTTTAATTTAACATATTTGATTTTAATTTTATTTATAAAAGAAATAAAATTTAAAGAAAAAAAATCATCTTCCTTTGCCGTTCAGGCATCCTACCGGTGAAGGTTAAGATCGGCGAGCCTCAAGACCCTGCCCCACAAACCGTCGGCGAGCCTCAAGACCCTGCCCTACAAACCGTCGAACCTCAAGGCAAACCCAAAACCCATACCTCGGATTTGGGGTGGTTTGTGGGTGTTAGAGGATAGGCCATGTGGATTTTAGGTGGTTGCGGATTATTTTGGGGGGACGCGAGGTAGTTTCAGGAGCTATAGGTGTGGTTTCGGTAGTTGTAGGGTGGGTTTTGGGTCTTGTTTTGATGGGTTTTAGGCATGGTCGGGGTGGGAGGGTCCCGGATTTAGGATGAAGGAAGGTGGGTGGTCGGAATCGGGATTAGGGTAGGGATGGGGGTCTGTATAATCGGGGACGGGTTAGGGAGGTGGGGTTGGAATTGGGGGCGGGAGGGGACAGACGGTCGAAATCGGGGACAGGGAGTCAGCTGTAATACCCCGGAAATTTCCTTATTTTAAAATACTCATTTTACTCTAAATAAAACTCTTTTAAGGAAATATCCAAAATATTACCGCCACCGTGATAACGGCTAAGGCTATTTTTCAAAGTTACACAGCGGAAGTCTAAAATAAAAACCAACTTTCAAAATAAACTTGAGTTCACAACCTCAAAACAAAATAGAAATAAATAAACCACAAGTTAGAACCAATCCAAACACAGCCCTTTTGACATCCAACTTACACTAAACATAACAAAGTTGTCCATCATCAATAATTCAATATATAAAACTAGGAAAGCATAACAAATAACTCTCGACACTCATTCCCATCATGCTCTTCATGCTTCAAGTACCTGTCACTTCCCCTTTATTTCAACCCTCTGCTCACCATATAAATGGGTCATAGTAGGGTCAACCAAAGGAAAGCCAAACACAAACACAAAAGTACGAATCAGAAAAAGTTGAGTACATATGCACCACACTAACATGAATACCCTTATCATTAATAAAAATAATAAAACATGCTTGCCATTCAATCACAAGTCAACTTACCTTTGACTCATAACTAGAAATATTAAGTATTAAATAATATCTTTGGATTACGCATCGAGCTGGTTTCCTTGCCTTAACTATCCCTTAAAATAATAAGGGACCCCTCACTTGGGAGCTAACCAAGCGAGTACCAACTAGTGTCACCTTGTGACGGAATTCCAACGCATAATAATAAATGAAGAAAGTACAACGTCCTGTACCCCTGTAGAATCTATGGTTAAATATAAAACCCCATAAGTCCCCCCATATGTTCATAGCCAAGGTACATACATTCCAAGAGTTTTGATGTGTATCTTCTTACACTTTACGTGATTTACTAATTTAACATGTGAAGACTCCAACCAATCAATCAAGAATAAACATAATAACATTCAATGCATACTTTCAATTCATTCTTAAATTAATTAGTGAACACATAGTATTTATTTTAATTAAGGTTCATTGCCTAGTTTTGTTCACAAAATTGCACGATTACTATCTTGGTGCATAGAATGCACTAATAAACTTTCTTAACTCAATCTCAACTTACTTGAGTGAGCAAATAAATAAACTAACTTCCTTGACTCAACACCAATAATAAATGGGTGAGAATAATGTTCAATAATTCTAATTATAGCTCTTTTAAACATACATAAGTCTTGCTTAATAATTTCATGCTTCCTTGATATTTAAAAATAAAACATATTTCCATGATTCACATATATTCAACTTGTATCATGCTTTAAATATCATATTCACCTGCTTGCATGATAATTCATGTTCAACCAACATCAATTCCAAGCATATAATCAACCAAACATGCTACTAATTCATCATTTCAATCATAATTCACAATCCTAACATGATACTACGCATACACAAATATTCTTGTGCACATACGTACCTTGAATATCGCCTTAAATCGGCCACACTCGCTAGAAATCACTTAGCTCGAAACTTCCTACAATTAAAAATACATAACTATAATTAATCCTATTCTAACAAATTTCCAGCAACTATATGCTCTTTAAACCATACTAATCAAACCCTTTTAATGACATAATAGCCATAAAACTTTTTCTTTAAGTGGGTACTTCAAATCCTTTTAAAAAGACTTAGTTTTCACTTAAATAAAATTACAGCATGCTTATTTAATATAAAACAATTTTAGACTAGGAAATCATATTTCAATCATTAAAACGTTTTTCGCTTTTATGGGTTATCAAACCCTAACTCAATAATTAAAGAGTAGTGTGTATAATTAAATTCCATCATTAAATTGAGGGCTTTGAACACATTAAAAACATGTTTAGACCATGAATTAATCAATAACAACAACTTAGCATCAATCCCTAATCAATTATACAAAATCCCCAATTTCTAGGGTTTATAATTTGGGGTTCTTGATTAAATAAAAATCTGAAATTTATATTACTAATTTGACAACATCAAAAACCCAAAATCAATAGCAAAAAATAATAAAAATCATGCCTTTAAAACAATAAATCCATATAATAAATTTTAGGAATAAAAAGAGCTATATATATATATATATATATATATATATATATATATATATATATATATATATATATATATGTTACACAAACCTCAAAGAGGAGAGAGACGGACGCCGACTGGGCTGTTGGCGCTGGTGGTGCACTAGTGGTGGCGGCGGCGCCGGTTGTGTCAGCCGGCGTGAGGGAGGAAGAAGGAGGAGAGAGTGGCGTGGGAAAAATAGGGGAAATAGAAGAAGAAAAAGAGAAGAAAAATAAGAAGAAAAAGGAGAGAGAAAATAAAGAGAAAACCTTTGAACTTTTTTGTGAAATCTAACAATTATGAAAATTGAGTGGAAAAATCTTGAGATTTTAAGGTATTTATACTCCCTTTTTTAAAACAAAACTCATATTTACAACTTTGTCATTACTAATTCCTACTCCCCCTCAAATTTTTACTTGGGCCAAGTTATTGGGCCTCTAAATTCCTAATAAGTTTAGCCACTCATTTAAATAGGATTGACCCAATTGAAAATAAATTTGTTGCTTCAATTTATGATTCATTTAATTTATACACACTCATATTTTATTTAAATAGATAATTTCTTTTTAAAACGAAACAAGTCATTTTAATAAATAAAATAATTAATTTATATACATAAAAATATAATAAAAATACGGAGTATTACATCAACCGCCAGTGTTTTCCAGTGGGGGCAGGTGGTTAGTTGGGGAAGGGGTTGGATAGGGGAATTTTGTTTAAGGATTATTTTATTTTATTAAACAAAATTATTAAAAAAAAATTGACCAATTACAGTGTGACACGTGTCACAAAAAACCTATAAAATAGGTTACCATTCGGTCATGTTCCATTATTGGCAGATTTGTGTCAAAGGTCGTGTTATTTTAAGATAAATTACAGGTGAATATGGTTGAAAGGTGGTATTATTCTTGGCAAATTTTCCTTTGGGAATATTGATGTACATACATACATAAATGAGGCTTAAACACGGGACATATTTGATCTTGAAAGAAATTTGATGATAAAAAGAATGACAACTAAACTATCAAATGCACGAACTTAATTTTAATTTTATGAATTAATTGAAATGCTTATCATACATGTATATAAACTGATATTGCATCATTTGCATGTTTTTGTTGGATCTAACGATTTCAATCTTAATTTTTTGTTCATTACTACAAAAATGTCCAAAGAGACCTTAACTAAGAGACCAATTAATTAAATATATGGTCTCTTGGTTTCAAGAGACCAAATATTTCAAATAAATGGTTTCTTAGGTACTATCTTAGGGTAATAGAAATCTACTAGAGACCATTTATTAGAAACAAGAGGTCTCTTGGTATTACACGAATTGCCAACGTGTAAACCTTAAGACCCTCGTCAAATCCAAATATTTATTCCTAAAAACCCCTAATATTTAAATTCCCCCTTTTCTCTCTCCTCTGTATTCCGCCGCTCCCTGCCCAATTTCATTTCCCTTCTCCTTCTTTTTTCTCTTCCTCCTTCTGATTTCCCCTTTCTTTCTCCTCTCTAACTCTGTCATACCCTCTTTACATCTCTTCCTCTACGAGTCTACAACAACAATTTTGGCACCATCAAACCTTCGATTCGCACAAGCAGCAGCCTTAAAGGCGCCATCTCACGCATCAATCTACAGCGACTCGCAACCTTCTCACATCAATTAATCAATCAAATTCAATAATGCTCGTTCTCGCGAAAATTCCGGATTTAGCTTCAACTCAAAAATTTTCTAAAAAAATTCTTGATCGGTATTCCCTCCATGTTCCGAAACAAAGCCCTAAAATAATTAAGAAAAAATAATGAGAAAATGGTTTTAATTCATTGAACTTTAATGTAAATAAGGTAAATTTCTCTCCTGATACTATTAATCTGAAAATTTGCCTCCTTAAAATTGTCCTATTATAGAATTGTGCTATTATTTATTCAAATATCTTTATGCATTGTAGTGGAGATGTAGATTCAGTACGAGTATTAAATTTCTGATTTTGAATTAAGTGTTTAATTATTTGATTTCGAATTAAGTTTTTAATTGCCGCTTTTTATTTCTGCAATTTTAAATTTAATTGCTAATTTAAATGTTTGTTTGATAATTTTTATTATTGTAACTGTTTGTTAATTTTGGATGTCTTGGAAAATTTTTCAGGGTAATAAAAAGTATAATTGAAGAAGTTTGACTTTTTGCTTGTTGGATGGTTTGGTTGGCGAAGATTACTGCAGAAGATCAGCTAAGAAGATGACTTTTTTAACGAATTTAGATCGATTTGTTTTTTGAAAGAAAGATTGAATTTAGATTGTAGCATTAATGAGTATTTTTTTTAGTTCTTGTAAAAAATATGAGTATTTTTTTAGTATGGGTATTGTATAATATTTGCAAGAATATTGATTGGAATAATAATGAGAATATTTTTAGTATGATTTATGCATAATTTTTTGCAAGTATGAACCTTTCATTCTAAATACGAATAAATTTTTTTTAAAAAAAAAAAAAGAAAGAGACCATCTATTTGAAATAGGTGGTCTCAGTTTTTGAAAAACTTAGACCATCTATTTGAAATAGGTGGTCTCTGATTTTGAAAAACTAAGATCATCTATTTGATATAAGTGGTCCCCAATTTTGAAAAACTGAGACCATTTATTGTAAATAACTGGTCTCTCTTTTTAAAACAAAAGACCGCTTTTGATGAAGTGGTCTCTTAGGCCAAAGATATCTTTGAATAATGAATTTTCATTTTTTAAAAAAAGGAGAATAAACTTTTTTTTTTTTTATCTTTTTTTAGATAAAGTTTTTTTTTTTTTTTTTTTTTGAGATAGAGAGGTTTTTTGTTTTGGATTTTTAGAAGTAACCATATTTACCTGTCAAACAAAAAAGATACTGATAGAAGATGTATTTTTTTAAGGAAAATTTGTCAAGAAGAAGCAAACTTTTAGCCTGGTCTTCCCAAAATAAGCAAACCTTTCAATTTTTTTTTTTTTTTTGAAACAACGAGTTAGTAGGCTTATTATTGCAAATCAAGTTCCGTCAAAGTTATAAGGCTTTGAGGGAAACAATTCATACATACTAGTTCGAAACTACCATTGGTATCCCATCGTGCTACTAGATGAGCTACCGAATTGCCTACTCGTTTGACATGAGAGATAACAAATACATCGAAATCGTTTGCAAGCATCCTAATATCATCATAAATAAGCCAAGTTGGAGAGAGACCCGTAGAGTAATTGTCCACCTTACTGACCACAGTCGCAGCATCGCTTTCCATCCATACATTCCTGTAATTGAATCTGCGTGCCACACTCATCCCGAACCTCACAGCTGCTGCTTCAGCCATTTCCACCTCCCACTCCCCATCATACCTTCGGACAGCAGCAAGTAAAATCCTTCTAGCCTCGTCCCTTGCAACTACACCCAGACTAATATATAAGCCCCCTACAATATGAGCATCAACATTAAATTTTATTAACCCAGCAGGGGGGCAGCTCCAATTCGATGCTGAAATAAATTTTGGATTCCTCGTGGGCTTACTGAAAACTTTCTTAGCATAGCAGCCATACTCCTGAACAAGTTTCAAGAAACCCGCTGCTGTAAACACAACATTAAGTGTAACATTCTCACGCACAAGCTTGTTCCTGCAAAACCATATAGCCCACGCCAATGCAAGGAAATGAGTGAGTTGCTGCTGGTCGATTTTCTGTGCCACCCACAGCAGTCTTGTAGCAAAGGATGCAGCAGGGGCATCCTCAATTAACTGGGTGAACCCACTATGTTCCCACACTTCTTTTGCACTATCACATTCAAACAAAACATGTATAATAGATTCAACATTAACACCACAGCAGCAACAAACGTCATCATTTGCAATATGCCTACGAAATAATTCTGCCTTCACTGCCGTACTACCCTTACATGCCTGCCAAACAAAGTGTCGAAGCTTGGGTGGACCACTCAAATTCCAGACTAATTTCCACAACTCCCTGTCACCATCAGAGATATTATTTTCAATTCCCTGGACATGCCCCATTCTACCAAACCAGTACCCTGACTTCACTGTGTATTCTCCATCCTTCGAAGGCCACCAGAATAGAGCATCTTCTGGCAGACCATATGAAATTGGAAGCTGTAAAATAGCATTACAGTCCTGCATAGAAAATAGTGACTGCAGCACCTCCGATTTCCATTCTTTACACTCAGCATTAATTAGTTCAGACACTCTCAACTCTGGATCAAAATGAGTGTCATGCATTGGGACAGCAGCAGAAGGTTTGCCAGGTAGCCACGAATCAAGCCACACACGAATATTTGCCCCATTTCCAACACGCCACTTTAGACCATCTAGAAGCAGCGATTTTGACCCCCAAAGGCTTCTCCACGAGTAACTTGGGTTATAACCACGATAAGCTTCAAGCACCGAGCTATTCTTAAAGTATTTAGCCTTAAGGATAACATGAGTGAGCGTATTCTGTCTAGAGTAGAGCCTTCAAATCTGTTTTGCTAAAAGTGCTTGATTGAAGACTTTTAAGTCTCTAAATCCCATGCCCCCAAGAGATTTCGGCAAACAGAGATTTTCCCAACTATGCCAGTGCATTTTCCTTGTGGAATCCATCGAACCCCACCATAATCGAGCAAGTAAAGAATGAATTTCATCCACTAAGCCTTCCGGAATCTTGAAAATACTCATCATATATGTCGGGATTGCCTGGGCTACTGCCTTGATCATAATCTTCTTTCCGGGTCTAGATAACAGTTTCTCTTTCCACCCTTGCAACTTTCTCCAAATCCTCTCCTTCAAACTTGCAAAAATCACCTTCTTTGACCTACCAATGATCGTAGGAAGACCTAGATACTTCTCATGTCTCTCGACCTCGTTGACTCCCAAAATGTTCACAATTTCCTGCTTTCTCTCTGCATTTACACTTTTGCTAAAAACAACATCAGTTTTATCAAGATTGACACTTTGCCCGGATGCTCTCTCATATTTGCTGATTATATCAGCTATCTTTGAGCATTCTCTCACTGTAGCCTTAGCAAATAAAATGCTATCATCTGCAAAGAATAGGTGTGAAATCCTAGGAGCACCATTACACACCTTCACCCCATGAATCAGCTTCTCATTTGCAGCTTTTGAAATCAGAGTAGAGAAAGCGTCTGCTACAATGAGAAATAAATAGGGAGAAATAGGGTCGCCTTGTCTTAATCCTCTTGAAGGAGTAACCGAGCCAGAAATTCTTCCATTTATCTTAAAAGTAAAATTCACACTTGACAAGCACTCCATAACCCTACGAACCCAGCTATCACAAAACCCCATTTTGTACATTACCCGTTCCAGAAATACCCATTCGACTCTATCATATGCCTTCCGCATATCCAATTTTAAAGCCACCGAACCATTCCTGCTATCACAATTTCTTTTCATTGCATGGAAAATTTCAAAGGCTATTAAAGCATTATCCGTGATCAATCGCTTCGGAACAAAAACACTCTGATTGACAGAAATAATTTTGTCCAAATACGGCTTTAATTTATTAGCCATAGTCTTTGAAATAATTTTATAGAGAACATTACAACAACTTATTGGCCTAAATTCCGTCATGTTTTTGGGATTTTCACATTTTTGGAATAAGAACCACACAAGTTTTGTTAACCGCATTCAAATCAGTATTTCCATGCCACCAATTTTTCACAAAACAGGTAATGTCATTCCCAACAATATGCCAAAATTTCTGAAAAAATAATGCGTGCATACCATCAGGGCCTGGAGCTTTGTTCGGATGCATCTGGAATAGTGCCTCTTTAATTTCTTCTCCTGTCGGTTCTGCATTTAACATGTCATTCATATCATTCGACACCACTTCTTCAATGCCTTCTAGAGCCTGATCGAAATCACATGGGGACTCCGTTGAAAATAATGTATGGAAATAGCTTTCAACGATATTCTCAATATCAGGTGGTTTATCCTTCCATATACCACTCTCATCAAATAAACCACTAATATTATTGAAGCTCCTCCTCTGGCTTGCTTTGTGGTGGAAATAAGAAGTGTTCTTATCACCATCTCGAAGTTCATTCGCCCGTGATCGAGCATGCCAATAGGATTCCTCCAGTCTATGTAGCTCTGCAAGTTCATTTGAAAGAGATGAGCATTGCTCCAACATATCCGCATCGGGGTAGCATTCTTGCGCCTCTTTCAACCTCCCTTCTACCTCTTTTATTTTTTTCTTCAAGCTGCCAAAGCTCTTAGCTGCCCGGCTAGAGAGACTCTCCTCACAAGTGGCCAACCTCACATTTGCTTGCGCCCCAATACTAGCAGCCCAAGCCTCAACAACCACTTTCCCACACTCTTCACTCGAAAGCCATAATGCCTCGAATTTGAACTGTTTTTTATCACGCCCTCGCTCATAATAATTGCTAGCAGACATGATTAATGGAGCATGATCTGACTGGAATATCGGTAAGTGCCGGACCTCAGCAGCAGGAAACATTGAACACCACTCCACATCCCCAAGAAACCTGTCAAGTCTTTCCCGTTTGAAAGAATTAGGATTTGTGCCCCTCCACCAAGTAAAAATGCTTCCTCTATATCCCATATCCCTTAAACCACAATCATCTATTGCTTGACGGAAAGCATCCATAAGTCTTTCACTTCTAGGAACCCCACCCTCTTCCTCTCCATGGCTAACAATTTCATTGAAATCCCCGAACATCACACAAGGGAGAGGGCTACTAGCCTTTACACTACACATAAGAGACCATGTCCGATGTTTGTTCTCTGTTTCCGGCCAACCATACACTCCTACTGCCCTCCAAATCGGCACATCATTATGATCACCAATGTCAGCTACAATATGATGTATAGAGTAAGATTGGATCTTCACATTTATATCTCTCCACCAAAAGCCAAGGCCACCCGAATTACCATTGCTACTCAAACAAATACCATTCACATAACCACAAATATTTCGAACTCTCTCCAAACTCCGATCATCAATTTTTGTCTCCATTAAGAAGACAATATTGGGCCTCTCTCTCCAACATCGTTCCCGGAGAGCCTTAACCGTCCCAGGTTGCCCAACCCTCGGACGTTCCAACTGAGGATTTTCATTGCTGTTCGAGGGTGTGGTTCAACCCATCACCCTCTACTTGATTTAATCTGTCTCCAGAATTTACAAATGATGTCACCTTAGCTTTCTTTCCCACCTTACTTATATCACCTTCACCCTCCTCACAATCAGTTTCATCCCCATATTTTCTTTTACCTCCTTTTTCACACATTATATCTGTCTCCATTGGAACCTCACTATCCCACTCCCCTTTCCCCCCTACTGTTCTGCCTTTTTTTGACCATTTTCTTAATTTGGCAGAACTCTTTCCCACAGTCCCCGTCGTTCCACTCCCCAATACAAAACCTTGTTTCTCCACTAAAAGAGTATTGTCACTCCCCTGCACCTCTTTGCCCAAATCATGAATAGACATAGTCCCCTGCACCTTATTTGCGTCGCTCATAGAATTAAACGACACAAATGAGATATTTTGGCTACATCTATACTTAATATTTAAAAACACAAACCAAAATTGACACATGTCATCATTCTTTCTCACCTTTCTTTATTCATTCTCCCTCCTTATGTTTTCAAAGAAATTCTCTCTTCATCTCCCCCTTTATTTCTCATTAACTTTTATATTTTGTAATCTTTATTTTAATTCAATAACAAATTAAATTTCCTAAACCTTCTCCTCTTCTCATTATTCCATCTATCAATTCAATTTATTCACATTCATAATTCATTTCTTTAATTTGACCCCTTATCTTCCCCCTCTTCTTATATAAATACAAATTTTCAATAAAGATTTTTTCACACTCATTAAGTTTCAAAAACTAAAAAATTAGAGAAACATCTCTCAAAATCCTATGTGAAATTTCTACAACAATGAGGATGATGATTGAAAAGGGAAATATTGAGGTGACAAGAATACTATGGAAATTCCATGGGATGACATTGTTTGCGTGTCATGGGGCTTTAATTTTGAAGATATTAAGCGCAATATAAGAGACATATATTGGTAAAAACTAAAGAAGAATATCATGCCTTCACATTTGATGTAAAAATTGTAAAATTATAATAAGTGTTTGGTATTTACAAAGTAGTTTTTTATACAAATTGTTGATTAATATATCATGCGATAGAGATATGATTTTACGATTTTAAGCCATTTTTTCTATAACTATTAGTCTATTACCACTAATTCATAAAATATTATAATATGTCAAAAGATAATAAAATAATTCATTCAAATAATTTGTAAAGGTTTTTTTTTTATTTAGGTGACAAGATAATTTGTAAAGTTTCAAATAAATTTATAACTTAAGCATAACCCGTGCGTAGAACGGGTCCAAAAGCTAGTTAAATCATAAAAAAAAAACCACCACTTAATCTCTCAATGACAAACAAGCCAAAATATATATAGATCGATTAAAGTAATAAATTTATAATGACCCGGGGCATCGCCCGGGCCAATAACTAGTTATAAGTAATTTGCGTCGGACATTAACATTAAAGCGAAGCAAAAGTCTGAAATATTTCTGCTTATTTATATTTGCGTCACTTTTATAAATAAGAATGACGGATATAATATTGTTATTTGCGTCACTCATTTATCAAGAAATGACGCAATAACTTTGTGGACTAATTTGCGTCACTTCTTCTTGTATTGAGTGACGCAAATGCCTATTCAGTGTACAAAAAAATAAAAATAAAAACTCACTGCTGCAATACCGTTCGAACTTCAAAACCCCAGTAAATTCGACCCCAAAATCCCCAGAAATTCAACCCCAAGAAACTCAACCCCAAAATCCCAAGAAATTTAACAGCAAAACCCCAAAAATTCGACTAGTAAAACCCTAGAAATCCCCAGCGCTGTTGTTCAACTTCAACCCCCAAAACACCAACGAATTCAACAGCAATACCTCGAGAAATTCGACCCCAAAACTTACAAACTCGACCACTAATCGAAAACCCCGGCAAATGTGAGGCAAAACCCCCTATATTCGAGCAAATTCGAGCCAAAACTCCCTATTTTCGAGCAAAAGATCGATCCAAAACCCCCACGAAGTTCGAATAATAAAAACCCTATAATTTTCGACCAAAAATTCGAACAAAATTGTTAGAGAACTTAAGTTTTTGTTTCGAATTTAGGGTTCATTTAATTTTTCGCACAGATCTAAGCAAGGAGGTTGGGTTTTTGTTCAAATTAGTAGCAATTTGTTTCGATTATTTGAATGTTAGGGTTTGTACTCGATTCTATGAAATTTTGGCTCCAATTTTGCTGAAGTTGCAAGCTGGATTTCATCCAATGTAAGACCTCTTCATCTCTTTTTCATATTGTTCAATCTATATAGATATTTGGAGTTCAATTGTAAATGAACTTAGTTTAATTTACTATTTTGTTGCTATATTTTGCACGAATTTTAGAATTATAAGCAGATTTCCTTATAACAGATTTTTGGTGTTCGTTTTCGAATTTAAGGTTCATCAATTGCAGTATATATTGCGCACAAATCAAAGAAATTTAGGGGTTTATACTCGATTCTAACGAATTTTGGTTCTGTTTTTGTGAAATTTGTGTAGTTGATTTCAACGAAGGTAAGATTTGTTCTTTTTTTTCTGACTGTTTTCATACTAGATGGAATTTAGTGTTCAATTTTGCATGAACTTAATTAGTTTAAATTTACTATTTTGCTGTGATATTTTGCACGGATTTTAGAATTTTATTTTACAAATTATCTGCTTTATGCTTAGTATATAGATGTCTATTAACCTACTTTTGAGCTGCTGAAGTGAAAAGGATTAAGATGTAATAAGGTGTTCTTGTAATGCAACCTACCTATCAAAATGTTGTTCATCATTGTTAAGGTCGACAATCTCAACACTAACCTATAATTAGGAAATGGGATATGTTCCTTCCTTCAGGTTAAGGCCTTTAAGGAGTTTTTGCTGTCATTTTGTGCTTCTGATGATTTGGATTAATCAATAATGGTACACGACATTTCTTGGAACGGCTTTGTGCACATATGATCTTACAGATAATGCCAAATTTACCAAAACCTTTTTTCAACATCCACTTGTTTTCTCTCCTAGTTGAATGAGTAATATGACTTCATGGAAAAATATTGGCACCCAGTAGTAGATATGCTCTCTATATTATTCATGGAATTGGTCATAGTGGCTCCTCACTTTTCTTTGCCAATCTTTACTGAATCTAGGTGTTTGGTCTTGTTCTCAGTGAGCTTTTTAGGCCTTCCTGTTTTAAACCAAAGCATTTGTGCATTTTTATGAAACTTAAAGTTATGTGCTATCAAAATAAAGCCTTGAGTATCTGATTTTAGAAGATTCTAATGAAGCGAAAGTAGAAAAAAATTTAAACCCTATTCACCTTCTTCTTCCTTTTCTACCTCCTATATATTATGGCTGCTTGAAAAGGTGTAGTTATAGAAAGCTAAACATGCCGAGGGGATCCCTCTTTCAATTGACTGACTTTGGGATTGAGTGTTATTGTCTAGCTTCCGTTAAAGATGTGATTAAATCTAATTTTGCATACAACTTCCATTTGGGATTTAAAATATTGGGTACAATGTACTCTGCCCTTTTTGAGGATTCTTTATCAATCTTGCTGTAACCTACATCTTTAAATGTGCAAAAATTTTCCTAGCTCTATGCTAGGCTCTAACAGACTTTTTTTTTTTGATGTTTTGCTGCTCATTTTTGCTGATTTTTAAAGGGTCAAAAATTAGTTTTAGTGAACATTGAATATATAAGATGGTCATGTATACTTTTTTTTTTTTTTGGTAGCTCTTTGTTCCCCTACTACTTACTAAAGGAAGCTCTCTCCCATATTTTTTATTGCTCGAAAATGTTCCATGATATACTTAGTTGTGAATAGATGAACTATGATACAATATTTGTATTCAAATAATTTTACCAGGTTGTTTTGTTTTTATTTTAGTTGTTTAAATAATTGTAGAATTTTATTTTGCTGCTTAATTCTCACCTCTGATTGTTTATTGATCCATTATATTTGATTTCAGGAGCTGGTGACTTTAAATTGTTTGCAAGAGAAAAAGGAAGTAGACTTCCATTATGGGCTTGTTCGTGTTAGGGAAAATGCAGATTCTGTTTTTGTTAGCTTTAAACTTATCAAATTTCATTTATTTATAGGATTATTTTGTTTTAGTTCTTAGGCTTGAAATGAACGCATTTGGTTTACCAACATTTGGGTTGGTCTTGGTGCTTGTGTTAGTTGTTGATGATGAAGATGTCAATATTGTTGAGTTGTAAACTTATTTGATAGGTTGTTAATACAAGGCGCCGTCATTCCCAAATTAATGGGTAGGCCAAAATACAAAGGAAATTCTGTCGAAATTTGTACTTGATCTTATTATTTTAATTTTTTGTCTTGCACTATTATGTTATATGAAGGGATATAGTTGATGGAAAAATATAATGTTGTTTTATTGTCTAGTATAAAAAAAATGTCATTTGAATCTCTCTTTAAAAAAGAAGCAACGTAATTAGCTTATTTTCTCTTCCTTAATCCAGTCATTTGCGTCACTCGTTTATTAAAGAAGTGACGCAAATAACAGAATATATGTTATCAAAAAGAGTCATTTGCATCACTAATTTAACAAATGAGTAACGCAAATAACTCTTTTTTGTGTCGCGCATTTGTAAGCGAGCGACGTAGACGCAAATGACTTTGGGTCATTTGCGTCGCAAGCTGTTGCGTCGCTCACAGAAGCGACGCAAATACACTCTAAATGAGCGACACAAATGAAAGTTTTTATACTAGTAAAGAAAAGCGAAAAAGGAGGGAAAAAGATTCACAAGATAATGACAAGTGTCATAAGAGGATTTGCTTTTAGTATAGGTTAATAGATAAATATTTTTAATGTTGTCTTTAAGGAAAAAAAGGTCCGCACAAAAGTTTCACGACCAAATTGAGGTGTTTGATTTATAATATAACATAGATTAGCAAAAAAATACAATTCAAATTAATCATACCATCATCTAGCTGTTCCCATAAAACAATCAATAATTTTTTTTTTTTTTTTTTTTTGAATTTGAACGATCATATCATCTTTAATTTAAATTTTCCTCTATCAAGTAAGGCGATCCAGGCATGTTTAATTAGTCTTCTCACTCATCAAAATCTTTCAAATTCTCCCTCTCTTAGGTAAGGCTATCTTGGTATGTTTGATGAGTACTTAATAATAAAGTTACCTATTAGGTAATTATAACTCCACAAAAATACGATCTAATTATACAAACACTACAAAGTAATTGTATTTGAAAGAGTATATAGTATATATTATTCTTAAGCCTCAACCATTATCTTAAACTTTTGGTTGAGATATTCCACTAACAGTGATGAGAAATTTCTTACGGTTTTTTAGAGCTTAAAAAAATGGTAAAGAAAATTTATATCTCAAGTCTTGCATAATTATGATATTTTAGTTCTATTTTAGTAGTAAATTAGTTGTTTCATTTAAAAGGGGAATATAGTTATGTTGTATGTTTATGAAAAAAAGAACATATTTTTGTTGTTTTGTAGTACGTACGTTATTACTATCCCCCTTTAATGTGTTAATATGTGTCTTTCAGTTAGGATTTGCACCAAAGAGGAATGCAAAGGCAACAAGAAGAGTTGGCAAGTTGGGGACTTGACTCAAGTGGTAAGCATTTAATTGATGTTACTTAAAGGATGCCTCGAGGTTCAATTTGATCGCATGTAAAAACTCTTATTTGGAGACCCGTCTACCATAAGTTAATGGAAAATTTGCCAATAATAATACCACATTTTAGTCATCTTCCAAAAATGAAACCACCTTTCGTTTATTTCAAAATAATACCACCTTTGATGCCTATCTGCTATAAATGGAACCAAAAACTGGTGACCTATTTTAAAAGTTGCAATTGACAAGTGTCATATTTTGATTGGCCAAGATTTTTTAAAAACATTTTTCTTTAATAATAATGATTTTAAATTAAAAAAATTAAATCACTTAAAATTAAAAAAAAAAAAAAAAATCTTCCCTACCCTGTCTCTGCCAGTCGGCGATCCACTGGATCACCTCCACCACCAGACCACTGCCCACCGAAAACCACCCCCTCCCCTTCCCTTTCCGTTTCCGACCACCTCGTTTCTTCCTTTTTTTTCCGGATTTTAGCCCCCTTCCCCTTTCCCTTTTCGTTTCTGACCCCTCCCTTCCCCTTCCTCTTTTCCGATTTCAGCCACCTTCCCCTCTCTAATTTCAGTTCCCTTTCCCTTTCCGATTTCATCCCCTCCTCCCCTTTCCCTTTCCGATTTCGGTCCCCTTCCCCCTTCCCCTTCACGCAACCATAATTTCCGGTAGGTTAGGGTTTCGGGGAGGTGGTTTTGTAGTTTTCGGTAGATAAGGGTTTCGAGGAGGTTGTTTTCGGGAAGGGGGACCTAGAAATGGGGAAGGGAAAGGGAGGAGGAGCCGAAAAGTAGGACGGAAGGGGGGCCAAAAATAGGAGATGGTAGTTTCTGGTGAAAGGAAGAGGTGGCTGGCAGGGGAACTAGTTTTTTTTTTAAAAAAAATTCTAGGTTTTTTTATTTTTTATTTTTTACATTTTTAAAAATCAAAATTGTTAAAAAAATAAAGTAGCCAATGAAATTGTGACACGTGTAACTGGTAACCTGTTTAAACAGGTTACCAACAGGTCACGTTTCATTTATAGAAAAACTATGTGAAAGGTGGTATTATTTTGAAATAAATGAAAGGTGGTTCCATTTTTGAAAGATGGTTGAAAGGTGGTATAATTCTTAACAAATTTTCCTAAGCTAATTTTAAAACTCGAATCGAATATGAATTTAGTTGGAGCTAAACTCTAGAACCCAATAGGCCGGTATACTTAAAAAAAATAGTGCAAGGCATACTTGCGATGTACAATATATGTCTCATGTAGGACTTCCATAGTTCCATTATGCTTGCACTCGTCAACTGCATAACCGCTAAAGTGACTTTTTAGTGAAATTCATTCAATTAGATTTTTTTTTTAAAAATAGGGCAATAAATAATTGAAATATATAAAATAAAATTTATTAGTACAGTCACATTTTTGGCATTGGATAGCTTGGGGAATAATAATAATTAATAAAAATAGCAGACATTGTAAAATAAAAAATATAAAAGGCTAACAAGAATAAATGAGTAATGTTAAAGTTGTAAGGCATGCATACACACAGCCATTGATCACTCAATTTTAAAACCATTTGCCAAATATAAGTTATGACACGAATGAAATAAAGTATGCATACACACAGCCATTGATCACTCAATTTTAAAACCATTTGCTAAATATAAGTTATGACAAGAATGAAATAAGGTTTGCACTCACTAATGTTAAAATTGAATGATACGTGTCCAGTGGCGTGTTTGTCGGAGCGTTTTAAGGTAGTGTTTAGAGGTATAAATAAGTTAAAACGCTACTTAGTGAATTGAAGTCTAACTGGAATTAAATATGAATTAGTCGGACCCAAAATGAATTTCAAAAATCAAATAAATGTCGTAAAAAGAAAATTAATGTCAAATTTCAAAGATTATTCCCGTAAGAATAATGACAGTTAAAGGTGAATAAGGTTTAACCAAAGTACAGTTTTAACAATAGTATATGGTTAATCTTACTGATAATATGAAAATTGATAATCTTAAATTCTTAATCATTCATTCCATCATTTTCGTAAACATCATTTTTGTAAACGTATAACATATTTATGTTAATTATTGTGCTTTGTCAAAAGTTAGAGGTAGGTAAGACAAAATACTTTCGAAATAGAGGGCTATAAGGCCCACAATACATCTTATTACTCATCAGTTTGCATTTGGGCTATAACATTAACTCCTAATTAAAGCCCAATATAATTTGTAGCAACCGTCATAATTAAATGAGGTATGGTATTCAATTATCCCATCATACAAACTTAAGTCAATCAATGTTAATAAAGACCCTATTATCTTCAACTTATTTTTAACACTGATTGAATAAATAATGTATCGGTTTAAATAAATTGAAAATAATAAATTATTTTTTTATTCCTCTCAAAATAAGCTAAAATAAGTTCAGATAAGTACAAAAAAAGTTAAAACGAACAAACCTCGTTTTGCAGAATATAAATTTCGAAAGATTCTAATACTAAATTAATTTGGAAATGATTGGGAAAAAACTTCATCAACAAATCTAGGTAGAATATGCTACATTACATTTTTGAGGAGAAGATAATCCAATTGTGATATTTGTCTCTCTAATTAGGCTATTTGACTTTTCGTTAGACATTTAACTACAATTTATATCACACTATTAACATTTTCATTTTACGGTCATCTAGCTCACATCTCCCAGAAGTCGATGTCGTCAAAGCCATTGTTGCTGTTGCCGTTGCTGTCATTGCCATTGCGTTTCCACTGCCATTGCGCTGGGTGGCAGGGGTAGTAGAAGGGCGCTTGGTAGCAGGAATAGCAGAAGAGCGCTGCGTGCAGTGGCTGGACGGTCACCAGAAGAGCGGCGACGACGTTTGATCTTCTTAGTCTTCTCCAAGTTAGACCTGACTTGATTCCAGCTGAGTAGCTAAGGCCAAAGTCCTCTCGGGGCTATATGGTAAGACACAGTCAAACAGCTCGATAGTGGCAGTAGCGGGGCCTTTGCCGGCAGCCAAACCGGCAATGGTGAGACCCTCAAATGTCGTAGTTAAGGCCGACTTTAACACCAAACCGCGAGACGCCTTGTCCAACACGACGTCCAAAACCTGGGGTATGCGCAACCTCCTTGTCCTTTGGGTTCGCATTGATCATAACCGTTCCTTTCGGAACGTCAGCTATCTTAATCCTAACCCTGTGGTTTTGAGCGAAAAGAAACCGGTACCTAGCCGCAGCAGCCCTAGCACGAGACATAACACTAAAAAAAAAAAAAAAAAAAAAAAAGTCAAGATTTTGTTCAACAAATAAATAACTATAGGAAAAAAAATAAATGAAGTTTCAGTTCAACAAACATTTACATATTGCAAAATATAATAATGGTGTCCTGTGAATTTTCGCAATTATTAGATACAAAGCCGTATTAACGCACAAACTGATTTAATATTTAAAAAAGGGAAAATCAAATTAACAGCAACCCGGTTTTATTAACAGCAGTCTAGGAGTAATCCATACTTTGCTGCTCTACAGTATTCTCTCTTATCTCTCCCTCATTTCTAATTATCAATATTGCTTGTCTCCCTTTTTCTTCATGATTGATTAATAAAATGTTGCTGATTCTCATTGAAGTGCATTATCACGCAAACATTCAGGCAATTTCCATTAAGATTATCTAATCTCAAAGAGTACTAAAGTATGGCGAAGAACTGATTAATTTGCAATGTACTTCCAATTTGATGATCCAAATTATTTGCTCCAAAAGAGCATGGACACAACAACAAAAACTGTTCAAAAAGCACAACTATGCAAACAAATGAAGGTACAATTGAGCAGCCATTTCCATTTCTACAGGTAAGAAGCCAAGAACAAAATGATCATCCAACAGCAACAGTAATAACAAAATGGATTTGACAATGGAACATGAAACTAAAAGAGAATGTTTAGGGTTCAACGACTAATGATATTATAGATGCATTATGCATTCACAATGAAATAATGGCCAGTAGGCCAGCATGCATGTCCAACACTCATCAGCTTAAGAAGCCGTCAAACATTATCAACAAAGACTAAATCATGAGCCACAAAAGGATAAAGAAACATAGAAAGGGGCGCTTTAATCTTGCACAATTAAAAACTTCAGTCAATCATGAAGCAACAAGAAGAGGTTTCAAAGAATCAATATGAAACTGAAACCAGTACAGTACATATAACAATTGCATTAAAGTAAACATAAAAGTTAAATTATACTTGCAAGAGGAGAACACACTCACCTTAGCTTGCTTAATTCCTTCTCTTTACAGTCTTCAACTTTTCTGCTGGAGAAGGCGAGCAAGCTAAGAGACAACTAACTTCCTGTTACAATAACAGAATTTCTTAAAAATCTACATTAAACATAAACAATCTCCAAAAATAAAAGGTTTTTTTTTTTTTTTTTTTTTTTTTTTTTTTTTTTTTTTTTTTAATTGCTACATTAAATCACCAAGATATCTAAAGCTCCAAGAAAACAACATCAACTTGGCAAAATCAAAACAAAATGTTGTTTCAACAGAAAGACCAAACTACCAGGTTAAGGATTTTGCATAATTCCGTCAATGAACTGATGAGAGAATGATAAACGCGGGCCTGGGCCGCACCCGCAAACCAAGAGAGTGAGTCCACTTTACAAGTCCAACGAGGTTCCATCCCAAAACCATATGGCAATAGGAGGAGTAGCCCCTTAGCCTTATAAAGTGATTAATTTTCTCTTCTTCAACCAATGTGGGACACTTACATGTGATGACACTTGAGAGATTTATTCTTCAACACTCCCCCTCACATGTAAGGTCCCTTTAACTCAAGGATCACTTGATCCAATTCAATTTGGCCCAGAATACTTGATGCCGTTAAAGGTCCCAAACTTTGGGCCTGGCAATATACTCAAACCATTAGAGGTCCCATACCGTGGGCCTTGCTCTGATACCATGATAAACGCGGGCCTGGGCCGCATCCGCAAACCAAGAGAGTGAGTCCACTTTACAAGTCCAAGGAGGTTCCATCCCAAAACCATATGGCAATAGGAGGAGTAGCCCCTTAGCCTTATAAAGTGATTAATTCTCTCTTCTTCAACCAATGTGGGACACTTACATGTGGTGACACTTGAGAGGTTTATTCTTCAACAGAGAAACACTAGAAGAGAATATGCAACTCATCAAGAAGGACAAACTCTCATTTTGTATTCTGTGAATTTTACGTTGTCTTACATAATGGATCATCTATATGTTTATACTAGTCCTCAAATATATATATATATATATATATATATATATATATATATATATATATATATATATATATATATATATTTATACTAGTGAGTGATCTTCTAGAAGACACTAAAATATTACATCACTATTCCAACAGAATGAATAGCAAAGTCCCTAAATTTCAGGGGTTCTTTTAAAGGCCCTTTCTAACTATGAAGCAATAACAAGAGGTTTCAAAGAATCAATATGAAACTGTAACCAGGTACATATAACAATTGCATTAAAGTAAACATAAAAGTTTAATATGCAATACACTACACTTGCAAGAGGAGAACAAATTCACCTTGCTTAGCTTAATTCCTTATCTTTACTGTCTTTAACTTTTCGGGCGAAGACGAGCAAGAGAGAACTAACTTCCTATTAAAATAACAGAAATTCTTAAAAATCTACATTAATCATAAACAATCTTCAAAAATAATAGGAGATCATTTTTTTAATTGCTACATTAAATCACCAACTTAGCTAAATCGATAACAAAATGCTGTTTCAATAGAAAGAACAAACTATCAGTAAAGGATTTTGCAGAATTCAGAATATGCAACTCATCAAGAAGGAGAAACTCTCATTTTGTATTATGTGAATTTTGCTTGTACTTACATAATGATGAGAGATGATGATCATCTATTTCTAGTAGTGAGTGATCTTCTAGAAGACACTAAAAAATTACTCCAATGAGATCGTTATTACGTCACTATTCTAACAGAATGAATAACAAAGACCCTAGGATTCAGGGATTCTGTTAGAGGCCCTTGTTGATATAGCATACACTATTTGGACATGGAAATAAAAATAAAGTTTAACAAATGAACAACGTCACAAAATAAATTACTAAGAATACAAACAAAAAACTGATGGGCGATCTAAGCATGTCATTAATTGCTCAAACCTCATCAACAAAATTTATAAACTCGGCTACACCTAGATATAGTATAGGGTAAGTCGAGGTCAATCCACAAGGAATGAAGGGTTAAGTGATAGTCTTTCGTTAAGCTATTCCGAAGATAATGGAAATGGTTTGGTGTAGACTACGTTCAACAACTAATCAAGTATGAAAAATCAATATCACAAACACTTGGGATTTAGGATCCACATACACTCACAATAGAAATGCTAATTGGATAGGAAATTGATCAATCAAATATTGCAAGGAAAAATAGCAATTGCAATCAAAAGGACTCGATAGGCTATTTCCTAGGCGCCAAACTAGGGGTCTCTACGAATGACTAACTAGGAACATAACAAATCAAGTTCAATCAATAAATGTAATTTCCAAATCAATGTGTCGTATCATTGGAAAATCACAATGCAATCTAGGTTGAGAATCAAGGTTAGCTACTTCTTAACAAATCAAACACATGCACAATTTCTATCAACCAATTTAGTCACAATATCAAATCAATAAAAATCCATCAATTAGCTATGATATATCATTTATGCATGCTTCACCACATCCCTAGAATAGAATCTACTCACTACACATTGTGAAAATAAAGAAAAAAACTAAACAAGTCATCAAAATCATCATCATCATTACAATCAAACTATCAACAATCAAATCAATCAATAAACTTGAAAATTCAACAAATTATCAAAATTAAATGCAAATATTGGATTAAAGAGAAGAAGATTCTTACAAACTTTGATCAAAATCCAAGGAAATGTGCTAGTATTCAAAGAAGAAGGAGATCAAATATAGTAATCATCAAATCATCAAGTTTCTCTCTCTAGAATTTCCAAGCATAAACTTCTCCCTCTAAAATTCCCTGACAAATTCTCTCTCTAAAAATCTATTTTTTTTTTCAAAATAGAAACAAAATTTATATATAGTAAAACTAACTAAAGAGAAATTAGTTGGACGTCCAAATAAGACTCGTACAGGCGTGCCCTCACTCTGGAATGCACGGCCGCAAAGAGAAGGGTACGGAACGGGAAGTAGGGGCGGCGCGCCCGCGCACAGGAGGTGCACGCTCGCGCCCCTAGAGTAGGGCATCTCCTCCGTGCGATCGTCGATGCAATTCGTACGCTCCACTTGATCGCTATTGGGTATGGAAGTCCCAAATCATGCCGACAATGGGTTCGACACTGCTTCTTTATGCAAGCGCAACATGAGAGTGCAGGCTTGAAGACTTGGAACTAGCACATCTCGACTTGTGAGCTACAATGGAGCGATACTCTTGCATCTTGAGCTTCATATAACTCGAGGAAAAGCCATGGAGAGCCTTGGACACCACCTTTCTCCTGATCGAGAACAAAGAAAAACAAACAAATAAAAGAGAAAAAGTAATAAAAACTAAGAAAATGCAAGAAAAAGGGAAAAAGAACTAAGAATGAACAAACTAAAGAATAAAAGGCTAAAATTAGAGAAAAAGACATAAAGAAATCTATAAAAAAGAGTAAAACTCATCCAAAGTGAAGCTCAATGAGTGCAATAAAGAACACTCATCAGATTCCCCCAAGCTTGACTTTTGCTCGTCCTCGAGCAAAAACAAAAGATAGTAGGAAAAGGATGAAAGACTTATTCAAATAAGAAAAATGAAAGCAAAGAATAAGAATGTACACTAAGACTCACTATTATAGGAATCACGGTTGCTTTTAGCTACAACAAACCCTTTAATTAAACCCCAAAATCGCCAATGAGGACGAGTGAGGTCTCGTAAGGGTATCCAAATAGTTTGACCCATAACTCTTAAAGATAAATGAGGAAAATCATAAAAGGAAAATAAAATCAAAAAGGAAAAAGTAAAACCAAAAGCTTTTGAAATGGACTTTTGCAAATGACCAAATACAAATGAATAAACAACTATCTAGACAAATAAGGGTATGCACATTCCAAGATATCCAAGGTTGATTGAAACATAAAATATGCTAAGCATAGAGAACTAATAAGACACAATTCACCTTCATCCCAAACAATCTTACCGTGTTCTCCCTACTAGTTTCAAATCCACCTCTAGTGAGCATCTCAATGATTCCTCGAAGGAATCGAAAAAGAAAAGAGATTTAGGGCTACTCGACATCTTGACTATGCATACCGCTCCATAGGATTGACTCACATCTCCCTCCACCGACTTGTGACTCAACCAAAAAGGTCAAAAGGTCTTGAAAAGGGTTGTAATGTATGGGCGAAAAGGGTAAAGGAAAGCTAAAATTTGAAATTTGGTGGTATACCTAAATTGTGAAGCAAAGGGTGATCAATCCTCAATACCATAATCAAGCAATCACCAAACAAAAACACCAACACTCCCAAGATTATTCAAAGCCAAAATTACAAACATGTATACAAAAAGCGTAAGAACGCTTCCCCCCCAAGCATAAATGGAGCATTCTCCCCAATGCTCTAAATAGGGAGAAATACACTTACATTAACATATTTTTAAGCTTTTTATTTTTCTCATTTTTTAACTTTTGCCAAAGCATTTGCTTGTGCTTTGCTCTTTCTCAATTTTTTTTTCACTTAATTGCTTTGTCCTCGCCTTTTTTTTACTATGGACGGCTTTTTCAACTTTGTATTTGCCTTTATTCACAAAATATCCACAATACAAACTTTCTTTCATCATAAGAACCAAATATTCAAACTCATACACCATATTTTCCAACAATACAAAGACCAATTGCTTCACAAAAATCAAGAATGGAAACAAAAATGAATTAAATGGATCAAAAGCTAAAGATCAGATATGGCTTGAAAAGAAGGTATAAGGATCAAATGGTTAGCAAGGAGGCAAATGTAAACCCAAAAATCAAAGAGATAAATTCTATCCTAGAAAAAGAAAAATTACCACCCCAAAAAGATGCCTTTGTCCTTCCTAAATGGTTCGGACGCGATCTTGGGAGATAAAAGTCAAATTCTTAATAAAGTAAGAGATAGTCAAGGATCCATGTGCCGCTCGTGCAAAATATGTAGAAGGCTAAAAAAAATGAAATCTCACATGGTTGTAGCAATAACTTACTATTAGATTCTTATCTACTATAGGAAGCAACACCTTCTTACCACAAACAAGAAGACTTGGGTTTCAAGGTCCCAAAAGTTCTAAACACACTACCTTAGCATACTCTATCCTAGAATCAACCAAGTATACTCTCAAACCGTGCATGCCGTTACCATATAGGAAACCATTTATTTAAAATTATAAGTTCGGATGGTATTATGTCCAAGTCATAAGCAAAACATCAAAAGAAACCAAAAACAAAGCCTTAAAATCATTTTTTTTTTTTTACTTTTTGAATATGAAGAAAAGAAAAAGAAAGAGAAAAGAAAAGGAAAAGAGAAAGAGATAGAAAAGTACAAAGATGCATGACAATCATATAAATCTCAATCGACAAACAAGTGGTCATTCGACAACAATGTCAATGACCCCAAACACCCATATGGTGTTAATAGCAAACATCCTCGAACCATTCAACTCATCCTAAACTATTGCTAATCTAAGAAAACAATTAAAGAAAAGTAAAGAGGAAAATTAGAAAGATCTCACCGAGCTATCCAAGCTAAGCTACTATAAATGTGGTAAAGGAAAATTTCCACTTCCACGACGCTCCACAAAGGTATAGCAAGAACTTCAAAGCCAAGTGAGAAAAGAAAATAAAACTATACACAAAGAAAAATGTTAATAACTTCAAAACAAAATAACAAAATAAAACTATACACTAATCTACAAAGAATTTGGATTATAGGGTTTTGGATTCATGGGATTTGGATTAGAGGGGTTTGGATTCAAAAGGAGCACAATCATCATTATTCACATCATCATCAAGAATCACCACCATCAAGAAACATAATCATCCTCATCAAAACTCAATCAAGAAAATGTAAAACAACCAAGAATCATCATCAAAGCAACCAAGAACTATCATCAAATCATCATTGAAACAACAACATCAAACAACATCATCCAAGCATCAAGAAAGACATTCACAAAACATCAAGGCAAGAAGAAACAAGGATATCCTCAACAACAATAATGGCACACGACCGGTGCTTCCCCAAAAAGAAAAGATTCCCCCAACCTAGATTGAAAACATCTCAACATCCTAATAATTTAAAACAAAAGATCACATAATAAAAGGGATGGAGGAAATAGCACAAAATGGGGGAACTAATGACTGCTAGACCCGGCCTCATCATCATTGTCATCCCTATTATAGGAAAACCTAGATTGGGGACCACAAGGATTCCATCCCCCGGTATAGCCGGGTGGCCAACCATAATGACCTCGGAAGTTGTCTTGTTCCCAAGGGGCCAAGGGAGTAAATTGTTCGGGAAACTCAAGGGGAAGAGGATGGGTGGGGTCAACATAGGGATAGTTGGGATCACCCCTATAGTCGCTCCCACCGGACACACAGTAATCATAGTTACCATGCTCATCCGGGAAAGAACGAGACTCGGTGTTAGGTCCTTGCAGACCCGGGTAATATGGGTATGTATGCCTACCATCATCCCTCCTAGACGGTACGGGAGTGAGTTGAGACAAAAAATATGGGTAATTAACCGCGAGGGTGGTTTTTCCACGGTTAACACTAGCATCATACATTTGTTGTTGTTGTAGGAGCATACCTTGTTGCATTTCAGTGATGCCTCTCATTTGATTATAAATGGCCTTGACGTCTTGATCATACATACCCTCCATGCTTATTTGCATGCCTTGCATTTGAGCTTGCAAGGCCTCTAAGTTGGGGTTGGAGAATTAATGTTGTTGTTGCTGTTGTTGTCGACGTCGAGGTTGTTGTTGTTGTTGTTCATCATTACCATCAAGCACATACTCCATCTCATCATCACCGGGAAGTCGGTTTTTAAAAGGGACAAACCAAATGTTGGGAGCATCCCGGTGCAAGGAGGTCAAAGAGGAGTTAGGAAGATAGCACCGGTGCTCATTTCTAAGCAACCAATCAAACACCTCATCATCATCCTTCTTCGCTTGGAAGTTCACTTTCTTTAGCTGAGAGATGTTAAGGTAGAGCTCTTCTACTTCCCCTACCAGATTACATGAAGCTAGGTAACCACCGTACCCAAGCTTAGAAGCTAACCGAGTGATCATGCTTCCACAAGTTATCTCCCCGGTCCTCCTTCCACATACCATGGACTCACAACTCCTCATAAAGATGTGCCCCATATTCAACCTCCCTTGCCACTCCTCTTTAGTGTCTAACCATAGCACAACCAATTCTAGCATCGACATTTTTCCCAAATCCAGTTTTGGAAAAACTGAGTATCCCAAAAGTCGATGTAGAACCCAAAGACAAGGTTGATAAATATCACTAGCCAAGGAGTATCGGGCGGAAAATCTTTCCTTGCTTGAGATAGAATTCCACCAAGCATACTCTACAAACCCATTAAAATGCTCATGCTCGGGGAAAAGGAGCTCGGCGTCCGGGTTGAAGTCTAAAGCCGCATTAAATTCGGCTAGAGCTAGAGTTTGAGGCTCGTTGAAGAGTTGGAAATAGGTTTCAAATTTGGCATCACCCACCGGAGTAGTTGAGAAAGATGCAAGGAACTCTCTTGTGGGCTCAAGATAAGTCCGGTTGTAAGTATTCACAAAGACACCAATCCGGAGGTTCTCAAATAACATCCACAAATCATTGATACCCAATTTGATCATGTCTTGCCGGTGGTAGGGCGAGAAGGTCTCAATTATTTTCTTTAGATCATTGTAGATTGGTTTATGGAGTGGATTTTTGAATTTTATAGTGGGTAAAGGTAGAGGCTCATCGGATTCTCGTGTTTGGGGTGTAGGTGTAGGTTCCTCGATTCTCACTTGGGTTCCATTTCCTTTTCCCTTCTTTGAGGTCAAAGATTTCAAGATTTTTGACATGATGATACCACAAAGATGACAACCAAGAACCAATATATCAACCACAAACACACTAGCAACACCACAACACCACAATGCTACTACCACAACCAAAATACAAATTCCAAATTCACCAAATAGCCACCAAAATTGCACAACAAACCTATACAATCAACAACAACAAATGTTAAGCAAAAATAATTAGCCAACAACAATCATATGCATCAACATTATTAAATTAATCATCAAAGTAACCAAAAATGATACTACTACTATTCACAATCATGAAATAACAAAATTCTCAATAAAAAAATGATGAAACAATCTAAAATAGGAGTAGAGAAAATGATTATACCATACAAGGAGCAAGATCAACCAAGCTTTGAGCACAAATTCACCCTAATTCGAAAATCCCTAATTTTGTCTCCAATGGTGGAATAAGCTTGGAGAAGAAGAAATGGTGAAAGTAGTATGTAGATTGGTAAATTTGATGAAAAATGAGTAGAAATTTGATGATTTTGTGTGAGGAATTAGTGATTTAGAGTGAAAAATGGAGGATTTGAGGGTTAGGGTTTGTGTTAATCAAGAGAGGGGAAGGAGTCTTGTGAGGTAGGATAAAATTAAATGAGGGAAAATGATGAGTGTCATTTATGGCACTCATTTAGCTTCGTTTAGGATGATTTTTAGTTGCTTTTATAACTCCTTTTATCTCTTTTTCTCTAGTTTTAGCTTTTATTTCTCTAGTTTGTTCATTCTTAGTTGTTTTCTCATTTTTTTGCGTTTTCTTAGTTTATTTTGCCTTTTCTCTTTTATTTGTTTGCTTTTCTTTGTTTATAGGAGAATGGTGATGTCCAAGGCTTTCCATGGCTCTTCCTCGGGTCTTATGAAGCTCAAGATGCAAGCCTATCACTCCCTTTGTAGCTCAAAAGTCAAGGTGTGTAAGCTCCAAGTCTTCAAGGCCGCGCTGGCATCAAAAGTGGTGTTGAACCAACTGTGGGGACTTTTAGAGATTGCCACCCCAAATGTTCATCAAGTGGAGTGCACGGGATGCATCAATGGTCGCACGAGGAAGGCTCCCCTGCTCCTAGGCACGACCACGCAACCAAGAGGCGCATGCGCGCATGATAGGGGCGCGGGCGCACACCACCTGTGCTCGGGCGCACAACCCCTGTCTCCCGTTCCGTACCCTCTTCTTCGCGGCCGTGCAATTTGGGGAGAGGGCGCGCTTGTACGGGTTCTTCTTGGACGTCTAACTAACTTCTCCTTTGTTAGTTTTACTAAATATAGATTTTTTTTTTCCTTTTTAGAGAGGGAGATTAGAGAATTGTATTAGATTTGAATAGATTTAGATTTTTAGAGAGAGTCAATTTGGGAAAACTTTAGCTCTTACATTCTAAAGAGAGAAACTTGATGATTTGATGATTGCTACACTTTTTTTCTTTTTTTTTTTTTTTTTTTTTGAAAAAGGTAAAATTATATTATATCAACAAATATTTACACCAATACAAGGCCTTACAAGGCCACCCAATCTCCAAAACACCAAAACTCAGCTACTCAAAGCAGCAACAAACATCACAAAACAAAGCCAAACAAACAAAACTAGCCCCAAGAATAGAAAAACAGGCTAATTGATAAAGCACCTAACCCAATCCCTAATCTGCCTACTACTTTTATTGGGCATAGTCACACTGATCCTATGATAAATGTCTCAAAGCATCTTCCTTACAACATGATGAGGACTCTATATACAAAGATCCCAAACAGCTTTATTTCTCTGCTGCCACAATGAATACAGCAAGCCTGCATAGCAGCTCTGAACCACCTGTCTTCTAAATCTTATAGTAATAGCCCTTAATATGTCATTACAGATTTCTAGGGAACTAGGATCACATTTGTAACCAGTCACCTGATCAACTATCTTGCAGCACTCTTTGGTGTAATGACACTCTAAGAAAAGGTGATCAAATGTCTCATCAGCCAAACCACATAAAGGACAGTTAGAAACATCTATGATGCCAAACTTAGCCAATCTTTCCCTTACTATAATTCTTTTCCACACAACCATCCAGCTAGTATAGCTGTGCCTTGGAATGTTCATCCGGTTCCACACCCAACTGCACCATGGCACATCCTGATTCTTTTCCTTTAACCACTTATAACCACTAGCAACTGTATAATCCTTCCAAGTAGCTATCCACTTACTCCCAAAATAACCAGATTTAAACTTCTCATTCAACTTCTAAAACTGTTTCCAACTCCAGCTAGAAGAGCTAGAGTAGGGAACCCTTTTCCAGTTTCTGTCCTTAATGTATAAATGGTTGATCCATTTAACCCAAATACTGTCCTGCTTACTAGAAATATTCCATATTTGCTTCCCCAGAGCAGCCAAATTCCAAAGATAGCAGTCGTGAATTCCAAGCCCACCTTGCTTCTTACTTATGCACACAAAATCCCAAGCAATTGGGGGGACCCTATTAGACACAACCTTCCAATCCCATAAAAAATTCCTGCAGACTGCAACAATCCCATCCAAGACACTAGCTCTTAGGCAAAATAAAGATAGAATCCTAGTAAGAGTGAAGGGACATCAAGACAGAGTTAACAAGTTGAGCCCTTCCTGCACAAGAGAGGGTTCTTGAACCCCGGGATCTGATTCTAGCTGTAATCTTATCAATAAGGCAATGACAGTCTGTCTTGTTAAGTTTCTTAGAGCTTACACTAACTCCAAGATTCTTAAAAGGCAAAAAATCCTCTTTAAACCAGATTCTTCAATTATCTCTTTTTTATCACCAGCATTTTATGTTGCAACAGTATAAATTCGATTTACCACTATTAGCAACCAACCCTAAAGAGGCAGCAAAAGTAGCAAGACTTCTTTAAAGTAGAGAAACAGACTGCTTATCACCTTTATTAAACTAAATAAGGTCATCTACAAACACTAAATGATTCAACTTCAGCTTCCTGTACCTAGAATGAAACTAGAACCTATTATCCTTACATACACACTTCAGAATTCAAGACAAGTACTCCATGGATGGAACAAAGATCAAGGGGGACATAGGATCCCCTTGTCTCAGTCCTCTCTTGCCTTGAAAGAAGACCTCCAGCCCCCCATTGATATTAAAAGAAAAGGCAGCAGATGTAACACAAGTCATCACCAACTTGACAAACTTCTCTGGGAAACCAAAAACATTCAGCATTTCCTCAAGGAATTCCCACTTGACAGAGTCATATGCTTTCTTAATATCTTACCTTCAAGAGACAGCTACTAGGAGCATTACTCCTTCCATAATGAGACACCAGATCCTGAATAATGCTGATATTATGAATGATTTGTCTGTTCTCCACAAAGCCAGTTTGAGATTGAGAGATGAGATCTGGAAGAACTGCTTTTAATCTCAGGCACAAAAGCTTAGTAATGCACTTATACACCACATTATAGCATGCAATGGGCCTAAAATCCGCAACAGACTCAGGTTGATCAATCTTAGGAATCAAAGACAAAGTAGTACAATTCACTTCCCTGAGCAGCTTATGATTCTCAAAGAAATTCAAAACTGCATCAGTGAATTCCTCACCAACAATACCCCAAGCTTTCTTGAAAAAATAGCTTGAATACCCATCCGGGCCTAGAGCCTTATCATTAGGGATTGAGAACAAAGCTTCCTTGATCTCTTTCTTAGAGAAAGGAAGACCAATGAGCTTAACTTGCTCATCAATAAGCACATGCCCTTTCTGAAATATATCAACCTTAGCTTGACCTGCACTCTATCCCCAACAACAGTCCCCAAGAGTTTTTTTTATAATACTCCACAAAGCCTTTAACAATGCTATCAAGACTATTACAATCCACCCCCATCTCATTTTTCACAGCCACAACTTTGTTCTTGAACTTTTTCAACTTTATACTTCTATGGAAGAAATAAGTATTCTCATCACCCACTTGAAGCCAAGAGATCTTAGCTTTCTGCCTAAGCTCAGAGAAGTAATGCTTCTTCACCTCATGAAATTCTCTTAACTTCACAGTCTTAGAGCTTCTCAGGTTCTCATTTGTAGGGCATTGCTGCAGCTTGTCCCGAATCTCACCAATCCTATCTTTCAACTTCAAGTATCTAATATCCAGTTCAGAAAACTCAGCTTTATTCAACTTTTTCAACTCATACATCAATTTCTTCAATTTCACCAATATCCTGTACATTGGAATACCCTTTACTCTAGTACTTCACACTTCCTTGACTATATCTTGGAAATTTGCATGATCAGCCCATATATTCATGAACCTAAAAGATCTTCTATTCTTGCACTTCTGATCCACCAATCTCAACACAGCTAGACAATGATCAAACCATAGCTTTGGCATATAATGCACATAGGACTCAAGGAACTGAATTACCTAATCTTCATTAATCAAGGTCCTATCAATTCTACTATAAACCCTGTCTTCATTAAGCTGCTTATTATTCCAAGTATAAGTATCTCCCATTCTATTTATGTCACTCAACCCACAATATTAAAACACAATCCCTGAAGTGAACCACTTCCCCTTGAGTGATGCTTCTCCCCAATCTATCCTCAAAATTGAGAGGATAATTGAAGTCACTAGAAATAACCCAGGGACCAGACATGCTATCATTAATACCCCTTATTCCTTCCCATAACTCCTCTCTCTCTTTCCCATCATTCATACCATATAATACTGTAAAGGCAAAAGATTTATTTCTTGTCAAATTCTTAACAGTTAAATGCATCAGTTGCTTTTCAGTATGAACAACATCCACCTAGAAAAAACCCGGCAACCAGGCCACTAAGATCCTTCTCCCTTTCACCTTACTAAAATTAGAAGCTAAGCACCATCCTTGGAACATATTATTATGGATAATAGGGAAATTTCCTACTTTTATTTTTGTTTCCAGCAAATAACACAATCCAATCTTATTCTGTAAAAGGAAGTTTTTGATTTCCTTCTGCTTATCAGGGCTATTTAAGCCCCTCGCATTCCAAATTAAAACATTATCCATGATTTGGGCCTAATTTTACCCCTTTCCCAAGAGTAGTACTCAAGACCTCAATTCTAGGCTCATTCACATCACCAAACTGAACCATCTCATCCATTTGAAGATTTTCAAAAGAATTCCTGATAGGTACAGGACAAGCTGCACTCTCTCTAGGCACCATGCCTCTATGTTTATCCTGAGTGAATTTCCAATCACCCTTGTCCACCTCCTCATTCTCATCATTATTCCTTTTGTCAACCTGAGTACCCTGCACCTACTCACCAGCCTACCCCTATACCCTCTTAGGTTGCCAAACCTTTTTTACCACCTTACATTCCTTACTCACACGTCCTATCTTCTGATAAGCATCACATTTACCGGGTTTCCATTCAAAAAGTACATTCTATTGAAAAATCTCCCTAGTTTCAGTACCAAATTCTATATTCTCAACAAATTCTCCATTCAATTCAACCTCCACCAAGTACCAAGCATAAGAAACTCTATCTTTCGAATGAGTAGCAGAATCTGGCTTAATTGGAGTACTAATTAACCCAACTATCTTCTCTAAACCAGATTTCCCGACTATTTCAATGGAATATTAGGCAATTGAACTCATACTGGGATTTTAGAGAATTCAGCAACATTGAACTCCATTCCATCAACCCATCGTTTCAGAAATACAAGGCGCCTATCAAACATAACATGCAATGAATTCAAAGCCTTATCTCTAGTTTCAACATTTAAGAATCTTATCAAGAACACCCCCTTTTTTAGTGGAATTACCTTATTAACATTCTTATCTCCCCAAATTCGTTTGCAAAAACCCTGAAAAGCAGAAAGATACAGATTACTACCCATAACAAAAGCAATAACCCCTAATTTCCACTAATCAAGTTCATCAAAAATATCCTCTAAAGACAATTGCAATTGAGGTTTCAAATTGCTTACCTCTGTCGCAGATGCTCTGTTTTCCTCCAATCGAACAGTACCACTTGCTAAAGGTGCAATCACATTCAACCATTCATTTAGTTGAGATTTCTGCCTTGACCCTTGAATCAATTCTTGAATTGATTAAGCAGGTGAAAGGATGAAATTCTCCAATTCATCAGCAACATCAAAGTTCAATTGCGGAATACTCTCTCCATTTAATCTCAATTTCTTCTTTGAAACTGTGTGTAATGTATTCGCAAGCTCAATTCCTTCACGAATTGCAGATTTTTCTTGACTATCTCGCGCTCTAGAAGTATCCTTGTTCACTCGTTTCCTCGCCATTGTAGAGGTTTAGAGAGAGAAGCAACCTCTAGAGAGAGAAAGTTTCAAAGACCACGATTTCCATTTTCTTTGATATTGATCAAAGTTTTGTAAGAATTTCCTTCTCTTTAATCCAATTTTAGTGTTTAATTTTGATATTTTGTTAAATTTCTAGTTGATTGATTGATTTGATTGTTAATAATTGATTGCAATGTTGATGATGAATTTGATGATTTGTTTAGTTTTGTTCTTCAATTCTACAATGTGTAGTGAGTAGATTCTTTGCTAGGGATGTGGTGAAGCATGTATGAATGATAAATCCTAGCTAATTGGGGGATTTCGATTTATTTGATATTGTGATTAAATTGGTTGATAGAAATTTTGCATGTTTTTTATTTGTTGAGGAGTAGCCAACCTTGATTCTCAAGCTAGATTGCATTATAGTTCTCCACTAATACGACACATTGATTTGGAAGCTACATTTATCGATTGAATTTGACTTGTGATATTCCTATGATAGTCATTCGTAGAGACCTCTAGTTTGACGCATAAGAAATAGCTTTTCGAGTGCTTTTGATTGTAATTACCATTTTCCCTTACATTATTCAATTGATCAATCTCCTATCCAATTAGCATGTTTATCATGAATACATGTGGATCCTAATTCCCTAATGTTTTTGATATTGATTTCCATATTTGAATTGTTGTGTTGATTAGTTCTTGCTTTACCTAACCAATTACTTAATCTTCGGGATAGCTTGACCTAAGACTATAACATTTACCTCCATTCCTTTGGGTTCGACCCTTGACTTACCTCTATACTTGTATCTAGGTTTGTTAAGTGTTTACAAATTTTGTTTCGCTATAGGAGGATTAGTTAAATCAACGACCTAGTCTTTCCCGTCGTCAGAAAAATAAATGAAAGAAGAAGAAGTAGGGACAACATAGCTTGTGCGCACCCGCGCAGGTGGCCCATGCGCGCGCACCAGCTGGGCTTCTCCCTCGGTGAGCTCGATGGTGGGCTTAAGCTTTAAGACAATCCCGAGATTATTATACCTACTAAACATACCAGATTAAAAACACCATGACAGTGGGTTCAACATCCCAAATTCATGAGAGCACCATAATGAACTCACCAAAATCAAACTTCCTTCACATTACAAGCACCTCTTTTCCCATCTTAGACTAATGATCTAACATTTACCTTCGCAATTACCTTACCCATACGGTTCAAAATTCAAAGGACATCGACCACACTCTCATTATGAAACACATAACGCCGCCAAATAATGCTTATGCTTGCTTAAAGGAGTCCAATTCTCATGAAAACACCCTACAAATACAAACACGAAAACAAGTGAAAGAAAGGAAAGAAAATAAAAGAAAAATAAGAAAGGTAAAATGAAAAGAGAAAGATTAGAAGTCCAGGTTTCCTCCCGAAAAGTGCTTGCTTTAAGTCCTAAGCTCAACCCTTCCTCCAAATCATGGAGGGTAAAAGAAAACTACCTTGTTCAAAGTTGTTGGGAGGTCAAAATCTATGCCAATCTTTGGCAAATCCACTCAATGAGACGCATCTTCTTGTTTGATAAACACCGGATCAAGCTTTTTGTTCTTTAACTTCATTTTCTTCTCCATGGGAACTCTCTTTTTCTTCTTTGATTTCTTACTCACTTTAGTGGACGGTTTCTCACCATCAACACATAGAGAGTCATCTTCAAATCCACTCCTTCGATGAGAGCTCAAACCATGAAGGTATTTCGATAATTTCCTCATCTTCAAGCTTTGATGATTCCTTGATATCTTGACTACTAAACTTACTTTCAACTTTGTTAGAAACATCATCACACACTACACAAACATCGTTAGAGAAAGACACAACCATACAAACATTATCATTCAAGAGAAGAGGATTGACACACATGATGTCTTTCACATAGGACAAAGATTCATGCATAGACTTAAGCTTAAAGTTCAACTTATCATCATGAACATGCAAAGTTATAAGACCACCCCTCATATCAATCAAAGCACCCGAAGGAGCTAAGAATGGTCTCCCTAGAATGACAGGTATATTATCATCTTCTGCTATTTCAAGAACAATGAAATCAACGGGGATAGTGAACTCTCCTATCTTGAGGGGAACATACTCCCCTTAGGAAACTTGATAGAGCAGTCCACTAATTGGAGTGTCATGTTGGTTGAAAGGAGCTCTCCTAGCTTAAGTTTCTTGATAATGGAGTAGGGCTTAATACTTAAACTATCTCCAAGGTCACAAAGAACATTTTGAAAGAGATTGCCGTTGATTTTTCAAGGGATAGAGAAATTTCCGGGGTCTTTTATCTTCGGGGGTAAATCATTATGGATCAAAGCGCTACAACACTCCCCAATATCTACCGATTCCACTTCATTACACACTCTTTTGCCTCTCAATATCTCCTTAAGAAACTTCGAATAATTGGGCATTTGAGTTAAAGCATCTGTAAGGGATAGAAAGATGAATCTCCTTAAGCATAACTAGAAATCTCCCAAATTGATCATCAGTTTTGCTCCTTAAGAACTTTTGAGGGTAGGGAAGCTTGGGTTTGATCACATCCTCCTGAAAATTTTCTTCAATCTTCACTTTCTCCTTGTCATCTTTACTCTCTCTCCTTAACACATCATGCTTATCCTCCTTGCACAAATCACTCACCTTCCTCACTCTTCCGAGAAACACTTTCTTCAAGGACCTTACCACTCCTAGTTGTGATATAATAGACCGGCTTCTGAGGATCAACGGCTTGAGAGGGTAGAGAGGAAGGGCTAGCACTCTCCTTCAAGGTATTTACTAATTGAGTCATTTGTGTCTCTATCATCTTGCTATGTGTCATTATCTCATTGAACTTTTTGTCAATCACCGTCATGTACGTGTTCAGATTTTTGTTTGATTCTCAATGATTTCCTCCAAGTTAGATCTAGAAGATGAAGTTTGGGCATAGGAATTATCACCATTGCCTTAAGTTCTTGGAGAAAAACCGGGTGGGGGCCCCCTCTGATTGTTGTTTTGAAAATTACCTCTGTTTTGGTTACTCTAATTACCCTGGCCTTGATTTTGGCCATAGTTTTGGTGATGGTTACCATAACCTTGATTTTGGCTTTGGTTCCCATACCCTTGACTTTGACTTTGACCACTATAACCTTGGTTGTTATAGTTGCTTCAGAAGTTTTGATTTCCTTGGCTTTTATAACCTCCATTTTGGTTATAGTTGTCAAAATTCCCTTGTTGGTGATAGTTCCTATTCCCATTGTTCCTTTGGCCATCAAACCTTGGCCCATTGTTGTTGTTGGAAACAAAATGCACATGTTCGCTCTCATTATTATCGACATCATCACAATTATCAACAAAAGCATGAGGACAATTGGAAGCATAATGTTCATATGACCCACAAATATCACAAAATAGGCAAACATTTGGCATATTATTGGAAGTAGAAAGAGGAGTAGAGTTGGAGGATGTATCTCTCCCCTTATTGTGGGAGGGAAGAATTGGTGCTTGTAATGAAGCACTCTCAAGCTTTGCTTTGATAGAGGTCATCTCCTTCCCCAAATTTTATATTTGTGATGACAAGTTGTTGATGGCATTAAGGTGATCAATCGACTACACCGTAGAACCGCTTTTACTTGTCGATTTCCTCTCACCTTCTTGCCAATCCATGTAATGCCTCACTACATCCTCAATTATGTCCACCGCCTCCTCTTCCATCTTGTTCATGATGGGTCCTCTGGCTCCCGCATCAAGGCAAGATTTTCCTTAAGGGCTTAGACGCTATAGAAAATTTGGATGATTTGATAGGTAGGGATATCATGATGTGGGCACTCTCTTTGATACTCCTTATACCTTTCCCATGCCTTATATAAGCTCTCATTTGCCTTTTGCTTGAAGCTTTGGATGATCGTCCTAACTTCGACCATCTTCTTTTGTGGGTATAAACGAGATAGAAACTATTTTGTCACTTCATCCCATGTCCTTAAAGAGTTTGGTTTCACCTCTTTATCTAGCCACTCCAAGGCACGCCCAATGAGAGAGAAAGGGACAAGCTTAAGGCGGATGAATTCTTGAGTAACCCCATTCACCTTAATGGTATTGCAATATTTCTCAAATTCCTTGAAATGATTGAGGGGACTCTCATGCTTGGCTCCACTAGATTGATTTCTCTCTATCGATGTAATCATCGCCGGTCTAATCTCGAAATCGTTTGCCGGAGTCGTAGGCGGAGCAATCCCGCTCTCAAACCTATATGCTCCAGGAGTTCCCAACTCCTTTATTGCCACTCTCGGATTAGCACCCATGCTTTCTCGTTCTTCTTCTTCTTGATGTTCTTCCTCTCTTGGAGGGCTACAACTTAAAGATCGACTGGCTACTCTTATCTTTATGATAGTCCTCTCAATTTCCGGATCAAATGGCATTAATGACCGACCACGTGCCCTATGCATGCAATCTCAAGAAAAAATATTAGTAGCAGGCTACCAATGAAGCCTAAAATAAGAAAATCTTTTGTGTTTTTCCAATATGATGATATAGATTCAACAACTATAACAATCAACTATGCCACTCCCCGGCAACGACGTCATTTGATGGGCGATCCAAGCATGTTGTTAATTGCTCAAACCTCATCAAAAAAATTTATAAACTCAGCTACACCTAGATATAGTATAGGGTAAGTCTAGGTCAATCCACCAGAAATGGAGGGTTAAGTGCTATAGTCTTTTGTTAAGATATTCCGAAGATAATGGAAATAGTTTGGTGTAGACTAGGTTCAATAACTAATCAAGTATGAAAAATCAATATCACAAACACTAGGGATTTAGGATCCACATACACTCACAATAGAAATGCTAATTGGATCGGAGATTGATAAAAAAAACATAGCAAGGGAAAATAGAAATTGCAATCAAAAGGACTCGATCGGCTATTTCCTAGGCGCCAAACTAGGGGTCTCTATGAATGACTAACTAGGAACATCACAAATCATGTTCAATCGATAAATGTAATTTCCAAACAAATGTGTCGTATCATTGGAAAATCACAATGCAATCTAGCTTGAGAATCAAGGTTAGCTACTCCTTAACAAATCAAACACATGCACAATTTCTATCAACCAATTTAATCACAATGTCAAATCAATCAAAATCCACTAATTAGCTATGATCTATCATTTATGCATGCTTCACCACATCCCTAACAAAGAATCTACTCACTACACATTGTGAAAATAAAGCACAAAACTAAACAAGTCATCAAAATCATCATCATCATTGGCAGTCAATCTACCAATAATAAAATCAATCAATAAACTTGAAAATTCAACAAATTATCAAAATCAAATGCCAAGATTGGATTAAAGAGAAGAAGATTCTTACAAACTTTGATCAAAATCAAAGGAAATGTGCTTGTATTCAAAGAAGAAGGACCAAATGTAGCAATCATCAAATCATCAAGTTTCTCTCTCAAGAATCTAAGAACTAGAATTTCCAAGCATAAACTTCTCTCCCTAAAATTCTCTAACAAATTCTCTCTCTAAAAATCTAATTTTTTTTTCAAAATAGAAAGAAAATCTATATATAGTAAAACCAACTAAGGAGAAATTAGTTGGACGTCCAAATAAGACCCGTACAGGCGCACCCTCACTCCGGAATGCGCGGGCCCTGAAAAGAAGGGTACGGAACGGGAAGCAGGGGCAGCGCGCCCGCGCCCCTGTCGTGCGCGCTCGCGCCCCTGGAGCAGGGCATCTCCTCCTTGCGATCGTCGGTGCATTCCATGCGCTCCACTTGATCACCATTGGGTATGGCAGTCCCAAATCATGCAGACTGTGGGTTCGACACTGCTTCTTTATTGAAGCGCAACATGAGAGTGCAGGCTTGAAGACTTGGAACTAGCACGTCTCGACTTGTGAGCTACAATGGAGCGATACTTTTGCATCTTGAGCTTCATAAAACCTGAGGAAAAGCCATGAAGAGCCTTGGACACCACCTTTCTCTTGATCGAGAACAAAGAAAAACAAACAAATAAAAGAGAAAAAGCAATTAAAACTAAGAAAATGTAAGAAAAAGAGAAAAACAACTAAGAATGAACAAACTAAAGAATAAAAGGCTAAAACTAGAGAAAAAGACATAAGAGAGTTATAAAAACGAGTAAAAATCATCCAAAGTGAAGTTAAATGAGTGCCATAAATGACACTCATTAAAAACAACAAGTTAATGATACAATTCCTGAAATTTAACGGATAAAACACGTAAAATTATACTAGTATATACTCAATAATACTTATTTATGTTAGTTCATGAATCTAATTATACCCATCTTATTCATTGGGTGTATAAATTGCAAATGATAACAAAAATAAATGAAATGAAAGAACTTACAGTATCAAGTAGCAGCACTTGAGCAAGAGTGGAGAATGATGAATACAAAGTACAAGCAACAGTGGGCGGCAGGCGGCGAAAAGTTGCACTGAAGCAGCTGCGACACAAGACGAGAGAGAGAAAACGAGGGTTTTGATTTTTTTTAACCGTTGCGGTGCTTGATGATGTATTGTTGTTTCAGGGTTTTCTTTTATATACCTTTCTAGTGGGCCGGCCCCCCCTTCTTTTCTCTTTTTGTTTTTCCCTTAATAAAGGGAGTGAATTCTGTTAAGAAAATTAGGGCCTGTTTGGTTATTGGGACTATATGGTGGAATGAACATGAATTTTAAGTGTAATTATATTGGGAAGAACTATTAAAATCTTTATGGGGAATCAAGTTGCTTACAACTTTTTCTCCGTGGGAAACAATCTTACCCCCAAAATTATGTTTTTTTCTAGACACAATTTCTTATGAATTTTCATCATCACTTGGGGAGTGGTATTAAGTGAGAATGAAAATTTAACAAGAAAAAAAAATACTTTAAGGATGATGACATTACCATGAGAATGAACATGGATTTTAAAAATAATTACTCTCTTCGTGTTTTAATAAGTGTTACATTTACCAAATCCGGCCGTATTTTAATAAGTTTTACATTTTCTTTCTTCGGCAAAAATTTATCCTTAAATATTATATCTCTCTCCTCTCTTGATCCCCACTCAAACCCACTACTATTTTTTATTATTATATACTTTCTCTCACATTCATTACTTTTCAATTAACTATTAAACTCACTATCTTTCTTTTACAATTTTTTAATACTCTTATTACCCACTTACCTCTTATTTTATTTAAGTCAATTAAATTGCCTAAAACTATGTAGTGGTCAAACTATAACACTTATTAAAACATGGAGGAATACCCTTTCTTTACTTTTTTTTTAAAAAAATATATAATTTCCAATCTCTTTTTGAATCACTACCAGACTACCAGTTAACGTTAGAAGCCCACCTTAGTTACTTTTGGGGCCCACCTACGTTATGTTCCCTTCCTTTGAACCAAATTCATCACGACACTCCCTCTTTGCTTCTCCCTTTTCACTCTTACCTTCCCTCTTTTCACTGTCACCTTCTTCTTTTTCGCTCTCTATCCACCACTGCCATGGTTCTCAATGGCCTTGTTCTTCAACTTCTATTCACCCCATAAAAGCCTTGTGCTTCATCTTTAAATGGTCATTTTCATCAAGCAAGAATCTTTTTTGACCATGCAAATCAGTCAATTCAGCTTCAATCAACTTCTTTTGCTGCATCAATTTGTTGATGACACTATTCTGCCACTTTGTTTGTTCTTCATCCAGCCATCACAAAAATTTACAACGCCTCCACTCTGTATTAGGTTCATAGAATTTGCAAGCCAAGAATCACCTTCCAGAGTTTCGATCAGTCCAAGATTGTCTCCTTCCAATTGGGATACTACAATGACAATGATAAAGAATTACATTGCCTCCTTCTTGAGCAGCCATTATTCCATAGAATTAACAGCTACCCAAGCTTAATTTAATTGTGAACGAAGATTAATTACAGTTAAATTGGTCAATTACAAGATATAAACTCAATTTTTGAAACCCTTAAATTCGAGTGACAAAACAAGAACCCTAAAAATGTAAAAATTGTTAATTACAGTTGAATTGAAGGATTAGCGTACCTAAATTACTTGAATTGTGCCCTAAAAATGTAAAAATTGACTTCAATTTGATGCTTGAAATTTAGTTTTGTGATACAATGGAGTTCAAAGAAATATGTAGAAGCAGAGAGGGGGTGTCGTGGGGAGTTTGGGGCAAAGAAAGGGAACATAACGGATGTGGGCCCCACAACTAACGGATTAGGGCTTCCAATGTTAAGTAGTGATTTAAAAAGAAATTGGAAAGATAAGGTGGTTATTAAAAAAAAAAGTAAAGAAAAGGTAGTTATTTTGAAAAAGTGTATTTCGTAAGGTGATTGTACACGATTTTTCTTATATTTATATACAAATTCATTCCCAATTACCGCTATTTATTACCAATAACCAAATGGGCCGTTAATGTAATGGTTCATTCGGTATTAGTATTTTTTTTTCTTCAGTTTTTTGAATGTTCGTTTTTCAAAATCATTTAATACGTGTCCTGTAATGACTCAATAGATAGTCAAATTTATTGGAAATATATAGAATTTAAAAACTGACAACTAAAAAGTGATTAATCTATGTAAAAAAAATAAACTAAATTAAATGGACCGAATGAGCCACTCTGACTTAAATAAATTGTGTCCTTATTTGTCTGTTAATAAAACAATTTCTAAGAAAACATCAGAAACTAAACCTTAATGCAAAATGTCTTTCCAAAATTCCAAAGTATATCAAAATTTCACAACTTTAGAGCAAATAAACATTCTCACATCGTCCAAGCCTCCCAAAACCTCAGGGGGCAAAGACCAATCATAAGATAGCCGAAACTAAACACAACCAAACATAAGAAGTTTAAGTAGAGGAAGGGGTTTGGAGCAGTGGCTTCCACCCCATCTTTGATCCTTATCGTTAGAGGTTCGGATCTTCATACCTTTCCCCTATTGTAAAAATGAACCCCGTTCTCGTGGCTCATTTGCACCAAATAAAAATAAAAATAATAAGTTTAAGTAAAAGTATTATTGTATAAGACGAACTTTCATTAACATTAACGATAAACGACCTATCATAGAACATAGGGTAACTTTAACCATTTTATGATAACTTTTAATTTTTAAATCTATTGATGATTTACATAAACAAGTGATTTGTTAATCACGAGTTTTATAGAAGGTGTTGTGATAATTTTAGTAATTTAATCATGAGATAGATACATATAATAAAGAGAAATATATGTGTAATATTAATTTCATATAAGAATAACAGAATTATGGTCTGGTAACTGTTAATGGTTTTAATGTAACTTTCAATCCGTTTTTCAATAATTTAACGTAAGTCTGTCTTATTGAGTAAAATGCAAAATTGAGTACGGAGTACTAAACTTTGTCCATTATTGTAAATTGGGTACTCAAGTTTCAATTGTTGCACTTTGGGTACTCACATCCTACTCTGTTAACTTCCGTTAAGCCACACTGAATTTTTTTTTTCAAAAAAGGTTTGATTGCTCACTTCCGTTACGGTAAATTAATTAATTTGAGTACTCACTTCTAATAGGCCAGACCACCAAATCAAAACTCACCAACACCACCTTTTTTTACCACCAACACCACTTAATTACTTACAATCATCTCATTGATGTCACTTCTACTGAGTTCTCACCACTTTTGCCATTAATACTACACTTTCGTCTTCAAAAAATCCATTATTCAATTTCCTTGGACCTATCAACACATAATTTCCCGTGGATTTTGTTAGTGGTGGGTAATTTTAAAGGAATCTACGGGTAATTTCAAAAGGATCTTTGGTGATTTTGAAGGATTGTTTGAGTGACAGTGGTTTCGACGATTAACTATATAGGTGAGTGGTGATTTCACTGGATTTTGTTGGTGGTGTCGTGGTGGTCGAGCTAATAATAAGGGCGGATAAGGCGGTGATATTGGGTTGATTATGGAACATGGTAGTCGATGGAAGTTGTGGGGTGAGAACAGTAGTATTGGACTATTGGTGGAACTTGATGGGTGGGGGTGGAGCTTGTACTCCCTCCGTCCCATAATTACAGGCAAATAACTCTAAAAAGTACGGTTTTTAAGGAGGATGGAAAAAGTAGAGGAATATTGTATGGAAAAGTTAAAAAGTGAAGAATGTTGCATGGGGATAATAAAAAGTAGAGAATATTGTATGGAAACGTTAAAAAGTAAGTAATAATTGTTTAGGTATGTGTGTATTTTGTATGAAAAATAGAAAAAGTAAGTAATGATTATTTTGGTATGTGTGTAATTTGTATGGAAAAACTAAAAAATAAGTAATGATTGGGTGTTATTTTTAGTAATAGGAGGAACATTTTGGGACACCCAAAATAGTATATTTGCCTGTAATTATGGGATGGAGGGAGTAGTAGAGTAACTCAGTCATATAATTGATTTTTTTTATAATGCATTTTTTTCTTACTTTTTTAGAAAAACTAATTGAAGTTAACGGAGGGATTTAACGGTGTTAAATTGGAGTGTACCCAAAATACAACAAATGAAACTTGAGTCTCCAATTTGCAACAAAGGGCAAAGTTTGATATCCAACTTTTCACTTAACTTCCGCCTTAGGTCCTGTTCACTTCACCTTAAAAAAATCATATTAACTAAAAATAATTTCAGTTCAGTAAAATAAGTTTTGTTCAGTAAAATTCAGTTTTCTTAAAGAAGAATTAAAAATAATTTCAATTCAGCAAAAATAATTTCAGTTCAGTAAAATTAATTTAAGTTCAATAAAAATAATTTAAGTTCAGCAAATATAATTTTATTTCAGTAAAAATAATTTCAGTTCAGCAAAAATAAGGTGAAGTGAATGGGGCCTTATTCTAAACTTCGTCTTTATTAAATCGTGGATAGTGAAATCGGGGCATTTTTTAGAAGATTGAATTAGGAAAGGAGAAAATAAAGGAAATCATGTCCTGTCCAATGCAACCAAGTGCGCTTCAAATTAGGCGAAAAAAGTTTACTTCGATTAAATATAATGACAAACAATCTTTTATATATATATATATATATATATATATATATATATATATATATATATATATATATATATATATATATATATATATATATATATATATATATTTTTTTTTTTTTTTTGGGGGAAGGAGGGGGGGAGGAAATTTGAAAAATACCGCCATCTAAATTAGCCAATTTTTACATTACCACTCAAATTTTTTTTATTGTATTACACCACCTTGTTTTTTCTAAAACGCTAAAAACTACCACAACTTTTCTGAGTGACCGTCATCATGGATCCAAAAATAGTCTTCCTTTCATTTTCCCCCTCTTTCCCTCTTTTTATGCTTGATTGTTCCCCTATTCTTCCCTCTCTCTATCTTCTCTTTCCTCTTTAAAACCCATAACAATACTCTCACCCACCCAAATTGAATGTGAAATCCTACATTCAATACTCCTCTTTCCATCTCTCTTAATTCTTTCTAAAAACTAGGGTTTGTGTGGTACTTTCTCTAAGTAAAAGCGCAGAGGGGGGGGGGGGGGACCAATTGAAAAACCAAATCAGATGCATTGTAGAGGGGGGGATCTAGAATTGGATGCTGGTGTTTAAAGTCAGTGAGGAAACAGAAAAAATCGAGGTAATTTTTGTTATCTTTTTGTTTTGTAAATGACAATGGTAAACTCTAATTTTTTGAATTGAGAAAACCCCCAAATTGATTTCACTAACCTTAATTACACTTGTTCAAGCTCTTGATTTTGAAATTTCAATTTGTTGAAGGTTTAATTTCATAATTTAATACCCTAATTTGCAAAAAAGCGATAAATGAAATCAAATTTGCAAGATGAAGAGATAGAAAGAGGGAAGAATAAGGGAAATCGGGAGAAGAGAAAGGGAAAATGAAAGGAAGGCCACTTGTGGGACCCATAATAAAGTCACTCAGAAAAGTTGTAGTAGTTTTTAGTGTTTTGGAAAAAACTAGGTGGTATATTACAATAAAAAAAACTTGAGATGTAGTGTAAAAATTGGCTATTTTAAATGGTGATATTTTTCAAATTTTCCTTTTTTTTGTTTATCATAGAATTTAAGCAGATTTTATATATTTTTCCTATACCTATACTCAAAATGTATATATTTTAATTATTTTTCCTACAAACTCACACAAACCATATATAATCATTATATATGTAACGTTCAAAATTTTTATAGGTTTATAACCATTTATTGAAGTATTATGAACAATCTCGAGATTAACAACTCTATTCAAGTCACTTGTATATTGAACAATCATGCATTAATTTAACAACCAACTCTGTTCAAGTCACCTGTTAGTTGTTCCTCTTTTTCTCTAGGTGATAATCTATCTATACTTAGTATTTAAAAACACAAATCAGGCCACAAATTTTTCATATGACCGTTGTCATCATCAGTCACTACTCATCCATTACCCCATATGACACATGTCACCTCTCTAAATCTTTTTGTTTAAGTTTTTATGCATTCTATGACTTGCAAATTCAATAAAGAAAATAAAGTGTTTCATTTCCGCCATAATAAAATCAAGTTGATCCAATTAATATACATCACATAAACATATGAATTTTAGTAATAAAAAAAAGTCTTTTCAACTCTTTGACTTAAAATATAACTTAAACTAATATGTCATTTCATATCCCACGATCTATTTGTATATATAACTAACTAAATTCCTTCATCTTCTTCCACAGTTCTACCCTGACTCTTTTTTTTTGTTTCTTTTAAATTTTAGCAATGAAACAACTAATTCGTATTTCATATAAAAAATTTCAACTATTGAAAAGCATATCTACACATGAAATAACTAAGTAACAACCCGTGCATCGAACGGGCTAAAATGCTAGTTTTATTTAGAAAATCAAACAATCTTATCAAAATTATCATGTAATGTCTAAAAGTGAAACATGTCATTGCACAATTAGATTTTAAGTTGTTCCTATATTAGTCGAATAGTCGATTCAAAACTCACCATTGATCCCGAAAAGCATCAACCTAAACACTACCATGCTACTAGTGGCGGATAAAGGAATTAAAAATTGTGGGTTCGACTTTTACAAGATATAATCAAAATTGTAATTAGTGTCGAAGGTTATTTCGGGTGTGAAAATTTTCAATAATGTAGGGTCTGTTATGTTCTACTTATTAGAACTTATTTTTAGCAAATATAAGTTAAGATAAATATCAATAAGTTCAACTAATTTCAAATCAATACTAATAAGTTCTGATAAGTGAAAATAAGTATTGACACTCTAAAAAAATAAAAAAACCTCAATAAGTATATTAATAAGTTCGAATCAATATTAATACGTTAAGATAATAAGCAAAATTAAGTTAAATAGAATGGACCTATAAAGCAAGTCATAATTTTTTATTTTTTACTAGTACTTTGTACAATTTACACGTCATAATGTACGGTATCAACTACAATGGGAGTATTGACAGGAGGAAGACCTAGGTCGTTGAGTTCTAAGTATCCCCCGATCAAACCAAATTTATAACCAAACCCAACCCTAAGTATAGGGGTAAGTCTGGGTCAAACCCAAGGGAATGAGGTATAACCTATCTCAAGTTAAGCTATCTCGAAATCTAGGTAAAAGTTAGTCTAAACAAACTAATCAATGCTACTAAATGAATATGAAGAATGATATTAAGGATGCTAGGGAATAGGATCCACATGCATGCACGACAATCATACTAATTGGGCAAGAATTCAACCAATCTAATAATGTGAGGGAAAGTAGCAAATGCAATCAAAATCACTTGTAAAGCTATTTCCTAGGGTCAAGCTAGTGGTCTCTACGAATGACATTCAACGGAAATCGCAAAACTAGATCAATCGATAATAATAGCTTCCAAATCAATGTATGTGTCGTATCAATAAAAACTACTATGCAATCTAGCTCGATAGTTAAGGTTGATCACTCCTCAAGACATCAAACACATGCACAAATTTCACCAACCAATTTAATCACAATATTGATCAATCAAAATCCCCCAATTAGCTATAAATTATCACTCATGCATGTTTCACCACATCCCTAACAAGCAATCTACTCACTACACATTGTAAAATTGAATAGCAAAACTAAACTAATCACCAATTTCATCATCAATATTGTACTCAAAATATACTCAAGCTATCAAAAATCAAATCAAACAAGAAACAAGAAATTCAACCAAATATCAAGAATCAAATACTAAAATTGCATTAAAGAGTAAAGAATTCTTACAAAACTTTGATCAAAATCAAAAAGGAAGAAGATTAAAAGTAGCATTCATCAAAATCACCAAGTTTCTCTCTCTAGAATCCAAGAACAAAGGTTTCCTCAAATTGAGCTTCTCTCTCTAAAAATCCAATCTAAAACAAATTCTAGTCTAATTCTCTCTCAAAAAAGAAAGAAATTCTATATATAGCAAAACTAACAAAGGAGGAGTTAGTTAAACGTCCAAAAAGAACCCCAATAGGCAGGCCCTCTCTTCAATATGCGTGGCCGCAAAGAAGTGGGTACGGAACGGGGAAGCAGAGATGTGCGGCCGCACCTCCCATCTGCGCGCCGCACCCCTGCTATGCGTGCCCACGCCGACCTCGTGCGCGCCCACACCAGGGAGCAGGGCAGCTCCTTCTCGTACGTCCGTTGATGCTTCCGTGCGCTCCACTTGATGCATGTTGTGGGTGGCAGTTTCCAAAGGCCTCCACGGTGGGTTCAACACCATTTTTGATGCCCATGTAGCTTGAGAGCGTAGAAGACTCGGATTTTGCACTCCTTAGCACTTGAGCTTCAAGGGGAGAGACCGGCTTGCATCTTGAGCCTTACAAATCCAGAGAAAAAGCCATTAAGCTCCTTAGACATCACTAATCTCCTGAAATCAAAGAAAAGCAAACAAATAAAAGAGAAAAAGCAAAATAAACCTAAGAAATGCAAGAAAATGGGAAGGTATATGGCTCAAATAATTAGCAAGAAGGCAAATGTAAACCCAAAGCAAAGAAAAGAAAACTATCCTAGAAAAGTAAACCACCCCGAAAAGATGCCTTTGTCCTTCCTAATGTTGGGTTTCGGTAAGTCTAACTCACCGCGGAACAAAACCCGACCCCCAAGACCCACTCACAATTAATATAACTAAATGACATAAATAACAATAAAGAGAGAAAAGACGATCTTACCCTTATCGCGTGCCTTGCTCACACCCGGAGCTCTTACTTCAAAGCCAAGTCTTGCAAGTGCAGATACCTCCTATGGTATCCACCCGCAACTCGACCCGATCGGTCTCTTACTTGGAGTTTAGCCAAGTCAGACCAAAACACTACTCGAGTATTATATGAACTTAAAGGTTTTCTCTCAAGTGGAAATGCCTTTTTGAGTTCCTACTCAAGCGAATAATCCCAAGGTATGCCTTGGCTATTTATAAGGAGTGCTTTCTTGTGAATTTCTCTCATATTTCAATGTGGGACTTTTTCTCAAAAAGATCCCACATGGAAAGAATGTTGAATTCAATTCCTAGTTAAATAAACCAAGGAATCACTAAGTAACAAGTTTCACATGGTTAGGTGAGGACTACTTCCTCACTTGCTCCCCAAGGCAACTCACATCCATTATGAGCTAACCATGTGGCACCCAACCTTGAGCCCCAAGATAGGTTCGGTTGAGCCGCCACCCTTCGGCCCACGTCCATGAACCGTCACCTGTGTTCATGGCCCGCTGCCACGTGCGCTGCCACATGGCGTGCTGCCATGTGTGCTGCCACATTCGCTGCCACATGGCGTGCTACCATGTGCGCTGCCACACGCACTGCCATATGGCGCGTTTCTATTTGGCACGCTTCCCTAGCCTTTAGCATGGCTAGGGTTTTTACTTGTTACTTGAAGCATTTTCCCGTCTTGCTAATTCCTAAATTTTGTCTCGACTTTTGAGATTTGGTTCCAACGCTCTAAGCTCTGAATTCGACGTCTTTGTTCATAATACTCGAGTGACTCATTAATTCCGTTCGGATTAATTTATCGCGTCGGATCGTTAGTTGCTTGGGTGTGACCCGAAGGGTTCAGTCAAGATTAAGCTGTAATGTATATTATTCATTAACATTACTGATCGGAAGCGGCCTCCAATTAGGCATTCCGATCACTTAACCTCACTGAATAATTAGCTTTCTAATAATTCTGAACCCTCTATCGGAATAATACACTTGTTCGAAGGACATCACTCCTATCAATCTCCCACTTGTCCTTTCGGACAAGTGTGGTTTTTGTGTATAGCCTATTTCGTATGTCACTTAATGTCTCTTCATGAACTATGAGGTAAGATTATTCGTCATTTTTATTAAGTCCAGAAGTGTATCTCGAAATTCGAGTTCGACTGTCAATAAACAGATGATTTCTTAAAATCCAATTGAGCACGGCCATGCATTTTACAGTCTCGCTCTTCGAGAGGCCTTGTGAACAACAAAGACATGTTCCCTATTGTTAGTAGGGGACATTCCCAGTTTTACACTGTCAGCTTCTCTTACAAAGAGGACCTAGCCGCCCGAGTGTTGCCGTTATAATCTCCATGTACGACAAACATTTGACTAACATCAAAACGGACTCGTACTCAAACAAGAGAACTCACAATACTCGTGGTCGAGGAAAGTGGTTCTGATAGCCATAATGAGAGGTATACTTATGACGATTTTTAAATCTCGTGGTCGATCTAGTATGGTTCTAAACCAATGCCTATGCAAATGATTTATGACAATCATGTCCTTGTAGCACAAGAACGGTGCTATAAATCAAACTACACACTAATATCAAGTGTTCATTAATCATCCATCATATAAATGACCTTGATTAGGGATAATTTTCGATTATAATATTCAATGTTCACTTAATAGGTGTTTCTTTATCCAAGACTGGTCTTGATACCCTATTTTGAATATTCTCAAAATCGAATGGACTCAATATTTAATCCTAAACCACAATTAAATAGAAATGGAGTGATAAAATTGCATGAAATTAAATTACTCCAAAACTTGAATGGTTCATCGTAGTGTTTTACATTAAAATGTTCAAAATTAATTAAAACACTATACAGTGAAATCAAAGCCAATCTCCAACGTTCCTAATTCCCATTGCCTTAACGTGCTTGTTGTGCTTCACTTGAGGTAAAGGTTTAGTAAGTGGATCGGCTACATTGTAGTCCGTTCCAACTTTACAAATTCTGATTTCACCTTTTGACTTCCATTCCCTTATCATGTAAAATCGCCGCTTGACATGTTTGACCTTCTGATGTTCCCTTGGCTTTCTAGCCTGAGAAATAGCTCCATTGTTGTCACAATAGAGGGATATTGGACCCTTGATGGAGGGTACAACATCAAGTTCACCAACGAACTTACGAATCCAAACAGCCTCCTTGGTCGCTTCAATAGCTTCCAAGTATTCGGCTTCAGTTGTAGAATCTACTGTTGTGCTCTGCTTGGCACTCTTCCAACTAAACGCTCCTCCATTTAGACAGAACACGTATCCAGACTGTTATTTGAAATCGTCTCTGTTTATTTGGAAGCTTGCGTCGGTATAACCTTCAACAACTAATTCATCTGAGCCACCATATACCAGGATTTTATCCTTGTTCCTTTTCAGGTATTTTAGGATATTCTTGGCCACACTCCAGTGCGCCTCTCCTAGGTCTGATTGGTATTGGAGCGTAGCACTCAAGGCATACGATACATCTGGCCTAGTACATATCATGGTATACATGATCGATCCAATAAGCGAAGCATATGGAATCTGATTCATCCTTTCCCGCTCATCAGGTGTCTTTGGATATTGCTTCTTGCTTAGGGTTATGCCATGTGACATGGGTAGGTGACCTCTCTTGGCCTCCTGCATGTTGAATCAAGCCATTACCTTATCAATGTAAGTACTCTGGCTCAATCCAATCATCCTTTTAGATCTATCCCTATAGATCTTGATCCCCAATATGTTTCCAAGCCAGGCCTTTACAAACTCTAGCATCGGGATACTGTTTCCAATGAGCAATATGTCATCGACATATAAGACTAGGAAGACGATGTCACTCCAACTGACCTTCTTGTAAACACAAGACTCATCTGGATTCTTGATAAAACCAAACTTACTGATGGCTTCATTGAATCGCAGATTCCAACTTCTCCTAGCTTGCTTTATCCCATAAATGGACTTTTTAAGCTTACACACTTTCCCAGCATTGTTTTGGTCGACAAAACCTTCAGGCTGTGTCATATACACAGTTTCTTCTAAAATTCCATTAAGGATGGCGGTTTTGACGTCCATCTGCCATATTTCATAATTGTAATATGCAGCAATCGCTAGGATGATCCAAACGGATTTAAGCATTGCGACCGGAGAAAAGGTTTCATCATAATCAATACCATGAATTTTCTTGTAACCTTTTGCTACCAGTCTAGCTTTGGAAATGAATACATTTCCATCTTTGTCGGCTTTCAATTTGAAAATCCACTTACATCCGATAGGTGTGTAACCTTCGGGTAAATCAACCAAGTCCCATACTATAGGGAATATTTCAAGCAACTCACACTTGAGCCCCACTGTGATCATACACTTAAGTATGGTGGCGTCCAAAGGGAAAGAAGCTAGAGCAAAAGAGTCGCCAACAAGTTTTAGGAACATGTAAACCGTTCACAGGGTGAAGGTTACACCCCTTCACGATCCATGAGATCGCTAACTCCATAGTGGTCTGGAACCATGACTGGATATTCGAGGATGAAGGTACAAATTCAACCTAAAAGAGATTGAACCTGCCCGAAAAATAGGCCTCTAGTTTATTCATCTCATATTCATGTGCACTTTCTGACTAACATACAATCAATATATTAACCTTAAGCATATTTAATCTATGTTTTTTGAATATTAATGCACAAACAAATTTATTATTGGCGATCACTTCAATTAAAATCACATTAGCCTAAACAAGATTATTAATTATCTTATTAAGCGTGATTACAAGTACAAATTTCCTTTAATCCTACAAGAGAGGGCGTGATCAGGCAATAACATAATAATATATCAAGCAACATAATATTGATACAACAAATCATCATCATAATAAATCTCAATCTCATCAAAGCATAATAATATTATTAGCAAGATCCTAGGCATGATACTAACATGATTAATAACAAATCCTAGCATGTCACTAAACAATAAAGATCAAAGCTTTATCCCTAACATGAAACTAACATAATAGAAGAAAATAAGAAGCAACCTAAACATGATACTAGAAAGCAATAAAAGCATCCTAACATGATACTAGAAATTAATATAATATAAACATGCTTTCTAAAGGAACAAAGCAATAAAACAACTTACTTGGTTGCCTCGTATCTCTTTCTATTAAAACAATACACACGTTAGTAACTTCAAGGAAAATATTAAATCAAAAAATTAATTTAAATATTGAAATAGGGATTTGGGACCAAACCCTAAGAAATTATCAACCTTTCACGTCTAGGGCGAAGGAAACTTTGAGCAGTTAGGTGTGTCTAGAACTCGTGAATGCGGTATTGTATTTAAAAAAGGCTAGGTTTAGAAAGAGAGACAAAGAACAAGCTTCTAGCTCTGAGAGAGAAGAAAATAGGATTAGATGATTGTTGATGATTGCTGGTGATTGAAAACGGGGAATAAAGACCCTATTTATAAGAAAAATAGTCCGAAAACGATCAGAAAAAGACCGAATTCGATTCGGAGTAAAACTGCTTCTGTCGCCGCGCGATAGGGTCCGTCGCCGCACGATAGGGTTCTGTCGTTTCGCGATGAATAACGCGTTTTCTAAAATGCGTACAGAATCCTTATTCTAACTAAATTTGATTAATTAAAGTCCGTACTTATCTTTTAAAATCAGATTTAATCTTTTTAAAACATCTGTTTTATTCCAAAAAAAAATTCTTTATTTTCTAAAAATATAATTACTAATCCTAATTCCATTAAATTTTAAGAAAACCATCTAGATTATTCTAGAATATTAAAATCAATCCTAATGATTCTAGGGATAATAATTAATGGGCTCTCTAGTTGATCATTGGGCCGTATATAAAACTTATTTCGAGCCCAACTTAGTATTTTGGCCATAACTTTCTCATTATTCATCGGAATTGGGCTTATAATATATCATTAGAAAGCTCTTTTCGAGCCCAGTCCAACTACACCATTATTGGACCCTTATCATGGACCAAACTAAATTACACTGGACATTTTCATAAGTAGAGTACATTTTCGAAAATTGATTTTCAAACATGGAATCCATTTCAGATCTCATAGCCTCTTGCCATTTAGCAGAGTCGGTGCTCGTCATCACTTGCTTGTAGGTTGCCGCTTCGTCTCCATCCACTACCAGGATGTCCTGATTCTTGGTTAACATGACACCAAGATACCTATCAGGTTGAGACCTTGGCCTCTGCGACCTACATAGGGTAACGGACTGAGCATTTGCATTGTCGGTTTGTCATTGCATATTTTGACCAACGTCAACAGATGATGTTTGAGCACTTTGAATTTGTTGCTCGTACTCTTGAACTTCATCGAGTTCGATTTTCCTCCCAGTTGTCATTTTGGAAAGGTGTTCCTTCTCCAAAGAGACACCATCGCGAGCAACAAACACTTTGTTCTTGGATTTGTTGTAGAAGTAATACCCTGTGGTTTCTTTTGGGTAGCCCACAAAGAAAACCTTGTCAGATTTGGGGTGAAGTTTATCAGAAATTAATTTATTGACATATGCTTCGCTTCCCCATATCTTGAGAAAAGACAACCTTGGAGGTTTCTTCGTCCATAATTCATATGGAGTCTTTTCCACACCTTTTGATGGAGCACGATTCAGTGTTTGTGCCACGGTTAGAAGTGCGGTCCCCAGAAATAGATAGGAAGATCACTAAGGCCCATAGTTGATCGTACCATGTCTAGCAAGGTTCGATTTCTCCTTTTAGATACTCCGTTCCATTATGGAGTTCCTAGAGCTGTCAATTTTGAAAGTATACCCTTTTCTTTTAGATGGCCATCGAATTCTTGGCTCAAGTATTCACCACCTCGATCCGTTCGAAGGGCTTTGATTTTCTTGCCAAGCTGATTTTCAACTTCACTCTAAAATTCTTTGAATTTCTCAAACGATTCAGAATTGTGCAACATAAGGTAGACATATCCATATCTACTATAGTTGCCTGTTAAGGTGATAAAATATCGATGGCCGTTTCTTGTGGTTGTGCCATTGGTCCACATACATCGGTGTGTATTATGCCCAATAAGTCACTTGCCCTTTCTCCTAACTTGGAGAATGGCTGCTTTATCATCTTTCCGAATAAACATCCTTCGTAATTTTCAATCGATTGTAAATCGAATGAGTCAAGAACACCTTCCTGTAAAAGTTTCTTGAATTGTTTGATGTTAATGTGGCCAAGACGACAATGCCACAAGTACGTCTCATTTGACTCTATGGTCTTAGCTTTCTTAGCGGTGTTATTAACATTATAAACTTGTTTGTCTAATGAAAGCACATAAAGACCATTTTAAGGATGTGGAATACCATATAAAACATTATTGAGATAAAACGAACATACATTTTCCTTTACTCGAAATTCAGAACCTTTGGCGTCCAACACTGAAATTGAAATGATGTTTTTGGTAATGTTGGGAACATAATAACAATTTTCAAGTTCCAAAACTAGCCTGGAGGGCAAAGACAAACTGAGAGTTCCTACGGATAAGCCGCAATTCTGGCTCCATTGCTGACCCGGAGTTCAACCTCTCCCTTCGCTAGCCTTATAGTGTTCCTTAGTCCCTGAGAATTGGAACAAAGGTGTGAGCCACATCCGGTATCTAATACCCATAATGTTGAGCTAGTGAAGTTTAAGTCTATAATGAATATACCTGATCTAGAAGCAACGGTTCCGTTCTTCTTATCTTCCTTGAATTTGAGGCAATCTCTCTTCCAATGTCCCTTCTTCTTGCAATAGAAGTATTCGGAATTAATTTTAGAAGATATTACCTTCTTCTCCTTGTTATCTTTGGTAGCTTTTGGCTTAGGCAGAAAGGTCTTCTTACCCTTCCCCTTGAAGCTTTTCTTCTTCTTGCCAGAGCGCTTAAATGGCTTGCCCTTTTTTTTTTTTTTTTTTTTTTTTTTATCATGAGCATATCATGCTTTCCCTCATCCTTAAGCGTTTGCTCAGCTTGCTTCAACATACCATGAAGCTCGGTGAGGGTTTTCTCCATGTTGTGCATATTATAGTTCATTTTGAACTGATCATAGCCTTTGTGAAGTGAATAGAGAATGATGTCAATGGCCATCTCGGTTGAATACCGTGCGTTAAGCCTTTCCATGTTCTCAAATAATCCTATCATTTTGAGTACATGTGGGCTGACCGGCTCTCCTTTCTTGAGATTACTCTCAAGGATCTTCCTGTGGGTTTCAAACCTTTCAGTTCGGGCTTGCTCTTAGAACATGTTCTGAAGCACAGAAATGATCTCAAAAGCTGTCTCCTTCTCAAAGAAAGTCTTCTGAAGGTCGAGAGACATAGTGGCTAATATGATGCATTTGATATCCCGATTAGCAGTTTGCCATCGGTTTAGGGCAGCCTGAGTCGCTTTCTCATTGGGAGTCTCGAGCATTTCCTCATCAAGGACGTATACCTTTTGCTCTTGCATGAGAACTATACGCAAGTTTCTTTGCCAATTGAGAAAATTTGGCCCACTCAATTTCTCCTTGTCGAGAATTGAGCGCAACATGGTTCTACAATTGAAAGAATTTGAAATTAAAAACTATTCATAATACTTAAATAAGATTGAATTCATGCATATTTATCAAGCTTAATTAAACGTCTTATTCACATATTTAAAATTGTCTCCATTTGGTTATGAGAATAAGTCGATTCCAAGATCCAAAGAATCAATGAGTAGTTAAGCATGCTTTGACTTGTCTTAACACTTAATATTCTAAGGTAAGTAACTCTTTGATAGTGGCTTCAAACCACACTTAGTTAGATAAATCGTCGCATTTAATGCTCTCTCAACAACTTATCCACTTTTCCACGACATGTTAGGACTCCATCACTCATATCCTTGAGTATAACTAAAACCAACATGCAAACCCGGTATGCCTTACGTTTCCTAAGAGTAATAGTGATACCTCGGTTGAATACCCTGCGTCATGCCTTTCCTTGTTCTAAAAAATTCCGGAAACAATCAGAAAAAGACCGAATTCGATTAAGAGTAAAACTGTTTCTGTCGCCGCGCGACAGGGTTCTGTCATTTCGCAATGGAGAACGCGTTTTTGAAAATCCGTACGGAATCCTTAATCTATTTAAATTTGATTAATTAAAGTTCGTACTTATCTTTTAAAATCAGATTTAATCTTTTTAAAATATCTGTTTTATTTTAAAAAAAATTCTTTATTTTCTAAAAATATAATTACTAATCCTAATTCCATTAGAATTTAAGAAAACCTTCTAGATTATTCTTGAAGACTAAATTCAATCCTAATGATTTTTGGAATAATAATTAATGGGCCCTCCACTTTATCATTAGGCCGTATATAAAACTTGTTTCGAGCCCAACTTAGTATTTTGGCAATAACTTCCTCATTATTCATCGGAATTGGGCTTATAATATATCGTTGGAAAGCTCTTTTTGAGCCTAATCCAACTACACCATTATTGGACCCTTATAATGGACCAAACTAAATTGCAGTGGACATTTTCATAAATAGAGTACATTTTCAAAAACAGAAAGGAAATATTTTTATTAAAAAAACCGCGTCACAAGACTTTTCACACTTTCACTTCGTTCGATAATCAATGACGTGAAAGATATTCATGATTGAGTTTGGTTTTTTGCGAGACATAGTTAGGTGTCTACAGAAGCCCCCACTTTGACTGAGGTTGGAGAAACGCATGTTTCGAAAACAAAAGTCAAAGTAGCGATAGGGACGGAGAATGATTCAAAAAGTTCCGCGATTCTAAATCATTCTTGTAATGCCGATACCTGCAAACTTGCGTTAGTTAAACAGATAAAAGAGTTAAGAAACGCGTATCTTGCACCGTCGAGTACACGTCTCTGTGTAACCGTTTTGTTTGACGACCTCCACAAGCTAGGGGACATCGCCGAAGACCGCTCCGCTTGTCACTGTCTTCATTTTTTGTTGTGATAGTCTTCCACATCTTAGGGAACACCATCGAAGATTGCTCCGCTTGTCGTAACCTTCTGCCGTTTTGTGACCATCTTCCACATCCTAGGGAATACGATCGAAGATAACTCCGCTTGTAGTCATCTCCCGTTTTCTGACAATCTTCCACATCCTAGGGAACATTGTCGAAGCTTGCTACATAAAGAGCAGTTTTCTTGAATCAAGGTGACAACCTCCATAGTCTTAGCGAACGTAGTCGAAGACCACCTCATCATGAACCGCTCTTCTCAAATCTGGGTGACAACCTCCACAATCATAACAAATGTTATCGAAGATCGCCCATCTTGCGCCATCTTCTCAAATCTAGGTGATAACTTCCATAATCTTAGCGAAAGTCATCGAAGATCGCCCATCTCGCGCCATCTTCTCAAATATAGGTGTCAACTCCTACAATATTAGCAAAAGCCGTCGAAGATCGCCTATCTCGTGCTATCTTCTCAAATCAAGTGATAAATTCCTCAATCTTAGAGAAAGCTATCGAAGATCCCCCATCTCGTGCCATATTCTCAAATTAACTGATAACTTCCACAATCTTAGCGAAAGCTATCGAAGATCGCCCATCTTGTGCTATCTTCTCAAATCTAGGTGATAACCCCCACAATTTTAGCCGTCGAAGACCGCTCATCTCGTGCTATCTTCTCAAATCAAAGCGAGAGACCCTTTTAATTTTAGAGCCTCTTGCCGAAGAATTCTTTATCCTGAGTCTTCAAATTTTCTTGTCTTTTCTCCTAGAAGTAATTAACCTTTCCATCTTTGGAAAATTCATTTTAAGAACCATACCTAAGATTCTTAAAGTCTTCAAATTGTTTTGTGGAAATCTTCCATCCTAGGAATTCTTTGTGATTATGATCAATCACTACTCAAATGTTTTTAATCAATTTTAAAATGTGCTTCTTTTGATCGTCATCAGGCCGATCATCAATCAAGTTGTAATCGGGCTGACTACTAATCAAAGGTAACCATTTATGATCTTCATCGAGCCGATCATCAATCAAAACTGTAATCGGGCCGATTACTAATCAAATATCTATCAATTGCTCAAATGCTCTTCAAAAGGCTCGAATGGATTAGTCACGGACCAACCAATCAAAGTTGTGAGACCATCGAAGACTGACACGGGCGAATTAGAGCCATCGCACAACAACAGGTCCATCGTGCTGCGTCAAGGTGCATCGTCGTGCTTGAATCCAAGTCGGAGTTTTTATGTTCGTTCATTTGCGCTTAATCAAATTGCCTCTTAGTGTACCTGCAGCTATATTTTGGGCTATAGGACTTTCCTCATGTTTATAATTATCTTAGGGTTGACCCAACGCTTGGCATTATTCAACTCATTGTGTAATACTTAATGTTTTCTGCTCGACTCGATGTGTAACTCGACGTACTCAAATCAACTCGATGTGATAATCCGACATGACTCCAAGTGTACATGACTCGCGTTTGTAGACTTAATTTGATGTGATGAAATGACATGACTCAATGTGTACATGACTCGTGTGTGCATTGTATTGTGCTCGTGCGACACGAAAATACAGAAAAAGGAAAAAGCAAAAATTTCCCGTCATTTTTGTGGAGGGTACTGACTTTTCTCCCAAAAAAGAAAGACCAGAAAGGAAGAAGTGAAGTGTATTTGATGGTGCATGTTGAATGAGCTTAATAAAGTGTATGTGATGATGTTATATCTCTTGGTGTATGGATTGTAACATCCTAGGCTATCTCAGTTGTAGACTCGATGATGAAAGTATTTAGGTAACTTAGGCACGGAGGCTAAGCTCTTCACACTTTGTAATGCAATGAGTGATCTTGATATGACAAGGCGTGCTTCATCGTTATGTTAATATGGGAAGTTTTATTTGGTCATGTATTTGTGACATGTGTGAAAGTGACACTAAAGTTTGGCTGCAAAGGCTAACGGTGTGAAAAAATATTTTGAAAAGAGTCAAATGATGGTGACTCTTAGGCTAGGTAAGCTAATGAAGTAGGGATCAAGCCCCCAAGTCTAGCTCTAAGTGGATAAGATGTACATGGAGATCCCTTAATATGATCATGTATGAATGTGAATGTGAATGAATGAATTTTTATTACGGCCGCACCCTAATGTGAGGTTGCCTACGTATCCGTTAGTAATCAGGCTGAACGTAGCTCTAGCCGAACCTCGCACAAGTGTGTGTATACCTCAAAGAGGTCTTTGAAGGGTTGTAACGTGGTTAGGCTAAAGGTTGAAGAAGAAGGAGATAAAGGCTAAAGACCCTAAATAAGCCCCCAAGGTGTGGAACCTTGCATTTGAATCTTTGTATTTGTATACTTGAGATTTCTCACTTTTGAACTCTCTTTTGTTTATATTTTTTCTCTCTTTTTTTGCTTTTGTATTTTTTTATTATTATTTTTATTTAAATATTTTTTGATAAGTGTGGGCGATCCTGATCATGCGGTCTATCACTCACTTGGCATTCATGTTTCTCAGGCACAGTACCAAGCACTCGATAAGAGACGCAATCGGAGACGTGTTCATATCAAAGATATGTTCATATCGATGACATTGGAACACTTGCCCTTTTGCACACTTTTATTATTTTTTTTCTATTTTGATTTTTTTGAATTTTTTTTAAATTACTCGAGCTTTTGAAATTGTATAACTTGCACACTATCCCATCCCAAGGTTAGGTAGATGTGGGTTGAAAAAAGAAAGGTCTATCGTTAGACGAGGCTCAAAGTGGTTTATAAAGAAAGGATTTATATTTTTAAAGCGTGAAAGTGATATGATATGGCTACAAGGGTGCCTCGAATCAGTAGTATACCTTGTGCTTAGTTTGGCATTTTTTTTTGTTTGCAATGATCATATGTAAGGAAAGAAATGCTCATTTTATTAAAATCTAAGGAAAATAAAAGATGCCCATACTAGACTTATTAGGAAAGGATGAATAAAAGAAAGAAGAAGAGGTCACGAAATCTTGTCGCTAAAGTCCGCCTTATGTCTTGTGCCGTTTCATCACTCGGTCTTCTTGCCAGCTGGAGGAATGGGAAGCTTGTTATTATCAATCAAATATTGGATGGCCTCTTTTAGCTTCCAACAGCTCTCAGTAGTGTGTCCCCTACCTTGATGGTATTTATAGTGTACATCTGGGTTCCAACTAGGCAGTCTCTTTTCAAGTGCGGGGTCTGGGATAGGTCCAATGGGAGTAATGAGTCCCTTGGCATGAAGTCGATAGAAGGAAGTATCATAACTCATCCCAATAGGAGTGAATTCTTTCCTTAGTTGCTTTTTAGGTCCTTGATTATCCATGGCTAAGACTTCATTAAGATCAAAGGTACTAACATTGTTACTAGAGTGGGTGTTTTAGGAAGAAGAAGGATTGTGGTTCTTTTTTCCTTTCCAGCCACTATTCTTACTATCGTTAGTAGCTTTTTGCTTTGCAAGGTCGTCTTTGATTTCAATACCTATTTCATAGACGACCTTGAAAGTATTCAAGTTGTGTTTTTATTTCAAGTGCTTTGATTATTTTTCTTGGAGGTTCTTGATGAACATCCTTACAGACTCTTTTTCATTTGGAACCTCAACCATATTAGCGGAAGTTTCCCTCCACTTGGTGAAGAAAGTGGTGTACCCTTCGTTTTCTTTTTTGCTTTAGCATCTCAAGTTGTCTATGGTCTGTTTCAACTTGAATGTTGCACTTATATCTATCTAAGAAAGAGTTTATAATGGAATCCCAAGAAGAGGTTCTCTCTTTCAAGGGAAAAGAACCTTTGGTGACAAACGGTTTCTAAAGATAGTTAAAACAAAGAGCGAAAGACCTTCCTATCAATCCCCTTAATGTTCATTATAGTTTCAAAAGCTCTTAAGTGGAAGTAGGGGTTGTCAGTTGGCTTGAATCTAGGGATGTCGTTGCCGATGAATTTCTGTGGATGAAATTCCTTGTCCACCGAGACCCCTTGTAAGCTAATTCCTTGATACTTATGATCTCTGGAAACTTGCTTAAGGCTTTCTTCCATGCACTCAAGCTGTCGTTGCTTACTAGGATCGTTAACTTGAAGAACGAGAGTCTTCACCATCTCAGTCAGATTGCTCAAGTTTTGCCTTAACTCATCAACTTCTTGTTGGGTAGCCTTTAGTACGAACTTTTTCCTGTGTCTGATGGGTTTGTCGAAGAGTAGTACTTGAACGAAGGTGTTGTCTTTGATTAAGCGCCTTTCTCTTCTTGACCAAGTACTGCGAAAAAGGAAGTTACGGATACTTTTTGTTAATTATTTGACTCAAACTCTATTCAACATGCATGGATGGGAAGAGATCATGGAAGAATAAGGGGAATGATATGTATGGAGAAAGCATGTAAGATGAAGGAATGTGAATGTAGATGGAGAGATGTGGAAGAATTTAGGAATAGAGTGGACCCCAACTTAAATGACGGAAAAGACTACTCCTGCATGAACCTAAGACATGGTCATGGTGACACATATACAAAGTGTGTGCTTTTGACTGGTGAGTGAAAGTGGTATGTTCAAGACTCGTGTCATGACCATGTGACTAGACTATGTCAGTAAACTCAAATAAAGACTAAGTTAAGACCTCACTTATATACACTAAACCGGACAGGTTGCAGTATTTTAGTCATAACTTTTGATCTGTGGCTCCGCATTGGACGACACCAACTCCAAATGAAAGATAAAACTCGGGGCTACAGATCCATAGGTTGTACCACGCGTAATTCTTTCTAGAACTACGGCTGTGACCAAAACAAGTTGACGCTTGTGCAGTATATGGGAATAAAAATCCGGGTTGACACAAAGGAACTATGACTCAGTTTTAGACATATTTATTGGTTCAAATTAATTAATCAATTAATTAAGCGAAGTCCTTTAGTCATTGTGTAGGGAATATTTCAAGCATCCCACACTTGAGCCCCACTGTAATCATACACTTAAGTATGGTGGCGTCCAAAGGGAAGGAAGCTAGAGCAAAAGAGTCGCCAACAAGTTTTAGGAACTTGTAAACCGTTCACAGGGTGAAGATTACACCCCTTCACGATCCATGAGATCGCTAACTCCATAGTGGTCTGGAACCATGACTGGATATTCGAGGATGAAGGTACAAATCCAACCTAAAAGAGATTGAACCTGCCCTAAAAATAGGCCTCTACTTTATTCATCTCATATTCATGTGCGCTTTCTGACTAACATACAATTAGTAGATTAACCCTAAACCTGTTTATCTATGTTGGTTGAATTTAATGCACAAACAAAGCTATTATTGGCGACCACTTGAATTATAATTATATTAGCCTAAACAAGATTATTAATTATCTTATTAAGCGTGATTACAAGTACAAATTCCCTTTAATCCTGCAAGAGAGGGCGTGATCAAGCAATAACAACAAGCAACATAACAACAACAATCATTTACCACAATAATCTCAATAAAGCATAATAATAATAGCAAGATCCTAGGCATGATGCCAACAAGATTAATAATAAACCCTAGCATGTCACTAAGCATTAAAGATTAAAGCTTTATCCCTAGCATGATACTAACATGATATAAAGAAAGAATAGGAAGCATCATACATGATATTAGAAATCAATAAAACATCCTAACATGATACTAGGAATTAACAAAATAATCTAAGCATGATTTCTGTATCAAAATAGTAACAATTAAATTACTTACTTCGCTGCCTCGTATCTCTTTCTAATAACAAAATACACGCGTGAGTAACTTCAAGGAAAATAATAAATCAAACAATTAAATCAAATAATTGAAATAGAGATTTAGGACCAAACCCTCAGAAATTGTCAACCTTTCACGTCTAGGGCGAAGGCAACTTCGAACTTGGCTAGGTGTGTCTAAAACTAATGTATGCGCAATTTTGTGAGAGGGAAGGTTTAGAAAAAGAATAGAGAGAGAGAAAGCTTCTAGCTTTAGAGAGAGAATAGAGAGAGATGATTGTTGATTGTGAATTCTTAGAAAATGGAGGAGATAAGACCCCTATTTATAGGAATAATAGCCCGAAAACGATAGAAAATACTTCAAGTTCTATTCGGAATAAAACTGGCATCTGTCACTAGGCGACAGACATCAACGCCAGGCGACAAGACCAGTGCCAGGCGACAAATGTTAGCGCCAGGCGACAGGCTTTGTCGTTTGGCGCTAATTAAAAGATAAAACGCGCTTTTGTACGGAATCCTCTTCTTAATATGATTATGCAGCAAATTCCGTGTTTATCAAATCGAAAACAGGTTTATCATAAAAAACTAATTTTATTCCAAATAAAACTCTTTAAAATATAATTATCAATCCCAATTCCGTTAGAATTAAAAGGAACCTTCTAAATATTCTAGAAGATTAAAATCAATCCTAATAACTTTAGGAATAATAATTGATAGGCCCTCCTCTAGATCATTGGGCCACATATAAAATTCATTTCGAGCCCAATTTAATATAATCCATAACTTCCTCATTATTCATCGGAATTGGGCTTATAATATATCATTGGAAAGCTCTTTTCGAGCCCAATCCAACTACACTATTATTGGACCCTTACCATGGACCAAACAAAATTGGACTGTCTATTTTCATAAATAGAGTAAGAAAAGAAATATTTTCAAAAACAGAAAGAGATATATTTTGATAAAAACATCCTCATCGCTAGACTTTTCACACTTTCACCTTGTTCGATAATCAAATGACGTGAAAGGTATTCATCACTGGGTTTGGTTTTGGGGAGACACATTTGGGTGTCTACACATTGGTTAGCTTATTTAGATTGAAACACAAGTCAAACAAACGGATAGTGTAAACACATGTAGGTTGTGCACAAGCAAGAGATGCACAAATAGTCAAGTAAGCACAATATGATGCAATGAGTTTGCAACCTAACTATGGCTCTAGTTCTCTAAAGTTCAAGGATAAGGGTTAGTCAAAGAGGATCCATAATTATGATTCCGGATACATCGTGCGGAAGACTTACCTTTGGAAGAGTTGGCGCGTATGGATGGGACCCCACAAGTTAAACTTGTTTTCATGGTTTGGTGAATTCACAAACTCGGATGTACCCGTCGTTGCAATGAGCGTTCGATTAGGTAGATGGAGCGTGAATTCCCAGAGGGTTATAGCCATATGTAGAACACATATGGGTTCAGAAAAGTGAGCAAAACTCAATCAGTAAGTAAAATCAAGCATACAGTACTAAAACTGGTCAAAGCAAGAAGGTAGATTTCTGGCTCGGTATTGGAAGAACATATAGCGAGACAACAGGGACCGTCGCGAGACGATGACCCTGTCGCCACGCGACATTGCTGTCGCACAGCGACAGTGCCATCGCACTGCAACGGGCACTGTTTTCTCAACGCCAGTTCCTACATGCCTCATTAGCTTTATGTTCTTAGAATTTTCCAGTTTTTCGTAGCGTTATTTCGATTCTAGTTTAAAAGAGATTGAACCTACCCTAAAAATAGCCCTCTACTTTATTCTTCTCATATTCATGTGCGCTTTCTGACTAACATACAATCAATATATTAACCCTAAGCATATTTATTCTATGTTGGTTGAATATTAATGCACAAACAAATCTATTATTGGCAATCATTTGAATTAAAATCACATTGGCGTAAACAAAATTATTAATTATCTTATCAAGCGTGATTAAAAGTACAAATTCCTTTTAATTTGTCAAGAGAGGGCGTGATCAAGCAATAACATAATAATAAATCAAGCAACATAATATTGATACAACAAATCATCATCATAATAAATCTCAATCTCATCAAAGCATAATAATATTATTAGCAAGATCCTAGGCATGATATTAACATGATTAATAACAAATCCTAGCATGTCACTAAACAATAAAGATCAAATCATTATCCTAGCATGAAACTAACATGACAGAAGAAAATAAGAAGCAACCTAAACATGATACTAGAAAGCAATAAAATCATCCTAACATGATACTAGAAATTTATATAATATAAACATGCTTTCTAAAGGAATAAAGCAATGAAATAACTTACTTTGTTGCCTCGTATCTCTTTCTATCAAAACAATACACACGTTAGTAACTTCAAGGAAAATATTAAATCAAACAATTAATTTAAATAATTGAAATAGGGATTTAGGACCAAGCCCTCAGAAATTATCAACCTTTCACGTCTAAGGCGAAGGCAACTTTGAGCTTGGTTAAGTGTGTCTAGAACTCGTGAATGCAGTATTTTATTTAAAAAATGCTAGGCTTAGAAAGAGAGATAAAGAACAAGCTTCTAGCTCCGAGAGAGAAGAAAATAGAATTAGATGATTGTTGATGATTGTTGGTGATTGAAAACGGGGAATAGACCCTATTAATAAGAAAAATAGTCCGAAAACGATCAGAAAAAGACCGAATTCGATTCGGAGTAAAACTGCTTCTGTCGCTACGCGACAGGGTTCTGTCGTTTCGCGATGGAGAACGCGTTTTCTAAAATCCGTACGGAATCCTTAATCTAATTAAATTTGATTAATTAAATTCCGTACTTATCTTTTAAAATCAGATTTAATCTTTTTAAAACATCTGTTTTATTCCAAAAAAAATTCTTTATTTTCTAAAAATATAATTACTAATCCTAATTCCATTAGAATTTAAGAAAACAATTTAGATTATTCTAGAAGATTAAAGTCAATCCTAATGATTCTAGGAATAATAATTAGTGGGCCCTCCACTTGATCATTGGGCCGTATATAAAACTTGTTTCGACCCCAACTTAGTATTTTGGCAATAACTTCCTCATTATTCATCGGAATTGGGCTTATAATATATCGTTGGAAAGCTCTTTTTGAGCCCAATCGAACTACACCATTATTTGACCCTTATCATGGACCAAACTTAACTGCACTGCACATTTTCATAAATAGAGTACATTTTCAAAAATAGAAAGGAAATATTTTCATTAAAAAAACCGCGTCACAAGACTTTTCACACTTTCACTTCGATCGATAATCAATGACGGGAAAGATATTCATCATTGGGTTTGGTTTTTTGGGGGACACAATTAGGTATCTAATGAAGCCCGCACTTTGACTATGTTTGGAGAAACACATGTTTCCAAAACAAAAGTCAAAGTAGCGATAGGGACAGAGAATGATTCAGAACGTTCCGCGATTCTAAATCATTCTTGTAACGCCGATACCTGCAAAATTGCGTTATTTAAACAGATAAAAGAGTTAAGAAACGCGTATCTTGCACCGTCAAGTACACGTCTCTGTGTAACCGTTTTGTTTGACGACCTCCACAAGCTAGGGGAAATCTCCAAAGACCGCTCCGCTTGTCACCGTCTTCATTTTTCGTTGTGATAGTCTTCCATATCTTAGGGAACACCATAGAAGATTGCTCCACTTGTCGCAACCTTCTACCGTTTTTTGACCATCTTCCACATCCTAGGGAATACGATTGAAGGTAACTCTGCTTGTAGTCATCTCCCATTTTCTGACAATCTTCCACCTCCTAGGGAACATTGTCGAAGCCTGCTACATCACGAGCAATTTTCTCGAATCAAGGTGACAACCTCCACAATCTTAGCGAACGTCGTCGAAGACCGCCTCATCACGAACCGCTCTTCTCAAATCTGGGTGACAACCTCCACAATCATAGCGAATGTTGTCGAAGATCGCCCATCTCGCGCCATCTTCTCAAATCTAGGTGATAACTTCCACAATCTTAGCGAAAGCCGTCGAAGATCGCCCATCTCGTGCTATCTTCTCAAATCAAGTGCTAACTTCTTGAATCTTAGCGAAAGTTATCGAAGATCCCCTATCTCGTGCCATCTTCTTAAATTAACTGATAACTTCCACAATCTTAGCAAAAGCTATCGAAGATTGCCCATCGTGTGCTATCTTCTCAAATCTAGGTGAGAACCTCCACAATCTTAGCGAAAGCCGTCGAAGACCGCCCATCTCGTGCTATTTTCTCAAATCAAAGCGAGAGACCCTTTTAATTTTACAGCTTCATGTCGAAGACTTCTTTGTCTTGAGTCTTCAAATTTTCTTGTCTTTTCTCCTAGAAGTAATTAACCTTTCCGTCTTTGGAAAATTCATTTTAAGAACCATATCTAAGATTCTTAAAGTCTTCAAATTGTTTTGTGGAAATCTTCCATCCTAGGAATTCTTTGTGATTATGATCAATCACTACTCAAATGTTTTTAATCAATTTTCAAATCTGCTTCTTTTGATCATCATCAGGCCGATCATCAATCAAGTTGTAATCGGACTGACTACTAATCAAAGGTAACCATTTATGATCTTCATCGAGCCAATCATCAATCAAAACTGTAATCGGGCCGATTACTAATCAAATATCTATCAATTGTTCAAATGCTCTTCAAAAGGCTCGAATGGATTAGTCACAGACCAACCAATCAAAGTTGTGAGACCATAGAAGGCTGACGCGGGAGAATCAGAGCCATCGTGTAGCGACAGGTCCATCGTGCCGCGTCAAGGTGCATCGTCGTGCTTGAATCCAAGTCGGAGTTTTTTATGTTCGCTCATTTGCGCTTAATCAAATTGCCTCTTAGTGTACCTACAACTATATTTTGGGCTATCAGACTTTTCTCATGTTTATAATTATGTTAGGGTTGATCCAAGGCTTAGCGTTATTTAACTCATTGTGTTAGACTTTATGGTTTTTGCTCGACTCGATGTGTAACTTGACGTACTCAAATCGACTCGATGTGATAATCCGACATGACTCCAAGTGTACATGACCTGTGTTTGTAGACTTAACTTCATGTGATGACACGACATGACTCAATGTGTACATGACTCGTGTGTGCATTGTATTGTGCTCGTGCGATTCAAAAATGCAGAAAAAGCAAAAAGCAAAAATTTCCCGTCATTTTTGCGGAGGGTATCGACTTTCTCCCAAAAAAGAAAGACCTGAAAGCAAAAAGTGAAGTGTATTTGATGGTGCATGTTAAATGAGCTTAATCAAGTGTTTGTGCTGATATTATATCTCATGGTGCAAGGATTGTAACATCCTAGGCTATCTCAGTTGTTGACTCGATGATGAAAGTATTTACGTAACTTAAGCACGGAGGCTAAGCTCTTCATACTTTGTAATGCAATGAGTTATCTTGATATGACAAGGCGTGCTTCATCGTTTTGTTAAGATTTCATGACTAAGGGTTCCTATGGAAAGGTTTATTTAATCATGTATCTGTGATGTGTGTTAAAGTGACACTAAAGTTTTGCTGTAAAGGCTAACAGTGTGGAAAATGATTTTGAAAAGAGTCAAATGATGGTGACTCTTAGGCTAGGTAAGCTAATGATGAAGGGATCAAGCCCCTAAGACTAGCTCTAAGTGGATATGGATGAACATTGGAGATCCCTTGATATGATCATGTATGAATGTGAATGTGAATGAATGAACTTTAATTACGGCCGCACCCCAATGTGAGGTTGGCTACGTATTCGTTAGTAATAAGGCCAAACGTAGCTCTAGCCGAACCTCGCACAAGTGTGTGTATACCTCAAAGAGATCTTTGAAGGGTTGTAATGTGGTTAGGCTAAAGGTTAAAGAAGAAGAAGATAAAGGCTCAAGACCCTAAATAAGCCCCCAAGGTGTGCAACCTTGCATTTGAATCTTTGTATTTGTACACTTGAGATTTCTCACTTTTGAACTCTCTTTTGTTTATATTTTTTCTCTCTTTTTTTGCTTTTGCATTTTTTTATTATTTTTTTTATTTGAATCTTTTTTGATAAGTGTGGGCGATCCCAATCACGCGCTCTACCACTCACTTAGCATTCATATTTCTCAAGCACGGTACCGAGCACTCGATAAGAGACACAATCTGAGACGGGTTCATATCAAAGATATGTTCATATCAATACATTGGAACACTTGCCCTTCTGCACACTTTTTTTTTCCTATTTTGAATTTTTTGAATTTATTTGAAATCACTCAAGCTTTTAAAATTGCATAAGTTGCACAGTATCCAATCCTAAGGTTAGGTAGATGTGGGTTGAAAAAAGAAAGGTCTATTGTTAGACGAGGCTTAAAGTGGTTTATCAAGAAAGGATTTATATTTTTAATGGGTGAAAGTGATATGATATGGCTACAAGGGTTCCTCGAATCACTAGTATACCTTGTGCTTAGTCCGACATTTTTTTTTTTGTTTGCAATGATCATATGTAAGGAAAGAAATTCTCATTTTATTAAAATCTAAGGAAAATAAAAGGTGCCTATGCTAGATTTATTGGGAAAATATGAATAAAAGAAAGAAGAAGAGGTTACGAAATCTTGTCGCTAAAGCTCGCCTTGTGTCTTGTGTCGTGTCATCACTCGGTCTTCTTACCAGCTGGAGGAATGGGAAGATTTTTATTATCAATCAAATATTGGATGGCCACTTTTACCTTCCAAAAGCTCTTAGTAGTGTGTCCCCTCCCTTGATGGTATTTGCAGTGTACATCCGGGTTTCAACTTGGCAGTCTCATTTTAGGTGCGGGGTCCTGGATAGGTCCAATGGGAGTGATGAGTCCCTTGGAATATATTCGATCGAAGGCAGTATCATAACTCATCCCAATAGGAGTGAATTCTTTCGTTAGTTGCTTTTTAGGTCCTTGATTATCCATGGCTAAGACTTCATTAAGATCAAAGGTACTAACATTGTTACTAGAGTGGGTGCTTTTGGAAGAAGAAGGATTGTCGTTCTTTTTTCCTTCCCAGCCACCGTTGTTACTATTGTTAGTAGCTTTTTTCTTTGCAAGGTCGTCTTCGATTTCAATACCTATGTCATAGACGGCCTTGAAAGTATTCAAGTTGTGTTGATATTTCAAGTGCTTCGGTTATTTTTCTTGGAGGTTCTTGATGAACATCCTTACAGACTCCTTTTCAGTAGGAACCTCAACCATATTAGCGGAAGTTTCCCTCCACTTGTTGAAGAAATAGGTGAACCCTTAGTTTTCTTTTTGCTTTAGCATCTCAAGTTGTCTATGGTCTGTTTCAACTTGAATGTTGCACTTATATCTATCTAAGAAAGAGTTTATAATGGAATCCCAAGAAGAGGTTCTCTCTTTCAAGGGAAAAGAACCTTTGGTGACAAACGGTTTCTAAAGATAGTTAAAACAAAGAGCGAAAGACCTTCCTATCAATCCCCTTAATGTTCATTATAGTTTCAAAAGCTCTTAAGTGGAAGTAGGGGTTGTCAGTTGGCTTGAATCTAGGGATGTCGTTGCCGATGAATTTATGTGGATGAAATTCCTTGTCCACCGAGACCCCTTGTAAGCTAATTCCTTGATACTTATGATCTCTGGAAACTTGCTTAAGGCTTTCTTCCATGCACTCAAGCTGTCGTTGCTTACTAGGATCGTTAACTTGAAGAACGAGAGTCTTCACCATCTCAGTCAGATTGCTCAAGTTTTGCCTTAACTCATCAACTTCTTGTTGGGTAGCCTTTAGTACGAACTATTTCCTGTGTCTGATGGGTTTGTCGAAGAGTAGTACTTGAACGAAGGTGTTGTCTTTGATTAAGCGCCCTTCTCTTCTTGACCAAGTACTGCGGAAAAGGAAGTTATGGATACTTTTTGTTAATTATTTGACTCAAACTCTATTCAACATGCATGGATGGGAAGAGATCATGGAAGAATAAGGGGAATGATATGTATGGAGAAAGCATGTAAGATGAAGGAATGTGAATGTAGATGGAGAGATGTGGAAGAATTTAGGAATAGAGTGGACCCCTAACTTAAATGACGGAAAAGACTACTCATGCATGAACCTAAGACATGGTCATGGTGACACATATACAAAGTGTGTTCTTTTGACTAGTGAGTGAAAGTGGTATGTTCAAGACTCGTGTCATCACCATGTGACTAGACTATGTGAGTAAACTCAAACAAAGACTAAGTTAAGACCTCACGTATATACACTAAACCGGACAGGTTGTAGTATTTTAATCATAACTTTTGATCCGTGGTTCCGAATTAGACGACACCAACGCCAAATGAATGATAAAACTCCGGGCTACAGATCCATAGGTTGTACCACTCGTAATTCTTTCTATAACTACGGCTGTGATTAAAACAAGTTGACGCTTGTGTAGTATACAAGAATATAAATCCGGGTTAACACAAAGGAACTATGACTCGGTTTTAGACATATTTATTGGTTCAAATTAATTAATCAATTAATTAAGCAAAGTCCTTTAGTCATTGGTTAGCTTATTTAGACTGAAACATAAGTCAAACAAACGGATAGTGTAAACACATGTAGGTTGTGCACAAGCAAGAGATGCACAAATAGTCAGTAAGCACAATATGATGCAATGAGTTTGCAATCTATCCATGGCTCTAGTTCTCTAAAGTTCAAGGATAAGGGTTAGTCAAAGAACTTCCATGATTATGAGTCCGGATGCATCGCGCAAAAGCATTACCTTTGGAAGGGTTGGCGCGTATGGATGGGACCCCACAAGATAAATTTGTTTCCATGGTTTGGTGAATTCACAAACTCGGATGTACCCGTCTTTGAAATGAGCCTCGTATCTCTTTCTATCAAAACAATGCACACGTTAGTAACTTCAAGGAAAATATAAAATCAAACAATTAATTTAAATAATTGAAATAGGGATTTGGGACCAAACCCTCAGAAATTATCAACCTTTCACGTCTAGGGCGAAGGTAACTTTGAGCTTGGTTAGGTGTGTCTAGAACTCGTGAATGCGGTATTGTATTTAAAAAAGGCTAGGCTTAGAAAGAGAGAGAAAGAACAAGCTTCTAGCTCTGAGAGAGAAGAAAATAGAATTAGATGATTGTTGGTGATTGAAAACGAGGAATAAAGACCTTATTTATAAGAAAAATAGTCCGGAAACGATTAGAAAAAGACCAAATTCGATTAAGAGTAAAACTGCTTCTGTCACCGTGCGACAGGGTTCTGTCGTTTCGCGATGGAGAACGCGTTTTCTAAAATCCGTACGAAATCCTTAATCTAATTAAATCTGATTAATTAAAGTCCGTACTTATCTTTTAAAATCAGATTTAATGTTTTTAAAACATCTGTTTTATTCCAAAAAAAATTCTTTATTTTCTAAAAATATAATTACTAATCCTAATTCTATTAGAATTTACGAAAACCTTCTAGATTATTCTAGAAGATTAAAGTCAATCCTAATAATTCTAGGAATAATAATTAATGGGCCCTCCACTTGATCATTGGGCCGTATATAAAACTTGTTTCAAGCCCAACTTAGTATTTTGGCAATAACTTCCTCATTATTCATCGGAATTAGGCTTATAATATATCGTTGGAAAACTCTTTTTGAGCCCAACCCAACTACACCATTATTGGACCCTTATCATGGACTAAATTAAATTGCACTGAACATTTTCATAAATAGAGTACATTTTCGAAAACAGAAAGGAAATATTTTCATTAAAAAAACTGCGTCACAAGACTTTTCACACTTTCACTTCGTTCGATAATCAATGACGTGAAAGATATTCATCTTTGGGTTTGGTTTTTTGGGAGACACAATTAGGTATCTACAGAAGCCCCCTCTTTGACTGAGTTTGGAGAAACACATGTTTCTAAAACAAAAGTCAAAGTAGCGATAGGGACGGAGAATTATTCAGAACGTTCCGCGATTCTAAATAATTCTTGTAACGCCGATACCTGCAAACTAAAAGGTAAAAGATTTAAGAATCGCGTATCTTGCACCGTCGAGTACACGTCTCTGTGTAACCGTTTTGTTTGACGACCTCCACAAGCTAGGGGACATCGCCAAAGACCGCTCCGCTTGTCACAGTCTTCATTTTTGTTGTTATAGTCTTCCACATCTTAGGGAACACCATCGAAGATTGCTCCCCTTGTCGCAACCTTTCGCCGTTCTTCTTCTTCCTTGAATTTGAAGCCACATCCGATATCTAATACCCATAATGTTGAGCTAGTGAAGTTTAAGTCTATAACAATTATACCTGTTCCAGAAGCAACGGTTTCGTTCTTCTTATCTTCCTTGAATTTGAGGCAATCTCTCATCCAATGTTCCTTCTTCTTGCAATAGAAGCATTCGTAATGAAATTTAGAAGATGTTACCTTCTTCTCCTTGTTATCTTTGGTAGCTTTTGGCTTAGGCAGAAAGGTCTTCTTACCCTTCCCCTTGAAGCCTTTCTTCTTCTTGCCTGAGCGCTTAAACGGCTTGCCCTTTTTTTTATCATGAGCATATCATGCTTCCCCTCATCCTTAAGCGTTTTCTCAGCTTGCTTCAACATACCATGAAGCTCGGTGAGGGTTTTCTCCATGATGTGCATATTATAGTTCATTTTGAACTGATCATAGCCTTTGTGAAGCGAATGGAGAATGATGTCAATGGCCATCTCGGTTGAATACCGTGCGTCAAGCCTTTCCATGTTCTCAAATAATCCTATCATTTTGAGCAAATGTGGACTGATTGGTTCTCCTTTCTTGAGCTTACTCTCAAGGATCTGCCTGTGGGTGTCAAACCTTTCAGTTCGGGCCTGCTCTTAGAACATGTTTTGAAGCTCAGAAATGATCTTAAAAGATGTATCCTTCTTAAAGAAAGTCTTCTGAAGGACGGGAGACATAGTGGCCAACATGATGCATTTGACATCTTGATTGGCAGTTTTCCATCGGTTCAGGGCAGCCTGAGTCACTTCCTCATTGGGAGTCTCGGGCATTTCCTCATCAAGGACGTATTCCTTTTGCTCTTGCATGAGAACTATACGCAAGTTTCTTTGCCAATCAAGAAAATTTGGCTTACTCAATTTCTCCTTGTCGAGAATTGAGAGCAACATAGTCCTACAATTGAAAGAATTTGAAATGAAAAACCATTCATAATACTTAAATAAGATTGAATTCATGCATATTTATCAAACTTATTTAAACGTCTTATTCACACATTTAAAATTGTCTCCATTTGATGATGAGAATAAGTCGATTCCAAGATCCAAATAATCAATGAGTAGTTAAGCATGCTTTGGCTTGTCTTAACACTTAATATTCTAAGGTAAGTAACACTTTGTTAATGGCTCTAAACCACTCTTGGTTAGATAAATCGTCGCATCTAATGCTCTCTCAACAACTTATCCACTTTGCCACGACATGTTAGGACTCCATCACTCATATTGTTGAGTATAACTAAAACCAACATGCATACCCGGTATGCCTTACGTTTCCTAGGAGTAATAGTGATGCCTCACTTTGGCGTAGCCCATCACTACTCTCAATAGGTCGGTAAGTGTTGTTTCGGAATGACAAGTTTTACTAAATATTTTAGGGACCTAGGGTTTCTATGTTGGTTGATTTAAGTGAACTTAATTAATCAACACAACATTCGAAATCCTAAACATGCATCTAACATATCATTCATATATATAAGCATAAATATATATAGAAAACATAAGTAAATGATGCATTTGGCAACTAGCATGACCCCGAGAGTCTTCAAATCTTCAAGTGAATGAATCCACAACCAACATTGAAAATAGAATGAGTAAATTGACATATAATTAGTATGGAAGCATATTCAACCTACAATGTAAGCAAGGATTCATAAACCATTAAGAATAAAGAGTGAGCAACAACATTCTTACTAGCATCTATGACCATTTTAAGGAAGATGACCAACAATGGTGGTTTCAAAATTGTAGTTCAATCAAGGAAAACCATGGCAACATAAGTTCATATATACATCAATAGTCATCATCAATACATAATTTGGGGTCATGAGATAGGCAAAGTAGAGACACCATTAGAGCATACACCAAGACATTCAAATCCCACAAGACAATACAAGGTGAGAAATTTACCATGAAAATCAAGTCAAATATAAAATTCATACCTTGAATAAGTGAAAAATTTAAATGAAATGAAGCACAGAGCACAACTACTAGCTATCAATCCCAAACTTGCAAGTTTCAAAACCCAATCAATAATACCCAAATTCCCAACTTTTGGAGAGAGAAAATCAATTGAAAAACATAAAATTGGGCATTTAGAGTGATTATAAACCAAGTAAAATGAACAATGATGATCTTTTGATGAAATATAGTGGGAAAAATATGGAAATGCTCAAGTACTACAATGAAAAATGAAACAAAATGGATGAAGCATGAGAGAGAAAAGAGAGGAGGTGCGTATAAAAGAGTACGCAGCAAGCCTCGCCCCTAAGCTGCGCGCATGCGCCAGCCCTCTGCTCGCCCGCGGCCGTGCAAATTGAGGTTGTCATGCCTCCGAGCTTTTTCGTGCGCACACCGGTGCGCACAACACCTATAATGATGATAAACACGAACATAAGCAGTTTCTAAACCCTTGACGGTGGGTTCAACATCCTTATTTCATGAACCCTCCATATTGCACCTACCAAGACTCAATTCTTACTCAAAACTTCAAATAAGCACAAAAACACTTTATTTTCAAAATTTGATACCAAGATTGTTGGAAAACTAACTTCCATCATATTAAAACTACCTAAAATCACAACAAACAAAGAAAATTGGTTAGTCCATAAACATCAAGAAGAAAGATAAAATCAAAAGAAAAATGGAAAGAAGGTTAGAAAGTCGGGTTGCCTCCCGAGAAGTGGTTGTTTAACGTCATTAGCTTGACGTTCTCCACCTTTTCTCAAGGTGGATCATAAAGAGTCATCTTGCGAATAAGACCGACAAAAACACCATCGAAATATTTCTTGAGCCGATGACCATTGACTTTGAAAGAAGATGATGAATCTAACGAAGAAATTTCCACAACACCATTAGGAAAAACATCTTGCACCAAGAAAGGACCACTCCATCTAGACATGAGTTTTTCGGGGAATAACTTGATCTTGGAATTGTAGAGGAGGACCTTGTCACCAACACAAAAATCCTTTTTCTTGATAACCTTGTCATGAGCTTCCTTAGAACGCGCCTTGTAAATGCTAGCACAATCATATGCATCAAGCCTAAGTTCCTCTAACCCTTTAAGATCTAACCACCTCTGCTCTCCCGCACTTGCTAAATCAAAATTGATTTTCTTGATCGCCTAAAGAGAACGGTGCTCAAGTTCCACCGGAAGATGGCATGATTTGCCATAGACAAGATGATATGGAGTGGTGCCGATAGGAGTCTTAAAAGCCGTTTGATATGCCCACAAGGCATCATCAAACTTGTCCGCCCAATCTTTCCTATTTCTAACAACTGTCTTCTCAAGAATTAATTTGCTTTGGCGATTAGACACCTCAACTTGTCCACTAGTTTGAGGATGATAAGGAAGGCCAAAACGTTAATGAACTCCTTGCTTTTTCAACATCTTTTGAAAGGCATTGTGCACAAAATGCGAGTCATTGTCACTTATCACCGCCTTGGGAACACCAAATCTTGGGAAAATGATTTTTTGAACAATTTCAGCACCACCTTGTGGTCATTTGTTGGGGACGCAATGGCCTCAACCCATTTTGATACATTATCTACCACAACAAAAATGTATTGGTTTCCAAAAGAAGAAGGAAACGGTCCCATGAAATCAATTCCCTACACATCAAATACTTCCAACTCAAGGATAGGTTGTTGAGGCATCTCGTTTCTCTTTGAGATGTTCTCAGTTCGTTGACATCGATCACATGACTTAACAAAGCCTCATGTATCCTTGAAGAGATGAGGCCACCATAAACCATTTTGAAGAATCTTAGTTGCGGTTTTAGAAACACCCATATGACCACCACTAGGATCCGAGTGGCACATCTTAAAAACGTTATGGCACCTCCTCATTTGGATCACAACGCCTTAGCAAGCCATCAACCACTCGTTTGTACAAGATGAGATCATCCCACAAATAGTGCCTAGCCTCTCTCTTGAGCTTCTTTCTTTGATTCTTGGAGAATGAAGGTGGAAACTCCCCACATGCAAGGAAATTGACCAAATCGGCAAACCATGGGAGCTCCTTTACATCAATGGCATACAAGAAGTCATCATGCATTCTATGCTCAATTGGAGAACCATCATCATGGATTTGGGAATCTTCAAGGCGAGAAAGATGGTCCGCCACAACATTTTCCGCTCCTTTCTTATCTCTAATCTATATATCAAAAGTTTGAAGTTCAAGCACCCAACGGTTCAACCTAGGCTTGGATTCCTTTTTGGCAAAAAGTTATTTGAGAGCCGCATGATCCGTAAAGACAATGGTCTTAGAACCCAACAATTAACAACGGAAATTTTCAAAAGCTTGCACAATTACAAAAATTCCTTTGAGCTCCATTAAGGGTTTTTGACATGTAGTAGATGACATGAAGCTTCTTATCCACCCTATGACCTAATAATCCCCTAATGGCCGTGTCACTAGCATCGCACATCAACGTGAAAGGCAAATCCCATCTCAGGGCTTGGACAATAGGAGTAGAGATCAAAGCCTTTTTCAACTTGTAAAAAGCTTCTAAGCATCTACCATCAATTACAAATACGACATTTTTTGGAAGAAGATCATTGAGAGGTTTTTATAATAAGAGAAAAATCCTTGATGAATCTTCTATAGAACCCGGCATGCCCTAAGAAAGGTCTCACTCCTTTTACATTAACCGGAGGTGGAAGCTTTTCAATCACTTCAATGTTCGCCTTATCCACCTCTATGCCTTTGTGGAAGATCTTGTGACCAAGGATAATGCCCTCCTCAACCATGAAATGACATTTCTCCCAATTCAAAACTAAATTCACCTTCTCACATCGAGCTAAACATTTCTCAAGATTCTCAAGGCATGCTTCAAATAAAACACCACCTACTGAAAAATCATCCATGAACACCTCCATTTCTTCTTCCAACAAATACCAAATATGCTCTTCATACATCGTTGGAAAATGGCAGGGGAGTTGCAAAGCCTAAATGGCGTTAACCTATAGGCAAAAGTTCCATATGGACAAGTAAAACTTGTTTTCTCTTGGTCGTTCGGGTGAATAAGAATTTGGAAAAACCCAGAATATCCATCAAGAAAACAATAATACTTGTGACTTGTTAGTCTTTCAAGCATTTGATCAATGAAGGGAAGGGGAAAATGATTCTTTTGGTGGATGTGTTTAGACGTCGATAGTCTATACACATTCGCCATCCTTTGACCGTCCTTGTAGGAATGAGCTCACCTATCTCATTCTCTACAACGGTCATGCCCCCTTTCTTTGGGACAACGTGGACCAGGGAAACCCATCTAGAGCTAGACATGAGGAATATGATTCCCGCATCCAATTACTTAGTTATTTCCTTCTTAACTACCTCCCCCATTTGAGGGTGTAACTTTTGTTGCCTTTCAATGCTATGTGAGGCGCCCTCCTCAAGAGTGATATGGTCTGAACATAAAGCCGGGCTTATAACTTTGAGGTCATCAATTGTATAACCCAAAGCACCTTGGTGCCTTCTCAAAGCACCACATAAATCTTGAGCTTGACTCTCACTCAAGGAGGAGCTAACAATAACGGGATAAGTAGAATTGGGGCCCAAGAATTCATACCTAAGGTGTGATGGTAGAGGTTTGAGCTCTACCATTAGGACACCGTTACCTTCCTTGGTTGAGGATGCTTGCAATGCACCTTTACTTGAGAATCCCATGCAAATATGATTATCACTCTCTTCCATGCTTTCATCAATGACTCTCTCAAAGAACGCCATTTCCTTGCCATGCTCACCTATCTTTTCCTTATTCAATAAAACACACTCAAGTGGATCATTAGAAGTGAGCAAATGCTCATGCATAGAATTCACAATATTATCCAAGATTTCAACTCTCATGCAATTTTCAAGTGAAGAAGAAGGATATTTTATGCTTTCATTCAAATCAAATTCAATGGCTTCTTCTCCAACTTTGAGAGAAATCTTAGCACTTTTAACATCATTCATGGCATCCGAGGTAGCAAGGAAAGGTCTACCAAGTATGATAGGAATATTGGCATCCTCATCAATTTCAAGAACAACAAAATTAACGGAATTACAAACTTTCCTACCCTCAAAGGAACATCCTCTACCTTACCTTTTAGAAACTTAATTGATCTATCGGCTAGTTGCAAGGTGATATTGGTAGGTAAAAGTTCCCATAACACAAGTCTTTGATAAACCAAATATGGCATAAGGATAACACTAGCTCCTAAGTCACACAAGGCATTATCAATTTTCATCTTATAGATAGCACAAGGGATAAATAAAATTTCGAGGTCCTTCAACTTGGGCGATATCTTGTTCATAATAATTTCACTACAATTCTCGGTCAAGCTAACCATTTCCGCCACATCACAATTTCTTTTTCCACTCAAGATGTCCTTAAGGAATTTTGCATAATTCGGCATTTGGTCAATGACATCGGTAAATGGAAGGGAAAGATGAAGTTGCCTAAGCATCTCTATGAATTTGCCAAATTGTTCATCTAATTTGTGCCTATTGAACTTTTGGGGATATGGGAGCTTGGGTTAGACAACTTCTCTTACTTTCTCTTTTTCTTTTTCAATTGATTTCTCACTTACATCCTCATTCAAAGAGCTTTTTCCTTCCTCATCCTCCACCAAAATTTCCTTAGGACTCTTCTTAGCCTCACTTTTCTTAGGCACTACATTCTCAAGAATCCTACCACTCCATATCACTATGGCATTAATTGGTCTCTTGGGATCTAAAGCTTGAGATGGTAGAGAAGAAGGGCTAACATGCTCTTTAAAAACATTTGTCAATTGAGAAATTTGATTCTCCAACATTTTACTATGAGCCATCATCATTAAACTTCTTATCACTAGATGACATGTAAGTGTTCAACACCTCGATTTGATTTTCACTGACATCCTCCAAACTACCTCTAGAAGAAGATGGTTGGGAATAAGAGCTATCATTTTGGCCTTGAGCCTTTGGACAGAAACCGGGTAGGGGACCCCTTTGATTGTTATTTTTAAAATTCCCCGATTTTTATTACTCCAATTGCCCCTACCTTGATTTTGGCCATTTTGGTTATGAGTACCATAATTTTGATTTTGGTTCCCATATCCTAGGCCTTGGTTTTGACCACCATAACCTTGGTGGTTATAGTTGCCTCGGAAACCTTGGTTTCCTTGGTTTCTATGACCCCATTGTGGTTATAATTATCAAAATTCCCATTATGATAGCTCCTATTCCCATTATTTCTTTGATTATAAAATCTAGGTCAAACATTTTTACTAGACACATAATTCACATGTTCATTCTCATTGCCAACATAGTCATAACATCCATGAAAAGAAGCATTAGGGCAAGTTGAAGCATCATGATCATATGAATCACAAAAATCACAAAACATATAGCTACTAGACATGTTGCTAGAAAAGGGAAGGGGATTTAGGTTAGGAATGAACCTCTCCCCTTTGGGAGAGAAGAATCGGGGCTTAAGATGAATCACTCTCAAGTTTGGCTTTGATGGAGGTCATTTCCTTCCCTAATTCCGAGATTTGTGAGGAAAAATTGTTGATGGCATTGATGTGATCAACTGAGTACACCGAAGTACCACTTTTGCTTATTGTTTCATGCTCATCATCTTGTCAATCCATATAATGCCTCACTATATCTTCGATGATGTCCACCACTTCCTCCTCCGTCTTGTTCATTATTGGTCCTCCGGCTCCCACATCAAGGACAAGATATTCCTCGAGGACTAAGACCGCCATAGAAGATTTGGATGACTTAATAGGTAGGAATCCCATGGTGTGGGCACTCTCTTTGGTATTCCTTGTACCTCTCCCATACCTCATAAAGACTTTCATTGGGTTTTTGCTTGAAACTTTGAATGAGAGCTCTTGCTTTGGCCGTCTTCTTTTGAGAAAAAAACCGAGATAAAAACTCTTTTGTCACCTCATCCCATGTCCTCAAGGAGTTTGGTTTCACCTCCTTGTCCAACCACTCCAATGCACGTCCAATGAGAGAAAAAGGGAAAATCTTAAAACGAATAAACTCTTGAAAAACCCCACAAACTTTGATAGTGTTGCAATACTTCTCAAATTCCTTATGATGGTTGAGGGGACTCTCATGCTTTGCACCACTAAATGGACGCCTTTCTATCAAGGTAATCATGGCTAGTCTAATCTTAAAGTCGTTTGCCGGTGTCATAGGTAGAGCAATACCACTCTCATATCTATAGACTCCTGAAACTCCTAACTCCTTTAATGCCACTCTTTGGTTATCTCCCATGATGACTTTCTCTTCTTCTTGCCTTGGAGAAAGTCTAGCAACTCTCAACTTTGTAATCGTCCTTTCAATTTCCGAATCGAAAGGCAATAGAGAATGAACACAAGATCTACGCATACAATCTCAAAGAAAAGATTAGTAGCACGGCTACAAATGTAGCCTAAAAGAAAGAAAATCTTTTTGTATTTTCAAGTAAGATGAAATAGACTCAATCAACAATAGCAAATAACCATGCCATTCTTCGCCAACGGTGCCATTTTGACGGGAGGAAGATCTAGGTAGTTGAGTTCTAAGTATCCCCCGATCAAACCAAATCTATAACCAAACCCAACCCTAATTATAGGGGTAAGTCCGGGTCGAACCCAAGGGAATGAGGTATTAGCTATAGTCTCAATTTAAGCTATCCCGAATTCTAGGTAAAAGTTGGTCTAAACTAACTAATCAATGCTACTATATGAATATGAAGAACAATATTATGTATGCTAGGGAATTAGGATCCACATACATTCACGACAATCATACTAATTGGGCAAGAATTCAACCAATCGAATAATGTGAGGGAAGGTAGCAAATGCAATCAAAATCACTTGTAAAGCTATTTCCTAGGGCCAAGCTAGTGGTCTCTACGAATGACATTCAAAGGAAAATCGCAAAACAAGATCAATCGATAATAATAACTTCCAAATCAACGTGTCGTATCAATGAAAACTACTGTGCAATCTAGCTTGATAGTTAAGGTTGATCACTCCTCAAGACACCAAACACATGCACAAATTTCACCAACCAATTTAATCACAATATTGATCAATCAAAATCCCCAAATTAGCTATGAATTATCACTCATACATGCTTCACTACATCCCTAAAAAGCAATCTACTCACTACACATTGCAAAAATGAATAGCAAAACTAAACTTATCACCAATTTCATTATCAACATTGTATTCAAAATATACTCAAGTTATAAAAATTCAAATTAAACAAATAATAAGAAATTCAACCAAATATCAAGAATCAAATACTAAAATTACATTAAAGAGTAAAGAATTCTTACAAAACTTTGATCAAAATCAAAGAGGAAGAAGGTTGAAAGTAGCATTCATCAAAATCACCAAGTTTCTATCTCTAGAATCCAAGAACAAAGGTTTCCAAAATTGAGCTTCTCTCTCTAAAAATCCAATCTAAAACAAATTCTAGTCTAATTCTCTCTCTAAAAAGGAAGAAACTCTATATATAGCAAAATTAATAACGGAGGAGTTAGTTAAACGTCCAAAAAGAACCCCAATAGGTGCACCCTCGCTTCAACATGCGCGGATGCAAAGAAGTGGGTACGAAACGAGGAAGTAGAGATGTGCAGCCTCACCTCCCACCTACGCGGCCGCGCCCCTGCTCTGTGCACCCGCGCCGACCTAGTGCGTGCCTGCACCAAGGAGCGGGGCATCTCCTTCTCATGCGTCCGTTGATGCTTTCGTGCGCTCCACTTGATGCATTTGGGGGTGGCAGTTTCCAAAGGCCTCCACGGTGGGTTCAACACCATTTTTGATGCCCACGCAACTTGAGAGCGCGGCTTAGAAGACTTGGATTTTACACTCCTTAGCACTTGAGCTTCTAGGGGAGAGACCGGCTTGCATTTTGAGCCTTACAAATCCCGAGAAAAATCCATTATGCTCCATAGACATCACCAATCTCCTGAAATCAAAGAAAAGCACACAAATAAAAGAGAAAAAGCAAAATAAACCTAAGAAATACAAGAAAATGGGAAGAACAAATTAGAAAGCACAAACTAGAGATAAAGTAATATAAAACTAAAGAAAAAAGGATAAAAGAGTTATAAAAGAAATCAAAATTCATCCTAAAAAAGACTAAATGAGTGCCATAAATGACACTCATCAAGTATTATTATTGAGGCGGGTGTATATTTAGAATGGGAGATGGAGGGATATAAGGATTATTCCAACCCGACCACAAGGATTAAATGCGGAGTTGTAGCCACTATTTCAAACCATTTCCAAAATTTTATGATTTTTGAAGCTAAACTTTGATCATGTAGGCAATTAAATGAATAGTATAAGAGAATAACAAAAGCCTGAAAAGGAAAAAAAAAAAGGAAATGAGTATAGAAGCAAGTATGTATTACATTATTGCTGAGTAAAGCTAATAATTAGGTACTCACATTAAAGGGTTTTCACCCTTTGAGTACTCACTTTTTTTTCTTCACCCTTTAGGTACTCATGCTCAAATGTAGGTTAGTAATCATTTTTTCACCATATCACAATTAATCCTAATATAATTAACTTGTTTTTTTCCAAAAAAATATCAATTTTATGTATAAATGTAAGTTTTATTTTATCCGGCATTGTTTTGTATAGTGTTAATGTTGTGTGGCTTGCTTTTAGAATGACCAATTATAAATATAATGTAATCTACTCCATATATGTATGCATACAATAATTTTAAAGAGCAAATTTTGTAAAATATTTAGTTTAGTATATATTTATGATTTTATTTTTAGATTTAATTCTTGATCAAATTCTTCTATGAGGATTAATAAAATAATCATGTAATATTATTTCCTTGTATTTTTTCAATTTTTGGGACCGCGTACGTCTTTTAAGTGTTGCATCTATTATTTTTTATTAGAATTAAAATCTGATCTAGATCAAAGCCTTTTAATTGTTTCATTTTATTTTGAACGAGTTAATATTGAATTTATCTTTTTTAACTTTTCTTGTTTCTTGGTATTTATAAAAAAAAAAATTTTTTTTATTAAAAAAAAAAATTATGTTAATGGCCTAGTGAGTTAAATCATACTTGTAGTTAACTTACATGATTTGTAGGGGAGAGTACCCAAAAGGTGAAGAGGAAAAAAAGTACTCAGAAGGTGAAAATCCTCAAATTTTAATACGTAATTATTAGCTAAACTCCGCTATTACTCTATATTTACTTAAGAGATCAAAATTGAAATTAAACTTTGAACAAGTAGAGAAGCAAATGTGTGGTGGAGGTAAGGATGGCAATTTTATATGGATATCCAGTAATCTGCTCCACCTGCTCTAATTGAATGGATGAAAACCCGACTTATACGGATGGAAGGCTGGTGGTGGATAAAACGGATAACGGATCAGGTCGGATTCGGGTGGAACTTTTAGTCATTTGTCACTCGATCCGTCACCCGTTTACCATCGGATCCATCATCCACCCGTTTAATTTTTATAATAAATATATATATATATATGCCCTAAACTTTAAAAAAAAAAAAAAAAAAACCTAATCTTAAATGCAAGCAGCCGCATTCTTTCATTTCAATTTCTTTCTAACCTCTCTCTATCTTTTATTTTTTAGGCTCCACCCTCACCGACGACTCCACCTTCACCGGCGACTCCATCCTCACCTACGACGTCCAGCGATATTTTTATGTAAGTTATAATTTTTATACTCTTGTTTTTTTTTTTGTTTTTTTTTTTTTTAATTTTTTTAATTTCCCTATTTTAATTTGTTCTTTTGGCACACCATCTATATTCTGACAATCAATTCTGTGATTGTGTGTTTCGATTTAACCATTTTTTATTAAAGATTGTTACTTTATTGTTATGTTTTTAATTTGTATATAGTTGCATTCAAAATTTTCGAATAATCACTAAGCAGTAGCTCTAAAATTTGTTTTAATCTTCCTTCTTTTACGTTTCTGAAGTTATTCAACTTTAGCTCTAAAATTGTGGAGTATAAGTGGTATAACTTTATAACCACCTATTCAACTTCAACATTCATGCGGTGGTGAGTGGACTTAGTTGTAACGAGGTCGTTGACATGGATTCGGTAATAATCAAAACTTATATAAAAAAATTGTGTGTTAATATTCATTATATGGTCTTAATTTCGTTGTTTAACTCTTGTAGGATGATGACGATTTCATGGATATTTGAAGAAAAAAAGGACTTGATGACAAAGCTCACCTCTTTAGCTCTTTGCAAGTTAATTCTACTGTAATTGTGTTCTAGTCATTAGTTCATTTCTATGTTATTGACATATTTGAGTAATTTGACACCTAGTTGGTGTCCTACTTTACTCGTAATTAAGCTTGTAATATTATACATTTATTGAAGGTTGTAATGTTTTGTTTTTCAAGGACAAATTATAATTTCGGCAAATTATAATTTCATTACAGGTTTAATAGCTTTCATTCGTTTAGCATCCGATCCACCCGTTTCACCCGCAGATGATAGGTGGATCGGATATGGATGACGGGGTAAGCGGGTGGTGGGTGGAGTGAACGACGGGTGCGGATGGATGTAGGTGAAGCTCCATCCGATCCAAATCCAACCCTTTGCCATCCCTAGGTGGAGGATTAACCAATACCCAAAAATGAAAATAAGTACCGCATAACTCAAACCCGTGACCAAAGGTCCAAAGTACTATATTATAAGCGGATGTTAACGCGTGACCAAACACTAGTACTGATGCAACGCCAAAAAAAGGACTTCCGCGACGCTAAAAAGAGCTACTATACCCTATACCGACGCTACAAATAGTGTCGCTTAAGTGGATGCCGCAAGACCCTACAGCGACACAATTTACATGTGTCGGTAAGTATAAAAAAGCGTTGCGACCTTGACGTGGTTTTTTTTTTTTTATCTTATTGAGGCACTTGTAAGCGCCGCTATTTGCTAGAACCACGTACTGCACATCAGCCTTCCAAGGTACTAAAAAGCGCCGCCATAACTTATAAGGTCTGCTTTTATATTCTTTTAGCGACACTTTTATGCGCCGCCATCACCATTGTACCGCACTTTTCTATAGCCTATTAAGGCACTTTTAAGCGTTGTTTAGGTAACCTAAGCACTATTCTCAATTCTTTTTTTCATAATAATATTGTAAATGATTTTTAAAAAAATTTCAAAAATGAATTATAATAACAAATGTCATTAAGAAATAAACATTAAAATTTATTCAAGGGCCTAAAAACATTCGCATAATAACCATCTAAAATCTTTCAACACCAATGTATTTTATACCTAAAACAAAATATGTGCATAAAAGTTCAATAATAACTTGTCCTACGCAAGACAATTAATGTTATTCAAAATGGCCTTCACGTTCCAACTTCCAAGTTTCCATAGCACAACCTACATTAGTTAAAATTAATAATCAACAACTGAACGAAAGTAATCAATTACAATTACGTAATGAAAAACACACGTATTTAAGAGGAACCAAAGTTATCCACTTCGAGAAAAGTTAAGAAAATTGTTAAAAATACAATAAAAGCTAACCTTCAATTAAAGATTTTACAAATGCAATAACTAATCTCTATGATCATTGTTAGCCCTGGGAGAAGCTTCGACATCCTAGACCAAAAAAATAAAAGTTACATCACATCCATAATCTTTTTTTTTTCTTTTTTTCTTTTTTTTTTTTTTTTTTTTTTTTTTTTTTTTTTTTTTTGTTAAAGAAAAGTCCAGTATTGCCAATGTCAAAGTTTAACCAACAAGCATATATATAATTTTATTTTGAAATTTTGAATAATAATGACTACAACTAAAATAGAGACACAACATGGTAGCTATAAACTAGTTTTATTATTTACCTGATTAACATGATCATATTCTTCCTCAGATTCAGATAAATCAGAATCAAAGAGACGATACAAGCTAAAACTCAACAAAGAAAAAGTGTATAAATTAATTAAATAATATAGTTTCGAGGTTTAAAAAGGTACCATATCTTCACCAATACGTGCATAACTCTTAGTACCAGTAGTATGAATCGGCTTCACTTTAGCATTTGCATGTGATTCTTTGCTACGCTTGCTTCTTTTCCGCCATCATGCAAAATAAATTAAAAAAATTAGTATACCAAAAATATATATGCTTCAATTTTCCGGTTCCTGATTATGAATACACTTCAATATATTTTCACTACGATAAATTTGAATACAACCACCAAAAGATATTATTCCTATAAGAATATACTTGCAAAAGTCATACCAAAAGCTCTTCATAAGGGCTATAAAGTATTTGTAATGATAGGCATTTGAAAGACATATCACATTGTGGAGTCAGGAATATGTGAATATGTAGTCATAAACATCTAGTATAAGACTAAGACTTTAAAATTGAATATGTGATGGGCTACTGCCAAAATAGTTTTTCATATTATGTTTGAGTCATTGGGAAAAAGGTTCTGTAAACTCAAATGATGATCAACATAAACAATAGAAACAAGAAGGAATAAAATTCACTTCCATCATCTTTTTCATAATTTTTTTTTTTGTGTGTGTGTGCGTGAAAAGGCTGATTTTATTACTCAAAGCAAAAAAGATCATATAGTACATCAGCGTTGCACTAGGAGGGATTTCCTTTATCCAAGCCCTCATTTCATCAAACTCCCTACCTAACTAAACTATAATGGCAACAATATGAGTTCTTTGGTGTAGTAAAATTAAACTTTATAAAGAACTATATCATATTCTAATATCATTCACAATATTACTACAATCTTGTCAAAGGCTATGTAATTAGGGAGGATATATATATCGGTTTTTTCACTAAATGCCCTTGACCTTTTGCAAAATTCACCAAACACCCTCAAGTTTTTCAAAGTTCACCAAATACCACTGACGTTTGTTATTATTCACACCATGACCTCAAAATACCCATGACGTTAAAGGTCCGTTAGCAATAAAATTTAATTCACCAAATGCCCTAAATTTGTTAAATAATTACACAATTTCACACGAAACTGAATTTGCAAGCACTATTTTTATATTTTGCGTTTACCTAAGCGCCATAATAGACTGTATTTGTAATAGTGTAAAGTACACATTACCAAAGTACTGTATTAGGTTGGTGCCAAAAGATTAGAATAAATAATTTAGGAGAATAAAATTTCTTTGTCCATGACTAGATAACTCTAACTATTGGTAATCAGAACAATATAATACTTATAATTTGTATTTATTTTGGTTTATATTCAGTATATATTTAGTGTAACAACTGTTATTTATGGTCTCTCAACCTTTGGCGAATATATCATTTAATTTTACACAAGTAGATTCAAATTAAATAAAAAAAATAAATTATATTATAGTTATTTATAAATTAACAAATTACATGAAACTACGTATATATTATATTGGAAATGTTTTCAAAAAAATAGAAATTATTGACACATAAAATTATTGATATTGATAAATTAATCATAAATTTATTTGTTACAATATTTATTTTACACAATTTAGTGGGGTCATTTGACCTCATTACTTTAAACATAGATCCGCCTCTACTCCCAACATTGTTGAAAATTTGATAAATTTGAGTTAAGATATTACGATAAGTATTAAGGGAATCACCGAATCAAATATATGCATCCATGTAAGCGAATCAAAGTTGCATGAAATATGCATGTTGTACTGTTTTACGTTGCTTTTTTACTACATGCAGATTACACTTGAAGTTGCTATCTTACTTGTTTTTTACCTTCACAAAGAGTAGAGAACAAGCCAAATAACAAACCAAAGAACTCTATCTTACTTGAAAATACTATCTTACTTGCTCTTCAACTTAAACCTTCTCATAACTAACTTCAACCGAAATACCTTTTCTGTATCAAAATGTCTTCTTCAAGAGCCTCTTCAAGAGCTATATATCAAAGATAACCAAACTCAAATGCAACAAAAACTTTGATCTAAAAGTTCCAAAAGGTGAAATAATTTTTGACATGAACAAAGAAGATGTTATAGAAATCAATGAAGAACAAGAAAATGAAAATATTGATAATGATGTTTTGGACAAATCATCGAAATTGGCGACGGAGGGTGCTATAGTCAAGTATACCTTTAAAGCCGGCGCGGCGGGAAAAGCGTATGCCGAAGGAGATGTTACTTTTGAGAAGCTCAAAAGCAAGCTCGGTGTCTCGGGTTCGGATGCATCCTACCATGATGTGAACAATATGCATGAGGAGGTGATAAGAGATGCGGACAAGTGTAGGCATCGTTTGAAGCGCGCCTACGTTAAGCATGTGTGAATATGCTTGGCACTCATAGGAAGTGGGAATTGACGTATATGATTAGGGACAAATAAATTAGGGAGCCGCCAACAAGTTTTTAAGGAACTTTTAAACCGTTCACGGATCATTTAAGGCAACCACGATAAAAGGACAACGATAGGCAACAACGATTGACCCGTGAAGGTTACACCCCATTCATAATCCATGAGATTGCTAACTCCATATGGATCAGAACCACAAAAGAAGGATCGGGGATGATGGTACGAAGTGAGTCATGGAGTAACATTCGCCCGTATTGGCCTCTACTCGATTCTTATAGTGAAAAGTAATCCCTGCAATCTCAAAGGCATGCAAACAAAGATTCAATTCTCTCCAAACTATTATTAGGCTAAATTAGTTGAAAATTAATGCAACATATAATTCTAAAATTTGTGATCACTTGATTAAATAACAAGATTAAAAAGGAACCTAAACCGGTTGTCCAAATTATCTTATTCGGTGTTATATTCAATTACATATTCCCTTTAAACATGCAATATGATGATCATAAAATATAGTAAAATAAACTTTAATATTGGAAGCAATTTAACAATAATCCAACAATTAATATATGACAAATATGATAAAAATTATTAGAAAAATAATAGAAATAAAAGGAACATGATTCCATACTTTGATTTTGTTTGCTTGCAACTATAAAATAATAAACGAGTTAGTAACTTCAAGGAAATAAATAAAACAATAATTAAAATTAATTTAAATAAAGTTGATTTGGGGCCAAACCCTCAAATAGTTCTACCTTTCACGCCTTGGTTTAAGGATGGAACCTTGGGTAAAGTACGGACTCCTTGGAGTGCTTAAAGGAAGTATTTTGGAAGAATAGGGTAGGCTAGTGTTTAGGCTAGAGTATAGAAGAGAGAAGAGAGAATTAATTAATGCCCTAAACTGCAAAAAAGAAGGGGTATTTATAGGGAAAATGAGTAGAGGGAACACACGGAACCCTAAAAAGATAAAACCCTAAATTTGGGTACCGTGACACGTCAAGGGTTTGCCGCGACATGGGAAATTATACCACGTTGCGGGAAATATCTGCCCTAAAAAAGATAAAACACGTTCAGGTTTTACGCGGAGAAAACACAGGAAAATCCCGTATCACGGCATGTGTACCATGACACGGTGGAATTTGCCGCGTCGGGGCAGAATATGCCGCGACGCGGCAAATTCCACCGTGGCGCGGCACGTGATGCCGTGACACTGTGGACATTTTTCCACTTTTGCGTCCAAATTCATTTTAAACCTAATTATGCTCAGCATTTTTAAGTGTCGTTTTATAAGTTCTGGCTGTTTAGGTTTATTATTCATTAATTGGGATAAATTAATAATTAATATGAAATGAATAAAAAGGGTTCGGGCCAAAATAAAAATTGGACTATGCTTTGATTAAACATTAGGACTGATCCGTTGACTAAGTTTGATTGAACATGGATTTTAAGCACTCCCAGGATAAAATACTCAACCCGACCAATAATGGACGTGAAAGATTGTTCATAATCGGGTTCATTTTCGGGGAGACATTTTTAGGTGTCTACAGAAGCCCCCACTTTGACTGAGTTTATAGAAACGTCAGTTTTGAAAAAAATAGTCAAAGTAGTCAATAGGGATGGAGAATGATTTAAGACGTTCTACGATCCTAAATCACTCTGTATATGCCGATACCTGCAGAAAAGTGTTACTTCCACAGATAAAAGAGTGAAGAGATAGAATGCTTATCTGACACCAATGTATCGGTGGCAAATATGTTCAATAGTATCTGACACTAGTGTATCGGTGACAAATAAATTTGACAGTTTTCTATGCTTGAAGAAATCCACCGGATGATGTTTGTTGAGATACCTTCCATGCTTGAGGAAAGTCGATAGATGATATAATCGCTGACTTCTTCGCCTTGAGAGGAGGCAACGACCGACATTTTTCCATGCTTGAGGAAAATTTGTCTAATGATTAAATTGCAAGTCTCTGTGTATCGAGAACCTTGCGCCGTGAGTCATCTTCGCTTGGAAGATGATCACTAAAATGATGATGGTTCGATTGTCCCCGAATGTGGGCCGTAAATGGTTCATTTTCCCCGAATGTGGGCCGTAAATGGTTCACTTGTCCCCGAACGTGGGCCGTAAATGGTTCGCTTGTCCCCGAATATGGGCTGTAGATGGTTAGGCCTTGAAGTCGACTATCCGACCATATTAGGCGCTTGAAATATGACTTTGATGCTTAGTAAGGGTAAAATGGTAATTTTAGTACCATTTAAATTTCAGTTAGGATTTCCCATGAGTTTTTAGGTAGAAAAATAACTGTTCACGAAGTTTCGGAAATAATTCAAACTGGTCAAAGGTGCCTGGAATATTCCAGGAACAAGTCCCTGCGGTGTGCAGGTCACGTGCAAGCACCGTGCCACGTGGACATCTGTCGTGACACGGCGTTCCTTTGCCGTCATGCGGCAATTTTTGGTGGCACAGCGTTGCTTTCTTGCCGTTGAATTAGTCAAATAGCTGCAGGAAACTTCGCTGACATATTCCAACAGGTGCAGACCACCGTGCCACATGGAATGTTGCTGTGACACGGCATATGTTGCCGTCACGCGGCATGCTTTTGTGTGACGCAACGTCCTTTTTCCTGCTAAAACAGTCACGCGTGCCCGAATCTTTTGGTTTATGTGCGCTGTTTTGCCGCGTCTCGAAGGGTAACACCGTTACTCGGCAACAAGTACCGTGACACGGGACGTTACGCCGTGCACGGCGTTTTATTTTTTCTTTAAATTCAGAATTTTCGCATGCCATTTTCCTCATTTCATTTCTGCTTCTGCTGGTGCTGCTCGTGTTCTCTGCCGGTTTTTCGAGTTTTCCTCACTCAATTCTCCATCAAATTCACCCAAATATCTTGCTAGCTTCATCATTTTCAAATCTCTACAAGAATCTATGTAAGTTTCCTTTCCTTTTGTCTTGAATTTCGTTGTAAATGAGCAATTTTAATGTAAAAACCTTTGAAAAATAAAAGTGGGGATTTGATTTTGAGGTTTTATGTCAAAATTCTTGCCATGAATTATCTTGTATATAAATGTATGTTGGTTTATGAGCAATTTGAGACCAAGTTTGCATGATTTGGTGAAGAAATGAGCAAATCACCATTTTTAGTACTACTTTGTGTGTGAGTGTGTTCTTGTTGTTTCTTTGCACTTGAAATGATGATAGAATTGTTGTAGATCTTGTAAAACATGCTATGATGAGCCAATCTATTATTTTCGTGCAATTTCGAACATGTTCTTTTTTTGTGTATGTACTACATTGTCATGGAGAACATAGTATCATGCGATTAGGAGAACTTTACTATTAGTTTGTCATGGAGAAACTAAATATTAGAAATGATTCTATTATTTTGCCAATTATTTAGCCTTGAGGTAAAAATTTAGCATATAACAGAAAATGCAAGTTGAAGTAGTTGTTAAGCTATTTTTTAATAAATAACTAAATAACTTAGGAAATGATGCTAAGTATTTAGATTTTTATCTTTTGTTTGAACATAATAGCGTGCCTAGACAACGAGATCGAGATATTTCTACTCGTGGCCGGCGTTAGGCTTTTCGGAGGACACTCCGACGGTTCCCGAGGATATAGATGATGCCTTGGAGACCGAGCCTCGCCCCTCTACAAGTAGGGGTAGGTGGACTTCACCTTCGTGGACACCAGACGAGTTGGTTTTCTGTCGTGAGAACCGTATTTCTCATCGTCCGCTTATCGGAATAGTTGATGGTGTACTTTGCCATCATGGCTCAAGAGCCGGAGACTTGATTCCTCGGATATATATGATCATCATAGGGGATCCCATCACCAACACCTTGTGGGAGTCTGCTGGTTTAGGAGATTTTTATTCAGTAGTTGTGGGATTTCGCAGCCCCTGAGGCTTTGGTTCGATAGAAGTTCGAGCGCCGTTGGAGTATTTTTGGGATACTACCAACAGTTTCCACTTCGCTTGGGGGGAGATGACGGTGACTCCTCTTGACTTCAGCATGATCAACAGCTTACGTTTCACTGATCGGCCTGTCAAGCAGATTCCTGACCTCACTTGGGAGGCGAATGAGGCAGTGGAGTTGTTAGGTCCTGTCGTTCAACTGGTGCCTCAGGGTGGTCCTAGGAGTGAGCGATCAGAGTCGGCTTCTGTTCTCGCCCATGGTTTTGATATAGCTGAGACGACGCCTGAGTAGCGAGTACGGATCTTCATCTTGATCCTTATTTCTAGGACCCTTTTCCATGATACGAGTTCTCATGCCCTCAATTGTTACCTGCCGTCTTTGACCAGGATTGCTGAGATAGGATCATTCAGTTGGGCTAGTGTAGGGTATGCTGATCTGCTCACATCGCTGCGTAATGGCTGCAGGCAACTAAACGATCAATCCCCTGTCACTGTCTATGGTCTTTGGAGAGTCGTAGAGGTGACGATCTTTCCTTCTTCGTGTTTTGCTCTTATCGGTTTGGCTCATGTACTTAGAGACTATTCTTGTTGCAGCTATGGTTCTATGAGTACTTTCCGGGATTAGACCCTCGACGGCGTCGCAGAGCAGTCCATGATTTTCCTGTCAGTGCCAGCTAGGGTGACCGGGGCGAGTCACGAGTGGAATCAGTATCGAGTCTTTGAGGGCTACTGCGTTAGGGTACCTCTATTGTTGGGGTAAAGATCGAATTCTTAGTGTATTTCTTTAACTTTTTATTTTTCGGCATTCATTGAATTCTTTTATGGTTTTTAGGTCCCTGTTGAGATCCAGTATCAGCCTTGGGCTAGCTTGACCGACCTTCTCGAGGCTTTGGAGCGCTCAGCGTGTCGTACCGTCTTCTTTGGTACATGACGTTTTGTTTGGTACCTTGGAGAGCGTGTAGTCCGTCAGCACATTGTTGATCGTTTTGTGGTGCCATTGCCTCCACCTGAGTCGATGTTGCACTCACTCTTATTGGAGGAGCTAATGAACAGGAGAGAGCACTATTAGTTTCCTTGGCAGGAGCTTGTGCGCATGGACGACGATTATTCTCAGGACTTGCTTCCTTACTTGGCTCCTCCGCCCCGTCTTCCCGAGGTTTGATTTTCTTTGAAGAATTTTCATTTTTTGCTAGTCCCTGTTTAAACTTTCGAATAACCTGATTATTCGATAATGTTTTAGACGACTGTTCGTTGTAGGGGGAAGGTTGAGATCCCGCCTCAGTCTGTCCGTTACCCGGGGCCGATTGGTATGGTTGAGGAGCATATTGCTGATGCACCGGAGGGTTTTAGACAGGCGCAGGAGTCCCTGCCCGATGAGTTTGAGTCGGTAAGCTTTCTGGCATATCTATCATCCTTCTTAATATTGCTTGTTATTGAATTTTTTGCTTTCAGGTCACGCACTCGGATATTATGGGCTTTATGAAGTTGATTGATGCTCTAAAGCTTTGTGTCATCAAGCTACGACGTGGTGCGAGTTGTTAGAGTGGTTTAGACGATGTTCACGAGGTATATTCACCTGTTTTCCCATGTTTACCTTTTCTTTTATCTTACATCACTGATATCTTTTTATTTTGTGTCTTTCAGGAGTGACGGAGGTCTCGTTTGCGCTAGAGGCATATAGGCTCGGACGAGGGGGATCCTAGTCACCGCAGACGATCCCCTGAGGATCGTCGGCATTCTCAGATCCAGTGGCAGCAGCCTTAGACTTCTCAGCCATTTCAGGGGTTTCAGACTCAATGGCAGCAGCCTTAGTCTTCTCAGCCGTTTCAGGAGACTCAGTGACAACAGCCATTCTTGCACTTTCAGGCTCAGTGGCAGCATCTTCCATCTTCCCAGCCATTCCATTCTTCACAGCCTGAGTTTAGGCCGGTCATTACTCCTGTGGATCAGGGCTTATTTTCGGTTCCATTGTTTAGGACAATGCCTCCACCGACGCTTCCTACATCTCGGAGTCAGTCTACGCAGTTTACCAGCTGAACATGACCTGCTTTGAGTATGTCTTCTGCTGGAGTTGTGGGGACTAGTAGGGACACTACTCCGCCATTCCCTTACTCACGGTCTCGTGATGACACTGATCCTAGTTCTTCTGTATCTAGAGAGTTTTGACCGAGGGTTTTATTATGTACATTGACACTACTTGTACCATGACTCATTCTTGTTCATTTTATTCATGCTTTATGCATTTGACATTTATTTACTCATTTAGTGTGTATGTTAGTGTGTGCTTGTGACTATTTGTGTGTGATCGTGTATTTATGGAGGGTACTGTCTTTCTCTCTAAAAAAAATACGACAAAGAAGAACGGAAAAAATTTACAACTTCCCAAAATAAATAAAAAAATGGAACAAGTTTTACAACTTCCCCAAAAATGGGACAAGTTTTACAACTTCCCAAAAATAAATAGAAATTAAAAACAAAAATGGGACAAGTTTTACATCTTCTCCGAAAATAAAAGGAAATAAAAATGGGACAAGTTTTACAACTTTCCCGAAAATAAAAAGAAATAAAAATAAAAACAGGAGAACTTTATTAGGTATAAAACTCTCAAAAGAAGATTTCGAAGGATAAACGGTTAAGGAAAACATAAGAAAAATTCGGGATAAATAGGTCAAGGATAAAAATTGATAACGTGTGACCATCGAGACACGTGGGCCAGTACCGTGTCACGGTATATGTTGCCGCGTAACAGCAATATATCCCGTGACACGGTATACTTTGTCGTGTCGCGGCGTGCAAATAATGCAGCGGTGTGTTTGCGCGTGGAACAGGATAATTTTTTTGCGTTTTTAGGCTCTTTTGGCTATAAATTACGACCAGTTAATTCGTGATATGCATAATTCCGAAACATAAAATAGCTAGAATTTCATATTTCAATAATAATGTCTCAGAATTTTGATAATACATTGCGTGACTGGTCATATTCTTTGACTAATGCAGACAGAAGAGAGCTAGAATTGTTTCGTGTCAGAGGTTTATTAGCATTGAGGCATGTAGCAATTGAACATGATTTTCTGAGAGCAGCCTTAGACTATCGGAGTCCGGAAACCCATTGTTTCAAGTTCGATTATGATGAAATATGTCCTCTGCCGGAGGAATTTGGTGCTATTTTTGGCTTCCCTGCTAAAGTTCTCGTTGCAATGCCTACTCTGTGTGAATATTATTACCAGCATTTCGAGCGTCATCTAAATCTAACAGATCTAAATTTAAATAAAATTGTATGTGGTAACGAGGTGGATCTAGAAAATGTTGCAAATTTATATTGCAATCGTCCTGTCTCTGAGTCATACCATGCATACCGTAGGAGAGCTTATATTTTTTGCATGTTTAGCAAGCTTTTATTTGCAAACGGTAGAGTAGGACTGCTAGCTTAGCGTCTTTGCTTGAACATATTGAATCTGGGAGATCCCGTATGCCTACTTGCCTTGGAGAAACTTTGCGTGGTCTCGACGAAGCAAAATCTGACCACAAAAGTCGTCAGGAAGGGCTCTCTGGTACTGTTGCAGGTAAAAACGATTTCAGTTTGGTTACCATGACACGTGGCTAGCACCATGCCACGGTGCTTCTTGCTGCGACACGATGCGTTGTGCCGTGTCACGGTGCCCCATCAATTTTTTTTCCCTTTCTAGATTTGGTTGACGGAGCATGTGGAACTCTTTAGTGGAGACTTACTAGGATGGTCGGGACGAATGATACTCCGTATTGTCGTGTTCCTAGCATGTCAAAGTTGACTTTTTATTTCCCTTCCCGATTAATGCGACAGTATGGACTTGAACAGGTAGTTCCACGCTATAATGATACTCCTCGTGAAGTATCATTGCATGAAAGTAATCTTCATAAGTATGAGACCTATTGGATTAGAAGGCCTATGTTGACCGTTTTTGCGATTAGTCAACCTTCTCCACCCTTGTCTAGTGCATACAAATCATGGTTGAATTCTCGGAGTAGGAGAGAGCAAGTTGGACTGCGTAAGTTTGACGGTGATGTGAAGGAACGACTTGGAAGTAAGAAGGCACCTCCTAAGGATCGTCTTGATCTGAGAACACGAGGAATTGAGTTTAAGACTCCTATCATGCCTAAGAAGAAGAGTTGTGTAAAAGGAAAGGGTAAAGACAAGATGGTGTATAGAGAGAAACAACCTAAGAAACCTAAGAGAGGTGAAAGGGGTGAAAGCTCTACTAGGAGTGTGACGGTTCGAGCTACGAAGGACACACTAATGGTGAAGGCCGACTTAGTTGAAAAGAAGAAAGAAATTCCTAAGTCTAAGAAGGATTAGACCAATATTGCTTTGCTTTTATGATTTAAGTTTTAATTTTTTAAATAAGGCGCATGATGCCAATAATTGTAGTGACATTTAATTAATAATAGCATATTTATTTTTGCCATAATTAAAACTTACAATGAATTTTATTTTATTTTAATTTAATTTTATTTTATTTTATTTTAGGAAATTTTAGAAAATAACACCACAAAAAAACCCCAATTTTGATTATAACACCACAACAAAAAAAACTTTTATTATAACACCACAAAAAACCTCAAAAATTTGATTTCACAACCACTTAACAGATTCTTGGATGAAATCCGTTAGTGGAGCCCATAATAGACACGTGTCAATAATTTGTTGGTTTTAAAAAAAATTTAAATAAAAAAAAGAAAAATTAAAAACAAAAAAGAAAAAACCCTAAACAACCTAACCCAGCCCACTGCACCACCGACAGCACCTGTCCCCCACCACCAACAGCCTAACCCAAGCCGTCGGCACCCATGCCCCACCTAAACCGGCGAAACCCTCCCCTCCCCCTCCCCAAAAACCACCGCAGCTTCGCCTTGCCTCACAGCTCCAACAACACCAACTCGAATCCGTACACCCCAGCCACCAGAATAGCTACTAGCGGTCGAGCAACCCCCGCAACCACCTCCGCCACTACTCACACCGATCAATTCCCACCCCTTCGAACCATTTCTGACACCCCTCCATGCTTCAGCCACCGAAACCCTCCTCCAACACACCCTAGCCACCGGAATAGCTACTAGCGGTCAAGATCGGCTACTTTAGGGTCGAATTTGACCACTCCGGCCCTAAATTGGCTGATTTCAACCGAAAGTGGCCGTTTTGGTAGCTAGGGTAAGGGGAGTTGAAGGCTGGGTTAATCGATGTGTTTGGTGGACAATAGGGCTTTTCGGGGTTGGTTAAGGAGGATGGGGGTGAACGCTAGTGGTGGGCTTGGTGGCTAGGCTAGGGTTGGGTAGAGTGTGGTGCGTCGTTCAGGTGGTCGGCTGGGCGGGTTTCGTCATTTGAGAGTGGTCGGATGTGAGAGCCGGCAGTGGGGGTTAGGGTGACGGTGGTGGGGCTAGGGGGAATCGGCGCCGGTGGTGAAGGAGGTGGCTGGGTTAGGGTTTTTGGGTTTTAAATTTTTTTTTATTTTTCCATTTTTTATTTATTCATTTTTTTAATCCAATAGATTATTGCCACGTGTATAATGTGGGGACAATTACCGGTTTTTTTGATGGCGTTAGTAATTGGTGGTGAAATCAAATTTTTGAGGTTTTTTGCGGTGTTATAATAAAAGTTTTTTGTTTAGTGTGGTGTTATAATCAAAATTTGGGTTTTTTTGTTGTGTTATTTTCTAAAATTTCCTTTATTTTAATTTAATATTTTTTAAAACCCAAGTCAAAGAGTTGGACGCAATGGAAGAATAATAACATTTATCAAACAAATAATCGTAAAAACTGAATCGCAAAATCCTGCAACAGACTCCACCGCGCCACAGTACGTCTGCCGCGTCACGGTAATTTCTGCCGTGTCACGGTACGCTTTGCCGCGACACGATGCTTTTATAGTGTATTTAAATGCCAAAATTTCGTTGTGTCGCAGCAATTTTTGCCGCTTAGCGGTGTAATCTGCCGCGTCACGGGCGTAACTTGCCGTGGCACGATGCTTGGTTGTTGCATATTTTCGCTAAAATTTCGCCGTGTCGCATTATTTTCTGCCGCATCGCGGTGTTTTCTTGACGTGACACGGTGCCCGTTGCTTTGCGATTTTCTTCAATATATGTTGTAGTTATATTGACGAAGAAAGGATTTTTATTTTTAAAGTGGCCGGGCCCCCTTGAGGGGTTGCCTACGTATCCTTAACAAGGAATTAGGCCAAACATAGCTCTATCAGGTCTCGAACCCATGAAACTAGGCATAAAATTTCTTGAGTTGATCCAAGTTGGTTAAATTATGGAAGCTGTTGCCATCCATGTCTTCTAATTGTGCCGCTCCGCCCGACAAAATGGACTTGACAATGTATGGACTTGACAATGTATGGAGTTCTTCCTTGAGGAGCACATACTGTGAGGCTAGGAGCCTCAAAGCACGGCATGCCCTTTTATATGTGTTAGGAGGGTATTCTCCCTTTGTCTCATAGTTAAGGATATTTTTATATCATGATTCTTCATCTTCTTCTTGTGATTTTTGTTCATCATCATGTGCATGAACATAAGCTGGCTCATATCTTCTTTCTATGGTCAATGGCATTCGGATTGTGTCTCTGGGGATTTGCACCATTGATACCAACTTAGCTAGTGCGTCGGCAACCTGATTCTCTTCTCTAGGAAAATATGTGTATTTTACTTCATCAAGTTGCTCCATGAGAGTTTCCAGATGAGCTTGAGACGTAGCGAGACTTTCATTTCTCACTTTTCATCTCTTGGAAATCTGGTTGATAATTAGTGACGAATCGCCGTAGATTCTGAGCTTCTTAACTCCCAAGGCCACAGCTGTTTCTAACCCAAGATGCATGCTTCAAATTCTGCAGCATTGTTGGTGACATCAAAATCGAGCTTCATGGAATTTGGGATGTGTTCTTGGTTGGGTGATACGAGCAGGACTCCTACACCACAACCTTTTTGGTTCGAAGATCCGTCGAAATAGAGCGTCCATCTATCATCCTGGGTCATTAGTAGATCCTGATTAGGGAAATCATACTCTTCTTCTTCTTTCTCAACTTCTTCTAGAGGAAAATCTGCTAAGAAGTCAGAAACTACAAAACTTTTGATGGCCTTTTGTGGTACGAATTTCAAGTCAAACTGAGCAAGGTTGACTATCCACCTTGATAATCTGCCATTAAGTGTTTCCTTTTCGAACAAGTACTTGAAAGGATCCATCTTTGACACAACATGAGCTGTATGAGAGACCATGTAATGTCTTAATTTTTGTGCGGCCCACACGAGATTTTCAAGTGGTGTGTACCTGGTCTCATAACCTTGAAGCTTCTTACTTAAATAATAGATTGCATTTTCTTTTCTTTCGATCTCTTGTGCTAGCATTGCTCCCATCGTTTCTCTTGTGACCGTAAGGTAGAGTCGAAGAGGAAAGTCAGGTATTGCTGGCGCTAGCACAGTTGGGTTTTCCAAGTACTCTTTGATCTTGTCGAAAGATTTTTGGTAGTCGTCATCCCATGTAACTGGAACATTCTTTTTTAGCTTCTTGAATATAGGTTCACATATCCCAGTGAGTTTTAATATGAACCTACTTATATATTGCAACCTTCCAATAAAATCTCGAATCTCCTTCTCAGTCTTGGGTGGTGGCATGGCCATGATTGCTTTAACTTTTGTAGGATCTATTTCAATCCCTCGAGAACTGATCACATAGCCAAGGAGTTTGTCTGATGTAACTCCAAATGCGCACTTTGCTGGACTCAATCTCATGTTGTATTTGCGGAGTCTTTCAAAGAATTTACGAAGTGCAATGATGTGACCTGGTCGATCTTTTGATTTGACGATCATATCATCAACATAAACCTCCACCTCTTTATGAATCATATCATGTAACAATGCTATGGCTGCTCTTTGGTAGGTAGCCTCCGCGTTTTTCAACCCGAATGGCATTACCGTATAGCAATATGTACCCCATTATGTGATGAATGTGGTTTTCTCCATGTCTTCCTCAGCCATCAGTATTTGATAATATCCAGCGTAGCCGTCCATGAAGGATAGGAGCGCATGGTTTGTTGTTTTGTCGACCAGAATGTCAATGTGAGGTAGAGGGAATCCATCCTTTGGGCTTGCCTTGTTGAGATCCCTGTAATCAACACACATTCTGACCCTTCCATCTTCCTTTGGAACTAGAACTACATTAGCTATCCACTCTGGATACTTGGATACTTTGATGAAACCTGCAGCCAGTTGCTTTCTGATTTCTTCCTTGATTTTGAGTGCCACATCCGGTTTCATACGGCGTAGCTTTTGTTTGATAGGCTTCATACCTGGAAGAAGTGGTATCGTATGCTGAGTTATATCCTTGTCAATCCCTAGCATATCTTGGTATGACCAAGCAAATACATCAACAAATTCACTAAGCAAGTTAATTAGCTCTTTGTGTTCGTCTTGAATTAGTGTTAATCCAATTTTAACTTCTTTGATAGTTGTATCATTGGAAATATTAACTGTTTCTGTATCTTCCATAATTGCAGTTTTATTTTCATGTTCTTCCATTGCTTTTATTATTTCTTTGTCATCTTTATCATTAGCAAAGCAATATTGATCAGGGCTAGGGGAATGCCTCGCATCGTAAGGAAAGGTACTCATCTTATTAAATTCATTAAACATTACATCAGAGAGGGCGAGGTCAGCTGCGACCTCACCGGATTTACTTGGGATAAAAGGAGGAGATTCGACAAGAGGCTCAATATTAGGAGGAACTACAGAAAAGACTCAACAGCAGAAAGGGGGTGTAAGGAATATTTCAAGCATCCCACACTTGAGCCCCACTATGATCATACACTTAAGCATGGTGGCGTCAAAAGGGAAGGAAGCTAGAGTAAAAGAGTCGCCAACAAGTTTTAGGAACTTGTAAACCGTTCACAGGGTGAAGGTTACACCCCTTCATGATCCATGAGATCGCTAACTCCATAGGTCTGGAACAATGACTAGATATTCGGGGATGAAGGTACAAATCCAACCTAAAAGAGATTGAACCTGCCCTAAAAATAGGCCTCTACTTTATTCTTCTCATATTCATGTGCGCTTTCTGACTAACATACAATTATTAGGTTAACCCTAAACCTGTTTATCTATGTTGGTTGAATATTAATATACAAACAAAACTATTATTGGTGATCACTTGAATTATAATCATTTTAACCTAAACAAGATTATTTATTATCTTATTAAGCGTGATTACAAGTACAAATTCCCTTTGAACATGCAAGAGAGAGCGTGATCAAGCAATAACAATAACAATATATATCAAGCAACATATTTATAATAATAACAACCATGTTAACAATAAAGCATAATAATGTTAGCAAGATCCTAGGCATGATACTAACAAGATTAATAACAAACCCTAGCGTGTTACTAAACAATAAAAATCAAATCTTTATCCCTAACATGATATTAAGAAAGAATAGGAAGCATCATATAAACATACATGATATTAGAAATCTTAGTTATTACCCTAAACATAATACTAGGAAGCAATAAAGGCATCCTAACATGATATTAGGAATTAAAATAATCAAAGCATGCTTTCTATGTCAAAACAATTATTAAATTACTTACTTGGATGCCTCGTATCTCTTTCTAATAACCAAATACACACGTTAGTAACTTCAAGGAAAATATAAACAATTGATCTAAATAATTGAAATAAGATTTGGGACTAAACCCTCAGAAATTATAAACCTTTCACGTCTAGGGCGAAGGCAACTTCGAACTTGGCTAGGTGTGGCTAGAACTAATATATGCGATATGATGTATTTTGAAAAGGGCTAAGCTTAGAAAAAGAATAGAGGGAAGAAGCTTTAGCTTAGAGAGTGAAGAGGGATGATTGGTGATTGTTGGTAGATGGGAATAATGATTGTGAATGAATGAAAACGGGGGTCTAGGACCCTATTTATAGAAAAATAGTCCGAAAAAAATCAAGTCCTATTCGGAATAAAACTGGCATCTGTCGCCAGGCGACAGACATTAGCTCCAGGCGACAAGATTATCGCCAGGCGACGGAAGTTAGCGCCAGGCGACGGACTCTGTCGTTTGGCGCTAATTAAAAGATAAAACGCGCTTTGTACGCGAAATCCTCTTCTTAATATGATTAAGCAGCAGATTTCGTGTTTATCAAATTAAAATCAAGTTTATCATAAAACACTTATTTTATTCCAAATAAAACTCTTTGAAATATAATTATCAATCCTAATACTATTAGAATTTAAAAGAACCTTCTAAATTATTCTAGAAGAGCAATCCTAATAACTTTAGGAATGATAATTAATAGGCCCTCCTCTAGATCATTGGGCCACATATAAAATTCATTTTGGGCCAAATTTAATTTAATCCATAACTTTCTCATTATTCATTGGAATTGGGCTTATAATGTATCGTTGAAAAGCTCTTTTCGAGCCTAATCCAACTACACTATTATTGGATTCTTATCATAGACCAAACTAAATTGGACTGACTACTTTCATAAATAGAGTGTAAGAAGAAATATTTTCAAAAACAAAAAGAGAGATATTTTAATAAAAACAACCACATAACTAGACTGTTCACACTTTCACTTCGTTCGATAATCAAATAACGTGAAAGGTATTCATCACTGGGTTCGGTTTTGGGGAGACACATTTAGGTGTCTACAGAAGCCCCCACTTTGACTGAGTTTGGAGAAACGCAAGTTTCTAAAACAAAAGTCAAAGTAGCGATAGGGACGGAGAATGATTCAGAACGTTCTGCGATCTTAAATCATTCTTGTAAAGCCGATACCTGCAAAGTAGCGTTAGTTAAATAGATAAAAGAGTTAAGAAACCCGTATCTTGCACCGTCGAGCACACGTCTCTAGAGTAACCGATTTTTGTTTGACGATCTTCCTCAAGCTAGGGGATATCGCCTGAAGACTGCTCCGCTTGTAGCTGCCTTTAATTTCTGCTGCTTTATGACCATCTTCCACATCCTAGGGAATATGATCGAAGATAACTCTGCTTGTAGCCATCTTTTATTGTTTATGGCAACTCTCCACATCCTATGGAACATAGTCGAAAGTGACTGCTTATAGTAATCTTCACTTGTTTGTCAAAATCTTCCACATGCTAGGGAACACCGTCTATCATTGCTGCTAAATCTCGAGCTATTTTCTTGAATCATGGTGACAACCTTCCCAATCATAGCGAATGTCATCGAAGATCGCCCATCTCGTGCCATCTTCTCAAATCTAGGTGACAACCTCCACAATCTTAGCGAACGTCGTCGAAGACCGCCCATCCCGTGCCATCTTCTCAAATCTAAGTGACAACCTCCACAATCTTAGCGAACGTCATCGAAGACCGCCCATCTCGTGCCATCTTCTCAAATCAAGATGAAAACCTCCATAATCTTAGCGAACGTCGTCGAAGACCGCCCACATCGTGCCATCTTCTCAAATCTAGGTGACAACCTCCACAATCTTAGCGAACGTCGTCGAAGACCGCCCATCTTGTCCCATCTTCTCGAATCTAGGTGACAACCTCCACAATCTTAGCGAAAGCTATCAAAAATCGCTTCATCTCGAATCGTTCTTTTCTTAAATCAAATAATAACGTCCCCAATCATAGTGAAAGCTATCGAAGGTCGTTTTCATCTCAAACCGTCCTTCTCAAATCTAAGCGAGAGACTCTTTTGGAGCCTTCTGTTGAAAGCTTCTTCACCTTGAATCTTCAAATCTTCTTGTCCTTACTTTTAGGAGTAATCGACCTTTCTAGCTTTGGGAAGAACTTTATTCTTAAGATTCTTCGATCTTCAAGTCAATCTCTATAGAAATCTCCATCCTAGGAATCCTTTGTGATTATAATCAATCACTACTCAAATTAGTTTTCAAATTCTCTTAATTAATATGCAATTGATAATTTGATCGTCATCAGGCCGATCATCAATCAAGATCGTAATCAGGCCCACTACTAATCAAATATCCATCAATTGCTCAAATGTTCTTCAAAAAGGCTCCAAATCAGAGTCGTGAGATTATCGAAGGCCGGCGCGAAAAAAATCAAAGTCGTCGCGCAGCGATAGGTCTGTCACGTCGCGTCAAAGAATATTGTGATGCGCCAAGGTGTATCGTCTTGCGCCGGGGTGCATCCTGCTGCATGGTGCTTTAATCCAAGTCCGAGATTTTTTGCTCATTCATTTGTGCTCAATCCAATTGCCTGTGATTGTACCTACATCTATATTCTGGGACTATAAGACTTTGCTTATGTTTGTAATTATCTTAGGGTTAACCTAAGGCTCGGTGTTACTCAACTTAATGTGCAAGACCACATATGACTTGGCATGACTCAAGGTGATTGACACGTGTGTTAGACTCAAATTGATGTGATTTAATGTGTTTTGACACATGTGTTAGACTCAATTCAAGGTGACATGACTCAACGTGCATGACTCGTGTATGCATGTGCTTGACTCAAAATGCAGAAAAGCAAAAAAATTCCATCATTTTTGTGGAGGGTACCGACTTTCTCCCAAAGAAGAAAGACACAAAAAAGAATCGAAATGTTGGAGGTCACTACTACAAAAAGAGTGATTTTTGGACGCAATTGGTTCGACGCTGTTGAAGGGGCGTCAGTCTATAATTTTTGGTTCCGTCTTTTTGCGACGCTTTTTGTAGTCGAAAATTTTCTCGACACTTAAAACCGTCGAGAAACTCACGTGCTATGCACGTGAGTAAGGTTGCCCGCAATTTTGAATTTTTTTAATGAAATAATTAGCGGGTTCGTCTTTTTTCAGCCTCAGCTCAGTCGAATTAGTTCCCAATTAAACGTCTTCAAAAAAGAAAAAAAAAAAAGAAAAAGGTTCCCAATTAAACTGCCCATATTTTATTCTGCTCTCCTCCAAATTTGGACTCCATCATCACTTTCATCAGCGACAAAAAAAATCTCACATTTTAGGTTAATTTCTGGGTTTTGCTTGCTAAATTTCAAGGAATTTGGGGTTTTGTGGCTCGTCACTTTCATAAATTTGAGGTATTAATTTACAATTTGCTGAACAATATTGTTGCTAGGTATATATCTCTATCGTTTTTGGCATATAATATATCACAATTCTCTAAATTTTCGTTAAAATTGGGAATTATTTGTTTGCATGTCTTCGATTTTGCGTTGGTGAAGAACAAGAATCAATCTCTTATTGCGAGGTAATTTTTTGCCCTTAATTAGATAAATTAATTTCTTTTTATGTTGTTTTTTCGTGAATTCTGTTTTAAAATCCAATTTTTCATGTTTTTTTTTCATATTGTTTTTTGGTTTTTGTTTTGATTTTTATGGCGTTTTAGGGTTTTAGTTTGGAATGTTATGGGTTTTTTATATGAATATTATAGGCTCTGAATTTTCTGGTTTTTGATATGAATTTTGTAGGCTTTGAATTTTATGGGTTTTTGATATATATGAATTTTCTGGTTTTTGATATGAAATTTGTAGGCTTTGAATTTTATGGGTTTTTGATATGAATTTTATGGGTTTTTGATATGAATTTTCTTGTTTTTCTATGGTGATTTTGTGGCTGATGATTGCATTCTGTCCTCACATGCTCTACTCTTAGAAGCAATACTCATTCCCTTATAAATCATTAGACAACACCCCCAATACTCACGGCCTGCTGCTGATGAATCAGTATAAGTTTGTTTGTTCGTTATTATGATATGTACGTATAGAGCCAAGGCAACAGTGTGAACTGGATATGATCCTAGGTTTGGGAGCTGTTGATGAATCAAGTCTTGTTGTTAAGAAAGTACGTATTGTTGTTTTCTTTTGAGGTGTGGGAGCCATAGCAGGTAATCTCATATAAATAATGTACTCTATATATAAGAGGAGGACAGTGAGATTGATTTTGGGACAGTGATTTTGGTCTAATATTGGGCTTTATCTCAGAGATGAAATCAAACTTTATGATTTCCCCCTTAAATATGCTATATTAATTGGAAGTTGAAACACAGTAGTTTTTACATGGACTATATCTAGCAATATCCTTTGTCTTTAGTTTCCCCAATTCCATTTTTTCCACCTAATGTGGTTCCTATCGTTCTTTTTTCCTTTTCCTCTCAGCTTCCCCATCTGGGTGCTCAGTTATTTAAGATTTGATCACTTTGTTTTTCTTCTATCATATTTTGATATTCTCAGTTTATTCGTTATTGTATTGTAGGAAAAATAGAGTTTGACTCGTTGCTTTTCCCTTCTTAGACATGCATATTGCATGATGTTTGGGAATCATTGTAGTCTTTACAAGGACCCCTTCAATTCCTTACCCCATAAATTTTGTTACTTTCAGTGCCAATCTCCGCATTGTGCATATTTTGTCTAGCTGGACAATTTACACTCGGGTATCACATTTTGTTATGGTTGAGTAAAGTCTCAATTTTATACATTTTATATTTAGTCTAAATATGGAGTCCTAGTAGACTCCTACTGTTGTCTAGCAAAGATAGATTACCAAAATGGATGTGTGTGAGTTAGTTGGATTTGAATAGCTTCGTGCCTCAACTTTCCTTTTTTTGTTCACTATTGTATTGGTGCCTTGGTGCCTTTTTTTGTTCACTCCGGATTGGCGAGATGACATTGATTTTGACGACAAGGAGGAGGTTCTAACCATAGGTAAATGTTTTGTATTCAAAGTTGTCTGCTGATGCTTGATGTTTTGTGGTGTGATCCTGCCCTATTGCTGCTGCTTGTTATTGTGGGGGGAGGGGGAGGGGGGCTAGCTTGTGTTATACGTGTTATACATGCATATGTATTTTAAATATCATTGTCAAACTTGTTCTAAATTTGGATATATGGAATTGTTTATATCTTGAAACTTGTATTGAGCTGCATAATTAATTGTGTTATACGTGTTATGTGCTAATGTCATGTTTGTTTGGTTTTTATTTTTATTTTTATATTTTTTTTCCTTACTTCATCATGAGATCAGATTTTGAGACACACATATGATATGTGTAGCATGCTTTCTTTTTTGATTTAGTACATGCTAATTGTGTTATACGTGATTCAGTACATCTGATTTCAGTTCTGGATTTCAGTTTTGATTTCAGCTCTGAACATTAGAAATGAATTCTAGAACTGAAATCAGAACTGAAAATCAAATCTGATTTCAGTTCTGGATATCAGTTTTGATTTCAGCTCTGATCATCAGAAATGAATTCTAGAACTGAAATTCAAATCTGAATTCAGTTCTGGATTTCAGTTTTGATTTCAGCTCTGATCATCAGAAATGAATTCTAGAACTGATATCAGAACTGAAATTCAAATCTGAATTCAGTTTTGGAATTCAGCTCTGAACATCAGAACTGAATTACAAAACTGAAATCAGAACTGAAATTCAAATCTGAATTCAGTTTTGGAATTCAGTTTTGAATTCAGCTCTGAACATCAGAACTGAATTACAGAACTGAAATTCAAATCTTAAAGCGCTTGTTGGACAATTTTCTCAGATTGTAGGTGCAGTTCGTCAAGGGAATGCATCTCCGGGTCTTCTAGACAAAGCATCTGAATTCTTAGGAAAGGCAAAACATCAGGTAACAAACTGATCTGAAGTTCAGAAATGGAAATCAGAACTTCAATCCAAAAATGCTTGTGTGTGTGTGAAATTCAAAGCTTGTGTGTGTGTGTGTGAAAGTCAGAGCTTGTGTGAATGCTTGCTTGTGATGTGTGTGTGTGTGTGTGTGTGTGAGAGTGTGCCTTGCTCCCCTGCTACTGCTTGTCTGCCCTGCTCCCCTGCTGCTTTTATTCTGCTTGTCTGTCCTGCTCCCCTGCTACTTGCTGTATTGTGTAGTAAGTTGTTGTATTGTGTATTGTAACTTGCTGTTTACTATATATTCTTAACAATTTCAGAACTGAAATCCAGAACTAAAAATTGTTGATTATTTGATTATTAGTAGTGCATAATCGACCTATAAATTGTTGTATCGCCTTATGAAATTGGTTAAATTGCCTTGTTAAATCAAAAGTTTTTTTGTTTCAATTCTCCCTTGTCATCAAGATTTGTTTTTGAAATTTCATCGCATTAGCTGTATGTTTTTGCTACCCTCTCTTGCTTTATATACTGTATTTGATTCATATACTATGATGTTTGAATGTTACAATTGCATTAATCTGTCAATGTTTGGATGTTCAGTGTGATTTTTGGGGATCCTTATTTTCGAACTCTTTAATTTCTTATAATTTGAGAGTTTGAAAGCTATATTTGAGTATGATAGCAAAAAATAAATAAAATTTTATTGCTTAAGCTTGCTGTGCATATTCTTTGAAGCTGGTGTTCTGTTCAAATTGATTTTTGTGGAGTAGTATAGTTTTGTGATTTGAAAACAATTAAGATCTGGGTTTTGGTTTAATTGCAAGAAGTTCATCATTTTGTTTGGCTATTAAAATTTTGAGTTTTAATTTGGGGTTTTGGTTTTTGTGGCAAGATGTTTATCTGGCAATTATACTGAGTTCTGAACTGGGGTTGTTTGAATTATACTGAGTTCTGAACTGGGGTTGCTGTAGACTGCTAGTATGGCTGGGATGCTTCAGAAATGTTCCTGGTATTTTTTGACATTCCTATGTGCATATATCAAGTTTTGAGTGTGACCACTGATAGAGTATTTTTGAAGTTGTCAGGCAGACTGTAATATTAAGTTTTGACCAAGTATATCCTGCTATTGATTGAAGGACTTAACCTCTGAATAACATGTATTAATAATTAGCATTTCACTCATCTTATGTAAATTGCTTTTTTGGGATAAGTTGGAATAAATAAATAATTATTTTAACTTTTTAGCTCGTTAAGGGCTATCTTGAGGAGTGTCATCATTTGGGAATTATGAAATACAGCATCAAAAATTATGATCATCTGAATTAATCATTCGTTTCCAATAATTATCAGTTAACATTCTTCCTTTTCATATATATCACAATCCCATAAAATTCAAAGCCTACTGTGATGTGCTATTTCTTAATGTGATAAATGAAAAGGAAAAGTTTCTGTTACACTCTTCTTTCTCCTTAATGTGCTATTTCCTACTGTGATGCCATGCTTTTCACATATAGAGAAATGCAGAGTATTAGTTTTTGTTCATTTGTTTTTTAGACATGTTTGATGCCATGCTGTAATACCTAATATGTGAAAAGCTCTTTGCTGCTTCTTTTCTTTATAATTTTCTAATAAAGACCATAGTCCATAGGTTACTTTGGTTGCGCTTCTGAAAAACATCATTAGCTAATTGCCCTGTATAAGGCTTAGGTTAGTAATTTATGAGTGTTAATTTATGACATCATTTCTTAATTAGAGTAATCTACTACAGTTTCCTGCTTTTACATTCCTTGTGAAAAATTGTTGATACCCAATATAATTCTTTATTTTGTTAGCAACTGGGATAGTTTTGGACTGAGAAAGTGATGTGTGTGTGTGTGTGTGTGTGTATAAGCCAATATAATTTTGAGCTTGTGTGTGTGTGTGTGTGTAAGGCTATATTGTGTAATGTACTAATTTATACTTTGTTTTTTTTTTTTTAAGATTGGAAAAGGCAATGTAGGAGCAACAAGAGAATAGGTCGAGACACTTGAGCATCAAAACAAGCGACTATATCTATCTATTTAGTCTTATTTATATTAGTGATGTATTTATTTAGGGACAAGCTACTATAATATGCGACTTTTTTTTTATTTTAGTTAATTGTGTTGATGTTTTCTTTTATTTATAAATTTGGTAATTGTTAGCAACATACTCTTATTATTGTTGATTAATTATTGTTTTTTATTTAATCTGATCTAAACTTGGTATATTGAATATTTGTTTATTTTAATTTTAATGTTCTTAATTTAATTTATGATAAATTTAAATAACTATATTGTATATGATGGTAATAATTTAATAAAAGGAAAAAAAAGAAAAAAAAAATCTTAAAAAATCTTAAATAACATAATTGCACATTTTCAAATTTCAAAGACTTTCCCGCCATACCATAGGCTGACACGAATAAACGCAAGACAACAAAAAGCGTCGCAAAATTTGATTATGTGGACAGGAAAAAGCGTCGCTAAAAAACTACATACATTTGGGATAATGCGCGAAATACGTGATTTTGGACGCTTCGTATATTCGTTTGGACAATAAAAAGCGTCGAGAATCTCGACGCTTTTTTGTGTCTCCGAAAAATTTTCGACTCTTGGATTTGCGACGCTTTTTTGCAGCGCCGAGAAATTATTTTTCGACGCTTTTTCGTCGAAAAAAGGCCTAAAAAGCGTCCAAAAAACACGCATTTTGTAGTAGTGGGTGCACGATGAATGAGCTTAGTTGAATGTATGCATTGATGTTTATCTCATAGTGCAAGGATTAATTCACCCTAGGTTATCTCGATTGTTGACTTGATGATGCAAGTATTTAGGTAATTTAGGCACGGAGGCTAAGCACTTCATACTTTGTGATGCAATGATGAGTGAGTGATGAAGGACCCTAAGATGGCGAGGCATGCTTCAACGTCATGTTGAGATTTCATGATAAAAGGTTCCTAAGGGGAGGATTATTTGTCTATGTATCTGTGATGTGTGTGAAAGTGACACTAAAGCTAGGCTGCAAAGGCTATGTGTATGGAATATTTTTTTTGAAAAGAGTCAAATAGATGATACTCTTAGGCTAGGTAAGCTAATGATGTAGGGACCAAACCCCCAAGTCTATCTCTAAATGGATAGAGATGAGCATTGGAGATCCCTTGATATGATCATGGTGTGAGTGTGTGAATGTCAATATGAATGCATTTTTATTACGGTCGCACCCCTATGTGAGGTTGCCTACGCATCCGTTAGGAATCAGGCCGAACGTAGCTCTAGCTGAACCTAGCACAAGTGTGTGTATACCTCAAAGAGTTCTTTTAAGGGTTGTAACGTGGTTAGGCTAAAGGTTAGAGAAGAAAGGTGATAAAGGCTCAAGACCCTAGATAAGCCCCCAAGGTGTGAAATCTTGCATTTGAAAGCTGTATGCTTGAGATTTCCTAACTTTTGAACTCTCTTTTGTTTGTATTTTACTCTCTCTCTTTTTTTTGCTTTTGCATTTTTTTTTTGATAAGTGTGGGCAATCCCGATCATGCGGTCTATCACTCACTTGGCATTTATGTTTCTCAGGCACGGTACCTAGCACTCGATAAGAGACGCAATTTGAGACGTGTTCTCATCAAAGATATATTCATATCAAAGACATTGGAAAACTTGCCCTTTTGCACACTTTTATTGCTATTTTATTCTTTTGAAATTCTTATAAAATCACTCAAGCTTTTATTCTTTGAAAATTGCATAAGTTGCATACCATCCCATCCCAAGGTTATGTAGATGTGGGTCGAAGAAACAAAGGTCTATCGTTGGACGAGGCTCAAAGTGGTTTATCACGAAAGAATTGTATATTTGAAGGGTGAAATGTAATATGATATGGCTACAAGGGGTGCCTCAAATCATTAGTATACCTTGTGCTAAATTCGACATGGATTTTTTTTTTTTTTTTATGAATGCAATGCAATGATCATATGCAAGGAAATAAATGCTCATTTTATTAAAAGGAAAATAAAGATCCTATAAAATAAATTTAAGGGAAAATAAAAGGTGCCTATGCTAGACTTAATGGGGATGGGTTTCAAAAAAGAAGAAGAAAGCATGAAATATTGGTGAGAAGCTTGCCTCGCGTTTTGTCTCATCATTACTTTTTTTTCATGTCAATCACATGACTCAGACTCGATTCAACATGCATAGATGGGAAGAGATCATGAAATAATGAGGGAAATGATATGTATGGAGAAAGCATGTGGAGAGTGGAAAACTGATGTAGATAGAGAGATGTGGAAGAATTTGGGATAGACTGGACCCCCAACTCAAATGACGAAAAGGATGACTCATGCATGAACCAAAGACATGGTCATGGTGACATATTCATAAAGTGTGTGCTAATATTAATGAGTGTAAGTGGCATGTTTGACTAGTGTCATGACCATGTGACTAGACTATGTGACTAGACTCAAACAAAGACTAAGCTAAGAATTCACGTATGTGCACTAAACTGGACAGGTTGTGGTATTTTAGTCATAACTTTTGATCTGTGAATCCGAATTGGACGAAACCAACGGCAAATGAAAGATAAAACTCGGGGCCACATATCCATAAGTTGTACGACTCATAACTATTTCTAGAACTCCGACTATGACCAAAACAATTAGACGCTTGTGCAGTATGCGGGAATAAAAATCCGGGTTGACACAAAGGAACTATGACTCGACTATAGACATATTTATTAGCTTAAATTAATTAAGAAAAGTCCTTTAGTCCTTGGTTAGTTTTTTTAAGCATATTTATGATCACAAGTCAAACCAAACGGTTAGTTTAGTCACATGTAGGTATGCACAAGCAAATAATGCACAAGTAGTCAAGTAAGCACAATATGATGCAATGAGTTTTCCACCTAACCATGGCTCTAGTTCTCTAAAGTTCAGGATATGGGTTAGTCAAAGAGGGTCCATGGTTATGAGTCTAGATGCACCGCGCGGAAGCCATACCTTTGGAAGAGTTGGTGCGGGTGGATGGGACCCCGCGAGTTAAACTCGCTTCCACGGTTTGGTGAATTCAACAAACTCGGATGTACCTTTCGTTGCCAGGAGCGTTCGATTGGGTAGATGGAGTGTGAATTCCTAGAGGGTTATGGCCATATGTAGAACACATATGGGTTCAGAAAAAGGAAAAAACTCAATCAGGAAGTAAAACCGAGCAAACAGTACTAGAAACTAGTTGAAACAAGAAGGTAGACTTCTGGCTCGGTATTAGAAGAATTCAGCGCGAGATAACAGTGCCTGTCGCTCGACGAAAATTACAGCCGCCAGGCGACAGAGCCATCGCTTGGCGATGGCGCTGTTTTCTCGGCTCTAATTCCTACATGCCTCGGCAGCTTTCTGTTCTTGAATTTTCCAGTTTTTCGCAGCGTTATTTCGATTCTAGTTGTGAATGATATTTCCCTAATTTCCTACGTATAAAAATCCTATGTTTTTGACGCATTACGGATGTTCTTTCCAATGCGGACCTTTTTATGCATATGCCAATAATGTTAATTAAAATTACGCACATGAAATACTTAGAACTTTTCGAGTCCCATCCACTCATTCTAAATTATTGCCAAAATAAATTTAAGGAATTATAATAGAAATCCTCCCCAGTGGAGTCGCCAAAAAACTGTAGGGAATATTTCAAGCATCCCACACTTGAGCCCTACTGTGATCATACACTTAAGCATTATGGCGTCCAAAGGGAAGGAAGCTAGAGTAAAAGAGTCACCAACAAGTTTAGGAACTTGTAAACCGTTTACAGGGTGAAGGTTACACCCCTTCACGATTCATGAGATCGCTAACTCCACAGGTCTGGAACCATGACTGGATATTCGGGGATGAAGGTACAAATCCAACCTAAAAGAGATTGAACCTGCCCTAAAAATAGGCCTTTCTACTTTATTCTTCTCATATTCATGTGCGCTTTCTAACTAACATACAATTATTAGGTTAACCCTAAACCTGTTTATCTATGTTGGTTGAATATTAATGCACAAACAAAACTATTATTGGTGATCACTTGAATTATAATCATATTACCCTAAACAAGATTATTAATTATCTTATTAAGCGTGATTACAAGTACAAATTCCCTTTAAACATGCAAGAGAAGGCGTGATCAAGCAATAATAATAACAATATATATCAAGCAACATAATTATAATAATAACAACCATGTTAACAATAAATCATAATAATATTAGCAAGATCCTAGACATGATACTAACAAGATTAATAACAAACCCTAGCAAGTTACTAAACAATAAAAATCAAATCTTTATCCCTAACATGATATTAAGAAAGAATAGGAAGCATCATATAAACATACATGATAATAGAAATCTTAGTTATTACCCTAAACATGATACTAAGAAGCAATAAAGGCATCCTAACATGATATTAGGAATTAAAACAATCAAAGCATGCTTTTTATATCAAAACAACTATTAAATTACTTACTTGGATGCCTCGTATCTCTTTCTAATAACAAAATACACACGTTAGTAACTTCAAGGAAAATATAAACAATTAATCTAAATAATTGAAATAGGATTTGGGACCAAACCCTCAGAAATTATAAACCTTTCACGTCTTGGGCAAAGGCAAATTTGAACTTAGCTAGGTGTGTCTAGAACTAATGTATGCGATATGATGTATTTTGAAAAGGGCTAAGCTTAGAAAAAGAATAGAGAGAAGAAGCTTTAGCTTAAAGAGAGAAGAGAGATGATTGATGATTGTTGGTAGCTGGGAATAATGATTGTGAATGAATGAAAACGGGGGTCTAGGACCCTATTTATAGAAAAATAATCTGAAAACAAATCAAGTCCTATTCGGAATAATACTGGCATCTGTCGCTAGGCGTCAGACATCAACGTCAGGCGACAAGATTAGCGCAGGCGACGGATGTTTGCGCCTGGCGACGGACTCTGTCGTTTGACGCTAATTAAAAGATAAAACGCGCTTTGTACGCGGAATCCTCTTCTTAATATGATTAAGCAGCAGATTCCGTGTTTATCAAATTAAAATCAGGTTTATCATAAAACACTTATTTTATTCCAAATAAAACTCTTTAAAATATAATTATCAATCCTAATACTATTAGAATTTAAAAGAACCTTCTAAATTATTCCAGAAGATCAATCCTAATAACTTTAGGAATAATAATTAATAGGCTCTCCTCTAGATCATTGGGCCACATATAAAATTCATTTTGGGCCAAATTTAATTTAATCCATAACTTCCTCATTATTCATCGAAATTGGGCTTATAATGTATCTTTGAAAAGCTCTTTTCGAGCCCAATCCAACTACACTATTATTGGACCCTTATCATGGACCAAACTAATATGGACTGACTATTTTATTAAATAGAGTGTAAGAAGAAATATTTTCAAAAACAGAAAGAGGGATATTTTAATTAAAACAACCACATCACTAAACTGTTCACACTTTCACTTCGTTCGATAATTAAATAACGTGAAAGGTATTCATCACTGGGTTCGGTTTTAGGGAGACACATTTGGGGGTCTACAGGGGGTCAGCCTTAGATCCTAAAAACTCATCAACAGACTCAAACTCGGACTCGGACCCAGACGTTTCAGATTTATCAAACATAGGGCCTTCGCTAGTAGTCACTTCCAGCTTTTCTCCACTCGGCGTAGTGATCTTCATCGTCTTGCGCCATCCCTTTTGAACACCATCAGCTGGGATAATTAACTCAGAGGGGTCGAAATCGTTACTTGACATGACAACTTGAATGAGCTCAGAATTGTCATTGTCAACGAGCTTAGATTCATTCTTTTCTAGCCCGAAAATAAGATTAATATTCATATCATTAGAGTTTGGATTAATTGGTTTCTCAGCTGTCAAGAACTTATCGCCTTCGTCGATAAAATCACAATCCATGAACACCTCGACATCTGGCTCACGTTTCCCACTATGGATGAAAGGCTCGGGAAATTCATAGCATGGGAAATATTCTCCTTCTTTGATGTAATGTCCATTGAGAGTGATCCATGGCCATTTCTGTTTTCATGGTTCAAGCATTGTTATGAGCTTTCATCTTCAAGAGATCTTGCTTCATATCTTCCTTCGTTGGCTTGAATCCCAAGCCAAAGGTGTCTTTCTTGGGTGCACCAGGGTGGCCCCAAAGTTCAGCTATTTTCTTCTTAAGCCCAAGGGTCATTCTAGGGAAATGCCCTTGCTTCTTCATAATTGCATTTATGTTGGTATTCCAATAGGGATCAAAGTCAAGATGACACTTCTCTTCTTCTTCGATCATGAGAACGTCTTCTAGAGAGAAACCCTAGAGATCTTCATCTTCTTCATCGTGTTCGACATGTACGATGGGAGTATCAATGACTTGAATACGCATAGGAGAGGCATCAATGGTGATTGGAACCCCTCCAACTATGGCCTTGACTTTCTGGTGCAGCGATGATGGGACCGCCTTTAGCTCATGAAGACAAGGACGACCTAACAACAGATTGAAAGAAGCCTTAATGTCCACCACCTGAAACTTGGTGCGACGTTCAATGGCTCTAGTAGTTACGTTTAACATGATAGTACCCACAGCCTAACGGCGGGTAATATCATAAGCACGAATCCCTTGAGTAGAGGGAATCATTTCATCATCTTTTATGTCCAGCTTCTTCGCAGTGCTTAGTGGGCATACATTGAGTGCCGAGCCATTATCAACTAGGCTCATGGGAACATTCATCTACCTACACACCATAGTAATGTGTAAGGCCTTGTTATGTTAATCCCCTTCCGGGGGCAAATTCTTATCAGAAAAGGAAATCAGATTGTTAGTACTCGGCAATTCAGTAGTGAGAAAGCTGACTAGCCCTTGAGGAGTCATGTCACTATCAACCCCTATCTTCACAAGAGCATTCATTACAGCCTTTCGATGCTCGTGGGAGGTAGCCAAAAGCTTCCAAACATTCATTTCCACCTTAGTTTTTTGCAGTTGCTTAATCACATCGTTGCTTACAGGGTAGATGGGATCAACTATTGGTTGTGCTTGCGGTGGAGGTGGACTAGGTTGCTATAACCTTCCATTCCTAGTGAGAACATTGACTTCAAGGTCCCCCCCAAACATTTTCGCTATCTTCATGGTTGACAGCGCCAAGAGTTGAACCGAATATATCTTTGAGATAGACGTCTTCGTCATCACTATTCCGAATTCCATTAACTTCCTCATAGCTTGAAACAAAAATAACTTCTAATAGAGGTTCATCCATAGATTGGATGGGTAGTGACGGATCAAAGGAGATTTCATCTCCTGTGATAGCCAAAGAATCAGAAAGAGGACCTGTTTGAATATGGGCTTTTTGCCCCCTAGAGGAACAAGAAGCTGATTAGCATCAATCAAGTCTTTGATTGCATCCTTTAACTTCCAACATTTCTCAGTAGTATGACCTTTGCCTTGGTGAATCTTGCAATGAGCATTGGGGTCATAGCTATTAGTTCTGCTCTCTGGTCTGGGTTCTGGAAATGGCCCAATAGGCATGATCAATCCTTGACTATACAGGTGGTCAAAAGAAGCGTCATAGCTCATTCCCAAAGGTGTTTAAACCATCCTTTGCCTTTGGAATATCTGAGTGGGAGCATTAAGAGCCAACACATCATTGAGGTTAATGTTGTTGGTAGCATTATTGGGCTTAGAAAACGAAGAAGGTCAAGGACTGTCGTTCTTCTTGTTTCTCCAAGTGTTGTTGTTGTTATTATTACTACCAGCGGTCTTCATCAACTTCTCCTCAATATTGATCCCAATATCGTACACAGCTTCAAAAGTGTTCAAAGGCATAAACTTCAAATGTTGTTTTTACTTATGGGTCAGATTCTAAATGAAGATACAAACCATCTCCTTCTTTTTGGGAGGATCCACCAAGAGTGAAGCTGTTTCCCTCCACCTGTTCAGATATGTAGTGAAGCCTTCATTCTATTTCTGTTTGAGAATGGAGAGTTCACGTTCAGAAGTCTTAGCTTGGATGTTACACTTGTAACGACTCATAAAGCTTTCAGTAACATCCTCCCAAGTCGCAGTATGCTTGGAGTCCAAAGAGTAAAACCACTGTTGACAAGCTTGCTCCAAGGAAAGAGGGAACACATTAGGGAAGAGTGCTACATCTAATCTTTAAGAACCATAGTTGCAGAAAATGCCTTCAAGTGAAACATCGGGTTATCAGTAGGCTTAAAATTTGGGATGTAAGCAGTAGAAAACTTCTCGGGAAGCTTGTCCTTGACATTTAGAGAAGTGGCAGGTTGCTCCACATAGGTGAAGTCTTCAGAAATCTTACTCACTTGTTCTTTGATCTTGTCCATTGCAGCCACAGTAACATTATTTTGTTCCATGGTGGAGACTTTGGTAGTGAGCGTTTGCACCACAGCAGCGAGTGCTTCAATGGTCTTGTTAAGGTTCTTGACGTCTTCCTTACTGGCCATTGGAATGAACTCAAAATGGACCGGAGACGAAGATGGATTCTGTGGAGATGATTGTGCAGGTTTCCTTGTACGCCTCTTAGGTTTAAGAGGTTGTTGAGGTAATGATTCGAACCGTAACAATCTACCTTTGCTTCTCGACAAAGTGCTGCGATATTAAAAATAAATGCACCTTTAATGACTAGACTTAACCTTGACCCATCCGGAAAAGAAAAAAGGCAAGAAATTTTTCGAAATTTTTTTTAAAAAAGAAAGTAAAAGTATGTATAGGAGGATACCATCTGACTTACTCCCTAAAAAGAATGGAAAAAAGACAAGACCTTCCTAATGTACGATCATGAACGAAACGGTGCACGACTCAAGAAAAAGTGTGTGAACTCGACATGACATGTGAGTGTTTAAGTGAGGTTATGGGCGCATGTTATAATCGTACGGCTAGACATGGTACTAAACCGGACATATGAACCACATAAGTATGCACAAAAACCAAAAAAAGACTTACAGAGGACTTTTCCTGGGCACTGTGTCACGGTGCTAACTGTCGTGAGACGATGCTCCATACCGTCAGATGGTACAAGGCGCTGGGTCACGGCACTACACACCGTGGCGCGGCATTTCTGCCGTGACATGGTGCACAGTTCCAGGGTCCAGTGCTGTTATTTTTCCAGATTTTAGCCGATTTAAGTCCGTATTAAATTCTATGTGAAATAAAAACCCTCGGTCATAGGTTAGTCCAAAAACAACATGAACAAACACATATGGGGTTAGCATCAAATAAACCACATAGCACTTAGTCACGATGATAAGAAAAAAAGTTCGCAACCTAAGGTCAAGATCTGTGTTCAACTATGGCCAAGCTTTTGGTGTCAAACGGTACCATGGTTAAGAGTTTGGACGTGTTGGCAAGGCAGATATTTCCTGCGACGCGGTATAATGTCCTGTGACACGGCAGGCTCTGCCGTGGCGCGGCAGTTAGGAAATCTGACTGGTGCCCCTATTTTCTTCGTTCACGACCAGGTTATCCAATTTTTCATACGGGACATACCTGAATACGACGTTAAAACGTCTATGCTATGCAAAAATGCCAAATTAATCACAAGAATACTTTTCAAGAATCTTTCAAGTCTCATCCACTCATCTTAATTAAATACCGATCACTCAAATCGATAAATAACCAAGAATCTTCCGCTGTGGAGTCGCCAAATTGTAGGCGTCGTTTGAAGCGCACCTACGTTAAGCATGTGTGAATATGCTTGGCACTCATAGGAAGTAGGAATTAACGTATACGATTAGGGACAAGTAAAGTAGGGAGCCGCCAACAAGTTTTTAAGGAACTTATAAACCGTTCACGGATCATTTAAGGCAAACACGATAAAGGGACAACGATAGGCAACAACGATTGACCCGTAAAGGTTTCACCCCATTCGTAACCCATGAGATTACTAACTCCATATGGTTCGGAACCACTAAAGGAGGATCAAGGATGACCGTACGAAGTGAGTCATGGAGTCATATTCGCCCGTATTGGCCTCTACTCGATTCTTATAGTGAAAGGTAATCCCTGCGATCTCAAAGGCATGCAAACAAAGATTCAATTCGCTCCAAACTATTATTAGGCTAAATTGGTTGAATATTAATGCAACATATAATTCTAAAATTTTTTATCATTTGATTAAATAACAAGATTAAAAAGGAACCTAAACCGGTTGTCTAAATTATCTTATTAGGAGTTATATTCAATTACATATTCCCTTTAAACATGCAATATGATGATCATAAAATATAGTAAAATAAACATTAATATTGGAAGCAATTTAACAATAATCCAACAATTAATGTATGACAAACATGATAAAAATCGTTAGAAAAATAATAGAAATAAAAGGAACATGATTCCTTACTTTGATTTATAAGGAAAATGATAGAGGAAACACAGAACCCTAAAAAGATAAAACCCTAAATTTGGGTGTCGTGCCACGTCGGGGGTTTGCCGCGACACGGCAAAGTCTGCCTTGACACGAGACATTATACCACGTCGCGGGAAATATCTGCCCTAAAAAAGATAAAACGCATTTAGGTTTTACGCAGAGAAAACACGGGAAATTCCCGTGTCACGGCATTTGTACCGTGACACGCAGAATATGCCGCGACGCGGAAAATTCCACCTTGGCGCGGCACGTGATGGCGTGAAACGGTTGACATTTTTCCACTTTTGCGTCTAAATTTATTTTAAACCTAATTACGCTCAGCATTTTTAAGTGCCCTTTTATAATTTCGGGCTATTTAGGTTTATTATTCATTAATTAGGCTAAATTAATAAATAATATGAAATGAATAAAAAGGGTTCGGGCCAAAATATAAATTGGACTATGCTTTGACTTAACATTAGGACTAATCCGTTGACTGAGTTTGATTGAACATGGATTTTAAGCACTCCCAGGATTAAATACTCAACCCGACCAATAATGGCGGTGAAAGACTGTTCATCATCGGGTTCGGTTTCGAGGAGACATTTTTAGGTTTCTACAACAAGCAAGAAGAGGAGCTTAACAAGATTGAGGAGGAAAAGAAAGCTAAGGGCAAAGCAAATGTGGAGGGGAGTGAAGATGAAGAGGATGATGAGAGTGATGAAAGTGAAGTCGATGAGTAATAGGGGTTGTTTTAGTATAATTGTATCCTATGCCTAACTACTAAGTATGTTTTTTTTAGAGAGAGTTACTAACTAGTGCCTAGTATGGTGTTGGTTGTTGATTCAAAAGATTATTGTGTTTTATTTATTAATTTATTATTGTTGATATAATATGTAGTTATTAACGAAGTGAAATGAATGGTTGGGCTTTAATTATTAAATTAATCTTGAATTTCATTATTTCAATAGCCACAATAATGTTTCTTTTTAATTTATTACAAATATAAGAATTTTATCCTTATATTCCTTAAGTTTTTTTAATCTAATATCCAGTTAATTTGATCCTATATTCCCAAAGTTTTTTTAATCTAATATCTCAAATTTTTTGATGTGCTAACATCAGTATAATTCTACAAGATAATTTTGATTACTCTTTCGAAGATCAAGTCTTATACACTTACTATTGAATGTGAACAACTATAAGAATGTGAACAACTATAAGAAAAGTTAATCACGATGAAGTGAAGAAATTAGTATTGGTACTTTTGCAACTACTATGTACTACAACTAATAATAAATGAAACAAATTTAAATGAATTGAACTAAGTTGAATTAAACTGAAAATAAGTCCACAAAAATATGACCTTATTGTACCAACACAGTCAAGTAATTGTACTAAGTGATTCCTTGCGGATTTTTACGCCTTAAAAATATACGTGTAGTATAAGTGTATAACATAATTAAACACATAATTACTATGAGTAGTATGTTATAAACCCATACATTTAAGTTTTTTAAATTTTTTTTTTTTTTGGTTTTTTGGAAGCTAAGGGATATACACAGATCTGGATTCGGACTTTAGGATTCAAACACTTGAGACAACTACACTAACAACTACTCCATCAAGACTTTCTTATACTACATACACTATTTTTGAGCGGTCACGCATGTTGTACTCCCTAAGCCCCGGCCTTGGATGTAAATCTTCTTAAGTTTATTAATGATTCTAAACTCATATATATATTTTTAATTTGATTATATAATATTGATTCTAAACTCCTACTATACTCAATACATACTCAGCTTGTGAACAAAACGTTTCCTTAATGATATTAAAGGTAACAATGCAATATTTTTCTCATCTTTATTTAACCAATGCAATATCAAGAATAAATATCCTAATTCCTAACTACTACTCTACTTAAGTAATAGGTATTACTGTATTTGTGATACAGGAAAAGTTATGAATCATGTACTTCTCAAATGACTTCTTAAATACATATATCAAGTAATCAGAGACCCAAATATGAGATTATGTGAATGTAATCGACATGTATGGATCGATGATTGAATCAATATATTGTTCGTCTTATTCCAAACAGTTTACAACCATAAATTGAAAAAATAGTTAAACCAAAAGAGATAAAATATAAGAGATGCAAAACTAATTAGCTTCAATACGTACACTAATTGTTATACTCCCTCTGTCGCTATACAATTTTTAAGGAATTTGGTGCAAAAAAATGGATTGTACATATGTAATATGAAGCGTCATTTATGCAGGAAAAAATAATAATAACAATAAAAACAATTACTACTACTACTATAATAACAATAACAATAAAAACAATAATGACACATTTGCAAATTGATGTGGATTTTTTTTAAACCCAAACCAATATACAAATAAAAAAATAAAAAAATAAATAAATAAATAAAAAAGATTATTAGTTGTTAAATAGATACTATTTCTCTTACTGTATTAAATATGAAGTAGTTACAAGAAGAATCAAGCAGAAATATCATAATGATGGAAGATAAATTATAGTTTTCTTCCTTGTAATCCTTAATCTCATAGCCATAATACTTTGTCAAATGATATGCAATAGAGCTGTCAGGTTCCCCATACTCTTTAACCTCCTACAACAATAGACAAAATCTTTAGAAGTCTTCATTTTTCATACAAAACTAAAGTGAATTATAAAATCATAATGAGCATATATAGCAAAGCTAACAAACCTTCATATAAGACTTGAAGAGATCCTCACACTTCTTACGACTTTATTTCCATAATAAGACTTGGCTACGAACCACTCCGTAACTGCACTAGTCCCAAAGCTCTTTGTTCAGAAAATAAGTTCTTCTTGTATTGACATGCCACTCTGTTGCTTTCCCAGGGAGGCTAAAAGCTCTTCAACACTTGATAAACCCCGTAAACGACAACTTGTTTAAGCATGTCATGATGATCTAAAAGAAATAACATAACATTCACATTATTATTATTATTATTATTATTATTTATTTATTTATTTCTTTGCACATTTAAATCATTTTTCCGATAAAAATATGGCTTTAAATAGAGAAGAATGGAGGGAGAGAATTTATGATAAAGAATTCTATATTCTTTATATTGACACATTTCTGGCTGACCCCAAATTATTTTGGGATTAAGACTTTGTTGTTGTAGTTGTAGTATTTATATTATTTTTTTGAAGTTGGCAACAAGAGCAATTGTGATCATCTCCTTCCAATAGACTTTCATCATCATACAAGGAAGAAGATTGCTCCCCAAGCATTTTTGTTAGTCTAACAGTAATTAGTGTATTTTATGTCATGGCCTCTTCCTTATAATAATGCTTGTAATGCAGTACTTGTATTTAAGATGTTGTTTCTAATTGTAGTACAGTTAGGCCTTGTTTTAATTCAGTCAAATTATGTCCTAAGGATACTTGAGCTTCCAAGCATGATCATAAAATAATAAGAGCACCCATATATATAGTTGAGCCCCATGATTTATAAAATATGATACATAAAGGAGAAACAATGGAAAAAATTTCAACTTATAGTAACCTGGTCCTCCAAGCTTTAATGTTGTTTTAAGGCCAAGTAAAGTAACGTGAGAAAGGGCATTCATTGAAAGGAAGAGTATGACGATTGAAAAATACATGATATAGGATAAAACAAGAGTACAATACATGATTGAGCGAAAAGAAAGATTGGGACAATATTCTGAAAAATTGTGACATAATTGAGCAATAAAAACAAGGAAAAATTGAAAACAATAATCCTACGCACCTTTAGGTGGTGTTCCCAAAATAGTCCCACATTTACTTAACTTCAAAATAATCCTACCTTTAACTTCAATTTTAATAAAACAAGTCTTTGCCTATTGCTAAGCTATGGTAACCGATATATATATATACCCAAAATAGTCCCACATTTACTTAACTTCAAAATAATCTTACCTTTAACTTCAATTTTAATAAAACAAGCCTTTGCCTATTGCTAAGCTATGGTAACCGATATATATATATATAAAGTATATTTTAGCACTTGTCAAGTTTTCATTGGTTTGGATATTTATTTTTCTTAAAAAGCTTAAAACTATAAAATATAATCAATATCTTTGCAGCTCACATCTTTCGTAATTGTACAACACCACTCGCCCTCATCCAAAAATTCAACCCCTGCCACCAAACCTTCCTACCCCAACATCACAACATCTTTGTATGATTGTACCTAACCAATGCAACTTCTAATAGATCTATGTTTCTCGCCCTAGCACCATTCAATCATATCAGCTAAGAATGATTAACGTGTTTAACTATAAAAATTAAGGTTGAAAATTAGGACAAAAAAAAGATGCTCCAAGTAGTCTAATCCTGAAAACATGGGAAGAGATTTCGAATGGTTAATAATTTGGAATCAAATTATAAACCATTCCATAAAACAACTTAATTCTGCTAAGTTGAACTTGTGTAGTTAAAAACATAAAATTGTAATTAAATCACTAAAAAGTTTTGTTTATTTAATTAAACCAGAAAAAAATTGATATTTTTAAGGGGAGTTAACCTTTGCAACTCTTGACATTGAAATCCTACCACCATTGATACTACCAAGCAACACCACGCAAAACCCACAAATTGATCCATATCAAGGGGCGCACTAAAGTAGCTAGAACAAGAAGCCCAATCCATGCCATTCGAGATTTTGTATCATGAATAATGATGTTGATGATATTCATCATTGGCAGCACATATGGAAAACATATTTAATTGCAATAAAATGGTGATAATGTGGAGTAGATAAGAGAAAAAAGGGAGGTGTTTGGCACGGTGGTATGAGGGTGTTTGCAAGAAAGGTGAGGTGAGATAAAGGGATAGTGAGAGAAAATTAATTATTGAATTAGTTTTTATTTTTTAAAATGAATTTAACATACACAACATTTTCTAGGTAAACCGGCCTATTTTGAGAATATTAGATAGAAAGGTAGGATTATTCTTCAATTAATTGAATGTTGGATTATTTTGAAAATATGTAATGAATCAATATTATTAGTAGAACAAGGGTACTCTAGGTATTTTATAATAATTTAGATACTAGGATTTAGTAGAAGTTTCTAGAGTTTCTTAGGGTTTAGTTATTTATAAATATAGCTAATGTGTTCCACATGAGCCAGATTCGAAAGTATATACCTGATGTGACACATGTGTTGCAATCGAAAACCATTGAGATGGATGAGAATTTGACCTATGAAGAAAGACCAATGAAGATTATGGATTCTAAAGTGAGATGTACAAGGAACAAGGATGTGAGGATTGTGAAAGTATTACGGTTGAACTAGAAAACCGAGGAGGCTACACGGGAAGTTGAGGATGATATGAGGAAACGTTACCCAAAACTGTTTGCCTAAGGTTAATGGTAGAGTTATGGGGCATAACTCCTTTTAAGGGGGGTAGAGGACGATAGAGTTTCGCGCATTTGCTTTTCGAGTCATTTTTGAGTAATTTTGAGTCTTTCTTGAGTTGGTTAGAGTCTTGAGTCAAGTTAGGATGTGCATGAATCAATAATTTAAAATGATTTTTCGTATCTTTTTTGGTTAAGTTTCAGGAAGAAATTTCTTTTAAGGGGAGTAAACTGTAATATCCTGTATTTTGATACGTATTTTCTAATTAATTAATTAATTATTTTCTAAAAAGGGTATTTTAGTATTTTATTTTACTATTTAGATTTTGAAGCCAAAATGTTATTTGAATTTTAGCGCCAAAAGTATTTTAAAACTTAATTATTATTTTTGGATTTTTGATAAGATTTATTATCCATTTATTTTATTATTATAACCGGATTATTTATATATATTTTGGATATTTTAATTAAGCAAAAATTATATTTAAATATTTAATCACAAGGCCCAAAAATTCATAATGGTTTAGCTATGATTTTCGGATTTTCCTAGTGTTGGAAAATCTGATTTTCTTTGTTAGTTTAATTAGTGAATAATTGGTATTCTCCTAATTAATTATTTTATACAATATATATTATAAACACAATCATCTTTAATTTCCTAAATCTAGCAAAATAACTCCCTAAATAATACTAATGTGGTCCGAAATTTTGAGCTATTGTCGCTCAAATTTCGGCCACCATGGTTGGATTTTGGGTGATTTTTTTTTTTTTGTAATTTGTGTTTTAAATTATCTCCCTTAAATCTATTATTTTTCCTTAATTCTTATTTCTTATCTCCTAAATATTTGATCATCTTATTTTCCTATCTTATTTTATCCTTGATTATTCCCCAAGCAAAGCCCTTTTTTTATATTATTTTTCATGACAACATACTTTCCATAAATTAATCACTACTACAAAATCTAGAATAAGAAACGCATAATACAAAACGGTTATCTTGGATAGGCGTTCTCCATAACCTTATGGAACGCTTTTCTCTTACAACCGTTTTAGCGGTTCTTTTTAATTTTTACTCATATAAATATTTTTTTATATTCAAAATTTAAATAGATAGAGAACAGTGTTCTTTGACAGCCGTTTCGTATCTAGTCCGACCATTCCAATCAATTGTAGTATGTTTTTATATTCTTTTAACATGTAAAAAAAAAATTTAAAGGAAAAAAAATTAAAAACTTATCCCTACTATTCTTTCAACCGCCTCCTCTTCATTTCTTATTCCTTGTGGGTTTTTTCTTCGGCCCATTGTACGCCGTCAACCTTGTTTATCGCGAATAGATCTGATGAATTTTTTTTTTGGTACATAATTTTCTCCATCTATCTCCTCTTGTATAATCTCCTACCCCAACCTAAAATTAAGAAGCATTATTTATCTCTTACTCCAATTTAAAATAAAGAAACATTTTTTCGGCTTTGTTTAATCTCAATCAATTCAGGTTTGTCATATTGTTATTTTTTCTACTAACTTTGATATTTACTAATTGTAGATCAAAGATATGATGTATTATTCTACTCTGTACAAATCATAATTTGTTTTTAGTTTATGTATGAATTAATTTAGTTCAATATTTGATGATTATATTTTTCGATGCGATTTAAGTATCTTACTTTTAAATTCTCCAATTGTAAAGTTGGAGGCCGAATTGAACTTTAAATTTTGAGGTATATATGGTGGAAGAGATTATGGTTATATAATTGTATGTAATATAATAGAGAAAATTTTATGGATTTCAATGGAATCATAGTTTTCGAGGTTGGAGATGCGAGAGATGGACTTGAGTTGCTCTTATAATTGTTTGCCAATTGTTTCTTAAGTTTATTTTCCCCTTTGCAAATTCCTCGTAGTCTTATATATTATTGAATTTTTTCTAAAATTTTATAATTTAAAATGTTCGTTGTAGTTTATTTTCATTGTAATTTAATTTAGTCAAATCATAAATTAACTTATACATATTCTTTTGTTTGTTTTGCAGATTTATATGTATCAAAGATATAAAATGCAAACATAGATAATCAAATTTGTTTCACAAAGAAGGGCAATTATTTTCTTTCTTCCTCCTGTTCAGTAGAAATAGTTCTTCATTTTCATGCTCAAGCTTTGTAATTTTTGGTTTAACTTTTTATTTATTTAAAGCTTTGTAATTATTCGTTTAGCTTTTCTTTTTTTATTTGAAGTTTAAATCCTATTTTACTGTATTTCCTACTTAATATAATAGTGTGTAAATCTTTAGAAAAGATATTTGTCGAGATTTTGTAAGTGTTTCGTAATTTATTTATTTTTTTTATTAAAAAAAAAAGGGAATAGAGAACTGTTAGCCTACATAACAGTTCTCTTTGGTAAAGGTAAATAGAACAGTTAGGTGGAATAACCGTTGTATTTTCCTTCATTATCTTTTGATTTAAGGAAAGGAAAAGAGAACGGTTGTCCTATGGAACCGTTCTCTATTCCTTGGGCATACAAATCGCCTCTTCAACCCGTTCTATAAACTTTACACATCTTTTAGCAGGAGGTCGGTCCTCAAGCGTTCTATAAAGCCTATTTTAACCGTTCTCTAATGCCTTTTTTGTAGTAGTGAATTATTCCTTCATCACCTTAATATCAAACTTTTCATAATTCTTAAGCTCTCTTCTCCAAGTAATTTCCTTAATTCTTTTTACCAATTATTCTTCTTACATTCTCCTACCATAATTCTTGCATGAGTTAGCCTATAAATACCCATTGATTCATGGCTAAACACTAACACCAAATTCTCTAATTCTCTCTTAATTTCTCTCTAATTCTCTTCTCCTTTTCTCACCTTATCTTGCACTAAACACCATGACTACCACCCTCCACTAGCGACTGCCACCTGCCGCTGACCACCACCGCCGATCACAGGCCTGGCAGCCGCGAGCTGCCGCCCTTGGCGCCACCTCTTTTCTCCTTTTTCCTTGGTTTTCTACCTCTTCTTCTTCTCTTCTTTTATTTAATTAATTGTTATTATTATGGAGGATTTATAAAATTATTATGATCATTTTTAATTAAATACAATTAGATTTTTATTCAAGTTTATGAAAAATAATTTGAAAGGTTCATATACATATAGAGTTGGGGGTTTTTATTTATTTGTTGTGATTACTTGTTAACCTTATATTAATTAAGGTTATATTTATTTCTACGGAGTGTTTGATCAAAGTTCTTGAAGTTCCTTTTTGTGTTGCTAGCAAGGATCAAAGTTACGTTTAGGTGGCTAGATACCTTTGGAAGTGATTGGTTTGAATAACATGTTTATATGATTTTTATGATGATTAAATTAAATTGAATTGAATTATGATTTATGAAATAAAAGCATGTTTAAATAATTGGGTTTGATAACTAAATTGGAGGATTGATTTTTATATCATGTTTTGAATGGTTAAAATTATTTATCATGATTAAAAGGTTTGATTTTAAAAGCATGTTGAATTAAATAAAAAGGAGTTTTGAATTGTTTATTAGAGTTATTGATTTAAAAAGGATTTATTAAATTATTATTAAATCTTTACATGCACGTTAGTTGATAGTAATCCCGCTATGCGGATTTGGTTGATAAGATTATGGGCTTTGTATGACCTAGTCTTTTCTCAAGAATAGCCTTGCAATATAAGGAGACTAGCTTGGGGGTGTGCACACTTGGGTGAGGAATTTGATTTAAAAAGAGGAATAGGTTTTATCAATCACTAATTTATATCATTGAATTATTGGAATTGGTTTGGAATTGTGAGTTTGGAATTATTGGATTGGCACTGGCATTGGTTTAATTTTAAAAGCATGTTTGCAAATAAATTGAGTTTACTTATCTTGCACTTATTTTACTTAACATATTTTGGTAATCCATATTTTTTATTTATTTTGGTTTGCCCTGTTTACTTTAATGGTAGGCAGTGTTGACTATTTTCAAGTGGAGCAATAATTGAGCATATGAGAATCTTGGGATGTTCTTCACTTAGAATTAAGAACTTTGGTCTTTGTCTTTATGAATACTCATGACAATAATGGTTTCTATTTATAGTTATAACTAATAAAGAAAGATTTTGAGTTCTCACTGCAAATTATTGATTTTGGTTAGTAGTTTTGGTAGCCTTTCGTAATCAAGCGGTGGTAATATGCCTAAATCTATCTCTACAATATAATTATACGTATTATACTGGTATTTCTGTAGAGGGAGATTTGGGGGTGTTACATTAATAATTAGATTTAGGTTTGATATGATTTTTATTCAAGTGATTACCAATAGTAGATTTGATTGTGCATTAATAATCCACCAACGTAGATAAAACAAGTTTAGGATTAACTTAATGTGTGTACGTTGATCGAAAAACGTTCATGAATATCTAAGAATTAAGTAGAGGCCTATTATAACACTACTACATTTTTTATCAAATGCCACGGCCTAATAAAGGCTAATACAACGGTAATTTAATTGTCGTTGCAATAGAGTAGGCTAATGTGACGGATTCAGCATTAATGTTGTAAGAGGTAGAGCTATTACAACGGCTCTAATGAACCGTTGCATCAGCCTAAATATATCAATAAAAAGGAAAGCTGTTGCAACGGTAAGTGATTATGTAATGGAAAAAGTAGCAGGCGCGCCGAAAATTTCAGCTTCCCTCTACTTTTTTTGCCTAAATATTTTGAACCCTTACACTATTCCAAGGGCAAAAAATAAGGAAAAAAAATAGAGAATCAAAAGAAATATTTCCCCCAATTCTCATACTATCATTTTCTCCATTTTCGTTCAATTAAGTAGACTAAGCTATTTCCCCCAATTCTCCATTTTCTCCATTTCTCCATTTCCCTCAATTCTCCATTTCCCCCAATTCTCCATTTTCTCACATCAATTAAGCTATTTTAATTAAGCAATTTCAAAAACTTCAAATTCTCAATTTTCCCCAAATCTCCATTTTTGAGGCCATAAATTACTCAAAAATTCTAAGAGGAAAATTACTTATAATTTCTTGAAAATTCTAAGAGGAAAACTTAGCGAAGTAGACGAAGGCAGAACTCAAGAGGTGGCTGGTTGTTCGAACTTCAGGTGACGTCTGGTTGCTCAAGAGGCGGCGTAAATTAATTGGAGAAGTTCCATTTTCATCTTGCATGTCCCTTCCTTGTGGCTGATATCTCGAATTTGAGTTCAAGGTATACAACGATTTTTCATTTATGAAATTTCTTAATTGAAATTTTTGTTGTTGCATTTTGATAAATTAAATTTTAAATTTTTACTGCTGTCTCTGGGAATTTGTATTTGAGGCCATGGAATATGGAATTACTTTATCTTTGAGTTCGAATTTTAGGGTTTTTTTCCTCAAATTTTACTGTGAAAATGCTATATATTGTTGGGCTATGTTTGGTTGAATTTGTAGTTGTTTTTGCTCAAATTATATGGGGAAAAAATGCTGTGATTTTCTGGTGTATATTGTGCTCGAAATTTGGGGTGTTTTTGCTCGAATTTAATGGGTTTCTTTTAGCAGTATTGAATTTTTTTGTTTTGTTTTTTTTTAAATTTTTTTTTTATTATTATTGAAACTTAGTAGTACTGAATATTGTTGGTTTTTGGGGGAATTTCATATAAATGCAATTATTTAGTTTTTTGTATTTACGAATTATATTTTCGAATCTTGTTTTTTTGAGTGTTGTTGTGATTTTACATAGCCTTTGTAAACCGTGTGTCTTGTATTATTTAGTTCTTTAGAGAGGAGGGAATGTGGGTGTCAAGGGAGTCCAATGTGGGTGTCAAGGGAGTCCATCTGCCTCAAACATTTTACTGAGTGGTTCTCATAGAGCACTATTTACCGTAATATCTGTGAAGTTAGCTGTGAATAGATAAGTGAATAGATAAGCTAATATGAATTGGTACTTATCAAAGGGCATTGTCTAGAATATATTCTAGTTATATTACTCTATTACTACTAGTGTAGACTTTATGTTACTCTAAGTTTATTGAATTTAAAGGGCAATATAAAGTCTACTTATCTTGCTACGTCTACTGCAATGAAAAGCCAGGACTACTTGTTGAATCTTCATGAATATTGTTTTTTAGTGAAATCGATAACACAATCAGGGTATATAGCAAAAGTTCTGTTAATTAAGGGACAAGATAAAGAGAATCGTTCATGATTAGTTATCGATTTGTTTTATTTTATTTTCTTTTAGAGGTAGTTGAATCAGTAATTAGTCTGCATGATCTCTACGTTACTGAGTCTTGATTCTGCATTATTTTATACATTTTTCAGTTCTGCATTCCTAAGGAAAGTTTGTGAGAATGTTCTAGCTGATTGGTTGTATCCCTAAGTTATTCTCCATGAGTTTGTGGCCTATTTATGGCGTTGCCAAACTTTCTTGCACTTTATAAATAGCTGCAATTTTTTGAGTACTTGAATCTTATTTTAATGTTAGCTTATCTGTCACTTGAACTGTTAATGTCCAGAGTTTGCTGCTAATCATACAAATGAAGTGTCAATGAAATTGAGCAGTCCTCATTCCCCTAGTTTAATCATACAAAGGAAGTGTCACTAATTGACAGGTTTCATTGGGAACATGGTTTATGAATAATTGGAGGGCATAAAATCAGTTGTGTAATTTAAAATTAAATGTTTAACAACTCCAAAAACAAATATGGGACATAGAGATTATACACAATGGTAATTTAGCAGAAGAATTTGGTTTCACAAAGAATATTCAACCGTAATTGGAAACTCCAACTAATGAGCTAACTTTCTTTCAACTAAATCTGATTTTGAGACCAGACTTTGACTTGTACACCTGAATAAGGAACTGATTTCAGGTCCGGTTTTTAATCTATTCTTGACCAAACTTGACTTATATCTTTCAAATCCACATTTAGGCTAATGTTCTTGCTCACTCCTAATTGTAACTTGTTTTTGCCTTTATAGATGTAAAAGCACGCTTCATTATCCATGGTAAATCTCTAACACATATCCCATGATTTTAATTCAAAAAAAGCATGAAAGTGTAGGTGGAAAGCAACCTAACATTTCCCCCTATGGTCTTAAACTACACCACCCATGCTAATTAATCTAGAAAAGCTTTTACCATAATCTATCTATATATATTGCTTAATAATGAAAGGTATCAATTTCTTTTAGACTTTTCAATTGATCATGTACATGAAGGACTCTTAAGTACCTTGTTTGTTGCTGGTTCTGATAATGAAAGGTTTTTTATAATGAAAGGTTTCTGTCAATTGCTGGTTAAGGTAGCTTTGTTTGTTGGAGTATATTGGTAATTTGTTGACGATTTATGATATATTTTTATTTTCAAATGAAATATATATTTATCATGTAAATGTATGTCTGAAAATGCTCTTGTGTATCACAACTCATGAGTCATGGCTACAATTTAAATTGTGGAGCAGAAGTTGATTTTTAGACTAGTCCTCTTTCTTCCTAATTGATTAAAGTGACTCTCTTAATTCTTAGTGAATTGATTAAATGTTTTTATTGTAAACATTAAGTAAAATAACCCTCTTAATTCTTACCCTAAGGTATGGATAGTGGAACTAAAGAGTGGTGGATGTTTGCGAAATGGAGTGATGAATATGAACGGGGAGTAGATGAATATGTACAAAAGGCTTTTGCTTCTAAGTCTCAAGGAAATCAAATTTGTTGTCCTTGTGAAAGTTGTCATTATCGTTTTTGGTGTCATGAAGGTGTTGTGAGAGATCACCTTATTTGTAATGGTTTTGTTCCACGAACGGATAAGTTATCAGAGTTAGGGATCAACTTTGAAAGGGAACAAACTGTTTTGGATAATGAAGAAGGGTCAACCCCAAATGATTTTAATGATGACATAGTAGAATTGTTGCATGATGCACGTGATGCTTTTAGAAAGGGGCCAAATGACGAGGCATAAAAGTTTTTTAAGTTAGTTGAAGAGGGCCAGGAAGAATTGTTCCCTGGTTGTAAAAATCATTTAAAACTTTCCTTCATGATCCGACTTTTTATTTTGAAGTGTGATCATAAGCTAACTAATGTTGCTTTTGGAGATATATTGGAGCTTATAAGGGAGGTGTTACCTGATGCAAAACTGCCAGCTTCTTTTAATGAAGCAAAAAGTGTTCTGAAAGTGTTGGGGTTGGATTACACTAAGATAGATGCATGCCTAAATGATTGCATGATATATTGGGAGGAGCATGAAAATGCAACAAGCTGCCATGTTTGTGAGACGCCAAGATGGAAATCAAATGACACAGAGAATGACATACAAAATGAAAATGGAAAAACCTATAGGATACCTCAAAAGATTCTTAGGTACTTTCAATTAAGAAAAGGCTTTAACGACTATTTTTGTGTCAAGAGACGGCGAAATACATGACTTGGCATGCTGATGGGCGTGAAAATGATCATCTTTTACATCATCCAGTTGATGGTCAAGATTGGAAGGAATTTAATTCTTTATACCCAAAGTTTGCTGATGACCCACACAATGTGAGGCTTGGGTTAGCCACAGATGGATTTAGCCCATTCAATTCAATGAGCATTGTCCATAGTTATGGCCAGTTATGTTGATTAATTATAACTTGCCTCCTTAGATGATTATGAAGCCTGAGTTTTTGATGCTAGCCTTACTAATTCTCGGCTCGTCTTCCCCTAGCAATGACATGGACATATATTTTCAGCCACTTATCAAGGACTTGAAGGATTGGTGGGAGTTTGGGTTGGAAACTTATGATGCTTCGACTAATCAAAGGTTTGACATGCATGTAGCATTGATGACTACCGTGAGAGATTTTCCGGGTTATGCAATGTTATTTGGGTGGAGCACAAAAGGATACTTGGCATGCCCTGAATGTCATTATGAAACAGATTCTGAGTGGTTGCCTTGTAGTGGTAAGACTGTGTATAGGGCAAACCGTAAATTTTTGGATCCATCTCACCCTTGGCGTCATGATAAGAGGAATTTTGAGGGAAAACTTGAGGAAAGATGTCAACCTATTCCATTGAATGGAATTGATATTTAGGATATGTTGCGTGATTTTCCAAATGCATTTGGAAAGAAGCAAAAGAAACCAAGGCGTGATGTGGATGATTCGAATCCGTGGAGAAAGATACCCATATTTTTTGAGTTACCATATTGGAAGCATAGCTCTAATCGCCATAATCTTGATGTAATGCATATTGAGAAAAATTTCTTTGATAATATCATTGGTACATTATTAGACATTTCTCTGAAGACCAAGGATGATGTGAGTGCTCGTCGAGATTTGGTAGAACTTAATTTGATGCCAGAGCTTCAACCAATTGAATTGGAAGATGGTAGTGAAGAATTTCCAAGATCTCTCTTTTGGATGTCATTGGAGCAAAAGCGTAAGTTCTGCCAGGTTATAAAAAATGCTAAGCTTCCTCAAGGTTATGCTTCTAACCTTAGTCGTTGTGTGCAAGTTGGAGAAAGGAAAATAGCAGGCTACAAAGTCATGATGCTCATTTTATGATGAATTATCTTCTTCTAATTGTTGTGAAGACAACATTACCCAAAGATGTTGCTAGTCCTTTGATAAGACTTTCTGCTTTTTTCAAAGGTATATGGAATAAAACTATTGATCCTCGAGATCTTGACAGATTGCAATCTGAGATAGTTGAAACTCTATGCCAACTTGAGAGGATTTTTCCACCTGCTTTTTTTGATATAATGGAACATTTACCCATACACTTGGTAGAACAAATTAAGTTGGGTGGACCTGTGAGTTCAAGGTGTATGTATGGAATTGAGAGGAATCTTCATGAAATGAAACAAGATGTTCGAAACAAGGCTCGCCCAGAAGGCTCAATGGCAGAAGGATACCAAGCTAAAGAATGTGTTGCTTTCATAGCTAGATTTTTGAAACGATCAAGCAAAGCCACACTTGAAGTTAATGAGTGTGGTACCTCAAAATCACTTTTCCCTAAGGTAGGACATCCTATCAAAGGAAAAGGAAGGACCTCAAAGAAAAAAAATCGTGGAAACATAATTGATCGTAATACATGGGAACAAGCACATCGTTATGTCTTGTTCAATTGTCATTGTGAGGAAGTTGAGAAATATATAAGGTAAGATTTGTAACCAAAATTTAGGTTTATTAATATTTTTTTTTAAATGTCTTTATTCTAACTCTAGTGCGTTAGTAAGATAAATTTTTTATTTTTTTTTACAGTGAGCACAAGATTTGTGTAAGTGCTAAAAGGAAAAGAAAATGGAATAGTGCTCAAGACCATAGCAAGGATTTCATGGATTGGTTTAGGGAGAAAGTTGATTTGGTTCTTAAAGATGGCCATGATAATATCCCGGACCATATTTTGTGGTTATCAAAAGGTCTCTCTCACGTTGCCAAAAAGTACATAGGTTACTCGGTTAACGGCTATAGATTTCATACCATGAAGTGAGATGCAAACTGCATAACTCAAAATAGTGGCGTCACTCTAACAGCCATTACACATAGCTTTACAAGCTCCAAAGATCAAAATCCTGTTGTGGGAAATGTTAATTATTATGGTTCAATAACTGAAATCATTGAGATATCCTATCATGGTCATTTCAGTGTTGTCTTATTTAGATGTCAATGGTTTCACTCAGAGAAGGATGATGATGAGCTTATTACGGTTAATATCAATAAGACCGTTTCTAAAGAAGAACCTTTTATCTTAACAACTCAAGCACATCAAGTGTTTTATGTGGAAGATTTGAATAGAGAAGGTTGGCATTATGCTGTTCAAATACCTCCTAGAGAGTTTTCAGATGGTATTGACATACATTATTTCAATACTTCACTAAATGTTATTTTACATACATAATTAACATATTTCCATCTTTTCTTACATTGCAATTTATTTCAGTTTATTATATTTTACATTGCAATTTATTTTAGTTTATTATATTTACAAACATAATTAACATACTTCCATTTTTTTTCCTGATGAAACGGAGTAGACCCAAAGTTCCTGCTTCCCAAAGTCATCTTACAGAATATGAGTTGCAACGGCTTCAAAAACTAAAATTCAATGCAGAGAGAATGGAAGCCCGAGGATCAGCATCTGTAGCTAATAAGATACTTGAAGAAAAAACAAAAGCCTTAATTTGTCCAAGTGTAAGGCAGAATAGTATACCAGAAAATGAAGATGATGACTCTATGTCGGAATATGATGGTGAAAATGAGGCTGAAACTGATGACATTATGGAAGCTGACAATGTCACTTCTGGAAAAAGAAAAGCTAGTAAGAAGGTATTCACTTCTATCTTGTCATTTATACACACAGTTTACATGTAATGCTATAGTTGCCTTTTGTTTTATAGGTTTCAAAGCAAGTAAAGAAATCATCACTTCGCCCTAAAACTATGGCTGATGTTGTGGAAGTGAATAGCCGTAAGAAGCATGCAGTTGATGAAGTTCAGAACATTCACTCAATTGAGGTTGCTAGTGTTCAAGATCAATGCATCCAAAAGAAGCAGCAATTTATCTCAGAAAAGAAGGGAACAAAACGAGCGTTCTGCTCTCCTGGTTCTATATCAGCATACCTCGAGTTCCGGAAAAGGCAAAAAGAAAATAATGATGGGTTTGTATCAAGTAATCAGTCTTTGAATAATTCTCTTACAAGAAAAGCAAGGAATATTGGCGTTGCATTTAATGAGAATAACAATGATGAAGCGGATGCACTAAATGAGAATGATGAAGCGGATGCACTAAATGAGAATGATGATGATGTTGGTAATGAATATGAGGGTGATCAAGACTTACAAGATGAAGTTATATTTCAGTTTGGAAGCGAAGGAATGCAAGGTGTTTGCAATCATTTTATGTAGTATTATTTATTTCAGCTTTTGTTAACATGTTAAAGTATAGTGAATTGTTTTTCTCTTATTATATTTGGATTTGTTTACTAAATGGGCTTAATTTTATGTCAAGATTTATGAAATATTGGAGTAAATTGTAAGTTGGATTCTGCCACTAGCTGCCCTAGTAATTAGCTGACCATATCCATGGTCGGTATTCGGAATCGAGTTGGTGGAAATTTGTTTTGCTTTGTTGTTAAAGCTGATATGTTTGTCTTCTATTTATTGAGGTTTGAAAAGCACTTGAAACTTGTTAGAGCACTCTGGTATATTTAGGATTGTAAGTAATTACATTGGTTATATACTTGACCTTGTAGTGGCCTTGTGCTTGTGCTTGTCTGCTGCACTTTAACGGTTATCTGCCTGACCTTGTAGTGGCCTCGGTATGTTGTTGTTGTTGGTCTGATGCTGCTGTTTCTTCTATCTTCTGCTATAAGTTTAAATGGTAGGTGGAGGTTCTGGGTTCATTGCAGAGAAAAGGGAAAAACATTGCTACTATTGCTTGCTTATTTTCTCTGTGATTTTGTTATTAATGTCAGTTGAAACAGCATTACTTGTCTGCACATGATAATATTTGTTCTGATCTTATGAGTAATCTAGTCTTAGAAACTTTGCAGGTCTTTTTATGTTATCTTTCTTCTGTCACTCTTCAGATGCGTGCTATAGCAGAAGGAGATACTGTAAAATTTTTGTTTTTTTTTTATTTCCTACAAGCGGTTTTCTGTGATAAAAGTCCAATGTGTTTGTGGTAGGTTGAAGAATGAGCATTTGGATGTTCAATGATTAAATTTGATTACTTTATTGAATAATATTGTGAAATTTAATAATTGACTGTTCTAGTAACATTTAGATTTTGTGATGCAAAGATATCTAGAATTCTAGTAAGCTAACATTTAGATTTTGTGATGCAAAAATATCTAGAATTCTAGATATCCTTTTCAAATCTGTCCAAACTATACATTTTTATCACTCATACATGTATACATTCTAGCTTATATATGCTTCTATGCTGTAAGCTATTGCCGTAGGATCTATAGTCAGACTAATATTCATTTATTCAAATGCGGAAAAAGTTTTAAATCCAAAAAATTTACCATTGTTTTTTTGGTGAGACTGTGGACTTAAAACCTGCTAGTTATACTTGAAATAACTCTTTTCATGTCCGGCCATGCAATTACTGACTCTGTTCTTGTCTCGCCACACAAATTCTGTTCAAGAACCTCCTGATTCAGAACCTGAAAAAACCTTAAAAGCAAAAGGCATCGAGGTCCAACAATGCTACCCAAGGTTCATGCACGAACAAGAGACGAGCGTGAAGTTATTGTTTTAAAATCACTGGGCCAACCAATTGGACCTACACGTGAAATTGTTCAGGAGTTCAAGCAATTCTTGGGTACTATGGCAAGGGATTCTGAACTTGCACCACTAAATTATATGAAGTTTCCATGTCTACCCACATTTGACAAAATGTGGGAGTATGTCCAAGTATGTAGTAATATAATTCTTTAGCTTAAGTTTGTTGGATTTCATTTTTAAAAAATGCTTCATATTTTGTTAGTAGACAATAAATAATTATATACATGATTTGTGTAGGAAAAGTATATGGTTCCTGAAGTTGGAAGAGAATGGGTGATGCAAGCTATCAATGGAAGCTAGAAAGCTCATAAATGCTTGACTAAGAAGAACTACTTCTATGCATATCCCAGTGATGCTTTAAGATGGTTTCATAAGCCAGACACAATTTCAGAACCTCAATTCAGAGAGCTTTTGCAATATTAGCATTCTAAAGAGGCCGAGGTATTATGTATATGGTTTTGAACTGTTTTGTGCAATATTGACATAGTTTCATGACCTGAATAGCCTATTTTAGTTTATTGTTTTTATGATTTATTTACGTGGTTCAAAATTTTAAATCTTCATTGTGTTATCACATAGGAAATCAGTAAGATCAACAAAGACAATCGCTTAATTTTAGATGACATGCACACTATGGGCTGTAATTCTTATGCAATTTTACGCCATGAGTTGGTAAAATAATTCATCTCATTTCTAGACACTTTTATTATCTTTATAATCATTATTTTACAATCATTACATGTACTACATGAGGCTTTCACCCATGTCCTTTAATTATTTGTAACCACTTCAATTTTATGTATAATGTTTCACAGCAACAACAAGATCCTGATAAACAAGAACCTTCTCAAGCAAGGGTCTATAAGGAGTCAAGGAAGAGAACAGTGGGAAGGACGTACCTTACCAACCATGAAAAAATAGCAGAGAATATTGTGAGTTAACATGCATGTTAGATTTATGTTATATTTGTTTAGTTTTGATAAATATTAAGCAGGTGGCTTTATTTTCCTAATATAGGCTAAAATGGATGCTTTGGAGTCTTCCCAACATGAAGATGGTAGTAACTCTAAGGACCCTTATTCTGAAGTGATTCCAGAACCTAAGCGCAAAAGCCGTGTACGCCTACAAGGAAAAGGTGTGAAAAAGTCAGATTTGAAGAAAAAAGAAAAAAAGTCAGATTTCATATTCCCGGCGGAATTCTTAGAAAATATGCAAGCTCAATTAGTACAACAACTTGCACCAAGCGTAACAACTGCAATTTTGACTCAACTTCGGGATGGTAACCCCGGGATCAATCTTGTCATTCTTGATTTTGCGATTCCATCGGCTCCAAAGGATGCATGTAGTGCGTCACATCTTCCCGTTGACCAAAATAGGCAATCTTCTAAATCTGGGGCTACAATTAATCAGGTAACATAAATTATTTTCTATTGCTTCTGTCTAAATTTAGTTTATGCTATTGACCTGATTCTACCGTAGCTACTGTTGAAATATTGTTGTTGTTGATGTATTTTTCTGATGCACACTTTTGCTTTATTGCTTTTATTTCTGTTTAATGGTTGATTCTTTTGTTGTTTGTTGTTGCTTTTATTATTATATGTTGCTGTTGTTGATGTTCATGCTTTTGGTTGGTTTTGTCTGCCTTACATTTCCCCCCTTTTTTCACTTATATACACAAGTCCCCAAACTGATTTAGTGGTTGGTTTTGTCTTCACTTGCTGCACAACTTATCAATTGTCGTTGCCCTGTTCTGTACGCATGGCCAGCTATTGTAGTTGCTAATTTTTCTTCACTAGCTGACCACAGTCACAGCACAGCAGTCCCTCCTCCTACCATGTTCCTCACCCCCTTAGTGGAGTATTTTTCTTCACTCGACTCAGAATTTATAGGCTGCACGATCATAAGCATAAGCAGCAGTTTCTGCTGTTTCATATGTACCCAACCAAACCCTCATTCTGTTCTAGGGTAGTCTAGTCTTGATTCAGCAACCCACTTACCCCAATGCCTCTGCCTTACACCTCCGTAAAGATTCTTCGCTGGATTGTTCATATGTGAACTGAAACTAGAACTATTACTTTGAAACAGTTGATGAAGCATGAATCCCGGTCTTATCGACTAGTCATCGAGCCAAAATTGTTGCAATAGATCCCTTTGTTTGAGGTAAATAGAGGAACCTAACGGCTCGATCATGGAATTGTTGCTATTATTTGTAGGATTTGGGTTGGAATTTGGGAAGTATCAAAAGATTAAAACCTGATGTTAGAATAAGTGCTGATACTGAATATCTAATATCATCATTTAGTGTTGTAAATGATGTTGATGATGATTGGTAGTTGTTTTCTCATATTTCTTGATGATTTTTTTGTACCAAGAAAATTAAAACAGAGGATTTTTGCATAGTTTCTGCACAACAAGACAGAAATTTTCCATTTTTCAACCCAGTGTTGGGTCTGTGCTCTTGATTCATCACACATCACTTTCTTATAATAATCTGTCAAAAGCAATAGTTGTATTATTTTTATTGTTGTGCTTTATGAGTTTCCTTAATTCGGTTATATTATTTAGTTAAATTATTTAGTCACATTATTTTTCTATTGTTTAGTTCTATTATTTTATTCTATTTTACGTGTAGGAGCATGGTGAGCAAAATAGAGATAAAGTATAGTGACTAGATGACTAGTCATCTAACAAATGGTGCAAATATTTTGGTGACTCCTATTCTATTAAGTTCAAGTTGTGAAGATTTGAAAAATCCGGGTTATATATATGTTGGAATTTGTATTTTGGACGATTAAATTAATTATATAACTTTAGTTTATTAGTAGGGTGTCATACCGAAAACAAGTAAGTAATATTTTGTAATGTACGTATTTAGCATTATAATTATTATATATAAATTTAATGATTTTTTGTTTCTCTTAGCTTGTTAGTATATTTAGATTTGTAGTGACTAATTTAATTAGTGATTTAATTTACAACTAATATAACTAACTCATATAATATTATTTTACCGTTCCATTCAAAAAAAAAAAAAAAAGAAAATAATAATAATAATAATAATGCCGTTGCAGTAGATACACACTCCATATATCGTTGTATCAGCTACATCCATTGCATTAGGCGCCAAATTCATCATAATTATTAGTCAATAATCTATTTCCACGGATAATTTATGCCGTTGTATCAGGTATTGAGCTAACGCAATGGATCATAGATATCGTGGCATTAGACCTACTGCAACGCCAGCAGATGCCACGGTACATGGCCGTTGCAGTAGGCCTAATGGCACGGATTTTGACGCCTAATGCAACGCAATTAGGGGTTGCAATAGGTCAAAATGGTAGTAGTGTATAAGGCGGGTTAATTGGCTTCCCTTAAGTCAAATTCGTACCATCATCCCCGAACATCCAGTCATGGTTCCGGACCACTATGGAGTTAGAAATTTGTGAGATTGTGAATAGGGTTTAACCTTCAGAACCGTGAACGGTTTACAAATTCCTAAACCTTATTTACAACTCTTTTTCTCTAACATCTTTTCCTTGGAATGCCGCCATACCTATCAAAAATAGGATGGCAGTAATGTCTTAGTATTTCCTTATTAATCGGTTTATTAAAGGGCAAAACAAGATTTTTAAAGGAAGGAAATTTCCAGGGAGTTAAAATTTACCCCTTAGTGATTCAATTACAAACATCCAAGCTATCTTAATAATGATTTCATAAAAAGCTAAAGTAAAAGACTATGAAAACTGCAAAAATGTGTGTACTACAAGTTGATGATAAACTAATCTAATATGCTATTTCCTAGGATTATTTGAGCTTTTCAAGTGAATCCCTCAAAACTATGCGTGAAAGTTCAAGCTCAAAACTAGTAGTGTAATTGTGTTAAATAGTCCATGGCACATAAACTATTTTGGGACTTAAAGATCACATTTTAGGTGAAGGCATTTTCCACCAGCAGGTTTTGTCTGTGGCTGGTCATACGGCGTGACCAACTAACACACAAGTAACCCCGGCCTTGACAAAGTAACCCCTGATTTACCTATTAAACCCTGACCAAGTAACCCCTGACCGACCTAGTAACCCCTAAAAAAGATATTCCAAGAACACTAAATCAACGATAATACAACATTTAAAAAAATTATATAAATAAAATAAAATTCCCCTAAATCCAAAACTCCATTCATAATTTCATTAACCAGTAATAGTATTTACCCATTGAACTTCTTGTGAATATTATTCAACCAAAGTCTTTCTTTCTCCTTTGTCCTCTCCGAGCTTCAATCAGTACTAAAAATGGCGATTTTGCCTTATCTTTGTCGCGTATTCACCTCTATCGACCTCTTCTCACCGGAGACACACAATCGTGCAATTTCTCACCAGAGACCTCATCTCTCTGTCCATTGTGCCACCGAAGAGTCGTCTTCATCTTATGCCGTTGCTCCTGAGGAGAATTGACGGCGGAGAGCGAAAGAGGAGGTGTGCCTTCCGATAGCCGGACGCAAAAATTGGGCGACCATGGAATACATTCGAAGAGAAAGAAAGAGAGAATTTTGGGGATGAGATTGGTGGTGGAATGTGTATTGTGTTTGGCCATAATACCAAAAAAAAATATTTTGTGGCCAGCCACATATGAAAATTTGTGACTTTCCATAACGCATTACTCACATAAAGGAAAAAATTCTTTATATTATTTTGTTTCCATAAATAGAACTAGAATAATTTCCAAAGATATATATGAAATAATTTATTTCTAAATGTCACAATTATCCTTTCTCTTAGTTAGCGAATATTCTCATGCTTAAATTACATTAAATTAAAGACATAATCCTCAACCTTTATTTGGAAATGTTGATATTCCTAAATAATGGACCAAGTTTATTAAATAGACTTTTTAATAGTCACACACTTAACTCCTCTATGATGAAAAATATTTCACTAATCTAAATAACTATTCATGCACTTACAACAATTAGACTAATTAAGCTAAAGTTGTATCATAGAGATCCTTATGTTCTTCAAAATTTGAATCTTCCTTTGATTAACTCATTTTATTTTTCATCTTTTCTCGAACTAATTCACAAAAGCTAACATTCTTCGAGAACCAAGATAGCTATATTTATGGACATAGAAAATAGCTGACAATATTAAAATAAGTAGTAACCAACTAAGTTGTTTGTCATCACTTCAAAACCTATCATGGAACCCCAACATGGACTTAAAAATTCAAAATTAGTGTAAAAAAAACTTTCAACCAGTTTTATGTTATGAGATAGGACATTAGCAAAAATTTCAGAGAGTCATTAGAAAATAGAAATATTATTATAAGCATCTCGATCTTTGCTTATATCGATTCATTTCATAGCATGCAAGTTGAAATATATATGATAAGATTTTGAAAAATGTTGCCTTAAAATTTTCTCAGCTTGAAAATAACAACAAACTAAGACATTTCTAATTTATTTTTATATTTTTGCTAATTTTGATCTAAGTTAAGATTTTAACGCCAAAAAGGACCCCAAAAACCCTAAACAAACAATTATCTTGGCTATAAAATAACAACATGCAAACTTAAATATTTTTTGGCATGCAAAATGAGACATTTCTAGAAATTTTTTTATTAGTTTTGAACTTTATTTAATTTCTTAAGGGCAAAAATGACACATCAAAACCTTAACCAAATAATTTTCTAGGTTTAAAAATAACGATACGCAAACCAAGTGTTAAGTTCCTTGGCTGTGAAGTGATGATGACAAATAACTTAGTTGGTTGTTGCCTGTTTTTGTATTATTAATTGTTTCCCATATGCAATAATAGCTACTGCAGGTACTTGATGAATGATAACCTTCTTGAATTCAACTCAAGAAAAGAAGAAATTCTATGTGTTTACCAAAAGAAGTTTCAAGACCAAAAGAACATGAAGATCTCTGGAATAGGAATTTTAATTTAATTAGTCTTCTTGTTGTAAGTGTGTATGAGTAGTTCAATAAATTGGTTGACCTAGTACCTATGACACTATCAGTTAAGAAAATTAAACAGAAATGAAAAGACTATTAATTATTGAACTTGGATAATTAGTTGGTGAATGTTTAATATTTCTAAAAGTTAAGGAATTTGTCCTTAACATATTTTAGCAAAGGGAATATTTTTCAACTAAAAGAAATCATGTTTATATCAGTTTAGGAGATAAATTATTTCGCATATATCTTAGGATATTATTCTGGTTTTACTTTTGAAAGCAGAATAATATAGAAGATGATTCCCTTTATGCGAGTTATACATTAAGGAAAGAATCTTCACTACCTAAGATATGACCTTCAAGGTCACCATGAAATGATTTATCTCCCAATTATTATAAAAGATAAACACATTTTCAGTTTTTAGGCTTACATTTTTCACTCATATTTTGGAAGATCATTTTAAAAACTCAAAAATAACTTTGAGAAACCGTTCTTTAGTTTAGCAACTGTTTGTAGGTGCACACACTTTATTACCATATGTATTTTTTTTTCTGAGAAAGTGCTTTTCAAGAATATTTGTGTGTGGTAATTAAATCATCAAGAGGTTAGTGATTGGGTAGCATTTGTGAGTTCAAGTGCAAGTGCTTGTGATTTCAAGTGTTAGTGACAACTTGACACTATTATAAAATATACCAAAGAGACACATCTAAATTAGCCTAAGAGACTATCTTAATTAGAGGCGGTCTCTAGCTAAGTGTGGGGATTGTTCAGTTAGAGTTAGGTAACAACCATTGTAATTGCTTTTATTTTTTTGAGTTGATTTATAAGAGAAATTAGGATAGGGAGGATGTAGGCTTTGCATTAGGTTGAGCTAAACCTTGGTAAATCTCTGTGTCCTAGTTGTTTCTCATTGTGTTTCTATTTTCGATGAGCAAGATCAACTTCTATTTGTTTCCCTTTAATTCATGATTTTTTTAAAAGTTCACTATATTCTATCGTACTGAATAAAACCCCCTCCGTCCTCCCCCCCCCCCCCCCCCCACCTTTTCTTGAGTACTAGTTGCACTTTCACCAAGACATTTCTAACATACAAAGCAAAAAATTTCTAGATACTTTATGCCAATTTCGATCTCAAGTTGGGAGTTGGGCTAAACCCGTAAAACTTAACCGAATAATTTTCTCGGCTTGAAAATAATGGCACGCAAATTAACATTTCTTGGGAAGAAAAACAAGACATTTCTAGTTTTTTTTCCCAACTTTAACCTTCAATTGGATTCTTAAGGCCAAAATGATCCCAAAACCTTAATCAAATAAATATTTATGTTTATAAAATCATGTGATCTTTAACCATTGGCGGATCTACAGAGGAACTAAAAAAAAAATTCAGCAGTCCTTCAATTAAGCTTTAATAAAGTGCAGAATCAGTATTATTGTTCGCAATTTAATTACCTATGGTCAGCGCTGCCCTGGTTGTTTGTAATGTGTGAAGAGTCTGTGAAAGGTTTCAAGGTTAGGGTTCGAATCCCTCCTAGAGACAAACATTATTATTTGGAATACTCCCTCTATTCATTGAAAATCTTCCCATTATTATACAGAGTAACATGTTTTCTAATGCTCAACTATGACAATAATTTATTCAACATTTAAATGTACTATATAAAAATTCCTATATGATAATCTTTTCTCTTATATACAACCTAAAATTTGATTTTAGTATTTTATTATATATAATATAAATAACTCTATATTTGAATGAAATAAATTTCCATCAAAATAAATATTTAAAATTTGCCCTGCTATTGTGCACTTTGAGGAGCAGGCTCATTCTGGTCCCAGAGCATTCAAGTATTTTGATATTTGGGGTAATCATCCTACTTTTGATGAGCTAGTGAAGAATGCTTAGAATACTCGTGTGAGGTGTATGAAAATGTTTGAGGTGACTAAGAAACTCAAAGATGTAAAGAAAGCTCTCAAGGATTTGAATAGATTAGAATATTCAGATATAGGGGCTTAATTCATCGCCGTGAAGGAGGAATTATTATGTGTTAAAAAAATATTCAACAAGACTATAAAAATCTTGATCTGATTGAGAAAGAGAAAGGGCTACTAGATAAGTTTGCCACTGTAAGGAAGGATTATTTTTCCTTCTTACAACAAAAGGCAAAGATGAATTGGTTGAAGCTTAGTGATGATAATAATTCTTATTTCAACAAGAGTATTATGTTGGGTTTCGATGAGTCTGACTCACCGCGGAAATAAAACTCGAGCCCAAGAACAAACTCACAATTAATATAACAAAATGCATAAATAACAAGAATAGAGAAAAGACTAAATTACCCTTGTACCGTGCTTCACTCAACCGGATGGAGCTCTTACTTGAGAAAAGTCGAGCCTCACAAATGGCAAGGACCTCCAACGAAGTCCACCCACAACTCGACCCGACCGGTCTACTACTTGGAGGTTAAGCCAAGTCCGACCAAAAAGACTACCCGAGTAAGTAATGAGCTTATAGGTTTTCTCTTAAGTGGAGATGCCTAATTGAGCTCTTACTCAAGTGAATTTTCCTATTTCCTAAGTGGGATATTTATAGGGAAACTTAAGTGAGAAATCCACTCCCCTATCAATGTTGGAGAGTTGGTAAAATCAATTTTCTCCTTTTATTTTTAAATAAAAAACAAAACAAAATAACTAACAACTAATTAATCAACAAGTGGCATACTAAGAGGAGGGGTTGGGTAAGGACCACAAGGGAAGGGGGAACCAAAACTTGATCCCCAAGGCTTCCCCATAAACCGGCCATATGCTCCCACTTGCCCCAATTGGCTGCGGCCATGTGGCAGGCCAAGCCAAGGCACCCAAGCAGCCAAGCTGGGGCTTGGTGCCCAGCTTGGTGTGCAGCTGGTCTGCTGCTATGCGTGGCTAGTCGCAGCACCATGCGCGCTACGTTGATGCTGTGTGCGGCTGGCTGTAGCGTCATGCGTGCTAGCCTGCTGCTAGCATGCTTCGGCATGTGCTGCTGGCTGGTGCACCATGCGCGCATTGCTGCTAGCTTGCTGCCACGCACAAGCTAGCATGGCTTGCTAGCCATGTGCTGGTAGCCTTGCTAGCCATGGTGTGCTAGCACGCACCAGCCAGCCTTGGCACGACTTGTGCGCATGCTAGCCACCTTGGATATATTAAATGCCCCTAGCACTCGGTTTGCTCGGGGCATTCCGATGTTAGGGGTATTTCGGTAAATTGTTGATTAATTAGTTATTTTACTGTCTCGTCTTTAATTAATTTGACTCGACTTGCGACGCTTGGTTTCGACGCTCCTAGCTCGATTTCCGACGTCTAAATATTTATTACTAGAGCGACTCATTAATTCCTTCCGAATTAATTCGTCGTGTCGGATCGTTAGTTGATTGGGTGTGACTCAAAGGGTTCAGTCACGATTAAGCTGTAATATTAATTATACATTAATATTACTGATCGGAAGCGGACTCCACCTAGGCATTCCGATCACTTGAACTTACGGAATAAATACCTTTTCAATAGCTTCAAACCCTCTATCGAAATAATACACTTGTTCGAAGGACACCATTCCTATCAATCTCCCACTTGTCCTTCAGGACAAGTGCGCTTTTAGTGTATAGCCTTTTTTCTATGTCACTAAATGTCTCTTCATGAACTATAAGGTAGGATTGTTCGTCATCCTTATTACGTCAAGAAGTGTTTCTCGAAATCCGAGTTTGACTATTAAAAAACAGATGATTTCTAAAATCCATCCGAGCACTACCATGTATTTTTCACGGTCTCGCTCTTCGAGAGGCCTTATAAACAACAAAGACATGTTCTGTATTATTAGTAAGGGGATCGGACATTCCCAATCTTGTAATGTAAGCTTCTCTTACTAAGAGGACCTAGTCGTCCGAGTATTGTGGTTATAATCTCCATGTACGGCAGGCGTTTGACTAACATCAAAACGGACTAGTACTCAAACAAGAGAACTCACAATATTCATGGTCGAGGAAAGAGGTTCCGATAGCCATAATAAGAAGTATACTTATGATGATTTTTAAATCTCTTAAAGTATTCTCATAGGTCGGTCCAGTATGGTTCTAAACCAATACATGTGCAAATGATTTATGACAATCATGTCCTTGTAGCACAAGAAACAATGCTATAAATTAAACTACACACTAATCTCAAGCGGTCATTAATCATCCATCATTTAAATGACCTCGATTAGGGATAATTCTCAATTATAATATTCAATGTTCACTTAATAAGTGTTTCTTTATCCAAGATTGGTCTTGATACCCTATTTCGACTATTCTCATAATCGAATGGACTCAATATTTAATCTTAAACAACAATTAAATAGAAAACGGAGTGATAAAACTGCATGAAATTAAATTACTCCAAAGCCTAAATTGTTCATCTTAATGTCTTACATTAAAATGTTCAAAATTAATTAAAACACTAAACAGGGAAATCAAAGCCAATCTCCAACGTGCCTGATTCCTATTGGCTCAACGTGCTTGTTGTGCTTCACTTGAGGCAGAGGTTTAGTAAGTGGATCGGCTACATTGTCATCCGTTCCAACTTTACAAATTCTGATTTCACCCTTTGATTTCCATTCTCCTATCATGTGAAATCGCCGCTTGACATGTTTGACCTTCTGATGTTCCCTTAGCTCTCTGGCCTGAGCAATAGCTTCATTGTTGTTACAATAGAGGGCTATTGGACCCTTGATAGAGGGTACAACATCAAGTTCACCAACGAACTTGCGAATCCAAACTGCCTCTTTAGCTGCATCAGCAGCTGCCAAGTATTCAGCTTCAGTTGTAGAATCTGCAATTATGCTCTTCTTAGCACTCTTCCAACTAAACGCTCCTCCATTTAGACAGAATACATATCCAGACTATGATTTGAAATCGTCTCTATCTGTTTGGAAGCTTGCGTCGGTATAACCTTCAACAACTAATTCTTCTGAGCCACCATATACCAGGAATTTATCCTTGTTCCTTTTTAGGTACTTTAGAATATTCTTGGCCGCAGTCCAATGCGCCTCTCCTATGTCTGATTGGTATCGGCTCGTAGCACTCAAGACATATGATACATCTAGCCTAGTACATATCATGGCATACATGATTGATCCAATTAGTGAAGCATATGGGGTCTCATTCATCCTTTCTCGCTCATCAGGTGTCTTTGGACACAACTTCTTGCTCAAGGTTATGCCATGTGACATGGGCAAGTAACCTCTCTTGGCCTCTTCCATCCTAAATCGTGCCAGTACCTTATCATATAAGTACTCTGGCTCAATCCAACCATCCTTTTAGATCTATCCCTATAGATCTTGATGCCCAATATGTGCTGAGCCTCTCCCAAGTCTTTCATTGAAAAACATTTTCCAAGCCAGGCCTTTATAGACTCTAACATCGGAATGCTGTTTCCAATGAGCAATATGTCATCGACATATAAGATTAGGAAGGCGATGTCACTCCCACTAACCTTTTTGTAAACACAAGATTCATCTGGATTCTTGATAAAGCCAAACTTACTGATGGCTTCATCGAATCGCAGATTCCAACTTTTGCTAGCTTGCTTTAGCCCATAGATGGACTTTTTAAGCTTACATACTTTCCAACCATTGTTTTGGTCAACAAAACCTTCAAGATGTGTCATATACACAGTTTCTTCCAAAATTCCATTGAGGAAGGAGATTTTGACGTCCATCTGCCACATTTCATAGTTGTAATATGTAGCAATCGCTAGGAGGATGCGAACGTATTTAAGCATTGTGACCGGAGAAAAGGTTTCATCGTAATCAATACCATGAATTTGCCTATTACCTTTTGCTACCAATCTAGCTTTGTAAATGAATACATTTCCATCTTTTTCATTTTTCAATTTAAAAATCCACTTACATCCGATAGGTGTGTAACCCTCGGGTAAGTTAACCAAGTCCCAGAATTGATTTTCAAACATGGAATCCATTTCAGATCTCATGGCCTCTTGCCATTTAGCAGAGTCGGTGCACGCCATCGCTTGCTTGTAGGTTGCCGGTTCGTCTCCATCCATTACCAGCATGTCCTGATTCTCGGTTAATACAATACCAAGGTACCTATCAGGTTGAGACCTCGGCCTCTACGACCTACGCACGGTAACGGACTGAGCATTTGCAATGTCGGTTTGAGTTTGCACATTTTGACCAGCGTCAATAGATGTTGTTTGAGCCCTTTGACTGTCAATCTGATTTTGTTGCTCGTCCTCTCGAACTTCATTGAGTTTGATTTTCCTCCCACTTTTCATTTTAGAAAGGTGTTCCTTCTTTAAAAAGACATCATCGCGAGCAACAAACACTTTATTCTCGGATTTATTGTAGAAGTAAAACCCTTTGGTTTCTTTTGGGTGGCCCACAAAGAAAACCTTGTCAGATTTGGGGTGAAGTTTGTCAGAAATTAATTTCTTGACATATGCTTCGCATCCCCATATCTTTAGATTAGACAACCTAGGAGATTTCTTCGTCCATAGCTTGTATGAAGTCTTTTCTAAAGCTTTTGATGGAGCACGGTTCAGTATTAGTTCGTGGCTTTTTTTTATTTTCAGTTCGTGAGCTCTATTCATTTTGCTGTTGTAATTTTTTTTTTTTTTTATTTCTATGTTGTAATTTTTTTTAAAAAATTTTTATGTTGTAATTTTTTTTTTGTTATTTTACAATAACAATTAAATGATAATCATATTTCTGAGTATATTTCTGTTGATTATGATATGTTTTTGATTTTGAGTTTTATTGGTATTCAATTATATTTTAAGTGAAAAAAACAAGAAAAAAAAATGCATGTACATTGCCACCGGTTAACCGGTGGCATTTAGATTTAATACCCAAAAAAACATAATGCGGGAAGGTTTATTGCCACCGGTTAACTAGTGGCAATTCTTGTTTTTGCCACCGGTTTTGAACCGGTGGCTTTTCGATGGACAATTGCCAACCCCCAAATGCCCAGCAGTTCAAAACCGGTGGCATAAGGGGGTTTTGAACCGGTGGGCATTTGCCTTTTTCTACTAGTGTAACCAAAACCAACTTACATACTCGGTATGCTTTACGTATCCTAGGGAGAAATAGTGATGCCTCGCTTTGGTATAGCCCATCACTACTCTCAATAGGTGGGTAAGTGTTGTTTTGGAATATCAAATTTTACTCAATATTTTAAGGACCTAGGGTTTCTATGTTGGTTGATTTAAGTGAACTTAATTAATCATCGCAACATTCGAAATCCTAAACATGCAACTAACATATAATTCATATATATAATCACAAATATATATCAAAAACATAAATAAATGATGCATTTGGCAACTAGCATGACCCCTTGAATCCTCAAGTCTTCAAGGGCCGTCTTATGCAACTTCATGACTTCGTCTTCCAAGAACCTCCGTCTTCAAGACATAACCAAAATAATGTAAGTACTAGAATCTATGACTAGGGCTAATCTAAATATTAAGTTACAAAAATACTCAACGGTTCGCAGACCGTATTTAGGTTTACAAAAATACGTGACGGAACGCCGTCTGTATTTTCTATTCTAATCGGGCCCCACTAGTTGCCATTTTATAAAACCCCCGGGAGAATATACATTCCATTCATCCATCCACTATTTGTGAATGGCCCATGCATTTTACAACAATAAACAAGAAACAATGCACAAATAGGTGTAAACTAGTAACTTATTTAGGTAGTTAATCCGATTAACGCACCTAATTAAAACTAGTCAAAGTTGTTTAACCGATTATGTAATTTAGCGCAATTAAAATTGAAGCTCCCATTAAATTCCGCATCCATCTTAATTATTCAAATTAATTAAGCAGGTAAACTTAAAATTTTGGCAAAATTAATTTTGCAAATGCCGCTCAAAAAACCGAGGCCTAGCCTCAAAAATTTAATTAAAATAATTAAAACAAACATATTTAAATTAATTACAATAATTAAAACGGCAAAATTGCAAACACGTAGCCAACCGCACGCAAGTGGCACACGCACCAGACTAGCTAGGCGCGCGCCACTGCTAGCCAAGGCTCCCTAGCAGCCCCGGGCAATGCGGCTTGGTGCATGCGCCTGCACCACCCCAACCCAGCACTGCTAGGTGCCAAGCCTAGCAGCGTTTGCTCCGGGTTGCAAGGTGCAAGGCAGCACGCACAAGGCTGCTTGCGCCTTTCGCAACGCACCAAAACGCATACACACATTCACTGCCTGCACCAAGGCAGCACCATGCACGCCCAGCCAGCCCTCACACGCCCAGCCACCCCTCGCACAGCCATGCGCGCACAGCAGCGCGCTTTGTTAGCAGCTGCTGTTGTGCTGAGCTGCGGCTTGCTGGCTGGCCATGGCACGCCATGTTGCTGGTCAGCAGGTAGCAACCACGCATGGCAGCGCACACCTGGCAATCACCCCTTGGTAGCCACATGCGGGCTGCTGTGCAGTGCGGCTAGCCAAGGGTGGTTTCGCATCGGTTTTTGTACCAAAGCCTCGCGATTTTAAAATTGAATTTTGCGTGACTTTTATTAATTAATTCCAAATTGATTGTAGGATTAATTTAACGAGAAAAATGAAAAATTATAACAAGTCCAACTTAAATAAAATTCATCAAAGTGCACAAAACCAAAATTATTCCCAAGAACTATTCTTTAATAAAAGTGGTTCAACTTGGTGCAATAAAATAAATAAGGGCATTACTCACTATTAATTTAAATTAATCATGATTTTTGACAAAATAAAGGGAAGTTGGAATTATGAACATAAAGTTCAAATAAAGATTCCAATTTTAACTTGTGAATCCTTGAAAAATTATATCTTCCAATATGAAGATAAATGAAATTTCTATCACAAGATTGAAGGTTTATGATTCCAATCAACTTAATACATGATTAAATCAAAAGTTCAACAAAAATTCATGTAATTTAGTAACTCAAAGTTGCAACCACTTAAAACAATTAAAGATTAGATCTTTAGTACTTAGAAGCCTCAAAGAATAAATTTTTCACACTTAATGCAATCGATTTGCAATTATGTGAAAATTTAACCAATCATTCAAGCACTAATTACTACAAAGTAACCATGCTTAAAGAGGTCAAAAATGCAGAAACATTAAGGAAAGAACCATATACATAATCACCATAAATATGCCATTAAGATTCAAGGTTAAAAGATTTAAAATTTTTCGTTAAAAACGAAAAACCCTCGAGATAAGGCATTTCTGGTCGGATTTTGTCCTTTTTACAGGTCTACAAGGATTAAAACGTTTCCAAAATGCGGTTTCCACCCAAAATTTACTATTTTTGGGCGAAAATCTAGGTCCGGGGCCAAAAAACAGCTTTAAAACGGGTTTAAAATTAATAAAACCGAGCTACTAATCTAATTAGTAACATAAACATGAAAAATAAATCATAAAAAACACCTTGAAAAATATTTGTTACAAAAATAAATGAGCAAGGCTCCGATACCGCTGTTGGGATTCGATGAGTCAAACTAACCGCAGAAATAAAACCCGAGCCCAAGAACAAACTCACAATTAATATAACAAAATGCATAAATAACAAGAATAGAGAAAATACTAAATTATCCTTGTAGTGTGCTTCTCTCAACCGGATGGAGCTCTTACTTGAGAAAAGTCGAGCCTCACAAATGGCAAGGACCTCCAATTAAGTCCACCCACAACTCAACCCGACCGGTCTACTACTTGGAGGTTAGCCAAGTCCGACCAAAAAGACTACCCGAGTAAATAATGAGCTTATATGTTTTCTCTCAAGTGGAGATGCCTAATTGAGCTCTTATTTCAAGTGAGTTTTCCCATTTCCCAAATGGGATATTTATATGGAAACTCAAGTGAAAAATCCACTCTCCCATCAATGTGGGAGAGTTGGTAAAGTTACTTTTCTCTTTTTATTTTTATCAAAAACAAAATAAAATAGCCAACAACTAATTAATCAACAAGTGGCATACTAAGAGGAGGGGTTAGGTAAGGACCACAAGGGAAGGGGGACCAAAACTTGATCCCCAAGGCTTCCCCATAAACTTGCCATATGCTCCTACTTGCCCCAATCTGCTGCTGCCACGTGGCAAGCCAAGCCAAGCACCCAAACAGCCAGCTGGCGCTTAGTGTGCGGCTGGCCTACTGCTATGCGTGGTTGGGTGCAGCACCATGCGCGCTACGGTACTGCTATGTGCGGCTGGCCGTAGCGCCATGCGTGCTGGCCTGCTGCTAGCATGCTGTGGTATGTACTGTTGTTGGCTGGTGCACCATGCACGCATTGTTGCTAGCTTGCTGCAGCTTCCACGCACATGCTAGCATGGCTTGCTAGCCATGGTGCGCTAGCATGCAACAGCCAGCCTTGGCTCGGCTTGGTGCGCATGCTAGCCATCTTGGCTATACCAAATGCCCTTAGCACTCGGTTTGCTCGGGACATTCCGATGCTAGGGGTATTTCGATAAATTGTTGTTTAATTAGTGATTTTTCCGTCTCGTCTTTAATTAATTTGACTAGACTTGCGATGCTCGATTTCGACGCTCCTAGCTCAATTTCCGACGTCTAAATATTTATTACTCGAGCGACTCATTAATTCCTTCCGAATTAATTCGTCGTGTCGGATCGTTAGTTGCTTGGGTGTGACCCGAAGGGTTCAGTCAAGATTAAGTTGTAATATTAATTATACATTAATATTACCGATCGGAAGCGGCCTCTATCTAGGCATTCCGATCACCTGAACTTACTGAATAAATAGTTTTTCAATAGATCCGAACCCTCTATTGGAATAATACACTTGTTCGAAGGACACCATTCCTATCATATTAAAATTCAGGCTTATAAGAAGAAAGTGATTACCATTGAAGATGAAGATGGAAATTGATGTGATGATAGACAGCAGGTGGCTAATGCATTTGTGGATTATCACAAGTGTTTGTTAAGCACTAAGTATAAGTGTGATGTGAAGGTTGACAAAGCTATTGTTGACTGTGGTCCTGTTGTTACTGGTGAACAGGGTGATTCTTGACTGCTTAGTTTACAAAGGATGAAATCAGAAAAGCTATTTTAAGTATTTATGGTATTAAGGCTCCGGGGCCTGATGGGTTTAATAGACCTTTTATAAGCAAGCTTAGAGTATTGTGGGGGGAGGATGTGTGTAATGTTGTCTTGCAATGCTTTGAGACAGGTAAGATTTTGAGAGAGATAAACTGTACCAACCTGGTTTTACTCCCCAAAAGTGACCAGCCTATTTCAATGTTTGATTTTAGACCCATTGCCTATTGCAATGTGATCTATAAAGTCATTATAAAACTGATTTGTTCAAGCCTCAGAAAGGTGTTGCCTAGTATCATATCACCAAATCAATCAGGTTTTGTGCAGGGAAGGAGGATTTGCCATAATATTTGCATAGTGCAAGATCTTGTTAGGAGATATAATAGGAAAAATACTCCTCCAAGATGCATGTTCAAAGTGGATATTAAAAAGGCCTATGATTCTATGAATCAGTCCTTTTTGAGGGATATGTTGACAGCTTTAAAGTTTCCTGATAAGTTTTTTAATTTGATGATGGAATATGTATCTTCTTCTAGCTTCTCTTTGGTAATTAATGGGGAAGTGCATGGGTTTTTTCCTGGTAAGAAAGGATTGAGGTAGGGAGATCCTCTTTCTCCTCTTTTGTTTGTGATCTGTATGGAATATCTAAGTAGAATCCTACAGAAAATAGGAAATCACAAGGAATTCTAGTTTCACCCTAGGTGTGGGGGGTTAAATTGAGTCATCTTGGTTTTGCTAATGATCTAATAGTCATGAGTAGAGGTGATGTCAATTCTGCTTCTTTGTTAACGAGAGGGTTGACAACTTTTGCTGCTTCTTCTGGTTTAGTTGCTAATGGGGGAAAATCAAATGTATATTTTTATTGCAATGTGGATCAGAATGTAAGGGAAGGAATTAAGAGCATTTTTGGGTTTCAGGAAGGTTCTCTTCCTTTCAAGTATCTTGGTGTGAGAGTTAATGCCAAGAAACTTTCTAAGGATGAATGTTCTGTGTTGATTGACGAGATAATGCAAAGAATTAGAGATTGGGGTGGAAAAACCATGTCTTATGCTGCTAGAGTTGTCCAGAGACAAGCACCAGAGTCAACAAAGATTCCAAATAGTCAGCCGCATCAACGGCGCTTTAGAGACTCAAGATAGTTTAGGATTTTCTAGTTTTGTTTGTAACTCTTGTAAGTCGACGAGGTCGTCGACAGCTTAAGTGGGGGAGGATGTTAGAATCCAACTCCTTTTGATGTATTAGATTCCCTTTAGATGCTTTCTTAGAGTTTAGTTTATGTTTTCTTAGCTTGAGGTCCCATTATTGTGTTACTGTCAGTTCAGTGTTCACTAGGGATTCTCCTTGTAATCAAATTAAAGCTCTTTAGAGGGTGAATGATTAATGAAATCTTAAACCTTCTACCAAGTATTGCCTTGCTTTTATGCTTGTTTGTTGTTAGACCTTTATAGATATTGTGTCTTACTTGCATAATAGCTTCCCTCCAAACCAACTTGATGCACTAAGAATTCGTGGTTCGGACCCGCTTGTGCCCGTCTTGAAGTATCGGCCGTCACAAGCCCCGACCACCCGCACTTCGTCACCCAGATAGACGTGAGTTCTCTTGAGATTTAATTTCCCGCTTGTGTTTCTTTGTGCTCACAAGCCCCTCTTCCGCTTAAGGCTAGCGTCCTTGCCGCCAAAAGGCTAGAGCGCGCTGTACGTTTTGGGGGCCCAAACTCCCGAACCGTGAAACTTGGTGAATGTTGTTCTTTTGTCCTTACACACTTACTGGGCTTCCCTATTTGTGTTACCTAGGAAAGTGTTAGAGGGAGTGATGGATATTTGCAGAAATTTCTTATGGGATGGAAAAGCAATCTTTAGCAGAGCTCCTCCTATTGCTTGGTTGATTATTTGTAGGCCCAAGAAGCAAGGTGGTTTGGGAATTCAGGATTGTCTTACTTGGAATGTTGTTGGTATGGGCAAGTATGTGTGGGATATTGCCAACAAGAATGATATTCTTTGGCTGAGATAGGTTAATCATCATTATATTAAGGGCATAAATTGGAAGAGAGTTGGGTGTCCTGCTCAAGCTAGCTAGTAATGGAAACAGATATGGAAAGTGAAGGAACAGATCAAGCATGGGTTTGTTGGGAATAGGTGGCAACATAATGCAAATGGTTATACTATTGCTTCAGCTTACTAATGGTTACAGACCTCAAATCTTGAAGTTGATTGGTGTAATTGGATCTGGAATATATTTAATATTCCAATGCATCGATTTATTGTTTGGATGGCAGCTTGGGGAAGGTTAAGAACAAAGGATAAGCTGGAGCTTTATGGTGTTGTAGATGATTATAGCTGTCCTTTGTGTGGTATAGGTTCAGAGTCAAATAATCACATTATGTTTGAATGTGAGTATAGCCAGAAGCTGATGATGTTGTTGCAAGACAGACTGAAGAGAAGTTTGAATTTTAAAAATATGATTGATTGCAATGTGTGGTGCTGGATTGCAAAGAACAGATTCCAAAAATAGGTTTATCAGAGCATTTGTGCTGCTCTGATCTATAGTTCATGGCAGCAAAGGAACGAGGCTATCTGGAGAGCTAGAATTTTTAGGCATGAAATCTGGTCCTTGTAAAGAGAATAGGTTTTCATGTGTATCATAGAATATGTAATGTAGTTTCTAGTAAAGTTAAGGCTAGAGATTTAGCTAGGCATATGTGTCAATAATACCCAATGAAATATAAAATGTACTTGCGACAACAAAACACAATATATAAAAAATTAACTTAGTTTGTTCAACTATTTTTTTTTTTTTTTTTTGAAATCTGGTGCTACCTCTTGTTTGAAATCCTGGATGCGCTACTGTCTTGAACACCGTAATCCAACATTTACTCATCGGAACTTAGAAATTGGACCTAAGCTATTTTCTTAATAATTTTCTTTTTGTTTAATCACCTTCTAATTATATATATATATATATATATATATATATATATATATATATATATATATATATATATATATATATATATATATATATATATATATATATATATATATATATATATATATATATATTAATATATACATATTGAGTGTTCAACATTTAAAAAGAGTGTGCAAAAGACGAAATACACTTTTAATTTATTTCGTTTAGTCACTTCTCAGAAAGTTCAAGATTATAATGCATGCTATTAGGGTCTTAAGTAACAAAATGATAGATGAAGGTAGATGATGAAGAAAGAAGGGGCAATTTTGTAAAATGAAGTTAGGGAACATGGCATTGTGAACGGTGAATAAAAACTACAATACTAGTATATATTAAATAAGGACATACAGGCACCATTATTCCTTTTAAAACCGTAGTTAACTCAAGCTAGGGTACTGTGCACTATCATGTGCATTCTCATTCCATAGTTTATACAATTCTTCCCCCAATTCTCAACCTCTCAAAATTATAATTTTCATACAATTTGTCATGGAAGATCAAGCTATCAAACAATCCAACAATCATACTACTACAACTTCTAGTGAAAACAGCAGTATCAGTACTATTAGTTCTAGTACTACTACATCTACTGCTACTACTAGCAGTAAAACTGAGAGAAACAACACCACTAGTGGTGAGCCTGTAAGGTCAAGATGGACGCCGAAGCCGGAACAAATACTAATTTTGGAATCCATTTTTAATAGCGGTATGGTAAACCCTCCCAAAGAAGAAACCGTCCGAATTCGGAAGCTTCTGGAAAAGTTTGGTGCAGTAGGTGATGCTAATGTTTTTTATTGGTTTCAAAACCGCCGCTCTCGTTCACGCCGCCGCCAACGCCAACTTCAAGCCTCGCTCGCCACCTCTGTCACCCCCGTCGGAGGTCAGACACCACCACAGCCTCCGGTTTCTATGAACCCGGGTTTGCTAGGTGGTGGTAGTTCTAGTAGCTTTTACGATTTCGGGCATCACCATCATCATCACCACCACCAGAATAGTATTATTAGTACATGCACAACACCGGCTTCTTCGAGTGTTACATGTTTTTCACCATCAAATACTAGTACATCTTCTACTAATTTTGGTGATTGTGGTGGTGGTGTTGATGATATTTTTGGTAATTATTCTGGGCAAATGGGATTAATTAATTCTAATCATCATTTGGACTGCCCTTCTTCTTCTCCGAATCTAGAGTTTCAATCAGGTATGTTACTTTAATTTAATTTATTCCTTAATTCTTTAACTTATTCATTTGGCCGTTTAAGGTTACATACTACAATATAATAATTAACACTATGAAAATTGATTGTTTAGGTACTAGGTATATATAATTTGTATTTAATCTAACTTTCACTTTTAATTTCATATCACTTTTGTTCCCCTTTTTTTTTTTTTTTTTTTTTTAAGTTGATTATTGAAGCCCTAAAATCAAGCTATAAATTGTTACTCAGGTATGAATTGGCAGTAGTAGTAGGTTTAATGAATCTTGTATAAAAATGAAGGAAAAAACAACATATTCAGTAAACCCTCAAATTAAGACTGAACTGATTGTCAATATACTTTATGATTAACTAGGCTTTTATATATGCAATTAACATACTGAAGTGGGATTCACAAGGTAATAAAAAAAAAAAAATTGGGAAAACAAAATTATGCGAATATCTTGTGTTTAAAAATTACATAGTTTTCAGTTGTAGCTAAATTTTTGTTATTTATTTCAAACTCTTCTACCACATGCACACATATTTTAACTTAACCTAAACTGTTGCAACTGACATTCATTAAAAAAATAAATCATGCAAATTTCTGAATTTCTATTTCTCCATGTTAATTGCACTCAATTACAAATCTTATAGTGATGAATAATTGAAATCATATATATCTTCTCTTTAATATACATATTACATTATTGCTCATGTTCAAAGAACAAAGAATTAGGGCAAGCTAAGCAATTTGTGTGTTTATTTTTCTTTGTATGCAATTTGTGTGCTGATTTTTCTTTATATCAATTAATCGCGTACTTGTTAGTTCAATTGCAAATGATGTTGATAATTTCGTAATTGTAGGGATTATAACAGTGTTTCTAAATGGAGTAGCAACACAAGTACCGGACGGGGCGTTAGACATGAAAGCAATGTTTGGAGAAGAAGTGATATTGGTGCATTCTTCTGGTGTGCCTGTTCCATTCAATGAGTATGGAATTTCTCTTCAAAGCTTACAACATGGAGAGAGTTACTTCCTAGTATGTGCTTCTTCTTTGCTGTTGTTCTGTTATTGTCCTAATGCATGTGTTAAGAGAAACTTCCTTTCTTAACTTGTGTCTTCTATTGATCTTTAATTTAATTAATACATGGAATAATGATGCCTTAATTTAAAATTCATACATTAAGTTTGTGATTTTTTTTATAGTATGTCTTATTTATTTAAATCATATATATTATTTTCACGTACTCCCTTCTTTAAAAGTAGTAGGTTGCTAATAACTTATTAATATACATAGATTGATGATTTTAATATAGTACTTACTACTTAATGCTGATGATCTAGAAGATTTTATCAATATTCAAATACTCTATAGTTTTATAAATTAGTATTTAGTAAGCTTATGCTTACTAAATCTTAACTAGGATAACAAAAAGAAACTAGACAAAGTGTCTAAGAGTTAATAATAGTTATTATAAACAGAAGTGATCAATGTTGATGCAACGATTAATGAAAGAGTAGTTATGTAAATTAGATTTATATATAGTATATTGTCAAAGTTATCATTTATTTTATTTAATAAACCAATGCAATTAAATCATCTATCATTTATCATTAGCAAGATACAAGGATAAGCTGAGGAAGTGGCACATTTATTTTGCTCATAGTTTATGCTGTAGGAGAATTGAAATTGATTATCTAGTTGCATATTGTAGAGTGTACATTTAGTTAACAAGGGTTTCTTTGGTCATAAGAGAATGACCCTTACTATTTGGTGAATAAAGTTTCTAATTAAGAGTTTAACACAATGTGATTGTCACTCCTTATTTAGCATTGAAGCCTAGCTCATAAAGTGATAATCCTTGTTCTGTTCGTTTTATATCCATTTATCTCTATAAAACAAATACAAATAAAGGTTCATGAGTTTAGATAATGATTAGTAATAAATTTAGACAATATCAGATAAGATAAGTTTATGAAAATTTATATAAACAAAAATGTATAATGATTACCCAAGTTTGTCTTGTTTCCTCCCAAAAACATCATATTTAGATGCGAGATGATTTGTATAATGATAAATTTAACGATGATTTAAATTAGTTTGTCTTTAGACATATGCTCTTACATGATATATCATATAAAACCTTTAGATATATCAAAAGAAACCCTTCTTTGGTCATAGTTAGATCTTCATTCTCCGTGGCTAGTAATTGTATTGATAATATACAATCAATCAAAGTAACAATCACATCTAGACATTGAGAAGATAATTTGAACTGATAATATTTATAAAAATTACATCTAAACATTGAGAACATTCCTAAGAATTACCTATAATGTAATTTAAAGTGATAATATAACAATCAGACCTAGATATTGAGAATATTGATAAAAATTACGCGTAACAATGGTCAATGTGATAAGTAGTCACAGTCAAAGAACATAAGAATAAAAAACATATAAAACACTGACAATTAAGAAGGTAAAATGGACACATGAATTCTTTGGCATTGTACCACTTTTGATTTAACAATACAACTTACATAGTACTCGTATATTCTACCTTATGACAGCTGACTTATGATAGTACAAACTACAAAGGGTTTATTTAAGCATCCACGATGAACTGACTTAGATTCTACCAAATGACAGCTGATTCATTACTCATTCATCATTTATTTTTATTTATTTTGCTACATTTTTACTATATTTTTATACTATTATTTCATGAAACTTTAATTTTTTGGGTAATTTTGCAGGTTCCAAGAATCGCTTAAAATGGGAATAATAGCTGCACCGACCAATTTGGGATCTTTCATCTTCTCCGCGTCACTGAAGAAAAAATTAAGATACTTAGATCATAATCAATTTTAATATTTTAATTACTACACAAAACAGCTCTTAATTACTTGTGTTTAATCTATATATCAAGATCTGTATCATATGCAGTCAGATTAGTAGAGGCTTATATTATATAATGTACTCTTTTTTAATGGGAAACATCAATTTTTTTTGCAAAGAAATAAACATTAGTTATTTAGTTCCCCTCCATAATAAGAGTAAGAGTAGGAGCCTTTACTATTATGTAGTAGTCAAGTGACTCAAGTGCTGCAATTTTCATTTGCAAAAAACATAAATTTATCCTATACATATTCTCCTTATTTCAATTATTTTTACATGTATGATCGTTTTCATTTTTATTTTTCATTTTGCATTTTTCAAAAATTAATTAATAAGAAAAACACAAAAGTGATTAGCTAGGGATGACAACAGAAGTCAGATTCGTGTATCCATTTCCACTTGATAATACTTATATCCATATTATGTTACCTTATAGATTTTCGAAAAATTAAAAAGAAAAAAGTGATTAGCTAGGGATTTTAATGGAAGTCAGATTCATGGATCCCTATCCACTTGAGAAGACATATTTCCATATATATAGTTATGGATGTATATAAATCCAATAGTTCAAAGTAAATTAGGGTATAACGGATGTAGATAAAATTCAGTCGCTAACCTTGAATATGACATCATAAAGATATCATCAACTAACCTAGATAGTATCCGATCCACTTCTTTTGTTTCAAAGTGAGAATGTATACATCATGCAACAAAATTTTCATACATAAACGGTGACATTTATGTGTAGCCATTTAATTCCCAAGGCTAGCCAACAATAGGAACAAATAAAGAAAAAGTACATTGTATCATTGTATAAAATGACCACTATATTTTATCATATGAAAATATAATAACAAAACAAGTGGGCAAAATATCACATTAATTAATAAAGAACATAATATATAATAATTAAGTTATTTCTGTTGTGTGAAATTCCCTTAGTAACGGTGGCAAAATAGTTGACTGCATAAGTAATTTGTACTTACATATTTGACTAAGAGCTGAGGGCATATATATGTATTGTAGTGATTAAGCAAGCATATATACAGCTATTATTTTCTCAAAACCATATAATATGGCAGTGTCAGCTTCTTTGCGTTTTGCTTTGGAAAATGTTTCTTTTGCATGGGGTGGACCAATATGTCTGTTTTATGCTTGCTGTATTATGAAGCAATCTATGTAAATGATTTTTTTTTTTTTTTTTAAATATATAGTACTAAAATTTTAGCCCCTTGTAACATCATCTCAAATTCTCAAGGATGCTCACCGTTTGAGGTATCCAGATTTGGCATACAAGCATAATACTTCAAACAGGTTATCGATTAATGTTTATTAATTTTTCAATTACTCTTTTTACCTATACTATATACTACCTCCGTTAAATTTTATATGCAATTTTTGTCAAAATGGGATGATCAAGGACTTCAAGGTTATGTGCAACTTTTTATTTTCTTTCTACTTTTAGTAAACAAAACCCTTGAAATTACATTTTTACCCTTAATTTTAAATTCTAATTTTGATAATTTTACCCTTATCTTTTATTAATCTAATTTAATCTAAACCTTATCTGATTCTATTAACCTAATTACTCCCTCCATATATCATCCAATTTCCCCCCAACTACTCTCATTTACTCAATTTCCCAACCACACAAAATTGATTGCGATGGTTGGGTTTTCTTATTTCTTCTGGGATGAACCCTAGTTCTTGGTTTTCATCTTTCTCTCTCTTCTTCATACCCATCTTTCTCCATTCTCTCTCTCCAAATCTGAGTTTCAAACATCAGATCTTTGACAAATCGAGTCCCCTAACACCATTGTTAAACTTGATCCACTCCATGACGCTTTCATAGCCACTAACGACATCGGTGAGGATAATTTGATCCTCTCCGTCATTCAATCGATTGAGACGCATTCTCCTTTTCCTCGTCAATTCTATGAGTTAGGTGAGTATGGTTCGTACTGTTCTTCGACCACCTACAAGGCTTTGGGCCAAGTTCTTGAAAGTGTGGAGGAGGACGGACGCTTGAGTAGGGCTGAAGGTCGGGGGGAGTCCCGTGGCAAGAAATCGCTAGATTTCACTAACGTTGTTGTAGATCTGGTCCCTAAAGTTGGTGAAGGGAGTTTTGTACCTACCACGAAGCCCAAGCCTAAGAGGGCTAGGCCACCAACGAAGATCCAGGCTATAATGAAGGCAGTGGTGGTGGCTCTTAGGCTGATGCGTGGGCTGCCAGATCAGGAGTTGATTGTGCTTTCCTCTGACGACAAGCCTGAAAAGGAGGGTTCATCACCTCCTTCAAAGAAGACTGGTTCTGGTCTCCCTCCACTTGAAGTTGGTGAAATTCAGGGCTCTAGGTTGAAGCACTATGTGAGGAGGATGAACCCTAAGGTTCAACCCTCTAAGTGACTACTTGCGTAACGATCTCCCTAATCCTAACTTGTTTAATTTTATCTTTGAGTCCCTTTCCATTGATTTAGTAGCATGTTAGGTGGGTATTTGGTTTGATCTGTTGGGTTGTTTGGCTTTGTTGGTTACCTTTGATTTTTTTGGTTTAATGTATATTGTTGCCTTGTTGGATGTGTTGGTTTTAAGGTTTGATCTGATTTGTTGGATTATGTTGTTTTGTTGGATTGTGGTTGTTGTTTGATGTATGATATGATTATTCTGAGTCCCCCTGCTTTGAATCTGTATCATGATTGTTTTTTACTGGTGGATCTGTCTTGCTGGTGGGTTCTTGGAATACATTGTTTGTTGTTGTTGGTATACATTGTTGGTTGTTCTTGGTTGTGTTTGGTAAACCTTGATAGTGAATGTTGATAGTTGTTGGATGCTATTGTTGATTATTTTTGAAATTTATGGTTGTCTAATGTAGGATGTTGTTGTCCCTTTATGCTGCATGTTGTTTAGTTAAAGACTGATGAGACTTTAGGGGGTTTGATTGATGAATGATGAGACTGTTATGTGCTTGGTTTTATTGAGTTTGGCTGTTGGTTGTTCTAGTGTTCTCAATGATCATTTATGTAGAGAACACTGTCAGTCCCTTTACAATCTTTGGATTTGTTCATATAGGAGTTCCTGTAGACATTGATACACCAATATATTGATTTGTGGGGTGTACCTAATCCAAATGATGAAGGGACTCCATTGAAGTACACTTCAATCAAGTGTTTTGCTCCAACAATCCCACTAAAGGGGTTGTTGTTGAGGTAACCTTGTGTTGAGGTGTTATATTCAACAATCATGCACTCTTCGATGGATTCTTTTGCAATTAATTGTTAATGATTTTCATTTCATTCCATTCAAAATGTGGCTACAAAAAGACCTTACCTTGTTAATCAAAAGTTACATATGACTGGCTTAGATGTGAATCATCCTTATACACAAAATACACCTAACCACCTATTGATTTACACTGAAAAAGTTAAAAAAAAATTGACAAGTGGTTATATGTGGCAGTTCATGTTGTTGTTCTGATTTGCTTAGCAATTTGCCTTAGTCTGCATCTACCTCCATGTCTTCTTCTGCATCATGGTTTCCTTGAGTTGCTGGCCTAAAAAATAGTGTTTAGGTACTCCACAGCCTCCAACACAACTTCCTTTTGTACCCCTACTTGATCTGGCATAATGCCAAGATTTTCCGGTTTCTTTTTGTTCATGTGTGGAATATTGTACTTGTTCCCTCCTTTGCCCTTAGAATTTTAATCATGCATCTTTGCAATGTCACCCAAATATACTTGTTGACTTCAAGTTTCAATGTGTCATAAGACTCTATGACTTTCTCAACTAGCTCATCTAGGTTTTTAGGCAAAGATAGATATTACAAAGATTGAATTGACCTAAACAACCCTAGCTAAATCCAACACAATTAAATCAGGTGACTGTGTTGGTTGGAATACAAACTGAATGTTAAACCCATTTGTTGTTGTTGCTGCAATGAACTCCTCATCTCTTGGTATTTGGTAAGGCCTTGCATTGTCCCATTAGATGACCACATTTTTTTGTCAGACTTTCTGACCACTTAGAAAAAATTGTTGTTATGACCTTATTGAGAAACATCTATTTGATTACATCTCTGTTGACATTTTGGAGTGCCTTTGTGAACAATGTTGTAATACCCCGTATTTTTATACGTATTTTATTTAAAATAAGTATTTTGAGAAGTATTTAAATAAATTAAAAATTTTTATTTATAGTATTTTAATTATTTATTTTAATAAGTTTAGAAATATTTTATAAAAGGAAAGTTTATTTAATTAATTATTTTATTTAAGATGGGGATTAATTTAAGAAAGTTTTATTTTAGTAAAGTTTTATTAGGAAAGGGATTAAGAAAGATTAAAAAGGGAAAGTTTAGGAAGAAGGGTTTGTAGAAAAAGGGTATAAATATTCAACACTTGAGACAAATCAAACTTTGCCCATAGTGGAGAAAACCCAGGGTAAACTTTCTCTCCCTTCTCCTTATTTTTCTTTTTCTTTCTTTTTCCCCTTCCCCTTTCTTTCGATCTCACCACCGCCGGCCACCACCACCACCACCATCGGTGGGCCGCTGGCCACCAGTGGCACTAGCCGCCAGCAGCAGGTAGCCACCAGTGTTGGCAGCAGTCGGCAGTGGCTGTCGGCTACCCAATGTTTTCGGGAAAAAAAAAAAGAAAAATTAAATCTTTTGTTTTTTTTTTTAAAAAAAACAAATTTAATCCTAGATCTAATTATTAATTATGAGTTTTGTGATTAAATTATGATGTTTGATTATAAGTAGCATGTAATTTAATTTTCAGATTTTAATTCTAATAAAAAAGCCCCAATTTTGTAACCCTAGATTCATAAATTATTAATTATTGAAGGATTATGATATAGGATGGTTTAAACCTTTAATTTAAGTGTTTTAAAGCCTAAATACAGCAAGTTTTCATTAAAAAATAATGCTGGAATTTTTGGTAATACATTAAAAATCAAGTTTCTTTAAGGAATTTTAATTACCCAATAATTGGGATTAAAGTATGATGTTTTAAATATAATTTCAGCTTATATTTAATTAAAATATGAGGGGTTTAATAATAGTATATATTGCTGGAAATTTGTGTAGAGAAGATTTAAATACTCTTTTATGATTTTAAATTGTAAGAGATTTCGAAGTGAGTGATTTCTATTAGTCGTGGCGATATTAAGATCGTATGCAAGGTACGTTCGCGTACTTAGCATAATTTTATTGATGTAGTAGAATGCTAAATGTGATTTCTTGATTACAAGTAGTATCATGCTAGATTTGGAATGGAAATTATGATTTGGTTGTTTTCGGTGATTGAATATCGAAGCATGAATTATTTGTGATGGATTAATGGTTGGAAAAATAGTAGTTTGGAATATTGTATATGAACCACACTTTTATTTATGGCATGATAGAGAGCATGTTTAATTAAACTAAATGTTTGATTTGGCTTGGAATATATAAAGAGAATTTTATTACAGTTCATATAATTTTTATTGATACTTTAAGCATGGGGAAAGAGTTATGTAAGTGTCTATGTACATGAGGAATAAATTGTATGTTGGTGCCTTAGTGCACTTAAGGTGTTTTTAACACCGAGGGATAGGATTGTGGCGCTTTATGCGTTTAAGGTGTCATTGACACCGAGGAAGATTTAAAAAGGGTTCAATATTAAATATTATGTGGTCACTAATTATTCAAGAATTAAATTGGTATGTTTGAATAATTATTTTTGATTGAATGATTATGGTCTGAGAGTCATCACCAAGTTTAATAATATGTAAATAACATAAAGTGAAAGAGATTACACACCAAAACTCTTGCAACGTATATACCTTGAGTATGAACATATGGGGGAAGTTATGGGGTTTTATATTTAACCATAACTTCTACTGGAGTACAGGACGCTGTATATTCCTTTTATTATTATTATGCATTGGAATTCCGCCACTTACGAGTGTTTATTGATGCTGGCACGATTAGCTTTTGTGTCAGTAACCTCATTTATTGGGGGAGGTTAGTTGGGAAACTCGTTCGATGCGTAATCAACGCTAAACAAATTAATTAGTTGTCTAGTTGAGAAGTTTTGTTGAATGTTTTATGTTTGAAAAAACAGGTGCAACGAGGTAAGTTGTGTGTTGACAGGTAAATGCATGTTAGTGTGTTTAACTACGCTTACGTACTCAGCTTTGCTGATTGTGTGTTTTGTGTGTTTATTGGCCTTGTCTTTACCTTGGCCCTATGATGTCCCACTTTTAGTGGAGAGTAGTGGAAATAAGTAGATAGAAGCTTTTAAGGTGATGAAGCATATTCATGATGGGCATGAGTGAAGAGCGAATCATGCTAATTTCTATAAGTTTATGATGTGTTTAATGCTTTAATTATTTATGATATTATTATTCATGAGACTAACGCAAAGTTTTGAAGTTGGTTTGGTTTTAATAAAGGCCTACAGTGGTTCCAAGTTGTAGGTTGATTTTATTTTTTTTTTGTTTTACTTTGGTTTGACTTTACTTTCGTGAGTTGACTTTTTAAGTTGAGTCGTTTTAAATTATTTTAAAGGAAAGTCTTCCACTGTGTGTCTTTGATAGTTGCCTTAGCCGTTTTCACGGTGGCGGTAATATCTTAGATGTTCCTATTTAAAGTTTTAAACAGGGCGAAACATATATTTTAAAAGAAAGGAAAATCTAGGGTGTTACAATGTGGTATCAGAGCCAAGTTGAGATTTTATTACCAGTAAAGCCAAAAACGTGTTTTAAAGTGTTTTAGTTTTAAACTTGGCCAAGTACTTATTTATTGGTGAAAATTTTTAGGAGAATCATTTTATTTTATTTTATGTTGAGAAGATCAAATATTTATTTGATTAAACTTAAACCAGAATTTTTTTTTTTATTTTGAAAAGGGTCCGAATTTTTATTAAGATGTCCGGAATTTTTTTTTATTTTTGGGAATGTCCGAAATTTTTTTTCTGGGGGGGGGGGAGGGCCGAATTTTCCTTGGTCTTTTTCCCTATTATTTTCAAAAATTTAAATTAAAAAGGAGTCAAAAATATTTTTTTTTAGTTTGTTCATTTTGCAGGAAAGCAAGGATTAAGGTAAGTATTATGTGTTTACAGTTTTTTTTAAAGCATGTTGTTGAGAATGGGTAGGAAAGAATTTGGGCATATAAGTTAGAAATAATCATGTTCTTGTATGCATTAATATTAGGTTGTGGATGTTTAATCATATGAATATATTATGTGTTTAGAAATAAGAAAAATTGTTTGATTGAATATTGAACCTAATTCATGCAAGAACTGTATTATTTTGTTTTCTTTGGGAAAGGGAATTCTTTTCTAAGCCTTTTCTTTATAGGATGCCAAATCTTCCTAGCAGATACACCGAACTAGGCACTCTCACTAAGAAACCTAATGAACATCCCAATGATTACATTCAAAAGATTCGCTTTTACTGTTCCTACAGGAGCAATGTTTTAAGGGACAGGATTTTTGATAGCCCTGATCGTATATTAGCTATGATTGTCCGTTGCTTGCCTAGTGAGCCTCCTTATTATGCTGTCAAATCCATATTTTATGATTTCTATTTACCAGGGGACACCCCAAATTACTATAAATATAGGTACTATTATGGAAAGTGGTACCCTGATTACAGATTTTTGATTTCTTATCTTGTTAGGGTCGAGAAAGCCCATTGTCGACAACTCCACCTTCCATACCATGACTATTATTTCAAAAATCTAGTAGGGCAAAATCCCCCTTCTCCTAGTCATCAGTCAGGAAGTTCCTCTTCTTCTTCTTCTTCACAGGGTGGTCAAGCAGAGAATGGAGAGCAAGGGAAGGAATATAGTTCATTCATGGAGATTTCTAATCCAAATCCACCTCCAACTCCAATCATTATAGAAATTTCTTCTAATGAGGAGGAAGAGGGAGAGTTCGTGCAGGTAGAACCTGAACCAGAGTCACCTGAACCCATGGAGGAGGCAGATGATCCTGAATTCGACCCTGATAGCTACAAGTAGTCGGCGGACAAGAGAGATAACGTTCGAAAGAATTAGATTTTTTTATAGATTTCTTCGTTATGGATCCTCAGTTTTAATTACAGTTTATTATTATTATTATTATTATTTCAGTTTTAAAATAATAAGTGGCATGACCACAGTGAGTCAGTGAGCTTATGTAGTACATAAGTTTCTAGAACTCAATTTTATTTCAGTAATTCAATTTTATTTTAATTAATAAAAACCCTATTTATTTCTTTGTTAAATTCTTTATATTATTGATAAATAATTTATTTCATTTTTCAAAATCTTCCATTTCACATCACTATTCCAATAGCTAAATTCCAAGCAAATTAATTCCAATAAATTATTTCTAAGCTATGGGAATCTATGGGAATTATTTTTATTTATATATGTGATTCTTTATTAAATGTATGATTGGTTAGCAATCAATAATTGATTGACAAAACTACAAATTTAGGGAATTTTTAGCTTGTCCTATCCCAATTTGTTAGCTTCGAATTGAACTATGAATGTTTCAAGGGTGTTAAGTAATAGATGAGTGTACGCCTTGAGAGCTAGCCAAAGCCATTTCTAATATAGACCCTTGTTCTTAATTCAGGAGAAGCAAAATGGCAGGGGGGAAGCAATTTTGGTAATAATGGGGGTGATTTGAGTGAGGTTGTGAGGCAATTAGCAGTTGTAGCCCAATAGTTAGCCAGTAATTCAATCAACAATGGGGATGCTCAGGGAGAACTTTTCAAGAAGGTGGCCCAAAGTAAACCACCAACCTATCAAGGAGAGCCTGACCCTACCATACTGGAAAATTGGTTAAGGGAGTTTGAGAAACTGTTTGGGGCAGTTGGATGCCTAGAGAATTCTAAGGTAGGCTATGCTACTTATTATTTGAGGGGTGAAGATGATCTTTAGTGGTAGCAAAATGAAACAACTTTCAGAGCGCTACCTGGATTCAATTGGACTAAGTTCCAAGAGAAAGTGAGAGATAAGTTTTACCCTAACTTCTTACAGAAGCAAAAGGCTGAGGAGTTCTCAAACCTCAAGATGGAGGGGATGTTAGTGATTGAATACTATACAAAGTTTATTGAGTTGTCTCGTTTTGCTGAAGAGTTCGTTTCTGCGGAGAAGGTGAAGGCTAGGAAGTTTGAGAGTGGTTTGAATATTGCTTTATAGCTGAACTTATGTGGACAAGTGTTTGAAACCTTGGATGAGGTGTATGGCAAAGCTGCACACTTGTATGCTTTAGAGTTGAAGAAAAAGAAGGAACTGGCTGATGTGGAAGTGAAAGAAAAGAGGAAAGAGGTGGGGAAAAATTTTGGGAACTAACAGGGTAACCAGAACAACTTCATGAAGCAAAATTACCACCATAACAACAATAACTTCCACAAGAACAATAATTCCTAAGAAAACAATCGTCAAAGAGGACGTAACTTCAATGGAGGAGCTAGAAACAATAACCAAGGGAATAATAAGAATGAGAGGCATTATTTTTGCAAGAGGTGCAAGAATAACCATCCTTGGAAGGACTATGATGGAAATCTGGTTACTTGTCGTGCTTGTGACAAGTTGGGGCATAGGGAGTACGAGTGTTTCTCCAAAGGTTCTTATGGAAATAAGCAGAATAATAATTTAGGAGGGACCCAAAGGAACTTTCAGGGAAACAATAATAACTTCACTAGGAATAAAGGAGTGCAGCAGAATGGAGCAAAGAACAACAACGGCAACAGTGGGAACAATCAACAGAAGGGTGGAGCTGCAGGAAAACTGAATGTGTTGAGTAGGCATGAGGCTGATTCCACGAAAGATGTCATCACTGGTACTTTTTCTATTCACTCTATTCCTATAAAAGTTTTGTTTGAATCTGGTGCAACTTTTTCTTTCATTTCGAAAAGGGTTGTTTTGAAACTTAAAAGACTGTTTGAAAACAGTAGAAGTAGTAGATTTACTAATAACCATTCCGACGGGTGGGGTAGTGAAGTGTACCAAAACCTTTAGGAATGTACCTTTAGAGATCGAAGGGAAAGTGTTTTTGTCTGACCTCATCGATTTTGGGTTAAAAGATTTTAATGTCCTCCTGGGAATGGATTGGCTGAACAAGTACAATGCAGAAATCAGTTGTCGATCACAGAAAGTGAAAATGAACACAAGTGAGAATGAGTCAGTGACTTATTGGATGCATGGTGAAACCAAATGTCCTAGGTTGATATCCGTGTTAAAGTTGGCAAAGTACATGAAAAGGGGGCATCCAGTGTACTTTTGTAGTGTGAGAAACATGGATCATGAGGAGGCAACTAAACCAGAAGACATAAAAGTGGTGAATGAATTCCTGGATGTATTTCTGGACGAGATCCCTGGAATGCCACCCAAGAGAGCAATTGATTTCACCATAAACTTAGTCCCAGGGACAGCACCGATATCCAAAGCACCATATCGAATGGCACCTGAAGAGATGAGTGAATTAAAGGAGCAACTGCAGGATTTGTTAGACAAGGGATACATCAGACCGAGTGCATCTCGTTGGGGAGCACCAGTTTTGTTTGTTAAGAATAAAGATGGGAGCATGAGTTTGTGTATTGATTATAGGGAATTAAATAAGGTGACAATAAAGAAGAAGTATCCACTTTCAAGGATTGATGATTTGTTTGACCAGTTGAAAGGTGCAACGGTGTTTTCTAAGATTGACTTGAGTTTCGGATATCACGAGTTGAGGATTGCAGATGAAGACATACCTAAAATTGCATTTAGGACGAGATATGGACACTATGAGTTTACGGTGATGCCATTTAGATTGACTAATGCTCCGGCAATCTTTATGGATTTGATGAACAGAGTGTTTTATAAATTTATGGATAAGTTTGTAGTAGTGTTCATAGATGATATATTGGTGTATTCAAAGAGCAAAGAGGAGCATGTAGAACACCTGAGGGCAATTCTACAAACGCTTAAACAATCTTTATGCAAAGTTCTCTAAGTGTGAATTTTGGTTGGAAAAGGTAGCATTCTTAAGTCATTTTGTGTCTAAGGATGGTGTGGAAGTAGATCCAGCCAAGATCAAAGCTGTGAAGGGTTGGCCTACGCCCAAAACAATGTCTGATGTTCGGAGTTTCTTAGGTCTAGTAGGATATTATAGGCGTTTTGTGAAAGATTTCTCAAAGATTTCTAAACCTATGACTAATCTAATGAAAATGGACAAGAAGTTTGAGTGGGATGATAAGTGTGAAGAAGCATTCCAACTCTTGAAACAGAAGCTGGTTACAGCACCAGTGCTTACACTGTCAGACCACAGTGGTATCTATGATGTGTATAATGATGCATCAAAGAATGGCTTGGGATATGTGCTTATGAAAAATGGGAAGGTAATTGCATATGCATCATGGCAGTTAAAGACCCATGAAGTAAATTACCCAACCCATGATTTAGAACTTGCTGCAATTATCTTTGCACTAAAGATCTGGCATCATTACTTGTATGAAGTGAAATGTAGAATTTACACAGACCATAAGAGCTTGAAGTACATTTTCACTCAAAAGGATTTGAACTCTCACCAAAGGAGATGGTTAGAGTATATAACGGATTATGACTTAGACATACAGTATCATGAAGGGAAAGCAAATGTAGTCGCATATGCTCTAAGTCGTAAGACCAGTCATGGATTGAATACTTTAGTAGTGGCTGATGAGTTATTTAGAGAAATGAGGAAAATGAACTTAGAAGTTGTAGAATGGGGAGTACCAACTGGCATTCTTGCGAATTTGACTATCCAACCAACCATATTCGATGAAATAAGGGAAAACCAAATAGGAGATGTGAAATTGGATAGGATTCGTGAGAAAATAAAGCAAGGCAAAGCTACAGATTTCAGAATTCATGGAGATGGAAGTTTGAGGTACAAGGGTCGATGATGTGTACCTCAAAAGTGTAAGGAAGTGAAGAGAAAGCTAATGGGAGAGGGACACAATACACCCTACTCAGTTCACCCAGGAGGGGATAAGCTATACAAGGACTTGAAAAAGGTGTATTGATGGCCTAGAATGAAGAATGAAGATGCAGAATTTGTAGCAAAGTGTCTGACTTTCCAGAAGGTGAAAATAGAGCACAAAAGACCCCAAGGGACTGTGCAGTCATAGGAAATTCCTAGATGGAAGTGGGATTGCATTTCAATGGATTTTGTGACTTGCCTTCCAAAATCGAAGGGTGGAAATGATACCATTTGGGTAGTGGTGGACAGACTTATAAAATCTGCGGTGTTTATACCAATGAAGGAGACTTGGAAAATGGAGCAACTTGCAAAAGATTACATAAAAAATGTTGTGAGGCTCTATGGAGTTCCAAAGGATATTGTGTCTGACAAAGATTCCAGGTTTCTTTCAAAATTCTGGAAAAGTGTACAGGAAAACTTTAGTACGACACTTAAGATGAGTACAACGTTTCACCCTGCCACAGATGGATAAACCGAGAGAACCATTCAAACCTTGGAGGACATGTTGAGAGCTTGTGTTATAGATTTCCAAGGAGGATGGGAGGATAGCTTGGATTTGATTTAATTTTCCTATAATATTAGTTATCATTCGAGCATAGGAATGGCTCCATTTGAGGCATTATATGGGAGGAAGTGTTGTAGTCCAATTTGTTGGAACGACATAAGTGAAACAATGATTTTAGGGCCTCAAATGATCGAGGATATAGTGAAGCAAGTAAGGGAAATTCAAGCTAAGATTCAAGCAGCTCAAGATCGCCAAAAGAGCTTAGCAGATTTGAAGCGTAGAGAAGAAGAGTTTGAAGTTGGTGACAAGGTGTTATTAAAGGTATCACCAATGAAAGGAGTGATGAGATTTAGGAAGAAAGGAAAACTTAGCCCAAAGTACATTGGTCCATATGAAATACTGCAAAGGATAGGCAAAGTAGCTTATAGGTTAGCCTTACTTATGGAGTTAAGCAAAGTGCGTGATGTATTTCATGTGTCTCAATTAAGAAGGTATATACCTGATAATTCCCATGTGCTACAACCTGAAACCATTGAGCTAGATCAAAGTTTAACCTATGAAGAGAGACCTGTTAAAATTCTTGACAGTAAAGTGCGTAGTACACGCAATAAGAATGGTAAGATTGTAAAAGTGCTATGGCCTAACCAAGAATATGAGAAAGCCACTTGGGAGGAAGAAGATGAAATGAAAAAGAAATACCCAGAGTTGTTTCTGGTATGTTGAGTTATGGGGACGTAACTCGTTTTCTTTAAGAGGGGTAGAATGCGGTACAATTTCGCGCTTTTTCCCTATATTTTTAGTTGTTATTGTGCTTTTTGCACAATTTTATCGAGTATTTTGAGTCATTGTGTTCTCAAAAAGGCACAAAAAGGTAAATGCATGACCAAAATTACAACAATATTATACTAAGTGAGGAAAAAGTTGGAATTTCGTTTCCCAAGTTTCGAGACGAAACTTCTTTTAAGGAGGGTAGACTGTAATACCCCGTATTTTTATACGTATTTTATTTAAAATAAGTATTTTGAGAAGTATTTAAATAAATTGAAATGTTTTATTTATAGTATTTTAATTATTTATTTTTATAAGTTTAGAAATATTTAATAAAAGGAAAGTTTATTTAATTAATTATTTTATTTAAGATGGGGATTAATTTAAGAAAGTTTTATTTTAGTAAAGTTTTATTAGGAAAAGGATTAGGAAAGGTTAAAAAGGGAAAGTTTAGGAAGAAGGTTTTCTAGAAAAAGGGTATAAATATTCAACACTTTTTTTCCCTTCTCCTTATTTTTCTTTTTCTTTCTTTTTCCCCTTCCCCTATCTTTCGGCCTCACCACCGCCGGCCACCACCACCACCACCATTGGTGGGCCGCCGGCCACCGGCAGCACCAGCAACCAGCAGCAGGCAGCCACCAGTGCTGGCAGCAGCCGGTAGTGGCTGTCGGCTACCCGGTTTTTTCGGAAAAAAATCTTTTGTTTTTTTTTTAAAAAAAAAAAACAAATTTAATCCTAGATCTAATTATTAATTATGAGTTTTGTGATTAAATTATGATGTTTGATTATAAGTAGCATGTAATTTAATTTTCAGATTATAATTCTAATTAAAAAGCCCCAATTTTGAAACCCTAGATTAATAAATTATTAATTATTAAAGGATTATGATATAAGATGGTGGTTTAAAACTTTGATTTAAGTGTTTTAAAGCCTAAATACAACAAGTTTTCATTAAAATATAATGTTGGAATTTTTGGTAATGCATTAAAAATCAAGTTTCTTTAAGGAATTTTAATTACCCATTAATTGGGATTAAAGTATGATGTTTTAAATATAATTTCAGCTTATATTTAATTAAAATATGAGGGGTTTAATAATAGTATATATTGCTAGAAATTTGTGTAGAGAGGATTTTAATACTCTTCTAAGATTTTAAATTGTAGGAGATTTCGAAGTGAGTGATTTCTATTAGTCGTGGCGATATTAAGATCGTATTCAAGGTACGTTTGCGTACTTAGCATAATTTTATTGATGTAGTAGCATGCTAAATGTGATTAATTGATTACAAGTAGTATCATGCTAGATTTGGAATGGAAATTATGATTTGGTTGTTATTGGTGATTGAATATCGAAGCATGAATTATTTGTGATGGATTAATGGTTGGAAAATAGTAGTTTGGAATATTGTATATGAACAGACTTTTATTTATGGCATGATAGAGAGCATGTTTAATTAAACTAAATGTTTAATTTGGCTTGGAATATATAAAGAGAATTTTATTACGGTTCATATAATTTTTATTGATGCTTTAAGCATGGGAAAAGAGCTATGTAAGTGTCTATGTACACGAGGAATAAATTGTATGTTGGTGCCTTAGTGCACTTAAGGTGTTTTTAACACCGAGGGATAGGATTGTGGCGCTTTATGCGTTTAAGGTGTCATTGACACCGAGGAAGATTTAAAAAGGGTTCAATATTAAATATTATGTGGTCACTAATTATTCAAGAATTAAATTGGTATGTTTGAATAATTATTTTTGATTGAATGATTATGGTCTGAGAGTCATCACCAAGTTTAATAATATGTAAATAACATAAAGTGAAAGAGATTACGCACCAAAACTCTTGCAACGTATATACCTTGAGTATGAACATATGGGGGAAGTTATGGGGTTTTATATTTAACCATAACTTCTACTGGAGTACAGGACGCTGTATATTCCTTTTATTATTATTATTATGCGCTGGAATTCCGCCACTTACGAGTGATTATTGATGCTGGCACGGTTAGCTTCTATGTCAATAACCTCATTTATTGGGGGAGGCTAGTTAGGAAACCTGTTCGATGCGTAACAAAAGTTAAACAAATTAATTAGTTGTCTAGTAGAGAAGTTTTATTGAATGTTGTATGTTTAAAAAACAGGTGCAACGAGGTAAGTTGTGGGTTGACAGGTAAATGCATGTTAGTGTGTTTAACTACGCTTATGTACTCAGCTTTGCTGATTGTGTGTTTTGTGTGTTTATTGGCCTTGTCATTACCTTGGTCCTATGATGACCCATTTTTAATGGAGAGTAGTGGAAACAAGTAGAGAGAAGCTTTTCAGGTGATGAAGCATATTCATGATGGGCATGAGTGAAGAGCGAATCATGCTAGTTTTCATAAGTTTATGATGTGTTTAATGCTTTAATTATTTATGATATTATTATTCATGAGACTAACGCAAAGTTTTGAAGTTGCTTTGGTTTTAATAAGGGCCTACAGTGGTTCCAAGTTGTAGGTTGATTTTATTTTACTTTGTTTTACTTTGGTTTGACTTTACTTTCGTGAGTTGACTTTTTAAATTGAGTCGTTTTAAATTATTTTAAAGGAAAGTCTTTCGTTGTGCGTCTTTGATAGTTGCCTTAGCCGTTTTCACGGTGGCGATAATATCTTAGATGTTCCTATTTAAAGTTTCAAACAGGGCGAAACAAGTATTTTAATAGAAAGGAATTTCTAGGGTGTTACAAATGTGTCTGCTGCTCTATTCTTGCTTGATTTCTTAGCTGTCTTTTTTACTATGAATGAGAATATTCCATACTTTCCATCATGTAGTAATTCCCCATTTGTGTTATACAATGACTTTTCAATGATTGCCATGAACATTGCCTTTAGCTTGAATCTTCTAGACTGTTGTGCCATGTATGAGTCTTCTTCACTAGGCAGGAGATAAAATCCCATATGCCATTTGTTTTTTTATGCCAGTGGATATTCTAGTGATTGTTGATTTGTAAACATTTAATTGAGTTAGTAAAATCTTCATGTGACCCCTTAGTAAGTTCCCATCTTGCATATTCACCAACATTGCATCCACAATCTGTCCTTTTTTTGTTTTTTTGCATTATCAGTTGCTTCCTATTTGTGCCTTGACTATGGTCTTCATTGAATGGTTGAGTGTGATGGTCTTCATTGAATGGTTGAGTCTAATGGTCTTCACCTTTATGATTTTCTTGCATGTCTTCTTTTTCATCATAGTACATTTCTGCCAATTCTTCTTCATTATAGTACATTTCTGCCAACTCATCTTCAGTTAGCATGTTATCAACATAAAAAGAAAAGAGCATCCATATCTTCTGCCATGTCTTGTGTGTTATCTGAATTTGTATTTTTTTTTTGTCATATTTAGGTTGCAGAAAAAAGGCAAGCTAATGCTTTTTTTGGGGTGATGAAGTTCCTCTAGATGTTGTAGATAATGAAATTTAGTAGGTGATGAAGATGAAGATGACGCTATGGGCGGATCTAGGGGGATTCATTGAACCCACAAATTTTTTTAAAAAAAATTATAAGTTTTAATCTTTTTTTTTAAAAAAAAAAGAAAAAAAAGGGTTAAAAGAAACTTTTGTGAGTTAAATAACCAAATGTGTAAGTCTTGCGCATTGGTAAGGGAGTGATTGTTAGAGTAGCGAGGCCTCTCTTAGGTCCTGGGTTTGATTCTACCCACCCTCATTTTTTTTTTTTTTGTTTTTTATTCGAGTTCTTCCGTTCTTCGTGAGTTTGTGAGTCCTCTTATTCCTCTACTCCTCTTAATTTTTAAATCTTTATTTGTTTGTTTAAAATTAGTGATAATTAGATTAATTACTGATTTGTTTAATTGGTTTTGTATATATTGTTAAATACTTGAATTGTTGACAAATTGGATTGTAGAAACTTAGAATTTTAAATTTTTACTTTGTCTTTTAATTGATAATTAGAAGAAGTTTACATTCTCAAATTTGTGTTTATTGGGGACTTGGGATTTTTGTTTTATGTGTAATATTGATTTTTTGCAATAGAATTATATATAGATCTATTGAAATAGTACTGTATTAGCACGCTTTCAAAGTATGAAAACTCAAAGAATGCTTTTGTAGTTTTTTTCTTTCTTTTTTTTTTGAAAGAAAATAAATAAATTGTGTAATCTATCCATTTGTAATAAAGAAATTTGAACTTATGTATTGAATATTTAACTAATATGTGATCATCCTTTTTTTTTAAGATTCCGAACCCACAGTTTGAAAAGCCTGGATACGCCCACTGATGATGTGTAGCACTAACTCTAGTTTAAGTCAATTTTTTGGATATTTATGGGCTAATTATTGAATAGTTAGAGCTAACTTTTGGACAAATATTTTGTCTTTTGAAAAACTTATGACTTGTAATAAAGGGTGGAACATTGAATGCTCATGGCAGATTTGGGGGCTGTAATTTATATGCCTTATAAATGTTGAAATGCTGGTTTAAATGATAGCCAAAAATTTGAATGCATGCTGAATTTTTTTTCAAAAAGGAGGGGAATGAAACCCCACCCAAAAATTCAACAAATTCGAATTTTTGGTGAAAGTTTTGGAGGGAAAACAATTCCCTCCTAAAAGTAGCAGATTTTCCCCACCAATTTGCAAGTGGGCTGGTCTTACTTTCTCATCTTCCTTTCATTACTTTATCAAACTTTCCCTAATCTTTGCCCCTTAAGTTTTGCATTGGTAACCGTAAACCTCATGAAAGTTACACATACTATTGACGGAGGTAGTATAAAGATTATATATGTGCATGCATTTCATTTTACTTATACCAGGCTATGTTTGATCTATTGAAAAAGAGAGGATCCTTTCCTATTCTCCTAAATTGTGTAACCTGCTAACTCGAGGCAAGTTAATCCGTGAGGGGTTCTGATCCAAAAGGCCTGTCATCGTACCTATATATATAAAAACAAATCATTTTATTTTTATATCCTTACTTAAACTATAGGATGTGAATTTTAGCAAGGAGTTGGTCCAATATAATTAACTATACATGAAAAAAAGTTTAAATGGAAAAGCACATAAACCATTGATTGCTGAACAAAACAGAAAATGTCAGGCTTATATGGATGTGGAAGTCATAATCGATATATGATAGTTATATCACTAATAAAGGTGCGTTTTATTCACCTGATTTTTGCTTATCTAAACTTATATGAACTTATATGAACTTATTAGCCTTATTAAAACTTATTTTAGTTATAAATTGAACTTAGGTAGCCCTGATTAACCCTTATCACAACTTATCACAACCCTCATAATTAATTAATGAAACACAACAAAGGAAAAAAACTTGTGTGGACTTGAGGTTCATACGCACGGAAATGATATTACTCTATTGAACATATTAATCCTAATTTTCACATAGTAGCCTTTATCAAAATTGTGTATATATATATATATATATATATATATATATATATATATATATATATATATATATATATATACATATATATATATATATGTATATATATATATATATACATATACATATATATATATATATATATATATATATATATGTATTATTGTGAATCTGAAGTACAACATTATGTTGAATATAATGATTCAAAAACATTATTGTGAACCTGAAGTACAACAATATTTGAACATATAGCTAAAAAATAATGAACATAACTTCTTATTGGGTGCTCCATAAGAATTGTGCACCCAAGCTAGGCAGTGCACTAACTTGTATAAAAGAACTCTCATAAAATAACCTTTATTAATAAAATTAATTAAATACCACTAACAAAGTAGGTAAACATTTTCTATATATTACTCCAATACTCTATAGTGACAAATCCAGTAACACAGTTAACTATTACTCCCTTCATTTTCTTTTAAGTAACATAAATACACATTTTCACTTTTTGTAATATTAAATTTTTAACATTAACTTTATTTTCTTTGTCATATATATACCTAATTATTGTGTTTCATGATTGATTATTCATCTACATACCTAATTTTTACAACATTTTATTTTTCTTACAATATCAATATATTTTTTTTTGAGTTTTTACTAATACATAATTTACGATATTCATTGTCGAATGTATGCCCCAACATGAGGAAGTATAGTAGTAATGCAGTGTTGTTATACATTTAAAAATTCAAAAAAAAATACTAAAATATTAAAAATCACATGGAAAAGAGTGAAAGGAGGAGAAAGAAAGGTGAGTGGGACAACTTTTAATTGTACCACTAAATCACTAAAAGCTCATATAAAACCATTGGTTATTTAGTAATACTATTGTAGGGAATTATTTCAAGCATCCCACACTTGATCATACACTTAAGTATGGTGGCGTCAAAAGGGAAGGAAGCTAGAGCAAAAGAGTCGCCAACAAGTTTTAGGAACTTGTAAACCATTCACAGGGTGAAGGTTACACCCCTTCACGATCATAGAGATCGCTAACTCTATAGTGGTCCTGAACCATGACTAGATCTTCGGGGATGAAGGTACAAATCCAACCTAAAAGAGATTGAACCTGCCCTAAATAGTCCTCTACTTTATTCTTCTCATATTCATGTGCGCTTTCTTACTAACATACAATCAATATATTAATCCTAAACCTGTTTAATCTATGTAAGTTGAATATTGGCGACCACTTGAATTAAAATCACATTAGCCTAAATAAAATTATTAATTATCTTATTAAGCGTGATTTCAAGTACAAATTCCCTTTAATCCTGCAAGAGAGGGCGTGATCAAACAATAACAATAATATCAAGCAACATATAATATTATTGGCAACAAACCATCATCATAATAATAATCGTCAAAGCATAATATTAGTATGATCCTAGACATGATACTAAAAAGATTAATAACAAATCCCAGCATGTCGCTAAGCATTAAATAAAGATCAAAGCTTTAGCCCTAATATGATACTAACATGATAGAATAAATAGGAAGCAACACCTAAACATGATACTAGAAAGCAATAAATAACATCCTAACATGATACTAGGAATTAATATAATCTAAGCATGCTTTCCAAAGAAATATAACAATAGAATTACTCACTTTGATGCCTCGTATCTCTTTCTATTAAAACAATACACACGTTAGTAACTTCAATAAAAATATTAAAACAAACGATTAATTTAAATAATTAAAATAGTGGTTTGGGACCAAACCCTCAGAAATTATCAACCTTTCACGTTTAGGGCAAAGGCAACTTCGAGCTTGGTTAGGTGTGTCTAAGACTCATGAATGCGGTATTATGTTTTGAAAAGGCTAGGCTTAGAAATCAAGAGAGAGAAAGAAAGAATAAGCTTCTTGCTTAAAGAGAGAGAGAATAGATGATTGTTGATGATTGAAAACGGGGAAATAACGCCTCTATTTATAAAGAAAAACATCCGGAACGATAGAAAAGAGATTGAAATCAACTCGGAGTAAAACTGCTCCTATCGCGATACGACAGAGCTATCGCGACGCGATAGGCCTATCACAATGCGATAAGCCTATCACGCCGTGATAGACTCCTCGCAACGTGATTGCGCGGATATGACAAAAATACTGTACAGAGTCCTTTACCTAATATAATTAGACGATTAGACTCCGTAGTTATCATTAATTTAAGATTAGATTTACTTATTTTACAACACTTGTTTTATTTCAAATTAAATTCATTATCTTTTCTAAATAAAATAAAAGTATAATTATTAATCCTAATTCCACTAGAACTTAAAAGAACCTTCTAGATTATTTTAGAAGATTAAACTCAATCCTAATGACTTTAGAAATAACAATTAATGGGCCCTCCACTTGATCATTAGGCCGTATATAAAATTCATTTTGGGCCCAATTTAGTATTTTGGCCATAACTTCCTCATTATTCATTGGAATTGGGCTTATAATATATCGTTGGAAAGCTCTTTTGGATCCCCATCCAACTACACTATTATTGGACCCATATCATGGACCATAATAAACTGGATTGGACATTTCTCATTAATAAGGTACGAAAAGAAATATTTTTTGAAAATAGAAAGAAGTATTTTTAGTAAAAACAACTGCATCACGGGACTCTTTTACATTTCATCTCGTTCGATAATCAATAAAGTGAAAGGTATTCATCACTAGGTTTGATTTTTTGGGGAGACACAATCAAGTGTCTACAGAAGCCCCCACTTTGACTGAGTTTGGAGAAACATAAGTTTCGAAAACAAAAGTCAAAGTAACGATCGGGACGGAGAATGATTCAGAACTTTCTGCCATCCTAAATCATTCTTGTAACGCCGATACCTGCAAACTAGTGTTAGTTTAAACAGATAAGAGAATTAGAAATGCGTATCTTGCACCGTCGAGCACATGTCTCTAAAGTAACCGAATTTGTTTGCTACATTTATGACGACCTTCCACAAGCTAGGAAATATCGCCGAAGACCGCTCCTCTAGTAGGTATCTTCATTTTTTTGCTGTGATAGTCCTCTGCAATCTAGGGAACACCATCGAAGATTGCTCCACTTGTAGCGATCTTCTGCTGTTTTGTGACCATCTTCCGCAAGCTAGGGAACATCGTCGAAGATAACTCCGCTTGTAGCCGTCTCCCATTTTTATGACAACCTTCCACATCTTAGGGAACATCGTCGAAGGTGAATTTGCTTGTAGTCATCTTCAGTTGTTTGTGACAACCCTCCACATCCTAGGGAACGTCGTTGATGACCATTCTTCTTGTAACGATCCTTAGTTTGCTGATGCTTTGCTTGAATGCCTACTGTGTTGTTACTTTGATGTGATTTTTCTATGAACCAATATCTTAGTGCTTGCAATGAGCCAATGTTAGGAGCTTAAGCTAAGTGAAACGATCATCATCTAGTCAATCACTTACTGCGATTGTAATCGAGCCGACTACTAATAATGTCAAACTTGCTTATAGGGGCTAATTAGCGTACCAAGGAACCTAATTTTTTCTTAATAAGGTCCACATAAACCAATATGGGGCCTAAGGAAGTGCATCGTTGAGGAAAGAAGACCGTCGCTCGTTGCCACGTGCCATCGCGATGCGCTAGACTTATCGCATCGCGATACGCAATATCCTTATCGCAACGCGAAAACCTTATCGCGTTGCGATGGAGTCGGGTTTTCCGTATTTAAACCCCTTCTTCATTTCACTGCTACTGCTCTCATTTTCGTTTTTCGCTCGAAAAATTTCATTTTGCTCGTTCTTCTTGGTCGTTTCTCAACGAAATTTGCTCAAGTTTTTTGCAAATCGAAGCTTGTCATCACTAGTTTTCCGATATATGTAATTTTTTCTCCAACTCACTCTATTTTGTGCGAATTCTGTGCGTTTTTGCTCGCGAGTTTTTGGAAATTTCAAAAACGATTTTGCTTGTTTTGCTTTGTTTGTTGAATTTCTTGCCACGAATTCTTTTGTTTATGCTTGTATATTTCCTTGGGAGTATTTTGAAACTTGTTTGGCTCAATTTGGTGAAGAAACGAGCAAATTGCCATTATAAAACACCTCGAGTTCGTGGATACAATGTAGCTTGTTCTTCATGTTTTCACTTTCTTTTCATGCTTAATTTGTCACAATATTTGCCAAAATATTGCAAGAAATTGTTTGATTGCTCAGAAATTTTTGTTATTGTCGAATAAAAAACATACTCTGTTTTTAGTAGTAGGTACTCTGTTTTTGATGAACATAGTATCATGCGGCTAGGAGAACCTTAGATAGTATAGAACCATTTATTTACTATATTTCATGTTTTGAACATAATTAGCATGGCTCGATGTCGAGGTTTTGGCTCTCGTTCTCGCGGGGCTCATCGGGAGGACGAGCCTGTCGACGTAGGCGAGGGGACTTCCTCTAGCCTTGGGGACTTCCTTGAGTGGGATGGGCGTACTCTGTACTTTGCGCTCAGGTTCCACATTTCAGAGCGCGTCCGATGCGGCATAACCGATGAGCGGGTTCGTTGCCATGGTTCAGGCAACGATACCATCAGTCATTTGTACGACATCTACCTCATCAACAACACGGAGCTGCGCGCGCTGTGGGAGTCATGTGGCTTGACTCCTTTGCTGTAGGCTACTATGGCTCTCTATTCTTTGCGGTCGAGCCGCTTCATCATACGAGGTTTGGTGGAGTTCTTTTGGGACACCACCAACATGTTACATTTCCCATGGGGTGAGATGACCATCACTCCCCTCGACTTCTTTGTCATCACTAGACGGGAGTTCCAGTCGACCATAGTTCCTTTGGGTAGGGATATTACCCTTATGTCACTGGAGGTGGACGAGCTGCTGGGTTCTATTGTTGTTCTGGCCCGTGCTGAGTCGAGATTAGTACAGGTGAGCGGCCGATCCAATCGCCGGGCTATGCTTGTAGAGACCTTTTAAGATGATGTGACCACCCTGAGTAGCGGGTTCGCATCTTTGCTTTGATTATGCTGTCAGGGACCTTTTCTCTAGACAAGGGTAGCAGAGCGCTACTCTATTATTTGCCTGCTCTTCGCGACCTACGAGCGGTCGGGACTTTTGACTGGGCCAGCTTGGCCTATGCTGACTTCCTGCTTGGATTGCGACTCGCTTGTCGCCATCACAACTACGAGGAGGAAGTCACACTTTCTAGCTTCTGGAGGATCGTAGAGGTATATTTTACAATAGAAGCTTACTTTTGACACACGTTAACTTTTGCTGACCCTTCCCCGTTGTTATAGGTGTGGTTCTGTGAGTACCTTTAGTCTTTGGCGCCAGCCAGGCCTTCGCTACAAGGTCTTCCTATTGTTGCTAGTTGGGGAGGCTGTTATCTTGGCCTGACCACTACCACACTCGTTCGAGAGGCACTTCTCTCGGTATGCATTGCCGTTGCTATTTCTGTTTGTTCCGTTCAACAGGATTCTGACTCATGGATGTCACTTTTATAGGAGCTTAAGCCTTTTTTTCGTCTATGGGTTGAATTGGATGTTCCTGCGCGAGCTGTCGCGTATACATCTTAGCGTCGTTATTTTTAGGAGACGTACAACGCTGTGGTGTATTTGGGCGAGAGAGTTGCGATTCAGCACTCTACGGAGTTTTTCGTGGTTCCGAGAGGTCCTCCTCCACATATGATGGACCAGGAGGGTCTTAGGATTCACATGGAAAGGTCACCGACTAGTGAGGGTTAGCAGAGACATAGCCATCCAACCTAGTGCTATGCTAGGAGACTCTTACCGCGATTGGCTCCACCACCTTAAATATTGGAGGAGGAGGTGTGCTTTATCTCTTTATCCAACCTAGTGCTATTCACGTCTACTGCGGAGTTTGTGCCTCGGCCCATGTCCATCACCTACCAGGGGTCCTTTGGGCCCATAAAGGAGATGATACCTCTAGCCCCCGAGGAGTGGCGTCTGGTGGAGAGATCGATTCCTCGCCGTCAGACTTCGGTAAGTTATCTCAGATCCTTTTCTGTATGTATCTTCTTGATTATTTCTAACCTTTTTTACTTTTGTAATTTTCTCACGAGGTGATGACGAGGATGGCGAGAGCCATGGACGCCTTTCGCTACGAGCTTGTGAGGTCGAGCCATCGTGTCGTCGTGATGATAATGTGGAAGAGGTATGTCTCTTTACTTGTATTTGGTTACTTTAGTTTTTCCTCTGTATTTGACGTTCCTGTCCTTCCGACGCGTACTCGTACGAGACTTGAGGGTAGGAGGGAGAGATCTTGATCTGGATCGAGACGTCGCCGTACCTCAGTTGAGACTCAGGGCCGACGAGAGGGGTCGGATTACACTATTGTCATAGAGGGCTCTGGTTCCTCTAATGAGGAGGAGGTGAGGCAGCCCCCTGGTCTGGGTACTTCGGTGTCGATTCCTTCCACAGCTGGTGGGACGTACGAGGTTGGCTCATCATCGCAGCAACCGCCTTGTCAAGAGCCGCAGGAGAGTGAGCCCGGATGGACTGGCCCTACTCTTTCTTTTCCTCCGATTGGAGAGGCTGATGCTGGGAAGGAGGTGACTCCACGGACTTTGCAGTTTTACGATACCTTCGGCATTCGTCCTCCGGGATCATTGATGTACCTGTGTTTATTTATTGTTTGACTATATAGGACTTGCTAATTTCGTTGTATTATTGACACTTATGTTTAGACATATTGTATACACATACTTTTATTATGTCTGTTTTATTTCTTGCATTTTATTTTTCATTTTATGTGCATGTGAGTGTGTGAAAAAATTGTGACAAATTTTTTGCTCTAAAATTTCCGTCATTTTTTTTACTAATGGAGGGTATCCGACTTTCTCCCTCAAAAGAAAAAATGAAAAAAAAAATAAGGTTTGACTAAAAATAAGCTTAATTAATTAAACTTTAAATATTTAATATGGGATAAGTGTTTGAAGGAAAATTGCCAAAAATAGAATTGGATAAGGCTTTAAAAGGACCAAAAACCGTAAAGTCAAAGTACAAATCCGAGTCAAAGTTAGAAAAACACGGTCAACATAACGCGTGACGCTGTCGCAGGCTATCGTGGTGCGATACGCCTATCGCGTCGCGATAACTTTAAATTCTCCAATCTGTTCAGGATTCGGTTTGCGTCCACTTTTGTTTATAAATAGCCCCCAAAACTGCCGATTTCAGCATAATTCGAGCATATTAAAATACATAGCTTTTAATTTTCAATCAAGTAGTCATGGCTAAGATTTTTAGTGATTTCACTCGTGAATGGTGTCAGTCTTTGACCGCTAAGGAGGAAAGAGCTTGACTTTTTCCACTTGGGGCATTTATATGGCATTAAGGGGGTAGATCTTGACATAGACTTTATTCATACCGCCTTAGAATATTGGGATTCAAATACCCATTACTTTAGACTAGGTGATGATGAAATTTGCTCGTTATCGGAAGAATTTTGTGCTATTCTTGGTTTTCCTTCTTTAAATCTTGCGGTAATTCCTAAGGTGAGCGAATATTATCATAAAGATTTTGAGCGTTTTCTTAACCTTAGGGATAGGGACCTGAAGGATATAGTGCATGGTAATGTGCTCAATTTGAAAGAATTTGCACGTTTTTATTTTGATAGACCACGATCCAAGTCTTTTCATGTTTATAAGAGGACACTACTAGAATTCGGTCAAATTGCGACCGTTTTTTTACGACCGTCAATAAAACGGTCGCCAAACTAGAAACTTGCGACCGTTTTAAAGGCGGTCGCAATTTTACGACCGTTTTAAAGGCGGTCGAAATTTTGCGAGCGTTTTTTACCATTTACACCGTCGCAAGTATATTTAAATAATTATTTTATAATAAATACATGTGAAAATTAATTAAAAATAAAAATAAAGTAGTTGCGACCGCCTAAAACAGTCACAGATTACGACTGTTTTAACACACGGTCGCAAATAGTCGTAAGTAGTTTTTTTCTTTTTTTTTTCAAAAAAAGGGGTATAAAAGCCCACTAACCCTAGCCCTAATTCCTTTTCAACACTTTCAGTAGCCGCTCCTTCTCTCTTTTCTTTTTCTCTCTCCTCTCTCTCTTCTGACGTTGGTCTGTCTTCATCTTCCGTTCTTTCCTTCTCTCCATTCCACTTCTCCTCCATCATTCCTCCTCTCCTCCTTCATTATTTGACTTTTATCGCCGGAAATCAGACACACTTCAAAGAAAAAGATAAAAAATCGTCCAAACATTCAACCGACACTAACCGTCACCACCATGACCTCCACCGTCAAGCTTTAGCCCACCACCACTATCTCCACCGTCACAATCTTATGGCTAAACAAGTTAATGGTTTTTATAGTAATATTCGACCATAAAAAGCCTAGATCTAGACTTTTCATATTCGAATTTGGCCTTATTAAACCAAATTTGAGGTGAAATTCGAAGTCAACTCGAGGTTTAAGGTATGTTATCGTGTTTATACTTGTTTGTCTGATTTTTTATTCGAATTTTTTTTGATTTTTTGTTCGAATTTCAGTATTTGAATGTTAATTTTTGTTCATTTTGGGATTCATTTTCGTTTTCATTTTTTTGTTAATGTTTGGGTTTGATTTTTGTTATTTTTGTTAATATTACTATGTATGTTTGATTTTCGTTTCAATTTTAGGGTTGATTTTTGTTAATTTTATTTCGGATTTGATTTTTGGCTGATTATGGTTTGATAATTGTTTTATTTTCGATTTTGTGGTTTATTACTTCGAATTTTGTCTGTTTTTTTTTATTAATTCGAACTTCCATGTTTTAATTCGAATTTCTAAGTTTTATTCATTGGAATTTTGTTTGTTTTTTTTCGTATGAATTTTTTTTTGGATTTTTTGTTTTTTTTTGGGTTTGATTTTATCTGTGTTTTGGGTTGATTTTTGCTAGTTTTCGTGGTGGCTGGGGTTTTCGTGGTGGCTGGTTGGGGTTTTCGTGGTGATTGGGTGGTGTTTTAAGGTGTGCAGTGTGGTGGGTAAAGGTGGTTGGATGGGAAGGGGCGGTGGGTGGAGTTGGCTTGGGTGTGAGAAGTGGTGGGGGGCGTGGCTGTGAAGAGCAGGGGTGGTGCGTAATTTCTTTTTTTTTTTGGTTCTTTTTCAACTTTTAGCGACGGCCAAAAGCGGTCGCTAATTTCCAAAATTGCGACCGCTTCTTTCACCGGTCGCAATTATTAATATTTGCGACCGTTTCCCTTGCGGTCGTTGAAAATAACAAAAACGGTTGCAATAAATCCGCGACTGTCACACAGTCGTAATAATTTTTTTTTGCGACCAATGAAATAACGACCACCCCTTTACGACCGTTTTTGCTATTTTCTGCGACCGTTAGAGGAGTCGCAAAAACCTTAATTTTTAGTAGTGGGAGGGCTTTCCTCTTTTGCATGTTTAGCCAATATCTCCTCACTAGTGGAAATATTCATGAGGGTCAAGCAATATTCGTGTCTGTCATGGAGCAAATTGAATCAGGGAGAATTCCAATGCCATTAATTGTTGGAGAAACTATGCTTAGTTTGGATGAATTAAAAAGGGATCCAAAAGCACCTCTTCGAGGTTCTTTAAATTTATTACAGGTAGAAAATCAATATTTTTAATTATAGAAATTAAAAACATTTAATTCTGTATAGTAATATTAATTATTTGCATTGAATTTTTGCAGATTTGGCTAATGGAAAGGCTTGAATTAATTAGACCTCCTGACAACATTGAAAAGTATACACCAAATTATCTTGTAAGAAGGAAGAAACGTTTTACAAAAAGATGGGTCGTCGGGAGTGGAGTAGAATCTTTGAAACTCACGACTTATGCATTAAATGGGTTGTTCCTTGGTGGAAAATCGAGAAGATGGTTGGTGTCAATACTCAACCTTTTTGTCGTCTTTCAAGTTTATCCAAGTTAAATTTTTACTATCCTTCTAGAGTAAGAAGACAATATGGCTTGCTCAAACCATTCCTTCCGGGGATCTTCGTCGCCCTTATGAATTCCCTGTTTCACAAGATCGATGTAGAAAGATTTGATGACTATTGGTGTGCTAGACCTTTGTGGGAAGTTGTTACCCATAAAGCTCCTCATTCTTTATCTACACATGTGAAGCAATGGCTACTTGGTAGATCTCAAAAGGACAAGAACAAAGTCCGAAACATGATTAAGGACAAAACTAGTGCTAAAGATCGCCTAAGGGATAAGAAAATTCCTCCTAAAGATCGCCTTGGTACAAGAGTTGAATTCAAGACTCCTGTGATGCCCAAGAAAAAGAGTGTTTCTAAAGGCAAAGAGAAAAAAAAAAGTTGAATCTACAGAAAAGAAAGCATGGGTTGAAAAGAAGATTGGTGTAATGGCCAAGGGAGAAACTATCTTTACAAAAATTGTTTACAGGTCATTCAAGGGATCCTTATTAGTGAAAGAGACGGATGATGAAGAGGAGGCAGACAAGAATTGGAAGAGAGCTAGAAAAGAGAAAACTAATTAAAGCATTGCTTTATTAATTATTAGTCAATTATTTTATTTTCAAGTCAATTTTATGTTTAAGCTTTCTTTTAATTCCATCAATAATGTAATTTTATTTTATTAATTATTAATGCAATTTTTTCAGCTTATTAAATTAACTTTTTATATTTGAAAATAAAAAATTTATTTTATTAAAGCAATGAGAACAACTTGAACAAATTTTGAAATTTTTTGAGTACGGAAGTCGAAATTTCCCGAAATACACCGAAATTTGCCCAGATCGCCGAAAATACATTGGTGCTGGAAATTTGAACCCATCGCGCACCGCGACAGACCTTGTCACGGTGCGCTAATCTTGAATTTTGCACGATGTTCGTTCTGTGTTGGCGTGTTGATGTAAAAGTGCGAGGTTTGTAAAAATTAAAGTGGCTGCACCCCGTAAAGGGTTCCTATATATCCTTTCCTTAGGAATCAGGCTGAACGTAGCTCTTTTGAGTATACTACTCAAGTTATCGTGGGTAGAATATCCTAAGTTGGTCAAGATTTGTCATATTTGAGAACACATTACCATCCATATTAGTTAGTTTTGCGGCACCTCCTGATAGGATAGTTTTAACGATGTATGGTCTAGACCACTTAGGCCTAAATTTGCCCCTTGGGTCTAGAACATATTTCCTTAATGATTTTAACACCAAGTCTCCTACTTTGATGTTTCTTGTCTTTAACTTCTTATTAAAGGGTCTAGTCATGCAAGTTTGATAGCATTGAGTGTGATGTAGAGCCTCTAGTACAGTCGTTTTTCATCAAGTAGAATTAGCTCTTCATATCTCGCTCTAGTCCATTCAACTTCATGGAGTTTACTTTCCAACGCGATGTATTTCCTATGGATGAACGAATTGATGTGCGATAACCCCAAAGAGAGAAATGGAGTTTGTCAGGCCAATCCTTGTAGTTTTCTGTCATTTTTTCGATAATAGTTTTTAAGTTCTTGTTAGCTACTTCTACTACGCCATTTGCTTGAGGTCTATATGGGGAAGAGTGATGATGTTGAATGCCATATTTTTGAAGCAATTCTTCACATTCCGCTTGAAAGTGAGTTTCATTGTCACTTATTATTTCATGTGGGACTCCGTATCGACATATAATGTTACCTTTCGATAAAGAGTGCTACATGTTTTGTGGTGAGTTTTGCATATGATGCTGCTTTAACCCATTTTGTGAAGTAATCAATTGCTACAAGAATGTATTCATGGCATCCTTTCCTAGGAGGGGTGATTTTTCCAATAATGTCTATTCCCCATGTTGAGAAGGGCCATGGTGATGTATAAGTATAGAGGAGAGAAGGGGGAACATGTTGCAAATTAGCGTATATTTGGCATTTAGGGCATCTTTTTACATATTGATGGCAATCCCTATTCATGGTAGTCCAATAATATCATTGGCGCATTATCTTTTGGATTAGCATTTTTCCATTCATATGAGTTCCACATGCTCCTTCGTGAATTATCCTTATTGCCCTTTTAGCTTCCTTTTTGCCTACACATAGGAGAGCCCTACTTTTAGGTACCCTTTTATGTAGCTCATCATTTGTGAGAACATATTGGGAAGCCAAAAGTCTTAGAGCTCGTTTTGCTCTTTTGTCAGCGTGAAGTGGATATTCTCCTTTGGTGACATAGTTAAGGATGTCAGTGTACCAAGGTTCTTCCTCCTCTTCTTCTTCTTGAATTACCTCATCATCTTCTATAGCTTGGATGTAAGCTGGTTTATGCCTTTTTTCTATTGTTAGAGGCATTTGCTCAATTTTCTTAGGAATTCTAACCATCGAGGCTAGTCATGCCAAGGCATCAGCAAATTGATTTTCTTCTCTTAGTAGATATGTGTAATCTACCTTTTCGAGTTGATCGGTAAGAGTTTCCAAATATGTTTGGTAAGGAGCCAAGCTTTCACTTTTTACTTTCCATCTTTTGGAAATCTGGTTGATGATTAAGGAAGAATCTCCGAATATTCGAAGTTTCTTTACTCCCAACACCAAAGCTGTTTCGAGGCCTACCACGCATGCTTCATATTCCGCGGCATTGTTGGTAACGTCGAAATCTATCTTTATTGAGATTGGGACGTGTTCTTATTTAGGTGATACTAATAATACTCCTATACCACATCCTTTTTTGTTAGAGGCTCTGTCGAAGTATAATGTCAAAGTATCATCTTCCGTAACCATCAAATCTTTGTCTGGAAAATCGTTCTCATGTATTGGTGTCAAATCTTCTATTAGAAAGACTGCTAAGAACTCCGAGAACACTGATCCTTTAATGGCCTTTTAAGGCATAAACCTTACGTCGAATTGGGATAAGTTGGCTATTCATCTAGATATTCGTGTTGGGTTTTGATGAGTCTAACTCACCACGGAAGAAAACCCGAGCCAAGACCACAATCACAATTAATATAATCACAAAGCATAATTAACTTAAATAACAAGAATTAAGGAAAGATTAATACCTTTGACGCGTGCTTCGCTCTCTACAAGAGCTCTTACTTCGGAAAGCTTTTAGCTTTGCTCGCACGAAGACCTCCAACAGAAGTCCACCCACAACACGACCCCGACAAGGTCCAATGCTTAAAGGTTAGCTAAGCCCAACCTAAACTCGAGTAATTATATGTCTTTAAAGGTTTTTCTGTATGGAGATGCCTTTTCTAACACCTTACTCAAGTGAACAATCCCAAGGTATGCCTTGGCTATTTATAAGGAGTGCTTCCTTGTGAATTCCACTCATCTTTCAATGTGGGACTTTTTCACAAAAAGATCCCACATAGAAAAAATGTCGAATTCAATCCCTAGTTAAATAAACCAAGGAATAATAAAGTAACAAGTGTCACATGGTTAGGTGAGGACCACTTCTTCACTTGCTCCCCAAGGCAATTCACATGCATTGTGTTCTAACCATGTGGCATCCAACCTTGAGCCCCAAGTTGGGTTCGGTTGGGCCACCACCTTTTGGCCCGCGTCCATGTCCCACTACCCAGGTCCGCGGATCGCTGCCACATGGCATTGCCAACGTGGCATGCTGCCACGTGGCGCGTTGCCACTTGGTGGCTACTAACGTGAACCTCCGCCACCTTGGCGGCTACCATGTGGCATGCTGCCACTTGGTGGCTACCACATGTGCTGTCACGTGGTGCACCTCTATTTAGCGCGCTTCCCTAGCCTTTCGAGCAGCTAGGGTTTTACTTGTTACTTGAAGCATTTTCCCGTCTCGCCAATTCCTATATTTTGGCTCGACTTTAAAGATTTGGTTCTGATGCTCTAACCTCGGAATCCGATGTCTTTGTTCACAATACTCGAGCGACTCATTAATTCCTTCCGAATTAATTCATCGTGTTGGTTCGTTAGTTACTTGGGTGTGACCCGAAGGGTTCAGTCAAGATTAAGCTGTAATATTAATTACTCATTAATATTACTGATCGGAAGCGGCCTCCACCTAGGCATTCCGATTACTTGACCTCACTGAATAATTAGCTTTCTAATAGTTCCGAACCCTCTATTGGAATAATACACCTGTTCTAAGGACATCATTCCTATCAATCTCCCACTTGTCCTTCCTATGTCGAAGGACAAGTGCGCTTTTAGTGTATAGCCCTTTCCTATGTCGCTTAATGTCTCTTCATGAACTATAAGGTAAGATTTATTTGTCATCCTTATTGTGTCCAGAAGTGTTTCTCAATCCCGAGTCCGACTGTCAATAAACAGATGATTTCTAAAATCCATCCTAGCACGGCCATGCATTTTTACAGTCTCACTCTTCTAGAGGCCTTGTAAATAACAAAGACATCTTCCCTATTTTAGTAGGGGGACATTCCCAGTCTTGTAATGTAGCTTCTCTTACTGAGAGGACCTAGCCGCCCGAGTGTTGCCGTTATAATCCCCTTTTACGGCAGACGTTTGACAACATCAAAGCGGACTAGTACTCAAACAAGAGAACTCATAATACTCATGGTCGAGGAAATAGGTTTCGATAGACATAATAAGAATTATACTTTTGATGATTTTTAATTCTCTTAAAGTATTCTCATAGGTCGATCCAGTATGGTTCTAAAACAATACCTGTGCAAATGATTCATGACAATCATGTCCTTGTAGCACAAGAAACGGTGCTATAAATCAAACTACACACTAATCTCAAGAGGTCATTAATCGTCCATCGTTTAAATGACCTCGATTATGGATAATTCTCGATTATAATATTCAATGTTCACTTAATAGGTGTTTCATTATCAAGACTGGTCTTATGATAAATAGCAAATGGAGTGAGAAAATTGCATGAAATTTAAATTACTCCAAAACCTGAATGGTTCATCTTATGATAAATGATTTTTCCGAATGTTTTAAAAGTAATACTCTTTATAAAACATTTATAGAAATCACACCTATATCTAATATGCTTGATTTCTTTCGTGCAATTGTGAATGTTGTCGTTCACTTATTACATAGGTTTAGTTATAATTACTTTGTTAATCTTAGCATCTTCATTAATAATCATTTTTATAATAAGATGATAAAATTTGAGAGTGTCATGGATTATATGTGATTTAGGATTTATTTTCCAAGTGATGGCTCCCACTCATTTTCATGATTGAGATCTTCAACTTGACAACCTACAATCATTAACGTTCAACAACGAACTTTCCATAGAACATCTTTATTATAGCCTTTAAGGCAACAATATTCTCAACATATATTTTAGTAGACTTCCTGATGATGCTTTGCTTGGGTTACACTCCAAACGGCTCACAATGATTTGGGATACCCTAATCACTCGTGATCATGGAAATTTACCTTAAATTCTCGCACATTACACATGGATGCATGTCCATGTTACCATTCTCAAGCCACGACTCATTATTAGCTCGTGCTTATAAACGGCTTCCTTGTTAAGGATCTAATCCTTGTTAAGGTTTGTGCTTGCAACATAAATTCTCAAATTTTATTTGTTTCCACAAGTCAAGAACTCATCCTGTTACTTATCCAAGTACTTTGGATGTTCTTGGCCATAATCTAACGATTTATTACATAGATTCAGGTTGATTGGTACTATATAAATACTTCACATGCTCTAAGCAAGTAAGTCGTATGACGATTCCATATCGTAGTGTACATGATGGATTTAATTGTAGAATGATTCTCAATCTTTTTCCACCCACGTTACATTTTAGCGCATCCAGTTTCATTGAGTCTTGCTAAACTGTTTGCTATGTGATATGGATGAAAGTCTCTACTCGAGTATTTCTTGTTTGACTTAGTATTTAGCCTAGCTCATACTTAGTTCAAACATTTACTTAGTTTTATACATACGGGTCAAAAGTCTTTCAAAGTCCTTCAATTCATGTTTAACACGGTAAATTCCTTTACACGTTTAAACATTTTATTAAGTCTATACAATAGATCTTAATACCCAATATGTACTAAGTATCGTCTTTTTCTTGGTCCATTGTCGAAAATAATTTCAAACCTAAGCATTTAGCATTTGATATTTAATTTACAACAGAGTTTGTAAACTTCTTGTTGGACCTTACAAGATTAACTCTTGCCCCCACTAAAATTCTTATTTATAAGAATTTCTATGTTTCTTCATAAGTAAATCCATTTATTAACTTTATGAGAAAACACGTTCCAATTCCTTTATGCAATGCTTCCTTCAATCCCATAATGGATTTCTTGAGCTTGCTTTCAAATCTAGCATTATTTAGATTTTCAAAACCCTTAGACTATTTTCATAGTCACTTCCAAAATCCTATTTTAGGAAGGCGGTTTTGGTATTTATTTGGCCATATTTTCTATGTGCAATTTTCGTGGAATAACCACAAAAAGACTTGAGCATTCTGATTGGTGAATAGGTTTTTTATTAAAATCAACTCCGTGAATTTAATTATATCCTTTTCAAAAAATCTAGCTATGTATGCATATACATTTTCACATTTGTTAGTTTTCTCCTTGAAAACTTATTTGCGATCGATGGGTCTTTCACCCTTCATGCAAATCAATCAAGTTTTAAACATGATTTTCAAACATGGAGTGTATTTTGGATTTTATGGCCTCTAACCATTATTTGGAATTTGGATTTATTTTAGTTATCTTACAAGGCATTATTCCCTTACTATCTAATAGTAAATAGTATGCTTGTAAGTCTTAGGTTTATTTCTAATTTAATAGAAAATTTATAGGATTCAATCAAAAACTTTGGTGAATTCTATACCTATACAGGGTTATTACATCAAACACTAAGTTTCAAGGCGCTTCTAAAGCCCTTTCATTATGTTGATCTTACTCCAACTTATCAGTAGTTTTGTGAGTAATGAATTCTCTTTTAAGGCACTTGTAAAGTCCTTTTGAGTAGTCTTGATCAATCATTCTCATGAAGCCCTTTTGAGGTCTTCCGATATTCTCAATTCTAGTTTGTTGCTAATCTCGATCTCGATGGTCATCGATTTCATTTTCCTCTCACTTGTCGTTTTGGAAATGTGTTACTTTTCAGAAAGACACCACTTAGAGTAACAAACATTATGTTCTCATTTAGGTTGTGGAGGAAATGCCCGTAGTCTCACTTGAATGCTTACAAAGAGACCTGTATATTGTCTTTCGGTAAAAGTTCGTTGTGAAACAAACAGTTAGCTCCTACTTGAGCTATCTTAGCCTTTATTGAGCCATTAAGATCCCACTGAGCCACCAAGCTCTTGCTAACCGGTGAGCTCCCACTGAGTCACTTAGCTCCCACTGTGGCTAAGAGTTTTAGACATATACTTGAAAAGACATTTGAAAGTTAATTCTATCCATAACTGAATATGGTGTCCTTTTTTAGCTCCGACATTTTGTTTAGTGTAACATTAGTCATTTGTGAAAATCTTTAAGAACTTTATAGGAAGGAATGTAATCCATCATTGTTCGAGTCATTCTAAATGGCATCGAGGTCTCCGTGAAGACACACTATGTTCTTTGTGGAGATATTTATGAAAATTCCAATTTCATAACTTTGCGATGGTCACGCTTGGCTCAAGAAAACATCGCTTGATCTAATCAAGCAAACATCGCTTGATCTAATCTAGACGTTTTGATATCTTGCCAAGTCGATTTTGTACTTCATTAAACTCTTGAGCTATTCAAGGTTAAGTTTTTTCACCTTTGATGAATATAGCCATATTCTTTCAAATTCTTCGTGAAACGTTGAAGTAATTGAATCCTCTTTAGCTTTCGGAGTCAATCATCTATACCAAGAACAATAGCTCTTTACTTTGCCGATTTTTAACAAATAAAACTTGCTTGTCTTAGAACGATTCTGAATCGATCAACTGTCAAGAGCTTACATAGCTTTGAGTACGTTCTTGTTAATGTGACATTGCTAAAGATGTTTGGAACACAAATCATGCCTATGATTTGAACTTTATGAGTTGTCATGTCAGGGAAATGTTTGTTTTATAATCAAGCATTCTTGACTCATGCTTTAGACAACCATGCCATTCAAATAAATTTGCAACTATTGCTCTTTACATTAAATGTGAGTCTTTTCGTGTGTTAACGGATTGTTTGCTGATTATGGAACATAATAACCATTTATTTATTCCACCCTTATCTTTAAAGGTTTTTAAACAAAGCATACGACCTTACAACTGATGTAGATCTTCTTGCTTCATTCTAAGCTTGTAAGTCAATAACTTAGCTTATCTTCAATAGTTTGAGGTCACTTTTAAAGTCTAACACTCAAGCAGTATCTGATACTTGTGAAGATAATAACTTGCTAAGTTAACATAAACTCTTTAGAAGAAATGGAATCTAATTCCTTTTATTTGTTCCTTGTTTCCTGTATTTCTTATCATACTTCATCTCATAATCTTTAAAAATCATTTCTTTAAGAGTCTTTGACTTTTATACTTTGTTAGGCATAATTAAGCATCTAATGCGCCGTATAACAAAGTTCTATCTTTTCCTTTAATTCGTACTTGAATTAATACATCAATGAGTTGTACTCATTAGCGTATAAAGCGAAAATATATGTTTGTTGTCAAGCATTGACAATTTTGAGTTTCCAACTCAATACTTCATGTTTATCAAAACTACCTAGTATTTTGAATACATAATGTCCAACCGTCCTTTCGGACTTGTAAAAGTCATTTATGAGAATAGTATTTTAGAAATGCCTTTCCTTTCTTTGAGAACTATTCTCAAAGATTTCCTTTACCAATTACGGAAAACAATATGGTTTGATTTAGAATTCTACAAATATAAATGCAAAGTATAACCATTTATTAAGAAAATAACATAATAAGTTTGAAATTTAAAAGCATTCATGCAAATTTTCAATCTTATTAAGCGTCTTATCCACGCATTAAATTTGTCCCCATTTGGCGAGAATAAGGCGATTCCAAGATCCAAAGAAATAAAGAGTGGTTAAGCATGCTTTGGCTTGTCTTAACACTCAATCTTCTAAGGTAAGCAACTCTTTGCGCTAATGGCTCCAAGCCACTCTTGGTTGGATAAATCGTCGCATCTAATGCTCTCTCAACAACTTATCTACTTTTCCACGACATGTTAGGACACTATCACTCATATCGTTGAGTATAACCAAAACCAACATGTATGCGATGTCTTGCTTTGGTAAACCCATCATCATACCTTACGTATCCTAGGGAGTAAGAGTGATGCCGGAGTAATAGTGATGCCTCGCTTTGAACTAGCTCATCACTACTCTCAATAGGTCGATAAGTGTTGTTTTGGAATGGCAAATTTTACTCAATATTTTAGGGACCTAAGGTTTCTATGTTGGTTGATTTAAGTGAACTTAATTAATCATCCTAAAATTCGAAATCTTAAACATGCATCTAACATACAATTCATATATATATAATCATAAATATATATTGAAAACATAAATAAATGATGCATTTGGTAACTAGCATGACCCCTTTAGTCTTCAAGTCTTCAAGGGTCGTCTTTTGCAACTTCATGGCTTCATCTTCCAAGAACCTCCGTCTTCAAGACATGACCATAATCATGAAAATACTAGTATCTACGATTAGGACTAATCTAAATATTAAGGTACAAAAATACTCAACGGTTCGCAGACCGTATTTAAATTTACAAAAATACATCACAGATCGTAGTCCGTATTTTCTATCCTAATCGGGCCCCACTAGTTTCTATTTTATAAAACCTGTGACAAAATATACATTCCATTCATCCATTCACTATTTGTGAATGGCCCATGCATTTTACAATGATAAACAAGTAACAATGCATAAAACACACGTAAACTAGTAACTAATTTAGGTCGTTAATCCAATTAACACGCCTAATTAAAACTAGTCAAAGTTATTTAATCGACTATGTAATTTAGCGTAATTAAAAATTGAAGCTCCCACTAAATTCCGCATCCATTTTAATTAATCCAATTAATTAAGTCGGTAAACCCAAAATATTGCCAAAATTAAAATTTTGCCAATGCCGCTCAAAACCAAGGCCTAGCCTCAAAATTTAATTAAAATAATTAAAACAAAAATAATTAATTAAAATAATTAAAACGACAAAAGAACACAAAAAATGCGTAGTCCAAAATGTCTAAGTGCCTAGCACCAAGACTTGGAGTGCTCATTGCACCACATTGCTTCGCAAGCAATGTCCACGCACACTAACCCTTATCAAGCACCAACATGCATACATACATATATAGCATGCCCAGCACCGCAATAGCCGAGCCACGCACAGGGTCGCACCTACTCGAGGCAGCCCCTTGGCAACCACATGTGGGCTGCTATGCAGCCTGGCTCGCCAAGGGATGCTTTGCCCTCGATTCCCGTGCAATATCCCTTGGTTTTTAACCCAAATTTTGCGTGACTAAATAATTCATTCCAAATTAATTTTAGAATTAATAAAATGAGCCAAAAATGAACAATTATTACAAGTCCAACTTAAATAAAAATTCATCAAGGTGCACATAACTAAAATTATTTCCAAGAACCATTCTTTAATAAAATTGGTTTAACTTGGTGCAACACAATGAACAAGGGTAATAAATCACTATTAATTTAATTAATTTAAATTAATCATGAGATTTTGACAAAATAAAGGGGAGTTGGAATTATGAACACAAATATTCAAATAAAGATTCCAATTTTAACTTGTGAATCCTTGAAAAATTATATCTTCCAACTTGAAGATAAATCAAATTTCTATCACAAGATTCAAACTTTATGATTCCAATCAACTTAATACATGATTAAATCAAAAGTTCAATCAAAAAATTATGGAATTTAGTAAATCAAAGTTTCAATCACTTAAAACAATTAAAGACTGAATCTTTAGTACTTAGAAGTCTCAAAGAACAAATTTTTCACACTTAATGCAATGGATTTGCAATTATGTGAAAATATGAACCACTCTTTCAAGCACTAATTATTATCAAGTAACCATGCTTAAAGAGGTTTAAAATTGCAGAAAAATTAAGGAAAAAATCAAATACATAACCACCATAAATATGCCATTAAGATTCAAGGTTAGAAAGACTTAAAATTTTTCGTTTTGACGAAAAATCCCTCGAAAAAGGCATTTTTGGTCGTATTTTGGCCAAAAACACAGCCCTTAATGGTAAAATCATTTCCAGAACATGTTTTCCACCCAAAATTCACTATTTTTGGGCGAAAATCTGGGTTCGGGGCTAAAGACAGCACTACTACAGGCTTAAAAATAATAAAACCGAGCTACTAATCTAATTAGAAACATAAAACCAGAAAAATTAAGCCATAAAAACACCTTGAAAATCATGATTATAAAAATAAATGAGCAAGGCTCCAATACCGCTGTTGGGTTTCAATGAGTCTAACTCACCGCGGAAGAAAAGCCGAGCCAAGACCACACTAACAAATAATATAATCACAAAGCATAATTAACTTAAACAACAAGAATAAAGGAAATATTAATACCTTTAATGCGTGCTTTGCTCTCTACAAGAGCTCTTACTTCAGAAAGCTTTTAGATTCACTCGCACAAAGACCTCTAACAGAAGTCCACCCACAACACGACCCTGACAAGGTCCAATGCTTAGAGGTTAGCTAAGCCCGACCTAAACTTGAGTAATTATATGTCTTTAAAGGTTTTCTCAATGGAGATGTCTTTTCTAACACTTACTCAAGTGAACAATCCCAAGGTATGCCTTGGCTAATTATAAGGAGTGTTTCCTTGTGAATTCCACTCATTTTTCAATGTGGGACTTTTTCACAAAAAGATCCCACATAGAAAGAATGTTGAATTCAATCCTTAGTTAAATAAACCAAGGAATAATAAAGTAACAAGTGTCACATGGTTAGGTGAGGATCACTGCCTCACTTGCTCCCCAAGGCAATTCACATGCATTGTGATCTAACCACGTGGCGCGTTGCTACTTGGTGGCGGCCAACGTGGCACGCCGCCACCTTGGTGGCTGCCACGTGTGCTTCCAAAGTGGCGCACTTCTATTTGGCGCGCTTCCCTAGCCTTTCGCGGCTAGGGTTTTTACTTGTTACTTGAAGCATTTTCCCGTCTCGCTAATTCCTAAATTTTGGCTCGACTTTTAAGATTTGATTCCCTTGCTCTAAGCTCGGAATCCGACGTCTTTGTTCATAATACTCGAGCGACTAATTAATTCCTTCCGAATTAATTTGTCGTGTCAGTTCGTTAGTTGCTTAGGTTTGACCCGAAGGGTTCAGTCAAGGGTAAGCTATGATATTAATTACTCATTAATATTACTTATCGGAAGAGGCCTCCACCTAGGCATTCCGATCACTTGACCTCACTGAATAATTAGTTTTATAATAATTTCGAACCTTCTATTAGAATAATACACTTGTTCGAAGGACACCATTTCCATCAATTCGCTCGTTGAGTGTAGATTTCTCGAAGAGATACTTAAGTGGGTCTATTCGAGATACTACTTACATAGACCGTATGGACGCGCATGTAGTGTTTAGCTTGGTTTTGGCCCACACTAATGCGAGACATAATTTCTCAAGCGGTGTGTAGCGTATTTCATACTCGAGAATCTTTTTACTTAAGTTGTAGATGGCGTTCTCTTTACCTTCAACTTTTTGTGCAAGCATAGCTCCCAATGTTTCTTTAGTGACTGTTAAGTACAATCGAAGAGGGAATCCTAGAAGCGCTGGTGCAAATACATGAGGATTAGCGACATATGTATTGCTCTTATCAAAGGCTTTTTGACACTCATCGTCCCATATCACTAGCACATCTTCTTAAGTTTCTTAAATATTGGTTCACATATTGTAGTTAGCTTAGATATGAACCTACTTATGTATTGCAACCGGCCAATAAATCCTCGGATCTGTTTCTCAGTCTTGGGCAGCGACATTGACATGATTGCTTTGATCTTGGTTGGATCTATCTCTATTCCTCTAGAGCTAATGACATAGCCTAAGAGTTTTCCTGAGGTGACTCTAAAAGCACACTTGGCCGGATTTAACCTCATGTTGTATTTTCTTAGCCTTTCAAAGAATTTTCTTAAGGCTATTTGATGTCCTGGACGGTCCTTTGATTTTAAAATCATATCGTCCACTTACACTTTAACCACTTTATGCATCATGTCATGGAGTAAGGCAGTCACCGCTCTTTGGTAAATGGCACCCGCGTTTTTCAACCCAAATGGCATTACCGTGTAACAGTAAGTGCCCCAAGGTGTTATGAATGTAGTCTTTTCCATGTCTTCTTCAACCATGAGAATTTGGTTGTACCCTGCGTACCCATCCATAAACGAGAGGAGTGCGTGATTTGCTGTGCAATCTACTAAAATGTCGATGTGTGGTAAAGGGAAGTCATTCTTTGGACTTGCCTTATTTAGATCTCTGTAGTCGACACACATTCTTACCCTTCCATCTTTCTTATGAACTTGTACCACATTTGCGACCCATTCAGGGTATTTGGATATCTTGATAGAACCTGCAGTTATTTGTTTTTGTACTTCTTCTTTTATCTTAAGAGCTATGTCGGGTTTCATTCGATGTAACTTCTATTTTACAGGTTTCATTCCTGGAATTAATGGTATTGTGTGTTGAGCTATCTCTCTATTTATTCCTGGCATATCATCGTATGACCAAGCAAACACATCAATGAATTCCTTTAGTAGGCTAATTAAATTAGTTCTTTCTTCTTTTGTTAAGAGTTAAAACCAATTTTAACCTCTCTTTAAATGGTGGGATCTTTTGAGATATCAACTGTTTCGGTGTCTTCAATTACTAGTGTTTGTTTTCAAGTGTTTCCATTGCTTTAATTATTTCTTTATCACTTTAATTGTTAGTTAAGCAGTGCTCATCATCTTGGGCGAGAGAATGACACAAGGAGTAAGCAAATGAAGACATATTATTGAACTCGGAAATCATTACATCAAATAAAGAAACGTCCATTGGGACTTGACTAGTGAATATTCTAGGAGTAGGTTTTGAACTAGAAGGGATAAAAGGAGATGCAACTATAGAAGTTTTAGAAGACTCGACTATAGAATACTTGAATTCAGACTTAGACTCAGACTCAGACTCAGACGATTCAGACTCATCGAACATTGGTCCTTATCCTGTTGTTATGCAGATCATTCTTCCACTTGGTGTAGTCACTTTCACAGTCTTTCGCCATCCTCGGACTAATCCTTTTGCTGGAGTAATGAGCTTCGTGGGATCAAAGTTTTCACTTTGTAAGACCGTTTGCATAAGCGCAGAATCATCGTCGATACACTTAGGCTCATTCTTCTCGTAGCCAAAGAGGAGTCCCATGACATTAAATTCAAGGCATAGGGATGATTTCTCCTTGTGAATGGGAGTTGAAATCTTATCTAGGAAGTTGCAATCCAAAAATATTTTGAACCCTTGTTGTCTTACCCCATCTTTGACAAAGGGCTCAGGAAACTCGTAGCATGGATAATCTTCTCCCTTTATTATGAATTGTTCATTTAAAGTGAGAGGGTAATGATCCATTGGGATTGCTTTCTTTTGGGCACGAGCATTTCATCGCACATTGAACTTTTCTCGGGCTTGCTTATAGTCTTTCGGAGTCGGTTCGAAACCATGTCCAAACGTATCTAATTTAGGAAGGCCAGGCAATCCCATTTGCGTTGCTACTCCTTTCTTCTTTCCTAGAGTCATTTTAGGAAAGTGTCCTTGTTTTCTGAGAATGCCATTGACTATCATGTTCAAATGGAGGTCGTAGCGAAGAGGGGTCTTTTCCTCTTCCTCGATGAGAGAGACCTCTTCAGCATTGAAGCCCTATAAGTATTCATCATTCTCATCATGCTCCACATTTATAAGTGGTTTATCAATTGCTTTGATCCTCATAGGGAAAGCATCGATTGTGATAGGAACTCCTCCAACTATTCCTTTGACTTGTTGATGAAGGGATGAAGGGATGGACTTAAGGTCGTGAAGCCAAGGGCGTCCCAACAATAGGTTGAAAGAGGCTTTAATATCTACCACCTGAAAAGTGGTAGCATGCTCAATAACTCTTGTCGTGACATTCATAGTAATAGCTCTAAGAGCTTGACGACAAGTGTTGTCATAAGCTCTTATGCCTTGTGTTGATGGGGACAAGTCTTTATCCCTTATTCCTAGTATCCTCGCAGTTCTTAGTGGGCAAACATTAATTGCCGATCCATTATCCACGAGGGTCATTGGAACATTCATCCGTTTGTAAACCGCTGTGAGGTTTAAGGCTTTATTATGTTTATCACCTTCAAGAGGTAAATCCTGGTCAGAAAAGGTGGTTAAGTTGATGGGACTAGGAAGATCACTTGTAAGGAAGTTAGCTAAACCCTCAGGTGAGGTTTCTGAATCTATCCCTACCTTAGCTAAGGCATCCATTACTGCGAGCCTATGTTCGTGGGATGTAACTAGGAGTTTCCATACGTTCATCTCGGCCTTAGTCTTTTTAGTTGTTTGACAACATCGTTGTCTTCTATGATTGGTATGGGAACTTGTTGAGTGGTAGGAATGGGTTGCGTTGTGATGGGAGGTTGCATTCTCCCTGATCTTGTGAGGACGTCGATAGAGGAATCCTCTTCATCCCAAATACCATCGACCGGATATATTGAGGAGAGTGGAGTTTCTTTTATATATCTTTGAGGTAAACATCCTCATCATCACTTTCCCACACTCCATTGATGCTAACATCTTTTTCTGGTAAGATTTGAACCAACTTTTTACTGTCAATCAATCTTTGGACTAAGTCTTTGAATTTGAAATAGTGTTTTATGGTACGTCCTCCTGATTGATTGTATGGACAGTAGAACCTATCTGTCCTTTTCAGCGATTCAAATGGTCGTGGCTCGAGAGGTTTGATCTTCCCATTCTCGAAGAGAATTTTGAACATGTTTGCATATTATATCCCAATAGGTGTATATGCCTTATTATTCTTTTGGGGTGGTTCGACTACATTGAATGAAAATGGCTTTCCTTTAGTAGTCTTTGTGGCATCACTTCATCAGTGACACGCTTGTTTTGAACCAACTTTGCATGGTCGAGGGCTTCGCAACATAGATCTATTGCTTCCTTCATTGTGTTTATGAGGAGCCATACCTCCTCTTTAGTGGCTGGTTGTTCTCCTGTGGGGTAATCGCTTATGGCATCGAAAAAGGTTTCCTCCTCTTCTTTGATAGCATGAGTTTCTTCGATTGGTTTGATGAGGATTGATGTGTCAATATAACCTTCCTCGTCAGAAATCGCCAAGGAGTCTGAAGTGGAGCACTATTGATACTTGGCTTCTTGGTTATAGGAGGCAATGGGAGTTTATTGCTATCGATTAGATCTTAAATAACTTCTTTCAACTTTCAACAGTTCTCAGTGAGATGGTCCCTGCCTTGGTGATACTTGCAATGTGCATTGGGGTTCCAACTAGCCGTACTCTTTTCGACCAGTGGATCTCCAAATGGTTAAATAAGAGTTATGAAACTTTTTGTATGAAGACGATCAAATGCTGTGTCATAACTCATGCCAATAGGGGTGAAGTTTCTCCTAAATGGCTTCTTTTGTCTTTGATTGTTCATAGCTAGGACCTCGTTTGAGTGGGTAGTTTTGGAAGAAGAAGGATTGTCGTTCTTCTTTCCTTTCCAGCCACTATTGGAGTTGCTGGCAGCTTTTTGTTTTGGAAGGTCGTCTTCGATATCAATTCCTATGTCATAGACAGCCTTAAAAGTACTCAAATTTCTTTGGTATTTGAGATGTTTTGAGTACTTTTCTTGGAGGTTCTTGATGAAAAACCTCACAAATTCCTTTTTAGTAGGAATTTCAACCATTTTAGCAGAAGTTTCCCTCCACTTGTTGTAGAAGTGAATCCTTCGTTATCTTTTTGTTTCAACATCTCAAGTTCCCTATGGTCAGTTTCAACTTGAATGTTGCACTTGTATCTATCAATGAAAGCGTTTGTTAAATAATCCCAAGAGGAGATTTTCTCTTTATTAAGGGAGAAGAACCATTGTTGACAAACGGTCTCTAAAAATAGTGAGAACAACGAATGGAAAGCTTTCCTATCAATTCCCTTAATATTCATTATGGTTTCAAAAGCTCTGAAATGAAAGTAAGGGTTGTTAGTTGGCTTGAATCTAGGGATGTCATTGGCATTGAATTTTTGTGGAAGAAATTGCTTGTCCACCGAGACCCCTTGTGAGCTAATCCCTTAAAACTTGTAGTCATTGGAGATTTTGCTCAAGCTTTCTTCCATTCGTTGAATCTGTTGTTATTTCGCAGGGTCATTGACTTTAAGACCGAGAGTTTTGAACATCTTGGTCAAGCTAGCCATGTTTTACCTTAGTTCATTAACTTCTTCCTGAGTTGTTGTTTTCTTCTTAGCCTTTCTTCTTTGTTGAAATGGTTTATCAAAAAGTTAGACTTGGACAAAAGTGTTGTCTTTGATTAGTCACCCTTCCATTCTTGACCAAGCACTGTAAATATTAAACCATTTTTGACCTAATAACTTGACTCAAATTGACTTTGACTTTATTGGTTTTAAAAATAAAAAATAGGGTGCATATTTTTGGGAATCAAGTATGGGTTCAAACAAAATGATTATGTTAGGAGGATAAATATTCGACTTACCCCCCTAAAAAAAATAACGGAAAAAACGCGTTGTAGACAATGTCTCCCCAAAACCAAACCCGATGATGAACAATCCTTCACCGCCATTATTGGTCGGGTTCAGTATTTAATCCCGAGAGTGGTTAAAAGATCGTATTTAATTAAAATCAGTTTTAATAATCCATGGATCAGTCTTGATGTTTAGTTAAAGCATAGTTTATTTTTAATTTTAGCCCAAACCTTATTTTATTTTATTATTTAGGCCCAATTAATAAATAATAAATCAGAAATGGCCTTAAATTATCAATCGACACTTAAAAAGGTTGAACGAAATTAGGGCAAAAATGAATTTAGACGGAAAAATGGACGTATAGTTTCCCGCATCACGGCAAAAAGCACCGCATCACGGGGCTTAGTGCCGCGCCACGGTGCGCATTCCCGTGACACGGTGCCAGTGCTGTGTCACGGGGCATCTCCGTGTCCTTTCCGCATAAACCCTTCACGCGTTTTCTCTCCCGTGGCTTAATTATTTCCCGCGTCGCGGGATTTTCCCCCGTCTGACGGTTCTTGGAACCGTGTCACGGTGTTATTTTTCTAGGGTTTTTATCTTTTTAGGGTTCCGTGTGTTCCTTCTACTCATTTTTCTATAAATACCCCCTCATTTCTGATGTATGGGGCATGAAGGAACTTTCTTTTTCTCTCTTCTATGCTCTAGCCTAAACACTAGCCTACCCTTCTTCTTTTAAAATTCCCTCTTCAAGCACTCCAAGGAGTCCATACTTTACTCGAGGTTCTGTCCTTAAACCAAGGCGTGAAAGGTAGAATTGTTTGAGGGTTTGGCCCCAAATCAACTCTATTTAATTTAATTTAACTTAATTATTGTTTTATTATTTTTCCTTGAAGTTACTGACTCGTTTATTATTTTATAGTTGCAAGCGAACAGAATCAAAGTAAGAATTATGTTTCTTTTATTTCTATTATTTTTCTAACGATTTTATATTGTTGGATTTATTGTTAAATTGCTTCCAATATTAATGTTTATTCTATTATTATTTATTGATCACAATATTGCATGTTTAAAGGGAATATGTAATTGAAAATCACGCCTAATAAGATAATTTGGACAACCGGTTTAAGTTCCTTTTTAATCTTGTTATTAAATCAAGTGATCACTAATATTTTAGAATTATATGCTGCATTAATATTCAACCACTTTAGCTTAATAATAGTTTGGAGCGAATTGAATCTTTGTTTGTATGCCTTTGAGATCGCAAGAATCATTTTTCACTACAAGAATCGAGTAGAGGCCAATACGGGCGAACGTGACTCCATGACTTACTTCGTACCATCATCCCCGATTCTCCTTTCGTGGTCCCGAACCATATGGAGTTAGTAATCTCATGGATTATGAATGGGGTGTAACCTTCACGGGTCAATCGTTGTTGCCTTTCGTTGTCCCTTTATTCGTGGTTGCCTTTTATGATCCGTGAACGGTTTACAAGTTCCTTAAAAACTTGTTGGCGGCTCCCTACTTCGCTTTGTCCCTAAACGTATATGTCAATTCCCACTTCCTATGAGTGCCAAGCATATTCACACATGCTTAACGTAGGCGCACTTCAAACGACGCCTACAATTTGGCGACTCCGCTGGGGAGGATTCTTGGTTATTTATCGATTTGAGTGATCGATATTTAATTAAGATGAATGGATGAGACTTGAAGATTCTTGAAAAATATCCCTGTGATTAATTTGGCATTTTTACATAAGCATAGACGTTTTAACGTCGCATTTAGGTCTGTTTCGTAGGAAAAATTGAATAACTTGATTGCGAATGAAGGAAAACAGGACACCAGTCAAATTCTTCCGTGTCACGGTGCAGTACGCCGTCACGAGGTGTGCAGCATCGTGACACAGTGCAATCTGCCGTGTCACGGCAGTTCTTAAATAAGTCCGGTGGCTTATTTTCTCTTCTCACAGTCAACTTCCTTCGATTTTTCTGAAAAAACGTGTGTGTTCTACATACGTCTTAGCCCCGGGGGATTTAAGCTCTATCAACCCAAAAACTCTCATGGCAATAAGGGTTCATCCAAGTTATTAAATCCACCCAAACCATGGAGTCGAGTTCGATTTCATCACGAACTCGCGGAGCCGCCCGTCGGCATACACCCTCAAGGGAGGCTGCCTTGCTAACGCGTCCAAACTCTTAACCATGGTACCCTTTTGACACCTAAATCTTGACCAATAGTTGAACATAGATCTTGACTTTAGGTTGCGAACTCTTTTTACATCATCGTGACTAAATGCTACGTGGTTTATTCGGTGTTAACCCACATGTGTTTGCTCATTTTGTTTAACTTATGACCGAGGGTTTTTATTTCCACATAATAATTAGTACGGACTTGAAATTGATCAAAACCTGGAAATTACGCAAAGTTTAGGCTTGGAATTGTGCACCGTGTAACGGCAGATCTGCCGCGCCACGGTGTGCAATGCCGTGACACGGTGTAGTTTACCGTCTGACGGTGCTCTGTACCGTGTCACGACAGTCAGCACCGTGACACGATGCCCAGGATTTTGTCTAGTCAGTCTTTTTTTTGGTCTTTGTGCGTGCTTCTGTGGTCCGTATATCTGGTTTGATGTCATGTCTAGTTGTACGGTCATAACACGTGTCCATAACCTCACTTAATCACTCACATGTTGTGTCAAGTTCACACACTTTCCATTTAGTCGTGCACCATTTTATGATCGTACTTTAGGATGGTCTTGTGCCGTTTTTTTGTTTCCTTTTTTTTTTTCCAGAGTAAGTCGGATGGTATCCTCCCATACTTTTTTTTAGAATTTAAATAATTTTGAAAATAAAAAATTTTTCTTTTTTCTTTTCCGGATGGGTCAAGGTTAAGTCTAGTCATTAAAGGTGTGTTTGTTTTGATGTCACAGCACTTGGTCAAGAAGCAGGGGTAGATTGTTACGATTCGATTCAATACCTCAACAACCTCTTATACCAAAGAGGCGTACAAGGAAACCACCACAATCATCTCCACAAAGTCCGTCTCTAGTTTACTTTCAACCAATGGCTACTAAGGAGGATATTGAGAACATCAACAAGACCATTGAGATGTTGTCTAACATGATGCAAACACTCACCACCAGAGTCAACACAGTAGAGCAAGACAATCAAAACAATGTCACTACCGCTGCAATGGACAAGATCAAAGAACAGATGAGTAAGATCTCTGAAGAGTTCACCTATGTGGAGCAACCTTTCACCTCTTCGTCCATGAGGGACAAAATTCCTGAAAAGTTTTCCGCTGCTGACATTCCCAAGTTCAAGCCTACCGATAATCCGCTCTTCCACTTGAAAGCTTTTTCTGCGACCATGGCTCTTAAGGGATTAGATGTGACACTTTTTCCTACTGTATTCCCTCTTACCTTGGAACATGCTTGTCAACAGTGGTTCTACTCTCTGGAATCCAAACATGTTGCGACTTGGGAGGATGTTACTGAAAGCTTTATGAACCGTTACAAATGTAACATCCAAGCTAAGACATCTGAACGTGAACTCTCCATTCTCAAATAGAAGGAGAATGAAGGCTTCACTACTTATCTAAGCAGGTGGAGAGAAACAGCTGCACTCTTGGTTGATCCTCCCAAGGAGAAAGAGATGGTTCGCCTATTCATTGCAAATCTAACTCATAAGTACAAGCATCACTTGAATTTTCTGCCCTTAAATACCTTCAAAGCTGTGTACGATATTGGGATCAATATCAAAGATGAACTGATGAAGACTACTGGTAGCAACAACAACAACAATACTTGGAAAAACAAGAAGAACGACACTCAGAGATTCCAAAGCCGAATAATGCTACCAACAATATCAATGTCAATGATGTGCTAGCTCTTAATGCTCCCCCTCAGAGATTCCAAAGGAAAAGGAGGGTTTACACGCCTTTGGGAATGACCTACGATGCTGCTTTTGATCGTTTGCATAGTTAAGGACTAATTATGCCAATTGGACCTTTTCCAGAACTTCGACCAGAGAACAGAACTACTAGCTATGACCCCAATGCTCATTGCAAGTTTCATCAAGGCAAAGGTCATACTACTGAGAAGTGTTGGAGGTTAAAGGATGCAATCCAAGACCTGATTGATGTTAATCAACTTCTTGTCCCTCCCGGGGGCAAGAAGCCCAATATTCAAACAGGTCCCCTTTCTGATGCTTTGGCTATCATGGGAGATGAAGTCTCCTTTGATCCGTCAATACTCATTCAACCTGTGAGTGAACATTTATCGAAAATTGTATTCGTTTTAAACTATGACGAACTGAATGGAATTTGGGATAGTGACGATGAAGACGTCTATCTCAAAGATGTAGCCTGTTGATCTCTTGGCACTAGTGAAGATGTTTGGGGAGACCTTGAGGTCAAGGTTCTCACCAAGAATGGATGGTTGCAACAGCCTATTCCACCTCCAACTCCACCGCAATCACAACCAATAGTTGATCCTATCAACCCTGTGAACAACGATGTGATCAAACAATTACAAAAGACTAAGGTGGAAATGAACGTATGGAAGCTTTTGGCCACCTCCCACGAGCATCGAAAGGCTGTGATGAATGCTCTGGTAAAAATATGAGTTGATAATGATATGACTCCTCAAGGACTGGTCAACTTTCTCACTACTGAATTGCCAAGTACCAGTAACCTAATTTCTTTCTCTGATAAGGATCTGCCCCCGGAAGGGACCAACATAACAAGGCCTTACACCTCACTGTGTTGTGTAGGCAGATGATTGTTCCTATGAGGCTGGTTGATAATGGCTATGCAATCAATGTATGCCCACTCTGCACTGCAAGGAAGTTGGGCATAAAAGATGAAGAATTGATCCCCTCTACTCAAGGGATTCGTGCTTACGATAATACTCACCGTCAGGCCGTGGGTACTATCATGCTAAATATAACTGCTGGAGCCATTGAACGTCGCACCAAGTCTCAGGTGGTGGACATTAAGGCTTCTTTCAATCTGCTGTTAGGTCATCCTTGGCTTCATGAGCTAAAGGCGATCCCATCATCGTTGCACCAAAAGGTGAAAGCTATAGTTGGAGGGGTCCCAATTACCATTGATGCCTCCCCCATGCGCATTGAAGTTATTGATACTCCCATCGTCCATGTCGAACATGATGAGGAAGATGAAGATCTCTGGGGTTTTCGTTGGATGATGTTTTCATGATCGAAGAAGAGGAGAAGTTTCACCTCGACTTTGATCCTTATTCAAACACCAATGTCAATGCCATTATGAAGAAGCAAGGGCATTTCCCTAGAATGACCCTCGGACTCAAAAAGAAAATGGCTGAACTTTGGGGCCATCTTGGTGCACCTAAGAAGGATACCTTTGGCTTGGGATTCAAGCCAATAAAAGAAGATATGAAACAAGCTCTCCTGAAAATGAAGGCTCGCAATAATGCTCGAACCATGAAGACGGAAATGGCCATGGACCCATACCCCTTCACTCTCAACGGCCAGTACATTAAAGAAGGGGAAAACTTCCAATCCTATGAATTCCCTAAGCCTTTCGTCCACAATGGGAAGCTTGAGCCAGGTTTCAAGATGTTTCTTGATTGTGACTTCGTCGACGAAGGTGATGAGTTCTTCATAACTGAGCAACCAGGTAGTCCAAGCTCTGATGATATGAACGTTAATCTACTTTTTGGACTAGAAAAGAATGAAGCCAAGACTGTCTGTAATGACGATTCTAAGCTCATTCAAATTGTCATATCAAGCAAAGATTTTGACCCCTCTGAGTTAATCGTCCCAGCTGATGATGTGTAAAAGGGATAGCGCAAGACGGTGAAGATCACTACGCCAAGTGGAGAGAAGTTGGAAGTGACCACTAGTGAAGGTCCTACGTTTGATGAATCTGAATCGTCTGGGTCCGAGTCCGAGTCTGAGTCTGTAGACGAGTCTTTAGGATCTGAGGCCGACCCCTTTTCTGTCATAGAATCTAATGTAGTTCCCCTTAATGCTGAGTCTCTTACTAAGTCTCCTCTTTCTATCCCAAATAATTCCGGCGAGGTCGCAGCTGACCTTGCCCTCCTTGATGTAATGACCAATGAATTCAATGAAATGAGTACCTTTGCTTACGATGCGTGTCATTCCCCTAACCCTGATCAATATTGTTTTGCTAATGATAAAAATGACAAAGAAATAATAAAAGAAATGGAAGAACACAAAAATAAAACAGCAATCATCGAAGATACAGAAACAGTTAATATTTCCAATGATACGACTATCAAAGAAGTAAATATTGGATTAACATTAAGTCAAGACAAACGCAAAGTGCTAATTAACTTGCTTAGTGAATTTGTTGATGTATTTTCTTGGTCATACCAAGATATGCCAGGAATTGACAGGGATATAGCTCAGCATACAATAACACTCATTCCAGGTATGAAGCCTGTCAAACAAAAGCTACGCCGTTTGAAACCTGATGTGGCTCTCAAAATCAAGGAAGAAATCAGAAAGCAATTGGCTGCAGGTTTCATTAAAGTATCCAAGTATCCAGAATGGATAGCTAATGTGGTTCTAGTTCCGAAGAAGGATGGAAGGGTCAAAATGTGTGTTGATTACAGGGATCTCAACAAGGCAAGCCCGAAAGATGGGTTCCCTCTACCTCACATGGACATTCTTGTCGATAACACAGCAAATCATGCACTCCTATCATTCATGGACGGCTACGCCAGATATAATCAAGTATTAATGGCCGAGGAAGACATGGAGAAAACCACATTCATCACACAATGAGGTACATATTGCTATATGGTAATGCCATTCGGGTTGAAAAACGCGGGTGCCACCTACCAAAGAGCATACCAAAGAGCAGCCACAACATTGTTACATGATATAATGCACAAAGAGGTGGAGGTCTATGTTGATGATATGATCGTCCAGTCAAAGGATCGCCCAGGCCACATCATTGCACTTCGTAAGTTCTTTGAAAGACTCCGCAAGTACAACATGAGATTAAATCCAGCAAAGTGTGTATTCGGAGTTACGTCAGGCAAACTACTTGGATATGTGATCAGTTCTCGAGGGATTTAAATAGATCCCACAAAAGTCAAAGAAATCATGGCCATGCCACCACCCAAGACTGAGAAAGAAATTCGAGGCTTCATCGGAAGGCTGCAATATATAAGTAGATTCATATCAAAACTCACGGCAATATGTGAACCTATATTCAAGAAGCTTAAGAAAAATGTTCCAATCACATGGCATGATGATTGCCAAAAAGCTTTCGACAAAATCAAAGAGTACCTGGCATACCCACCCGTGCTAGCGCCAGCAATGCCTGACTTTCCTCTTCGACTCTACCTTACAGTCACAAGAGAATTGAAGGGGGCAATGCTAGCACAAGAGATCGAAAGCAAGGGGAATGCAATTTACTATTTAAGCAAGAAGCTTCAAGGATATGAGACGCGATACACACCACTTGAAAAGCTGTGTCTCGCACTCGTCTGGGCCGCGCAGAAATTAAGACATTACATGCTCACTCATACAGTGCATGTCGTGTCCAAGATGGATCCTCTCAAGTACTTGTTTGAAAAAGAAACACTCAATGGAAGATTATCAAGGTGGATAGTCAACCTTGCTCATTTTGACTTGAAATTTGTACCACAAAAAGCCATCAAAGGTTCTGCGGTTTCTGACTTCTTAGCAGATTTTCCACTAGAAGAAATTGAGAAAGAAGAAGAGGAGTATGATTTCCCTGATGAAGATTTACTCATGACCGAAGATGATAGCTATACGCTCTATTTCGATGGTGCTTTGAACCAAAAGGGCTGTGGTGTGGGAGTTTTGCTCGTATCACCCAACGAAGAACACATTCCGATTTCCATGAAGCTCGACTTTGATGTCACCAACAATGCTTCAGAATATGAAGCATGCATCTTGGGATTGGAAACAGCTGTGGCCCTTGGACTTAAGAAGCTCAGAATTTACGGTGATTTGTCACTAATCATTAACCAGATCTCCAAGAGATGGAAGCCCATCTAGAAACTCTCACGGAGCAACTAGATGAAGTGGAATATACGTACTTGCTTAGATAAGAAAATCAGTTTGTCGATGCGCTGGCTAAGTTAGCATCAATGGTGCGAATTCCAACAGACACAATCAGAATGCCATTGACCATAGAAATAAGATATGAGCCAGCTTACGTTCATGCACTTGATGACGAACAAGAATCACAAGAAGAAGATGAAGAGCCATGGTATACGGATATCCTTAACTACGTGACCAAAGGAGAATACCCTCCTAACACTGATAAAAGGGCACGCCGTGCTTTGAGGCTCTTGGCCTCACAGTATGTGCTCATCAGGGGAGAACTCCACAAGAGGACTGCACTAGGGAGAAATCTCTTATGCATAGCTAAGAAAGAATCACACAAAACCATGAAAAACCTTCATGCCGGAATATGTGGAACGCATATGAATGCTAAGATGTTAGTCCAAAAGATTCAACGACAAGGTTATTATTGGACTACTATGGAGAGAGACTGTCATGAATACGTCAAGAAATGTATGAAATGTCAAGTTTACGCAAATTTGCAGCACGTTCCACCTTCGCTTCTCTACACATATACTTCTCCATGGCCTTTCTCTACTTGGGGTATCGACATCATTGGAAAGATAACGCCACCAGGATAAGGGGGACATGAGTTCATCCTTGTAGCAATCGACTACTTCACTAAATGGGTCGAAGCTGCCTCATATGCTAAGCTAACAGCAAAACATGTAGCTCAATTCATTGAGAAAAATATCATATGCCGCTATGGGGTACCTCATGAAATGATCAGTGATAATGGAACGCATTTTCAAGCAGAGTATGTAGAACTATTAAAAAAATATCATATCAAGCATCACAGATCATCACCCTACAGGCCACAAACAAATGGTGCGGTTGAATCAGCTAACAAAAATGTGAAAACTATCATCGAAAAGATGACGGAAAATTACAAAGAATGGCCAAGTAAGCTACATTTCGCCCTTTGGGGTTATCGAACCTCTGTTCGTACGTCAACGGGGGCCACCCCTTTCTCTTTGGTCTATGGAGTTGAAGCAGTACAACCAATAGAGCTCGAAATCCCTTCTCTTCGAATCGCGTTGGAAAGCCAACTAGATGAAGTCGACTGGACTAGAGCAAGATATGATGAACTAGTCTTACTTGACGAAAAACGCTTTGATGCTTTGCATCATGTCCAAACCTACCAACAGCGTATGGCACGACATTTCAATAAAAAAGTCAAGACTATAAACATCAAGGAAGGTGACTTGGTGCTCAAGGCACTTCGCAAAAATATGTTAGATCCAAGGGGAAAATTTAGACCAAACTGGTCAGGTCCATACATTGTTAAATCCATTTTGTCTGGCGGAGCGGCACAATTGGTAGACATGGATGGCTACGGTTTCCAAAATTTAACCAACTTGGATCAACTCAAGAAATTTTATGCCTAGTTGCATGGGTTCATGACCCGATAGAGCTACGTTTGGCCTGATTCCTTTTTAAGGATACATAGGCGACCCCTCAAGGGGGCCCGGCCACTTTAAAAAATAAAATCCTTCCTCTGTCGATCAAAGTATAACACACAAGACAGCAAAATGGAGCTAAAATGGAGAAAATCCTACAGTAGCAGCTACAGCACCACGTTAGAGTTCGCCACGCCCCGGGAGCAGCCACCGTGGCACGACAGAAGCCCCCGTGGCACGGAAAAAAAAAATAAAAAAAGGTGTCGTGCCACGTCAGCATCCACCGCGCCGCGGGAATTGTTACCATGTCACGGCAATTTTCACCGTGGCACGATGGAATTTCCAGCAAAAATAAATACATCACACATTCCCCGCATCACGGTATTTTCCAGCGTGACGCGGAAGATTTTTCCGTGGCACGACAAACTCTGGACTTTGCAAATTCTGTTATTTTATTGTTTTACGAATATTTGTTCGACGATCGTTATTATTCTTCCATTGCGTCCGACTTCTTGACTCGGATAATAATAAAATAATAATAAAAAAAAGAAGTCATTGCAATTTTTATTTAAGGCGAAAATAAATATGCTATTATTATAGAAATAAATGTGACTACAATTATTGGCATCATGCGCCTTATTTAAAAATTAAAAATTTAAATCATATAAGCAAAGCAATATTGATCTAATCCTTCTTCACTTTAGGAGCCTCCTTCTTTTTTTCAACTAGGTCGGCCTTCACCATTAATGTGTCTTTTGTAGCCCGAACCGTCACACCTCTAGTTGAACTTTCACCCCTTTGACCTTTCTTAGAATTCTTCGATTGCTTCTCTCTATAAACCATCTTTCCTTTCACATAATTTTTCTTTTTAGGCATTATAGGAGTCTTAAACTCAATTCCTTGTGTTCTTGGACCTAGACGATCTTTAGGAGGCGCCTTCTTACTTCCAAGACGTCCCTTCACATCAAAGTTGCGTGATCCGACTCGATCACTTCTACTTCGAGGATTCAACCATGCCTTGTATGCACTAGATAAGGGAGGAGGAGCTTGGTTACTCGCAGAAACGGTCCACAAAGGTCTTCCAATCCAATAAGCCTCGTACTTATGAACGTTACTTTCATGCAACGATACCTCACGCGGACTATCGTTATAGCGTGGAACTACTTGTTCAAGTCCATATTGTCGCATCAATCGAGAATGACAATAAAAAGTCAACTTTGAAATACTAGGAACGCGACAATACGGAGTATCATTCGTGCCAACCATTCTAGTAAGCCTTCACCAAGGCACCACCCACCGAATGGAAAATTCTCTCTTTGCAAAGAAGACCTTCCAATCATCATATGACATGTTCGCAGAGTAATTCTTCTTCATACGGACCAAATCATTGGGACCATATTTTTCAATATCGTCGGGGGCTTCAAAAAGTTCTAAACGCTCCATCAACCAAATCTGCAAAATAAAAAAATAAAAAAATAAAAAATAAATAAAAAAAATCAGTCAAAAAAATAAAATAAAATTAAAAAAAAAGGGGTAGAAAACCACCGTGACGCGGCAGAATGCACCGTGTCACGGGGGCTAATTGGAGCACGTTTTTACCTGCAATAGTACTAGAGAGCCCTTCTTGATGGCTTTCTGGTCAGCTTTTGCTTCGTCAAGGCCACGCATAGTTTCTCCAAGGCAAGTAGGCATAGGAGATCTCCCAGATTCAACATGTTCAAGCAAAGACGCTAAACAAGCATGTCCTACCCTACCATTTGCAAATAAAAGCTTGCTAAACATGCAAAAAATATAAGCCCTTCTACAGTATACATGATAAGATTCAGAGAGAGGACGATTGAAATACAAGTTTCCAAGCTTTTCTAAATCTATTTCATTACCACACACAATTTTATTTAAATCTGGATCTATCAGATTCAGATGGCGTTCAAAGTCTTGATAATAATACTCACGTAGGGTAGGCATGGCAATGAGATTTCTGGCAGGAAAACCAAAGATGGCACCGAATCCTCCGGCAGGGGACAAATTTCATCATAATCAAATTTGAAACAATGCGTTTCTGGACTCCAATAATCTAAAGTTGCCCTAAGAAAATCATGTTCAATTGCTACATGCCTCAAAGCTAATAAGCCTCTGACATGAAACAATTCCAGCTCTCTTTTGTTCGCATTGGTCAAAGAATAGGACCAATCACGCAATGTATTATCAAAATTCTGAGACATTATTATTGAAATATGAAATTCTAATTATTTTATGTTTCGTAATTATGCATATCACGAATAAACTGGTCCTATTTTATAGCCAAAACGCTTGGAAATACTCAAAATCTATCTTTCTATGCGCGCAAACTACATTGCTGCAGAACACGAGCACCGTGACACGGGAAATCCCACCGTGTCACGGGAATTAATGTCGTGACACGGCATGTGTTTCCGTGACACAGTATATACTGCCGTGTCGCGGTGCCCACGCGTCTTCATATTTTAATCCTTTACCTATTTTTATCCTGATTTTTATTGTTTTGCCTTCACCGTTTATCTTCTAATCTTGTTTTTCGAGAGTTTCATTCCTAGTAAAATCCTCCATTTATTTTATTCTTTATTCTTTATTTTTATTTTTATTTTATTTTTATTTTTATTTTGGGGAAGTTGTAAAACTTGTCCCATTTTTATTTTATTTTTATTTCTATTTTTTATTTTTCTTCTTATTTTGGGGAAGCTGTAAAACTTGTCCCATTTTCTTTTTTATTTCTCTTTCTTTTGGGGAAATTGTAAAATTTGTCCCGTTTTTCATTTTCTTTTTTCTTTTGGAGAAGGTCGGTATCCTCCACTTACGATTTTTTTTCGCGTCATTAACAAATACACAATAACACACAATGAGTCTCAAGCACACACTAATACACACTAATAAATGCATAAACTGTGATTAAAATATACAAAGTGAATCATGATGCATAAACAGTGTCAAGTGTCATCAACCAAAGTACATAATAAAAACCCTCGGTCAAAAATCTGTAGAACTAGAAGAGTGAGGATCAGTGTCATCTCCAGCCTACGAATACGGGAACGGCAGACCAAAGAGTCCCTCCATCATCCTGGTACGAGGATTAGTATCCCTACTAGTCCCTATAGCTCCAGTAGCAGACAAACTCAAAGCAAGACTTGTCCAACTGGCGAATGGCGTAGACTGACTCCAAGAGATAGGAAGCGTCGGTGGAGGCATCGTCCCAGACAATGGAACTGAAAATAAGCCCTGCACCGGTGGAGGAAGCGCCCTAGACAATGGAACTGAGTATAAACCCTGGTCCACAAGAGCAATGACTGGCCTGAACTCAGGCTGCGAAGGTTGGGAAGAGGAAGGTTGCTGCCACTAACCCTGAAAGTGATAGAATGGTTGAGAAGACTGAGGCTAAAGCCACTGAGGCTACTGCCACTGAGCCTCCTGAAACGGCTGAGAAGGCCGAGGCTGCTGCTGAGACTGACAATGCTGACGAACCTCAAGAGATCGTCCGCGGGGACAAGGCTCCCCCTTGTCCGAGTCTCTATGCCTCGAGCGCGAGCGAGACCTCCGTCGTTCCTAAAAGACACAAAATGAAAAGATGTTAATAGTGCAAGATAGAACAAATGGTAAATATGGGAAAACAGGTGAATATACCTCAAGAACATCGCCAGAACCTTCCCGACAACTCGTACCACGTCGAAGCTTGATGATGCAGCACTTTAAAGCGTCAACCAAATTCATAAATCCCATCATGTCCGAGTGCGTAGGCTGAGACACAAAGAAAAATCAGTAATAAGCGGTATTAAAAAGGGTGAATAACGTGTCAAAAAGCTTACCGGCTCAAACACATCAGGTAGAGACTCCTGTGCCTGTCTAAAACCCTCTAGCGCATTAGCAATATGATCCTCAGTAATACCGATCGGTCTCGGGTAACGGACAGATTGAGGCGAGACCTCAATCTTCCCTCTATGACAAGCGGTCGTCTGAAAATACGATCAAATAATCAGGTTATTCGACGATTTAAACAGAGACTAGCGATAAAATTCTCAAGAGAAATCATACCTCAGGAAGACGGGGCGGAGGAGCCAAAGAAGGAAGCAAATCTTGTGAATAATCGCCCCCCACACGCACAAGCTCCTGCCAAGGAAATGTGTAGCGCTCCCCCCTGTTCATCAACGCCCCAAGCAAACGTGAGTCCAGCATCGACTCCGGTGGAGGCAAAGGCACCATAAAGAGATCGGCGATGTGCTGACAAACAACGCGCTCCCCAAGATACCAAACAAAGCGTGCAGTACCAAAAAAAACAGTACGGTACGACGAAAGCTCCAAGGCCTCGGGAAGATCAGTCATCCCAGCCCAAGGCCGATACTGGATCTCAACAGCAACCTGAAAACCATAAAAAGTTGTAATGAATGCCGAAAAATAACATCAAGGTAGAGAATAACATGCTGCAAAAACAATTCTTACACCAAAAGAAGAGGTGCCTCGGCGCAGCAGCCCGCGTAGCGTAGATACGAACTCCACTCGTGACTCGCCTCGGTCACGCCAGCTGACTCCGACAGGGAAATCATGGACTGCTCCGCGACGCCGTCGAGGGGCCAATCCCGGAAAGTACTCATAGAACCACAACTACAATGAAAATTAATCTCCAAGCACGTGAGTTCAATAGGTTAAAACAAAATAGGAAGAAGAAAGATCGTCACCTCTACGACTCTCCATAAACCGTAGAAAGCGACAGGAGCCTGGTCATTCAGCTGCCTGCAGCCAAGACGCAGCGACGAGAGTAGATCAGCATACCCAAGGCTAGCCAAACTATAGGATCCTATCTCGCCGATCCTAACCAGAGAAGGGAGGTAGAAAACGAGCGCGCGTGAACTCCTATCATGAGAAAGAGTCTAGGAAATGAGAATCAAGACAAAGATCCGCACTCGCTACTCGGGTGTCGTCTCAGCCATGTCAAAGCCATGGGCAAGAACAGAAGCCCACTCTGATCGCCCGCTCTTAGGACCACCTCAAGGCACCGGATGAGTCCTGATATACTAAACGACCGGACCTAACAAATCTGCTACCTCAGCCGCCCCCAAGTGAGGTCAGGAATTTGTCGTACGGCCCGCTCGGTGAAGCGTAAGCCGCTGATCATGCTAAAATCCAGAGGGGTCACTGTCATCTCCCCCCAAGCAAAGTGAAAAGTGTTGGTAGTATCCCAAAAATACTCCAACAATGCACGAACAACTATCGGGCCACAACCCCGGGGGCTGCGAAATCCTACGACCGCCAAAATAGAAATCTCCTAAACCAGCAGACTCCCACAAGGCGTTCGTAACAGGATCCCTCTTAATAATCCCATATAGCCGGGGAATCAAATCTCCAGCTCCAAATCTATGATGGCGAAGCGTGCCATCGACTACCTCAAGTTGCATTTTCTATTATATGCAAAATTTTTACCTCAAGGCTAAAAATTAGCAAAATAATAGAATTATTTCTAGTATTTAGTTTCTCCATGACGAACTAATACTACAATTCTCCTAATTGCATCATACTATGTTCTCCATGACAATATAGTACATACACAAAACAGAGCATGTTTCAAATTGCACAAGAACAATAGATCGACACATCATGGCATATGTTACAAGATCTATAACCAATATATCACCATTTCAAGTGCAAAAAAATAACATGAACAACAAGAACACCATTTCACACAAGTAGTACCAAAAAAATGGTGATGTGCTCAATTCTTCACCAAATCACACAAACTTGGTCTCAAGTTGTTCACAAATACACATACATTCATATACAAGTCAGTTCATGGCAAGAATTTTGACATGGAAGCTCAAAATAAAAAACCCCCAATTTGATTTTTTAGGGTTTCAAGCAAATAAGGAATTTACAACAAAATTGGAGACAAAATCAAAGGAAACTTACATAGCAAAAAATTGGAGCGAATTTGGTTAAGATTTGAGCTCCAAAAGCTCGAAAAACCGCGGAAATGCTGCATCGCAATCAGCGCAACAACCGCGACACGGTGGTCTAATGTTGCGCCACGGTAGAGCTTCCCCGTGTCACGGTGATACTCTGACAGAAACGGCGAACGTTTGACAGCAGCAGCGGCAGAAAAACGGCAAATCAGAATGGCCTTGGAGCGGGAACATACGCCGTGACACGGTGGTGTCCTCCGCGCGCCGGTGCTGGGCTTCGTGGCATGTGACCGAAGATGTTAAAAAAAAAAAAGTAAAAAAAAAAAAAGAAAGAGTGAGAACAAAAAGAGATTGAGAATGAAAATGCTGAAGAAGAAGTATCAAAAAAGGGGAAGAAGGAGCTAATATTTAAAGTCCAAAAATGCCCGTTAAGCGACACATTTCCCGTTACCTGGTAACGGCATGTTTGCGCGTGACACGGTGAAAATATTAAGGCGCGTGGACAATTCCAGCACAAAAAAAAAATCCCGCAAAACGGGATTTCCCACCGTTTGACGGGGTCAGACACCGTGTCGCGGGAATTGTCCACGTGGCACGGTGCTCAGTTGTGCGCCCTGCACACATTTATAAACCTCCTAGCGAATATTTTGGCATTTTCGATGGCTTTTGAACGATTTTCCGCAACTCTTGAGCAGTTATTTTCTCACCGGAATTGCGCGGAAAATTTTAATTGGTATTTATAGGGTGCCGAAATTACCAGTTTACCACTAACAAGCGTCAGGGTCACATTTTCGACATTTTAAAAACCTAATATGGTCGGATAGTGGAATTGAAGGTAAATCATCTACGGCCCACGTTCAGGGACAATCAAACCATCATTATTTCATGGCGCAAAATTCTCAATACACAGATACTTGCAAATTTCATTCGACAAGTTTTTTCCTCAAGCATGGAAAATTGTCAGTCGTTGTCACCTCTCAAAGTAAAGAATTCAGCGATTATATCAGTTGTCGGTTTTCCTCAAGCATGGAAAACACACTACTAAAATTTTAATATTTAACAACAATTCAATAACGATGAAAACATAATCTCGTCGTTAAAAGCACTATTTTTCTTATTTGTAACGTGAATATAAAATGTTTCTCATAAATTATCTGTCAAATGTTAAGACAATATTTTATGTCCGTCGTTAATATTTAAAAAATAAAATAAAATAAAATAATAAAGCATAGATATGTCGTTAATAGGAGTAAACACATACGCGGGATGAAAATTTCACCTAGCGCGCGTTAAAATAAATCACTCTTCCCCCTGGCCTTAATTATTCTGCACCCTAAAACCCACAGTTTTTTTCTACACTCAAATCAATAATTCTCCAATTCTCAATCTATGGTTCGTAATTCTTGCGGTTAGGGCTCAAAATTTCTACAAATCAGCGAATTTGAAAGGAATATTTCATAATTCTGGTATGTTTAATCTCTTCTTTCAAATCAATAATTCTAATTTAGGGTTATGAATAAATTGTTGATAATCTAAAATTTTTGCTTTGGTTCCTTATTAATTATAGTTATATGTATAATCTGAATCATAGATTTCATTGAATTACTTTAGTTTTGTTTTTCAATTAGTTTCGATTTTCCGTTTAATTGTCGTAATATTGTATAATTAATTTTCAATCTGATGTAATTTGGGTGTTTAGCTATTTAATCTTATATATTCTCTCTGGTTTTTTTTTATTTTTTATTTTTTTATTTTTTTTATTTTCATTTCTTCAAAGTTTCGATTTCTTTAATATTAGATGCATGTATATGGTTTTCTTTTAGTTTTTCCTTCAGTTCGTTTTTAATAATTAACACTGTGTCGGACATGAACTTTTGAAATGGAAATGAATCATATGATTCATACAACAAATCTGTCAGACATGAACTTTAATATTTTACATATAACTCAAGCCATTGATGGCTCGGTTAGGGGTTTTTTCTTTGAAAAGGGGTGTTACCGTGCAAGAATTTTCATTGTATAGATGCTTCATTGCATAAAGTGGCTTGATAGTAGGGAGATGGTGCTGATATCTAGGGGCTGATTTGGTGATAAGTCATAGACATCCTTTTTTAAAAAAAGCTTATTAGAGTTAATTAGTTGCATGATTTATTGTTTTTTCCAAAGACATGTAGATTATTGTGGGAAAGAGTTGATTTTTCTTTGAAGCTGGAGAGTGGCATTGACTTTGAGGCACCTTACAAGCTGGGTTCATGACAAAAAGGGTAGAATCATAATCTATATAGTTAAGAGACTGTTGTTACTTGTTGCGTAGATGAAGCAGCTTGAAACATCTTGTGTCGTAGAGGAGAATTTGAGTGAATTAGGTTATTAGGCTCTTAACATTGTTACATTATTGTGGGGGTGGGTAAAGTACACCAGCCTAGTCCTTCAAATGAATTTGCCATAAAACTACTAATTTTAGCTTAAAATATTTTGTTGGTGTCTTGGTTAGATCCCTGCTGAAAAGGTCTGGTTTATTTGTAATTGTTGATCAGAGCAGAGAAATGATCTATGATGCTTTTAGAATCCTTCCTCTACCAATGTAGTCTTGGGGTCTGGTGTATATGCTATTTTGTTGTTGCTTGCTAATCTTGTGTTGGAGTGAATATCATGGGATTAATGAAGAGGAGAATTTTATAACCTGGTGAGATTTGTCTCATGTGTTGGCTAAGTTAAAGAAACTTTGAAATGGATATGATTCATACAACAAATTTGTTGGACATGAACTTTTGTCCTTATTAGCATGGATATATATAAAATTATAAAGGTTTCCATTGTATATGATTTGAGCTTTCTTTTACATGAATATAAATGGAAATGATGACTTTTTTTGTGAGTGCAAAGCTATTTCCAGCTAGATATTAATTAACATCTCAAGGAATTTAATTGAATTGTATTAACTTATTAGTTCCAAAGATATGGCATAAACTTCCTTGTCTTTACTTTGGCTTTGATCTATGATAATGTTTCTTCTTATATACTTTGTCTTTTTTTGGATTTATAAATTAAGCTAATGGTTTATAGTAGTGGTTGGTTATGCTATTAATTGAATAATTGTGGTAGGATTCAACGTATTGTTTTTTTCCTTGATTGACAATTATTAGAATTATTAGTTGTTGTATAAAATATTTAAATCATTAATGGCCTATAAAATTGCAGTATAATAACCTAAAAAGTTTTTAGCCATCAATGATTTTATTCTTATTTTATTTCTTTATTATTATTTTTTTATTTGTAGAAATGACTCCTAATAAAGATTGGATGACCATTGAAGATTATGTTAATGACCCATTATAAGTGGAGGGAGTAGATATTTTTTTAGACTATGCATTTAAAAAATTAAAAACTACAACAATACGTTGTCCTTGTTGTCAATGTATGAATGGAGAGTCTGGTAATCTTGAAAATGTAAGAGAACATCTACTAGTTTTTGGAGTAGTTAAAAGGTATACCTTTTGGTATCATCATGGAGAGTGGTTAGATGAGCCTCAACTTGAATCTGATGAGGATGATGGGATAGATCATGAAAACCAAGATGAGCTACATAATATCTTACGGGATTTCTATCCAGAGTATAATAATGGTAGTTCCCCCATTGATGTCAACGATGTTGAGGAGCCAAATGTTGACACTAAGAAATTTTATAGCTTGTTGAAAGATTCGCAAGATCCTGTTTATGAAGGTTGCAAGAGATCTAGAATGTCTGCACTCTTAAAACTCCTTCATATCAAAACTCTTGGTCGTTGGAGTAATGAATCATTTACCATGCTATTAGATTTCCTTAAGAAAGAGCTTTTGCCCGAAAAATCAAATTTGCCCGAAAGAAGATCATAAAAGATTTGGGGCTTTCTTATGAGAAAATTGATGCTTGTATCAATGACTGTATGTTATATTGGAAGGATGATGTGAAGTTGGATGCATGCAATGTGTGTGGTGCTTCAAGATGGAAAAGTAACAAACACAACAGTGAGGACAAGTGCAAGAAAAATGGCAAGAAAATACCTCAGAAAACCCTTCGATACTTTCCTTTAAAGCCTAGGCTTCAAAGATTATTCATGTGCTCAAAAACTGCTTCTTTGATGACTTGGCATCATGGGAAAAAGAATAAAGATGGTACGATGAGACACCCTGTTGATGGAGCTTCTTGGGATTCATTTGATAAAGAATTTCCCGATTTTGCATCGGCTCCTCGAAATGTTAGGTTAGGGCTTGCTAGTGATGGTTTTCTACCCTTTGCAAATTCGAAAACATCATATAGTATTTGGCCAGTGGTTCTTATTCCCTATAACTTGCCCCCCGAACTTTGTATGAAGCAGTCTAATATGATTCTATCAATGCTTATTCCTAGCCCTAAAGGGCCTGGTAACGCAATTGACATATATTTGCAACCGTTGATCGAGGAATTAAATAACTTATGGGCCACTGGGGTAAATACTTTTGATGCAGCAATTCAACATCATTTTCAACTACGTGCAGCTTTGATGTGGACCATAAATGATTTTCCAGCATATGCAATGTTATCAGGTTGGAGTACTAAGGGCTATTTAGCATGTCCTTGTTGTCTTAAAGAAACGCGATCAAAGAGGTTATCTCATGGAGGCAAGGAATGTTATATGGGCCATCGAGTGTATTTGCCAAAGAATCATAGATGGCGAAAGGATAAGGCTTCATTTGATGGAACGGTGGAGCATAGTTTACCTCCAGAACCTTGTTCGATCGATGAAATTCTTCATCAATTTGAGGATCTCGAGAATATCATATTGTCTAATGATCCACAAGTAAAGACAAATATATCTCATGAGCTTAGGGGGGACAATTGGAATAAAAAAAGTATTTTCTTTAAGCTTCCTTACTAGAGGGTGCATCAATTACGACATAATCTGGATGTGATGCATATTGAAAAAAACATTTGTGAAAGCATTATAGGGACAATAATGAATGTGAAAGGGAAGGCAAAAGACACTATTAAATCTCGTCATGACTTAGAAGAAATGGGATTGAGGCCAACATTACATCCAATCAAAGAAGGGGACAAGTGGAAGATGCCTCCAGCCCCTTTTACTTTTTCTTCTTCAGAGAAGCGCACTTTCTGCAATTTTTTGAAAGAATTAAAGGTTCCGGATGGTTTTTAATCTAATATATCCTATTGTGTCAACTCTAAGGAGGCCAAAATTTCAGGGTTGAAGAGTCATGATTACCATGTTATACTCCAACATCTTCTTCCTTTAGCAATGCGTGGCCTACTAACTCCACTTGTACGCGAAGCAATAATTGAGCTGTCAAGGTATTTTACTATTTTATGTGCTAAAGTAATCAATGTTGAAGAGTTGAAACAACTAGAGTCTCAAATTCCTATCACCCTTTGCAAATTAGAAAAAGTGTTCCCTCCTTCTTTCTTTGATGTGATGATGCATTTACCAGTTCACTTAGCTAGTAAAGCTAGAGTTGGGGGTCCAGTTCAGTTCATATGGATGTATCCTATTGAGCAGTATATGTACAAGCTCAAGTCTTACATAAGAAATAGGGCTCGTCCAGAGGCTTCAATTGTAGAGGGCTATTTAGCAGATGAGTGGATGACTCTTTGCTCAAGGTACATGCAGAATATTGAAACTAGATTTAATCGTCTAGAGAGAAATTATGAAAATGAAAATGGTGATGATGAGGCCTTGCCTATATTTAGTCATCCTGGCCGAGGCGTAGGAGCTCCAACTGTCATCGATGTTCCAAAGTCTGAGTTAGATCAAGCTCATAATTATATTTTGAAGAATTGTGATGAGGTTCAACCATTCCTTGAGTAAGACTCTTAGATTTAATTAGGTTTCTTTATTTTTTTTTCCGTCGCTATAGTTTCATCATCAACTTTTTTTTCTTTTTTAAATTTTTTTAGAGAATATTCTCAAGCCTGTCCAATTAATGGAATATCCGAAGAGAAATGGACTGAGAATTTTAAATTGTGGTTCAAAGATGAAGTAAGCCTTTTAATTTTCATCAAATAATAAGATAATTGAGATTCAAGTTTGCCATTAATACATTTTTTTTTTTGTACTTTCTGGTAGGTTGCTCGGTTATATGTGAATAATAATAGCAAGGAAATGGAAAATCTCCTTTCATTATCACGTTGGCCAACCCAATATGTAACCTCTTTTAGTGGTTATATTGTAAATGGGTATAGATTTCACATACAAAATCGTGAGAAGACTTTGAGAACACAAAATAGTGGAGTGGTTGTGATTGGAAACACCGGAGAAGAAGATGATAACACAGACTATTATGGAGTAGTAACAGATATAATTGAGATGCAATATCTTGTAGGAAATCGAGTAGTGTTATTTCGTTGTAAATGGTGAGACGTATTTGATAAGGTTAGAGGAGTAAAAGAAGATGAATATGGAATTGTTAGTTTTAATTGCAATAAGCAATTAAAGACTAATGAACCATATATCTTAGCTAGCCAAGCAAGACAAGCTTTTTATGCCATTGACAATGCTAACAAAGGTTGGTATATCGTGTCAAAGACTCAACCTACATATGTTGCAACTTCGTCAACTATTGCAAGTGCTGAAATTTGTAGAAGTCGAATGGTATAGATCCAATTTTTGTGGGTGCGATTTCCAAAAAAAAGGGGATGAAGTATCTCTGAAGAGGAGAAGAGAAGAATAATTTGTCAATTATCTTTTTTCTCATTGTTTTTATTTATTTCTAGAAGAATAATACGCCCATGAATTATCTCCTACTGACATTTAAATGGCAATGTGTAGTTCTCTGCTATTGTCTTTGATGCCTAGTGCTTGTTTTTAATAATATATTTTCCTGCATCCAATGTTAGATGAATAAAACTTATTGTTGTTCTGATTTTTTATTACTATTAAAATTCACTGTGTTACTCTAAATCTTTCTGACATTTAAACTATGGTCTAAATCTTTCTGAAACTTATTATCCTGTTCCCTAATTTTACCTCAAGACCATTCCCCTTAATTGGTACTGTATGTTGCTGGAGTGAAACTATACTATATGTTGCTGGAGTGAAACTATACTGTATGTTGTTATAGTTAAATGAAAAGGTTACATGAAATATTTTAATTATTTTGCAGTCTTGAATGTCCTGGCTGTAAAACAGCAGGCAACACACAAGCACCTGCCACTTAAAGAATATATAATTCTAAGACTGACAGTTGATGGGCAGATATTTTATGTTCTCTGTTTTAAAGTAGTTGTTGAAGGTTATGCTAGACATGTATCAAAGTATGTCAGACATGTAAAGGTACAAGGTATAGGAGAAATAAATTTTGATGTGGAGTGCTATGCACGAGCAACACTAGAAATCCCCTGGCAGTCTTGTTTTTTTTTTTTTTTTAATTATTTTCTTATTAGTATTTACTAATTTTCTAAAGCATGACATGCTTGTTTTATTGATATCCTAGATAGAAATACTAAAGTAAATTGTTTGTTTAAATCTAATTTTAATCTTTTAATGTTAATTAATAGGAACATAATGGTTGTCCCTAATGGATCCACTCAAAGACCATCGATGCCAAGATCTAAAAGGGAGTATGTTCCACCTCTTATGCTCTCTAAAGGACGTGGAAAGGGGTTAGCAGGTCTATATCCAAACAAAAGTAATGCTAATTCTAATGTTGATGGAATAGGGGCTAGTACTGGTATTTTACACAGAAGTAAACATCCTTTAATCTGTTCTAGTAATGGTAATGATTCTCTTTGTGTTAATAAAGGCCCTTTATCATCAAATAAACTCCCTTTTAGTCATGTTAGAGCTCCAACCACTTCCCCTAATGCTGATAGAAACGTAAGAGCTTCCTTTAATCCACTAGTTACTCCCCGTGCTCAGTTTAATGGTAATACTAATATAGATGATCATGATTCATTTTCTGAGTCATGTAATGAGAATATCAATGATGATGATGATGATGTTGATGCTGATGGTGAGATACAATATACATCACATGAAGATCAAGATATGCTCTATTAAGAAGGCTATGCAAATCTTGATCGCCTTGACCACGAGATGAACTTTCAAGATGATGGAAATGACAATGGAACAGAGGAACCTACAACATTTCAAGGAGATGCAAGGGGTAATACCTAAATTTTTAATACCTATTTTGAGTTTACTTTGTTTATTTTTCCCATGTCAGTGATATGGTATTACTTAGGTATAGATGTAGATTTGTACTTTGTCTTTATCGTTATCTTTTGATACTATTAATTTTTAAAAATACATTATTTTCTTTGAAGGTGGTGACCAATCTACTACTAAGAAGCAAGCAGCTAATGGAAAAAAGAGAGGAAGAAACAAATGCAAAGAGATTGCTAGACTAAAACCCAATGAGAAGTTACAAATACAGTTCTTCAACAATCGGGCCATAGGAGAGAACCACAAAGTATTTTCAAGACATTTGGGGATCATAGTCCGAGAAACTAACATTTGCCCATTAAAAGTGCACAAATGGGATGATATTGGGGAGAGAGAAAAAGACCATATGTGGACAGCGGTTACGGTACCAATTTGACCAAAAAATTTGATGCTCTTAAATTTTGTCTTATTTTTTTATTGAGTTGTTCAAATTTTGTTATTTTTTGCAAGGTATGGGGTTTTGGATGTTGTTGGCAGCATGTCATGATTGATTTTATATAGTTATTTTTTTTTTTTGAAAGAGATTTTATATAGTTTTAATTATTCATAATATTATTATTGTAGGATGTTTTTACTAATGAAAGCATGGAAACATATAAGGAGCATGTTCTTGGGCATATGAAAGAGCTGTGGACGAATTGGAGAGGAGATCTATTAAGGTATAATGTCACTAACAAAAAAATAACCTTAGAAGCTGCTGCTAAAGGTGATCCTCCAAAGGGGCTTGATACACAAGAGTGGAAGTGGCTCATAAAAGAGATTTATTCAAATGATAACTTTAAGGTAATTTTTACTAAACCAGAGATTGTGAACGAGCATATGTATTGAATTTTAATGTAATGCTATTTTTGTTTAGAAAAGATGTGAAAGAAACTCTGTTAATAGAGGTAAATATGCCAAAGCTTTAATGCCGCGAACTGGAAGCAAGCCTGTACGGCAAATCATTTGGGACGATCTGGTATAGATATTGTTTAATAGGTTTTTTTCTACTTTGAATTGTCATATATGATTAATTATTATTCAGAAAAAATGTTTTATCATGTGATTATAGGGAGGAAGTAAAGGTAATAAACCTACTTTGGTTGATGTGTTTTATTCAACTTGCAAAAAAGGCAATAGTCTTCCAAATGCAAAGACAATTCAAAAGCATGTATGTTTTTATTTATTTGATTTTTTTTTTCATAATCCACTATATTAAATTTTTCATGGAAATCTTGTAGGCTGAAATTCAATAAACCATGGAAAACGATCCGTCGCTTTCATGTGTCCAGGTAACTTACTTCTATCATATTACTCATTTTGTTTTTGTTTTTTTTCTTTTTCTCTTTGGCAGTGGTTTGGTAGTTTTAAATCAGATTTTCTCAATTGAAATAATTGTGCATGTTGTCTCATAGAATTCTTTGATTGGTGGCTGTGTTAAAAATTCTCGATTAGAGGAGGCATTAAGAATGTTTAAGGATATGTGCTTATTGGGTATTGAGCCAGATGAGTTTACATTTTCTTCTGTTATTGCTGGGTGTGCACGGCTTGAAGCTCTTGATCATATTTTATGGGATACATATTCTCTTGATCGAGAAAATTGCATTGAATGATATTTTAGTGTCTGCAATTATTGATATGTATGCAAAATGTAAAATAGAAATAGCAAAAGAAGTTTTTGATGGCTGCAAAAGCTAGTAGTAGTATGTCTACTTGGAATTCAATGATTACTGGCTTGGTAGTCCATGGTCTTGCCATTAATGATATATCTGTATTTTATATTTTTTCCTAACAGCATAACGTTTCTTGGAATTTAAGTTGCATGCAGTCATTGTGGTTTAGTTGATCTGGGAAATAAATATTTTGACATTATGAATAGAAAATAATATATAGAAACAGAACTTGCATTGTGGAACCATGGTGATATTATAGGCCGTGCTGGACAACTAGATGATGTGGTAATATGGGAGGCACTAATATTTTTGTCATATGTCGTTCAATTTTTGAAATTTCATATTTTTGTCATATGTCGTTTTTATCTGATATCATTAATGTATATATGTAGAAATAACTTTTTATTTAGAAACATATATTTTATTGTCTTTGAATATCAGGTTTCACAAAAGGTTTTTAAATCCAAGTCTCGAGATCGAGTTGTGGGCTTAGGTGGAGGAATAACTCTAAAGGATATGAATGGACCACAACCTAGCAGAGAAGTTCTTCAAACTGAGTTAAATGCGGCTAAAATACAAAATGAAGCTCTTACAAATCAGGTAGAACTTATTCAAGAAGAGAACACCGAACTTAAGAGTCGCATGGGTTTGTTTGAAGCTAAAATGAAGAAGTTTAAAGATACACTCTTAAAACAATTTAATGTTTCTCTTACGAACAATGTTACAGACACACAAACTCCAAGCACCTGATCGTGAAAAGCAATGATGTTCATGGCCATAAAGAATAGGATATTTTTCTTTGTCTTTTACTAATAGGATTATTTTAGGAATAAGGATCATACTAATGTATGTATGACAATTATTTGCGAATATGATACTTTTAGCATTAAGTATTATTTCCTTAACTTTAGGATGGAGAATTGGTTTATTGTTAGCGTGATCTATATGGATCAAACTAATATTTGTATGACACTTCGTTTGAAATTGAAAACCACTAATTGATGTTAAATTATGCATATGGTTGACGAAATTATGTTTAAATCAAATGATAATTATTGTTGCGTAGTCAATTGTTCTTGTTAACATTCATTGTCGTTAATAAAGGAATTTTTGAATTTTCAAGATTATAGTCTATTATTTAGCAAGGGGTAATGTGGTCGTTAATATATAAATCGTTCATCGTTATTGATTTCTAAATACGACAAAAAAATGCACCGTCGTTATTAAATAACGACGACTTGATTTTTTGTCGTTAATGAGTGACGACAATTCTATATTTCGTCGTCGTTTGTTAACGACGAACGTCGTCGTTATAACCAATAACGAGAGAGCCTATTACATCGACTTGACGACGAAATTTTTTTCGTCGTTAACAATTTTAACGACCACTATTTGGGCTTATAACGACGAAATTGTTTGTCGTTAAAAACCCTTTTTCTAGTAGTGACATTATAGGTAGATTTTTCTTCAAGTATAGAAAACTGCCAAGTCGGCTTTCCTCAAGCATGGAAAGCATTATCGGTGGATTTTTCTTCAACCGCCAAGTCGGCTTTCCTCAAGCATGGAAAGCATTATCGGTGGATTTTTCTTCAAGTATAGAAAACCGCCAAAATTATTCTGTTAGGCTTTCCTCAGGCATGGAAAGTATTATTTGGTGGATTTCTTCAAGAATAGAAAGACGCCAAGCAAAATCATATGTCGGCTTTCCTCAGGCATGGAAAATATCATTCAGTAGGTTTCTTCAGGCTTAGAAAGCTACCAAATTCATCAGTCGACTTCCTCAAGCATAGAAAGTATTTCAGCGAATCGTCATCCGGTGGATTCCTTCAAGCATAGGAAGCTACCAAACACATTTGTCACCGATACACTGGTGTCAGATAAGCATTCTATCCCTTTACTCTTTTATCTGCGCAACTAACACTTTTCTACAGGTATTGGCGTATACAGAGTGATTTAGGATCGCAGAACGTCTTAAATCATTCTCCGTCCCTATCGACTACTTTGACTATCGTTTTCGAAACTGATGTTTCTACAAACTCAGTTAAAGTGGGGGCGTCTGTAGACACCTAAAAATGTCTCCCTAAAACCAAACCCGATGATGAACAATCTTTCGCCGCCATTATTGGTCGGGTTCAGTATTTAATCCGGAGAGTGCTTAAAAGATCGTATTTAATTAAAATCAGTTTTAATAATCCATGGATCAGTCTTGATGTTTAGTCAAAGCATAGTTTATTTTTAATTTTAGCCCAAACCTTATTTTATTTTATTATTTTGGCCCAATTAATAAATAATAAATCAGAAATGGCCCTAAATTATCAATCGCCACTTAAAAAGGCTGAACGAAATTAGGGCAAAAATGAATTTAGAAGGAAAAATGGACGCACAATTTCTCGCGTCACGGCAAAAAGCACCGCGTCACGGGGCACAGTGCCGCGCCACGGTGCGCATTCCCGTGACACGGTGCCAAGCTGTGTCACGGGGCATCTCCGTGTCCTTTCCGCGTAAACCCTTCACGCGTTTTTTCTCCCGTGCCTTAATTATTTCCCGCGTCGCGGGATATTCCCCCGTTTGACGGTTCCTGGAACCGTGTCCCGGTGTACACTGCCATGTCACGGTATTATTTTTCTAGGGTTTTTATCTTTTTAGGGTTCTATGTGTTCCATCTACTAATTTTTTCTATAAATACCCCCTCATTTCTGATGTACGGGGCATGAAGGAACTCTCTTTTTCTCTCTTCTATGCTCTAGCCTAAACACTAGCCTACCCTTCTTCTTTTAAAATTCCCTCTTCAAGCACTCCAAGGAGTCCATACTTTACTTGAGGTTCTGTCCTTAAACCAAGGCGTGAAAGGTAGAATTGTTTGAGGGTTTGGCCCTAAATCAATTCTATTTAATTTAATTTTACTTAATTATTGTTTTATTATTTTTCCTTGAAGTTACTGACTTGTTTATTATTTTATAGTTGTAAGTGAACAGAATCAAAGTAAGAATTATGTTCCTTTTATTTCTATTATTTTTCTAACGATTTTATATTGTTGGATTTATTGTTAAATTGCTTCCAATATTAATGTTCTATTATTATTTATTGATCACAATATTGCATGTTTAAAGGGAATATGTAATTTAAAATCACGCCTAATAAGATAATTTGGACAACCGGTTTAGGTTCCTTTTTAATCTTATTATTAAATCAAATGATCACTAATATTTTAGAATTATATGCTACATTAATATTCAACCAATTTAGCTTAATAATAGTTTGGAGCGAATTGAATCTTTGTTTGTATGCCTTTGAGATCGCAAGAATCACTTTTCACTACAAGAATCGAGTAGAGGCCAATACGGACGAACGTGACTCCATGACTCACTTCGTACCATCATCCCCGATCCTCCTTTCGTGGTTCCGAACCATATGGAGTTAGTAATCTCATGGATTATGAATGGGGTGTAATCTTCACGGGTCAATCGTTGTTGCCTTTCGTTGTCCCTTTATTCGTGGTTTCCTTTTATGATCCGTGAACGGTTTACAAGTTCCTTAAAAACTTGTTGGCGACTCCCTACTTTGCTTTGTCCCTAATCGTATATGTCAATTCCCACTTCCTATGAGTGCCAAGCATATTCACACATGCTTAATGTAGGCGCACTTCAAACAACGCCTACAAGCGCACACAAGTCTCTCTAGACATCACTAGTAGAAAAAAGCAAAAAGGCACCCCCTAATTGCCACTGGTTCAGTCCAAACCGGTGGCAAAAATAGGCTAAAAAATGGGTGGGTAAATGAACAAGTTATAATGGCACCGGTTCACTTCAAACCGGTCGCAAAAACACATAGCCCACCGGTTCAAAGTGAACTGGTGCCATTTATTATTAAAATAAAACCCGCCCCTTAAATCCTCCCAACCCTATTTCTCTTTCTCTCTCAGCCGCTCCTCTTTCTCTCTCCTCTCCTCCTCTTTCCTTCTTGCTCATCCCGTCTTTCTCATCTCCTCCTTCTCTTTCTCATCTAGATCTACTCCTACCACGTCTCCTTCTCCCTCGTGTCCACCACGAAGACCACCACATCTCCTTCTCATTCATTCGAAGACCACCACGAACACATGCAACACCATTCCCCCACCACCAAGACCGTTCTCCTTCGATTTCAATTTCTGGTTTTTTTTTTCAAGTTCTGGTTTTGAAGTTTGATTTTTTTTTTTTCGATTTTTTACCCCTCTAGAGTTGGCTATTATCTCTCTTAATCGATTTTTTTTTTCGATTTTGATTTTTTTTTTTCGATTTCTGGGTTTTTTTTTCCGATTTCAATTTTGATTGTTTTTTTTGCAATTTTGATTTTTTCTTTTCGATTTCTGGTTTTTTTTTCATTTGATTTTAATAGATTTTTTTTTTCGATTTGATTTTTTTTTCGATTTCAATTTTGATTTTTTTTTTCGATTTTGATTTTTTTTTTTGATTTCAAGGTTTTTTTTTTTCCGATTTCAATTTTGGTTTTTTTTTTTTCGATTTTCATTTTTTTTTATTTGATTTTAATAGATTTTTTATTTCGATTTTCATTTTTTTTTTCGATTTCTAGGTTTTTTTTTCGATTACAATTTTGATTTTCTTTTTTCGATTTTGATTTTTTTTTTATTTCTGATTTTTTTTTTTTTTTTCCGATTTCAATTCGATTTATTAGATTTGAATTTCTGGTTTGTTTTTTTTTTCCTGGGTTTGAATTTCTGGTTTTTTTTTCTGGGTTTGAATTTTTAGGATTGAATTTTTGGGTTTCAATTTCTGGTTTTTTTTTCCGAAGCTTAATTATATTAATCGATTTTTTTTTGTTTTAATTGGTGCAGGTATATTGATTTAGATCTTAAATCAAAGAATCAAGATGCAAGAATATTGATTTAGATGTGTATGGGGTTTATTTTTTTATTTATTTATATTGTAATTTTTTTTATTTATATTGTAATTTTTTTATTTATATGTTGTAATTGAACTATTTTATTGATCTATATTGTAAATTTTTTTTGATTATATATGGTAAATTTTCGATTATATTGATTGATATTCGATTTATATTTTGATGTTCTTATATATTTTAGTCGATTTTATTTTTAAGTGAAAAAAGACAAAAAAAAAAAAATTATTTTTTGGGCACTTTTGGCACTGGTTAACCGGTGCCAAAAACAATGAAATAATTTTTTTTGTCCATTTTTGGCACCGGTTAACCGGTGCCAATAACCATTTTTGCCACTTGTTTGAACCGGTGGCTTTCCATGCAAGCAATTGGCACCCCCCACATAGGCACCGGTTCGAAACCGGTGGCATTGAGGGGTTTTGAACCTTTGCCAATTTCGTTTTTTCACCTAGTGCATAGTCATGGTGAAACACATATACAAAGTGTGTGCTTAAAAAGTGACTGAAAGTGGCATGTTTTGACGCTTGTGTAACACCATGGGACTATGTGCCTAGACTCAATTAAGGACTAAATATGGCTTTATCTATTAATAAATTAATCAATTAGACTCAGCGTGAGGACTCAGGCAGAAAACTGGACCATCACTGAGGCAATGGGATTATTGCAGTGCGCCAGAGCCACCACGATGCGATATTGCTATCGTGTCGCGATGGACACTTGCGTGTCGCGCCACAGGTTAAACCTTCGCCTCATTACTGAAACGTCAGTCTGAGCCTGTTTTCAGTGTTTTACCTTAAAAGGACAAGCCTATAATCGTACTATGTCATGTTTAATCAATTTATTAGACTTTAATTAACAAAATTAATTAATTAATTAATTAATTAAGCAAAGTCCTTCAGTCATTAATTAGTTTATTTAGACTTATACACAAGTCAAACAAATGGTTAGTGTAAACACACATAGATTATGCATAAGCAAAACTGCACAAATAATCAAATAAGCACAATATGATGCAATGAGTTTACAACCTAACCAAGGCTTTAGTTCTCCAAAATTTAAGGAATAGGTTAGTCAAAAGAGGGTCCATGCACCTAACCTTTGGAAGGGTTGGTGCGTATGGATGGGACCCCCACAAGTTAAACTTGTTTCCATGGTTTGATAAATTCACAAACTCGGATGTACCCATCGTTGTAATGAGCGTTTGATTGGGTAGATGGAGCGTGAATTCCCAGAGGGTTATAGCCATATGTAGAACACTTATGGGTTCAGAAAAAAGGGAAAAAACTCAATCAGGAAGTAAAATCGAGCAAACAGTACTAGAACTAGTCAAAGCAAGAAGGTAGATTTCTGGCTCGGTATTGGATGAACATCGCGCGAGACAATAGGAACCATCCCGAGACGATAGCCCTGTCGAGCCGCGATATTTCGATCACATTGCGACAGAGCCATCGCACTGCGATGGGCACTGCTTTTTCAGCGTTAGTTCCTACATGCCTCAGCAGCTCTTCGTGTTCTTAGATTTTTCCAGTTTTCACAGCGTTTTTTCGATTCTAGTTGTGAAAGATATTTCCCAACTTTCCTACGTGTAAAAAACCTATGTTTTTGACGCATTACGGATGGTGTTTCCAATGCGGACCTTTTTATGCTTATGCCAATAATGTCAATCCGGGCTCTGCGATTCCTCGTAGCTTCGTGCGCTCGTAAATGAGTCTTTGTGTGCGCTCGAAAGATCTTCATGATAGTCACTAAGTATGGCAGATTCAAATGGACTCAAAAAATCCACTCAAAAAATCGGTTTTAAAAAGGTATTTATAGGCCGCTTCACCCTGGTTTTCGGATTTTCTCGCCTTCTATTTTCGGCAACCTATAAATACCTTTTTAAAACCGATTTTTTGAATGAAGCTCTTAGACATTATTCTCATCATAATTTTAGCTTATTTGAGAGTTTCTCTCTTTAGTTTTAGGGTTAGTTTAGGAGTAGATTTAGAGAGAGAAAGTGAGATATTTCAATGGTGATTTGAGTGATTGATGATACAAAGGTGACAATTGTATTAAAGATCTTTTCTATTATCAGTGAGTATTTCTAACTCTATCTCATTTTATTGCTTGTTTAATTCCATGTTTGTTTGATTTGATTTAGATTTTTGATTCTTGATTAGTGTAATTGTTCTTCATATTTTGTTGATTCTTAATTTCTTTAGTTTCTTGTTGAATAAATGACTATTATTGAGTATTTGCTTTTCTAGGGATTGGGTGAAACTTGTATGATTGATTGACTGTGATTAATTTGGGAATTATGTTGATTGATTGTTGAGATTAAAGTGATTAATGTAAGTTTGCATGTGTATAGTTTGATTAGGCCTTGAGAATTATACTAGATTGCATTGTGATTTCTAATGATATGGACCATTGTTTAGGAATTGCAATTGTCGATTGGTTAGGATTCTGATTCTCCTAGTTTTTTATTCGTAGAGACACTGACTTAACGATTAGGAGATAACTCTTTGATTCCAATTGATAGCTCTTACCATTAGTTTTCACAATCATTGATTGACATGTTTTTCCTAAATTGTTGCAATTGTCATGGTTACTTGTTGATCCACATTCCCTAGTGTTTTATTTGTTTGATTCTTTGTTTTGTTAGTTGTTTAGTCTTGGTTACTATACTCTTCACCCTTGATTTCGACCTAGCTTAGGTGCATAATTGAAAGCACTTAAACATAACCGTTCCAAGTGGATTGACCCTTGATTTACCTCTATACTTGTATTTAGGTTTGTTAAGTGATTATAAATTTTATTTGGCTTAGGGAGGATTAGTCAACGACCTAATTTCCCCCCTGTCAAAACTATTGTATGAGTTTGGGCTCAAGGTAAGACCAATATTTGTTATTATACATTTAATATAAGACTTTGAACATCACGAATTTTAAAAACCTAAGTATAGGTTATTAGATATTCCATAAAGTTTTTGAAAATTTCATATAAATTATTAGACATTTTTTATAAAATAGTGTCTGTTCATTATCACTTGGTAATTACTTTTTGTGTGTGTGTGTGTGTCTATATATATATATATATATATATATATATATATATATATATGTATGTATGTATTACTTATTGGATGATTAGTGATAAGACAGTTTAATAATATTCTACAGTTTTTTGTACATTTTCTCTCCCTTCCCTATATTATTTCATTCCTCTCTATACTGTTATAATACGTTATCAGCACCATTGCCTATAACTATCATTTTAATTGAATCTAAGGTATGCGCAAGGAAATTGGAATCAATAAAAAAATAACAAGGGGAATTAAACTCAACGAAGACTATCATGTAAGTTTATTTACTTTGTAGTTTTTGATTATTTTATCAAAATACTCCGTATAAATATATTTTATTGTACGAATGAATTTTGGAGGATTAGTTTGTTTATATAATGATAAATTAGTTTAATTATGATAAATATAAAGGATTATAATGACGTTTTTGTTAGTTATTAGTTATTACAATTGCATGAATTCTCATAAACTATATGTCAGCATGTTGCAACCATGTTTTCCCACTATTCAATAATTATTCCTTGGATATATATGATTAATTTTATCATGCATACATGTTTATTTTTGTATGGAATACTGTTAATAGTTACCATAAAGATGTTTACCACGATTTTAATGAATAGTTGGTTTTCTATATCTTTATATTATAGCATTATATTTTGTTGTTTTTCATGTTAAATGCATTTTCATTTAAATTCATGTCATATATCCCGTAGGAATTTCTTGATGATAGACTTTATTAGTGTTAAGACATTATCTTTATTGTTATACATACATATGACGAATTACCAGTGGTTATGTTTATTTTATTTGATGATTGTGGGAATTGATGAAGTATGATTGTAGTATTATAAATTCTGATTTGAATATTATCTTGTATAGTGAATAATGTCGAACCTTGCCGAACTTGAATTTGTGGCCCTTGATATTACCGAAAAGAACTATTTGTCATGGGTGTTAGATGCTGAAATACACCTTGATGCTAAAGGGTTTGGTGAACAATTAAAGAGGGTAATAAAGCTACATTGCAAGACAAAGCTAAAGCCATGATATTTTTTCGCCATCACCTCCATGAAAGGCTAAAAAATGAATACCTCACTGTTAAAGACCCAGAAATCCTTTGGAATAGTATAAAGGAAAGGTATGATCACCAAAAAATGTTATACTTCCTAAAGCTCATTATGATATGTTAAATTTGAGATTACAAGATTCTAAATCTGTCAGTGAATATAATTCAGCTATGTTCAGAATAACTTCTCAATTGAAATTATGTGGAGAAAAGATTACTGATGCGGAGATGTTAGAAAAACATACTACAATTTCCATGCAAATAATATTTTAAGAAATATTCTGAATTGATATTTTGTTTACTTGTGGTTGAATAAAATAACGAGTTGTTGATGAAAAATCAAGAATTCCGTCCTACTGGTTCTACTCCATTCCCTGAAGCGAATGTGATTTCCCATAATGGAAAAGAATAAAAAAAGAGAGACCACAACATTTCTACCGGTTTACTACACAAAGATCAATGTAATTGAGACACACACTATTTTGAACCAGAAGTTTACTAATGACTTCGTTGTTTGGCATGACATGTTAGGCCATCCCGGTTCAATAATGATGCAAAAAATAATTGATGATTCTTGTGGTCATTCATTAAAGATCCGGAAAATTCTTCACAATAATTTTTCATGTGTTTCTTACTTAGAAGGCAAGTTGATAATTCGTCCATCACCAGTTAAGATAAATTATGAATCAATAAATTTTCTAGAACGTATACAGGGGGATATATGTGTGCCCATACACTCCGCGTGTGGACCATTTGGATATTTTATGGTATTGATCGATGCATCGCCTAGATGCTCACATGTATCTTTGTTATCAATTCATAACCTAGCGTTTGCGAGATTGCTAGCTCAGTTGATTAAATTAAGGGCACATTTTCCAGATTCTTCTATCAAGACTATTCGTCTTGACAATTCTAGTGAATTCACTTCTTAAGATTTTGATGATTATTGCATGTCCATTGAGATAAATGTTGAACATCCTGTAGCACATGTTCATACACATAACGGTTTGGCAGAATCATTGATTAAATGTCTCCAGTTAATTGCTAGACCATTACTTATGAAATCTAAACTCCCAATTTCTGCTTTGGGGCATGCGATATTACATGTAACATCACTAATACGCATCAGGCCAATAAGATATCATAAATTCTCCCCATCACAATTGGTTTTTGGTCCGGAATCAAATATCTTTCACTTAAGAATTTTTGGATGTGCAGTTTATGTTTCTATAGCTCCACCCCAACGCTCTAAGATGAGTCCTTAAAGGGGGTTAGGATTATATATATATGTTGGATTTGAATCTCCATCTATAATTAAATATCTAGAGCCTACCACAGGAGATCTATTTACTACTTGATTTGCTGATTGTCATTTTAATAAGTCAGTTTTTCCAACATTAGGGGAAGAAAACAAACATTTAGAAAAAGAAATTAGCTGGAATGAGTTATCATTAGTTCATCTTGATCCTCGAACAAGGCAATGTGAATTAGAAGTTCAAAGAATAAGTCATTTGCAAAGTTTAGCAAATGAATTGCCAGACTTGTTTGCTAACCCAAAAGGAGTGACTAGTTCACATATTCCAAATCGAAACCAAAATCGACGTCGATGATGTTTTGGCATATATTATGGCATTAGATGTTATGAATGCTAATGAGGATCATGAGCCAAAATCTATTGATGAATGTCGACAAAGAAATGATTGGCCAAAATGGAAAGAAGCAACTGAAAAAGAATTAAAATCTCTTGGAAAAAGAAAAGTATTTGGACCTGTAGTCCATACATTTGAAGGTGTAAAGCCAATGGGATATAAATGGATTTTCGTGCATAAGGGAAATGAAAAAGGTGAAGTTGTGGGATATAAGGCATGATTAGTTGCACAAGGATACACAAAGACCAGGTATTGATTATGAGGAAACATATTCTCTTGTGGTGGATGCAACTACTTTTAGATTTCTCATTAGTCTGGAAATAAGAGAAGGACTAGACTTAAGCTTGATGGACGTAGTCACAGCTTACTTGTATGGCCCACTTGATAATGACATTTACATGAAACTCCTTGAAGGTATTAAGCTGCCTAAAGCAGCAAAATCTAGTTCTCGAGAACAATTCTCTATTAAATTGAATAAATGTCTTTATAGATTGAAACAATCTGGGCGTATGTGGTGTAATTGCCTTAGTGAGTATTTGTTGAAAGAAGGCTACAAGAATGATCCTATTAGCCCATGCATTTTTATTAAGGGATTTGGATGAGGATTTGTTATAGTCGCAATGTAAATTGATGATTTTAATGCAATTGGAACTCCTGAAGAGATTTCAATGACAGTAGAGTGCTGAAAGAAAGAATTTGAAATTAAAGTTCTTGGGAAAACAAAATTTTGTTTGGGATTGCAAATTAAGCACCTAAAGAATGGAATCCTTGTGCATCAATAATTAACATACATAGACAATGTTCTCAAAAGGTTTTCTATAGATAAAGCACATCAATTGAGTAATCCCATGGTTGTAAGATCACTAGCTGTAGAGAGAATCCATTCCGCCCTCGAGAGAATGATGAAGAGATTCTTGGTCCAGAAGTACCATACTTAAGTGCGATATGAGCTTTAATGTACCTTGCTAGCCATACTCGACCTGACATATCATTTTCAGTAAATTTATTAGCAAGGTTTAGTTCATGTCAAACTCGGAGGCATTGGATTGGATTAAATATGTACTTCGTTACCTCCAAGGTACGAAAGACATAGTTTTATTTTTTTCTAAATTGTCCAAAGAATATTTGATTGGTTTTGCATATGCAGGATATTAATCTGAACCACATAATGCTCGATCACAAACTGGATATGTGTTTACCTATGGTGGTATTGCCATTTCTTGGCGATCCATGAAACAAACCATAGCTGCTACTTCTTCTAACCATTCTAAGATTTTAGCCATTCATTAGGCTAGTCGTGAATGTGTATGGTTGAGATCGGTAATTCAGCATATACGAGAAGATTGTGGTTTATCTTCCAGAAAAGAAGCACCAATAGTTTTATATGAGGATAATGCAGCATGCATTGCGCAACTCAAGGAAGGATACATTAAAGGAGATCAGACAAAGCATATCTCACCAAATTTCTTTTTCACTCATGATCTTCAAAAGAATGGTGATATAAATGTTTTAAATATTCGTTCGATTGAAAATTTATAAGATTTGTCTACTAAGACTCTTCCGACTGCGACAATTAAGAAGCTACGTCATCACATTGGATTGTGTTCTCTTAAAGATCTTCAATGATGTTGTTGTGAGGGGGAGTTTTGCGCGCTGCACTCTTTTTCCCTTAACCATGGTTTTTTTTCCCACTAGGTTTTTCCTTGGTAAGGTTTTTAATGAGGCAGCATTACATGCGCATTAATAGGTATATATTGTATTATTTTAGATGATGAACATCCACGGGGGAGTGTTGTAAAATAGTGTCTATTCATTATCACTTGGTAATTACTTTGTATATATATATATATATATTACTTCATTGGATGATTAATAATAAGACACTTTAATAATATTCTAAAGTTTTCTCTACATTCTCTCTCCTTTCCCTCTATTCTTTCATTCCTCTCTATACTTTTATAATAACATTAGTGTTTTTGGAATTTTATATCTTGAGTTGGTGGACTCTTAGTAAAACAGAATCATACATTATTTTGTGGTTATGTTTTTTTCTTCACATATATGATAAAAAAAAATTGATAAGAGTTATTTTATTTAAAAGAAAAAGGGTGGGAAAATAAGCAGTTGAGCTTGATTCCTTGACTAATACATCAAGTACCTGATTTTGGTTTACTACTACATATGGTTTCCTGTAATATAACTTTGAGCAAATGCAAATCAAATAAGTAGACATGAAGAGTCTAACAAAAGGTTGTTAATTGCTAGTATAAATGTCAAAAATTGACCTGACTCGAAAAATCAATCTATATCGACAAAGACCTAAACCTGAATTGTACGCGAAAATGGAGTAGTGATGACCTTTAACTCGACATGAACGAACTTAATTCTAACCAATAACCAATTTGACCCAATTTTTCATAACCCAATGAACATGAACTTGCAATCAACTAGATATAGATAAACAACTTAATTAATCCTACGCTACAATAATCATAAGTCAAATTGACACCGGACCTAATTAGATCCTGAAAGCACTAATAACCTACACAACCTGTTCTTGACAAAAATGTTGGTGACATTTAACTTAATCTTATTTGATTCGTCATTATTAACTCGACTAGCTATTAATGATCAAATCCAAAAATAACATAAAACCATATGTCAACTCGACCTGTTTTTTTTTTACTAATCTAAAATAAGAACAATTAAAATTAATCTCGAGTTTAATTTGATTATAAGGATAACATTTTAAAGGTTTTAGTTAGGAAGATGTAGCCACTAAAAGGTGTCTCCCTAAAATAAATCCCGATGACAAAATAACATTCATTGCCTAATTTGATTTGGTTTGTGTAATGGATTTGGAATTACTTGCATAACCTTTCAAATGAATTTTAGATCTAGTTAACTAATATTCTGAAGGCATTACAACATTTTAAATAGCACAAATGTTTTTATTAGCCCAAAATCCATACACATTTGCCCAATTTTCTATTCTAGAAACTACAGCTTGAAGCTATGTAATAATTCTAATTTTCGAGTGTTATACTTTTTAGGCAAATCCTCATGCATAAGTGTACCGTGAAACGCTGTAATGGCGTGTCATGATGCTTTTCACGGTGCACTCTCGGGTGTGGAGTTATTTATATCGAATCCTTATCATACATATCAAACTCTTCTTTTTACCAAATTTATATGCTAAGAAACCCAGGAAATTGGAGAAAACCAAAATCCAATCATAAGGTGCAGCGTGGCGTACCATAGTGATGTGCATCACACTGCATGTATTGTGTCATGATTCATAACATTTGCATCATGATACAATGCGTGACATCATGATCGATATGCTTCATTTTGTGTGTCACGATGCACCCTCTTAAATTTCTATCCTCATCTAATTTTTAGTCTATAAATATGGACCTATTTTTTTATATTTTGGAGACATGAATTCGACAATGCAAAGTAACATGACGACCAATTTTCAAACCTAGGATATCGTCCCAAAGGCTTAGACATATAGTTTCGAGCAACAATTTCTATTGTTCTCAGCTCTATTTCTAATCTTATTCAAATAAATAAAAGTCCAAAACAAGATCTTAAGATTATACCTTAGACTAGGTGTGAAGGTAACATCCTGAAGGTGATCTAGTCTTTTCAATTTCTTTTACTTTTTTTGAAGGTACTAACAATTTATTCCTGATGTAGCAATCTAAAGGGTTAGTCCTATGTAGGTATTAATCCTTATAGTTTTAATTGTTATGTTTATTTTTGCTAGTATTTTACTAGGTTGCTATCAATATCTATGATATTTACAACAATTTATGATTTTAATTACTTTTTTTTTTTAATTACGGTATTGCATGCTACTAAGACCAGGCCAGTATTTGAAAACCACAATCAATAAGATAATTATGGATACCTGGTTTAGAAACCCATCAATTATGTTGTTTAATCAAGTGCGTGACCCAAATATTTTTATTACATGTGCGTTAAATATTCAACCATCTTAGCTAAATCTAGTTAAGAGAAAATTTTATCTCTATTTGTATAACTTTTCAATTGCAACTAATACATCTCGAATAACAACCACATAGAGGCTAATTCGGGCAGAATTGTATGATTCAATTTCTTAAGATCATCTCGAATCCTCAATAATGTTTCGTGAGCGCATGGATTTAGCAATCTCCTAGATTGTGATGAATAGGGGTGTAACCTTAATGGACCAAATCGTTGTTATCTTTGGTTTTATCCCTTACCGTAGTTACCTTTGTCCCTCTCCTTAATGACCGATGAACAACTTACAAGTTTGTAAAAGAGTTGTTGCCGGCTCCCTACTTTGTCCCTAGCTTGTTAGTTCGATTTAATATTATTTCCGTTTCCCTATACAGTTGCCAAGTTATTCATAAGTGCTAAGGTGGGCTCACTCCTATGACACCTACAACGGCTTAACCACATCTTGATATATTTTGTTTCTATCATGTTATAACCATGAAAAATTAAGAACAAAATACAAAGTATTAAAATAGTTTTACTCACATTTTAATTTATTACATCATTTGACAAATATTTCGAATGGAAACTTGCATAACTCATGTCAAAATCAACAATAGTTTTGAGAGAAAACAACCTTAAATTTTGCTCCGTTTAATGTCATTGTTGCTCCTTAAGTGTATTTAAAAATAAAACAAAAATGTTCAATGGTATTATTTAAGAAAAAGTAGACATTACCTTATATAAAATCTATAATATTTAAGATATAAGCATGCGCACTAATGTGAACAAAATTGATACTTCCATTCATCTTCAATAATGTTGTAATAGTAATTTATAATTAAGATATATTTAGGGCCAGATAACACTTATAGATACTATTATAATAAATTTTTATATGAATAACATTGCTCAATTATTGTCAAAATAGTTGAAAATGCAGGTAAATTATCAAGACATTTAACAATAAAATAGTCAATGAAAATACATGTAAATTAGTGGATGTGGGGTGTAACAACATGAAAACATTAAGCAATAAATTTGAAAATATATAACTCTTGTGTACACACAATTTAAAAATATTACATCTATCACATATTAATTAATTGCTACTTTTGGATATTATTTTTTCAGACACAAAAAAATTCCAAAGTTGCAATTAATATGTAATGAATGTAGTATTATGTTGTGCCCGATATTGAAGCCACGAGCTTCACTTCAAACAGCCGGTAAAGCTCGTTAATGAGATGCCTTGCTATGACCTAATCCTCACAAATAATTCTTGTGGCAAGTACAAGTTCTAAGATTTAATTAGGGTTTTAAATTGATTAATTATTGTATGAATTGTGTAGTTGACTAGTTGCTGTCGAAAATTCTATTGAGAATAGTAAATTATAGTTACATGGTTATCTTAAATTGTTATCAAATTGAAACATCACTCATCGAGAGCAATGTAATTAGTTTAATTACTTTTTGGCTAGTCGTTGTAATATAAATTTGTATTACATTATGAAAGTGAACCTTTATATATAATATACGTGCAATATATGCGTGTGTGTGTGTTTTTTCTCTTAAGATTTTTATGCAAATACCATGCATGACTTATTTTTATTTTGAGATCTTTTAGATTTGTCAAGTTGACAGTTGTATTATCAGCTAACCATTCACCACCTTTGATATTCATCAAAGTTGGCATGTCTTTTTGAATATTATCTGACACTGCTATGTAAGGGAACCTAAACAAAACCATAAACAAAAGAAAACTTAGGTGAATGTAGCTGTAGACATCTACTTTTGGCCTTCTGTCCCGACCGGAAGTGCTATGACGATAAATAAACCATCTTTGTGTTGGATCAATGTGAAGAATGCTTATGAACTACCGATTAAGTCACAAAAATACAAAACGGCTAGCTTAACCCAAAACGAAATGAACCAAAGTCCAATTAACTAAGCCCGATCAATAGTTAGGCTTAAACCCGAAGTTAAAACCTAATTTTGACGGACTTAGGGGCGCCTAGGTTAAAAATGAAAGCTGCCGCAGGAAAGTCCGCGCGCATCTCAACGAGTTGCACTGGTATGGCGCGCGGAACTCACAAGGTTGCGCGTGACACCCAGCATAGCCTCCAAAGATGCGCTCACGGAAGATTCAGATGTTCGTGAAAATACTAAATCGAATCTTACCATAATATTGTGCGCATGAAAGTTAGTTCCGCTGCCCTATGCAGCGCATTCAAATCACTTGCGCGCAGCAGGCGCGCACGACCCTCCGAGATGCGAACGCCACCTGCTGCGGTAGAATGCTCATAACCCTAAAATGCACCCTTTCCCTATAAGTAGGGGCTTAATATGAAGCTAAAACACATAGAAATTAACCCGAAACACTAGCAGAAACTTTGTGAACTTGTGTACTACCAACTCTCTTGTCTTAAACACTTACCCCTCTTATTACTTGTCCTTATGGTGGAGGTTCCCAAACAAGAAGAAGTCGTTAAGTGTTCTAAATGAAGATCTAGCAAAGAAAAGTGGTTAGTTTCCCGAGCACTTAGATAAATCACCCTCTTTTATTGTTTAAATAACTTTAAATCAATTAATTAGTGTTGTTTGATCACTTTAAATAAACTTTTAATTAATTGATTTTCACATAGTTTCTTGAGTTAATCAAAGATTAGAATTGGAATAATTAATTGTTGTTTTATCACCTAAGCCAAGGCGAACCTTGTTTGTTTATTGTTCATTTTCAAGAATTTGAATTAAGTAAAGAATAACGACCTTGCAATGTAATTCCAACGTGATTAATGCATGTAAATAAATTCAACTAATTTAGTTTTAGGTATCACGTCGCATATATTGTTGGTGATGAAATTGTGAAAAAGGAAGAGCTAGTAGAGGCCGCACTAGGGCTAGAATAACGATTCCCCCCTAAAGGGAACGTTATTTTAGTACTGTAATACCTCGTATTTTTGAAACGTATTTTCTAATTAATTAATTAATTCGTATTTTCTAAAAAGGGTATTTTAGTAAATTTATTATTTGGAGCCAAAATAATATTTGAATATTGGCGCCAAAAGTATTTTGAAAACTAATCATTATTTTGGATAAGATTTATTATCCATTTATCTTATTTTAAAAACCGGATTATTTACATATTTCGGATATTTTAATTAAAGCATAATAACATTTTATTAATTATTTAATATGGCCGAAAATTCCCAATAATGAGTTAAGGAATTTCGGATTTTCCATGAATGGAAAATCTGATTTTTCTTGGTTAGTTTTTGGTAAATAATTGGTAATTAATTAATTAATTATTTATTTATTCTATATTATTTATACAATTATTTTATTCCTTAAAAACCGAGAAAAATCTTTCTAAATATGTCTAGAGGAATCCGAAAATTTGAGCTATGGTAAGCTCAATATTTTTAGCCCTTTTGAATTATTTTGGGGGAATTTATTTGGTAAAATTGTATTTTAAATTATTTCCCAAAATCTCTTATTTTCCTTGATTCTATTTCTCCATCTTTTTAATATATAATCATCATATTTTCTTGCCATTCATTCTTCTTAATTATCCCCAAGTAATTCCAATGTCCTTATTATTTTTCATGACATACATACATTCCATATTCAATTATACACAATCACCTTAATATCCAAACTTTCTCTTGTTATAATTCTTACATGAGCTAGCCTATAAATACCCCTTCGTACCTCTCATATTCTTCACACCAAAAACCCAATTCTCTTCTTCTCTCTTATTCTTCTTTTCCCTAAACCTTTTCATACTTTTCTTCTCCTCTTTTCATACAAATATTATCCCGCATACCTTTGAAGCCAGTTTTCGGGCACTTGTGGTCAGTTTTTGAGGTATTGATATTTCACAGAAGATTGTTCCTCTCAAAAAATCCTTGAGCTTAGGCTCAAGAATCACCGAATTCGGAGTTATATTGAAGGAGTTATGACCTTTGCAAGTTCTGCCAATTCTTTCCAACGAAAATTCAATTCTCTTTAATCCTATTCTTTATTTTCTTCATGGTTAGTTTTCTAAAATACAAATACCTATTTCAAAGCTATAATTTTATATTAAAGTATTATTTTAAAAGACTTTTATAGTCCATGCACATTAGATTTGAGTTTATGTTGTGATAACCTTATGGTTATGTTATTTGCAAGGTGTATTTGTGATTGAACTTTGAAAATGCAAAGTGTTGATTGATATTCGGAATCAAGGTTCTTGAGGTTCTTTTTCTGTGGTTTTTCTAGCAAGGATCAAGGTACGTTTAGGTGGCTAGATACCTTTGAAAGTGATTGGTTTGAATAATATGTTTTACATGGTTTGATTGGTGATTGAATTAAATTGATTTGAATTATGATTTTGAAATAAATTATGTTTGAAGGTATTGATTTTAATAAAAGTATTTGGGAAATTCTCAATGGTAACCCCCAACTTGTGTAACACTGAAATGGTGACCTCCTTTTTTTTTATTTCACAAAATGACCTCAATTAAAAAATTTATCCCAATTATAACCTAATTTCATTAATTATTTAATTAAAATTAACCATAGTTAAGGTTTTTTCAAAAAATTAAAATTAAACCCTTTAAAAAAATAATAACCACCAACCAGCCACCCACAACACCACCTCCACCAGTCAGCCCATCCATTCCCCCTCACCCTTCACTGCTGGCGTTCGGCACAGATTCCCCGCCGGTGCCCATCCCTAACCGCCAACGACCCTAAACCGACCCTTAGCCCCTACCCCGACTCTTTCTCCCAGCCCCTACCACCCTTTCTTCCACCTCGAGCTCTTCCTGAAACTCACATCCCCAACCCCATCGCCTAGTTGCCTGAAACCCATAACCCATCTCCAACCCCCTCGCTTGAAACCCGTAACCCATCCCTCACCCCTTGCCTAAATGTCGTAACCCATCCCCCACCGCCTCGCCTGAATCCCGTAACCCATCCCCCTCCACCTCGCCTGAAACGGAGCGGTAATCGAGGTCGGGGGTTCTGGGCGCGCGGTGGTTAAGGTTGGAGGGTTCTGGGCGCACAATGGTCAAGGTCGAAGGGTTCGGGGTGCGCGGTTCTCGGGGTTTGGATTAGGGTCAGGTCTGGTGGTGGCTGGGTGAAGGTGAGGGTTGAAGTTGTTGAGGTGTTGGCTGGGTTGGTTGGTGGTGGACTGGTGGTTTTTTTTATTTTTTATTTTTTTTATTTTTAATATTAGTATTTCATTAAAAATAATAATAATAAATAACCATAGTTAATTTTAACTAACCTATTTATTAAAATAAGATTACTTGTGAGAATAAATTTTTAATTGAGGTCATTTTGTATATTAAAAAAATAAAGAGGGTTACCATTTCAGTGTTACAAAAGTTGGGGGTAACCATTGAGAATTTCTCAAAGTATTTTGAAGAATTGATTTTTAAATCATGTTTTGAATGGTTTAAATTACTTATCGTGTTTAAATAAAGGAATTGATTTTAAAAGGTTTGTTGAATTAAATAATAGGTTTTTCAAGGAAGAGTTATTGATTTTGAAAAGTTATTAATATGAGATTTTATTCTCAAGTATCTATTTAAAAGGTTTTGATTTTGAAAGTATGTGGAATTATTAAAAAGGAGTTTGAATTATATTGGAATTTATTGGATATTAAAAGGATTTATTGAACCACTGAATTATTATTATTAATAATGCTTTATAAGCATGTTGGTAATCCCACTATGCGGATTTGGTTTATTGATAAGGCCTTGGACTTTGTATGACCAGGTCTTTCCTCAAGAATAGCCTTGTAATATAAGGAGACTAGCTTGGGGGGTGTGGACACTTGGGTGAGGAATTGGATTAAAAGAAATTGGTTCTTAATAAAGGAATTGGTTTTATTAACTATTATTTTGAATATTGAATCATTGGAATCGGTTTTGGAATAATGAGTTTGGAATTTATTGGATTAATTATTGGAATTGATTTTTAAAAGCATGTTTGCAAATAAATTGAGTTTACATTATCTTACACTTATCGTACTTAGCATATTTTGCTAATCCGTATTTCCTAATTGTTTTGGTTCGCCCTGTTTACCGTAATGGTAAGCAGTGTTTACTATTTTCAGGTGGAGTCATGAATGATCATATGGGAGTCCCGGGATTTGCTTCAACCAGTTTAGGAATGTTGGTCTTATCTTTATTTTGAGTACTCATAACAATGTTACTATTTTTATAACTATTAATAAAAGAAAGTTGAGTTTCCGCTGCAAGTTTTGTTACTGAGTTAAGTATTTTGAGTAGCCTTGCGTAATCACGCGGTGGTAACACGCTTAAGTCTATCTCTACGATATAATTATACGTATTATATTGGTATTTCCGTAGAGGGAGATTTGGGGGTGTTACAAGTACCCTCGTTCCCGAACTCATATCTGGTACATGTAGACCAATTTGGGCATGGGTAAACTTATGATTCGTGCCAAGTATCCCATGAACTGTACTTTGGAGAAAGGCATGAACGAGGTTTATGTTGAGTTTCGGAAAGTCCGACTTTCCGCTGAAAAAAACCCGACCCCAAGACCCGCTCACAATTAATATAACTAAAAGACATAAATAACAAGATAGAGTGAAAGGACCATCTTACCCTTGATGCGTGCTTCGCTCACACTACGGAGCTCTTACTTGAAAAGCCGAGTCTCGCAAGTGCAAAGACCTCCAAAAGTATTCACCCGCAACCCGACTCGAACGGTCTCTTACTCAAAGTTTAGCCGAGTCGGACCATAACAACTACTCGAGTATTAAGTGAACGTAAAGGTTTTCTCTCAAGTAGAGATTCCTTTTTGATTTCCTACTCAAGTGAAGTTCTCCAATTCCTAAGGTGGGTATTTATAGAGAATGTCATATGAGGATTCCACTCTCCCATTAATGTGGGAGAGTTGGTAAAATTAATTTCTCATTTTATTTTTAAATCAAAAATAAAAAGAAAATATCAAGGCAATAATTAATAAACAAGTGGCAACATGGAGGGAGAGGGTAGGTGAGGACCACAAAGGGAGGGGACCATTTCCTTCCTTCACAAGCTTCCCCTTAGCTGTCATACTCATTCCACACGGACCAAGCACGCAGCGCCACGTGGCGCCAACCTTACGCACCAAGCCACGCCTTGGCTGGACCTGATGTTTGCGCTTCGTGCGTACGAGCTAGTCGAAGGCTCAGCCCATTAAGCCCCGCACACACGTGGGCTGCTGGGCAAGGCCTGCTGTTTGCCGTGCTAGCATGCTAGCGCTACGCTAGCTGCTAGCTTGGTGCACGCGCTAGCGCTGTGCGTGCTAGCATGCTTGCTAGCATTGCTAGCATTTGCGTGTTAGCACCATTTGCCCCTAGCAGTTAGTTTGCTCGGGGCATTCCAATGCTAGGGGTATTTTGGTAATTGCTGATTAATTATTGATTTACCGTCTCGTCTTTTAAATTCATTAGACTCAACTTGCGACACTCGGTCTTGACGCTCCTAGCTCGATTTCCGACGTTAATATTCATAAAACTCGAGCGACTCATTAATTCTTTTCGAATTAATTTGTCGTATCGAATTGTCAGTTGCTTGGGTGTGACCCGAAGGGTTTAGTCATGATTAAGCTGTAATATTAATGCGCTAGCTGCTAGCTTGGTGCACGCGCTAGCGCTGTGCGTGCTAGCATGCTTTCTAGCATTGCTAGCATTTGCGTGTTTGCACCATTTGCCCCTAGCAGTTAGTTTGCTCGGGGCATTCCAATGCTAGGGGTATTTTGGTAATTGCTGATTAATTATTGATTTACCGTCTCGTCTTTTAAATTCATTAGACTCAACTTGCGACACTCGGTCTCGACGCTCCTAGCTCGATTTCCGACGTTAATATTCATAAAACTCGAGCGACTCATTAATTCTTTTCGAATTAATTTGTCGTATCGAATTGTCAGTTGCTTGGGTGTGACCCGAAGGGTTTAGTCATGATTAAGCTGTAATATTAATGATAGATTAATATTACTGATTGGAAGCGGCCTCCAACTAGGCAATCCGATCACTTGACCTCACTGAATAATTAGCTTTTCTAATATTTCCGAACCCTCTATCGGAATAATACACTTGTTCGAAGGACACCATTCCTATCGGTTTATGTGTTTTCCCAAAAATCATTAGCGACTCCTTACTAGTTTCTTATAAAAAAAAGAATAATGATAGGATCAACTCTAATTCAAGGTCCCCCAAACAGTCAGGAATTCAAATCCTAATACACCCTAACAAGTGTAAAGTCCTACGCTTTTAAAGGGCCATGGGCATAAAGGAGAAGGATCCCCTACGATGGGCACACCCACCTTACAGTAGCATATATATAAGCCATTAAGTATGAATGTCTGTATGTTTATTATAAAGTATTACTTATTCTGATTGAGTGCATACGTAGCTAACTAGCTCCTACTTCAATCAGCTCTACGGGTGCAACAATACATGGTCGAATGTTGCATATGAATAGAACCCTAAGCTGCCGCTGAAAATATGTACCTAAAAGTCAAAAATATAAAGAAGATCAATTAAGTTTCTTCAATGTGACAGTTAGTAACCACAGTGTTAGGTGTAATTAGTCTAACTAGTTTACTACAATTAGTAGGCTAGAGTAGGGGTGGAGAACAACTTGTTCTCTCGAAAAAGATCTCAACTTTGTTCTCATTTTTCTCTTTATGTGATAAAGGAGTATCAACTCTTAGAATACTGCGCAAATTAAACCTCTAGAGTGAGGCTAACAATACTTCTTGAATGTAAAATCATTACTAGGGAACAAAATCAATAATTCCGTTGTGGTAAAGGATATGATAACCACCTTCTACATGATTCAAGTGCCGGTATGAGTTGCACAAACATGTGTAGTCAAGCTCAATGTCATGATCATGAAAATCAGCAAAGAATACAAAATTTAAATTGAGTACTTAAAAAAACATGAGTAATATTGTAAATTAATTTATACACGATGTTCTAATAACAAAAATAAGTATGTAAATAAGAGAGTATAAGGCATAGCTTAACGTAATCCCTTCCATTTTTAGTATCGAGTAAATTAATCGATCCATGAATTTGCTTGCTGCTGATATAAACTTCTAAAAGTGAGAAGGTCACGGTTACGATAGAATTATGCAATATCACCTGCAAGATACGAAGATATAATTCAAATCATGTAATGCCTAATAAAATAGTGCTATTAATGGTACAATTACTTAATATAATACTCTTAACATTTGATTTTCAGGCTTAATTCCCCAAAATTAACTCTCTTTCACTTGTCAATAATAAGATTATAATGTTTAAAATGAGACATTTGCAAATATGCTTAAGAAATTGGGTCACCTGAAAAATACTTATCTAACGTATTATTAAAATGCACGCGTATTCATCAAATTAATTAAATGTGAGGGTAATAAGAACAAAAGCTTATACAAAGTAGCAAAATTAGATTACTTAATTACCTTATTCGTAGTCACATTGATGCTAACGGTAGGAGGAGCTATATACCATATATGAAATTTCATATTTATTATTTGGAATTTTAAATAGGAAAAATACATTTTAATAATTCCAACCTTGCTCAATTTACTTTAAATAATCCCAACATTCGACTATTCTGCAATAATTCAAACTTTCACCCGCTTTTTCTTTTTTTAACCCCGATTACCGGCAACCTGGAGAAAGGGTTAAATTTCTTGTAAAAAAAAATCTAATTGCCACGTATCTTTTGTTTATTGGTTCAAAACAAATTTAATGAGTTTTTTGAAAAATGCATATTAAAAAAAAAAAATCAAATCCCAAGCCTGCCATGACCACCGCTGGTGGCCACGGCCTCCCCAAGCCTAGCCCTATTCCTGACCCTAACTTTCATTTTCAGGCGCCCACCACCAATTTCCGACACCTTCCTTGCCCCCCTCCCCCACCTGAATTAACCTAGCCCCAAAAATGCCAGCACTGGAAGCTTAGGAAGGATTTTAAAGGTTGGGAAGGTAGAGGGTCGGTTTCTTGGTAGGGGGAAGGGAGAAACTGCCGATTTCGGTGGTGTGGGAAGGGAAATGATGTCGGATTCAACGGTGTGAGATGGGAGACGATGTCGGTTTCAGCGGTGTAGGAAGGGAGGGCGTCCATTTAAGGGGTTTGGTTAGGGAGGGGAATGGTATCGGGGCGACGTTGTGAAGGGCGATGGCAGTTTCGAGGTGAAGCAGGGGTTGGGGGGTCGATTTTCGGTGTTAGGGTGGTTGGGCGATGAAAATCGGTTGCGGGGGATAGGAGGGGGTGGTTCGGGGAATCAGGGGTAGGTTGGGAGAAGGGCGCCGTCAGTGATGTTGGCTGATTGCTGGTGGTTTGGATTTTTCTTTTTTTTTTCTAAATTTTTTTTTCAAAATAAGTCTCGTATGACATGTGTTAGGTAACATGGAATAATGGGTTGTTGACTTTTGTTGAACGGCTTGGAATTGAAAAAAGATAACGCATGTGAAAGTTGGGATTATTATAGAATAATCGAAAGTTGTGACTATTTAAAGTAAATAAGGCAAAGTTGGGATTATTAAAGTGTATTTTTCCTTTTAATATGTATTTAATCTGTTTGGTTCTTTTGTTGGTGTTCATGTTATTATTTGAAAATTTTAATCTGTTTTAATCCGAGGTAAATGTTTTTTGTTGGTGTTTTCGTTTTTAATCCGTGGGTAATGGTGTTTGTAGATGTTGCATGATGAAAGGCAAAGAAACAAACAAATCAAGGTAATATTCAAAAGGTGTTAGGAATCCATATAGGTGGAAAATAGAGAGAAACAATATTTTTAATTTTATTATAATTTTCGATTTGATTTCTTGTTATAAATTTTAAAGGAAATTTTAACTTTTACCAAAAAAAAAAAATCAAAAAATTGTGTTTTACCACCAAAACTTCTAAAACTTTTATTTTACCACCAAAAAAAATTCTAAAAATTGTTTTTTACAACCTAACGTAATTTTTTACAACCTAACGTAAAGAAAACCATTAAATCTAACGGTTTAAAAAAAATTTCTTCAAATTTCCTGTGCAAAACATGTTTTTCATAGGTTTAGGGGGGCATATTGGTCCTATGGGTCCAATTTGATGTCAGAATTGACAAAAAATGACTGGAAATCCCTCGTTTTGCGTGTTTCACGCAAATTGAGGTATTTTTAAACACGCTAAATGGGGCATTTTCAATCATTTTTTGTCAATTCTGACCTCAAATCGGACCTTTAAGGCCAAAACGCCCCAAAAACCCCTAAAGACCATGTGTTTGATACAAAAATCAAAGATTTTAAAATATTCCGTTAGGTTTTTGACTATAAGTAAAATAAAAGTTTTACAAGTTTTGGTTGTAAAAAACAAATTTTAGATTTTTTTTTTGTGTTAAAATTCAAAATTTCAAATTTTTAAATATTGTTGTCGTACTGTAAATTCAAAAAACATTAAACCTGCAGTGTTTTTTTATATTATCTTCGGTTCTTGTTACTTGCAACAATTTCCTAAAACAGATAGTTCACATTACTTGCAACATTTCTTTCCTTTTTAGTGAGTTTTTGGGAGAAATTTGACCAAAATACTCTTACTTTTTTTTAGAAAAGCACTTACTAATACAAATAATTATATCACATTATCCTAAACTCTAGAGTAATTACCTTAACACTTACCACCAAAATTACCCCAACCCATTTAAATTCACCATCATCCTAACCACCATTATTGATTGCTTCTGCATTCAATTCATCTTAGAAGATGGTTGAGTTCTTAAATTTCTGGAGAATTCTCCGGATTAACTCCCCTTACCCTAGTTCTTACTCCCCCCGCCCTCTCTTCTTAGTTGTTCTCACCCTTTCTCTCTCTCTTTTCAGCATATGGGGTTCCTTCATTCTCTCTCCTCCATTCATGTCCTCGTTTTCCTTGGTTCTTCACAATGACTACTCTAAATGACGATATTCCTAACCTTTTCTGCTATGAGTCACTCGGATCTAGTAAGTCGAGGGCAAAGACTCGTTCTCAACCCATTATATACAAACCTCAGCGAGGATATGGACACATGAAACTAGTGCGTCGCACTTTACTCATTGTTAGAAGGAAGATCTGAGGTGCGAAACATACTGAGTACATCTCTAGTGATGACGAGGTGAAGCCAAAACAATTTGGTAAATGAGCCTAAGGTTGATGTTCAACCACCTACGACCTTAAATGTAGGGCCGAGCAAAACTATCTGATAATCCAAAAATACGATAATCCAATTCGCATCCGATCAAAAAATTATGGATATTTGATCCGAAATCAATTGATATCCGATTCGAAATCAATTTCGGATATCGAATCGGATATTAGATATTGAAATATCAAATTTTTGATATGTGATATCCGAAAAAAAATCAGATATCGAATATCGAACGATCCGATATTTGAAACACTCATGTACATAGAAATTTTTTACAAAGTACTTTTTAGTCAAGACTTACTTTATTATATTTGATTTTTATTTATTTAATAATATTTTCCCAAATACCTAAACCAACAAACCCTAACTCGTTCCCTAATAACACCGCTTCTCTCTCTCTTTTCTTTATCTTCTCTCTCTTCTCTCCTTTCTCCTCTCAGATCTCAAAGGGAAAAACTTTCATCCTCTCAAATCTTCCTCAGTTCACCGACGACTTGCCCGCCAAACTTGCCTCCGCCGATCCTCACACAACCACCAACGACACCTCTACCCTCATCACACTACCACCAACAGCACCTCCACCCTCCTCAAGCCACCACCAACGGCATCAATCAACCCTCCTAATCCAACCATCGCCATCAACGTCTGCAACAATAACTAGCTTTGGTGTTGCTCCCTCGAGCTTCAGTTCCTGTGCGCAATAGTGCAACACCTTCATTAATCCTCCTTTCACTCTTTCAGATCCCAAATTTCCTTTTAGATTTTGTTGTTATGGATGATGAATTTGTAGTAGAGGAAATTACTTTTTTTTTTTTATATAAATTGTTACAATAATTTTAATTATTTTATTTGTTTATACTTTAGAATTGGATTTTTAAAAACTCTAGTGTATTTATCTTTTCCTTGAACCGATTGTTGCAATGAGCTAATTATTTTTGTTTAGAGAATTGTTGCAGTGAATTTATTTGCCAGTAAATTAGTCTTTAAATAACATTAAATAGTTGATAACGGATATCCAAGATATCTGATCCGAAATTTTCGGATATCTGAAAATGGGATATCTGAAAATTTTCAGATCAGATTCAAATATTAAATATAGAAATTTTCGAATACAGATATTCGATCCGTGCTCACCCTTACTCAAATCTGGTTGAAATACCTGTGAAGGAGGAGATTTTGGCTGCTATTGGGGCCCTTGAAACTGTTGTAGAGGTTGGTGATACCAGATTTGAAACTAGGGAGACTACTCTAGTATATCTGGTAGCTAGAGAGGTTGTGCAGCCCTCTAAGTCCCCTGATGTCGAAGGTGGGAGTATTACTTGGCCTTCCTCTAGTATGAAATGCATCAGATCTAGGCTTCTAGATGGTATGGAGCATGATGATGTTTATATGGCATATTTTCTACAACTCTAACCTTTGTTGATTTTAAAATGCATATGTTGGTTGTGGTTGATTTTATGTCTGGTTTTTGTGTTTTTTCCTTATTTAAGTTTTATTGATGAGTCCCAACCCAAACCCTAGCTTTCTATGTATATCCTGGTTCAATTTCTAATTAGATCTAGATTGGTTTTTATTTATCTCTTGTTTTGATTGAGTTCTCTGTTGCTAATGCTGTGATAGTGTACTAAATTTATGTGCATATGCTCTGCTGTGTGAATGCAAAGGAGCCTAATTTTTTATGATTGATTAATATTGTGGCTTAAGTTACATTGACTAAGTCCTCTTGTTTTTACCGATGTAGATGCATTAAGCCCCCTGTTTTTGGGTTTTGTTTGTGGTGATTTAAGTGACCTTGTTGATTATGGTGGAATGTATGACCAGCCATTGAGTCCCCTATGGTGGTTCAGTTTCAGATGCATTGAGTCCCTAAACCCAATTTGCATCAAATTGTGTGATATCCAAATGATGAAGGGACTCCTTTGATAGCACGTTGAGTAGTTTGGATGCTCTAGTTACTTCTCACAGAAGTTTCTGTTGAGGTACCAACACTCAATAAAGCTTTGATTGAAAAAACACCCTATCTGATGGAAAGTGTGTACAAAAGTGTTGGTTTTTTCATTAAGGTCAAAAGTGTGTCATTTTACAAAACACTACATTACTTGCATACATGACTGCCTAGTAATTTTTCCTAAGTATTTACCAAAATCTACATAACCAATACAAAAACACATAAAAAAGCAAGTTTAGGTGTTACTAGTTATGTGCGGCTATCTATTAGTCCCAAAAACTTTCCTGCTTCCTTCTTCTCATCAGTCTCCATCAACTTCCATTAGTGCTTCGATTAACCTGTGGTTTGACTTGATATTGTGTTCAAGTAATGAACCACAGTTGCAATGAGTTCCTTGTCCACCTCTAGCAAATCTGGTAGCATCACTTGCATGCCAAGACTTATCTTCTTCATGTGTGGTGGCGTGTAGTTGTTTCCAGCTTGCATTGCTAGTATTTGAAGCATGCATGATTATAGTGTGATCCATGTATACTTGTTCAATGTAGGATCAAATTTAATTCTGCAAATGTTGTGTCCACTTCCTTGGTAAGATCATCAAGGTTTTTAGAAAATGGTTGGTATTGTAGTGATTGAATGATACTGAACAGTCTTAAATCTAAAATTAAGTGGGAAAAGTGAAAAGTGGGCCCCATTAACGTTTTTTTGGATGAAAAACATCAATGGGTAGTGCTACTCAATCTTTTCTTAACTTCTGGGTAGTTGGATCTTGATCTTCCATGTATGCCTCATTCACTACTTAAAAAAAGGCAATATAGAAAGGTTGAAATAGGCCTTATAGAACGCCTCAGGACCGTTCTTCTGCTAAGCGATGTGTAAAGTTTAGAGAATAGTCGAAAGAGGTGATTTACATGCAAAATAAAAGAGATCGGTTGTATGAGACAACCGTTCTCTTTTCCCTCTCATATCATGCTAAAAATTCAAAGGAAAAGAGAACGGTTCTTACACACAACCGTTCTCTTTTCTAATATAATTTTTTAAAAAAAACTTACCACCTGCAATTTTTCAGGTCAACGACAATATTGTAATACGATAATTGTACTAGATATATTCATCATATTACTCAGTAACTATTACATCAATACAAATTTAAGCGTTTCCTCAAATAAAAATTCAAATTTAAATGCCATTATAATAAAAAATACAAATTTAAGTGATCAATAATAAAAGACAAATTAGAGAATTGAAATTTGAAAATAATGTATGTGGGAAAAATTGTGAGAAATTCTTTCTTCTCCCTCTGAAAAATCTGCATCAATAAATAAAAAAGGGAAAAAATATTATGGTAAATAATCAATTCTATGTATGATCAACTATACAATTAAGTCTAAAATTCATACACTCCAAAAGTAAATAAGAATTTAGGTCTAAATATTAAATAAAAATAACTGTTGTGAATGACATACGAAATTACAATCCAAAAATATGATACAACTGCAAACTCGTAAATTTTAATCGAAAAATTGACACTGGTATATCAATTAATAAAATTCTAACAATTGTGAGACCAACAATAATGATTTACTCGTTTCTTCACCAAGAAATGTAAATTTGGTACCAAAATGCTCACAAATCAACATACATCAACATACAAGCAATTCAAAGCATAAAATTTCAACAAAAATTAAGTAAATAAAAACCCCTAATTCAATTTCTAGAGCATAATAGACACATTTCAACATTAAACGAACTAAATTATTGTAAAATTAAGTCAAATTTCAACATTAATAAAACCAAATTCAATAAAGCATAGCAAAATTAAGGTAGATTTCACAAAAGTATCATCAAGTTGAATCGTAACGTGATACTTACATGAAGGGTCAAGCCTTCATCGAATTTATTTCGCCAGAGTTCTTCGCTGGACGGCTGGAGCGTTGGTCTATTTTATTGATCTATCTAGTAGTACTGAAGAAGTTCAAGCCATTGGAGAAGGTGATGGAGCGGAGATGGTGTTGATTGGAGTAAGGGTTAGATTAGAACCAACGAGGAGCTCTCAACGGACCGGATCTGAGAAGAAGAAAGAAAGAGACGAAAGTTTTGAATACATGTAAGCTATGAACGGCTGGTTGAGAATGAACTTAGATATAAAAAAGAAAAAGAGTAAATTCTTGGGTAAAAAAAGGGTTTGCAAGTGCTTTTTTTTGGGTTTAAAAAAATATTTTAAAATCAAATAGAACGGTTAACTAAGTAAGGCGTTCTGTATTGTGAAGTCAGAATTTAATAAAAAAATAAGAAATCAAATAGATCGGTTGACTGAAGAGGCGTCTTATATGAGTCAACATACACATTTTCCTTCTAACATAGGCGTTCTATATAATCCTAGAGATCGCACACCTTAGATAACTGTTTTCTATCATGCGTTTCATATTCTAGTTTTTGTAGTAGTGATTTATGGTCTGTTGATACGTTGCCATGGCTTGTTCTTCATCATACAACTGATGTAACCCAAAAAACAGTTCTACAAAGAAATCTTCCACGAGTCCTGTTTTTTATTGTCAGATTAGCTAATGGTGATGAAGTGGCGGCTGAAGTTTTTCGACGGTCTTCAAAGGAGCCTAATTTTTGTAAATATAGATGTTGTTGGAACTAGCACAACAATTAGAAATTAGGTTAATTACGCACTAATTGTAGCTTGATGTAATTTATATGCTGCCTGGTTTTGTAAAGATTAAATTGTTGGTTTTTGTAAATAATACTTATGCTTTCCCCCTCCCCAATCCCCATTCAAAAAGAAACTTAAAAATGGGGTGTCCCCTTTTTATAAGGGGCTTTTGATTTGAATTGAATGAATAGTAAATTTTTAGGGGTATTTGGCACTTTCTTTTGAATTTGCATGTAAAAAATAGGAAGGGAAAAAATGGGTACCAAAAAGTCCTCCTTCAAAGTCAGCAGAATTTGGGTGGGAAAAATCCCACCTAAAAACTATTCCAACTTGCTTTACTTAAAAAAAAATTTGGCTCCACACCATTTCCCTTCTTTTTAACTCACCTAACTACATACCCTTACATATCATTAAACCCCCTTAAAAGTTTTGCCTTGGAGTCTGCAAAAACTATGTTTGTTGCAAGTAACAAGAACTAGAGGTAGTAATTATAATGTTTGTATATAAAACTTGCAAACCTTAAATTATTTAAACTAAAAAAAAGGCCTGCAAACCTATGTTAAGGTTTGCAGGTTTTTTTCAAAAAAATTACAAACTAAGCACCAACAGCTTTCAACTTTCAGTGAAAATATATTTTTGACATGGTCAGCGACATTCGGTGATGCACCGTCAGCTTTAAACCGTCGGTAAATCGCCGACTGCTACCACATGTTGGTTACGAAACTGCATCGATATTTTAAAAAACAGTCGTTATTCTATACTAAACTGTCAGTTTTAAATTGTCGGTGATTCTTATATCACCGACTAATCATTCAACGACAGTCAATGACCGACAGTTGGTTGTTAGTGATGACATCACCGATAATTTTTTTTAACTATCACCGCCAGTTTTTTGGCTATCATTGATTAGTTGTTTTCTTGTAGTGTTACTTTATCAAACTAATTGACTGGTTTTTATTTAAAATAATTTTTCATATAATTAAATAGAAATAAACGTTACAAAATATCTTTTATAAATACTATTACCTTTATAAAATAATAAATTAATTAATAGAACGTATAAAAATACGGGGAATTACATTGACCTTCTACTGTCAAATCTTTAAGATGCCAAAAAAGATTATTAGGGAGGTTCAGTCATAATGGTGAGAGCTCTTGTGGCATGAGAGAAAGTAATGTTTTTCAAGGGTTTTGGTGGGTGGAATGTAAAAAATGCTGAGCTTTAGAATAAAGCTACCATTACAAAGCTTCTTTAGGCTCTAACTTATAACACAAGCTTTGAATTAGATGGGGATAGTTACTATACTAAGGCTAGAGACTTGTTTACTCTTCCTATACCAATATCTTATTATTAGGCTTTAATAAACGAAGATTTTTCAAACCAGAGATCTTATCCAAATAAATGCTAATTGGAATTCTGTCATGGTTAAAGGATGTTTCTCAATTGGAAAAATGTGCAAGTAGATAAATTTGCCTTTTGAGAATTAAAGATCCTTTAAGGAGGTTGGTTTGTAATTCTAACGCTAGTCTAAAGAGTATTTTTACTCTTTGGTTAGCTGTGCAAAATAAGCTTGCTGCCACTAATTGGATAGCAATTGGGGCATCCAATGCTTCATCCATTGTGTTATTTTTACTTGCTACTAATATGAGAAAGAAAACCACAACTCAAGTGAGCTATTGTTTACACTATGTGCTTTGCCGAGACCATTCATTAAGTTTGGTTGTAGAGAAATGCTCCAATATTCAGATAGAAGATTGATATGCAGGACGTTACTCTTAAAAGTGATAGGAATGCTGTCCTTCGAACAAGTGTACTATTCTAATAGAGGGTTCGCAATTATTAGAAAGCTAATTATTCGGTAAGGTCAAGTGATCTGAATGACTAGTTGGAGGCCGCTTCCGATCAGTGATATTAATATATAATTAATATTACAGCTTAATATTGACTGAACCCTTCGTGTCACACCCAAGCATCTAACGATCCGACACGACGAATTAATTCGGAAGGAATTAATGAGTCGCTCAAGTAGTAAATATTTAGACGTCAGAAATCGAGTTAGGAGTGTCGAAACCGAGCGTCGCAAGTCGAGTCGAATTAATAAAAGATGAGATGGTAAAATCAATAATTAATCAACAATTTACCAAAATACCCCTGGCATCGGAATGCCCCGAGCAAACCGAGTGCTAGGGGCAGTTGGGATAGCATGGTGGCAAGCATACGCACCACACCGAGCCTAGGCTGGCTGTTGGGTGTTGCGGCATGCTAGTGCACCACTGCTAGCATTGCTGCTAGCATATGGCTAGCAAGCTGTGCTAGCATGTGCACACCAACAGCAGCATAGCTAGCAGCTCCCCCCTTGTGGAGCAAGGATTTTGGTCCCCCCCTTGTGGTCCTCACCTAACCTCTCCTCCTATGATTGCCACTTGAAGATTAATTAGTTGTTTGATATTTTCTTTTATTTTTGATTTAAAATTAAAATGGGAAAATTGATTTTACCAACTCTCCGACATTGATGGAAGAGTGGAATTCTCTCATGACATTCTCTACAAATTCCCACCTTGGGAATTGGAGAAAGTCACTTGAGTAGGAACTCAATAAGGCATCTCCCCTTGAGAGAAAACCTTTAAGTTCATACAATAATCGAGTAATGTTTTGGTCCAACTTGGCTAAACTCCAAGTAAGAGACCGGTCGGGGTCGAGTTGCGGGTGGATACCGTAGGAGGTCTCTGTGCTTGCAAGACTTGGCTTTGAAGTAAGAGCTCCGAGTGAGAGCGAAGCACGTGGCAAGGTTAAGACCATATTTTCTCTCCTTCTTGTTATTTATATCATTTAGTTATATTAATTGTGACGGGGTCTTGGGGTCGGGTTTTGTTCCGCGGTGAGTTGGACTCATCGAAACCCAACAGCGGTATCGGAGCCTTGCTCATTTATTTTTATAACTAAAATTTTCAAGCGTTTAAAAATGGATTTAATTTCTGGTTGTGTTGCTAATTAGATAAGTAGCTCGATTTTATTAATTTTAATCTTGTTTTATTAAAAACTTTGGCTCTAAACCCATATTTTCGCCCAAAATTAGTGAATTTTGGGTGGAATCGATATTCTAAAAACATTTTGTTCCTTTAAGGGTTGCGAAAAATCCAAATTCTGCCCAGAAATGCCTATTTAGAGGGATTTTTCGTTTCGACGAAAAATTTTAAATCTTTTAAACCTTGAATCTTAATGGCATATTAATTGTGATTATGCATTAGGTTCCTTCCTTTATGCTTCTGCATTTTAGACCACTTTTGAGCATAATTACTTGGTAGTAATTGGTGCTTTATAGTTGGCTCAAATTTTCACATAATTGCAAATAAATTGCTTTAAGTGTGAAAATTTGTATCTTGAGGCTCATAAGTACTAAAGATTCAATCTTTAATTGTTTTAAGTGATTGGAACTTTGTGTTACTAAATTCCATGTATGTTTATTGAACCTTTTTTATTTAATCATATATTAAGTTGATTGGAATCATAAAGTTTGATCTTGTGATAGAATTTTAATTAATCTTCATATTAGAAGACATAATTTTTCAAGGATTCACAAGTTAAAGCTAGAATCTTTATTTGAATATTTTTGTTCATAATTCCAACTCTCTCATTAATTTTGTCAAATCTCATAATTAATTTACGTTGGTTAAATTAATAGTGAGAAATACCCCTTTTCATTTTGTTGCATCAAGTTGAACCAATTTTATTAAAGAATAGTTCTTGGAAATAATTTTGGTTTTGTGCACATGAATGAATTTATTAAGTTGGACTTGTTATAAACTTTCATTTTCCTTGTTAAATTAATTCCAAATATAATTTGGGATTAATTACATAAGTCACGCAAAAACTCGGAATTAATCCCGAGATTTTAGCACGCAAACCAAGGCAAAAACCCACCCTTGGCTAGCCGCGCTGCACAGTAGCCCGTATGTGCCTGCCAAGGGCTGGCTGTTGCTTGGTGCGTGCGCCCATGCGTGGCTGATGATTGCTGACCAGCAACATGGCACGCTAAGGCACCAGCAACATAGCACAGCAAAGCAGCAGCAGCATAGCGCTATAGTAGCCCATACTGCGTGTGCCATGCGTATTGTGTGTGTGGGTTGTGCGATGCTTGGTGCGGTTGGGAGACCATGTGTGTGTGTGCGCTAGCTTGATGCGCATAAAGCATTGCTTGTGTAGCAATCTGGTGCAATGAGCTCGCATAACAAGGCCATTATGGGCCACGTCTTGATGTGTGAAATTTTGCTAATGTGGTCGACGTAACGCGCAAGCGACATCGTAACCCACTCCCACGTTCATTGAGCATCAACCGGTTGTGCGAGTGGTAGTTATACATAGCACTCCAAGTCTTGGTGCTAGGAAGTTAAATATTTTGGACTATTTAATTTTTGCGTTTTGCCGATTTTTATTATTTTAATTAAAAAAATTTTGAGGTAGGCCTCGGTTTTGAGCTGCCCATGCAATATTTTATTTTGGCAAAATTTTGGGTTTACCAACTTAATTAATTGAATTAATTAAGATTGATGTGGAATTTAGTGGGAGCTTCAATTTTAATTGCGCTTAATCACATAATTGGTTAAACAACTTTGACTAGTTTTAATTAGGCGCGTTAATCAGATTAACCACCTAAATTAGTTACTAGTTTACGCGTGTTTGTGCATTGTTACTTGTTTATCGTTGTAAAATGCATGGGCCATTCACATATAGTGAATGGATGAATGGAATGTTTATTTTCTCACAGGTTTTATAAAATGGCAAATAGTGGGGCCTGATTAGGATAGAAAATACGGACTGCGTTCCGTCATGTATTTTTGTAAATCTAAATACGGTCTGCAAACCATTGTGTATTATTGTACCTTAATATTTAGATTAGTCCTAATCGTAGATATTATTAGTTGCATTATTTTAATTATGTCTTGAAGACGGAGGTTCTTGGAAGACGAATCAATGAAGTTGCAAGAAAAGACCCTTGAAGACTCAAGGGGTCATGCTAATTGCCAAATGCATCATTTACTTATGTTTTCGATATATATTTATGCTTATATATATATGAATGATATGTTAGATGTATGTTTAGGATTTCGAATTTTGTGATGATTAATTAAGTTCACTTAAATCAACCAACATAAAAACCCTAGGTCCCTAAAATATTGAGTAAAATTTGCCATTCCAAAACAACACTTATCGACATATTGAAAGTAGTGATGGGCTACACCAAAGCGAGGTATCACTATTACTCCTAGGAAACGTAAGGCATACTGAATATGCATGTTGGTTTTGGTTATACTCAACGATATGAGTGATGGAGTCCTAATATTTCGTGGTAAAGTGGATAAGTTGTTGAGAGAGCATTAGATGCGACGATTTATCTAACCAAGAGTGGTTTGGAGCCATTAGCAAAGAGTTTCTTACCTTAGAATATTAAGTGTTAATACAAGCCAAAGCATGCTTAACCACTCATTGATTCTTTGGATCTTGGAATCGACTTATTCTCACCAAATGGGGGACAATTTTAAATATGTGAATAAGACGTTTAAATAAGTTTGATAAATATGCATGAATTCAATCTTATTTAAGTATTATGAATGGTTTTTCATTTCAAATTCTTTCAATTGTAAAACCATGTTTGCAAATAACTCAAACAACCAATTCTCGTTGCGCTCAATTCTCGATTAGGAAAAGTTGAGTGGGCAAATTTTCTTGATTGGCAAAGGAACTTGTGTATAGTTCTCATGCAAGAGCAAAAGGAATTTGTCCCTGATGAGGAAATGCCCAAGATTCCCAATGAGGAAGAGCCTTAGGCTGCCCTAAACCGATGGCAAACTGCCAATCAGGATGTCAAATGCATAATGTTGGCCACTATGTCTCCCGATCATCAGAAGACTTTGTTTGAGAAGGAGACCGCTTTTGAGAACATTTCTGAGCTTCAAAACATGTTCTTAGAGCAGGCCCGAACTGAAAGGTTTGAAACCCACAGGTACATTCTTGAGAGTAAGATCAAGAAAGGAGAGCCGGTCAGCCCACATGTACTCAAAATGATAGGATTATTTGAGAACATGAAAAGGCTATGATCAGTTCACGATGAAATATAACATGCACAACATGGAGAAAACCCTCACCAAGCTTCATGGTATGTTAAAGAAAGCCGAGCAAACTCTCAAGGATGAGGGGAAGCATGATATGCTCATGATAAAAAAAGGGCAAGCCGTTCAAGAGCTCAGGTAAGAAGAAGAAAGGCTTCAAGGGGAAGGGTAAGAAGACCTTTCCGCCTAAGCCAAAAGCTACCAAAGATAACAAGGACAAGAAGGTAGCATCTTCTAAATTTGATTTCGAATGCTTCTATTGCAAGAAGAAGGGACATTGGAAGAGAGATTGCCTCAAATTCAAGGAAGATGAGAAGAACGGAACCATTGCTTCTGGATCAGGTATATTCGTTGTAGAATTAAACTTCACTAGCTTAACATCATGGGTATTATATACCTGATGTGGCTCACACCTTTGTTCCAATTCTCAGGGACTAAGGAACACAAGGAGGCTAGCGAAAGGGAGAGGTTGAACTCCGGGTCGACAATGGAGCCAGAATTGCGACCGTATCCGTAGGAACTCTTAGTTTGTCCTTGCCCTCCAGGCTAGTTTTGGAACTTGAAAACTGTTATTATGTTCCTAACATTACCAAAAACATCATTTCAATTTCGGCGTTGGACGCCAATGGTTTTGAATTTTGAGTAAAGGACAATGAATGTTAATTTTATCTCGATAACGTTTTATATGGTATTGCACATTCTGAAAATGGTCTTTATGTGATTTCATTAGACAAACAAGTTTATAATGTTAATAACACCACCAAGAATGCTAAGACTATTAAGTAAAATGAGACGTACTTGTGGCTTTGTCGTCTTGGCCACATTAACATCAAACGCATCAAGAAACTTCTACAGGAAGGTGTTCTTGACTCATTCGATTTACAATCGTTTGAAAATTGCGAAGGATGTTTATTAGGCAAAATGATAAAACAGCCATTCTCTAAGTTGGGATAAAGGGAAAGTGACTTGTTGGGCCTAATACATACCGATGTATGTGGACTAATGAGCACAACCACAAGAAACAGCCATCGATATTTTATCACCTTCACATATGACTATAGTAGATATGGATAAGTCTACCTTATGTCATACAAATCTGAATCATTTGAGAAATTCAAAGAATTTCAGAGTGAAGTTGAAAATCAACATGGCAAGAAAATCAAAGCCCTTCGATTGGATCTAGGTGGTGAATACTTGAGCCAAGAATTCGATGACCATCTAAAAGAAAAGGGTATACTTTAGAATTGACACCTCCCGGAACTCCACAATGGAACGGAGTATCCGAAAGGAGAAATAGAACCTTGCTAGACATGGTACGATCAACAATAGGTTTTAGTGATCTTCCTATCTCTTTCTGGGGACATACACTGCTAACCGCGACACTAACACTAAACCATGCTCCATCAAAAGCTGTGGAAAAGACTCCATACGAACTATGGACGAAGAAACCTCTAAGGTTGTCTTTTCTCAAGATATGGGGATGAGAAGCATATGTCAAGAAATTAATTTCTAACAAACTTCACCCCAAATCTAACAAGGTTTTCTTTGTGGGCTACCCAAAAGAAACCAAAGGGTATTAATTCTACAACAAATCAGAGAACAAAGTGTTTGTTGCTCACAATGGTGTCTTTTTGGAGAAGGAACACCTTTCCAAAATGACAAGTGGGAGGAAAATCGAACTCAATGAAGTTCGAGAGGACGAGCAACAAAATCAAATTGACAGTCAAAGTGCTCAGACAGCATTTGTTGACGTTGGTTATGCAAAGTCAAACCGACAATGCAAATGCTCAGTCCGGTACCCTACGTAGGTCGCAAAGGCCAACATCTCAACCTAATAGGTATCTTGGTGTCGTATTAACCTAGAATCAGGACATCCTGGTAGTGGATGGAGAGAAACCGACAACCTACAAGTAAGCGATGGCAAGCACCGACTCTGCTAAATAGCAAGAGGCCATGAGATCTGAAATGGATTCCATGTTTGAAAATTAAGTATAGGACTTGGTTGACTTACCCGAAGGTTACTCACCTATCGAATGTAAGTGGATTTTCAAATTGAAAATCGATAAAGATGGAAATGTATTCATTTACAAAGCTAAACTAGTAGCGAAAGGTTACAGGCAAATTCATGGTATTGATTATGATGAAACCTTTTCTCCGGTCGTAATGCTTAAATTCGTTCGGATCATCCTTGTAATTGCTACCTATTACAATTATGAATATGGCAGATGGACGTCAAAACCGCCTTTCTTAATGGAATTTTGGAAGAAACTGTGTACATGACACAACTTGAAGGTTTTTTCGACCAAAATAATGCTAAGAAAGCGTGCAAGCTTAAAAAGTCCATTTATGGGCTAAAGAAAGCTAGTAGAAGTTGGAATCTGCAATTCGATGAAGCCATCAGTAAGTTTGGTTTTATCAAGAATCCAGATGAATCTTGTGTTTACAAGAAGGTCAGTGGGAGTAACATCGCCTTCTTAGACTTATATGTCGATGACATATTGCTCATTGGAAACAACATTACGATGTTAGAGTCTGTAAAGGCCTGGCTTGGAAAATGTTTTTGAATAAAAGACTTGGGAGAGGCTCAATACATATTGAGCATCAAGATCTATAGGGATAGATCTAAGAGGATTATTCGATTGAGCTAGAGTACTTACATTGATAAGGTACTGGCTTGATTCAATCATGCAGGATGCCAAGAGAGGTCACCTACCCATGTCACATGGCATAACCCTAAGCAAGAAGTAGTGTCCAAAGACACCTGATGAGCGGGAAAGGATGAATCAGATTCCATATGCTTCGCTTATTGGATCGATCATGTATGTCATGATATGTACTAGGTCGGATGTATCGTATGCCTTAAGTGCTACGAGCCGATACAAATTAGACCCAAGAGAGGCGCATTGGACTGTGGCCAAGAATATCCTAAAGTACCTGAAAAGGAACAAGGATAAATTCCTGGTATAAGGTGGCTCAAAAGAAATATTTGTTGAAGGTTATACCGACGCAAGCTTCCAAACAGACAGAGACGATTTCAAATCACAATCTGGATATGTGTTCTGTGTAAAAGGAGGAGCGTTTAGTTGGAAGAGTACCAAGTAGAGCATCACTGGAGATTCTACAACTGAAGTCGAATACTTGGCAGCTGCTGAAGCGGCTAAGGAGGCAGTTTGGATTCGTAAGTTCGTTGGTGAACTTGATGTTGTACCCTCCATCAAGGGTCTAATAGCCCTCTATTGTGACAACAATGGAGCTATTGCTTAGGCTAGAAAGCCAAGGGAACATCAGAAGGTCAAACATGTCAAGCCGCGAATTCATATGATAAAAGAATGGAAGTCAGAGGGTGAAATCAAAATTTTTAAAGTTGGAACGGACGACAATGTTACTGATCCACTTACTAAAACTCTGCCTGAAGGAAGCACAACAAGCATGTTGAGGCAATGGGAATCAGGCACGTTGGAGATTGGCTTTGATTTTCCTATTTGGTGTTTTAATTAATTTTAAACGTTTTAATGTAAGACACTAAGATGAACCATTCAAGTTTTGGAGTAATTTAATTTCATGCAATTTTATCACTCTGTTTCTATTTAATTGTGGTTTAGAATTATATATTGAGTCCATTCGATTATGAGAATATTCAAAATAGGGTAACAAGACTAGTCTTAGATAAAGAAACACATATTAAATGAACATTGAATATTTTAATCGAACACTATCTTTAATCGAGGTCATTTAAATGATTGACGATTAATGACCGCTTGGGATTAGTGTGTAGTTTTATTTATAGCACCGTTTCTTGTGCTACAAGGACATGATTGTCATAAATCATTTGCACAAGTATTGATTTAGGACCATACTAGATCGACCTATGAGAATACTTTAAGAGATTTAAAAATCGTCATAAGTATACTTCTCATTATGGCTATCGGAACCTCTTTCCTCGACCATGAGTATTGTGAGTTCTCTTATTTGAGTACTAGTCCGTTTTGATGTTAGTCAAAAGTCTGCTGTACATGGAGATTATAACCGCAACACTCGGGCAGTTAGGTCCTCTTAGTAAGAGAAGCTAACAGTACAAGATTGGGAATATCCCCCTATCATCAATAGGGAATATATCTTTGTTGTTTACAAGGCCTTTCAAAGAGCGAGACTGTAAAAATGCATGGCCGTGCTCAGATGGATTTTAGAAATCATCTGTTTATTGACAGTCAAACTCGGATTTCAAGAAACACTTTTGGATGTAATAAGGATGACGAATAATCTTACCTTATAGTTTATGAAGAGACGTTAAGTGACATAGGAAAAAGGCTATACACAAAAACCGCACTTGTCCGGAAGGAAAAGTGGGAAATTGATAGGAATGGTGTCCTTCGAACAAGTGTATTATTCCGATAGAGGGTTTAGAATTATTAGAAAGCTAATTATTCAGTAAGGTCAAGTGATCGGAATGCCTAGTTGGAGGCCGCTTCCGATCAGTGATATTAATATATAATTAATATTACAGCTTAATCTTGACTGAATGATGGGAAGGAGAACGGTAGGTCGTTGGGCTACCACCCCACCCAATCAAACAAAATTTGTAACTTAACTAACCCCTATTTAGCGTAGTGGTAAGTCAAGGTCGAACCCAAGGGAATGGATATCAAATGCACGATGCCTAAATCAAGCTATTTCGGAGTCAAGAAGGGGTTGAGGTAGAACTTAGGCTAAACTAGGTAATGCAAAACTTATATGAAATCAATTTAAGACACTAGGGCAATGGATCCACATGCAATCATAATGGAAACGGTAATTTGGGAGGTTAAACCGACTAAGTCAAGCGATATGAAGGAAAATCATCATGTATCCAAAAGAGCATACTAAATGGTTCACCTAGAGGTCTAACTAGCGTCAACTACGCTAAACACTACCTAGGGAACGTCACAAAGCACCTCAATCGTGAAATTGCAAGTTTACTAATAAATGGTCCGTATCATAGCAAGCTTACAATGCAATCTAGTGTGAATAACAAGGGTGATCAAGCCTAATCAAGCACACACATGCACAAAATCAATCAACCAATTTAATCACATCATCAACTCAATCAATGTCCCCCAAATTAACCTCAATTCATCATCAATACATGCTTCACCATTACCTTAGCAAATAAACTACTCACAATCCATAAAGAACAACAAAATCAAAGCTAAACTAATCATCATTCCCAAATTCATCAATTGAAATCAAATTGAAACCAACAAAATCAATCAACTATCAATTAATCAAATCAAACAACAATACTAATGAAATCAAACTTTGAATTGCATTAAAGAGTAAAGAATCCTTACAAACTTGATAGAAATCAAATCAAATGAAGCAATCTTCAATCATCAATCATCAAACCCACACTTTCTCTCTCTAAAAATGCTAAGAACTAATGTTTTCTCTCTCTAAAATCTAATCTAATCTAATTCTCTAATTGTCTAATTCTAATCTAATTCTACTTGTTTCTCTCTCTACCCAAAGATGGGTATTTATAAATACAAGGGTTAAAAGAAAATAAAATAGAAAATAAAATAAAAGAAAAAGAAAGTAAAAGGAAAAGAAAAAGAAAATAAAATAAAATAAAATAAAATAAAACAATAAAAGAAAAAGAAAGAAAATAGAAAACTAAAAGGAATAAAATAAAAGCAAAAATCCCCAAATAAGAAATCAGGGGCTACGAATTTGCTGCTCCAATACTCAAGGGAAATCATCCCCTGATTCGCATCTTCAAGCCCACGTACGTGCGACCGCAAAGAAGGTAAGTGCGGCCGCAAGGATTGCGAGTGCGGCCGCACCTGTTGAGGTGTGGAAGCTTGCTGCTGCGGTGGTTCAAACGGTTGGAGTAAGGGCGAAGGTGGCTGGATTGGAGGCGCAAATGGAGGTAGCAGGTGGCGCAAATGGAGATGCTTCAATTGTTGTTGTGTGAGGTGGCTGGGCGCAATTGGTGTTTGTGTGGTGATGGAGTGTGTGTTGGTGGTTGGTGCTAATTACATTTGATGGGTGCTGTTGTTGTTGCGTGTGGTGGCGGAATTAAGGAGTGAAGGTGGCTGCGGTTGTAATGGTGCATTGGGGGTTCGATTGGTGGCGCTGCGGTGGTGGTTAAATGAGGGAAGAAAGGTGGCTGGAGGTTGCGGCAGAGCAGGGCTCGTTGGTGTAGTTGGAGGTGCGTTGTGGGGAGGTGCTGCTGCTGTTGGGTTGTGTGGTGGTGCTGCGTGAGGTAGAGGCTGGAACAGGGGAAAGCAGGGAAGATAAGGGAGGAGTTGTTGCTGTGGGAAGTGCGGGAACAGGGGAGCTGTTAGAGGAGTTCCTGCCTGCTGAGTTCACCATCACCATCACCACCATGATGGTGATGAAGACATAAGAATGCAGTAGCTATCACCAAATTGGGCATTGGAACAAACACCTACAACACACATAAAACCGAGAAATAAAATAAAGTGAAATAAAACTAAAACCGACAAATAAAAGTAAAAGAAATAAAATAAAAATGAAAATAATAAAGGATGGAAAATATAATAAAATGAAAATAAAATAAAGTAAGGAAAATGAAATAAAAATAAAATCAAATAAACTAAAATAAAATAAAACTAAATCTATAAAATCTAAAATAGAGAGAAAACAACTAAAATAAAGAAAATAAAAGAAATAAAAGAGAAAATACTAGAAAACCATAAAAATGCTCAAAAACCGTAAAATAAGAGAAGAAAGGTAGAATAGAGAGAGAAAGCATAAAACCGAACATTTATTGAGCAAGAAAGCTATGAAAAGAGGATAAAAAGGACCTAAATGCCCATCAAATGTGTGCCATTTATGACACACATCACTGAACCCTTCAGGTCACACCCAAGCATCTAACGATTCGACACGATGAATTAATTGGAAAGGAATTAATGAGTCGCTCGAGTATTAAATATTTAGACGTCGAAAATCGAGCCAGGAGCGTCGAAACTAAGCGTCACAAGTCGAGTCGAATTAATAAAAGACAAGACGGTAAAATCAATAATTAATCAACTATTTACCAAAATACCCCTAGTTTCGGAATGCCCCGGGCAAACTGAGTGCTAGGGGCACTTGGGATAGCATGATGGCTAGTATGCGCACTACACCGAGCCTCGGCTGGCTGGTGGGTGCTGCGACATGCTACCGCACCACTGCTAGCATTGTTAGTAGCACATGGCTAGCAAGCTGTGCTAGCATGTGCACAGCAGCAGCAGCATAGCTAGCAGTTCTAACTGTTGTTGCTGTGCGCGCCTTGTCGGGGTGCTTCATCCGTATCACTGAAGAAAGGTAGTATGGGTTTATTTTAGATACGAAGATATTTTAAAAATTTGAAATTAATGCGGTGTGGTAGGCCATTCAATAATACGGTGCAACCTAACGTCTCAAGCTATGAGACGTAGACTTCGGCAGCGAATGGTTGCTAGGGAACAAAGCTGCCTTTGCATGTTGTATGGTCCTATGGACTAACCTTATTATACTATGCATTTTAAGGAACACAACAGCTAATCTTAGGCGATTGGAGGAGCCGGAAGATTTATATGCGGAGTTGCGCCACCAAAAGGACAACGACATCACAGGGTTAGAATTTAATCAGTCTTCGCCGTCAAATGATACGGAGGTATATTATTCTGGAGATGACGATCTGGATATGGATTCTTAAAATCAAGGGGAGGTGGATTTTGCTATAAACCTCACTCCCTTACCTAGTCGACATTATAGGCTGCATGGGGATCCTTATGCCCAGTTTCACCCCTCACAGCAGCACGGGTTCTCTAGGGGACCCAAGTGAAGAAGAAGAACCAGCCATGACATGTTTTGGAGGCTGGTTGCAGATTTCAACGGGCAGCCCACCACGATGGAGCCCAGTCCATGCCTCTCAAGGGGCCTGAAGAAGAGCACCGAGGTTCCTCGTGAGTAATATTCCCCCGCCACCTCCACAACTTCGTTTCACAAATTTTACCTTTGAGGTGAGGGAGTCATCAAGCGCTGCTAATCAGCACAAGAGGCTGGGACCCACCTTATTTCATACATTAGGAATTTTGGAATGAGCTACGGCCTTGTTCACGCAATTGAGTTCGATTGCTCCGTCAGGCCTTCTACAAGAGGTTGCTAACCTTGGGTTTGTTTCTCCATCGCCAACAAATGTGCCAACTCCTTCACAGTTACTTATAGCTCCGCCCCTCAACCAAGGGTAATGTGCATTTCTTCTCCTAAAACTACTATTCTACCATATGCTAGGAATATTATTGAAGTAGGTAAGAGGCTTGTGCACTCCCTTACTAACAGCAGAGCAACGTCGAGAGTGTATCCAGAATTAATACCAGACAGGGCTCCGTTCTATGAGCCAATTTTTCCTCATATGTCGGCAATGGAGTTTGATCCACCAAACTCTCCGGTCTCACAAGAACAGATTCTCAATGAACCATAAATGTTAAGTTCATTGGATTGTGCAGGTGGTTGGTCGAGAAAAAGAGTAAGGGAGGAAATTCATATGTCAAGTTCATGTGATAATGGTTGGTTAGGGAGAGCTCCTTCGATTTGGATTGGGTGGCAAGAAAGCGGCGCTGAACTTTGGAAAGATGTCCAGAAAAGGGAGGCTTTAGTTTATGGCAAAGAGACAAAGATAATGGTTACGAGTTCAAATCAAAAGCAATCGGATGTTGATATGGCAAGGAAATAGGGGTGAAATTGCATATTTCTGGACTAAAAAAGGACAAAGGGAAAGGGAGAATGCAGACTTCCTCATCTTCTTTGTACTCTAGTCCCATAAAAAAAAGGAGAAGTGAAGAAGTGACTTCAAGGCAAACTGATGGGGATGATGACATGGAAATTGAAGTGCAATAGGCAATTATGAGTTCAATGGATGAATGCTTTGGTGAGGTGGCTGCGCTGGATTAGCCCCCGATAGATGTATGAAATTCTATCTTGGAATTGTAGGGGTCTCAATGACATATTAGCCCCTGCACATCATTATTTGGTGTTGTTAATTTCTACTAAATTTCCTACTTTCTTGATTTTATCGGAAACTAAAATGTCTTTTGCTGATGTTAAACTTTTAGTTGATCCGTTTACTCTAAATTTTTCTTACTAAGTAGACGCGGAGGGGTATAGGGGGGACTTGAGGTTTTTAGTTAGTTTCATGGGGATTGTAGTTGCATTGTCCTAACTCCAAATTATATCCTTTGTAATATCAAAGAAGCTAATGGAAGTAATGGAAATGTTATTTTTGTAAGGAGAGCCTAAGGTGGAGGATATGCCTAGAGTGTGGGAAGAACTTTCTACTTTGCTTTCTTTCACTCCAAATTTCCCCTCTAATTGGGGATTTTAACCAAATTGATTCTTTACAAGGAAAATTGTGGGGTTCTACTACAATATGGGGTCTTAATGTGTTGGGTTTTGACGAGTGCGACTCATCGCAGAAAATAAAACCCGAGCCAAGAGCAAACTCACAATTAATATAATCAAAAGACATAATTAACAAGAATAAGGAAAGACGTAATTAACTTTGAAGCGTGCTTCGCTCGTCTACCGAGCTCTTACTTGAGAAAGCTTTAAGTCTCTCAACGAGCGAAAACCTCCTACGGTATCCACCCGCAACATGACCCTGACTAGGTCTATTACTTGGAGGTTAGCCAAGTCCGACCAAACTACTCGAGTAATTATGAGTTTAAAGGTTTTCTCAATGGAGATGCCTTTTCTAACTCTTACGCAAGTGAGTTTTCCTATACCCCAAGTTGGGTATTTATAGGGAAACTCATGAGTGAAATCTTCTCTCCCATCAAGGTGGGTGAGTTGGTAAAATTATTATTCTCCTTTTATTTTTAAATCAAAAATAAAAGAAAATATCCAACAACTAATTAATCAACAAATTTCACACTTAGAGGAGGGGTTAGGTAAGGACCACAAGGGAAAGGGGGGGACCGAACTTGATCCCCAAGGCTTAAGGAAAATCGGCCACATGCTTGAACCTTGTACCAACCCTCGCGCGCCATATTGCATCCCAAGCCGTGGCACCCAAGCTGCCTTGTTGGCGCTTGATGCTTGCGGTTGGGCCTGCTGCCTTGGCCTAGCAGTGGCCACGCTTGCGCGCTAGCCCAACAAGCTTGCTTGCTTCTTGCTAGCCATGTCCAGCAGCAGTGCTAGCAATGGTGTGCTAGCATGCACCAGCCAGCCTTGGCTCGGCTTACTGCGCATGCTAGCCACTTTGGCTATACCAAATGCCCCTAGTACCCGGTTTTCTCGGGGCATTCTGATGCTAGGGGTATTTTGGTAAATTGTTGATTAATTAGTAATTTTACCGTCTCGTCTTTAATTAATTCGACTCGACTTATGACGCTCTAAGCTCGAATTCTGACGTCTAAATATTAATTACTCGAGCGACTCATTGATTCCTTCCGAATTAATTCGTCGTGTCGGATCGTTAGTTTCTTGGGTGTGAGCTGAAGGATTCAATCAAGATTAACCTGTAATGTTAATTGTACATTAATATTACTGATCGGAAGCGGCCTCCACCTAGGCATTCCGATCACTTGACCTCACTGAATAATTACTTTTCTAATAATTCCAAACCCTCTACCGGAATAATACACTTGTTCGAAGGACACCATTCCTATCATAATGAATTTGTGGATTAGCGGTTGGAAAATGACATTATGGATGTGTCGTTCTCGGGTCCTTGGTTTACATGGACAAATAAAAGATTGAGTGGTTGTCTTATTATGGAACGATTAGATAAGACATTATGTACTACTCAATGGATTATGGAATTTCCAGAAGGTTGAGTTCTTCAAGAACCAATTGTGGTATCGGATCACGCGGGAATCTTGTATGACTCGGATCCAACACTACCAATGTCCAACCGTCCCTATCAACTAGAAAGATGGTGTTTGAAACTTACAGATATACATTCGATGGCTTCTACAATTTGGGCAGGTAATTTTAATGGTTCAAGCGTGTTCATCTTAGCCAAATGTCTTCAATCTTTTCGAGATAAAGCTCAAAAATGGTGCCTTGACAATAAAACCTTTTGGGGCGTGAATTGGAGAAACATTACTAGTAACTTATCACTGTAAGGGGTTGCGGTTTCCACGGTTAGTGAGGGGGATGACTTTGTGATAAGGATTTACAACATAATCCCTGTAGGCGTCGTTCGAAGTGCGCCTACGTTAAGCATGTGTGAATATGCTTAGCACTCATAGAAAGTGGGAATTGACATATACGATTAGGGACAAAGATTTAGGACAACTAAAGTAGGGAGTCACCAACAAGTTTTTAAGGAACTTGTAAACTGTTCACGGATCATTTAAGGCAACCACGATAAGGGACAACTATAGGCAACAACGATTGACCCGTGAAAGTTACACCCCATTCATAATCCATGAGATTACTAACTCCATATGGTTCGGAACCACGAAAGGAGTATCGAGGATGATGGTACGAAGTGAGTCATGGAGTCACATTTGCCCGTATTGGCCTTTACTTAATTCTTATAGTTAAAAGTATTCCTGCGATCTCAAAGGCATACAAACAAAGATTCAATTCACTCCAAACTATTATTATGTTAAATTGGTTGAATATTAATGCAACATATAATTTTAAAATATTGTTATCACTTCAATTAACAATAAGATTAAAAAGGAACCTATACCGGTTGTCCAAATTATCTTATTAGGCGTCATTTTTAATTACATATTCCTTTTAACATGCAATATGGTGATCATAATAACAATGGAATAAACATTAATATTGGAAGCAATTTAACCATAATATCATTAGTCAAATGAAATAATAATAAACCTAATGATGATACTAGCAATATTAAAATAAAGTAAGTAATTAAATTAATTATTTACTCACATTTCGCCCACTCCTTTAAATTTCTACATCATGAACAAATTGTTAGTAACTTCAATAAAAATATAAATCAAATTAAAATTAAATTAAATTAAATAAAAAGGGAGTTGTTTTGGTCCAAACCCTTAGTTAATTGTACCTTTCACGCCTTGGTTTAAGTATGGAATCTCGGGTCAAGTATGGACTCCTTGGAGTGCTTAGGGAAGGAATGAGAGAATAGGGAGGCTAGTATTTAGGTTAGAGCATAAGAGGGAGAAGAGAGAATGATTTTTGGTGTATAAGAGAGGAAGAGAGAATGATTTGGTGATCAAGCTTGTTGATATTTGAAAAAGGGGTGATATAACCTCTATTTATAAAGAAAAAATAAGGGTTGAAGAATCCAGAAAAGACTTGAATTTGAATCGAAATAAAACTCTTGCGATAGGCAGCACTTTTTGCAGTTTTTGTTTTTATCATATCTTTTGATCCTGAAAATGGAATAAGATAAATAATATATCATTGGAAAGCTTTTTTCAAGCTGTAGGCAATATTTCAAGCATCCTACACTTGAGCCCCACTGTGATCATACACTTAAGTATGGTGGCATCCAAAGGGAAGGAAGCTAGAGCAAAAGAGTCACCAACAAGTTTAAGGAACTTGTAAACCGTTCACAGGGTGAAGGTTACACCCCTTCACGATCCATGAGATCGCTAACTCCATAGTAGTCCTGAACCATGACTGGATATTCGGGGATGAAGGTACAAATCCAACCTAAAAGAGATTGAACCTGCCCTAAACATAGGCCTCTAATTTATTCTTCTCATATTCATGTGCGCTTTCTGACTAACATACAATCAATAGGTTAATCCTAAACCTATTTAATCTATGTTGGTTAAATATTAATGCATTAACAAAACTATTATTGGCGATCACTTGAATTAAAATCATAGCCTAAATAAGATTATTAATTATTTTATTAAGCGTGATTACAAATACAAATTCCCTTTAAACCTACAAGAGAGGGCGTGATCAAGCAATAACAATAATATTGATACAACAAATCATCATCATCAAAATCTCAATCTCATGAAAGCAGAATATTAGCAAGATCCTAGGCATGATACTAACAAGATTAATAACATATCCTAGCATGTCACTAAATAATAAAGATCAAAGCTTCATCCCAAACATGATACTAACATGATATAAGAAATAGGAAGCAACCTAAACATGATACTAGAAAGCAATAAAAGCATCCTAACATGATACTAGGAATTAACATGCTTTCTATAGATATAAAACAATTAAAACAAGTTACTTTGTTGCCTCGTATCTCTTTCTATCAAAACAATACACATGTTAGTAACTTCAAGGAAAATATTAAATCAAACAATTAATTTAAATAATTAAAATAGAGATTTGGGACCAAACCCTCATAAATTATCAACCTTTCACGTTTAGGGTGAAGGCAACTTCGAGCTTGGCTAGATGTGTCTAAGACTCGTGAATGCGGTATTTTTATTGGAAAAGGCTAGAAAGAGGGAGAAAAAATAAGCTATTAGCTTAAGAGAGAGAAGAGAATGAATTAGATGATTATTGATTATTGTTTGTTAATGATAAAAATGGGGAAATGCGACCCTATTTATAGAGAAAATAGCTCGAAAACGATAAAAAAAGACCGAATCCTATCAGGAATAAAACTGCCCCTGTCGTAGAAGACAGGGTCCAGCACGACGCGACAGGCTTGTCGTGGCGCGCCAACTTTGTCGTTTCGCGTTGATTCACGTGTTTTTTTGAAATCTGTACGGAATCCTTAATCTAATTAAATTCGATTGATAACGTCCGTACTTATCTTTAAAAATCAGATTTAATCTCTTGCTTTAATCCAAATATAATTATTTATTTTCATAAAAAGATATAATTATTATTCATAATCCCATTAGAATTCAAAATAACTTTCTATATTATTCTAGAGGATTAAAATAAATCCTAATAACTTTAGGAATATTAATTAATGGGCCCTCCACTAGATCATTAGGCCATAAAACCATTTCAAACCCAATTTAGTATTTTGGCCATAACTTCCTCATTATTCAACGGAATTGGGCTTATAATATACCGTTGGAAATCTCTTATCGAGCCCAATCGAACTACACCATTATTGGACCCTTATTATGGACCAAACTAAATTGGATTGGACATTTCATAAATAAAGTACATTTTTGAAAACAAGAAAAAGTATTTTATTAAAACCACCGCATCACAAGACTTTTCACACTTTCACTTCGTTCGATATTCAAATGATGTGAAAGATATTCACCGCTGGGTTTTGTTTTTGGGAAGACACAATTAGGTGTCTACACAAACCCTATCCAACTATTCAATCATTGGACTCAGATTATGGACCAAATTAAACTAGTCTAAACATTTTTATAAAAGGACACGAAATGAATGATTTTAAGGGACACGAAATGAATTATTTTGGGTTTAAAGGCACGAAAAGAGGAAAATAAGTTATGGTTTGGGGAAATGGGCTTGGAATTGGGTTGGTTTATGAATTGGATTGGGATTGAATATGGATTTAAATACTCAAAGATTAAATACTCAACCCGACCAATAATGGCGGTGAAAGGTTGTTCATCATCGGGTTTGGTTTTGGGGTGACATTTTTCAGTGTCTACAATCCTGAACTGTACTATGGACTTCCAGTATTGGCAGCAACGACTAAAAGATAAGTGGGTTAGGGAAGGTGACTTGTCATTTGTAGGCGTCGTTCGAACTACGCCTACGTTAAAACATGTTGTGAATATGCTTGACACTCATACAAAGTGGGAATTGACATAATACGATTAGGGACATAGAAAGTAGAGAGCCGCCAACAAGTTTGTAAGGAACTTGTAAACTTTTCACGGATCATAAAAGGCAACCGCGAATAAAGGGACATTGATTGACCCGTGAAGGTTACACCCCGTTCATAATCCATGAGATTACTAACTTCATAAGGTTCGGAACCACGAATGGAGGATCGGGGATGATGGTACAAAGTAAGTCATGGAGTCACATTCGCCCGTATTGGCCTCTACTCGATTCTTATAGTGAAACGTGATTCCTCCGATCTCAAAGGCATGCAAACAAAGATTCAATTTGCTCCAAAATATTATTATGCTAAATTGGTTGAATATTAATGCAGCACATAATCTAAAATATTGTGATCACTTCAATTAACAACAAGATTAAAAAGAAACCTAAACCGGTGGTCCAAATTATCTTCTTAGTTGTGATTTTCAATTACATATTCCCTTTAAACATGCAATATGGTGATCAATAAATATATAATAGAATAAACATTAATATTGGAAGCAATTCAACAATAAATTGTTAGTCAAATCAAATCATAATAAACGTAATCATGATACTAGCAATACGAACAAAAATAAGATTAATTAAGTGAATTAATTACTCACTTTCCGCATTTCCTTGAATTGCTACATCATGAATAAACTGTTAGTAACTTTAATAAAAATATAAATCGAATGGAAATTAAATTAAATAAAAGTAAAGTTGATTTGGTCCAAACCCTCAATTAATTATACCTTTCATGCCTTGGTTTAAGTATAGAACTTCGGGTATTGTATGGACTCCTTGGACTGCTTAGGGGAAGTATTATGAGAGAATAGGGAGCTAGTGTTTAGGGTAAAGAGGGAGAAGAGAATGATTTTGTGATCAAGATTGTTGATGATTGAAAAAGGGGTGATATGACCTCTATTAATAAAGAAAAAAGAATGTTCTAAGAATCAAGAAAAGATCAGAATCGGAATAAAACTCTTGCGATAGGCAGCAATTTTTGCGATTTTTGTTTTTATTATATCTTTTGATCCAGAAATTGGAATAAGATAAATAATATGTCATTGGAAAGACCTTGAAGTATACTTTCTAAATAAATTAAAATCAGATTAAAATCATTTTTAGAATAAAAGGTATGGCCGAAATAGTAGGACGGTATCAAGTTTGGATAGAGTTTTGTATTTCTTTTATATCTTTTTCCTCATAGCGCGGAATTAATATTATAATATATCATTGAAAATATAATTTCAAGGTCTAACCAACCATCTAATATTTGGATAAAAATTATGAGGCACGAAAATCATATCTGACTATATTTGAACGTATTTCAATTCGAATAGAATTAGGACTTTCAAAAAGAGGAGTTTTATTCAATTTCAAACTCTTTAATCTTATCTTTTCATAAAGGATAATTAAGATCTTTTAGAAACTTATAGAAGATTCCAATTAATCCTAATTGTCTTAGGACGTTAATTAAATCCTTTGGACCCTCCACATGATCATTGGGTCGTAGGTAAAGTGGGCTTAGGTTCGGTTTAGGCTCAGTTTAGTATTTTGACCATAACTTATTTGTTATAACTCGGATTTGGGCTTATAATATATTGTTGGAAAGCTATTTTCAAACCCCATCCAAATATTCAATCATTGGACCCTGATTATGGACCAAAAAAAACTAGACTAAACGTCTTTATATAAAGGACACGAAATGAATGATTTTAAGTTTAAAGGCACGAAGAGAGGAAAATAAGTTATGGTTTGGGGAAATGGGCTAGGAATTGGCTTGGTTTATGAAATGTATTGGGATTGAATATGGATTTAGGCACTCCAAAATTAAATACTCAACCCGACCAATAATGGCGATGAAAGGTTGTTCATCTTCGGGTTTGGTTTTGGAGAGACATTTTTTGGTGTCTATAGAAGCCTCCACTTTGACTGAGTTTGTAGAAACGTCAGTTTCGAAAACGATAGTTAAAGTAGTCGATAGGGACGGAGAATGATTTAAGATGTTCTACGATCCTAAATCACTCTTTATGTGCCGATACATGCAGTAAAGCATTAATTCCACATAAAAAAAAAAGTAAAAGGATAGAGTACTTATCTGTCACCTATGTATCGGTGGCAAATATGTTCGATAGCATCTGACACCAATGTATCGGTGGCAAATGATTTTGGTAGCCTTTTATGCTTGAAGAAATCCACCAGATGAAGATTGTTGTGATATAATCGCTGACTTTTTCGCCTAAAGAGGTGGCAACGACTGACAATTTTCCATGCTTGAGGAAAAATTTGTCTGATGATGAGATTGCAAGTCTCTGTGTATTGAGAACCTTGCGCCGTGAATCGTCTTTGCTTGGGAGATGATCACTAAAAATGATGATGGTTCGATTGTCCCCGAACGTGGGTTGTAGATGGTTCGATTAACCTCGAACGTGGGCTGTAGATCGTTCGATTGTCCTCGAACGTGGGCTGTAGATGGTTCGCTTGTCCCCGAACGTGGGTTGTAAATGGTTTGCTTGTCCCCGAACGTGGGCTGTAAATGGTTCGCTTGTCCCCGAATGTGGGCTGTAGATGTTTCGCTTGTCCCCGAACGTGGGCTATAGATGGTTTTCTTGTCCTCAAACGTGGGTTGTAAATGAGACTTGCAAAATGAAATTTGCCAAGGGACTCGCATATACTATGATGGACTTGACCAACTGACTTGACCAAACTTGACTTGACACAACATGACATGTGTATGACTTGTGATTGTGTATGTATAAGTATGATTGGAGTGTATGAGCAGACACAAGCAACCGACAATTCAAAAAGAAAGACATGAAAAATGAAGTTTTGTTTTTGAACTTCCCTCAATGAAATTATTGACAAATTTTTTGAACTTTCCCAAAAGAAAATACATGAAGAAGGGAAGAAGTTTTAATTTTCCTTGTTGAGCAAGAAGAAATGAATCGTATGGATTGAATTGCTTGTCTTGAAAATAATGTATGCATGATGCATGTTCTTAGGCCAGGAGGCTAAGGACAATTACATCATGTGACATAGATGAATGAACTTTGGTCATGGAGCTAAGCATCATATATGGTGTAAAGAAATGATCTTGAACGTCACTTAGGTTTAGAAGCTAAGCACATATATAGATGAAGTGATTGTTGAGTATTGCATAATGAACGTTGCTTAAGACAAGGAGCAAAGCACAATATTCTTTGTATGATTAAAAATCATTGATATATAACTGGTACTATGCGATGCGTTAAACAATGAACATTGCTCAGGTCAGGAAGCTAAGTAAGTATACAATGTTTCTTCTAATGAATGTTGTCTTGAAAGATGATGAAGCATGCGTGGTAGGGAAACAAGATTTCATGATAAAGGGTTCCTAAGGGAAAGATGATATAGCTATGTATGTGTGAAAGAAGTGTGTAAAAGTGATACTAAGGTGAGGCTGCAAAGGCTATGGTGAGGGAAATAGATGTGAGAAGAGTCGAGATGGTGACTCTTTAGGCTAGGTAGGCTAGATGGTGTGGTTCAAGCCCCAAAGTCTAGCTCTAAATGGCTAGGGATAAGCATTGGATATTCTTTGACTTGGTCATGCATGGATATGAATATGAATGTGAGTATAAATGTGGCCGCACCTCATTGTGAGGTTGCCTATGTATCCGTTAGGAATCAAGCCGAACGTAGCTTTAATCAAACTTTGCACAAGTGTGCGTTTACCTCAAAGAGGTCTTTCAAGGGTTGTAATGTAGTAAAGCTGATGGTTTAAGGAAGAAAGGTGTAAATGGCTCAAGACCCGAGAAAAGCCCCCAAGATATGCAATTGTGTATTAGACTTTGCAAGTTTTATTTTCAACTTTTTTTTTTTTTTGGATTTCTTTTTTTTCATTCTTTTGAATCAATGTTGGCAATCTCGGATCATGCGATCCATCACTCACTTAGCATTCATGTTTCTCAGGCGTGTTCGTATCCAAGACATTCGAAGACTTGCCTTTAGACATTGTTTTTTATTTACTTATTCTTTTTTTTATTTGAACTTACTTTCTGAATGTTACACAAATTGCACACTTCCCATCCAGGGTTAGGTGAATGTGGGTTGAAGAAATGAAAGCCAAACGTTAGACAAGGCTAAAAATGGTTTACCTCAAGAAATGGAGTGTATGTTTGAATGGTTAGTGGAAAAAACGGGTTGCAAAGGTGCCTCAAATAATTGGTGTACCTTGTGTTCGGTTCAGAAATTGATTTTTTTTTTTTTTTTTTTTTTTTTTTTTGTGAAAATGATCGAGATGTAAAGAAAACTCAATTTATTGAAGAAAATGGTGAATAAGCTAACAAAATTATCAAATTACAGAAAGGGGATCTATGCTAGACTTGAATTGGGGAAAGGGAAACTAAAAAAAGAAGAAATCATGAAATATCACGCAAAGGGTTCGCAGTGCGCCTTATCTTCATTGCTGCTTGACACTTCTTACCACCTGGAGGGATGGGAAGTTTGTTGGCATCTACTAAGTCTTGAATGGCGTCCTTCAAATTCCAGTATTGTTTGGTAGAGTGACCCCTTCCTTGATGGTACTTGCAATGGGCATTGGGATTCCATTTGGCGCTCCTTTCTTCAGGTTTTGGCTCTGGAAATGGACCAATAGGTGTGATCAAGCCTTGACCGTAGAGGCGATCAAAGGCCGCATCATAAGTCATTCCTAAAGGGGTGTAAGTTCTCCTTTTCTTGGGCAATGGAGCATCAAGAGCGAACACTTCATTGAGATCGACTTGGCTTATATTGTTAGTAGTATTTTGGTGCTTAGAAAATGAAGAAGAAGGAAGGTTGTTCTTCTTGTTTTTCCTATTGTTGTTATTGTTACTACCAGCAGTCTTTATTAGCTCGCCCTCGATATTGATGCCAATGTCGTATACAGTTTCGAAAGTGTTCAGTGGAAGAAATTTGAGATGTTCCCTATACTTGTGAGTCAGATTTGGGATGAAGAGGCGAACTATCTCTCTTTCTTTGGGAGGATCTACCAAAAATGAATTCGTTTCCCTCCACCTGTTTAGATAAGCGGTGAAGCCTTCATTCTCTTTCTATTTGAGAATGGAGAGTTCACGTTCAGAAGTTTTTGTTTGAATGTTACACTTGTAACGATTCATGAAACTGTCAGTGACATCTTGCCAAGTCGCAGTGCGCTTGGCATCTAGGGAATAAAGCCATTGTTGGCAAGCATGCTCTAAGGAGATAGGGAACACCGTAGAGAAGAGTGTTACGTCTAATCCCTTGAGAGCCATGGTTGCAGAGAACGCCTTCAAATGGAATATTAGAATGTTAATAGGCTTGAACTTTTGAATATCAGCAGTGGAGAACTTTTCAAGGAGCCTGTCTTTCACACCCAAAGGAGTGGGAGGTTGTTCCACATAAGTGAAATCCTTAGAAATCTTACTCATCTGTTCCTTCGATTTGTCAAGGGTAGAAACAGTGACCTTATTTTGTTCCATGGTAGTGACCCTAGTGGTAAGGGTTTTCATCATGGCAGACAGTGCCTCGATGGATTTGTTGATGTTCTCAATATCTTCCTTAGTGGCCATTAGAACAAACTGAAAGTAGTTTGAAGGTTAACGCCTCTTAGATTGTTGCGGTGATGACTCGAACCGTATTAATCTACCCCTACTCCTTGACTAACTACTGAAATAAAAAAAATACACTTAATTGTTTGACTCATTGCTCAAGATAGGAAAAGATGGGGAATAAAATGGACATTTGAAAACATGTGAGATAAAAACTCCACTCATTTTTTTTTATTATGAGAAAAAGGGGTGCATGAACCTAGTATACGATCATAAACGACATGGTGCACGACTCGAGTCGGAAAATAAAGAAAGTGTGTGGACTATACTTGACTTGTTAGTGATTCAGTGATGCTATAAGACTCGTGGTATGATCGTATAGCTAGACATGTGAACAGTAACCAAAATGACTGACGCGAGGACCAAATTAGCATGGAAGATTAAAAAAAAGCTGACTGGACTTATTCCCTGAGCACCGTGACACGAAAAAATGTACCATGTCGCGGTACAACCTGCCGTGACACGGCACTAATTGTCGTGACGCGGCACCGATTGCCGTGACGCGGCATTTCTGCCGTAGCACGGTGATTAGTTACAGGTGTTTTTGTGTTTTTTTTTCAGTTTTTTTTTTATTTTTTTATTTTAGAGTTTGCGCTAATTACTAAGTGAGTACGGTCCATTAGCATTAGTTAGTCATAAAATAAACCACCATAGATAAAGAAAACTCGTTAAGGTTAAGATGCAAAGAAGAGTTTGCAACCTAAGGTCAAGTTCTATGTTCCATTATGGTCAAGTTTATTTGGTGCCAAAAGGGTACCATGGTTAAGAGTTTAGACGCGTTAGCAAGGCAGCCTCCCTTGAGGGTGCATGCCAACGTGCGGCTCCACAAGTTCGTGATTAAATCGAACTCGACTCCATGGTTTGGCTGAATTTAATAACTCAGATGAACCCTTATTTCCATGAGCGTTTTTAGGTCGATAGAGCTTAAATTCCTCGGGGCTAAGACGTATGTAGAACACACACGTTTTTTAAGAAAAATCGAAGAAAGCTGACTGTGATAAAAACAATAAAGCCACTGGAAAGTTTCAGGACTGCCACGACACGGCAGGAAGCACCGTGACACGGCAGTCAGGAAATCCGACTGGTGCCTCTATTTTCTTCGTTCGCAATTAGGTTATTCGATTTTTCTTATGGGTAACCCTAAAATACGACGTTAAAACATCTGTGCATATGCAAAAATACCAATTTCATCACAAGAATAATTTTCAAGAATCTTTCAAGTCTCATCCACTCATCTTAATTAAATACCGATCACTCAAATCGATAAATAACCAAGAATCCTTCCTAGTGGAGTCGCCAAATTGTAGGCGTCGTTCGAAGTGCGTTTACGTTAAAGCATGTTGTGGATATGCTTGGCACTCATAGCAAGTGGGAATTTACATAATACGATTAGGGACAAGGAAAGAAGGGAGCCGCCAACAAGTTTTAAGGAAATTGTAAACCGTTCACGGATCATAAAAGGCAACCACGAATAAAGGGACAAGGATAGGAAACAACGGTTGACCCGTGAAGTTTACACCCCATTCATAATCCATGACATTACTAACTCTGTATGGTTTGGAACCACGAAAGGAGGATCTAGGTTGATGGTGCGAAGTGAGTCATGGAGTCACATTCGCCCGTATTGGCCTAGACTCGATTCTTATAGTGAAAAGTGATTCCTGCGATCTCAAAGGCATGAAAACAAAGATTCAGTTTGCTCCAAACTATTATTATGCTAAATTGGTTGAATATTAATGCAACACATAATTCTAAAATATTGTGATCACTTCAATTAAAAACAAAATTAAAAAGGAACCTAAACTGGTCGTTCAAATTATCTTATTAGGCGTGATTTTCAATTACATATTCCCTTTAAACATGCAATATGGTGATCAATAAATATATAATAGAATAAACATTAATATTGGAAGCAATTCAACAATAAATTGTTAGTCAAATAAAATCATAATAAACCTAATCATGATAATAGCAACAAGATTAAAAATAAGAGTAATTAAGTGAATTAATTACTCACTTTCCGCGTTTCCTTGAATTGCAATATCATGAATAAACTGTTAGTAAATTCAATAAAAATATAAATCAAAAAATTAAATTAAATAAAAGTAGAGTTGATTTGGTCCAAACCTGCAGTTAATTATACCTTTCACGCCTTCGTTTAAGTATAGAACTTCGGGTATTGTATGGACTCCTTGGAGTGCTTAGGGGAAGTATTATGAAAGAAAAGGGAGCTAGTGTTTAGGCGAAAGAGGGAGAAGATAATGATTTTTTGATCAAGCTTGTTGATGATTGAAAAAGGGGTGATATGACCTCTATTTAAAAAGAAAAAAGAAGGTCGAAAAATCAAGAAATGATCCGAATTCGAATCGGAATAAAACTCTTACGATAGGCAGCAGTTTTTGCGGTTTTTGTTTTTATCATATCTTTTGATCTAGATATCGGAATAATATAAATAATATGTCGTTCGAAAGATATTTAAGTCTACTTTATAAACCAATTGAAATCGGATTTAAATAATTTGTAGAATTAAATATAAGGCCGAAGTAGTGGGAGGGTATCAGTTTTGGATAGAGTTTTGTATTTCTTTTATATCTTTTTCGTTATAGCTCGGAATTAATATTATAATATGTCATTGAAAATATAATTTCAAGGGATATCCAACCATCTAATATTTAAATTAAAAATATGAGGTAAGAAAATCATATCTGACTATCTTTGAACGTCTTTCAATTCGAATGGAATTAGGACTTTCAAAAATAGGAGTTTTATTCAAATTCAAACTCTTTAATCTTATCTTTTCATTATGTATAATTAAGATCTTTTAGAAAATTATAGAAGATTCTAATTAATCCTAATTGGTTTAGGAGTGGGATTAAATCCTTTAGACCCTCTACATGATCATTGGGTCATAGGTAAGGTGGGCTTAGGTTCGGTTTAGGCTCAATTTAGTATTTTGAGCATAACTTATTCGTTATAACTCGGATTTGGGGTTATAATATATCGTTGGAAATCTATTTTCAAACCCCATCCAACTATTCAATCATTGGACCCAGATTATGGACCAAAATAAATTGGACTGAACGTCTTTTTAAAAAGGACACGAAATGAATGACTTTAAGTTTAAAGGCACGAAAAGAGGAAAATAAGTAATGTTTTTAGGAAATGGACTAGGAATTTGCTTGGTTTATGAAATGTATTAGGATTAAATAAGGATTTAAGCACTCCAAGATTAAATACTCAACCCAACCAATAATGGCGGTGAAAGGTTGTTCATCATCAGGTTTGGTTTTGGGGAGACAGTTTTAGGTGTCTACACCGTCATCGATTTTGTTTATTAGGGTCAAACAAAAATAGAAACGGAAGGAAATCATTAATCTCCGGAATGACGAGGGTCATTGGGTTACTGTAGACACCAAATTGTGTCTTTCCAAAACCAAACCCAGTGATGAGTACTTTTCACGTCATTAATATCAAGTAAGGTGAAATGTTGAAGAGTCTCTTTTAATAAAAATATTCCTTTCTATTTTCGAAAATCATTCATTTCGTATCCTATTTATGAAAAATGTCCAATATAGTTTAATTTGGTCCATAATATGGGTCCAATAATTGTTTATTTTGATAGGGCTTAAAAAGAGCTTTCCAACGATATATTATAAAATAATGAGGAAGTTATGGCAAAAATACTAAACTGGGTCTAAACGAGCTTGATGTGTGACCCAATGATCATGTGGAGGGTCTAATTATCTTAATTTTATTCCTTAAAAAAATTAGGATTAATTAGAAGCTTCTATAATTTTCTAAAAGATCTTAATTTTCCTCTATGAAAAGATAAGATTAAAGAATTTAAAATTGAATAAAACTCCTCTTTTTGAAATCCTAATTTTATTCAAAATGAAATACGTTCATAGCCAGTCAGATATTATTTTCCTACCTCATAATTTTTATTAAAATACTAAATTTTTTGATAGCCCTTGAAATTATCTTTCCAATTATATATTATAATATTAATTCCGAGCTATAACGAAAAAGATATGAAAAAAATACGAAACTCTATTCAAAACTGACACCCTTCCACTATTTCGACCATATCTTTTATTCTACAAAAGATTTTAATCTGATTCCAATTGGTTTGGAAATTATATTTCAATTTCTTTCCAACGACAAATTATATGCCTTATGTCAACTTCTGGATCAAAAGTTATGATAAAAAAAAATCCGCAAAAAAACTATTTTCATCATGCCGAGATAATTCCATCGCGCCGCGATACTTTTTATCTTGCCGCGTCAAAAGGAATTTTATTCCAATTAGAATTCTAACTTTTTTCTAATCATTTTCGGTCGATTTTTCTCTATAAATAGGATTAATTTCCTCCGTTTTAATCACCAACAGTTATAAACAATCATCATCTATTCTTTCTCTCTCTAAGCTAGAAGCTTCTTCTTTTTCTCTTGATTTCTAAACCTTGCCTTTTCAAAAATACACCATACATCCATCACGAGACTTAAACACACCTAGGAAAGCTTGAAGTTGCCTTTTCCCTAAACGTGAAAGGTTAATAATTTCTGAGGGTTTGGTCCCAAAACCCTATTTCAATTATTTAAATTAGTTGTTTGATTTAATATTTTCATTGAAATTACTAATGCGTGTATTGTTTTGATAGAAAGGGATACGAGGCAACAAAGTGAGTAATTTCATTGTTATATTTCTTTATAAAGAATGTTTATAATATTTTAATTCCTAGTATCATGTTAGGATGTCTTTTAATGTTTTTGAGTATCATGTTTAAGTTGCTTCCTATTTTCTTCTATCAAGTTATTATCATGTTAGGGCTAAAACTTTGATTTTTAATGCTTAGTGACATGCTAGAGTTTGTTATTAATCTTTTTAGTATCATGCCTAGGATTTTGCTATTATTAATATGCTTTAATGAGAATATTATTTTGATGATGATTGTTGTTATTTGTTATTATGTTACTTGATATATTTTTGTTATTGCTAAGTGACGCCCTCTCTTGCAGGTTTAAAGGTAATTTTTACTTGAAATCACGCTTAGTAAGATAATTAATAATTCTATTTAGGCTAATATGATTTTAATTCAAGTGATCGTCAATAATAGATTTGTTTGTGCATTAATATTCAACCAACATAGATTAAACAGATTTAAGATTAATATATTGATTGTATGTTAGTCAAAAATCGCACATGAATATGAGAAGAACAAAGTAGAGGCCTATTTTTAGGGCAGGTTCAATCTCTTTTAGTTTAGATTTGTACCTTCATCCCCGAATATCCAGTAATGGTTCAGAAGCACTATGGAGCTAACGATCTCATGGATCGTGAAGGGGTGTAACCTTCATCACGTGAACGGTTTAGAAGTTCCTAAAACTTGTTGGCGACTTTTTTACTCTAGCTTCCTTCCCTTTGGACGCCACCATGCTTAAGTGTATTATCACAGTGAGGCTCAAGTGTGGGATGCTTGAAATTATTCCCTACAGTTACAGGACAAGATAACGTTGCCTCCTTAATTCAAGATTCTCTAAAAAGTGTCTTTAACCCAAGCGTGGCTTTGCAAGAAAGTTTGGAGGAAGATGTAGACCTTCTTTTTCTGGAAATGGTTTTCCCACAATTAGAAGACTGAAAGGCAGCCACCTTGATTAGACCTTTCACTATTTAAGAAATCAAGAAGGCCAATTTTTCTATACATCATCTAAAATCGCCAGGGCCGGATGGGATTATTGCAGAGTTTTTTCATGTTCATTGGAGTTTAGTGGGGGACCTCCGTGGTCAAGGCGGTTTAGCATTTCTTTAGGACTTGTTTTCTCCTGAATGAATTTAACGCCTCTCTACTGATTATGCTTCCAAAAGTTGAGTGCCCTGAGATTGCAGCACATTTTAGGCCAATTAGTTTGTCTAATACAATTTACAAATGCATTACCAAATGTATAGTTAATCATATGAAAAATTCGCTGCCACAGTTGATTACAGAGTACCAACATGCCTTTGTTTCAGGAAGGTATATGGAGGATAATATTCTCTTAAGTCACGAGTTGACACATGTCAATAATAGCACGAAGATAAGAATCCCTATGGCGGCTCTTAAGATAAATATGTCAAAAGCTTATAATCGAGTGAGTTGGATTTTTGTTCTTAAAATCCTAAGGGCTTATGGGTTTCATGATCAATGGGTAAAGTGGGTGTAGCAATGCATTACTACTGTTTCTTATTAATCCCTGGTTAACGGTAGGATAACGGAATCCTTCAAGCCAGATTGCGGATTGCGGCAAGGAGATCCTCTATCTCCTTATCTCTTTCTATTTTGCATGGACGTTTTATCTCGCATGCTCCTATTGGCAGATTATATCAATCTTATTCAAGGCATTAAGGTTACAAGAAGATCCCCTTCTATTTCGCATTTCTTTTTTTGCAGACGATGCTATGATCTTCTTCAAAGCTACTACCAATTCCTGTGAACACATAGCAAACCTTCTGGCTCGATTTGAAAAGGTGTCAGGTCACTAATTAAATTTTCAAAAGTCCTTCATAAAGTTTAGCTCTGCTACTACGAACTAGGGGATGGAGGATTTTAAAAATATTTTGAGAATGGATAATAAGGAGAACTTAGGAATACATCTGGGAGCTCCAATTGATCTCTCAAGGAAAAAAGCTGACACCTTTCGATACTTGGTCGATAAAGTTGCTACAAAAGTAAAGGGCTGGAGTTCTCTCAGGCTTTCACAGTCGGTAAAGCTGATCCTGATCAACACAGTCCATATTAGTATTTCCTCTCATGTGATGAAATGCTTTCAACTACTAGTTTCAATTGATAAGGCTATTGATTCCATCATTATAAGATTCATCTAGTCCTCAAAAGAGGAAAAGGGCATCCACTAGGTCAAGAGGGATATCATTCATCTTCCTAAGGGAATGGGTGGCTTGGGAATTAGGTTAGTAGGTACTTTAAATGATGCAATGTTGTTCAAACAAGTTAAGAGAATGCATTGCAATCCTCAACTTCTGGTTTCCAAACTTTTCTATAAGAAGGAGTCTAGTCCCTTTTAGGGATGGCAATTCAATCCGAGTTTAATTCGGTTCCGATCCGATCTGAAGAAAAAAAATCCGATCTGAATCCGTTTAAAATTAGTTCGAATCTGAATCCGATAAATTAGATCCCAATCCGAATGAGAGTCGAATCGGACATGGACCTTATGCAAAGTCCGACCGAGTCCGATTCGACTCCGAGTCCGACAGTATGAGTATATGCTTTATAACTTGGGACAATTGCTTGTTTGTTTTATAGCAAAAATGTATCATGTAATTTAGTTCATAATATAAATATGTTATGTTGATACTTTAATCAGTATGAATATACAAACAATTATAGGTATATCACAAATTATAAAAAATAAATTTTTAAAAAAATTCGGATCATTTTAGAGGTCCGAATAAATGGACCGGATTCGGATCCGAAAAATACGAGTCGGGACTCGTATTCGGATTTGAATCCACAGTTCGTTTACTAAACGGATCGGATTCGGATTTAGCTGCATCCGACCCGAATTCAATCTGTTACCATCCCTAGTCCCTTGTACACTGGAAGGAGTTTCTCTACGGCAAGAAAAAACATTTCTTAGGGAATCAGGGGTTTACACAGGGTTGCTAATACCTTGTTAGATGGATTTTCTAGGAAAGTTGGCGCCGGTGAATGGATTAAGTTTGCGAATATGAATTGCGTAGACTGTGGGATTCCGATTGTCGCTTCTAATCAATCTTTAAGAGGAGTTGGGACGGGTTTGGTTTGTGATCTGATCTTGAGAGGGCCAAAGAGATGGAACTTCCAGAAGATAAGGGATTATTTTTAATGGGATAGTGTAAGAGATATCTTGAACTTGGATTTGTCTTAAATACATGAGGAAGACGTCCTATATTGGAAGCATCATAGACAGGAAATTATACAACCAAGATAAGGCATGCTTTTCTTCAAGAAGAAAAGGCTACTAATCTTGATAGTGGGCTGGCATCGGGATTCTGCAAAATTTTATGGCGCCTCAATATCTCTCAAAATTGGAGTCTCTTCCTTTGGAAATTATTTATGAATGGGATAGTAGTAAACTCAAATTTTCACCAAAGGGGTATACCAGTAGAAATGGCATGTGATCTTTGTCGAGGGGAAGAAGAAGACACTAAGCACCTGTTTAGAGACTGTGCTCTAGCCTAGATTGCGTGGGAAGATTGCTCGTTGAGTCCCACATTGGAATTATCTGAATCTACTCCATTGCGACAATGGATTCAGAGATATATCTTGTTGTTTTATAGCAGGATGGTATTCATAGCGATAGAATCACTACCTTTATAGTGATTATGTGGTTCTTATGGATCAACAAGAATGGAAATTTAGAGGAGACGAGGGTGATATAATTGCACTCTTGCATAATATAGGGAAGGCAAGGGAAGATCTTAAGACCTTTAAGAACAAGCCGGTCTCCCCTATAGGGAATGATGTAGGGACCATACCTCTAGGTTTCAACTATGCTTCGTTAGGAAAGGAGAATTTCCATCACCGGACCAATAGGTTAAGCTCTCAAGGGGTTACAATCCTTATCGATGAGTCTTGGCAGAAAGATGCAGGAAAAGCATGGACAGGATGGGATAGGTGCTTCATAATGGTATTGATGAGTTTCAAGAAGGTGGTAGGCACTACTGTAGGGCAGTCTCAGCCATTCATCCAGAAGCCCTAGCTTGCCTATTGGCTATTAGATGGGCTTCCATTAAAAACTAGCAAAAGGATTTTCTTATTAACGGATTCTACTATTTTAGTGAACATACAAGGTAATCGTCAAGAATCAGACATCGACATCCTATGGACAATACGTGATATATAGAGGGCGGCTAGCACTTTACAAACTTGCATTGTTTGGAAGGTGAGCAAGGACCAGGTACACAAGGCACAATTGGTTGCTAACGACCGTAGGACCACTCTTTCTAGCTTTGTTAATTAGTTTTTTCATTCTCTTTTGCTGTTGTCAAAAACAAAGAAAAAAGAAGAAATTGGTTTAGTAATTATATTTTTGTAGATTAAAAGATTGATTAATGGAGGGAATAATTATACTATAATAGGAAAATCATGAATTCATTTTATAGATTGATTTAATTATTAAATTAACTTGTTGGAGGATTGATAAAATGGTTTAATAACTTATGAAGTTAGTTGATTGTAATAAAAGATAAAGTAAATCTTAGCATAATCTTATGAGGTTAATTGATTGATTATCAAAAGGAAATATAGAAATTAAAAACATAACCTTTCACCTTTCTTCCCTTAAAAATCCAATCTTTTAATTATCCCATAAAAATCCAACCCTTTACCCCCTATATTCATCTAAAGATCCAATTGATTTATAACATGTTAAACAGCTTGAATTTTTTTTTTTTTTTCTAAATCTATTTCCTCCATCATTTAAAAAAAATAAAAAATCTTTTTCCTCCCACCATGGCCACCCCCTTCCACGGCTACTTACCACTATAGCCCCACCCACTACAACCTGTGATGTAACCAACTCCACCCATTGCCATCCCTAAACTCCTTGAACACCGCGAAACCTTCGCCACCACCTAAAACACCAACCACAACAAACCCTCATCACCGACCTACTAACAACCGTATAACAACAACACTCACAAACAATAATAATCAAATCAAATCACAACACCATCCACCATAAACCCTCAACACCAAACCTATGACCAGCACCTATCAGCTATGCACCACCGCCCCGCCTCACAACTAACAGCGCCGGATCGATCAACGTGCCCCTATTGTAGCTCCTGCATCTCCCTCACTCAACCATATACCTTGCATCTCCCTCACTCAACCCTGACAATCGCACTAACTCAATAAACCACCGCTGCACACCCGCCAGTATAATTCACCAAAGTAGAGAAGCCTGCAAAAAGCTACAATTCAGCAAAATTTCAAATTAATCGGATGAGACTGTTGGGGTTTTGAGTGGTTGTTAGGGTTTCAAGGGTTGGGTTGGGTTTCCGGGGAAGGAGAGGTGGGGATAGGGAGGGGATAGAGAGGGGAAAGGGGTGGGCTTTTCCGATCGAGATGGCGACGCAGGGGTGGTCATTTGGCCGTAAAAAGTGGGCTGGGGGCTTTGGTTTTTTTTAATTATTTTTGTTTTTTTATTATTAAAAAAATAATAAACCTATTAAAAGCCGACACGTGGCGTATAACTTATAAAAACCGATCACTAACAAGTAATGGATCTTTGATGATGATATGGGGCCGGGTAAAGGTTGGATTTTTATACGATAAACAAAAGGTTGGATTTTTAAGCGAAGAAAGGTGAAGGGTTAGATTTTTAATTTTCATTTTTCCTTATTAAAATTAATTGATTGATGATTAATGAATAATGAATATTTTTTTTTATTGAATCAATTAAAATATAGAATTAATTTCTTCACTTTTAATATAATTCTAAGGGGTATTTAATCTTTTTGGGTGGCACACTATAGCCTCCCCTTTGGCTTAATTATATAATAGAGATCTATGTGACTAGTTTTTTTTCAGCATTTTTTCAAATTATGCAATGTCTACTTGTCCCTCCATATTAAAATTCGCTGCTCTTTCGGTGACAACAACAAACATGGATATAAAATTCTAATAGCTTTTAAGAGGGTACCGACATTGAATTTATATCACTTAAGGTGCTAATAATTATTTCTTGCAAATATTTGCACAAATACAGTAATGAATAAGAAACTATGATTTGCTATGGTAAATCTATTTCTTTATGTTACAGTTTTTAAAAGTTTTGGAGATTGACTAATTTAAAATATTGAGATTTGTGGATATTCACTTAATTTTAATAATCATAAAAGGTGAAATTTCATTAAAGATCAAGATAAAATGACTTAGCAAATTCAAATATTTCATCTTTCATAGAACCTCTTTTTTTTCAAAAATATTGTTAATTTGATTTAAATTTATATATCAACACAAAGGTGCAATTTTTTTTAATTCCACTTAGAAAAATTTCCTTCTAGTCCTAATGAAAATAGTATTTAATAATACAAACTAGTTTAAAAACATAAACAATAAAGCGTAATAATTAGATAAATAGAATCGTAGAACCTTATAATTAAGAAAGCATATAATGATACAAAATACTAATATTTAGCAATTATTAAAAAATGGTAGCATAAACAGAAGATTACAATTATTTATTAGGTAGTAATTTTTTTAGGGAAGTTTACAACAACAAACTGGAGTTGCTCCTTTGGCTCTTGGCATACATATACCATGAAGATTAGGTTGTATCTTATTACACGCCTTAATACATTCTGTTTGTACACATGGTATAGGTAGAGTCGGTAAACACACAAATTTAGGATCTCTAATACCAGCTGTTTCGACTTCCAACACTAATCAAACAATCATAAAAAAAAATCAATGAAAAGTATTATATAATATGTACCAATAATAATATATAAAATTAAATAATTAATAATGATTTAAATTAATTAAAAGAGACTTATTATAAAAAAAATTAACCTACTCGAATCAAAGATTAAGAAAAGACGAGGAGCATAATAATCAATTATATAAACTTAATAAAAAAAATTATACGAAGGTAATTTGATGAATTGTAGGGATACCTGAGTTTAAAATTATTGCAATGAACTGTATAACAAATGGTTACAAATTTTTGTTGGAGGACCATGATGTTTTTCGTGATTCAATACTTTTTCTTTCTTGTTTAATATTGCTCTAATAGTCTTTTTCATCTACATTCCTCAATATTTATATTATTATAACAAAAGATAAGATAAGTGTAGGCGTCATTCAAAGTGCGCCTACGTTAGCATGTTGTGAATATGCTTGGCACTCATAGGAAAGGGGAATTGACATAATACGATTAGGGACAAGGAAAGTAGGAAGCTGCCAACAAGTTAGTAAGGAACTTGTATACCGTTCACGAATCATAAAAGGCAACCACAATAAAGGGACAACGATAGGAAACAACAATTGACCCGTGAGGTTACACACCATTCATAATCCATGAGATTACTAACTCCATATGGTTCGAAACCACGAAAGGAGGATCGGGTATGATGGTACGAAGTGAGTTATGGAGTCACATTCGCCCGTATTGGCCTCTACTCGATTCATATAGTGAAAAGTGATTCCTGCGATCTCAAAGGCATGCAAACAAAGATTTAATTTGCTCCAAACTATTATGATGCAAAATTGGTTGAATATTAATGCAACATATAATTCTAAAATATTTGTGATAACTTCGATTAAACAACAAGATTAAAAAGGAACCTAAACCGGTCCTCCAAATTATCTTATTAGGTGTGATTTACAATTACATATTCCCTTTAAACATGCAATATGGTGATCAATAAATATAATAAAATCAACATTAGTATTGGAAGCAATTCAACAATAATCCAACAATTAATATATGACAAACATAATAAAAATCGTTAGAAAAATAATAGAAATAAAAGGAACATGATTCCTTACTTTGATTTTGTTTGCTTGCAACTATAAAATAATAAACGCGTTAGTAACTTCAAGGAAATCAATAAAACAATAATTAAAAATAAACTAAATAAAGTTGATTTGGGGCCAAACCCTCAAGCAGTTCTACCTTTTACGCCTTGGTTTAAGGATAGAACCTCGGGTAAAGTACAGACTCCTTGGAGTGCATAGGGGAAGTATTGTGAAAGAATAAAGTAGGTTAATGTTTAGGTTAGAGCATAAAAGAGAGAATAGAGATTATTTGATGCCCTGAACTGCAGAAATGAGGGTCGTATTTATAGAGAAAATGAGTAGAAGGAACACACGAAACCCTAAAAAGATAAAACCCTAATTTTAGGGCACCGTAACACAGCAGTGCCTGCCGTGACACGGCAGTGGTTGCCGTTGTCGTGACGCGGTATATATTACCATGACGCGGGACACTTTTTGCCCTAAAACATGTTCAAATGGATAAAGCGCGTGCAGGATATACGCGGAGAAAATACGGAAAACTCCCGTGACATAGCACATGTACCGTGACACGGCAGAAAATGCCGCGACGCGGCAATTTCCACCATGACGCGGCACGTGGCGCTATGACACGGTGTACATTTTTTCCATATTTACGTCCAAATTCATTTTTAACCTAATTACGCTTAGCATTTTTAAGTGTCGTTTCACAATTTCAGGCTATTTATGTTTATTATTCATTAATCAGGCTCAATTAATAAATAATATGAAATGGATTAAAAAGGTTCTGGCCAAACTACAAATTGGACTATGCTTTGACTAAACATTAGGACTGATACGTTGACTATTTTGTGAACTGAGTTGATTGAACATTGACTTTAAGCACTCCCGAGATTAAATACCTAACCCGACCAATAATGGCGGTGAAAGTCGTTCATCATTGGGTTTGGTTTCGGGGAGACATTTTTGGGTGTCTACAAAAGCCCTTGTAGGAATTTATAGGTACTATAAAGCGTAAAATCATGAATCATATTCAATAAATCACCTAATCCCAAGATCGCATGCAAAACACACAAGACACATATTTATACCTTTGAAGCGTGAATTCCACGCAGCTATTCAATATGCAAATCAGGGAGAGAATAGAGCCCCAAGCGTTGCTCCTCCACTTAAACCACGAGCTTCGAACGAGTCGTCCACCAATACTAGATTGGTCGAGTGAAAGGAAAAACCACGATCACCACCTTTAATGGACAAAGTCGACCACCACGAACCACCACCACCACGAACCACCTAAAGAGGCGTCGGTAAGGAGAGAGTGTCGTGAGAGAGAATGATTTGAGGGGCTTGGTCTCGTGTTTTCTAATTAGGGTTTGATCAAACTGATCACTCAATTGCATGACTGAAAACCCTAGGCACTTAGTCTATTTATAATCATATTATAATTAGACTAAGTCACGAGGCCCATTAGCCTCTATACTACTCCATGTAGCCGGCCATACTAGGGGATGAGGCCCATCATGGGCCTCGTCCTCTCGTGCTCGATCTAGGCCCTCTGTGTGACCTTATAGGATTCGTCTAAGTGGACTTTGGCCTATTTTACTAGCCCAAAGATCGTTATTACCTCTTGCTATAATATAAGGACGACCCAAATGTACGAACTTAATTATCTCCAAAATTTAATCCATTTATATATTTAGTAATTGCACACGACGAAGACATAATTCCTTCATCTCCCACTTGTCTGAGATAAGTTTGCAATATTCAAATTCTTTAAGTCAATATGTGTCAATTTGATAATATGATTGCATCACATGTCGAGATCATATTAATCTACAAATCGTTTCTTGAAATCTGAGTTAGAATTACAAAACCAAATGAATACCGAGTAATACATTTGAACGCGGCCACGTATTTTCTAAATTCTCCCTCTTCAAGCGGCTATGACACATTTCCTAATTTAATAGGTAGGCTCATTCCAATCTTGTGGCAACAAGGCTCCCACTCAACTTTTTAAATAACCAGGAAACATCCTTTATAGTCTCCAGTTACGGGAAGACGTTTGAATGTACCATAGTCAAAACATCCATTGAATGAAATTAATGTTCCACTCATGTCAAAGAAATCCACTAATATATCTGGAAGCTCTATACTTGAACTTCAAATTAGGTCAATAGTTCGATCATGCATCATTCATGCATATCCAAGTGACTGACCGAGCATCACTATGCCCCTATAGCCCATGAAACTGCGCTATCCAATCAATCTTACATGCTAGTTCATTTATTGAAATCATTTATGTCCACTTTAACGATTTCGAACTAGGAACTTAAATAATATATGAATTTTGTTCACCTGTGGGGTTTTATTCACCAGGTCATCAACCTAATGAGCCCATCAATTCATAATTATTTTGGACATTTTATTTAATTTCCAAAACCATAATTAAATAAGAGAAATGAAATTTCTATTTTAAACATAATTCTGCAAATTGATGTATTTCTTATGCAATATGTTTTCTCAAAACATACACAACTTAAATTACATAACTTGCTTCAATCCAAGTCTTTAATATGACACTCATATCTTAGTCTATGGAAGGGATTTAGTGATTTCTCACTCACAATAAAACATTGCAGATCACGACATCCCGTTTGTCATTGATCTCAAAAATGAGGTGATATCCCATATCTATTTGTTTGGATTTGTGATGTGACCCTAGATCCTTTATTTTTGGCAAAGGTGTCCTTTTAGTCACAAGAAAATTTGATCCAAACTTCCTCCTTAACTATTTTTATTGTAGCAAAAACACATATTCTGACATTGAGTATGTGACAGCATTCTGCTTTGAACTCTTCAAGCTTACTGTCCTTTCTCCATACAGACACAAAATGCATCCAGATCACCATCTAAAGTCATCTTCCCTGTTTGGAAAACTTGCATCCGTATAACCTTTTGACATCTTGTTCACTTTTAACACCATAAACTAGAGAAATTCCTTTAGTCCTTCTCAACTACTCAAGGATTTGCTCTTGGTAACTTTTAGTATGCTTATCCTTAATTTTCTTGAAACCTGCTACACATGCACAAGTCATATGTAACATTTTCTTTGTACATATCATGGCACATATAATGGACCCTTTTGCAAAAGAATGAGGTACACTATCCATACAACTCAACTCTACTAGCTTTTGAAAGCACTGAGTTTTTGAGTGTAATACCATGAAACATGGGAAGATACCCTCTCTTAGAGTCTTGCTTCATGAACTTGTCAAGATCCTTATCAACATAAGTCTCTCGATGTTGTCCAATCATTCTTCAATATTCACTTCGTGGATCTTGATTCCCAATATGTACTCATCATCTCCTAAGTCTCTCATATAGAAACAACTCCTTAACCACTGCTTAACTTATTCCAGCATTAATATGTCATTTCATATGAACTACATGTCATCTACATAAAAGACTAAGAAGACCAATTTCTCCCACTAAACTTCTTGTCTCTAAAAGATTCCTTTTAATTCTTTGAGGAAATCAAACTGTTTGATTGCCTAATTGAAACGAATGTTCCAACTCCCTGATGCTTGCTTCAATCCATTAAATGAATTTTTGAAGTTTGCAAAACTTTCTAGGGTTTCTGGATTTCAAAATTCTTAGGTTGTATCATATACATATCCTCCATCAAGAACATTTCAAGAAGGTGGTTTTGATATCCAATGCTTAACTTCGTAATCGAAATCAGCAATTACTAGAAGAATCAAAATAGGCTTACCAACAGATAGGTTTGACGTTATTTGTAAGACTCTCATGGACTGACACATCTTTACATACATGGAGTCTATTTATGGATCTCATGGCCTTAAGCCACTTCCTGAGTTGGCATTTACCCAAAGCTTGCTTGTAGGCTGTGGGTTCTAACTATTTCAATAGGAAAATTTTAGAATCCACCTTTTCTTAGAATTTCAACAAACTGTTTGTCTTGCTCCCAAGTAACCTACATTAGGTACAAGAAACAATAGAATTATTCTCTTCAACTTTTGAAGTCTTTCATTCAAGTAGGACGATAGAAGCCTCGCTAGTTGAATTAGCTTGCTTCGACATATGATTTATCAAATTAGCTGATTTCATACGTCCTCGTCTCTGATGTAGTGTTATCCGCATCCATTTGATGCTCATCTTGAATCTCATCGAGATCCAATTTTACTCCCACTTGGCTTTGTAGGAAGAGATTTATTTCTATAAAGACATTATTGCGAGCAACAAACGCTTTGTTATCTACGTGATTGTAGGAATAATACCTCTTACTTGATTTGGGGTGCATTATGTCATCATTTCAAACATTTTACAATGATTCCATAACCCTTAATCTTGTTTTGAAAAGACAACTTTTGGAACATTTCCAAATAATAACTTTTATGACGTCTTCAAAATTGCTTTGGTTGAGCATTTGTTTAGTATAGTCGTAATTTTTGTTCTAATACGTATCCTCAAAATGATATTTGTAAATCATTAAAGCTAATCTAGGATCGAACCATGGAAAGCAAAGTTTGATTCCTTCTTTTAACATACATTTTAATTGTAATGTTTCTTGATTGTGAACTAATTAAAAAATTCCCTTAGATGATCATTGATTTTGAGTTAAATATTTATCACCACAATCATATTATGGTGTTAAATTTTTTATCTCAAATTGATTTCACATTTCATTTGGAATTTTGAACTTTTCAATGATTCCAAGCTTTACTTCATTAAGTAATTATCAATATAGTTACTTAAATTGTTAGTAAAAAGCAATGAAATAGTTAAATCTCTTTGCTAATGTAGACACCCAAATGTGTCTCCCCAAAACCGAACCCAGTAATGAATACCTTTCACGTCATTTGATTATCGAACGAGGTGAAAGTGTGAAAAGTTTAGTACTGTGGATGTTTTTATTAAAATATCTCTCTTTCTGTTTTTAAAAATATTTCTTTTTTTTACTCTATTTATGAAAATAGCCAGTCCAATTTAATTTGGTCCATGATAAGGGTCGAATAATAGTGTAGTTAGGTCGGGCTCAAAAAGAGCTTTCCAACGATATATTATAAGCCCAATTCCAATGAATAATGAGGAAGTTATGGCTTAAATTAAATTGGACCTTAAATGATTTTTATATGCGACCAAATGATCTAGATGAGGGCACATTAATTATTATTCCTAAGGTTATTAGGATTGATTTTAATCTTTTAGAATATTTAGAAGGTTCTTTTTAATTCTAATAGTATTAGGATTGATAATTATATTTTAAAGAGTTTTATTTGGAATAAAATAAGTGTTTTATGATAAACCTAATTTTAATTTGATAAACACGGAATTTGCTGCTTAATCATATTAAGAAGAGGATTCGGCGTACAAGCGCGTTTTATCTTTTAATTAGCGCCAAACAACAGAGTATGTCGCTTGGCGCTAACATCTGTCGCCTGGCGACAGATGCTAGTTTTGTTCCGAATAGGACTTGATTTGTTTCCGGACTATTTCTCTATAAATAGTGGTCGTATCTCCCCGTTTTCCATCATGAAGGATCAATAATAAAGAATCAACAATCATCTCTTTCTTTCTCTGTAAAGCTAGAAGCTTATTCCATCTCTATTCTTTTTCAAAACCTTCCCTTTTCCAATACAAAATTCGACATATACAAGTTATAGACACACCTAGCCAAGGTCGAAGTTGCCTTCTCCCTAGACATGAAAGGTTGATAATTTCTGAGGGTTTGGTCCCAAATCCTATTTCAATTATTTTATTTAATTGTTTGATTTAATATTTTCCTTGAAGTTACTAACGCGTGTATTTTTTTATTATAAAGAGATACGAGGAATCCCGGTAAGTGATTTACTTTGTTATTCTTTTGATATAGAAATCATGGTTTAATTGTTTTAATTCCTAGTATCATGTTAGGATGTTTTATTGATTTCTAATATCATGTATGATGCTTCCCATTCTTTCTTTATATCATGTTAGTATCATGTTAGGAATAAAGCTTTGGTTTTTATTGCTTATTGACATGCTAGGGTTTGTTATTAATCTTGTTAGTATCATCCCTAGGATCTTGCTATTATTATTAAGCTTTATTGAGATTGAGAATATTATTATGATGATGATGGTTGTGATTATTATGTTTCTTGATATATATATTGTTGTTATTGCTTGAGCACACCCTCTCTTGCAGGATTAAAGGGAATTTGTACTTGTAATCACGCTTAATAAGATAATTAATAATCTTGTTTAGGCTAATACGATTATAATTCAAGTGATCACCAATAATAAATTAGTTTGTGCATAAATATTCAATCAACATAGACTAAGCAGGTTTAGGGTTAATCTATTGATTGTATGTTAGTCAGAAAGCGCACATGAATACGAGAAGAATAAAGTAGAGGCCTATTTTAGGGCAAGCTCAATCTCTTTTAGGTTTGATTTATACCTTCATCCCCGAATATCCAGTCATGGTTCCAAACCTATTGGAGTTAGTGATCTCATGGATCGTTAAGGGGTGTAACCTTCACCCTGTGAACGGTTTACAATTTCCTAAAACTTGTTTGGGACTCTCTTTTACTCTAGTTTCCTTCCCTTTGGACACCACCATGCTTTAGTGTATGATCACAGTGGGGCTCAAGTGTGGGATTCTTAAAATATTCCCTACAATTTTTTGGCGACTCCACTGGGGAGGATTTCTATTTTAATTCCAAAAATTTTATGTTGGCAATAATTTAGAATGAGAGGATGAGACTCGATAAGTTCTAAGTATTTCATGTGCGTAATTTTGATTAACATTATTGGCATAAGCATTAAAAGGTTCGCATTGGAAAGACCATCCGTAATGCGTCAAAAACATAGGATTTTTACACGTAGGAAATTAAGGAAATATCTTTTACAACTAAAGTCAAAATAACGCTACGAAAAAAACTAGAAAATTCAAGAACAGAAAGCTGTCGAGGCATGTAGGAATTAGCGTTGAGAAAACAGCATCATCGCCGAGCGATGACTCTGTCACCCTGCGACAGTACTTGTCGTCTGGCGACAGCGGCATCGTCTGGCGACAGACACTATTTTCTCGCACTGAATTCTTCCAATATCGAGCTAGAAATCTACCTTCTTGTTTCGACTAGCTACTAATATTGTTTGCTCGGTTTTACTTCCTGATTGAGTTTATCCCTTTTTTCAGAAACTCATATGTGTGCTACATATGGCCATAACCCTCTGGGAATTCACGCTCCATCTACCCAACCGAACGCTCCCGGCAACGAAGGGTACATCCGAGTTTGTTGAATTCACCAAACCATGGAAGCGAGTTTAACTCGCGGGGTCCCATCCACTCGCGCCAACCCTTCCAAGGTAAGACTTTCGCGCGATGCATCCGGACTCATAACCATGGACCCTTTTTGATTAACCCATATCCTAAACTTTAGAGAACTAGAGCCATGGTTAGGTTGCAAACTCATTGCATCATAATGTGACTATTTGACTAATTGTGCATTATTTGCTTGTGCATAACCTATATGTGTTTCCCCTAACTGTTTGTTTGACTTGTGAATAAGTTTAAATAAACTAATTAATGACTAAAGAACTTTGCTTAATTAATTAATCAATATAAATGATTAAAGTCTGAATAAATTGATCAAACTTGACTTAGTACAACTTTAGGCTCATCCTTTTGAAGTAAAATATTGGAAATAGTCCCAGACCAATGTCCCAGCAGTGGCACAGAGGTTTGGACTGTAATGCCACGCGCTAGTGATTAGCGCCAGGGGACTATGTTGTCGTCTGGCGCTGATCCTTAGCGTTTGGCGACAGTCCGGGTTTTTGCTTAAGTCCTCACGACGAGTCTAATTAGCCAGTTGCTTAATCGGTTTATTAGTGACAGTAGTCATGTCTAGTCCTTAGTTGAGTCTAGTCACATGGTCTAGTCACATGGTCATGACACGAGTCAAACATGTCACCTACACTCACTAGTCTTAGCACACACTTTGTGTATATGTCATCATGACCATGTCTTAGGTTCATGCATGAGTCGTTCTTTCCGTCATTTGAATTGGGGGTCCAATTTATTCCTAAATTCTTCCATAACTCTCCATCCATGTCATTTTTCACTCTCTACATGCTTTCTCCATATCACAACCTTCATTTTTCTTACCTCCTTCCATCTACTGCATGTTGAATAGAGTTTGAGTCAAATAAGTAACTAAAAAGTATCCATAACTTCCCTTTTCACAGTACTTGGCCAAGGAGAGAAGGGCGATTAATCAAGGACAACACCTTCGTTCAAGTACTACTTTTTGATAAACCAATTAGTCGGAAAAGAAAAGCTAATAAGATAATGGCGTCTCAAGAAGAAGTTAACGAACTTAGGAAAGACGTGGCCAACTTAACCAAATTGATGAAGGCTTTGGCCCTTCAAATCAATGACCCTATGAAGCAACAACAAACGGAACTCATCCAAGAAAGCCTAAGAAAACCCTCCAATGACTATAGATTCCAGGGCATTAGCTCACAAAGGGTCTCAGTGAATAAGAAGTTTCTTCCGCAGAAGTTCAATGCCAATGACATCCCTAAGTTCAAGCCAACAGATAATCCTTATTTTCACTTAAGGGCTTTTGAAACCATAATGAATATTAAGGGGATTGATAGGATGGTTTTTCATTCTTTGTTCTCACTATCTGTTGAAACCATTTGTCAACATTGGTTCTTTTCTCTTGATAAAGAGAAGACCTCTTCTTGGGATTCCATAGTAAACGCTTTCATAGATAGATACAAGTGCAACATCCTAGTCGACACGGACCATAGACAACTTGAGATGTTAAAACAAAAATAAAATGAAGGGTTCACCTCTTTCCTCAACAAGTGGAAGGAAACTTCCGCTAATATGGTTGAATTTCCTACTAAAAAGGAGTCCGTAAGAATGTTCATCAAGAACCTTCAAGACAAGTATTTGAAACATTTGAAATATAACATAATTTGAATACTTTCAAGGCCTTCTATGACATAGGTATTGAAATCGAAGATGACCTTGCAAAACAAAAAGCTACTAACAATAGCAACAACAGTGGCTGGAAAGGAAAGAAGAACGATAATCCTTCTTCTTCCGAAAATGCCCACTCCAGCAACAATGTTAGTACCTTTGATCTAAATGAAGTCTTAGCCATGGATAGTCAGAGACTTAAGAAACAGCTAAGGAAAGAGTTCACCCCCATTGGGATGAACTACGATACCGCTTTCGATCGACTCCATGCCAAAGGACTCATCGCTCCTATTGGACCCCTTTAAGATCCAGCACCCGAAAATAGGTCGCCTAATTGGAATGCTGATTCTCATTGCAAGTACCATCAAGGTAGGGTACATACTACTGAGAGTTGTTGGAAGCTAAAAGAGGCCATCCAACATTTAATCGATAATAACAAGCTTCCCATACCTCCAGCTGGCAAGAAGAACGAGTGATAATAAGGCACAAGACAAGAGACTAGCTTTAACGACAAGATTCTGTGACCTCTTTTTTCCATTTCTATTATTCATCCTTTCCCCAATAAGTCTAGCATAGACACCTTTTATTTTCCTTAGATCTTATTTTGTAGGTTTTTCCTTTTTACCTTTTAATAAAATGAGCATTTCTTTTCTTGCATATGATTATCGCATTGCATTGCATTAAAAAAAATTAAAAAATAAAAAAATAAAAATCCATGTCGAACTAAGGACAAGGTATACTTATGATTAGAGGCACCCCTTCTAGCCATATCATATTACCTTTCACCCTTCAAATATACAATCCTTTCTTGACAAACCACTTTGAGCCTCGTCTAACGATAGACCTTTATTTTTTCAACCCACATCTATCTATCCTTGGGATGGGATGGTGTGAAATTTATGCAATTTTAAAAATACAAAAGCTTGAGTAATTTCAAAAAATTAAAATAAGCAATAATAATAAAATTGTGAAAAAGGGCAAGTGTTCCAATCTCTTTTATATGAATATATCTTTGATAAGAACACGTCTTAGATTGCGTCTCTTATCGAGTGCTAGGTACCGTGCCTGAGAAACATGAATGCCAAGTGAGTGATAGACCGCATGATCGGGATTACCTAAACTTATCAAAAATGCAAAAGCAAAAAAAAAAGAGAGCAAAAAAAATAAACAAGAGAAAGAGAGTTAAAAAGTGAGGAAACCTCAACCATAAAATATAAAGATTTCAAAAGCAAGGTTGCACATCTTGGGGGCTTATCTAAGGTCTTAAGCCTTTATCCCCTTCTTCTTCTAACCTTTAGCCTAACCACGTTACAACCCTTAAAATACCTCTTCGAGGTATACACACACTTGTGCGAGGTTCGGCTAGAGCTACGTTCGGCCTGATTACTAACGGATACGTAGGCAACCTCACATCGAGGTGCGGCCGTAATAAAAATGCATTCATTTCATATACACATTCATGCATGATCATATCAAGGGATCTCTAATGCTCATCCCTATCCATTCAGAGCTAGACTTGGGGGCTTGATCCCTACATTATTAGCTTACCTAGCCTAAGAGTCACCATTATTTGACTCTTTTCAAAATATATATTTTTCATACTTAGCCTTTGCAGCCTAGCTTTAGTGTCACTTTCACACACATCACAGATACATAGACAAATAATCCTACCTTTAGGAACCCTTTTGTCATGAAACTATAACACAACGTTTGAAGCATGCCTTGTTATATCGCTGTAATCATCATCGTATCACAAAGTATGAAGTGCTTAGCCTCCGTGTCTAAATACTTTTATCATCGAGTCATTAATCGAGATAGCCTAGGATGTTATAATCCTTGCACTATGAAAAACAACATCAATCCATACATTTGACTAAACTCATTCAATATGCACCACTCAAACAGTCACTTTGATTCTTTTTCGCGTCTTTCTTTTTCGGGAGAAAGTCAGTACCCTCCACAAAAATGACAGAAAATTTTTGCTTTTCTACATTTTTGAGGTACACAATCACAATACAATGCACACACGAGTCATGTACGTTGAGTCATGTCACCTCGAATAAAGTCTAACACATGTGTCAAAACACATTAAGTCACACAAGGGTCACACACGTGTCAATCACATTGAGTCAACCTCAAGTCAAAGCAATCATAATGTCAACCACAGCAAACCTTAGGTCAACCCTAAGAAAAACATAAGCAAAGTCATGCAGTCCAAAACATATATGCAGGTGATCTTTACAAAGATCTAAGACAGAAAACGCAAATTTTCAAAGACATGCAAAGCTATCACTTCCAAGGCGAGGAGATGAGGAAATTTGAACAAGATGGTTCAAGGCGTAGTGGTCTTTGACGACATTCCCTAGAATGCGAAAGTTATCACCCTATTTAAGAAGATAACTCAAGGCGAAGAAATCTTGGACGGTGCTCCCCAAGATGTGGAGGATGTCAAAAAAAAAAAAAACCATTTTGATTCAACAAAAATTGATCATCTCCTAAGTCACGGACGGCTCGCACAGCAAGTTTCTCAAGACGAAGAGACCCATAATTTTCGAACAAGTTTTCCCAAGACGAAGAAAAATTGTCGATTGATGCACACTTCCCGAGGCGTAGAAGTTGGCGATCGCATCCCAAGGCGTGGATACTTAGCGGAATATCACTCAAGAGCTACTTAAGGTGTAGGAGCTCACGATAGGATTCTCAAGGCGTGGAAACTGTTACACTATTAGGCTTCCCCAGGCGAGGAAAATCATCATTCGGAAGACTGCTCAAGACGAAGGAGTCTACGACATGGCGAGGAAATTTGTCATTGTTCATTTGTGAGTTGCTCGAGGCGCAGAAGCTCATGATAAAAATCCCCTAAGCGTGGAAGACCGTTATTCAATGAATCGCTCAAGACATGGTGGTTTGCTGTAGAATTCCCAAGGCGTGGAAGATTGTCATTTAATGGATCGCTTGAGGCGTGGTGGTTCACGATAAAATTCCCAAGACGAGGAAGGACATCACAACCTTGAAGATGGCTACAAGCAGTCACCTTCGACGATGTTCCCAAGGTACTGTGAAGGATTGTCACATGCAGTGGAAGATGGTTACAAGCAACGGTCTTCGACGATGGCGTTCATGAGGCACTGTGGAGGTCGTCACAACAAAAATGCAACACAAATCGGTTACTCTAGAGACGTGTGCTCGACGGTGCAAGATACACGTTTCTTAACTCTTTTATCTGTTTAACTAACACTAGTTTGGAGGTATCAGCGTTACAAGAATGATTTAGGATCGCAGAACGTTCTGAATCATTCTCCGTCCTTATCGCTACTTTGACTTTCGTTTTCAAAACTTACGTTTCTCCAAACTCAGTTAAAGTGGGGGCTTCTATAGACACCCAAATGTGTCTCCCCAAAACCGAACCCAGCGATGAATACCTTTCACGTCATTTGATTATCGAACAAGGTGAAAGTGTAAAAAGTTTAGTAATGTGGATGTTTTTATTAAAATATCTCTCTTTCTATTTTTGAAAATATTTATTTTTTTACTCTATTTATGAAAATAGCCACTCTAATTTAGTTTGGTCCATGATGAGGGTCGAATAATAGTGTGGTTGGGTCGGGCTCAAAAAGAGCTTTCCAACGATATATTATAAGCCCAATTCCGATGAATAATGAGGAAGTTATAACTTAAATTAACTTGGGCCCGAAATGATTTTTATTTGCGGCTCAACGATCTAGATGAAGGCCTATGAATTATTATTCCTAAGGTTATTAGGATTGATTTTAATCTTCTAGAATATTTAGAAGGTTCTTTTTTAATTCTAATAGTATTAGGATTGATAATTATATTTTAAAGAGTTTTATTTGGAATAAAATAAGTGTTTTATGATAAACCTGATTTTAATTTGATAAACACGGAATTTGCTGCTTAATCATATTAAGAAGAGGATTCCGCGTACAAGCGCGTTTTATCTTTTAATTAGCGTTAAATGACAGAGTCTGTCGCCAAGCGCTAACATCTATCACCTAGCGCTAATCTTGTCGCCTGGCGCTGATGTCTGTCACCTGGCGACAGATGCCAGTTTTATTCCAAATAGCACTTGATTTGTTTCCGGACTATTTTTCTATAAATAGGGGTCGTATCTCCCCGTTTTCCATCATGAAGGATCAAGAATCAAGATTCAACAATCATCTCTTTCTTTCTCTTTGAAGCTAGAAGCTTATTCTCTCTCTATTCTTTTTCAAAACCTTCCCTTTTCAAATACAATATTCCACATACACAAGTTCTAGACACACCTATCCAAGTTCGAAGTTGCCTTCGCCCTAGACGTGAAAGGTTGATAATTTCTGAGGGTTTGGTCCCAAATCCTATTTCAATTATTTAATTTAATTGTTTGATTTAATATTTTCCTTGAAGTTACTAACGCGTGTATTTTGTTATTAGAAAGAGATACGAGGCATCCCAATAAGTGATTTACTTTGTTATTCTTTTGATATTGAAATCATGCTTTAATTGTTTTAATTCCTAGTATCATGTTAGGATGTTTTATTGATTTCTAATATCATGTATGATGCTTCCCATTCTTTCTTTATATCATGTTAGTATCATGTTAGGAATAAAGCTTTGGTTTTATTACTTATTGACATGCTAGGGTTTGTTATTAATCTTTTTAGTATCATCCCTAGGACCTTGCTATTATTATTAAGCTTTATTGAGATTGAGAATATTATTATGATGATGATGGTTGTGATTATTATGTTGCTTGGTATATATATTGTTGTTATTGCTTGAGCACGCCCTCTCTTGCAGGATTAAAGGGAATTTGTACTTGTAATCACGCTTAATAAGATAATTAATAATCTTGTTTAGGCTAATACGATTATAATTCAAGTGATCACCAATAATAGATTAGTTTGTGCATAAATATTCAATCAACATAGACTAAGCAGGTTTAGGGTTAATCTATTGATTGTATGTTAGTCAGAAAGCGCACATGAATACGAGAAGAATAAAGTAGAGGCCTCTTTTTAGGGCAAGCTCAATCTCTTTTAGGTTGGATTTGTACCTTCATCCCCGAATATCCAGTCATGGTTCCAGACATATTGGAGTTAGCGATCTCATGGATCGTTAAGGGGTGTAACCTTCACCCTGTGAACGGTTTACAAGTTCCTAAAACTTGTTGGCGACTCTTTTACTCTAGATTCCTTCCCTTTGGACGCCACCATGCTTAAGTGTATGATCACAGTGGGGCTCAAGTGTGGGATGCTTGAAATATTCCCTACAGCTAATTCTTGAACTTAATGGTCCACACACATCATATGTATGAGTTCCAAATGGTCAATAGCTTTTCACCCTTTCGATTAAAAGGCGACTTGGTCATTTCACCTTATCAAGCATGACTTTTAATTCTCAAGTGATTCATAATCAAATTAGAATAAGAGTTCATCCAATTGTTACTTTGGATGTTCAAATTGGTTATGTGACCTAACCTTACTTTGTTGTATGTAAGTTTTTCTTTTAATCATCTAAATTTCTTTTGTGATCTACTTTTATCAATGTCATAAACAAAATTAACTCGTATCTAGCAAAATGAAAATAATTTATTACCTTGGTCATGGATCAACACTTGTTCATGCCGAGTAAAACCAAATCAGTATTCAACAAGAAAACCAAAATATTGTCTCATCAAAACTAGAAATCGTCTAAAATCATCATAAAAATTTAGAAATTAAAACTATGAAGCTATCTTTGGTCCTTCGAACACTTCTAATGCACCTTCAAGCTTCATCTCCATGCTAGCTTCACTTGTTTGCAGTTCCTGTGCAACATTGATAATGTTAGGCACTGCAACTTGGTATCACATACCTAAGTGAAAGTTAAATTGTTTATAACAAGAGTGTTAGATAACTCTTACCTATCACTTCATCCTAGTGAGGACATCCTTGTTCAAGCTCTGGCTTATTCTCCTTTCAGGTAATTCTCTGCATGATTCTTGAGTAAATTAACTAGCTTGACCGCAGAATCCTCATCATCTTGAGAAAGTTTCTCCAGGTCAAAACCATCATGTAGAGAATGCAGAATTATATCATGAACCTGATGATCTTTGTATGGTCTCCCTAACATACTCATGCGGTTAAACAGTTGAACTATCATATCCACGTGAATCTGTACTGACTGGCCTGGCATGAGTTTTCTCGAAATTATCTCGCCATTGATCTTGTAGGTTTCAAACCTAATATTTCCAGTCCAGGAGTCGTCGTTCTTGGGAACCATATTAATGATTTCCTCGACGTTTCCATCAAATTCTCCATCAACATGGGAATTCAGTATTCCATTGCAAAGATCACATAAGCACTTGAATAAGAGATAAGGTTCATAATCCATGAATCTTCTAGCCCAATCCTCTGGAATAGAAGACAACATTACATATGCGAATCTCTTAGAATCTGAAACATTTCTCAAATGCTTTTCAGGAGTCATGCCTAGACTAAATCTGCCCTCGATTGGTAAGTCTAAACGAAATTCGAGATTTTCGTTCCTTAGAACACTTCTAAGTTTGCTTTCCCAATCGTTGAAGTTGAGAAAGTTAAGCCTTGTTTTCATTGTTGGTGGTATAGCATTATTGTCATCATTATTACGGCTACCCATCTATGTCAAAATAAGGCAAATTTTAATAATTATGTTTAATTTAAAATTTAAAGTACCATAAACGAATTAATTAAGTAACTTTAAAAGCACTTTATTCAATAATTAAATGATCCTAATTGAATTTCAAGTGATTCCAAGACCCTTTATTCGTGCAATAATTGACCGGACTTTGGCCTTACCATCAACCATTACATTTTCAAGGTGAGTAAACTCTTTACTAATTACAACTCTTGTAACTCTTGGTTGAATAATTAATCATCACATGTTTAATTATTACCCTTTGCTTCAAGGTTCTAAACTCTTTAAGTAACCTTGTTAAGCATAACCAATTAAAATTGTAAAACTTGATTTACCCCAAGTTTCCCAAGATATAAAATGACACCCAGCTTTGGCATGACCTATCATAAATATAAAAGGTTTATTGGGTTTTTAATTGGAAAAGCAACCTCAATATTACTAGGACCTAGATTTATTATGTTGTGATTATTTAGTGAACTCTAGCGCATCATCAATCAACATAAATAAAATCTAACATGCATAATCTACTAATGCAATAAAACATGACATAGTATGGCCCCTTAGTCCTAAGAAAACTAGAAATGAAAAGCTCCCACTTGAATCATCATGGATCTCCATCCACCTTGCTCCTTTGGGCCTTCACTTCATGGGCTTCTATGGACTAACACTATTTAAATAACTAATCTATTTACTTTAAACAAAAGTTACACAAATACTTAACGGCACGCAGACCGTATTTAGACTACAAAAATACATCACTATGCGTAGATCGTATTAAGAATCTATGGGCCATACTAGTCTATTTATAACAACATAATATCACATACTATAAAAGTGCCATATAATAAATCACTCAACATGTTTGTCTAAACTACAACATCGAATGTTCATAATTAAGGCAACGCATTTTCTAAAATATCTCATATTTTAAATCATAATTAGATAATATCGTATATTATTCATGACCAATTATAAAATATCATAGATTTAAATTTAGGCATGAGATAGAATCAAATCTTATTTTAATATGGAAAGATAAATCATATTTAATCTTCCATGATTATCCTAAAAAACTTAGGAGATTCTATCCTAAAGCCAATCAAATAATTTTAGAATCAATTATATTCTAATCTAATTATGGGATAATCACATTATTTAAATCAATTATTATCCTTTTGGAATGCTCAGAATATCCTAATCAATCTTATCAAAAATTAACCTCTTAATTATGGATAATTACCAATTTAACAACTCTAAATATGGATAATATCAAATTTAACAACTTTTGTAAGATTTGATTTTATCCTAAACAAAAGATTTTTATCCAAAATAAAAGATTATATTTCAAAAATATTTTATTTTATCCCAAAATAAATCATATTTATCTTGAAATATTTTTAAAACAAAATAATAATTTTTTTTTCTTTTGAAAAACAGTCGCCAACCTCGCCAGCCACCGTGGTTGGCGAGCCGAAGCTAGCCACGGTGGCTGGCTGCCGACAGCAGCCACTGCCGCAAAGGACAGCAACGAGCAATAGCAGTGGCAGCCACGACAGCATCGTGCAACGCTTGCACAGCTATTGCCCAGCCACCTCGGACTGCCACCCTCCCTTCCCCTCCCTCTTGGACTGCCAGCAGGTCGGCAGCTATCGTAACTGCGCCACCCAGCCGCGGCTACCGGCCATTAAATTTTTTTTTTTGGGTTTTTAATTTAATCAAAATAACTTGTATTGAAACTAAATTAAATCAGTCCAAAATTTTTTTGAAATTAAATCCCATACAACTTTAAAATTAGGGTTTATCATAAAATTAATCCCAATTTAATTCTAACACTTAAAATTAAATCGATGATCATACACAAAACATTTTTATGCACAAATCAATCCGATTAAAATTATGAAACATAAAACAAATCGAATTAAATCAAAATCAAGCACAAAAATCATATTTTAGGGCTAGGATTTTCGAAAAATTCGAAATTAGGGTTAGGGTGTTCGAATTTTTTTAATGTTCTGGGGCTTAAATTCGGTCCTCTTCATGGCTATTTAAGCATAATTAAATCATATTCAATCAATTCCAAAAGTTTAATGACATTAAAAATAATAATTGAACCATAATTAAATTAATTTCTCCCTCTTAATTGATTATAAAATTAACATGGACTTCAAATAATCGTATTATTATAATCTAGCGTATTCATGAACGAGGCTAACTGATACCACTGTAAGAATTTATAGGTACTATAAAGCGGAAAATCATGAATCATATTCAATCAAGCACCTAATCCCAAGATCACATGCATAACACACAAGACACATAATTATACCTTTGAAGTGTGAATTCCACGTAGCTATTCGACAGGCAAATCAGGGAGAGAATAGAGCTTCAAGCGTTGCTCCTTTACTTAGTCCACGAGTTTCGAACGAGTCGTCCACCAATACTAGATTGGTCGAGTGAAAGGGAAAACCGCGATCACTACCTTTAATGGACAAAGTCGAACACCACGAACCACCTTGAGAGGCGCCGGGAAGGAGAGAGTGTCGTGAGAGAGAGAGATTTGAGGGGCTTGGTCTCGTGTTTGCTAATTAGGGTTTGATCAAACTGAGCACTCAATTGCATGACTGAAAACCCTAGGCACTTAGTCTATTTATAATCATATTATAATTAGACTAAGTCACGAGACCCAATAGCCTCCATACTACTCCATGTAGCCGGCCATACTAGGGGATGAGGCCCATCATGGGCCTCGTCCTCTCGTGCTCGATCTAGGCCCTTTGTGTGATCTTATAGGATCCGTCCAAGTGGGCTTTGGCCTATTTTACTAGCCCAAAGATCGTTAGTACCTCTAGTTATGATTTAACGACGACCCAAATGTACGAACTTAATTATCTCCATTTATATATCTAGTAATTGCACACGACGAAGACATAATTCCTTCATCCCGCACTTTAATTGAGTTTGTAGAAACGTCAGTTTCGAAGACGATAGTCGGAGTAGTCGATACGGACGGAGAATGATAGTTTTACAGATACTTGCAGAAAAATGTTAGTTCCACAGATAAAAGAGTAAAGGGATAGAATGCTTATCTGTCACCATTGTATCGGTGGCAAATATGTTCTATAATATCTAACACCAGTGTATCGGTGGCAAATATGTTCGATAATATCTCACACCAGTGTATCGGTGACAAATGAATTTGGTAGCTTCCTATGCTTGAAGAAATCCACCGGACGATGTTTGTTGTGATACTTTCCATGCTTGAGGAAAGTCGATAGATGATGTAATCGATGTCTTCTTCGCCTTGTCTAATGATGAGATTGCAAGTCTCTGTGTATCGAGAACCTTGAGCCATGAATTATCTTCGCTTGGGAGATGAGGACTAAAAAAAATGGTGATGGTTCGATTGTCCCCGAACGTGGGCTGTAGTTGGTTCGATTGTCCCCGAATGTGGGCTGTAGTTGGTTTGATTGTCCTCGAACATGGTTTGATTCTCCCCGAACGTGGGTTGTAGATGGTTCGCTTGTCCCCGAACATGGGCTGTAGATAGTTTGCTTATCCCCGAACGTGGGCTGTAAATGGTTCGCTTTTCCCCGAACGTGGTCTGTAGATGGTTCGCTTGTCCCCGAACGTGGGCTGTAAATGATTAGACCTTCAAGTCGACTATCCGACCGTATTAGGTGTTTGAAATATGACTTTGATGCTTGGTGGGGGTAAAATGGTAATTTTGGTACCATTTAAATATCAGTTAGAATTTCCCGCGAGTTTTTCGGTGGAAAAATAACTATCACGATGTTGCGGAAAATAATTCAAACTGGTCAAAGATGTCTAGAATATTCCAGGAATATTCGCTGAAAGTATGCATGTCACGCGCATGCACCGTGCCACGTCACTAGGCATCGTGACACGGCAATTTCTACCCTCACGCGTCATTATTTTGCGTGACACGGCGTTTCTTTCTAGCTGTTGAATTAGACAAAAGTTGCCAGGAATATTCGCTGACATATTCCAAGAGGTGTGCAGACCACGCGCACACACCTTGCCACGTGGAATATTGCCGTGACACGGCCCGACGTTTCTTTTCATGACACAGGGTTTCTTTTTTTTGTTGCAGTAGTCACATGCGCTCAAATTTCGCGTCATTTGACCTGCCACTTTGCCGCGTCATGTCACGTGAGGTATTACTGTGACACAGGACATTACGCCGTGTCACGGCGTTTTGTTTTTCCTTTTAATTCAAAATTTCACGTCGTCTTCCTCATTTTAGTTTCATTTTCTTGTTATTCGAGCTCGAGTTCTCTGCTGCCGTGATTCTTGGAGCCTATCTCACTCGTTTCTTCACCAATTTCGCTCAAATTTGTTGCAAACTTCCCCATTTTCGAATATCTTCAAGAATCTATGTATGTTTCCTCCCCTTTTATCTTGAATTTGGCTTTAAATGAGCAATTTCGTATGAGAAACCTTGAAAAATCAAATTGGGGGTTTTTGATTTTAAGCTTTTATGTTGAAATTCTTGTCATGAATTAACTTGTATACGAATGTATGTTGGTTTGTGAGCAATTTGAGACCAAGTTTGCATGATTTGGTGAAGAAATAAGCAAATCACCATTTTTGGTACTGCTTTGTGCGGGAATGGTGTTCTTGTTGTTACTTGTTGTTTCTTACACTTGAAATGATGATATAATTGTTGTAGATCTTGTAAAACATGCTATGATGTGCCGATCTATTGTTTTTGTGCAATTTCGAACATGCTCTGTTTTTTTGTGCATGTACTACATTGTCATGGAGAACATAGTATCATGCGATTAGGAGAACTGTAGTATTAATTTGTCATGGAGAAACTAAATACTAGAAATGATTCTATTATTTCGCTAATTTTTATCCATGAGGTAAAAATTTAGCGTATAACAGAAAATGCAACTTGAAGAAGCTATTAAGCTCTTTTGAATAAGTATCTAAATAACTTAGGAAATGATGCTAAGTATTTAGATTTTTATCTTTTTGTTTGAACATAATAGCATGCTTAGACAACGAGATCGAGATATTTCTACTCGTGGCCGGCGTTAGAATTTCAAAGAGGATACTCCCTGGATTCCTGAGGATATAGATGATGCCTTGGAGACCGAGCCTCGCCCGTCTACGAGCATGGGTAGGTGGACTCCACCTTCATGGACACCAGACAAGTTAGTTTTTTTGTCGAGAGAACCATATTTCTCACCGTCTACTTGCCGAATTAGTCGATGGCGTACGTCGTCATCATGGTTCAAGAGCTGGAGACTTGATTCCCCGGCTATACGGGGTCATCACAGGGGATCCAATCACCAACTCCTTGTGGGAGTCTGCTGGTTTAGGAGATTTTTATTCAGCAGTTATGGGATTTCGCAGCCCCCTAGGCTGTAGTTCGATAGTCGTCCGAGCGTTGTTGGAGTATTTTTGGGATACTACCAACACTTTCCACTTCGCTTAGGGGGAGATGACGGTGACCCCTCTTGATTTCAGCATGATCAGCGGCTTGCGTTTCACCGATCGGCCTATTCAGCAGATTCCTGACCTCACTTGGGGGGCGAGTGAGGCAGTAGACTTGTTAGGTCCTGTCGTTCACCATATCAGGATTCGACTTGTGCCTTAGGATGGTCCTCGGAGTGGGCGATCAGAGTCGGCTTTTTTTCTCGCTCGTGGTTTTGATATTGCTGAGACCATGCCTGAGCAGTGAGTACGGATCTTTATCTTAATCCTTATTTCCGGAACTCTTTCTCATGATAGAAGTTCTCGCGCACTTGTTTGTTACTTACCGTCTCTGCCAGGATCGCTGAGATAGGATCCTTTAGTTGGGCTACTGTAGGGTATGCTGATTTGCCCTCATCGCTGCATCATGGCTGCAGACAGCTTAACGATCAGTACCCTGTCGATGTCTATGGTCTTTAGAGAGTCGTAGAGGTGACGATCCTTTTTCTTCGTGTTTTGCATTCATCGGTTTGGCTCATGTACTTAAAGATTATTCCTGTTGCAGTTGTGGTTCTATGAGTAATTTCAAGGATTAGCCCCTCGACGGCGTCGCGGAGCAGTCCCCGACTTTCTTATCGGTGCTAGCTGGCGTGAGCAGGGTGAGTCACGAGTGGAGTCAATACCGAGTCAGCGAGGGCTTCTGCGTCAGGGTACCTCTACTGTTAGCGTAAGGATCGACTTCACAGTGTATTTCTTTCACTTTGATATTATTTTTTGGCATTCACTGCATCCTTTAATGGTTTTCAGGTCCTAGTTGAGATCGGCCTTGGGCTGGCTTGATTGAACTTCCCGAGGCTTTAGAGCGCTTGGTGTGTCGTACCGTCTTCTTTGGTACATCACTTCTTATTTGGTACCTCAGAGAGCATGTAGTCTTCTTTGGTACATCACGTCTTATTTGGTCACGTCTTATTTTGTGGTGTCATTGCCTCCTCCTGAGTCGATGTTGCACTCCCGCTTGTTGGAGCTTGTGCGCATGGACGGCGATTATTCTCAAGACTTACTTCCTTAGTTGGCTCCTCCACCCCGTCTTCCCGAGGTTTTGATTCTTTGAGAATTTTTTATGGTAGTCCCTATTTAAACCATCGAATAACCTGATTATTCGATCATGTTGTAGGAGACTGCTCATCATAGGGGGAAGGTCGAGATCCCGCCTCAGTCTGTCCGTTACCCGGGGTCGATTGGTATAGTCGAGGAGCATATTGCTAATGCACCAGAGGGTTTTAGACAGGCGCAGGAGTCCCTGCCTGATAAGTTCGAACCAGTAAGCTTTCTAACACAGCTTTCAATCTTCTTAATATTGCCTGTTACTGATTTTTTTTGCTTTCGGGTCACGCACTCGGATATGATGGGCATAATGAAGCTAGTTAATGCTCTAACTCATTGCGATATCAAGCTACAATGTGGTACGAGTTGTCAACGTGGTTCAGACGATGTTCACGAGGTATATTCACCTGTTTTCCCATGTTTTCCTTTTGTTTTATCTTACACCACTGATACTTTTTTCATTTTGTGTCCTTCAGGAGCGATGGAGGTAACGAAGGTCTCGCTCGCGCTCGAGGAATAGAGGCTCGGACGAGGGGGAGCCTAGTCGCCGCAGACGATCCCCTGAGGTTCGTCGGCATTCTCAGACCCAGTGGCAGTAGCCTTAGTCTTCTCAGTCGTTTCAAGAGTTTTAGACTCAGTGGCAGCGTCCTAAGTCTTCTCAGCCGTTCCAGCAGCCTCAGTCTTCTCAGCCATTCCAGCACTTTCAGACCCAGTGGCAACGTCCTCCATCTTCCCACCCATTCCAGCCTTCACAACCTGAGTTTAGGTCGATCATTACTCTTGTGGATCAGGGCTTATTTTCAGTTCCATTGTCTGGGATGATGCCTCCACCGACGATGCCTACATCTTGGAGTCAGCCTACGCAGTTTACCAGCTGGACATAACCTGCCTTGAGTATGTCTTCTGCTGGAGTTGTGGGGACTAGTGGGGACACTACTCCTCGTACTCGAATGATGGAGGGCCTTTTTGGTCCGCTATTCCCTTACTCGCAGTCTCATGATGACAGTGATCCTAGTTCTTCTGGATCTGGAAATTTTTACCGAGGTTTTTATTATGTACATTGACACTACTTATGTACCATGACTCATACTTGTACATTTGATCCACACTCTCTGTTTTTAGCACTTTATTTATTCGATTAATGTGTATGTTAGTGTGTGCTTGTGACTATTTGTGTGTGATTGTATATTTACTAATGACGCGAGCGAAAAAAAACCGTTATTTTTTTGTAAGTTGAGGGTACCGACCTTCTCCCAAAAGAAAAAGGATGAAAAAGGGAATGGAAAAAAAAAGTTTTACAACTTCCCTAAAAATAAAAAGAAATAAGAGAAATGGGAAAAGTTTTACAACTTCCCCAAAAATTAAAAAGAAAATAAAAATAAAAGTAAAAATAAAATAAAGGGAGAATTTTATTAGGAATAAAACTCTCGAAAAAAAAGGAGTTGAAAGGATAAACGGGTAAGGAAAACGACAGAAAAATCCGGAAAAAATAGGTCAAGGGTAAAAAAAAGTTAACGCGTAGCCACCGTGACACGTGGCCAGTGCCGTGTCACGGTATATGTTGCTGCGTCACGGCAATCTGTGCCGTGACACGGTGTATTTTAACGTGTCACGGCGCGCAAATAGTGCAGCGGTGTGTTTGCGCGTAGGACAGGATACATTTTTAGGAAATTCCCATTGGTACACCCGTGGTTTTGACTTTTCTCATTGATATCCTCTTAAATTTTTGCCTTCCCATCGGTACACTCGTGGTTTGGTCTTTTTCCCAACCGTGACTAACACCGTTAAAAACTATTTCACTAAATTAAACTAATTAAGGAAAAGACTATAATACCCCTTTTAAACATTTAATGTTTCGATTTGTGTGTCGAAAATTGTACGGTTAAAGTTTTGAGAGTCATTTTAGTCCATAATGATCCAAATTAACCTCAAATTAGCAAAAGAAAAAATAACGCAAATTTCTCGGTTTGTGTGCCGTTACTTTTTTGTGATATTAATTGTTCGGTTAAGGTTTAGGGGTCATTTTGACCCTTTATGGATCTAAATCAAACTCGAAATTTGGTTCCTTTTGCTAATTTCGAGGTTAATTTGGTTCCTTAAGGTCTAACATGACTCCCACAACTTTAACCGAACAATTTTCAACACGCAAATCGAGACATTAGATGTTTAAAAAGGGTATTATAGTTTTTTCCTTAATTATTTTAACTTAATGAAATACTTTTTAACGGTGTTAGTCACGGTTGGGAAAAAGACCAAGCCACGAGTGCACCGAGGGGAAGGTAAAAATTTAAGAGTGTATCAATGGGAAAAGTCAAAAGCACGGGTGTACGAATGGGAATTTCCCTAAATTTTTTGCGTTTCTAGGCTCTTTTGGCCATAAATTATGACCAGTTAATTGTGATATGCATAATTACGAAACATAAAAAGCTAGAATTTCATATTTCAATAATAATGTCTTAGAATTTTGATAATACATTGTGTGACTGGTCATATTCTTTGACCAATGCAGAGAAAAGAGAGCTTGAATTGTTTCATGTCAGAGGTTTATTGGCATTAAGGCATGTAGCAATTGAACATGATTTTCTGAGAGCAGCCTTAGACTATTAGAGTCCGAAAACCCATTGTTTCAAGTTCGATTACGATGAAATATGTCCTCTGCCGGAGGAATTTGGTGCTATCTTTGGCTTCCATGCTAGAGTTCTCTTTCCAATGCCTACTCTGCGTGAATATTATTACCTGGATTTTGAGCGTCATCTAAATCTGACATATCCAGATTTAAATAAAATTGTGTGTGGTAACGAGGTAGATATAGAAAAGCTTGTAAATTTATATTTCAATCGTCCTGTCTCTGAGTCATACCATGTATGCCATAGGAGAGCTTATATTTTTTGCATGTTTAGCAAGCTTTTATATGTAAATGGTAGAGTGGACATGCTAGCTTAGCATCTGTGCTTGAACATGTTGAATTTGGAAGATCCCCTATGCCTACATGCCTTGGAGAAACTCTGGATGGTCTCGACGAAGCAAAATATGACCGGAAAGCCGTCAAGAAGGGCTCTCTATTACTGTTGCAGGTAAAAACAGCTCATGTTTGATAACCGTGACACGTGGCTGGCACCGTGCCATGGTACAGTTTGCCGCAACACGGTGCTGTGTACCGTGTCACGGCGCTCCATCAATTTTTTTTTTTACTGATTTCTGCGTTTTCTTTTTTTTTTTTTTAGATTTGGTTGATGGAGCATTTGGAACTCTTTGAAGGCCCCGACGATATTGAAAAAGATGGTCCCAATGATCTAGTTTGTAGGAAGAAAAACTACTCTTCAAACATGTCTTATGATGATTGGATGTTGTTCTTTACGAAGAAAGAATTTTCCATTCGATAGGTGGTGCCTTGGTGGAGGCTTACTAGGATGGTCGGGACGAATGATACCACGTATTGTTGTATTTCTAGTCTCTTGAAATTGACATTTTATTGCCTTTCCCGATTGATGTGACAATATGGGCTTAAACAAGTAGTTCCACACTATAATGATAGTCCTCGTGAAGTACCATTGCATGAAAGTAATGTGCATAAGTATGAGGCGTATTGGATTGGAAGACCCTTGACGACCGTTTCTACGAGTAATCAACCTCCTCCACCCTTGTCTAGTGCATACAAATCATGGTTGAATCCTCGGAGTAGGAGAGAGCGAGTTGGATCACGTAAGTTTGACGGTGATGTGAAGGAACGACTTGGAAGTAAGAAGGCACCTCCTAAGGATCGTCTTGGTCCAAGAACACAAGGAATTGAGTTTAAGACTCCTATCATGTCTAAGAAGAAGAGTTGGGTAAAGACAAGATGGTGTATAGAGAGAAACAACCTAAGAAATCTGAGAGAGGTGAAAGGGGGGAGAGCTCTACTAGGGGTGTGACGGTTCGAGCTACAAAGGACACACTAATGGTAAAAGCCGACCCAGTTTAAAAGAAAAAAGAAATTCCTAAGGCTAAGAAGGATTAGACCAATATTACTTTGCTTTTATGATTTAAGTTTTAATTTTAAATCAGGCGTATGATGCCAATAATTGTAGTGACATTCATTTTATAAATAGTAACATATTTATTTTTGCCCTTAATTAAAACATACAATGACTTCTTCTTTTTTATATGTATATCCGAGTCAAGGAGTCGGATGCAATGGAAGAATAATAATAATCATCGAACAAAAAAGCAATAAGATTAAAAAATCGCAAAATCCCGCAAAACATTCTGCCGCGCCACGGTATGTCAGCCGCGTCACGGTGGCAGATACTGTGACACGGCACTGCTTTATTATTTTTTTTTCCAAAACAACCACCATGTCACGTTGGTAATTACCGTGACACGGTGGTGTGTTGTCGTGTCGCGGTGAAACTTGGCGTGACGCAATAGTTGTAAAAGCCAAAGCTGCTGCCCCTACTCTGCCGTGGCTCGGCGTTTTTTGCCACTGCGCGGCGTTTTTTGCCGTGGCGCGGTGTCGTCTGATGTGGCGTGGTGGTTGCCACTTTGCGATTTTCTTGGCTTTGTTGCATTTTTCTGCCTTGTGTGCTGTATTTGGTTAATCCAAGAAGGGATTTTTATTTTTTAAATGGCCGGGCCCCCTTGAGGGGTTGCCTATGTATCCTTAAAAGGAATTATGCCAGACGTAACTGTAACGGGTCTAGAACCCATGCAAGTAGGCATAAAATTTCTTGAGTTGATCCAAGTTGGTTAAATTATGGAAGCCGTTGCTATCCATGACTACTAATTGTGCCGCTCCGCCCGACAAAATGGACTTGATAACGTATGGACCTAACCAATTTGGTCTAAATTTTCCTCTTGGATCTAACACATTTTTGCGCAGTTCCTTAAGCACTAAATCACCTTCTTTGATATTCCTAGTCTTGACTTTTTTTATTGAAGTGCCGTGACATACGCTGTTGGTAGGTTTGGACATGATGCAAAGCTGCCAAGCATTTTTCGTCAAGTAAGACTAGTTCATCGTATCTTGCCCTAATCCAGTCGACTTCATCTAGTTAGCTTTCTAATGCAATCCATAGAGAAGGGATTTCTAACTCGATTGGTTGTACGGCTTCGACTCCATAGACTAAAGAAAAAGGGGTAGCCCCTATTGATGTACGAACAGAAGTTCGATAACCCTAAAAAGCGAAATGTAGCTTGCTTGGCCAATCTTTGTAATTTTCCGTCATTTTTTCAATGATAGTTTTCACATTCTTATTGGCCAATTCAACCACATCATTCGTTTATGGTCTGTAGGGTGATGATCTGTAATGCTTGATATGATATTTCTATAATAGTTCGGCGCATTCGACTTGGAAATGCGTGCCATTATCACTGATTATTTCGTGCGGTACACCATAGCAGCATATGATGTTTTTTTCGATGAATTGAGCTACATGTTTTGCCGTAAGTTTGGCATATGAAGGAGCTTCGACCCATTTGGTGAAGTAGTCGATTGCTACAAGAATAAACTCGTGCCCCCCTTGTCCTGGTGGCGTTATCTTCCCAATGATGTCGATTCCCCATGTAGAGAAAGGCCATGGAGAAGTGTATGTGTAGAGAAGTGAAGGTGGAACGTGTTGCAGATTTGCGTAGAATTGACACTTCATACATTTCTTGACGTATTCGTGGCAATCTCTCTCCATGGTATTCCAATAATAACCTTTTCGTTGAATCTTTTGGACTAACATCTTAGCATTCATATGCGTTCCACATATTCCGGCATGAAGGTTTTCCATGGTTCTATACGCTTCTTTTTTAGGTATGCATAAGAGATTTCTCCCTTGACGGTCCTTTTGTGGAGTTCTCTCCTAAGCACATACTCTGAGGCCAGGAGCCTCAAACACCGCGTGCCCTTTTATCAATGTTAGGAGGGTATTCTCCCTTTGTCACATAGTTAAGGATATTTATATACCATGGCTCTTCATCTTGTTCTTGTGACTCTTATCCATCATCAAGTGCATGAACATACGCCGACTCATATCTTCTTTCTATAGTCAATGGCATTCTGACTGTGTCTCTTGGGGTTCGCACCATTGTTGCCAACTTAGCTAGTGCGTCGGAAAACTGATTCTCCTCTCTAGGCAAGTATGTGTATTCCACTTCATGTAGTTGCTCCGTGAGAGTTTCTAGATGAGCTTGATATGTAGCGAGACTTTCACTTTTCACTTTCCATTTTTTAGAGATCTTGTTGATGATTAATGACGAGTCTCCATAGATTCTGAGCTTGTGAATTCCCAAGGCCACAACTGTTTCTAATCCCAAGATGCACGCTTCGTATTCTACAGCATTATTGGTGACATTAAAGTCGAGCTTCAAGGAAATTGGGTTGTGTTCTTCGTTGGGTGATACGAGCAAGACTCCTACACCACAACCCTTTTGGTTCGAAGCTCCATCGAAATAGAGTGACCAACTATCATCTTCGATGATGAGTAGATCTTCGTCAGAGAAATCATACTCTTCTTCTTCTTTCTCAACTTCTTCCAGTGGGAAATCTGCTAAGAAGTCAGAGACTACAAAACCTTTGATGGCCTTTTGTGGTGCGAATTTTAAGTCAAACTGGGCAAGATTGACTATCCACCTTGATAATTTGCCATTGATTATTGCTTTCTCGACATGCACTGTATGAGTGAGCATGTAATGTCTTAATTTCTGTGCGGCCCACACGAGTGAGAGACACAACTTTTCGATTGGCGTGTACCTGGTCTCATAACCTTGAAGCTTCTTACTCAAATAGTAGATTGCATTCTCTTTTCTTTCGATCTCTCGTGCTAGCATTACTCCCATCGTTTCTCTTGTGACCATAAGGTAGAGTCGAAGAGGAAAGTCAGGTATTGCTGGCGCTAGCACAGGTAGATTTTCCGGGTATTCTTTGATCTTGTCGAAAGCTTTTTGGCAATCATCATCCCATGTAACTGGAACATTTTTCTTTAGTTTCTTGAATATAGGTTCACATATCGTAGTGAGTGTGGATATGAACCTGCTTATATATTGCAACCTTTCGATAAAACATCGAATCACTTTCTCAATCTTGGGTGGTGGCATGGCCATGATTGCCTTGACTTTGGTGGGATCTATTTCAATCCCTCGAGAACTGATCACGTAGCCAAGGAGTTTGCCTGATGTGACTCCGAATGCACACTTTGCTAGATTTAATCTCATGTTGTATTTGCGGAGTCGTTGAAAGAATTTATGAAGTGCAATAATGTGGCCTAGCCAATCTTTTGACTTGGTGATCATATCATCAACATAGACCTTCACCTCTTTATGCATCATATCATGTAACAATGTTGTGGCTGCTCTTTGGTAGGTGGCACCCGCGTTTTTCAACCCGAATGGGATTACCGTAAAGCAATATGTACCCCATTGTGTAATGAATGTGGTTTTCTCCATGTCTTCCTCAGCCATCAGTACTTGATTATATCCCTCGTAGTCGTCCATGAAGGAGAGGAGTGCATGGTTTTTTGTGTTGTCGACTAGAATGTCAATGTAAGGTTAAAGGAACCCATCCTTTGGGCTTACTTTGTTGAGATCCCTGTAATCAACACACATTCTGACCCTTCCATCTTTCTTTCGAGTTGGAACCGCATTAGCTATCCATTCTAGATACTTGGATACTTTGATGAAACCTGCAGCCTGTTGCTTTCTTGTTTCTTCCTTGATTTTGAGAGCCACATCCAGTTTCATACAGCGTAGCTTTTGTTTGACAAGCTTCATACTTGGAATGAGTGGTATCGTATGCTGAGCTATATCCCTGTCAATACCTGGCATATCTTGGTATGACCAAGCGAATACATCAACAAATTCACTAAGCAAGTTAATTAGCTCTTTGCATTCACCTTGACTTAGTGTTAACCCAATTTTAACTTCTTTTATAGTCGTATCATTGGAAATATTAACTATTTCTATATCTTCAATAATTATAGTTTTATTTTCATGTTCTTCCATTGCTTTTATTATTTCTTTGTCATTTTTATCATAAGAAAAGCAATATTGATTAGGGTTAGGGGAATGACTCGCATCGTAAGCAAAGGTACTTATCTTATTGAATTCATTAAACATTACATCAGAGAGGGCGAGGTCAGCTGCGACCTCACCGGAATTATTTGGGATAGAGGGAGGAGACTCGACAAGAGGCTCAACACTAGGAGGAACTACAGAAAAAGACTCAATAGCATAAATGGGTTCGGCCTTAGATCCTACAGGCTCATCAACAAACTCAAACTCGGACTCGAACCTAGACGATTCAGATTCATCAAACATAGGTTTTTCGCCAGTTGTCACTTCCAGCTTTTCTCCACTCGGCGTAGTGATCTTCACCGTCTTGCGCCACCCTTTTAGAACACCAACAGCTGGGACAATTAACTCAGAGGGGTCGAAATCTTTGCTTAACATGACAGCTTGAATGAGCTCATAATTATTACTGTCAACGTATTTAGGTTCATTCTTTTCTAGCCCGAAAAGAAGATTAATATTCATATCATCAAAGCCTAGACTAGTTGGTTTCTCACCTGTTGAGAACACATCGCCTTTGTTGATGAAATCACAATCAATGAACATCTCGAACCCTGGCTCACATTTTCCATTGTGGATGAAAGGCTCGGGAAATTCATAGCATGGGAAGTCTTCCCCTTCTTTGATGTACTGGCCATTAAGAGCGAAGGGATAAGGATTCAAGGTTATTTTTGTTTTCATGGTTCGAGCATTGTTGCGAGCCTTCATCTTCAAGAGAGCTTGTTTCATATCTTCTTTTGTTGGCTTGAATCCCAAGCCAAAGGTGTCTTTCTTGGGTTCACCTGGGTGGCCCCAAAGTTAAGCCATCTTTTTCTTGATGCCAAGGGTGATTCCAAGGAAATGCCCTTGCTTCTTCATGATTGCATTAATTTTGACATTTGAATAAGGATCAAAATCAAGGTGACACTTCTCTTCTTCTTCAACCATGAGAACATCTTCCAGGGAGAACCCCAAGAGATCCTCGTCTTCCTCATCATGCTCGACATGAACAATGGGAGTCTCAATAACTTGAATACGCATAGGAGAGACATCAATGGTGATTGGAACCCCTCCAACTATGGCTTTGTGTTGTTTCAATGAATATTACAAGAAGGAGGGTTGAATTGTAGTATGACAGAATAGTCAAACTTTTTGTGGAATTAAAACTAGGTAAGCTAGAGGAATAGAAAGATAAGCTAAAGGATCTAAAAGTGAAAGAGAGATTTTTACGTGGAAAACTCCTTGGCCCTAATCAAGGAGAAAAACCACAACCACTTGGGATTTTAGGAAAAGAATCTTCACTAGAATAGGGAAAATAGTCCTATTACAAACTAAAAACTCTAACTTCAAGTTCCTCAACGAACTCAAAGCCCCGAGGAACAAGTCACCAAACTTGTTACTCTTCTCTTCTCTTTCTCTTCTCTATCTCTCTTCTTTTTCTCTTCTCTTTCTCACTTCTATTTCTCATAAACAGAAGTTCACTCAAACTTCCCCATTCCCCAAAATACAACTCGAAAGAAATAACTCTAGTATAAGAACATAAAAACACTCTATATCACTAATGTGGTATTGGACTCTTAACTCGAATAAAGAAAGCAAAAGCTGAAAACTTAATTGAGTAAGGGTGAGTTTTTCCAACTGAGATCAAAAACTATTTATAGAGCAATAAACGAATTGGAAAAATCTCTTTTTGCAGCAATTCCATTACACCACTACTCCAACCCACTAAGAAGATCATGTTCCTAAATTCAAGGGAACATGAACTCCTCAATGCGCTTGACCATGACATGAAAGAGATCATGAGGAATAGGCCGCAAGTTTTGGAAAACTTAAACTCGGATTTTATTTAATTTAATCAAAAGATATTTTGAAAATCAGAATAAAAATAAATTCCTTTTTAGTTAAGAAAAGATAAACGTTAGAAATTAACTATTTTCCTAAAAACATGCTTGCACTATTTAATCTTGTAAGACCAATTCCACACAGCTATTTCGAATGTAGCTTAATTCTTATACTTACATAAATCCTAAAATATAAAAATATATTTAGTCTTCATGTTCTCTGATGAAGCTTCTACTCCGAGGCTTTTGTTCCTCAAGGGGAACTTCTCTTCTCTGGTGAAGCTTCTGCTCTGAAGCTTCTGTTCCCTAAGGGAAACCTTCTTTTCTCAAGACTTCATTTCTGAAGCACCAGTTCCTGCAAAGGAACTCTTCTTTTCGGATAACTTTGTTTTTGGCTTTCCTGTTCCTCATGGTATCTTCGCAAGACACTTAGTTCTCCTAGTCTTTACAACTGATCATACACTCAAACAATCAAGCTCTTATTAGTTTGTAAGTAAGTGAGGTGGTGTCATAATCAAAATCATTAAGTTTAACAATATTCCTCCTTTTTGATGATGACATACAAACCAAACTTACTTACAAGGAAACAAAGATATTCCAACCTATTCTAAAAGAAAGAAAATGCAAAAACATAGTATAATGTAGAAAGGGTACTAATATTAGGAAATAAAAACAATACTAAAACAAAAAATTTTAAAAACTTGTATATACATTATACCTTCTTGTAGAGAGTAGGCAGACTTCTGAAGATTTCGAATAGAGACCATAGAATGATTAAGTTTCCTTGATAGTTTGCATCTCTTCCCCCTTATGGCATTATCAAAACCTAACACACAAGCAATAGTATACCATAACACAACACCAATCTAAGTGGTTTGGTGTTAAGACAGGAAGCATGCATAGAGAACAAGTATTCACAAAGCATATAGGCAGAGCAAACATAGATACTAATCATCCCAAGTTCCATTCTCATCTTCTCATGCCTTTCTCTATTCAAGGGTTTTGTTAAAATATCTCCAATTTGATTGTCAGTTTGGTAGAAATCTAATTTAATCAAACCCTTTTCAACATTATCCTTAAGGAAATGATGCCTTATATGAATATGCTTGACTCTTGAATGATGGACTGGATCTTTAGATATGCAAATTGCACTGGTGTTATCACAATAGATAATAATGAAATTAAATTTAATACCAAATTCACGCAACTGTTTTTTTATCCAAAGGACTTGAGTAGCAGTCTATAGGGATATTTTTTTATTTTTTATTGTTCAATTATATGAACTATGGTTTTTTACCAATCAAGATTTTATGCATTCGAATTATTGAGAATGAGGACATTAATATTTTACCTCAAACCTTAATTCGAATTAATTGATAATTGTTAATTGTTTATTGATTGAATTTATTAGTTGCTGTGAATTGAGTAGAATAAAGAGAAGCTAAGTGTTTTGATCCAACCTATATAACAACATCTCTATCATCAAGAAAGTATGGTGACAAGAAATAATTCTGGTAATGGAAATATTTAAGCAAGGTAGAAAGGCAGGCTTGATAGCTTGCCAAGAATGATATAACCACTAATAATTCCGTAGTGTGAAAAGTGTAACAAGATAGTAAAAAGAAGTGAAACCATCTATATACCAAAGGGAGATTGATACCCAATGTTTTCGAGGAATGAGTTAAAGAGTTATGCAAGTTGTTTAAGGGCAATTTGTGTCTTGAGAATTTGAGAGTGAATAAAGTTTGTATGATAAGTAAAAAAAGAAGTTGATTTTACCATGTCAATGGGAACGAATAAGTTGTGAGTACACCCAATCTTATTTGAGAGACATTTGAGATAACCAACCCGAAATAAGTTTTACCAGTCTTTCATGCAGATAGAAGGAACAGGTAATGAAATTTAAGTGGAAATGAAAAAATTGTTTGCTTTAGAGTAATACTCCAAGTTGTTAAGATCTCAAGGTTTCAAGGAAGTGGTATTGCTTAGAAGCCCAGGGAAAGAGTTGAAGAATGGCGAACTATGAGTTCCAATGGTAATTGCGAAGATATGAAGTCTTTGGGAGTTTGATTGAAGTGTATGAAGAGTAATCAATTCATGTATTTGTTGAAAGAAAAGAGAGACTAAGGATAAAGACAAGGAATTATAACATGAAAGAAAGTAGTTGAAAGGCCAACAATATGGCTAAAGAAGCTTTAAAGGGATATTTTGGGAAGCATAAGGAGCATGAATGTGGCATGAAACTCTTGAAAGTTAAGAAGTTTTTAACTAAGAAGAAAAGTATTGTAGGGAATATTTCAAGCATCTCACACTTGAGCCCCACTTTGATCATACACTTAAGCATGATGGCGTCCAAAGAGAAGGAAGCTAGAGTAAAAGAGTCGCGAACAAGTTTTAGGAACTTGTAAACCGTTCACAGGGTGAAGATTACACCCCTTCACGATCCATGAGATCGCTAACTCCATAATGGTCTGGAACCATGACTGGATATTCGGGGATGAAGGTACAAATCCAACCTAAAAGAGATTGAACCTGCCCTAATAATAGGCCTCTACTTTATTCTTCTCATATTCATGTGCGCTTTCTGACTAACATACAATCAATAGGTTAACCCTAAACCTGTTTATCTATGTTGGTTGAATTTAATGCACAAGAAAATCTATTATTGGCGATCACTTAAATTATAATCATATTAGCCTAAACAAGATTATTAATTATCTTAGTAAGCGTGATTACAAGTACAAATTCCCTTTAAACCTGCAAGAGAAGACGTGATCAAGTAATAACAATAATAATAAATCATCATCATCAAAATATTAATAATCTCAATAAAGCATAATAATATTAGCAAGATCCTAGGCATGATACTAACAAGATTAATAACAAACTCTAGCATGTCACTAAACATTTAAGATTAAAGCTTTAACCCTAACATGATACTAACATGATATAAAGAAAGAATAGGAAGCATCATAGAAACATACATGATATTAGAAATCTTAGTTATCACCCTAAACATGATACTAGGAAGCAAAAAGACATCCTAACATGATACTAGGAAGCAAAAAGACATTCTAACATGATACTAGGAAGCAAAAAGACATTCTAACATGATACTAGGAAGCAAAAAGACATTCTAACATGATACTAGGAATCAAAATAATCAAAGCATGCTTTCTATATCAAAAGAATAACAATTAAAGTAATTAAATTACTTACTTGGATGCCTCGTATCTCTTTCTATAACAAAATACACACGTTAGTAACTTCAAGGAAAATATTAAACAATCAATTAAATCAAATAATTGAAATAGGATTTGGAACCAAACCCTCAGAAATTATAAACCTTTCACGTTTAGGGCGAAGGCAATTTTGAACTTGACTAGGTGTGTCTAGAACTAATGTATGTGGAATTTTGTAAAAGGGAAGGTTTAGAAAAAGAATAGAGAGAAGAAGCTTCTAGCTTTTTAGAGAGAAAGAAAGAGATGATTGTTGATGATTAAAAATGGGGATCTAGGACCCTATTTATAGAAAACAGTCCGAAAACAGATAGAAAGAGTAAGAATTCGAATCAGAATAAAACTGGTTCCGTCCTTTGGCAACAGACACTGTCGTCTGGCGACAAGGCTGTCGTTTGGCGCTGGGACAGTTTTTTTGCGGATTTTGTTTTTATCATATCTTTTGATCCAAAAGTCCAAATAAGTCATATAATATGTCGTTCGAAAGCTCTTGAAGTCTACTTTCCAACCCAATTAGACTCAGATTAAAATCTTTTGTAGATTAAAAGATATGGCCGAAATATTGAAAGAGTGTCAGTTTTGGATAGAGTTTCGTATTTCTTTCATATTTTTTTCGTTATAACTCGAAATTAATACTAATATCATTGGAAAGATAATTTCAAGATCTATCAAACCATATAATATTTGGATAAAAATTATAAATCACGAAAATAATATCTTACCATCTTCCATTTCGCACAGAACAATGACTCTCAAAAAGAGAAGTTTTATTTAATTTCGAATTCTTTGATCTTATCTTTTTAAAAAAGGATAATTAAGATCTTTTAGAAACTTATAGAAGCTTCTAGTTTATCCTAATTAGTTTAGGAATAGGATTAAACCTTTGGACCCTCCACATGATCATTGGGCCGTAGGTAAAATCCGGTTTGGCCCAGTTTAGTATTTTGGCCATAACTTCCTCATTTTTCATCGGAATTGGGCTTATAATATATCGTTGGAAAGATCTTTTCAAACCCCATCCAATTATACTATTATTGGACCCATATCATGGACTTAATTAAACTGGATTAGACGTTTTCATAAATAGAGTAAGAAAAGAAATGTTTTCAAAAACATAAAGAAGTATTTTTATTAAAACAACCGCATCACCAGACTTTTCACATTTCACCTTGTTCGATAATCAAATGACGTGAGAGGTATTCATCACTGTGTTTGGTTTTGAGGAGACACATTTGGGTGTCTACAAGTATACTTAAAGGTATTAAGATTATTGAGCCGTGGATACGGAAATGTCATAAAGAGTGGAATTTATGACAAGATTTATGGATTTGATTGAGATATGTTGATGTAATTTGAGTATGGATTGTTTGTGAGATAATTGAAGTTGATATCAATTGTAAATCACAAAACCTATACAAATATATTAGGAGAAAGGTGAAGGGATTCTAGAGAAAAGATTATAGGTCACTAGTGGTAAAATAGTTATCCGTAACGGGCAAAAACAGCCCATCCGTAACGAGCAGCGGCCGTTGCGTATGCGGCCGTTACGGATGGACAATGGTATTTGTAACGGGCAGTGCCCGTTACAAATAAGATCAGTGCTCGTGTAACAGGCGTTTACAGGCAGGTGAAACGCCTGTTACAAATAACCCGTTATTTGTAACGGGAAGGTGAAATGTCCGTTACAAATAACGGGCTATTTGTAACGGATAGGTCAATTGCCCGTTACAAACACTAGTACAAAACTAACCTCAAGTAACACCCAAAAACTGTTACATAAAGTGGTCAAAGTGTTATTATAGACAATAGCTAATACTTTATCGGGTGATACATCCGCCCATGTTACCTAAGGTCTTATGTAACACTTTGGATAAAGTATGGTAACACTTTCAAAAGTGTTACTATAAACCCTCTTATGCATCACTTTTTACATTATTAGTATCACTTTTAAAGTATTACTTTTTATTTCTTATGTAACACTAACCTATCTTTAGTAACATTTTTTAATCATATAGTATCACTTTATCCGACATTATGTATCACTTTTTCAAACTAATGAAACATTTTGTTGATTATTAGGTAACATTTTTCAATCATCTTTTCACATATAGTAGCAATTTATTCAACTTTATGTATCACTTTTTGCAAACTAATGTAACACCTTATTAATTAATAAGTAACATTAATAATAATAATAATAATAATAATAATAATAATAATAATAATAATAATAAGGAGGCTATTGTGTTACTGAAGCCGATTCAGAGGTTCTCGACGATGCAAGACATTGGGGCTCGTGCTGCAGCTCATATCTTCACTAGGGTAGGATTTGCTAAAGCTAGAGGAGTGGGGGTCCAGATTGTATCTCGGCTTCCCACTAATTTATTGTAGGTTGTATGACTTTTATTTTTGAGATATAATAATAATAATAATAATAATAATAATAATAATAATAATAATAATAATAATAATAATAATAATAATAATGATTATTATTATTATTATTATTATTATTATTTAGAATTGTTTGAGCTTTAACATTTGGATTACTAAAAGGGATATGTTTATGGATCCATTACTTATTCTCCCCTATTGTCTCTCTTTTAATTCTCTCATCCAAACACACTATTAGTTAGCATGATTGCATCTGTTAACAACTTAACAAGTTATAGATAGCTTATAGTTCACAACAGGTTGGTAAGACAGTTCAAACAGTTATCACCATTTGCTATAGTGGGAAGGAAAACTTGCTAGATACCTCTTGAACATTATAGCTAGGACACCCTATATATTCGGATTCTCTTACATGTGTCAGTGGATCAAAGATCAAAAGCCAAAAATCTACCCAGAAAATGACTTTGGAAAGGAGGGTGTTCAGCCAAAATCAATCAAGCAGACACCATAGAAGACTATCAAAAGCAAGCCCTCAGCAGGTGTGTGCTCTGAAGGTTTGTAAAAATGACAGAAGTGGTACAACGTTACTACATACAGATAAAAACAAACTAATTTGGGTCAAAAACTGACAGAACTACACCATACTACACATACTACAGAGAAAATTAAACAAATTCAGATGGGCATAAGTTCAAATTCATTGTCCCAATCATAGTCATAAATCAAAATGGCATATGCATGAAGACTCCATTAACAAAATTAAAGCTCATACATACACATCATAGTTAAGATTGCACACATATGCATGTTCCTCATTAAATTCTTCAAAGCCATTATCAGGATAACAATTATCTCATCACGACACAAAATTTCTACCACGAAAACTTCTCCTACCAAAACCTCTAATGTGCACAATTCAAATGATCCAGTAGTAAATCACAAGTATAACAATTTTCATAAAAGGACATCCTCATAGAGTCAAAGGTAAGTGTAAAAATTATTGCAAGACTAAAGAAATGTAAAATGTTCGAAAACTCCAAAACAACTAAAAGCCCATGTTCAGAAGCAAAGTTCATATCAGACCTCAGAGCTTTATTAGACATCACTATCATTGTCTGATGTTCATCCATTCCCAACTAACAATGTGAAAAAGTTAAGTGGTCTAGATAGATTAGAAAGGACATTACTTTTGAGGATTAAGTTACGATTATTAAAATTGCATTAACGTTTTGTTTTCCACCAAAAACTTTCCATCTCCTATTCTATATACAAGCACCAAAAATGGTCTGTAATTTGACCTCCTATATATTAAGTTTTGAGAGAACGCTATGTTGTGTTATAAATCCTGAAGACATTATGCTAATTTGAGTTCAAATACATTCTGTAAAGCATGTAGCTGTTCTGGTGTAGTTTCACTCCATCAATACCAATATTCATCAAATGCAAAATGAGAACTCGAAGGCTATGCTAAACAGAAACAAAACACACGAGCACATACAAAGTCACCTACTGAAAGCTCCAAAACAATTATCAAGTAGGCATATACAGAAACTAAGGAAACAAAAACGCTACCAATTACATCAAGTGATAGCTGAACATCAATCTCAGATTGATATAAAACAAATTCCATTAATTACAGCTATTTTTTACACCTCCAAGTCAGCAAACCATGTTAATTGTGTGACAAAATATAGAATGTTTGACTTCATTAGTGTGTCAATTTTAATCCATGAAGCTCACATCGACTCGAAATCCAACATAATCTCCTATTAATCAGTCAAGACCTTGTAGCAAATCAAATAGTAAACTTTCAACAATATGATACTATACTTTTATCAAACGAATTACACAAAATTAAAGTAATTCACTTCTGCTAGTAATAAGGCAATCCTTTCTATACCTCAAGTTCCTCCAAAATCTATACCTCAAGTTCCTCCAAAAATATAACCATCAAGCTTCAATAGCATATGTAGCATGCTAGCCTAAACATGAATTTCAGAATAACCCTAAATTAATTGAGTATAATGAGAATCAAAGTACTGATAAATCCTATATTATAAATTTAATAATCAATGACAACAAAAAGAAACATCTTACCTCGGAAGCTGCTTTAATGGAAAATAGAAATTCACCTCAAAAAGAAACTGAAAGAAAATAATTCAGGAAACCTCATAATCAATCTGGTTAATTTCCAACAAAAACCACAAAATTTATAAAATCCCAAAAATAGTAATTATACTAATCAAAATGATCGACTGACTGAATTATACCAAGTTTAAACCCCATTAGATCCAAATCAAATTATCATAAATAACGATTATAATAATAAAAAAATATAAATCACTTAGATATCGTAAGATGATGAAATAGATAAATATTTATCAAGAAATGAGAGAAAAGAGGAGAAATTAGGCAATTGAACCCGTAATTGTTCGATAGGGAAAAGCCACCCTTGAGTTACACTGTTGCTACTTTATTCTTCCGATGTGAGGCCAGAGATGTGCTCGATGGAGAACGAATTAGAGTTTGATAAAAAGAGATGATTCCCACATCAATACATCATAAATGCAGCCCGTTTTCAGATTAGGTTTTTTACAGAAACTGGGAAATATGGAAGCAGAAAGAGCAAACTTGTATTTTCTCATTGAATGAAGAAATGAAAGGGGAAAAGCCGAAAAGGCACGAGTAAAGGGGAACAAGATAGACGGGTAGATACGGCAAATCAATTATGGGGACATTAGTGTAAAATCACAGCAAAAAACTGTTCATAAATCATAAAGTGAGTGAGTTTTTTTTTAATAAGTTTTGTTTAATTTAAGACGTTATAGAAATAAGGTAACACCTCTTAGTGTTACCATAAAATGTTACCTATTTTAAAAGTGTTACTTATAGTGTTATTTACTTATTTATGTTAAAAGTGTTACATTAAGTGTTACATTCTAAAAAAAATGTTACCAAATTGTTACTTATGAAACTAAAAATTTTGCATTTTAAAAAGTGTTACCAAAACATGTTACATAAACTCAATTATGTACTAGTGAAATAACCCATTATTTGTAACGGACAGGTCAGACGCCCGTTACCAATAATTGGGTTATTTGTAACAGGCATTCCAACTGCCCGTTACAAATACATTTAGCCCTAATTAAAAAAAATCCCAGCATAATTTGCAAGGCTGTCACCATTTTATACATCATTCAATGTAAATTTTTATTTATTTAACAACTTTTAACAAGTACATTTGGCCACAAGACTAATAAAAAAACCGAGAATCAACAATTTTTTTTTTACACTACTAAAATTTACAAACTTTGGTGCTGCTCATGTAGCAAAATAGTACAAAGTAGTCTTGAGTTTCAGGTTCTTCGCATGTCTCATCATCAAGGGCAATGCAAATTGTGTCCTTTTCTTTTCCTGGAGTATTTCATCAAAACAGGTGACAAAAGTCAGAACTCAAAAATTATATGAAAAACATGAACAAATTAATACAAAGCAAAGGTAGATGGTAATATGAGCCAAAAAGAAGGTTGATTTTTCATTAGGACAGAAATTTCATTTTTTTGTTTAATTTTTTTTACCACAAGAAAATCCATATTAATGATAATATAGGATTAAGACTTTTAAGAGGCAACGCAATAAGAGATCAGTGGCTTTTAATTTATGCAAAGAAGTAAAACACGGAAAAACGAAAAAAAACAGTATGCTTTTAATTCCCATGGATCAATCTCCACAATAGGTGATGCATATCTAAACTCTCTTTTTTATTCGTTTCAAATAGAATGTTATCTATCTTTAGGCAACAAGACTATTATGAGATAAACAAGACACTTCAGGAACATAACAAGTTCTTCTCTTGCTGTAATTGCATGGCTAAAGAACAGTACTTTTTAGTATCACATAGTAAACACCAAGGATTCTACTTTAGTTTTTTTTTGTGAAGTCTTTTTGAACTTCTATCTCTAGGAGAATCCCTTCCAAAATGCATGCAGATATTTGGCCATGGTAGTTGCATTAAAATCTAACATAAAAGCTAGACCACTTGCCACACAATGGATCACATTATATAATCCAAGAAGCTCAGTAACAGGAACCTCGACAAACATACTAATATAAACAAAACTGAAGCATTCACAAAATATAAAGATCAGCCCTTACTATATCTATCATTCATCAATTCACATTCATAAATAGCGTCAAACAATTTCGGTTGATATTCCAATTATCACAACCCACACGTCTATAAATCTCAAAATCACCGCAAATATTATACATAACATATAACCCACAACCAACCATCAACCCATTTGATAAAAGTTAAGTCTTCATAGAACATACATTTCACCATTTCCAGCAAATCATTGCTTACTATTCCACTAATAATATCAAAATTCATTACTTGAATCACTTGTTATATACAAGTAAAATCCTAACTACAGCAATTAATTCACAATTAACCATTATCAAACTAGTTTGTCAATTTCTCATCATCAAGCTGATTCCTCAATTACCCATTATCAAACTAATTCTTCAATTACCCATCATCAAACTTATTCCTCAATCACCGACTACCAAACTTATACCTCAATTACATACTCAATATCATATCATCTCAATTTCTTCAAATAAAATCCCATTAAAATGCAAGAAAAACAACGGAAAAGAGAGTGAAAGAAAACATGTGCTCCATAGTAAGTGATTGATTAACAAGTTGACGAAGTTGAGGATTAAGCTTAGCCCAATGCCTAGAAAAAAAATATAAACATTAAGGCATCCAAGAACAGCAGAGTCATGTGGCAGCACAGGTCACAACTTCAGCAACATAGATTTTAGACTCTTAAAGAAAGACATTACCCAACTCACAGACCAGCTAGACCTATTAAACGGGACCTCAGGGCGGCTTTCTGCCAAAGTGCCTAGTCATTTAGATTTAGGTCATAACATTATATCCAAAACTGATAATAATATCGAGGGTTAGGGTTGGTTTTAGTAATGGTTGGATCATAATACAGTGTTCCAAAACCCAAATTTTCATAGTAGATTTAGTCAGTTGTCTAAATTCTTTACAACTCTCAAAACAGTTCAAGGCTTCAAGTGACACATATTCATATCAGAGAAACAGTTGGATAATCACAAGAAAGAGTGAAATATTGAAGTAATTATAGCTGATCAATGTAGTAAATACCTTCTGGCAAACAACAAAAGCATCCTGTTCTAGAGTCATATGATAAAAGGGCGTCAATGCGGTCAAGAACTTGTGGGTCTATGAAACCATGTACCTTCAAATCTTTCACCCCACAACAACCTGGCATCCTTTTCCTCATCATCAATACCCAAGCTTTGCATCACCACAATACCCGGGTTCAATCCCGTACCCAGGTTCGCTCCCCTGCACATAGAAACATAGATCTATATAGTTTCAAGAAATACTGACAATTAATGTTGTCAAAAGTCAGTAATTTGCTGCATGTAACTGACAAATTAAAGGCACAATTTCTATGGAAAATAATTGAATTAAAATAAAAAATCAGAAAAACCATGGTTCCAAAAACAAGAAATTGTAAATTTCAGCAAAACAAAAACTCAAAAAATATGAAATGATGAAATAACCCACTGTCATTGTTGCTAGGACCCACAGACGCGCCCACCCCCACGACCCTCACCACCCCCCTCCCCTACCATGACCCATCAACCACCACTACACAGAAAATCCGCCACACCACAAAAATCAACACAAACAATTATCTCAAAATAAACAAAAAAAAATGAATACTTGTCAGATCTAAGTAACAATTAAAAAAAAAACAAATTAGTTATAATTAGAAATTTGAATTAAAAACACAGAGAAAAACTAGATTTATATTTAACCTAAATTAAAATAGAATCCTAAACTGAGAAACCTTAACCTATTGAATGCTTGAATCAACATCTTATGGCTCGGTGGTGGATGCTCGTGGCTCAACAAATGTAAAAAGCTAGCAAGGTGGTGGACTGGTGGGCGTGAGAAGCTATGGAACAATTCATACTTGCGTGGTGACTTGAGGAGAGAGAAATAGGAGAATGAAAGAGAGGAGGATGATTGATGGTCTGGTTCTAAAAAGAAAGAGAAAAGGAGAGAGAAAGAGAAGAGGACAGAGGAAGAACAGAAATGAGGAGAGAGATAGAGAGCTTTGAGGAAGAAATGCGGCTGGCCTGGGAACAGAATAAGGTTTTAAACCCTAGCGCTTATTTAGTTGTAACGGGCTTTGGGCTTTATATTTGGCGGATACAAATATTAACAATTCGTAACGGGCATTTATTTGCCCGTTACAAGTATTAACTATTCGTAACGGGCAATTTTCTGCCCGTTACAAATGAGTTTTTTTCGTAACGATCATATATATTGCCCGTTACAATTTCTCTTTTTGTAACGAATTTTATAATGCCCGTTACAAATAGAGTGTTACAAATGACAAATATTGCACTAGTGGGTTGTTTGGAGGAGAAAGATAATCAAAGGATATAAAAGTTGAGTGAAGTTTGGAGATAATATAAGAAAATCTTTGTGTGTGGAGAAAGGATCAATATTGCATTGTTTAAAGAGGTTAAAGGATACTATTCTAAGTTAAGGAAAGAAGGTTATATTGCCATGAGGAGCGAATGAAATTGTTAAGTGAAGGAATGAAAATGTGTATTTGTGGAGTGGCTTAGGAAGAATGAAACAAAAGGCTCAAAGTTTAAAGATATATATGGCTTTAAATGAAGGTTTATGACTCAAATGGTTAGCAAGTAGGCAAATGAAAACCCAAAATAATGAAATAGAAAACTATCCTAGAAAAGGAAAAATCACCACCCCGAAAAGATGCCTTTGTCATTCCTAAATGGCTCGGTCGCGATCTTGCACTAGTGGAAAAATAGCTATCCATCACGGGCAAAAACAGCCTATCCATAACGGGCAGTGGGCGTTACCTATGCTGCCGTTACAGATAGGATATGATATTTGTAACGGGTTATTCGTAACAGGCAGTCAAACTGTCCGTTACGAATAACCCATTATTTGTAACGGACAGTTTGACTGCCCGTTATGAATAACCTGTTATGAATAACAGACAGTTTGACTGCTCGTTACGAATAACCCGTTATTTGTAACGGACAGGTTGACTGCCCGTTATGAATAACCCGTTATTTGTAACGGACAGTTTGATGCCCATTGCGAATAACAAGTTATTTGTAACGGGCATTTAAACCGCCCGTTACAAATACAATGGAACCCAAATTTAAAAAAAATGCAGCAAGTGATATCTGCTAGTCTGCTAACCTGATAATCTGATATGATGCCAAATTTTAATTACTATTATCAATATTCAATAATAGTAAATGTAAAATTTAATTAGTACAACTTTCACAAATGTCCAAATTGACTTTACAATAACTCCCTAACATGAGTCAAAAGCTACTACATAAATAATACTCCGTGATACAACATGAAAATTTAAACAAGTTTTCTATTCCATAGTAGACTAAGAACTTGAAAGATCTTATAGAATTTTATGATGTCTTGATGAAGCTTAAATTTTGTACAGCCATCTTTTAGGAATTGGTCAATGAGGTAGCCATGGGCTCCGTAGGTCTCCACTGCATCAAAATCTGATAATGACAGTTGACGCATTATATAGATTAAGAAACTATATGGAGTATAACTTAATATAGATAAATATAGACTAGTCCATGGAGTGGAGATCTTATATTAAATCATTTTACATATTAGCATAAAATCAAAACTATACGGAGTATTGACTATAACTTAATATAGATTCATTAACAAATCACTACCCTATCCTGCCCAAAATCATGAAGCTAATCATCCTCTCTTCCCCAAGCCAGAAAAGAAGGTACATTAAGTCTTTAAAGTAGATTCAAGGCAATAATTGGATGGATATTGGAGTTAAAGAATGGGAGTGAGTGATTGAAAATTCGCTAAATGCAATGTAAATAGTATAAAATAATAGAAACATGTAGCAAATTTACTCTGCATTTTCAGGAGAAATAAAATATTAATAAGCATCTTCAAAAGACATGTATTAGGACCCTTGTAAACTTCTTTAAAAGGTTTTCATTATACTGCTTCGCATAACCTACAATTATTCCCTTGAAGTCCAATATAGCAATAAACATTAATGCAAAAAGCCAGCAAACAAAAGTGCAGATTTATGATACTCTCAATTCTCAAACCAATAATTTCAACTTATTTTCCCTAATATCACAAGATTGACATTGTGAAAACAATCAATTATCAAAATCAAAGTACTAGGGAAACAATAACATCAGAAAAATACCACAACGAACAAGCAATAAAAGAAAAGAAGGATATCAATGTCAAATCAACATTATTTGATAACATTTTTAGTCTGGTATCTAGTGTAAATGATTAAAATTTAAAAACCAAAATTTGGCTCAATTTCCTTTAGGGTACCACATAGGGATTGGCCCAATGTTCTTAGGGTGCTGCAAATGATAAGTAACAGCTAACAGCAACAAAGAAATGGCACAAATCATTAATACTGTAAGAATTTCACATAATTGAATTAGGGATTTCACAAGGTGAAGTTTGACAAATACCTGCAACTTAGGCCAAAGTGCCTCAAGAGGCCCTTTAGGCTTTTCTACGCCTTGCTGCGACACCAAAAAAAGAAAGCATTAACAAGGTTTTAAAATTTAGAACATAAGATCTTTGTATGAAACTAAAAATCTAGTTAATGGGACATATCAATAAAGTGCAAGAAGGTACCTTCCTAAGAGCCCAATCGGCCGAATCAAAGTATGCCCTCTCATGATCCTGGGATAAAATTGAGGCTTCAGTTCATCTAATAATCCACCACATTGATATCAAGGGATTCCCATATTCCAAATGTCATATTCATACCTTGGAGATGAGTGGTGGTTTCTTAGGCACAATTCTTCCATACTTTTTCTTAAGCGTTGCTTTTTGTAAGTTCAGATAATTTTCGAAAAATTCAACATTTTACAACTCAAAAAATCAAACCCATTTATTTGATCTTCAATAAATTTAAGATAATGCAAAATAATAATGAAAATACCATAAAAAAAATAGGCTCAGAGAACCTGCTCTTGAGTAGATGGCATTGACCTTGAACCATCTTCTTCTATTTTTTCTTACTTGATATCTTCGGCTGAAAATTCAATCTCAAATTCTCAACCCATATAAATACAAGATCAAACAAATTTTGTGGAAATTTATAACAGTCACAATTACACCATTAGTAATACCAAAATTAAAAACAATCACCATATAATAATGTGTTCTTGAAATGGATCAATCCAAAAACAAAGTTCAGGAAAGCAAGATCACAATGAAAACCCCTAGATTTCAGACCAAAAAAATAATGATGAAAAGCGATTATTTCACACATAAAACACACATAATTAAATAGCAAAAGAGCAACTCTAATCAAATCTGCTGAACAAATTCAATCATACCAAAAACAGCACTCCAGAGCAATTAACCAAAATCAACCAAATTCACAAATGATTAATCAAAGATAAAGCAACGAATAATGATCTTAACAAAATCCATGATAACATATGCAATTATAAAAAGGAAATGCGAAGAAAAACATATCCATACTCAAAATTATCAAAATATAACATGATTTTTCTGCAAAATTCAGCCATCAAAACCCTAATCATAACAATTTCCTCATTAAAAACCAAAATCAAGGATTCCATCAAAAATCAAAATTACCCAAATTGAAAAAACATAAAAACCCCTTAATTCTCTGGAATCTCAACCTCATCATCATCAATCTCCTGATGTAAATCCTTAGGATCTTTACCATCAACAGTACACCCAACAGAAACAAAAGTCCCTAAAATCTCCTTCATAGTACCCAAAATAATAATAATTTTCAAAAATGCAAGACAAAAAAAATACACAAAAAGCAGAGGAAAACACAAAAAACAGAAATTATCATAAAAATAGGCGCAATTCAGCTAAAATAAAAGCAAAAACAAAAATACAAGTAGAAAAAAAAGGAAGTGAGAGGAGAGAAATTACCATCGTTCATATTTTCATCCGTTTCAGCGAATCCAAACTCATCCAAAAGAAGAAGTTGATGATGCCCTTTCTCCCCTTTTCAGGCTCAGAAAATGTAGAACTACCATCCATTAATCAAATCATCGCGAGCAATTCACCAACAGGACCCGGAACCATCGATGAAGCATCTTCAGTCGGAGCATTTAGGGCACAAACTTTTCTCTTTCTTTAGTATTCATAGTGCTTGTTCGTATATCCATAGAGAGGAAACAAAAATGGAGGAGATTGGGTGAGCAGAAGAGAGAGAGATTGAGTGAAAGTGCGGAGAAGAGAGAGAGAATGAGTGAAATGAGAGAGGAGGGCATGACGGCTAAGGACCATGTTCAAATATTTGTATCGGGCCATTGTGACGGTTACGAATAAATAAGTATTTGTAACGGGCACTACCTTGCCTGTTACAAATAACTTAGTTTTTGTAACGGGCAACATAATGTCCGTTACGAATAGTATATATTTGTAACGGACTGTTATTTTGACCGTTACGAATATATTTAATGTAACGGGCATAGCTTTACCCGTTACAAATAGCCCGTTACAAATGACAATTTTTCCACTAGTGTTGGGAGATGAAAGTCAAATTCTAGATAAAGCATACAATAATCAAGGATCCATGTGCCGCTCATGCAAAATATGTAGAAGGCTTGAAAAGAATTAAACCTCATATGGTTATAGCAATAACTCACTATTGGTTTCAAATTCACCAAAAGGGGGCAACTCCAACTTTCCACAAACAATTTGAATCCGGCTACAAGGTCCCAAAAGTTCTAAAGATACTACCTTAGCATACTCTATTCTAGAATCAACCAAAGATACTCTCAAACCGTGCATACCATTACCACATAGGAAACCATTCATTCAAAAGTAAAAGTTCAGATGATATTATGTCCAAAACGAAAGCATAACATGAAAAGAAAACTTAAAAGAAAGCCTCAAAATCATATTTTTGGTATTTTTTCATATTTGAAAAGAATGAAATGAAAAAGGAAAGTAGAAAAGAGAAGAAAAGGAAAAGAAAGGAAAAGATAAACAAAAGTGCAAAGATGCATGCATGTCATATAAATCCCAATCGTCAAACAAGTGGTCATTCGACAACATCGCCAATGACCCCAAACACTCTTGTGTTACAAAGAAAAAATCCTCGAACCGTTCAACTCTTCCTAAACTAATCCTATTCTATACAAACAATGAAAGAAAAGAAAGAAAAGAGGGAAATAAGAAAGATCTCACCAGGAATCCAAGCTAAGCTAAGAAAAGCGGGGTAACGAAAATACCACCTCCAAAAGCTCCAATCAAGCATAGCAAGAATTGTTAAATCCGAGTGAGAAAGAAAGAGAGAAAATGGAACTATATACAAAGAAAACGGTTAGTAACTTCAAAACAAAATAATAAGAGAGCAAAATCAAAAATAGAAAGACAAAGAATCAAAATCAAACTAATCAACAAAATCAAATCAAAACAAACCAATAAAAATATCAAAATCAACTGTATACTTAAAATAGCAAAATCAACTATACACCTAAGCTACAATCATTTGGATCAAAGGAATTTGGATTCAAGGGTTTTTGATTCAAGGGTTTTGGATTTAGGGATTTGGATTCAAGGGAGCAAAATCACCAACTCATCATGAAAGAGAAATCATCATCAAAATTAATCATCAAAAGACTTTCAACAAGAAAAACATGATATGATCATGGAAAACAACAACACTCAACAACATCAAGTATTGATCAAGACCAGCAATCATAAACCATCAAGGCATGAAAAATCAAGGACATCCAACAACAACAAAATTGGCCACCGAGACCCTTTCATAAGACTAGTGTCCCCCCCAAGCTAAACAAAAATACATCTCAACATCCCATCAATACAAAATAAAGATTACATAATAAAAGGGATGGAGGGGATCGACATAGGGGTAGTTAGGATCACCCCTATAGTCGCTCCCACCAGGCACACGGTAATCATAGTTACCGTGCTCATCTGCAAATGAGCGAGTCTCGGTGTTGGACCCTTGAGATCCTTGCCAATATGGGTGGGTAGGATTTCCATCACCTCCTCTAGACGTCGCGGAACCAAGTTGAGGAGGGAAGTATGGGTAGTTAACCTGGGGAATGATCTCCCCACGGTTAACCACTACTATAAAAAAACCTCTATCGAGTCGCCTCTAAACCATCTTACACATCGCTTCAAGGGCGACACTACAGGCACCGACACAATAGGTTCCCCCCTTACATGTCGCCTATGACCTAACGCGTTAGGGTAGTTTACGAGTTGCTTGGTTGATTATAGGCAATGCATAAAGTAAGGTATAGGAGCCGTTACAACATAGTATATGAGTCACTTGTTTCTTTAGATGCGACTTGAATATTTATTAGAGGCGATGCTTATGGTAAAAATTATGAGTCACCTATTTATTAGAGGCGATGCGTATAATGTAATGTAGGCTGTTACGTGCAGCTATCCTAAACATGCATAATATTAAAATTCATCTATAATCATAAAATGAATAAATAAAAAATAACGGTATTTGATTAATTTAAACTAATAAAGACAAAATTAACTAAAATATATTAATAATTGAAAATTTTCTAATAAAACGAGTACATACATGAAAATTGTCTGTGCTATAAAAAACGAAGAAAAAAAAACTGAACTAACTTTGTTCGTGAACTTTTGAGTACTAGTTTAAACTGAAAAAACTACAAACATTTATCATAAAAAAATCTACAGCATCTTTCTCAAATATAATCGACCACCTCCTTAGTGAATGGCTCAAGAGAGAAATGCTACATACACAATAAATAGATATTAGTAATACATACATGTAACATAAACAACCGCTAATTTTATAAAAATAAATATTTATTTAATACCTTTTCCCAATTGTTACCTTTTTGTAATATAAGTGAGACAATTTGATCCATATACTTCATGACATAATAGCCACACTCAACTCCGCCTGTTTGTCGAGAACAGTGAAATGCAAATAATAATTTTTTTTTTCTAGTAATAATGTCAATACACACATAAAACTTAAATGACCATAGTAATATAATGTAAACCAGCAACATCTACCTTAATGACATTCCACGCTAGCTTTGTTTTCCAAGATCCTTTGTTAATAATCATTAAAGTTCTATATGCCATGTACACAAAATTGATACGAATGCATTACATATGGACATAAAATAATAATCAAACCTACAAAAAAATCGGCAACATCTCTCCATAAAATTGACCTATGCGGCACTATGCCATTATTAAAAGCATCTAAAAATATATTAAATAATAAGCATTTTTAGTCAAATTGTATAGGAAATTTCACGATCTAAGTATTATTACCTTATCCAAATATGAACACATGATATGTTTAGCCATGGCATATCAAGCAATTGCTTAAGATCCTCGCTAAATACGTAAGCTGTAAAAGTGACTCTCCTAGGATAATAGAAGATATCCTCTTCAAACTCAACATCAACGCAGAAATTAATGTCTCGATTCTTATACAAGTTGTATAGATCCTTGCAACTTTTTGGTAATGACAAGAAGGTGACCTTGCTAACAATGAAGCGTTGTATGGTTTCATTCTCATTTTCCTTCTGATGAGATTCAGCCGCTGAACCAATATCACCTATTTTATTACCATCTTGGATATTTTCCTTGTTCTTTTTCGGTGGTTTTTGGTTAATCTTCATAAAAAAAATAAGAGAAGATAATTAAATGCTTATACTTTATAATATAATTTTATATAAAATAAAAGTAAGTTACCTCCTGAGATAATCTGAATTGTTTTCGAGGCCATTGTGCCCAACTTCCTTTTACATCATCACCAAGGTGTTCATGTCCGAAAACAGGTAAAGGTAGGGGTGTATTCTCCTCCCCATCAACAATATCTAAGATAGTCACTTTGACATGATCTTTAAGTAATGGAACATTATGAATAATCTCTCTTGGTTCAGATTTACATAAGGTCCCTCTGGCCACAACTCGATATACTTATCTTTGTCCATTTGATCTCTAACAAAGACATGTCCCACATATATTTAATTAATTAACATTAAATCTCATAAAACAATATTCAAGAATTTAAATAATATATGACTTTTTGACAGGGTCCTTATCACTATGGTTGAACTCATTCTAGATTTTTTTATTATTAGTAGCAGAGTACGTTATAGCACAAGGTCACATCATAGTGTCTACCATATATGCATCAGATCAAAATAGTTTTATCAATAAATTATATAATTGATACGAGCATCTATACAGTGGAATACATAATCTTCAATATAGTCAAACTAATAAATTAATTGAAAAATTAATTTTGGCAGATGTTGAACTAATACGGAATGCATAATCTTCATCTTTCTTAATTTTATAAGTTTCTAGTGGAACACAAAAAGAATAATTAAACATGTTGAAAATAACAAATAAATGTCAACTAAGAAAATTAAGTTCAAGATTAACAAATCACATCAATAATCAACATGCAATGGTCCAACATAACCGTACTCTATGAAAAAACCCCAAAAATATTGAAATTCAATTGAGGATAATACTCCAAAAAAAAAAATGAATTCAGCCTAATTTAAATAACAAGAAAATGAATTTTGATGAACTAAAACACCAAAATTATAATAACCCATGTATGAATAGATGAAATTATGGTTTATAAGATGCTTACCTTCGAATTCGAAGCTTCTACAATATATTAGATGAGACCCACCCCGGAATTATCATAATTATGCCGGAAAATTGGGTTGCTGGGGATGAGACGCAATTTTGTTATTGGGGTTTGATTGGAATCAAGTTTCTGAGGTTTGGTTTGCGTGGGAAAGCACAGTAATGACAAAGCTAGAAGATGAATAGTTTTTACTTTTCAAGGGTTTTGAACTATTGATGCTTTTCTTTTATAAAAATTCTAATGGATTTCTTTACTTTATTTTTTTATTAAAGAAACGTAATACTCTTTTACCTTTTTTTTTTTTTTTTTTTTTTTGTGATACAAACTTTCTTTTAGTAGTATATAAATTTAGTTAGTTTATTTTTTTTCTATATAAGATTCTAATGACTTTTTTTAATTACTATTTTATGTATTACTTAATCTCTTAGTAGTATAAAATTCTAATGTACCAACTGGGGCAAAAATATGGGACGGACGGAATACTCAGTATTAGATAACTTAAAATGTTACATTACTCCGTATTATATGACTCAAAATGTTTATTGGTCGCACGTTACACACTCCGTTCATAAATATTCCGGAGATGCCTCTCATTTGGTTGTAGATCGCCTCAAAATCTTGATCATACATCCCCTCCAATCGAACTTGCATGCCCGCCATTTAGGCACTCAAAGCCTCCATGTTGGAGTTGGAGAATCGATGTTGTTGATGTTGAGGTTGATGCACTTCTTGCTCTTGTTGTTGTTGTTGTTGTTAACATTGATTTTGATTTTGTTGGATTTGTTGCTCTTCGTTGAGGACATCTTACATGTCTTCATCTTCACCGGGGATACGGTTGCTAATTGGAACAAACCAAACATTTGGGGCATGCCCGTGGAGGGAGATCAAGGAGGGGTTCGGAAGATAACACCGATGAGCATTCCTCACTAGCCAATCAAACACCTCATCATCATTGCCCTTTGCTATGAATTTCACTTGCTTAAGTTGAGCAATGTCGAGGTAGAGGGTGTCGGCGTCCCCCACCCGAGTACAAGAAAGGAGATATCTACCATAACCAAGGTTGGTAGCCAACCTAGTCACCATGCTACCACAAGGAATGTCTCCCGACTTTTGGCCCTGCATATCCATACAATTTCTCAAGAATATGTTCCCAAAGTTCAACCTCCCATGCAGCTCTTCTCTAGTTGCCATTTAAAGAACTCGCAACTCGACTTGTGACATATTTTCCATGTCTTGCTTTGGGAACACTAAGTAACCCAACAACCGATGAAGTACTCGAAGGCACGGCTGAAAAATGTCGCTTGCAAGAGAATAGTGGGCGGTGAACTCATCCAACCCCAAGATATCATGCCACCATGCATTTTGGGCATACCCATCCAAATAATCATGCTCGGAGAAAAGGATATCCGCCCCAGGATTGAAATCAAGGGCCGTATTGAATTCGGCCAAAGACATGTGATGCTCCACATTGAAGAGTTGGAAGGTTATTTGGTAGTCCTTGGTACCGACCGGAGTAGTAGTCAAAGAAGCCAAGAACTCCCTAGTCGGCTCAAGGTAGGTTCGGTAGCGTTTGTTGAGGAAGTTACCCAACCTAAGGTTGTCAAATAAGACCCATAAGTCCTCATCAATTCCTAATTTAATCATACTCGATTGATGATAGTGTCGTGAGGGCTTTATGGTTTTTTTCTTGAATTCATTCCAAAGCGGTTTATGGCTTGGGTTGGCGAATTATGTTTTGGGTAGTGGAAGAGGGCCTTCATTTTGTGTTTGGGAAGAAGGTGTGTTTGATGGAGAAGGTTCTTTAATTGTTATGTTTGTTTTTCTCTTTTTGGAAGTGAGGGCTTTCATGATCTTAGACATGTTTACTTCACCAATTCACAACCAAAATTCAATCACAACTTCACAATTCACCACAATCACAATACAACCACAACACTACCACAATAATTGGTTCAACCAACCAACACTCCAATCACCACTTACTACCAACAATACCAAAATTCAACCTTCCACAAATTTCCACGAAATTTCACAATTAAGCTAAACAATCAACAACACAATGTAAGGCAATATTAATCAACAACAACACATATAATAAACCAAACTACTCAATCAATCATCATATTCAACCAAAATGACACTACTAATATTCACAAGTATGCATAATCAAATTCTTGCTACAAATTGATGTAATAATGTAAAATACACTACTACAATAAGTGGAAAATGAAACACATGATAAAAAAGCTGTCAAGTCAAATATGCGATCTCTAGGATTATATAAAACGCCTATGCTAGACGAAAGTTTTATATAGTGAATCATATAGAACGTCTGTCTCACCTAATAGCTCTATTTGTTTTTTTTTAATAAAAAGTCTTCACAATATAGAACGCCTTCTAACTTGACTGTTCTATTTTATTTTGATATTACTATTAAATTATTTTTTAAAAAAAAGGAACCTTAACCGCTGTCCTCTTTTTTCTTATTTCTTTAACTCAATCGCCGCTCAAGTTTACTCTCTTATCTCCTTCCTCAAATATTTCCTCTCTTCTTCTCCTTTTCAGATCTAATTAACTCCAATCAAATCAAAGGAGGTAAAAATGTAAAATGAAGGAGTGGTTTATATTCACTCAAAATCATAGTGTTTTGTTCCGAAAATGAGTTGTTGGGAATCGACAACAACTTGATCAGATTCTCATGAGTGGTTTATATTCACTCAAAATCAAATTTTCGTCATATCTAATCGGCTCGCTAACAGGTAATTTCATATTTGTTCATTATATTCCACCTAATTAGCTTAATAAAATACAAATTTCTCTGTTTTTTAGAACCCAAATTATTGGCTGATTTAAAGCAATTTATTTAGAGTTGAACTTGGTTGGTTTGTGACTTTGTGATGATTTTCGAAACAGGTGCAAAGTTAAAATTCAGGTTGACATTGTTCACAACCGTCTTAGTGTCTCACCTTGTGGGTTGCACGGCACCGATTGCTCTGTTGGGCGGCAATTGATGTGTAAGGAGACAATGTAGGTTTAAATAATTTATATTGTTTTTTAAAACCATTTTTTGATTGATTTTTGTCTTTATATTATTTAATCTATTTGTATAGTTGATGTTTAAGATCTAATTACTCTATTATTCTTGTAGGGGATACATAATTCACAAGGTTTTGAAGTTTGAAGAACCTCTTCAATACGAAAGAGACTACCACAAAGTATAATTGAATCAAAGTTGGTATTTTAAATGGAAGCTATAGAAAATGGGGTAGCGCTTATGGAGCTAGTGGAATTGTATATATATCTCTGAATTTAGAATATACTCCGTACTTGAATTAATTTTCTATATCGATTTTTGATTTTTAATTTTCATTTTGTGAATTATATATACTTTGTAATTTTGTATTAGAAGTGAATGGATTAAGTTGGTTTACTTAATAAATTCATCTCTTTTGTAGTTTCTGATTTTTTTCTTTTTTTTTTTTTTTTTTTTTTTAACAATAGCTTCTGCTTTCCTTCATTATATTTCAATTTCAGTTTTTAGAATATACGCGTATCAATGTAGTAAGAAAATAGCGACATTTTTTATACTAACTCCATTTCATAAAATCTGCAACAATTTTCCAAAACGGAAACTACACATTATGTGCAACGAACTAAAAGTTTCCATTTTTTGTAAATTTTTTTGTGTAAAATTACCACCATACCCTTATTAAATTTTACTTAACTTCAATAAACAACATATTAACTCTTTAACTCAAATTAATTAATCCAGAATTAAAACCATAACCCACATTCTCACTCCTCCCTCACAACCATATATCCACCACCAATTTTTCTCTCTCCTCCCTCTCAACCACCACCAACACCAGCCATATTCTCTCTTCTCTCACCGCACCACCACCACTCAGATCTACACGACCACCACCACTCAGATCCACCGCACCATCTCTTCTATCTCTTCTAACTTCTCTCGTGTGGCGCATTTCAGATTGTGGTGGCGAGGTGGGGTTTCGATTCTTGATGGTGGTGAGGTCAAGTTTCAATTTGATGGTGGTGGTGAGGTAGGTCGGGTTTCAAATACCCTTGATTGCCGCGCACCCCTCTTACTCGTGACAGTCGCCGACGCTTTCTCCTCCCTTGGTCAAAGCCGCCGTCTCCTTTCTTTCCTTGTCAAAGTCGTCGCTCCTTGAAAAATGGTGAGGCCGGGTTTTTTAGTGGTTATGGTGCGTGGGGGTTTCGAATCTTGGTGGCGGTGTGTGAAAAGGTCATTAAACGGTGGGTTTTTGGTTGTGAGTTAGGTAGGGTGGGTATATGGTGGTTAGGGTGCGTTGGGGTTTCAGATCTTGTGGTGGTGAGAGGGTGGGTATAAGGTGGCAAAGGTGGTTATGCGGTCGAATGGTCCTGCTGCTGGTGGAGTATGTGGGTGTTGGCGGTGATAGGGTGGACATTATGGTGGGTGGCAGAGGTTCTTGATGTCAGTGGGTGGTTTATCAAATCATCCCACTTTTTTTTTTACCCTTAATTACCTACCCTTATTTTTGTTAATCTTCATTGTCAAATTTTGTCTTGGGAATCGTGCAACATAGTTTGTTGCAGATTTTATGAAACGAAGGTAGTAAAAACAATAAAAACAAATTAGAGAATGGTTATCTAACATAACAGTTCTTTTTTAAGTGTATATAGGACGGTTAAGCAGCTTAACCGTTCTATATTCCTTCGTTATTTTTTTTTTTTATTTTAGGAGGGGAAAAGAGTACGGTTGTGACTAAGAATCGTTCTCTATCTTTCATTATACAATACGCCTATTAGAACCGTTCTATATACTTTACACATCTCTTAGCAGAAGAACGGTCCTAAGGCATTGTATAAAGCCTATTTTAACCGTTCTCTAAGCCCTTTTTTGTAGTAGTGATAGAGGTAAAGAAGATGATTATACCATACAAGAAGCAAGTTTGATAAAGATTTAAGCACCAAAATCTACCACATCGAAAATCCCCAATTTTCTCTTTAATGGAGGAAAGAGATTGGAGAAGAAGAAATGGAGGAAAGTAGTATGGTTTTTGATGAAGATGATGAAATTTGAGTAGGAATTTGTTGATTTTGTGAGTTATTTGAAGGAGTTGAGGGATGATTTTTGTTGTTTGGGAAGTTAGGGTTTCAGTTTGGGAGAGAAAGGAGTACGGACGAGGGTGAGGTTGAGAGTGAAAATGAAGAAAAGAAAGGAGAAAGAAAAAGAAGTAGGTGCGGCAAGGCACCTGCGTGCGCGGCCGCGCAGCAAGGGTGCACGCCCGCGCACGAGGCCCGCGCAGCAAGGGTGCACGCCCGCGCACGAGGCCCGCGCCCCTGCTGCTTTTCTTCTTTGTTTGCTTCTTTTTCTTGGTGCGTTCATCTATGGGCTTAATGATCTTTATCATCCCGGGATTATTGAAACCACTAAACGCATCAGTTTCTAAACCCTTGACAGTGGGTTCAACATCCCAAATTAATGAGAGCACCATAATGAACCCACCAAGCACAAATTTGCTTCTCATTTAAACACAACTTTTCCAATCTTACCTCTTTGATAACCTTACCCATTCAACTGGAAATTCAATAATATCGAGCATACTCTTACCAATTACCACGAAACACCTTCCCATTGTGCTCATGCTCGTTTGAGGGGTCCAATGCCCATGATTTCAACCTATTAATCCAAATACAAAACAAGTGAAAGAAAGAAAAACAATTTTAAGAAAACTAAGAAAGATAGAATCAAAAGAAAAAGTTAGAAAACCGGGTTGCCTCCCGAAAAGCGCTTGCTTAAGGTCCTTAGCTCGACCCTTCCTCCAAATCATGGAAGGTCAAAGAATACCACCTTATCCAAAGTGGTAGAGGAAACAAACTTTTTCTCATTCCTTGACAACTTCTCATCATTGTTTGATGTACTCTCATTTGTTGAAAATTCCGAAACAAGTTCACTTTGCTTCAACTTCATTTTCTTCTTCATAAAAGCTCTTTTTTTCTTCTTTGTCTTTTTTCTCCTTTTAGTGGACAACTTCTCACCATCAACACTCTTGGAGTCAATCTCATCCTCTTAAGGGTAGAGCTTAAAACATGGAGGAATATCAATCATCTCCTCATCCACAAGCTTTAAAGGCTCCTTGTTGTCTTCACTAACCTTCTTTCTTTCAACACTCGAAGGCACATCATTATAAACCTCAAGAATATTGTTAGTTGAAGAAACAATCATGCATACATTATTTTTGGAATGAGGTGAATTGATGCACATAATTCTATTCACAAGAGACAAAGATTCATGCATCGATTTTAGCTTAAAATTAGGCTTATTGTTACCAATCCTCAAAGTAATAAAGCCACCCTTCACATTTATCAAAGCTCCCATAGTAGCTAAGAAAGGCCTCCCTAAGATAATAGGTATGTTGTCATCTTCCGCTATCTCAGGCATACTAAAATCTACAGAATTGTAAACTCTCCTATCTTGTGGGGGACATCCTTAACTCTTCCCTTTGGAAACTTAATAGATCGATCGGCCAATTGCAAGGTCATGTTGGTTGGAAGAAGCTCACCTAGCTTAAGCTTCCTAAAGACCGAATAAGGCATGATTCTCACACTAGCACCATGATCACAAAGAGCATTTTAAAACAATTTTCCATTGATTTTGCAAGGGATAGAGAAATTACCCGGATCTTTCATTTTCTTGGGTAAATCATTGTGAATCAAAGCGCTACAACATTCCCCAACCTTTACCGAGTCAATCTCGTTACACTCTCTCTTGCCACTCAAGATTTCCTTAAGGAACTTAGAATAATACCTTGGAATTTTTCATGGCGTCGGTGAAAGGGATTGAAAGATGAACTTCCCTAAGCATGTCAAGAAATCTCCCAAATTGTTCATCGATTTTGTTTCTCAAAAATTTTGGGGGATATGGATGTTTAGGTTTGATCACCTCCTCTTGCACTTTTTCATCACTCTTCTCTTCCTCTTGGGCTTCTTTGCTCACCTTCTTTGACACACCAACCTCTTATTCCTCACTTGAATCACTCACCTTCTCACATTCCTCACTCTTCCTAGAAACTCTCTCTTCAAGCACTTTCCCACTCCTTGTGGTGATAGAATATACGGGTTTCTTAGGTACAACTCCTTATGAGGGTAGAGAAGAAGGGATAGCATTCACACTCTCTTTCAAAGTATTAGCTAATTGAGTGATTTGAGTTTCAAGCATCTTGTTGAGTGTCATCATCTCATTGAACTTTTTTCACTTATCGACATGTAAGTGTTCAAAATTTTAGTTTGGTTCTCAATGATTTCTTCCAAGGTAGTTATAGAAGATGAAGGTTGAGTATAGGAATTCTCACTATTACCTTGAGTTCTTGGCGCAAATCCAGGAGGGGGTCTCCTTTGATTGTTGTTTTGAAAATTTCCCCGGTTTTGGTTGCTCTAATTACCCCGGTTTTTATTTTGGCCATTGTTTTGGCAGTGGTTACCATAGCCTTGACCTTAGATTTGGTTTCCATACCCTTGACCTTGGATTTGATTATTATAGCCTTGATTATTATAGTTCCCTCGGAAATTTTGATTTCCTTGGTTTCTATAACCACCATTGTTATAATTATTAAAGTTCCCTTGTTGATGAGCATTTCTATTCCCAAAGTTTCTTGGTCCATTGTTGTTATTTGAAACAAAATTCACTTGCTCACAATCATTATTATCAACATCATCACAATTTTCAAATGCATGTGGACAATTAGAATCATCATGATCATATGACCCACATACATCACAAAACACACATCCATTTGGCATATTATTCAAAGTTGAAGGAGGAGTAGAGTAAGAAGATGTACCTCTCCCCTTATTGTATGTGGGAGAGAAGAATTGGTGCTTGTGAAGAAGCACTCTCAAGCTTTGCCTTAATTAAGGTCATCTCCTTTCCCAAGTTTGAGATTTGTGAGGACAAATTGTTAATGGCATTGAGATGGTCGATTGAATAAACCGTTGAACCGCTTTTGCTTGTCGACTCTCTCTCACCTTCTTGCCAATCCATGTGATACCTTACCAGATCTTCAATTAAGTCCACCACTTCATCCGTTTTGTTCATGATGGAGCCTCCGGCACCGGCATCCAAGCAAGACTTTCCTTGGGGGCTTAAACCTCCATAGAAGATTTGGATGATTTGATAGGTGGGAATCCCATGATGTGGGCACTCTCTTTGGTACTCCTTATACCTTTCCCATGCCTTATAAAGACTTTCATTTTGCTTTTTCTTGAAGCTTTGAATGAGAGCTCTTGCTTCGGCCGTCTTTTTTTGTGGGTAGATACAAGATAGAAACTCTTTAGTCATTTCATCCCATGTTTTCAAAGAGTTTGGCTTCACCTCTTTGTCCAACCACTCTAGAGCACGTTCAATAAGTGAGAAAGGGAAAAGTTTAAGTCGAATGAACTCTTGAGAAAGACCATTCACCGTGATGGTATTGCAATACTTCTCGAACTCCTTAAGATGGTTGAGGGGACTCTCATGCTTTGCACCACTATATTGATGCCTCTCTATCAAAGTAATCATCGTCAGTTTTATCTCAAAGTCATTTGTTGGTGTCGTAGGAGGAGCAATTCCGCTTTCAAACCTATAAGCTCCTGGAGTTCCTAACTCCTTCAATGCTACTCTCGGATTAGCACCTATGCTTTCTCGTTCTTCTTCTTCTTCTTGATGGATTTCCTCTCTTGGGGGACTTGAGCTTGAGGAACAATTGGCAACCTTATCCTTGTTATGGTCCTCTCCATTTCAGGATCAAATGGAACTAAATTTCGATCTCGTGTCCTACGCATACAAATCTCAAAGCAAAATATCAATAGCATGGCTACAAATGTAGCCTAAAGGAAAGAAAATCTTTTTGTGTTTTTCAAATAAATGGAATAGACTCAATCAACAATAGCAAATCACCATGGCATTCCCTGGCAACGACGCCATTTTTAACGCGGGTGAAACCAACATCGTTGGTTACTAAGATACCCCGATCAAAACAAAATTTATAAAAACCAAACCCAACCCTAGGTATAGGGGTAAGTCTTGGTCGAACCCAAGGGAATGCGGTGTTTACTAAGGTCTCAAGCTAAGCTATTTCGAAGTCTTAAAAAAATGGGTTAGTCTTAGCTATACTATCGAATCAACTCAATCAAACTAAAAAATAGAATTCAAATATCAAAGCTCTAAGGAATTTAGGATCCACATGCACCCGTGATAAACTTGCTAATTTGTCAGGAATTTGATCAATCAAGCAACACGAGGTAAAACGACATTTGCAATCAAAATCACTCAAATAGCTATTTCCTAGGGTCAAGCTAGATGTCTCTACAAATGACTTCAAAGGAAAATCGCAAAATAAAATCAATCGATAATAATAACTTCCAAATCAATTTTTTCGTGTCATTGAAAACTATTATGCAATCTAGCTTGATAATCAAGGTTAGCTACTCCTCTTCAAATTAAACACATGCACAAATTTCATCAACCAATTTAATCACATCATCGAATCAATCAAAAACCCCAAATTAGCTATAGATTATCACTAATACATGCTTCAGCACATCCCTAGCAAAGAAACTACTCACTACACATGAGCTTCTCTCTCTCAAATTCTAATTAAAATCTAATTCTAATTCAATTCTCTAATGATTCTCTTGTAATTCTCTCTCTAGAAAATGTAGGAATTCTATATATAGTAAAACTACCTAAGGAGAAGTTACTTAGACGTCCAAAAAGAACCCCAAATGGTGAGGCCTCTCATCCCATTGTGCGGCTGCTCCTGGCACTTGCACGGCCGTGCCACAGCCTTGTGGGCCGCTCCACCCTCATGCGCGCCCGTGTAACACCCCCAAATCTCCCTCTACGGTGTTAATTGAAACAACACTACAAGAGGGTGGGGGGTGAATTGTATGTGAGTTCCTATAAATACTTTTTGTGGATATAAATAAACTGTAAAGGAACTTGCAATGCACACAGATTTTTACGAGGAAACCTTCCAGGGCTCAACTGGAAGTAAAACCTCGACCCTTCTAAGCGATTTCCAAAACCAAATCACTTCACTATAATAGGGAAATTCCAAATTACATCCTATTATTCACAGACCTTTACTCACAAGTTCCACACTGAACTCGCTACACATTGGGACCCTATTCTACCCAGTTTAAGTCCCAAACTTAGATTCACTCGTACTCCCAAAGTACTCACTCTGCCTCACACCAGAAGCTTACACACTGTATGAAAAATATAATTCACACACTCACCCAAGAACCCATACAAAATATATGATACTAGTATATCCTAGGGAAGCTGTGCATGAAACCCGAAACTAATATGACAATGATATAAGCTTGGAAAACTTACACAATTAAAGCACGAATGATATCTTCAAGCATAAACTCACCAAAAAACTATGAGATGATATTTCTACTATTTATACAAGTCTAGCTTGTATAGCAAGTAGGGTTTTCAAAAGATAATTAAATTAACTAAATCTCAAAACACGGTTTTAAATAAATTATTTTTCAAAGAAAATCTTTTTGGACAAAAAGATAAAGAAAGATTATAAACAAGAACAATATCTTTTCAATATTCAGTTTTTAAGAAATAAATCATTTCGAAAATCTTTTCTTAAAATCTATCTTTTTATGTTTTTCCGTTTTCATAAATTTGCCAAGTCTTTGTCACGCTTCTAATAGATTTCATGCATATCCTACTTAACATATTTAACAACATATCTAGAAGATAAAATCTTAACTAAGTTAAGTTGCTGTGCTGTTTATTCTGTACTCAAAGATTGCTTGGGCTTCACACAGACCAGGACCAAGTTCCTGCTATCTTCAAGTTCCTATTAGGGAACTCAGATAGTTCTTGTTAGAGAACTAAGTTCATGTTAGGGAACTCTTCTTTTATCTTGTTTAACCTTCTTAAAGTCTTCTCTTCATGTCCTATTAGTCAAGGCTACTCTTCCACCACCAAGGTCTACTTCACCTATTCTTAATCAAACACTTAAAGAAATCTTAAGTCAATTTTGTTTGAGTTTAATTCTATCATCATCAAAACCTTTAAGCTTCAACAATTTCCCCCTTTTTGATGATGACAAACTTAAGCAAACTCTTTAGAAAGTTAAATAAAACAAAAGGTTGTATTTTTTCATTTTTGATTTTATTGACTGAAAATAAACACACAACAGAATTTAAAAATAAAAACGAAAATAAGAAAAACCTAAAAATAAAACAGAACACGAAATTAAACTAAGTTAAAGATCATATCAGATAGAACATTCTGATACTTTGAGAAAAATTTCTGATACTTTCTCAACTGGAACCCAGAACAACTTCAGCTTCAAAGTTTGCTTCTACTTTTCCCCCTTTGGCATTATAAAAAAGTCCTATTTTTTCAAAGATATTAAGCATCTAGCCACAGCCCCACAAGCAATTCATCGAGTGTGGGAAACTGAAGGCAGCGCTGCTAACTTCCCTTGAGTTAGTTCCACTTCCTTGCATAAGTTTTCATAACATACACAGACACATATGTATGGGCAGAGTTCCAAAACATTCAATTAAAACCAAAAGATTAACATCCTGCTAGTTAAAATTATTACAAACCAAAGCAAATTGTTAAAAAATCAAAACGGAAACTAAAATTGTTCATGACTAAAACAGAAAAAGGGATAGGCTAGGCAATTTAGGCTAGGTTGATGATAGGCTGGTGATATATAAACTGGTTAACTCTGAAGGAACTCCAGTATCTTCTTGTTGTCTTTCTTTTGATGCTTAATACTGGCTTCTAGTTTATCTTCCAAGTCCTGAATAGTCTTCTGGAACTCCACCTTCTGTTCCCTAAGACGCTTTTTCAGTCCCTGTACTCCTCTCTCCAGCTTTTGAATTTTTCCCATAGCCTCTTTTAGCTGCTTCTCAGCTATCTCAGCTCTATCAGTATGCTCAGAAACTTGCCCTTCAAGAACTTTTTCATCAGTGTCCAACTCAAGAGGTTGTTCCATACTGGTCTGAGGGAAAGAGCTTGTAGACAATCTTCTGCTCTTTCTTAGAGGTTGTTCTGGTACCTCTTTCTCTTTTCTCTTTCCTGTTCCATTCTCTTTCTTATCCTCCACTTTTTGAACTTTCCCATTAACCACCTCTAGGCTGATTCCCAGAAGAGTTTCTTCATTGATCACATTTTCAGGCTTCTCATTCAAACCCCCATATTTTCCTTTTAAAACCACTCTAAGGGACTCAAAGATAGTAGACAGAATAGCTCCATATCCTACCTTAGTCTTTCCAGGGACACAATGTGCCAAGTGTTAGTACATCAAAGCAGGAAAATTGACTTTCATTCTTCTAGACAGACAAAAGATTACAGCCATGTCCATTAGACATGCTTCCCCCTTCTTAGTATTCCTAGGAAATATAATCTTTTTAACAAGATTAAAAAGTAACTTGTTTAGAGGACTCAGATCATTGTGACTCATGGTATTCTTCCCCCTTTTTCCTCCTAAAGCTTCGACAATATCACCACTCAGGTAATTTCCTACTTTCACGCTTGATTTTCCCTTGATATAAGTCTCAAACCCCTCGGTTGGAGTTTTTAGAATCTGACCTAGGGTTTTTACATTAAATTCAATCTTAACACCATCAACTTCACTAGAAATTACACCCAATTTTGCTTAAAAAATTTGACAAAACTCAGTCATAGCAATTGGATACATGCAATTATTTGATGCATTAGATAACAGATGTTCCTAACCTTGGAACTTAATCAAATTAGGAAATTCTAGGAACTTAGCTTTTCTACACCAATTTAAATCAATTCGATACAACATACCTCCCTGCCTGTGACTCAAGTTCCGCTTGTTCTGCAGTTTCCTCTTCCTCCTCCTTCTCGGAATCCTCCTTCTCAGAGTCTTCTATTTTCTTTACGAACTCCTCCACTTCCTCAATGTGTTCCTCTACAGTTTTTCTCTTTTCTTTCATTTGTTTCCACTCTCTCAATTTTTCGAGAATTGACTCAGAAGTTAATTTCTCTGTTTCAGCAGGCTTAGGATTTTGCTTGATCGAGGATGAGGTTGGTTCGCTCTCGGCTTGAGTTTCTTTGTAGGTTACCATGGGGAGTGAGGTGGCTTCTTCTTGTTCAGAATTGTGGTTATGTTGAGTGTTTTCAGAGCTTAGGGAAGTAATGATGGCCATGGTTTAGCAGTTAAGGGTTTTAGGAAGGTTGTAGAAAGTTTTCACAGTGGGTAAATTGATTTGATAGTGATGATGTAAGGTGTGTGAGAGATTCCTTTTATATTTAACGAGGCGGTGTAATGGAAACAAGGGGTTTATATGTTTAGTCATTTAATTGAACAAGTTCAATTAATTTTAAAACAATTTAATCAGGATGAATTTACCAAAAATCCTTTTCTTTCCAAATTCATTTAATTTCCAAAAAGAAATTATTTTCTGAAAATACACACGTTTGGAACACGCTTTACACACACATGCAATGTACATTACTAATTACTTGTATAGTTAAGCGTTTAGTGAACTAACCTTCAGTGATCAACAACGGTGACACTTCAGCTATGTTTAGCACATCAAAATTGTGCTAAATGCTCTTTTAGCTCTATTTACATTATTTTTAACATGCCATATCTTGGAACTTCAGCAGCAATCAAATCAGCTTGATCATCCCAAGTTCCAGTCTCAATTTCTCAAATCTTTCCCTGTTCAAGGGCTTGGTTAGAATATCTGCAATTTGATTTTCAGTTTGACAAAATTCTAACTTAATATTCCCTTGTTACACATTGTCTCTGAGAAAGTGATGCCTAATGTGGATATGTTTTACCTTTGAGTGTTAAACTGGATCCTTTGAAATACAAATAGCACTGGTATTATCACAGTAAATAGGAACACATTCAAATATAATACCAAAATCTCTAACCTGTTGCTTTATCCATAGATTTTGTGAACAATATGCTGCTGCTGCCACATATTCAGCTTTAGCTGTAGATAATGCAACTGTGTTTTGCTTCTTGGAACCCCAAGAAACTAAACAAGGTCCTAAAAGCTGTACCATACCTGAAGTAATTTTTCTATTAACCAAATCACCTGCATAGTCAGCTTCAGTAAAGCCATTTAAATTAAAAGAATCACTTCTAGGATAGAAGAGACTCAAGTCATCAGTTCCTTTCAAGTATCGAAGGATTCTCTTTACTGCTATCAAGTGAGATTCCTTTTGATTGGCTTGGAACCTGGCACATAGACCTACACTAAAAGATATGTCAGGTCTACTAGCTGTTAAGTAAAGTAAAGAACCAATCATACCTCGATACATAGTTTAATCTATGCAAGTTCCAGATGGATCTTCATCCAATCGAGTTCCAGTACCCATAGGAGTCTTGTTAGTTTTAGTATTGTCCAACTTGTATTTTTTGATCAGTTCCTTGATATATTTTTGTTAATGGATCATGATTCCTTCTTCAGTTTGTTTGATTTGCAAGCCGAGGAAGAAGTTTAACTCACCCATCATACTCATTTCAAATTCTCCACTCATTAGGTCAGCAAAATACTTGCACAAAGACTCATTAGTTGCACCAAACAAAATATCATCAACATAAATATGTACAACTAAGATATCAGTTCCATTTGATTTTAAAAACAAATTTTTATCAACTTTTCCACGTTTAAAACCATTTTTCAAAAGGAACTTAGATAATCTTTCATACCATGCTCTAGGAGCTTGCTTCAACCCATAAAGATCTTTGTCAAGCTTATAGACATGGTTTGGGAACTCTGGATTTTCAAATCCAGGAGGCTATTCCACATAGACTTCCTCATCAAGAAATTAATTTAAAAAGGCACATTTAACATCCCTCTGGTACAGATTAAATCCCATATAAGCAGCAAAAGCAATAAGTAAGCGAATAGCCTCTAACCTGGCTACAGGAGCAAATGTTTCTTCATAGTCAATTCCTTCCTATTGATTGAAACCTTGTACAACAAGTCTTGCCTTGTTCCTAACAATAATACCATGCTCATCTAGCTTGTTCCTAAACACCCATTTTAATCCTATAGTCTTCTTCTTGTTAGGTCTTGGTTCAAGATGCCAAACTTTATTTCTTTCAAACTCATTAAGTTTAGCTTGCATAGCATTAATCTAGTCTGGGTCAGTTAAAGCTTCAACATAGTTCTTAGGTTCCATAGAGGATAGGAATGCATAGAATGCACAGAAGTTCCTAAGCTGAGATCTGGTCTGAGTTCCTTTTGTCATATCGCTCATGATTGTATCCACTGGATGTGAAAACTGATATTTCCAAGGTTTTGGTGTAAAATCCTTGATTGGATACAGTCTTTCTTCATTGTTGTTGACTGGTTCTTCAGTAGGAACTTCAACTTGATTCTCAGTTTGCACTTCTTCAGAAACTTCTCCATTTTCTACATTTTGTTCTAGATCTTGTGGAGTTCCTATTGCATTCTCCATTGTAGGTGCTTCATTTTCTTCTGGATTTGCTTCACCTTCATGTTCAACCTGCTGCTTCTGCAATGATGTTGATTCTTCATCTGGATCCTGCTTGCAAATAAGTCCAATTTCAAAATCATCATCACAGTCCTGTACATCAATCAGTTGTTCAATTTCATCAAATATAATATGTACAGATTCCTCAATACACATTGTTCTCTTATTATATACTCTATAGGCTTTACTATTTGAGGCATATCCTAAGAATACTGCCTCATCACTACGTTCATCAAATTTTCCCGAATTCCTTTTACCATTGTTATGAACAAAGCATTTACAACCAAAAGATCTAAAGTAAGAAATGTTAGGCTTTCTCCCTTTAATGAGTTCATAGGGAGTTTTGTTGGTGATGGCTCTAACTGATACTTTGTTGAGAATGTAACATGCTGTGTTCACTGCTTCTGCCCAGAAGTTCCTAGGCAGTCTACTTGAAATCAGCATAGTTCTAGCCATGTCTTCAAGGTTCTATTCTTGCGTTCCACAACAAAATTTCAGTGTCGAGAAGTTATGATCCATTCCATGTTCTGTGCAGAATTCATCAAACTTGGAATTTTCAAATTCTTTTCCATGGTCTGATCTGAGATGTATCAATTGATTACCTGTTCTTCTATGTTCTTTCTTCACAAAGGTAGCAAACTCATCAAATGTTTCATCTTTACTAACAAGAAAGAACACCCAAGTATACCTTGAATAATCATCAACAATAACCATTACATATCTCTTACCACTTCTACTTTAGATTCTCATTGGACCGTAGAGATCCATATGAATAAGTTCCAAAGGTCTTTTAGTACTTACAATCTTTTTAGATTTAAAGGAAATTCGAGTATGTTTTCCTCTAACACAAGCATCACACACTTTATCATATAGGAACTTAATGCAAGGAAGTCCTTCCACTAATTCATTTTATCTAAGTTTATCAAGCAAAGTAAAACTTGCATAAACAAATCTTTTATGCCATAATAGAGGATCATCCTCAATAACACTAAGACATGTTAGACTGCTGTTAGGAACCTCGTTTAGATCCACAATATATGTGTTTCCTTTACGAGTTCCTTCTAGAATTATGTTCCTAGTGTCATTGTGGATGATTTTACACTTATTGGAAGTAAATCTAACAGAGTTACCTTTGTCACAAAATTGTGAGATACTTAACAAATTGTGTTTGAGACCCTCGACCAAAAATACATTATCAATAGCATGGGAACTTGACCTTCTTACTTTGTCAATAACAACTATATCTCCTTTCATATTATCACCAAAGGTCACAGTCCCACCATAATAGGCATCCAGTGAGAGAAATCTAGATTTATCACCAGTCATGTGCTTAGAACAACCACTGTTGAGGTACCAAGTGTTGTTCCCCCTCACTGGAACCTGCATGAAGAATCAAACGTTAGTGTCAGGAACCCAGGTTTCCTTGGGTTCCTGTGTAACATGAGTGGGGTTATCTTTCTTAACCCAAATCTGTTCTACATGTTTTTTATTCTTCTCTGTGCTTTTTTCTTTCTTAGGACACTTAACCTGCTTGTGTCATGTGTTTCCACAGAAATAGCAAACAATACTACTTGGCAGATCTACATACTTCTTTTCCTTTAGGAACTTCTTTTTAAAACCTAGTCCCTCTGTTCTGTTGGTCTGAGCTTTAGCAATCCATTTTAGAACTTTATATTCTATGGGTTGCTTTCCTTTCCTAGCTCTCTCAAGTTCCCCCTTAAGTCTTGCCTTATCCGTTTTTAGATCTTCCAAATCAGATTTTAATTTTTCAAAATTCGGATAATACATAAGTGGAGGAACTTCAGAGTTAGGAGTACCAACACTAAGTTTTAACAAAGATAATTCCACATTCAAAAGTATGTTATCATGTTTCAGTTTTTCTATAGTTTCTTTTAGGACAACATTGTCATCAAAGAGACTGAAGAACCTGTATTGAATATCAAACTTCATATTGTCTACCCATTCACTATTTTCTTTGTAAGTTAACAAAGCCTTATCACTTTGCTTTTTTGCTCTATGTACTTCTTTTAGCTCTTCTTGAATGTCCAAAACAGCACATATTAGTTTCTCTTTAGAAAAAATGTCTTAATTCATTGTGAGAAAACCATACCTCAGCCTCGAGTTCCTTCAGTTTGGCCCTTTCATTAGTTTTGGCCATTAGACATAGATGCGCAGTTTCTTCTGAAGGTTGGTCTTCTTCTTCTTCTGAGTCTGTGTCTCCCCAGGCAGCCAACATAGCCTTCTTTACATTGTCCTTAGTAAAGTATGGCTAATAGACTCTGGAATCCTTGGATTGCTCCTTTCCTTTAGTCTTTCCTTTGTCACCTTCCTTGATTGTACAATCCTTGATGAAATGATCTTTTGAGCCGCATTTGAAACAGGTAGTGTCACTGGAACTTGTAGCCTTCTTGTTCCTATCAAACTTCCTGTTGTTCATCATCCTTTTGAACCTTCTCATTAGCATTACCATTTCATCCTCATCAACTTCTGAGTCATCTGATTCTTGTGCCTTAAGAGCAAGACTCCTGTTTTTGGAACTTTCAGTATTGGAACTCAGGTGAAGTTCATGAGTCATTAGGGAACCTGCTAGCTGTTCCATATTGAACTTAGTGAAGTCCTTAGCTTCCTGCATTGCAGTAACCTTAGATCTCCAGCGTTCATCTCGTGGTAGACTCCTCAAGATCTTCCTTGCCTGTTCATCTATAGGAATGTGCCTGCCAAAGGAACTCAGTTCATTAATTATATCATTAAATCTTGTAAACATTTATTCTATGGTTTCCTTAGACTGCATTTCAAACCTCTCATACCTAGACATCAATAAATCAATTTTAGAACGTTTTACCTCATTAGTTCCTTCATGAGTTACCTCTAGTAAATCCCAAATCTGTTTAGCTGTCTTATATCCCATAATACGATTATGTTCATGAGGTCCAAGACCACAGTGTAAATATTAAATAGCTAGAGCATTTAACTCAAGTTTCTGATAGAGTTCTTTATCATAATGAGAAATAAGTTTAGGAACTACCTCGTTTTTGTCATTGGTTGCGGTTACCTCAAAATCACCAGATTCAATCACACGCCATACCTGGTAATTTTTTGCCTTGATGAAAATCTCCATCTTATTTTTCCAGTAGGTATAAAACTTACCATTAAACATAGGTGGACATTGGGTAGAATACCCTTCTTCAAGTTTCTCCTTGTAATTCATCTCTCCTCAGGGATTTACTCAGCAAAGTTATCTGCTTGCACGTGAGAACCGTGCTCTGATACCAATTGTTAATTGAGACGAACACTACAAGAGGGAGGGTGAATTGTATGTGAGTTCTATAACTACTTTTTGCGGAATATAAATAAACTGTAAAGGAACTTGCAATGCACACAGATTTTTACGAGGAAACCTTCCAGGGCCTTACTGGAAGTAAAACCTCGACCCTTCTAAGGGATTTCCAAAACCAAATCACTTCACTATAATAGGGCAATCCCAAATTACAACCTATTATTCACAAACCTTTACTCACAAGTTCCACACTGAACTCGCTACACATTAGGACCCTATTCTACCCAATCTAAGTCCCAAACTTAGTTTCACTCGTACTCCCAAAGTACTCTCTCTGCCTCACACCAGAAGCTTACATAGTGTATGCAAAATATAATTCACACACTCACCCAAGAACCCATACAAAATATATGAAACTAGTATATGCTAGGCAAGCTGTGCATGAAACCCGAAACTAATATGACAAATATATAAGCTTGGCAAACTTACATAATTAATGCACGAATGATTTTTTCAAGCATAAACTCACCAAAAAACTATGAGATGAGATTTCTACTATTTATACAAGTCTAGATTGTATAGCAAGTAGGGTTTTCAAAAGATAATTAAATTAAATAATTCTCAAAACACGGTTTTAAATAAATTATTTTTCAAAGAAAATCTTTTCGGAAAACAAGATAAAGAAAGATTATCAAAAAGAACAATATCTTTTCAATATTCAGTTTTTAAGAAATAAATCATTTAGAAAATCTTTTCTTAAAATCTATCTTTTTATATTTTTCCTTTTTCATAAATTTGCCAAGTCTTTGTCACGCTTCTAATAGATTTCATGCATATCCTACTTAACATATTTAACAACATATCTAGAAGATAAAATCTTAACTAAATTAAGTTGCTGCGCCGTTTATTATGTACTCAAAGATTGCTTGGGCTTCACGCAGACCAGGACCAAGTTCCTGCTGTCTTCAAGTTCCTGTTAGGGAACTCAGATAGTTCTTGTTAAAGAACTAAGTTCCTGTTAGGGAACTCTTCTTTTATCTTGTTTAACCTTCTTAAAGTCTTCTCTTCATGTCCTCTTAGTCAAGGTTACTCTTCCACCACCAAGGTCCACTTAACCTGTTCTTAATCAAACACTTAAAGAAATCTTTAGTCAAGTTTGCTTGAGTTTACGTCTATCATCATCAAAACCTTTAAGCTTCAACATACGAAAATGTCAGTATAATACATATAATTATACCGTAAAGATAGACTTAGGTGTATTACCGCCGCGTGATTACGCAAGGCTACTCAACTTACTAAAAATAAAACCAATAACTTCCAGGGGAAAACTTCTACTCTTTCTTTATTAATAATAAACCATAAATAGTAACTATTGTCATGAGTACTCAAATAAATATAAAGACCAACATTTCCTAATCTTGGTGAAACCATTCCCGGGACTCCATATGCTCAATCATTGACTTCACCTAAAATTAGTAAACACTGCTTACCATTACGGTAAATAGGGCGAACCAAAACAAAATAAGAAATACGAATTAGCAAAATATGCTAAGTACGATAAGTGCAAGATAATTAAACTCAATTTATTAGCAAACCTGTTTTTAAAACCAATTGCAATAATAATCCACTAAATTCCAATTCATGATTCCAAATTCCATTCTCAAAATATTCAAAAATACTCAATACTCAATAATAATGATTTATAAAATCAATTATTTCGAAAACTCAATAACCATTCAATTTACTCAATCTCCTCTCTAAGTGTGCATACCCCCCAAGCTAGTCTCCTACTATTTCAAGGCTATTCTTGGAGAAAGACTAGGTCATACAAAGTCCATAGTCTTCAATAAATCCGCATAGTGAGATTAATAAAATAAACATGCTTGTAAAACTTTTTAAAATATTCAATAACCTCTTTAATTCAATAATACCAATAAATACCTCAAACTCCTTTTTAATTAAATCCAACATACTTTTAAAATCAAACCTTTAAAACATGATAATTAACTTAAATCATGATATAACAATCAATACTCCAATTTATTTAGTAAAACCAATTAATTAAACATGCTTTATTCCATAATTCATTTTTCAATTCAATTTAATTCAAACACCAATAAAATCATATCAAACATGTTATTCAAACCAATAACTTTCAAGGTATCTAGCCACCTAAACGTATCTTGATCCTTGCTAGCAAACCACTCAAAAGAACACTTCAAGAACCTTGATCGAAAACACCCTACAATTAAATATAACCTTAATTAATATAAGGTTAACAAATAATCACAACAATTAAATTAAAAACCCCCCAACTAAATGTACATAAACCTTTAAATTATTTTTTCATAAACATCATTAAAAATCTGATTTTATTTAATTAAAACTTAGTCATAATAATTTTTATAAATCCCTCATAATAATTATAATTAATTAAATAAGAAAAGAGAAGAAGAAATGATAGAAAACCAAAAGAAAGAGGAGGAGGAGGTAGCGGTAGGTGGTGGTCGGTGGCTGACGCGGCGGCTGGTGGCGCCAAAAGTGGTGGTGGACGGTGAAGGTGGTGCGCCAGGAGGAGAAAAGAAAGAGAAGAGAATTAAAGAATTTCAGAGAGAATTATGAGAATTGATGTGAGTGTATGATCATGAATTAAGGGTTATTTATAGGGTAGTATGAGCATGAATTATGGTAGGAAAATGTGGGAAGAATTATGGCAAGAAGGGTTATGGAATTACTTGGATAAGTGAATAAATGAATATGGAAAGTTTTGATATTAAGGTGATTGTGTATAATAAAAATATGGAAGGTATGTTGTCATGAAAATAATATGGCAAGGAAGATTACTTGGGAAATAATCAAGAGAAATAAAAGGTAGGAAAATATGGTGATCAAATATTAAGAAGATTGGAAAATGAAATTAAGGAAAATAATAGATTTTTGGGAGATAAATAAAAATACAATTTACCAAAATAATTTCCCCCAAAATAATACAAGAGGGCCGAAAATCTTGAGCTTCCCATAGCTCAAATTTTCGAACTCCTTAGTAATATTTAGGAAGATTTTTGCTCGATTTTAAGGAATAAAAATAATTGTGTAAATAATATAGAATAATTAATTAATTAGATACCAATTATTCACCAATAAATAACTTAGAAAATCAGATTTTCTATACATAGAAAAACCGACATTCTTAGCTAAATAAATGAGATTTTTTCGGACTCCTTAATTAATTAATAAAATATAATTTTTTTGCTTTAATTAAAATATCCAAAATATATAAATAATCCGGTTTTTAAAATAAAATAAATAGATAATAAATCTTATCTAAAATCTAAAAATAATAATTAGGTTTTAAAGTATTTTTGGCGCAAAAATTCAAATATCATTTTGGCTCTAAAATTCAAATAGTAATTTAATTTACTAAAATACCCTTTTTATGAAATAATAATTAATTAATTAGGAAAATACGTATGAAAATACGGGGTATTACAGCCCGCGCGTGGGAGCAGGGGAGACAATCACTAGAGGCCTTCACTTGATACATGTTGGGGGAGGCAGTCACTAGAGGCCTTCACGGTGGGTTAAACACCGACTTTGATGTCCACGCGGCATGAGAGCGCGACCTTGAGGACTTGGCTTATGCACTCCTTCACTTTTGAGCTTCAAGAAGAAGAACCAGGTTGCATCCTAGGCTTTTTATGCCCCAAGAGGACGCCAATGAGCTTCTCGAACATCGCCAAACTCCTAAAATCAAAGAGAAGCAATCAAGTAAAGGAGAAAAAGCAAAATAAGCTAAGAAATGCAAGAAAATGAGAAAACAACTAAGGAAAATGCAAAATAGAGAAAATACAAGTAAAACTAAAGAAAAAGAGATAAAAGAGATGTAAAAGCAATGAAAAATCATCCTAAAAGAAGCCAGATGAGTGCTATAAATGACACTCATAAATTGTAATGCTTGTTAATGCAATAAAAGCCATAAACTTCCTTTTAATCAGTCAACTTTGATTTCTTATTCCCCTTTAGACATTGTTTATACGGATTTGGTTCTATCCTCTAAAAAATAAATCTGACACCAAAGCGGTTTTTATTCGTTTCAAAGCCCTTGTTGTACTTGGATAATGGGGGTGTAATATGAAACTTTAGCATCTTTCTTAACTATTAATGGAGTATCTCATCTAACATCTCCTCCTTATACTCCCGAACACTATGTTTTTGCCAAACAATGTCATCGTCATTTAGTTGAAACGGGTCTCTCACTCTTAACTCATTCTCACCTTCCTCTCACATATTATTCTTATGCCTTCACTATTGCCTTATATTTAACAAATAGGCTTCCTACTCCTACTTTATCTATGAAATCTCCTTATCATTATCTTTTTAGGTCTCCGCCTAACTACCTGAAATTGCGTTGTTTTGGTTGTTTATGTTATCCATAGTTAAAGTCATACACCTCTCACAAGTTAGACCCGAATCGAAGCTATGCATGCATTTTTATTGGGTACTCTAAGACACAAAATTGCGTATCGTTGTTTGGATCCTACCACTAATCGTGTCTTTACGTCTCGACATGTTTGGAATCTGAGTTACTCTCCAATCTCTGTACCAAGTCTAAATTCTTGGTGTCAAATCTCTTTCCCATCTTACAAAATCCAGTTCATATGTGCATGGTAGACGCCCCTGACTCATTTGGGCTCACTCTAAATGTTGGGTTTCGTGATGTCCAACACCACGTGGAAACAAAACCCAACCCAAAGACCCGCGTATAAATAAATGCAACTAAATATAAGCATATTAATTAACATAATTAACAAGAAAAAAGAAAGACAATCTTACCCTTGTAGCGTGCTTCGCTCACCCGAGCTCTTACTTGCACGAACACGGACTCAAGAATGGAAAGAGCCCCAAATGTGACCCCTACAACGGAATCCACCCTCAAGCACGACCCGAACGACCCCTACCCCGGATAGCCGGGGCTAGACTAAGAAAGACTAGAGTATTACGAACTTAAAAGTTTTCTCACCTGATAGGATATGCCTTATTGAGTTCAACTTAAGTGAGTTATTCCCAAGGTATGCCTTGGGTATTTATAAGGAGTGCTTCCTTGTGAAATCCTCTCATCTTTCAATGTGGGACTTTTTTCTCAAAAAGATCCCACATGGAAAGAATGTTAAATTCAATTCTTAGTTAAATAAACCAAGCAATCACTAAGTAACAACTGTCACATGGTTTGCTCCCCAAGGCAACTCACATCCAATGTGAGCTAACCATGTGGCACCCAACCTTAAGCCCCAAGATGGGTTCGGTTGGGCCGCCACCTGTCGGCCCGCGTCCGTGACCCGTATCCTGGGTCTGCAACCCGCATGGCTGGTGCTGCCACATGGCGCACGTCCAGCGTAACCGCTGCCACTTAGCGTACTTCCATAGCCTTTCGCGTGGCTAGGCCATTGTGAGGCTAGGGTTTTTACTTGTTACTTGAAGCATTTTCCCATCTCGTGAATTCCCAAATTTTGGCTTGACTTTTGAGATTCGGTTCCGACGCTCTAATCTCAGAATCCGACATCTTTCTTAATAATACTCTAATGACTCATTAATTCTTTTCGGATGAATTCGTCGACACGAATTGTTAACTTGATTGGGTGTGACCCGAAGGGTTCAGTCAAGATTAATATGTAATATTAATTATACATTAATATTACTGATCGGAAGCGGCCTCCAACTAGGCATTCCGATCACTTGACCTTGCTGAACTCCGTAATTGATTCCGAAGCCTCTATCGGAATAATACACTTGTTCGAAGGACACCATTCCTTTCAATTTATCCTAGTTAGACTGTCAATAAGCAGATAATTTCTAAAATTCATCTAAGCATGGCCATGCATTTTCACAGTCTCGCTCATCAAGAGGCCTTGTAAACAACAAAGACATTGTTCCCTATTTGTTTAATAGGGGGACATTCCCACTCTTGTAATGTAAGCTTTTTTACTAGGAGGACCTAGCCGCCCGAGAGTTGCCGTGATAATCCCCATGTACAGCAAACGTTTGACAGACATCAAAACGGACTAGTACTCAAACAAGAGAACTTGCAATACTCATGGTCGAGGAAAGAGGTTCCGATAGCCATAATGAGAAATATACTTATGACGATTTTTAATCCCTTAAACTATTCTCATAGGTTTTATCAAGTATTGTTCTAAACCAATACCTGTGTAAATGATTTATGCCAAGCATGTCCCTGTAGTATAAGAAACGGTGCTATAAATCATACTACACACTAATCTCAAGCGGTCATTAATCGTGCAATATTTTTTTTTTTTTTGAAACCTATTCGTCCAACATTTAAATGACCTTGATTAGGGATAATTTTCGATTATAATATTCAACGTTCGCTTAATAGTTGTTTCTTTATCCAAGACATTGTCTTGATACCCTATTTTGAATATTCTCAAAATCGAATGGACTCATTATTTAATTCTAAATCACAATAAATAGTTTTGTGGAATAATTAGTAATTTTTTTTTATTCCACTATGAAACCTTTTAACGTTTCATCTTATGATAAATGGTTTTCCCAAAATGTTTTAAGAGTAATACTCTTCAAAAAACATAATAGAAATCATACCCATATTTTAATATGCTTGATTTCTTTCATGCAATTGTGAATGTTGTCCTTCACTTATTACATAGGTTTAGTTATAATTACTTTGTAGATTTTAGCATCTTCATTATCGAATACTTTCATAATAAGATGATAAAATTTGAGAGTGTTATGGATTATGTGTGATTTAGGATTTATTATCCAAGTGATGGCTCCTACTTATTTTCATGATTTGAGATCTTCAACTTGACAACCTACAATCATTAACGTTCAACAATGAACTTTCCACTGAACAACTTTCTTATTATTGCCTTCAAGGCAACAACAGTATTCTTAACATGTATTTCAGTAGACTTCCTATTGGTGCTTTGCTTGGATTTTATTCCAAATGGGTCACAGTGATTTGGGATACCATAGTCACTTGTGATCATGGAATTTTTTCTTAAATTTCCGCACATTACACATGGATGCACGTCTATGCTATCATTCTCAAGCTATGACACATTTTAGCTCGTGCTTATAAATGGCTTCCTTGTTAAGGATCTTAATCCTTCCTAAGGATGTGTTTGCAACATCAATTCTCAAATTACATTAGTTTCCATGCATGAAGAACCCATCCCTTTTACTTATCCAAGTACTTTGGATGTTCTTGATCATAATCTAACGATCCATTACTTAGATTTATTTTGATTGGTACTTTATTCTTCTCATGCTCTAAGCATGTAAATTGCTTGATGACTCCATATCATAGCATACATGATGGTTTCAATTGCCGAATTATTCTCAATTATATTCCATTCATCTGACCTATTAGTTCATCCAGTTTCACTGAGTCTTGCTAAAATGTTTTCTATGTGATACGGTTGAAAGTCTCTACTAGAGTCTTTCTTGTTTGACTTAGTATTTTCCTAGCTTATACTTAGTTTAAACATTTACTTAGTTTTATACATATGGGTTGAAAGGCTTTCAAAGTCCTTCAATTCATGTTTAACACGGTAAATTCCTTTACTCATTTAAACATTTTATTAAGTCTATACAACATATCTTAATTCCCAATATGTACTAAGTGTCACCTTTTGCTTAGTCCATTGTTGAAAGTACTTTCAAATCTAAGCGTTTAGCATTTGATAGTTAATTTACAACAGAGTTTGTAAACTTCTTGTTGAACCTTACAAGATTGACTCTTGCTCCCACTAAACTTCTTATCCATAAGAATTTCTATATTTCTCCACCAAGCAAATCCTTTTAATTAACTTTATGAGAAAATATGTTCCAATTCCTATATGCAATGCTTCCTTCAATCCCATAATGGATTTCTTGAGCTTGCTTTCAAATCTAGCATTATTTAGATTTTCAAAACCCTTTGACTATTTCCATAGTCTCTTCCAAAATTCTATTTTAGGAAGGCGGTTTTGGTATCTATTTTGCCATATTTCATATGAACAATTTTGCTAGAATAATCACGAAAAGACGTGAGCATTCCTATGGGTGAACAGATTTTTATTAAAATCAACTCTGTGAATTAATTGTATCATTTTCAACCAATCTAGCTATGTATGCATGTACATTTCCATATTTGTTAGTTTTCTCCTTGAAAACTTATTTGCGATCAATGGGTCTTTCACCCTTCATGCAAATTAATCAAGTTTGAAACATGATTTTTAAATATGGAGTCTATTTCGGATTTTATGGTCTCTAACCATCATTCGGAATTTGGATTTATCGTAGCTATCTTACAAGATATTATTCCCTTACTATCTAATTGTAAATAGTATGCTTGTAAGTCTTAGGTTTATTTATAACTTAATAGAAATTTATAGGATTCAATCCAAGCCTTTGGTGAATTCTATACCTATACGGGGTAATTGCATCAAACACTGAGTTTCAAGGCGCTTTGAAAGCCCTTTGATTATGTTGATCTTAGTCCAGCACTTTTGAAGTTTTGTGAGTAATGAATTCTCTTTTTAAGGCTCTTGTGAACTCCTTTCGAGTATTCTTGATCAATCATTCTCATGAAGCCCTTTTGAGTTTGTTGGTAAGCTCGATGGTCATCGAGTTCATTTTCCTCCCACTTGTTGTTTTGGAAATGTGTTACTTTCTAGAAAGACACCACTTAGAGCAACAAATACTATGTTCTCAAATAGGTTCTGGAGGTAATGCCCATAGTCTCATTTGAATACTTAGAAAGAGACATGTATATTGTCCATGGGTAAAAGTTTGTTGTGAAACAAACAGCTAGCTCTCATTTGAGCTATCTTAGCCTTTATTGAGCCATTAAACTCCTACTGATCTACCTAGCTCCCACTGAGCCATTTAGCTCCTACTGAGCCACTGAGCTCCCACTGAGGCTAAGAGCCTTAGACATATATACTTGAAAAGACGTTTAGAAGTTATTTCTATCCATAACTGAATATGGTGTCCTTTTTTAGCTTTGACATTTTGTTTAGTGTAACATTAGTCATTTGTGCAAATCTTTAAGAACTTTATAGGAAAGGATGTGATCCATCATCGTTCGAGTCATTTTCAAATGGCATCGAGGTCTCCATAAAGACATACTATATTCTTTGTGGAGTTTATTCATGAAAATTTCAATTTCATAATTTTGAGATGGTCACACTTGGCTTAAGAAAATATCGTTCGATCTAATCTAGACGTTGTTTGATACTTTTCCAAGGCGATTCTATACTTCACTGAACTTTTGAGCTACTCAAGGTCAAGTTTGTTCACATTTGACGAATATAGCCATATTCATTCAAATTCTTGTGAAACGTTGAAGTAATTGGATCCTCTTTAGCTTTCGGAGTTTAATTGTATATACCAAGAACAATAGCTCTTTACTTTGTCGGTTTCAACAAGTAAGACTTGCTTGTCTTAGAACGATTCCGAATCGATCAATTGTCAAGAGCCTATATAGCCTTGAGTACGTTCTTGTCAATGTGACATTGCTAAAGATGTTTGGAACACAAATCATGCCTAAGATTTGAACTTTGTGAGTTTTCATGTTAGGGAAATGTTTGTTTATAATCAGCATTCTTGACTCATGGCTTAGACAACCATGCCATTAAAAAAAATTCGTAACGATTGCTCTTTACATAGAACATGAGTCTTTCCATGTGTAAACGGATTGTTTTCTTATTATGGAACATAATAATAACCATTATTTGTTCCAGCCTTAAATTAAAAGGTCTTTAAACAAAGCATATGACTTTACAGCTTATGTAGCACCACTTGCTTCATTCCAAGCTTGTGAGTCAATAACTTTACTTCACTGGTTTAGCTTTACTTCAATGGTTTGAGGTCACTTTTAAAGTGGAACACTCAAGCAGTATCTGATACTTGTGGAGACAATAAGTTGCTAAGTTTAATACAGTAACATGAACTCTTTGGTAGAAATGGAATTTATTCCTCTTCTTTGTTCCTCGTTTCCTATAATACATCATCTCATAACCTTTCATAACCATTTCTTTAAGTATAAATTTTATACTTTGTTTGGCGTAATTAAGCATCTAGTGCGCCGTACAACAAAGTTCTATCTTTTCTTATAATTCGTACTTGAATTACTACATCAATGAGTTGTACTCATTAGTGTATGAAGCGAAAAGATATGTTGGTTGTCAACTTCTGACAATTTGAGTTTTCAACTCAACACTTCATGTTATCAAAGCTACGTTGAATTACTACATCAAAAAGTTGTACTCATTAGTGTATGAAGCGAAAAGATACGTTGGTTGTCAACTTCTGACAATTTGAGTTTTCAACTCAACACTTCATGTTTATCAAAGCTACCTAGTATTTTGAATACATGATATCAATCGTCCTTACGGACTTAGATATAAAAGTCATTTATGAGAGGTTGTATTTTAGAAATGCTTTTCTTTTCTTTGAGAAATATTATCAAATATTTCCTTTACCATTCATTAAAAACAATATAATTTGATTTAGAATTCTACAAATATAAGTGCAAAGCATAACCATTTATCAAGAAATAACATAATAAGTTTGAAATTTAAAAGCATTCATGAAAACTTTCAATTAAGCATCTTATTCACGCATTAAATTTTTCCCCATTTGGCAAGAATAAGGCAATTCCAAGATCCAAAGAATCAACAAGTGATTAAGCATGCTTTGGCTTGTGTTAATACTTATTATTCTAGGGTAAGCATTTCCTTGCTAATGGCTCCAAGCCATTCTTGGTTTGATAAATCGTCACATCTAATGCTCTCATGACGATTTATCTCTTTTGCAAATTCCGCTCACAACCCGAGGCCTGGCCTCCATTTTTAATTAAAATAATTTAAACACAATTGAAATAATTAAATCGACAAAAACGCAAAATTACATAGCCCTAAAACGCCCAAGTGCCTAGCATCAAGCCTCTCGGTTTGGTGTGCTAGGCACCAAGGGTATGGGTGCCTTGTGACGGCTCGCACGCATAGCCATAGCTAGCGTTAAGCGCCACCCCGTAGCCTATAGCATCGCAAAAGGCATTATGCTGCCTACAAGGCGTGCGCACGACTCCATGGCCTTCACATGAAAGCCACTCGGGCTTGCTTCTATGCACGCCCTTACTGCCTCGCAGCAACAGCCCACACGCACAAGTACTCCCATTTAGTCGCACCAAGCTACTGCCCAAGAACACATGCCGCACTAGCACGCACAAGCAACGCACCAATCTGCATTCCCTCGCAGCCACATGCTGGCCGAGGGAGTGCTCATGGCTATTGTGCCTCGGGATTATTTCCCGATATTTGTGTGACGTATTTAATCAATTCTAAATTAATTTTAGAATCAATATTATGAGCAAAACTGAAAAATATAATAAGTCTAACTTAAATAAATTCAATTTCAAGTGCATAACATAAATTAATTCCAAGAATCAATCTTTAAATAATTTTGGGTTTAACTTGGTGCCACAAAATTGATAAGGGCTTATCTCATAATTAATTTAACCATGCATAAATTAAAAATGAGTTTTGACAAAATTAAAAGGAGGTTGGAAATATGAACTTCAAACATTCAATAAGAATTCCAACATTAACTTGTGCATACTTGAAAAATTACATCTTCCAATATGAAGACTAATTACATTTCATTCACAAGTTTGAAACTTTATGACTTTAATCAACTCAAATAAATGATTAAATCAATAAATTTCAATAAATAATCATGGAATCTAGAAAAATATAAAGTTCCCATCACTTAAAATAATTAAAGATTGGAACTTTAATACTTGAAAGCTTCAAACATGAACTTTTTCACACACAAAGCAATTAATTTGCAATTTTTGAAAAAATAGCCAACTACTTGAGCACTAGTTATAACTTGATAATAATGCTCAAAATAGGCTTATATATGCAGTTGGTTAACAATAATAACCAAACCTATAATGAACAATTAATATGCCATTAAACAATCAAGGTTTAAAGATTTTACAATTTTCGATAAAACGAAAAAAACCTCGAAAATAGTGTTTCTGAGCAGAATATGGCTTCTAGACAATCCTAAAGGATCAAAAGTGTTCCAGATCACGAACATCGATTCCACCAAAAATTCAATAGTCTTGGGTCGAAATATGGATTTTGGAGCCAAAATTTGATTTAAAATCGAGCTTAAATAAATAAAACGAGCTTCTAATCTAATTAGCAAGCATAACCAAAAATTTAAAGCCATTTAAATCACATTGAAAAAATAGTTACAAAAATTAAATGAGCGAGGCTCCGATACCGCTGTTGGGTTTCGTGATGTCCAACACCACGCAGAAACAAAACCCGACCCCAAGACCCGCACATAAATAAATGCAACTAAACATAAGCATATTAATTAACATAATTAACAAGAAAAAAGAAAGACAATCTTACCCTTATAGCGTGCTTCGCTCACCCGAGCTCTTACTTGAACGAACACGGACTCAAGAACGGAAAGAGCCCCAAATGTGACCCCTCCAACGGAGTCCACCCTCAAGCACGACCCGAACGGCCCCTACCCCGGAGTTTAGCCGGGGCTAGACTAAGAAAGACTAAAGTATTACGAACTTAAAGGTTTTCTCACCTGATAGGAGATGCCTTATTGAGTTCAACTTAAGTGAGTTATTCCCAAGGTATGCCTTGGGTATTTATAAGGAGTGCTTCCTTGTGAAATCCTCTCATCTTTCAATGTGAGACTTTGGGGACTTTTTCTTAAAAAGATCTCACATGGAAAGATTGTTAAATTTAATTCCTTGTTAAATTAACCAAGAAATCACTAAGTAACAAGTGTCATATGGTTAGGTGAGGACCACTTCCCCACTTGCTGCCCAAGGAAACTCACATCCAATGTGAGCTAACCGTGTGGCATCCAACCTTGAGCCCCAAGATAGGTTCGGTGGGGCCGCCACCCATCGGCCAGCGTCTGTGACCCGTCATCCGGGTACGTGGCGCGCTGCCACTTGGCGTGCTTCCCTAGCCTTTCGCGTGGCTAAGCTATTGCGAGGCTAGGGTTTTTACTTGTTCCTTGAAGCATTTTCCCATTTCGCCAATTCCCAAATTTTGGCTCGACTTTTGAGATTCGATTCCGACGCTCTAAGCTCGGAATCCGACGTCTTTCTTCATAATACTCTAATGACTCATTAATTCCTTTCAGATTAATTCATCGACACGGATCATTAAGTTGATTGGGTGTCACCCGAAGGGTTCAGTCAAGATTAAGCTATAATATTAATTATACATTAATTTTACTAATCGGAAGCGGCCTCCAACTAGGCATTCCGATCACTTGACCTTGCTGAATAATTAGTTTCGTAATTGATTCTGAACCCTATATCGGAATAATACACTTGTTCGAAGGACACCATTCCTTTCACCAAATACACCTACCTCAAGCCCAAACATCTCCATGCCAACTAGTTTTGCAACTCCATCTGATGTTCACCAAAATCCTATACCTACTACTCCTACGTCATGCACTAACTCAACTACACCTACCCCACAAGACACATCACCTGATACCTCCCCCACATCCCACACCACAACTCTTGCCTCCCCTTCTACTACTATGGCTAAACCAAACTTAGATTATCAATCAGACCCAAGTACTCCCAAATATTGATGGTGGCCCACTACTTAATGCTTAAATAACTTCCCATCCAACCCCTAGTGTTATTACTCGATCAAAAAATAACGTATTTAAGCCAAACAAAAAGTATGCCAACTCCACCTCTACCTAAGCCAAACCAGAGGTAACCAAAATTGTCACTTAAACTTTGAAAGGTCCTCTATGGAGAAAAGCAATGCAGGAAAAACTTACTTCCCTTCATAAACTCGGCACTTGGGATTTAACATCCCCTACTACGGTTTAAAATATTGTGAAATGTAAGTGGGTCTTTCGAATTAAATCCAATAAAGATGATTTCAATTGAACGGTACAAGGCACGGTTAGTTGCAAAAGGCTTTCAACAACGACCCGGAGTTGATTGTACAGAAACGTTTAGCCCGGTAGTCAAACCAGCTACCATTAGTACACTACTAAGCCTAGTCGTGTCATAATAATGGCATCTTTGTCAACTTGAAATCAATAATGCCATTTTACATGAGGAAGCTTTTTTGTCTCAACCACCGGCCGGGTTTTGTAAACGTCAAATTTTCCAACTATGTTTGCAAGTTCAAAAAGGCTATTTATGGCCTTAAACAAGCTCTACGAGTTTGGTATACCGAGTTGAAAAATTATTTGCTTGGTCAAGGATTCAAGCACTGCACCTCTGATACATCTCTATTTATTTTGCATTATCCTCATACACCTATATATCTCATTGTTTATGTTGATGACATCATTGTTACCAATCCTAATGCTACTAATCTCAATGTTTTTATCAAGAACTTTTCCAATAGGTTATCCTTGAAATATTTGAGTGATCTCTCCTATTTTCTTAGTGTAGAGGTGATACCAACATCACATGGTCTTTTCCTTAATTAACGTCGGTACATAATTAATCTTCGTGAAAGAAATGGGTATGATAGACTCTAAACTGGTGACGACGCCCATGATCATCACCAAACATCTATCTTCCAAAGGGGGTATTCTACTTGATGCCCCAAAGGATTATAGAGTTGTTGGAAGCCTACAATACTTGACTTTAGCAAGGCAAGATGTCGCGTATTGTAGACACCTAAAAATGTCTCCCTAAAACCAAACTCGATGACGAACAACATTTCACCGCCATTATTATACGGGTTGAGTATTAAACCTTACAAGTGCTTAAATCCATATTCATTCCCAATACATTTCATAAACCAATCCAATTCCTAGCTCATTTCCCTAAACCATAACTTACTTTCCACTTTTCGTCCACATCACAAAATCGAGAGAAACTGATTTTGTGGCCCTAAAGTTTTGATAAAATTATTCTTTGGTTGGATAGGCCTTGAAATAAGCTTTCCAACGATATATCCTAAGCCCAATTCCGATTTAAAACGAAGAAGATATGACCAAAATACTAAACTCGACCCAAAACCGACACCCTTTTACTAAAACGGCCATATCTTAAAATCTAAAAACTATTTTGACCTGATTCTAATTGGGTTAGAAAGTATACTTGATAAGCTTTCCAATGATATATATATGCCTTATTCCAAGTTACAGATCAAAAGTTATCATAGTTTTAAAAACGCTATAAAACTAGAATTACCGCGCAACAACTAAATTGCCGCGTCACGACAATTTCTAACGTGTCACGGTGCCTCGCACCGTGACACGGTATGCTTCACCATGTCGCGGTACACATACTGTGACACGGTGCATTCCCGTGTCTATTCTACATTTTTTCTTACGCGTTTATGAATCTGGATGCCACATGACACGGTAGACACGGCGCCACGTGCTGCGCCCCGGTAGACATTGCCGCGTCGTGCCATCCTTTGCCATGTCACGGTACACATACTGTGACATGGGATTTTTCTGTGTTTTCTCCGCGCACGCAACTACACGCGGTTTATCATTTTAGGGAAAATTCTGCACCGCGCCACGGTGTAACATACCATGTCATTTCCTAGGGTTCCGTGTGATCCCCTACTCATTTCCTCTATAAATACCCCCCTCCTTTCTACATTTCGAGGAACCAAATCATTCTCTCTTCCTCTCTTCTACACCAAAAATCATTATCTTCTCTCTCTCTCATACTTTAAGCCTTAAACCTATATTCCTAATTACATCATTCCTTCCTTAAGCACTCCAAGGAGTCCATACAATACCCGAATTTCTATACTTAAACCAAGGCGTGAAAGGTATAATTAACTGAGGGTTTAGACCAAATCAACTCTACTTTTTAATATAATTGTTTCAATTTACTTTATTATTTATTGAAGTTACTAACAGTTTATTCATGATGTAGCAATTCAAGAAAACGCGGAAAAGTGAGTAATTAATCACTTAATTACTCTTATTTTTATTCTTGTTGCTAGTATCATGATTAGGTTTATTATGATTTTATTTTACTAACAATTTATTGTTGAATTGCTTCTAATATTAATGTTGATTTTTACTATATTTGTTGATCACTATATTGCATGTTTCAACGGAATATGTAATCGAAAATCACGCCTAAAAAGTTAATTTGGACGACCGGTTTAGGTTCCTTTTTTATCTTGTTGTTTAATCAAGTGATCACGATATTTTAGTATTATGTGTTGCATTAACATTCAACCAATTTAGCCTAATGTTAGTTTGGAGAAAATTGAATCTTTGTTTGTATGCCTTTCAGATCGCAGGAATCACTTTTCTCTATAAGAATCGAGTAGAGGCCAATAGGGCGAATGTGACTTCATGACTCACTTCGTACCATCATCCCCGATCCTCCTTTTGTGGTTCCGAACCATATAGAGTTAGTACTCTCATGGATTATGAATGGGGTGTAACCTTCACGGGTCAATCATTGTTGCCTTTCATTGTCCCTTAATCGTGGTGGCCTTTAATGATCCATGGACGGTTTACAAGTTCCTTAAAAACTTGTTGACGGCTTCCTACTTTATTTGTCCCTAATCGTATACGTCAATTACCACTTCCTATGAGCGCTAAGCATATTCACACACATCTAACGTAGGCGCACTTCAGACGACGCCTACAATTTGGCGACTCCACTAGGGAGGATTCTTAGTTATTTATCGATTTAAGTGATCGGTATTTAATTAAGATAAGTGGATGAGACTTGAAAGATTCTTGAATCGTATTCCTGTGATTAAATTGGCATTTTTGAATAAGCATAGACATTTTAGCGTCGTATTCAGGTCTGTCCCATAGGAAAAATTGGATAACCTGATCATGAACGAAGAAAATAGAGGCACTAGTCAGATTTCCTAACTGCCGCGCCGCGGCAAAGCATGCCGTGTCACAGTACAAAGCACCATCACGCGGTGTTCATCACCGTGACACGATATATTCTGCTGTGTCGCGTCAGTCCTGAAATCTTTCCAGTGGCTTTATTTCTCTTCTCACAGTGAGCTTCCTTTGATTTTTCTGAAAAAACGTGTGTGTTATACATACGTCTTAGCCTCGGGGAATTTAAGCTCTATCGACCCAAAAACTCTCATGGCAATAAGGGTTCATCTAAATTTTAAATTCACATTCACCCAAACCATGGAGTCGATTTCGTTTTAATCACGAACTTGCGGAGCCGCCCGTTGGCATACACCCTCAAGGGAGGCTGCCTAACTAATGCGTCCAAACTCTTAACCATGGTACCCTTTCGACACCAAATAAACTTGACCTAGTGGAACATAGAACTTGACCTTAGGTTGCGAACTCTTCTTTGCATCATTGTGCCTACGTGCCCTATGTGTGATCGTTTTGATCTTAACCTAAACAAGTTTTCTTTGTCTATGGTGGTTTATTTTATGATTAACTAATGCCAACGGACCGTACTCACTTAGTAATTAGCGCAAACACTAAAATAAAATAAAAAAACGGAAAAAAAACACAAAAACACCTGGAACTGGTCACCGCGCCACGGCAGAAATGCCGCGTCACGGCAATCAATGCCGCGGCACGGCAGCTTGTACCGTGACACAGTACAGTGCGCCGTGTCACGGTTCCCAGGGAATAAGTCAAGTCAACTTTTTTTTAGTCTTCCGTGCTAATTTGGTCCTCGCCTCAGTCATTTTGGTTATTGTTCACATGTCTAGCCCTACGATCATACCACGAGTCTTATAACATCACTTAATCCTTGACGAGTCAAGTATAGTCCACACACTTTCTTTATTTTCCGGCTCGAGTCGTGCACTATGTCGTTTATGATTGTATACTAGGTTCATGCACCTCTTTTTTCCGTCATAAAAATGAGTGGATCGGAGTTTGTCTTACCTGTTTTCAAATGTCTATCTTTCCCTCTTCCTTTCTTAATTTCGATCAGTGCGTCAACCCATTAAGTGAATTTGTTTTATTTCACAGCACTTGGTCAAGGAGAAGGGGTAGATTAATACGGTTCGAGTCATTACCGCAACAGTCTCTTAGGTCTAAGAGGCGTTCAAAGAAAACTTTGCCATCTCCACATCACTTATCACCTTCAAACTACTTTCAGTTCGTTCCAATAGCCACTAAGGAAGATATTGAGAACATCAACAAATCCATCGAGGCACTGTCTTCCATGATGCAAACCCTTACCACTAGGGTCACTACCATGGAACAAATCAAAAGGTCACTGTTGCTACCCTTGAAAAATTTAAAGAACAGATGAGCAAGAATTCTTAGGATTTCACCTATGTGGAACAGCCTCCCACTCCTTTGAATATGAAGGACAGACTTCCTGAAAAGTTCTCCACTGCTGATATTCCAAAATTCAAGCCTACTGACAATCCAATATTCCATTTAAAGGCGTTCTCTGCAACCATGGCTCTTAAGGGATTAGACGTAATACTCTTCCCTACGGTGTTCCCTCTCTCCTTAGAACGTGCTTGCAAATAATGATTTTATTCCCTAGATGACAAGCATACTGCAACTTGGCAAGATGTCACTGACAGTTTCATGAATCGTTACAAGTGTAACATTCAAACCAAAACTTCTGAATGTGAACTCCCCATTCTCAAACAGAAAGAGAATGAAGGCTTCATCGCTTATCAGGTGGGGGGAAACGACTGCACTCTTGGTAGATCCTCCCAAAGAAAGAGAGATGGTTTGCCTCTTTATTCAAAATCTAACTCACAAGTATAGGGAACATCTCAAATTTCTTCCACTGAACACTCTCGAAGCAGTATATGATATCGGCATCAACATCGAGGACGAGCTAATAAAGACTGCTGGTAGTAACAATAACAACAATAGGAAAAACAAGAAGAACAACCTTCCTTCTTCTTCATTTTCTAAGCACGAAAATACTGCCAACAATATAAGCCAAGTTGATCTCAATGAAGTGTTAGCTCTTGATGCTCCATTGCCCAAGAAAAGGAGAACTTACACTCCTTTAGGAATGACTTATGATGCAGCCTTTGATCGCCTCTACGGTCAGGGCTTGATCACACTTATTGGGCCATTTCTAGAGCCAAAACCTGAAGAAAGGAGCGCCAAATGGAATCCCAATGCCCACTGCAAGTACCATCAAGGAAGGGGTCACTCTACTGAACAATGTTGAAATTTGAAGGACGCGATTCAAGACTTAGTAGATGCCAACAAACTTCCCGTCCCTCCAGGTGGTAAGAAGTGACAAGCAGCATTAAAGACAAGGTGCACGGCGAGCCCTTCGTGCGAGATTTCATGATTTCTTCTTTTTATTAGTTTCCCTTTCCCCAATTCATGTCTAGCATAGAATTCCTTTTCTGTAATTTGATAATTTTGTTAGCTTATTCACCATTTTCATTAATAAATTGAGTATTCTGTACATCTTGATCATTTTCACAAAAAAAAAAAAAAATAAAATCAATTTTCGAACCAAACACAAGGTACACCAATGATTTGAGGCACCTTTACAACCCATTTTTTCCACTAATCATTCAAACATACACTCCATTTCTTGACACAGACCATTTTGAGCCTCGTCTAACGTTTGGCCTTAATTTATTCAACCCACATTCAACTAATCCTAGGATGGGAAGGTGTGCAATTTGTGTAACATTAAGAAAGCAAGTTCGAATAGTAATAAAAAAAAGAATAAGTAAATAAATAACAATGACTAAAGGCAAGTGTTCCAATGTCTTGGATACGAACACGTCTCGAATTACGTCTCTCATCGAGTGCTTGGTACCGTGCCTGAGAAACATGAATGCTAAGTGAGTGATGGACCGCATGATCCGAAATTGCCTACATTGATTCAAAAGAATGAAAAATAAAAAAAAAAATCAAATAAAAAAAATATATGAAAAATAAAACTTGCAAAGTCCAAATTTTCAAATACACAATTGCATATCTTAAGGGCTTCTCTCGGGTCTTGAGCCTTTTACCCCTTTCTTCCTTAAACCATCAGCTTAACCACATTACAACCCTTGAAAGACCTCTTTGAGGTGTACATACACTTGTGCAAAGTTCGGTTAGAGCTACGTTCGGCCTAATTCCTAACGGATAAGTAGGCAACCACACATCGAGGTGCGGCCACATTCATATACATATCCACACATGATCGAGTCACTTCTAATTCTTATCCCTACCCATACAGAGCTAGACTTGGGGGCTTGAACTCACATCACATAGCTCACCCAGCCTAAAGAGTAACCCTCTCGACTCTTCTCACATCTATTTCCATCACCACAACCATTGCAGCCAGCCTTAGTACATAGACATGGCCATAACATCTTTCCCTTAGGAACCCTTTATCATGAAATCTTGTTTCCCTACCACGCATGCTTCATCATCTTTCAAGACAACATTCATTAGAAAAAACATTGTATACTTGCTTAGCTTCTTGACCTGAGCAATGTTCATTATTTCATGCATCGCATAATTTGCTTAGCAACATTTATATATCAATGATTTGTAATCATACAAAGCATACGCGCTTAGCTTCCAGAGATAAGTGACGTTGAAGATCGTTTCTTTACACTATATATGATGCTTAGCTCCATGACCTAAGTTCATTCATCTATTGTGTCACATGATGTAATTGTCCTTAGCCTCCTAGCCTAAGAACATGCATCATGCATACATTATCTTCAAGAAAAGCAATTCAATTTGACAAATATTCATGTGATTTACCTTGCTTTTCTCTATTTGCTCGACAAGTAAGTTTAAAACTTTCTCCCTTCTTCATGTCTTTTCTTTTGAGGAAGTTCAAAAACTTTTTCAAAATTTTCATCGAGGGAAGTCCAAAAACAAAACTTCACTTTTCACATCTTTCTTTTTTGGGAGAAAGTCGGTACCCTCCACTCATAACAAAAATGACGGAAATTTTTTGCTTTTTGCATTGTTGGTTGCTTGTGTCTGCTCATACACTCAAATCATACTTATACACACACACACAATAACAAGTCATACACATGTCATGTCGTGTCAAGTCAAGCTTGGTCAAGTCAATCACAATATATGCGAGTCCCTTGGCAAATTTAACTTTGCAGGCCTCATTTACAGCCCACGTTCGGGGACAAATGAACCATTTACAGCCCATGCTCGGGGACAAACGAACCATCTACAGCTAGAGCTGTCAAAAGTTGACCCGACCCGAAATACCGACCCTAACCCGACCCTAACCCTAACCCGTCTGAACCCGAAAAAAATGGTGACCCGAACCCGACCTAACCCGACCTGAAACCAACCCTAGACCCGAGTATTTGAGACCCGAACCCGACCATGAACCGACCTAGAGAGGACCCGACCCGAATGTGACTCGTAAATTATTGACCTGAACCGAACCCGACTCGAACCCGAGAATGACCCAAACCCGATTTAACCCGTCAAAACCCGAATTCAACCCGACCTGTTACTAACCCGACCCGAGTTCAACCCGACCCGTTCCTAACCCGACTCGAATTTAAACCCGACCCGAAATCAACCCGACTTGTTATTGACCCGACCCAAATTCAACCCGACTTGTTATTGACCCGACCTGAATTCAAACTCGACCTATTACTAACCCGAATTTTAGGATTTAGGAATTTTTAGGATAAATGAGTACTCCGTATTGACTATTGAGTTTCAGACTTTTTTTCAATTTATTAACATGGATTCCAATTATAAAACAAAAGTGGCCTTTCTCATCTTACTTGACTTATCTCTTACATAATCCTCGTCAAAGAAAAACTGAACTGGACAGCAGCCAAAAAAAAAAAATTTAAACAAAAAAATAAAAAATAAAAAATACACGGGACCCAGACAATAGCAGGTCTTTCTCATCTTACATGACTTATCTTTTTTTTTTTTTTTTTTTTTTTTTTTTTTTTTTTTTTTTTTTTTTTTAAGGGAATTCAAATTTTATTATTCACTTGTCTGTTTAATATTTTTTTTTTCAGAAAATGTTTTAAATTTGGAGTTTTAAATAAATTAAAAAAATTTAAAAAAATGTAACTGGACCCAATATGACCCGACCTGATATCAAACTTAAACCCTATTAATCCAATATTTGATACCCGAATTCGAATATGACCCAACTTGATTATTATAACCTGCAAATTATTGACTTGAATAGAACCCGACTCAAACCCGATAATGACCCGACTTGGAAATGACCCGACTTGATTATGACCCGCAAATTATTGACTTGAACCAAACCCGACTCAAACCCGATAATGACCCGACCTGATAATAACCCGAAAATAATTGTCTTGAACCGAACCCGACTCGAACCCGAACACGACCCTAACTCATTTAAACCCGTAAAAACCCGAATTTAACCCGACTTGTTTTTCACCCGACTCGAATGTAACCCGACTTTTTATTGACTCGACCTAAACCCGACCCGAACCCGAAAAGATGTATGACCCGACATGACCCGACTCAAGCATGACCCAACCCGAACCCGACCCACATAGGTCCTGACATTAACCCGTATTGACCCGACCCGATATGACCCGACCCACACAAACCCGACTCAAACCTGACCTATTTACCCGAATTGACAGCTCTATCTACAGCCCACGTTCGGGGACAAGCGAACCATCTACAGCCCACGTTCAGGGACAATCGAACCAACTGCAGCCCACGTTCGGGGATAATCGAACCAACTACAGCCCACGTTCGGGGACAATTGAACCAACTAAAGACCACATTTCGGGACAATCGAACCATCATCATTTTTTTAGTGATCATCTCCCAAGCGAAGACGATTCACGGCGCAAGGTTCTCAATACATAGAGACTTGCAATCTCATCATCAGACAAGTTTTTCCTTAAGCGTGGAAAATTCTCGGTCGTTGCCACCTCTCAAGGCAAAGAAGTCAGCGATTATATCACAACAATTTTCATCCGGTGGATTTCTTCAAGCATAGAAAGCTACCAAACTCATTTTCCACCGATACACTGGTGTCAGATACTATCGAACATATTTGCCACCGATACAATGGTGTCAAATAAGCATTCTACGCCTCTACTCTTTTATTTGTGGGACTAACGTTTTCTGTCGGTATCGACGTGAATAAAGTGATTTAGGATCGCAGAACATCATAAATCATTCTCCGTCCCAATTGTTTACTTTGACTATCATTTTCAAAAATGACATTTCTACAAACTCAGTCAAAGTGAGGGCTTCTGTAGACACTTAAAAATGTCTCCCCAAAACCAAACTCGATGATGAACAACCTTTCACCACCATTATTAGAAGGATTGAGTATTTAACCTTTGGAGTGCTTAAATCCATATTCATTCCCAATACATTTCATAAACCAATCCAATTCCTAGCTCATTTCCCTAAACCATAACTTACTTTCCACCTTTCGTGTCCACATCACAAAACCGAGAGAAACTGATTTTGTGGCCCTATATTTTTGATAAAATTATTATTTGGTTAAATATGCCTTGAAATAAGCTTTCCAACGATATATCATAAGCCCAATTTCGATTTAAAACGAAGAAGATATGAGCAAAATACGAAACGCGACCCAAAACTGACACCCTTTTACGGCCATATCTTAAAATCTACAAACTATTTTGACCTGATTCTAAGTGGGTTGGAAATTATACTTGATAATCTCTCCAATGAAATATTATATGCCTTATTCCGAGTTACAGATCAAAAGTTATCATAGTTTTAAAAACGCTATAAAGCTGGAATTACCGCGCAACAACTAAATTGTCGCGTCACGACAATTTCTAACGTGTCACGGTGCCTGGTACCGGGACACGGTATTTTGTACCGTGTCGCGGTACACATACCGTGACACGGTGCTTTCCCGTGTCTATTCCACATTTTTCCTCACGCGTTTATGATTCTGTACGCAATTTTTAGTAGGCTGTGCATCGTGACACGGCGCCACGTGCTGCGCCACGGTGGACATTGCCGTGTCACAGCATCCTTTTCCGTGTCATGGTACACATACCGTGACACGAGATTTTTTGTGTTTTCTCTGCGTACACAATTGCACGCGCTTTATCATTTTAGGTGTAACACCCCAATAATTCTCTCTTTAGACCTGTGAGTACCCGTTGCTCATCCATCTTGCACTTTACTTGATTTACAAGTTTAGACTTGGTGATGACTCGTTTGCAAAACAATACAATCAATCCAATATCAATTCAATCAAGTAAAGCAAACTTCCAATTTCAATTCTTGATTTATTAGTGACAAGCAACATTTATTATTTATTCCTTTAACTACCTCGGTGTATAAACACCTTGAGTGCATAAAGCACCCCACAATCTTAACCTCGTCATATAAGACTTAAATTTCCTCCTTTACTCATTCTATCTCCATGATCATGAACGAGCAATAAATAAATCATTTCACCAATTCACATACCTTTGCCTCTAAGCGCATCTTGCATAATTAGAGCATAAACAATACTTGCAATATAGAATAGTGCACAACATACGGAAATCACAATGTATAACCAAACAATTTAGCCCAGTCTTCTCTATACTTGATACTAAGTTCTCGATCCGTTCCTAAACATGCATCTAAAAGCAAGGTTTCGTAACTCGTACATACCTTGTGTAAACGATTCGGTTGGCCACTTTAGGAACTAGAAGTTGGCTTCTACAAAGTCCTCTCCTAAACCAAACAACAAGAATTAAATCAACACCCAAGCAAATGAATTTACAGCAATACGAAACTACTTTAAAACCTCTTAAACCATCAAAATAAAGCTTTTAAATCGTTCCCATTAGTCAAAATTAATAATATAACATTCCAACTATAAGTTTATATGCTAAAATCATGAAAATATAGCGTTTAATACAAAATTACTGCAACTTTAAAGTGAGTGAATAATTTGAAAATTTGGTTTAAATATATAAAATAACCCCATAAACATAATTGCTTGAAATTATCATTATTTATTAAATTAGTGTGTTAAAAACCCAAAAATATACCAATTCAATGCAATTAGAGGCTTCAAAATAAAAAAGTATAAAATCTGAAATTTTATTCTTGAGGTTATAATTTAAAGTTCAAAGCTTTTTAATCATAAGATACCCACAATAATTATTTTATAGGATTAGAAGCATAAAAATATGAAACTAACACAACTTGTTCATAAAAATTGAAACTTTAATAATCTGAAATTTTATTCAGAATCAAAATAATTATACTTTAATGTAATTTAAACATAATATGATTAGATAACTGGGTTAACACTTTTTCAAGCCCTAAAACATGAAAAATCAATACTTTAACCCTTATTTTCTCAAATATACCAATCTGAAATTTTCTATAATAAATTAAACATGTCAAAACTCATAAATTCATAATCTTTTATAACTTATGTACATAATCAAACCATATTAATAATAATTTAGAACAAAATTTAATTAAAGATTGAAACTTTAAACAATTTATCAAAAGAAAAGAAAAGAGGAAGGAAAGGGAGAAGAGAAGCGAACTAGGCTGGAGGTCGGCGGCAGCAGGGCTAGGCAGCGGTCGGTGAGGGGGAGGCGGTGCAGGCGGCTGGGAGTCGGCTTCGGGGCAGCAGCTTTGAAGTTTTTTTTTTCTGTTTGTGGGTACGTGACGAGGAGGAAAGAAAGTGAGGGGGAAATAAGGGTTTTGGGGTTTTATATATTTTGTGGGATTGGTCTTCAAAATCAAGTGGGAGTAGAAATTTGTATTTGGGCTTGAATGGAAGTTTAGCTCTCTTTATTCATTTTTTTGGGTTACTAACACCATTGATAAAATATGTTGGTGTATAGGAAAAGAGAATTTCAATTAAATTAGTGCTTATTAATTTAATAAAGTTCAAACAAGTTTTGCATATAACAATTTATTTAATAAAAAAAAAGTAAAATATTTATTTAAATAATAGAGAAATATATAATAATTTATTCTAAAATTATAGGGGATTACATTAGGGCAAATTTTGCACCGCGCCACGGTGTAACATATCGTGTCACGGTGCCCAAATTAGGGTTTTTATCTTTTCTAAGGTTCCGTGTGTCCCCTACTCATTTCCTCTATAAATACTTCCCTCCTTTCTGCAATTCGGGGCACCAAATCATTCTCTCTTCTTTCTTCTACACCAAAAATCATTCTCTTCTCTCTCTCTCATACTCTAATCCTTAAACCTATATTCCTAATTTCATCATTCCTTCCTTAAGCACTCCAAGGAGTCCATACAATACCCGAAGTTCGATACTTAAACCAAGGCGTGAAAGGTATAATTAACTGAGGGTTTGGAACAAATCAACTCTAGTTTTTAATTTGATTGTTTCAATTTACTTTATTATTTGTTGAAGTTACTAACATTTTATTCATGATGTAGCAATTCAAGAAAACGCGGAAAAGTGAGTAATTAATCACTTAATTACTCTTATTTTTATTCTTGTTGCTAGTATCATGATTAGGTTTATTATGATTTGATTTGACTAACAATTTATTGTTGAATTGCTTCAAATATTAATGTTGATTTTTACTATATTTGTTGATCACTATATTGCATGTTTCAAGGGAATATGTAATCGAAAATCACGCCTAATAAGATAATTTGGACGATCGGTTTAGGTTCCTTTTTAATCTTGTTGTTTAATCAAGTGATCACGATATTTTAGAATTATGTGTTGCATTAATATTCAACCAATTAACCCTAATGTTAGTTTGGAGCAAATTGAATCTTTGTTTGTATGCCTTTAAGATCGCAGGAATCACTTTTCACTATAAGATTCTAGTAGAGGCCAATACGGGCGAATGTGACTCCATGACTCACTTCGTACCTTCATCCCCGATCCTCCTTTCGTGGTTCCGGACCATATGGAGTTAGTAATATCATGGATTATGAATGGGGTGTAACCTTCACGGGATAATCGTTGTTACCTTTCGTCGTCCCTTAATCGTGGTTGCCTTTAATGATCCGTGAACATTTACAAGTTCCTTAAAAACTTGTTGGCGGCTCCCTACTTTAATTTGTCCCTAATCTTATATGTCAACACCCACTTCCTATGAGTGTTAAGCATATTCACAACATGCTAACGTAGGCGCACTTCAAACAACGCCTACACGTATGCTGTGAAAAAGCTATATTAGTTCGTGAACTGTCCAACAACTGAACATTGGTTGGCTCTCGAGCATGCATCTTCTTAGGTACTTAAGTGACACAGTTGATAAAGGGACTAACATTAATAGATACTCACCTCTAATATCACACGCATTTTCAGATGTCGATTGTGCCGGTGATAGTGAAGATTACCCCTCAACCACAGGGCATGTTGTCTTCCTTGGTCGCACTCCCATCACTTGGTGCTCCAAGAAACAAAATTCTTTACCCTGCTCCTCCACTAAAGTCGAGTATCGGTTAGTTGCCGCAACCACAGCTAATATTATGTGACTTCATAAGTTGCTAAGGGAATTGGGTGTTCATATTCATCGCACTCCAGTCATTTATTATGACACCTTAGTGCTACTTATCTTAGTGCAAATTCTGTTTTTTAGTCCAAAATGAAGCACCTAGTTGTTTCTTTCTATTTCATCCGTGAGCAAGTACAAGGGTACATTAAAGGTGGTATATGTTTCTACGAGAGACAACTTGCAGATTTTCTCACTAAACCATTGTCTCAACCGCGAATTGATATTTTACTAGCCAAGATCGGACTTTCAGAACCACCACCCGACTTACGAGGGCATATTAGAGATATTATCTAGTATCTCATAGGATATTATCTCATACATATACTCTCCTATTCTAGCTATTGTTTATGTTTTGGTTAACTATCTAGCTTTTATTCTTTGGAATATTTAATTAAGGTATTATTCTCTCTTAGCTATTGTAGACACCCAAATGTGTCTCCCCAAAACCAAACCCAGTGATGAATACCTTTTGCGTCGAATGATAATCGAACGAGGTGAAAGTGTGAAAGGTCAAGTGTTGCGGTTGGTTTTTATTAAAATTCTTTCTTTCTGTTTTCGAAAACAACTCTATTTTATGAAAACAGCCAATCCAGTTTAGTTTGGTCCACGACAAGGGTCCAATAATAGTGTATTTGGATGGGGCTTGCAAAGAGCTTTCCAACGATATATTATAAGCCCAATTCCGATGAATAATGAGGAAGTTGTGGCCAAAATACTAAACTGGGCCCGGTTTGATCTTTACATGCGGCCCAATGATCGGGAGGGCCCAATGTTAATTATTATTCCTAAAGTTATTAGAATTGATTATAGTCTTCTAGAATTCTCTAGAAGGTTCTCTTTAATCCTAATAGAATTAGAATTAATAATTATATTTTGATAAAGTTTTATTTGGAATAAAATATAGTTTTATTTGGAATAAAATATTGTTTTATGAAAGATACGATTTCAGTTTTCATACGGACTTTACAAATCAATTTTGATTCATATGTGGACTCTGTGTTGAAAGCGCGTAGAAATCCAGGCTGTCGCCACGCGACAAGCCTTGTCGTCACGCGACATACCCTGTCGCCAAGCGACAAGGTCGGTTTTGCAGCGACAGAGTGGAATTTTATTCCTTATCAAATTCTACTTATTTCCGGACTGTTTTCTTATAAATAGGGTCCTAAACCTCCGTTTTTATTAACCAATTCTCATCAATACTCAATTATCAACAATCAATCAATTCTCATCATCTTCAATTCACAATCATCATCTCTCTAAAGCTAGAAGCTTTCTCTCTCTTTTTCTAAACCTTTTTCACAAACGAAATTCCTTATACATTAGCACTAGACACACCTAGCCAAGTTCGAAGTTGCCTTCGCCCTAGACGTGAAAGGTTATAATTTATGAGGGTTTGGTCCCAAATCTCTATTTCAATTATTTAATTTAATTGTTTGATTTTATATTTTCCTTGAAGTTACTAACGCGTGTATTTTGTTATTAGAAAGAGATACGAGGCATCAAAGTATGTAATCTTATTTCTCTATTCTTGTAGAAAGCATTTTTAAATTTATTTAATTCCTAGCATCATGTTAGGATGTTATTATTGCTTTCTAGTATCATGTTTAGGGTGCCTTTTACTCTTTTCTAATATCATGTTAGTATCATGTTAGAGCTAAAGCTTTGATCTTTATTGCTTAGTGACATGCTAGGGTTTGTTATTAATCTTGTTAGTATCATGCCTAGGATCTTGCTATTATAGCTTTATTATTAACATGATTATAATTGTTATGATTATTATTTTTATTCATGTTGCTTGATGCTTATTTATTGTTATTGCTTGATCACGCCTTTTATGCATGTTTAAAGGGAATTTGTACTTGTAATTACGCTTAATAAGATAATTAATAATCTTGTTTAGGGCTAATATGATTATAATTCAAGTGATCACCAATAATAGTTTTGTTTGTGCATTAAATTAAACCAACATAGATAAACAGGTTTAGGGTTAACCTATTGTTTGCATGTTAGTCAGAAAGCGCACATGAATACGAGAAGAATGAAGTAGAGGCCTATTATTAGGGCAGGTTCAATCTCTTTTAGGTTGGATTTGTACCTTCATCCCCGAACCCTATTTGGTTCAAGACCTTTTGGAGTTGACGATCTCCTGGATCGTTAAGGGGTGTAATCTTCACCTTGTGAGCGATTTACAAGTTCCTAAAACTTGTTGGCGACTCTTTTGCTCTAGCTTCCTTCCCTTTGGACGCCACCATTCTTAAGTGTATGATCACAGTGGGGTTCAAGCTTGGGGTTAATGGCTTGAAATATTCCCTACAGCTATACATAATATTCTTCTATTAAAGATTATTTTTATTTTCTTAAGTTAGATTATTTTGTGCACTTACTTAGGCTAATCTTGTACTATACAATATAAAGGCCTTTAATGAATAATATACAATTAATTCCTTCTTTCACTGTAAATCTTCATGTTCTAAATAAATTTAAAAAAATTTCTATATACATACTTCTATGTGCCCATATATTTTAACCCTAAAGATGGTTATTATCAAGTCTTTTTAAATTAAGAAAACATTAAAGATGATTAATAAATTATTACTAACTTTAGGCTACGATCGCAAATATTTTCCCATTATGATTACATTCCTAGATGATATTTAAATACTCATGTTTAGAATATATTAAAAAATATTTCTATATACATACTTTTCTGTGCCCATATATTTTAACCTAAAATAGGTATATTTAAAAATAAATAAAATTTACGTGTACAAACCATTACATAAACTAGCATAAGTTCCGTGTCACGCATAGTTTTTACAAACTTTTGTATTAAATTATGTTATTTTAATCATACTATACGGAGAAATTGAAGGAATTTTGTCTTTGCCAAGTGTAATTACTACTTATACTACAGATCAACATGATTGAGATAATTAGTTCATTCATTTGGATGGATTGTCATTATCTATTGCGAGAATTGATCTATGATCTTTGGTTTAGTTAAATAGTTCAAAGCCCAATAGAATGGATCATACAAGGTCGCCTTTGTGGTGATGGATTGAACAAAAGAGAAAGGCCCATTAGTAGGCCCTTCTATAGGTGGTCGGTCATACGAGTCTTTGAGGAGAGGTTTGAGCTTGGTTTTGGCATATTTGTCTTTCCCTTCTATTGCTTCTTTCCTTCTTTTCTTCTATGATGGTCTATAGGAATCACTCTAAAGGGAGGTGGTAGGGGTCCAGGCAAAGAGGACTTGTCCCATTGCTTCTTCCCATACATGTCATGGAAGGCTGGTGCATATGTTGCTGATAGGTTGCAACATGGTAAGCTGGTTGGACATAGTCTTCATAATTTAACCTTCTACATGCCAAGACATGCTAACAAGGGATCCCCATCAAAGTCTACCTATGATACACACAAGTTTTATTCTCTACATTCAACACATATATGTCTCCTGCATAATCTACCTCAAATTCATGCAAATTATCTTGTGTGATGCTCATGCTTCCTATCACCTTTTGTCCTTCCTCAATCATTTTCACAACATAAGGCACAATAAAGCCATCAAAATTTGCTAACCCCTCCCACTTAGAACTGCACAGAATCTCAGCATAACATATCTTCTAATCAACTCCAACAAAGACATAACAGGTTTAACCCTAGCTTCCGTAACACATTATTAGAGCTTTCACAATAGTTATTCAATAACATTCCAGATTTTGCCCTAATACTACAACCATGCCTAGACTAGTGGCATACAGTATCTTACTCAGGGGATTGAAAGCTTCAACATTAAATTTCTTAATTTCTGTCATGTATGCTTCTAATTGATGCTGGTATATTTAAAAAATAAAAAGTTTACTAACTGCTTCATTCTGAATATCAGTGAAATATCATGGAATAGTTTGCTAAATATGAAACTGATTTTTACCATAGTTGAAGACCTAAGCTAGCTGCCTTCCAAAAGCTTTCTTTGTTAACCTTTCCTATAAATTTGTTCTTGGAATTAGACTAGATATTCCTACAGCAATATATTTATCTAGTCTCAACATTGGGAATCACTTTTTGTAATGCATCCAAAAGTCCATATCATCACAACACCATCACAAGTGAATTAGCACAATGTTATGTTTAAGGAATTGCAAACGTATACCTAAAGGTGGGCATCGTGCCGTGCCAGGCCACCGCAAGCCATGCCTGGGGGTAGCTCGTGCCAGGCCATGCCGTGCTTAGTTTCTGACGGGCCGTGCCGTGCCGTGCCACCTTTCGGCACACCCCAGCCCACTACACGGCCCACGTGCCTGGCGGGCCGTGCCGTGTCGGGCAGCCGGCCGCCCCGGTTTTTTTTAAAAATCGATATATATTTGTTTTGAATAACTTTAAAAATGAGTATATTTAAATAATTTTATTAATTTATGTTTATGTTTTTGTATTATTATATTACTCATTATTTTGCAAAACGCAACAATGCATATAATTAAAAAATTTACGAGTGCAATAAGCCGATAACACAAAAATTGATGAATAACTTATTATATTATATGCCGCCAATGCCGCGTAGCGTGATGGGTCGTGCCTGGCCGTGCCACGTACCGTGCTGGTGGCTGTGCCGGCAGGCCGTGCCATGGGTCGAGTTATCGTGCTGCCCGCCGTGCTCGTGCCGTGCCCATGCCTATTTTGAAAAATTTTGTTCACGGCATGGCCCACGGCCCACAAGTGGGCCACCGTGCCGCTAGCGGGCTCGTTCCGAGCCGTGCCAGTTTCGTGCCAGGCTCGTGCTGCCCGCGTGTTGACACGACTCATGCTCACCTTTACGTAAAAAAAAAAAGAAAGGAACCATAGTAGTACAAACCTTCTGTTTATCACTCATAAAAGTCACATCACCCTCCAGTTGATGACCCATGTAACTGAGTCTGTAACTGATTCAATATCATTAACAAAAGCTCAAGGAACTAAATCCAGGTTTTAGCATTCTCTATTTCCACTACAACCCATGCTATAGAGAAAATAATATTGTTTTCATCCTTCCCCACAACAGTTAGTAGAATCCTTGGATATAGCCCTCTCATATTGGCACCATCAACCAATAAAATAAGCCTACAACCTTGTAATACCCCAAGTTTTTGAGCATATTTAGTCAACGATTTTCTAATATAAACTTTTAAATTTATAATTTATTTTCAAATATATATATATATATATAAATTCTTTTCTATTTTCGGATTTAGAAAATAAAAAAAAAACTAATTTTTGATAATTACAGAATCTGGTTTGAAAACTGATAAAAAGGAAATTTTGAAAATTTGTTTAATGAGATTATGTAACAAACTCAAGATAAGTTTGACCCTTATCTTGTGAAATTTCTAGAACCAAAACCAAAACATGCACCGCTAACACTTCACTTCTTCCTTTTCGCGTCCTTCTTTTTCGAGAGAAAGTCGGTACCCTCCACAAGAATGACAGAAATTTTTTGCTTTTTCTGCATTTCCGAGTCGCACGAGCACAATCACAATACAACGCACACATGAATCATGTACACATTGAGTCATGTCGTGTTATCACATCGAGTTAAGTCTACCAACGCGAGTCATGCACATTGAGTCATGTCGTGTCCAAACACATTGAATCAAGCAATCACAATGAGTCAAGTACACCAAAACTTGGGCCAACCCTAAACACATGAACAAAGTCCTATAGTCCAAAATATAGATGCAGGTACACTAAGTCCCCGATGGACGAGTAACCTTTACAAAAAATTTGAAGCAAAAGGACGCAAACAACTTAGCAAATCAACTAGAGTTAGCTTGATTGCAATCATATTTGATTGCCGATCGGCTTGACGACGATCATATCGATTGATTGGGTTCCTTGGTACGCCAATTAGCCCCTATAAGAAAATTGACATGATTAGTAGTCGGCTCGATTACAATCGCAATCAGTGATCGGCCTGACGACGATAATCTCACTTAGCTTAAGCGCCTAAACATTGGCTCATTACAAGCACCAAGGCATTGGTCCAAAAGCAAGAACATCACCTATGCGACAATTTCCCAAGATTGGATTGTCATCTCAAAACTGGCAAAGTTTCCAAGTGTAGATTGTCGTGCTCCTCCTCTATTTGGCAAGTTTTTTCGAGTTCGGATTGTCATACATTCATCAAATCTTCGACAATTTTTCCAAGATTGGATTGTCACCTCTGGCAAAGTTTCCAAGCGTGGATTGTCATACTCTTTCTCTGTTTGGCAAATTTTTTCCAAGTTCGGATTCATATATTCATAGAAACCTTGGCAATTTTTCCAAGAGTGGATTGTCATACCCCTAGTTCCTTATGGAAAAATTTCCCAAAGGATTGTCATAAGGTCTCTATTCACCTTAATATTGCGGCAAAGGTTCCTCAAGTGTGGATTGTCATTCATTTCAGTAGTGGCAAATTTTCCCGAAGGGGATTGTCGATCGACTCTTTTTTGCAAGTGTTCCAAGACGCGGATTGTCAATTGTGGCAATATTTTCCAAAAGGATTGTCGCATAACATTGGCAAATTTCCAAGGTGGATTTCTTTCTAGAGTTATATTCCAAGGTGGATTGCTTTCAAGAGTTATATTCCAAGACGTGGATTGTCGATTGTAGCAAGGTTCTTATGACAGATTGTTACGAAGCATTGGCAACTTTTCCCAAAATTGGATTTTGGAAAAATTTCCAAGATATGGATTGTCGCTTCATCGTGGCAACATTTCCTAGGATGGATTGTTACGTGGCATTGAAAACTTTCCTTAAATCGGATTGTCGTACATCATTCAAGAGTTGTGTTGGCAACTATTACTAAAGAAGAGAGGATTTTCATCACCCCCAAAGAATCAGCACAGCAAACATTATAACAAAGCACCAGCAAACTGAGGATCAACAAGCAGTGATCTTCGATAACTTTCCTAAGAAAGTTATCACGCAAAACTGAGGATCTTCATAAGAAAAATGGTCTTTGACGACGTTTCCTAACATGTGGAGGGTTGTCCCAAACAACTGAAGATGACTACAAGCAGAGTCACCTTCGACGACGGAAGCTGTCATAAAAGCAGAAGATGGCTACAAGCAGAGTTATCTTTGACTATGTTCCCTGGCTTGTGAAAGATGGTCACAAAGCAGCAGAAGAACGCTACAATTGGAGTGGTCTTCAGGTGATGTCCCCTAGCTTGTGGAGGTCGTCACAACAGCATGCAGTAATAAAACGGTTACCCTAGAGACGTGTGTTTGACGTGCAAGATACGCGTTTCTTAATTCTTTTATCTGTTTGACTGACGCTAGTTTGCAGGCATCGATGTTACAAGAATGATTTAGGATCGCAGGACGTTCTGAATCAATCTCCGTCCCTATCGATACTTTGACTTTTGTTTCCGAAACTTACGTTTCTCCAAACTCAGTCAAAGTGGGGGCTTCTGTAGACACCTAATTGTGTCTCCCCAAAACCAAACCCAGTGGTGAGTACACTTTCACGTCACTTTATTATCGAACAAAGTGAAAGTGTGAAAATCCTTGTGATGCAGTTGTTTTTATTAAAATAAATCTTCTTTATGTTTTCAAAATGTACTTTATTTATGAAAATATCTAGTTCAATTTAGTTTGGTCCATGATAAGGGTCCAATAATGGTGTAGTTGGATTGGGCTCGAAAAAATCTTTCCAACGATATATTATAAGCCCAATGCTGATGAATAAAGAGGAAGTTATGGCCAAAATACTAAATTGGGCCTGAAATGGTTTTATGGCCCAATGATCTAGTGGAGGGCCCATTAATTAATATTCCTAGAGTTATAAGGATTGATTTTAATCTTCTAGAATAATTTAGAAGGTTGTTTTGAGTTCTAATGGGATTAGGAATAATAATTTTATCTTTTATGAAAATAAAAAATTCTATTCTCTTTTCTCTCTTGAGCAATACCTTATTGTTTCTCCCTCTTTCTAAGCCTTCCCTTTTCAAATAAAAATACTGCGTTCACGAGTTCTAGACACACCTAGCCAAGCTCGAAGTTGCCTTTGCCCTAGATGTGAAAGGTTGATAATTTCTGAGGATTTGGTCCCAAATCCTTATTTCAATTATTTAAATTAATTGTTTGATTTAATATTTTCCTTAAAGTTACTAACGTGTGTATTGTTTTGATAGAAAGAGATACGAGGCAACAAAGAAAGCTGTTTTATTGCTTTATATCTTTAGAAGGCATGTTTATATTATTTTAATTCCTAGTATCATGTTAGGATGTTTTTATTGCTTTCTAGTATCATGCTTAGGTTGCTTCCTATTTCTTCTATCATGTTAGTATCATGTTAGGGATAAAGCTTTGATTTTTATTGTTTAGTGACATGCTAGGATTTGTTATTAATCATGTTAGTATCATGTTAGGGATAAAGCTTTGATTTTTATTGTTTAGTGACATGCTAGGATTTGTTATTAATCATGTTAGTATCATGCCTAGGATCTTGCTAATATTATTATTTGCTTTGATGAGATTGAGATTGTTATGATGATTTCTTATATTAATATTATTGTGTTGCTGATATGTTATTATTGTTATTGCTTGATCACACCCTCTCTTGCATATTTAAAAGGAATTTGTACTTGTAATCACACTTAAAAAGATAATTAATAATTTTTTTAGGCTAATGTGATTTGCAATACCCCGTATTTTTATACGTATTTTCCTAATTAGTTAATTAATTATTATTTTCTAAAAAGGGTATTTTAGTAATTCAACTTACTATTTAAATCTTGGAGCCAAAATGATATTTGAATTTTGGCGCCCAAAGTATTTTAAAAACAAATTATTATTTTGGATAAGATTTATTATCCATTTATCCTATTTTAAAAACCGGATTATTTACATATTTCGGATATTTTAATTAAAGAAAAATAGTTTTTTTAATTAATTAATTATTATGGCCGAAATTACCTAATAACTAGCTAGGATTTTCGGATTTTCCATGTATGGAAAATCTGATTTTTCTTGGTTATTTATTGGTAAATAATTGGTATTTAATTAATTAATTATTTAATTATTATTCTATATTATTTAAACAATTATTTTATTCCTTAAAAACCGAGAAAAATCTTCCTAAATATATCTAGAGGAATCCGAAAATTAGAGTTATGGTAAGCTCCATATTTTCGGCCCTCGTGAAATATTTTGGGGGAATTTAATTGGTAAAATTATATTTTTAATTATCTCCCAAAATCTCCTATTTTCCTTAATTCTAATTCTCCATCTTTTTAATATCCAATCATCATATTTTCTTGCCATTCATTCTTCTTAATTATTCCCCAAGTAATTCCAATTTCCTTAATATTTTTCATGACATACATACCTTCCATATTCAATTACACACAACCTCTTTAATATCAAAACTTTCCTTAAATCTTTACTCACTTCTTCAAGTAATCCCTTAAACCCTACTTGCCATAATTCTTGCCATAATTCTTCCCACATTCTCTTTCCATAATTCTTGTATGAGCTAGCCTATAAATACCCCTCCATACCTCTCACATTCTTCACACTAATTCTCTTCTTTTCTTCTCCTCTTTTTACACAAATCATCCCCTTTATCTTTGAAGCCAATTTTCGGGCACTTCTGGTCAATTTTTGGGGTATTTCTGTTTCACAAAATATTGTTCCTCTCAAAAAATCCTTGAGGTTAGGCTCAAGAATCACCCAATTTGGAGTTATATCGAAGGATTTATAGCCTCTGCAAGTTTTGCCTATTCTTTCAAACGAAAATCCAATTCTTCTCTTCTTCTTGGTTTCTTATCTTTTCTTCTCCTTTTCTCTTATTCAATTATTATTATTATTATGGGAGATTAATATAAAATTATTATGAGTAGTTTTAATTATATAAAATCAGATTTTTATGATGTTTATATTGTTTTAATTTAAAAGGTTCATGTACATATAGTTGGGGGGTTTTTAATTTCATTGTTGTGATTATTTGTTAACCTTATATTGATTAAGGTTATATTTATTTGTAGGGTGTGTTCGACCAAGATTCTTGAGAGTTCTTTTGAGGTGTTTTTGGCTAAGCAAGAATCAAGGTACGTTAGGTGGTTAGATACCTTGAAAAAAAGATTGATTTGAATGAGCATGTTTGAATGATTTTATGGTGATTGAATTAAATTGACTTGAATTATGGTTTATGAAATAAAAGTATGTTTAAAAGATTGGTTTTAATAATTAAATTGGAGTGTCGATTTTTATAACATGTTTTGATTAATTAATTTATTATTCACGTTGAAAAAGGATTGGTTTTGAAAGCATGTTGGATTTATAAAAAAAAAGGGGGTTTGAATTATTATTATTAAAGGTTGGAATTATTGGATTTAAAGAGGATTTATTTAATAATTGAATTAAATTTATTATTTATGCTTTATAAGCATGTTAGTAATCCCACTATGCGGATTTGGTATTTTGATAAGGCCTTGGACTTTGTATGACCGGGTCTTTCCTCAAGAATAGCCTTGTAACATAAGGAGACTAGCTTGGGGGGTGTGCACACTTAGGAGAGGAATTGGTTAAATTGGTTTAGTTGGTTTTAAAATAATTTGAATTGGTTTTGAATCATGAGTTTGGAATTATTGGAATAATTATTGGAATTGATTTCAAAAGCATGTTTGCAAATAAATTGAATTTAATTATCTTACACTTACCGTACTTAGCATATTTGCTAACCCGTACTTCTTATTTGTTTTGGTTTACCCTGTTTACCATAATGGTAAGTAGTGTTATTTCAGGTGGAGTGAATAAATTGATGTATTGGAGTCTTGGGATTTGGTTTCATCTAAATTAGGAGTTTTGGTCTTGTATTTAAATTGAGTGCTCATGACATTGGTTCTATCTATAGTTATTATTAACAAAGAAGAGTTTTGAAGTTTCCGCTGCAAAGTATTGTTTTGTTAGTAAGTTGAGTAGCCTTGCGTAATCACGCGGCGGTAATACGCCTAAGTCTATCTCTACGGCATAATTATACGTATTATACTAGTATTTCCGTAGAGGGATATTTGGGGGTGTTACATGATTTTAATTCAAGTGATCACCAATAATAGTTTTGTTTGTGCATTAATATTCAACCAACATAGATTAAACAGGTTTAGGATTAACCTAATGATTGTATGTTAGTCAGAAAGCGCACATGAATATGAGAAGAATAAATTAGAGGCCTATTTTTAAGGCAGGTTCAGTCTCTTTTAGGTTGGATTTGTACCTTCATCCCCGAATATCCATGTAATACCCCGTATTTTCATACGTATTTTCCTAATTAATTATTATTTTCTAAAAAGGGTATTTTAGTAATCCAACTTACTTTTTAAATCTTGGAGCCAAAATGATATTTGAATTTTGGCGCCAAAAGTGTTTTAAAAACAAATTATTATTTTGGATAAGATTTATTATCCATTTATTTATTTAAAAAAAAATACCGGATTATTTATATATTTCGGATATTTTTATTAAGGCAAAAGCTATATTTTATTATTATTTTAATAAGGTCCGAAAATCCCATTTAATGGACTAATAATTTCAGATTTCCTAGTGTGCAAATCTGATTTTATTAGTTAAATTATTTGGTGAATAATTGGTATTTTATTAATTAATTATTTTATACAATAAATATTAATTACACAATTATTTTTAATTCCTTAAAACTAGCAAAATAATTTCCTAAATACTAAAGAGGAGGGCCAAAAATATGAGCTTAGAAAAGCTCAAAAAGTTCGGCCACCCCAAGATTATCTTCTCAAAATTATTTTGGTAATTTGTATTTTTAATTATTCCCTTAAAATCTTTTATTTTCCTTAATCCTATTTTTCCATCTCTTAAATATTTAGCCATCTTATTTTCCTACCTTATACCCTCCTTGATTATTCTCCAAGTAATCCCTCTTACCATATTAATTTTCATGGCATACATACCTTCCATATTCAATTAAACACAATCACCCTAATATTAAAACTTTCCTTAATTATTTTATTCACCTCTCTAAGTAATCTCTTAAACCCTACTTACCATAATTCTTCCTACATTTTCCTACCATAATTCATACACATGCTAGCCTATAAATACCCCTTTATTTCATGATCAAACACTCACACAATTCTCATAATTTTCTCTCAAATTCTCTCATCATTTTCTCTTATTTTCTTTTCTCCTTTTCTTATTTTCTTTCTCCTCCCTTGCGCCACCACCGAGCACCACCCCAGCCATCACTCCGGCGCCACCTGCCGCCGCCTCCGACCACCACCAGCCGCGGCAGCCACCTGCTGCCGCCACCTCCTTGCTCTTCTCATCTTCGATTTTATTTTCTTTTCTCCTTTCTTCTTATTTGATTAATTATTTATATTATGGGGAATTTATAAAATTATAATAAATGGTTTTAATTAAATAAAAATCAGATTTTTATTATGTTCTTGAGAAAATAATTTTAAGGTTCATGTACATATAGTTGGGAGGTTTTAATTTAAATATTTGTGATTATTTGTTAACCTTATATTGATAAAGGTTATATTTATTTGTAGGGTGTTTTTGATCAAGCTACTTGAGGGTTCTTTTGAGGTGTTTTTGGCTAAGCAAGAATCAAGGTACGTTAGGTGGTTAGATACCTTGAAAAATATTGGTTTGAATAAGCATGTTTGAATGATTTCTTGTGATAATCGAATTAAATTGAATTGAATTATGATGATGAAATAAAAGTATGTTTAAATAAATTGGTTTTGATAAATAAATTGGAGTATTGATTTTATATCATGCTTTAAATGATTAACTTATTATTCATGTTTTAAAAAGGTTTGATATTGAAAGCATGTTGAATTTAATAAAGGTGTTTGAATTAATTTGAATTATTGGATTTAAAAGAGGATTTATTGAATCATTGAATTAAATTTATTATTAATGCTTTATAAGCATGTTAGTAATCCCAGTATGCGGCTTTGGTTTATTGTTAAGGCCTTGGACTTTGTATGACTGAATCTTTCCTCAAGAATAACCTTGTAACATAAGGAGACTAGCTTGGGGGGTGTGCACACTTGGGAGACGAATTGGTTTAATTAGTTTTATTGGTTTATTATTGAGGAATTGGTTTTTAATATGAGGAATTGGTTTTAAAATAATTGGTATTGGTTTTATTGATTATTGATATTGGAATATTAAGAATCGGTTTTGAATCATGAGTTTGGAATTATTAGATTAACTATTGGAATTGATTTCAAAAGCATGTTTCCAATGTATTGATTTATTTAGTAGGTTTGAGTAGCCTTGCGTAATCACGCGGCGGTAATACGCCTAAATCTATCTCTACGGTATAATTATACGTATTATACTAGTATTTCCGTATAGGGAGATTTGGGGGGTGTTACAATCCAGTCATGGTTCCAGACCACTATAGAGTTAGCGATCTCTTGGATTGTGAAGGGGTGTAACCTTCACCCTGTGAACGGTTTACAAGTTCTTAAAACTTGTTGGCGACTCTTTTTTTCTAGCTTCCTTCCCTTTGGACGCCATCATTCTTAAGTGTACGATCACAGTGGGGCTCAAGTGTGGGATGGCTTGAAATATTCCCTACAATACCCCAATCCTTCTTTTCACTATCAAATCATATAATCGATCCTTGATATACTACCGAAAGCTTTTCATAAACATCATTGAATTATTTCAAAAAAAATAATAAAAAAAATTCAAAGTTGAAGTACCGAGTTAAGAATTCATCTGCAACTCGTCACTTTCCATCTTGTTTTGGTTTTGATAATTGATCATTATTAGTTTATTCTTTTTATTTATTCTTTACCTTTGACTTAGTGTAACTTGGTCTGCTAGATTAGATTTTGTGTTGATCGATTTCAAAGAAAAAAAAAAAGACTTTGTGTTGATTTAGTGGATCTTGGGTCGAAGGTTGGTAATGATGATGATGATATACTGTCTATCATCTAACTTTTCAATTAGTTGTTTATTTTTTTTGGGGTGATTAGATTATGGGCGGTGATAAATTAATCTTATTCCCAATTTTTGTATTAGTCGTATAATAATCTAACTTGGAATCGTTTATTTGTATACGGAGGCTACTAGATGAACGTTTCGGAGATTAATTACCTTGAGTTTTTAGGCACGATCAAGGATATTTTCAATGTGCATCATCTTTAGAATCCCGTTAGGAAAATTGTTTTGAAATATTGTGTGCCAACTATGTGTTTATGTAATTATATGTGATGAGTGTGTTATCGTATGATATTACGAAATCATATTATATACTAGTTTTCTATTTTGTGTACTAGTATATGTATTTTCGAAAAATTTAATTAATTGATATCGTATGAGTTCTTTTTTTGTTAAATAAAATCTTGGGAGTTGGATGATTGATTATATGTGATTGATGGTCTCTATGACTATGGTTATGGTTGCTACTAGTTGGTTTAAATTATTGTATATTGTTGTTAGTCTTCCTCCTAATAACTGGGACATTCTGTTTTATTTTATGGCCATTTGGGGTTACGCGCGACCCTGTGTAAAGTAGGTGGTGACAGGGACTAGTCCCGGCTTACTGGCGTTCTCTTTCCCTTTCTTAAATAAAGTAATAAAGTGATATGTGACAATTTGATTTTGTCTTAGTATTATAATGCATATGAGATTGTATTATGTATAAAATATTTTCAAACTAAAATTATTGATTTTACGAGATGGAGTTAGAATTACACAGTTTATTTGATTTTGGGAGTTTTCTCTCTTTTCTTGTTTCTGATTTATTTTTCAGGTTGGTAAAAGGGTACTCGATTATTTGTGAGGAGACGTTAGAATAATCACGTAGCTAAGACAATTTAGTTTATTTCCAAGATTATTTATTTCCTTTTATCTATTGTTTTGAAAATAATTTACATTTGTGATGTAATGACTATTTTATTTTGCCACCACTTAGACCACTTAGTTTATTAAATAGTGTTTCATTTTCCTTTGCATTTATTTTCTACGGAAAATGATTGTAGTAGTAACACTCCCAGGGTTCGAGGGTTGAGTTTTGAAAGTTAAAGGTTACTCTTATTGTTTTAAAAAGACTCAAATTTTGGGGGTGTTACAAATTGGTATTAGAGCCAAGGTTTTTTTTTCCAAATTTAGGGTCTAAAATGAATTAAAGATTTAGGTTTAAAACTTGTTTTTAAGTTTGTAAATTGATTTAATCTTAGGAAAGCCGTGAGTGTGGGAATCACGATAAGGGATTTATGTGTTTTACAATACTTTTATTAAGTACTTATGATGTGGTTATTAATTTTCTTGTATTAGACAATGGTACGAGAACGTAAAACTGCAAGAAAGTCAAGTGCTAGGAAGAGTACACATGATTACCTAATTCTCCCTACATGGTTCGTATGAAGTATAATGAAAACATTCGACATTATGTGCATCGTTTAAATCTCTGCATTGAACATTTCAATTACAATGTACTTGAGGGCCAATCTGATTACCTCACTCCGGAGAGACGATCTCAAATACTTTTACACACACTACATTTGAGGGCACCTTTTTATCAACTTAAGAAAAAGTATGCTGACTTATACATCAATGGTGAACCAAATGATAAGTATTATTACGATGGAAGATGGATCCCTACTGTGGAATACCTTGAGAAGGCGATGACGGAAGCCAAGCAAGACTTTGACTATAACCTGGATGATGATGATGATGCGGAGGAGGAGCCTCAGGAAAATGAAGCTCGCGAAAGTGAAGGGGGAAATGATGGTTGAATTTTTTTTCAGTTGCGTTTAGCTAAAACTTTTATATTACTTTTACAAATAAAAGCTAGTTTCTTCTGATTAGAAACTATAGTTTTGGTTTATTTGTAACTAGTAGTTTATTGAGCTAGTTAGTACTAGTATTTTATTTTAAAGACGATTTTCATTCTCTTTTGGTTTTGCAATAAAATAATTTTGGTTAACATATTTATACTTTGATAATTTTATGTTTATTATTTAACGTAATAAAATCATTTCAATTTTCAATCTATTTTATTTATAGAGAACAAAGCTCTTATTTTCTTGTGCTTACTTTAGTCAAGTATAGTAATGACTTGGTTGAATGATAGTGAAATCACAAAATCACTACGTGAATTTATAGTCTAATACTAAGTTGATGCATTATTTGGTTTGGAATTTGGCCGACTCTATTAATGCTATTGAGATTTAATAAATTGCTTAATTCTTGTCTAGCTATGTGTACTAATGATGTGTTACCTGAAAAAAATGTGGATGTTAATTTAATTGCAATTCACACGATCTAAAAAAAGTCATGTTAAAATGTGTATGGTGGTAACACCAGTGTTGAAATTGTGCAGATTGTGTACGCAAAATTACAACGTTTACACTAGGTCTCATTAGAGAAGAATTGCACAAATGGCTGAGACTCCTAAACAACTTGCTGCTAGGTTGAGAGCTCTTGAGCAAATGAACCAGAACCTTGGAATGTTGTTGCAAATTCAGCTAAATAACAACAACAACAACAACAACCACAACAACAATGACAACGACCCTCAAGCTGCCATGGCTAAGAAACTTGCTGCATTGAAACCTCCACTATTCATGGGGAAGGAAGATCCCGTGTTGGTTGAGAACTGGGTACGTGACTTTGATAAGATTTTTACTGCTGCTGGTACCCCTGATGCTCAGAAGGTGGACCAAGCCACTTTCTATTTACATGAGGCTGCTGATATTTGGTGAGAAAATGAAGGAGCCACTATAAGAGCTCAACAGAACTTTAACTGGGAGGCTTTTAAGAAAGCAATCAGGGATCGTTTCTTTCCTAAGCATATCAAGAGGCAGAAGTACAGTTGAGTTTAGTAGGTTTAACCAAACTGCTAGTATGAGTGTGTAGGAGTATGTTGAGAAATTTAATGAGTATGTTAGGTTTTGTCCTAATGTAATGCCTGATAAGATATCCAAAGCTTAGAAATTTGAAGATGGATTGACTTTTAGGATCCAAAAGAAGGTGATTGGGGCTGGTACTGCTGCTACCTATTAGGAGGCCTATGATAGAGCTTGCAATATTGAAAGGAATTTGAAATGTGAGCAGGAGGTTAAGGATAGGCATAAGAGGAAAGGGAATGGTGAGAGCTCATTGAACCATCAAGGATATGGTAAGAGACCACGCCTCGGGGGTAATAACAATGGGAATGGTGGAAATGGTCAGCAGGGAGGCCGTGACAACAACAATCGAAGCAATAACCACCGGGGCCAGGACAGCAGAATCATCAAGGATCTCACAATCGACCATGTCGCAAATGTGAGAAGAGTCATCTAGGACGCAACTACAATGGACATTTGCTTATTTGCTTTTAATGTGGGGAGGTTGGTCACAAGAAATTTGAGTGCCCAAAGAAGCAGAATGGCAATAATCAGGCTCAGAATGGGCAAGGTAACAACAATGGCAATAATGGAGGTGGTTATGGGAGGAACTCAAACTACAACAACCGCATCAAGGAGGGAATGGCCAAAACAACAACAATGGAGGAGGAAGCAACCACAATGGCAATGGTAGGACCAGCAGTGGAAGAATTTATGTCATAAACCAGAGCGAGATTGACTCTAATGTTAACGTTGTGACGGGTACTTTTCTTGTGAACTCAAAACCTGCTTACTTACTTTTTGATTCTAGGGCATCTCATTCTTTTGTAGCCACTTCTTTTGTGAATAAACATGCTTTAAAACCTTCATCTTTGTGTCAAACCAATATAACAATTCCTTCAGGGGAGGTAGTTCCTTGTAGATCCATATACCAAGACATTTCAGTTAACATTGCTGGAATTGAGTTGCTTGCAAACCTTATTCAATTTAATTTAACTTACTTTGATGTGATATTGGGAAAGGATTGGCTTAGCAAGTATAAGGCTAGAATTGAGTGTCATACCCAAAAGGTTTCTCTTAGGGGGCTAAGGGGGAATAGAATCTCTTACCAAGGAGTTGTGTCAAAACTAGGGATTAGTATTGTGTCAGCCATGAATTTCCATTCTTATATCTAAAAGGGCTACCCTATTTATTTATGCCACGTGCAAGATGTGAGTGTAGAAGAAAATTCCATAGATCACATTCCAGTAAGAGAGTTCCAAGATGTGTTTCCAGATGAAATCCCAGGGATACCACCAATTAAGGAGATGGATTTCAAAATAGACTTAGTGTAGAAACCTGATTGTGTCTCCCCAAAAGCCAAACCTAGTGATGAATATCTTTCACGTCATTGATTATCGAACAAGGTAAAATGTGAAAAGTCTTGTGATGTGGTTGTTTTAATAAAAATACTTCTTTTTGTTTTCGAAAATATTTTTTTTCGTACTATATTTATGGAAAATGTCTAGTCTAGTTTAGTTTGTTCCATGATAAGGGTCCCAATAATAGTGTATTTGGATTGGGCTCGAAAAGAGCTTTCCAACGATATGTTATTAGCCCAATTCCGATGAATAATGAGGAAGTTATGGCAAAAATACTAAATTAGGTCTGAAATGAGTTTTATATATGGCCCAATGATTAAGTGGAGGGCCCATTAATTATCATTCCTAAATTCGTTAGGATTGATTTTAATCTTTTAGAACAATTTAGAAGGTTATCTTAAATTCTAGTGAAAATTGGGATTAGTAATTTTATCTTTTAGAAAAATAAAGAGTTTTATTTGGAATAAAACAAGTGTTTTAAAAGATTAAATCTGATTTTAAAAAGATAAGTACGGACGTTAGTTAGTCTAATTTAATTAGATTAAGGACTCCGTACGGTTCTAAGTTAACGCGTTCTCCGTCGTGAAACAACAGGACCCATTGCGTCGCGATGAACCTGTCGCGCCGCGACGGAGCCTGTCGCACCGCGACAGAACCAATTTTATTCCAATTCGAATTCTAACTCTTGTCTAATCGCTTTCGGATGTTTTTCTCTACAAATAGGGTCCTTATTCCCCGTTTCCAATCACCAACAATCATCATCTCTTCTCTCTCTAAAAGCTAGAAGCTTATTCTTTCCTTCTCTCTCTTGATTTCTAAGCCTAGCCTTTTACAAATACAATATTCCACATTCACGAGACTTAGACACACCTAGCCAAGTTCGAAGTTGCCTTCGCCCTAAACGTGAAAGGTTGATAATTTCTGAGGGTTTGGTCCCAAATCTCTATTTCAATTGTTTAAAATAATTGTTTGATTTAATATTATTATGCTTTGAGAATATTATTATGATGATGATGATTTGTTGCATCATTATGTTGTTTGATATTATTTTTATTGCTTGATCACGCACTCTCTTGCAGGATTAAAGGGAATTTGTATTTGTAATCACGCTTAATATGATAATTAATAATTTTATTTTGGCTAATGTGAATTTAATTCAAGTGATCACCAATAATAGATTTGTTTGTGCATTAATATTCAACCAACATATATTAAACAGGTTTAGGGTTAATATATTGATTATATGTTAGTCAGGAAGCGCACATGAATATGAGAAGAATAAAGTAGAGGCCTTTTTAGGGCAGGTTCAATCTCTTTTAGGTTGTATTTGTACCTTCATTCCGAATATCCAGTCATGGTTCAAGACTACTACGGAGTTAGCGATCTCATGGATCATGAAGGGGTGTAACCTTCACCCTGTGAACGGTTTACAAGTTCCTAAAACATGTTGGCGACTCTTTTGCTCTAGCTTCCTTCCCTTTGGACGCCACCATGCTTAAGTGTATGATCACAGTGATGCTCAAGTGTGGGATGCTTGAAATATTCCCTACACTTAATACATAGGACTGGGGCTATTTCTAAGGCACCATATAGAATGGCACCAGCAGAGATGAAAGAGTTGAAAGTACAGTTGGAGGAGTTTATGGAGAAGGGTTGTATAAGGCCAAGTGTTTCACCTTGGGGAGCACCGGTTTTGTTTGTGAGGAAGAAGGACGGAACCTTAAGGTTGTTTATTGACTATTGAGAGTTGAATAATGTCACTATAAAGAACAAATATCCATTGCCCAAGATCGAGGACTTGTTTGATCAGCTTAAGGGTGTTGGGATCTTTTCAAAGATTGATTTGAGGACAGGATACCATCAATTAAGGATTTTTGAGGAAGATATACCAAAGACAGCCTTTTGCACGAGATACGGACATTATGAGTTCACTGTTATGCCTTTTGGACTCACTAATGCACCGGCAGCTTTTATGGATCTCATGAATAGAACTTTTCAACCATATTTGGATAAGTTTGTGGTGGTGTTCATAGATTATATTTTGGTGTATCAAAGGATAGAGAAGAGTACGAAGAACATCTACGAAAAGTGTTAGGGATTCTTAGAGAAAAGAAGTTGTATGCCAAATTTTCAAAATGTGAATTTTTGCTAGAGAAGGTACCCTTTCTAGGCCATGTAATCTCAAAGGAAGGAGTTGCAGTGGACCCATCTAAGATTCAGGCAGTTTTCGATTGGCCAAGACCAACAACTGTGACTGAAGTGAGAAGTTTCTTAGGGCTTGCTAGGTACTATAGGAGATTTGTGCAAGACTTTTCAAGGATAGCTCAACCCTTAACAAATTTGATGAAGAAAACCACTAAGTTCCATTGGAATGAGAAGTGTGAGAAATCTTTTCAAGAATTGAAGCGAAGATTCTCCTCAGCACTAGTCTTAACCTTACCATCAGGGATTGAAGGGTTTGAAGTCTATAGTGGCGCATCTAAGAATGGCTTTGGGTGTGTACTTATGCAACATAGGAAGGTTGTAGCTTATGCATCAAGGCAGCTCAAGAAACATGAACAGAATTACCTTACTCATGATTTGGAGCTAGGAGCTGTAGTGTTTGCTCTCAAGATTTGGAGACACTACTTGTACGGTGTGAGATGTGAGGTGTATACGGACCATAAGATTCTTAAATACATATTCACACAGACTCATTTGAACATGAGACCAAGGAGATGGCTTGAGGTGCTAACCGATTACAACCCAGAGATTTTATATCATAAAGGAAAGGCGAACAAGGTAGCTGATGCTTTGAGTAGGAAGACAATTCATAAAGTGAACTTGATGGTTTTAGCCAAGGAACTTTGTGAAGAATTTAGGAAGTTGAACTTGGAGGTGGTGGAGTATAGACAGGTAAACGCTTAGTTGAATGCAATTTCGGTCAAACCTACCACATATGATGAGATTCGTGAGAAGCAAATGTTCGATCAGTGGTTGACCAAGGTGAGAAAGATGAAAGAAGAAGGAGAAACAACTGAGTTTAATGTCGATGATAGTGGAACACTGAAATACAAAGGGAGATGGTGTATTCCTAAGGATGAAGATCTCAAAAGGAAGATTTTAGAAGAAGCTCACAACATCCCATACTCTGTACACCCGGGAGGAGATAAGCTTTAGAAAGATCTTAAGCAACATTTTTGGTGGCCGAATATGAAGCGTGAAGTAGCCGAATTTGTGGCAAAGTGCCTTACATGTCAGAAAGTGAAAATACAACATATGAGACCTAGAGGGAAGCTGTAATCGTTAGATGTGCTTGGATGGAAGTGGGAGTTTATCTCTATGGATTTTGTGATGGGATTACCACTTACAAGGGCAACAAAGAATGTTATTTGGGTCATAGTTGATCGTCTAATGAAGACAGCAAGGTTCATAGCTATAAAGGACACTTGGAGTGCGAATCAGTTGGTAGATGCCTATGTGAAAGAAATTGTGAAGCTACATGTAGTTGCTATAGATATTATTTCAGACAAAGATCTAAGATTTTTATCAAAGTTCTGGGAAATGTTTCAGCAAGCATTTGGCACTATCCTCAAGTTTAGCACAGCGTTTCACCCTGATACGGATGGACACACAAAGAGAACAATTCAGACCTTGGAGGACATGTTAAGAGCTTGTGTGATGGACTTTGGTGGATCATGGGACGAAAGATTACCTATGATCGAATTTTCATATAATAATAGCTATCATGCAAGCATAGGAATGGCACCTTATAAAGCGTTGTATGGGAGAAAATGTAGAAGTCCCTTATGTTGGAGTAATATCAGTGAGTCTTTGACTTTGGGGCCAGAAAGGATTGAAGAAACAACGAAACAAGTTAGGCTTATCCAGGCAAACATGAAGGCAGCTCAAGATCGACAAAAGTCATATGCAAACCAGAATAGGAGAATAATGGAATTCAAAGTCGGAGAAAAGGCTTTACTTAAGGTTTCGCCTACCAAGGGGGTCATGCGGTTTGGTAGAAAAGGGAAGTTGAGTCCTAGATACATTGGACCATATGAGGTATTACAGAGAGTTGGAAAGGTGGCATACCAACTAGCCTTACCCATGGAGTTAGCCAATGTTCATAATGTTTTTCATGTTTCCCATATGAAAGTATGTTCATGACCCTACGCATGTTATCCAACCCGAGACTATTGAGCTAGATAAGACCTTAACTTTTGAAGAACGCCCTGTGAAAATTCTTGATACTAAAATGAGAAGTACTTGAAATAAGGCGGTAAAGGTAATTAAGGTGCTATGGTCAAACCAGAATTCTAAAGAAGCAACTTGGGAAGCCGAGCATGATATGAAAAAGCGTTACCCGAAACTTTTTGAGTAGGTACGTTGAGTTTCGAGGCCGAAACTCTTAAAGGGTGGTAGAATGTGATACTAAATTAGCCTTTGTCATCGTGTGAGCCTTATTTGAGAGTTAACTTTAAAGTTCGAGGACGAACTTTCGTTTTAGGGGGAGTAGATGTAATACCCCAAATTTTTTAGCATATTTAGTCAACGATTTTCTAATATAAATTTTTAAATTTATAATTTATTTTCAAATATATATATATATATATATATATATATATATATATATATATATATATATATATATATATATATATATATATATATATTATTTTCTATTTTTAGATTTTTTTTTAAACCAAAAAAAAAAAAAAAAAAACTTGTTTTTGATAATTACAGAATCTGGTTTGAAAACTGATAAAAAGGAAATTTTAAAAATTTGTTTATTGAGATTAAGTAATAAACTCAAGATAAGTGACCCTTATCTTGTGAAATTTTTAGAGCCAAAGCTAAACAACTCAAATTATATAAACCTCCCGTTAACCTCAAATTCTAATACCGTACTTTGACATCCAGAGGCTACTAGATGAACGTTTCGGAGGTTAATTACCTTGAGTTTTTAGGCACGATCAAGGATATTTTCAATGTCCATCATCTTTAGAATCCCGTTAGGAAAATTGTTTTGAAATATTGTGTGCCAACTACGTGCTTATGTAATTATATGTGATGAGTGTGCCATCGTATGATATTACGAAATCATATTATACACTAGTTTTCTATTTTGTGTAATAGTATATGTATTTTCGAAAAATTTGATTAATTGATATCATATGAGTTTTTTTTTTATTAAATAAAATCTTGGGAGTTGGATGATTGATTATATGTGATTGATGGTCTCTATGTCATGTGGTATGACTATGGTCTAATAATACTGAAATTGAAGTATTGTTACGTGGGATTAAATTGATTTCCGCAATACTTGTGTACAGTGTAATTGGAGGATTTAATCTAATAAAATTTATAGTGAAATTTAATCTAAGAAGGGAAATGAAACCTGAAAGGGTGAAAAACAGGTTGTCCACTAGTAGTTATGGTTGCTACTAGTTGGTTTAAATTATTTTATATTGTTGTTAGTCTTCCTCCTAATCACTGGGTATTAGTGAGGGGTGTGCACACTAGGGACATCCTGTTTTATTTTATGGCCATTAGGGATTACGTGCGACCCTTTGTAAAGTAGGTGGTGACAAGGACTAGTCTCGGCTTACTGGTGTTCTCTTTCCCTTTCTTAAATAAAGTAATAAAGTGACATGTGACAATTTGATTTTGTCTTAGTATTATAATGCCTATGAAACTGTATTATGTATAAAATGTTTTCAAACTAAAATTACTTATTTTACGGGATGGAGTTGGAATTACTCAGTTTATCTGATTTTGGGAGTTTTATCTCTTTTCTTGTTTCTGATTTATTTTGCAGGTTGGTAAAAGGGTACTCGGTTACGTGTGAGGAGACCTTAGAGTAATCACGTAGCTAAGACAATTTAGTTTATTTTCGAAATTATTTATTTCCTTTTATCTATTGTTTTGAAAATAATTTGCAGTTGTGATGTAATGACTATTTTATTTTGCCACCACTTAGACCACTTAGTTTATTAAATAGAGTTTCATTTTGCTTTGCATTTATTTTCTACGGAAAATAATTGTAGCAGTGACACTCCCAGGGTTCGAGGATTGAGTTTTGAAAGTTAAAGGTTACTCTTATTGTTTTAAAAAGACTCGAAGTTTGGGGATGTTACAAACCTACCATGAATCCTTCAAGGTTGTAGGCATATGTACATTCACTATTTTGGGGGTGTTACAAACCTACCATAAAGGTTCTCAATTCTCTGAACCTTCACTATTGCAGTACTCCCTTAATTTGACTTTCTTATGGCTTCAACATACTCCCACACTCTCTTATACTTTTCTAAAGCATCACCATGAATCATCTTCAGTGCCATATTCCTAGTATAATAGCTAGAACTGTCAATTTTTGACCCATAACCCGATTTAACCCAAACCCGTTTGACCTATAAATTTGTAGGTCAAACCCGACCCGTCAACCCGAGTTTATGGGTTTTTATTTATTAAATACATTTATTTGAAAATTCATATTAGTTCATTGATTAAGTTTGATTGTTTGTCTACCATCAGACATTTATTTTATGTATTTCTCATTTATCTCTCTCATATAACTCTTGGTCAAATCCACATCAATTACCTCTACACCAATTATCAACCCACACTAATTGCATCCGTATAACTAACCCACATCACCTTCATACCACCGATTGATATTTCTACTGATATTACGTCCAAATATATTGTAGTCCATATATATAATCATGTTGGTCTATTCCTTAAATTTTAGGATGTTTACAAGTTTTATTTTTATATTTATTATCACTTTTTATAGTTAGAAAATGATGTGCTTTGGTGAAATAGGGACGATTTAAATTATGTAGTATGTATGTATGATGCGGGTGAAACCTAGGTCGTTGGTTACTATGATTCCCTGATCAAAACAAAATTTATAAAACCAAACCCAACCCTAAAAATAGGGGTAAGTCCGGGTCAAACCCAAGGAAATGCAAAGTTTATTAAGGTCTCAAGCTAAGCTATTTCGAAGTCATAAAACAACAACAAAATTGGACACCGAGACCCTTCCATAAGACTAGTGTCCCCCCATGCTAAACAAAAATACATCTTAACATCCCATCAATACAAAACAAAGATCACATAATAAAAGGGATGGAGGTAAAAGCACCAAGAGGGGAACTAGCTACCACTAGGCCCGGCACCATCATCATCACCCTCCCTATCATATGAGAAGTCGGATGGGGTACCATAAGGATCCCATCCCCCGGTATAACCAGGTGACCAACCATAGTGACCCCTAAAGTTATCTTGTTGCCAAGGGGCCAAGGGCGTAAATTGATCAGGCAACTCAAGTGGTAACGGATGGGTGGGATCGACATAAGGGTAGTTAGGATCACCCCTATAGTCGCGCCCACCGGGCACATGGTAATCATAGTTACCGTGCTCATCCGAAAATGAGCGAGTCTCGGTGTTGGACCCTTGAGGTCCTTGCCAATATAGGTAGGTAAGCTTCCCGTCACCTCCTCTAAACGGTACGGGACCGAGTTGAGGAGGGAAGTATGGGTATTTAACTGGGGGAGTGATCCCCCCATGGTTAACACTCGCATCATACAGTTGTTGTTGTTGGAGAAACATACCTTGTTGCATTTCGGAGATGCCTCTCATATGGTTGTAGATCGCCTCGGAATCTTGATCATACATCCCTTCCAAGCGAACTTGCATGCCCGCCATTTGGGCACTCAAAGTCTCCATGTCGGGGTTAGAAAATAGATGTTGTTGATGTTGAGCTTGAGGCACTTCTTGCTCTTGTTGTTGTTGTTGTTGTTGACGTTGATTTTGATTTTGTTGGATTTGTTGCTCTTTGTTGAGGCAATCTTTCATGTCTTCATCTTCACCGGGGATGCGGTTGCTAATGGGAACAAACCACACATTCGGGGCATGCCGGTGAAGGGAGGTCAAGGAGGAGTTCGAAAGATAACACCGATGAGCATTCCTCACTAACCAATCAAACACCTCATCACCATTGCCCTTTGCTATAAATTGCACTTGCCGGAGTTGAGCAATATCGAGGTAGAGGGTGTCGGAATCCCCCACCGGAGTACAAGAAAGGAGATATCTACCATAACCAAGGTTGGTAGCCAACCTAGTCACCATGCTACAACAAGGGATGTCTCCCGACTTCTTACCCTACATATCCATACAATTCCTCAAGAATATGTTACCAAAGTTCAACCTTCTACGCAACTCTTCTCTAGTTGCCATCCAAAGAATTCGCAACTCGGCTTGCGACATCTTTCCCAAGTCTTGCTTTGGTAATACCAAGTAACCCAACAACCGATGAAGCACTCTAACGCCCGGTTGGAAAATGTCGCTTGCAAAAGAATAGCGGGCGGTGAACTCATCCAACCCCGAGATATCATGCCACTATGCATTTTCGGCATACCCATCCAAATCATCATGCTCGGAGAAAAGGATATCCGTCCCCAGATTGAAATCAATAGCCGCATTGAATTCGGCCAAAGACATGTGATGCTCCACATTGAAGAGTTGGAAGGTTATTTGGTAGACATTGGTACCAACCGGAGTAGTAGTCAAAGAAGCCAAGAACTCCCTAATCGGCTCAAGGTAGGTTCAGTAGCATTTGTTGACGAAGCTACCCAACCTAAGGTTATCAAATAAGACCCATAAGTCCTCATCAATTCCAAATTTAATCATACTCGATTGATGATAGTGTCGTGAGGGCTTTATGGTTCTTTTCTTGAATTAATTCCAAAGTGGTTTATGGTTTGGGTTGGCGAATCGTGTTTTGGGTAGTGGAAGAGGGTCTTCATTTTGTGTTTGGGAAGTAGGTGTGTTTAAGGGAGAAGGTTCTTCAATGGTTATGTTTGTTTTTCTCTTTTTGGAAGTGAGGGATCTCATGATCTTAGACATTTTTGCTTCACCAAGTTTCACAACCAAAACTCAATCACAACTCCACAATTTACCACAATCATAATACAACCACAACACTACCGCAATACTTGGTTCAACCAACCAATACTCCAATCACCACTTACTACCAACAATACCAAAATTCAACATTCCACAAATTGCAACCAAATTTCACAAATAAGCTACACAATCAACAACAACACAATGTAAGGCAATATTAATCAACAACAACACATATAATCAACCAAATTATCTAATCAATCATCAAATTCAACCAAAATGATACTACTACTATTCACGAGTATGCATAATTAAATTCTTGCTACAAATTGTAATAATGTAAAATAGAGGTAAAGAAGATGATTATACCATACAAGAAGCAAGTTTGATCAAGATTTAAGCACCAAAATCCACCACACTAAAAATCCCCAATTTGTTCTTCAATGGAGGAAAGATATTGGAGAAGAAGAAATGGAGGAAGGTAGTATGAATTTTGAAGAAAATGATGAAATTTGAGTAAGAATTTGTTGATTTTGTGAGTTGTTTGGATGATTTCAGGGATGATTTTTGTTATTTTGGGGTTAGGGGTTCGGTTTGGGATTAGAGAGGAGTGCGGACGAGGGTGAGTATAAAAAAGAAATGAGGAAAAGAAAGGAGAAATGATAAAGAAGAAGAAGTAGGTGCGGCTGGGCACCTGCGCGGCCGCACAGCAGGGGTGCGCGCCCGCGCCCCTCTGCTCTTCTTCTTTGCTTGCTTCTTGCTCTTGGTGCGTTCATCTATGGGCTTAATGATCTTTATCATCCCGGGATTATTGAACCCACTAAACGCATCAGTTTCTAAATCCCTTAACAGTGGGTTCAACATCCCAAAATAATGAGAGCACCATAATGAACCCACCAAGCACCAATTTGCTTCACATTTAAGCACAACTTTTCCAATCTTACCTCCTTGATAACCTTACCCATTCAACTCGAAATTCAATAATATCAAGCATACTCTCACCAATTACCATGAAACACCTTCCCATCGTGCTCACGCTCGTTTGAGGGGGGTCTAATGCCCATGAATTCAACCTATTACACCAAACAAAACAAATAAAAGAAAGAAAAATAATTTATAGAAAACTAAGAAAGATAGAATCAAAAGAAAAAGTTAAAAAATCGGGTTGCCTCCCAGGAAGTGCTTGCTTAAGGTCCTTAGCTCGACCCTTCCTCCAAATCATGGAGGGTCAAAGAACACCACCTTATCTAAAGTGGTAGAGGAAACAAACTTCTTCTCATTCCTTGGCAACTTCTCACTTGTTGAAAATTCCGAATCAAGTTCACTTTACTTCAACTTCATTTTCTTCTTCATAAAAGCTCTTTTTTACTTCTTTGTCTTCTTGATCCTTTTAGTGGACGGCTTCTCACCATCAACACTCTTCGAGTCAATCTCATATTCTTGAGGGTAGAGCTCAAACCATGGAGGAATATCAATCACCTCCTCATCCACAAGTTTCAAAGGCTCCTTGTTGTTGTCTTCACTAACCTTCTTGCTTTCAACACTCAAAGGCACATCATCACAAACCTCAAGAACTTTGTTAGTTGAAGAAACAAGCATGCATACATTATCATTGGAATGAGGTGAATTGATGCACATAATTCCATTTACAAGAGACAAAAGATTCATGCATCGATTTAAGCTCAAAACTATATAGCCTTATTGTTACCAACCCTCAAAGTTATAAGGCCACCCTTCACATCTATCAAAGCTCCCAAAGTAGCTAAGAAAGGTCTCCCTAAGATGATAGGTATATTATCATCTTCCGCTATCTCAAGCACAATAAAATCAACCGAAATTGTGAACTCTCCTATCTTGAGGGGGACATCCTCAACTCTTCCCTTTGGAAACTTAATAGATCGATCGGCCAATTGCAAGATCATGTTGGTTGGATGAAGCTTACCTAGCTTATGCTTCCTAAAGACTGAATAAGGCATGACGCTCACACTAGCACCAAGATCACAAAGAGCATTTTGGAACAATTTTCCATTGATTTTGCAAGGATAGAGAAATTACCCAGATCTTTCATTTTCTTGGGTAAATCATTGTGAATCAAACCGCTACAACATTCCCCAACCTTTACCGAATCAATCTCATTGCACTCTCTCTTGCCACTCAAGATTTCCTTAAGGAACTTAGAATACCCTGACATTTGGGTCATGGCTTCAGTGAAAGGGATTGAAAGATGAACTTCCCTAAGCATGTCAAGAAATCTCCCAAATTGTTCATCAATTTTGTTTCTCAAAAACTTTTGGGGATATGGGAGTTTGAGTTTGATCACCTCCTCTTGCATTTTTTCATCACTCTTCTCTTCCTCTTAGGCTTCTTTGCTCACCTTCTTTGAAACATCAACCTCTTTTTCCTCACTTGAATCACCCACCTTCTCACCTTCCTCACTCTTCCTAGAAACTCTCTCTTCAAGCACTTTCCCACTCCTTGTGGTGATAGAATACACGGGTTTCTTAGGTTCAATTCTTTGTGAGGGTAAAGAATAAGGGCTAGCATTCACACTCTCTGTCAAGATATTTGCTAATTGAGTGATTTGTATTTCAAGCATTATGTTGTGTGTCATCATCTCATTGAACTTTTTATCACTTACCGACATGTATAGTAAGTGTTCAAAATTTTAGTTTGGTTATCGATGATTTTTTCCAAGGTAGTTCTAGAAGATGAGGGTTGAGATTAGGAATTCTCACCATTACCTTGAGTTCTTGGAGAAAATCCGAGAAGGGGTCCCCTTCGATTGTTGTTTTGAAAATTTCCCCGGTTTTGGTTGCTCCAATTAACCTAGTTTTGATTTTGGCCATTGTTTTGGTAGTGGTTACCATTGCCTTGACCTTGGCTTTGGTTTCCATACCCTTGACTTTGGCTTTGATTATTATAGCCTTGATTATTATAGTTTCCTCGGAAATTTTGATTTCCTTGGTTTCTATAACCACCATTGTTATAATTATCAAAGCTCCCTTGTTGGTGAGCATTTCTATTCCCAAAGTTTCTTGGTCTATCAAATCATTGACCATTGTTGTTATTTGAAACAAAATTCACTTGTTCATAATCATTATTATTAACATCATCACAATTTTCAAATGCATGTGGACAATTAGAAGCTTTACGGTTATATGACCCACATACATCACAAAACACACATCCATTTGGCATAATATTCGAAGTAGAAGGAGGAGTAAAGTTAGAAGATGTACCTCTCCCCTTATTGTGGAAGGGAAGAATTAGTGCTTGTGAAGAAGCACTCTCAAGCTTTGCCTTAATTGAGGTCATCTCCTTTCCCAAGTTTGAGATTTGTGAGGACAAATTGTTAATGGCATTGAGATGGTCGATTGAATAAGCCGTTGAACCGCTTTTGCTTGTCGACTCTCTCTCTCGCCTTCTTGCCAATCCGTGTGATACCTTACCACATCTTCAATTAATTCCACCATTTTATCCTCCATTTTGTTCATGATAGGAGCTCTGGCACCGACATCCAAGTAAGACTTTCCTTGGGGGCTTAAACCTCCATAGAAGATTTGGGTGATTTGATAGGTGGGAATCCCATGGTGTGGGCACTATCTTTGATACTCCTTATACCTTTCCCATGCCTCATAAAGACTTTCAATTGGCTTTTACTTAAAGCTTTGAATGAGAGCTCTTGCTTCGGTCGTCTTCTTTTGAGGGTAGAACCGAGATAGAAACTCCTTAGTCACTTCATCCCATGTTATCAACGAGTTTGGCTTCACCTCTTTGTCCAACCACTCTAGAGCACGTCCAATAAGAGTGAAAAGGAAAAGTTTAAGTCGAATGAACTCTTGAGAAACCCCATTCACCTTGATGGTATTACAATACTTCTCGAACTCCTTAAGATGGTTGAGGGGACTCTCATGCTTTGCACCACTATATTGACGCCTCTCTATCAAAGTAATCATCACCGATCTTATCTCAAAGTCATTTGCTGGTGTCGTAGGAGGAGTAATTCCGTTTTCAAACCTATAAGCTCCCAGAGTTCCCAACTCCTTCAATGCTACTCTCGAATTAGCACCCATGCTTTATCGTTCTTCTGCTTCTTCTTGATGGATTTCCTCTCTTGAGGGACTTGAGATTGAGGAACGATTAGCAACGCTTATCCTTGTTATAGTCCTCTCAATTTCTAGATCAAATGGCACTAAATTTCGATCTCGTGCCCTACGCATACAAATCTCAAAGAAAAATATCAATAGCAGGGCTACAAATGTAGCCTAAAAGAAAGAAAATCTTTTTGTATTTTTCAAATAAATGGAATAGACTCAATCAACAATAGAAAATCACCATGCCATTCCCCGGCAACGGCGCCATTTTTGACGTGGGTGAAACCTAGGTCGTTGGTTACTAAGATTCCCCGATCAAAACAAAATTTATAAAACCAAACCCAACCCTAAGTATAGGGGTAAGTCCGGGTCGAACCCAAGGGAATGCGGTGTTTACTAAGGTGTCAAGCTAAGCTATTTTAAAGTCTTAAAACAATGGGTTGGTCTAAGCTATACTACCGAATCAACTCAATTAAAACTAAGATATAGAATTCAAATATGAAAGCACTAGGGAATTTAGGATCCACATGCACTCGTGATAAACTTGCTAATTTTTTATCAATCAAGCAATGCGAGGGAAAACGACATTTGCAATCAAAATCACTCAAAGAGCTATAACCTATTGTCAATCTAGATGTCTCTACAAATGACTTCAAAGGAAAATCGCAAAATAAGATCAATCGATAAGCTTCCAAATCAATTTTTCGTGTCATTGAAAACTACTATGCAATCTAGCTTGATAATCAAGGTTAGCTACTCCTCTTTAAATCAAACACATACACAAATTTCATCAACCAATTTAATCACATCATCAAATCAATCTAAAACCCCAAATTAGCTATAGATTATCACTAATACATGCTTCACCACATCCCTATCAAAGGAACTACTCACTACACATGGTAAATTTGAAAAACATAACAAAAGTAATCATCAATTCCATCATCAACATTGTAATCAAAATATCAACAATCAAATCAAATAAAACTAATGAAATTCAACAATATATCAAAAATAAAACATAAAATTGCATTTAAAAGGAAAGAATTCTTACAAAACTTTGATCAATATCAAAGAGGAAAGAAGATCAAAATGTAGCCATCATCAACACCAAGTTTCTCTCTCTAAAATCTAAGAACAAAGTTTCCAAAATCTTGAGCTTCTTTCTCTAAAATTCTAATCAAAATCTAATTCTAATGTTATTCTTTCTCTAGAAATGAAGGAATTCTATATATAGTAAAACTAACTAAAGTGAAGTTAGTTAGACGTCAAAATGGGTGTGGAACAGGGGGAAGGAGGCTACGCGGTCGCTTTTGGCACCTGCGCGGCCGCGCCACTGCCTTGCGCAGCCGCTCCTCCCTCGTGCGCGCCCGCGCCTGGGAGCAAGGAGCAGGGGAGACTTCTTTTGTGCCCTCGTTGATGCTCCCGTGCGCTCCACTTGATACATGTTGGGGGAGGAAGTCACTAGAGGCCTTCACAGTGTGTTCAACACCGACTTTGATGTCCACGTGGCCTTGAAGACTTGGCTTCTGCACTCCTTCACTTTTGAGCTTCAAGAGGAAGAATCGAGTTGCATCCTAAGCTTTGTATGCTCCGAGAGAACGCCAATGAGCTTCTCGAACATCACCTGTAACACCCCAATAATTCTCCCTTTTTTCAAACCACTTAATTTAAATAAAATAGTGGAGAACCATTGGCATGTTACCGCCACGTGTTAAAACGTTAAGGCTTTATCAAAGTATTGCAGCGGAAATCCAACTTAAATCTTAAAATAATATAATTTAGAAAACCAATAAGTCAAAGCTTACAAATTGGAACCATAAAGGCCCTTATTAAACCAAACTAATATTTGAAATCCCAAAACATAATTGAAATAGTAAAACATAGATAAGTTCAACACAAAGAACGAATACTCTCAATCACACCAATCCCTTGACAATGAGTATGTCAAATCCCCGAACCTCACATCATCAAGCTAACCTGTGCAATACTGCTCCCCAATAATACAAGTGTAATAATTGGATCGTCACAGGGTCATTGATAGGCGAAGGCCATGACCAAAGGAAAACACACACAAAAGCACGCAATCAGCAAAGCTGAGTACATACAAGCTACAACGTACAAAACCTTACATGCTCAATTAAAGTAAATAAACATACAAACGAATTCATTGATCAAGACTCCACACTTAAACAATTCAATTGACTCAACATACTTAGTAACCAGTTCCAAACACTTGACTCTTTATATTTAGTTTGATTAATTTAATTTGGAGTAAGCAATAGACGAGGTTGTCCAACCCACCAAATCATTTTGGTCCCAAATGACCATTTAAAATAAAAGTTTAGCGCAATGCAAGAATGAGCGCGACTCCATTCTCACAAAGTTAGTCTAGGATCCCATCTAACTTTCATTATAAAATAAAAATGTAAATACCAAAAGAGAAGAGGACATGTTGATCAAACAAGCCTCGGAAAGCCACGGGCTACCACCGTGTACCCCAACCCATAATTGTCAATACTCTAGAAGTGCACACTTTCCAGAGTTTTATTGCTCATCCTTGTTTCACTTTACGTGATTACAATTTTAATTAACAGCCGACTCATTCAAGTAGACTATACATAACAATCATACATCAATTCACTTTTAATCTTATTTAGGACAATGGTGATCACATCACAAATTGACCTTTAATTCCTTTAAACTTCCAAATTATCCAAAATTGTTGAACATAGTCAACCCACCTAGCCATTTCGGCTTAATCCACTTTTACTCAACATACTAACAAGTCATGCTTGATTAATAAATAAAATAATAATAACCTTGTGAAATAATGAATGAATTTATTCCACTTAAACCATTCAATTCCAATCCTTCAATAATACAAATGTGGTTAATAAACCAATCTAATAAAAAAAATATGCTTGTATCAATATTCCATACAAACAATTAATCCATTATAATTCAACATGCTTGCATCCATAATTCCATACAAACATAATCAATTCACCAAAACATGTCTCATAAACATAAGCACATGAATTAATTAAATTTATAACCAAACAATTTCCATCCAAGTGTTCTCTAAACATGAAACTAAGTTCTTTCTTTTTGGTACCTAAACATGATACTACTTACAACGAAGTAGACATGTACGTACCTCGTATAAACAATCCTTTGTGCCACTTTTAATCACTTAAAAGTCTCCTAGGGAATAATCACTTCCTAGGAAACAACCAATAACAATAAATTAATACTCAACCGAATTTCCAGCAACTTAAATTTACTTTAGACTACTTAAAAAAGAATCTGAAAATTATTTTAAAACCCCTAATTAAACTCCTTTTTAGTGGGTAATCACACCCTTTCATTAAAATCACAATTATACTACTTTAAATAAAATTCCAGCATTTTAAACTAATCAAAAACCCTTTAAAACTCAAGGATAAAATTTAAAGCATAAAAAAAAAACTTCGTTAAAAAATAAAAAAACTGACCGAAAATCATATTTAGAGGCTGAATTTGGCCACGAGAGGGTGGTGCTTACTACCAAAGGTAGTAAGTCTTTTTTAAAATATTGTTTCCACATGGAAAACACTACTTTTTTTTTATCAAAAGCGGATGAGTTCAGAACCTAATCGGGATTAAAACGGGATTAATATTAACGAATGGAAATCTAAGAATTAAAACACGAATTTACGTGTTCAAAATATTCTGGGATTAAGTTAAACTAATCAGTAGTTGTAATCACCAAAATTTCAAACATCATTACTATAAAAGCCCTAAATCAATTGTTCGTAAAAATCCTAAAATCGTGATTTTCAATAATTAAAAACCCTAGGTTATAAAACTTACAAAATCTGAAAATTATGACATTTATAAAATCTGAAATTATAAAGTTTAATCATCAAAATACAATTTGATACTAATTAAATTAATTTCAAACAATAAAATCAAAACCCATAAATCAATAATTATAATTACACAAATTAATAAAACAAAGGAGAAAATAAGACTAACCTTTTGTGTGGGGAAAATTTTGGGGATGTATGGGGTATTTATAGGGGAGAGAGTTGTAGGGTAAGTAGGAGTATTGGGCCTCATAAAATTAATGGGCCGATTAGGTAAATGAAATGGACTAGGCTTTGTTTGTATGGCATAAATTGTAGAATGAAAGCTCATAAAATAATTTGTACTAAAATAATTTTCGACCCAAATTAATAATTTGAAACTTTTTAAAATAAAATCTGGAAAAATACAAATATATATTATAAATAAAATAAATTTTCATTTATAAAATATTTAAAAATACGGGGGATTACATCACCATTCTCCTAAAATTAAAGAGAAGCAAACAAGTAAAGGAGAAAAGGCATAATAAACTAAGAAATGCAAGAAAATGAGAAAACTACTAAGGAAAATGCAAAATAGAGAAAATACAAGTAAACGTAAAGAAAAAGAGATAAAAAAAAGATGTAAAAGCAATGAAAAATCATCCTAAAAGAAGCCAAATGAGTTCCATAAATGACACTCATCAATGTAATGGCTGAAAACAATATGGTTAAAATGTTCGATAAAAAAATTGGAAAAAAAATAGCAAAGTAAGCTTGAAAATTCAGAATTTTTTAAAAATACACCAAGAAAAAATTAAATAAAAAATTGTTCTAAACCCGTTGGGTTGACCTAAACCCGGAACTTTGGGTTAGGCATGAGCATTTCTCGACCCGTGACCTGAAGTGACCAGACCCAAAATGACCCGTGACCCGGAGTGGCCCGACCCGAACTCGAACCCGAGCCCAACCGACCTGATTGACAAGTCTAATAATAGCACTTGTAATAATCAACTTCACAATCAACCTCTCTCCTAACTCTCTCAATAAATTCACTTAACTTGTAAGAATTTAAGGGTTATACCTCCAATCCTCTATGTACCTTTCTGCCAAATACTCAAAAGTTACTATGGGATTGACATGTTCATGGCCACGTACATGATTTAATATGAGACTCTTTATTTGAAAGGTCTCCTCATTCTTCAACTTCTTACAAATGCACCTTAAAATAACACTTTCTTCTTTGGTTGCACTTACACTCAATCCTTCTGCTTTTCCAAGGGAATTTACACTTCTCGGCACAAAACACTTATCCCATGGTTCTTGTTGAGCAAAAAGTAGTAGTTATACCCATTTTCTATTGTATGATGCTGCAAAGTCTTCCTAAAACACTATCCCAGATGGAAATTTAGGCCCCATAGTCAGGTTGATCTGATCTTTTTCCTAAACTCGGCACTTGGATTAATCACTGGATATTTGACCTCATAATGATCATATCCAGCTATATATGCCTTTTAGCTCCTCATCATTATCATTCAAATCTTTATCACTCTGAATTAAGATCTCAGCTCCTGCCTTTCACCATTCAAATATAATTCCTTGCCTTCACTACACTTCCTAAGATCTCCTAAACTTTGTCTTACGGTCTCACTTATTTTAGCATCTACATAAGATGCAAACAAGTCATCATCTTTTATATCCTCAAAGTCGCCATCACTTAACACCACATCTTGGTCACTAACATCATATTCTTCACCCTCTTCCTCATATGCAACCATCAACATCAACTTCTAGAATGGTTTGTAAGATGTTATTGCTATTATGTAGGGGAGAATTTACTGATGCTTTAGTAGATAATATTTGAAATTCAGGTTCATTTGCAAAAGGAAGGGGAAGCAAAGGGTACTTTGGGAAGGTTGGGGGGCTTGGATGAGGTGCAATCAAGAGTTTTTGTTGAATTGGAAAGGAAAAGAAATAAGTTAGATCTTGGGTTTGGAACATCATCTCTTGATTGGGACCCATTTACTAATTCACTATTAAGTGAGTCTGAACACACAAAACTACCCAAAGAAGTGGACCCCCAATTAGATTTTGTATCTATATATGTACACTCCAACCTTATATGGACCATACATCATCCTTTTATTATCTTCCACAATATCCTCATGCACCAAATATAAGTTGTACAAACCATCATCATCTCTAGAAAAAAGAAAATTTATAAACTATCAACTTTTAGATGTTGCCTAGTAGTAAACAAGCTTTGACTATCTTTTCTAAACCAAAGCTAACCCATAACTTTGTATCCTAGCTCCTTCTTATCCTAATCAACAAACTCAAAGTAGCATACCTCTTCTGCATTAGAATGTAATGATAGTCCATAATAATCACTATTACCATAATCATCAGTGGTTTTGCCCATCCTAGTCACAAAGTGACCCCATAATAGAACATTATGTTTGTTGAATCCATAACTTTAAACACTGTATACTAATAGTTAAACCTGAATTAAGATACAAATTAATCAAAAAAAAAAGTAATTACATAGGAGCACAATTTATTCACTATTCATACCACAATACACAAAAAAAAAATGAACACCAACAAACAACACATCAACGCATAAGACAACAATTCAAAAAAAAAAAAAAAAAAGAGATAAATCACAACCAATTCCAAGTATCATCACTTCAAATATTCAATTTATTAAATAATTGGATTAATAAATTAATGTATTAAATTTTAATGGACCACTTAACGTAAACCCTTAATTTCTACAATTTCGAGTTAAGGGAGTTAAAAAATTCATGCTTTACCTAGTTCTCATGACCTTTTTGAAGAAAACACCAAATTCTTTACCAAATTTTTTCCCTTTGTTTGTTTTTGCCATGGCAGAGCAAATTTATAAGCTTTTGCATGTATGAAAAAGGAAAAGAATATGACAGAGGAGAGAGAAGAGCATATTCGTACCTCGCCAAGTGAAGTATTCCTCCTTTAGATTCGAATTCAATGTGCGACAAAGGGTAGATTGGGGGGAGTAATTGATTGCAATTGAAATTAAATTATAGGTTCCATTTCACTTCTATTTCGCAGATGAGAGAAATAAATTTGGGGAAAAATAAAAGGGTTAGGGGGAAAAGAAAGGGAAGCGTGGGAAAAATTAGGGGGTTAAAAAGTCATGTACTTGGTACGTGGTGGTCAACGCTGGACTTTTGTGGTCAACTCCCACTTTCCAGCGTAAAGGTCCCAGCCACCACCAAAAACTTTTAAAAGGTCATTCTACACCACTTTGGATTTATAAGGTCCTTCCTCGCAAAAAGTGCATTTAAAGGATCCTTTAATTAATTTGTAGCAATAATTTTGTTTTTTTTTTTATCATGGATGGGATGATTATATTGTTGGGGGACTACATAGTAATCTGGCATAAATGATGTGAAGAAGTGACAAAATGGTTGAGAGTGTGGTGATATAAAATATTACCATAAATGTGAATGCTCTAATGAATCAACTTAATGAGACACAATGAATACTAATATACTACTTCCTCATTTCATAATAATCGTAAGAATTTGACTGACACACATGTCAATGCTTAACTTTGACCATTAATTTGTGTAATTTTATATTATTAAGAAGGGTTAATGCTATATGTAGCACTAAGGGCTATATATAAGCATTAAATACAATCTTGAAAATTGTAAAAAAATTAGGAATTCATGACAAAAACACGCATAAATCAGTGTAATTAGTGTTTATATTTTTATGATTTTCTAACTTTATACGATTTTCTAGTGTGTTTTTTATGCTTATATGTAACTCTAACAACTATGTATAGAATTCTTTTTTTTTTAAAAGTAAAATTAATTTGTTAATAAAAAGTCATACAACATCTACAACGATAATCGAATTTAACAAATATATAATTTGAAAAATAAAAATTTCCTTCATAAAAACTACGATCGTTAAGCAGATCTTGCAATGTGGAACATCTCCCGCTTATATCGTTACAAAATACAGCCTTGTTGGAGTGACAATCTAACGATCCCTTGTAGTCGTGAGGATGATTTCTATCGGATACATCTGACCGTATTTGAAAAATTGAAAACCTTTGCGACTTGCATAATTTTCACCAATGAAACAATTTCACAGCAATCCATCAGATTTATTATCCCGGATTTTAAGCTAAAGAAAACCCCCTCTCCAAAAGAGGAGAAAAACCTGTCTTTTGAAGGAAATCAAAAAACTTTGTCTTTCGAAAGAGATAAAAAAAACCATGTCTTTCGAAAGAGAACGAAAACCCTTTTTTTCGAGGGAGAAATTATTATAAACCACAAACACAAACATAAAAGTGTACATAAACAAAGGTTGGGGCTTTTCATCGGTAAGAAGTGATGAAAGCCCCTTCAAAAATCAAGAATGGAGGTTAGGGTTTTTTTAGAGAGAATAGAGGAGAAAGGAGATTTTTGTTAACTATTTAATTCAATTCTTGTATTATTTTTGTCCTATAGCATTTTCCTATTAGGAATATATATAAAAGATTCATATAATCAAAATATACATAAAAACTTATTCAAAAATATTTTACATGGCAAGATATATTTTTTGTATATTAGTCATAGGAAAAAGTATAGTCATATAATTAGTGTAAAAGTCAAATTATTGTGATTTTTACGAAATGAAGGTAGTGTGGCTATCTGTAATTTAATATGACAACTTGAAGACAAATATTCCCTTCGTTTATATCAAATGGAACACTAGGGTGTTCACAAATTTTAAGAAAATTTATAGGGTGAGGCCCAAAAGAGGATTTTTTATAATATAAAGTATTGTTTATAGGAAAGAGAAATAATAATAAAAAAAAAAGTAGTATAAGTGGGGTTGGTACGAAAGACTAATACTCCTTATTTTATTATTTGTGAAAGTGGGATTAGTAGGAGAGAAATTGGAAAATTTGTCAATTTACAGCCATTTAAAGTTTGTATTTTGCAAATTGCAGTCATTAAAAAAAATTCAAATTGCAGCCCAAAAGTTATTATAAATTGTAAATTGCAGCCCGATTTAACTTTTTCATCGGTTTACGTATCAAAAAATATTCGGTTAAGGTCCGAATTGAGTTCGAAATTAGCAAAAAAATAACTTAAGTGCAAAAATGTATCGATTTGTGGGCAACTATTTTTTGCTGTAAAAACGAGGCACTTACATTATTTTTTGTTAATTTCAAGCTTAATACGGATCCCTAAGAATTAAAATGGTCCTTAAAACCATAACCGAATATTTCTTGATACGCAAATCGATAAAAAGTTGAAAAGGACTGCAATTTACAATTTATAAGAACTTTTAGGTTGTAATTTGCAATATTTTATAAATGAACTGCTAAACAACGCCCACATTTTTATGTAAACTTCCAACATTACCCTTTTCTTCCTCTCTCTCTCCTAACACAACCACCACCGCCCGTCACCACCGTTGCACCGTCGCCACCAGCGCCAACATGACGGAAAGTGATAGCGGCAGGCCGTGTACTCCGCCGGATCCACTTCGCGAGGTAATTTATTTTTGCCGGAACTCAAACCGCCCAAAAAAAAACAGTCCACCGTGGTCAAACCGGGCAAACCGGGCGGTTAAACCGTGGTAAAACCGTGCAATCAGGGCGGTCCAACCATGGTCAAACCGTGTAGTCCAGGAGGTCAAACCACCTGGACTACACGGTTTGACCGTGGTTGGACCGCCCGGATTGCACGGTTTTACCACGGTTTAACTGCCCAGTTTGCCCGGTTTTTTTTTTAATTAATATTGTTTTTATTATTATTATTTAATTGTTATTATTATTATTATTATTATTATTATTATTATTATTATTTCATTGTTATTATTATTATTATTATTATTGTTCTTGTTGTTATTATTATTACTATAACTATGATTATGATTATTATTGTTGTTATGATTATGATTATTATTATTTTGATTATTATTTTAAAAATATTTTGTTGGGATGTTTAATAGGCATCACTACCGGATTATGGTGGCGATGACATCGACTACAGTTCATATTTTATAACGTCAATGATCTTCCCGACTTTTGAAGAAGCATTTGAATGGGCACAAAACATTTCCATACGTTATGGCTTTTTCCTTACAAAGTCTTCGTATAAGAAACAACGAGATGGTCGACCGGTCAAGTATCTTAAGTGCGATCGTGGCCATAGAAACACATCCGAAGATAGAGATATGGAGAATGCTGTACGGAAAAACACAAAAAGAAAGGGTGTTAAGTGTCCATTTCGTATCAAGGTCACATGTATGGTGGACGATCAAGGGTGGAAAATCATTCCTTCATCGGGTTTGCATGGCTTGCATAACCACCCAATGATGGTATATCGAGAGGGTCATCGGCAAGTGAGTGGTCTAAGTCCGGCAAAATAATAAACTTTTTTTTAAAGGCTTTGCAAAATAATAAACTTTAAATGATTGCAATTTGTAAATTTTTCACATAAATTATGAAATAAAGATGGGTTCTTGTCAAATATAATAGTGTTATAATTATTATGAAACGATAAAAATGAAAAGTGTTGTATTTAATATGAAACGGGGGAGTAATGGAGTATCCGACTCAAATCTTAGCATTAAAATGATTTTTTATACAGTATGTATTATGTAAGAGATAAGAGAAACTGTTCACTTTCTTCCCACTGTCTTATAAATTAAATATGAAAGTGACCGTTTTGCGTTACATAGTTTTTGTCCGCAAGCCTGTAACGCATGAATCACTCAAATTGACAGAGAAACATTATTTACGCGCCGCAATTTTGCCATATCATACGCTCAACGCGTTTTATTGATTATTGATTTAATAAAATGATACTCTCTGTGTTTCAATATGATAGTATCATATGGAATCAATCAAATAAAATAAGAAAAGAAGAATCTTTGAAATCTAACATTAAAGTTAAAAACAATTTATAAATAGTTTACCTTATTTAAATTTTTTTGATTTTTTTTAGGACACCGTCAAAAATAGTTGCATAATTCAAGGGAATAATTTCCTTACTTAGAGTCATGTCATCAATTCACAATCAATTAATTTAAGCAATCAGAATTTAATATGTATAAAATAGGAAAAAAAAAAAAAAAAACTAAGTTAAAAAATGAAATACATTCAATATCGATAGATCTTTTTAAAAGACCCAAAATAATATATGAGGCTAACAAACTGAAAGGGAGGGAGTACAAAAATTTCACTACACTCCCAAATTTGTTTCAAAAACCCATGTTCTGGGGTTTTTAGCTTCTCTTGTTTTCACTTTCAACACCTAAATTTGACTTTGGTTTTTTTGTTATATATACGTATATATTGGTACTTATATATATACACTACATGCAATATAATTGTGACATTAATAATAAGAGAGAAAGTACAAAAAAAAAAATGGAGATATATACTCAAGTGAAATTGTTTTTAGTTTTTGTCATGGTTTCTATTCCATTGACATTGACGAAACTTCAAGTCGGCTTCTACGGAACTTTATGTCCTCAAGCTGAATCAATTGTTCAACAAGCTGTGCAACAACGATTCGCGGTTGATCAATCTGTAACTGCTGCCTTACCTCGGATGCATTTCCATGATTGTTTTGTAAGGGTAAGTACTCTAATTTAATTATTACTCTTATGTTGTATGCTAGTCTAGAGATTATACTAGTACGGCTAGCAAGCTATTACTTCATCCATCTAAAATAGTTGTTATCTTAATTATATCAAGATTTAACGTAATATAGGCTATATCTAGTGTAGAAAATGACTTGTTACAAACGTTCAATTATAAATCAATCTCTTATGACTTATGGTGAAGATGTGGGGAACTAACCTTGTGACTTTGAGATCATTAGTTTGAGTCCTACCAACTACATTTGCTGAATACTAGAAGTCTAGATTGATATCGTGCTATTCATCCTTTATCTATTGTCTAATACAATTACTTTTTATTAATTAGTCTATGTATTTTGTTACACAGGGCTGTGATGCATCAATACTAATAGACTCCACCCCAAACAACCAATCAGAAAAAGATGCTTTTCCAAATTTAACCGTACGAGAATACACACTCATAGACCAAATCAAGTCCATGTTAGAAGTTGCATGTCCTGAAACCGTCTCATGTGCGGATATCATAACACTAGCAACTCGAGATGCAATAGCCCTATCAAGGGGGCAACAATACAATGTGCCAACAGGCCGGCGTGATGGGCTAGTCTCAAGTATTAGTGAGGTGGATCTACCTGGGCCGACGTCCACTATACCTCAAGCCCAACAAGCATTTCAAGCTCGAGGATTAACCCTAGCTGATATGGTGGTGCTCTTAGGTGGTCACACACTTGGTGTAACACATTGCAGTTTCTTCCGAGATAGGTTAACTAATTTCCAAGGAACCGGCTCACCAGACTCTACTATGGACCAAGAATTAGCTACTAGCCTAATGAGTACGTGTGGATCGGATCCGAATTTGGATCCTACCATATCCCTTGACCAAAATACAACATTTGTGCTTGATAACGAGTATTATAACCAAATTATGAAGAATAAAGGGATTTTACGGATTGACCAAGAAATAGCATTGGATAAATCAAGCTCTAAGTTGGTTTCTAGGTTGGCCTCTAATAATGCATTGTTTGGACAAAGGTTTGCCAAGGCAATGGTCAAGCTCGGAAATATGCAAGTTCTTGAGGGCAATGCAGGGGGGATAAGGAAAAATTGTAGGAATTTTAATGCACTTTTCAAATAGAGAAATACTTGTGTTAGATATTCATTTATTTATTTGTTTATATATAAAATTTGTGTAGGTGTTGATCCATCCTTCCGTCTAATTTATCAATACTTCTATTTAAATTGTTTTAGTCCTCAGTATCATGCCTAATGCCCAAAGCAGAACAGCCATGAACAATTAAATATGTAATTGGATCTAAAGCACACCAAGCCCATCATAATGGCCTAGCAGACTTTGCAAAACCATCGGATCCAACTTTTTAGACATCTGATGGGTATCTGATCCAAAAAATTGTTATGGATTGGGTATTCAATCCGAAAAAATGGATATCTAAATACCCATTTGGATATTGAATCTCAAACATTTCAAATATCCGATATTCTAAATAAAATCGAATATTAGATATCCTATCCATAATCCGAAATACTTCCCTCATTTTTTTTAAATGCTATACTTTGACCGATACATAAATTTGGGCAATTTAATCAACTTAAATAAAATAAGAGGTAAGAAAAATAGTTAGAGTATCTATCCATCTATTACATATTACTAAAGGCAGATAAAAGGAACACTTGGCAGCTTTTGTGTTGGGTTTGGGAAGTGACGGTGTTGGTAGGTTTCGTTTTTGGTTGGGTCGTGTTTTGCATTGGGGGAATTTCGCAAGTGGGTTTCTTTAATGGGCCAGTATTGCACCTATCCTAGCTGCATAAGGATGCATATATAAGACCAATTGTTGTGTTTTGCATTGGGGGCATTTGTTGAAGGCTGGTCTTGAGACCAGCTATATATTTGTGGTCCCTTATTCTGAAATGAACATTTACTATAACAAACATTAACATTTTCTAATTGAACGTATTTTACAATAATTTTGTATTTCTCTATAATTAAATGTTTATTTTTATACAGTATGTTGTTCATTCTTATAAAATAAATGTTCATTTTCATGTAGCATAATATTTATTCGTATAAACATTGACTTTGTTAGGAAAAGGATCGGCCAAGAAAGCTTCGGTGGGGTGTCAGATCCACATGACTCCACCATGTCGACGACCACCGAGCTCCGTGGAGTTCTAGAAGTGACTGCCCGTAATATGGCAAAGGATGTGGCGAGGATGAGTTTGATCTTTATTTATAAGCAATTTTAATAGATCAGAGCTCCTTGTTAATTAGTTTTAAGTAATAGGTACTCCGTATTTTTTTTTTTGCACTTAAAGGAGTCGAATGAGTTTGCTTATTTTTAAATAGGATCGGTTGTGGCAGTGTGGTTAGAAACGTCGGATGGAGGTGGTGAGATAGAGTGTTGGATGGAATAGAGATGTCATCAGAGGTTATAAAGATGTGGCTCATAGTGTTACCGTCATTTTAGGATGAATTTGAAGGTTTGGAGAGAGAAAATGGTGGTGGATTTGGAGGAAGATGATAATAAAAAATTGGTGAACATATATTATGAGAATGAACATCAGATAGTATGAAAATGAACATTTAATTTTTTAAAAATAAATATCCTATAGCAAGAAAATGTTCATTTTTATTATATTAAATTGTAAACATTAATATTATAAGAATGAACATCTAATAGTATGAAAATGAACATTAATATTATAAGAATGAACATATGATAGTATGAAAACGAACATTTAATTTTGTAAGAAATAATATCCTATAGGAAGAAAATGTTCATTCTTGTTACATTGAATGTTCATTTTTAAAATGAGGGACCAGCCATATCTGGCTGGTCCCTCTAGACCAGCTAAAAGTTTGCACATTGGGGGCATTTTACAAGTGGGCTTCTTTCATGGGCCAGTGTTGCACCTATCCTAGTATCATAAAGATGCATGTAAGACCAATTGACAATCGGATCCAATTTTTTAGACATCTGATGGATATCCAATCCAAGTTTATCGATATCGTATCTAAATAATTGTTATGGATTGGAATTCAATCCGAAAAAATGGATATGTGATACGCATTTGGATATTGATTCTTAAACATTCCAAATATCCGATATTCTAAATAAAATCGAATATTAGATATCCTATCCATAATCCGAAATACTCCCCTTATTTTTTTTAAATGTTACAATTTGACCGGTACATAGTTTTGGGAAATTTAATTGACTTGAATAAAATAAGAGGTAAGAAAAGTAGTTAGAGTATCTATCTATCTATTACATAAAAGTATTACTAAAAGGCGAATAAAAGGGACACTCGGCAAAATTATATTTAAAATTTTTCATGAAAAAAAATTTGTTTAAATTAAAGTATTCTTACCATATCCAAGGATTGTATCTAAAAAATGACAATTGCTTTACATATATTTCTAAACTAAACTTTCTTAAATATTAAACTGATTATTATAACTATTATAGTGGTTATATACTTCATACTTGAATGGTTGATGTGTCATTTCCTTATATTTTTATAACAGTTTTATAATTTGAATTTCATTATAATTATTTAATAGTCGTACATCTATTGCACAGAGTTTAACCTAATTAAAAACTATAAAAGAAATATAATTGTTAATATTTTATTGAAAATAAATGAATGTGGAAAAAGAATTAAAAAAAAAAAAGTAGTTTTGGGTTTGGAACAAATCCATAAATTATTTGGCAAAATTACAACCAGCACCCTATACTTTGCTTAGTAGTCAAAACACTGCCAACAAATGACTTAGGTGCAAAGCGCGTCTTTAGTGAGTTTTCCAGTCACTATTCTAGCCTAGGCCAGTGAATTTTATCGATTTGCGTGCCAAAAAATGTCTTGCAAAGGTTTCAAGGGTCATTTTGCCGTTAAGATTCCAAATTGAGCTCGAAACAAGCAAAAAAATAGCGTAAATGACTCAATTCGGCTTAAAAAACAATGACACACAAATCGAGTTATTTTATAACACGCTAAACGAATCATGTACGCTATTTTTTGCTAGTTTCGAGCTCAATTTAGGTGCTAAGGGGTCAAAAGGACCCCCGAAACCTTTACAGAACATTTTTCGGCACACCAATCGAAAAATAAAAATTTAACTCACTAGCTCCGGTGAGAATGGTAGCCGGAAAACTCATTAAAGGTACGCTTTGCACCCAAATCATTAGTTTGGGTCGGGTCAATTCGGGTTTCAAGTCACTTTTAGGTCAATGGTAATTCGGGTCTGGTCGAGTATCGGGTCAACACTTCGGTTGGATCGAGTTCGGGTCAGGTCATTTCGGGTTTGGTCAATTCGGGTTAGGTCAGTCTTCGGGTTAAATTATCAGGTCAAGTTCGGGTCGGGTTGAAATCGGATCAGGTCAATTTTTGTCTATATCGATGTAAAAATTTAACCAATAATATATGAGAAGGTATTTTATCAGTCCTGACTGACGAAATGTCCAGACTAACAAAATGCGGATTTTTGATATCCTCAATTGGTGGGATGATATCCTCTATTGGCTGGATGATATCCTCTACTAACTGGATGATATCCTTTATTAGATATATGCTATCCTCTACTAATTGGATGATATCCTCTACTAACTTGATGATATCCTTTTATTAGCTATATGATATTCTTTATTGGCTGAATGATATTTCTACTAGCTGGATGATATCTTATGTTGGCTGGATGATATCCTCTATTAGCTATATGGTATCATGGCTGGATAATATCATATAGCCAATAGAGGATATCATCTAGCCAATAAAGGATATCATAGACACAATCATAAATGATATCATATAGTCATAGAGGATATCATCAAGCCATTAGAGGATATGTATAACTTGTTTGAGAATATGCATAATTTGTTTGATGATATGTATAACAATGGCAGAACCTCCATTGATGATTTCGTACTTAAAGTCATGGGTATAACATAACTTGCTCACTTCTCAACCAAAATACATGCATATGTTATCAAAATGCTCACAATTCAACCTACAATCATATGGGACAATCAATTTCAACAATTATACATCACATAAGAAAGCTCCAATTCGATTTTTTGGGCATTTTTCGAAAAATCCGAGAATCTCAAGCAAGTAAAATTTCTCTCTCCTCCGCCATGGATGACCTCGCTCCTCTCCTTCGCCGTAACCACCACCTTCTCATCGGATGGAAACTTGTTCTGCATCGTCGCAAGAAGATGATGATGATACTTCTCGACTGACGAAACATTGGGTGCGGCTTGCCGCACCCAATATTTTGTGTTATAGTTATCAATAAGAATAAAGTACAACAATTGAATATTAATAATATATTCATTAACAATTCCAATAATACCATATACACAAGACTGTATTGTTTCATATGTATGATTACTATTATTGATTAATTGGTCAAATATTCAAATTGGATAAAGTGAATAGTGGAAAAAAATTCAATGTAACACTTAAAAGAAGAAGCTAGGAGTAATGGTAATAATAACAATAACAAAAACTAGTATTCCTAGTCAAATGAAACTCTTTATAAATACGAGTAATAAATTACACGCACACTTCAACAATATTAATTATGCACACAATACTATACTGTTTAATTATTTTCAATAAGTGTTAATTCGGGTAAAGTAATTAATCCCTAAATCAGTTAGGTCATTTTAAATATTTGTTAATCTTGGGTCAGGTCATTTCGGGTATAGTTCGGGTCACTTCGGGTTTCGGGTCTGTTCGGGTCAATCAATTCCGGTCAAAATTGGGTCGAGTCACTTCGGGTTTCGGGTCACTTCGGGTCGGGTTGCTTCGGGTATCGGGTCAATTTCGGGTTTGGTCAATTCGGGTATTGGGTCAATTTCGGGTCAGGTTAATTCGGGTTAGGTCAATAAGGGTATCGAGTCAAGTTCGAATCAACTCCACTTCGGGTCGGGTCAGCTTTGTGTTCAGGTCAATTTCGAGCCACAGGTCGGGTCATCCGAATCAGGATTGCCAGCTTACCCAAACTATAGTTCAGAGTGTAGAGGCCAATTTTACCTAATTAATTGGCGTTATCATTTATCAACTATCAACATTTGCGTTCTTAACTCGTTAACGTATCCGCTTTGCCGGAGATCTTCGTCCAGATGCTCATATCTTCTTCTCCTTTGCTCATTTCTTTTGTCATTTTTTTTGTAGTAAAACGACAATTTTTTTGTGTTACAACATCGATTGCAACAAGGAAAATTTGCAAATTGCAGCCATTTAAAGTTTGTATTTTGCAAATTGCAGCCATTTAAAAAAATTGCAAATTACAGCCCAAAAGTTCGTATAAATTGTAAATTGCAGCCCGATTCAACTTTTTCATCGGTTTACATGTCGAAAAATTTTCGGTTAAGGTTTTAGGGGTTATTTTATTTCTTAGGGAACCAAATTGAGCTCGGAATTAGCAAAAAAATAACGTAAGTGTCTCATTTTTATAGTTTCCCACAAATCGATACATTTTTGTTACGCAAAACAAGGCACTTGCGTTATTTTTTTGCTAATTCCGATCTCAATTCGAGCCCTTAAGCCCTAAAATAGCCCCTAAAACCTTAATCGAAGATTTTTCGACATGTAAACCGATGAAAAAGTTGAATCGAGCTGCAATTTACAATTTATACGAAATTTTGGGCTGCAATTTGCAAAATACAAACTTTAAATGGCTGCAATTTGCAAATTTTCCTTGCAACAAAGAGATAAAAATTAGCATAGGATAACAAATGATCAATCTAGTGTTATAGTTTTGCCACTAGACACAATCAAAACACGAGTATAATACTGCCTCCGTTTCTATGTAATTAATTATAACACTTTCCTAAAATGAAAATGTTACAATTATTGTAAGCCATTATAAAAGGAAAGTTTTTATGATGAAAATTGTACTCTTACCCTTTATTTAAAATTCATAGCCTATTTGATTATACTCCTAACAACCTCTTAACCCCATTTAATGTGTATTATATCATTTGAGGTCCACTTTTCTTAAATATCGTGATAAACAATGTGTTGCAACTGTAAAAAAAACGAAGGAAGTAAAAGTTAATGATGGATAGCGTGCAATATCCAATCATACAACTTTCAAATATCGGATATCCAAATCTTTAGATCGGATTTGGATATCAGAAACAACAAATTTCGAATTCGGATATCCGATTTAAAATGTGATTTTGGATCGAGCATCAATAATTAATATTTCTCCCGAAGAAACCCAAGAGATCCAATAATGAAAAGTATCTGAAAAGAGGGTAGTTATTAATCTCGCTCTCTCCTATTCCACTACATTATCATTGTTAGGAAATAAATGAAAATTGTTTGGTTTAAGTAATCAGTTTGATGTGCGCATAACATAGACAACAGTATAAACAACGTTAATTTGATAAATTAAGTAGATGAACACACGAATATATGTGTTTCGAACAACATGACCTACGTTCACATGGTAAGAGGTAGTATTTTCTTAAGACATATAACAAAGGAGATATAACTCTCTCTCCATATCACAAAAAATCTCAAGTACTAGAAGTCTAGAAAAACGCAGTTACATATTGGCTTTAATTGGTTAGGCTAATCATATCAATGTGAGCATTACAATTGTCCACCCAACAGTTCCTCAAATAACATAAGGAAACCCTAATAAGTCCTCAAGGAATATCATTAGTAGTCGTCATAAGCGTAGCAGAAATTTTTGCATTAACTTCTTCACTCAACCAAGCACGAACAAGCTATATGTAAATCAGCACGTCTGTGTCCCTTCTCCAAATTTGACAACTCTTTGTAAAACGATCATAACTTTCTTGTTTCTTAATAAAATTGGGCATATAACCTATTGTTGGATTGGTCTTGAAACAAGCTATCACCTCCAACATGAAATACCTAATATCACTTATGGTTTGAGTAATTAGAAACTTTTTTGTGCAGTAGGTCACACCGTGTGGCAAGGGTTACCTGAGTTATTTTGTAGGGGTTACCTAACTAATTCAGTCAGGGGTTACTCGAGTAACTCAGTCAGGGGTTACTTGATTGAGGGATTACTTGAGGGGTTCGCTCGGTCATGAGTTACTTGAAGGGTTAGTCGATCAAGGGTCACTCAAGTTACTCGATCAAGGGTTAATCAAGTTAATTAGTTAGAGGTAACTCGAGGGGTTACTCGATCATAAGTTACTCGGTCAAGGATTACTCGAATTACTCGATCAGGGGTTATTTAAGGAGTTTGGTTAGGGGTTACTCGGTCAGGGATTATTTGAGGGTTCAGTCAGGGGTTACTTGAGGGGTTATTCAGTTAGGGGTTCGTTACTTAAGGGGTTATTTGGTAAAGGGTTACTCAAGGGGTTCGGTCATGGATTACTCGAGAGATTACTCGGTCAGGGGTTACTTGAGTTACTGCAGTCAGGAGTAACTCAAGTAACCCCCGACCGAGTAACTTGAGTAACCCATAACTCCATTATTCAAGTTGTGGCAACATAAATCTGAAGATAAATAAAAACTAAAAGTCGTAACAAATAAGTACAAATACAATGCAAATGCAATGGTATATTGAGATAGGCATGAGAAGGTAAAAAAAAAAAAAAAGAAAAAGAAAAAGGCGGAAGCCATGTGATTTTGGTTGGTATACATCAACAATACCTAATGTTATGTGTAGTTTTGTGGTGGTTTTCATGTGGACCTCAAATTTGTAGTTGTCTTGATTGAATGCAGTGCATCAGTTATTCTGTTTTGTGTGCCACTAAAATTTACTTCGGCTGTCCTCTTATTTCATGCAAAGTTCAAGGCTTCCATGTTGGTTTTAGGTTGAAGTTCCCAACACAATTAAACCCACGCGATTATGTTTTATGTGGAACATAGTTTTGCTATGAAATCTAAATTTGAAACATGAGACTCAACTAAGAACTGATTTTGAAATAGACTATATATTACTTTCAGTTTTATAATATTCTTAACATTAACTATTTGTACAAGAATTAAATCAATTGAGAGAGTTTGAAAAGAAAGATAACTATAAGAAAAAGATGGACAAAGTAAGAGAGATTCCAAATACGGAAGTTGATGTTAGAAAATGGTGAATAATATAGGTGTTCTAAAAATATTAATCGTATAAACCAAACAAAATTAAGAATTGTAAGAAAAAATTATAAATGATTGTAGCACTACGAGAGTAAAAACAACAAATAAGATTAAGTATAACCAAAAATTTAATTAGTTTTTTCTTACTACTAGTCTACCATTGTTCCACAAAATATTTAAGAATGGATCTAGTATAAATATGTGGTTATGGGATCAAATAAAAGGGAACTCTTTAGGAGTGAAAACTCAATTACCTTTCTCCTACTACTTCTAAGGAGCCCTGTTCATTAAATCGGTTCGAATTGACCTTTTTTAAATTTCAACCGATTAATAGTGCCTTCTTCTTACCACAAAATAAATAATAATGATAATATTGACAGTATCAGTTCAGTCAATCAAAACAGACCCATACTTTGAATAACGGAATCTATCTTACTTTGTCCATCTTTTTCTTTATTTTGTTTATACCTATCTTTTCAGACTCTTTCAATTGATTTAATTCTTGTACAAATAGTTAATGTTAACAATATTATAAAACTGAAGTATATATAGTCTATTTTATTTTATGAGAGAAGGAAATTAAGAAATGAACTGAACTGAACTGAAAATAATCTGAATAGAACAGGCTCTAATGTGTGTCATTTTACAGTGCCACATCACTATTTAAAGTATATGCGCCACATAAGCTAGTCACTTCATTTAACAAAATAAAATATGCATTGAACTAGATTCAAACCCATAACCTTCAATACATATAGTTAATACATTTACCATCTCAACCAACTTTTATTAATGTTTCAAATTTAACATAATATTATATATTCCTTTCATTTATTATGTAAATTAGAGGTAATAATTCATTTATTTTTCACAAGATTAAAATAAAAATACATATGATCTAAAAAAAAAATGACACTCGAGGCAACGCTCGAACCACTATACACTAACTATACATATAATCGAACATAATTATTAAATTAAAGAAGTACATAAACTAGCTAGCAATTCAAGACATCACCCGAATTACACACTAATTTCACCTTAATTCGAAGATGTCAAACAAAATTCAAAAATCCAGAAGGTTCAATTGTTAAACTTTACTACAAATATAAGATGGTGAAGTAATCCTCGTTCTATGGCTGCAAATTGCAAAGCTTTCTGGCCCACCAATAATGCTAATTGTATGTACGTTCAATGTGTTTACTTCCGTCCCAAATTTCGCTATATCCAATTCACAATATGGCAACATCAAGATGTCAGCCGCCCAGCCATCCAGGACCAACTAAATTCCAGAGCCATTTGAAAATGATATTAAAATTATGTCGAATGATCTTTGGAAAAAATTTCCTCCATTGATTAACAATTGGAATATTTAATAATTAATACAAGTAGGAGTATTATTAATTATCTATAAACATTATTACTTCCTTAATTTCTTTTTTAGTTGCTATACTTTCCTATTTTGAAAATTGTTGATTAATTGCAACACTTTTCGGTTTAACATTTCTTTTTCTCTATCTCTACGAGATCGAGAAAATAAAAATGTAGCAACTAAAAAAACGGAAGAAGTATAAAGCTTGTTAGTTTTTTTTTTTTTTTTTTTTTTTTTTTTTTTTTTTTTTTTTTTTTTTTTTGACAGCTTGATAGTTAAAAACTTAGTAAAAAAAAATTTCAAAAATAATGCAATAAGTCAAGCAATAAAAAATATAGGGAAATTCCAATTGGTATACTCCAGGTTCTGACTTTTTCCAGTGGCACCACATTTTTTTTTTTTGACTTCCTAATGATACACCCAAGTTTCTGCCTTACTAACTCACGTGATTAGTCTGTTAATCAGACGTTAATAAGTTAGTAAATATAGGGTAAAAGGTACTTAGGTTAAAAAAAATTGAAAAGACTAATTTACCCCCTTATAAACCCTTCCCTCCAACGATCAAAACCCCTTCCCCTTCCATTTATGTCGATTTGACATAAACCAAAGAATTTTCAAAATTATTTCTCATTTGCTCTGTTGAATTCACGAAGGGACAACCTAGGGTTTACAAGATTTGTCGCAAATTTCGTTGGGTTTCAAAGCTTGGAAAGGGAAATCTTCCATAATTCAGGTATGTTAGTACTACTACTGTTCAATTGTTTTAAGAATTGGTGATTTTGTTTGTTGTTCTGTTTTGAGCAAATTTAGGTTAATTTCTTGATGTATATGTTGTTTAATTATGTGAATTTAGGTTACTTTCATCTACAATAGGTGTGTGATTATGTTTTGTGAATTAGTGGTGTAAAACTAGTTTTTTTTTTGGATGATATGGCATGATCATGTTTGATTGATCTATGGATCTGTGAATGTTTGTTGTTTAAAGTGTGAAGAATATCTGTGCATGTTGTAATTGTGTACTTTGTTTGCCTTATTTTGCAGAATGGGTGATAGTCATGAGGTTGTGTTAAGGTTTCATTAGTTTGGGAAACATATTGACTTTAATGTTGACTTAGATACATGCAATTTGATTGACTTGGTTGTTGAATTTGAAGACAATGTCGACATAGACCCCGAGTTTCCTATCATCAACCCTTCCTTTAATTATGCTTACAATCAAAAGCATAACCCTTTATTAGATGATACTGATTTATTTAGGATGTTTAAGACCCTAGGTCAGTGTGATGTGTATGACATTTGGGTTGGGTTTGCCAAAAAACCAAGTCCTCTTAATAAAATGATCAAGAACTTGAGGAAGTCCAAACCTGCACCACCAAGTCATGAACCTTCCCAAATTGAACCACCCCAAACTGATGAACCCTCTCAGATCACTGCACCCCAAACAGAACCACCCCAAATTGATGAACCCTCTCAGATCACTGCACCCCAAACAGAACCACCCCAAACACAACCATCACAAATTGATCCCTCTCAGCCTTCCATAGAAGAGATAACTTTAAATGATTCATCTCCACCTAGGTATGCTAATTATGATTCATCAGTAGATGAACCAAATGTTGAACAAACTGATCTTGAGTATACCAAGGGTAGGAAACAGTTTGAGGAAACCATGGCAAGGATAGAAAAGTCAAGGAAGGTCAAGGCTTCAAAGAGTAAGAAGAAAGCTGCCACCAAATCAACCCCAATGCAACCACCATCCCCTAGGTCACCAAATACTGTATTCAAGAGCTTACCTTTGAGAAGGAGCCCAAGATTTTCACCTATTACAGTGAATGATACAGCTGCTTTTAATGACCAACTTTTGCCTAAAGCATCTCAAAGCTCTGTTTTTTTTGCAAAAAAGCTTCCTAGGACCACATCAATTAGAAAGGGGTTAAGGTCAAAGGTTGGTACTAATGTCACTGAGAGAAGGATGCTTGGTGTTGATTCCTGTTTGATTGAGAGTCAAAGAAATGGCCTTAGTACTGGTTTGAATGAGGGTCAAGAGGAGGGTCAAGTTAGAAGTTTAAAGGTGAGAAGAAAGATGGAGTTTGTTGTGCAAAGTGATGAATCTGGTAGGAATTAGAGTGAGGTGGAGGGTACTAGCTTTGGTTTGAATGAGGGTGAAGAGGAGGGTCAAGTCTCTAGTATAAAGGTGAGAAGAAAAAATATGCAGTTTGTTGTGCAAAGTGATGAATCTGGAAAAAGAGAGGGTAAAGGTGATGAAAAAGACTCTGATGGAGAAGTAGCACCAAATGGGGATGTACCTGTAGATGAGTTGGTACAGCTTCAAAGGATTCCTAAAATAAAGAATAATTGGAAACCAGGGAAATGGTTTGACTTTTTAGATGATGAAAATGATGAGGATTACTTTAAGAGGGTGTACAAGAATGGAGAGATGTATGAGGATGCATATTTTGGTAAGATTTCACTCAGACCATGAATGATTTTTACAGATAAGACACATTTTAAGGATACTCTTAAGGACTTTACTGTACAAGAAATATTTTCCATTAATGTTGAGTATGCTGACAACAAAAGGTACACTGCAGTGTGCCAATCTCGGTGTTGTCACTGGAGGTTACATGCAAGTAGACTTGCAGATGGCAAAACCCGGGCCATTAAGAAAATATGGCTCAATATACACACTTGCAGGGGCTTAGAGACATACAACCACATATGCAATGTTAAGTGGGCTTCTCAGATGGTTATTGAAGACATCAGAGCTAACCCCTGACATTCCTGGCAAAGCACTAAATGAGCTGCTTTCCAAAGATATGGCATCTATATGAGACAGTCCACTTTGTACAGGTTAAAGAGTTATGTAATTGAGCAGCTCTTTGGAGGACATGATGAGTCATACTCTTTGCTGCCTATGTATGCTCAAATGTGAACTGAAACAAACCATGGTAGCAAAGTTTTTTGTGCATGGAAAGAAATTGAGTCCCTACCTAAGCAGCTACAGTTTACAAGCATGTTCATTTCTTTCACTGGATAGTAGAAAGGCCTTCTTAGAGGTGTCAGAACTTTGATTGGTGTAGATGGAACACACCTCAAAGGTAATTATGGGGGAATATTGCTATCTGCTGTGGGTATAGATGGCAATAATGAGATTTTTCCCATATCCTATGCTGTAGTAAGCCAAGAAGACAAGGAGTCATGGAGCTATTTCTTCTGGCATTTGCTGAACATTGTCAAAGAGTCCTTAAGAAAGCATTGGACAATCATATTTGATAGGCAAAAGGCAAGTACCTAAGTTTAATTTTGTTGTTTTGTTCTGTACTTTATATATGTATATGCATACTTATCTAATTCATCACTGTTTCAGGGAGTAGAATTAGCTTTGGACAATGTGTGGCCAGAAGCCGACAGAAGGTTCTGCTGTAGGCACCTCAGTAGGAACTACAAAAAGAAGTTTCCAGGCCCTCTCATGTATGTCCTGTTCTGGAGAGCTTGCAATGCAACTTCTGGTTTCACATTCAGGTAGAATTCTCAACTTCTGCTTTCACATTCATTTGCCATTCTCAACTTCTACTTTCACATTCTGCAATTCTCAACTTCTGATTTCACATTCAGGAAAGCTATGGAGAAGCTTCAGAAACATGGAGGTGATGGAGTCATGTCTTGGTTTGCAGACTTGGGAGAACAGTCCAAGTGGAGTAAGCATAAATTTGACCCTGATGTATGCAATGAGTCCAATACATCTAATTTTGTGGAAAGCTTCAACTCCACACTTGGAGTTAATAGGTGTAGGCATGTATTAACTTTGCTAGAAGGTACATTGTACATAACTTGTTTAGTTCTCATACTTAGGTTTATGTATTGTGATTAGTTGTCTAATTTAGATCAAATATGCAGGAATAAGGAGGGTGTGCATGGTGAGAATTGCAACAAGGCTTGAGAATGCAAAGTCTTGAAAAGATGAAGACATTTATCCTAAAATTGTGAAACTGGTGAAAGAGATAGGAAAAGCAAGCTCAAACTGCAGAGTCTTCAAGTCCAGCCCAGGGGAGTATGAAATCCATGAAGGTAGATCTCAGTTCCCTCTGAGCCTTAACAAGAAAATTTGTTCATGTGGGGACATGGCAACTATTAGGGGTACCATGTAGGCATGCCATTAGGGCCCTAATTGATGCAAAGTTAGACCCACATGACTTTGTTAGCTCCTGGTACTCTGTGAAGACATATAAGAAGTCTTACAGTGTGTGCATTAACCCCATTCCAGACACAGAACAATGGCCTGCTGATGACTCAGGTAGAATTATCATGCCCCCTAAGATGAAGAGAGGAATTGGAAGATCAAGTAGGAATAGAAAAAGAGAAGAAGGAGAAGTGCAACCAGGCAAAAGAAGCAAAACAGTGAAGTGCAACAAGTGTGGTTGCTTTGGGCACAATAAGGCAACCTGTAAGGGAGACTTAACTGGAAAAGAGTTGAAGGCTTCTGAGCCTGTTGTCATCAAGAACCCAAGGGTCAGAGATCAATCTAATGCAGCAAAGGCTTCAAAGACAACAACATCTGAGGCTGTAGCATCTAAGGCAAGGAAGCAAAGAAGACCCCCAACTGAACATCCAACAAAATTGAATGCCTCACAGATGCCTAGCCAACCATTGAACCAGTCTCAAGTCTAATATGATTCTCTAAGTTTGTAGACAGTGGCATAGAGTTATATGTATTCAACTTTGGTTTTTGATACTTTAGCTTGATTTTTGGTACAGTAAAAGCTAGGGAATTTAAGTACTTTTGTTTGGTTTCTGATAGTGTAGTTTGCTGTTTGGAACATAACATTGCTTTTTGGAACATAACTTTGACAACTATCTTCATTTTGGATATATGAAATCAGCCAACTTTGGCCTTGTTTAAAGTTGTGATGTGCGTTCATTTAGATCAAAGGTTGTGTTAGATTCATGACTAATTTAACACAGTATATAAAACACAAAGGATGGATGTTTCCCTTTTTTCATTTGTTATTCATAAATCCAGACAATAAAACCTTTAATTGCTAATAATCTACCAATTACATGGCATGACTAAAAGGAAAAGTACATCACTTTCATTTGAGAGCAACCAATAGTAAAATCAAGTACATGACAACAACAATCCTAACAACCATGTATATGTAGGCTGCAAATTCATATGTTCTCTCTGTAAATTCAGTAAATTCCTCTCTCAGATTAGCATACTCAGCAAGATTTGTTTCCCCTGTTCTGTTTCCCATAATTTGATCTTCGGTGACCCACATGAACAAACCACAGTGCTTGCACTTGTAATAGGTTCTCCCAGGGTTCGAAATGGAGTCAGAAACCCTTACTTCAGCATGTCTTGGTGGATGACAATTACAGTACAAAAGCCCGACCCACGTGGACCTTCCATGTCTGCCGCCAGAAGAAAAACCAGAACTTGAAGAACCAGCCATGTCAAATAATTGGAGAAGACAACATATGAAGAAGAAGAGAAATTCAGTAATGGAGGAGAAATGAAATGGAGAAAAGAATAGGAAGTGACGCATTTATAGGGAGGGAATGCTTTTGGTGGGAAATAGCCGAAAAATTGAGAGGGAAAGTTTAGAGGGAAATGAATTAATTGGAGGAAAATTAAACTTATCCCTTTTTTTAAACCTAAGCTGCTACAAAACTAACTTATTAACGTCTGATTAACAGACTAATCACGTAAGTTAGTAAGTCAGAAACTTGGGTGTATCATTAGGAAGTTAAAAAAAAATATGATATCGCTGGAAAAAGTCAGAACCTGGAGTATACCAATGGGAATTTCCCAAAAATATAAAGGAGTCAAAGGAAGTGTACTATGCATGAGAGTAAGACATAAATGTAAGCACCGACAAAAAGAAAGAAATGAATAAATAAAAGAACAAGTTTTCACCTCTGTTGATTTTTGTTTTTTTTTTTATATTATAACTATTTATTTAATTATGTATCTATTTATTTGGAATTTAGGAAAAAAGAAGAGCTACGTTTGCTTATGTGTATGCTTATGTCAAAGCTCTAAAGCTTACTCTTTAAAGATTAAATAAATATATATAAATAACACTAGTTAGGTTCATATGTCATGTCACTAAATTCATATTCAATGGACTCACAGTAGTATAAAAATCTTGCACGTAACAAGTAGAATTCAAATCATTCTCAAAATTCACAAACTAACCGTCTTTTCATGCAAAAGCTAGGCATGGCTTTGAAAAACATCCACCACAACAATGATCAGCTTCATTTTGTGATGTTTCCATTAATGGCACCAGGCCATATGATCCCAATGATAGACATGGCTAAGTTAATAGCAAAGCATGGTGTTGCAGTCACTATAGTGACTACTCCTGTGAATTCGACCCGCTTCGAATCAACCATAAACCGTGCTAGTGAAAGCGGGCTGAATATTCGACTATCTCAGCTCGAGTTCCCTTGGCAAGAGGCTGGATTACCAGAAGGATGTGAAAATGTGGACATGCTTCCTTCATTAGGCTATGCAATAAATTTTATTAAAGCTGCTGCCAAGTTACAAGAACCTATGGAAAAGTTGCTTAAAGAATTGCAACCCAAACCAAATTGCCTAATTTCTGATTTCGGGTTCACTTGGACGACTGAAGTTGCTAGAAAATTCAACATCCCAAGGATAGTATTTAATGGGATGTCCTGCTGCTCCCTCCTAAGCTTGCACAATTTGATTGCGTACAACGCGATTGAAAGTGTAAAGTCAGATACGGAACCCATTGAGGTGCCTGGTTTGCCTGATAGAATTGAGCTCACCAGAACTCAGGTGCCGAATGCAGTACACCAAGCGGGGGATCCATTAAGGGTGGAAATGCGAGAGGCAGAGAGGACAGCGTTTGGGGTGGTAGTGAATTCTTTTGAGGAGCTAGAATCAGAGTACCTGAAGAGGTGTAAGGAGGCAAAAGGGAAGAATACTATATGGTGTGTTGGGCCTGTTTCACTCTGCAATCAGGATGAGTTGGATAAAGGAGAAAGAGGTAACAAAGCTGCACTTACCATTCAACAATGCATGAAATGGTTAGATTTACATAAGCCTAGGTCAGTGATATATGCTTGTCTTGGAAGCCTATGCAACGTTGTCGCATCACAAGTTATGCAGCTTGCTTTCGGGTTAGAAGCATCAAACAAGCCTTTCATCCTGGCTATGAGAGAAGGGTATAACCTAAACGAGGTGGAAAGATTGATAGAAGAAGATGGTTTCCTGAAAAGAGTTGAAGGGAGAGGATTAGTTATACTGGGTTGGGCACCACAAGTGCTAATACTGTCTCATCCTTCAGTAGGCGGATTCTTGACACATTGTGGTTGGAATTCTACTCTTGAAGGCATATCTACTGGTTTGCCGATGGTTACTTGTCCTCTGTTTTCAGAGCAATTTCTGAATGAGAAATTTGTGGTGGAAGTTTTGAGGGTTGGTGTAAGTGCTAGGGTGGAAAACCCGACGATGAACCCAGGTGAAGAGGTAAGGGGAATCTCTCTAGATAAAGAGCACGTCAAGCATGCTATAAATTTAGTGATGGATAATGGAAAGGAAGGTAAAGAGATGCGAGAGAGAGCTGTGAGGCTTGCAGAAAGTGCTAAGAAAGCAGTGGAAAAGGGCGGATCTTCTGACAGAAGTTTGACGTTAATGATCCAAGATGTCATCCAACAGATAGAGAAGCAAAGTGAGGAAGTCCATAAAAGAGTGATTTAACAGAATATCACCGGTGCTGGTGGTTTTGTTTTAATATTGTGGTTGGTTCATAGTACTAACCTTAAGTCTAGATATGACCTATCTTCTTCTTGTTGGATTTCTGTATTCAGTTAAACTTCAGAGATAATTACAGGCATCACCCTATATGTCTAAAATTAAGCAGTCAATTTCTTAAGATGTAACTAATAGCTCAAACAGTAAGTAGCCAATATAGATGTAAGATAGCACTAGGTGACAAACTTGGGACTCCAAATTATATTAACTTCCATGAGTAGTACTTAAAAACTAATCACGTTTTCAGCAACACCATTTAATTAAGAATGCAAGGTCAGCTTAATAGTTGTAGATCTTAACACACAAGGTAATTGATATTATCAACTAAATGCAAATCTTAACAAACAATGTTTCATTATTATCAACTAAAATCATCTCACACTTTAGAATATATCCTTCTTGTTTACTCCTATAATCAATTTATAAAATACCAATAATTTCTGTTACAGTACTTTAACTAGTTTTTGGCCCCGTGTAATGCACGGATTTATAAAGATTTATTAATAATAATAGTCAATTAAAATAGAGTTAATTGAAATTAAATGAGTAACAATTTTTTTTCAAATTGGAATTTCTTAATGTATATCATTTAAATTCTTATGTGTTGCATACTATATATATAAATCAAATTTATTAATAGAATTTTTTTAAGAAATTAAATCAATAACATTTTGGAGGAAAATTTTTTACAAAATTGTACCAAGTGTCTCTTTTGGTGATTGCTTTAGTAAATAGTATAGATAGATAAAGCCCTTTACAAACCTTGAATCTTAAAGCGAAGAAAACGAGCAAAGTTAAGTTAGAAAGGGGTTGAAGAATGTTAGGACCGTTTAAGTTTCTAATATGCTCCAAAGTAATACAAATCAAGATTTGATAGTTTTAGCCTTAAATTTATTTCATGATGGCTACTAATCTATAACAGAATTCCTGTTTCACGGCTATTAAACAGATTCAGGCAGGTAAAAATGTAAAATGCATGCAATTTGCAACACCCTACTCTAGCATTGTAGAGATGCTAGTCCAGTCAAAGACCTTGGAAATTGGATTCAAAATTGTTATTATATAATTGAAAATTAGAAATTACTGTATTTTAAATACTGTCCATCAAACAAGAAATATAACTAAGCAACAAATGAAGCAAATGTCATGCATGCCTTTTAATACTTCAAAAAATTAATCAAGTAAAGCTTCTAAACGTGTAAGTAAAAGAATTCAGCAGAACTGGTGAAGTATATTGCAAAGCATCTTACCATTGATCATTTGGGGCCACAACTACCTACAATGTCCGGCAACATAATGTACGCCGAAATACTAGTATGTTGTCCACTACATTTAGATAAGGCATCCATCAGCTTTTATATGTGCATAAAGGCTTCAGCGCTTCACCAACGTCCCTTTCAGGAGCACTGCGCACCTGTTAATATAACACAGAGTAAATTGTCATTAAACTTCGATATGCCAGTAAAATCACAAAAGCTGCCCATCAGCACTTAAATAGTCAAATGGGAAGGATATTGTAAACTAAAAAAAAAATACAGCAGAAAGGAGCGAAAAAAGGAAAGATTATATTGCAACGGAGAATATGTGGTGTACACTGTACATCAATGAATTGCACTAAACAACAGACATAGCAAAGTTTAATATTTTAATTGCAATTACTGTACAAGTGTAAAAGGCACTGTTTGTGATAACTCAACTCTAAATAGATTCATGTGAGCGTAAAGAAAGCAGATATTACACCCCAAGCAATAATCTCTGCCAATAACCAAAAATTTTACACGTGGTCATTTACAAAATTATGTGTCCACCTTCCTCTGTGGTTAGTATGCGACCAAATTCTGTACATTTTGCTCACTATAAAAAGAACAGGAAACAATTTAACTGAGCATGACTACAGACATGAGTTACTTTTCCTCCAAAGTTGAAGTGCATCAAGATCAGCTTCACCAACAAAAGCGGTACAAACATCCCTCGTGAGCGACTTTGTAAAGGTGCTTGATTTATAAGACACTAGGTCTGAAACCTTGCAAGCATATCCCAATATTTCTTCGATATGTAGATACTATAACAACATTTTCAAGGGCCTTTCCGATTTAACTCTGCCTGGTCAAGTCGAGCTGATCTCCAAGATAGTGAATAGCTAGATTTAAGTAAGATTCCCAATGATGAGGAACATGCTGCTCGGACAATAGCATCAGTTGAGTGAATCATTTTGCTCACCAGCATGTCAAATACCTGCACAGTTCTATACATCTTAGGATACTATCTAAATTATGCAAGGGGTCAAAATATAATTCTTAAAAAAAAATAGCAAATTGGATGTGTGGATGATGTCTTCTGGACACACTATGCAGTGATTGTTAGGGTCACAGTGTTTTAGCCCTTTTAGGTGTACCCAGAAGCATCATATTCTTTGAGCTCCCGGTTTTCAGAAAAGCATAACATATGCTGATCAGAAAAATTATGACAGAGATTTGAAAGTAACATTAAAATAAACAAAAATAACATACGTTGGAAAATAACATGGCTATGAACAAAAATAACATAGGTTTGAAAATATTAGTGAACAAAAAATAGCATTATTTTCAAATCATTACAATGTTATTTTTTACTTTCTCCATTCTTTTTTACTTGACTTGTTTCATTAATCACCCTTGCTAATGCATAAATCTAACCACCAATAATCCAATATCTTTCATTTCTAATAAGTAAATATTATAAATAATAGATGTTAGAATAGGATTTATTGAGATAATTTGAACAAGATCTCACATGAGAATATTATTCTTTACATATATATATATATAGCAAAAGACGGTCAAAAGTGTGTAAAATTGTAAATAGAGCAAAAGTCAAATTAGGTCAAGTAAAAACGACAGATGAAGTATTAATTGCCATGTTATGTTTTATTCATAATAACATGTTTTCAATTCAACATTATGTAAAATTTTGTCCATCTTCATAACTTATTTGTGTAATTTCATGTTCGCGTATGCTATCATTTTGGGATTATGAAGAACATTCAAGAGATTGAGAGTGCAATCTAATACACCCCCGTCTTCAAATTGTTGTACTCTTAGGTAGGGGCACATTATCAAGAATAGATAGTAGGTATCAAAAAATTTAGAATAAAAAATAGATTAATGGAGAAAGATTTAGTGGAGGGCCGCACAACACATAGAATAAGAAGAAAGAGAGTGACACTAAGATAGTTAGAGGAAGGGCCCACATCACATGGGTTCAATGAGTTAGGTTAACGGAATTTCATAGGACAATTATGCTAGAGATTAGCTTGATTACAGCAGTATAAATGGCAGAAAAACAGAAGGAAGATGATGGTTATATAGATTAGATGAGAATTACACTAAATTGGATGATAATTCCACTTTCGAGAGGTGGGATCTCTCCTAATATGAGCTTTCGAGAGGCTCACTCTCTCCCAATAACAATCCTCAATAATATTCAACATGATCATTATTCCTCCTAATGAGGCCTATTTATAGAAAAACTCTCATAACAAACTCTAACTTATTCCCCAAGCTACTAATAATAGGCTATGACTAACATACCCTTCCCCTAAATATTGATTCCTTGCAAATTACTTTGCAAATTACTTGAGAACAGAGGGAGTAATAGGCTAGGTAGCATTCAGTCCTCAGCAAGGGATGCACAAAATACTGTTAAAATAAGGCAATACAGTAAAAGAATCCCAAAACACTATCAAGATACTTCAGAATTTGTAGAGTATTAAACTGGATGTACTCCCTAGCCATTGGTTCAGAAATAACCTGAGAGTAATAAAGAGCCAAAATGCGTTGATCATCTGTCTGTGAGAGCATACCACTGCAGAAGTACATAGCATTAGCCTGAATTATAGGCCAAGGAGCATCAAACGCCTGCATCATAAAGGGAATATCATTACACCTCATGTTCTTAGAAGCTCTACTATGGATCAGTAAAAATATGATAATTAATTAGTATACTTCACAAAGTCTAGGAGAAATAACAAGATAATGCATGTTGCCGCAGAGACAAACGTTGATCATCTCTCTCTCTCTCTCTAACACAATAACGCAAACGATCACGCATACGCACATACCCACTCATGCACAGGGGCAAAGCCAGGAATTTAAATATGGGTAGGCCGAGATTTATGAAGTACATTGTATTTCCTATAATTTTCTCATTGCAAAATATTTTCTTTTGCGGTATTTGCGATATAATAAATTAGATTGACAATATTTTTTAAAGCAACACAAAATATTTCATCAAAATAATGCAAGTAACACCCAGAAGAATCAAACACAAGATCAGTGTATTTGAAGTTAGCAGACCCCGCTATAACCACTAAGCTATACGTTAGTAGGCTAGATTTAGCTACAATTTTATTGTATACATAATATATTTATGGGGGGCAGCCTTCAAAATAAAAGAGTCATCAGTTGGGCCATGAGGGCCGGGCCTCCACCAGCCCCCCCCCCCCCCCCCCCCCCCCGGCTCCGCCCCTGCACATGCACCACTCACAATTTTCTTTTGTTTAACAATTTTCCCTTTTACCTATGTGTTTTAAGATCAAGAAACAAAAAGCAAAAGGAACATAATATTAAAACAAAAGCATATTAGCAGCAATCTAATACAGCAAAATCTATTCCTCATACATATGATTTTGGTTCAACATAGGTATGAAGTAATTTCTGAGCAAGATCCTACCTGAATAGCTGAAGCCAAGTAAGTTCCTATCCTAGAAGCCATATTTTGAGAAAAATGCTTTGTCAAGTCTTTGACAAAATCTTCATAGTCACTTCTGTGAAAAGATATGATTTGAATAAAAACAAAGCAAAAAGGCTCATTATCCAACTAGAGCTCTTGGTAACAAAATCATACCGATGATCAGAATGAAAATAATGGGTAGTCAGAAGAGTAGAAGTTCCTTGCACATCCATAAACGACACAATTTGCTTGAGAGATTTCTGCCAAAAAAAAAAAAAAAAAAAAAAACACAAACGTGTTGATTCTTTCACCCAAAACAATTAAGTGTAGATAGCACACACATGCAAGGGCAACTGAGAAGGGGATATTAAGATAATGGAGGAGCAGGAGAATAGATTAAGGGCAATTATGATGTACCCTGCAAGCCTCACGGTTGCTGACATCATCATCATGAAGATGCAAAACCAGACGTGGCAAAACAGCATGTACCTGTGACCAACGACCAACAGCATAAGTCATGATAATACAGCAATGCCAGCTTAGTACCTTAATTCAGTGAGCATAATGAAGTTATAAGTAAAAAGTAGGGCCAAGGGAAAAAAAGAAAGAAAAACCTGCTCTAAGAAGGCATCACGCTGTGTCCCAGCTGCAAAGTTGCTCAGTTCCCCAAAAGCTGCAATAGACTTGGCTCTGATCTTTGTATTCATGCAAACCTGTTTAAAGGTATTGACAACCCTCATGAAAGGCTATGTAAAGATAACGAAATTTCTGATTTACAAGGGCTTGATTCAAACAAATACAAACCAAAAGGCATATGGCCAAATAATAAAATCGACATAAATAAAATAAAGTTCTTAACAAACTTGGTATATTTTTTAGTTTTTTCTTACCAAACTAAGTTTAGCCAAGTGGAAAGGAGAGCACCTTCCGACTTCAAGGTTAGGGGTTCAGTCTCTACTAGGGGTATTTGGGAGAAGGATCCCCTTACCCGACCCCCACTTACAAAGTGCCTAGCCCGTTAACTCAAGTCGGGTTAACCAGTGAGGAATGGGTAGGACACTTCTTTCTACCTATCAAAAATATTATTTTTCGAGTTTTTCCATTTTTACAACATTCACTATTAGTACTAATGTACTATAGTATGCATATAAATTTCCACACTCTTCATTATGAGTACTATACATGCGTTAAAAATTCATTTATGACATACTTTTTAAAAATGTTTTCGTGCATTGCATGAGTATCAACCTAGTTTTTGTATAAATTAATACAATTGGTGAGTGTGTCAATGGGGTGACAGTGGAGTGAGTGGGTGTAAGAAAAAGGAGGATAAAGTAAGTGAGACAATGTGTAAAGAGGTGGTGGCTGGGTGTAAATAAAAGAGGGATTAGGTATGAGAGATTAAGTGAAAAGCTGTAAATAGTGTGGGGTAAGAGGGGTAAGGTAGTAAAAACAGTTCATCAATATAACAAGAAAAAAGAGTAAAGAAATTTCAATTTCGGAAATCACAAAGAACTTACAGCTCAAAAGAGCAAAGGTAGGATGACGTTGAATGATCTTAAAAATTATGTAAAAATATGCAAAATTGTTTCTCTTATTCAGTGGGCAAAAACTTGGGTCTTAATTTTTAAAAGGAAAATAAGGGGCAAGTTTGAGGATTTTAACTCAAATCACCTAGTAAGCACTTCAAGGATTCAAATTGTTTAAGACCCTTATTATGAAGTAAATAGATAGAAAAGGGGAAATCAAGAAAAGAAGTATGTAAGATGCACCTCTATTTTTACCGGCTAATTCATGAATAGACACCAAATTGATTAAGACCTATGTTACATGGGTATGAGTATCTGATATGGATACGTATTTGAGTGTCTGATACAGCATTATCGAAATACTAAGACACGGGGACTCACTTGAAGGTTGCGAACTCGTACAGCAAGATTAATAAGAACTGGCTCCACAGCTTCATCAGGTGATGAGTCAAGTACCTTCAAAAATTTAGAGTAGAAAAAATCAAAAAGGGGGAATAAAAGACAGGTTACATGCAAACTCAAGAAAAGTATATTGAATAGAATTAATGGAATCACCATGATCAAACATGACACAGCAGTAAGTTGCACCAATTCATCAGAATCTTCTAGCAAAGCTAGTATCACGCCAAGCACTTGGGTCGCATATTGGCTAATATGAATAGAAGGCATCTGCAATCAGACAATATGACCCTTGGAAGTGAGAGGAAAGACTGATAGATTAAAGTACAAGTACCTACTACACATATACAAGTATCAAAAGCTGGGAACAGGGGCATCAATGCTTCAAGCATTTTATTAAATGCACAAAGAATGCTGCCTGATACACAGACTAGACAGTAGAAGTCTGATAAAATGTATCAGACCATACAGCCACACATGCAACAATAGAATCTTAAAAGAGAATGAGTAACCTCATTTGCCAATAACACACCCAGAAATTAAGTATAAGTCACCATTAAGTAAAATTTCACGTTTGTTTGATTTAGGTTTAAGATTTTGAAAGCTGGATAGGATACAAGTTGAATCAGAATCGAGCGATTACAGATCAGGTTAATGTAGAATAGGTTTGTGGCTTTGTGCTTTTTCAGAATAGATCAGTATTATTTGGCTTAATTGTCACGAGACTCATAATAGTCCTAAATATTTTTATTTTCATCCTCTGACAGATGATAATAAATTAATAATGCAATATGAAGCTATAAAAAGTAGGTAAATAGAATTGAAACTACAAAATGAATTTTAGATCCATTTTGGTGGTATACAGTGAGGATCAAGTTTCATCTCAAGGTTTTATTTCCCCTGAGATAGTTGTTTAATCATAAGGTTTGATTATCATATTTGCGTGAAAATTGACCAATGTCAGTTTTGCCAAGTCCTACAAGGCAGACGTCTGACAGTAATTCTTCTCCTCTACAATACATGTATATATAAATAAGCAAAAAGAATCAAAATTATTATGATACCTGAACGAGTCCTCTAAGACAAAGCCGTCTTATAGATGCAGAGTCATCAGATACATGGCGACATAAGGTTTCAACCATCTGCTCTAACAAGCAATCATATCCGTCACTACAACATTAGAAGAAAAGTAACTGCATTAGTGGGGAATGAAAGTCTCATACAAGGTTGGCCATTGGGGACAGGGAGGGGGTTTAGGGAAAAAAGTTACTGTGGTGCAATGCTTTTATGGAAATTTTTGCTCTATGGTTCGAATGTAATTTGTGGATCTTAGAAGCTACATCATCTTTTACTTTGCTCAGGGGAAACTAATTTGGCGTCGGTATGAATTTCTTGGTTAAGGAGGTTCGATATTCCCTATATTTTCACATAAATCACTCAAAACATCCACAAGGCTAACAAAATCTTTGAAAAAACAATTTTTCACAATTGCTTGGTGATCCTTAAAGGTCTTCCCCCTTATGATCTCTTTCATAAGGTCGCATTGATCTCTTTCATAAAATCGCATGCACTGAGGTTTGGTCATGACAAAATTTCCTAATTTCAGGCATAGATTTGCCCTAGGAAAACTCAATCAGTTCAGGGGGTTTAGCTATATCAATAATTAAAATTGCTACTTCATCTGTCAACAACTCTCAATTCAGAAACAAAAACCAAAGAAATAGTGCCAGTGATCTTTCAATTTCTCCAGACAGTTCAGAGTCATATGACAAATGTCAGAAGCATATTATAATAAAGAACAACAAAAATTGCATGTAAAGTGGCTTCTATGACCTGATCCTCATAGTCAGAAGAAGCAGTGAATAGTGTCATTTAGTCAGATCTGAGTATCTCATACAAGCTTACAGGACCATATACTGCCACACTTCCACTCAATAAGGGGTAGTAACCTATAGAATTTGGCTTCATACATACTTTCAAAATCAAACATCTACTTGTTGTATGACATGCAAATGCTGAAATACCTTCTATTGTGAATGATTTCCTTTCAAAGCGTAACACCATGCATATATAGTTTCAAGCACCAGCAACTTATTCTAGTAATGTCGTCATTAAATATCTCTACCAGAGCTACCGAAGTTCTAAGTTTTGACTTGCTTTAGATTGATTTCTTCCAATACCAATTCAAAAATTGGTGATGGACATGGGTACATTTTGCCTACAGCATAAGTTAAATATACACCCCGTAGAATCCATCATTTCTATACACTCTCCAGTAAAATCCACGAAACCTATACACTCTGGGATATTGTCTCAGAGACAATCACAACTCACTAGCTCACTTATCTCTAAAATACGACAGTATGTACAGGAGCTTTAAAAATATAGAAATAGAGAGCATGGATATACATTGGCACTACATTAATCTGAATGACAAAAAAACATCTATATGCCTTTATAATAACACTATTTATCATAAATGAAAAGCAAAGGATGATTATCCAGTCATACCTAAAGCGAACAAATTCAGATAATGAGGCAGCTGCAGCCTCCCTTTGGAAATTTTGGTGTTCATTTAAGGATATGCTTAGAATTGAACAAATGGCTGGAACCTGTGGCAGTCAAGCAGAAAATAGAAGTCTACAGTTATGAAATCATCCTAAAAGGGTAACTAATTAGTGGCATGTCAGCACCAAAAGGATCATAAAATAGTCCTTTGCACTCGCAATTTTCGAAATTTCTCAGCAACTCTCCTAAACATTAGTAGAATTTTCCCAAAATGTGTTCGCAAGTCCTGTTATTAAAATAAAGTGTTTATAGAAACAAATTTAAAATTTAATGATCGTCTGGAAAAAGGGGAAAAAATAACAATTACTCACCCATTATACTTATCACCCTTTGCAATTTCATTCCATGTTCAATTACTTTTATCAATACTCACTCCTTTCATTTACGGAGTACCAAAGTGATGACATTAGTAATTTCAAAATTATTAAAATTGTGAATTCTTTATTCTCCTTTCATCACAATAAATGCAGTAACAACAACAACAACAACAAATGATGCTTTTAATTTTTCATATTACAGCTGCTACATAGACTTCGACTGCCATTTTGAAGAAAAGATACAGAACAGAAGGTGTAATTACTTCCTAGTTTATCATATTACCTCCTTTGGTCTCTTTATAGATACACAACTTGCTATGTCTCCGATAAGACTCACCCACTTCTCATTCTGACTTTGCTCTCCATCTCTTGCTAAGATCTGATACATAGCAATAATATTATTCTTCTACCAAAAGCCAATATTGTAAAATTCTTACAGGAAGATCGAGACGGTCAACCAAAAAAGATTTTAATCATTGACAAACCTTTCCCATTTCAAGATCTCCCACACATTCACAGAATGCTTGAAATGCAATCAACAGAGCTCTGCAAAATCATAAAGAGCAACTGAAATTGACGGTGAAGAGACAGATGCAAGTAAACAACTTTCCTACCTAGCCAACATCAGCACTAGGAAATGTCATGCAGGACTTTACCGTAAAGGTTCAGGTTGACCTGAACTAGCTAGACCATGACAGCTTCCAAGCTGCAGAGTAAGTGCTGCAAGGACAGTAGCATAACTCTGTTGAACAGCCTTCTTTCCAACTTTTCCACCACCCCTGCACATATACTCCATTGCTGTTATTGTCATCATATATTACTGTTCGCCTCTTTATTGATTTGTTATGCCATACTTTACCTGAAGAAGGCTGTTAGAGCGAATATAGATGCTTGCAATATCTCATTCTCACAATAAGGGCTAGCACCATGACTTGAGCCATCTCCTTTTTCAGGTAAAAGTCTATTGATAGGAGTGTGATTTAGGACTGATATGACATGCTCCAAGAACAAATATGAAAGCACACTATGCTGAGAAAAAGCCTGAAATAGAGTATTTGTAGACACTTAGCAAAGTTAAAGAGACAAAAAAAAAATGGAGTGACAGAAACAGATATTCACATGACAAATGAATATGCTAAAAATAACTCATTAGCTTCATTGTGAGTTTAAGGCAACAGGGGAATTTAAGAGTTACTCAGTGGAGGCAGAATTGGGCTAATATACTATCTGTTTCTGTTGTTAATCAACATGTTTTCTGTTACCGTGCTCCCTGCTACTCTTATTCAAAATATACTTGGGATTAAAAAATAATAACAAATAAATAAATAATAAATAAATAAATAAATAAATAAAAATAAAAAAATAAAAAAAAAACTCTGTTAAGTAATATATTAAGCATGAACTTTGCAGAAACATAACATCCTTAGATTCCTTACAGCTTCAAACTTCAACATAACCTGAAAGAGTAAAAAAACACATACACCATAAGTTCAGGTGATTGGTGGCCACAACCTACCTACTCTTCTATGTGCAAGCCCTCTCCTTTTACCAAACTATAGAGGCAGATGTGGGAGAAAGATCAGGCATCTCTTAGAAGTAATAAGATGTGTCTTTTAATAGTGGTAGACCCATATTTATTCAACTTTTGATGAATGTTCAAAATATAGATTAGATCTAGGAATCTTGTCCCCTCGACAATGGAATTTCCAAAGTAGATCTATCATCTATCTATCATATCAAATGCGCTCCACAATCCCATATCCCTGATACCTCCATATCGTCCAATCCACACTTACCACAAACTGACAGCAAGTATGCGTATGTCCCTTGCCTTTAGCCATTCTACACTTTTTTATACATCTTTGTCTCACCTTAAAAATTAGGGTCCATCACTTTTACATAGCAAAAAAAACAAAACTTGTTAAAGAGCAAGCTTAAAAAGTATTGGAAACAAACAAACAGGGTTGAAGAACCAATAAGTGTCGCCTTTGTCGAGAGTTTCAATGTAGAATAAAAAAACTTAATGAACACAATATATTTAAAAGTCCATATATCATACCTAGGAACAAGAAGTGTTTGTGTCATAGATTTCTTAATATGGATTAAAAAATATATGATAAGCACAAATACAGAAATTATAGATATCTATACACAAATGTTAGGAGACGTAATTCATTTTTCCATTCATTATTTAGCAAAATCCAGTTTAAGCACATGTATATAAATCAACATCTGATTACAACAACACCAACAACAACACCAACAGCAACACCACCAGTCCACCACCACCACCAACAACATCAACACCAACACCAACAACAACAACTCCAACACCAACAACAACAACAACAACACCAACACCAACACCACCACCACCACCAACAACAACAACACCACCACTACCACCACCACCAACAACAACACTCGATTTCCTTTTCTTTTCAAGATAAGATGAGTTCTTATTTAGTCGAAGGATAGAACTCTTAAGAAGCAAAATTTGAAATACTAAATCAAGATGATGAGCAGAACAACTACATCATCACATAATCAATGAACACCCATAAGTGCTTACACAAAATGCATCTTGCATTGGCCAGCCACCACGTAATCTAGATATGTCTTTTGTGACAATATCCCTTCCAGCTGCAGCTAAGACTTCATTAAAAACAACTTTTGAACTTGTGTTTTCTGCAAGAGAAGATATCTTTCCATAATTAAGGAAAAAAAGTTACAAAAATACCTAATAACTTCGCATAATTTGCACAGCTATGTGACTAAGCAAATTTTTTTGAAACAAGTAAAAACGGATACAGCGCCAAGAGTTTCCTGCCGCAAATATTTTTCAGTCACATGGCCTACCGCAGAGAGAAGGGATTGTGTTGTCCTGTAGGAGATACATTGAACGAAAAAGAGAACTCAATCTCCATTCAAAGGAAACAATAAATAGATTTTAATAATTTCTAATAAAGATGAAACCTTGAAACATCAGATTCATTGAGCTCACTCTTCCTCTTCATTACAAATTCAGTCACGGCCTGGATAGAACCTTCAGCTGATTGCTTGATTTTGTCACATATAGCAGTTGTGCAACCATGCAATGCAGCAACAAGCTGAGAGTGTATTAAGATTTCAGAACCACATGTTGAGATTATTTGCAAGTTCCATTGGACAAATACCAGTGCAAGTTATGTAACCCATCATCTTAATACAAATACAACCATCAGAGAATATACTACAGTAATTAGCAAATTGCTCCAGATCAGTTATCAGTAAATCATTCAGATGCAGTATAAGGATCAACTCACAACACTCAACAATTAATTGTACCACATGAATGGGTACATGCTAACTTCTTGAACAGCCAAAAATAGAACAATTTTCTCTTTACTAGGATAGAATATATCTCCTTGGCCCCAGAAATACGAGTACTGATTTCAAAGAGAATCTAAGATGAACAGGTGAAAGCATAAATGGTTCACTAAAGAAAGTTTCTTGATCCTTGACCATAATATCTATTTAAGAAAGTAAGGGTAGTTGGCCAGATAAGTGCTTCTTAATTATGCAAGAACGATACATTCTCCGTCTCAAAATAAAAGCCCGATTGTACAAAAATCTTGTGCATAAGTAAAAGGCCCATTTCTTATTTGGGTGAGGTTTATCATCCACTAATTTCTTTTTTTTTATTCAATTTTGATCAACAAAACTTCTCTGACCCTAATATATTAATTTTAGTTCTCTTTAAACAATTAATTATAATAATAGTTTTCAAAAAATAAAAAATGAATTTCCTAGGCAAAATAATGTATTAAAAAATAAAATAAAAAATTAAAAAAAAAAAGAGTAGAGTTTTAGGAGGGAAAATTCCCTCCAAAAAAATTACAATTTAGTATAGAGTAATAGATTGGTCCACAATACCCCCATAACAACTTCTCTCCTAAAACTGTGCCCAAGAGATATGGAGAGTTACTAAGTAATTTTTTCCTTTTCTTTTGTTACTATTGTATTATTTCTTTGACTAAAGCACTATATAATTTGCATACATTTTTCCATTAGCTTCTTGCTCATAGAAATTTCATATTTTAAAACATAGGAGGAAAAAATAACTCCTAAATTAAGTCAAGTACTTACCTCATCCTTTGTAAACAATATGCAAATAGACGAAACAACCCTGTTGAAAACTTCAGAGGGATCAATAGAAGCATCCTGTTGAATGATTTGAGATTATATAAAGGATCATGATTCATAGAAGTGTCAATATTAAGATAAATAGATGCAAATTGAAAAAAACTCACACTTTTCAACATTGCTATAACATCCTCCAAAGAAGACAAGGCACCATAAAACATTTCCACATTTCCATTTAAGTTGGAATTTGTAGGCCTTGGAAGTAAAAGGGCTATGCTGAAGAAGAGATCAATAATCTGTTCAGGATACGAAAGCCAACAACCAAGTGAATATGAGCTTCACCTTCAGAACAAATATAGATGTGACATAAAGAATGATTCAGCAAGATGCTTACAACCTGCGATGAAAATTTTCTGACTTCAGCATTAGTATCTGCACATCGTGGAAGGTACAACATGACCCTATCTCCAAGACATAAGGCCTCACGACTAGGAAGTACAAAAGCAGCTGATAAAAAATCCAAAGCACAGGCATTATTGTCAATGAATACAATTAAACCAATTATTCTATAAAGTACGGTAACATAGAGGATTTTTTAACGAATATTTAATCACTTGCCACAGTCATACTTCATCTTCTCATAGCCACAATTTAACAACTATAGTTGATTTTATTTGTTAAATCTGTAATTAAATAATCCAACTTTACCACTAAATTTATTGTTACACTGTTACACATTTTAGTTATTTTTTTGACAGTACACATTTTGGTTGTAAATATTACTAGATTAGTAGCTTAATTAATAGTATACTTGGTTTTTGGGTTCAGGTTATTAATTTAAATAGGAATTTGAACCATAACATAGCAGAAAATGTTAAAGGGTGGCTATAAAAAGACTAAATAGGATTTGAGGAGTAGAGGGTGGATAATTACTTATTAACTTCTTATAATTTAGGGGTGGCTATGCAAAATTTTAAATAATGCTTTCTTACAGTAGTAAGATCTCAAAGAGGGGGAAAATCAGAGAAATAGCCTAACAAAATTTAGTAAATGGTACAGTTGAGAAAATTACTTGGAAAGTTTGGAAAATTCCCAAGTGTGTTACGATCAATATGCTTGCTGTGTATACATGGCCCATGGCAGCCTAGTGGACAAAACCCACTAGTACACAGCATACGAAACTTAACAAGCATCTCATGTACAGCTTGGCAGCCCCTCGTTCTTTGATGATCAGCAGCAGAGGAAATATACGGATCAATTTGTCTCAAAATATGCAAAAGCTGCTCAGCCCTACTTCTTCCATCTTCCCCACTGATCAACGGTAAATTATAGCAGCAAAAGAAAATAACAGTAAATATAAGTCTTCAAATGAAGATACAACAAACAAAATAAGAACACTCAGTCCAAATTTTCAATATTATAAATTTGTAAAAAATTCATCATCAAAAATACAGAGCGATCAGTACATTTAAACTCAAGAATCATTAAACAATACAATATAAAGACAATTGTGTTATTGCATCACTTATTCCACGTAAAACATGAAATGTAATTAAGCTCTACTACCAGCCACTGGAATAGGGATTGTGTTCCTTCCCAATAATAGCTCACCAGCTTCGACCTCCCAATTTCTGACCCACATCCCTTATTCCCATCGATCCTCCGTGCCACAAACAACATGCTGTATTGTTTCTATGACATACACCCCTTCAAAGCTTTTAATCCTCATAGATTACAGTCTACAGCCAGTTACAAACTTGAAACACTTCTCTATTTCTATGTATCGTAAACTCCTCATTTTTTTTCCTTCAAGGTAGCAGAATTAAATTTTTTTAAATTCCAATTTGTCCCAGTTTCATGTAACTTCTTTCCTATTTCTTCATGACTTTCGAATATAATCATTCAAACTTTTCAAAATAATAATAACAAAAAAGAAAAAAAAAATGAAGCAGTATTTTTTCTCAAAAAAAAAATCTATCAATTGTCAAAAATTGCCTACATTATCATGTCTATCATGCTACAATGCTGAAATAATAGCAGACAGTAAAATGAGAATGGAGTAATAGAAACTTTTCAAAATTCAGTCAAGGAAGAAACAAGAATTAAAATATCCCAATCACATTCGTAATCTATATTTTTGAAATTTGGGATTGTATTCAAAAGAAATTGAGACTCTTGGATATAAAATTCAGATACTTGTTTGAACAATCTCTTCCATATTAGTTTGAATGACATCTATCACCTCTTTATAGGTTTGACAACAAGCCTGCAAATTGAAGACTACCAGCCAATATCCATAAATAGGAAACAGCGTGGTGGGAAATGACAAGGTGATGTTGGGTGACAGGAAAGTCAGAAGAAAGAAAGGGATAAAACCAGATCATATCTAGCACTTTATGGAGAATCAAAAAATGAGAGATTTAAGCAATGGAGACAACAGAACGAGATACGGAACACAAATAGTTGATATACACCAATACAGGCAGGACTTCAGTGGAAACGAGAAAGCAATATAAGACAGCAGTTAGATATAAGAGTTAGGGATTGAGATCCTGAAAAAACAGAGACAGGCTACCTTATAAGTCAGCTGTCAGCTTCTTAGCTTCCAAAAAGTAAAATGATTACCAAAAAATAACCATTTTTCATACCAATATTTCAGAGCGTAAGTGTGTTCAAGCGGTCAAGCCCATCTGCATGTTGCATTGAATATTTTAACAAATCATTTTGCAAGGCTCAGACCCGGCAAGTTTCATACACTTAATTACATGATGTTGGTGCTCAAAATAATTCAGGAATGCCAAAAAACTGAGATTAAAGATAACACATTCTGCACACAGATTATGAGCAACGATGGACTAAAATGACATATATATATATATATATATATATATAATAATACCTTGTGAGTAATATAGCACACAAAAGAGTGATGAGGTTGTCTATGAGGGGATTGACAACATTTGACGGCTCACTTGGTAAAGCAAAATATCCCAGGACGGCCTGGCAAAGTTTGGAATTTTGTTTTATCAGGAGAGTAAGAGTGAAAATCATGACTCAAAATGCATGTAATCAGTACCTTCAAAACATGGTTTCTAGTTTCCATGGTTAACTTTGGCTCCACTGAAACCAGTGTAGTACAAGCACTTAAAGCAAGAGCCTATATTGAGATTAATCAAAATACAAATTAATAAGAAAAAGGACAGGAGAAAACTGATAAGAAAAGGGACATCAGAAAAACTATTCAGCAAGTGTGAAACTAGAAGTAGATGCTCTGACCTGAGTTCGCAGAATCTCAACACTGGTACCAATAAATTCATCTTCATTGTCATGGCCCATCAAAGTCAATATATAGTCAAGCAACTGATCCCTTCTTTTAAGCGGGAATGGTGCACCACTTTCTCCGGCCTGAATGACAGCTTTACCTGCAAAGAATACAAAATGAGATTGCCCATGCAAACAAATAGAACTATTGAATTCATACCATAAAGAAATCGCAATACCTACAAGCACCAATGCATAATACATATTTCAGGAGATTTGTCCAATACAGTGTTACTGATAACAAGGTTTGATCTGATACATGGAACAGCTTGGGGAACCTAAGTTACTGTAGCTTGTTTTTGAGATTCATATAGCTAAAATAATTGGTCTCTTTGTGGGTCATGGTATCTAGTCCGTGTTTATTTATTTTTAAAAATTTGTCATAAGTCATAACAATAGTTTTACAGTTGTTTTTGCTTAGATATCAATTTTTAACAAGTGATTTTTCCTTATGGGAACTTGTATGTTACTTGGACTCAGGTGCCCATGTTCGACACAAGTACGTGTCCCAGCGTCCGACTCGGCCATTATGTGAAAAAATTCCATGATTTTGAACTAAAATTGAAGTGTCCAAGTGTCATATCCATGTCCGAGTGTCAAGTTTCCGACATGGGTATGTGAAGAGAAATGAAGAGTCCTAGTTGTTGCATTAACTACTCTATAAGTAGCTTCATTTCCAATATAAATAAACAGCCTTAGATAAAGGGAAAAACAACAGCTTATAAAAATGTGACAAAAAGGCTTTTAGGTGTCAAACGAGGTATAACAATGACTTATGAAAAGAAGATTATGTAGCTTCTTGGAACTTTGTTTTTTACAGGATAATCATCTGAACATGCAGAAGATATGAAGTAAAATAAGACAAAAAGGAGTGAAAAAAAAAAATTGGGGAATCGTAATCTGTGTGAAGTACCAATACAGCAAAGAGTGAACCAGAGGTTGAGTGGATTGCCCATCTATTTAAGAGACTGAGTGGATCATATAGCAACAACTGCAAATATACAGCATCAATAAAAAGAAAAAAAATACAACAGTTAAAGTCACCCTCTTAAGTTGATAACCATCCTAAAAATCTAAAATTACACTGATTCTTTGAAACTGCCGTTCTCCTAGTAAACTTTAAGTGGTAACCCTATTTCCCTGATTTAAATATCACAAGGTTATTTCAATAATCTGGCACTATATTGTAACAAAGCCATAGAAGAAATGACTTATTAGACAATAACATAGTTATCTAGGTTTATTTTAAGCAAAGAAAATTTCTGAACAGCTACCTATTAGTTGTCTAATAATAATTTGAAAACAACTTCAAAATTAGATCTTATTGATAGAATCTATCAATTTTCATGTATTTATAAAAGCAACATACTCATAAAATTATCTAGATAAAACCTACCATCACTGGGCCCATTTCTACCCTTCCCTTATCAAACTCCTGTCCTATTTTTAATTCTTCCTTCTCCAGATAACTACTGCATACTACATTAAAGTTTAAAAGCACTCTCACTTGAAATCCATCATCTTTGAAAATTCATGCAAATAAATTGTTAACATTTATATCCACTACCAAATTGAAACTTCAAAGTTATGGTAGCACGACCAATTAACAGAAAAGTAAACGATGACAGGCATTATTTGGCTTTTTCCAACTGCTAGTCAAATAAACAAATGTTAATAGGTATTTTAGAAGAAAAATTATTAAGTAATTGTTTTCAAAAGTCGATAACTACTAGGAAGTTGTTCAAATTTTCTTTTATTAATTTATAATATTTAAAGGGGGGTACTAAATCCATGGTAATTTTACCTAAATGTAGAATAAGTTATTTTTTAAAAAAAAAAAAATATATATATATATATATATATATATATATATATATATATATATATTCCAATTTTGCCCTTGTTTTAGTTTAATCCTTTACACTTTTTTTTAAAGGATTTTTTGACTTTTACCACCAAAAAAAATAAAAAAATTGTTTTTTTACCACCAAAACTTCTAAAACTTTTATTTTACCACCAAATAAAAAATTAAAAATTGTTTTTTACCACCTGTCGTCAAAAACCTAATGTATTTTTTTACAAAAATTTCGATTTTCGAGTCAAACAAATGCTCTATAGGGGTTTTGGGGGGCATTTGGCCCTGTGAATCCAAGTTGAGGTCAGAATTGAAAAAAAATTATCGGAAATGCCTCATTTTGCGTGTTTAAAAATACCTCGATTTGCGTGAAACATGCAAAACGAGGCATTTCTGATCATTTTTGTCAATTTTGACCTCAAATTAAACCCATAGAACATATGTCCCCCTAAAACGGTAAAGAACATGTTTTGCGCATGAAATTCGAAGAAATTTTTTTTTAACCGTTAGATTTAACGGTTATCTTGACGTTAGGTGGTAAAAAACAATTTTTAAAATTTTTTTTTTTGTAGTAAAATAAAAGTTTTAGAAATTTTGGTGGTAAAATACAATTTTTTTATTTTTTTTTATGGTAAAAGTCAAATTTTCCTTTTTTAAAAGGATAAGAATTAAATCCTTTACACTCCTAACTATATAATCATCCCTACCGTTTAATTTACAACAAAATTTTAACGTATTCAACCTTGTATCCTATCTAATATTCAATACTCTACAAATTCATGAACAATAATGAAGTATTACGACGATTTTTTTGAGCTATGTAAATTATGTGCTGCAATTTTTTCCTGCAAAATCTAAGTTATAGATGAACAATCAAACAAAAAACATAGCCTCGATATCTTAAACGGAACTTTTTATTCAAGGGCATGTATCACGGTGCCGGTTGTGTTGCCGGGGTAACTATTCTAGTACCCCCGGATAAGATTACCGAGGGTCTCTAGTACCCCTCGATAAGATTTCCGGGGGTAAATAGTACCCCCTGGAAATCATAGCCGGGGGGTAAATAGTACCCCTCGAAAAACATAGCCGGCAATGAACGACTTCTTCGTCTCTAGGGCTTAGATTGAAGAATTTTGAGGGAAATGGTGAAATGAAATGAATTGCAAAAAAAAAAAAAAAATGGCAACTGAAATGGTGAATGAAATGGAAAAAAATAGTGAATGAAATGAATTGCAAAAGGGAAAATGTAATAAATGAAAGCCTGGTGAAATGACAAATAAGTTTTTTCATTTTGGAAAAGGGTATTTCAGTCCTTTTATTATTTTCGTATCATTAATTAATTTCTGCATTTAGGTTATTCTGTACTACATTTAGTATTATTGTATTTAAAAAGTTTAAAAAGAGAAATTCACATCAAATGAACAAGAGTAATGAGAACTAATAACGTGAGAGAAAAATAATTCTTAAGGCCAAAGGTACTAAACTAAACTGAGTGTGGTTCCTCACTATCTTGCAGATTTAATACAAACAGGTTACTTAATAATCAATTATACTAAAAAGTATACACTGTTCTCAATATACAAAATAGATACCATAGCATCGCATACCTAACAAATCAATAGCAGTAATGACAGCCTGCTTCGCAACAGGGTGATACACATGAAGAAGGCGTGACAGCATATTTGTTCCCTGAAAATTCATAGCAAATTAAAAATGGTTTATGAATGAATATGAGTATCTTGAAGTTAATGAAACAAGCTCTTTTAATTTATTTTTATACATTATGTCTATAATCATCTATAGACAAGGAGGGCTCAGTTACACCTAATTGCCACATATCTTCCTGCACTAATACTGTAGTCATACTGACATTTGTTCACATGTAACTATGTAAGTGAATTTGTATTCAGCGAGTATTTATAAATCATAAGCACAGTAGATAAGGAGAGCCAATCCTGTAGGCCTTAATTTAAATAAATAAATGCTACATAATATCACAGAAAATCTTTAAAACACCATTTAAAATATAAAACATAAATTCTTTCAAAAAAAAAATCTAAAACATAAGGTTAAGAAACTTCCATCACTCAATAAAAGAGATACAGAGCAGTTCAACACAATATACTGGCATCAATTTAAAAGGAAGCTCAATTACATATTCTGAAATTTACAAGCTTTCTCAAGGCTATTCACTAGAATCTCTCAATTTCAATCAAAAGTTTACTCATTCAGACTCGAGTTTTTTCAATCAAAAGCTAGAACTAACGAGGATAACCTCAACTTATATTTGGAGAAGAAAGATACTATTGTAAAGTTTGTTGTGTATAAACCCAAATTATGTTGGTTTTGCTTGATATTGATCGAGGCAAGGAATAAAAAGCCTTGTGAATAAAAAAAAAAAGTCAGGCATGGTGCATAATTTTGGCAAAAGTCCATAGCTTCTTAATTTCTTGCTGTATTAGGTGCATGCTGCATCAGTTGAAATCTTAATCCACACGACCCAATTCTAACTTCAAAGGATAAAAGAATATAAAGGTGTTCGTATTTGGAAGGTTTTCACTACAGCCAACATCTATTTCCCTTTGTTGGAATAGGAGAGTAGTGCGTCATTTGAAAGGCTATACAATAGAGTTGCGTCCATGCAGGATAATAATGCATTAACCCAATGGATTACAGGTTCATAAAAGTCAAAAAGAATGAGGTAATCTTCATGTCTTTCAACCCTATGTTCAGTGGCTTACATAGATGAATATTAAACAAGGCATACACTTTAAACTGCACACAGAGTCTAGTTTGAAAAACTTACTATAAGAGCATCTATGCGTGCTTCAATAACAGATGACGGAGCATATCTTGCTGCATATCCATACATTAAAGCCAAACCCGCATGTATATCATCTGAATCTTCAGTTTTAGCTCTATCAGTGAAGAAAGAAAGAAACCTGAATTTATCAAAACATATTTTAGTATACCACAAATTTTCTGCAAGAAATATGACAAGCAACAATAAAACTACATTAAACTACAAGGAAGAGATAGAAGCCAAAGGGGGTCTCATAAAATGCAAAACCTCATAACATGTTTCCCTTCCTGTAAGAAAATAATTCTAGCCTCCTAAAACTTTAGGACGAATACTAGTGCACTACAAAAAACTTCAGAGTTTAATTATAAAGCTCCAATATAAGGATTCAGAAACAGATATGCTATTGACATCCAACATATTTTTTCTGCACTGTCCAAGCTCCAAGAGGCCAACATATAAAGCATCAAGACATTTGCAGGCTTCATGAGGACTTATAGCGAACTAATAACACATAAGATTTGTGTGTCCTAAACCTATCACTCCCCTCAGTTCAAAATATCCTATATATAATTGCCCCTCCAAAATATTTCTTCAAAGTTCAAACAGAGGGTTTCTTAAAAACAACTAGAAGCTACCTGCAGATACATATTAATTATTCCTAAAAGCAACACGTATTCCCATTCATAAAGAAAGTGGACCACTTTCAGGGGTTGTCCAACTACGAGGGTGACGTAGTAGAGATGCTACAGCACCTCACCCACACCTGTCTCTTGCTGAATCTCCTCTCAATATCTATAAGTCTGTAACTGACTGAAAGAATCCATCAATCTAGTGTGGCTCCCTCATATAAAGATCAATTGTCCACAGACATGTGGAATGGCAGATTAGCTATAAACGAAAAGATGCAAAACCTTTGGAATACACTCTGCCCAACATTATCAAGAATTTCCTTCAGCTTTTCCAAAACCATATCCAAGTGAGAAGCTGCAACCTGAAGATCATTCTCAATTAAGAAGCTATAGATATAAAACAGCAGATATGCCAAAAAAATAAGCAAACCACTGAAAAGGAAACTATATGGCATACCAATCCCATGCCCTTTGCTAAGCCAAGCCTATTGGTAGGAACTGCTATATTAGCCTGTCTATACATCAAGTCAATCTTATCACGAACATAACTTTTGTCGTCAACTTTCTGAAGCAGCATGCCAAGGCATCTGAGAAAAAAGGAAAAAAAAAAAAACGGAACTTCCTAAGCATTCATTAATTTATAATACATTGGTACTCATTTTTTAAAAAAATGTGTATATGTGTGTATACATTGGATTATTGGAACTTCCTAAGCAACACCTCTCATTTTTTGCTAGTGGTAGACCCAAATTTTTGTGGAGATTAAGTTTGTTATATACTTATATTAGACATGCATTTGTTTGAATTTAATTTCTACTACTAATGACATAGTTATTCACTAATGAATATATTTCTAGTTTTAAAAAAGTCAAACTGTTAAAAATCAATCATTTGTAAAAGAACAAGATAAAGTAATAGAATCTACATTGCAGATCATATTAGACAAATTTGTTCTACAATGAATGAATAATAAAAAATTTAAAAAATAAAAAGTATGAAGTTAATAATTTTACCACAATTTTATACATGTCATCAAAATACTGATGTGCAGCGTAGTACCTGCAAGATGTTACTATCGTATCCAAGCAACTTATTCAGAGAGAGAGGCACTACCCTCTAAAATTTTGTGCCAAACCCAAAAATTTAATGTACATAATTGATAATTGCTTCGAAATGAGATTTTTGCAGCTGGGACTATCATAAGTTTTTATGTTGCAGATTTGCAACATAACCAAAACAATGGAGTATCAAGGGTCATAGGTGTAGGTTGAAATTATATTCAAATATCAATTTATTGAGATTTCACAAAAATTTTAAAAAAAGGTAAACAGGTGTCTGGAAAACTGCGAGATACCCATATCGACCATATGACTGGTCTCTAACAAATAAATTGTCATAATTACATGATATTCAATTAACTTGAGCAGATGGAGATGAGTTCAATTGATTATGCATATTGTACCTGTGAAGAAGTGCAGAATGCTCATCTTCAGGTGTATACAGCTCATACTGTTTGGCAAACACATCTCCAAGAGCAATTATCCAATCAGTATCCTGACCCACATCCAGAGATTCTGCAAGAAACTACCAAGTAAAAGAGGAGATAAATATCAATGGGCAGATACCAAATAAACTATTTCTATCTTGTGGATCGATGTACAGTTTGAGCAGAGAGGGACAGAAAATACAGATATATTTAGTTGTGAGGGATCAACAAAAGCAATAATAGACTACTTGTAAGCCCACAAATAAGATAAGCCACGTGACCTGACAAAGTCCTCGCTATGGTCTCAATAGGAAACATTTTTAAATGCTCCAAGAATGACTAGAAGCACAAGCAAAGTGATATTTCAAGATCAAAGGAATCAGTATATCAGAAGTAACACATCATCATGGTCTTAGTCATGCTAACAAATTTTAAAAGCAAGCACTAATTCAAGATCAAAAGAAAAAACATCAGAGGAGACCCCATCATGATCCACTCATGAGCTCTTAATAGCAAGATCTAACAGAAAATTAGTTGGATAAATACAACACAGCTCGCTCAAAGTAAATTAAAATCATGTTTTCATGAGTAATAAATTATTATGCATACAGTGAAAATAATAATAGCATATATGACGCTGCTAATGTTCACTCACATTAACGATCATGTCATCCCAGGTTTCCTGGCAAGAAGGATCCAGCTTCAAGTCTTCTGTATCACTGACATATGCCTTCATTTTTGGAATCTAAAAAGGACAAACATGGTCAAAGATTGGAAATACAAGTAACTAGCAGCAAAAGCTGATACTTACAGAAAGATAACATTAGCACAAAAGCAAATAGATTCAACATGAATTTGACTCAGGAGTTCAATTGATTTCTTTTTCATTAAAATCGATTTCTGTTAGGTCCACTTATTCCAAATCACACGAACTTTTTCATTAAAATAACCATACAAATAATACCCTAACTAACTGCTGTCAAACCAACTTTTTCATTAAAATAACAACTGATACCACAACTATCACCTAAAACTCTATGCAATGAGAGGTGTTCGAACTAATGTGGGACAGACACATTTAAAAATTATGTAAATATATATAAACAATAGACAAGAGGGAATACTCCATAGCACCCAATAACCACTTCCTTTTATCAATTAACCATACCTCATCTTGCCAAAACATACTGACGTTCTTCGGATAGAGAGGGCCCAAGAAATTTAGCACCTGACCATAGAATACATGAAAAGAAAATTTTTAGCTATAGATTTCCTATCTTCTTTTACAAGGTGATTTAGTAAGCATCAAGATAGAAGTGTAAACTGGACCTCAAAATAAAATAAATAGAAAAATAATCAAATAAGAAAGTGCAACCCTATGCTGATCTTTTATATCCATATTCCAACTGAAACCTGACAAGGAAAATATAGACCACAAGAAAAACTGTGTGTTTATTTGAGTGTCTGCATGAAAAATGTAACCATAATCCCTGTACAACTGTATGCATATATGTATGTGTGCACACTACATACACTCATAAATGCATAGTTGCATACATTCATAATACATACATGCATAGTTGCATACACGCATAAATGCACAAACTGACATACACACCGTCACACTCACAAGTGTACACAACTACAGCTTCCTTTGGTTTCTGTTTCCATGATTTTGCTTCAAATTAGGTCCATCACTCAGTAACTACATCTTCCATTGTAAAATATTACTAATACTAATCTATTAAAAAATGTTCGAAGGAAATTCTATTGCCACACAGAACCCTTCATGTGGTAGCAAGCTCACAACTGCCAGAAGAAAAAAAAACCTCATAGTAAGGTCTAAACTTGGGATCAGCTAGATTATAGTTATTGGTCTAAGCGATAATGTCACCTATTATTAATGCCTGCATACTACAGCATAAGTTCATACATTAATATAGTGAATTATAATAAAGCGGATGTAAGGGAAAAATGAAAGTCCATAAAAGGGTTTAAAGAGCATGATATAAAGTGATGAACCCGTCTCTCCAACATATGTAAACACTACAACATGGTATTAGATGTAATAAATCGAGGCATTGCTCGAGCTACACAACTGTATAAAAGACAATCCTAGATGGTCCATGCGCCCTTTTTGGTCCAGGCGCCCAATTTTTTTTCAGTTATATATTTTTTTTTTACTTAGAGTGACTCACTTCAAAAGAGGTGCAGCTAAGGTGCAAAAAAATCCCTATTATCCTGGTGTACCTTGAGCTTTTTTATACATTAACCCACATACTAGGTTTATTATCTCTTAGAGTTTTGGATGTTTTCCCACATGTGAATTTTTTTCCCCTCTGTTACATGAGATAAATTTCCTTTGAATATTTATTCATTCACTTTCCCAACTTTTTTTTTTTTTTCAAATCTAACATCCTCAAAACAATTATCATCAGTCCAATTAACACTTTTGAATGATAACAAAACTTGTCCACCAGCTCAAAAAAAAAAATGGAAACCTGAATAGTTATCCATATTTAAATCAAACTTAATTCAAAAATGAAGCCGAGCATTTAGAATCCTTACAGAGAGAATATGAGTTGCTTGTTGTTCCCTTGCCAGGGGATCATGCAAAAGTACAATCAAGCGACCAAAGAGCTCCTGATATTTAAAACCAAACATGACCATAGATAAGTACAGGTATATAATTTAAGAAAATCTTTACATCATAGCAAAAGCTACCTCAGAACTTGGAATGTCAGTGCGAGCTTTACACTCACTCAGCATCATGCTACCACTTCCAGCTCTATGCCTGCACAATTCTGAAATGCATCTACAAACCTGACAAGAAATAAAATATTATTTAGTCATTGAATTACATATGTAGAGAAATACCATGCAAACAACCAGAATTGAAAAGCATAAGGAGGCAGATTTTAGGAAATGGGTGACAGATAGTCCCTATTTTTTTTTTCTTTGATATTTCTAGAAGCTTTTTCAATTAATAAAAATCTTGACCTATGAATTCAAAATTAGTACATCAACTTTCTTTGTCTAGATCCAATTGTGACCAGCCTAGAGTGAAAGATGTTCTGCTAGCTTGGTAAAGGAAGTTGAAGAGCATGTGGATTGTTGACTTGTACACGATAATACTTTGACTATTTGGTGGATACTCAGAAAGTTAGAAGGCAAGAAATCAGCGGATTCTTGAATGAAAATACAAACTAATTTAAGCTTTTTAAAATATACTGTCTGAGGACCTTGTATAGTTGAAGTTAGGCCATTTGTCATTGATTTTTTAGATAAGATTAAGCAACATTAAATAAGCACAGCCATTGAGGACTTGTACAAGTCAACAATCCATTTGTTCTTTATCTTCCTTTACCAGGCTGTAGATTCATTTGATATGGAAGACTTGTAGGTATCCTGAGGCAGTATGAAATAAACGCGGTGGGGTAACTCTCAAGGTTAACAGAAACACATCGTATTAAGTTTGGATAAGTATAGTATGTTTGAGACTTTGACCGCAATATTTTTCAAAAGTAATTATTAAGGAATATAGATCAGCTTACAACACCTAATAGTTAGTAAACGATAAAAGAGGAATACGTAGTAGTGAGAAAGAACAAAACTGCAGAAAACAAAGATCAGAGATGGAAAAGGTTATGAAGAAGCTATGGAAACCCAAAAATAAAATAAAAAGAATAAAAAAAAATAAAAAATTACCGTAGAAACTGCACCAGTATACGCCCGAGGAATGATCATCTTTAACAGAAAAGGCCACAATATGTGCTACAGAGGCATTATATAAAGTAGCAGCAGTTAATAAATTTAATAATCAAGCAAGCACAAAAACTTGAATTACCAAAAAAGAAAAAGGAAGAGAGAGAGAGAGAGAGAGAGAGAGAGAGAGAGAGAGGATTCAATATACCTCCATCTCAGGGATTGTGATTGTCAACAGAAGTAAGCCTTTTTCACAGATTGATCTCAACTCTGTCATGCTGATCATCCCATTCTTCGCCTGACAAGCACCCACATTATAATTTTAGAACAAAAGTAAGCTTTTACAAAGGCAATAGTACAAGCTAAAATTAAAGTACATCAAAAGAAGAATTCTCAGTTTAGCTTGTGTCCAGTGAAGAACTCTTCCACCTAGCAGCTAGTCCTATGCAATTGGGTTCTATCTCCTCGGCACTTAAGCAAATCAATGTTTGGTCTGAACTGAATTTAATCTCAAATAGAAAAGATGTGGTTGTGCCTTAGTGAGTGGATAGACAACCATATTAAACTATTGTATTTTTCATGTTTTTTTAAAGGATTGATTTTCATTTTTTTTATTTTCTCTTTAAGATATTAAATCTTGCTGGGTACCAAAGGAAATGTAACACTGGCAATTTCGAAAATGATAGCTTTTGTTATAAATCCATTTTTTTAAAGCTTTTGTTTTTGTAAAAATTTTTTGCGGGCACTTAATATGATACCCCATATCCAAAAAAACGAGTCAAGACACTCTTTTGACCTTATCCCCGTATCAGCTAAATTTTTGGAGTAGAATCTCGGTTCCTCCGATTCCTACTCAGACACAACACCCATATCCGAGTCTCAGAAACATAAGATAGACAGTTTGATGAATTAAATTATTGAAGCTAGTTCCTTTGGCAATATGGTGGTAAACAGGGGAAAGAAGATAGCATTTTAAGGCAGATTGTTCACCTGCAGCTTATTGAATTAAAGTACTTTCTCTAGTAACCACCATTTGTTGCATTCAGGGAAGCACTTGTTTAACCTTAACCCTAGGATTCTAGGTAGAATTTAGCATAACAGCCTGAGATAATGACAGATGACTAGCAATTGTTCTAGACCTTCTTCTTTTAGACATAAATTAGTCCACCTTATTTCTCAGCCAAAGGGGATACCAAGTACCAAGATTAACATCTTAAACGGAATATACCAACACCTTAGGTGCAGAGACACCGTCTATAACCAAATAGTAGTTTGGCGGATAGAGATTGAAACAAATGAATAAATTTGAAATGAAAGAATTTTTACTGGCTGATAGAAATAGAAACAAAAGAATAAACAAATGTGTGAGATGACAAGTAAGATCCCAATTACAAGAGGTCAAGATAGTTGATTTAGGAAGATAGACATTGAAAAAAATGAACTTTTGTGGCAAATTTGCTGGCACTGTTGAAAAGAAGAGAGACAAGATATATAACTTTGAATGTTTGGAACTTTCTGTATCTTGCCATATCATATTGGCATTTCCTTAACAATAGCAACTTCCCAAACAGATTCCTTGTCTCTTTACTTTTAAAGTGATTTCATAGGCCGTGTTTGGTGAATAGCTTAAAGCTGAAGCTGATTATGTTAGCTGATTTGACTAACTGATTTGACTAACTTATTTTATTAGCTGATTATATAAAAGTGTTTGGTAAATAGCTGATAGCTTAAAATTGATTGAGTATGTGAAATGACCAATAAGCTAATTGTGGGTAGGTAGTTTAGGTATGATTTTAAATTAAATGGGGGTATAAGTGTCATTTCACCATAAACTAATGAATAAGCTAATTGAAAAATGTTTTTCAAAAAGAGCTTATTTAATGGAATAAGCTCTTCAAATAAGCTTCCCACCAAACACCTTGAATTAGCTTATTTAATAGTCAATAAGCTAATATTGGTCAAATAAGCTAATTTTGCTCAAATAAGCTGTTTACTTGTAAAATTTACTAGGCTTTTCTTTACTTGTAAAACCAAATTAACGAAAATTTATTAAAATATTTTTTTAACAGAGTGATTTTAAATTGTTGTTAATGTTGTAGCTAGATGATTGACAATGTGTTTTCATCATTAACAGTTATACAAAATAAATAAATTAATTAAAGGTTGTATTAACAGTAGTATAATTGGGTATTTACTTTCAAATCAATTCTAATCACTCAAATGCTATTTGAGTTACTTTTAACACACAAAATTGGTTCTCAATTCTCGTTTAGACTTTCTCATTAGACTCCGATCCTACAAATTTATATAAATGCAACAGATGTTCTTAAACATGAATTCTCCCCAAGAAAATAAAATAAACCAGATCCAAACCTCATATCTTCTGTAAGTTAAAGTATGATAAGAGCTGCTTGAGGATAGCTGATGTTTCTCTTGGTCTGGAAGAGCACAATGACGTACTAGGTACTCCACAAATGACTCCCCAGAAGAACCAATCAAATAACAGTGTGAAGCCATTACCACAATTAGCTGCCATGAAAGACAATAGTTAGTAAACAGAAATCTCCTATTGTTTTGTGAGATGATAGGTGCCATATCATTAACAAACCTCTGAAAGTGCCTTCCTTACTCCTAGATTTTGTTCATCGAGCATCAATTTTACTACATCAACAAGCATAGACCTGCTATTATGCCAAGCCTCGGACAATCTGTATAGCACATATGTAGAGAAGTCATTTGGAGAAACAGATGTTTTCACAACTGTAGATTATATCCAGAAAAGTGACCTGGGCAATAGATGTTTCAAGACACAAAGTGCCCCAAAAGTCAACGCTTCTTCCTTTAACCTGCATTTCTGATAACAATATATCATTAGCAGAAGCTACTGGAAATAATGAACTTCGTTGTTTAACTCACACCATCATTTATTATTATAACAATAGACAATGTCTTCCGTTCAATAGTCTTGTAAAAAAATTGATTCTTTCTAATAAAATGGAAGTCACTACTCACATTTAGAAGAAATACGAAAAGATCTTCAGGGTAAACCATGCCAACCGTGAGAAAGCAACGTTGAACTTCATTGTATGTCTGATGCACCAAAAGAAACTTCTTATCAATCTATATAGACCTAAGTATGATGATAAGATAATAGCTATCTTGATAAAGCATGTAAAGGATAACAGAAAACAAGAGAGGTACATACAAAGTGAGATAATGGATTGTCACATACATTATTAAATCAGCTTGAAACTTGTTAGTTGATAGCAGCAAACACAAACATGAAAACTAACAGACCATGATAATTTTAGCCATAAAGGCAATAAAGAGATAATAAATATATTAGTAATGCTAGAAAAATATTTCCAATTTCATTTGCCAAGAGCAAGCATAATTGGCTTGCGCAGCAGAAAGACATTAAATACACCAACACCTTTTTGTAGACTCGTTTAAGCACATCAATCATGTACCAAATTGTACTTTGGTTTTCACTTTTTTGAAGAAGAGATATCCAAGGGCCCCACTTTTTGAAGATAAGATATTCTTAAAGCAGAACACGAAAAACACTAGAGAAAAAAGAAAGAACAAAAAAAAAAAAGTCCTGTTGCAGAAGCATTTTTTGCAATAATGTACGCGGAAGGAAAAAAAAAAAAAAAAAAAAAAAAAAAAAGAGAGGTAGTGGGGCTTGGTCCCTTCCCTTGAATCAAGATCAACTCTATATCATCAAACGGTGATTCTCCTTAATCATTTTGCTCATGGATTCCAAAAAGGATGCCACAAAAATTTAGGGAAAATGACCAGGGTTAAGCAAAATCCCATCCCTTTGCTTCGGGTGGACCATGAATTGCTAAGAACTCACCCAGATTTTTCAAGGATATTGAGTCCTACTCAGACTACTGAAAATCTGAGTACCAAACCGAGTCTGTGACTGAATGCATACAGCATAAGTATCAATGTCAAGTTAACAGACCTCAAGCAGGCCAAATCCTCATCCAGGGCATAGAAATCATGCAGGTATACAAATGATGTTCTTTATAAGGTCCATCAGCCCTTGAGTTTTGAAAGACCAAATGTTCACCATCAGAACTTTTCCCCTCATAGAATTTCACTCCATTCCATCAGGTTCTCTAACGCCCGTATCTAGAATTACAAGTTAAGATGTTATCTGAATGGGCAGCTTGGTAAAACTCTAATAGCCATTCTGCCTTCGGCCAGAAAAGTCAAGTTACAAATTGACTTATTCCCGTTCACTTCACTTTAAACAACAATATTAAGTAAAATTAATTTCAATTTAGTAAAATAAGTTCAGTTAATCAAAAATAAGTTATTCTGTATAGCTAAGGAAACCTCTACACCCAAGAAAAAGACAACCTTCCCAACGACTTGTACACACACACAAAAAAAAAAAAAAAGATGATACACAGAATTAAACAAATGTACTCTCACAAAGTACACACACTCATCCATGAAGAATTTCAGAGCAATATCAAAGTTTATACAGGAGAATGGAGAGAAAGGGAAGAACCTTCAACCCAGCAGAAAATTTTGGCTGATCTTTGAAGTCATTGTTCATGAGCACTACTGGAAGAAGAGTGGACAGGACAATGATAAGTTCCTGCAGACATGAAAACTAATTGTCAGACAGAAAAATATATATTATATAATTGAATCAGGTTATGTAAAGGTACCCAGCTGTAGGTGCATAACAAAAAATATATATAATTACAACTAAAAATATTTAATATTCCTGTAATCCAGTTTCTTTCCATTCCAGCTGGATTTCAATGAGTTTATCAAGGGCCAATTGATTAGATAGGTAAAAATAAATGACCCCTATCAAAAATTTGGGGAAAAAATAAAACAAAATAACTCCGGCATAAAATTTGGTATAAAAAAAAATTTAAAAAAAATTGAAAAAAAAAAACCATAACCCCTTTGGTTTTTAAAAAATAAAAATAAAATAAAATAAAACAACTCAAGCTTGGACAAAAAATAAAATTTTCTTCGACAAACTTCTCAAAAAGCCCAATTTAATTCGTTTGGTGTTTAAACTTTTGATTTTTAGGGCCAAATGTCGTCTAAGATAATTTTTTTTTTTACCAAGTTGTTGCATGGGGTAAAAAAATATCACCAAATTCGCCGGAGTTGTTTTTTCTTTACCAAATTGTCGTTAATGGTCTTTTTTTTATAGCCAATTTGGTTAATTAACCGTTTATCAAGGGTTGCCTACAAAACCATTCTATGTAATGAAAGTTCTACTTAATGAGTACAGGCTTCTCCTCTTGTAGCACACATTATGAGACATAGTAGAAACACTAATACTCTGTCAATTGTCACGTATTGTGTAGTTGAATTGTACTCGGTATTCCTTCCATCCCTTTCATCACAGTTTGGGCACATTTGCCAACAAACTTTGACCATTGATATCAGTAATTAATCATTAGCAAATTTATAAGAAATTTATAATTTGAAAACATCTAGAAAGAGTAAGAGAATAATCCAACAACATTTTAGTAATTTCACTTTTTGTATATTGGTCAATGCACATGTAAATAGTGCATATAGTCATTGTGAAAAATTTATTGTGGGATGGCGGGATTGTTAGTTATAGATGGGGCCATGACAGCCTTAGCACAAATCCGCACAAAATTGACAAAAAACTAGTATGTAGCACGTAATTCATGAGCCTTATATCCACTTAATTAAAAAAAACTAATTAAACACCCAACGAAGTCATAGATTATGTAAGTTTAGGTTTTTATTAGGTTACCTTTGAGTTAAATCCACTTTCCTTTTTGGACTGCCTCATAGTAACACCCACCTAGGAGAACATGAGCCCACTAGTAGATATCCCTTCTATGGTGTATCCTACCTAAAAAGCCTCTATTAGGTTGAGGTATCAACCCCCAGGAAAGCACTCAACTTCCAATATAGGAAAGTCATTGGCACCGTCTACTATACTTCAAAGAACTTGCGTCCGCAACACACTTAATGCACAACAGGGCACCAAAATAGGCCCTGATATCATCTATAAGGTGTACATAAGCCCACTAGGGCCTCTACTTGATTAGTCTTTAATATCCTCAACTTCCATCGTTGGAGAGCTATGGACACTTTTTCTGCTTAGATGAACACAAACCCACTAGTAGATATTGTCCTGTTTAAGCTAAGCCGGCAAAATTTTGTTTTGTTGACCCAAAAAGCCTCGACTAGATTAAGGTATTAGCCCCCACATAAGGAAGGATTTGTTCTCCTCAACTTCCGATGTAGGAGGTGCCTTCTTCCTTCCTTTAAGAAGCATGTGTCCCGAATGCACAACAAGACACTGAAATGGTCATACCGAAAAGCTTTAGGTGCAGCGAACTCTAAAACGCCTTGCACCTTAGCCTTTTTATACATTGGTCATACCATATGTAACACACCCCAAGTGTACATAAGCCACATATTTTCCTGAGAAGACAATATCTACTAGTGGGCTTATGTAAACTTAGGGTGTTACACCCCAATTCCATTCTGTTTGTCCTAGTTGTCTTTTTACACATTTTTCGTACACTACGTGTCATTAGAATTTATAAAAATTAAATACTTCCTTCGTTTTCTTTTAATTTATGAGTGCTTTGGGGATTGAGGAAAATATGGTGTTGAATAGCACGGAATAGAGTGAGAAATTCACGTCAACAACGTGTCGTGATTATATATACTTTCTAAATTTAATTTCGTATTTAATCTTATCTTTAGCCCACTAATGTTTTATGAACTGTATTATTTTCCCTTGCTAAAGTTTTCTCAAACCTTTATGTCTTCTACTTCAACGTCTTAACCACTCTATTAAAACTTTCTTGAATTTTATTCTTGGTTCTCTTTTAAAATTCCCTTAATTTTTCAATCATAAAAACAATAAACTACTAATCTTTCCTGTGGAATAATGTTTTTTGTCCAAAGCATAAAATTCTAAAATTTCATTAACTTGCCCACCCATCATCCTTCCAGCTCCCATGAGGCAATGACTTCTATCCTCACCTTTGGATGCCCCTCTTATTGAACAACACCTTCCCGTCTCTCTTTCTTTCTTGCTTATGATTGAGTAATAACTCCACAACAATGAACCAACATTCATGGGAAATCAACAGCAGCAATGATCCAAAACAACACTATTTATGCGGCTGCTCTATGATATAACATCAGTGACTCATTCATCACCCCGCTGGCCACCACCACACATCTCCAGCCATCAATCCACCTTTACCACAAAGTGTTTCAACCTTCAGTCATGGCATTTATTTTCTTTCCAAAATAAAAGAAATGTATGGCTTCCATCAAAAAATTTTAACTTCCATCAACTACGTTGAATAAGCTATAATCAAATTCTTGATTATTGAAATTCAAGTCACTGAGATCTTGAATTTGTCAACATTTTTTTGATCCAATAGGTAGTGTTCAATTTTAAAATTCTGAACCGTTAATATTAATCAACTAATCAATCAAAGCCTTAGTTCCATAAGTGGGGTCGGCTACATGAACCGTTATTACTAATGAGTAATGACTGATGAAATTTAATTTAGGAAAAATCCAATTCAGCTCAATTCAAGCATCAAGCCCAACCGAAATTGTTATTAATCTTTTTGAGCTTCAGCTAAGCTTGGTTATTTATATATGAAGTATTCTAGATAGCTTTGGAATTATCTTTAAATAAGAAGCTAAAGAGCTAGTCACTCACATGATAACATAAAGATATGATTATTATATCATAGCAATCACAAATATACAGATAAGTAATACTTTATGAAGGCTATCTCAAACTCATAACATTCCTCATTTACAATCAAGACATATTTTGTATCCTTTAGATAACCGACTTGTGTTATTGAAGTGTTAAACAATTCCCAAAGAACCGATAATATAACTAGAAGCTAGCTATCGAAACTATAATCAACAAGGTATGGAAACACCAGTTAAGCTTCATTTTAGTTTGGAAAATTTGTCAAAAATAAGCAAACCTTTGCTTCGTCTTCCCAAAATAAGCAAACCTATTGAATTATTGATTAAATCAAAATAAGTCGACTTTTATAAGGTATATTCCAAAAATGAGTAATGACCGGTTGACTTTAGAGTTAACCGGTTGTTTGGTTGATAATGCCCCGTGTTATCTAATGATTGGTTGGTTTTAAAATTTTAATTAATATTATTAATAATTTAAATTAATTAAAAAAAAAAAACAAAAACCTTACCCCCACCGCAGAACTGCCCCACCCCCGCCAAAGTGCCGGCCACCGTCCAATCCCCCCTCAGATCCCCCTCCACCCACCGGCAATCGCTTCCCACCACCACACATATCTCCTCCTCCCGCAAATGCACTTGGCCGCGCCTATCTAGTTTTCGAATTGTGGTTAAAATGTTAAATTGTTGATACCGTTGTCTAATTGTTGTTGTCGATTGTAGGAGTGTGATTTAATGGTTAATTCCGATGGTTTAGAAGTGGCGATAAGAGTAATTGTTGTTGTTGGTTATGCAATGACGGTGGAGGGTGGTGGCTCGATGTTAGGCATGGTGGAAAGGTGTGATTTGTGGGCTGATGGAGGATAGTTAGGCGCTACAGGTGGTTTTGAATTGGTTGTTGTCGGTGTTGCTGCAGGCATTGGTGGGATTTTGGGGCTGCTCACTGGTGTTTGTTGTGCGTTGTGGAGTGAGAAGGCGGTCACTGATTATAAATTTGAGGGGTGGTAGTTATTGGTGATGTTGTGAATTTAGAATTGGTGGCAGGTTGAGTAACAGGGGCTGATATTGGGTGGATGTTATTGGTGTTGGGGGAAGGTGAAGGAGAGATGGGTGGTGGTGGGAAGGGGTCGCCAGTGGGGAGTGGGCGCCGGCTGACTGGTTGGTGTGCAATGTTGTGGTGGCTGGCACTCTGGCAGGGGTGAGGGTGGGATTGAGGGTGGCGGGGCAGTTTGCGGTAGGGGTAGGAGTTTTTGTTTTTTTTTTTTTTTTTATTAATTGAAATTAAATATTTTTTTTTTAAAAAAAGTGACTTGTTGAGAAGGTTGTAGGTCAACTGACTTATTTACAGAAAACACTCTTTAAAAGTCAACTTATTTTGAGTTAATCAATAGGTTTGCTTATTTTGGGAAGACTAGACAAAGGTTTGCTTATTTTTGACAAATTTTCCTTTTAGTTTTCTGCAAACATGAATAAGCACAAGGAAAAATACTCCTAGTAAACTTCCACATGCTATAAAAGTACATCAGCAGTTCAACAATTTACCGGCTGGCAGAACATGTGAAATATGTGCTACCCTTCTTGCACATCTTTCAACCCATGAAACACCCGAAATAAACCGGATTAACAAAAATAAGTGATAGAAAACCCAGATTCATTGATGACGATATTATAGTTTCAAATTGCGCTTATATGACATGATAATTCAAGACGCATACTGTTGGCAGTTTTCTATAGTACTTAGTTGGCAAAAGCTTTTTTTTTCCCAATTCTTTTGAGCATTTCCTCTTTGTATACTGTTGGAGATTTTCAATTACTGTTTCGGTGGTGTGCATTACGCAGTCATAAATTGATAAACATATATTATATGAACCGAAGTAGTTTTCTAAACATAGAATGTGCAGGCCTCACCTCGAATTCAAGTAACGGAGGGCCAGTCTCCGACAATAAAGACGCATAGAGGAGATGATGGAGACTACATGTAGTAACATAAGCAACATCCTGATCTTTCTTGCACCTGGTAAACACATGAACCACGAGAATAGAGCCAAATCATAATTAATAATGGTTTCTAACCCCTTGTGAAATAGCCTAAGCTTTCAGTTAACCTATTTCCCCACACATAAAGAAGGCATTACATACAGGTTTGTTAAACAAATTGCAAATTATCATGACATAACCTTCACCATAGCACTATATGAACCCAGCAAATATGAAGATCAACGGCATGGCCAGCAGAATCACTTACATCAGTTGGATTATTCAACATATATAAAGTAAACATAGCACTTACAGGTCCAACACTGTTGGGATAAGTCGAGGTAAGGCTGTTTTAAGTTGTGGTCTAGTGATCAAACCAACCATCTGACCTAGAGCTTCCACAGTTGACATTCGTACCTAACAAAAGAGTCATAAGTTTTGAAAAAAAAAAAATATACATATATATATATATATATATATATATATATATATATATATATATATATGTATACTTAAAACCCTGTTCAGTGGAAATCTTATAAAATTGCCAAAGTTTTAATGATTTCTATGTTTTAATGATGAGTAAAACCTAAAGTTATCAACTTATTATTAAAACATAGAAATCAAACCAATTACTCCCTCTATGCCACTGAAGATGTCCACTAAAAATTTCAGAATTTACTATGTTGCTAGTCACAAATGCAAAGGCGAACAACTTAAGTGGGATGAAGGGAGTATTAGTTAAGAGAAGAAAAATGAGAAAGAGTTTAAGTATTAGCCCAGGAACCTTCAGGTCCCTCGAAGATGCCCAAACTCTTAAGAAAAGTTCGAAGGCTGAGTTCAAGAATGACCTGCACTACACAAGAACAGCTCATCAATCAGATGATCAACCAATATCATATAGAGTACAACTGGTAAATGAACAATTTGATCTTACATGACATCCGCGTCAAGCACTTCAAAAGAGGGAAACTCAATGCTGTATTGTGATATAGCCTGACACCAACACTTGAAGGCTGGATACACAGCATAAAATTAAATCAGTGTCTCAGAACAACATGTTTGAGTGTCCTAATGCAGCAAACAAATACAGGAAATAGAACATAAAGGAAATATCCATAATGTTCCTTGCTTTTCAGCTTTTATGTTAGGCTAGGTTTTCAGGCAAAGAGAAAATCATAGATGAACCATAAGAATGTTTAAAGATCAAGAGTCTAATAAAGTAGTTGATAGATCAAATCACTGCTCATGTCCTTGCCAGAATGAGTTATTCATATTATTTTTTTAACTATTTAACACAACTGTATTTTAATGATTAACACAACTGTATTAGTTAAATTTCTACTACCATTGTTTCATATTATGTGCAACATTTACTGAAAATGGATGTTTTGCGTGCAACAACTGTTTTCTTTCCTTTTTAAGTTGTCATTTCTTTCTATCTCTTTCTTCATCACATGCATCTATACCTTTCTCTCTCCATTTAGCACTCCCACGAACAATTTTTTCCTAAGAGTCTGTGTCAAGGCCTTTGTTGCACATAATTACAAAAAAAATGATAATCTTGATTGCTACATTTGCTTGCTTGAACGCCTTAATCCTACAAGTGGGGTCGGCTACATAAACCATTCACAGGTGGTCACTTATCCTAGTACAACTCTCAATCTTGATTACGACACATTGTTTTTTTTTTTTTCCAAAAAAAAGCTTGGTTGCTCTATTATAACTGAGGGTCATGTATAAGCATTTAACAATACTCCTAAAATGTAAAGTGGGATATTTATGACAAAATCACTCGTAGTTCAATTAATTAACCCCTATCCATAATTGTTTGTTGCATTTCCTGTTTTGGAGTCAAAATTCATTAACTTAGATCACGAATTCCCATTGATATATAGGAAAAAAGATAGTCATGTAAGATCTTGTTAGAATCATTTAAAAATACTTTCAATAAATCAACTTTTATATATTTTTTACTAGTACACAACTACGGATATGATCGACCATTTGTCATAGGTTTTCTCAAATTAAACAATTTTTTTTTATCAAATATTATATTATTCAGCCTTAGAATTTAAAAGGTATTCAATTTTGTTTCTCTATATCTCCTCTTAAAAACAAGTGTTCTTTGCTCAAACATAGTCATTCTCTCTCCTAAAATAGAATTCAATTCATTGAAACTTTAAGCTCAAACACTTAAGTTTTGCCAAGTTGGGTTTAAAGCCACCCTCCCTGCCCAGACTTCTCATGCGTAACCTGGAAAACCCAAATACTTCAACACAAACTTTTACTGAGTCTACCTCACATATACTATATTCACCAAGAAAAACAATTCCTAACAATATTTGGACGCTGTAACCTTTCAAGCTTACATGATGTAGCTATATCAGAAATCCAGTATATGTTGACACATATATGAAACAATGGAAGGTGGAACTGTAAAGCCCAAGCATCACAGATCCAACACAAATTCTATTTAGGGTTCTCCATGATTTAGCGGCTTCATTAAGAAAGTAAAAACAGACCATTAAGAGGAGTAATAGCTGTTTACCAAAATAATACTAATAATAATAATAAGATGGACAGTTCATCACCAAAACAGAGCTTGGACAATACCATTGGCAAATATTGATCGATGAATATCTCTTACACTACCAAGAATGGGAAGAACTCGTGAAAGTACAGCTTTCAAGCGTGGTGTGAACAGCAAAGCTTGAATTCCATTAAAAAGAAAAAATCATTAGCTTTGAGTTGGCTAACATATCCAGAGAACCAATATATAATTTGCTTATCAAAAGTACCAAAAAGAAAATAAGAATGACCAACCATCAGCAGCTGCAAAATCAGCAAGTATCTGAACCATAGCTGGTAAAGCTGAGCTAGCTCCGGATAGATGAGTATATATTTCCTCCATCATCTACCGATCAAAATTCAAAAAAATAAAAGTAAGAAACATCCCAGTAAAGGTAAGGTCTATATACTAACGACAATGAAGGAGCATCTCTTGCTCGTGTCGCCTACAATTCTCACACCCTCAACTTTCTATGAACATAAGTTATATACATAAAAACAGGCAAATATTGAAACATAGAATAAAATATTCGCTAAGAAACAAAACTAATATTCCACAAAATAAGAAAAGTTACAAAAGAGGGAGACTTATGAATTAAATTTAACAAATCAATTCAAAAGTAAGGAAAACCTTTCAAAATATTAGCTATACATTAACACAATGATAACCTCCTAGTGAGGGATTTAAAAGCATGTTATTGATCATTTAATTGGATGAAACTTGCTATATCTCTAGGAAATTGCAACCTTTATTATTTGATTTCTAAAAGAATACAAAGAACCTTTTGTATCAAAACAGAAACGAAAATTCGTATGGAAATATTTACTTACTTAGACGAGAAGAGGTAAGCAAGTGGCTCCAATTCTATTAGAACCTTCTAGTAGGCTGTACTTTCAGTTTGTCAAACAAATAGTTTTGTGGTCTTCTACCTTTTTTTATTAGAAGCGTTAAACATACACACATGCGCGCTGATGCGTGTGCACACACACACCCACACAAACAATCAAAACATACTGATTAATTTACAATGATTGCTGATCAATTTGAATGCCATACAATTAAAATGTTTGGCAACATTAATTTAATTATTTGCATTGATTGTTAGATTTTAAGTCATTTAACAATTAACATCATGAATTAAGTGTTATCCTCCATTTGATGTTTTGGGTCAACTTTACAGATTTAGTGTCGATTATTAATTTTTAATGTAACACGGTTAGTTATTAATTATTCAGTATCGATAATTTAAGTAATGCGCCACAAATGACATGTTTACCTGGAAGTGTCAATTATTGAAACTTGGTCCCACATATGAAGTGGAATGCCTTATGTAAGAATTCCGGTACACCAATTAAAGTTTTTAGTATCATATATTTAATTTTGTGTCCAGTATGAAACAATTTGCACCAATAAATGCGTTAATGTATTCCTATATACCTACCCATCAGCAGTGTCCTTATAAAAGGCAAAGTGAAAATTGTGCACAAAAGTATGCCTATATCTCCATCTGAGGCTTAATACAAATGATTACTTGTACCTTTGCAGTCTGAATTGTATCATATAATCATCCATGACAATTGGCGAGAGGTATCATTAATATACAAGGTGGCACTGGCAGCAAAAAAAAGTATACTAACTCCATTCCATATTATTTTCAACGATTAGACATTTTCAACTCACACTTTACGTCAAATCGTTGCAAATAATATGAAACGGAGGTAGTATTTGCATTCAACTACTGATATGACAAGAAAAGAAAGAAGGATACCTACTACAAAGACTACCAAATAATCTTTGGTTGAAAAAAAAATAAACAAAAATCACAATTAAATCCTAGCATATCAATCTTAATCCGAAGAAATCATTAATCCAGCCTTAATATGCCACGACCTGATAAATTAACTTATTCACAGAAAATTTCTAGCCATGCTTGTTCTTTTGGATGAAACAAGAACCTTTAGGCTTTGTTCTCTTCACCTTAAAAAAATAATATTAAATAAAAATAATTTCAGCTCAATAAAAATAAGTTTATTTCAATAAAATTAATTTTAGTTCAATAAAAAAAGAAATAAATAAATAAATCAGTTCAGTAAAAATCAATAATTTTAAAGAAGTTAATAGAGAATCAGTAAAATAATTTTAGTTTAATAAAATTAATTTCAGTTTATTAAAAATAATTTCCGTTCACTAAAAATAATTTTACTTCAGCAATAAGGTGAAGAGAACGGGGTCTTAGTCTACAACAAGAATACCAACTGATTTTACCAGCAGAAGATTCAATATACTCATGTGGAAACTAAAATTGCTTCAAAGATAAGAATTCAGCTAAACTATTCTCTCATTACGTCTGAAAAAAAGGGGAGGAAAGAAGCACTACCATCAAAAAAGAGCAAATAACTATTATAAATGTTGATAACGGAGTCTCTTTATGCAGAAGCATCAATTAGTGGTGCCAACTGCCATGTCGGCAGCTTTACTTACTAACTTGTGAAAAGAATAATCAAGGGAAAAAAAGGAAAGTTTTGATACAATTCTCTCCAACCAGAAAGGAAACATGTAAGTTCAATTAGCAACATTCAAAAGGGGACTTTGGAATCATAGAAGTGCATCCACTATCTCCATTTCCTTAGAAAGCGAATTTACCTTGAAAAGTATCCAGATCATCATAAGCCTAGTATTTATGCAGTAACAAACATTCATTGGTAGGTGGACATTATTCCACCAATTCGCCTACAATTTTCTTAAGCCATAGAAATTTTACATAGACCCTATAAGCACTTCCCAAACGGTAATGGATTTGATGTTTCTAAATCCTAGTGTAAGTCCAGCTCTTTCCACAAAAAAAAAAAAAAAAAAAAAGTCAAAAAAGGACTTAAGCATCTCCAGACCACTCTCATATCCAAAAGATTACAGAAAGAAATATTGTAACTTCCTTCCTCACAAAATCACAAGAACAATGGAAGTATACAATGTCAAATGAAACCAGACTTGATGATACCTCATATCTCATAACATTGATAACCTTCCAAACTTCCTTGTAATGACTTCTCCAGCTGGTAGAACAGGCTTAAAAGATAGACCTTCAAAAGATGACTTGGAAAGACCCTCATAGTATTTTGAAATTAATACAATCATAAATGTCATTAATGTAATAGCCTGTTAGGGAGGCAATATGAGAATTAGCGGTGGGGAAAAATGGCAAAAAGAATGAAGTATCCCAAAAAAACAATGGTTAGTCACCCTAACCCAATCCTTATCAAATCAAAAACTTTTTCAGTTCTTAATTAACATGGTTTAGGACCTTCGAGATAGACTTTTCAAGCCTCATGCTTCACGTCAACCCTATGCATAAGGCCAAAAAACTGCTCAGAATGCCTATGCAGTTGCATAATTCTCTGCTCAAAACTCTACTAGCACAAAGGGTATAAACAACAAAACACATCTATGCTGTTATGAGTATAGTTGAAAGGAGACATTCTAACTGATACATAAAGAGAATGGTACAGCAGCCTGCTTCTATTCAAATAGTTTCTCTGGAAAAAAGAGATTGATAAAATCAAAAGACTTGCATTCCCCTCACATAACTAATGTATAAAGAGAAAAGGACCGTTAAAAAGGTTTAAAATGGCTTGTCAAATGTTTGAGATTGTTACACATTCTCAAACCTTCCTTATCCAACCCCCTTTATTGAAATTTGAAAGCTTACATTTTATGCCAAAAACTTCAATATTTACCAAATAAACATGATAACAAGTCATCATGTGACAGAGCTATTCAAGTCAAGAGAGTTACCAGATCAGGATAATGTGAACCTATTGAAACAAGCAACCCTGAAGCAGCTTTCTGCCAGTCTGTATTGAGTTCCTGAAACAAATTAATTTCCCAGTGTCTGTCAATTTGAAGTCGCACACATATGACATGCACATAGAAACAGAAACTCAAACTTCATATTCTTTGAATAAAGAGGTAAACAATACTGATAAAATAAATAAATGAATAAATAAAAAGCTGTTAAAAAATTCTTTCAAATTATCACGAATTGCACAATAGTCTCCACAGCCTACTTTTTTTTTAACCAAACAGTCCAAAACAGACTGACATCTAACAAAAAAATTTCAAAAATAAAAAATACTAGCACCCAGATCACTTCATAAAGTTTAAAAGTCAATGTGGTCACCCACAAAGGATGAAATTAGCCAAGGTACAGGACTTGAGAATACCACTCCAAGAATCTTCCAAGCCTGGCAGTACCAAACTTCTTAACATGAAAGTTTGAATAGCTTTACTTCAATGACAGATAAATTTAAACAGCAAACATGCCATAACTCCATAGTATGTTTGGAAAGAAATGTGAAGGAAATGGTTAAGGACTTTTAAAGCCTGAATTTACTCTCCATATACTTTGATCTGTCAAAGGATTTGGCTTACTACAAGCCTAGGAAACCGGATCTCCTTCCCCTTTCATTTCTATTCTCTTCTTTGTATTTACCTTCCTTCCAACCATATCCATATAAAAAAAAATGCACTCATCACTCTCCAACCCTTCGTACATCATCCAAACACTCGGTGAAAAAATATAAATCAAAAGAATTTGACAGGCACACACATGAAACTAACAGCATGAGATAGACTAACCTCTCAACTCAGTGCAAAACCCCTCACCGGCCTTATCTAACACATAAGCTTGCATTACCTTCAGTGACTTCAAGAGACTTTAGCTATTCTTGTCCAATTTCGAATCAACAAGTCTTGTAGACCATATTAATAAAGCCTTTTAAATTATAGTTTCAAACTCCTTCACACAAGCTAATCCAAGCCTAATAATGTCATAATGATCAAGCAGCTAATGAAGTAGATTTTTTTTCTCTTCGCCTAAACACAACAACTCCTCTACCATAAGATCAAAGCTAAACAAACACCTCCAAACTAAAGAACATAAAAATCATCCAGTGCTAGGCAATCTCATAACCGAAAAACCACTCTCGGTGGCAATTCGTAGAATTTCAACAAATCTACAGCATATCCAATGATCAAAATGAAATAATCAGTTATCAAATGATCACACAAACTACTGTTTAGTACATTAAGCTACAAATAGATTTATAATACGAAATTAATTACACTGATCAATTGCAAAATAACTAAAGAATTACAAAAGATTTAAATACTTCTCAATGATAAGCTAACCTTGGATGAGATCATTTCCGAAGTCGCAATTTTCAAAAGCTTCGACATATAAGTATGGTCAGCATCTTCTTTATTAAGAGCATTAACACCAAATGCCATCACTTGGAATAAGCCAGCCATATTACCAAATCTCTACACATTTTTTATCAACAAAACAATCAATTATACACTCAAATTCAACCGAAATTGGCCGGAATCACGGCAATTGTTCAACATTTTGTGTTAAATTCTACCCGACGACCGCCACGCGATACAGCGGCGCAACAATCGAGCACCAGAAGAGAATTCCTGCAAGCAACGAGAGAAATTATTGAGCAAATTTGCAGCATTGAATTAGAGAGTTGAATAAAATTGAAGAGAGAGAAAGTAGTACAGTGCGGCAACGTCTTTGAGAGAAGCCATGGAAGCTTCTCGAACAACGGAAGATTCATCAGCAAGCGAAGCTACTAGAACCTGTACAGCTTCTGGAGAAAAACATGCAGAAATTTAAACAAAATTGGAGAAATTGATCAGTAAATTGAAAATTTAGGATTGAAATTGGAAGAACAAATTGATTGAAATTGGGGAAAAATGGAGGAAATTTACCAGAAGCAGGAATTGAGGTGACGGAGGTTGAAGAAGCCATTGAAATGGAGGAGAGAGAAAGAGGTGGAAGACGAACAAGGCTTTTTGAGTTGGCGTGTGTTTGTGTAGATGTTTATAGTTACTGGGATTTTGGAGCATATGCTATTTGAGAAATTCCTTAAATTTTAGTCATTGTATGTATCTACCTGGCATGATCGTCAAAGGACAACATTGCCAACCAAAACATGAAATTACATACGGACTGTAACGGTGCTAACTCAGCAAAGCAACTCACGAGTAGCTCGAACTCAACTCAGTCAATACTCAATTAAACTTGACTTGAGTTGACTCGTGCTCACTCGAATCAGCTCGAAACTCAATAAGTATATTAAAAATTTAACATTTTTCTTTTTTTTATCTTTAAAAACAAATATTTACCTTGACACTTAATAAATTTAAATTAATATACTTTAGTGTGAATAAATTATATTTTTTTTTTGAAAATGTAATCAACAAATGCTTGAAAATTACCCCTAAAACCTCTAAAGACCATTTTTCAGGCATGAAAACCGAAGAAATTTTTTTAAAGCGTTAGATTTAACGATTTTGGTGGTTAAATCAAACTTTCGTGTTTTGAGGGTGTTTGATTACAAGTTAACCTAATTTGAATTATTAGTAAATTTTGGTCAAGACCATGTGAATTGTTGTTAATTAGTGTTGAATGATGTCATAATACTAAATTATAAAGTCTAAATTTTCATTATTTAGATATCATAACAGGTACTAAATAATCAATCCAAAAATCCGGATAACAGAATTTCTGGCATCTGAACATATCATTCGGTTCATGAGTATAATCATTATTAATTAGTGTTATTGGTTATTAGCTAGTTACTCGAAACGATAGTGATAATGATTCAGGTACCCGACCCATGCTCACCCTTACTCCATACCTTGATATGCAATAACTTTCTTTTATTTAAGAAAACTACATTTGTTAGGGGCGTCAGCTGCAGCATAGGGAGGGGTGATAGAGGTGGCAAGCATGGGGAGGGGGAGGGGTGGCAAGCATGGGGATGGGGGAGGCGGCAAGGTGGGTCGGATGGCGATGGTGTTGATCTAATTATTATAGAGTGAAGCAAGGGGCGGTGGGAGTTAGGTTTTCCTTTCCTTTTTATGCAAATTAAACACAAACAATGTAGGATGATTTAGGGTTTTGCATTATATTCTTCCTCAATCTCGCTCATACTTAATGTTATTCTCTTTTCCCTCTGCGAACCAAATACGCCTCTCATATTATCCAACCACAATGCAAGTAGTTTTAACGTCATTATCAACATAACCAAGCTTGATTAATAAAGTAAATGTAGCCTTTCTACTATAATTTTTAACATTTGATCAAATAATAAGCATTTCATTTTATCCTATCCGAAAAATAAAAAAATAAAAAATATTGGGATGGGATTTTTTGTTGCCTAAATAAATATATAGATTTAACATTACTCTTTGACAATCTATCATACTGAACAAGATGACAAGAGGATGCTTGCCTTAGGGAAAGTATTATATACAAAACTCCATATATATGCACTAAATTTTAGCACTAATCAATGATTGGGATTTGGAAACAAAGAAAACAGCTATATGTTGTTATGTATGATATTATCAAATCTATCACTTAAATGTCAGATCAAAAAATTACTCCGTATTTGTTCTAGTGTTCTTTTGTTTAAAAAATATTCTCTAATATATACTTGTATGAACTATGGAGGCTCTTTCTAACTATTAGGCAATTATTTTCTTACACGACTTCTTCTACCATGGTCAAGTATTATTTGATTAATACATGCAAACTATATACAGAATTTTTCAGTCATATTACAAATTTTCAAGATATTTATTTCATATCCAGTAACAAATTGATTTTATAATCTGTCTTATTTTCCAATACTCCGTATTTTACAAATTCGTCCTAATGCATGGAAAAAACTTAGTTGGACAACTAATTTAGTCGATTAATTAGATACGGAGTATTATTTGTTGAAAATAATTGTCAATCTTCTTTATTTATCGAAAAAGTGTAATCATAATCCCTTAATAATGTCAGTATGTTTTGTCTTAGTAATAGTTAATAAATTGGATCCTATTTTGTTTATCTTATTTCATTTATTTATTTTAAGTGTAATAAGGGTTGTTAATAAGTTCTAATACATTAAGATAAATTTAGAAATATAACTTCAAATAAGGGTTAAAAATTAAGGATGGGCCAAGCTCAATATACAACAAAAATAAGGTCTTGTAAGATCTAATAAACTCAAATAAGATGACGTAAGTCTAAGTAAGATCAGATTAGATGAGAATAAGACCCAGTTCACTTCACCTTATTTTTACTGAACTGAAATTATGTTTACTGAACTGAAATTAATTTTGTTGAACTTAAATTATTTTTACTGAACTGGAATTAATATTACTGAATTGAAATTATTTTGGAAAAATTGTCAAGAATAATATGATCTTTCATCAGTCTTGTAATCCCCCGTATTTTTAAATATTTTATAAATGAAAATTTATTTTATTTATAATATTTAATTGTACGTTTCCGGAATTTTATTTCAAGTTTTAAATTATTTTTGGGTTGATAAACGATTTTATTACAAAGAAATTTTTATGAACCATCATTCTACAATTTATGTCCAAACAAACAAAGCCTAGTCCATCTTATTTCTTAATTGGCCATTATTTTTATGAGGCCCAATCTTACTTACTCTACAACATTCTCTCCTATAAATACCCCATTAAACCCCAAAATTTTCCCTCACGAAAGGTTAGTTCTAGTTTTCCTTCTCCTTTATTTTATTTTATTATTTTATTTCCTTTATTTTTTCTTTCTTTTCTTTTTCATCTTTCTTTCTCCTCTTCTTACATGAGCAAAGCTCACTTCCCCCCTCATTGTTGCTGCCGCCCAGCCACCACCGGCGCGCCTCCCTGCCGCCGCCAGTTGCCGGGAACCGACCCTCCAGCAGCCCCTCGTGGCTGCTCCTATCTCTCTCTCCCCCTTTTGCTTTTCATATTTTGCTTAAAGGTATTAATTTTGTTTATGTTTTCATTCTATAATATAAAGCTTATATTTTTAGTATCAAATTATATTTTATAAAGTTTATAATTTTCAGCTTATAATGTTGTTTTAATTTTTAGATTTTACAAATTATAAACCTAGGGTTTCAATTTATTTAAATTGAGATTCTAGGGTTCTAATGAGCAATTAATTTGTGGTTTTTGTTCCTATTGAATTTCTATTGATTAATTAAGTATAAAAACATGTTTTAAAGGAAATTTTAAGGAGTTTTAATCAAATTTATATTGCTGGAATTTTATTTAAAGAAGTACTGTTGTGATTTTAATGAAAGGGGTTTGATTACCCATTAAAAGAGAGATTAATTAAGGGTTTTAAAATAATTTTCAGATTTTTATAAAGTTTTAAACTTGCTGTAATTCCATGAAAAAGGTGTATTTTAAGGTTTTCATGAAGGAAATTTAAAGAACTATATATAAACTTTTGATTTTAATTAAAGGGAAGGTTTAATGTTGTTTATTAATTGGATTTTAAAGGTTTTAAAGTAAGTTAATATTGCTGTAAATTTGATTGTTTGGGTATTGATTGAAGTTTTATTGTTTGGTTTAGGAGAGGAGTTTATTGAAGGTGATTTCTAGTTAGTAAAGTGGCATACCAACTTGCTTACTCAAGGTATGTACGAGCTACGAAACCTTGCCTTTAGATGGATGTTTAGGGATGTATCGAGAACTTAGTATCATGTATAGAGAAGACTGGGTTTAATTGTTTAGTTATACATTGTGATTTCCGTATATTGTGTATGAGACATGTTTGAGGTATAAGTATATGACTACAGTTGTGGGTGATGTATAAGTAATTTTCTTATCAATTGGATACGTTATGATTAATTAAAGGTTATGAATTCTTGGTTGTTTATAAGTGGAATTAATTTTGGTAATGGTTCCATGAGGTTAATTTTTAATACTCTTTCATGAATTAATTATGATTTGAGTAGTGGGAGTTTATTAAAGTCTTATAAGATGAGGTTAAGGTTTTGGGGTGCTTTATGCACTCAAGGTGTTTATACACCAAGGTAGTTAAAGGAATAAATAATAAATGTTGCTTGTCACTAATAAATCAAGAATTGAAATTGGAAGCTTGCTTTACTTGATTGAATTGATATTGGATTGATTGTATTGTTTTGCAAATGAGTCATCACCAAGTCTAAACTTGTAAATCACGTAAAGTGCAAGATGGATGAGCAATAAAATTCTGGATTTGTGCACATCTGGAGTAATGACAATCAGGGGTTGGGGTACACGGGGTATTAGCCGTGCACTTTTCTTGAGGCCGTCTGATCTACGAGTCTCTTATTTCAAATACTTTTCAAAAACTAGGAGTTAGATGAGATCTCATACTAGCTACGGTCACGGAGTCGCGCCCGTGGTCGTTGGATGTTTTATTGATGTTTCCGAAAGGAGGCATGGGGTTTTTCTTTTATTGATGTTCCAAATGGAGCATGGGATGGACAATTTTGTCTATTGCTTAATCCAATGATTATAATGAAATTAATAAATTGTCATTAAATACAGAAGTCTTAGTCGTAGTGTTTGAGTTGTTAATTAAATTATATGTCATGATTGATTTTTAGTAGCATGTTAGGGATTCCTTATTATATTTTGCAGCTTGTATGTACTCAGTTTTGCTGATTGCGGGCTTTTGTGTGCCTTTCTTTGGTCATGGCCTTCGCCTTTCAATGACCTTGTTATGATCCAATTTTTACACTTGTAATATTGGGGAGCAGATTAATCACAGGTATTTGCATAAAGTGGGACTTGCATCATGTGGAGGGTAATTGAGTGTAGAGTTGGTTCTACTTATGATTTATTTCTCGCAGAACATTAAACTTTCATAAACTTTGCTTTGATTTAAATGCTACTTTGTTAATTGGGTTGTAACACCCCAATAATTCTCTCTTTAAACCTTGGAGTAACCTGAACAATATTCAAGAGAATTATTGGCGTGCTACCGCCACGTAGGGGTGAAACAAATTCGGTTTAAAACCGAACCGAACCACAAACCAAACCGAATTAGAAATACGGTGCGGTTTTTTTTCTAATATGGTTTGGTTTGGTTTCAAAAAAAAGAAGATTTCGGTTTTCGGTTTGGTTTCGGTTTCAAGTTTTGAAAAACCGAAATCCAAACCGAAATTTCGGCCCATACCCCAAACATAAGCTAGCCCAATTCTGTTTTTACCTAAGTATATAAAGTAAAACAAAAACAAACCCTAATCTGTCACTCCTCTCCGCCTCTCTCACTCTCTCAATTCAATACTCACTCTCACTCCTTCACTGGGCTCACTCCACCGTCCACCGTCCACTGTCCACCGTCCACCGTCGTCCGTCCTCTCAAATCAAAAGCCCAAAGGTATGCATCCTGTTGGATGTTGCAATTAATCTTTACCGATCTTCGCTAAATTCAAATGTTTAATTGCTTGAAATTTTACTAATTCAATTGCTTATATTCTATTTAAATGTTCAATTTACATATTGTAGGTTGTTGATGTATTGCTGCTGCTGCTCACCAAATTTGTTGCTGCTGCTAACTGCTTGCTCGCCTACGATACAACTTTGTTGTTTACAGATTGTTGTTAAACTTTTTTTTTTATTATTTTTTTACATTGCCGAAGTATTTAATATATTAGCAAATTTATAGGCCTTGTAACTTGAAGTTAGATCTTATTTATGTTTAATGTTTGCTTATTATATGATACAATTACAGATTTGTTTATATGATTTGGTTTGTTTTTGGTTTGGTTTGATTCGGTTCGGTTTGGTTCATGTGCAATATTTTATGCTACGATGCCTTAGATGGGTAAAAACGGTGTGGTTCGGTTTTTGTTTTGAAAACCGAAATTAATATGGTTTGGTTTGGTTTGGTTTCAAGAATAATATGGTGCGGTGTGGTTTGCAAAATTCAAAAACCGAATTATAGTGGTTCGGTTTCGGTTTGGGCAATAAACCAAACCGAAAACCGAACTTTCACCCCTACCGCCACGTGTTCAAACGTTAAGGCTATATCAGAAATTAGCAATGGAAAACTAAATCAGTTATAAATAAGTTTCAAAACCAATAACCAAAACTAAATTAAATCTTACAACTTGGAACCATTAAGGCCCTTATTCAAAACCCAATTTAGTTAAAATAGTATAAAATGAAATTGAGTTTGATGAATTCAAAAATAAATAGCAAAATAAATAGTGAAAAGTAACCAACACTCCACTCAAAATCCCACAACCTTGATGCGAATGCTGAATGTGTAAGAACCTGTGGTTAATCTGCTCCCCAATATTACAAGTGTAAAAATTGGATCGTCACAGGGTCATTGAAAGGCGAAGGCCGTGACCAAAGAAAGACACACACAAAAGCACGCAATCAGCAAAGCTGAGTACATACAAGCTGCGAAATAATAAGAAATACCTAACATGCTACTAATAATCAAACATATGCATCATTAAATAATAAACTCAACACATGACTCAACTATCCAATTTATTAAGACTTCACTAGTTAATAGTAGCTAACTCATTTCAATTTACTCATTGGATTTAGCAATAGACAAGGTTGTCCAACCCATGTCCCATTTGGAACATCAATAAAGAAAAACCTCATGCCTCCTTTCGGAAACACCAGTAAACATCCAACGACCACGGGCGCGACTCCGTGATCGTAGTTAGTATGAGATCTCACCAAACTCCTAGTTTTAAGAAAAATATTTGAAATAAGAGACTCGTAGATCAGACGGCCTCGAGAAAAGTACACGGCTAATACCCCGTGTACCCCAACCCCTGTTTGTCATTACTCTAGATGTGCACAAATCCGGAGTTTTATTGCTCATCCATCTTGCACTTTACGTGATTTACAAGTTTAGACTTGGTGATGACTCATATGCATAACAATACAAACAATCCAATATCCATTCAATCAAGTACACCAAATTTCCAATTCAATTCTTGATTAATTAGTGACAAGCAATGTTCATTATTGGTTCTTTTAACTACCTCGGTGTATAAACACCTTGAGTGCATAAGGCACCCCCAAAACCTTAACCTCGTCTCATAAGACTTGAATTCTTCCTTTACTCATTGTATTTCAATAATCATGAATGAGTAATAAATAAATCATTCCACATATTCACATACCTTTGCCTCTAAGCGCATCTTGAAAAGTTAATGCATAAATAATAATTGCAAAGTAAAATAGTGCACATCATACGAAAATCAAAATGTATAATCAAACAATTATTCCCAGTCTTCTCTATACATGATACTAAGTTCTTGATACATCCCTAAACATGCATCTAAAGGCAAGGTTTCGTAACTCGTACGTACCTTGAGTAAACGAATTGGTATGCCACTATACTCACTAGAAATCACCTTCTCTAAACTCCTCTCCTAAACCAAACAACGAGAATTGAAGTAATACCCAAGCAAATAAATTTACAGCAATACTAACTTACGTAAAAACCTTCAAAATCCAATTAAACAACACTTTAAAGCCTTCCCTTTAGTTAAAATTGAAGGCTTACATATAGTTCTTTAAATTTTCTTCATAAAAACCTTAAAATATACTCTTATACATGAAATTACAGCAAGTTTAAAGTTTAATAAAAATCTGAAAATTATTTAAAAACCCCTAATAATCTCCCTTTTTAATGGGTGATTAAACCCTCTTTATAAAACATCAAAAGTAGTACTTAGAAACTATTTTCAGCACTTTAGATTAATTAAAAACCCTTCAAAACTTTATCAATACATCACTTTTATACTCAATTAAAAATCTCCTAGGAAATAATCACTTCCTAAAAAAAAACAACCAACAATTAATATTATAATATGATGAAAAACCTCTTAAAACTTCAATAAAATATATATTTATGCTTAATTAACTTTAAACATAATTAATTTTATTAATCAAACTCAAGGATAAAATTTTAAGCATAAAAAACTTCGTTAAAAATAAAAAACTGCCCGAAAATCATATTTAGAGGCTGAATTTGGCCACGAGAGGGTGGTGCTCACTACTAAAGGTAGTGAGTCTTTCTTAAAACGTTGTTTACACTTGGAAAACACTACTTTTTAATCAAAATCGGATGAGTTCAGAACCTGATCGGGATTAATATTAATGAACGGAAATCTAAAAATTAAAACACGAATTTACGTGTTCAAAATAATCTGGAATTAAGTTAAAGTAATCATTAGTTATAATCACCAAAATTTCAAAACATCATTACTATAAAAGCTCTAAATCAATTGTTCGTAAAAACCCTGAAATCGTGATTTTCAATAATTAAAAACCCTAGGTTATAAAATTTACAAAATCTGAAAATTATGACATTTATAAAATCTGAAATTATTAAGTTTAATCATCAGAATACAATTTGATACTAATTAAATTAATTTCAAACAATAAAATCAAAATCACAAATTAATAAAATAAAGGAGAAAGAAAATAAGACTAACCTTTTTGTGTGGGAAATTTTTGGGGATTCATGGTGTATTTATAGAGTAGGGAGTGTAGGGTTAAATATGGGCTTATAAAAATGTGGGCTTAAGTTATGGGATAGGGCTTAAGTTATGGGTTTTGGAATGGGTTATTCCAATAAGAGTATGTAGGAATAATTTTCATTGCCCAATAATTAATAAACGTTTGGTCCAAAATATATTTTTTACTTTTATAAAACCTTATACTTAAAATACTTTAACCCTTTAAAATATTTAATTAAAATACTTGACCCCTTATACATTTTATTAATACTTAAATACTTTATAAAACATACATAAAAATATGGGGTATTACATGGGTTTTGATTAAGGGCCTTAATGGTTCCAACTTGTAAGATTTAGTTTTTTTTTTTTTTTTTTTTTTTTTTAATTATTGGTTTGAAATTTTTTTTTTAATTGAACTCGTTTTCCGTTGCTAAATTCTAAAATAGGCTTAACGTTTGAACACGTGGCGGTAGCACGTCAGTAATTCTCTTGGATTTTGTTCAGGGTATTCACAGGTTTAAAGAGAGAATTAATGGCGTGTTACAAGTCTTCTAAAAATAAAATGACCTTTTGATTATTCCGTAATAAAATGACCTTTAACACATCTTCCATAAATAGAACAAAAAATCGGTAACTTATATTACAGGTTACATTAGACACATGTCGAGTTATAATTTGTTAAGATTATTTTTTAAATTTTAACATTTTTATTTTATTAATGATGATTTTAATTTTATAAAATACGGAGTACCTTAAATTATTACAAAAAAAAAAAACTGCTTCTTCTTGTTCATTAGACCCCCCTTCCTCCACCTCCAACTCCATGTTCTGACAATCAGACCCAACCCCCGCCACCTTAAATCTACTTTGAATCGAACCACCTTGGCCCCTACCACCTCGAAATTAAACCCCTCTAAATCAAACCATGCTTATCCTATATTCTCCCGAGACCACCCCAACACTAACCATGGCAGACCACTCCTCTTCCGGCCGACACCCAATTTCATCCTGAAATTCCACCCAACCCTAAGCCGGAAAGTCACCCCCTGCATCGAAATCCCAGTGCCATCCCTTACATTAAAACCCCACGGCCACCACTACATTGAAACCCGCCGTGCGATTTAAATTAGGTAGCTGAGGCACGCTGCTTCAATGGAGAGAGGAAGAGGAAAGGGAAGTAGAAAGGGTAGGGAAGGCTCGACCAGCAGGCAGTTAGGCATTGGGGGGGGGGGGAAGGAGGGAGTTATTGGTGAGAGTGGGGGATGTAGCTAGTGGTGGTGGTTTTTTACGGGGGTGGTTGGGTTGTTAACAGGATGGTGGGAGGGGGGATGTTGGTTTTTTTTTTTTTCTTTTCTTTTGTTTTCTATTTTTATTTTTTAGAAAAATCAATTGTATTTAAAAAAAATTTGTAAAAATAAAATTAAAAAGCTAACTAATTATAATGTAACACGTGTCATATTTAACCTATAAAACAGGTTACCAACCGGTTACACCCCATTTATGGAAGATCAGTGTCAAAGGTCATATTATTATGGGATAATCAAAAAGTCATTTTATTTTTGGAAGACTGGTGAAATGTCGTTTTATTCTTGACAATTTTTTCAATTATTTTTGCTGAACTGAAATAATTTTTACTGATTTTCTATTATATTTTTCTTTAAATTTACTGATTTTTACTGAGCTGAAATTATTTTAACTGAACTGAGTTTATTTTTGTTGAACTGAACTTATTTGTACTGAATTGAAATTAATTTTACTAAACTGAAATTATTTTTACTGGATTGAAATGAACAGGGCCTAATCAAGATAAGTTCAGTTCTGATAAATAAAAATTAGGTGAATAAAATTCACCTGCATAGCTCCATATCTTCCTAAACTCCTATTGTATTGCTATGTCAATGAATTGCCAAGCTAAGAGACTTGGTTACTCCAGCACATAAGTTGGCCAATATCTATAGAATTATAGCCCATTTACTTTGTGTAATTTAAAGTGTGTAATAATATCTCATTCACTCATTTTGGTATTCTCATCCTTTTTTTATACTACCACTCTATCATAGACCTATGAGATAGGAGGCTAGAGTATTTGGCTAGTTCTTCGACTTGCAGACGTGAGGCCCGGGGTCAAATTTTACCAAGCATATTTTATGAGAGATTTCCCTTACATCCGTAGTTTGGGGGTTCTTATTACTATCTTAGCCTCTTAGGTGAATAAATACATTTAAACTTTTTGGTGTCGTAACCTCAATAATATATACTCCGTAGTTTAGTTGTTGCTATCAAGCTAAGTATATATCAACACATAACTGGAAAAATCAACAAGTTTTCAACGATAAAAAACGAAGGGGTGAGACTTGAGGGTTATAAATCTTGAAAATAAGTCAGTGTACTAGACTCCAACAGCTTCATCACAATAAGAAAAAAGATGTGCATGCAAAAACAATTCAATGGAGACAAGGTAAGACCTCCTAAATATCAATCAAAGAAACATGTCTCATGGGTTAATTAGCTTTATGACAGTGCATTATTAACTTGATCAATTTGCTGTAGATTGTAGAAACTTGTATGTTTGTTCTGAGTAGAGTAGGACCTAAGTATGGCGAAAAAAAAAGTTAACCAATCACACGCACAAACTCTACGCTACATGACTCGATAAAAACAGACAACACCATACCGTTCAATTGTTCAATTGCCATAAGTTATGTTTATAAGATCGAACTTATTTTAAGCTTAGGACGGACCTCTTACATATCAGTCAACCCAACTACACAAGCCAATGCATGAGATTAGAGTAGAGATTAATTAAAACTACCATCTCCAGCATGCTTGGTTGAAATGTTGAGAAGAGAAATGTCTTCTATGAAGAACTCATAAAGAATAAAGAATAAGGGATGTTGGAATTATTGTTGGAGTTATTTCTTCCCAAAGTAAAATTCCAAGTCTAGTTTCATTTTTGTTTCAAAAGATCAATAACCAATTTTGCAAATATCAATTAGTTGACTTTTTGGCCATAATTATTTCTTTCTATTTATTACCCATTTTAAGCCTAACGGTGCATATTTGAGGCTAAGTACAATGCTTGATTGCTTGTGATTACTTAATTAAAGGGATTTAATTGATACTCCTTGACTTGGGCATGCATGACTGCCGTGAATGGCTTAGCTTCCTTATTTAGTTACTACTCCACTATAAATTAAAGTCCCCTCCACTTCATAATGATATACGGAAAAAGGATATACTTCTCTTTTTTACTCCAAAAATCTTACACAAAATAGTTTCTTGTTTTGGGCATTGATCATTGTATTCTCAATCTAGCTCTCCGTAATACACCGAAGAGTTAGAGTCGTGTAACCATGGAGGTCGATTGCTATGAGTCCGTGTGTACAAGTACGGGGCAAATTCGACTTTAGGGCAGTGATGCTATGTCACACCACGACATTAATTCAGATAAGTTTGTTCTTTTATTAATTGGTATTAGTTATAATTCCTACAAGGGATACGTTGTAACACCCCAATAATTATCTCTTTAAACCTGTGAGGACCCTGAACAATATTCAAGAGAATTACTGGTGTGCTACCGCCACGTGTTCAAACGTTAAGGCTATTTCAGAAATTAGCAGCGAAAAAACTAAAACAGTTTTAAATAAGTTTCAAAACCAATAACCAAATTAAATCTTACAACTTGGAACCATTAAGGCCCTTATTCAAAACTCGAATCAATAGAGGTAGTATGAAAGAAAAATTGAGTTTAGATAACTTCAAAAGTAAATAACAATAAAAATAAGAAAAGCAACCAGCACTTCACTCAAGATCCCACCACCTAGATACGGATGCTGCATGTGTAAGAACCTATGGTTAATCTGCTCCCCAATATTACAAGTGTAAAAATTGGATCGTCACAGGGTCATTGAAAGGCGAAGGCCATGACCAAAGAAAGACACACAAGGCATGCAATCAGCAAAGCTGAGTACATACAAGCTGCGAAACATAATAAGAATTCCCTAGCATGCTACTAATAATCAATCATCACACACCATTAATTTGTAGACTAGACACATGACTAAACTATCAATTTACTAAGACTCCACTAGTTAAAAGTAGTTAACTCATCATTATTATTCATTGGATTAAACAATAGACAAGGTTGTCCAACCCATGCTCCATTTGGAACATCAATAAAAGAAAACCCCATGCCTCCTTTCGGAAACATCAATAAAACATCCAACGACCACGGGCGCGACTCCGTGACCGTAGCTAGTATGAGATCTCATCTAACTCCTAGTTTTGAAAAGTATTTAAAATAAGAGACTCGTAAATCAGACGGCCTCGAGAAAAGTGCACGGCTAATACCCCGTGTACCCCAACCCCTGATTGTCATTACTCCAGATGTGCACAAATCCAGAGTTTTGTTGCTCATCCATCTTGCACTTTACGTGATTTACAAGTTTAGACTTGGTGATGACTCATTTGCAAACAGTACAATCAATCCAATATCCATTCAATCAAGTACACCAAATTTCCAATTCAATTCTTGATTAATTAGTGACAAGCAATGTTCATTATTGGTTCCTTTAACTACCTTGGTGTATAAACACCTTGAGTGCATAAGGCACCCCCAAAACCTTAACCTCGTCTCATAAGACTTGAATTCTTCCTTTACTCATTCTATTTCAATAATCATGAATGAGTAATAAATAAATTATTCTACATATTCACATACCTTTGCCTCTAAGCGCATCTTGAAAAGTTAATGCATAAATAATATTTGCAAAGTAAAATAGTGCACATCATACGGAAATCACAATGTATAACCAAACAATCATTCCTAGTCTTCTCTATACATGATACTAAGTTCGCGATACATCCCTAAACATGCTTCTAAAGGCAAGGTGTCGTAACTCGTACGTACCTTGAGTAAACGAATTGGTATGCCACTTTACTCACTAGAAATCACCTTCTATAAACTCCTCTCCTAAACTAAACAACGAGAATTAAATTAATACCCAAGCAAATAAATTTACAGCAATAGTATTTTACTTAAAAACCTTCAAAATCCAATTAAACAACACTTTAATTAAAACCTTCCCTTTAGTTAAAATTAAAGGCTTATATATAGTTCTTTAAATTTTCTTCATAAAAACCTTAAAATATACTCTTATACATGAAATTACAACAAGTTTAAAGTTTAATAAAAATCTGAAAATTATTTAAAAACCCCTAATAATCTCCCTTTTTAATGGGTGATTAAACCCTCTTTATAAAACATCAAAAGTAGTACTTAGAAACTATTTCCAACACTTTAGATTAATTAAAAACCCTTCTAAACTTTATCAATACATCACTTTTATACTCAATTAAATGTCTCCTAGGAAATAATCACTTCCTAAAAAAAAAACAACCAACAATTAATATTACTAACCCAAGTAATTTCCAACAATATAATATGATGAAAAACCTCTTAAAACTTCAATAAAAACATATATTTATGCTTAATTAACTTTAAACATAATTAATTTTATTAATCAAACTCAAGGATAAAATTTTAAGCATAAAAAACTTCTTTAAAAATAAAAAACTGCCCGAAAATCATATTTAGAGGCTGAATTTGGCCACGAGAGGGTAGTGCTCACTACCATAGGTAGTGAGTCTTTCTTAAAACGTTGTTTCCTTTTGGAAAACACTACATTTTTTTTATCAAAATCGGATGAGTTCAGAACCTGACTGGGATTAAAACGGGATAAATATTAACGAGCGGAAATCTAAAATTTAAAACATGAATTTACGTGTTCAAAATAATCTGGAATTAAGTTAAACTAATAATTAGTTATAATCACCAAAATTTCAAAACATCATTACTATAAAAGCCCTTAATCAATTGTTCATAAAAACCCTAAAATCATGATTTTCAATAATTAAAAACCCTAGGTTATAAAATTTACAAAATCTGAAAATTATGAAATTTATAAAATCTGAAATTATAAAGTTTAATCATCAAAATACAATTTGATACTAATTACATTAATTTCAAACAATAAAATCAAAACCCATAAAACAATAATTATAATTATACAGATTAATAAAACAAAGAAGAAAATAAGACTAACCTTTTTGTGTGGGAAATTTTTGGGGATTCATGGGGTATTTATAGGAGAGAATTGTAGGGTAGAATTAGGCCAGATGAAAATAATGGGCTAATTAAATAAACAAATGGGTTAGGCTTTGTTTTTATGATCATGGATTGTAGGATATAGGTTCATAAAATAATTTGTGCTAAAATGATTATTATTATTATTATTTTTTTGACCCAAATTAAAAAATTAAAACTTTTAAAATTAAATTACGGAAAAATACAAATAAATATTATAAATAAAATAAAATTTCATTTATAAAATATTTAAAAATACGGGGAATTACATACGTACACATATGCCTAGCCTGGATGGATTCCTTAACACGTAAGCTTTTTTATGGCTTGGTTAGTTTGAAAAAAAAAATTATGTGTATCTAACTTTAGAATTTGATTCACCCGGGCAGCTTAATTAGTATAGTTTAAATTTTGCAGTGGTGGCTAGTAATAACATGGTCATGTAGGAGTTTATAGGTACTACGCAACGGAAAATCATGAATCATATTCATAAAAGTACCTAATTCTAAGATCACATGCATAACACACAAGACACATAATCATACCTTTGAAGCGTGAATTCCACGTAGCAATTTGATTGACAAATCAGAGAGAGAATAGAGCCCCAAGCGTTGCTCCTCTACTTAGTCCACGAGCTTCGAACGAGCCGTCCACCAATACTAGATTGGTCAAGTGATTGAGGAAAACCGCGATCACCACCTTTATTGGACTAACCGACCACCACGATCTACCACCACCACGAACCACCACACTGGCGCTAAGGGAGGAGGAGAGAGCCGTGAGAGAGAGGAGAGTTTGAGAGGGGTTGGTCTCGTGTTTGCTAATTAGGGTTTGATCACACTGATCAGATAATTGCATACATCTTAGCAAACCCTAAGCACCTAGTCTATTTATAATCATATTACAATTAGACTAGGGTTAGGAAGCCCAAAACCCTCAAACTTACTCCATATGGCCGGCCATACTAGAGGATGAGGCCCATCATGGGCCTTGTCCTCTCGTGCCCGATCTAGACTTTATGTGTGACCTTATAGGATCTGTCCAATTGGGCTTTGGGCTATTTTACTAGCCCAAAGATCGTTAGTACCTCTAGCTATGATAAAATGACGACCCAAATGTCCGAACTTAATTATCTCCATAATTTGATCCATTTATATATCTAGTAATTACACACGACGAAGACATAAATCCTTCAGGTCAGACATGGGTTTTCGTTACTCTGACCATGTTTGGTAATTGGCTTTTTAGTTAGTTTTTGATTTTTGGCTTTTTATGTGGTCAAACAGCAAAAAAAAGTATTTGGTAATTGGCTTTTTATTCGGCAAAAACGTTGGCTTTTAAGACAAATGAAAAAGTTGCTATGAGTAGCTTTTTTTTTGCTTTTGACTTGTTGTGTAAAACCCCAATAATTCTCCCTTTTCCAAACCACAATTTATATAAAATAGAGGAGAACCATTGGCATGTTACCGCCATGTGTTAAAACGTTAAGGCTTTATCAAAGTATCGCAGCGGAAAATCCAACTTAAAACTTAAATAATATAATTTAGAAAACCAATAAGTCAATGCTTACAAATTAGAACCATAAAGGCCCTTATCAAACCAATATTCAAAATCCCAAAACATAATTAAAATAGCAAAATATAAATAAGTTCAACACAAAGAACGAATACTCTCAATCACACCAATCCCTTGACAATGCGTATGTCAAATCCCCGAACTTCACCACATCAAGCTAACCTGTGCAATACTGCTCCCCAATAATACAAGTGTAATAATTGGATCATCACAGGGTCATTCAAAGGCGAAGGCCATGACCAAAAGTAAACACACGCAAAAGCACGCAATTAGCAAAGCTGAGTACATACAAGCTATAACGTACCAAACCTAGCATGCTCAATTAATTAAAGTAAATAAACATACAACACTAATTCATTAATCAAGACTCTACACTTAGATAATTCAATTGACTCTACATACTTACTAACCGATTCCAAACACTTGACTCTTTATATTTAATTTGATTAATTTAATTTGGAGTAAGCAATAGACGAGGTTGTCCAACCCACCAAATCATTTTGGTCCCAAATGACCATTTAAAATAAAAGTTTAGCGCAATGCAAGAATGGGCGCGACTCCATTCTCACAAAACTAGTCTAGGATACCATCTAACTTTCATTATAAAATAAAAATATAAATACCAAAAGAGAAGAGGACATGTTGATCAAACAAGCCTCGGAAAGCCACGGGCTACCACCGTGTACCCCAACCCATAATTGTCAATACTCTAGAAGTGCACACTTTCCAGAGTTTTATTGCTCATCCATGTTTCACTTTACGTGATTACAATTTTAGTTAATAACCGATTCATTCAAGTAGACCGTACATAACAATCATACATCAATTCACTTTTAATCTTATTTAGGACAATGGTAATCACCTTATAAATTGACCTTTAATTCCATTAAACTTCCAAATTATCCAAAATTGTTGAACATAGTCAACTCACCTAGCCATTTCGGCTTAATCCACTTTTACTCAACATACTAACGAGTCATGCTTGAGTAATAAATAAAATAATAATAACGTTGTGGAATAATTAATAAATTCATTTCACTTAAACCATTTAATTCCAATCCTTCAATAATCAAAATATGGTTAATAAACCAATCCAATAAAAACATGCTTGTATCCACATTCCATACAAACAATTAATCCAATATAATTCAACATGCTTGCATCCATAATTCCATACAAACATAATCAATTCACCAAAACATGTGTCATAAACATAAGCACATGAATTAATTAAATGTATAACCAAACAATTTCCATCCAAGTGTTCTCTAAACATGAAACTAAGTTCTTTCCTTTTGGTACCTAAACATGATACTATTTACAATAAAGTAGATATGTACGTACCTCGTATAAACAATCCTTTGTGCCACTTTTAATCAATTAAAAGTCTCCTAGGGAATAATCACCTCCTAGAAAACAACCAATAATCATAAATTAATACCCAAACAAATTTCCAGCAATATAACTTTAATTAAAACTCCTTAAAACTTCCTTTAAAACATGTTTTTATGCTTAATTAATCAATAGAAATTGAATAGGAACAAAAGCCCCAAATTAATTGATTATTAGAACCCTAAAATCCCAATTTAAATAAATTGAAACCCTAGGTTTATAATTCATAAAATCTGAAAATTATAACAACAATTATAATCTGAAATTATTAATTTAAAACATCAAAAACATGATTTTGATACTAAAAATATAATCTTTATACTACAAAAATCAAAACCCAAAACAATTAAACAATTTTAGACAAAATAAAAAGAAGACAAAGAAGAGAGAGAGAGAGAGGAGGAGCAGCCACGGTAGGCCGCTGCTGCTGGAGGGTCGCCGGTGGCTGGGCGCTACCGGTAGGGTGGCGCCGGTGGTGGCAGTGGGCAGCCACAAGGAGGAGGAAATAGAAAGAAAGAAAAAGAAAAGAAAGAAAAAGGAAAAAGAAAAGAAAAATAAAGGAAAAAATAAATAAATAAAATAAAGAGAGAAAGAAAATAAGACTAACCTTTTGTGTGGGGAAAATTTTGGGGATGTATGGGTTATTTATACGAGAGAGAGTAGTAGGGTAAGTAGGAATATTGGGCTTCATAAAAATAATGGGCTAAAAGAATGAAAGGGACTAAGCTTTATTTGTATTGACATAAGCTAATGATGGTTCATAAAAACCATAATGTAATAAAATAATTTTCCACCCAAAATAATTTGAAACTTTTTAAAATAAAATCCGGAAAAATACAAATAAATATTATAAATAAAATAAATTTTCATTTATAAAATATTTAAAAATACGGGGGATTACATGTTGGCTCACAAATCTATATACTTTACTAAAACAGGGTACAATAGCTCCATGGCTAACATGTGACCCTGTTTTAGTTTAGTGTAGTTTTTTTTTTTTTTTTTTTTTTTTTCGGTTAAAATTTGTATTGGTGTATATTTGTCAAATATGTTATTCATATATCGATTATTATAGAATAATCATTATAAGTATAAAATCTTATATATTTTAGTTAAGTATCTGATTTTACGGAGGGCTATATAATATTTTGTAGAATTGCCATTAATAATAGAAGTTTATGTTATTACGGTATTATTACTTCATATAATTTTGTTCATATTATATTCTTACTCATATATAGTTTTAGTAAGATATTCTTCTTTACTAAAACAATATAATAAATTGTAATTTCACTTTAGACGTAACTAACATATTGCTGATGATATTGGGTATGGATCTTTTTGCAATATTAAGTATCATAAACTTGCCTAATTAATTGATATGCTCCTTAATTACATAAAAAATTATAATTCTTATATTAAAAAGTTATTTTGAACAAGATAGGTACAGTACATTAGAAAATTAAGGACTGATTTTGTATTGGAAAATTAAATAATTGCATGTGATTACTTTATTGATTAGAGAATCAATAAAAATAGATTAAGTCATAAGTCCTAGAATAACCGATTAAGTAGTAATGTCATGTTGAGTAGATTTTTTTTGAGGGAACATGTTGAGTAGTAGGGGTGAGCAAAAATTTCAGGTACCCGAAATTGGAACCGTAACTGGTTAGGAATCGGAGGGTTCGGAATCGGAATTGGACCCGATGGTTCCAATACCAGGTAATAAATTAAGAACCCGGTTACAACTAGTTCCAATTCCAGTTCTCAACTTTTTAGAACCAGAACCGACTGGGTACCCAATTATCTAATATATGCTAAACTAAATATATTTTAATAGTAAAAATATGTTGAATGTAAATTAGTAAAATAAAAAAGTATTATTAATACCTAACATAAATATAAATAGCTTAATACATATATAAATTTAAGTATTAAACGCTAAAAATGAAAATAAACAAAATAAGTATTATAATTTCATTATATTTTAACAATTACATACATAAGTGGGTACCTGGAATCGGAACCGGTACCTGGTGGTTCCAATTCCAAATCCTAAATTTTAGGACCTGGTTGAACCAATTCCAATTTCGGTTCCGAATTTTAGGACCCGACCCTAACCAATTCCCGGTTCGGGTCCTAAAATTTTGACCAGGTACCCAGTTTGCTCACCCCTATTGAGTAAATTATTGGTTTTATTGCTCATGTTATATCCGAAATTTCTTATGCTATACTATATACCGTAAAAAAGATTACTGCTCATGCTATATTCGAAATAGTCTTAGTATAGTACCCATGCAATAATCTACTCAGTTTATGGATATTTGATCTTATAAAGAATATCACGTACTAAAATATCTTTTAAGAGAAAATATATTTCATTTCTTGAAATAATATATATACAGTAAAGAAATTAAATATATATCATTTAAGTATAGTATATATTTTCTTAAATATATAATTAAAAAAATTTACCATGTATGGCGCTTAAAATAATCAATGTTTACTACTATTATATATATGCACATAATTTACAATACATTATACATAGTATTTGTGTTTAACATTTATATTAGCAGTGACATTATACATGATATATATATATATATATATATATATATAATGAGTATCTATTTATCTATATACTATACTAAAACAAAGTACACTAGCTCCATGACTAACAAGTGTCCCTGGTTTAGATAAAGTTAATTTTTTCTTTTTTATGACTAAAAATTCTTTTGGCGTACCTTTGTCAAACATCTTATTCATATATATTATAGCATATTATAAAATATTTCTCACAACTATAAAATGTTATTTATATGTTACACATGAATATTACAACACATGTAGAGAATTTTTGTCAAATAAATACGAAGTATAATACTTTTTTTTGACGAAAATACATAAAATGTTTTTAACAAAAAATCATAAAGTGAAATTGTCAAAAAATTCATATTTTAGTAAAGTACTTAATTTTACGGAGTACTATATAATCTTTGTCAAATAAATCATATTTTTTAATAAAATTATATAATCATATGAATCTTTTGACTAATGTTACCAAAATTGATTGCATTATATTTTTTTTAAGATATATGTTTTGATCTATATAAATGATTTAATTTGTATATAATATTGATTTCTTTTTATTTAAGGTATGATGAGAAAAAAAAAATCTAATTTTAACAAAATTATAATTACTTTATGCTTATTATTTGACTACCCCTCATAACTGGTAGTTTGTAAAGTTGACTAAGATATTTTAAGTATATTTTTTATATAATTTAATTGGCATCATTATTTACATATGGCACTTTCCGTTTTAGAAAAAAAACAAAAATAGATTACACTTAATGAAATAATATTGTCAACATTATTATTTTTTGCTCCCATTGAACCAAGACTCTTGAACAGATGCTACAATCTTGTGGCTTATGTGTGCTCACCAATATCAAATTTCATATCGTGAGTTTACTAGAGACTGTAAAGAGCTGTGGCGGATCTTAGAGAATTTTATTTGGGGGCCGAATAAGTAAAATTTACGGTCACTAAACATATATTATGTTTTGGGTGTTTTTTTCCCTCGGGAGAATTACGGCTCGAAGACTGGTCCGACTATGCCTGCACCTGCAAAACAACGGAGATCCCGGTTGGTTGGAGCTCCACCTCCAACGATCAAGTTAGAACTAGTAGGAGAATGTGAAAAAGTTGCGGCAAGTAAAGTGGGATCCTCTCGGATTCCGAGATCAGGTGTTTTCTCTGATGTGAGAGAATGTAGGGTAGGTGTAACAAATGATTGAATGTGTCCCAAAAATGGGGGATGTCTCCCTATTTATAGGGTCATTGGGAAAGGTGCCTTCTCTTAGGTTATTCAGACCTAGATTTGGTGGGTTGCGCCGTTTTGCAGCGTTCTAGGGAATTGCGGCCTTGAAGGCCGCAATTTGGTAGGTATCTGAGGCTGACACGTGTCTGCTGATAATTGGCCCAAGTGGACCTGTCCAGGCTTGACATGTGGCCCTCTCTGATTGGTCCACATGTCTAGGGTATTTTTACCTAAAACATTTTCCCCTCACAGGTATCACGTGGCGGGCCACGTGGTGCTTGTGACACGCGGCATTCCAGGAGTGGTGAACAGTAAAAAGACCGTTAACCTTCTGGGGTGTGACGGGGATGCCCCCGTTTTACCACTCTATAAATAGGGTTTTACCCTCCTCTCTTTCCTCTCACTTTACTCATTTTTACCTTTTAGAGAGAGAAAGAGAGAATTCTTGAGAAAGAGAGACTCTACCCCGGCCTGTAGCGAGTATCGAAGCTTCCGTCTACGTTTTTGAGGAACACATCTGGTCACCGTCTGTAGCAATTTTTAGATTTTCCAGAGTTAAGATAAAGGTAACCGCCTCTACTCTCCTCCAGCTTTTTATGCTTTTCCCGTTTGTGTACTCAGACATCCAAAATAAAAATGGACTCTCCATCGACACACACGGCATCGCCTAGGTCTTTCAGCTAGTCTCTTGGTACGGCTGAATCTAGATCGGGGGTGCCTTTTTGGACACTCAGACCTGCTTTGCTCATCCCCTAATCCCTCCGTCTCTGTGTTTATGCAGGACACCATGGCCAAAGTCAAGCAAACGGCTATCATGCCTAGGAAGCGGCGCGCTCGGGAAGTGCCTGTTGATGAAATTATTCCGGATGAGGAATGTGAGGGTTCAGAGGAGCAGGCAAATCTTCTCCGGGTGGCACCCCTTCAACCCCTAGTGACTCAATCCTGGGGGAGTCAGGCGGCGAGGACGCTTCCTCTTCCCAAGGCTCTGATGAAGAGGAGTCAGGCGGAGAGGAAGCCGCTAAACGATCTGGATCAGAAGCATCGGGCTCTGGTCAAGGAGATATTGCGGCTGACTACCAACAGCCGGTTAAAGGGCTAGTCCTGCCAAATTCCTTAGAGACTAGGATTCTTCCTAGAGATCTTGCTACCATGAGGGGTAGCTTCCGAGCATTTGCGGATGCTCATCCGGTTGGGGAAGGATGGAGAATAGAAGTTCCGCCTGCTGAGGCAACGATTGCTTGGGAGGACAACATTGAAAACGCCGACAACTGCTTCGGCTGTTATGAAGCCGTGATTAGAGCCGACCTTCGTTTTCCCCTCCACAGGGGTATTAAGAAGATTTTGAAGGGGTATGATTTAGGAGTCTAGCAACTTACCTCAAATTCATGGATTAATATACTTAATTACATCGTTGCCTGCGAATTTCAAGATATAGAGCTAAGTTTTGCAGCCTTTGCTCATATGCACTACATGAGCCGGGCACCAGGCGGGTATGGGGCATGGTACACACTAATAACCCATCCACAATACCTGATGTCCTTGGACAAACCGTCCAAGCGGATCGGTTGGAAGGAGAAGTTTTACATGATCTCCTCGCCCAAACTAGGACACAACCGGTCCCTATGCCGGTACAATAAGGATCCGACTTTACTTGTGAAGAAATGCGCCCTTCCCCGTATTCCGTCTAAGGCTTACAAACAAATAATGGAGCCCGGGTTCTTTGAGACTACGACTAAGCCCTTGGAGGATGGGACCGATATAATTGTTCCATAGAACTAGATACCCCATCCAAATTTTTTGAAGGATGAGGCCTTTCTTTCCGTTTGTGGTCTTAGCACCATGTTCCCACAGGGTAGATTCACTATACATCCGGCAAACTACCGTCTCTATTGATGTACTAACTATTTTATTGGTTTATTTAACCAATTGTTTCCTTGCTTTTTGCAGAAGAAGCGCTAAACATGGTAGATCCAAACAAGATGCCTGCTAAATCGGCTGCTCTGCTGAGAAAGGAGTAGCTATTGGAAAAGAAGGCCGCCTTGGAGGCCAAGGATTCTAAGAAGAGCGGGGTAAGATCGTCTGCCATGCTTCCTAGCTTTTTGCTTTAACTTGATAATTTTCCGGCTGTAACCCTTTCTCTTCATTTGCAGAGTGGGAACAGATCCATTCCCCGTTCCATTACCAAGTTGTTCAAGCGGCCGGGGGATGAGCTGACAAAGACCCCGGCTAAGACGGTGAAGAAGAATCCTTCACAATCAACCCCTTCAGCCGACCCAAATCATCCTACAACCGGGGGTAAAAGCCCAGTTGTGCTGAAGGCTTTGAGCGAAAGCTCAGAGCGCTGCTGGGAGACAGCCGGATGCCTCTACGACATCGAAGAGTAGCGAGCCACTCAATGTTGCAGTCGGCACTGCAACGGCTGAAGGGGGAGAGTCCTTCCAGCCTAGAACCCAAGGTAAGACTCGTATTGAACTCCCCTGTCTGCTTGACTTCATACGAGTCAAGACTCGAGTCAGCCCCTCTGGAGGTTCGATGAGCAGCCGACATGAATTAGGTACCGTCTGTGCTGCTTTCTCACCAAGTACTTCTTTTAGTGCAGATGCTCCCTCAGGGCCGTCTGACGTCCAGGCGTTTTCCAAGAGGATGATGAGGTCTCTGACCAGATTAGAGAAGAATTCAGTGCCTGATGTGCAGGCGGTGGACTTTGACAAAATCCAAGGCCTGCTGGCTGAGGTAACTTAGTATTCACTTAGTACTTCATTCTTTCTCCTTTTATATTTTCAAGTGTTTAACTAACCGTCTGACCCCCTTATAGGCAATGCTGAGGGTAGACGGGCTAAGAGTCCCCTTCAGGCGGAAGCAGGACGAGGTAGATGATGCTAAACAAAGGGCCAATCAAGCTCTTAACTCTACTGAATACAGTAAAATAATGTGTGATGTAGAAATGAAAGCAGTAGAGTTGAAACAGGAGGAGCTGATTAAGAACTTGACGACTGCTAATGACGTCGCCAATAACATAGTGTCCAACCTTGAGCTAGATCTGAAAAATACACAATCTGATCTCAAGGCATTGGAGGGGGCTCATCAGGAAAATGCCAAGCTAAGGGAGGATGTCAGCCGGTGTGGGGTTGAGCTTGTTCAACTGAGGAGCAAGCACCAAGAGGAGATTGCTAAGGAGCAAAGCCGGCTGGTTGCTGAGAATGAACAAGACAATGAAGCCCGTCTGAGGATTGCCCGGAGACTTCTCCACCCAACCATCGAGTTTGAGGTGTTCAAGCTGAGATATGATTACTCCACTGCGGTGTATGACACTCAAGTTCTAAATGAGGAGGCTCCGCCTCCATTTAAGGCATGGGCCTTAGAGCAAGGCTTTAAGGTTTCAGATCATGAGGAAGAGACAGCTGCGGATCAGGTTGATCAAGTCCCAGCTGAGCAGAACAAAGCGAACCTCTCAGCCGGCGAGGACCAGCCGGAGCAGACTCAGCAGCCCTAGTTCAGCTTTCCTGCATTTTCTACGGCAGTATGCCAACTTATTTTCTCCGGCCTGTGAGCCGAGTATGTTTATTTTTACTTACTAAGGAGTCGGGTGACAATTTTAATCTTTTTTTCCCGGATGTATATCCGGTTAACAATATTACCCGGCCTTGTCTGGCTTTGAATGAAATTTGCCGACTGAGTCGATTTGCTGAATTTATTTCAATTTTTGCACTTCAATTTTGTCATTTTTCCTATCTTTTTTATAGCATGCGACAGTTAGTATACCAGCTACTCTTGCCCCTGGCGGCTGTGTGATTGGTTTCAGTACTTTTGTGATTGATTGACTTGGGAACTTTTGATACTTTAAAGAGTATGAGATGTTTCTAAGTCAATCAATCACAGTAGTGATTGCCCCAAACCAAGTACACAGCCGTCCACACAACCAGTAAATTGCCGTTTACCCAGTCGGAGAATTAGCTGTACTATAGCCCTTCTCCTCCGTCTGGGATATTCGCAATCCGGTTAAACTGTCTTTTGATAAGGCATGAGGAAAATTGCCTTTGGCACTTGATGAGGAAGGAGATAAATAGTCCGCCTGTCAAATGGCCCCCAGACGGCTTAGGGGCCGTCTGGGGTACCTGCAGTCCATTGCACTTTGTCCGTTTGCCCCATTGGGTGGACTTGTACAATTTCTTTGAATAATTTAAATCAGAACTTCAGTCATCAACCGGCTGATGTCATTAGACATCCAGTTTTCGAGCTTAATCATTCTTTAAACTATTTTGGTCAGACGGCTATGAGTTGACCAATTAGGTCGTTCAATCTTTGTCGTCTGCATGAATACATAGAGCACTTGGTTACCCGGATGGGAGATACTCTCTGCGGCATCCGGATGGGCGTTGCCGGACGCCTTACTTATGTTGGAGTAGACGACTTTATAAATAAAATAACATCCGGCCATTGGCCTCATAGTTTGAACATTAATTTAGCCACTAAGTTTTTTACTTAGTTTAATTCATTCAATTGACCGTCTGTGCCTTGCACAGGCAGTATTTGATCATTACGCATGTATATATATACGAGGTAATCAACAGGATTGAAAACAAAAGGCAACTTTTTCATTAATAGGCTTTTCATTTACAAAAATTTACAAATCTCAGAAGTAGTACTTTTTCAAGTTGTCTACACTCCAAGTTCTGGGCAACCGCCTACCGTCTGGAGTTTCCAGGCGGTAGGTGCCGTTTCTCATTTCCTCATAGATCCGGTAGGGGCCTTCCCAATTTGGAGTTAGCTTTCCATGCTCATTGGCCCTACCGGTTGCCTCCATCTTTCGTAACAAAAAGTCCCTAACTTTCAAGGGCCGTTTGTGCACTCTTTTGTTATAGGCACGGGTCATTCTCAGACGGTAAATCTCATGGCGCAAGGCGGCATTGCCCCTGCGCTCCGGGAGTGAGTCCAATGCTAGCCGCATGGCCTCCCAGTTTGCTTCTTCATTGTATAGCATGACTCTTAGAGTCGACTGATGGGCGTTAGAACGGTCACACATTCCACACTCAATCAAACACATTTATTAACAAACACCCTACAAACCAAGCATAATGATAAGTAAGAGTTCGGTCCACAAGGAACGGGATATGGTTGCTAAAGATCTTAACACTAAAGCTAATTCGAAGTCTATGGTCAATTGGGGTTCGTCAAGTAGACAAACAAACTATGATTCTAAATCTATGGATTAAAGACACTAGGGAATGGGATCCACTCAACCAAGGCAATTAGGCAAACGAGGAGTAAAGTAAACAAGGTATAGCAAGGACAATATGTAAAATCGACCTCATGCAATTAGAAAACAACTCACACTACTAAACTTAGATTCCTCATTAGGCTAGCAATAGATGATATATACATAATCAAATTGCAATAAGTAATGACATACTCAATTTACATTCCCATGTCAAACTAAGCATATCATGCTATCAAGCTCCTAAGTCAAGGGTAGTTAATCCTATCATGAAGAACTAACAAGCAATCTCATATAATCAATTTAATTGCAATACAAACATCAATGCTTCTCCCACATTTGCATAATTAACCCAAAAGGTTGAGCTTCACCCAATCCCTAGCAAGAAGACTACTCACAACTCATGTTTATCAACATGCAAACAAGTATTAGGGTTTTAACTTCTTCAATAATTGGGGAAAAGTGATTAACAATTGAAATAACTATCATCCAATAACAAATTATCAAGAACTAAGAAGATTTAAATATCATGCAAGAACAAATAAAATCAGAAATTGAATGGAGGAAAGTAGAAGGAAGTTACTAATTGAAGCTTGGAAATGTTGAGTACAAAGTGCCAAATCTTGAGGATGAATCTCGAAACCAACTATTACAATGATTAATTTGATGAAAACTAAGCTAAATTAATGTTTCAAACTAAGAGGAGTTTCTAAAAACTATGCTATTTCTGTCTAGGTTACAAATGAACTAAAGGGGAAGTATTTATACTCCCCGAAACACATAGGGAAATCCGTCAAAAGAAAACGAATTCCCAGCGAAGGAGCGCCCGCTCCACGGCCAGGAGCGCTCGCTCCACGGCCAGGAGCGCCCGCTCCAGCTTGCTGCACGCTCTCTCCAGCTGACTTCAGAATATAGGCAGTTTTGAAAGGTTGGGGAGGAGCGCCCGCTCCTCACAGGTGCACGCCCGCGACTCACAGGGTGCACTTGGCAGAAAATTTACAGGAAGTTTGGAGCGCTCGCTCCTGAGAGGTGCACGTCCGCTCCAGCTGGAACGGGCTCTCCTTTCTCTAATTTTCTTGCCTTAAACAAAATCCATGCATTGAATGCTTTCCAAATTGAATCAATAAACCTGCAAAACATGGACAAACACAAACCAAGAGGGGGCAAGGCCGAGATAAAACATTTTTATTAAAAAACGGGTTAGAATGAGGGGAAATGAATGCAAAACCGGGTTAAAATTAACACAATAAGTGGTCAAATAAACCACTTATCATCGGCTTATAATGCTCAATGGGCAAGACGGCTTCAGCACCGTAAACCATGAGAAATGGGGTTCACCGGTTGCGCCTTTTTCAGTTGTTCGGATGGCCCATAAGACACGAATTAACTCTTCAGCCCATAAACCACCAGCTTTTTCTATTTTCTTTTTGATGCCGTCTGAGATGAGTTTGTTGAAGGCTTCAACTTGGCCGTTTGCTTGGGGTCAGCCGACTGATGCAAAACAATGTGAGATCCCTTGATCTCCCAACCAAGTCTTGAGCTAAGGCGTCTCAAACTGAGGGCCATTATCAAACACCATAGACATAGGTAAACCATACTGGGTGATGATGTTCTTCCAAATGAAAGAGATGACATCCTTTGTTTTGAGGCCTTTGACCGTTTCTGCCTCAACCCATTTGGTGAAATAATCCACAGCCACCAGAATATAGCATTTTCTGCCTGGCGCAGGCGTATAAGGACCTAGAATATCCATGCCCCATTTAGCAAACGGGATCGGGCTGTGGATTGCTGTCAGGTCAATTGCCGGCTGATGGATGAGCTTGCCAAATCTTTGGCACTTGTCACATTTTCTGACCATCTCCATGGTGTCTGCCTCAAGAGTGGACTAGAAATAACCTTGCCGCCTGGTCCTGATAGCTAGGGATCTGCCGCCTATGTGACCATCTCCTGGCAGCACACTTCTTTAATACGGCCGCCTCCTGGGGTGAATCAGGAAGCGTACCGTTTGTAAGGTATGCTTGGATGCCATCCATCCAGGTAGAGCTTCGTTCAAGCACTCCAATGGGTTCTTCGTCAAATATACTTCGTTTTTCCATAACTTCCCAGAAGACTGACCGAGGCGTATCACAGGAGGCGGAGGATGCCAATTTTGACAGAGCATCCACTTGATTGTTTTCAGACTCGGGCACTTGGCTTAGGTGAAATTCTTCAAGTGTCTCGGCCTCAACTTTGACCGCCTGCAAGTATTTAATCATTGCTGGATGGGTAGCTTCATAATCACCATGGTATTGCTAACAACCAGCTGAGAATCTAAGCAGGCGTCAATTTTTGTTGCCCTTGCCGCCTTGCACATGCGGATACCGGCTAGTAGGGCTTCATATTCCGCCTCATTGTTTGAGGCCTGGAACTTAAACCGTAGTGCATATTCATATTTATCTCCTTTCGGAGACTGACAGATTATGCCTGCACCACAGCCGTTCATAGTAGAGCTCCCGACTACATAAACTTTCCAAACCTGATCAAGGTTGTCCGGAGCAACCGGCCTTGTCATTTCGACAATGAAATCGACAAACACCTGACCCTTCACTGCCCTTCTTAGTTCGTAGGTGATTTCAAGACTTTGCATTTCAATAGCCCATTTGAGCATTCTGCCGTATGACTCCAAGGTTGTCAATGGCCGCTTGAGGGGTTGATCAATATAGATCACCACCGGATGTGCCAAAAAGTAAGGCTTCAACTTCTTAACAACCATGTAGAGAGCAAGGCCAAAATTTTCAACCATGGGGTATCGGAGTTCAGCATTTCTGAGAACATGGCTAATGAAATAGACCGGGAGATGAATGTCGTCTCTCTCAGCAAGGAGAACGGCATTGAGGGCATGATCTGAGATGGCTAGGTACATGTAAAGCTTCTCCTTTGGCAAAGGGCTAACAAGCCTTGGTAAGGAGTGTAGATGTTCTTTCAACTTCTGAAAGGCCGCCTCAGCGTCATCTCCCCATTCAAATCTAGTCTTCTTCCTGATTGCTTGGAAGAAATAAAGGCATTTGTCGCCTGACCGACTGAGGAATTTCCCAAGCGCAGCCAGGCAATCGGTAAGCCTCTAAGTTTCCTCGACGGTGCGGGGTGACTTCATGTCAATCACCGCCTGTATCTTCTCGGGTTAGCCTCTATCCCCCTTTGATCAATCAGGAATCCGAGAAACTTCCCACACTTAACACCAAAAACACACTTTTTGGGATTTAACATGACCTTATGCCGCCTAAGTGTGGTGAAGGTTTCTCGGAGATCAGTAAGGTTCAGTCTGTAGCTTGGACTTGACTATCATGTCATCAATGTACGCCTCTACATTCCTCCCAATCTGATTAATGAAGACTGTACTAATCATCCGCTAGAAAGTAGCCGGCGCATTCTTCAAGCCAAACGGCATCACTGTATAACAGAATAACCCCTGATCAGTGACGAAGGCCGTCTTCTCATGATCTTTTTTCCACAAGGGTATCTGGTGGAAGCCGGAGTAGGCATCCATAAAACTCATCAAGGCATGCCCGGCTGTAGAGTCGACCAAACTGTCGATCTTTGGAAGCAGGTAACTATCCTTTGGACATGCCTTGTTCAAGTCAGTGTAGTCTACACACATGCGCCAAGTACCATTCGGCTTCTTTACAAGCACCACGTTTGCGACCCAATCAGGGAAGTTACATGGCCGAATGAACCTGGCGTCTAACATCTTTTTGACCTCGGCAGTTGCCGCCTGACTTTTTTCCTCGCCGTGATTTCTTTTCTTTTGCCGGATGGGCTTCTTTTTTGGATCAACGGCGAGTTTGTGGACAGCAAGATCCGGGCTGATGCCTGACATCTCTTCCACTTCAAAGGCAAAGATGTCTTTGCATTCTTTCAGCAGGAGGTGCAAGTCTGCACCCAACCTTTCAAAGGCAGCCGTCCCCACCTTAACAGTTCGCTCTGGATGGTTGTCGTCCAGAGGAATATCAATGTGCTCACTAGCCGGCTGGGGACGGAGCTCATCTAACCGTTCCCCGGTCAGTGATTGCTATTTCTTCTCCTTCTTCACCTCCACCAGCTGATCAATTTTTCTTTTCTTTGCAACTGTTGGAGGTGGTGAATCAGGGTCCTTGACATCGTCAAGGTCTATTGGCTCCTTCGGCTGACCGGTTGCAGCAACCGTTGGTTTGACGTCTGAGAGATAACACTCCCTTGCGTCTTCTGATCCCCGTTCAGGGAGCCAACAGAGCCATCATCCTTTTCATACTTGAGCAGCATGAGAGCTGGGATGATGACAGCCGGGATGATGACAGCCGGGATGATGACAGCCTTGCACTCATTTAGAGTGGGTCGGCTAAGAATGATGTTGTAGGCGGTTAGCTCTTTAACCACCAAGAACCGGACGATCATATGCTTCCCTTTTCCCTTCAGCCCCAGTCGGATGGGTAGATCAATTTGTCCGACTGGGTGCACGACCCCTCCCCCAAAGCCAACAAGTGGATGGGAGACGTCGCGCAGGTTGTCCAGCTTATAGCTCAGCTTGGACAGACACTTGTAGCTGATGAGATCAGAGGAGCTACCCGTGTCTATAAGGATCCGACCAACCAGCTGGTTGGCGACCTTACACTCAATGACGACTGGGTCGTCATGCGGCCGACGGACTTTGCCCCGGTCCTTCTCAGTGATGAGGACGTCTAGGAAAGTACCACTGGTGGACGCCTGTCCATCATCAACCGAGTGGATCATCTTCTTCAGATGATCCTTGGTGCCCCGAATGGTCAGGCCACCGCTTGCGAACCCGCCTGCTATTGCGTAGACCAAATCCTTGTCGGTGTCCGAGCTACTAGTAGGCTGAACAGTCTTAGACGACTGCCCCGGATTCGTCTTGGAAGCCGCTTTGGACTTCAAGACATAGGAATTCAGCAAGCCCTTCTTAGCCAGACGGTCCAACGTCCGCTTGACGTTATAGCAGTCGTTGGTGTCATGGTCTACTTCCTCATGGAAGTGACAATATTTATTCTTGTTCCGCGACTGAACGGAACTCTTCATCAGATTCGGCTTCTCAATGGTCAGCCGGTCCTTTATCTCCATGAAGATGGAGTGGGAGTCTTTATTGAATTCGTACCGAGAGACGTACGACTTGAATTCTTTCTTTTTCTTTCTGGACAGCTGATCAGACTCATCAACCTCCCAAACTTCTTTTCTCTTTTTTCTCTCTTCAGCTTTCTGAGCCGGCTGAGTAGACCGACTCTCTTTTTTCTTGTCAAACTTCTTAGAGTCCGACTGATGGCTGGACGAGCAAAGGTCAGTAGCTTGAATAAAGCTCTCCGCCTCTATCAACGCCTCTTGAAGGGTGAAAACCCTCTTTTGGACAAGGTCGAAATTAAAGGTCGACCCATCATTCAGACCCTTGAGAAGTCTGTATAGGCTACCTCGTCAGACAGCCCCTGAATCTAGATTCTCACCAGATTGAATCGTCTGACGTAGGAGTGAAGACCTTCTCTCTCTCCCTGCCGTATGGTGCTCAAGTCAAGACTTGTCTTCTTGGCAGGGATGTTCATTGAGAAGTTGGAGGCAAACAGGAAAGCAAGCTTCCTGAAGCTGTCAATACACCCGGCTGGCAGGTTTCCAAACCAATGTTGGGCTATGCCCTTCAAGATAGCCGGGAAACATCGGTACCACATAGCATCCTCCAATCCCTGCATGTGCATAAGGTTGGAGTAGGCCATGAGGTGGTCCTCAGGGTTGGAGGTACCATCATAGGCACCAACCAAAACATTCTTAACCTTGGTTGGCTGTGCTGTCTCGTTTATCTCCTTGGTGAACGCAGACGTTTGTTCACCAAGTTTAAGCAGACGGAGCTGCCAGTCCAAAGGTTGGACATTGTATGTTGCCTGTCTGGAAAGCTCGAGGTAGAGGCTGACTCATACAGCTGCTGATTCCGATTTCGCTCGATGATATGCCGAGCATCGGTGAAAGTCTTCTTGCTGCCATCTAGCTGAACTACACGGATGACCTTCCTTGTGCCCGTCTGGGGCATAAGGATTTTAGTCCAGTCAAGGGTAGGCGTAGTCTTCTCCTTGGGATGTGGAGTAGGCTGCCTGTCCTTGACTGACTTCTTCCTCACACTTTGAGGAGATTTGTTGGCCGTTTGACTCTTGCTAGAGCCAGTTGTCTTCTTTTCGATCAGGTCCTTGATCTCACCCTTGAAACTTGTCATGAATTTCATGAGCTCGTCTCTGGTGATTGGAGCTGACCTCTTACCGTTTGGGTTTCCCCTTTCGGCTGCCTAGGGGACCTGCTTGTACCCTCCTGACTGTCACCTCGTTCAAGGTTATCTCTGGGACGGATGCGCCTAGAAATGAGTGACCCATCTTTGGCCACATATGTTTCGACCCGAGGATCATCATCCTCAGGGTCTATAAAGACCTCCAGCTGATGATCCTTGGGGTCAGGAGGTGGTACAGATTCTTGAACCATCTTTGAGGTACTCTCCCCACAGACGGCGCCAAATGTTTTAGGTGTTTTTGTCCCTCGGGAGAGTTACGGTTCGAAGACTGGTTCGATTACGCTTGTGCTTGCAAAACAACGGAGACCCCGGTTGGTTGGAGCTCCGCCTCCGATGATCAAGTTAGAACTAGTAGGAGAATGTTAAAAAGATGCGGAAAGTAAAGTGGGATGCTCTCGGATTCCTAGATCAGGTGTTTTCTCTGATGTGAGAGAATGTAGGGTAGGTGTAATAAATGATTGAATGTGTCCCAAAAATGAGGGATATCTCCCTATTTATAGGGTCATTGGGAAAGGTGCTCTCTCTTAGGTCATTCTGACTTAGATTTGGTGGGCTGCGCTGTTTTGCAGCGTTCTAGGGAATTGCGGCCTTGAAGGCCGCAATTTTGGTAGGTATTTGAGACTGACACGTGTCTACTGATAATTGGCCCAAGTGGACTTATTCAGGCTTGACACGTGGCCCTCTCTGATTGGTCCACATGTCTAGGGTATTTTTACTCAAAACATATTACCTTTTAAAATAGATTCTAATGGGTGAACAATACATGAAAATTTAATAAAATTTACCCCTTTTATCTCATAAACTTGTAATTACAACATCAAATTTTGTGATATTAGGAAGCAATTTTTTTAAGGACTTTATTAGAGTTGTTACACTTTATTATTTCTAACTACATAGTCTGTAATATAGTTTATGAAAAAAAAATTAATTAAATTGATATGATGAGAGAGTCTTTGAAACTTAACCAAATAAAATTGAACATAATTAAGAAAAAAAAAATTACATACAAAAAGAGTACAGAAGGTCAACAAGCTATAGAGGTCACAAAGTAAGAGTATTTCTGTAGCATGATGTTATTGAATTGTAAATTTTTTTTTTAAAAAAATATTGTTGTTATGATGTGAGCCCTAGTTTAAACCTTGAAATGCCAAATTGATCGGATGAAAGAAAAAAATAAAGAAAGTGATTGGCCCTTGACAACTTATCTACACTAACATATTCTTTTTAACATAACTTGGTTTTTATCCCATCGTAAGGTTTTAACGAGGCACACTATTCGATAATAGTCATTTAAGGGGGAGTGTTATATAATATATGTATTTAGTGGATGTCCGTTATACCCTTATGATTATTCTATAATACTTTAGATATACTAGGTTTATTATTCTACCAGGAAACCCTAATTGTATCACATGTATATATATATATATATCTATGTACTCCTACATTATTTAGATATATGAATATAGATTTATTCTCTCCCCTAATTTCTCCCTTTCTCTTTAATTTCATAACAAAATTATTTTTGTTTATTTTTCATCCCAACAGGCAACTATCGCAAGGGCTATTTGATTATAGTCCGTCGAATGTAACGGGATCTTTTACTAAGACAGCTAATTTGCTAAAAGTATTTATCAAAACGGCTAATTATAAAATTTAATTCCCAAACTAGCTAATTTATTAACATGAAAATAATTTATTTATTCATATTTTTCTTTTAACTGGTTTGGTTCACTTTAATTTATTGATTTTTTTAAATTTTGTTTTATTTTAATTTTCATAAGAGAAAATTGTGAAAAAAAATCTTTTAAGTGGTCGACTTTTTGAAAAAGGATCTTTTAAGTGAAAACTTGTGAAAAAGGACCTTTTAAGTTGCATTTTGTTTGCATGGGGTACTTGGGTGAGCTTGCGTGGTGGTCAAATGGTCAACGCTGGAGCTCCGGCGTTGACTATCACGTGTTAGTCACGTGCCTTTTTTAAAAAAAAATATTTCGACCTAACCGAAATTGAGACAAAGCATTCAAAGGGTTAGGTCGGGAAAGCAGGGAAATTTGGGGATTTTGACTAACAAGTGATAATCAACACCGGAGTTCTGGCGTTGACCAGTTGACCACCACGCAAGCTCACCCAAGTACCCCATACAAACAAAATACAAGTTAAAAGGTCCTTTTTCACAAGTTTTCATTTAAAAGGTCATTTTTTAAAAAGTCGACCACTTAAAAGGTCCTTTTTCACAATTTTCACTTTTCATAAAGATCTTTTTAAGTTGGAAAATTTAAGCAATATTCAAAAATATGAAGTATGCAAACAGTGGCAGAATTCCAAGTTTGATCCCAAAAAAGGCCCTAATTTTTCGTCTAGATCATATCAATCACAAAAATTTGAAATTACAAGTAGTATTATTCTATCAAGACTATCGAAAATTATACCACAATAAAGGAAATAAAGTATTGTTTAACTTTTTTCGGAGAAAATATTTTGGAAATGATACCCAACATTAATAATTTAAATAAATTTTTTGTATTGAAAGAAGTTTGTTACTACTCCCTCGGTTTTTTGTTTTCATCAGTTTGACCAGCACATTTGCCAAGACACAATTTTGACCATTAATTTTTTTAATTGTTAATTAGTAAAAATTATCACAAAATTATATTATGAAACTAGACATTATGACGAATCTAATGATATATTATATAATAACATTTATTTATTTATAGAGGTAAAAAATTAAGTCAGCCATAGTATGTAAATAGTGCAAAAATCAAAGTGATGCATTTAAAAAAAACAGAGGGAGTATATCTCAGTGAGAAATTTTGGCTTTATATTTTAGGAGTGATACCCAACATTAATAATTTAAATAAAATTTAAAAATATAGTGGTAAAGAATAAGATATACTCGTATTCAGTAATATTATAAAATACTACTAACATGAATAGTGAGTACTGAGTAATTTTAATCTAGAACAAGCTTTATGCTTTCATATTACGAATAGTATAATATAATTACTTTTTCCATCTCACATTAGTTGTACTATAAATTTAATTAGACATTGAGATTAATCTTATGGTATATCAAAATATCTATTATATTTTTTTTTAATTTTTTTTACTTCTAATTATTTCGTTTTGTACTATTTTTATTAAACGAAATAACAAATTAATATTGTAAAACTGTGCATAGCACATGGTTTCAACTAGTTTTAACTATGGCATTAGAATTTCCCAAAGAAAAACAAATTCCAAAATATTAAAAAAAAAATATTTTTAAAAATAAAACCAAAAAAAAAATTATAAAAAAAAACCATAATGTGAACCAAACCTGTTCAGTGGAATATAAGAAATAGATAAATTCTTTCCAAGTTAATAAATTAGCTAGTTTGGAAATTAAAATTTATAATTAGCCGTTTTGGTAAATACTTTTGTAAAATTAGCCATTTTGATCCAATGTAACGTGCTCTTTGATAATGGAAGTTTGAATACATTTCAGATTTAAGATTCTAAACTAGTTTTTGGGCTCGGGCGATGCCCTAGATTATAATTTGAAACTAATCATTAATATACATTGTAATTTGTGATTGAATTTTCTTGATTAAAGTCGTTGTTCGTATTGTCATGTGCTACATATTAATATTTTATATTCAAAAGATTGTATAAAAAATCACATAGCTTGGTGGTAAGACACTTAGTTCTAGAAGTAATGGTTGCGTTTTCAAATCAGTGGGTGACGTGGCGTAGTGACGAGGAGTTTAAGTGATACGTGGATGTTCTTAGGAACACCTATAAATTAGTATAGACTTTCATTTGGGACAGGAAAGGTAGGAAGAAGAGAACACTGCTAAAATAACCAGTTTTATTTTGGTAACAACAACAACAACAACAACAACAACAACAACAACAACAACAACAAAAAATATTTGTAGATTTTATTGCTGTAAAAAAAATTCTAGATTTAAAAAAAAAAAGTGTATTATGTGTTGAAGCAATTAACAGTTTATTATTACAAACTATTGTCATATATATGGTGATCGAGTAGTTAGCAATTTATTACATTCAATTGGTTTGGAGGCTGAGAATGTAATCACAGGAGTTGATTTGATATGCCTAGTTATCTAATAAATTGCCAACAATCAACAATTAAATTTACCAAACACTTTAATAAAGTGCTAGCTTAAACAACCAATTTCAAAAGCCATTATAAATGAAAACATTCCAGCCGATCAAACAAGCCAAGTAAACCAGTCAACCGCCAACATCCATTTGCCAAACAAGGCCTGCGTAAAGGTTATAATGCTGAATATTCCTTCAACAGTACAACTTACACCTAGCTAATCAAATGAATTTGTGTTGCACATTGTTACAACATCTATATGGGAGATTGAGAGCTATTGACAATATAATAAAGCTTCAATAATTTTTGGTTTACATTGTTACTAGTTTTGCATCTAGGTTATGCCTTGCGTTGTTAATTGGGTTTTTGAATAAACTTTTTAGGCTGAATGCCAAATCATGATGGAGATATCTTCTAAGTAAACATACTCTGTATATTTATATGATCAGATAAACTAGGGAGAAATAAACTTTGTATTTACCGGGAAAGAATTTCAGGAGGGCTCAATCATATTACACGAAAGTTTACAGAACTAAAATTATTGAAAATTTCCAAACATGTATACACCACAATGAACATAAACCCAAACCTAAACTATAGAGACAAGTTTAGCATATATCTAACAAAATTGTGTTAGTGAAGAGTATTTTAGCCCCGACGTTGCTCGTGTCATTTGAATTGCATCTATGGCAACTCTGATATCCTGGAGAAGTATATAATCGAATTTTGATGTATTTGGTGATAAATTTTGAAGTATAAAATGATAATCCCTGTTAAAAGAAGAGAAAAGAAAACAAAGAATAAGCAATAAATTTCTCACAAACAAATTATTAAACTATTATTTACCTTAATGCGCCTAGATAACTATTTTTAAGCAAGACATCTAAGTGATAGGCTATTACCCTGAAAAATTACCATAAGAACCTAAAAGTTGAAACAATAACAAATTGTCATAAAATTCAAAATAAATACTTTGTGCTAGTTTCGAAAGCATTTTTGTGCTACCATCGTACCCAATTACAACTAGAGCCTATGTAATCAGGTCGCCAACACTACTTAAAGCAGAAGAGCTAAATGAAGCTTAGATGATAAGCTGGCCACATGAGAAACTAAAATTTGAAAACAAGCAGGTTTAAAAATGGGAAAATAGAGTTACTTAACCCAACACCAAATCAGGCCCAAATTATAAACAAGAGACCAAGGAGAAAAATATAAACAAACACCCAATATTGTACAAATTTTTCCTTAGACCCAGGTGTATTTAGTACTACCTACACCCCTATCAAACTACACCGTTTTAATTAGTATTCCCAATCCCCCTATGTACGCATGAGTATTACTCCAATGATAAACCACCGCTTTCCACCACCGCAGCGAAGCCATTTCAACAAACAAACACAATAATTGTTCGAATAATTTGATCCAAAATTGACTATTTTTGCTGATTTGTTGTGGTAGTGACGATGATGAGGCAACAGTATTTGATGTTTAAACATTTAATTTGCTTATTATAATTATATTTGTGTTTATTTAATTAAATAGTAGGGTTTATGATGGTTAATTTCACTTGGTTGAAGTTGTGATTTTGATTATGAGATGTGTTTGACTTCCATGGGAGGTAGCTTGCTTTGAGGTGCCCCCTCGATTGAAGAAAGTATTGATGAAATCATGAAATTCTAGAGTGAATATTGACTAAAATCTAGAAGTTATTTAGTGTAATTGAGGATTGTGGTAAATAATTGGATATGTAGTTACTCCCTCCATTGATGAATTCTTGTGATATGAGTATCATGAGAGAGAAATATGAAGCTTCATAAGGTAGCTATGGTGTTGAAGAAAAAGAGAAAAGTTATAGATGTGTTTTTGCTTTAATTTTTTCCTCTTTTTAATATTTATTGATTTTTCCTTTTTTTATTTTTTTAATAAAGATATATAACTCTTATAAGTTAACGTATTTAACTTTATAAGTGAACATACAATATTTTGTAAATGAACATTTTTTTAATAATGGTTATAAATAAACATGTAATTATTACATAATTGAACATATAATGTTTTTCAAATGAACATATAATTATTTATAATTGAACATTTTAATTGTGAACCATTATTATAGAAAAATGTATTAAATTTATATATTTTGTACTTATTTTTTAATTAATTTGTGGGGAAATGGTAGATGTTCATGGAAAAAAATATTGATTTATTAGTTTCTTTCAAAAAAATTCTTATCGCGATTAACTTGTCAATAAATTAATCTATTGGTAAATAAACAAGTTTCTAATGATTATTATTAAAAAAAAAAACAAGTATCTAAAGATTTAACATTTTCTTATTTGAAGAACGTTTATTGTTGCATGTCAAATTTGTTGTTTAGGAAATTTGTTCATCTATGTACTGATAAATGAACATTTTTAAATGTAGCTATGTTTTGGTAATTATTAGGTGTTTGATTTTTTGTAATTGATTTTGATCATATGCTTTTTGGTTCATGAAGATTGTATCATTTATTATTTTATTGCTAAGGTTATACGAATATTTCTTTATTGGTTTATTACTAATTTTGTAAATGAACATTTATTATGTTGACAATGATTAATAAACAATACATAATATTGTATGAATTATGACATACAAAGTATAACTTGTTTTTCAAATATTCTAATATATATAGTTAGTGAAGGTTTAAAATTTACAATTGTTAATGCTAAATCACCTATTCAAGTTGTTATGAATATTTAGTTTTTTGTTTATGAACATGTTGCTTTCCTAATATGAACATTATATATATACACTATCTATATATTTTCTTTTGAAGGACGTGATTTATAGTAGTACTTAAGGAAAAAGAAAGGTTTATGTCCTTCATAAAAATCAAAATGAAATTGTATTCACCAAAAAATGAACTATTGGGTATTAATCCAGGTCAAATTCGAACAATTCAAGATAATTGTGTTATTGGTTTGAGTTGCTTGACGACTCCATACCTTCTTGATTTTTTTTTTTTCTGTTTGCCATCTTTATTTTTTCATGCTATTGCATGGTCTAATTTAATTTATCCACGATTCATAACAGACAAAAACATATAAATCACTAGATTTGAACAATAATATATAAGTATTGAAATGAACCAATTTTTATCTGCATATCATGGATGAGTATAACAATTGACATGATCAATATGAACATCTATTAATATATAAATGAACATATATTAATTTGGAAATAATCAACTATTTTTATGGAAACGAATATTTATTAATATATAAATGAACATATATTAGTTTGAAAATGACTGTGAAAGATAACGATCAATGAACATGAAATATATACGTGAATAAACCCTTGAAGCTATCAATATGGGATTGACCATATATTCATATGAGAAAAAATATATATTGAAATTCAAAATTGAAATGTACATGAAATATTGGGAAGAAGATGACACAAATATAAAGTTTTATCAAAATGTTAATATGTAAAATTGTGAATGACTATATACTAATATGTAATTGAACATCTTACAATAATAAAAATGAACATTCATCAAAATAATTTTCCACTCCAAACTTTGAAAAAGAATTAACATTATTATGTGAATGATTGTATACTATATATAAATGCACATTTATCAAAATGAAAATGAATATTTGTCCAAAAAAAAAAAATCACTACAACCTAATTATTAATACTACTGTTTCCTTCGCCCTGTAAAAAAAATTGAAGAATGTACTGGTTTAATTTACTAGTTTTTGGCCAAAAAAAAAAATACTAAAACAATAGTATGATACTTACAATGATACAGTTACCAATGTTGATGTTTCGATTATGTTTCTAAAATACAATCACAACAAAAAAAATTAATAAAACTATACTTTTTTGTTCCAAATTTGAACAAATAACTTATTCTTTCAAATTTTGTCTTGTTTTGTTGAATTTCATAGTGATAGAAAGATTTCTTGTGATAATTTGTGATAATATTGTAATAATTTTGCCATTAAAGTTTTTGATGAGAGAGAAAATGGAAGAGAAATGATGTAAAGAGAGAATGGGTGGGGAGAGAGAATGGGCAGAGAAATTGAAATGAATAAATGAAAATGGTGGCTTTTTTTTTAAAAAAAAAAGTACTGTAGTAGTTGCTGTGTAATAGTGGGTATTATGCACATCGTTTAGGAGGGGGTGTACGTATAGGTGCCTAGTCTTGAGTCTAGGGATAAACTACTACCAATATTGTGTGCCATAAGCCCATAAGTATGGCATATTCATAATAATGAAAAATAAATAAATAAATAAAAATATATGCTTTTTTTTAGTATTTAGAGAGCCACAAGGGCATGGTAAGAATCGATCCCAAGATTTTTTGGAATCAGGAAGGAAGCTGTAACCACTTGAGCTACCCTTCACTCTCAAATATATGTATTTTCTGACAAGATCCTACATGACTATTTTGATATATATCAATAGAAAGATATGACAATAATTCACAAAGTTTAACCAAGACGAGAGACAAAATACTGCTAAGAAGAGGCAGCATGATTTTTTATATATATTTTTAAAATTGTCAGAATAGAAATGAATCAATGTCTTAATTCAATACACCTGATAAAAAAAAATTGATTATTATTTTTTTGGTGTTTTCATCCGATTCACCCTTTAAGTTAATTTGGAGTCAGGCTCAATTCTAGGTGGTTAAGTTCTTGTCCCCTCCCAATTATTATTGTGAGAATCAAACAGATTAGTTAAAGTATGGATTATTATGACTATCTACTGCAACCCCAATCACCACTGTCTACTGCACCAACAACAAATTAGTTAAAGTATGGATTATTATGACTATCAACATTTTCAGGAAATATGTAAATCACATAATCAGATGTTGTTATAATTAATCCCAATAATATTTCTCATCGTCTAACTTTCCGTTTTATACGATATGTCCCCTTTTTGAGAAATCCACACTATAACCCAAAATACATTTAGTTTCAATACGGTAATCTTGTCATTATCTCGCCATTAATAAATTCCGTTAGTGGAGCCCACCCTTTACATAATAATATTTTTTTTATCGATTTGCATGTTGGAAATAGTTTCGTTAAAGGTTTGGGGAGTTATTTTGGCCCAAATTGAGCTCAAATTTTGAAAAAAAACACGTAAACGCCTCTTTTAGTGTATTAAAAAATGTCTCGAATTGCGTGTTTACGTATCTAATACGCAAAACGAGGCATTTATGTTATTTTTTTGCCAAATATGAGCTCAATTTGATCCTAAAGAGCCAAAATAGCCCCCAAGCCCTTTAACGAAACAATTTTCAACACGCAAATCGATATAAAGATATTATTAAGTGGAGAGTGGGTCCCACTATGGAATTTGTTAACGGCTGGATAATGATATGGTTAATGTATAGAAACTAAATGTACTTTGGAGTTATAGTGTGGATTTCATAAAAGGGGGGGACACATAGTAGAAAACGTAAAGTTAGAGGGTTATAATGTAGAAAAAACCCATAAAAAAAATAGAGAATGTTGTATAGAAAGATAGAAAGTTATAAAGATTTTTTAATATATGTGTATTTTGTATGACAAAGATAAAAAGTAAGTAATGGTTATGCGATATTTTAAAAAATAGGCACAACATTTTGAGATATCCATAAAGAAATACATACTTGTAATTAAGGAACGCAGAGAGTACCTCTAAGTTACAACAATTGTAAATTAAATACCCAATTTGCTAGCAAATGCCATAGTTTAGTATCCAAGTTTATTCTTTACTCCCGGATTTGCACTTTATTCACTTTGGTTCTCACTAGTAGAAGCAAAATTATGCATTACTCTTTCAAAGATTTGGTTTCTTGTTATTATAGAGCATTAAATGGGCCATTAGGCCTACAATGCCAACTAGGTGTATAACTAATTGTCTCTGAATGAAAACATGCAAAAGTCCAAATAATAATGTAAGAGGCAACTAATTTAAGCACTATTCTTGTACTTAATAGTTTCTACTACAGTTGAACCCAATGATGGAGTATTGTGCAAGTGGAAATTTTTATAACACTAAAAGAAAATTCAAATTGGCCCGAAGGGACAATTGGCTCCATATATTTGAATTGGGATTTGATCTTAGAGACATGTATCCAGAAAATTCTTTATTATTAACAACTTATCCATCTAATTAATAATTAGATTATGATAATTGCATATTATTATAATACAAGTTGAAACCAAATTATTAGCTTTCCCTTTCAAGTATGCCTTCTTAATATCAGTACTGAAAAGATAATAAGTCGTGTATAACATTACGGAGTATTTTATTGAAAAATGGGTTAATTTGAAGGTTATTTTAATTGGTATTTAGGGTGGTCATATAGCTAGTTATATTCAATGAGCTTTTTCAATTTGGCCTCATCACACAACTTTAATTGCTAATAACATACATAAGTGAATGTAACAAATATTTTTAGGGGAATAAATATTTATACAGTATTCTTAAAATAAAAATAAAAATAAAAAAAAGAGAGAAAATTAGCATAAATGAGGACAAATAAGTAAATAAATATTTTTAAAGGGTATAATTGTCCAAATACTATTCATAAGAGTTATGAAAATTTTTGTAAAAGGTAGGAATTGTAACCCATTTAAGGGTAACTTTTAATTTATAATGAGTTTAATTATATTTTAATATTTATTTTCTAATGGAAACATGTATGTTAGGTATTGTTCAATTCATAATTATTTAAAATATTTTTACTTGGCTTAAATTATTATTTTTTTATGAGAAAATGAAATTATTGTTATTGAACTTTAATTATTTTTATTAAATTTAAATTAATTTTATAGAATTGAAATTAATTTTCTAATTAAAACTTATTTTGACTAATTATTTATTATATTTGTTCATTAAGAAAGAATACTGATTTTTGCTAATAAAAACTTATTTTTATTTTTTGTTGAATTGAACTTATTTTTATTACTGAACCTAAACTATTTGACCTGAACTGAAATCATTAGTACTAAATTATTTTAAGGTGAAAAGAACATGTGCTTACAAAGGCTAAATACAATAAATATATTACATTATGAGTGTTTTGTTAAGGGTAAAATTTATGTTAAAAAAATGGTTAGTTTCATATAGTATATGAGGATAACTTTAAATAATTTTAGAGTTATTTTAACCCATTTTACAATAATTTTGTGAAAGTTTGTCTTATTCAGAAATCATGGTGGCAAACTGGCAATACACATTATTTAGAACAACTGAGGCTAGGGATGGCAACAGGTCGGATCTGGACCAAGTCCGGATGGACCCGGATCCTGATCTATTTTTGTATCTAGGATCCAGATCCGACCTGGATCCGTCGGGTCTAGAAAATGGAGACCCGGATCCAGATCCGACGGGTCTAACGGATCCAGGTCCAAAACGAATCCAATATATTTTGCCTAATTTTTTTGCAATAATTGTAATGTTTGGGTGGAAAAATGCATTACAAACTTTCGTCGGGGGTTATTAAGTTCAACCTAATTAAAGTTATGCAACTAATCTAAAAACACAAAGTAACCAACTTATACATTTATATTTTGAAATAAAAATTATAAATAACGAAAAAAGTATGATGTTACAACGCAAATGAGCAAGTGAAAAAACAACGATGATGTATCCGATATGAGCATCCAAAATTCATTTCTTGAAAGGGCTAATCTTTATCACTACTAATATCATCAACATTTTTAATAAAGAAACAAACAATTTTAGTTTTTTTTATAAGAAAATTAAAAAAACGGGTAAACGGATTCGGGTCTAGAGGCCAGACCCGGATCTAGATCCGTTTTTTTCAGTAGGACCCGGATCCGAAGGGTCCAAAATTTGAAGATCTAGATCAGTGAAAAATGGTTCTGGATCCACGGATCCGGATTGGGTCTAGATCTATTGTCATCCTTAATTGAGGCCCCGTTCACTTCACCTTATTTTTGCCGAACTGAATTTTTTTACAGAACTGAAATTATTTTTGCTGAAATTAAATTATTTTTACTGAATTGAAATTAATTTTACTGAACTACAATTATTTTTATTGAACTGAAATTAAATTTTACTAAACTGAAATTATTTTTGCTGAACTGAAATTATTTTTACTGATTTTCTATTAGATTTCTTCTTTATAGTTAGGTCCCGTTCACTTCACCTTATTTTTGCTGAACTACAATTATTTTTATTGAATTGAAATTATTTTTGCTGAACTGAAATTACTTTTACTGAACTGAAATTAAATTTATTGAACTGAAATTATTTTTGTTGAACTGAAATTATTTTTATTGAATTGTTATTACATTTCTTCTTTAAGTTTACTGATTTTTACTGAACTGAAATTATTTTTACTGAATTGAATTTGTTTTTGTTGAACTGAGCTTATTTTTACTGATGTTAAATTAATTTTACCGAACTGAAATTATTGTTACTGAATATTATTTTTTTAAGGTGAAGTGAATAGGGCCTTACTGAATTTTATAGAACTGAACTTATTTTTACTTATTGAAATTATTTTTACTGAACTGAACTTATTTTTACACAACTGAAATTAGTTTTACTTAATATTATTTTTTTTAAGGTGAAGTGAACATGGCCTTAGAGTACAATATATAGTCTTGCTCTGTTTGTTTGTAGCATAATTCTATTTAGAACAACTAAAATTGGAGTCACGGTTAAGTTTAAGTTTAAGTTTGTGTAAGATCATATTTTTTTCTTCTTTAAAACGATGTAAGATCAATTCATATGAAATTGGTTTTGGGTAAAAATGACAGTGAAAAGAGTATGAAAATTCTGTGGTGTCATTCATTAAAAATGACACCACAATTTGCTGATGTGGCGAAATCTAATAAGCCCGTATTTAGTATTTTTATTTTTATTTTGAATTATTTTTAATGTCCATAATGTATTAAAATTTTATTTTTTGTATGTATTCTTTATAATACATATATTTTTTTTAAGAAATACATAATTATAAATTAGTCTATTTTTATAATATTAATTAATTTTCAAATTTATAATTATAATTAAAAATCAAAAAATTTAAATTGTTCATCATTGTTCGTCAATGTTCATCAATTATGTCATAGATTAGCTCCCCATTTCCAAAATCAATGTTAGTTGTTGATAAATTTGTAAATCCGAACTAAAATCGGGATAAAAATTCGAAAACAAATTGTGTTTTTGCTTTATGTTTTTTCAATTTTTTATTTTAGGTTTTTGTTCATAAAAAAATCTCAACAACAAACTGTTTTATAAGTATTTGCAAAGGACGAATTTCGCTTTGAAAGGTTTGAAAATATGATTTATGTGAACTCAAATTGTGCAATTTTGTCAAAAAACAAGGAGTATCAAGTGTGTAGAAGATGAAGTAGTCGCATTTTTTTTTTGTTCGCAACCTCTATTTGATCCGATAAATGTAATTAAGTTTTCTCGAACTTGTTTGTGAGTTAGGTAATGACCTAAATAAATACAGGTAATCACCTAACTCAGTACAGGTAATTACCTAACCACAGACAGATTTAAAAAAATCGAAGATCTCGATTATGGATCAAACAAGTTTGCGGAAAAAATTTGAACTTTAAACTGCAGAGTACACCCTCGTTATCTATTGATCTTCATAAAAATTGAAAGATCCGTGCTTTAAATCATCATAATACACACTCCTAAGGCTATTTTCATCCTCAAAACTATCAAACAACTTGACTTTTACATAAATCAAAATTATCAATCGAACCCTAAAACGAGATTTGTATGGATCATGGAAGCAGATTCGAAACCCAATAAATCCGATGTTTGGACGGAATTTTTTTGTTAGAATTTTGGTCTGAGTTGCAAATAGATTATGCAAAATTTTGGGGGTGGTTAATTTAGATCATGAATGAAGAACAATGAAGTACAATAATGATTTTTTTATTTTCTAATTTTAATTATAATTTAATTTTCAAAAATGAATTTAGAAAGATAAAAATAGATTTTAAAAAACTATAGTTACGTATTCTTTACAAAAATACATGTATTTACAATTATACATACATGTATAATACATTTAGGCTTTTAAAAATAAATAAAAAAATTTGACCAATCATAACATGACACATCATCATGTTATGGTGTTATTTTTTGAAAAATAACACAATAGTAACATCAAGAGTGTATAGCAAGTATACTAGACAACCAAAACCAATCCGATATAAACTCCAACCAAATGGCTCAAACGAATAATAGAGGTATCAAACCAACCATGCATACCCAAACAAATCATACGTTTTGAATTATAATCGACCTGATTTGAACCGAGAAATTCAAGACCCAATTAACATATGTAACCAATCTAAACTCAATTAGATCCAAACTTGATCTGATCCAAACATAACTTGACAATAATTTAACCTGATATGAACTCAACTCGATGCCATTTTGACCCACATTGACTCAAATCAACACCAGCTTGACCTGACTTAAACTCAACCTAAAACAAATTTATTTGAAATGAATATGAACCGATTAGAAGTTAACACGACCCTAACGCGACCTTGACTCAATAGCTGTTCACCCGAAATTGACTGAACCCAAACCAAGGTGGGTTAAAAGGGACCTTGATCCTCATACACACTATTTTTCTTTGCTTTTTATGATTTAATATTTTTTATCTCAACTTTATTTATTACTTTTTACTCTCTAATAAATTATCAACACGCTATCTTTTCTTACATGTTATTCAAGTCTTGAAATACCCATCTTACATCATAGAGTGATTTCCCAAAATAATGTAATAATATAAACTAATCATCAATAACATAATACTAAAACAGACACTTGCAGGATTGATACGTATCACTTTTTGCTGTTGTTTTTTTCCCTCCAAAAATAATTTCCAAACAAAAGGTTATTTATTTCTTTTTTCATTGACAACCTAGAACATTAAATATATTTAATTTGACTTTTAGATGATTAATTATAGCAATTAAAGATTCTTAGTGCTTATAATGCTAAGAATGGTTTTCTTAAAATATTTTTTAGAAAAATAGATTTAATTTATAATACGGAATAGAAAACATCTTTATGTAATACGAAGTATTGGATTAAATTGACATTGAACATCGAAAATATTTTCTACGGAGTATTAAGTTATAGTAACATGTTAACCGTGTATATTTTATAATGCTAAAATAAAACAGAGACAAAATTACATAGGTTACTTCCTATTTTATAATTTTTAGCCAAAGCCCTTATAAAAGTTAAAAAAAAAAAATCATAATAATCATCCTAGCTTACTGCACATTATTTATATTTTGTCATTTTTATCAACCAGTTATCAATGAAAAATAAGTTGTATAAATTTTATTATCTAACTTATAAACTTATAAAAATATCTTCGTTACCTAATATTATACATCAAATGATTGACATATTAAACATACAATATTTTTTAGATAAATTAAATATATTTTGTTTTCACAAGTTCTTTTATAAATAAAGTGGAAGAAGTATAAATTTATTATTATTTTAATAAGGAAATATTGACAGGAATATTATGACCTTTCAGCGGTCTTCCATAAATATAACGAACTTTGGATTATCCCGTAATATTGTAACCTTTGACCATGATCTTCCATAAATAAGATAAAAAATCGGTAACCTGTTTAAAAGGTTACCCAAGACACATGTCGCATTGTGATAGGTTAGAAATTTTAATTTTAATTTTTATATTTTTCTTTTTTAAGAAACTGATTTTTAATTAAGAAAAAATTAAAAGAAAAAGAAAGAAAAATGTAAAACCCACCATGTTCTTCCCCAACCATTCCGGCAGCATAAAGGGTGTTCCGACAGCCTTCCCCTCCCCTTCTGACTAGCCTCGACGTTTTTCGACGACCAGCGACCACCCCATGCTCTTCCCTTCACTTTTCTGACCACGCCACCCCTTTCACTTCTCAATTTTGATCCCCAATAGCCGCCATACCCTTCCCTCCAACTACCTCTTTCCCTCCCCCTTCCAACCAGTAGCCCTGTCCCCCTTTCGGCCGGCAATTAACCCACCTCTTCCCCTCTCCTCTTCGACCAACCTACCCCATTCCCCTCCCAAATCCAAACTCTAGTAGTCCTCACCTTTTCCCTTTCATTTTTGAACCCTTGACTTTATATTCTCATCGGATTTGAAATTCCGACCAACCCTAAACCGGAAACTCGCCCACTTCATCTAAATCCCACCGCCTTCGAAACCGACTTCCGACCACTTCATCTGAAATTCTACCCAACCCTTTCATTTTTGACCCCCGATACTATATACTTGCTTGCATCAATGGATAGAGGACGGGAAAGCGGGAGTCACGGCGGGGGTTTCACGAGGGTGGGTGGGGCTGGAGGCCATGGTAGGTTTCACAGGGGTGGTGGTTGTAGGGTGTTCGTTACACGGGGGTGCGGGGGGCAGTAGGGGCTAAGGGATTTTTTTTATGACTAAAATCATTTTTTTAATTATTCAAATCAATTTTTTAATACTCCCTCCACATTCAATTATCTGCAATATCTGCCATAATTGGGTGCTACCTATTATCTGCAACAAATTTTTTATTTCTATTTTTAGTAAAATTAATAGTGTAAAAAGACATCCTTACCCTTACTTTTTTGTTTTAAATTTGTTTAACTTATTTTAATTACACACAATTATATCTAACACACTCTAATGATTCCCACCAAAATTAAACCCCCTCATACCCTCTTACTTCCAAACCCTTTCATCTCCCAACTACCTCATTCAGTGATCTTCATTGAAGATGTCTCGATTATGCTGCCTTCATTCATCATTTCTGGAGAATTTTCCAGATCAAAACCCATCCCCCTATTTCATTTTCCTCACTCTCTCTCCTGTTCTCTCTCCTCTCTCTCTCATGCGAAACCCTAATTCGATTTTTTTTCTTATCTCTCTGCAACTATGAACCCAAACGAAAATGAGTCCCCTGAAAACACCACCCATGAGCGTATATCTGAGGGTTCTACGCTCTACAAGTTGCAGCGAGGCACTGGTATTCTGAAGCCTGTTCACCGTTGCACTGCTTTTTTTCGCCGATACACTCGAGGGAAGATCGGAGCGAAATTGAGTGAATACTTTTCGAGTGATGAGGACGAGGAGAAGAACGGTGCTAAGGAGGGTGAAGGAGATCCAGATCTGGCCGGAAAATCGGGTAATGCTGGAGAAATGGGTTTGTAGACACCCAAATGTGTCTCCTTAAAACCAAACCCATTGATGAATACCTTTTGCGTCGAATGATAATCGAATAAGGTGAAAGTGTGAAAGGTCAGGTGTTGCAGTTAGTTTTTATTAAAAATTCTTTCTTTCTGTTTTCGAAAAACAACTCTATTTTTATGAAAACAGCCAAACTAGTTTAGTTTGGTCCACGACAAGGGTCCAATAATAGTGTAGTTGGATGGGGCTTGCAAAGAGCTTTCCAACGAAATATTATAAGCCCAATGCCGATGAATAATGAGGAAGTTATGGCCAAAATACTAAACTGGGCCCGGTTTGATGTTTTACATGCGGCCCGATGATCTAGGGGAGGGCCCAATGTTAATTATTATTCCTAAAGTTATTAGAATTAATGATAGTCTTCTAGAATTCTCTAGAAGGTTCTCTTAAGTCCTAATAAAATTAGAATTAATAATTATATTTTGATGAGTTTTACTTGGAATAAGATATTATTTTATGAAAAATACGATTTCAGTTTTCATACGGACTTTACAAGTCAATTTTGATTGAAAAGTGGACTCCGTGTTTGAAAGCGCGTAGGAATCCAGGCTGTCGCCAAACAACAGGCCTGTCGCTACGCGACAAGCCTTGTCGCCACGCGACAGAGCCCGTCGCTACGCGACAAGCCTTGTCGCCACGTCACAGAGCTTGTCGCCAAGCGACAAGGTTGGTTTTGCGGCGACAATGTGGAGTTTTATTCCTTATCAAATTCTACCTATTTCCGGACTATTTTCTTATAAATAGGGTCCTGAACCTCCGTTTTTCATCAACAATCAATTCTCATTCTACAATCAATCATCTACAATCATCATCTCTCTAGCTTTTCACAAACACAATTCCGCATACACGAGATCTAGAAACACCTAGCCAAGTTCGAAGTTGCCTTCGCCCTAGACGTGAAAGGTTATAATTTTTGAGGGTTTGGTCCCAAATCTCTATTTCAATTATTTGATTTAATTGTTTGATTTTATATTTTCCTTGAAGTTACTAACGCGTGTATTTTGTTATTAGAAAGAGATACGAGGCATCAAAGTATGTAGTCTTATTGCTCTATTCTTGTAGAAAGCATATTTGTTATTTATTAATTCCTAGTATCATGTTAGGATGTTATTATTGCTTTCTAGTATCATGTTTAGGGTGCTTTCTATGCTTTCTAATATCATATCAATATCATGTTAGTATCATGTTAGGGCTAAAGCTTTGATCTTTATTGCTTAGTGACATGCTAGGGTTTGTTATTAATCTTGTTAGTATCATGCCTAGGATCTTGCTATTATTATGCTTTAACATGATTATTTTAATTATAATTGTTATTATGATTATGATTATAATTATGATGATTGTTATTATGTTGCTTGATGATCATTGTTGTTGCTTGATCACGCCTTTTATGCATGTTTAAAGGGAATTTGTACTTGTAATCACGCTTAATAAGATAATTAATAATCTTGTTTAGGGTTAATTTGGTTATAATTCAAGTGATCGCCAATAATAGATTTATTTGTGTATTAATATTTAACCAGCATAGATTAAACAGGTTTAGGGTAAACCTAATGATTGCATGTTAGTCAGAAAGCGCACATGAATACGAGTAGAATAAAGTAGAGGCCTATTATTAGAGCAGGTTCAACCTCTTTTAGATTGGATTTGTATCTTCATCCCCGAACACCAGTCTTGGTTCCAGACCTATTGGAGTTGACGATCTCCTGGATCGTTAAGGGGTGTAACCTTCACCCTGTGAACGATTTACAAGTTCCTAAAACTTGTTGGCGACTCTTTTGCTTTAGCTTCCTTCCCTTTGGACGCCACCATGCTTTAGTGTATGAACACAGTGGGGTTCAAGTTTGGGATGGCTTGAAATATTCTTTATAGGGTCCCGTTGTTATTGCGGAGGGTGTTGACGGCCCATCAAACGCTGTTGTTGTGGTGGAGGAGTCCTCTTGTGACTCTGATGTGGTGGAGGTTGAAGTTCCTCAGAGCCCCCTATTGAGGTGGTGGTGATTCCTGACTCGCTCGTGGCTGGGGGGAGGGTTTTGCCTCAGTTCCTCAAGTCTCCTGCCTCTTCTAGCAGCTCTACTAGGAGGAAAAGGGTCAAATCTGTCTTTACTTCAGACTACAACGACTGGGACCCTTGCTATATTGCTTACCTTAGGGACAAGTACCCTAATGACTTCCCTCCCAGCAACTGATCACCGCAGCGTAACTATTCCTTACCCCTAATTTATTGCTTTCTTATATTGATGTTGCTGGTTGATGTTGAAATGGGTTTAATTAACCTGTTGGTTATTGTTTGGATGGTTAATGTTTTGATGGTTGATGTTGAAATGGGTTTTATTACCCTTGTGTACACTTTGTTGTATGATGGTTTATGGTTGGTATTGGCATGTAAATAATGGTTGTTGATGCTTTGTGTGTGCTTGTGCATACACTCCTGCTTGTATACCCTCTGCTTGTGTACCCTCTGCTTGTGTACCCTGTGCTTGTTTACAATACTGGGTGGTATTGCCATGTAAATAATGCTTGGTGATTAATATGCTGGTTTGACATGTGCATACACTCCTGCTTGTATACTCTGTGCTTGTACCTTCTGTATGTTGATTTTGATGGTGGATTGGGCTTTGTTTACCATTGTTGATTACTGCTACTGGTGTATGCATCTTTCTGTTTCTCTGATTGTTTGAGTCCCACTCTGGCCAAGGGAATGTATGTTGATGTATGATGAGGCATGTGTTGGTGCCTAACCAGTCCCCATGTATATTTGCCTAAGAGTTCTTGCTAGTCTATGCCTTTTAATGTGTGATTGAGTCCCTCACTCAGTGCTATCTCATTCAGTGCTATGTGATTGAGTCCCTCATTCAGTGCTATGTGATTGAGTCCCTCATTCAGTGCTATGTGATTTGTCAAATTCCAAATGATGAAGGGACTCAGTTTGAGTGGGATATGTAGGGTGGTTTAGCTCCAACAACTGTTTTGTACAGATGTTGAAGTAACAACCTACAACATCTCACTGAAAATAAACTTACCTATCTGATGGAATTCTTTTAAAACCTGCCATTTCATACTTCATTGATTTTAACACAAAAGATTAAAAGGCTACAAGTCCCTTATCCTAATCATTCAATACATGACTGCCTTAAAATAAAAACAAGTAATCTACCAAAATACACATAACCAAACCATAATAAGCATGAACAAAAAACAGTAGCTTACTTTGACAAAAACAATGGTTTGAGTACTTGTTTGGTTATGCGTGGAAGTCATGCCTGCCTTGAATGATTGGCTTGTTCTGTCCCTAGTCTGCATCCACCTCCAACTGAGTGTTTTCTGGGATAACTTGGTTAACTGAAATGAAAAGTGTGTTTAGGTGGTCAACTTCTTGTTAAATGAGTCCCCTATCACATTCCAAAATTTCTAGAAGCAGACCTAGACTATCTAATCTGTACTTGCCAATATGTGGTGGATTGAAGTTGTTACCCCCTTCCTTTTCCAGAATCTTCATCATGACCCCTTGCAAAGTGATCCATGTATACTTGTTAAGTATAGGATCAAACCACTCATTAGCCTCATATACTTTCTCTATGAGTTCATCTAATGTAGTAGGGAATGACTGATGTTGTAGAGATTGTATGACCTTGAAAAGACCCAAATCCAGGACATTAAGATCTGGGGATTGTGCAGGTTGAAACACCATTTGAATATTGAAACCATCAGATGTGCAGGCTGCAATGAATTCCTCATCCATAGGAATTTGATGTGGCCTAGCATTGTCCCACTAGATGAATATGTCTTTAGGAAGACTAGGATGCCATTGTCTTTTTATAGCTGGAATGATGTTGTGTACTAGCATTTTCCTGATTTCATCCTTGTTCACACTCTCCACAGCCTTAGTTTCCATGACCCCTGCATCTCTATTTTTGCTTTTCTTTTTAGCCCTCTATTGGTAAGTGAATGGGAAGATACCAAACTTCCCATCATGCAACATCTGTCCATTACAATCATACAAGGGTTTCCCAATGACTCCCATGAACATGGCTTTGACTTTGTATCTCTTTGATTGTTGGCATTTGTAGGGGTTTTCTTCCCTTGGTAACAGGTAAAACCTCCTTATCTCAGGGTTCATATAGAACCACTTCTCATCAATATGTATGTATTGTTGCATATCCATGAAAGTTGGGTTACCAACTGCTGGAATTGGGTGAAGATGCTGTAGTGCCCATTTTAGCCTTGCCACTTTGTGGTTAGATGTTAGTGCTGGATGGTTTGCTACTGTATGTGTTCTTAACCTGCCCTTTTTTTCAACTTATGGAGAAATGAATGTGGAATTTTAAGAGTTGTTGCATAACTCCTTTCTGTTGTCCTTTTATATAATGGCACAGATTGCAAGAACTCATTAGTGATGTCCTTTGGTTTTGGACCTGTTTTTCTAAGTTTTTTGCTTCTAACATCAATAACATTCCCTTGTGCTATACTTTGCTTTACAAATTTCCAGACCCTAAGTGAAGTACTTCTGTGAATCCCATATTTTCTGGCCATGTCTGACAGAAATCCCCTTCTGAGTTCCCCCTCATGCATGTTGAGTAAAATGTCATCAACCATTTGCCTTTTTGTCTGAACTGTGAGTTGTTTTCTACTTGTTGGTTGTTGATGTTGTGGTTCATCCCCTTCACTGTTGTCCCCTTCTGCTTCACTGCTGTCAGAATTAGCATCATATTCCATGTTCTCATCATCACTTATGTACTGAAATGGTCCCTCATTCAGTAGTTGTTCAATATCAAAAAATTCTTGATCAAAGTACTCTTCCATGTGTTTGGTTTCCTTTTTTTTTTCCCCTGTTTTTGCAGATGTGAAGGAAGGTGATGAAGTTTTTTGTGACTGCTGATGTTTTTGTAAAGTGCTACTTAAAGCGAAACCCTAATGCTGCCCTTAGTTTAGGACTAATCTTAGTGTAGGCAGTAAATATTTTGGACTAATTAAACATGTATGTAATGGGTTTTTTTTTTTTTTTTTTTTTTTTTTGGAAGAAACTGAATTAAAATTTGAAGGCCATGGTGCTTCTTGGTTTGTAATGAATGCACATTGAATGCTTGGTGCCTTTTTATATGAGGCATTTCTAGGTTTCATGTTTAGTTTTAAATTTAAATGATGTTTAAAATTGGACCAAATTTTAAAACTTTTGAAATTTTGGATGGAAATGTGAAAATTTCAAATTTTCACACCAAAAAAAGAGAGGGAGAAGTACATTCCCTCTTCTTTTGGTGACAGATTTCCAGCCAAAAAAAAGGGACCACCTTCTCTCTCCTTTTTCCCACTCAAATGTACCCACATGCAAATTTAGTCACATGCACCACTTTCTCTCTCCTATTTCCCTCCTTTTTTCCAACTTAATTAAACACCCTAACTTGTCATTAAACTTCCCTAAAAGTTTTGCTTAGGAGTCCGTAAAAGTTGTGTTTGTTGCAGATAATTGAAACCGGAGGGAGTATTAAATTTATTTTTTAAAATAAGAAAATTGTAAAATTAAAAAAAAACGTATCTGACTAATTAAAAAGTGACACATGTCACGCTTAACCTTTTTAGCAGGTCACTAACCAGTTACGTCCTATTTATGGAAGATCAGGGTCAAAGGTTGTAATATTCCCGGATAATCCAAAGGTCGTTATATTTATGGAAGATCGATGAAAGGTCGTAATATTCCTGTCAATTTTTCCTTTTAATAATAATAATGAATTAAGTTTTGAAATAACCGTGCATGGCACGGGTCTTAAGCTAGTTCCTTATATACATTGGTTTAAAAACTATTTCACACCATACCGCCCACGTAGGCTCGATTTCAAGGTTCGGTATTTGCCAGTATAAAACCACTAACATTGTTGGCGGTTTTAACTAATATAGAATCTCTAATGGTAATAGAGGTTCTATGCATAGAACCTCTATTGGTATTAGCGGTTCTTTATGTAAAACCTCTAATACCATTAGCAGTTGTATATAAAGAGCGGCTAGCGAAAACTAAAGTAGAGGTTCTATGCATAGAATCTCTAATGATATTAGGGGTACTATATGTAAACATCATATTATAATCAATTTAAAAATATTTAGTGACATGAATAATAAGTGCAGTTTACCTTTACACTTACTTAATCGAACACAAAAAAAGTACGGACTATCAAACAATCCCTTTTGCATGCCCCCGATTTACAATAAATTTATTATAAATCGAGGGCGCCGCACGTGCGATCATTTACAGTGGCTTTTTTTTAAAAAAAAAAAATAACAAAACACGCGGAATTTTATACCGCAAAATCACAAAAACACAGAACAAAAATGGAGGAGAGAGAAAGTGAGAAAACGCAAAGAGAGAATACCACAAATTGGAGAATTCGATCATCAATGGAGATTTCGACTTTCGATATCAAAAATTGCAGCAATCTCATCCACGAATTGCTACAAAAACAGAGGCAAATTGAAACTTCATTGTTAGGTGATCATGAGAACTCGAATTCTTATGTTGAAATCGATTTAAATCGATCGATTATAGAAGAAGAAGAAACTAAGAGTTTTGGAGATGAATTTGTACCAATTTTTGATGATAATAACAATCCAGACATTGGAGACGATAATAACAATCCAGACAATGGAGACGATGTAGAAGGAGCAATTGACGATAATAACAATCCAGACAATGGAGACGATGCAGAAGAAGCAATTGACAATGCAGAAGAAGCAATTGACAATGTAGAAAATCAGGTGGTTCCTCGTAAATCAATTGATTCAAATGCAACTGAAGGTAATTTCTATAAACTTTTGAAATTGTTATTTTTTTTTATATGAATTGTATGAATACAACATTGATATGAATGTAAATTAGTATAGAGAAAATTAAAATTGTATGCAGAAGATTCGAATTAAAAGTAACTCTTTGAATGCATAAATGTTACCCTTTTCATACATATATGTGACCCTATTTATGCACAAATGTTACCCTCAGATTGTATGCAAAAAATTCAAAATGTATGCAAAAAGTAACCCTTTGAATGCATAAATGTTACCCTTTTCATGCATAAACGTGACCCTATTTATGCACAAATGTTACCCTCAGATTGTATGCAAAAAGTAACCCTTTGAATGCCTGAATGTTACCTTTTTCATGCATAAAAGTGACCCTTTTCATGCATAAAAGTGACCCTATTTATGCACAAATGTTACCCTTTTGTTGCCTCCAATTTGAATGATATGCTGCCTCTGGTTATTATCTGATATATCTGTATTAAATCACAGATACAAATCCAATTGATGCTTCTAGTTTAGATCTTAGAGGATCATTTCTTGGTGTGGTAAGAGAAACTTTTGAAGAAATTTTGGAATTGTATGAAAAACATGCTGCTATACTGGGGTTTTCAATAAGAAAGCATACAACTAGATACAGAACACACACAAAAATAGTAACTAAGAAAAATTATGTGTGTTCTGCTGAAGGAAAGAGAAATTCAGGTGACAAGAAAACAAAGTTAGTTGAAATGGTTGATGAAGAGGATGTAAATGTAAAAACAAGAAAGCCAAGACAAGTAGCCATTACAAGATCGAATTGCAAGGCATGCATAAGAGCAAAAGTGAATAAAGAAGGACAGTTTGAGGTGGTGGCTCATGTTATTCAGCATAACCACGAGCTAACAAGGTCACAGTGGCTTTATTTGCATCGCTCCGAAAGAAAAATGACAGAGGAAAAAGCTGAAGCAATTAAAACAATGAAATCTTCAGGTCTAACTACAATGGACACTTACAATTACATGGCTACAGAGGCTGGAGGAGAACAGAATGTAGGTCATAATGTTGTAGATCACCTGAATTTCTGCTCAAGGTTAAGAATGGAACAAATTGAGGTTGGAGATGCTCAAACTTTAGTGAACATTTTAAATCAGGAACAATCAGAGGATCCAAACTTCTTTTTTAGGGTGAAGTTTGACAATGAAGGAAGAATTTCCAATATCTTTTGGAGAGATTCAATGATGCTAGAAGACTATAGGATATATGGAGATGTTCTTGTATTTGATACAACATATAGAACCAACAGATATAATCTTATATGTGCTCCATTTGTTGGCATAAATAATCACTGGCATAATTGTATGTTTGCATGTGCTTTTATTGGGGATGAAAAAACAGAATCATTTGTGTGGCTACTAGAAACCTTGTTGAAAGCTATGGAGAATAGAACATCAACTTTAATATTCACTGACCAGGACCAAGCAATGGCAAATGCAATTGAGCAGGTAAAAGATTCATATTGACATCTTACAGATTTTAAGCTCTGACAATAATGTTTTCCTTTTTCCCATAAAGTTACCCTTTTAACTGAATAAAGTGACCCTTTTTAATGCATGAAGTGACCCTTTTAACAGTATAAAGTGACCCCTTTATTTTCAATGTAGGTGCTTCCTAATACAAGGCATAGACTTTGTATCTGGCATTTGGAACAAAATGCCATAACCAGATTTGGGGCTCTTAAAAAAGGCAAAGAATTCAAGTATGCATTCAACCAGTGCTTAAAGATGTATGTGACAAAACAAGAATTTGCAGCAAAGTGGCAGGCAATGATGCAGAAATATGACTTGACAACACAATCTTGGTACCAAAGAGTGTACAAGTTGAAAGAGAAATGGTGTCTTGCCCTTAGTAGAGATTTCTTTTTAGCAGGAATCTTATCGTCACAAAGGAGTGAAAGCACTAATCATGCTATAGGATTCAGAGCAAGTAAAGCAACTACCTTGACAGAATTTTATACCATATTTAAGAAGACAACCAATCGTTGGAGAAGCATAGAGAAATATGATGAGTTTACCTGTAGCAAGTCAATAGCATTTACTTCATTGCCACTGTCCGGAATGCTAAAGCATGCTGCACAGGTAAAAATTTAACTGACAAGTACATAAATTACACATAATATATAGCAGTTTAAATGTAGCTACATGATTTTGGTGAACAGGTTTTCACTTTGTCACTCTTTAGAGATTTTGAAGAGGAGTTTGGATACTTTGTGGCAACAACTGTTCAAATGATAGGAATAATGAAGAATGCCTACTTTATCAAGTAACCCTAGAAGACAAGCCATGGTCTGCACATCAAGTAAACTATATACATGAGAGACAGAGTGTATGGTGTACTTGCAAAAATTTTGAAGCATCTAGATGGTTATGTTATCATTGCATCAGAATTCTACACTTGCATTCAGTAACAAGAATACCTGACAAGTATGTTTTAAAAACATGGACTAAGTTTGCAAAAACAGAGGCATAGGATAGGTTGAAGAATCAGGATCCTACACAGCAATATATTCCATGGAGGCAAACAATGATGAGGAAATTCAACAATCTAATCTTAAAGAGTCAAGAAAATGAAGAGACAAGAGAATTTATAGAAGAAAGCTTCAGAAACAGTGTTAAAATGGTGCATGGAAGACTTACTTGCTAGTGCTGCTTAGAGAGAAAGTGCAGAAGCTGCTTCTAACATTCCTGATGTGGCAGACAACACTCACAACAATAATGATGTTTCTTCGGCATCGAGTACAAGCACAAGTGTACCAACAATACTTGATCCTAAAAGGGCTATAACAAAAGGAAGAAGCAAGAGAGCAAAAGGAGGTCTTGAAAAAAGCAAGAGAAAAAGAAAACCAGCACTACCACCTCCACATTCAGAATTTGGATCAAAGACACCTAACTTACGATTCTTTTAGGAACTTTTTTAGATCATTTTTTTTTTAAAATTAATATACTTTGTATTGTTAAACTATTTTTTCTCTTTTTACTCTATGACTAGTTTGATGAAAATGTGATTGACACTATTATTAGCACATGTTTAATTAGTGAACCTTTTAAATCAAGAACAATCAGAGGATCCAAACTACAAAAGTGACCCTTTTAACAGAAAAAGTGATCCTTTTCAAAGCAAAAAGTGACCCTTTTAACAGAAAAAGTTACCCTTTTCACATAAAAAATTGACCATTTTCACAGCTTTTCACATGAACTTATGTTACCCTTTTCATGCATAAAAGTGACCCTTTTCATGCATAAAAGTGACCCTTTCATGGCTAAAAGTTACGCTTTCTACCCACTAAATCTACCTTTTTCTTGCGTAAAAGTTACCCTTTCTATCATTAAAAGTTACCCTCTTTACGCATAAAAGTTACCCTATATACCCACAGAAGTAACCCTTTTTATGCTACAAAGTTCACCATTTTATGCACAAAAGTGAACCCATAAAAAACATACAAAAGAACCTTTCAATTACTTAATGTATGCACATACATCAGTATTCCAAAAATACAACCAAAAACTATACAATAAGTTTAATTACATCATTGAACTTAATGTATGCACATACATTAAGTTTTTTCATTGTTCAAAAAGTAACCCTTTTTATGCTAATAACTAACAATCATTTCCCTCTTTAAAAGGAGTGTACTTCTTTGTCTGCTTTTTTGCCCTTTTTTCTTTGGGCTTTTCTTCTTTTGCCTCTGCCTTTTCTGTTGCTTCTGCTGCCATTCTTCTTTCTTCATTTTCTTTCTTCTTCTTCTCAGCAATAGCAACCTTTCTTCTTATTTCAATTCCCTGAACATAATCAGGATCTTTCTTCTTCTCGTTAAACTTTGCTAATTCTGACAACACATCATTCCTAGATTCATTCAAATCACACAGCACCAGTGTGGTACAGATCTCTCCTCGCAGAAATTTTCTGCCAACAACCTCACAACAGAAAAAAAAACTTATCAATATGTAATTAATAAAAGCATTAGAAAAAGAAGAACTACAGACAAAATAGATGAATAATTACTGTTTTGAGTTCATTTAGTTTGAACGATTCGCCAACAAAATGGAGCATGTGATACATGACAAACACCCCACAGTCCAAATTGTCAACTTTATCCTTTCTCCATTCCAACTCAACAATTTGAAACTCATAAGAATGTAGCTGAGAACTCTTTGGATGATTTCTTTTGCCAATAAAAGCACCCAAATGACCACACTGACATAAAATATAAAAGTTTAGAATACATTAAAAACAAAAAAAAAAGTTTAAATTGAAACAATAAATCAACAGAAACATAACAATATTCAACAAAACATACCAATTATGAAGACAATTTTTTAAAATATTCAAGACTAGAATCACGCCAGATAATGTTGTCAAGATAATATACAAACTCTTTTGTATGATCAACAACAAACAGAACGTAGTGATTCTCAATAAGAATAGGAATATAGATCTGAAACAGCAAAATTAAAAGTGATTTAGACAGAGCATATCATAAACAGAACTATTTTAAAGTTATGATATTAAGTTTAGCATGAAATATACCAGTTTAGCATCCATTATATCACATTTAGGATTCTCATAGCTCACCCAACCTTCCCATAGATCGTACAAATCCTTAACAGCACTAGAAATATCACCTTTGCCAGTGTTTTCACAAACATGCAAGAATGCAAACTATTAAAGTATAAGATCTTGTTTATATATATATATATATATAGAGTAAATTTTGTTAAATAAAAAAAAAATCAAATTACGTACACTTTGCCTCACACCAAAGAAGAATCTTCGAGGACTTGAAGAGTCAAAACATGCTTTCTCATTCAAATACAGACAGTAGCAATCAATAATGCACCATCGAATCCTAAGTGGAGCAGCAAGGGACATCATATCTTCTCTTAGAATTAAAAAATTCAATCCAAAAGTAACTAGGTTCTCACTGCAACAATAAAAAATAAGATCAGCATTAAAAAAAAAAAAGGAAAAAAAACAGATAAAAAAATAATTATCGTAAAAAATGACACTTAACTTCCTATGCACTGAATCATCCTTCGGCAAACAATAATCGAGAACTTCCAAATGTAACTGAGGCAAATTCCTATAAATCCGAGCATTACCCCTCAAAAACAGAGTTACAAAAGACACATGCACACCTACTGGCCCACAGTCCAGCGAGCATAGAGATTTATTGGCTCTAATGATACGTTCAGGAAAATTTTCTTCAGTAGGCCCAGCAGGAACATTTTCAGTAGGACCACGAATAATAGCAGAAGGTCCAGCACCATTAACACCTTCATTAACACTTTTTCCATGACCATTGTCATCATCCTTAGGAGTATCTTCATTGAAACCTTGTGCAGGTTCATTTTCAGGAACATCTTCTTTATAACCTTGTACAGGTTCAAAAAAACCACGAAACATCTCATGTACAGACTTCATCTTATTACACTCATCAATTAAACCATCTAAAATCTTCAGGAGGATCAGAGAGTAGCTGTTCAGTTTGAGAAACTGCAACAGCATCATCAGAAGATAATGAAACAGTTCTGCGAGAAAAAACCATCTCACTCAAGGTTTGAAAACCAGTTGACTGAACCAATAATAAAACATCCATATTTTTTTTAACCAAAAGAAATGTTTCATGAACAGCCTACAGACATATGAACAAAGAAGAAACTAAACAAATGTGACAAATAAAAATAATAAAAAAGTGAAAATTCAGAATATGTGCATAAAGTGACCCTTTTAAATGCAAAAAGTGACCCTTTTATATGCATAAAGTAACCCTTGTAACTGAATATTTAGGGTAACTTTAGTGCACATAAAGGGTAACTTTTGTGCACATAAAGGGATAATAACTAAACATATAAATAAAAAATAGAACACTTACATCAGTTGAAATTTCTTTAATTTCATCATCAGTCATCACACCTTCTGGAAGCTCAAATGCAAGAATGCGGCCAGTTGTACCACTTGTAGAAGCACCCTGATCATATCCCAAAGTACAAGGTTTCTTAACAACAGTTTTCCTAATATCAGGCTGTGACACAGGATATGTAAAAGTATCAAACGGTCCCTGCCCATAACCACCAGCTTTTATCTCTAAATTAATCCTCTTCTTAATCTTAGCATCCGCCCAATGTTGAATCAAAGGAAGGGTACTACTTTCCTTTTCACCTTGAAAATTTAAACGATGAAAATACATAATTTGCAAAGCCAGCAAACAACCACCAACATTTTGAGCAGTTTCATCATTCTTATACTTCTGAACAGCCTTCTTTAACTTTTTCAAAACATATGAACACCAATCTAAAGCTTTGATTTCATCAACTTCTTCAACAGCCTTCAGCAACTTCAATGAAACAGTCCTATTAGTAGTAGGAGCTAAAAAGCTAGACATAGCATGAAGAACAAAACACCTCTTAAATTCTTCTCCTCCATCAACCAAATTAACCATCCGAGACTCCAATTTTGACAAATGAAGAGATTGCTTATCAGAAAGACCATAATCAAACTCCATGCCTGAATGATACGTTTATCTACACTTCCATCTTCAACATTTTTCTTAAGTTCGGGAACAGAAATATCACTCATAGGCAAGCAAAACACATCGCATATATCATTTCTAGTAACTACAAATTCTTTACCAATAGAAATGGTAAACATGCAGCTATCACCATTGAAGTTTTCAACAAGCCAAGGTAGCATTTGACGATTAAGAGTTTTCAATTTCAAATGTAATAAACCACCAAAACCAATTTCTTCAACAGCTTGTTTTTGGTTAGAACTAAAGTTCCGCAACAAAAATTCCAACGTACGTGGTCTACACCTTGCAATCAAGCGTCTTTGCTCCCTAAATAATAATAATAAAAAAATAATTGAAACAATATAAGCTAAAAACAAAATATAATTAAAAAGTGCAAATCAAAAAAACATGTATACTTACACAATAGTCTCAGAATCAGAAAGCATTTCCAATTGAGAATCATGCACTGTTTTGGCCTTCTTAGTAACTGTTTTGGCCTTCTCAGACTCTGGTTTGGCCTTCTTAGGAACTATTATGGCCTTCTCAGGAACTGTCTTGGTCTTTTTAGGTACTGCTTTGCCCTTAGCAGGCTCTTTAGGCATTGCTTTCCCTTTAAAGGCAATTTATAACGATATCCACCTATTGAAGCACCTGTATCTAATTAATACAGAGAAATAGCCATAAATTACAAATTCACAAATTACTCATGGAAAAATTCAGAATATATGCATAATGACCCTTTTAAATGCATAAAGTGACTCTTTTAAATGCATAAAGTGACCCTTTTAACTGCAACATGTAACCCTTTTAACTGAAAAAGTGACCCTTTTAAATGCATAAAGTGACCCTTTTTAACGGCACAAAGTGACCCTTTTAACAACATAAAGTGACTTTTGTCATGCATATAAATGACACATGTCTATTACTCAAACACAATGCACAAATGCACAAACACAATGCACATATACCTGTTACTCAAACACAAATGCACAAACACAATGCACATATGCCTATTATTCTCATAGTCTAACTAAAACCTAAAACTAAAATCAGTTCCAATTAGCATTCTCTGCCTAAAACCTAACATGCAAAAATTACAAAAAACAACTTCTGAAAAATAATAATCAATTAATAAAAATTCTGAAAATTAACATGCAAATTTTGCTTAACATATAACAACACCACAACACATGTATAACAAATTTTTAACCAATTATATACAATGCACAATAAAATAAAAACAAAAATAAACAAATTAACTTCAAAATTCAAATCCAATTATCATAATCTGCATACAAAATAAGCAAAAAAGCATGTGCAAACTCTGAAAATAACATGCACTAGTAATTCGACATATAAGAACAGATTTAAAGTGAAAATTCAGTTCAAAATTTTAAAAAATTATAAAAAAATTATAAAAAAATTAAGAAAACACACCTTCAGCATCATCTGACGACTTCTTTCTAATATTCTTCTTCACCATTGCAATCAAACACTACAAAAAACGAAATTAAAAAGAAAGAAAATAAAAAAACCTAAAATCGAAGAATCAAAACAACTTAAACTAACAAAAATCTGGAAAAATTAAGTAAACGAACCTTAATTAACAACTTCGCAACTGAAAAACAAGAAGATAATCGCCATTTGAAGAGAGGTTGAACACAACAAAGAGCTCGAATGAAATCGCCACTAGAGTAAGAAAGAAGAGAGAGAAAGAAGAGAGAGAGAGAAGCTTCTGAAATAAATGAGGAAGAGAGAGAAAATAATTAGTTTTGTAAATTTTAAAAACGGAAAGCACGTGCAAACATTAAGGAAACAAAAAACGGTTTCCTTATGAAATTGGCATTCAACTCAATCCGAAACACTCCTTGCCTAAAACTTTACTTCGTATTTAGTTATAGAAAGTGAGAAATTACGAGGAGATCGAATTGCTGTAATGCATAAATGAAACACGTCCAATACGCACATGGAATTATACCAAAGCCAGCTGCAATGCATGCATAGATTTCGCCATCAACTTTTAACCAAATATCATTTTACTTCCTTTAATTTTATAAAACACTTCCATTATTGTACACTTTTATGCTAGAATCCACGTTTTATCGACTCACTCACTTATGTCTGAGTACTATATTCTACGTATCTTATTTGACTTTCAACAACCAACCGCACGCCACTATTTTAACAACTTAGCTTCCCTGCAATACTCTCCTATATATACTCTCCTTTACTGCATCACTTTGCATTATCATCTCTTAGTGATTTTGATTATAGAAATAGAAAACACTAAAAATGGAAAGTTACCACAAATATATAAGCGTTACTACATTCTTTTTCTTGTCTTTAGTTCTTCCTCTAAGTTTAGCCCTTCAAGTTGGGTTTTATAGTAAAACTTGTCCGAAGGCCGAAACTATCGTTCAACAGGCGGTACAGCAGCGGTTCGCGGCGGATAAGTCCGTTACTGCGGCTTTGCTTCGTATGCATTTTCATGATTGTTTTGTGAGGGTGAGAAATTCATTTCTTCTTAGCATATGCTTGTAATTTGTTTTGGAAAAATTGGTTTTAATAATTCCAACAAAGAGAAAATTTTCTTTAAATAATTTCAATTTATGATAATTTTGCAATAATCCCAACTTATATAGGTATTTTCCTAAAATCATCTATCCTAAGTGTTATTTTTATTGCTTTTGTATTGTTGATCCACGAATTTTTATATGTGACTGGCCACACCGTGTGGCCAACCATTACAGGGTTATTTTGTTGGTGTTATAGTGGTTACTCACTCGGTCAAAACTCGTTTAAAAGTTACTAAGTTAGTCAGGGGTTACTCGGTCGATTAGGGGTCACTAGGGGTTACTCATTTGGTTAGAGTTACTAAGTTGGTCAGGAGTTACATGGTAAGCTAAGGGTTATTCGGTTGGTTAGGGTTTTAATCAGTTAGAGGTTACTTGTCAAACAAGGGTTACTTGGTGTGCCGCATACAAAAGTTGCTGTTGTTGATCCCTTTTGGGACAATTATGTATAACAAAAATAAAATTTTGAATTATTATAAAAAGATACCTTTATAAGTTGGGATTATTCCAAAATAATAAAAAAATTGAGATTATTTAAAGACAATTGGTTAAAATTGGGATTAATAAGATCCCGTTCACTTCACCTTATTTTAGTTGAATTGAAATTATTTTTATTGAACTGAAATTATTTTTACTGAACTTAAATTATTTTTACTGAACAGAAATTATTTTTGCTAAACTTAAATTATTTTTACAGAACTGAAATTATTTTTGTTGTACTTAAATTATTTTTACTGAACTGAAATTAATTTTACTGAACTAAGATAATTTTTTCTGAACTGAAATTATTTGTACTGATAATCTACTATATTTCTTCTTTAAAGATACTGAATTTTACTGAACTAAACTTATTTTTACTGAACTGAACTTATTTTTATTGAATTAAACTTATTTTTACTGAACTTAAAATTATTTTTACTGAACATAACTTATTTCTACTGAACTGAAATTATTTTTATTGAATTAAAATTATTTTTACTGAACTTAATTACTTTTATTGAACAAAACTTATTTCTATTGAACTGAAATTATTTTTACTTATAAATATTATTTTTACTTCATATTATTTTTTTAAGGTGAAATGAATAGGTAGGGTCTAAAACCAATTTTACACATTTAGCATGAGAAGTTCACACACTTGTAAACAAAACTTTATCGTTACTCCTCTAATATTAAGGTCCTGTTCACTTCACCTTAAAATAATAATATTCAGTAAAAATAATTTCAGTTCAGTAAAAATAATTTCAATTCAATAAATTAAAATAAGTTCAGTTCTGCAAAAATAATTTCATTTCAGTAAAAATAATTTCAATTCAGTAAAAATAATTCCATTTCAGCAAAAACATACACATTTATTACATGATACTTCAAATATCCATCATAATCTTGTTTTTAAATATTAATAACTTTCTCATATAAAATCTGCTTTTTTTTTTTTTTTTTTTTTTTTTTTTTTTTTTTTTTTTTTTTTTTTGGGGAAGAGAAACATATAAAATTCATGTTGATACTTATTATTGGCGTTTTATTAGTTATGCTTGCCATTGCATGGATAAGTTTGTAATAACGTATTTTCCGCTAAACTTTTTTCTCAGTCAGTATCTAAAATTTTGCATGTACATAAACTCCCCATTTGAAGCATTATTAAAGAACGGGTCGGGAAGTATAAAATGCGGCTACAAAATTTTGATTAATGACTTTTATTGTGTGTTTGAATTGATTAATATGGAGGGAAAACGAAGGAAGAAAATGATGGTGATCATCCCTTATTAGTTGGATGTTACATGGATTTAAAAGAATCAATGCCCTCTATCTCTTTTTTAATAGATCAAATCCTTTTCGGGGGCGTTTGGTATAAATTCCGTAAATGGAATGGAATGATTTATATAAGGGAAAGGGTAATAATACACGTTACCTTTGATATATGTTTGGTTTTTTTATAAAATGAGACAAATTGAGAAATTTATGATTGAGGAGGAAAACACATTTTGTTTCCACTAGTTGAATAAGGGTAGCAATTTGGGGAATTTTGTTACCTTTTAGAAACGGTATTTGTTACTTGTAGCTCATATCAAACTAATAGAAACGGAAACACTTATTGTTTACGTTTCCTACATTACAAATTTTCATACCAAACACCCCCTTAATGTTTGAAAATATTATTTGAAAGATTAATTCAAGTTTAATTAAATCTTTTCTTTCGTCACCTTGTTCTTTTTCCTTCCTTTGTCCTTCTTTCCCTCCTTTTCCTTCTATAATAAATATAAGCACTAATTATTTTCTTCTTAAAAATGAGCTTTCCATACCAATTCAGTCTCGAATAATGTTTTTTTACACAAATAAATGCAACCTTAAATTCAAAAGTTTTAAGCAATTTATACACAAATTAAGACAATTGAAGATATTGTTTATATGGTGAGTATAGTAGGACTGTAAATAGATGTGTATGTTTGATAGAAAATGTTTGATTAAAATAAGAAAAGTAAATAAAAATGTGAAGAGATAGGAAATTTTGTGAAAAAACTACCTATCATAGTCTAAAATTTGTGAAAAACTACCTATTAAAAAAAATGTTGTAATTGACTACATAATTTTTGAAAAATATTGTAATTTACTACCTAACGCCGGATTATGAAGGAGTTTGACCAAAATTATCTGACGTTGACTAGGTCATGTGACACTTGATGACCCTTTTCTTTCCCAAATTTTCTCACAATTTTCCCACGTGATGGTCACTAAGTGTCACGTGACCATGTCAACGCCGGAAAATTTTGGTCAAACTTCATAATCCGGCGTAAGGTAGTAAATTACAACATTTTTCAAAAGTTAGGTAGTCAATTACAACATTTTTTTTAATAGGTAGTTTCTCGCAAATTCTGAATTATAATAGGTAGTTTTTCACAAAATTTCCCTTCAAATATATAATGTGAAGTAAGATACTAAGAACAATTCAAATGGTTGTAATTAGGGACTTGCTTGCAGTTTTCAAAAGTCCTTAGCTACTAGCTTGACTATTGGAGCGTGGCCAAAGCTAATTTGCTTGACAAAAAAGTTTCCAAAATTATTGAAGATTAATATTAATATATTAAAATAATTAAATTTCTAGGGCTAATTGAGAAAGTCAAGCTTATTAAATTAGCAAGCTATTAGCTAACTATTGAGGCACAAAATAGCTATAAAGAAAATTAGCTTGAAATCATATGTGGCATCACAAGCTAATTTAACAATTAGCTTACCATTAAAGTTGCTCTAAAGGGATTTGTTGAAAAAGAAATAGAGTGAGACTATTAATTAAGGGCTTTTAAAAAAGAACAAATATGAAAATATTAAATAATTATAAGAATAAATTTAACTGTATAACTACTAGAATGTGTTATATACACCCGCGTGTACGGTACACTCGAGGCAGGGCCGTGTTAATCATATTAGGGTCCCTGTTCTAAAATTAGAAATTAGGCCCTAATAAAAAGTTTAAATTTATACAAGCACAAAAACACTTTTCTATTCAATTCTTTTTTTTTTTTCTCAAACTAATTAATTTAAATAGTAAATCATATCCCACTGCAACTTCCAAGTAAAAAAAAAAAAAAAAGACATTTCTAGCGATTTTTGTAGCAAATTCATCAACAAGTCTTCATATTACACCTTCTCCAAAAAAATTATTTGGCAGACATCAATTAAAAATAAAACTACATTAATATTTAATAATTAACCAAACAATGCACCCAAAAAAAAACTAATATTAAACAATTAGTCTAATACTTCGTAATTGAAAGTGAAAAGAGGATAAAAACAAGTTAGTAAAAGGTTACCACAACTCCAATTGCCGCTGCTCACTGGCTCAGGGAAGTACCCATTATAATAATTTTCTTAATTTCCAACTTTAAAAATCACATATTGGCAATAATAGCTAAATAACTCCTACAAAATTTGCTTAAAAAAAACACTCCTAGAAAATTTGCTTAAAAAAACACTCCTAGAAAATTTGAAATTCTATACATATTAGCCTTTGATATGCGAAAATCAAGGGTTTTATTTGTGGAAAACACATAATTAATTCCTCCATTGGAAGTAATTTATGAATTGAGAAAATGTTTTTCATAACTATCGTGATTGATAGAGGAAGGCAAAAAGTTTATTTGGAAAAATGAAGATTTGGGGTAAAACAAGAAATTTAAAGACTAAAGAAGAAAGATTTTAGAATTTTTAAGCAAATTGAGATCATTCACGAGTTAATCTAGGTGCTTGATTTGTGGGAGTAATTGAAATGGGGAAGAAGAATGGAAGATAGAAAGTTATTGACTTCTCTAATTCACGCTTGAGCAGAAAGAACGGCATTTTTTTAACTTAGGGTTGGGCTCCAATTTTAAATGGGCCCTTAACAATTCGGGGCCCTGTGCTAAGGGTCTGTTTGCACAGGCCCTTAGCCGACCTTGACTCGAGGTTATTTGCTCATTAATTTTTGCTCATTTATCAAATAAGTAAAAAGTAACGAGCAAATAAACCCTGCCTCTCGAATGTACGATACATCCCAATGTATAGAACACGCTCTCACTAACTACTTATATGGTATAATAATCAAAACTATATTTCTTTCTCCTCTAAATCATTTGTGATTTTGTGATGTTTCTAATGACAAAAAATAATTATTGTAGAACATGGTATAACCTACCATAGATATTAGAACGCAAAATTTTGATTTGGTTGTTGCCTTTTACATGATGGCTTTTGTATTTCTCTTTAAAATATTTGGGTTAGTTACTGCATAACTATTTTACTATTTAGGCTAGCAAGCTAGCTCACAGTTTTGTCCACTTGTACACCTCAATACAATTATGTGATTTAATTGAAACATTTAATGATATATTTCCCATTCTCATTATATGATACATTTGCTTAACCATGTTAGTCATTTTACAGGGTTGTGATGCCTCTATATTGATAGACTCCACCTCTACCAACCAAGCTGAAAAAGCAGCAGGCCCAAACGGGTCAGTTCGCGAATTTGCACTAATCGATCAAATCAAGTCCAAACTCGAACAATCATGTCCACAAACCGTCTCTTGTGCAGATATCATAACACTAGCAACCCGAGACTCAGTTGTCCTAGCAGGGGGTCCAAAGTACAATGTCCCAACGGGTAGACGTGACGGGCTCATCTCACGTTCGAGTGAAGTCAACGTACCCGGCCCATCTTTCACCGTTTCCCAAGCCCAAAAATCGTTTAGTGACAAAGGGTTAACCCTTAATGACATGGTAGTCTTATTAGGTGCACATACTGTTGGAATCGCACATTGTAGTCTTTTTCAAGATAGGTTATCCAACTTCCAGGGAACGGGATCTCCCGATCCTACTATGAACAAAGCTTTAGTTACTAAGCTTACGGGTGTTTGTGGATCAAACCCGAACGTAGATCCTACTGCTTTTCTTGATCAAAAGACGCCTTTTGTGTTTGATAACCAATACTATAACCAGATTAAAACTAACATGGGGGTGTTACAAATTGACCAAGAGCTAGCATTGGACTCGTTAAGTTCTACGTTGGTTACTAATATGGCAGCAAATAATGTTGGGTTTGGACAAAGTTTTGCAAAAGCCATTGTTAAAATGGGGAGCATCCAAGTTCTTGAAGGGACTTCTGGAGAAATTAGACAAAATTGTAGGGTCTTTAACAAGAGCTAAATAGCCGCCATATTTATATTTGTATAAAAAATAAATGGATTTTTATATTTTTAAATTGTATAATTATTGAAATATTGTGGCGTATCTGCTCCATAAGATGTTAAGTATCATGTGAAAAAAGCTAGATACATACATCAATTCATTAAAGAATTAAGTTTAATATATGGATTGCAATAATAAAATGGTTGATTTATTTTAGATTTTCCAAGAACATTATTAGTTGATTTTTAAATTAGTCAATGATTGTACTTAGTGTTTCTGTAAACAAATTGATTGTTGGTGCAGTGGTGATTGAGACTGTACTTGATAGGAAGGACCTATGTTCGATCCTCACAACAACATTTGGGAGGGGATTGGAACCTAAGTACCTAACCACCTAGAATTGATCCCCGAACCCGAATTAGCCCAAAGAGTGAACCAGGTGGAACACAGAGTGTTAATATGGAGCACATTATTACGCAAAAAGCGACAATCAAATAAGGCAAAAATGTTTGTATGTGCATTAATTTATCGGACTACATTGTTTCTTTAAAATCTTTCAATATTTTAATTCAGACAGTATTAAAGAAACACATAGAGTAATAAGTTGATCACAAGTCTTCAATTGAAACAAATTATTTGAATTATTACACTTGAAGGTGGTGAATAAAGATGGGCCTCTCACATTTTTAATAAGATGGCCTTACATTAGTTTAATAATTCATTCTCCTACAATTTTCCCTAATTTCGCCAGCATTTCCTTGTTGAATGCTTCCCATTTTTACAATGGCTTGTACAAAGCTTTGTCTAAAATTATTGTTATTGGCGGCTAGGTTTGAGACCAATTTGGCACTTAAAGAGTCGAGTGCTAGCTCTTGGTCAATTTGCAATATCCCTCGATTTTTTCTAATTTGGTTGTAGTACTCGTTATCAAAAACAAACGACGTGTTTTGGTCAAGGAAAGTACTAGGATTTACGTTTGGATTAGAACCACAAAGTCCGCTAAACTTTTTAACCAATGTCTTGTCCATGGTACGATCAGGTGCACCTGTTCCTTGAAAGTTGGATAACCTATCCTTAAAGAAATTGCAATGGGCTACTCCTATAGTATGACCAGCACCCAATAAAACCACCATGTCATTAAGGGTTAGCCCACGAGCACTAAATGATTGTTGGGCTTGCGAAACGGTGAATCTTGGACCAGGAAGATTTACTTCACTAGCCTTTGATATGAGCCCGTCATGCCTACCTGTTGCTACGTTGTAGTTAGGACCTCCAGCTAAGTAAACTGCATCGCGAGTAGCCAGTGTTATGATATCGGCACAAGAAACCTTTTGAGGGCATGCTTTTTCTAGAGCGGCCTTGATTTTGTCAATGAGTTCATACCCTCTAACTGATCCATTCGCTCCTGCATCTTTCTCTGCTTGGTTATCGCTTGTTGAGTCAATTAATATTGATGCATCGCAGCCCTACATATACAGTTATATAATAAATTAATGAATTTATCTTTTAATTATTTGTATACACAAGTATTTAATATGATTGATAGTCCAATATAAACTTGAAGGATTTTTTTTTTTTTTTTTTTTTTTTTTTTTTTGAAAATTAATCCAATCTCTTGAAACTGGGAGAGAATCTCTACTCAATTGAGCTATCCCTCAACTTGAAGGATTATTGTGAAATCAAACATATTAGTGTAATAACACAAAGGCACACATATTACATATATATATGCACAAAATATACGTGGTAAATATGTACGAGTTATAAAAAGTTACATGTTTAGTAAAAAATTTAAAAATGCATATTATGTTTAGATAGTGTGGACAACATATCTTTCTCATATTATCATATTAAAACTTTGATCATTTGATTTTGTTTATATGTATTCAGATACTGTATGGGATGATATCTGGCATGACCGATATCTTATGAAAACATGATCAGGTTTTAGTAATCATGGAGAAGATGCTGATATGTCACAGATTGAAGACATGTCGGCCCACCGAAATGTAACACGTGGCAACAGAAGCTCGACACTTGGCGCAAAAGGCTCTGCATGGATGAGAGCCACCTGTCAAGATAAACCATTATAAATAGTAGGTAAGACCTCATTAATGAGGACATTAATTACACTCTTTATCTCTCTAATCTCTCTCTACTTTCTCTCTCTCTTACTTTCTTTTTCTTAAACACCTTTCTGACTTTATCATCGGAGTGGTTATCCCCGGATCACCCCGGGGTTAGCTAACTTCTTCTCATTGTGTAGGTTCTCAGCTTGCCGATAGGAGTATCAGGATCTCAAGTCCAAGTTCTCTGTGGAGTCGGGATCAGACAGAAACAATTTGGCGCTAGAAGGAGGGGAGCAGTTGATCACTTCTATCGCCTAAGAACCTCACACAAAAATAAAACACGTGTATAACAACAACAATCATGACTGGAAACAATGGAACACCAGTAGGACAACCCCAGGTGGAGATAGTAGATGAAACCCATACCCTAGAGGATAACCAGTTCCATATGCCGATAACTCCCCCAGCAGGAGGAGGGGAGGCAGAGGATCCTATGGCAGCATTCACCCCGGATGAGTTGGAAACGGCTGCCAGGGTGATGAGTGCAATGAGTAGGAAAAGGAAGGAAGTAGAGGCAGCACGAGCTGAAAGAGAAGCTGCTCAGGCAGAAAGAGGAGTATTGCACCGAAACCAAGAAGAACAGTATAATCAGTTGGAGAACCCGTCAAGGAGGCCCCGACATGAGTCGCCGGTAAGGACGCATACAACATTACGGCAGGATGAACAATCCTCGAGCCGTGCTATGAGCACCAGAACTCAGCAACAAAGGAGTTCGCAAGTGGAAGGGCAAGCAGTGCGCACGGTGGTGCAGTTAAGGGCATCCCCGTTTGCCCAGCACATCTTGGATCAACCAATGGAGAAGGTGAAAATGCCGACTTGTAGGTATGATGGAAGAGGGGATCCAGCAAGATTCATAACGTCCTATGAGGGACACATGATGCTATACACAAACTCGGATGCAGTTTGGTGCAAGGTATTTCCGACAACTCTGATTGGGGCTGCAGCCGATTGGTTCAACAACCTTGAAATTGGGTCAGTAGACAGCTTTGAAAGACTGACTGAGATGTTTGTAGGGCAATATGTCAGTAATAGTGTAAGGCAGAGAACTTCTGGAGAATTGATGGCTGTAGAGCAGAAACCGGATGAATCTTTGAGGGATTATATCAGGAGATTTAATAATGAGGCAAACACAATTCCGAGGTTGCAACAGGAGATAGCCGTGATGGCTTTGATGAATGGGTTGGTTGATTCGGATTTCAAAAGATATCTAACAAGAAAAAGCCTGCCGACATTGGCAGCGGCGTTCAGTAAAGCCCATGATTACATAAAAAGTGAAGAGCTGATGAAAACAAGTAGTAGACATGTGGCAGCTGGAAAGGGACCAAGTCAGTATGAAGGGACTTCATCTGGAGGAAACAGGTCAAGAGCTCCTGCCCCAGGAAGGGGAGGAGGAAGTCGGCAAGATACCAGGCCGACAAGACTCCCAATGAGATACAGCACCTACACTCCCCTGAATGCACCAAGGGCCGCAATCTACTCAGTGAATCAGAATAGAGAAGATTGGTCAAGGCCGACTCCGATGAAGGCGAAGTCTAGAGATGTAAAGAAGTATTGTATGTTTCATAGGGATGTGGGACATTACACAGAGGAATGTACTCAGTTGAAGGATAATATTGAGGAGTTGATTAGAAAAGGGCACTTAGCACAGTATCGGTTGAATACTGGTAGAAATCAACAACCAGCGCAAATAGCTGAGAGGCAACAAATAGAAGCGAGGCCCGAAAGGACTCAAGGGAGGATAGTCCGACAAGGGGACACGGGAATGCCGCCGTTATCTACTGGAAGAGTAGATGTGATAACGGGCGGGCCGATTCATGGGGGAACGATTAGTGGAGCAAAGAAACATTTGGCGGAGCACCGACATCTGGTGTGTGCTCTAGATATAGACAATCGTCCTCGGCCGGCATCAATACCGCAAGTTGTATTTACAGAAGAGGATGCACGAGGTGTAGTATTCCCGCATGACGATCCGTTAGTCCTGATAACCAGGATAAATGGTGCTGATGTCAAAAGAGTACTAGTAGATGGGGGTAGCTCGGCAAATGTCCTGTTCATTCAAGCCTTTAAAGAGATGAATATCGGAAGACAATACTTGAAGCCGGTATCATATCCCGTAATTGGTTTTAATGGGTCGACAGTGAGGCCAGAGGGGAGTATTGTGTTGCCTGTAAGGATGGGTGATGGGCCACAAGCAAGGGATGTGATGGCAGAATTTTTAGTGGTGGATGTCAAGTCGGCTTATAATGCAATTATCGGCAGACCGATAATTCATGACATGCAGGCTGTGGTATCAACATACCATTTGGCTATAGCCTATGTGTCAAACCTGGGAGCCGTGGAAAAGGTGTATGGAGGCCAGGTTATGTCAAAAGCCTGTTATGTAACAGCGTTGAAGAACCCAGTTGGAAGTACTGCAGTTCCATGTAACCCAGCAAAGGAGAGTGAGCCGACAGTACAAGATCTGGCCATGAAAAACTTCGATGCAAGGCCCGAAGAAACACCAAGGCCGTTGCCAGGAGGAGAAACCATCCAAGTTGAGTTACAGCCAGGCAACCCCAGTAGAACAGTGAAAGTTGGGGCTGATATGGATGTGGAGACTAGGTGCAATCTGATAAGTTTATTGCGCGAGAACGCTGATGTCTTTGCGTTCTCGGCCAGTGAGATGCCAGGAATACATCCTGAGGTAATGGAACATAAGCTGAATGTTGACAGAAAATTCAGGCCGATAAGGCAGAAGAAGCGCAACTTCTCGACTGAGAAAATAGAGGCGATCCAGGCCGAGGTGAATAAGCTCTTGGCGGCAGGGTTTATAGAGCCCTGCACGTATCCAGAATGGTTGGCAAATGTAGTTATGGTGAGAAAGCCGACAGGGAAATGGCGGATGTGCGTAGATTTTACAGACTTGAATAAAGCTTGCCCAAAAGATTGCTATCCGCTACCTCGGATTGATAGACTGGTTGATTCAACCTCCGGTCATGCAATGCTTAGTTTTCTAGACGCTTTTTCAGGGTATCATCAGGTCAGCATGCATAGAGCCGACAGGAATAAAACGGCCTTCATAACGGATGCAGGTGTGTATTGTTATAAGGCAATGCCGTTCGGACTGAAAAATGCTGGGGCAACTTATCAGAAGTTGGTAGATAAGATTTTTGAGAAACAGAAAGGGCGGAATGTTGAGGTATATGTAGATGATACGATAGTTAAGAGCAAGAGCACAGAAGACCATGTAGCCGATTTGAAGGAAACATTTGAAACCTTGAGAAAGTATCAAATGAAGCTGAATCCGGAGAAGTGTGTTTTTGGAGTGAGATCAGGGAAGTTTCTGGGCTTTATGGTCAGTGAACGAGGGATAGATGCGAATCCAGATAAGGTGAATGCAGTGCTTCAAATGAAACAACCACAAACCATTCGTGATATACAGAGGTTAACGGGCAGGATGGCAGGGTTAACCAGATTCATCAGCAAATCAGCTGATAAGGCTCTTCCGTTTTTTATGGTGCTGAGAAAGAATAAGGCGTTTGAGTGGGGAAAAGAACAAAGTGATGCCTTGGAAGTAGTGAGGAATCATCTCAAATCTCTTCCCACAATTGCCAGGCCTGAGAAGGGAGAAGTATTGCAGTTATACATCTCGGCGTCACCAAAAACGGTAGCAGCCGTTTTGTTGGTTGAAAGGAAGAGACGTCAACAACCGATTTACTTTGTCAGCCATGTTCTGAATGCGGCAGAACGAAGATATCCAGTTATAGAGAAGATGGCTTTATCTGTATTAATAGCGGCCAGGAAGTTAAGACCTTACTTTGACGCACATCCGATAGAAGTCCTCACCAACCATCCCTTGGAGAAATCATTGCGAAAAATGGATACGTCTGGAAGGTTACTTGCATGGGCAGTAGAGTTGTCGGAGTATGAGATAAGTTACAAGCCTAGAACATCAATTAAGGCTCAAGCACTATCAGATTTCATTGTAGAAACCACATACACAGATGAAGAAGAAGAGTTGGGGACGTGGCAGGTATCCGTTGATGGGTCAGCCACAGCAACGGGGGCAGGCGCTGGAATTGTGATAACGGCCCCAGACGGAAAAATATTTGAATACGCCATGAAATTCAAGTTCAAGGCAACAAATAATGAGGCCGAGTACGAAGCTGCAGTGGCTGGAATGCAGCTATCGATAGCGGCAGAGGCAAAACGGCTAGTTCTGACAACTGACTCACAGCTGGTGTCAAGCCAGTTCAGTGGGGAATATGAAACTCGAGAGCCGGCAATGGTGAAGTATTTGGAGAAAATGAAGCAGTTAGCGGCTCAGCTGCAATACTTTGAGATTAAATTGGTTCCCAGATTGAAAAATGCTCAAGCAGACGCACTGGCAAGATTGGCAAGTTCAAGTTTTAATGACTTGGAGAGAACAGTAATGGTTGAGATACTCAGGCAGAGAAGCATAGATGAGATACCGGCAACTGTCTGTTCTGTTGAGATAGGGGATCAGTGGTATGATAAAATACTGGCATACATTGTTCATGGTGTAGGGCCGACAGACAAGGGGGAGTTAAAGAAGTTACAGAAGGATAGTGTGTGGTTTGTTATGTATCAAGGCCAGTTATATAAAAGAGGGTTTTCACTGCCGTTACAGAGATGCATAACAGGATCTGAATCGGTAAAGTTAATGGAAGAATTGCATGAAGGAAGTTGTGGAAATCATCTTGGGGCAAGAGCCCTGTCCAGAGAAGCTATGAGAAGGGGATACTATTGGCCGACAATGAACGCCGATGCTTTGGCTTATGTTAGAAAATGTGAGAAGTGCCAAAAGTATGCCCCAGTTATCAACCTCCCCCCAAATGACCTTACGCCGATATTAAACCCAGTTCCATTTGCCCAGTGGGGAATGGATATAGTAGGGCCGTTCCCATCAGCCACAGGAGGCAGAAAATATCTGATAGTAGGAATTGACTACTTCACAAAGTGGATAGAAGCAGAGCCGGTAGCAAAGATCACGGCAGCAGAAGTGAAGAAGTTTATATGGAAAAATATCTTTACAAGGTTTGGGTTGCCGATGGCGATGGTTTTTGATCATGGAACTCAATTTGATTGCAAGCCAGTCAAAGATCTTCTGATGATGTATAAAGTGAAGTTTGCATATGCAGCAGTATGCCATCCACAATCAAACGGCCAGGCAGAAGCAGCAAACAAGCAGATCATAACGGCCATAAAGAAGAAAATCGAAGATGCAAAGGGTTTGTGGGCAGATTTGATACCGGAGATATTGTGGGCAAATAGGACAACAATAAGAGAGGCCACAGGAGAGTCACCATATAACCTGGTTTTTGGGACAGAAGCAGTCATACCGGCAGAAGTTGGACTGCCGACATTCAGAGTTCAGCATTACTGTGAAGATCAAAATGATTTACTCCTACGACAACAACTGGATTTCTTGCCAGAACTAAGAGAAAAAGCAGCCGTTAAGTCAGCTGCATTCAAGGAAAGAATGTCTAGGGCATATAATAGAAGGGTATCCCATCGGCCGTTACAGATAGGGGATCTGGTGCTACGAAGAACCGCCGCAACCGGTAAGGGAAATGAAGACGGGAAACTGACTGCAAACTGGGAAGGACCTTATCGGATTAAAGCTATCATCGTCCAAGGGTCATTCTACTTGGAAACTTTGGATGGGACTCCTCTAAAGAATGTATGGAATTCAGCTGTATTGAAAAAATACTATGTGTAGAGAATAAACCTCACTTTTTGAAGCTGATATCGGACAAAGATATCGGTGATGAATGAAGAAGTATTCAGACAATGTGCATTTCAATAGGCATCCTCCATTTAACAAAACATCGTTAAATGGGACGGACAGCTCAAAACCGCTTCCATGCAGTTAACAGTTGTACAACCTGATCAGTTGTATACGTTAACTCATGAGGTTGCTGGTTCAAAGTATAAATACCGGCCAAATCAATTCGAGTATATGCCGACATGAGGCATAGCTCAGAATGTGATCGCCGAGAGGGTACCTAACTGACTGTAATATCAAAGCAGTGGGTGACCGTTGTTATAATCTGAACCACCAACAGCCGGTTACGAATCAGTATACATAGCTCCGAGAAGAACTATGTATACTAAGGGGGGCAAGGAGTACCATAATGATATATTATGTTGCTTGCATGATGATATGTTATTTGGATATGTTATTTGGATATATTATATGCTATTGGAGGTTGTATGGTATGTTGCTTGCATGATGATATGTTATTTGAAGAATATTTAAAATTTCAAAAAATGTTTAAAGTTTTCAGTACAATAATGGTATCCATAGTATGTCGGCACCTTTTAAAATGCAGTCTTGATAAAGTGTCCACCAAGGATGAAGTTTCGAAGTCTGGTATCTACAGAGGCCGACATTCTTTAGAGAGCTTTCAGTGGCAGATTTCAAGCAAACTACCAAGTAAGTTTTATTTTTTACAAGTTCTTCTCTATATATATGCTTAATTTGCAAGATTATGCAGTTATCATACTGGAATAATTGTAAACAAGTTAGAAAATAGCAGATAGAGAGCAATACAGTTATAGCGAAAAGTGTACAAATTTATACACAGTTAATACATAATAGATAAAAATAACAATCGACAGGCATCACCACAAAAAAAGGGTATATGCCGATAAAACAGCACTGTCAAAAGAAATGTCCATACATACAAAAAACAAGTAAAGTTATAGCTGATAAGGCCCAATGATACAAGACCCACAAGAAGATGTCGGTGATGACTGCCCGCCCCTTCAAGATTGACCGTTTTCAGGCACCGGGGAGTCCAGAATACTGGGGTTGCTGGGGCCGTCATCAGCAGTTGGCGCCAAGTTATATAAGTCTTCTTCGGAGAATTGCTGCGCCTCAAAGCCGGAAGGAATCTTATAGGCTTCCTCGCTGAAAGCCTTCTCAACTTTTGCCCAATCATCCTTCTTCCAACCGGCGGCGTGGGCAATACACCTCTGAGCAGCAGTCCAACCCCCATCGAAACGGTCCTGGAGTTTGGAGCAGAACTCATCGGACGCTAGATAACGGCCAACCGCACGCTGACGAATACCAGGTTTGTCAGCCTCCATTTTTTGAACCTTCTCTTCAAGGCTCTTAATTTTGGTTTTGGCATCTTCGAGGTTCTTCTCGACGGAAGGAAGACGTTGGATGGCTTCATCTTTTTTGGCAATTTGAGTCTTCAGACTCTGCACTTCCGACTCTAACCCAGCAACTTTCTCAGCCTTGATCTTCAAGGCCGACATCTCCTTGTCGTCATTTTCTTTTATCTTCCTCAGATCACTGAGGGCCTTTTCAGCATTCTTGATGGCCTCCTGCATGGCGCTTTCGTTGGCAGATGCTTGATGATGTTTTTCCTGGTAATAGCGGTACATCTCAACCAATTCTGTGCCAGACATGACGGCCTGTACGATACATACAAAAAAAAAAAAAAAAACCGATATCAGTACTTGAAATATATATATAGAAATACCAATAGTAATAAGAGATAAAGACGATAAGTATATACGCGTAAGTAATACACTAACCTTCATCAAATTATGCATATGAGACGCAGCAAGGGGGCCGATTGGACCAGCGGGTCTGTCCATTGGCAGCGTCAGGTTACTCAGCAGCCGGTAACCGAGATTCCCACCTTGCATAGGGTCGTCGGTTATCATGGATTCATTCCGGCCGACATCCATGGCTGGTTGCCAGCGGTCGCCGGAATGGCCAGGAGGGACAGAAAACCCCCTTAAAACTTCCTCTGGAAACCGTCCAGACACTCGTTCGATCCACTGATTGGATCGATAAGTCAAGGCCGGAATGCTGGAGTCCGACCCAACTGTCATAGGAGCGATTACGGTTGTAACCTGAGGCTGAGGGGGAGACTCGGCAGAGGTGAGATCTTCAATCTCAATACCCTGAATGACCTTCTTCACAATGGCCTCGGGGCTTTTAACTTGGCTGGCAGTCGGGGTCTTCTCAGGAACCGACTGCTCTTTATTTTTCTCGGGCGCCGGTTGATCCCTTCTCTTCTCGGCACGCCCTTCAGGTTGCCGAGGGCTTGAGATCACGATCCCACCCCGCCGATTGGCAAGAGGTGTAAGTTTTCTTTTCTTAGCATTCTCATCGGCCATGATCTCAGCTCTTCTTTTAGCACTGATGGCTGGAGCGCGACCGCAAACAGTAGCAAGGGTGTCGTACGGATCGCAAGCTTTGGGACACCGCCTGATAACCCTAGTCCCGTCAGCAGATAGGCCGAGTAGCCTATTATCCAACTTATCGGTACCTAGAAAAAGAAATAAAAAAAAATCGGTAAAATGCAAAAAAAAAAGGAGAGAGATACAAATGACAATAAAGAAAGGACGAGGAAAGTAGCATGTAAGCTATGCCGTCTTCGTCATAGAAATAAGAGAGTGCATAGGAGTAAAAGGAAAAGTAAGTTATACCATGCTGGTCAGTCCAACAGAGACCGACGCGTGATAGCGGCGCGTTGCCCAGAATGTAACTCACATTCGGCACCCACACCGCAGGAATGAGACGGACTTTGCCGTCACCTTCGTCGAATTCGGAAACGTCAAAATGGTTGACGGCCCTCTCTTCATGTTTCCCGAGATCTCTCTCGGGGATTGAGTCAAAATGAGGATGAGGCTTGAAAAAAGTCCTTCTCAAGGGATAATCATCTGGAACAGACATGAAGAAAAACTTGTCCTTCCAGTTTTTGCAGCTAGAAAGTTTTGGATGGACGGTATATTTGTGAGGTTGAGTGTACAAAGACCACCACCCATCAGACTGTCCATCTCTCTTCAGGGTAATTAGCCGCCGAAATACATTAAGGGTCAAAGGGTAGTTCCGATAAAGCATAACCCAAACTGTGGCAATAACGGCACGAATAGTTTGAGGGGTTAGCTGAACTAAGCAAACGTTCCAGGCCTTCAAAATTTTGGCTACAAATGGGTGTAGGGGAAAACGGAGACCGAAGTCTAGATGTCTCAGATAAACGGCCACGGACCCGGCTGGGCAATCCAATACTGAAGCACCAGATGGAGGAAGAGACAACTCATAGCCGTCAGGAAGATTAAAAAACCTCTTCGCACGACGGCAGTAATCTTTTGTAATTGCCGTTTTCCTAAAAGCTTCACTTATTGTTTCCTTCGCAACTTTTCCATCGTTGGCAAGGACTATGGGTTGTCGGAATTCAGCCCTGTCAGTCTCGGAATTGTATCCTTCGTCCAAACTCTCCTCTTGGATAACCTCAGCCGTTAAATCAACAATGTTATCCCTACTCTCGTTATTTACACTATCTTCCTGAGCTTCGTCATCTCCTAAAACTGAGTTGACGGCAGAATCATGCACAGGAGATACCTGACCTTCCTGGGGGTTTGGTGGGATGTCGTCCCCAAGTTCTTCTGAAGAAGAACTTATAACCTGACCTTGACCAGGTCTTTTACTAGATTCCGCCACCTTAGCGGCCTCAGCTGCCTTAGCTGCTTTGGCAGCCTCGGCGGCTTCACGAGCAGCAACTTCAGGCTGATAACTGGTACTCCTTACCCTTGGCATAGTGTTAATACCTATATTGCCAACGTTAGTGCCGTATTGGTTAAAATAGCGTCTCCCAGTAAAGTTGCGTAAGTGATAACGGACACTAACAGGCTCAACGTCAAGAATTTCAGTATCGGCAGGAATATCAGGGTTAAAGGGGTGAAAGGCACTTTCACGGTGAGCAATAGTCCTATGTATCATAAAAGCACGTTTTTCTTCTTCAGAAGTTAACGTCTCAAAGGGATAGTCGATATTGTCAGAAAGGGAAGATGAATTGCCCCTATTACTACCAGTTTCTTTACCTAAAGACTGCCTAATTAAACGACGCCTAGCAGTACTAAGGTTAGGAAAGTTCTCTTCAACACTATCCTCAGACATTTAATTGAATATAAGCACATAAAACAGCATAAAAATCAAGGGTTAGGGTACGAAAATACCTTCGAAGAAAATCGCAAAAAGAAGGAACGCCTTTTACAGATGAAAGCGACGAAGAAAGAGAAGGAACGCCCGACGAGACGAAATGCACAAACTAAGCGCAAGATTGATAAGAATTTCTTTCGGGAGAAAATTAAGAAGGAGAAGAGGTGTGAAATGGTAAAAATGGTGGATTTTTGATCTAAAAAGGAAAAACTGAATCGCCAATTGAAATGAAAGGCGGTTCAGGAATCCTACGGCTGTTAATTAACAAGCCCTTTCAAAAAGCAACGGCAGGATTTGTGACACGTGTAAATATTTTCCCGCCTAAAAAAAAAATTAGTAAAATATATTTTTAGGAACGGTTACACTTCAATTTTATTGCAAGTAGACCTTGTCTGCTATCAGCACACAAGGTCACTTGGGGGGGAAAACGGAGTTTTTCGCTCCCAGATAGTTTACAGCAAGTAGACCTTGTCTGCTACCAGCACACAAGGTCACTTGGGGGGGAAAACGGAGTTTTTCGCTCCCAGATAGTTTACAGAAAGTAGACCTTGTCTGCTATCAGCACACAAGGTCACTTGGGGGGGAAATGGAGTTTATACAAGTATAAAACTTCTCAGCAAAAGAACATAGAGCTTAAATATAGACCTACAATACATATGTGCAAGCTAATTTATCTGAATATAAATCAAGCAAGCAAGTAAGATGAATTGTGACGAAGCCAAGACAACAACATCAGTAGTAAAACTTTGTTAACAAGTGGTGCTTGACAGAGTACAAGAAACGTTGCTACAGTAGAATTTACACCACAAGGAAAACTCTAAAGAATGAGATGTGGAACCCAAAGTTTGTTTCGTCGGAATCAGCTTGTTATTGGTATAAACTGAGCACGACGATGAGTAATCATACGTCCTCACTTGGGGGGCTAATTGTATGGGATGATATCTGGCATGACCGATATCTTATGAAAACATGATCAGGTTTTAGTAATCATGGAGAAGATGCTGATATGTCACAGATTGAAGACATGTCGGCCCACCGAAATGTAACACGTGGCAACAGAAGCTCGACACTTGGCGCAAAAGGCTCTGCATGGATGAGAGCCACCTGTCAAGATAAACCATTATAAATAGTAGGTAAGACCTCATTAATGAGGACATTAATTACACTCTTTATCTCTCTAATCTCTCTCTACTTTCTCTCTCTCTTACTTTCTTTTTCTTAAACACCTTTCTGACTTTATCATCGGAGTGGTTATCCCCGGATCACCCCGGGGTTAGCTAACTTCTTCTCATTGTGTAGGTTCTCAGCTTGCCGATAGGAGTATCAGGATCTCAAGTCCAAGTTCTCTGTGGAGTCGGGATCAGACAGAAACAGATACTCCCTCCATTCTTTTTAACTTTCATACTTTTTTTGGTGTTTAGAGAGCCACAAGGGCAGGTGATGAAAATCGATCACAAGATCTTCTGAAATCGAAAGGGACGATCTAACCAATTGAGCTATCCCTCACTTTCTTTTAACTTTCATACAATAGAAAAATGAAAATAAAAAGTAAAACACCCTTACAAAAATAAACTTACCCTAACAAAACAATCATGAAAATGCATACGTAACAAGGCAGCAGGGACTGATCGATCAGCCTTGTATTGCTGCTGAACTACTTGTCGAACAATATTTTCAGCATTAGGACAAGATTTAGTATAGAAACCAACTTGAAGAGCTGAACTCAAAGATATAGCAAAGCATAAGAACAAGGAAATAATGCATGAAATGATAGTCAAATGCTTATGAAAGCTTGCCATTTTGATTGTGCTACTACAAGTACTAGTTAATTGTTATATGATGCAATGCTTTTTTTGTTTTGAGTGTACAAAATTGAAAACGTAGAGGTGGTTATTTATATGTTTTGAGGCACCAAATAAGATGGGAGACTAAATGAAAGTCAATAGACAGGGTGGGTAGTACAATTGATTGATAGACATGCACAATATGTTATTTTAAATGTGTTTGGTAGTAAAGAATCTTTCCAATCTACATTATCTTAATCTAAAATTTGTAATCTTTTGTATTCCGTTTGTATCTTAATAAGTGATGAATTACTTTCTAAAAATAAATAAATCTGAATACTTGCATCACTTTCTTTCTTATATAGAAATATTTTATTTTATTTTATTATTTCTCTGTTACCTTTAAGGGAAAATCTCTGTTAAATTTAAAGAGACAAAAATCTGTAATTTGTAACAGTTAGTCTCTTGAAACAGAGAGACCTGTTATTTAATTAAAGGGTCTCTTATTTAAGATCTATTTGAGCATTTTTTTCTAGTAGTGAATGATGTGTTCATTATATATATATATTTATCCCCGTCCCTTGGTCGTAATTAGTAGTGTTTTTGGCTCCTACGAGCCACTTTTATTACTGATTTGTGTTTTCCAGTGCTTTGGTAGTTTTGCTTGAGTTTTGTAGAATTTGCGTACTTGGAGCAATTTTCCGGGCTTTTCGAGGAGCATCTACAAGTATTGGAGGACCGCGACTCCGTTCGATAGCCCAAGGCCGATTGGAGGTATCAAATCGGTGACTAAGGGCTCAGTTCGATGGCATTTGGGCCAAGTTCGGAGGCCCAAAGATAGAAGACCGAGGCTAAAAAGCCTCGCCCAAGCCACAAGGCTCCGCCCGAAGGCATGAGGAGCGCCCGGAGCACGCGCCCGGACGGGCGCGAGAAGCCAACTCTGGAAGAAAAGGCGGGCCCGGTCGGGCGGCCCCTTGCCCGACCGGGCGCGTGTAGGTTTTAGGGAATTTGATTTCCGATTAATTTGTTTTAGCGGATAATTCTTGCTTAGTATTAATGTAATTTTATTAGGCAAGATTAGGACTTCTTCATTATTACTTACTCTAGTTTTTATTCTCTTCCTTCTCTCTACTCAATTTTCTCTCTCTAGACTTTTATTTTCTTTCTTGTTCCTCAACTCTATTGTAATTCCGCCGTCTTGGTAGGATTTCTCTCTTAATTAATCTCGGTATTTTATTCATTCTATTTTTCTTCCATGTCTTGTTTAATTATTATGTTTTGCTTAGTTTTAATTATGTCTGAGTAGTTTTCCTTCTAGGGTTTATGGGGATCTAATAAATAATATGAAGGGGGTAATTTTATGTTTGTTGAATATTAATGCTTAATTGATTTCCTATTGATTGTTTTAATGCTATGCAATTAGATTTGGCCAGGTTTAATTGTATGAGTTTAGCAAGATTGATTCGAGATTCGAGAGATGAGAATTTATGTTTAGGTTTAGTTTCAATAGGCAGTTTAATTTATAAATGGTTAGGTCGAGATTCGAGAGATGAGATTTAATACCGGTAAATTAATTCTGTGATTGTAATACGTAGCGAAAGCCCTTTATGATCTGATTGATTAATGCATTGATGATTGATTATTGTGTTTTACCCTGGAATATTGTTTATTAGTGAACCTATGCCCTAGGCCCTTTTAATATTTGATTTCTTCCCTAATCATTCTCTTTACTCATAATCTTCGTAGTATAGCTAATTATCACAACAAATTGGTTACTTTAATAATTTAGGCTATTTTAATTAATTAGGAGTAGAAAGACTTGTTTCCCTGTGGATCCGACCCTACTTCCCTATCTGCATAAGTTAGTGGACTTAGGTAATTATTTTTGATTAGGTGATACGACTTTTGCCTGTCAAATTTTGGCGCCATTGCCGGGGAAACGGTTTTATTTTTATTTCTAATTGTTTTTGTAGTTTAGATTATTTTTCCCTTTTGCCTCAAAGGACATTAGTTCTTTGAGGTAGTTCTAATATCTGTCTTTTTAGTTCTTTGTTTATGCCCAGGTGTTCCAGATCAGGTTACATTCCATTCGATCCTGAGATCGAACGCTCGTTTCATAGACAGAAGAATTTTTACAGGCAGATCCTAGCAGGTTCTGGGAGTAATAATATTCCTAGAAATCCATTACCTACTTCTAGTGATTCGGAGCATTCTACTGATTCAGAACTAGAGATGGGTACACCACCACCACCTCCACCTTGCAAGCTTAGCGATTATTCGCAACCATCGCTGACGGATTTTCCACATCTTTCTCCTACGCCCGATCTCGAGGGAGTCCAGTTCGAGATCAAGCCCCAGTTCATAACGATGATAGAAAGAAAGCAATTCAGTGGAGCAAAGGGTGAAGATCCTAATCTTCACATTGCAGATTTCTGTCAATACTGCAATACTATTAGGCAGAATGGGGTAACGCAGGATCAAATCAGGGAGATTCTTTTTCCCTTTTCTTTATGTGGAAAAGCTAAATTATGGTTTAATGGTTTGAATAGAGCTGCACTTGGTATTACTAATTGGGAGACTCTTGCGTTGAATTTTTATAATAAATATTACCCTGCAGAGAAAACAGCTTTATTGAGAAGCGCTATCCAGAATTTTGCCCAAGAGACAGATGAAGCATTATATGAAGCTTGGGAAAGATTCAAGGATCTGCAGAGGGAGTGTCCCCACCACAATTTGGCGAAATGGCAGTTGATTCAAGCTTTTTACAATGGTTTAGGAAATGCATCTAGGACAATTTTAGATTCCGCAGCTAGCGGTAGATTTATGAATTTAAATGTTGATGATGTAGGTCAGGTTATTGAAGATATGGCAATCCATAATTCCCAATATGGGAATGCTAGAGGTTATGCTAACAAGGGCAAGCATCATGTTGATTCAGTCACTTTATTGCAAGCCCAGCTTACTTCTATTTGTCAGAAACTAAATAATCTTACTACTAACAATCCTAATTCTGTTGCTAATGTTTCTACTGTTTCTAATAATGCTAATGATGCTTTCTGTGAAAATTGTGGAAGTGTAGGTCATTATGAACAAGATTGCAGGAGTTCAATGGAGCAAGTTAATGCTTTTCAAACCTACAAGCAAAATAACCCATACTCCAATTCCTACAATCCTGGCTACCGGAACATCCCTACCTATCTTACCGTAGCACCAATGTTCAAAATCCTCCACCTCCACAACAACCACAACAAGCACCCCCTCTATAGCAGAAATATTACCATCCTCATGCTAACCAGAAACCCCCATCACAGCCCCCTACTACGTCTTATGACCCTGCTTTATCAGAAATTAGGGCAATGCTGACCAGTATGCAAAAACATATGGAGAGTAGAGACCAACAGATTGACTCTATTATAGCCCATAATAAAGTCATGGACACCCAAATTGCCCAACTGTCCTCTACCCTTCAATCTCGTCAGCAGGGAGCTTTACCAGCGCAGGGAATTCAACCTACGGATCATGCTAATGCAATCACCCTAAGGAGTGGTTCACACTACGATGGGCCCCTGATGCCCAAAGAGGATGAACCTGAATTAACTAATATTGCTAATCCTGATTTCGTTGTACCAATTTCCCCTGCAGGCCTGCAGGGTAAAATTCCTGATGCTAATATTTTTGATGATTCATTGCAGGGTACAACCTCAGGGAAGGATGCACCCCAGGGGGAGAGTAGGGAAGCACCACCAGTTATCAAATTACCATTCCCTAATCGCCAACTAAAGACTAAGTTGGACAAGCAGTTTGATAAGTTTCTGGAGGTTGTTAAAAATTTGCAGGTAACGGTTCCTTTTACTGAACTTATTACACAGGTTCCTGCATATGCTAAATTTATGAAAGATATTTTGACTAGGAAGAGGGCCTTTAATGAGGTAGAAACTGTAGCTTTTACTGAGGAGTGTAGTGCATTGTTACAAAATAAATCTCCCCCTAAATTAAAGGATCCTGGTAGTTTTTCTATCCCTTGTCATATTGGTAATGTCTTCATAGATAAAGCATTATGTGATTTGGGTGCTTCTGTTAGTGTAATGTCATCGTCTATTTGTTCTAAATTGAATATGGGAGAATTAAAAATTACTAATATTACTTTGCAAATGGCAGACCGTTCTGTTAAATATCCCCTAGGTATTTTAGAGGACGTCCCTGTTAGAGTTGGTAAATTTTTCATCCCTGTTGATTTTGTTGTTTTAGACATGGCTGAGGATACACAAATACCCATTATATTGGGTAGGCCTTTTCTCCATACTGCAGGAGCCATTATAGATGTTAAAAATGGTAAACTAACCCTATCTGTCGGTGATGATAATATTACTTTTAATTTAGGGAAGGTTTTAAAAGGTCCTATGCTAGAGGAAAACTGTTGTTTGATTGATGTTATTGATATAATGGATGATATTTGTGAGGATAGCTTGACACAGATTCTTGCAAGGGATCCCTTGGAAGAAATACTTTGTGGTAATTTGTCTGCAGGTGATGCGAGTGTCTGGAGCAAGGAGGTGGATATTATTGAGAAAGCTCTTGCCATAGAAGAACTTGATGACAAAGAGAATAAGAAGGTAGTAAAATTAGTTCAGGAATCGAAACCTGCAGAGGTAAAGAAACCCGAACTAAAACCTCTCCCTTCTCATTTAAAATATGTTTTTCTTGATGAGCAGGAAATGCACCCTGTGATCATTAGTACTGCACTTGATGACCCACAAACTTCCCAACTTCTAGAGGTTCTCCGAACCCATAAAAGGGCAATAGGGTACAGTATTGATGATCTCAAGGGTATAAGCCCAGATTTTTGTATGCACAGGATACACCTAGAGGACAACTACAAGCCCTGCATTCAACCCCAGAGGAGGTTGAATCCCAATATGCAAGAGGTGGTCAAGAAAGAGGTTATGAAATTACTTGATGCAGGTATTATCTATCCTATTTCTGACTCCAAATGGGTAAGTCTTGTACAGGTGGTTCCTAAGAAGGGTGGGACGACAGTGATTAAAATTGATAAAAACGAATTAATTCCCACTAGAACTGTTACAGGGTGGCGTATGTGCATTGATTATCGTAGATCAAATGTCGCCACTGAAAAGGACCATTTCCCTCTCCCCTTTATTGATCAAATGCTTGAGAGGTTAGTTAACCATAAGTTCTTTTGCTATTTGGATGGGTATTCGGGATTTTTCCAAATTCCGATCCACCCTGAAGATCAGGAAAAGACTACATTTACATGCCCTTATGGCACTTTTGCATATCGTAGAATGCCTTTTGGTTTATGTAATGCACCTGCTACTTTTCAACGTTGCATGATGAGCATTTTTTCTGATTTCATAGAGTCTATCATGGAAGTCTTTATGGATGATTTTAGTGTCTATGGTTCTTCATTTGATTCATGTCTAATTAATTTAGCTAAATTCCTTAACAGATGTGAAGAATGCAACTTGGTCTTAAATTGGGAGAAATGTCACTTTATGGTGACAGAGGGAGTAGTCCTAGGTCACATTGTATCTGATAAGGGCATACAGGTAGACAAAGCTAAAATTTCAGTGATTGAGCGATTACCTCCCCAAGTTAATGTTAAGGGAGTTAGGAGTTTCTTGGGTCATGCGGGGTTTTATCGCCGTTTTATCAAAGATTTTTCTAAAATTGCTAAACCACTAACTCAGCTTTTGCTTAAGGATGCCCCTTTTGTTTTTACTGACGAGTGTCTTGAGTCTTTCAACAGGATTAAGCAGGCTTTGATATCGGCACCCATCATATGTGCTCCCGATTGGAATCTTCCTTTCGAGATCATGTGTGATGTAAGCGATTTTGCTCTAGGAGCCGTGCTTGGACAGAGGAAGGACAAAGTTTTACATGCTATCTACTATGCTAGTAAAACTTTGGATGAGGCTCAAGTCAATTATGCCACCACGGAGAAGGAGTTTTTAGCTGTCATTTATGCTTTAGAAAAATTTAGATCATATCTAGTTGGTTCTAAAGTTATTGTTTTTACTGACCATGCAGCTTTAAAGTACTTGATAGCCAAAGCTGAATCAAAGCCTAGGCTACTCCGGTGGGTTCTCTTGCTCCAGGACTTCAACATTGAAATAAAGGGACAAAAAGGGTGCAGAGCACGTTGTGGCAGATCACTTGTCACGAATCAGGTATGATGAGGGTAAGGATTTTCTCCCTATAGATGATTCATTCCCTGATGACAACCTGTATGCAGTTGTAGAGCAACACCCCTGGTACGCCGATTTTGCAAATTATTTAGTGGGTGGTACTCTACCTCTTGACTTGTCCTACCAACAAAAAAAGAAATTCCTGTATGATGTTAAACATTATTTTTGGGATGATCCTTTTTTGTTTCGTGAGTGTGCAGATGGATTATTTCGCAGGTGTGTCCCCGAATGGGAGGTACATGGTATTCTCACTAGCTGCCACACTTCACCTTATGGAGGACATCATGGTCCCTCTAAAACGGTGGCCAAGATAAATGAGTCAGGATTCTATTGGCCCACCATGTTCAAGGATGCTAACATTTTTGTGCAGGCTTGTAACTCTTGCCAGAGGACTGGCAACATCTCGCGGCGGCATGAGATGCCTCAAACTGGGATTTTGGAAGTTGAAATTTTTGATGTTTGGGGTGTTGATTACATGGGACCGTTCCCTTCTTCTAGAGGGAACCGTTATATACTAGTCGCCGTAGATTATGTATCCAAGTGGGTAGAAGCCATTGCCACTCCTACCAATGATGCCAAGGTGGTCCATAGGCTTTTCAAGAAAACTATTTTTCCTAGATTTGGAGTGCCTAGAGCCATAATCAGTGACGGAGGATCCCACTTTCATGAGCGGAAGTTAGATACTCTCCTAAAGAAGTATGGAGTTTACCATAGGACAGGGCTAGCCTACCATCCCCAAACTAGTGGCCAAGTCGAAGTGTCTAATCGCGAGATTAAGGTCATCTTAGAGAAGGTGGTAGCAAAATCTAGGAAAGATTGGAGCGATAAGTTGGATGACACCCTTTGGGCATATAGAACCGCATTTAAGACCCCTATAGGTACCACTCCCTATAGACTTGTGTATGGTGAAGCATGTCATCTTCCGGTGGAGTTAGAGTACAAGGCATATTGGGCTATTAAGGAGCTCAATTTGGACGCTAAGCTAGCGGGAGAAAAGAGGCTTCTACAACTTAACCAACTTGACGAGTTTAGGTTGATGGCCTATGATAGTGCGCGAGTCTACAAGGAGAAGACTAGGAGATGGCACGACAAAATGATCCTTCCGAGAGAATTCAAAGAGGGTGATAAGGTGTTGTTATTTAACTCTAGGCTTAAACTGTTCCCAAGAAAGTTGAAGTCAAGGTGGTCGGGTCCTTTCACTGTAAAAAGGGTCAACAAATTCGGTTCTGTAGAGTTGTTTGACGAGCATGGTAATGAGTTCAAGGTAAATGGTCAGAGGCTTAAGATTTATCATGACGGGACTACGATTGGTGCAGTTGAACTACTACACCTAACTAGTTCCAGCTCACCTTGAGAATACTATGGTAAGAAGGTCGTGCGGGACCTAGATAAACCAGCGCTTTGCGGGAGGCAACCCGTATTTTACTTGTTTTTATTTTTTCTTTTTCTTCTTTTTTCTTATGAGAGGAGAGAGGAGGGAATTTAATGAATTTCATGAGTTTTTGGTACAGATTAGAGGAAAAGAGTTAGCCAAATTTAAAGAAAGTTGAGTCGTCCAACCCTACTCTCGGGCTCGACCGGGCGGAGCTTCGCCCGACCGGGCGCGAGAGTTGACGTATACAGACATTTAATTGGCCCGACCGGGCGAATGAACGCCCGGCCGGGCGCGAGAAGAGGAACTTGAAATCGAATAAAATCGCCCGACCGGGCGGTGAGGCGCCCGATCGGGCGCGAGAGAAGGACCCTGGACGTTGAAAATTGCCCGATCGGGCGGTGAAGGCGCCCGACCAGGCGCGAGAAAGAATTTAAAGGCATCGTATAGATCGCCCGATCGGGCAGAGCCTCGCCCGACCGGGCGCGATCACCCGGGTTCTCCTTCTTCTTTCTTTCTTTTTCTTTTCTTCTTCTTTCCTCCTTCTTCTTTCTTTCCTTCGACTCTTTCTCTCTCTAAATTCATATTTTCCTCTAACTTCTCTCTAGGATTTCTCCTTCTTTTCTTACCCAAATCCAAAACTTTTCACATATTCTTACTCCTCTCTTCATCCTCTACATTCCTATATCAAAAATTTCCATTTTCCACAAATTAAATTTTTGACCACACTCCCAATGGCGGCTAAAAGGGCGAGAAACTTTCTCGGGGGTAGCTCAAGCGGGTCATCCCAACAATATGACCCGGCTCTTCAACTCCCTCAATGGCCGACGATCAAGATCGCGACGGCGGAGCAACGGGAGAAGTTGGAGGTGCTCTACGGACGAGAGGTAATTCCCTCACGGTGGTTACACCGTCCCACTTTAGAAGCTTTAGGTATTTATGGTTTTGTTAGGAGATTTTTAAACGATATTGGTATGCGTAAATTTGTAGATATGAATTATTCGACATACCGTGAATTAACTTGTGAATTTTTATCTTCTCTTGTTATTCAAAACCATAAAAGTGGTCCAAAACTAATTTTTAGGCTTAATAATAAAAACATCACTCTCTCTTTTGTGGAATTTTGTAAATTGTTTGAACTGGAACCTGAATTAAATAGACAATGGAATGCTGAGTTTAAAATGGAGGATGTGTATTTAGCTTTGACTGGCATTTCTCATGTTTCTGCACAACACGCTAGTGCTAGGCTTATTCACCACCCCGTCCCTAAAATGTGGCAAAGATTTGCCGGTGTATGTTTCCTAGGTAGGAATGAACCCCATAACTGTCAGACCAATGAACTAGCTGTAATTGGCCATTACATGTTTGGGTATGAGAAATTGAACATAGCCCGGTATATCATCCACCACCTAGGTAGGCATGCTACGGCCAGCAACCACCACACTACCCCCATCCGTCTTGGTGGCCTTATCACTAGGATAACCATCAAGAAGGCCGGTTTTGTAGAGAGTGGACCCCACCGGATGACTAACATGGGACCCGACACCTACATGACCTCTAGGTACCTTGAGGAGCTTGGGTGGTTGCGGGTAGACGAGAACCAGGTCACCCATTGGTGCATTAGGACAGGGACTGAACAACCCTTGCCCATTTTTCCTTTGCCCAACCCAGACCTGACCGCCTTTCCCCCAGGGCAAGAGTCCTACACTTATGCCCTGTTAGTTGCCCATGCTAGGGGTGAGGATCCACAGCTGGCCCAGGCCCAACCACAGCTTGTAGTTCAACCCATTCCACAGCCACCATCACCACCCCGACAGTCCTATTCCGTCCCTCATGGTGACTCTGACCCAGTTTGGGACTTGCAGAGTATTGGCCAGGCCATAGGTCGCATAGAGCAGACCCAGACCGAGTTCAGACAGATGATTGGCTCTGTTGACCATAGGCTAGGTTACTTAGAGAGGAACCAGGGTAGGGGGATCTACCCTATTTATGATGATTACGCTCGTCGGGGCAACATTCCCGACGATGCTGTTTACCCAGACTGGTTCCAGCCCCCACCTCAGGGATACGATAGGGATCCCACTGCCCATGGTATTTACACAGACTATTCCTCGTTCCATGGGTACGGTCAGGACATTCCTTTTGGGGGACCGCCGGGGGGGACTTTTCATGCTAACTATTTTGGTGGTAGCTCCTTTGGTGCAGATGGTGCAGGTTCTAGTGGTGGAGCAGGTGGGTCCTCTCGGATGGACCAGGATGAGGATGAGTAGCCAGCTGGGCTACTTTCGAGCCAATGAGGACATTGTCCGATCTTGGCTTGGGGGAGATTTTTGGATTTGGTATATATTTTTCTTCTTCCTTTTTCTTTATTTTTGTTTATTTTTGGTGTGTTTTGTTAGTTTAGATTTATTGCTTTTTAGATTAGTTTATTTCTTTCCTTATACAAAAAGTACAAAAAAATTGAAAAATAAAAAAAAATAAAAATAAAAAATACGAACCAATGAACTGTAAATCATGCTTCCCTGTGCCCCATACTTGAGAAAAATTGTTTTGATTCTTGGTATTTGATTTTGAGCATTGTGGATTGGTTGATCATGATTTGATTTTTGATTGCCTTGATACCTTAACATGCGTCAATTTTGCCCAATTACATGTGAATATAGTGCTTGACTAGTTGATTTGGTTAGGAATGTGTGATTAGTTCCTAGTATGTCAATGAATTTGAGTATTGGTTTGCAACTATGAGTAGTGTTTCATAACTCATTATTATGCACATGAGGAGGACGAAGGCATTTGTTATTTTAGGTAGCCTTCAGATTTATTTAGATACATTTGTTCCCTTCTTGCTACCCAGTTGTTGCTTGTGCCCTTTTATTGTTTTTAGCCACATTACAAGCCATGTTTGCCCCATTGGTTACTAGTCCCAAGCTTGGCTTGGGGGAGCTATTAGTGAGTGAGGTGAGGAAGTTTGTAGTGTGCACATTATTTGCACAATTTGGGTGGGTTTGAGAAGTTATTTGTTCTTGATCATATTTTTGTTTTGATGAGTTTAATAGTGTACATATTTGAGAAAAATAAAAGTGTGATAGGAAAAAAAAAGAGAAGTTCAAGAAAAAAGTGAGAAAATAAAAAAAAAAGTGAACTTCTAGAAAAAAAAAAGAAAAAAAATGAAAAAAAAGAGCAAAAAGAAAAAAAAAGTTTCATGTTCAAATTATCTAAGTGAAGGTTTATCAAAAGAAAGAAAAAAATTGAGTTTCATTGTAAATATTTGAGTTTGAGTTCAAAGTTTGATATTCACTCTTGTTCCATATTATCATATTTTTATGAGTGAATTTTGTAAGTTTTGGGATTGATTTTTATGATTGGAGTATATTTGGTGGATTCTTGTTGGAGTTAGTTTCGTTGGAGATGTGTATGATCATTATATTTGGTCATGGGGTTATTAGGATATGGCTCCCTTTTAGCAAGGCTTTTCTCTCACATATTCCCAAATTTATCCTACCCTTTACCCTAGCCTTACATTACAAGCTTTAAAAGACCTTTTGACCTTGTGCATAGAGTTGTGTGGATGTGAAAGTGTTGTTTATCAATGCAAGTTATGACTTGACATATTCCGAGTCGACTATTAGGTTGAGTGTATGTCTTTTTAAACACGCGAGTGTTGTGAGTTTGGGAGGGCATTGTTCACATTAAAGGGGTTGGGATGGAGAGCGATCGAGTACATCTTTTACTCGCCACATAAATGAGAGTTGAGTGTGTGAGCACTAGTCTTGAATTCTATATGCTCTTGTGGTTTGCTCTACTTGACAATTGTGGGGGAGGAAAGGTGATTAGATGGATAGGATTGGTTGATTTTGAAGCATGTTCACTTGATTTGCCTTGAATCGTTTGTGCTTGATTTTTATATTGGGGTGATGCATGTTTTTATTGTTCATTGAGGAGCTCTTTGCTTAAACATCACTCTCTCTTTTGTGGAATTTTGTAAATTGTTTGAACTGGAACCTGAATTAAATAGCCAATGGAATGCTGAGTTTAAAATGGAGGATGTGTATTTAGCTTTGACTGGCATTTCTCATGTTTCTGCACAAAACGCTAGTGCTAGGCCTATTCACCACCCCGTCCCTAAAATGTGGCAAAGATTTGCCGGTGTATGTTTCCTAGGTAGGAATGAACCCCATAACTGTCAGACCAATGAACTAGCTGTAATTGGCCATTACATGTTTGGGTATGAGAAATTGAACATAGCCCGGTATATCATCCACCACCTAGGTAGGCATGCTATGGCCAGCAACCACCACACTACCCCCATCCGTCTTGGTGGCCTTATCACTAGGATAGCCATCAAGAAGGCCGATTTTGTAGAGAGTGGACCCCACCGGATGACTAACATGGGACCCGACACCTACATGACCTCTAGGTACCTTAAGGAGCTTGGGTGGTTGCGGGTAGGCGAGAACCAGGTCACCCATTGGTGCATTAGGACAGGGACTGAACAACCCTTGCCCATTTTTCCTTTGCCCAACCCAGACCTGACCGCCTTTCCCCCAGGGCAAGAGTCCTACACTTATGCCCTGTTAGCTGCCCATGCTAGGGGTGAGGATCCACAGCAGGCCCAGGCCCAACCACAGCTTGTAGTTCAGCCCATTCCACAGCCATCATCACCACCCCGACAGTCCTATTCCGTCCCTCACGGTGACTCTGACCTAGTTTGGGACTTGCAGAGTATTGGCCAGGCCATAGGTCGCATAGAGCAGACCCAGACCGAGTTCAGACAGATGATTGGCTCTGTCGACCATAGGCTAGGCTACCTAGAGAGGAACCAGGGTAGGGGGATCTACCCTATTTATGATGATTACGCTCGTCGGGGCAACATTCCCGACGATGCTGTTTACCCAGACCGGTTCCAGCCCCCACCTTAGGGATACAATAGGGATCCCACTGCCCATGGTATTTACACAGACTATTCCTCGTTCCATGGGTACGGCCAGGACATTCCTTTTGGGGGACCGCCGGGGGGGACTTTTCATGCTAACTATTTTGGTGGTAGCTCCTTTGGTGTAGATGGTGCAGGTTCCAGTGGTGGAGCAGGTGGGTCCTCTCGGATGGACCAGGATGAGGATGAGTAGCCAGCTGGGCTACTTTCGAGCCAATGAGGACATTGTCCGATCTTGGCTTGGGGGAGATTTTTGGATTTGGTATATATTTTTCTTCTTCCTTTTTCTTTATTTTTGTTTATTTTTGGTGTGTTTTGTTAATTTAGATTTATTGCTTTTTAGATTAGTTTATTGCTTTCCTTATATGAAAAGTACAAAAAAATTAAAAAATAAAAAAAAATAAAAAATAAAAAATACGAACCAATGAACTGTAAATCATGCTTCCCTGTGCCCCATACTTGAGAAAAATTGTTTTGATTCTTGGTATTTGATTTTGAGCATTGTGGATTGGTTGATCATGATTTGATGTTTGATTGCCTTGATACCTTAACATGCGTCAATTTTGCCCAACTACATGTGAATATAGTGCTTGACTAGTTGATTTGGTTAGGAATGTGTGATTAGTTCCTGGTATGTCAATGAATTTGAGTATTGGTTTGCAACTATGAGTAGTGTTTCATAACTCATTATTATGCACATGAGGAGGACGAAGGCATTTGTTCTTTTAGGTAGCCTTCAGATTTATTTAGATACATTTCTTCCCTTCTTGCTACCCATGTTGTTGCTTGTGCCCTTTTATTGTTTTTAGCCACATTACAAGCCATGTTTGCCCCATTGGTTACTAGTCCCAAGCTTGGCCTGGGGGAGCTATTAGTGAGTGAGGTGAGGAAGTTTGTAGTGTGCACATTATTTGCACAATTTGGGTGGGTTTGAGAAGTTATTTGTTCTTGATCATATTTTTGTTTTGATGAGTTTAATAGTGTACATATTTGAGAAAAATAAAAGTGTGATAGGAAAAAAAAAAGAGAAGTTCAAGAAAAAAGTGAGAAAATAAAAAAAGGTGAACTTCTAGAAAAAAAAAAGAAAAAAATGAAAAAAAAGAGCAAAAAGAAAAAAAAAGTTTCATGTTCAAATTATCTAAGTGAAGGTTTATCAAAAGAAAGAAAAAAATTGAGTTTCATTGTAAATATTTGAGTTTGAGTTCAAAGTTTGATATTCACTCTTGTTCCATATTATTATATTTTTAGGAGTGAATTTTGTAAGTTTTGGGATTGATTTTTATGATTGGAGTATATTTGGTGGATTCTTGTTGGAGTTAGTTTCGTTGGAGATGTGTATGATCATTATATTTGGTCATGGGTTTATTAGGATATGGCTCCCTTTTAGCAAGGCTTTTCTCTCACATATTCCCAAATTTATCCTACCCTTTACCCTAGCCTTACATTACAAGCTTTAAAAGACCTTTTGACCTTGTGCATAGAGTTGTGTGGATGTGAAAGTGTTGTTTATCAATGCAAGTTATGACTTGACATATTCCGAGTCGACTATTAGGTTGAGTGTATGTCTTTTTAAACCGCGAGTGTTGTGAGTTTGGGAGGGCATTGTTCACATTAAAGGGGTTGGGATGGAGAGCGATCGAGTACATCTTTTACTCGCCACATAAATGAGAGTTGAGTGTGTGAGCACTAGTCTTGAATTCTATATGCTCTTGTGGTTTGCTCTACATGACAATTGTGGGGGAGGAAAGGTGATTAGATGGATAGGATTGGTTGATTTTGAAGCATGTTCACTTGATTTGCCTTGAATCGTTTGTGCTTGATTTTTATATTGGGGTGAGGCATGTTTTTATTGTTCATTGAGGAGCTCTTTGCTTAGGGACAAGCAAAGGTTTGGCTTGGGGGAGTTTGATGTGTTCATTTTATATATATATTTATCCCCGTCCCTTGGTCGTAATTAGTAGTGTTTTTGGCTCCTACGAGCCACTTTTATTACTGATTTGTGTTTTCCAGTGCTTTGGTAGTTTTGCTTGAGTTTTGTAGAATTTGCGTACTTGGAGCAATTTCCCGGCCTTTTCGAGGAGCATCTACAAGTATTGGAGGACCGCGACTCTGTTCGATAGCCCAAGGCCGATTGGAGGTATCAAATCGGTGACTAAGGGCTCAGTTCGATGGCATTTGGGCCAAGTTCGGAGGCCCAAAGGTAGAAGACCGAGGCTAAAAAGCCTCGCCCAAGCCACAAGGCTCCGCCCGAAGGCGCGCCCGGCCGGGCGGGGCGAAGCATGAGGAGCGCCCGGAGCACGCGCCCGGACGGGCGCGAGAAGCCAACTCTGGAAGAAAAGGCGGGCCCGGTCGGGCGGCCCCTTGCCCGACCGGGCGCGTGTAGGTTTTAGGGAATTTGATTTCCGATTAATTTGTTTTAGCGGATAATTCTTGCTTAGTATTAATGTAATTTTATTAGGCAAGATTAGGACTTCTTCATTATTACTTACTCTAGTTTTTATTCTCTTCCTTCTCTCTACTCAATTTTCTCTCTCTAGACTTTTATTTTCTTTCTTGTTCCTCAACTCTATTGTAATTCCGCCGTCTTGGTAGGATTTCTCTCTTAATTAATCTCGGTATTTTATTCATTCTATTTTTCTTCCATGTCTTGTTTAATTATTATGTTTTGCTTAGTTTTAATTATGTCTGAGTAGTTTTCCTTCTAGGGTTTATGGGGATCTAATAAATAATATGAAGGGGGTAATTTTATGATTGTTGATTATTAATGCTTAATTGATTTCCTATTGATTGTTTTAATGCTATGCAATTAGATTTGGCCAGGTTTAATTGTATGAGTTTAGCAATATTGATTCGAGAGATGAGAATTGATGTTTAGGTTTAGTTTCAATAGGCAGTTTAATTTATAAATGGTTAGGTCGAGATTCGAGAGATGAGATTTAATACCGGTAAATTTATTCTGTGATTGTAATACGTAGCGAAAGCCCTTTATGATCTGATTGATTAATGAATTGATGATTGATTATTGTGTTTTACCCTGGAATATTGTTTATTAGTGAACCTATGCCCTAGGCCCTTTTAATATTTGATTTCTTCCCTAATCATTCTCTTTACTCATAATCTTCGTAGTATAGCTAATTATCACAACAAGTTGGTTACTTTAATAATTTAGGCTATTTTAATTAATTAGGAGTAGAAAGACTTGTTTCCCTGTGGATTCGACCCTACTTCCCTATCTGCATAAGTTAGTGGACTTAGGTAATTATTTTTGATTAGGTGATACGACTTTTGCCTGTCAGTGAACCTACCCATTAGGCGCTTACATACTCTTTAGTATTTCTCAAATTTTCCTATTCTCTCCACGTATACTTACATTTTCGATTTTTAGAATAAATTAACCTTTTAGTCATCTTATATTCTTCTATCAACATATTTAATTCTCAACTTCACCTACTTACGTACACTTTATAAAATATTCACTTTATTTCACTTGTGGTAAACTCGGTGCACATGCCAGTGATACAATTAAATAATTACGAAGTGAGTATATTCTATACCACTTTAGTTTATTTGAACAGTGATAGTTTTACAAAAAAAGTGGTGTTCAGTGGAAAGTTAGTGGCGTATGGTATTTGTATGTTTATTTTAACAAAAAAGTTATTTCTATTTTTAATTAAGTGCATCACCTATATATATATGATGTTGGCCTTCCCATCCCCATTGACATTCTGTTAGTTGAGACGAACACTATAAGAGGGGTAAAATGTAGATGAATTAGCTATTTTTGCAGAATATTAAAACAGAATGTAACGGAACTTGCACATCACACAATATTTTATGAGGAAACCTTCCAAAGCCCAACTGGAAGTAAAACCTCGACCTTCTAAGGGATTTCCAACACCAAAATACTTCACTATAATAGGGTAGACACACTTGTTACAACCTATTATAATCAGACCTAAAACTTACAAGTGCCAGACTGAACTTGCTACACAGTAAAACCCTATTCTACCCAATCTAAGTCCATGACTTAGAATCTCTTAGTACTTCCTGAGTACTCAATCCGTCAGCCTCACTCAAGAGTCCTACAGTACAGTATGCAATAACAATTCACTCACCCAAACCTAAACAGTACAAACACTTGACTTCTAGTATATGAAAGGAAAGCTACACATGGAACCCGAAACTAATATGACAAAGTATAGATTTGGCAAACTTACACATTTAAGCTCTCTTCAAATTCTTCACGCATAAACTCACAAGTTATATAAAAATGTGACTACTACTTTATATACAAGATGAACTCATATAACAAGTAGGGTTTTCAAAAGATAGATTGTATTAAATTAGCCGATTTAACAAAAACACGTTTTTAAGTAAATCATTTTCGTAAAGAAAATCTATTTAGAAATACTTAAGAAAGATAAATTTATGAAAAGAATAATATCTTTTAAGAGAACCAGATTTAATAAAATGAAATCTTTTAGAAAATCTTTTCATAAATTAAAACTTATCTTTTTAAACTTTCCTATTTTAAGCTTGCCATTCTTGTCACGTTTCTAACAAATTCCATGCATAAAAACTAACCTAACATATTTACAGCAATCTTAGAAAATATAAACTTAACAAAACTAAATTGCTTCGTCAATTATTGTAAGTCAGGATACTTTGGCTTCACGCAGTCTAGGACTAAGTTCCTGGTGTCTTTACTTCTCCAATACTTCTACTAGAACCTCGCAGGCCAAGTTCTTATGGAACTTACTGTCTTCAACACAGACCAAGTAAGTTTTCTCAATTTGTTGTCTTCATGTTAAGGAACTCAGTTAGTTCTAGAATGGAACTCTTCTTCTGCATCCTTTAACTTTCCTTTGAATTTCCTTGAGTCTTCATTAGACAAGTTTCTCTTCCACTTCCAAAGTCTATTAACCTGTTCTACTTCCAGCACTTAGAAAATTCTTATTAGATGAAGTTTGCTCTTTGTGTTCATCATCATCAAAACCTTTAACCTTCAACAATTTCCTGCCTTTTGATGATGACAAACTTAGTAAACTTCTAAGGAAAGTTAAAACATATAGAAGGACATATATATTTTTTTTATTTTTGATTTTTTAACAAGAAAATAAACACATAACTAAATCAAAAACAGAAAAGCAAAAATAACTAAAACAAATAAAACAGAAAAGAATAACAAAAAACAGAACAAGCTGAGGACTAAACTACTTTGTACATAGCATCAGAGAAATTTCTGATACTTTATTAACTGGAACCCAGAACAACTTCAGCCTTCAAGTTTGCTTCTTCTTTTCCCCATTTTGGCATCATCAAAAAGTCCTACACTTTAAGTTATTAAGCATTTAGCCACAGCCCCACGAGCAATTCATCGAGTGTGGGAAACTGAAGACAGCGTTAACAAACCCCCTTTAGCTAGTCCCTTCACACTTTCCTGTACATACTTTCATAACATGCAATGCACACATGTATAGGCAAGGTTCCAAAATATTATAAAGACCAAAAGATTATCCAGGTTAAGCAATTACAAGACCAACGTTTAAATAAAACTTAAAAACAAATTAAAATTGTTCAAGACATAAACTGCCGAAATTAGATAAGGTTGGGCTAGATTGAAATAAGCTAAGGTAGGTTGTGGGATGTTGGTCGGATCAACTTTGAAGAAATTCAAGAATCTTCTTGTTATCTTCTTTCGGATGTTCAATGCAGGAATCCAGCTTGTCTTCCAAGCTCTTGATAGCCTTTTGGAACTCCACCTTCTGTTCCCTTAGACTTTTCTCAAGACCTTGCACAGTTCTATCCAGCTTCTGAATTTTTCCTGCAGCCTCCTTGAGTTATTTCTCAACAATCTCAGCTTTGTCCGAAAGCTCTGCAACTTGCCCTACCTCCACATTGGCATCATCCTCATCTAGTTCTAGTGGCTTCTCCATGCTAGTCTGTGGAAAAGAACTAGCGGATATCCTCTTACTCTTCCTTTCAGGTTCCTCAAACCTAGCTCTCTTCCCTCTTTTTCCATTTGTTTCATTCTTTTTCTCCTCTACTTTTTGAATTTTCCCCCCAACTACTGTTAAGCTCAATCCCTGCAACGTTTTTCCATTTATCACATTTTCTAGTTTCTCATGTAGTCCTTCATAAACTACTTTGAGTTTTACTCCAAGTGCCTCAAACACAGTAGACAGCACAACACCATAGCCAACCTTATTTTTATTAGGAATGCAGTGAGATAAATGTTGATACATCAGAGAGGGAAAATTAATTTTGATTTTCTTTACCAAACAAAATATCACATCCATATCTAACAGACATGCTTCATCCTTTTTCTGAGTCTTAGGAAGTATAGCCTTTCCTAACAAGATTGAACAACAATGTATTCAAAGGATTTATATCATTGTGGTTCATGATGTTTTTACCCCTTTTACCTCCCAGGAACTCGACTATATTTCCCCCAAGATAGTTTCCTACCTTTACCCAAGACTTTCCTTTTACATAAGCCTCATAGCCTTCTATTGGAACCTTTAAAATATCACCAAGCCTCTCAACATCAAATTCAATTTCTACATCATTAATTTTTATTTGAAATTATCCTTTCCTTTACTTTGAAATTCGCACAGAATTCATTCATGGCTTCAGGATACATAAAATTATTCGAGGAATAGACCAACAAGTTTTCCCATCCTTGAAATCGTAACAAATCCAAAAATTCAATAAACCTAGATTTCCTACACCGAGATAAATCTAGTCTGTATCCAACAACATACCTTCCTGACAGTTTCTCAAGTGATTTATGATCTTCTTCCTCCTTTGCATTCTCTTCTCCTTCCGAATCAAGTTCCCCCTTAGCAAAATCCTCTACTTCCTTGATATGTTCTTCAAGTAACTTTTGTTTTATCTTGTTCTCCTTCCACTCCTGGAGCCTCTTGAGCACATTGGACGCAGATAAATCATCTCCTTCAGTTAAGATTTTCTCCTTAGGGTTTTTCTTAGTGGTCGAAGAGGTTGGGGTACTTGTTTCTGGAACTTTCTCAATTCTCTCTTCTTTCTTTTCAGGTGCTTGATAAATCACCATAGCTAAAGGTAATGATTCTTCTGGTTCAGAATGATGTGAAAAGTGGGTTTTTTTCGGAGGAATTTGTGGAAGCTACGATTGCCATGATTTGGAGAGAGTAACAGGTTTTGTAAAAGTTGATGGTTTTTACTGAGAGTGGTTTAATTGATTTGACAATGGTGAGGAAAGGTGGGTAAGATATGCTTTTATAATTAATGAAGCGGTGTGAGGAATATAAATGAACACACTGTTTGGCCTTTAATTGAACAATTTCAATTTAATTTTTCCTTTTAAAAATAATCTGGATTAGTTTTTACACAAAATCTTTTATTTCCAAATACAATGAATTTCCAAAACTCAGAATTTCCAAAAACGATTTGATTGGAACACGCCTTATACACATATACAAAGTAAATTACTAATAATACACACATTCAAATATTAATGAACTAACCTCCAAGAATTCACCAGTAGTGACACTTCAGCTATGTTTAGCACACCATAATTGTGCTAGATGCCCTTTTTGCTCTCTTTAAATTATTTCTGATTTTGCCATATATTGAAACTTCAGAAGCAATCAAGTCAGCTTAATCATCCCAAGTTCCAATTTCAATTTCTCAAATCTTTCTCTATTTAAGGGTTTGGTTAGAATATCTGCAATTTGATTTTCAGTTTGACAAAACTCTAACTTAATATTCCCTTCCTCTACATTATCTTTTAGGAAGTGATGCCTAATGTGGATGTGCTTGACCTTTGAATGTTGAACTAGATCTTTAGAAATACAAATAGCACTATCTAGTATTGTCACAGTAAATAGGAACACGTTCAAATAAAATACCAAAATCTCTAACCTGTTGCTTTATCCATAACATTTGAGAACAACATGCTGCTGCAGATACATATTCAGCTTCATTTGTAGATAATGCAACTGTGTTTTATTTCTTGGAACCCCAAGATACCAAACAAGGTCCTAAAAACTACACCATACCTGAGGTACTTTTTCTATTAACCAAGTCACCTGCATAGTTAGCATCAGTAAAGCCATTTAAATCAAATGAGTCACTTCTAGGTAGAAGAGACCCAAGTCATCAGTTCCTTTCAAGTAAGGATTCTCCTTACTGCTATCAAGTGAGATTCCTTTGGGTTTGCTTGGAACCTGGCACACAAACCTACACTAAAAGATATGTCAGGTCTACTTGCTGTTAAGTATAGTAGAGAGCCAATCATACCTCGATACATAGTTTGGTCTATGCAAGTTCCAGATGGATCTTCATCAAGTCTTGTTGCAATACCCATAGAAGTTCTATTGGTTTTGGCATTATCAAGCTTGTATTTCTTAATCAGTTCCTTTATGAACTTCTGTTGATGGATCATGATCCCTTCTTCAGTTTGCTTGATTTGCAAACCAAGAAAGAAATTTAACTCTCATATCATGCTCATTTCAAATTCTCCACCCATAAGGTTAGCAAAATACTTACATAGAGATTCATTAGTTGCACCAAATAATATATCATCCACTTAAATTTGTACAATTAAGATGTCAGTTCCTTTTGATTTCAATAATAGTTACACCACGTTTAAAATCATTATTCAAAAGGAACTTAGACAACCTTTCATACCATGCTCTTGGAGCTTTCTTTAGTCCATAAAGGGCTTTGTCAAGTTTGTATACATGGTTTGGGAACTCTAGATTCTAAAATCTAAGAGGTTGTTCCACATAGACGTCTTCTGATCTTTAAAAAATCCATTCTAGAATGCACACTTAACGTCCATTTTATACAACCTAAACCCCATATAAGTAGCAAAAGCAATAAGTAAGCGAATAGCCTCTAACCTGGCTACTGGAGCAAATGTTTCTTCATAATCAATTCCTTCATGTTGATTGAAACCATGTACTACAAGTCTTGCCTTGTTCCTGACAGTAATACCATGCTCATCTAATTTGTTCCTGAATACCCATTTTAGTCCAATTGTCTTTTGATCATCTGGTCAAGTTTCCAGATGCCAAACTGCATTTCTTTCGAACTCATTTAATTCTGCTTGCATAGAATTAATCCAGTGAGCATTAGTCAAAGCTTCAACATGGTTCTTAGGTTCCATGGAGGATAGGAATGGATAGAATGCACATAAGTTCCTAAGCTGAGATCTGGTTTTAGTTCCTTTGGTGATATCACTCATGATTGCATCTACTGGATGTGAGCTTTGATGTTTCTAGGACTTAGGTGTGAAGTCCTTGATTGGATACAATCTTTCTTGATTGTTGTTGACTGGTAATTCTGTTGGAACTTCATTTTGAATTTCAGCTTGAGCTTCTTCTGGAACTTCCACCTGTTCTTAATCTTGATTTTGAACTGAGTTCCTTGTGTATCCTCTGTAGTTTTCTCTTCATTTGTTTCATGATTCACTTCACCTTCCTTTTGTGTGTGCTACTTCTGCAATGATGTTGGTTTCTCATCTGGATCATACTTTCGTACGAGTCCAATTTCAAAATCATCATCACCATCCTGTAAAACAACTAATTATTCAATTTCATCAAAGAAGACTGCCTCATCAAACTTTCCCAAGTTTCTCTTACCATTATTATAAATAAAACATCTACAACCAAAAGATCTATAGTAAGAAATATTAAGCTTTCTCTGTTTGATGAGTTCATAGGGAGTCTTGTTGATGATGGCCTGATAACTTGTTATTTGATACGATTTTAGAGTGATTTCGAACCTTGTTTACTTGGTATATTGGCATTTTGGTTCACTTTTACTCTATTTTTGTTCAACTTTTGTGTATCCCTTGCTTCACGGGTTGTTAGTGTTTTTGTTGGGTTTTTAGGTTCAAAGACGACCATTTGAGGCATTTGGATGATAAACCGAGGTTAGAAGCCGAAAAAATGGAGCAAAACCGAAGAAAAGTGGAGGTAAAGGCCTTAGAGAGTCTGCACGGACGTGCCATACTTTGCACGTCCGTGCAGAAGTGTTCCAGCACGACCAGAAGCTACTGCCTACTGCTTTCGAGGCCTGCACGTCCGTGCCATTTTTGGCACGTCCGTGCAGGATGCCCTGACTAAAACAGTACCTTCTGCCCCCAGGTGCACGCCCGTGCCAACCTCAGCACGTCCGTGCAGGTATAGCTGCACGTCCGTGCTGACCTGTAGCCGTGCCCGACTCTTGTTTTCTCCGTCCTTTTTATTTGGGGGTCTTTATAAATAACCAAGGGAGCTCATTTGTACGGCAGCCAAGTTTGGAGTGCTTCCTCTTAGTTTACAATTGTAGAAACACAAATATTCTCAATCATTAGTTAGATTATAATTATTAGCTTGGATATTTCATTCTCAATCATTGTAGAAGACAAGTTCCACCATTGATATTCAAGTTGAAGCTTCTAGTAACATTTTCTCACTCTTCTCTTCCATTTTAATTGCTTTGATTGTTAATTATCTTGCTTAATTCTTGTATGCTTAGATTGTTATTTAGCTTAATATTTAGTTAATTCTTGTTCATGAGTTACTTGAAATCCTTAATTGCTTTAATCTCCATGGATTGTGAGAAGTATAATTTTCTAGGGTTTGGGTAAAACCCTCAATGTAGTCACTAATTACTTGTTGCATGTGTTAATTTGGTAATTTTTGGGTGTTAGAGTGGTTTAATTGCTTAGTTCTTGTATATGGCCATTGCTAGAACTATTACCTAAGCTTTCTCAACGAAGGATCGAGAGATGAACTTGAGTTAGCTCCCTCATGCTTAATGACTTGAAATGCCATGAGAATAGGAATTTCCAGTCAAGGGAATGTTTTTGTCATCGTGATTATGCTTTAATACTTGTTTTATGCTTTGTAACCACGAGAGTAGGTTGTATTCATAATTCGAGTAATCCCTCTAGCTTGAGAGAGTAGTTGGGTGCTTTAGATGACTTCCCCTATATTATCCCCTCAAATTACCATTGTTTGCTACTTGCTAATTGTGATTTGTGACGAAATTGAGTGGTATATCCCAAGCCCTAGAACTCTCTAAATATTGTTAATCTCCCCCTAACTTTAGTTGACTTGAACTAGCACTTGTTACATAAAACCAAACCAATCTCGACTTCATTTAGCTTATTTATGCGGTAGTATCTCGGTGGTTGATTCAACGCCTCTCTTGGGTTCGACCCTTTCTTACCCTTGATATTAGCTAGTGAGACCAAGATAGGACTTTATCTTTGGTAGGCTCAACGACGACCTATCAAATTTTGGCGCCATTGCCGGGGAGGCAAAGTCACATTGAATGTATTATTGTTGAATGAGTCTAAGTGTGTATATTTGTATCATAATTTCTCTTATTTATTTTTGTATATTTGTGTTTTCAACTTGTGATAGTCATTGCTAACGTTTTTCTTAGCTTTGTTTGACCTTGCATGACACGGAAGAGTAAGCAATCACCGCTTATTCCCGTTGATCCAGAGTTAAATAGGACTTTGAGAAACGTGAGGAGGCTTTTGCAAGGCACACCCGAGTTCTCTATTGTATATTCGGATTCCGATCCGGAGGAAATCTTTGCAACCAACGAAGAAGATAACATGGGTGATAACAATCCTCCTCTACCATTGTTACGAGATTATCACCACCCCAATGCCTTCACACTTCGGAGTGGCATACGTCTCCCTACTACGAATGCAAATAATTTTGAGCTTTCACCTCAACTCATCCGTATGATACAAAGTGATCAATTTGGTGGGAGTTCTCATGAGTGTCCTTTTGCTTATTTGGACAACTTTCTTGAATTGTGCACAACCATCAAGCAAAATAATATCACGGAAGAGTTCATCCGTATGCATATGTTTCAATTCTCCCTCCGTAACAAAGCAAAGCATTGGTTGAGAACGGTTGAAGAGGGATCATTGACCACATGGGATGAAGTCACTAGAGCTTTCCTTGGAAAGTATTGTCCACTCGAAAAGACCGCCGAACTAAGAAGGAAAATCACCAATTTCAACCAAGAGATTGATGAAACCTTAAGTGAAGCTTGGGAGCGTTTCAAGGACTACACTAGAAAATGCCCACACCATGGTTTCACATCATGGATCATTGTTCAAAGCTTTTATGATGGTCTTACTCCTACTTCAAGGGCCAACCTTGATAACGGGGCCGGTGGTAGCCTTAAAAAGCTATCGGTATATGATGCATACAAGATGATTGAAGAAGTGGCAAAGCACTATGCATACGGAAGTGATAGACGGCAACCTCAAGCAAAGAAGGGAGGAATCCACGACCTTAGTGCAATAGACCTTATTGCATCAAAGTTCGACATGCTAGCTCACAAGCTAGATCAAGCCACCCTTACATCTCCAAGCTCTTCTTCACAACAAGTCATGTCTTGTGAAACTTGTGGAGGAAATGATCACTTGTCCTCCTATTGCAACTCAACTAACCAAGAACAAGCTGCGGCTATTGGGCAAAGAAACGATCAATACTCTCAACCCTACAATCAAGGTTGGAAACCCCAACAAAACATGGGTTGGAAACAACAAAATTAAGCCCCCCCTCAAAACCAATACAACCAATCTCATCCACAAAACCAACAAGCTCCTTATCGTCATCCTAACCAAAGGGACCAAAACCATCAAAGGCAACAATATAACCAACCCGCTCCTCCACCTCCTCAAAAATCTAGCCTTGAAGCCACACTTGAGACCTTCATTACACAACAAGGAAAAAGCAATGCGGATATGCAAGCGAACATCCAACAACTTCAAGCACACAACAAGATAATTGAGAATCAATTGGCTCAAATTGCGCAACAAGTTGGAAGTTCATCCTCCAATCCTAGTGGTCACTTCCCAAGCTCAACGGTTGTGAACCCAAAAGAGCAAGCTAAGGCCATTACTTTGAGATCGGGGAGAGGTTATGAAGGGCCGATTATGAGTGAAGAGGAGCCACAAAAGAGAGATGAGGGAATTGTGGTGAGAAATGAGGATGAGTTTGAAAATGAGATAGTTGATGTTGAGAGAAAGGAGCCACAAAGTAAGAATGAGGGAGATGAGGAAAAGGTAGAAAAGCCCCCTATGAAAGTATACAAGCCTCCCATTCCATTCCCTCATAGGATTGTTGAAAAGAAATTGAATGAAAAGTTTTCAAACTTTCTTGAAGTCATGAGAGGACTTCAAGTGAATATCCCCTTTCTTCATGCTATGTCACAAATGCCTACATATGCAAAATTTTTGAAGGATCTTTTATCCAACAAGAGTAGGCTTGAAGAGAGTGCAACCATCTCCCTTCCTAAGGAGGTGAGTGCAATCATTCAAAACAAGCTCCCTCAAAATCTTGGTGACCCCGGTAGCTATGCAATACCGGTGAAGATTGGAGATTTAGAGGCTATGGATGCTTTATGTGATCTTGGGGCAAGTGTGAGTTTGATTCCCTATTCTATTGCTAAGAGTTTGAAAGTGGGAGACTTGAAGCCAACAAGAATGTCCTTACAATTGGCCGACCGCACGGTTAGGCTACCTTTGGGAATTCTTGAAGATGTACCGGTTCAAGTTGGAAGAGTATTTGTGCCATGTGATTTTGTGGTAATGGAAATGGAAGAAGATAATACGGTGCCCCTAATTTTGGGAAGATCGTTTTTGAACACCGCGGGTGTTGTGATTGATATGAAGCAAGGAAGATTGACCTTGAATGTGGGAGATGAGAAAATATCATTTTCATTCCCACAAACATTGAAAAAGCCATTGTATGATGAAGTTCATAGAGTTGATACATTGGAAAGGGACTTAGAGAAGTTCCAAGAAAATTTGTTTGAAGGAGATCCTTTACAAGCTATCCTAACAGGAGGCTTAGTTGAGGAAGGTGAAGAAACGAGGGGGTATGATCTTTTGCTCAACCAACCTTTAGTCCACAACGAAAAGAAAGTGGAAGTGCTTAATGTGGAGGTAAAAGAGGAGAGGACTACGCCTCCTCACAAGGTTGAACTTAAACCCCTTCCTCCTTTACTTAAATATGCTTTTCTTGATGATAGTGAGAATTATCCCGTTATTGTCAATGCTAAACTTGATGATACCTCTCTTGGGAAACTCCTAGTTGTTTTAAGGGAGTATAGAGGTGTCATTGGGTACAAAATTGATGACATCAAGGGGATAAGTCCTACTATATGCATGCATAAGATTTTACTTGATGATGATCATGCTTCCTCTATTGAGCACCAAAGAATGCTCAATCCAAACATGAAGGAAGTTGTGAAAAAAGAAGTTTTAAAACTTCTTGAAGCGGGCATAATCTACCCTATCTCCGATAGTAAGTGGGTTAGCCCGGTTCAAGTTGTGCCTAAAAAAGGAGGCATGACCATCATCAAGAATGATAAGGGTGAGACCATTTCTACGAGGTCGGCCACCGGGTGGAGGATGTGTATTGATTATCGAAAATTGAATAAGTCCACCCGGAAAGACCACTTCCCACTCCCCTTCATCGATCAAATATTGGAAAGACTAGCATCACATAGTCACTATTGTTTCTTGGATGGATACTCGGGATTCTTCCAAATCCCAATCCAACCCGAGGATCAAGAGAAGACTACATTCACATGCCCTTTTGGCACCTTTGCTTATCGAAGGATGCCATTTGGACTTTGTAATGCACCTTCCACATTTCAAAGGTGTATGATGTCTATTTTTTCCGACATGCTTGAATCATCAATTGGAGTATTCATGGATGACTTTTCTGTTTTTGGTTCATCTTTTGACATTTGCCTTTCAAATTTGATTAAAGTATTGAAAAGATGTCAAGAGGTGAACTTGGTTTTGAATTGGGAAAAATTTCATTTCATGGTAGAAGAAGGAATTGTTCTTGGTCATGTAATTTCTAGTAGGGGCATTGAAGTAGATCGTGCCAAAATTGAGGTCATTGAGCGCCTCCCACCCCTTGCAAATGTGAAGGGGATAAGGAACTTTCTTGGACACGCGGGTTTTTACCGCCGGTTCATAAAGGATTTTTCAAAAATCGCAAAGCCGCTCACTCAATTGTTGGTAAAGGATGCCCCTTTTGTGTTTACTAATGATTGTTTGCTAGCATTTGATAGGTTGAAGGAGGCATTGATTTCGGCTCCTATCATTCAACTCCCTAATTGGGAGCTTCCTTTTGAGCTTATGTGTGATGCTTCGGATTTTTCCATTGGGTCCGTTCTTGGACAAAGGAAGGATAAGAAGCTCCATGCTATCTACTACACTAGAAAAACTTTGGATGATGCACAAAGGAATTACACAACCACGGAAAAGGAGTTTCTAGCCATTGTTCATGCAATTGAGAAGTTTAGGTCATACTTGATGGGATCTAAATAGTCTTCACTAACCATGCGGCCTTGAAGTACCTCTTGTCCAAGAAGGAACCAAAGCCAAGATTGATACGGTGGGTCTTGCTCTTACAAGACTATGACATTGAGATTAGGGACAAGAAGGGTGCCGAAAATTTGGTGGCCGATCATCTTTCACGGTTGCCTATCCTTGTAGGTGATCTTGATAACTTGCCAATCGACGATTCATTCCCGGATGATCAACTATTTGCTATTCTCCAAGCACCAGCGCCACGGTTTGCGGACATTGCAAACTACTTGTCTTGCTCTATTCTCCCTCCCGACCTCTCCTATCAACAAAAAAGGAAGTTTTTTCATGATGTTCGCCAATACTTTTGGGACGACCCCTTGCTCTTCAAACAAGGTGTTGATGGCCTTTTTAGAAGGTGTGTCCCGGATAATGAAATTGAAGATGTTATCACAATGTGTCACTCCTCACCTTGTGGAGGACATATGAGTGCCAACAAGACCTTGGCGAAAATATTGCAATGCTGTTTCTTTTGGCCAACAATGTTCAAAGATGTGTGGGGTGTGGTGAAAACTTGTGACCGGTGTCAAAGAACCGGTAATATTTCAAAAAGAAATGAAATGCCTTTGAACAACATCCTTGAACTTGAAATTTTTGATGTATGGGGCATCGATTTTATGGGGCCTTTCCCGAGCTCTTTTGGGAACAAGTTCATTCTAGTGGCCGTCGATTACGTATCAAAGTGGGTGGAAGCGGTTGCATCTCCTACTAATGATGCTAAGGTTGTGGTCAAGCTCTTTAAAAGAGTAATTTTTCCAAGGTTTGGAGTGCCCCGGGCTGTGATTAGTGATGGAGGTTCACACTTTGCAAAGCGATCCTTTCGAGCTCTCCTTGAGAAATATGGTGTGAGGCACAAGGTGTCATTAGCTTACCACCCCCAAACAAGTGGTCAAGCTGAAATTTCAAACCGGGAGGTAAAAATGATCCTTGAGAAAACGGTGGATAGGTCTAGAAAATATTGGTCTACAAAGCTTGATGATGCTCTATGGGCCTATCGCACCGCGTTCAAAACTCCTATTGGCACCACACCATACAAGCTTGTTTATGGGAAGTCATGCCACTTGCCGGTAGAACTTGAGCATCGGGCTCATTGGGCTATCAAAACATTGAATTTCGACCTTCAAAGTGCCGGTGAGAAGAGGTTGCTTGACCTCCACGCCTTGGCAGAATTAAGAATGGATGCATATGAGAGTGCAAGGATTTACAAGGAAAAGACCAAGGCTTGGCATGACAAGCATATTAGCAAAAGGGAGTTTAAGGAAGGTGATAAGGTCCTACTTTTCAATTCCCGGTCAAAGTTGTTTCCGGGTAAGCTTAAGTCAAGATGGAGTGGACCTTTCACCGTTAAGAAGGTGTTTCCATATGGAGCGATAGAAATCTCAAATGACAATGGTGAACCTTTCAAAGTGAATGGCCAAAGGCTTAAGGCATACTTTGACGGTTTTGTGCATGAGGAAGCCAAGTTTGTTCACCTTAATGAGTTTGATGTTCCCTACTCTCATTGATCTCGCAATGTCGTCAAGCTAGTGACGTTAAAAGAGCGCTTCCGGGAGGCAACCCGAGTTTCTCAACTCTCTCTCTCTCACAAACTATTATTTAATTTCCACCACTCTTACTATTACTAACTTTTCTCTCAATGTCTTTTGTAGGTGTTGATGAAAAGAAAAGTAAGAAAAGGTTTTTGTGGAAGTGAAGTAGTAGATAATAATAATAATAATAATATTAATAATAATAATAATAATAATGGTAATGATAATAATCTTATTATTATTATGCCATACTATTACTATTATTAAAAAAAAAAAAAAAAGGGAAGGATCGTGCAGCATCAGGACTGCACGGACGTGCAGAGCATCGCACGTCCATGCAGAGGCAGCCAGAAGCAATCAGAAATTTTGACATAAATTTCTCCATATTGGCACGGGCGTGCCAAATTAAGCACGCCCGTGCAAGGTGGCTAAGCACGTTCATGCTAAGTACTGCACGTCCGTGCTAAACAAGTCAGTATGTTATCTAAGTTTCTGTCTGAGGCTGCACGTCCGTGCAACGAAGCACGTCCGTGCCAAATAAGTCAGTACCCTACCCACGTTTCTGTCTAAGGCTACACGTCCGTGCCGCCCCGAAAATGGCTGGCACCAGCACGGTTATAACGAAAAAAAAAAAATTTCACTCATTCTTATTTCTCTATCTCACAATTCTCACTCCTCCTCTCTCTAAAACTATTACTTCCTCCTTCAAAACCCTCTCAATTCTACATTCTCACCCAAATTCAATAATTTTCTCCAAAATCTTCACTCCATTTCAACATTTTCACAATCTACTACTCCTTTTCCCACATTCAAACCCAAAAATCACCTAAAATACTCAAACCCTAACCTTGAAAAATCAATTTGGGGGTTTTCTTTGGACTTAAAGTTCAAGACAATTGGTTGAAGGAGTAAGTTCAAGTAAGCAAAAGGAAGGTTAGAAAGGTTCATTTGCGGGTTTTACACCCACGATAAGCTCGGTATAATCGTTCCTCCATTTCACTAATTTCATGTTTAATTCCTTGAATTTTTGCATGAAATTGCTTGAGAAAGTTTGTTTGAATTGGTTGTGAGTGATTGATAGTTGATAATTGAAAAGCATTATTGAGTTTGAATGGATTTTGGTGTGTTTTGAGAATTGGATTTTTTGTAAGTGAGGTTGAAAAATTGATTTTCATGAAGGAAGAACATGCTTATTTAGGTGGATTGTTGTGTTGGTTCGTTTGATAATATTGCATGAAATCGATGTAGAATTGTTGTAGATGCATTATTGAAGTGGTCTTTATTGCTTGGTGATTTGCTTGTTTTAGGTGGGAGACTTAGAACTTGACTTGATTGTGTTGTGTTCATTGGCCTTGTTTGAGCTTTGGTTGGTCGTTTTGTGGACTTAGTCTCTTTGTGTGGTTGCGAGGTGATTATTTTGTCTTGGTTTGTTTTATTGCATTGCATTAAGACCGACCATGTCTAGAAGAAATCGACCTAGAAACACGGATGCTAGGTACCGCAACCCCTCTCCTCCTCCTCCCGTTGATCCACCACAAGTGGAAACTATGGGAATCGTGTTCAATGACCCAACATTTTTGAACAACTATATAAGAATAAGTAGGAGGAGAGTTCGACCTACAAAGTTTTATGACGAGAGTGTTGCCGAGGCTTTAGGGGTAGGGGACGATGTTAGGATGCTTTTCGAGGGTTGTGGCTTAGGAAATTGGCTAGATTTAAGCGCCCCGACCTACAAAAGGTTGGCACTTGAATTCCTCTCCACCCTTCAAGTGCAACGAGACAACAACAGATCCCCCCGCCGCCTTACCTTCCAGCTCATGAACACCCAACACAACTTGAACATAAAGAGGGTGAACCAAGCTTTTGGGTGGCCAATTAACGGCACCATAGGACCAAAGGATAGGTCCCCCCCGTAACTATTGTGCGGGTGAGTTTTGGAGGAAGATCACCGGCCTTTTCAACTACAACCCTAGGACTGATAAAGCTACAGCCATAATCCACCCCGCCTTTAGGATATCACAGCGCACCATAGCGAACACGACGTTCGCTAGAGGTGATAGTTCGGGTGTAGTGTCCACTAGGGAGCTCACTTCCTATGGCAATTGAGCGAGGGTAGTACGGCCCTGGATGTAGGGGCCTGGTTTGTCGATCACCTAGAGGATGTTGCCACTGGGTCCAGCAACATCACCATAGGTGGCATGATCACTATTATTGCTTATGCTCTTAACCTTAATTTTGCAGATGAGCAGGTTTGCCCATGGCCGACGCAGCTAGGCATGCAGTCGCTTAGGACCATGAGATGGGTTGCGGACGTGGAAGGGCCGCATCCTTACTTGTGGCACGTGAGTGGCCGCCCCTATGCCTACCTCCTCGATCCGGAGCGGACCTTCATCTACAACGAGGGCAACTGGGTCTTCGAGAGGGACCACCCTTGGATTCTCGGTGATGATGAAGAAGAGCAAGAGCAAGAACAACCGCAACAACAACAATTCCAACAATAACAACAATATGAGCACCAATAAGGGTACCAAGGTCAAGGCATGGGTGAGGGCAACCCACCCCTTTCCTTCTAGCAACAAATGCAAATAATGAATGCCGGGTTCAACCGCATGTCCACCGAGTTCGAGACTATGAGAAAGTCTCACGAAGACATGAGGTCCTCCTACGACAATATGAGGACAAGCTTTGAGGATCTTCGATCGGAATTGGGTGAATTCCGGAACGTCTACCGACATTGGTACCCCGGGGGCTCAAGCTCCCAAGGAGGCCCGAGCCAATGATTTAGTTCTCTTTCTTCTTCTTCTTGTGCTTTAATTGTTTTAACATTGGGGACAATGTTTATGATAGCTTGGGGGGAGTCTTTCTCTTCGGTTCATATGTTGGTTCTTGTATGTTCTTGTTGGTATAAACTTTGCATGTTGTCTGTTCCCTCCCCTAGCATCCAAAACCCCTAAACATCCAAATTTGCTCCCTTTGAAATCCAACACCCTAAATCCAAATCTCTTAATATGTGAATACTTCTCTTCTCTTCTCTCTTTATTTATTTAGATGTATAGCTGTGCTTCAATTTTTTTTTTTTATTAGCTTAGTTTTCTTAACTTTTTATCTATTCTTGTTTTCTAGCAACCTCTAGTAAAAAAAAAAAAAAAAAAAAAAATGGAAAAATGGCCCTTGGATGAGACTCAAATGACGATGCTTATATGATTTACTTGCTTGACTCTTGAGTGATGAGTAAAAGTTCTTTTAGAAGGGTGTGTGCAAGAGTTGGGGTCATTTAGAGGCTTATTAATCTTGATTGCATTAGAGTATATGAAATGAAAATCGATGAATGCTCAATTGCACGTCTAGTATAGGATATTGTCAAATTTGCCAAAGTAGGATATGTTTGAATTGAATTGCGGTCCCTTGTGCCCTTGATGTTCCTCCCCTCCTCCCCCTAAATGAAACTCTATTAGGGAATTGGTTCTATTTGTATCTTGTGTAATAAGTGGCATAATAAGCCACATGTATCGAATAAAAGAAAGAGCCGCTCACAGTTAAAAGAGGCGAGGGAAATGAATGTAAAAAAAAAAAATAGAAAAAGAAAAGGAGATCAAAAGCTCCTCCAAATTTCTCAAAGTTTTCACTTTTTCTTCTCTAAAGGTCAATTTGTGGGTGCCTTCCACACACTATCTATTAATATGTTTCTTGTGTAAATTTCCCAATTAGAGCGTAGTTGAAAGGGCTTGGGAGTGCATTTTGGGAGGTGGACTTGCATTTTGAGATTTTATAACCGAAAGAGGGCTTTTTGAAACTTTGGAATATCTAGACGTGCTCTAATGAACTAGTAAAAGGTATAAGGGAGTATCCTAGTGCAACCTTGCTTAATCTCCTCTCTACCCCCAACTCATGTGCACATTTGTATGATTGGTAATTCTTGAAAGTCGCTCACTTGTCTCGCTTGTGATTTATATCCCGATGAGTTGACTTGGGCAATAAAAACATTGGTTTTGGTGTGTATAGATCACCTTGATGATAATGATGTGTTATGATAATTTTGGCATGGTTTGTGTGAGTTGTGGGTTAAGCTCAAGGGAAACCTTCACGAGATAAAAACTCGTCCTCTTAGGCGACTTAGGGGTTTAAATTGCTTTTCACTTGTGCTAAAAGTGTTTATGGTTCTTGCCATGCGGATTTGTGTTTGTGTTTCCTCTTTAAGTATCTTTTCTTGGTTTGATCATTAGCAAGTAATCTTCCTTCTCGATTTGACATGTTTGTTTTGCTCGAGGACTAGCAAAACCTTAGCTTGGGGGGATTTGATAACTTGTTATTTGATACGATTTTAGAGTGATTTCGAACCTTGTTTACTTGATTGGCATTTTGGTTCACTTTTACTCTATTTTTGTTCAACTTTTGTGTATCCCTTGCTTCACGAGTTGTTAGTGTTTTTGTTGGGTTTTTAGGTTCAAACACGACCATTTGAGGCATTTGGATGATAAACCGAGGTTAGAAGCCGAAACAATGGAGCAAAACCAAAGAAAAGTGGAGGTAAAGGCCTTAGAGAGTCTGCACGGACGTGCCATACTTTGCACGTCCGTGCAGAAGTGTTCCAGCACGACCAAAAGCTACAGCCTAATGCTTTCGAGGCCTGCACGTCCGTGCCATTTTTGGCACGTCCGTGCAGGATGCCCTGACTAAAACAATACCTTCTGCCCCCAGGTGCACGCCCGTGCCAACCTCAGCACGTCCGTGCAGGTATAGCTGCACGTCCGTGCCAACCTCAGCACGTCCGTGCTAACCTGTAGCCGTGCCCGACTCTTGTTTTCTCCGTCATTTTTATTTGGGGGTCTTTATAAATAACCAAGGGAGCTCATTTGTACGGCAGCCAAGTTTGGAGTGCTTCCTCTTAGTTTGCAATTGTAGAAACACAAATATTCTCAATCATTAGTTAGATTATAATTATTAGCTTGGAAATTTCATTCTCAATCATTGATATTCAAGTTGAAGCTTCTAGTAACATTTTCTCACTCTTCTCTTCCATTTTAATTGCTTTGATTGTTAATTATCTTGCTTAATTCTTGTATGCTTAGATTGTTATTTAGCTTAATCTTTAGTGAATTCTTGTTCATGAGTTACTTGAAATCCTTAATTGCTTTAATCTCCATGGATTGTTAGTAGTCTAATTTTCTAGGGTTTGGGTAAAAGCCTCAATGTAGTCACTAATTACTTGTTGCATGTGTTAATTTGGTAATTGTTGGGTGTTAATTAGTTGAGCTTAAGTGGTTTAATTTCTTAGTTCTTGTATATGGCCAATGCTAGAACTATTACCTAAGCTTTCTCAACGAAGGATCGAGAGATGAACTTGAGTTAGCTCCCTCATGCTTAATTGACTTGAAATGCCATGAGAATAGGAATTTCCAGTCAAGGGAATGTTTTTGTCATCGTGATTATGCTTTAATACTTGTTTTATGTTTTGTAACCACGAGAGTAGGTTGTATTCATAATTCGAGTAATCCCTCTAGCTTGAGAGAGTAGTTGGGTGCTTTAGATGACTTCCCCTATATTATCCCCTCAAATTACCATTGTTTGCTACTTGCTAATTGTGATTTGTGACGAAATTGAGTGGTATATCCCAAGCCCTAGAACTCTCTAAATATTGTTAATCTCCCCCTAACTTTAGTTGACTTGAACTAGCACTTGTTACATAAAACCAAACCAATCTCGACTTCATTTAGCTTATTTATACGATAGTATCTCGGTGGTTGATTGAACGCCTCTCTTGGGTTCGACCCTTTCTTACCCTTGCTATTAGCTAGTGAGACCAAGATAGGACTTTATCTTTGGTAGGCTCAACGACGGCCTATTATGGCCCTAACAATTACTCTGTTTAGTATATAGCATGCTGTATTCACTGCTTCTGCCTAAAAGTTCCTGGGCAAACCACTTGATATTAACATTGTTCTGGCCATATCCTCAAGGCTTCTATTCTTGCATTCTCTTACACCATTTTGTTGTGGTGTCCTTGGGGCAGAGAAGTTATGATCCATTCCTTGCTATTTGTAGAATTTATCAAACTTGTAGTTTTCAAATTCTGTTCCATGATCTGATCTTAGATGCACTAATTGATTACATGTCCTTCTCTGTTCTTTCTTTACAAAAGCAACAAACTCATCAAACGTTTCATCTTTACTAACAAGAAAGAAAACCCATATAAACCTTGAGAAATCATCAACAATTACCATCACATACTTCTCACCACTTCTACTTTGGATTCTCATTGGACCACAAAGATCCATATGGATGAGTTCAAGATGCCTTTTGGTACTCACCATCTTTTTTAACTTGAAAGAAACACGAGTCTGCTTACCTCTAACACATGTGTTGAAGCTTAAAGGTTTTGATAATGATGAACATAAACTTGCAAACTTCAATTAATAAGAATTCTCTAAGTGTTGTAATTAGAACAGGTGAAGTAGAATTTGGAAGTGGAAGAATAACCTAACTATGAAGACTCGAGGAGATTTCAAGGAAAGTTAAAGAAGATAGAAGAAGAGTTCCAACCACGAACTAACTGAGTTCCTTAACAGGAACATGAAGACAACAAGTTGAGAAGCTCAACTTGGCCTGCGTTGAAGACAGCAAGTTTGACAAGAACTTGGTCTGCAAAGTTGCAGATGAGAACTAGAAGTCAAGTGACAGCAGAAACTTAGTTCTAGATTGCGTGAAGCCCAAGTATCCTAGAATGCAATAATTGACGAAGCAATTAAATTTTGTTAAGTTTTTAGTCTTTAGAATTGCTGTAAATATGTTTGGCAGGTTTTCACATGAGATTTATTAGAAACGTGACAAAAATCTTGGCAATCTTAAAGTAGGAAAGTTTTAAGAAGATAAGTTTTTATGAAAAGATTTTCTCGAAAGATTTTATTTCGTAAAAACTGATTATATCAAAAGATATTATTCTTTTGATAGTTTATCTTTGATAAGTTTTCTAAAAAGATTTTCTTCCCAAAAGATTTACACAAAACCGTGTATTGAGATTTTGGTAGAATAACATAATTATCTTTTGAAACCCCTACTTTCTATACGAGCACCGTTCTGTTTTTATGTTCTGCAAAAGTAGTCACTAGGAAGTTCCTTTATATTCTGCACCGTTTTGTGCATTGCAAGTTCCTTTATATTTTGTTTTTATATTCCGCAAAAGTAGTCAATAGGAACTCACATACAATTCACCCCCCTCTTGTAGTGTTTGTCTCAACTAACAATTGGTATCAGAGCACCGTTCTCACGTGTTAGCAGATAAATTTGCGGAGTAAGTTCCTGAGGAAAGATGAATTACAAAGAGAAACTTGAAGAAGGGTATTCAACCCAACGTCCACCTATGTTCAATGGTAAGTTTTACACCTACTTGTAGAATAGGATGGAGATATTCATCAAGACTGAAAATTACCAGGTTTGGTGTGTAATTGAATCTGGTGAAAATTACCAGGTTTGGTAACCTCAACCAATGAGAAAAACGAGGTAGTTCCTAAAATTATATCTGATTTTGACAAAAAAGATTATCAAAAACTTGAATTAAATGCTTTGGCTATTAAATACTTACATTGTGGACTTGGACCCCATGAGCATAATCGAATCATAGGATGCAAGTCTGCTATGCAGATTTGGGATCTACAAGAAGTTACTTATGAAGGTACAAACGAGGTAAAACTTTCTAAAATTGATTTATTGATGTCTAGATATGAGAGGTTTAAAAAGCTATCTAAGGAGTCCATAGAGGAAATGATTACAAGATTTAATGATCTTATTAATGAACTGAGTTCCCTTGGCTGGCACATCCCTATAGATGAACAGGATAGAAAGATCTTGAGGAGCCTTCTACAAGATGAAAAATGGAGATCCAAGGTTATTGCTATGCAAGAATCCAAGGACTTCACAAAGTTCAACATGGAACAGCTAGAAGGATCATTGATGACTCATGAACTACACTTAAGTTCCAGTGCTGAAAGTTCGAAGAACAAGAGTCTTGCTTTGAAAGCACAAGACTCTAAGGAATCTGAAGTTGATGAGGAAGAGATGGCAATGCTGGTGAGAAGATTCAAGAAGATGATGAACAATAGGAAGTTTGATAGGAATAAGAAATTTACAAGTTCCAAAGACACTACTTGTTTTAAGTATGGCTCAAAAAATCACTTCATAAGAGACTGTCCACTTAAGGAGAATGACAAAGGGAAGTTTAAAGGGAAGGATCAAGCCAAGGAGTCTAGAGTCTATAAGCCTTACTTTTCAAAAGAAAATGCGAAGAAGGCTATGATGGTTGTGTGGGGAGACTCAGATTCTAAAGTAGAACAAGACTAACCTTCAGAAGAAACAACTCATTTATGTCTTATGGCCAAAACTGATGAAAGGGACAAACTAAAAGAATACGAGGCCGAGGTATGGTATCCTTCTAATGAATTAAGACATTTCTCTAAAGAAAACTTGATACATGTTGTGTTAGGTATTCAGGAAGATTTAAAAAGATTGCATGTAGCTAAAGCACAAAGTGACAAGGCACTTGAAACTTACAAAGAACACAGTGAATGGATGGACAATATGAAATTTGATATTCAATATAGGTTCTGTAGTCTTTTTGATGATAATGTAACTCTGAAAGAGAATCTTGAAAGACTAAAACATGACAACACTCTTTTGAATGTGGAACTGTCTTTGTTAAAAATTAGTGGAGCAGTTCCTAACTCCGAAGTTCCTCTTCTTGATCAGTATCTAAATTTTGAAAAGTTAAAATCTGATTTAGAAGAATTAAAAAGTGGAGAAAGATAATCTTTAGGGGGGGGACTTGAAAGAGTTAGGAAAGGTAAACAACCCATTGAGTACAATGTACCTGAATGGATTGCAAATGCCCAAGCCAAAAGAACTGAAGGTTTAGGATATAAGAAGAAGTTCCAGAAAGAAAAGAAGTATGTTAACCTACCTAGTAGTATTGTCTGCTATATCTGTGGTAAGACAGGACATAAGCAAGTCACATGTCCTAAGAAACAAAAGAGCACTCTAAAGAATGAAAATCATGTTAAATAGATATGGGTTAGGAAATCTGATTCTACATCTATTACACAGGAACCCAAGGGTTCTTGACACTAACGTTTAATTCTTCATGCAGGTTCCAGTGAGGGGGAACAACACTTGGTACCTCAACAGTGGTTGTTTAAAGCACATGACTGGAGATCAGATAAATCTAGATTTCTCTCACTGGATGCCTACTATGGTGGGACTGTGACCTTAGGTGATAATATGAAAGGTGATATAATTGCTATTGGAAAGGTAGGAAGGTCATTTACTCATGCTATTGAAAATGTATTTGGTGGAGGGTCTCAAACACAACTTGTTAAGTATCTCACAGTTTTGTGTTAAAGGTAACACAGTTAGCTTTACTTCTAATAAATGTAAAATCATCCACAATGACACTGGGAACATTATATTAGAAGGAACTCGTAAAGGGTACACATATACTGTAGATCTCAACAAGGTTCCAAATAGCAGTTTGACTTGTTTTAGTGTGTATTGAGGATGATCCTCTATTGTGACATAAAGATTTGGTCATGAAAGTTTTAAATTGCTTGATAAGCTTAGATCCAAGGAACTAGTGGAAAGACTTCCTTCTATTTAGTTCCTATATGATAAAGTATGTCATGCATGTGTTAGTGGTAAACAGACTCGAGTTTCTTTTAAATCTAAGAAGATGGTAAGCACCAAAAGACCTTTGGAACTTGTTCATATGGATCTCTGTGGTCTAATGAGAATCCAAAGTAGAAGTGGTAAGAGATATGTAATGGTTATTGTTGACGATTACTCAAGGTTCACTTGGGTGGTCTTTCTTGTTAGCAAAGATGAAACGTTTGATGAGTTTGTTTCATTTGTGAAGAAAGAACAGAGAAGAATAGGTAACCCGTTGGTGCATCTCATATCAGACCATGGAACAGAATTTGAAAACTCTAAGTTTGATGAGTTCTGCACTGAACATGGAATGGATCACAACTTCTCTGCCCCTAGAACACCACAACAGAATGGTGTAGTAGAACGCAAGAACAGAAGCCTTGAGGACATGGCCAGAACAATGCTAATCTCAAGTTGTCTGCCTAGGAACTTCTAGGCAGAAGTAGTGAATACTGCATGTTACATCCTAAATAGACTATATGTTAGAGCCATCACCAACAAGACTCCCTATGATCTCATCAAAGGGAGAAAGCCTAATATTTCTTACTTTAAATCTTTTGGTTGTAGATGTTTTGTTCATAACGATGGTAAAAGAAACTTTGGAAAGTTTGATGAACGTAGTGATGAGGTAGTATTATTAGGATATGCCTCAAACAGTAAAGCTTATAGAGTTTATAATAAAAGAACAATGTGTGTATGTTGAAGAGTCTGTACATGTAATTTTTGATGAAACTGAACAATTGATTGATGTACAAGATGATGATGATTTTGAAATAGGACTTGTACGAAAGTATGATCCAAATGAGGAATTAACATCATTGCAGAAGCAACATGCTGAAAAGGAAGGTGAGTTGAACAATGATGCAAATAAAGAGCAAGCAACAGAAGATGCACAAGGAACTCCAGCTCAAAATCAAGATCAAGAGCAACTAGAAGTTCCAGAAGAAGTTCAGGATGAATCACAAGATGAAGTTGCAACAGAAGTACCAGTCAACAATAATAAAGAAAGATTGTATCCAATCAAGGACTTCACACCTAAGTCTTGGAAGCATAAAAAATCACATCTAGTTAATGTAATCATGAGCGATATCACCAAAGGAACTCAAACTAGATCTCAGCTTAAGAACTTTTATGCATTCTATGATTTTTTATCTTCCATGGAACCTAAGAACTATGTTGAAGCTTTAACTGATGCTGACTGGATTAATCCTGTGTAAGCCGAGCTAAATGAGTTTGAAAGAAATGAATTTTGGCATCTGGAACCTAAACCAGTTGATCAAAAGACAATTGGACTGAAATGGGTATTTAGGAACAAACTCGATTCAGGAAAAGGTTAATTTTCCTACCATAGCTTTTCCGACGACTGTCTGTGACGGAATTCTGTCGGAAACCCCTTTTTCGACGGAAAACAAGGTGTTTTCGAGGAAAAATTTCCGTCGGAAAACGATCTTTTTCTAGTAGTGTTTGGAACTTCGTTAAGATCCACAGTATATGTGTTCCCTTTACGAGTTCTTTCCAAAATAATGTTTCCAGTATTATTGCTGATGATTCTACATTTATTAGAAGTAAAGCTAAGAGAGTTACCTTTATCACAAAATTGTGAAATGCTTAACAAATTGTGTTTGAGACCCTCGACCAAAAATACATTATCAATAGCATAGGAACTTGACTTTCCTACTTTTCCATTAGTAGTGATTTCACCTTTCATATTGTCTCCAAAGGTCACAGTTCCTCCATAGTAAGCATCCAGTGAGAGAAATCTTGATTTATCTCCTATCATGTGCTTGGAAAAACCACTGTTGAGATACCACGTGTTGTTCCACCTAACTGGAACCTCGGTCTCATATGCTTTCAATCTAGACTCTTCATCAGTTTTGGCCATTAGACATGTGTTGTTTCTTCTGATGAATTATCTTCTTCCTCTTCAGATTTTGAATCTCCCCAGGTAGCTATCTTAGCCTTTCTCACATTCTCTTTTGAGAATGATGGCTTGTAGGCCTTGGACTCCTTTGCTTGGTCATTGCCTTTGACCTTTGATTGGTCATTTTCCTTTTAGTGGATAGTCTCTTATAAAGTGATCCTTTCAACAACACTTGAAACAGGTAGTGACTTTGGAACTTGAAAATTTCTTGTTCCTATCAAACTTCCTGTTATTCATCATCTTGTTAAATCTTCCAACCAGCATTGCCATCTCTTCCTCATCGACTTCAGATTCTTCAGAGTCTTGTGATTTCAAAACCAGACTCTTATTTTGGAACTTTCAGCAATGGAACTTAAGTGAAGTTCATGAGTCATCAATTATCCTACCAGATGCTCCATATTGAACTTTATGAAGTCCTTGGATTCCTGCATTGCAGTGACCTTGGCTCTCCATCGTTCATGTTATGGAAGACTCCTTAAGATCTTTCTAGCCTATTCATCTATAGGAATATATATATGCCTGCCAAGGGAACCTAATTCATTAATTATATCATTATATCTAGTGAACATTTCCTCTATAGTTTCCTTAGGTAGCATTTTCAAATCTCTCATATCTAGACATCAATAAATCAATTTTAGAACATTTTACATCGTTTGTACCTTCATGAGTAACTTCAAGTAGATCCCAAATTTGCTTAGTAGACTTGTATCCCATGATTCTAGTATGTTCATGAGGTCCAATTCCACAATGCAAGTATTTTATAGCTAAAGCATTTAATTTAAGTTTCTGATAGTCTTCTTTGTCATAATCAGATAAAGGTTTAGGAACTACCTCGTTCTTCTCATTGGTTGAGGTTACCTCAAAATCACCAGACTCAATAACACGCCAAACCTAGTAATTTTCTACCTTGATGAATATCTCCATCCTGTTCTTCTATTAGGTGTAAAACTTACCTTTAACATTAGTGGACGTTGGGTAGAGTACCCTTCATCAAGATTCTCTCTGTAATTCATCCCTCCTCAGTAACTTACTAAGCAAAGTTATTTGCTTACACGTGAGAACCGTGCTCTGATACTAATTGTTAGTTGAGACGAATACTACAAGAGGGGGTGAAATATAGGTGAGTTCATATTAGCTATTTTTGCGGAATATTAAAACAGAATGTAAAGGAACTTGCACAACACACAGTAGTTTACGAGGAAACCTTCTAAGGCCCAACTAGAAGCAAAACCTCGACCCTCTAAGGGATTTCCAACACCAAAACACTTCACTATAATAGGGCAAACCCACTTGTTACAACTTATTATAATCAGACCTAAAATAGTTTGAGTTCCAGACTGAACTTGCTACACAGTAGAACCCTATTCTACCCAATCTAAGTCCCTGACTTAGATTCTCTCGGTTCTCCCTGAGTACTCAATCACTCAGCCTCACTCAAGACCTATAATTCAGTATGCAATAACAATTCACTCACCCAAACCTAAACAGTACAAACACTTGACTTCTAGTATATGAAAGGGAAGCTACACATGGAATCCGAAACTAATATGACAAAGTATAAACTTTGCAAATTTACACAATTAAGCTCTCTTCAGATTCTTCACGCATAAACTCACAAGTTCTATAAAAATGTGACTACTACTTATATACAAGATGAACTCGTATAGCAAGTAGGGTTTTCAAAAGATAGATTTTATTAAAGGATTTTTTGACTTTTACTACCAAAAAAAATCCAAAAATTGTTTTTTACCACCAAAACTTTTAAAAATTTTATTTTACCACCAAACAAAAAATAAAAAATTGTTTTTTACCACCTGCCGTCAAAAACCTAATGGAATTTTTATATTCTTCAATTTTCGTGCGTAAAACATATTCTTCTAGGTTTAGGGGGGAATTTTAGCCTAAACAGTCCAATTTGAGGTTAGAATTGACAAAAAATGATCGAAAATACCTCGTTTTGCATGTTTAAAAATAACTCGATTTGCGTGAACACACAAAATGAGGCATTTTTTATCATTTTTTGTCAATTCTGGCCTTAAATTGGATCTTTAGGGCCAAAATGCCCCCCAAAACCTAGGAAGAACATGTTTTGCGCACAAAAATCGAATAATTTTTTTTAAACCGTAGATTTAACGGTTTTCTTAACAGTAGGTGGTAAAAAATAATTTTTATAATTTTTTTGGTGGTAAAATAAAACTTTTAAAAGTTTTTGTGGTAAAAAACAATTTGTTGATTTTTTTTTTTTTGGTAAAAGTAAAAAAATCCTTTATTAAATTAGCCGATTTAACAAATACACGTTTTTAAGTAAATCATTTTCGTAAAGAAAATCTTTTTAGAAAAACTTAACAAAGATAAATTTATGAAAAGAACAATATCTTTTAAGAGAACCGTATTTTATAAAATAAAATCTTATAGAAAATCTTTTCATAAATTAAAAATTATCTTTCTAAACTTTCCTATTTTAAGCTTGCCAATTAGCTTGTCACGTTTCTAATAAATTCCATGCATAAAACTAAATTAACATATTTACAAGAATCTTAGAAAACATAAACATAACAAAACTAAATTGCTTCATCAATTATTGTAAGTCAGGATACTTGGGCTTCACGCAGTCCAGGACTAAGTTCCTGGTGTCTTTACTTCTCCAGTACTTCTACCGGAACCTCGCGGGCCAAGTTCTTATGGAACTTGCTGTCTTCAACGCAGACCAAGTTAGTCTTCTCAACTTGCTGTCTTCATGTTCCTGTTAGGGAACTCAGTTAGTTCCAGAATGGAACTCTTCTTCTACATCCTTTAATTTTCTTCTGAATTTCCTTGAGTCTTCATTAGACAAGTTTCTCTTCCACTTCCAAAGTTTATTAACTTGTTCTACTTCCAACACTTAGAAAATTCTTATTAGATGAAGTTTGCTCTTTGTGTTCATCATCATCAAAACCTGTAAGTTTCAACACATCCCTATGCAAAATAGAAGATTAGGCAAATAATATCTTAGTGTGCAAATGAGTGAAGTTGGAAATATAATATGTGGATAAATAATAACCAATGCAATTAAGGAAGTATTTTATTTACACATAAATTTTACAAAAAAAACTATAATTACATTAATTTTTTTATTATAAATAATAACCTTTTTTGTTTCGTATTATCTATTGAACTTACTTCCTCCAAGACGAAAACCTTCACACATTTTATTTATTTCTATCCTATATTTAAAGACAAACAAAATAAAAACATTAATTTACTAATTAAAACCTGATCATGTATTCCTATAACCTCAAATTTTAAATGTTATTTAGAGTGTATCCGTGGTAATGTATGGGATATACGATTCGTATGTAGTATGAATAATGTTTAAAAAAAAGAATTTTTTTACTATTACCACCTACAATTGTTGCTATTTTAGGAATTACCACCTACAGTTTTTTTTATTGAAATTTATCACCTACATTTTTCCAAAACACTAAAATTTCCCACCACTTTGACCAACTCCTCAAAGATGATGTCATCCATGCTATTTCCTTCTATTTTCTTTCTTTTTCACTCGATTCTCACTTTCCTCTTCTTTCACCACCATCTAAATTGAGGTATAGCTTGAAATCGAATTGCTAGAAACCCTAATTTTTGAAGATTTGAAGCAAGAACAATGAATTTTAAAACCCTAATTTTTTATTTTACCAATTTGATTTTAGTATTTGTGCGAAATTAGAAAGGAGATGTAGAAGAAAGACTGAGTGTCGAAAGAGGAAGAAAGAAAATGGAGGGAAAATGAGGGGAAGAATGTTTGTGGGCCCCACCATGATGTCATCTTGCAAAATGGTGGGAAGTTTTATCATTTTTATAAAATGTAGATGGTAAATTTCAATAAAAAGAATTGTAGGTAGTAATTCCTAAAACAACAACAATTGTAGGTGATAATTGTCAAAAAAATCCTAAAAAAATAGTAAGATGTAGAAGTTATAGAAAAAGTATTTTTTATTATTATTATTTTTTTTGTGTAATTTGGAGTGGTGGAAGTTATTTGAAGGTTACCCCCTCTCCTCCCCCCCCCCCCCCAAAAGGGCACAAATTAAAATTGAAGAATTAAGGTTTTGGAAATTAAAGTTGCGGTAAAAAGTTCTTTTTTAATATACTTTTTTCTTTTTTATTTACTTAGAACACAGAGTTGTGGCACGTGTTTTGAGGTCGAGACGGATATATTCAAAATAAATTTTACACAAAGTACGTAACCTTACTCTAATCCTCGTGTTAAAATTATTATGATAAAATTGCTCAGTTACCTTCACTAATCATCTCCTAAGACATGTTAAAAAATTTGTTTTGCAAGTTAAAGAAAAAAAAAAAAAAAGGAAGTAGATGGTTTATACTTTTATAACACTATATATAATAGTACTTTTTAAAAATAAATATCCGAAAACAGTAAAAGATTTCTTTCAAAAAATAAAAGCAGTATAATAATTGAAATTTCATGCATATATATCTCAATTTTTTTTAATGTTAGGTAGATATTTTCACGTGCATGGTTGCTATTGAAACGCATTGTAATCCCACTTGTGAGTATCCGAGATGGAGAAGAAAAAAAATCTGGTTCCATATTATAAGGTAGAAAAGTTACTCCTATTATAACCAATTGGTTTTACTATAGAAGTTCCTTAACTAGTAGAAAAAGGGAAATGTGCACCGATCCACAACCAGCTTTTCACACCGATTTTGAACCGGTTTAGATTTAAGGGATGTGTAAAAGTGAGATTTTTCGCACCAATTCAGAACCGGTGGTAATTACAGTTTTAGCATCTGTTAACTGGTGCACATAAGGGGTTATTGACACTGGTTCCTATTCAGGACCGGTGCCCTTAATTGCCAAAAAATTAATTTTTTTTTCACTTAAATTGATATATAAACACTAACATATATATATACTTGCATATTTTCATAAAAAAAGATGTAATATTACAATTTTTGTCTAAAAAACTAAAATTTTAAAAAATACAAGGTTACTACAAAGAGTAGTAGAACAGCTGCACAGAAGCATCAGTATAGCAGCAAGGAATTGCACAGTAGCAGAACAGCAGCATTATCACCCCCCATTATCACTCTCCATTTCTTCTTTTGTGCAGTGACAACTTAACAATTTGAACAAGAACCTACATAAATCAGATTAAACAAAACATAAATCAGATAAACAAAGCAAACCATTATTTGGAATAAACATTTTACAATATAGGAAAATGATTTAATGTATTTATAGTCATTTCATACTATATTCTTCAATTATAGGAAAAGTACATATCAATACTATTAAATTTTAAATTCCCGTTTTTTACCAATAATACGAGTATCAAACAAATGATAAACCTTGATATCTTAAGTATAGTTAACCCAATTAAAGGAAACATAAGACTAAACTAATTCAATAAAAAATTGATGAAAAATTCAACATAAATTCACTTTACATAAATTAGCATTGCAAAATAATCCCTAAAACAATACCCAAAACAAGATTATAATCAACAACTCAAAATTAATTCAATAGAAGAGGAGAGAGCAAACAAAACTAACATCTTTAGAAGTAGTAGTACAACTTCTGGTTCATGATAAAAGAAAAGAGCTGTCAATTCAGGTGTTCAAGCCGGGTTCAGGTCAGGTCAAATCAGCTCTCGGGTCAAATTAGGATCAGATTATGTCCGGTCAATCTAGCCTATGATCACGTTTAGGTTCGGGTCGGGTCAATTTCAATTCAGCTTATTCCGGGTCGTTCACCCTTTCGGGTGTAGGTTAGGCCCGATTCGAGTCAAATTTAGATCGGGGTCAATTTCAGGTTCGGGTTGCGTTGAGTCGGGTTTGGGCGGGTTAATAGATGGTACATTCGGGTTCAGGTTAAGGTTGGGTCAGATAATTATTTGGTGGGATAATCTTAAAGTTGGATCATTCTTGGTTTTGGTTCAAGTTCAATTTAAATAAATTCGATGTGGTCAAGTTGAATTTATATAATTACGCCCTGCATAATTTGTTCAAGAATTATCAAGATTTTATTAAACCTATATACGAAGTAATAGAGAACAAAAGGTATATTGTACCAGTATGTTGTTAAAGATTGAGGTTACAGAATTGTAACAATATATAAGCAAAACAAAAGGTATATAAAATTTTATTAAACCGTCCATGACTCGCGTCAATAACAGGTTGTGTTGGGTTATGAACATTTTCATGTTCTAATAGGGTCGGGTTGGGGTGTTCAAAAAAACCCGACCCGGTTGTCCCATTCTGATTACCCGATGACCCGCAAAAACCCGATGGGAAATTGACTTTTTTTTTCAGTTTTTTTCTGGTCGGGTACCCGTCTTGCTAAAATAGTAGTTTCGTGGGCCGGGACATGGCACACGTTTTGCTAATCTCGGGTACCCGGATTCCCGCTAATAAATTAAAACAAAATTTTAAAAAAAAATTACCCCCAACTTCCCAAGCAGCCCAGCCCACTTACTCACTTTCACTTAGGCACTTACTCACTTTCACTTAGGGTTTCAGTTTTCCTCTTTAGCCGTCACTCTCTTTCCTTCTCTACATTCTTTTGGTTCTTTCTCTCCTCACTATCTCTCCTCTGTACAATCTCTCTTTCCTTCGTTCTTTACAAACTCTCTTAATCTCTTTCTCTCTCTTTAAAAACCACGCAGTGCTGTCAACTTTGACATACGTATGGAAGACGGTGGCATGTAGTCGGCGGCAGAGGCAAATCGATTTTACACATTATATCTTAAAAAAAAATCGATAGCCTATGGTGTCTATTTTTGGCTTATACGAAGTACTTAATTCAATTTAGCTGTTTGTAAAGTGTAAAATCCAATTGCTATACTCTTTTTTTTTCTTTTCTTTAGGGTATGTAGTTAAGAGTTGTTTAAAGATATAATGTATTAGTTTTTCAAAGTTTGGCTGAGACTCCCGAGGTTTAAACTACCCGAAGATCCGGGTACCCGCTTATTTGGGTACTCGAAAACTCGGATCTGAACACCCCTAGGGTCGGGTACTAGTTCAGGTTCGATTAAATCGGTTAAAGGTTACTATCAGATTGGGTGCGGGTTCGAGTTCATTTCATAAAGTATTAGATCAAATCAGTTGTTGGTTAAAATCAGGTTGGATTCAGGTCAGGTCACAGGTCACTAGTTTCACTCCATTGTTCGGGTACAAGATATGTTCAGATCATTGTAAGTTTAGGTCGGGTCAATTTTTGACAATTCTATGAAAGAGCAAGAAGTTAAGAATAGCGGCAAGTGTAGAAAATTAGAATACAGAGACAAAAAAAAAAAAAAAAAAAAAAAAACATTCCCAGTTATAGTAGTAGCAGTTGTAGCCTTGCTTGGGCAACTGCAATAGCAGCCTCAGCAAGGCAGTAGCAGCTGCAACCTTCTGAGGCCAGCTGCAGCAGCAGCCTTAGCAGGGTTGTAGTAATGGCACCCTTACCAGACCACCTACAGCAACAGCCTCGTCAAGGCAGAGTAGAAGTAGCGATAGCTCTGTAGCTCAAGGGATAAGCAATATGATTCATACCAATAAATCCAGATCATACCAATAAATCCACCAACTTTATACCAATCAATCCACCAATTCATACCAATCAATCCACAAAGTTTTACTAAGGTATGACACACTTAGTAGCAGCTTCACACCAGCCCACACTCATATATACTACCCATCAACTAGACAACAACCAAGCTACTCTTTCAATTCAGCCACAACAACAAATTTTAGCGCATTCAAAGCAGAAACAATTCAATAACACTTGAGCAGGCAAAGCAGATCAATCGAAACTAATAACAAACTAAACAAGAAGACTAATCAAACTAAACAAACTAAACCAACAACTAAAAATATATAGTTTTTTCTTCCATACTTTGTAGCTCAGGGGATAAGCAATATGATTCTCATCAAATACTACAACTTAAAGAAAATTCTAACCTCATAAGAATGTCAATTTGTCACTTGCAATCATTGCAATTGTCTCTAGTTCTGTTCATCAATTTCAAGAATAAAGAGCCAAACTTTACCATCTAACTATTAGTAGTTCAAAAAAAACCAACAACCTTAACCTCAAATTTATTCATTTAAACATCTTCAAATTATCTAATTATATTTATCATGCTAAATAATGAGTATTGACCAAAAAAATAATTAACCTCTTCAAATCAAACAAGGGGTACATCTTGACTCTTGTTCATCACGAGAAAGAGGGGATTTTGAGACAACTTACAATGAGGCGGCGGGACGCAATGAAGAAGAGAAGAAATCCAAGCCTCGACCACCTCACCATAATCACAAAAAAATAAATAAAAATAAAAAATCCTATCATCTCACATTGTCACCATTAAATTCAATCAAAATTTCAATTGTTCGTCATTAATAAAAAAATAAAAAATAAAAAATAAAATAAAATAAATCATAAACCCTAGATTTCAAATCGAAGAGCACATACCTTCGCGAAGAAATCCACCACCACTGCAAAAGATTCGGCGCCGGCGAAGAAATAGACCCGTCACCATCGCCGTCGTGATGGTTAGTGCGAGGGTAAATGAAAGAGAGAAAAAGATAAATGAGAGGAGAGTGCGATGGGGTGGAATGGATAAAAAGATAGAGAGCTGAGAGGAGAGTGAAGAGGGGTGGAATGGACGGCGGTGGTGGAGAAAGGAGAGAGATAGATGAGAGAAGAGAGGAGAGAGAGATCAAACGAGAGACTAAGGAAACAGAAAGAAAAAAGAGGGGAAAAAGAAAGAACGAAGATGGGGAATTTTTTAACATTCGCATCGGTTCGAACCGGTGCAATTAACTCAAGTTCGCACTGGTTCGAACCAAACCGATGCGATTACTCTTTAATTAACTCCCACATTGTTTTTTTCGCGCCAGTTTTTAATAACCGGTGCTCATTTCTCGATGGTCATTTATGTTTTTCTACTAGTTCTTGAGTCTTGTTTGTAAATAAATTTTTTTTACCTCCTTGTTTGGGTTAGACCATCTCCAATGGTGAGACTTGAGGGAGTTTCTTTAGGAGAGAGAGAGTAATTTTTGCAAAGGATACCAATAAGTTGGTATTTAAACTTAGCAGCTCCAAAAGAAAGTTGCTAATTTTAGATACTCAACTTTGAGTCTCATTTGAACAAAAGTGTGGGCCCTTATCAATATTATAATATGTTTTGTAATTTATTTATATTTTAATTTTATTTTTTATTCTAAACAAAACATATAATATGATTTGGTGGGCCATAAATTGAAAGTGATATTAGTATATTTTAGAGAGTCTCACTATTGGGAAATTAGACTTCACATGAGTTGATAAATTGAGAAGTGGGTTGAGTATTACCATTTAAGATAAAAAACAACTCATTTTGTATTTTAATATTCAAAGTTGAGTTTCACCATGGAGATAGTCTTAAGGGTGACTTTCTTATCAAACCATTGATCATTATATTCTCATGCATTAGCTTTTTTATTTTTTATTTTTTATTTATTATTTTTCAAGGATTTTTGGCCAGCTACACATACTACAAGTAAGACAAGACTACTGATGAATTTCAGAATCTCCAGCAGATTTTGAAGTGCCATTGAGAAAATTATACATTCTTATATTATGAGTTTTTGTATCATTCGTAAACGTCGATCATTTTATTAATAACTTGATATTAAACTTCCATGCATGCACTTTCTTAGAAGTTGTCCTCTTTGCTTTACATCTTTAAACTATTGCTTGGTTCAGACTTATTCGTTCTTAATTGCTTCAATGTAGAGTAGGCATAACAATTCGCAATTAAAAGGAGATCAGAATATTGGACAAAAATTACAGCTTCAAATTTTGGTCTTCAACACATAATACATAGCGCCGCCTTTTAATTTATTGATAGTAATGAGTAGTTTATAAATATAATATATATATACATGTACTACGAAGTATGACTTTAACGGATATATAGGACAATTGTACAACGCTACAAGGTATTATATAACAACTAGTGTTTAGTCTGGGGGATGCCCCAAATTATACGTTATATATTATTGTATTATAATTTTCATGTATTATATTTATGTTGATGAATTTTACGTCTTTCATCCCCACGAGGTATGAAGTAATAGTTACATTGAATACATATTGAGTTTATTCTTTGAGTATTTTGAACCTTGAGGTTTCCACTTTTATATATATATATATTTGTTTTACGTATTGATAACATGGTTGATAATTGGCTTAGCTGATTAAATAGTACGGAGTAATCACTCTTATAAGAGGTTGGGTATTCGAATCTTGTTATACTTATGTGTTTATATGGAGTAACGTTGTTTTCAACGTGGCGTAATTAAAAAAGTCTACGTGGCACATCCACCTTCTTAAGAACGCCTTTAAATATATTATTAGTATAGATTTTATTAGATTGTTGATTTTTTAATCAATTAAACTACATCCTTAATTTATGGTCCTTATATGTTCACCATATTTTGTTGAACTAGAAAAAAAATTATTTAACAGAAATTATTTTTACAAAACTTAAATTATTTTTACTAAATTTAAATAATTTTTATATGTTAAAGCTTATTTACTGATTATCTATTATATTTTTTTTTTCCTAAAGTTACTGATTTTTAATGATTAAATATTAATTTAATTGGAGTGAGATTCTTTTTCCTAGATTGAAATTATTTTTAAGGAAATTTTAATGAATTTTATTCTTGTAAGGTGAAGACAACAAGGCATTAATTACTTTTTAAAACGTTTTTATGATATATGAATAGAAAAAAACTTATAAGATATTTATTTAAAATTATAATTTGTTACACATATAATATATTGGAATTTTTTCTTATAATTTTTTCTATAAAAGTTGAATTGAAAGAAAATATTTATAATTGGTTAAAATATATCATAAATGAATATTGTTTATAGCATTATTTTTTATATATAAAAATGGATTTAATGATGGAAATTACAATTTTAAAAATATGTATTTTAAATTATTATATGTATGTGATAGATAAAAGTTTATCAAAAATCTATCTCTAAAGTAATGAATTTATCCTAAACTAACTAACCAATTCTCTTATTACATGACGTCTAACGTACCATTTTATGCGTAGTTGTTGCCTTTATGTCCCGACACTTAGTAAAAAGTTAGAACGTCAAGTGTCGTTGTCTTGTGACTTGGTCGTGGGATTCCACTTTATATATTAGCTAGTGATAAGATATTTGTAAAATAAATAACACGAATTATTGGGTTAGTCAAGCCTAACCAAATAGTTCATGCGGCGAAGGAGATGACGATGACAGCAATGGTGGATCGCCTTTTCCCCCCTGTAGGCAACGATAGCGATGACAATGACGACATCAACGGCGAAAGAGAGAAGCGAGGTCATTCATGGTGGAAGAGAGAGAAAGTTTAATTCTCATATTTTTTGAAAAATGCCCAAAATCTCGAATTAGGGCTTTCTTATGTGATGTATATATAATTGTTGAAATTGTTTGTCTCATATGATTGTATGTTGAATTATGAGCATTTTGATGACAAATGCATATATTTTGGTTAAGAAATGAGCAAGTTATGTTATATTCATGACCTTTAGTGCGAGCTCTTCAATGGAGGTTCCGCCAGTGTTATACAAATCATCAACAAATTATACATATCCTCAAATAAGTTATACATATCTTCAATCAAATAATTTATATCCTCCAATTCAATCATTTATACATATCATCTACTGGCCGGATGATATCCTCTATTGGCTGGATGATATCCTCTATTGGTTATATGATATTATGTCTAGATGATATCCTCTATTGGCTGTATCGTATCATTTATGATTGTATCTATGATATCTTTTATTGTCTGGATGATATATATTCTTTATTGGTTGGATGATATCCTGTACTGGCCGGATAATATCCTCTATTGCCTATATGATATCATGGCTGGATGATATCCTCTATTGACTATATGATTGTGTATGTCTATAATATCCTCTATAAGCTGGATGATATCCTCTATTGGCTATATGATATCATGGCCGGATGATATACTCTATTGGCTATATGATATTATCCAGCCATGATATCATATAGCCAATAGAGGAATATTATCCAGCCAATAAAGAATAACATCTAGCCAGTAAAGGATATCATCCAACTAATAGAGGATATCATCCAACCCATAGAGGATATTATCCAGCCAATATAGGATATTAAAAATCCGCTGGACTGACGAAATATTTGTTAGTTCGAAATGACGCAATACCTTCTCAATAAATAATACATGACCTACACTCCTAAAAGTTGTTAATTTAAGTTTTTCTATATATCAAACTACGAAGTATAATATAGCAATCACATTAGATTGTAAGTGTTTATTTATAATCAATTAAAATATATTATAAATAAATATCATTTCAAAATACTTTTTAAAACGAATTATATAATGTTAAATTATCATAATTATAAAATACTTGTGTTATACATAACAAATGTTTGAAGATTATAAAAAATTGTACAATTAAGATTCCTTCTCATATCATTATAAGATCATTCTCATTGAATCATATATATATATATATATATATATATATATATATATATATATATATATATATACCGAAATCAAAAAATGTAAAACAAATTTGATGGGATGTTAAATAGAGAATATATTTAAATTATAGTGATATCATGTGGAATTTAAGAAAAAATTGGATACCAAATGAAAATACTCAAAGCACAATGGTACCAAATGGAAATATTAGTTTGCAAAGCTTGGTTGTAAAACATATCTAGCTCAAAAAGTTATTTTAAGGGCTTATGTGAAAAGGTTACTAATAATGTAACACTTCTCTTATGAAAAGATAAAAAGAGAGAGTGGTCTTTAAACGGTTTTTTATTATTATTATTATTAGTATTATTATTATTATTATTATTATTATTATTATTATTCTTCGAATGAGGTACAAGACCAAAAGAGAAAGAAACGTTCTTATTATTTAATTTTATTTTTTTTAAAATATTCTTATTGATGTGTATTTTAGTACAATATTGCGTATGTCGTAATTACTCTCTTTAGCAAATGTTTCCCCTTAGCTTCCTAACTACTCAAGCGCATACACTTCTCGAGTGGCTTGAGAGCAGCAAAACTCAATCTCTTAAGGAAGATCCTTACCTTGTAGTTCCAATTAGGGGAGAACCTTTCACCAGGGCTAATTGGTGCATACTCCCTACAAATTATTTATTAGTTGATTAAGCTTAAATAATCCTACTTTATTTACTTATAAAATGTAGTGATATATATACATGATTAGCTTTGAACAAGAGGTTGGAGATTACAATCCCGGCCCCTCCAATATTAACAGGCCAAGCTCTCGGCCTTTGTCCGCCACTGGGTCCAAAAATAAATAAGATGATCAAGTAGCTACTTGAACTAACAACCTAGCACCTAGCTCCTCTTAAACACATACATAAACTATTAAATTTGCATGTACATTATTTAAGCTAGTTGAAAGATATATGTAGATTTCCATTTGGGAGATCTAAGGGAATCAAATCTTTATAACATTTGACAGTTGTTAAGTAATTTCATAAAGTACAAACACATAACTGATGTGTTTTGTACTAAACATGTTGCTACTCTTGCTAGGCTGTTAATGCAATTTATTATGGCCTCCTCGATGATTTGTTGGACTGGTCTATTTGGCTTTGTTATAAGAGTCGTTGTATACATTTTTCTTTGTACATGTGTGCATTTTTCTAAAATGATACTCTGTAGTTTGACTAGAAGTCATCATGTATACGAATTATATAAAATCAATAAATAATGAATCAATTTATGCAAAAATTGGATGTTTGTATAGCATACATTTATTACATAGCAAGTCGTTTTTGTTATATATCAGAAAATTGCAAGAATTTATACATGATTAGTCAAATAATGAGGTTCGACATTAGTTTTGCAATTTACACCAATGCATGGTAAAATATTTGAAAATAAAATGTTAGTTGAGACAAGAGGGGGGTGATTTGTATGTGAGTTGCTAATGACTACTTTGCGGAATTAAAGCAGAATATAAAGGCACTTAGCAATGCACACAAGATTTTACGAGAAAACCTACTAAGGACCAACTGGAAGTAAAACTTCGACCTTCCAAGGGATTTCAAACACCAAACCAATTCACTATAATAGGGCAAACTCTCCTAGTTACAACCTATTATAATCAGACCTTTACTCACAAGTTTCATACTGAACTTGCTACATAGTAGAAACCTATTCTACCCAACCTAAATCCTTGACTTAGATTCACTCGGCACACCCTAAATGCTCACACTCTCTGCTTCCACCTTGAAGCCTACAATCTGTATAAAATATGCTTAACACTCACCCAAACCAAAAAAATACAAACCCTTTGACTTTAGCTAATATGTGACTAGAAAGCTACACATGGAATCCGAAACTAATATGACAAAGTTTAGACTTGGCAAACTTACACTTTAGAGCTCTTTTCAGATTCTTCACGCATAAACTCATAAAGTTGTGCAAATTATGAATTCTACTTTATATACAATAAGTACTCGTATGAAAAGTAGTGTTTTCAAAAGATAGAAATTATAAAACTACCATTTTCATAAAAACATGTTTTGTGTAAATCTTTTGAGAAGAAAATCTTTTTAGAAAACTTATCAAAGATATTATTTATGAAAAGAATATCATTTTGTAAAATCGGTTTTTATAAAATAAAATCTTCAAAAAATCTTTTCATAAATTAGAAACTTATCTTTTATAAACTTTCCATTTTTAAAGGTTGTCAACCTTTGTCGCGCTTAAATTCCATGCATAAACTTTCCTAACATATTTATAACAATTCTTAGAAAAATAAACTTAACATAAACTTAATTCTCTAGCTGGATTGTCTCATCAAACGTTGTAGGTTAAGGATACTTGGGCTTCACGCAAACCAGGATTAAGTTCGTGTTGTCCTTCATTCTCCAGCTCCTTGCTAGAACTTCGTAAGCCAAGTTTTTATAGAACGTGTTGTCTTCAATGCAGATCAAATCAAACTTCTTAACTTGTTGTCAAGCTCTTGTTAGAGAGTTTTACTTCATGTTCCTATTAAGGAACTCAATTAGTTCCATTGAGGAACTCTTCTTCTACTTTCTTTAAGTTTCCTTAGAATCTCTTTTGAGTCTTCATAGTCAAGTTTTCTCTTCCATTTCCAAAGTCAACTTTGCCTGTTCTAATTAAATACTTAGAGAAATCTTTAGTTGAAGTTTGCTTTTGTTCATCATCATCAAAACTCTTAAGCTTCAACATAAAACTAGTTGGTGCTAGGACGATGTTCTCAGTTGTTATTTTAATTAACTAGCATATCAAATACTTCCTCTGTTTTTTTTAGTTGACACCTTTCTATTATCAAACTTACCAACACATGTTTTTAACGATTAATACCTCTAATTGTCAACATTGTAAAATTATAAAAAGTGGATATTAATAAAATAAACATTGAAACGATTCAAACAAGATCTCACATGACTATATTTTATCGTATCTATAAACCACAAAAACAAGTCAAAGCGTGTTGTGTGAATAGTGTAAAAGTCAAACGTTATCAACTAAAAAAAACAGAGGAAGTATATTCTTTAATCTTAGATATGTAAAGTTGTCATCCTTATAATAATTACCATTATACTAATTTTTTATTTGTTGATTTTGATTTATTTATTAATGTCAAAATTATTTATAAAGTATTCATTTAATTTTTAAAATTTATTTATTAATTTATAAATTAGTTTTAATTTTTTTTATAAATTTCGTTTTAAAAACTTTAGTTTTTATTATTACTAAAATAAAAAAAAATTCATAAAATTGGCCAATAAAATGTAATAAAAATAAAAATAATTCATAAATTAATTATGAAAATATTTAGAATAAAAAATAAATTTTAAAAATAAGAAAAAAAAATTTACATTTAATTTTGATATAAAAAATGAATGTAAAATCAACCAATAACTAGTATAATGGTAGTCATTTTAAGAATGACTATCATAGAATATTCAAAAGTTTATATTATTTATTAAAAAAAAACTTCAAGGTTACCTTATATTTTGTTAATATTAAAACATGCAATATTTGATGTTATACGTACTTCTATATGTATATATTAATAAGTTAAAATGGATAGACATTGACCATTATCCGCGCCTAAAGACTAGTTAGTAATTAAGTTGCTTTCAAGTTATAGAGTAAACATTTAATAGACATACTGATTATTTAATGGATTGGTTGTAGCTTTACCTACATCTATACATCATTCTATCTATTTTATACCTACATCTATACATCATTCTATCTATTTTATCGACATCTATGTATGTCACATGCATCCACATATCCAACCGCTAATGTGACCAAGTCTATGCCGAAATACAAGGTCAGTGGTCAGAATCCGAAATAAGGTGTGCTCTCGCAAAACATAAAATAATGATAAGTTGTGTAATACCCCGTATTTTTATACGTATATTAATTTAAAATATTATTTTATGAAGTATTTAAATAATTCAAAATGAATTCTTTATGTTATTTTAATAATTTAAAAGGGTAATATTAATTTTTTTTAAAAAAACTCATTTCTATTTATTTATCTAGTTTTGGAAATATTTTATTTCATCAATCTAGAAGCTTTAGGGCACTTTGGATTTGTATAAAGGAGTTTTAGAGTCAAAAGGATTTTATTAAATTAAAGTCAATATACCAATTTGAATGGGAATGAGAATCATTAAGGGTTAAAAAGGAAAATAAAGTAGGAGGGTTTGACAGGGAGTATAAATACCCATCTTATGAGCAAATTAGACTTTGCCCAAGGTAGAGAATACCCCAAGGTAAACTCTCCTTCTCTCTCCTCTTATTTTTCTCTCTCTCTTAATTTTACTAAGACCACGAAGTGCTGGAGTTGAGGAGTTTAGTTGTGAAAAGCAGGTGTATTGAGATTTATGTGTTTGATGGAATTGATTCCCCACAGTTAAACCCTAGTGAGCCCCCACCTGTTGTAACACATTTTCAACCTTTGTTAAAGCAAGATAGGGTGTAACGCCCTAGAAATTCCTTTCTTTTAAAAAACCTCTTTTGCCCTTATTAAATTACGAAATAGGAATATCTATGACATTACCGCCACCGTGAAAACGACTAAGGAAAATATCAAAGACACACAGAGGAAGACTTTCTTTATAACCATTCAAAACAATTCAAATTAAAAGTCAAAACCAAACAGAAGTAAAGTCAAACCAAAGTTAAACGAATTCAAACAAAGTTAACCTACAACTTGGAACCATTGTAGGCCCTTTAAACCAAATAATACTGAAAACCTTTTGTTAGTCTCATGAGCATCATAAAATAAATAATATTAAAAGCAATTAAAACACATCATATTCCTATTAAAACTAAACATGATTCGCTCTTCACTCATGCCCATCATGAAAATGCTTCTTCACCTGAAATGCTTCTCTCTACTACTTGCCATTAGAAATGGGTCATCGTAGGGCCAAGGTAAAAACAAGGACAAACAAACATACAAACACACAGTCAGCAATGCTGAGTACATAAGCGTAATAAAACACACTAACATGCTTTCATCCTATCATCAAACAACTTACCTGGTTGCACCACTAAACAAGCATACAAGACATTCAACATTAACTAGACAAATACCAATGTCTATTTAATTTGATTACGCATCGCACGGGTTCCTAACCAAATCTCTGCCCCAAATAAATTAAGGTAAACTACATCGGGAGCTAACCAGGTAGGCAAATGTCACATGAATTAACGGACACCCTGCGCATAATATTAATAATAAAAGAAAAATACAGCGTCCTGTACTCCCAGTAGAAGTTATGGTCAAATATAAAGTCGCATAACTCCCCCCATATGTTCATACTCGAAGTATATACATTCTAAGAGTTTTAGGACGTAATCACTTTCACTTTACGTTGTTTACATATTATTAGACTTGGTGATGACTTTCAAACCACAACATTATCAAACATTATTATTATACAAGCAATCAATCATACCAGATTAATTCTTGAATAATTAGTGACCACATAACCTTTAATGTTGAATCCTTTTTAATCTACCTCGGTGTCAAAGACACTTTAAACACATAACGCGCCGCAAATCCTATCGCTTGGTGCAGTGTTAGAAACACCTTAAGTGTACATAGGCACCACAATATAATTTATTCCTGTGTACTAAAACCTTGATAGTTAAATTCCCATGCTTAAAACATCAATAAAAATTATATGAACTATGATAAAATTTCCTTTTCATATTCCAAACCAAATTAAACATTTAGTTTAACCAAACATACCTTCAATCATAGTGTGGTTCATATCCAAAATGCCATCATATTTAATTCCAATCACCAATCCATCATAAATAATTCATATATCACAAATCGTTCTCCAACATCAACCATACAACAAATTCCAACCAATACCTATCATGATACTACTTGGAATTAATTAATCAAAGCATAGCATGCTTTTACATATTCAAATAATTACCAAGTACGTGAACGTACCTTCACTACAACAAAATAAAGCAAAGGTAACAGTGCAAAATCATTGCCTAATATAAAAAAAGTGTTGCCTTGTAGCTAAGACAACACATATGAGGTGTAGTATATGCCCCCGTTGTCTATTCATAAGGCAACACATTTTTATTCAAAGACAACAATTTTGAAAGCCAAGGTAAAATGATACATAAGGCAACACTTTTACAAAGACAACAAATGAAAAATGTTGCCATCTAAGGAGACAATTCAAAAATGTTTCTAAATGTTGCCACTCTCAAGCATTTAGTAATTGGTAGGGATCGAACTTGTGACCTCAAGGTAACAAGATGATTTCCCCACCAATTCCACCAAACTTGCTTGTTATATATATATATATATATATATATATAGCATAAAAGCAACATCTTAAATTATGTTGTCTTTTTAATATAAATGTTGCCATAGATATTAATGTTACATTTTCAAACAATATTTTTGTTATTGTTATCTTTTCATGCAACAATTATTGTGTTTGTCGTCTTAGACAAGAAAAAGGTAACACTTTAAGCGACTGTTGCCTTATATAGTTTAGAGCAACACCTTTTTTCTGTTACTTTAGTTGAAGGTAACAAATAAATATTATTGCGTTAGATTATTAAGAGTAACATGTCTGTAAGTGTTGCAATCTTAAGTGTTGCCTATTCTCATTTTTTTTGTAGTGCTTGAATATGATCTCAAAATCGCCACAACTACAAGAACTCACTCACTTGGAAATCTCCTACAATCCAAAATTATAAAGAGGCACATGTCTGTAAGTGTTGCAATCTTAAGTGTTGCCTATTCTCATTTTTTTTTGTAGTGCTTGAATATGATCTCAAAATCGCCACGACTACAAGAACTCACTCACTTGGAAATCTCCTACAATCCAAAATTATAAAGAGGCATTAATACCTATTCCACACAAATTTCTAGCAATATCTACACTCCTTAAATCACTAATAAATCCTTTAAAACAAGCTGAAATTTAATTTAAAACCCTTACTTTTGTTCCCAATTAACCTGTAATTAAAAATCCTTTTAAGAAATTTAATTGTAGCTTATATACAAAAATTCCAGCTTTATTAAATCATCAAAAATTGATGTAATTGTGTTTTAAAACACTTATTTCAATAATTTAAATCACCCATAAACAATTTCCATCAATATTCATAAACTTAGAAACCTAGGGTTTGTAATTTGGGGCTTTTCAATTCACAACCAAATCTGAAAATTTATATACATCCTATGTAGAATTAAACATCATAAAAATCATCACAAAACCCAAAAACAATAATAATATTAAGGGTGGATTAAATTAAAATTAAAAAGGAAGAATTTTTTTTATATGTGCACAAAAAAGGGTGAAGAAAAGGGGAGAGTGGTCGGCGCCACCTCCCCGCAGCAGCTGTTGCTGATGCGCATTGTTCTGGCAGCGGCCGGCTGTGGTGGTGGTGGCAGTCGCCCACCGGTGGTGTGGTGGTATGCGTGTGAAATAAAAAAGGGAAAGGGGAAAATTAGGGGGAAAGAAAATAAGAGGGGTGAGAGAGAGAGTTTACTTTTGGGTATTCTCCAACTTGGGTAAAGTTTGATTTTTCTCATGTGATGGGTATTTATACCCTCTCTCAATAACCCTCCTACTTAAAATTCCTTTACTACCCTTAATGATTCCTACTCCTATCCACTCTAGTCTTTTGACTTTCTTTTAAAAATCCCTTTGACTTTAAAACTTCCCTTTTTATAAAATTATATACCCAATATTTTTAAATTATAAAATAAAGTATTTTCAAAATTATTAAATAAATAAATTGGACCTTTAATTTAAAATAAAACTCTTTAAATTAATAAAACATTATAAATAATGTAACTCCCTAGAAATTCCTTTCCTTTAAAATACCTGTTTTTCTCTTTTTGAAATACGAATTAGAAAAATCTAAGACATAACCGCCACCGTGAAAACGGCTAAGGCAAATATCAAAGACACACAGCGGAAGACTCTTTTCAAAACCATTCAAAACAAGTCAACTTAGAAGTCAAACCAAACGAAAGTAATGTCAAACCAATGTCAAACGAAGTCAACATACAACTTGGAACCATTGTAGGTCCTTATTAAAACCGAACAATATTTAAAAACCTTTGCGTTATTCTCACAACCATAATATAATATGATAATTAAAGTAATAAACCACATCGTAATCTTATGGAAACTAAGCATGATTCTCTCTTCACTCATGCCCATCATGAAAATGATTCATCAGCTGAAAAGCTTCTCTCTACTTGTCCCCACTACTCGCCATTAGAAATGGGTCTTCGCAGGGCCAAGGTAAAGACAAGGCCAAACAAACATACAACACACAATCAACAAAGTTGAGTACATAAGAATAAAGAAACACACTATCATGCTTTAGTCTTATCAATCACACAACTTATCTTGTTGCACCTATTTTCAAGCATACAACATTCAACATGAAAATTCATTACCTGACTAAATTATTTATTTAGCTTCATTATGCATCAAACGGGTTTCCCCCTAACCTTCCCCAATAAAAGAGTACTAACACGGGAGCTAACCATGCCAGTATAAAATAAACCACTCGTAAGTAGCGGAATTCTTGCGCATAATAAATAGGAATATACAGCGTCTTATAATCCCTGTAGAAGTTATGGTCAAAAATAAAGTCGCATAACTCCCCCCATATGTCCATACTCAAGGTATATACGTTCCAAGAGTTTTGGTGCGTAATCTCTTTCGCTTTACGTTATTTACATATTATTTCACTTGGTGATGACTCACAAATGATAGCAATAACCAAACATTATAATTATACAAGAAATCAATCATATCAAATTAATTCTTGAATAATTAGTGACCACATAGCTTTTAATGTTGAATCCTTTTTAATCTACCTCGGTGTCAAAGACACCTTAAACGCATAATGTGCCACAAATCCTATCCCTTTGTGTTGGAAACACCTTAAGTGCACATAGGGACCACAATGTAATTTAATCCTCGTGTCCTTAGACACTTTAAATAGATCTTTCCTCATGCTCATAGCATCAATAAAAAAATTTTATTAACCATAATAAAATTCCCTTTTTATATTCCAAACCAAATTAAACATTTAGTTTAATTAAACATGCTTCCAATCATGCCAATAATAAAAGTGTGGTTCATACTCAGCGGTGGCGATCGGCTGTGTGGGTGGTGGCAGCCGGCCACCGTGGTGTGTGTGGTGGTGGTGGTGGTGAATTAAAACTAAATAAATAAAAGGGGAAAAGGAAAATAAGAGAGAGAAAGAGGAAATAAGAAGAGAGAGAGAGAGAGAGAGAGAGAGAGAGAGAGAGAGAGTTACCTTTGGGTATTCTCCACCTTGGGCAAATTTTGATTTTACTCATATAGTGAGTATTTATACCCTCTCTCAAAACCCTCATTCCTAAAATTCCCTCCTACCCTTAATGATCTCTTTCCTATTCAAACTATAATTTGACTTTCTTTTAAATGTCATTGACTTTAAAAATTACCCTTTTTTAAAATCATACGCCCCAATATTTTTAAATTATAAAATAAAGTATTTTAAAATTATTAAATAAATAAATTGGACTTTTAATAAAGCTCTTTAAATTAATAAAACCTCATAAATAATTGATTTCACCTTATTTAAATACTTTTTAGAAATATTATTTAAATTAGAAATACATATAAAAATACGAGGTATTACAAATAATTCATTTTAACTTATTAATATACTTTAAGAAATACTTATTTAAATTAAAAATATGTATAAGAATATGGGGTATTATAGTCTATGCCCTTTAAAAGATGTTTCGTCCCGAAACTTGGGTAACGAAATTCAAAACTTTTTCCTCACTTTGTACAATATTGTTGTATTCTTTTGTCATAAATTTTCCTTTAATGTTTCTTTGAGATCAAAATTACTCGGAATAGTCGTTAAAAATGTACAAAAAGCACAAAAATAACTGAAAATATAGGGAAAAAGCACGAAATTCTACCGCATTTTACCCCCTTAAAAAAAACAACTTACATCCCCGTAACTCAACATACCTTAAACAACTCGTGATATTTCTTTTTCACCTCAGCTTCCCAAGTTGCTTCCTCGTACTCTTGGTTGGACCATAGCACTTTAACAATCTTAACATCTTTATTGCGTGTACTACGCAGTTTACTATCAAGGATCTTGACAGGTCTTTCCTCATAAGTTATGCTTTGATTTAACTCAATGTCTCGGGTTGTAGCACATGTGACTTATCAGGGATATACCTTCTTAACAGAGATACATGAAATACATCATGCACTTTACTTAGCTCCGTAGGTAAGGCCAATCTATAAGTTACTTTGCCTATCCTTTGCAATATCTCATATGGACCAATATACTTTGGGCTAAGCTTTCCTTTCTTCCCAAATCTTATTACACCTTTCATTGGTGATACCTTTAACAATACTTTGTCACCAACCTCAAACTCCTCCTCTATACGCTTCAAATTCGCGTAGCAATTTTGGCGATCTTGCGGCGCTTGAATCTCTTTTACCTGCTTAATTGTATCCTCGATCATTTGAGGCCCTAAGATCATTGTTTCACTTATGTTGTTCCAACAAATCGGGCTGCGACACTTCCTTCCATATAATGCTTCAAATGGAGTCATGCCAATGTTTGCATGGTAGCTATTATTATAGGAAAATTCAATTAAGTCCAAGCTATTTTTCCATCCCCCTTGGGAGTCTATAACACAAGCCCTCAACATGTCTTCCAAGGTCTGAATGGTTCTCTCAATTGCCCATTTGTGGTAGGGTGAAATGTTGTACTCATCTTAAGTGTTGTACCAAAGTTTTCTTGCACACTCTTCCATAACTTTGAAAGAAACCTAAAATCTCTATCAGACACAATATCTTTTGGAACTCCATGTAATCTCATCACCACATTTTTTATTTAAGCTTTTGCAAGTTGCTCTATCTTCCAGGTCTCCTTCATTGGTATGAACATTGTAGATTTTGTAAGTCTATCCACCATTACCAATGGTGTCATTTCCATTCTTTGGCTTTGGGAGGCAAGTCACAAAGTCCATTGAAATACAATCCCATTTCAATCCAGAAATTTCCAATGATTGCATAGTTTCTTGTGATCTTTTGTGTTCTATCGTCACTTTCTGACAAGTTAGACACTTTGGTACAAACTCCACAACCTCATTCTTCATTCGGGGCCACCAATACATCTTTTTCAAGTCTTTATATAGCTTGTCCGCTCCTAGGTGTACTGAATATGGTGTATTGTGGTCTTCTTCCATCAACTTGCTCTCTACCTCTTCACATTTTTATGGTACACACCAACGACCCTTGTACCTTAAGCTCCCATCTTCATGAATTTTGAAATCCGTAGCTTTTCTTTACTTTATTTTCTCATGAATTGTATCTAACTTTACATCTCCTGCTTGATTTTCTCTTATCTCATCAAATATAGTTGGTTGAATACTTAGGTTCGCAAGTATGCCTGCTGGCACTCCCCATTCCACCACTTTGAGATTCATTTTCCTCATTTCCCTACATAACTCATCAACCACTATCAAAGTATTTAGTCCATGACTGGTTTTATGACTAAGAGCATCTGCGACTACATTTGCTTTCCCTTAATGATATTGTATGTCTAAGTCATAATCCGTCGTATATTTAACCATCTCCTTTGGCGTGAGTTTAAATCCTTTTGAGTTAAAATGTATTTTAAACTTTTATGATCTGTATAAATCCTACATTTCACTCCATATAAGTAGCGCCTCCAAATCTTTAGTGCAAAACTGATTGCAGCTATTCTAAGTCATGAGTAGGGTAATTTACTTCATGAGTCTTCAATTGTCTTGATGCATACGCAATCACCTTCCTATTTTGCATAAGTACACATCATAGACCATTCTTGGATGCGTCATTATATACATCATAGATTCCACTATCGCCTAGTAGTGTAAGCACTGGTGCTGTGATTAACTTTTGTTTCAAGAGTTTGAATGCTTCCTCACACTTGTCATCCCACTCGAACTTCTTGTCCTTAATTAGAGAGGTCATAGGTTTAGCAATCTTCGAGAAATCTTTCACAAAACGCTTATAATACCCTGCTAAACCTAAGAAACTCCTAACGTCAAACACTGTTTTTGGCGTAGGCCAACCTTTCACTGCCTTGATTTTTGGTGGATCAACTTCTACCCCATCTTTGGATACAAAATGTCCCAGAAATGCTACTTTCTCTAACCAAAACTCACATTTAGATAACTTTACGTAAAGCTTATTTTCCCTTAGTGTTTGCAAAATTGCCCTCAAATGTTCTACACGTTCTTCTTTACTCTTTAAATACTCCAGTATATCATCTATGAACACTACCACAAACTTGTCCATAAATGGATGAAACATCCTAATCATCAAGTCCATAAAGATTGCGGGACCATTCGTCAATAAAAAAGGCATTACTGTGAACTTAAAATGTCCATATCTTGTTCTAAATGCACTCTTGGGAATATCCTCATCTGCAATCCTTAGCTGATGGTAACCAGACCTTAATTCAATCTTAGAGAACACAGTTGCGCCTCTTAGCTGGTCAAATAGGTCATCAACCCTTGGTAATGGGTACTTGTTCTTTATGGTGACCTTATTTAACTCCCTATAGTAAATACATAACCTCATACTTTCATCTTGCTTCTTTACGAATAACACTGGCACTCCCCAAGGTGATGCACTCGGTCTTATGTATCCCTTTTCTAACAAATCCTGCAATTTCTCCTTTTACTCACTCATCTCTGCAAGTGCCATTCGATATGGTGCCTTTGGAAATTGGTGTTGTTCCTGGAACTAGCTCTACCATGAAATCAATTTCCCTTTTAGGTAGCATTCTAGGAATCTCTTACGGAAACACATCTAGAAATTCATTCACTATTTCTATATCCTCAGGTTTAGCTATCTCCTCATGTATGTTCCATGTTCCTTACACTATAAAAATACACTAGATGCTCCTTCTTAATATATTTTGCCAACTTTAATACAGATGTGATCCTTGTGCACTTAGTTTCACCATGCATCTAATATGTCACTAACTCATTATCCGTTGTAGTCATTTTTACTTTTTGTGACCGACAACTAATTTCTACAATGTACTTGCTTAACCAATCCATTCCCAAAATAACATCATCCATATCAATTAGCATTCTTACTCTCTCTTTTATTTATTGGTTTCATTTATTGCCTTTCCCACCTTGAGTTTTTTTTCTTGCTCAATTTCTTCTTCCAAATTGTACAATCGTTCTTAAAATGACTGGGTTTTCTACAAACCCTACAAGCACGTGATTTTTACCATCACCACGTACTTTAGGCTTCTTGGCCTTTTGTTTGTTTGAGTCATATCCCCTCTTCCTTTCATTGGAATTTCCACCCTCCACCATGTTAACGGTGGTAGAACTAAGATTTACCTCATTTTGTCCTTCTTGAACACAGATTTCTTCCTCAATCCGAAATGGGAACTTAATCCCTTAAGATTTATATCATCTTTTCTATGCTTTAAACCATTTTTAAAGTCTTCCAAGAGGAAGGCAATTTGTCTATTATAGAAGGCACAATAAAGGTCTTATCAAGATTAATTTCATATTGCCCAAGACTCCCTAAAATCCTTTTAGCCTCGTGATATTGTTCCATAACCGGCCTACTATCAAGGAATTTACTAACAACAAATTTCTTGCTAAATGTATCCTCGTCCATATATTTAGACTCTTAAGTCATCCTAAATCATTTTAGCGGACTTATCAAACAAATAAATATTAAACAACATATTTGACATACCATTCAAGATGTGCCCATGACAAATATAGTCATCATTCTCCCACTTGTTCCATTTCCTAGTAGCCTCCTATGTGTCATTTTCCTCCTCAGTTGGCTTCGGGGATATGAAAAAAAGGCCACTCCAAACGATGTCAGCAGAAAATGCATTTTTTCTGCCACCTTCGAAAATCAACTCCTTCTAACTTGTCTGAGTTTTGAAAGTTTGATGTCTATTCTTTCACCGTTGCCATCTTCGTAAGAAATTATTACTTTAGATTGTTGGGGAAATGGTTATCGGGTAACATTGCAACGAAAATGGACAAATTAACACTTCGAGGCGTGAACAAAATCACTTTCCAAAAGTAACATTTCAACCCTAATATAAACACCGGGCATCACGAAATTACTTGGAGATATAACGTAAACAATCACAATAGTGTGTAGTATGTTTGCGATTAAATGTAATCAAACATAGATTTAATTATGATGATGATGATTGGGAAATTGCAAAGGTTTAAAGAAGAAGAAAATAAATTGAATTTTCTTGAATGTGTATAAAAATATTTTCTTCTAACATATTTATATCAAAGAAAAACATACATTAATAACAAGAAGAAAACCGTAAAAAATAACCCACACCAGGCCTGCACCCGATCGGGCTGCCGCTTGCCCTACCGGGCAGATCTAAAAGACGAACATTAGACTCTCTCGCGCCCGGCTAGATGGCTAATTTCTAAAGCTGGTTCTTGTGCCTTATAGGGCGGTGGTGGCCCGATAAAATAACAACCCATCATCCTTCCTTCTCCCTTTCCATGCCCCAGTTGGGCAGTGGTGGCCTTGACCAGGCGACTGACTTCTGTCTAAAACACATCCACGTGCTTATGATCGGGCGAGCATCACCCTAATCGGGCAGTGTAGCTGTAGACACCTGATTGTGTCTCCCAAAAACCAAACCCAGTGATGAGTACATTTCACGTCATTGATATCAAACAAGGTGAAATGTTGAAGAGTCTCGTGAATTATTCTGTTTTCGATCTAAAATGTTTTAATAAAAATAATTCATTTTGTATTTCGAAAATCATTCACTTCATATCCTATTTATGAAAAACTTCCAAACCATTTTAGTTCATTCCATGATATGGGTCCATTAATTGTGTAGTTGGATAGGGTTTGAAAAAAGCTTTCCAACGATATATTATAAGCCCAATTGCAAGTTATAATGAGGAACTTATGGTCAAAATATTAAACTGGGTCCTAAATGAGTTTTATGGGCGACCCGATGGTCATGTGGAGGGTCCATTAGTTATAATTGTATTCCTAAAGTCATTAGGATTTATCTTAATCTTCTAGAGTCTTCTAGAGGGTTATTTTGAGTTCTAAAGGGATTAGGATTAGTGATTATAATTATTATTGATTTTGAAAAGATAAAGAATTCTATTTGGAATAAAACAAGTGTTTTCAAAAGATTAAATCCGGTTTAATAAAAGGTAAGTACGGAATCTAAGTAACCCAATTCAATTCTAAGAAGGACTCCGTACGGAAATTTTATCGTGCATCAACCATCGCGCCGCGATAGGTTTATCACGTTGCGATGGGCTTATCGCCACGCGATAGAATTATCCCGCGTCGCGATAGCCCTGTCGCGTCGCGATGGAACTAGTTTTACTTGGAGTCAAATTGTGACTCTTTTCCATCGTTTACGGTCGATTTTTCTCTATAAATAGGGTCGATTTTCCCGTTTTCAAATCATCAACAATCATCTATTCTCTCTTCTCTATCTAAGCTAAAGCTTATTATTTCTTTCTCTATTCTTTTTTCTAAGCCTAGCCTTTTCAAAATACACCATACGTCCATCACGAGACTTAGACACTCATAACCAAGCTCGGAGTTGCCTTAGACCTCGACGGGAAAGGTTGATAGTTCTGAGGGTTTGGTCCCAAGTCTATATTTCAATTAATATTATTTTTAATTATTTGATTTAATATTTTTAATGAAGTTACTAACGTGTGTATTCTTTTAATAGAAAGATGTACGAGCCTTCAAAGTAAGTAATTCGATTACTTACTATTCTTTTGATATAGAAATCATGTTTATAATTTTATATTGTTTTCTAGTATCATGTTAAGATAAAGTTTTAATATTTATTGTTTAGTGACATGTTAGGATTTGTTATTAATCATGTTAGTATCATGCATAGGATCTTGCTAATATATGCTTTAAGAATATGATGATGATAATTTGTTATGTCAAATTATATATAAAGTTTAACGTTATTTGTTAATTAATGAATTGTTTCATGTTATTTGTTAATTTACGAATAATTATATATAATTTGTTAATAATTATATGTTGCTTGATATTATTATTGTTATTGTTTGATCACACCCTCTCTTGCAGGTTTAAAAGGAATTTTTATTTGAAATCACGCTTAATAAGATAATTAATAATTTTTTTTTACTAATATGATTTTAATTCAAGTGATTGTCGATAATAGATTTGTTTGTGCATTAATAATCAACTAACATATATTAAACAGGTTTAGGGTTAATATATTGATTGTATGTTAATTGTAAAGCACACGTGAATATGAAAAGAATAAAATAGAGGCCTATTTAGGGCAGGTTCAATCTCTTTTAGGTTAGATTTGTACCTTCATCTCCGAATATCCAGTCATAGTTCAGGACCAATATGGAGTTAGAGATCTCTGTAATCGTAAAGGGGTGTAACCTTCACCTCGTGGACGGTTTACAAGTTCCTAAAACTTGTTGGCGATTCTCTTGCTCTAGCTTCCTTCCCTTTGGACGCCACCATACTTAAGTGCAAGATCACAGTGGGGCTCAAAGTTGGGTGACTTGAAATATTCCCTACAATTTTTGGCGACTCCAATGGGGAGGATTTCTATTTTAATTTCTAAATTTATTTTGGCAATAATTTGGAATGAGTGGATGAGACTTGAAACGTTCTAAATATTCATGTGCGTAATTTTGATTAACATTAATTGTATAAGCATAAAAAGGTCCGCCTTGGATAGACCATCTGTAATGCGTCAAAAACATAGGATTTTACACGTAGGAAATTTGGGAAATAGCTTTCACAACTAGCATCGAAAAAACGCTACGAAAAATTGGAAATCCCAAGAACATATAAAGCTGCCGAAGCATGTAGGAACTGTCGCGAGACAGCAGCTGTGCGATGGCTTTATCGCGACGCCATGTTTCATCGCGGCGTAATAGAGTCATCGCGACACGATGGTTTCATCGCAGCGCGATAGAGTCATCGCTGTGCGATGGACTCTGTTTTCTCGCGCCGAGTTCTTCTAATACCTAGCCAGAAATCTTTCTTTTTGTTTTGCCCAATTTGAGTACTGTTTGATCGAATTTACTTCCTGATTGAGTTTTTCCTTCTTTTTTGAAACTCATGTGTTCTACATATGGCTTTAGCCCTTGGGAATTCACGCTCCATCTACCCAATCGAACGCTCCGTGCAACAAAGGGTACATCCGAGTTTGTGAATTGACCAAACTATGGAAGCAAGTTTAACTTGCGGGGTCCCATCCATACGCGCCAACCCTTGTAAAGGTAAGGCTTTCGCGCGATGCATTCGGACTCATAACCATGGACCCTCTTTGACTACCATAATCCTTGAACTTTAGAAAACTAGAGCCATGGTTAGGTTGCAAACTCATTGCATCATATTGTGACTATTTGACTACTTATGCATCTTTTGCTTGTACATAGCCTATATGTGATTGAACTAACCGTTTATGTTGACCTGTGTTCATAAATAAAGTCTTAACCAACTAACCAATGAATAGAGGAGTTTGCTTAATTAATTGAATAATTAATTTGACCTTATAAATATGTCTAAAATTGAGTCATAGTTCCTTTGAGTAAACCCGGATTTTTTATTCCCGTATCCTGCACAAACGTCATCTTGTTTTGGTCTTATCTGGAGTTCTAGAAATAGTTATATGTCATGCCACCTATGGATCTATAGGCCCGGATTTTATTTTTCATTTGAAGTTGGTTTCGTCCAATTCGGAGTCACAGATGAAAAGTTATGATCAAAATACTACAGCCTGTCCAGTTTAGTGTATATACATGAGGTCTTAACTTAGTGTTCGTTCGAGTCTAACAACATGTCTAGTACTATGGTTATGACACGAGTCTTGAACACATCACTTTTACTCACAAGTATTTGCACACACCTTGTACATGCCTTTTTTTTTTACACCATGACCATGTCTTAGGTCCATGCATGAGTCGTCTTTTCTGTTATTTGTGTTGAGGGTCCATTCTATTTCCAAATTTTTCCTACATCACTTTTCCATACATTACTTATCTCACACTTTCCTTCTTAAACACTTTCCACACTCACATTCTTTCATCTTACATGCTTTCTCTATACATATTATTCACCTCATACACTATGATCTTTTCTCATCCATTTAAGTAAATAATTAACAATAAGTATCCATGACTTTCTTTTCCACAGCACTTGGTCAAGGAAAGAAGGGCTCCTAATCAAGGACAACACATTCGTTCAAGTACTACTTTTTGATAAACCGATTCGACACAAAAAAAAAAGTTCGTGATAATGACTACCCAACATTAAGTTGATGAGATGAGACAAAACATCAATGGACTTATTGAGATGATCAAAACTCTCACTCTTCAAGTCAATTACCCTAACAAACAACTACAACTTGAGCGAATGGAGGAGAGCCTTAACTAAATTTCCAATGACTATAAGTTCCATGGAATTAGCTCACAAGGTGTCTTAGTGGACAAAGAACTTCTTCTACAGAAGTTCAATGCCAATGACATCCCTAAGTTCAAGATAGCTGACAATCCTTACTTTCACCTGAGAGCTTTTGAAATGATCATAGGAATCAAGGGGGCTGATAAGAAAGCTTTTCCTTCACTTTTATCACTTTCCTTAGAGTCAGTATGTCAACAATGGTTATTTTCCATAGAATCTGAAAAAAAGGCTACTTGGGATTCTATACAAATGCTTTCATTGATGGGTAAAAATGTAAAATTCAAGTTGAAATTGATCATAAGCAACTTGAAATGCTTAAACAAAAAGAGAATGAAGGTTTAACTGCATTTTACAATAGATGGAAAGAAACTTTCGTTAGGATGATTGAAGTTCTAAAAGAGAAAGAATCTGTAAGGATGTTCATTAGGAACCTATAAGACAAGTATCAAAAGCACTTGAAATATTAATGCAATTTAAACACCTTTAAAGCTGTCTATGACATAGGCATTAGCATCGAAGATGACCTCTTGAAGGCTAGTCATAATGGCAAGGGAAAAAAGAACGACAATCCTTCTTCTTCTTCTTCCCATAGCAACTACATTAACAACATCGATGAAGATGGAATTTGTGCCCTTGATAAAAGCGCCTCAAAAGCCAAGAAACCCAAAAGAGAATTCACACCTATTGGAATGTCCTATGATGTTGCTTTCGATTGTCTCTATGATCGAGGATTAATCAAACCTATTGATCCTACTGAAGATCCAACGCTAGAAAAGCAAGATGGAATCCCAACTCTTATTGTAAGTACCATCTAGGAAATGGTCATACCACGGATGAATAATGTTACAGATTTCAAAACCTCATTCAAGATCTCATAGATGCAAACAAGATTTCGTTGCCTCTTACTGGCAAGAAGACTGAGTGATGATAAGCAGAAGACACGAGGCGGGCTTCAACGACAAGATTTCCTGATTTCTTTTGTTATTTTTGTTTCCCCTCCCCTTAATAAGTCTAGCATAGGAACTCTTCATTTTCATTAGATTTATCCTTTTTCATTTTAATAAAATGAGCATTTCTTTCATTTCATATGATCATTGCATTAAAAAAAATGGCCGGACTAAGCACAAGTATACCAATGACTTGAGACATCTCTTGTAGCCACATCATATCACCTTCACCTCTTCAAATATATAATTCCTTTCTTGATAAACCACTTTGAGCCTCATCTAACGATAGACCTTTCTTTTTTCAACCCACATCTACCCAACCTTGGGATGGGATGGTGTACAATTTATGCAATTTTCAAAATTCAATGAAAAACTTGAATGATTTTTACCAAAGTTCAAAAAAGTGTGCAAAAGGACAAGTGTTCCAATGTCTTTGACATGAACATGTCTCAGATTGCGTCTCTCATCGAGTGCTCGGTACCGTGCCTAATAAACATGAATGCCGAGTGATAGACCGCATGATTGACAAGCTCAAGTCGTATTCACCCAATCAAAAATAAAACCTAAATCCACTAACTATGTAGATAGGGAAGAAGGGTCGAACCACAGGGAAACAAGTCAATTAATTCCTAATTAATTAAAAGCAATCTAAATTATCAAGTAACCAAATTATTATTAAAAGGGTAATTAAACTACTAAAAGTAAGAGTAGGAAGGAATAAAAGTAAGAGGTAAATCAATGAAAGAAAAGCCTAGGGCATAGGTTCACCAATAAACAATATTCTAGGGTAAAACATAACAATCAATCATCAATGCATCAATTAAACAGATCATAAAGGGCTTTCGCTACGTATTACAACCACAGAGTTAATTTACCGGTATTAAATCTCATCTCTTGAATCTCGACTTAACCATTTATAAATTAGTCCGCCTATTGAAACTAAGCCTAAACATCAATTCTCATCTCTCGAATCTTGAATCAATATTGCTAAACTCGTACAATTAAATATGGCCAAACCTAATTGCATAGCATTAAACCAATCAATAGGAAAATAATTAAGCATTGACAATCAACGATCATAAATTACCCCTTCATATTATTTATTGGATCCCCATAAACCCTAGAAATAAAACTACTCACTCATAATTAAATCTAAACTAAATAAAACAATTAAATAAGCCATAAGAGAATAAAGAAATAAAATTGCTGAAATTAATAGAGAAGAAATCGTTACCAAAATCAATGGAACTACAAAGTTGAGCAAGAACAAAGTTGAGAGAATTTTAAAGAGAGAAAAATAATCTAAGTAGAGAGAGAAAGTCTAAAAAAGGGAAAAAAAAAGGATTTCGTACTAAAATCGTACTTAAACAACTCTAAAAACAATCCTAATTAAAAAACTAAGAATTCGGCAAATCTGAACCCTCAAAAACACGCGCCTGATCGGGCGAAGGGCCGCCCGATCGGGCCCGCCTTTCTCTTCGCAACTCTCCTGGGTAGCCCAGCCCGATCGGGCTAATGCTCACCCTATCGGGCGCGCCTTTCCTGACGCCTCTAACTACACGCCCGCCCGATCCGGATTGGACTTCGATTGGGCTTGATTTTTCGGCCCAATCCGGATTTCCTCTTCGGGTCTTGAATACTTGGTCCAAATGCCCCGGTATCACTCACCGAGCCCTTAATCACCAGCTCTAACCGGTCCTGGGCTTCAAAGATGGTCGTGTCCTCCTAATGTCCATAGTTGCTCCATGTAAAACCCGGAAAACGCTCCAAAGATGCAATTTCCTATAAAACTCAAGCAAAACTACAAAAACACTAGAAAACACCAATAAGTAATAAAAGTGGATCTAAAGAGCCAAAAACACTACTAGTTATGACCAAGGGACGAGGGTAAAATACTATATAAATTGGACACATCAAACTCCCCCAAGCCAAACCTTTGTTTGTCCCTAAGTAAAGAGCTCATCAATGAATATATAAAACACGCTTCATCCCAAGTAAACAAAATCAAGCACAAATGATTCAAGGCAAATCTAATGAACATACTTCAATGTTAATCAATTTCATTCATCTAATCATTCTTCCTCCCCAACAATTGTCAAGTAGAACAAACCACATGAGCATATAGAATTCAAGACTAGTGCTCATACACTCAACTCTCATTTATGTGGCGAGTAAAAGATGTACTCGATCGCTCTCCAACCAACCCCTTTAATGTGAACAATGCCCTCCCAACTCACACTCTCGTGTGTTTAAAAAGATGTACACTCAACCTACTAGTCGACTCGAAATATGTCAAATCATAACTTGCATTGATAAACAACACTTTCACATTCATACAACTCTATGCACAAAGGTCGGGAGGTCTTTAAAGTTTGTAATGTAAGGCTAGGGTAAAGGGTAGGATAAATTTAGGAAAATGTGAGAGAAAAGCCATGCTTAAGGGAGCCATATCCTAACAAAACCCAAGGTCAAAAACAAGTAATGACCAAATCATCTCCAATCACAACTTAACTCCACAAAAGTTCACCAAACAATCCCATACATAACAACAATCCTAACACTTACACCTTCACTCACAAAATATGATAATAAGAAATAGAGTGAATTAAAACAAACTTTGAACTCATTCTTTTTCTTTTCTTTCTTTTTTTTTTTTTTATTTTTTCTTTTGAGCAACCTTCACATAGAACATTTGAACATTTGAAACAATTTTTTTCCTTTGTTCCTTTTTTTTCCTTTTTATCTCACATTGGAAAATTTCAACTTTGAAACACTTTTTAATTTTTTCCAATCATAACATAAGAACAAATAAATAACTTCTCAAATTCACCCAAATTGTGCAAATAAATAAACACACTATAACTCCCTCACCTCACTAACTATTAGCTCCCCCAAGCCAAGCTTGGGACTAGTAACCAATGGGGCTCAAATAGGCTTGTAATATGGCTAAATAAAAAATATATAGTCAAGGCAACAACATGGGTAGCAAGAAGGGAACAAATGTGTCTAATATCATCTGAAAGTCACCTAAAAGAATAAACGCCTTCGTCCTCCTCAATGTGAATAATAGTGAATTATATGAACATTACTAATAGTTGCAAACCAATACTCAAATTCCTTGACATACCAGGAACTATCACACAATTCCTAATCAAATCAACTAGTCAAGCACTATATTTACAAACGATTGGCAAAATTGACGCATGTTTAGACATCCAAACAATTAAACTTCAAATCATGATCAACAAATTCACAAAGCTCATTATCATATACCAAGAATCAAAACAATATAATATTTTCCAAGTATGGGACACAGGGAAGCATGATTTACAATTCATTGGAACGTATTTTTGGATTTTTTTTTCATTTTTTTTTATTTTTCATATAGGAAAGCAATAAAAACTACACTAGAAAGCAATAAAATCTATACTAGAAAGCGATAAATAGAGAAAAGAGAGAAAGAGTTACCATATGTACAAGATATCTCCCCCCAAGCCAAATCAAGCAATGCCCTCATTGACTAGGGGGTGTAGCTAGGAGTAGCTACTCCTCGTCATCATCCTCATCCATCCTCTGATAGCCTCCTCCATGGCTCGAGCCGGCGCCTCCATGGCTTGTACCAGCACCACCATAACCCAAACCACCTGCAAAGTAGTTAGGGTCTACATTTCTCCCCATCCCACCAAAAGGAGCATCGGCCCCATAACCATGGACTGAAGAGTAGTCCACATAAGTACCATAGGCTCCGGGGGTCGAATACCCTCCTTGGGGGTATTGGAACCAATCGGGAACTAGAGCCTTGGGGGGAATAGCCCCTCAGCGTGCATAATCGTCATACACGGGGTATAAACCCCTCCCAAGGTTCCTCTCTACATGCCCAACCCTCCTATCTAGAGAACCTACTCTAGAGTCTAGGTTTTGCACCATACCTTCCACTCTCCCTTGCCCTCTCTCAATCCGGTCAAGTTGGCTCCTAAAAGCCGAAAAGTCATATGGGGAATGGGGATCTATGTTGTAATCAACGGAGGAGGTGGGGATGCCATATGTGTAGGGTTGGGGTGGTGGATGGTATTGGGGTGAAGGATGGGGTGGTGGTGAATGGTGAGGCTCTTGAGCCTCTCCTTGACCGTCTAACTCAAAGGTGTAGGAAGGCTTTCCCTTCTCAAATTTGGTCAAGGCAGGGTTGGGTAGCGTAAAAGCTTGATCTCTCCTACCCGACTCCCGGTGGACTATCCACCATGTCTCACCTCCACTGGGTTGAACCCAGTTAAGGCTTCCTAGGTAGGCTAGGTCCATAAGGGTAGAACCCTCCACTTTCCTATGGCCGGTCGGTGTCCATCCTAGGTGTTTTACCGCTATATGGGTAACCAACCCCCCAAAATAGATAGGCGCCCTAGACCTACCCCCCTCGGCCGCATTGGCCGCCCTTTGAAAGTGTTGGGCTATCCTATGCGGTATGTTTAACTTCTCAGCACTAGGGATCATGTAGGAGGCCAACAACTCAAGCTCATCTCTCCTAACATTTGCCGGTTCATGCCTCCCAAAGATTGTGAGGCCGGCAAACCTTTGCCAAAACTTTGGGACGGGATGTTGAATCCACGTCCCTTTGGCATGTTGGAGGTTGGTTAATCCCTCCCTGGTTAGTCTTCTATAGACCACGGCAATGTGGTCTTGAGAGGGTTCAATGGGTTTATCCGATTTAAGTTCAAACAATTTTCCAAATTCTTTTAAAATTAAACGCACATCATTGTTTAGCAATCGGAATTGAACATGAGTAATCAAAGCATTAGTTTTAATAACATTGAAACTAGAAACAAATTCCAAAGTCAAATAATCATAAGTGTCATAATGCATTTGAAAAAATCCACTCATTCTAATACCCTTGAATAATTTTTCTACCGGTTTATCAAGCCCTAGTCTAGACAAAATGGGGTGGTGAACAAAACATGTAGAGATTACCTGCCTCTCAATGAGGTTAAGCATCCTAGTGCGTTGCTCGGTCGAGGTGATGACTACTTCATTCCATCCCGGAATTTGAAGTTCCGGGTCAACCATCGGTTGTTGTTGTTGCCTCGAACCCTCACCCCTTTGTTGTCTTGATCTTTTGGAAGCCATTTTATGTGAATGGTAGGATTTTTGAAGCTTTCTCTCTCTAAGGGTTTTAAGAAATCTTGAGCGAAAGTGGTAGAAATTTAGTGGGGAATGTAGAGGAAGGTGTAAGGATGAAGAATATGTGAAAATTTTGGAGTTTTGATGGATGAATTTGAGGAGATCTTGTAAGAAAAGTGAGTTTGAAGGTGTAAAAATGGAGGTTTTAGAGAGAAGGTGTGAATGAAGAAGAAGAAATAAGGAGGAAAAAGAAAAGAAGGGAGGAGAAAAGGAAATAAAGGCCCGGCCAAAATAGGCGCGCCCGATCGGGCGAGATAAATACATATGGAATTGGATAGTTACGCGGCCGCCCGATCGGTCGCGAACTCGAATAAAAAATTCGCCCTTTGTTCGCCCGATCAGGCGAGCTTCGCTCGACAAATCTTTTTTTCTTCACTCGATTTCTCCAAAAATCCGCCCGATCAGGCGAATTTCCCTTGATTTTTCTTCCTCACTTGCGCGCCCGATCGGGACTCCTTGCCCGATCGGGCACATTTTCGCTCGATTTCGACCCTTAGGTGCGCGCCCGATCGGGCCCGTACCCAAATCGGAATGCTTATTCTTCTAAATTTTTCTCTTTAAATCTCCTTACTTATTGATCTAATACCTGTACAAAAACACTTTGGAAAGGTAAAATTGCACTCTCCTCACCTCTCTCTAAAAAAAATAATAAAAAGAAGGAAAAACTAGTCTTGAAAGCAAGAAATACGGGTTGCCTCCCGCAAAGCGTTGGTTTATCTAGGTCCCGCACGACCATCTTACCACATTGAAGCTCAAGATGAACCGGAACCGTTTAGGTGAAGTATTTCAACCGCACCAATCGTAGCCCCCTCATGATATAGCTTAAGTCTTTGGCCATTAACCTTGAACTCATTATCATGCTCATCGAATAACTCCACAGAACCAAATTTGTTGGCCCTTTTGACAATAAAAGGACCCGACCTCTTTGACTTTAACTTTCCTGGGAATAGTTTAAGTCTAGAGTTGAACAACAACACTTTATCACCTTCTTTGAACTCTCTCGGAAGGATCATCTTGTCGTGCCATCTCTTTGTCTTCTCCTTGTAGACACAAGCACTATCATAGGCTGTCAACCTAAACTCATCAAGTTGGTTAAGTTGAAGTAACCTCTTTTCTCCCGCTAACTTGGCATCTAAATTGAGCTCCTTAATAGCCCAATAAGCCTTGTATTCTAATTCCACCGGAAGATGACATGCTTTGCCGTACACGAGTCTATATAGAGTAGTACCTATCGGGGTCTTAAACGCAGTTCTGTATGCCCAAAGGGTGTCATCCAAATTATCGCTCCAATCTTTCCTCGATTTTGCCACCACCTTCTCTAGAATGGCCTTGATCTCATGGTTGGAAACTTCAACTTGGCCACTAGTTTGGGGATGGTAGGCTAACCCTGTCCTATGGTAAACACCATAATTTTTGAGGAGGGTATCTAGCTTCCGCTCATGAAAGTGAGATCCTCCGTCACTGATTATAGCTCTAGGTGCTCCAAATCTTGGAAAGATGGTCTTCTTGAAAAGTCTGTGGACCACCTTGGCATCATTAGTAGGAGTGGCAATGGCCTTGACCCACTTGGATACATAATCAACGGCGACAAGTATATAGCGGTTCCCGTTTGAAGAAGGGAACGGTCCCATGTAATCAACACCCCAAACATCAAAAATTTCAACTTCTAAGATTCCAGTTTGAGGCATCTCATGCTGCCGCAAAATGTTGCCAGTCCTCTGGCAAGAGTCACAAGCCTGCACAAAAGTGTTAGCATCCTTAAACATAGTAGGCCAATAGAAACCTGACTCATTAATCTTGGCCACCGTTTTGGTGGGGCCATGATGTCCTCCGTATGGTGGTGGCAACTAGTAAGCACACCGTGAACTTCCCATTCGGGAATACACCTGCGAAATAATCCATCTGCACACTCACGAAACAAAAAAGGATCATCCCAAAAATAATGTTTAACATCAGAAAGGAATTTCTTTTTCTGTTAATAGGACAAGTCAAGAGGTAGAGTACCACCCACTAAATAATTAGCAAGATCAGCATACCAAGGGTGTTACTCTACAACTGCATACAGGTTGTCACTAGGGAAAGAATCATCTATAGGGAGAGAATCCTTACCCTCATCATACCTGATACGTGATAAGTGGTCTGCCACAACATTCTTTGCTCCCTTTTTATCCTTTATCTCAATATTGAAATCTTGGAGCAAAAGAACCCAACGGAGTAGCCTAGGCTTTGATTCTTCCTTGGCTATCAAGTACTTCAGAGCTGCATGGTCAGTAAAAACAATAACTTTAGAACCAACAAGATATGATCTAAATTTCTCTAAAGCATAAATCACAGCAAGAAACTCCTTCTCCGTGGTGGCATAGTTGACTTGGGCTTCATCTAAAGTTTTAGTTGCATAATAAATAGCATGCAAAACTTTGTTCTTTCTCTGTCCGAGCACGGCTCCTAGCGCAAAGTCACTTGCATCACACATAATCTCGAAAGGTAGATTCCAGTCGGGAGGACATATGATGGGTGCCAATATCAAAGCCTGCTTAATCCTGTTAAAAGCCTCAAGACACTCGTCAGTAAAAATAAAAGGGGAATCCTTGAGTAAAAGCTGAGTTAGTGGTTTAGCAATTTTAGAAAAATCTTTGATAAAGCGACGATAAAACCCCGCATGACCTAAGAAACTTCTAACTCCCTTAACATTAACTGGGGGAGGTAATTGCTCAATCACTGAAATCTTAGCCTTGTCTACTTGTATACCCTTATCAAATACAATATGACCTAGGACTACTCCCTCTGTCACCATAAAGTGACATTTCTCCCAGTTTAGCACCAAATTACATTCTTCACATCGTTCCAAAATTTTAGCGAGATTTATTAAACATGCATCAAATGAAGAACCATACACGCTAAAATCATCCATAAAGGCTTCCATGATAGACTCTATGAAATCAGAAAAAATGCTCATCATGCAATGTTGAAAGGTAGCAGGGGCATTACATAAACCAAAGGGCATCCTACGATATGCAAAAGTACCATAAGGGCATGTAAATATAGTCTTTTCCTGATCTTCAGGGTGAATTGGAATTTGAAAAAATCCCGAATACCCATCCAAATAGCAAAAGAACTTATGATTAGCTAACCTCTCAAGCATTTGATCTATAAAGGGAAGGGGGAAGTGGTCCTTTTTGGTGGCGATATTTAATCTACGATAATCAATGCACATACGCCACCCTGTAACAGTTCTAGTGGGAATCAATTCATTTTTCTCGTTTTTAATCACAGTCATCCCACCTTTCTTAGGCACCACCTGTACAGGACTTACCCACTTGGAGTCAGAAATAGGATAGATAATACCTGCATCAAGTAATTTCATAACCTCTTTCTTGACTACTTGCATATTAGGATTCAACCTTCTCTGAGGTTGAATGCAGGGCTTGTAGTTGTCCTCTAAATGCATCCTGTGCATACAAAAATCAGGGCTAATACCCTTGAGATCATCAATACTGTACCTAATTGCTCTTTTATGGGTTTGAAGAACCCCTAGAAGTTGGGAAGTTTGTAGGTCATCAAGTGCAGTACTGATGATTACAGGGTATAGTTCCTGCTCATCAAGAAATATATATTTTAAATAAGAAGGGAGAGGTTTTAGTTCAGGTTACTTAACCTCTGCGGGTTTCGATTCCTGAACTAAATTTACTACCTACATTGTCTCTTTGGGGTCTAACTCTTTTAGGGAAAGAGCTTTTTCAATAGCATGTACTTCATTACCCCAGACGCTTGCATTATCTGCAGATAAATTTCGACAAAGAATTTCCTCCAAGGGATCCCTTGCAAGAACCTGTGGTAAGCTATCATCACAAATATCATCCATTATATCAATTTCATCAATAAAACAACAATTTTCTTCTAACATAGGTCCTTTCAAAACTTTCCCTAAATTAAAAGTAACATTACCATCACCAACAGAAAGGGTTAGTTTACCATTTTTGACATCAATAATGGCTCCTGTAGTATGGAGGAAAGGCCTACCTAATATAATGGGAATTTGTGTATTCTCGGCCATGTCTAAAACAATAAAATCAACAGGGATAAAAAATTTACCAACTATGACAGGGACATCCTCTAAAATACCTAAAGGGTACTTAATAGAACGATCTGCCATTTGCAAAGTTATACTAGTAACTTTTAAATCACCCATATTAAGTTTAGCACAAACAGACGATGGCATAACACTAACACTGGCACCCAAATCACACAAAGCTTTATCAATGCAAACATTTCCTATATGACAAGGGATAGAAAAATTACCAGTATCCTTTAATTTGGGAGGGGATTTATTTTGCAATAAAGCACTACATTCCTCTGTAAAAGCTACAGTTTCTACCTCATTAAAGGCCCTTTTCCTAGTCAGAATGTCTTTCATAAATTTAGCATAATGCAGGAACCTGAGTGATTAAATCAGTGAAAGGAACTGTTACCTGCAAGTTTTTCACAACCTCCAAAAACTTACCGAATTGTTTATCAAACTTACTCTTCAATTGTCTATTAGGGAATGGTAGTTTGATAACTGGGCTCTGCACATCTCCTCCCTTATCCTGAGATTTACCCAGCAAAGAAACATTGGAAGGGTTAGTATCTTTTTGTAGCCCTGCAGGGTTAGCAGGATTAGCGTTTGGTATAGAGGAATCTGGATCAGGTACAGGTCCATCTTCCTTTGGCATGGGAGGTCCATCATAATGTGAACCACTCCTTAGAGTGATTGGATTGGCATGATATGTGGGATGGATTGGTTACGATGATAGAGCTCCCTGCTGACGGGTTTGTAGGAAGATGAAAGTTGCGCAATTTGATTATCCATGATTTTATTATGAGCTAAAATTGAATTAATTTGTGCATCCCTACTCTCCATATGCTTTTGCATGTTGGTAAGCATTGCTCTAATTTCTGTCATAGCAGGGTCAGAAGATGATGAGGGTTGTGCTTGGTTTTTCTGGCCAGAATCAGGATGGTAATATTTCTGCTGTGGTGGAGGTTGTTGTTGTGGTTGTTGTGAAGGTGGAGGGTCTTGTACATTGGTACTCCGATATGAGAGATATGGATGGTTCCGGAGACCAGGATTATAAGAGTTGGAGTATGGGTTATTTTGCCTATAGTTTTGAAAGGCATTAACTTGTTCCATGGAACTCCTACAATCTTGCTCCCAATGCCCTACAATTCCACAATTTTCACAAAAATCTTCATTGTTAACAATAGCAAAAACATTAGCTACAGAGTTAGGAGTAGCATTAAGATTATCTAATTTCTGACAAATAGATGTTAACCGAGGTTGCAAAAAGGATACGGAATCAACATTATGTTTTCCTTTATTAGCAAACCCTCTCGGATTCCCGTATTGGGAATTGTGTATTGCCATATCTTCTATAACCTGTCCTGCATCATCCACATTTAGATTCATAAATCTCCTACTAGCTGCAGAATCTAGAACTGGTCTAGATGAATTTCCAAGTCCATTATAAAAAGCTTGGATCAATTGCCATTGTGCCAGATTATGGTGGGGGCATTCTCTCTGTAGATCCTTGAACCTCTCCCAAGCCTCATGTAAAGTTTCATCGGCCTCTTGGGTGAAGTTCTGAATAGCACTCCTTAGTACAGCTGTTCTCTCTGTAGGGTAATATTTATTATAAAAATTCAAGGCAAGAGTTTCCCAGTCAGTAATACCAAGTGCAGTTCTATTCAAACCATTAAACCATAATTTAGCTTTTCCACATAATGAAAAGGGAAAAAGAATCTCCCTGATTTGGTCTTGCGTGACCTCGGCTTGTCTAATGGTGTTGCAATATTGGCAGAAATCTGCAATGTGAAGATTTGGGTCTTCAACCTTAGCTCCACTAAATTGCTTCCTCTCTATCATGGTGATAAATTGGGGTTTGATTTCAAATTGCACTCCATCAAGGGCCAGAGTGGGAGTAAGGTGTGGAAAATCTGTGAGCTTTGGTTGCGAGTAATCACTGAGCTTCTTTGGTGTCGCCATTTCTGATTATGAATCTGAAGGAATTTCTTAATCACTAGAATCAGTTGGAGGGTCTCTTCGATTATTGTCTTCCTCAGAACCCGCCAGGATTTGTCTATAAAGATTCTTTTGCCTATGAAACGAGCGCTCGATCTCAGGATCGAATAGAATGTAACCTGATCTGGAACACCTGGGCATAAACAAAGAACTAAAAGACAAATATGAGAACTTCCTCAAAGAACCAACGTTCTCTGAGACAAGAGGGGATAATCTAGACTACAAAAATAATCAGAAAATAAAAATAAAACCGTTTCCCCGGCAACGGCGCCAAAATTTGACAGGCTCAAGTCGTATTCACCCAATCAAAAATAAAACCTAAATCCACTAACTATGTAGATAGGGAAGAAGGGTCGAACCACAGGGAAACAAGTCAATTTATTCCTAATTAATTAAAAGCAATCTAAATTATCAAGTAACCAAATTATTATTAAAAGGGTAATTAAACTACTAAAAGTAAGAGTAGGAAGGAATAAAAGTAAGAGGTAAATCAATGAAAGAAAAGCCTAGGGCATAGGTTCACCAATAAACAATATTCCAGGATAAAACATAACAATCAATCATCAATGCATCAATTAAACAGATCGTAAAGGGCTTTCTCTACGTATTACAACCACAGAGTTAATTTACCGGTATTAAATCTCATCTCTCGAATCTCGACTTAACCATTTATAAATTAGTCCGATTATTGAAACTAAGCCTAAACATCAATTCTCATCTCTCGAATCTCGAATCAATATTGCTAAACTCGTATAATTAAATCTGGCCAAACCTAATTACATAGCATTAAACCAACTAATAGGAAAATAATTAAGCATTGACAATCAACGATCATAAATTACCCCTTCATATTATTTATTGGATCCCCATAAACCCTAGAAATAAAACTACTCACTCATAATTAAATCTAAACTAAATAAAACAATTAAATAAGCCATAAGAGAATAAAGAAATAAAATTGCTGAAATTAATAGAGAAGAAATCATTACCAAAATCAATGGAACTACAAAGTTGAGCATAAACAAAGTGGAGAGAATTTTAGAGAGAGAAAAATAATCTAAGTAGAGAGAGAAAGTCTAAAAAAAAGGGAAGAAAAAAAAGGATTTCGTACTAAAATCGTACATAAACAACTCTAAAAACAATCCTAATTAAAAAACTAAGAATTCAGCAAATTTGAACCCTCAAAAACACGCGCCCGATCGGGCGAAGGGCTGCCCGATCGGGCCCGCCTTTCTCTTTGCAACTCTCCTGGGTAGCCCCGCCCGATCGGGCTAATGCTCACCTGATCGGGCGCGCCTTTCCTGGCGCCTTTGACTACGCGCCCCCCCCGATCGGGCGTAAGCTTGCCCGATCGGGCCCGGTTTCTTCCTCGAGGCTTGGACTTCGATTGGGCTTGATTCTTCGGCCCAATCCGGATTTCCTCTTCGGGTCTTGAATACTTGGTCCAAATGCCCCGGTATCACTCACCAAGCCCTTAATCACCGGCTCTAACCGGTCCTGGGCTTCAAAGATGGTCGTGTCCTCCTAATGTCCGTAGTTGCTCCATGAAAAACCCGGAAAACGCTCCAAAGATGCAATTTCCTACAAAACTTAAGCAAAACTACAAAAACACTAGAAAACTCCAATTAGTAATAAAAATGGCTCTAGAAAGCCAAAAACACTACTAATTATGACCAAGGGACGGGGGTTAAATATTATATAAATTGGACACATCAATGATCGGGATTGCCCACACTTATAAAAAAGGATTTGAATATAAAGAAAATGAAAAAAAGAAAAATAGAGAGCAAAAATAAAGTAAAAGAGAGTTCAAAAGTGAGAAAAATCTCAAGTATACAAAATACCAAGATTCAAAATCAAGGTTGCACACCTTGGGGGCTTATATTGGGTCTTTAGCTTTTATCCTTTCTTCTTCAACCTTTAGCCTAACCCCGTTACAACCCTTCAAAAGACCTCTTTGAGCTATACACACACTTGCGCGAGGTTCGGCTAGAGCTACATTCGGCTAATAGATACATAGGCAACCTCACATTAGGGTGCGGTCGTAATAAAAATACATTCACATTCATTTTCACATTCATTATGATCATATCAAGGGATCTCCAATGCTCATTCCTATCCATTTAGAGCTAGACTTGGGGGCTTGATCCCTACATTCACTAGTGGAAAAATTGTCATTTGTAACACCCTATTTGTAACGGGCATGATAAATTTCGTTACAAATAGAGTAATTGTAACGGGCAAAATATATAACCGTTACGGAAAAAGTCATTTGTAACGGGCAAATAATTGTCCAATACGAATAGTTAATAATCGTAACGGGCAAATAAATGCACGTTACGAATAATTAATATTTGTATCGGACAAATATTAAGTCCGTTACGCGGTTACACAGCGCTAGGGTTTGATACGGAGTACTCCATCCTAAATCTGTTTCGCAGCCGTTTTTTTCCTCAACGCTCTCCTCTCTCTCTCTCATCCTTTCTCTTACCTTCTTTCTCAATCTCTCTCTCTCTCTCTCTCCTCCTTCCTGATCTTCTTTCTCTTCTTCCTCTAATCATGTTCACGGCGCATCAGTCGATCCTAGCTAGCAACGGCGGCATTGACGGGCTGAATCGCCGCTCTAAGTTTTTGTAGGCATTGTAGACGAATCGCCGCTCTCCGGTGTACAATTCTGGTGAAGAAGATGATGCAGCGGAGGATCTGGTGTTTACCTCAACGAAGTTTTATTGGTAATTTCCCCCTTTTTTTGATTTTTTGATTGGATTTGATATTTTTTTTCTTATTTTTTATGTTTTAGCGATTTTAATTTTTTTTCTTTTTTTTAATTGTTTGGAGTTGATTAGGTGAGAAGGTAAGAAGGATTAGGCATCGGAGAGAATCGCCGGTGATTGCTAGAGAGAATAGGAGTTTTCTGGTTGTGGTCGCTTCTGGTGGGTTGAATCTATAGAGGTATCATATTGCTGATGCTGTTGTTGTTAATCGGATTCTTAAAGCTGCTCTTGTTCTCCCTTGAAAGGTACCGTTATTTTAGATTCAATTACTCTTTTTTTTTTTTTTTTGCTTTTTTTAAAGAATTGTTTCTTGATTTGGGAGTGTATGTTTTGAAATTTAAAATGGGTTTGTGAAAGTCTCAATTTGATTCAAAATTTGTCCCAAAATTTTGAGTATTTTGGTGTTTACATGTAATTTTGGCATGGATTGCTGATTTTTTTTTTAAAACAGAAAAAAAAATTTAAAAACGTATAATATGAGTCCAAATTGTCATTTGTAATATACTTGCATGTGTCTTTGTTAGTGCCTTATTAATTTATTATCACTTGTTGTATGTAGTGGGATTGCCGGATTGGTCGAGTGAGTTCATTATTACTTCTTATTATTTTTTTTTTCTATCCTTTTCTAGTGATTAGAGGATCTAAAAATCCCCTTTAAATGAACTGACATTTGCATTCTACTAATTAATTGTGTTGTGGACTAGTGACATAGTGAGACATATTGATTTTTGAATGCTTTGAATGAGTAGTGAGTTATATCTTGTAGCTTGATTCGAATTTAGGAGCAGATTATTATTGTTGATCATATCTTTGGTCATCTTATGGGTTTACATTTGAACTTATAATCATATTTGAGGCTTTATTTTTCTAATATTATTAATTAAAGATACTCAGCAGTCCTACTATCCTAGGCATGAAATATTTATTTGATTATCTTGGTTTCAGTCTTCCTATAGCTTTTGTGCAACGTGCGTGGATAATCTCAGACAAATATTAAGGCAGAAGGTTGTTTAAGATAAATTAGCTCAAGCTTTCGTGCAACGATAATGGCTTTAGGCCATCACTCTCAATGATTCTTCATACAATTTTCTAGATGTCTTATCCTCTTGTGACTACTACTATTTATAATTTTATACTATTACAATTACTACATGAATGGACAAATGCCTTAATTGCTACTTTACTAATGCTTGTCTCTAGCTAAGTTACCATAGTAAAAATAGGCCAACAATACTGCTCTGCCACTAAGGAGCTGTTGCTCGTGTTGGTAGTGGGATGGTGCCCTGTCCTTGCTGCTCCATGCTTGTTCTGTTCCTGCTGTCCCTGTTGTCTTCTTCTGCCTTCTTCTGCTGTAGGTTAGCGTGATAGGAGGTGGGTGCATTGCATTTTGGTATCCTTCTGTAGATGTGATCAAACACAAACATATCATTGACTAAAATATATTCTTATATTATCTAATTAAATTCTGTAGAATAAGATGTATGCTCATCTGATTAATTTTTTCAATAAGTTTAGCGCCTGTTCGATCATTTACCATTAAATCTAGGACCATTTCTTTTTTGTTTTTATTTTTAGATTACTTTTGTAAATTATTAATAGTTGTAATTTTTTTGGATTTCAGAACAAACAAACTTGGCTTTACCCCTGAATTTCTTGGGCGGGTGAAACTTGTAACTTCTGTTGCATTGCTGGTTGGTGTAGGCCTCTATAATGGTTTTTGAAGAAAGTTAAACTGAGGAGTATATTTATGGCGACAACTATTGCTGCAACTGCTCTAGGAGACACAGGTTTGTAGATAACATTCATTTTTCCAATGGTGCTAATAGTACTCAAACTAAATAGTTTCTGGATTCAATTTTCAGGTTTTCCTTGTAACTGGGCTGTTACGCTAGTTATGTATCAGTGACGAGTGGTTTGCTGTGGGAGATTGTCTGATCCTCACTATTCTTTCTCAGGTACATTCACCTAAAGCTGTTTTTGTTCATGTCTTCTAGTCTTCTGTTGTTTGTTGAAACCTATGACATGGAATTGAGAGTTCAAATTTGTGTTTAGTTAAATAATCATCAGCTTTAATAGAATTCTAGCTTCATATGATTAGGCAAAAGGATGCCTTATCATTTTGTTGTTCAAAGTGTTGTGCTGAGTTAAATTTATTGCCTCTCATATTGAGTTTTTTTCTGACATTAAGAAGGAAAAACTAAAGCAAAAACAAAAACAAAAATAATGCAAGTACCAATTTCTCAACTAAGATAACAACCTCCCTTGTACTAATCTTTCCATCCTAAAACAATGCTTAATCATTGATAAACTCGATTATTATCCTGGGATTGGTTATTGATCGATCGATTGAGCTTTGTCAGTCTGGCAGATTAGGATTTTGGTCACTGTCTCTAAATGTTAGCTTTCTCTTTGTGCCTGATGTACTTGGTTTATGTACTTGCTTCTCCTGCTGCTGCTACATCATTACAATCATGTAAACAGAATCAGATTACAGTTGCTCTAATCTACTACATTTCACTCCAATCTACTACATTTTAGCCCTCTCTTTTCTTATGCATATATACCGTTTATTACTTATGCTATTTTCAAGTATTGTTAAATGCAATAATTTCTACCTATGCTCTGCTGGAAATTTAATCGTTTCAAGTGTTTACATTTGACAAAATAGTGATACATTGAGTAATTCAACTCTTATATTATTCCTCTTTAATAATATAAGAGTACTCAACTGGCCATGAATGGTTGATTGGTTCAATTGATGCATATGTGTTTGTTGTAGTTGCGTTGAGTGCTTGAGTTTATCTTTAATCTCTATTCTTTCTTAAAGAAATCTGGGTATATTCAAGCAAAACAAGTAACTTTCTTTATCTCTCAATGGGCAAAGTTCATCCTTTTTTGTGTTATTGATCTAGTGTTATCTGTTTTTGTGATTTTGATATTTTTTTTTCATTTATTGGGATAGGTGAGAAGGAAAAAATTAAATATTGGGGACTATTCTATGCTGCAGCTGCTACTGTTATTGTTGCTGCTGCTGCTCTGCTGTTACTGTTGCTCTAGGGGAATTTTTAAAATCATTAACCTTTTACAATATTATGAGTTTGTAAACAGTTTTTAATTGTAAAATAAATTTGGTGTGTTTGACATGATTGATAATATATATTTGTGCCATGAAAACAAATATTTGGATGTGATGGGAGTGGTGAACTGGTGAAGGAATAAGAAATAGGGGTATTTGTAACTGGTACATATATTGTGTCTGTTACAAATACCCCTAATATTTTTTACTTTTCTAGACATTATTCGTAACGGGCACAATGAATGTCCGTTACGAATAACTACTTATTTGTAACGGGCAGGTGTCCGTTACAAATAAGTAGTTATTCGTAACGGACATGTCACCTGCCCGTTACAAATAAGTAGTTTTTCGTAACGGACATGTCACCTGCCCGTTACGAATAAGTAGTTATTCGTAACGGACATTTCACCTGCCCGTTACGAATAAGTAGTTATTCGTAACGGACATTTCACCTGCCCGTTACGAAAAAGTAGTTATTCGTAACGGGCAGTGCCCGTTACGAATAACTTTATCCAACCGTAACGGCCGCATACGTAACGCCCGTTGCCCGTTACTGATAGCCGGTTTTTGCCCGTTACGGATGACATTTTTTCCACTAGTGATTGTTATCCTACCCAGCCTAAGAGTCATCACCATTTAGCTCTTCTAAAAATATTTTCCACAACTTTAGCCATTGCTGCCTAAGTGTAGTATCACTCTTACACACATCACAAATACATAGCTGAAATAATCCTTCCCTTAGGAACCTTTTGTCATGAAGTCTTGACACAACTTTGAAACATGCCTTGTCATCTTAGAATAATTCATCACTCATTATCATCATCATTGCATCACAAAGTATGAAGTACTTAGCCTCCGTGCCTAAGTTACCCAAATACTTTCATCATTGAGGTATCCACTGAGAAAGTTTAGGATGTTACAATCCTTGTACCATGAGATACAACATCAACACATACATCTGATTAAGCTCATTCAACATGCACCATTTCCCGATTCATTCTTTTTCTTTCCTTTTGAGGAAGTTCAAAAACTTCATCTTTTTCACGTCTTTCTTTTTCGGGAGAAAGTCGGTACCCTCTAAAAAAATGAATGACGGAAAATTTTTGCTTTTTTTGCATTTTCGAGTCGCACAATACACACACGAGTCATTTACATTGAGACATGTCGTGTCATCACATCGAGTCGATTTGAGTACGTAGAGTTACACATCGAGTCGATAAAAAACATTAAGTCTTACACAATGAGTAAAGTAATACCAAACCTTGGGCAACCCCAAGATAATTATAAACATGAGCAAAGTCCTGTAGTCCAAGAATAAAGATGCAGGTAATTTTTACGAAGGATTAAAGGCAATTTAATTAAGCGCAAGAGAACGAAAAGGCAAACAACGCAACACGGAACACCCTAACACAGCACGATAGACCTGTCACTGCGCGATGGCACTAATTTCGCCTGCGTCAGCTTTTGATGGTCTCACAACTTGGTTGGTTGGTCCGTGACTAATCCATTTGAGCCTCTTGATGAGAATTTGATTCTTTTGAGCAATTAATAGATTTTTGATTAGTAATCGGCCCGATTACAGCTTTGATTGATGATCGGCCTGATGACGATCAAATTATTGATTGGACATTAATTAAGTAGATTTGAAAATTGATTAAGAACATTTGAGTAGTGATTGACTATGATAAAAAAGAATTCCTAGGATGGAAGATTTCTACGGAAATCAATTTGAAGACTGAAAGGTCAATTTTCCTAGGATGGTTCTTAAGATGAATTTTCCAAAGCTGGAAGGTCAATTACTTCTATAAAGACAAAGAAAAATTTGAAAACTCAAGATGAAGAAGTCTTCAACATGAGGCACTAAGATTAAAGGGTCACTCGCTTTGATTTGAGAAGGGCGGTTCGAGATGAAGCGGTCTTTGGTAGCTTTCGCTAAGATTGATGGGGCTATCATTTGATTCGAGAAGATAGCACGAGATGGGTGATCTTCGACAACTTTTGCTAAGATTGTGGGGGTTGTCACTTGATTCGAGAAGATAGCACAACATGGGCAATCTTCGACGGTTTTCGTTAAGATTGTGGGGGTTGTCACCCATATTTGAGAAGATGGCACGAGATGGACGGTCTTCAACGACGTTCGCTATGATTGTGGAGGTTGTCACCCAGATTTGAAAAGAGCGGTTTGTGATAAGGCGGTCTTTGACGACATTCGCTATGATTATGGAGGTTGTCACCTTGATTTGAGAAAATTGCTCGTGATGTAGCAGCCTTCGATGATGTTCCCTGGGATGTGGAAGATTGTCACAGCAAACTAAAGATGGCGAGGCACGGTCACCTTAAACGATGTTCCCTACGATGTGGAAGATTGTCACAGCAAACTGAAGATGGCGAGGCACAGTCACCTTCGATGATGTTCCCTAGGATGTGGAGGATTGTCACGGCAAATGGAGATAGCGAAGCACTGTTACCTTCAGATGGCTTTCACGAGGTACTGTGAAGGTCGTCACAACAAAACGCAACAAAATCGGTTACTCCAAAGACGTGTGCTCGACGGTGCAAGATACGCATTTCTAACTCTTTTATCGGTTTAACTAAAGCTAGTTTGCAGGTATCGGCGTTACAAGAATGATTTAGGATCGCAGAACTTTCTGAATCATTCTCCGCCCCTATCACTACTTTGACTTTTGTTTTCGAAACTTATGTTTCACTAAACTCATTCAAAGTGAGGGTTTTTTTAGACACTTGATTGTGTCTCCCCAAAAACCAAACTCAGTGATGAGTACCTTTCATGTCATTGATATCGAACGAGGTGAAATGTTGAAGAGTCTCGTGAATTCTTCTGTTTTCTAAAATGTTATAATAAAAATAATTCATTTTGTATTTCGAAAATCATTCATTTAGTATCCTATTTATGAAAAACGTCCAAACCATTTTAGTTCAGTCCATAATATGGGTCTAATAATTGTGTACTTGGATAGGGATTAAAAAGAGATTTCCAATGATATATTATAAGCCTAATTCTGAGTTATAATGAGGAAGTTATGGTCAAAATATTAAACTAGGTCCTAAATCCATTTTATGGGCTACCTGATGATCATGTAGAGGGTTCATTAGTTATAATTGTATTCCTAAAGTCATTAGGATTTATCTTAGTCTTCTAGAATCTTCTAGAGGGTTATTTTGAGTTCTAAAGGGATTAGGATTAGTAATTATAATTATTATTGATTTTGAAAAGAAAAAGAATTCTACTTGGAATTAAACAAGCGTTCTAAAAAGATTAAATCCAGTTTAATAAAAGATAAGTACGGACTCTAAGTAACCCAATTCAATTGGAAGAAGGACTCCGTACGGAAATTTTGTCGTACATCAACCATCGCGTCGCTATGGGCTTATCGCTACGCGAAAGAGCTATCGCGTCGCGATAGCCCTGTAGCGTCGCAATGGAGTTGGTTTTACTCGGAGTCAAATTCTGACTCTTTTCTATCGTTTACAGTTGATTTTTCTCTATAAATAAGGTCGATTTCCTCCTTTTCAAATCATCAACAATAATCTTTTCTCTCTTCTCTATCTAAGCTAAAACTTATTTTTTCTTTCTCTATTCTTTTTCTAAGCCTAGCCTTTTCAAAATACACCATACGTCCATCACGGGACTTAGACACTCATAACCAAGCTCAAAGTTGCCTTAGACCTCGATGGGAAAGGTTGATAGTTCTTAGGGTTTGATCCCAAATCTATGTTTTAATTAATAATATTTTTAATTGTTTGATTTAATATTTTCATTGAAATTAGTAACGTGTGTATTCTTTTAATAGAAAGATATACGATCCTTCAAAATAAGTAATTCGATTAGTTACTATTCCTTTGATATAGAAATGTTGTTTATAATTTTATATTGCTTTCTAGTATCATGTTAGGATAAAGCTTTGATCTTTCTTGTTTAGTGACATGTAGGATTTGTTATTAATCATGTTAGTATCATGCCTAGGATCTTGCTAATATTATGCTTGTAGAATATTAAGATGATGATTTGTTATGTCAAATTATATACTACCTCTAGTTCAAGTTACTTGCAACTTTGGGAGGCGTTGCGGAAACCTCGGCAAAATTTCCTAAGCATGTTTATTGAAAGATAAGGGTATACAGTTAAGTATTAATCCAAGTAAAAAAAAATAAAAAAAAATAAAAAAAAACAAATTCAAACAAATTTTTAAAAAGAAACCCACAACCATCGGCACCACCTAGCTGTACAGAAACCACCCACCAAGCTACCACCACCAACCACCGAACCCAGTAAACCCAACACCGACAACCCCCGAACCTAGCCACCCAAGCACCGACGAACCCAGCAACCACCAAACCTAGCACAGCCAAACCCACTAACCTACGAACCCAACCATCACCAAACCACTGACCTTAGCTAACTCACCAATCTTAGCCACGACCACCAAACCCTTCGATCTTAGCCACGACCACCTAACCCACCGATCTCAGTCACGACCGCCGAACCCACCGATCTCAACCACGACCACCAACCTCAGCTAACCCACCGATCCACCAAACCCACCGACCTAACCTCAGCAAACCACCGATCTAACCTCAGCAAACCACCAAACCATCGATCTAACCTCAACAACCTACCAAACCCACCGATCTAACCTCAGCAACCCACCGAACCACCGACCTCAGCAACCCACGAACCATCGACCGCAGCTAACCCATTAATCATCGACCTCAGCAACCCACCAAACCCACTAACCCAGCACCCCACGATCCCAGCACCACGACACCGCCGATCTGTAACCACGAAACCCAGCACCATAACGCTGCCGATTTGCAACCACGAACCCAGCACCGTTGACCCACCTACCCACCAAACCAAACCAACAAAACCAACCCACCACGACGCCCTGATCTGCAACCCCCGCCGCTCTTAACACCACGAAGCCACAATGAAAATGGGGTTGGAGGAGGAGAGAGAAAATTAAAGGAGATGAGGGTTTAATTAATTAAGCTTGGGGTTTAATCTAATGAAATCAGATTTGTAATTTAATAAGATTGTTAAAAAAAAAAAAGTAAGGGTACATTGATCAATTACCACCCAAAAATATACTAAATAAGAAAAGAAAAAGAAAGGTTGCAAGTAATATGAACCAACTCAAAATGGCAAAAGTTGCAAGTAATATGAACCGGAGATAGTATAAAATTTAACGTTATTTGTTACTTAATGAATTGTTTTATATTATTTGTTAATTTACGAATAAGTTATATGTAATTTGCTAATAATTTTGTGTTGCTTGATATTATTATTGTTATTGCTTGATCACACCCTCTCTTGCAGGTTTAAAGGGAATTTGTATTTGAAATCACGATTAATAAGATAATTAATAATTTTGTTTAGACTAATGTGATTTTAATTCAAGTGATCGCCGATAATAGATTTGTTTGTGCATTAATAATCAACCAACATAGAATAAACAGTTTAGGATTATTATATTGATTGTACGTTAATTGGAAAGCACACACGAATATGAGAAGAACAAAGTAGAGGCCTATTTAGGACAAGTTCAATCTCTTTCAGGTTGGATTTGTACCTTCATCCTCGAATATCCAGTCATGGTTCAGGACCACTATGGAGTTAGCGATCTCTGTGATCGTGAAAAGGTGTAACCTTCACCTCGTGGACGGTTTACAAGTTCTTAAAACTTGTTGGCGATTCTTTTTCTCTAACTTCCTTCCCTTTGGACGCCACCATACTTAAGTGCATGATCATAGTGGGGCTCAAAGTTGGGTGACTTGAAATATTCCCTATAGTAGCTTTTTTTTTTGGGCAATTAATTAAAGATTTTATTAATCACCAAGGAAAGAACAAAGACTTGCTTCTACACTGCATGGGTGGCACAAACCACCAGACCTTACCCAACAACCAACTAATAATACAAGTCCCCGAGGGCGTCGCTTTCTTTTCACTGAGATGTGTTTTCTCTTCACCAAAATGCTATTATCCTGTCTACCAAGGTTATTTGCTCTAATTACTAATTTAATTAATATATACAACACCTTAACCTAAGTATATCAATTCAATAATATGAAATTAGTCTACAATTCTCTAAATTATTCAACATTGTTGTGGAGTTTTGGCTTGTTGTGGAGTTATACATCGCAAATCCAGCCGCAACTCCAATTGATGTTCGCCGTCGCCATTATTGATGAGGAGAAAGAAATTGAGAGAGTTAAATTACAGTTTGGGATTGTTAATGAAGAACATTGGTCAGATAGGCAAGGTGGTTGATTTTGGGTTCCGGCGAGGAAAGGGTGGCTGGAACTTTGGTTTTTTTAATTTTTTTTTTTTTTTATGTTTTTTTCTTAGTTTTGGGACTATTAATGTGTTGACACGTGACGGTTAAAAAAAACATTATTTTAGCCGGTCACCGGTCATTGGAACATAGGAGGCAAACTGGCTCCATAGTTTGGATTATTAGATAATAAACCATAATTGGGATTATTAAAAGTAAATTGCCCATAGTTGGGATTATTAAAGTATATTTTTCCTAATCTTTATTGATTTAGTTTATATATTTAAGGGTGAAAAATAAAGCAGGAACATTTTAAACCATAGAGCGACTATAGTCCGAGTTTTATTATTTTTCAATTTAAATTTGTTTTCATGATAATTTTTTTTAAGATAACATGTTTTAAATATTTTATTTCTTAACATAAACTCTATCAAAATTTATCTTATAATGGTAGTTAATCATTTATATCTAATACTATGTATGATAAATTATTTGATTAATTTTAATATTTAATTTTTTATATCAAAAGATATTTTTGATAAATCTCACTATTTTTATTATATTTTTTTAAATTATTAAATCCTAATATATAAAGATATTTTTTAGTTCTTTAAAAAAAAGGTAATTATTTTTAAATTATAAAATAAAATACAAATCTAAATTTTAATTGGTCGAAATAATAACTTTGCTTATGTGGCGTGCCGAAGGTTTGGTAAAATCATCAAGTTTGTTTTTCTGTTTCTTATACTAAACAAAAACATTCTAACAAATCTTAACTTTTTTATTTTTTTTTTTATTTTTCCTTCAACTTGTTTCCCCTTAATAAATATTTTGGTAAGAACATTAAAAAATACACCTAAACATATGTAACAAAAAGTATTAGATACGTATAAATATATGTAAGAAGTATTATTATAAAGAAAAATCAATAACATGCACTATATATCATTCTACTATTTCGATAGAATCCTCAACTTCGTTCAGAGCACAAAAATGTTAGCAAAATAAACTTGATATAAAATTAAGCCGTACATTTTTATAAACTAAATCAATATATTTACCAGGAAGTGAAATATTGTTGTGAAGTTGATCTTAAAATAGTAATTGTATAAAATCAAATCTACGTATAGGAATTTTTTCATATATAATAAATTAAGTCCATAAAACTCTACGCATCGGATTTTGGAAAAATTATATAATTATATTTGGTGTCACTTTGTAATTTAAAATAAGAAATTAAGTTAATTTTTTTTAGGAGTTAAGTTAATTTTATAACTTGATTAAGGCACCTAAATTACAAATTTTGTTTTTGTTCATTAAATTAATTAATTAAAACTAAAGAGGCCTATAAAATATTTAATAAATGTATGTAAACAATTTATCAAAAATACCACCTCGTCCAATAGCACCATTTTCAAACTTATTAAATTATCTTGTTTGCAAAAGTATAGTACGTCATATAGGCTCGTACTTTGATTTTCCAAGCATGTTGCTCGAATTTAATTTCCTAATTAATTATATTTGCATGTAAAAACAAAATTTTGTAAAAAAAACATAGATATGTAATCATTAAATATATCACATATACACAATGTAAGTAATGATTACAAATATAAATTACTTAAACGTGAATTTTAAAAATTAAGCTAAGACCTAAAATAACACAAAATTTGGTTGATGTGGTTTTGTATTGATACGAAATTTATAATGGTAGGTATCACAAAATTTAATTTAATTATGATTAAGAAATAATTTTTATTTCTTATAATAAACTCTATAAAAATTTATCTTATAATGATAGTTAATCATTTAAATCTAATATTATATATGATAAATTAATTGATTAATTTTAATATTTAATTTTTATATCAAAAGATATTTTAATAAATTTCACTATTTTTATATTATTTTTAAATAATTTAATCCTAATATATAAAGATACTTTTTAGTTCTTTAAAAAAAAAAGATAATTTTTAGTTTTCTTAAATAATAAAAATCTTAATAAATTGCTATTCGTCGTTTTTATCTACATGGCAAACTTCTTAATTCTAATTTGTGAATTTTACTTAGTTGGCAAGTGAATTTTTTAATTTTAAAATAAAATACAAATCTAAATTTAAATTGTTCGAAATAATAACTTTGCTTATGTGACACGCCGAATGCTCTCAATAAATGCCTACTTTATATATATATATATATATATATATATATATATATATATATATATATATATATATATATATATATATATATATATATATATATATATATATATATATATATATAAGATTTTTATCTTCCTAATTTAACTTTTAATTTTAATTTTTTTTTTGTTAAAAAACACTCAATTTTATAACTACTTACCCTACTATATTATTTAATTGAATTCAATTACAAGAATTTTTTTTTGACATAGTTCAAGTGATTAATTGTTAATTTTTTTTGAAACAATTAATTATAAATTATTATCCTTTGCTATTTGATCTTTATTTTTTTTCTCATTAATTGATTTTTTAGTTAATTGTAATCTATATATATACTATAATTTTAAAACATGAAATTTAAAGGATACATTTTCTCATTTTGCATTTATGATTTTTTTTAATAAAAATTATTTTTGTTTTTAGTATTAAAAAAAGATGAACAACTTTTATTTGTGTCTCTTGGTTCCTCTCAATTTTTTATATTATTCTTCAATGACACAAAAAAAAAAAAAAAAAAAAAAAAAAAAAAAAAATTGATAGTTTATCTTCCATCTCTCTCTCACTTTTTACTCTTTCTCTGTCTTTTCTCTTTACTAATCCTCTCTTTCACCCTAAATCTATAATTTTTCTCAAGTAATTTTCTTAAATATTATTGTCATGATTATACTTACAAAAATGATAGTGGTCTTCAATTTAAGGGAGCATTCAAAGGCAAATTTTCTCAACTTTATTAACAATAAGTCTACATATAGTAATAAAATCATACTTTCTTCGTTTTTTTTTTTTAGTTGCAACATTTTAACTTTTACACTATTTATGTGTTTACTTTTGACTAGCTTTGACGGTTTATACTTAAGTAAAAATATAGTCATGTGAGATCTTGTTAGTTTTGTTTCGATTTATACAATTTAAATATCAAATTTTTATAATTTTTAGATGTTAGTAATTAAAGATATTAACGATTGAAAACATGCATCAGCAAGCGTGAAAAGAGAAGTATTGCAACTATAAATAAAAAATTAAAAAAACAGAAGAAGTATTAGATTGTGAAATATATAATTATTTCAATCAATTAGGATATATTATAAATGAATGTCATACATTTTGAAGTACTTTTTTCACTCTAAAAAAAATTATATGATAATTATTTAGAGTTATAATCTACTATTTTTTCTGAATAAAATTATAATTTAATTTGTACATATGAAAGATTGGCTTTTTACCGAAAATAAAACTCTAAACCAACAATTTTATCATAAAAAATCTATGCATGGCCATGTTCATCACTTCACCTTAAAAAAATATTATTCATTAAAAATAATTTTAGTTTAGTAAAAAATAATTTTAGTTCAGCAAAAATAATTGCAGTTTAGTAAAAATAAGTTCGGTTAAATAAAAATAAGTTCAATTTAGTAAAAATCAGTATATTTAAAAAAGAATTATAACAAAGAATATGTAAAAATAATTTCAGTTCAGTAAAGTCAATTTCAGTTCAATAAAATTAATTTAAATTAGCAAAAATAATTTCAATTCAGTAAAAATACATTCAGCTCCGCAAAAATAAGGTGAAGCGAACGGGGCCTAAATTTCATTGAAAATAAAATTTTAAAATAAGTTTTTTTTTTTTTAATCTTATAAAGTCTATCTAAATCTAACAAATTTTTTTATTAAAATATATTTAAAAATAAATCATTCGTGTCAAAATAATTCTTTATTTGTTGCCAACGTGGCGAGATATTTGGCGAAAAGTTGGAACGCCAATCTACCATAAATCATAATTCGTATTTTATAAATTTCATATTATCTCTCCTCCAATTCTCTAAACAACTTATGCTCTTTACAATTTTTTATTCTTCCGCCTATCCCATTACCTCCATATTTTATTACTATCTCTAATTTCTTCTAAAACTCCGCACATGGAGAAATGGAGTTAGTATTTAAAAACGGAGGGAGTAATAGTTTGTACTTTTTTGTCAAAATAACTTCAGTTGTGAAGTTTTTTTTTTTTTTTTCTAAGCATTAGTTCAATTCTTACATCGATCAAGAAGGATGTACATTGCGCCCTATCCACCTAAACTTAAATAGAGGTACCGTTCTTTTTTGTCTGTTAAGTAGGTGTACTTTCAATGAGGTTTGTTATCATTACATGTTGCTATTGTCTAAAGAATGTGATCAGCCTGCAATGATATGATCACGAATGTTAAATTCTGACTCGAAATCAGTATATTATTAAAATTATTTTTACGATTTAAAACTTATTACGGAGTATTACTTACTCTAAATTATTTTTTAAATATGTTAAATATGTTATAAATGGATCATATTTTAGAAAACTTTTTTAAACGAATTTTACAATGAAAATAGCACCGAGTTATAGAATATTCGTTAAAAGTTATGATTAATTTTGTAGATATGATATATTAGACGTATATCAATAATAAAACTCTATAAAATATTTTTATCTTAAAAAACTATCAAAAATTCGCTTACTTAGCATCATATGTGTCACAATAATACCTATTTGTCGCCTACGTGGCGTGACAATTGACAAAAAATTGTAATGTCAAGTGTCACTATCACGTGTCCTGGTTGCGAGACCGGCTTTATTTATTAATGATTAGTTTTGTGCCCGAGCGATGCCCGTATTGTTCTAAATTAAACTTTATTTTTAGCTTAAATACAATCTTATATAACCCCTTTTGATAATGTAAAGTATTTAGACATATGATATCAACTTATTTATATTTGAATGTATTAGAGTGGACTTATATATAACCCCTTTTAATAATGTAAAGTATTTAGACATACGATATCATACCACTTACTTATAATACATTAGGTTATATTCATAAGGTCCCCTCTGAATATAACCTAATGTATTATTGCTTGATTAACATTTGCCACAGGACGTACGTATAGAGTTATAGACGGCTTAGACTACGCTTTGCCCAAATGATCACTTCCAAAGGTCAAAGGTATAATTTGTAGATCAATTATTCTTATTGTATTGCCGACAAATTTTGATTCTCAAGTTGTCAAGAATAAAGAGGTTAAACTAAGACAGATAAGATGAAAATTAAGATGAATAATTCAAGGTTGTATGATAAAGGATTAAAAAAACCAACTTGTAGGATTCCGATCACCTCAGCCGCACAAGTACAAATTATAGACGACAAATGTGTTGTTACATGAAATAATTAACTAGTTAAGTTGAATTGATCTTATCTAACATTATTTTTACAAAATAAGTTCATGCATGTACATGCAAATGTGTGTCCGTCGTCAACGATCAACTCTCAAAGGCTAGAACTGCGACCATGTTCGGAAAAGTACACACAATTATGCGTATAACATTATAACCACATCATCATAATCTTCTTTTATTCTAATTTGCTACCTTTTTTTGTTACATAATAATTAGAAAATTTTGTGAAAAACTACTTATTTTAGTCTAAAATTTACGAGAAACTACCTATTAAAAAAATGTTGTAATTGACTACCTAATTTTTGAAAAATGTTATAATTAACTACCTTAGACCGGAATATGAAGTTATACCAAAATTCTCCGGTGTTGACTTGGTCATGTGACCATCACGTGACACTTAATGACCCCTTTCTTTCCCAAATCAACATGACCAAGTCAACGCCGGACAATTTTGATCAAATTTCATATTCCAGCCTAAGGTAGTAAATTACAACATTTTTCAAAAATTAGGTTGTCAATTATAACATTTGTTTTAATAGGTAATTTCTCGCAAATTCTGGACTATAATAAGTAGTTTTTCACAAAATTTCCTAATAATTACCATATATTGGAATAAACTTATTTATATCTCAATCATTAAAATCTATCGTGGCATATTACTTATTAAAATTATCCTTTTAATAAATTGTATAAAAACTAATTATGGGTACAACAATCAGTTAAAAATAATCTTTTGATTGAGCCAATTCATTAACATAGTATTCCATCTTAGAATTTAAAGTTAACCTCCACATTTTATTTTTCTTATCTATATTTTTGAGAATCTATCGTACAGTCTGTTAGCCTTGCCGCCTTACCCTCAAGGCAGTTGTCTTTCTTATAGTTTCCTTAATCAGATAGACCCAAAAACTTTCGTCTTTCACAAGGAGGTCACGGGTTCAAATATATCATTTTCACATACTTTTTCATGTGATATATATATAATTTATTCGTTTCTATTTAGTTCACACATTCAATTTAGACACATAGCGCCTGTTCACATTTATTGAACTGAGCTGAGCTGAACTGAACTGAACTGAATTGAACATAACTGAACTGAAGAGCTGAACTAAACTGAATTGAACTAAACTGAATAGAGCTGAAATGAATATTTTATGAGAGAAGGAAATTAAGACCTGAATTGAACTGAACTGATTGGAGCTGAACTGAACTGAATTGAAATTAAGCTGAAGTTGTAACACCCCCAAATCTCCCTCTACGGAAATATTAGTATAATACGTATAATTATACCGTAGAGATAGAATTGGGGGTATTACCGCCGCGTGATTACGCAAGGCTACTCAAAATACTTAACTCAACAACAAAACTTGCAGCGGAAACTCAACTTTCTCTTATTAATACTTATAAAAATAGTAACATTGTCATGAGTACTCAAAATAAAGACACAAGACCAACACTTCCTAATCTAGGTGAAACCATTCCCGGGACTCCATATGCTCAATTATGGATTCCACCTGAAAATAGTTAACACTGCTTAACCATTACGGTAAACAGGGCGAACCAAAACAAATAAGAAATACGGATTAACAAAATATGCTATGTACGATAAGTGCAAGATAATGTAAACTCAATTTATTTGCAAACATGCTTTAAAAATCAATTCCAATAGTTAATCCAATACTTTCAAACACATTATTTCAAAACCGATTCCAATGATTCAATATTCAAAATAATAGTTAATAAAACAATTCCTTTATTAAGAACTAATTTATTTTAATCTAATTCCTCACCCAAGTGTGCACACCCCCAAGCTAGTCTCCTTATATTACAAGGCTATTCTTGAGGAAAGACCCGGTCATACAAAGTCCAAGGCCTTATCAATAAACAAAATCTACATAGTGGGATTACCAACATGCTTATAAAGCATTAATAATAATAATTTAATGGTTCAACAAATCCTTTTAATATCCAATAAATTTCAATATAATTCAAACTCCTTTTTAATAATTCCACATACTTTCAAAATCAAAACCTTTTAAATAGATACTTGAGAATAAAATCTCATATTAATAACTTTTCAAAATCATAACTCTTCCTTGAAAAACCTTTTATTTAATTCAACAAACCTTTTAAAATCAAATCCTTTATTTAAACATGATAAGTAATTCAAACCATTCAAAACATGATTTAAAAATCAATTATTCAAAATACTTTTATTAAAACAAATATTAAAATCAATACCTCATGACGTGGGGAAAACTAGGTCGTTAAACTAATCATCCCTACGGTCAAACAAATTTATAATCACTCAACTACCTAAATACAAGTATAGAGGTAAGTCAAGGGTCGAACCACTAGGAACAGTTATGTTCAAGTATTTCTAATTTACGCCTAAGCTAGGTCGAAGTCTAAGGTGAAAGGTAGTGCTATTCTACTTCCTAAACCAAGCAAACAAATGAAACACTAGGGAGTGGGGATCAACATGCATTCATGATAATCAAGCTAATTAGGGAGTCAAGCAATCCAAGCAATGCAAAGACAAATAGTAGGAGCAATTAGGAGCATTCAACTAATCATCTTCATACTTTCTAACATAGATTTCTCTAGTGTTTAAAAATAGGAAGAAACATAATCAAATACTCAACCAATTATGATCAAATCAATATCAAGTGGCCATGTCAATCAATTCAATCATGCAATCAATGCTAACAATCATGGTTAGCTATTCCAATCAACTAAGCAACATGCAAACCTCTATGAATCAATTTAATCACAACACAAGAACTACTCAAATTCCCAAATCAACCTCAATTCATCAATCACACATGTTTACCCAAACCCTAGCAAGTAAACTACTCAAGAAACATCATCATCAAATCTACTATCAACTATAGAGAACAAGAATCAACAAAATATCAAGAACAATTACTCTAATCAAACATCAAATATCAAAATCAAACCAAACAAACATCAAATTAAACAAAGCAATTGAATGAGATAGAGTTTAGAAATGCTCATTGATAATTAGGAAGATCTCCAACACAATTGTCACACTTGCATCTTCAATCTCTCAATCACCATTGAAATTCTTCACTTTCTCTCTCTAAAACTACTCCTAAACTAGCCTAATCTAGAGAGAGAAGCTCTCAACCTAAGAGAGAGAAAACTATTCTAAAACTAAAGAATTACATGAATGAAGAATAAAGGAAACCAAAAACTATATAAACAAAAGGAGAAAAGAAGCTTTAAAATCGTAAAAGACCCGGAAAACCCGCGCCCGCGGAGAACTCGGCCGCGCCCGCGGAGGAAGACGGAAACCCCGATAGCCGCGCCCGCGGCCCAAGCCCGCGCCCTCGGGGAGCCCTCGGGACAACCGCGGGTGCTTACTGCCCAAAAACGGCAGTTTTGGAGCTGCAGCAACCCCGCGCCCGCGGGTACTGTAGCCCGCGCCCGCGGCAGAATTTCAGGGCTAACTTCGGAAGGCTGTAACTCTAAATCTATGAATCGTATGAGGGCGTGCGACCTATCATTGGAAAGATCTTTAAGTCTAGTTTCCAACCCAACTTGAATCACATCAATCTGAGTTGTAGAACTTGAGATATGGCTAAAACAATGAACAAAGGTCCTATTTGAAACTTTGCAATCCTTCGTTTTCCTTTGTTTCAAACTCAAATTCAATTCCGAAAAGTGCATATTGATGCTAGTGGGTGCTATTTTCAATTTCCATGCATATAGCCCGCGACGTACCTACAAAACAACACAAAGAAACATAGAAGCAAGAGAAATAGCCGAGAAATGAATAAAATGATAAGAAAACCATTAAAAGCATGCATTTCTCTAAACTAACACAAAAACACGCGAATCGAGCATTATTCTCTAAAAACACGACATAAACGACTACAAAGGAGCATAGAAATATAAAGAAAACATAGCCTAAAGGTGCCATAAATGGCACGGATCAAATTCCCCCAAGCTAAACTTTTGCTCGTCCTCGAGCAAAACAAAATCCAACCCAAGGGAAAAATGATGACATTATTCAAGCAAAGAAAGAAACGAGAAAACTAGAGAAGATGGGAATATACACTAACTCACTTTCGTAGGAATCACGGTCAATTTTAGCAACTAAAGACAAGCCATTTAAACCCCTAGATTGCCCTAGAGGACGAGTAATGCTCTCGTAAGGGTATCCTAAGAGTTTACCCATAACTCTCATAATAATACAAACAAGGCAAAGCATGAAAAAGAAAACAAAATACAAGAAAAGCAAACAAATGTTCATGAAAGGACTTTTGCAAATGTACAAGCACAAGTGGATGCAAATCTTTCTAAACAAGTAAGGGAGTGCACGCTATAAGATACCTAAGGTTGATTGAAACATAAATATGCTAAGCATAGGAACTAGTTATCACACTCCACTTTCATCCCAAACGGTCTTACCGCGTTCCCCCTACTAATCTCATATCTCCCCTTAGTGAGCATCTCATAGATTCCGGGAAGGAACCGGAAAAAGATCAAATTTTTGGGCTACTCGACATCTTGACTTCGCATCCCCTTTCCTTAGGCAATGACCCATGATTCCCTCCCCCGAATAATGAATCAACTTTCTAGGTCAAAAGGTCTTTCCCCAAGGTTGTAACGTAAGGCATAAAGGGTGAAGGTAGGCTAAAATTTTTAAAATTTGGCAGTTTTCCTAAAAAGTGAAGCAAAAGGGTGATCAATCCTTAACAACACGATCAAGAAATCACCAAACAAAAGCAACACCCCCAAGCTTATTTGAAGCTATACCCACAAGAAATATATACAAAAAGCGTAAACGCTTCTCCCCCAAGCTTAAATGAAGCATTGTCCTCAATGCTTAGAAGGAGAAAAGAATACATCAAAATATTTTTGAATTTTCACTTTTTCAATCAATTTTTTTTCTTTTTTTTTTACTTAAACTTGCAATGTCCTCGCCTTTTGCTAAATTCGGACGGCTTTTTCTATAATGCAATTTATTAGTCCATGCCTTTTATGATTAAGGACGGCTTTTACTCATATACACTTTCCATTATTCACAAAGAAAACTTAACACAATCTTGCACTCATAAAAACCAAACATCCAACTTCACCACAACAAACTCCATCAAATATGGTCAATTTGCTTCACAAAAACAAGAAAAGAAAGAAAATGAAACAAAAGGCCAAAGATCTAAAGATGTGGCTTGAAAAGAAGGAAATAGACTTAAATGGTTGCAAGAAGGCAAATGGAAACCCAAAAACAAATATGAAACAAACTAACCTAAAAATGAAAAATACCACCCCGAAAAAGGTGCCTTTGTCCTCCCTAGATAGCTCGGTCTCGGGTTTAAGAATCATACATCAAGCTTTATAGATTAGGCTTGCAAAGTCAAGGATCCATGCCGCTCATGCAAGAATATGATGAAAGCTTGAACAAATATAAATCTCACATGGTTGTAGCAAAAACTCACTAAGGTTGTCAAATCGAATAAAGGGAGCAACTACCAAACATGCCACAAACAAGTAGAATCCGGCTTCATGATCCCCCTAGTTCTAGACAACTACCTTAGCATGCTTTATCCTAGAATCAACCAAACGTAATCTCAAACCGTGCACACCACTACCATTTAGGAAGAAAAGCATTCAATTATACAAGTCCAAATGTTATTATGTCCAAAGCAAGAACAAAACAAAACACATTGCAAAATTGCCTTGATAGAAACAAAAATCTTTTTGGAGTTTTTCAAAATATAAGAACATGGAAAAGCATATACAAAGGTGCATAGCATATATGAATCAACATCCCACCAAACATGATAGAATACCCTCCCCCAAGCTTGAATGAGACATTACACTCAAACATAAATCATATAAAAGGTCTTCCACTGCAACTATCCCTAGCCCGTAATCCATGGGAGGGGAAAACAAGGAGATCAATCCAACAAACCAACATATGTCCAACAAGTCATCATCCACTAGAGAAAGAGCAAGGAAGGATATTACCGGATATAAGGTGGGTGTAAATACCCGCAAATGACCCAATTTAACCTTTCAAAGCTAATTTCTCAAGAATTGAACCTTGTTTCCATATGCTAGCAAAAATAGGAGTCAACCTTCCTTGATTCTTGATTCAAATCGAAGCACCGAAGTATATCAAGTCATGTACCTAGCAAAAAGGCACACAAAAATTTCCATGAGAGAAAATCTATTCTAAAAAGAAAAGGAAAATCTAATCTAAAACACGGGTTACTTCCCGAGAAAGGCTTGCTTAAGGTCCAAGCTTGACCGCTCTAGTAAAATAATAATTCAACGCACGCAAGAGCTTGTCAAATGCACTACTACACATTTCATAAGAGAGAATGTAGGCAAATGATGGAAGAAAAACGTGCAACAAGATCATTGCACGCAAGTGAGAAGGGAGGTGCCAAAAGAAAGAAGAAGAAGGATCAAAAGGAAAAACAAGAAAATAAGAAGAAGAAGAAGAAGAAGGGAGAATAAAAGAATGAAAAGAAAAAGAAAAAGGCAAATCCTCCTCACTAAAATATTTTTGGGTAGCACCATCACCCTTTTCCTCAACAATAGACGAATGAGGGACATTAAGATCATCATAGACAAGGGAGTCCCCAATAGGCTTATCAACAAAAGAAGGGAGAAAAATAAGGCAATAGGGGATGTGGTTGAAATTCCTTGAAAAAGGGACATGTGAGGAGGGAATAGGAGCTATGGTCTCGCAAATGAACTCTTCCTCACCACCATACCTCAAATCACCAATAAGAGCATGGAAATCAATCATAGAATCCTCAAATAAAGGACACTCATGATCACCATCTCCCTCAAACATCCAACTCTCAAGAGGAACCACATAATCTCCTGCACTATATTCATGGACAACAACTCCCTCAACTTCCTTAAAGCCCAAAGTCTCAAAACCATGCATGAATGGATGTAAATTTATTTCAAAATCATCTCTCTCCCATGAAGCATTCTCAATGAACTCACGTAGAAGGTTATGGGTTTTCCTTTGACTCTCAATAAACACATTGGACATAACCTCAAACAATTCCAAACACTCATGGATAGAAGAGTCACATTCATACACTTGAGACTCATCACAATCAACTAAGGAAGGGGAGTTTAGATTCACAAAATCATCATAATCATCATCACTCTCAACTCCGTTTCCTTCACTCCTATGCTCAACAATAGGATCCTCACACACTCTTGGTTGTTCAAAATGATCATCATCATCATCCTTAACACACACATCAAATTGGGATTTTTCACAAATAAGCATCAAGGATGACAATTGGCCTTCTACTCTTCTTTTCTTCTCTTTCCCTCCTCAAGACGCTCCTCATTCTTTTTTATTATCTCTAATTGACCTCTCATAGAATTAAGAATCATCTCCTTACTAGGCCCAAACTCATTATCAAGCTCAATGTGCCTAATTTGAGATTCAAATATATCAACAAGAGATTCAAAAGATGTAGAAGGTTGAGGCTCAACAAGAGGAGAAGAAATACAACCAAGATTGGAAGAATCAACATTAAGATCATGAGCATATACATCACATTGGGGAGCGGGGGCAAAATCAAGAACATGAGATTCATCATCAAGGGAACGAAGCACATCACAAGAAGGCATGGTAAATAATGAAGAATATTGAAACACACCATTAGCATCAACTTGAGCATGTACTTCATCATCATGAACAAAAGGGGAAATAGAGTTGAAATCATGTGTTCTAGGTTCACTAATGGGATCATGTGACAAATCATGGGAAATCATGCTAATATTAGAAGAATCAACACATTGCATATCAATATTAGGATCATGATTACCCCTATTATAAACATCCCTAGCAAACCAAACATAGAAATCCCAAGCATCATTAATTGACAATGCTCTAAATTCACCATTATACATGCATTCAACTTCTTCCCTAGTTTGTTCATTCAAACCAAAATAACAAATCTCACAAGCTTCCCAAAGGCTACAACAATTACAATCAAGAAATCCCTCTAGTCTATTAAAATATTCACAAAAGGGCTCATTGTCAAATTGAGGAAATGAGAGACATGCCATTTTTATAAAGCAAACAAAAAGAAATAAAATAAAAGTATACACAAAGACCTAGACTCAAGCAATTAAAAACACTCAAACATAGACACCGTTCCCCGGCAACGGCGCCATTTTGACGTGGGGAAAACTAGGTCGTTAAACTAATCATCCCTACGGTCAAACAAATTTATAATCACTCAACTACCTAAATACAAGTATAGAGGTAAGTCAAGGGTCGAACCACTAGGAACAGTTATGTTCAAGTATTTCTAATTTACGCCTAAGCTAGGTCGAAGTCTAAGGTGAAAGGTAGTGCTATTCTACTTCCTAAACCAAGCAAACAAATGAAACACTAGGGAGTGGGGATCAACATGCATTCATGATAATCAAGCTAATTAGGGAGTCAAGCAATCCAAGCAATGCAAAGACAAATAGTAGGAGCAATTAGGAGCATTCAACTAATCATCTTCATACTTTCTAACATAGATTTCTCTAGTGTTTAAAAATAGGAAGAAACATAATCAAATACTCAACCAATTATGATCAAATCAATATCAAGTGGCCATGTCAATCAATTCAATCATGCAATCAATGCTAGCAATCATGGTTAGCTATTCCAATCAACTAAGCAACATGCAAACCTCTATGAATCAATTTAATCACAACACAAGAACTACTCAAATTCCCAAATCAACCTCAATTCATCAATCACACATGTTTACCCAAACCCTAGCAAGTAAACTACTCAAGAAACATCATCATCAAATCTACTATCAACTATAGAGAACAAGAATCAACAAAATATCAAGAACAATTACTCTAATCAAACATCAAATATCAAAATCAAACCAAACAAACATCAAATTAAACAAAGCAATTGAATGAGATAGAGTTTAGAAATGCTCATTGATAATTAGGAAGATCTCCAACACAATTGTCACACTTGCATCTTCAATCTCTCAATCACCATTGAAATTCTTCACTTTCTCTCTCTAAAACTACTCCTAAACTAGCCTAATCTAGAGAGAGAAGCTCTCAACCTAAGAGAGAGAAAACTATTCTAAAACTAAAGAATTACATGAATGAAGAATAAAGGAAACCAAAAACTATATAAACAAAAGGAGAAAAGAAGCTTTAAAATCGTAAAAGACCCGGAAAACCCGCGCCCGCGGAGGAAGACGGAAACCCCGATAGCCGCACCCGCGGCCCAAGCCCGCGCCCTCGGGGAGCCCTCGGGACAACCGCGGGTGCTTACTGCCCAAAAACGGCAGTTTTGGAGCTGCAGCAACCCCGCGCCCGCGGGTACTGTAGCCCGCGCCCGCGGCAGAATTTCAGGGCTAACTTTGGAAGGCTGTAACTCTCAATCTATGAATCGTATGAGGGCGTGCGACCTATCATTGGAAAGCTCTTTAAGTCTAGTTTCCAACCCAACTTGAATAACATCAATCCGAGTTGTAGAACTTGAGATATGGCTAAAACAATGAACAAAGGTCCTATTTGAAACTTTGCAATCCTTCGTTTTCCTTTGTTTCAAACTCAAATTCAATTCCGAAAAGTGCATATTGATGCTAGTGGGTGCTATTTTCAATTTCCATGCATATAGCCCGCGACGTACCTACAAAACAACACAAAGAAACATAGAAGCAAGAGAAATAGCCGAGAAATGAATAAAATGATAAGAAAACCATTAAAAGCATGCATTTCTCTAAACTAACACAAAAACACGCGAATCGAGCATTATTCTCTAAAAACACGACATAAACGACTACAAAGGAGCATAGAAATATAAAGAAAACATAGCCTAAAGGTGCCATAAATGGCACGGATCACCTCCAAACATAATTTATTTCATAAATCATAATTCAAATCAATTTAATTCAATCATCATAAAATCATTCAAAACATGTTATTCAAAACAATCACTTTCAAAGGTATCTAGCCACCTAAACGTACCTTAATCCTTGCTAGAAAAACCACACAAAAAGAACCTCAAGAACCTTGATTCCGAATATCAATCAACACTTTGCACTTTCAAAGTTCAATCACGAATACACCTTGCAAATAACATAACCATAAGTTTATCACAATATAAACTCAAATCTAATGTGCATGGAATATAAAACTCTTTTAAAATAATACTTTAATATAAAATTATAACTTATTTGTATTTTTGAAAACTAACCATGAAGAAGATAAAAGAATAGGATTAAAGAGAATTGAATTTTCGTAGGAAAGAATAGGCAGAACTTGCAGAGGTCATAACTCCTTCAATATAACTCCGAATTGGGTGATTCTTGAGCCTAACCTCAAGGATTTTTTGAGAGGAACAATCTTATGTGAAACATCAATACCCCAAAAACTGACCAGAAGTGCCCGAAAACTGGATTCAAAGGTATACGGGATAATATTTGTATGAAAAGAGGAGAAGAAAAGTATGAAAAGATTTAGGGAAAAGAAGAATAAGAGAGAAGAAGAGAATTGAGTTTTGGTGTGAAGAATATCAGAGGTATAAAGGGGTATTTATAGGCTAGCTCATGCATGAATTATGGCAAGAGAATGTGGGAAGAATTATGGCAAGTAGGGTTTAAGAGATTATTTGGAGAAGTGAGTAAAAGAATTAAGGAAAGTTTGGATATTAAGGTGATTGTGTATAATTGAATATGGAATGTATGTATGTCATGAAAAATAATAAGGATATTGGAATTACTTGGGGAATAATTAAGAAGAATGAATGGCAACAAAATATGATGATTAGATATTAAAAAGATAGAGAATTAGAATTAAGGAAAATAAGAGATTTTGGGAGATAATTAAAAATATAATTTACCAAAATAAGTCACCCAAAAATCCATCATGGTGGCTTTAGATATTTAGGGAATAAATTTTCTAGTTTTAAGGAATTAAAAATAATTGTGTAAATAATATTTATTGTATAAAATAATTAATTAATAAAATTCCAATTATTCACTAAATAAAATAACTAAGAAAATCAGATTTTCTATACATAGAAAATCCGAAAATCATAGTCATTAAATTAGGAATTTTCAGCCATCTTAAATAAATAATAAAATATAATTTTATTTAATTGAAATATCCGAAATATATATAAATAATCCGGTTTTTAAATAAAATAAATGGATAATAAATCTTATCCAAAATCCAAAAATAACAACTGAGTTTTAAAATACTTTTGGCGCCGAAATTCAAATATCATTTTGGCCCCAAAATTCAAATAGTAAAATAAATTACTAAAATACCCTTTTTAAGAGAATACTAATTAGAAAATACGTTTCAAAAATGCGGGGTATTACAGAAGTGAACAAGGTTTTAAAAAGGAATACGTGTCAACTAAAAAAATGGAGGTAAATATGTCAAAAGCTAAAATACGGCCAAATTGCGACCGTCTCTGACGCTCGCAGATTATAGTAAAAACGGTCGCAATTACAATTGCGACCGTCAACGGTCGTAAGGTGGTGGTCGTTATTCACATGGTCGCAGAAAATCATTATTACGACCGTTTGACGGTCGCAGATTTTTTGCGACCGTTTTTATTATTTTTAACGACTGTTTAGAAAACGGTCGCAAAAATTGAAAATTGCGACTGGTTAATCAGCGGTCGCAATTTTTGGAATTAGAAACCGCCATAAGCCGTCGCTAATATTTAAAGAAAAACAAAAAAAAAAGAAAAATCGCACTATTGTACTTGACATCCAGCCTCACCAACCACTGAAACCACCTTTACCCACCACCACTGCCAACCCAAACCACCTTTACCCACCACTTCTGCCCACCCTAACCATGTAAACCCACCGCCGCTCACCCGAAACCACCTAACCCACCACCACCGCCAACCTAAACCACCTTTACCCACAACTTCCCACCCAAACCCTCTTTACCCACCACCACTGGCCACCCTAAAACACCACCAGCCACCGCCCAACCTTAACCACCTTTACCCACTACCACCACCACCCATATTCAACCCAAAAATTGTATAAATTTATCAAAAAAAATTAAACCCACAAAATTAAACCCAAAAAAAAAAAATACCCACAAAATTTCGAACAAAATTACACAAATCAAACCGAAAATTGAACAAAAATTAAATCAAAATTCGAACAAAATATAACCCACAAAAACTAATTAAAATTTGAACAAAAATCAAACAAAATCAAACCCACAAAAACTAACAAAAATCGAACAAAATCAAACCCACAAAACTTAACAAAAAAAATTAAACCCAGCAAAATTGAAACCCACAACGAACAAAAATCACAAAAAATTTCGAACAAAATTCGAACCAATATTCGAAAAACAAATCAACAAAATTCAAAAAAAACTTCGAACCAAAATTCAAACAGAAATTCGAACAAAAACTAAAATGGAACAACAAAAATCGAAAATAAAACAAATTTTTTTAAAAAAATCAGAAAATCAACATACCTTTCCTAATATTTCTTCCTCATGGGGTTTATATGGTCAAATTCGACCATGAAAACTATAGATCTGAAGTCTTTATGGTCGAATTTGAGCATGAAAACCGAAATTCTTGAAAAGGATGGTGGTGGCGCGACTCGTTCATTCGTTGCTTGCTTGTGACGGTGGGGCTTGATGTGATGGCTTAATGAAGAAAGGAGATGAAGAGAAAGAAAGAGGAGATGAGAAAGAAAGAAAGAGGAGAAGAGAAAGAGGAGATGAAGAGAAAGGAGGGCGTGAGAAGGGAGAAGGAAGGAGGGCGTGAGAAAATGAGGAGAGAGAAAATGATGAGAAGAAACAGTTGCTCCAACAAAAATAGGGTTAGGGTGGGTTGCGCAGCTCTTTTATACTCCATTTTATTAAAAAAAATCATTACTTTATTACGACCGCTCTTAGCGGTCGCAAATGATCGCAAATTGCGACCGTTTCTATAACGGTCGTAATGGTCGCAATTTGCGACCGGTTGTGGCGGTCGCAAATGGTCGAAATTGCGACCGTTTCTATAACGGTCGTAAATGTCGCAATTTGCGACCGTTTTTGACAGTCGCAATAGGATTGTTTTAATTTAGAATTATTTTTAACATGTATATTATTTTTAAGACATTTTTGAAATACTTTTGCGACCGTTAAATAGCCTAAAAACGGTCGCAAATCTGTGACCACCTTAAAAACGGTCGCAAATCTGCGACTGCCTTAAAAACGATCGCAAATATTATATTTTGCGACCATTTAAATGAAGGTCGTAAAAAAACGGTCGTAATTTGACCGAATTTTAGTAGTGTTAAAGTATTTTAATTATTCATTTTAATAAGTTTGGAAATATTTTATAAAAGGAAAGTTTATTTAATTAATTATTTTATTTAAGTTGGGGTTTAATTTAGGAAAGTTTTATTTTAGTCAAGTTTTATCGGGGAAGGAATTAGGAAAGATTAAAAAAGAAAAGTTTAGGAGAAGGGTTTTTAGAGAAGGGGTATAAATATTCAACACTTGAGGCAAATCAAACTTTGCCTAGAGTGGAGAAAACCCAAGGTAAACTTCTCTCCCATTTCTCTTTATTTTTCTTTTCTTTTTCTCTCTTTTTCCCCCTTCCCCTTTTCGACCTCCCCCTCACCGCCGGCCACCACCACCACTGGTGGGCCGCCGACGCTAGCCACCAGCAGCACCAGCCGGCAACTGGCTACAGCCGGCAGTGGTGGCCGGCCAGCCACCCTTTTTTTCGAACAAAGAAAAAAATAAAAATAAAACTTTATTTTAAAAACTAGTTTAATCCTAGATCTAATTATTAATTATGAGTTTTGTGATTTGATTTTTGATTTTTGATGTTTGATTATGAGTATTATGTAAATTAATTTTCAGATTTTATTTTTAATTGAAAAGCCCCAATTTTTGAAACCCTAGGTTCTTGAATTATGAATTATTGAAGGATTATGATATGTAATGGTTTAAACCTTCGATTAAAGTGTTTTAAGGCTAAATTACAGCAAGTTTTCATTAAAATATAATGCTGGAATTTTTTGTAGTGCTTTAAAAATCAAGTTTCCTTAAGGAATTTTAATTACCCATTAATTGGGATTAAAATATGACGTTTTAAATATAATTTCAGCTTATTTTAATTAAATTATGAGGGGTTTTATAATAGTATATATTTCTGGATATTTGTGTAGAGAGGATTTTAATACTGTTCTGTGATTTTAAATTGTTGGAGATTTCGAAGTGAGTGATTTCTATTAGTCGTGGCGATTTTAAGATCGTATTCAAGGTACGTTTGCGTACTTAGCATAATTTTATTGATGTATTAGCATGCTAAATGTGTTTAATTGATTACAAGTAATATCATGCTAGATTTGGAATGGAAATTATGATTTGGTTGTTGTTGGTGATTGAATTATGAAGCATGATTTATTTGTGATGGATTAATGGGTGGAAAATTATAGTTTGGAATATTGTTTATGAATCACACTTTTATTTATAGCATGATAGAGAGCATGTTTAATTAAACTAAATGTTTAATTTTGTTTGGAATATCAAAAGAGAATTTTATTATGGTTCATATAATTTTTATTGATGCTTAAAGCATGGGAAAGGAGCTATATAAGTGTCTATGTACACGAGGAATAAATTATATGTTGGTGTCTTAGTGCACTTAAGGTGTTTTTAACACCGAAGGATAGGATTTGTGACGCTTTATGCGTTTAAGGCGTTTTTGGCACCGAGGTAAAATTAAAAAGGGTTCAACATTAAATATTATGTGGTCACTAATTGTTCAAGAATTAAATTGGTATGTTTGATTGTTTGAATAATTATTGTTGATTGAATGATTATGGTTTGAGAGTCATCACTAAGTTTAATAATATGTAAATGATGTAAAGTGAAAGAGATTACGCACCAAAACTCTTGGAACGTATATACCTTGAGTATGAACATATGGGGGGAGTTATATGACTTTATATTTGATCATAACTTCTACTGGAGTATAGGACGCTGTACATTCCTTTTATTATTATTATGCGCAGGAATTCCGCCACTTACGAGTGGTTATTGATGCTGGCATGGTTAGCTCCCGTGTCAGTAACCTCAATTTATTTGGGGGAGGTTAGTGGGAAACCCGTTCGATGCGTAGTCAACGCTAAATAAATTATATAGTTGTCTAATGAGAAGTTTTGTTGAATGTTTTATACTTGAAAAACAGGTGCAATAAGGTAAGTTGTGTGTTGATAGGTAATTGCATGTTAGTGTGTTAAATATGCTTATGCTATACTCAGCTTTGTTGATTGTGTGTTTGTGTGTTTGTTGACCTTGTCTTTATCTTGGCCCTATGATGACCCATTTTTAATGGAGAGTAGCGGAAACAAGTTGAGAGTAGAAGCTTTTCAGGTGATGAAGCATATTTATGATGGGAATGAGTGAAGAGCCTATCATGCTAGTTTCTATAAGTATATGATGTGTTTAATGCTTTAATTAATTATGATATTACTGTTATTCATGAGACTAACGCAAAAGTTTTGAAGTTGGTTTGGTTTTAATAAGGGCCTATGATGGTTCCAAGTTGTAGGTCGATTTTATTTTACTTCGTTTGACTTTAGTTTGACTTTACTTTCGTTGATTGACTTTTCAAGTTGACTTGTTTTGAATGGTTTTGAAATTAGTCTTTCGCTGTGTGTTTTTGATAGTTACCTTAGCCGTTTTCACGGTGGCGGTAATGTCTTAGATATTCCTATTTAAAGTTTTAAATAGGGTAAAATAGGTATTTTAAAAGGGAGAAATTTCTAGGGTGTTACACCGAACCCCTCAAGTAACCCCTGACCGAGTAACTCAAGTAAACCCTGACCGATTAACTCAAGCAACCCCTGACTGAAAAATTCAGGTAACTCCTAACAAAAAAAACTCGGGTAACCCCTGCCGTATGGTGTGGCCTGTTGCACCAAAAAGTCGCCGTAAAGAAATTTAAATAGATCCTTTTTATTTCTATCTAATTGAAATACTCAAAATCATATCATATCATATAATAACTAATATATAAAGATAAACTTTTAGCCAAGTCACGAGGTAGCGTTCCAACTTTTCCCCAAGTGTCGCGCCACGTTGGACAGATTTAAATAGAATTCATAAGATAAAAAAGTTAGTTTAAAATTATATTTAGATAGAATTTTAGGATAAAATTATTTGTTTAGAGTTTTATTTTCGATAAAATACCAATATTTCAGATATACAAATTGAATTATAATTTTAATCAAAAAAAATTATTAGATTATAATTCTAAAAAATTATCATATATAAAAATTTATTTTTTATATGATAATATTTTTTTGAGCGAAGGAAGTAGTTTAAAGCGTAAAACACATCCATTTATAATATAAACTAATCGGTTAAAATAATATACTTCACAATCCAATAGAATTTTATTCGTATGTAGACCTATCAATTAGGATCGGGTCATGAGTCATCTTAGATTGGGTCACTTCAAGTTACGAGTCAAGAGATGTTCAACCCTTGTCTAAAATTTTGGGTTCGGGTCAATCCAACGGACTTTAAACATTATATTTATTTTATTTAATTTATTTTTTGCTAATTTTTTATTTTTTTAATGTATTAAATTAAATCGAACATTTCCACCAACATTATTGTTAGTCATTACATGCCTACTAGACAACAAATCGTCACAAAATCACATCAATTTCTAACTAATTTTGTAGCAATGATATATTTTAAAATTTGACAAAGAGATTAAAAATTTATCTTAAAATTCAATAAACAACCCGGGCATCGTACGGGGGACAAAACTAGTTTAAAAATAAAACTTTTTTCGAGTTGTCCAATACAATCCCCCTTTTCATTGCCTTTTATTTAATAAATAAATAAATAAATAATCACTTTTGCCATAAAGAGTCATTAGGAGGACTGTAAAACTAGATTAAACCGTATTAGTATACATTCAAATGTCTCAATATGAATGGAATTACTTTGATTATGAACATAACTTTCTACATTGCATAATCTAATCATCAATAATTGGATAGTGACAAGTACTAAAGTTGTTAATATCTTGTAATCTACAGTTAATACTACTTTATTAGCAACCTAAATAGTTATTATCAATACTTCCAACTTCGTAATTGTTTATTATAACTAGGCAAAATAAATCTTTTCAACTAGGTTGTACTATTTTCTTCAAATTCCATTTTATTCTGCTGGAGATTCTTAAAATATAATTAGTGGACTTAATTTTGTATTAGTGGCTAATAATATAATGCAAAAAAGTTTTTTTTTTAATTTTTTTTTATTATATATATATATATATATATATATATATATATATATATATATATATATATATATATATATATATATATATATATATATATATATATAAGTATAATAATCACTCAAAGCTGCCATGCATAGATACATACAATAATAATCTTTAACTTTTTGTCAAAAATCTTTTAACTTATTATGCTTTTTGCATATATAAAATGTCAAAAATTATTTAATTATGATAATTTTGGCTGAATTTAACGTGTTGATGCATGTCCCTAAAATAAGTTCATTTTAAAAATTGCAACACGTAGTCCCCACTCTTGACTTTCTATTTTGGCCACCCTTTGCCAACTTACCTTACTACTTCTATAAATACTCAATTTGACGTCTTATAGTTTGCAAACCCAAAACATAACATAAACTACATCTACAAGCATATTATAACTTGTATTTCTACAAAAATGGAGAGTTTTCTTAAGCATCTCAATATGTTTTCATTAGTGTTATTTTTCTTTGCTCTTCCTATTTCTTCGGCCCTTCAAGTTGGTTTCTATAGTTCTTCCTGTCCGAACGCTGAGAACATTGTTCGACAAGTTGTGCAACAACGGTTCAATGCTGATAAATCTGTTGCTCCGGCTTTGCTTCGTATGTTTTTTCATGATTGTTTTATCAGGGTAAGATTTTAGACTCCTACTTGCATGATATACATCTTGTGACACATTATTGCTTGCATCTAGATAAAAAGGGAAATAACTTATTAATAATACAAAGTATATAATTATATTACATGTTTGTGCCAAATAAAGTGATTGATAGAATGTTGCCGTAAAATTTTTATGAAGTTTTGACAACTTCAAACTTCTATGAACTACGACAAAAGAGCTACAATAATGCTAAATTCTTTGTATAATAAAGTAATCCCTTCTCCATGTGTACAGAAGGTTCGTTGCTTGATGTGTATGTTCACTGTTCACATACATCAATGATTTATCCCATATTCATGGCTATTCATACATCAAGGACATAATGTACATTAACGTTTCAAATTAGAATTCAATAATGGTTACGCCACATGGGTTTAAAACTCTCTCACAACCTTAGAATGACAGGAAAGGTCAGGGATTGAAGTTCAAATAGACAAGAAATTCGATGAATATGTTTGTTTGGTAAATAAATGGATAGTTAATTGCACAATGTAACATAAATATAGAGTGGCTACATAAAAGTATTTTGTACTTACCTACATTGAGAATTTTAAATCAAAAAACTGCGAGTGTCATTCATGTCCCAATAAAAAATACTCCCTTCGTTTCTGAAAGTTCGACTCACTTTGCATTTGCATGGTATCCAATGAATAACTTTGACCATTAATAATTTCGGCTATGTATAAATAAATTTTTTAGAATGTTGATGATTGAAAATTTTATCTTAAGGGGAATCTAGTAAGATCAAACTTGTTAATTTATTATGATTGTATAAATCATAAAATGTGGTCAAAGTAATTTTATTTTGATTTCTTGAATAGTAAGTGAGTCGATCTTTCAGGAACGGAGATAGTATTATATATTTATGTTTCACTTTTTTTACACAAAAAAGGAAACATTATTTCAATTGTTGATATGAATTTCGTTTTAAAGTTGTATTTCATAAAACCTTAAAGTTTCTGTATCATAGAATGTACAATCAATTGACACAATATTTCTTTTTATACATATAGGGTTGTGATGCATCAATATTAATTGACTCAACAACCACCAACCAAGCAGAGAAGGCTGCGGGTGCAAATGGATCTGTACGAGAGTATGCACTCATAGACCAAATCAAGACCGCTCTAGAACAAGCATGCCCTCAGAAGGTATCTTGTGCAGACATCATAGCCCTTGCTACGCGAGATGCTGTTTCCTTGTCTGGAGGGCCTATGTACAGCGTGCCAACAGGCAGGCTTGATGGCACCATTTCTAGGGCAAGTGAAGTAAATCTCCCCGGCCCAGCCTCCACCGTCTCTCAGATCCAACAAGCATTTAGTGCCCGTAAAATGACTCTTAATGATATGGTAATCTTAGTTGGAGGCGGTCATTCTATTGGAAGAGCGCATTGCAATTTCTTTCAAGATAGGGTATTTAACTTCCAAGGAACGGGTGCACCTGATCCTACCATGGATAAGAATTTGCTTACAAAGCTACAAAATCTTTGTAGTTTGACCTTTAATCCGGCTACTTTCCTTGATCAAAACACAACACTTGTGTTAGATAATGAAGTCTACAACCAAATGAAAAAGAACAAAGGAATCTTGCAAATTGACCAAGAGCTAGCACTTGACCCTTTAAGCGCCTCAATAGTTTCAAGCCTTGCCGCCAATAATAACCTTTTTAGGCAAAGCTTTGTAAATGCCATGATTAAAATGGGTAACCTTCCAGGAACTGGTGGAGAAATTAGAAAAAATTGTAGGAGACAAAACTAAAATGCAAAAAAAAAAAAAAAAAAAAAAAAAAAAAAACTAAGGGTTATCTAATTGAATTGATTGGAAGCCCTTATTTACTTTTCCTCCGCTTTCAAAATAAGCGTATTTATTGTTTGACTTCTTGTATCTTAATTCATTTTATGTATAACCTTGTATGTATTAATAAAAGAGAGTAATGTTAAATTAATTGTGTTTTTCTTTATTGTGTTCTTAGTCTATATATAACTTGTGTTTGATTGATTGATACATCGGAAAAATAACTTGTATATAGTCACATGGCGTGGCCACATTTGTTTATAAGGTAAATAGGTAACACTTATTTATTCATATTGGAAAAACTTCATTTATTCATAAAGGCAACCTTATATTTGTGTATATGATACATGGGTAACTACCTCCAATTCAATAAAAGAGTAACATTAGTTAATTAGATAAAAGAAAAAATAACTTACTTATTCATTTGAGTAACCTCAACCATTTTCTTTTGTTTTGATTATTACAAGAATTATAAACCACTTGGTTATTAGAATAAGCCCATTTTTTCATTAGAGTAATCCTTATTCATTAGGGATGAGTAATCCTTTGACAATTTGATCATCACTGTAATTCTAGTGCTCAATTAATTACCTTATATGTGAAGTGGTCATACTATTTGACTTCTACATGTAAGAATTTGTCATTTGATAAAACAAAACAATTTTAACATAATGGACAAGACATATCACACAATTAGAGCAAGCTAAATTAATTCTCCAAATAAAATGACCCATTAATTATTAGCAACTCCAGAGCCCTATTATCTATCAAGGTAAAGTTGGCTCTTGATTCTCTTATATTACCAATTGGAAAAATTGACCTTAGCTATCACAAATATGAACTTTATTAATTAAAAGTTCCAACTACTAATTAATTCATGATAGTCTCAACTTTGTAGGCCTTCTTAAAATAGTAACGAACCTATTATAACCAGGTAACCGGTTAAGGTTATCAAGTGTTAAATTTTTAGTGATCCATTAAAAAAAAAAATGACCTCTCCTCTCCCACTCGATCTCTCTCCACCATTATTGCAACCACCTACGACACCCTAGCCATCGATGTACGGTGCCCAATTTTATATACTACTTACCTTCCTTATCATCACCATCCTTAGCCATTTCCACTTAACGACCATAAACTAACCAGACCAAAACCGCGGTCAAGATTGGTGGCAGTAGCAATAGGGTTCTGTAAACATGATAAGTGGTTGGTAGCTTAGGTTGGGAGGCGTGGTGGTTGGTGTATGACCGGAAGATGGTGAAAAGGGATGGGATGGATGTTTAGAGTGGTGATGGATTTTATTTTATTTTATTTTATTTTATTTTTAACAACGCCTAATGAATACAACTGATATTTCTACAATGGTCGTTTGAAATATGACTACCATATTATTTTAATGATAAACAATATGAGCGTTCTATTTTTTCACACTATAAAATGGACACCATAAGTATTCTAATATCAACAATGTAAATATACTTTTTGAATATTTTAATCCAATAGTTCAAGAAATTATAAATTAAGAATAAAAATTAAATAAATTTTGATAAATTATAAAATGTTGATAATAATATTTTATACAAAAAATAAAGTAATATAATTAATTATTTAGAGAAAAATTAAGTCAGTTACGAATTACATAATCATTAAAATATTATGGTAGTCATATTTCAATAACCACTATAAAATTATCAAAAACTACACACATGGCACTATTAACCCGTCAAACGGATTAAAAACACAGTAGGGACCAATTTGTGTAAGACCACCTAATATTAAAACATAATTGTCTGAAGGCTGAAGCTCATTGTATCCCTTAAATCATTAATACAGCATTACATTGTTTGATTGAGTTAAACATGCCGCATTTGAAGGGCTTACTTTGCTTAGATTGTTTGATTGATTTAGGTGATGCACTGATTAATCCATATTATGCTAAGTGGATTTACGTATTTACAGACGTATAACACACGTTCACGATGCACCGACCTAACACCCATTCTATTTTGTATACGCATTTTCCTTTTAAATGGAATAAGATAAGGCACATAATATTGTCAATAATTTTACGTAACATAATGTTTTTATCGAAGTTTACAAGATTGTATGTTTATTTTTTTTTTTTTTACTTTTTTTTTTTTTTTTTTTTTTTAGTGTTCCACCTGTTTGGATTAAGCCGGATTCGGGGATCAGTTTTGGGTGGTTAGGTTCCAGTCCCTTCCCGATTGTTGTTGCGGGGGATCGAACACAGGTCCTCCCTACCAAGTGTAGTCTCAATCACCATTACACCAACAATCAATTGGTAGATTGTATGTTTAATTAGATGCACATAAAACAGTATATATTATTACATTGTCAACATTTAGATGTACATAAAATTAAACAACTAGCTTAAATCCCGTGTCATGCACGGTTTTACTAAATTTTAAAGTAAATTATATTGCAAAAATAACAAAATAGTTAAAATTTTAATTTATACACATGCCAAAGATGTCAAGATTATTGATGCAAAAGACTTAACAAATAAGATGAAATGAAATAAATTTATGGACTATCATGCTTTATACTAACCCAGCACTCCTTAAAAAAAATGTAAATTTTATATTAGTACCCATACGATACACACATACAAGGATATACCATTCGTCCCTAATTTGTTAACATACTTTGTTGCCGTAATGTTTTGTGCAAATTTATTTGATTTTATTTTACTTTGTGATAATTAATTAATAACCATTTTTTTTTATTTAAGGTTATTGAATTGTTAGGGATTTTAACATAATATATGAGTAGTACATATAAATTTTTTTTTAATACAATAACTTTTATTTAATTAATTTTTTTATAGGTTATTGTAAATATTATTATGTTGAAGTGGGGAAGAAAAAAATTGTATTTCTGACAAATTAAATTTTTTTTTTATTGATTAGTTAAGATTGTGAACGTATGGAGTATTACATTATTATAAAATTTTTTAGTTGAAAATATTTTTGCACAAAATATTGACACATGACATTATTATTATGAAGAGTAGAAAAGTAAATATATGTTACTCTGTATTAAAATATTTTCTTCTCTAATTATAATAGAATTTATTGCCAAAAACAATAAAGTTGGAGAAAAAAAATAATGCATAGTCATTGGTTAAAAATAATTATACATAATCATTAGCCAAAACTAGACTTTATTGCCAAACTAGGGAGCGGAAATTTTCAATAATCACTCTTGAACTATCATTATAATTAGTTTTTTTATAAATAAATATATAAAATATAGTTGACAAATTTTTTATCAAAATAAAAAATTAGGAAAGATTTGTTAGGTATAAAATGATGTAAAAAATTATCAAACTTATGTTAAGAATGTTTTTTTTATAGTTATATAAATATTTGTGTTAAAATATGTCAAATCTTTTTTTATTTTAAGTAATTATATTATATAAATTTAGGGAATGATTTTTGTATAAGATTTGTTTCTGTAATAGAATTTTTTATGCAGAAAAAAAAAAAAATTAAGGACACACCAGGAAATGACATGTGTCATTGCTGGTATATCTTTTAGTATATAATTATTGATTGATTATTGATGATTATTGATAATATAAAGCTGAAGTATTCTCATTATATAATACTTTAAATACGAAAAGAAAATATTAAAGTTATTAGGTTTGACCAAAAAAAAAAAAAAGGGAAAATTTTTAATCAGAAGATGACACGTGTCATTCTGATTTGCCTTTAGTATATAGTTATAAATAGATAGATTATAGATAGCGTGCTCATATTACAGCTGAAACCTAGATATAAAAGTTCTCTTAAATAAATGAACATTTTACTTGATTGTACAAGTACAACACACAAATTAATATAAACTTCATAGTACGAAGTTTCCTAGAAAAAACTCTTCTTAGTATGAAGTATATTGGAAACTCAAAATCAATTTAGGACTCAATAATATATAGGGGCGTGGCCCACAATTTTGAAGGGTGGCAAATGCGCACGACATATTTAGGCATTGTTTAGTTCACCTTATTTTTACTTATTTCAGAAAAAATAAGTTCAGATCAGATCAGAAAAAATAAGTTCAAATCACATCAGATCAGAACATCGTTTTATGTGCAATTTTTTATCGCTAAATATCTTTAATTTCATAATGAAAAAAATTATGAAAATTACATATTAATAAAATACACATTATTACGAATCTAACAAGATCCCACTTAATATATTTTTTCTTTATAGATTGTCGTACGCTTAAGGTTAGAGTTTGGTCAAATCAGACAATCAGATCAGATCAAATTAGATCAGACCAGATCAGATCAGACTAGACCAGATCAGATCAGATCAGACCAAATCAGATAAATTCAGATAAGCAAATATAAGGCGAACTAAACAGTGCCTTACTCATGTTTAGGGAATTCTAGCTTTAAGTTAATTGGTTTGACCTTATATCACAATTTTATTTTATTTTATTTATTTTATATTTTTTTAGGGGAATGTCACAACTTTAGTCGTTGGTAACATTAATGAGGGAAAATACGATATTCTTAGAGGTTTAAATGTACGCATACTGAAAAATTTACAAAAATAGGCAATCAACATTAACGAGGAAAAATAAGTAAATAAATTCTTTAGATTGTGTAAGTGTTCAAACACTATTCATAAGAGTTACCTAAAAATTTTTAAAGCACTAGTGGAAAAATTGTCATTTGTAACACCCTATTTGTAACGGGCATGATAAAATCCGTTACAAAAAGAGTAATTATAACGGGCAAAATATTTGATCATTACGGAAAAACTTATTTGTAACAGGAAAACAAATGTCCGTTACGAACAATTAATAATTGTAACGGGCAAATAAATGCCCGTTACAAATAGTTATTAATTGTAACAGACAAATATAAAGCCCGTTACAACAAAATAACTCTCTAGGGTTAAAAACCTTATTCGATCTGTTCCCACTTCCCCAGCCGCATTTCTTCCTCACTCCTCTTCTCTTTCTCTCTCCTCAAATCACTCTCTCTTTTCGCATTTCTCTTCTTCCTCACTCATCTGCTCTTTCTCTCTCCTCAAATCACTCACTCTCTCTACTCAAACAAGAAAATTGTCAATAGCTAAAACTCACGAGTGATTTGTGCTCCCTCGGAGAATGCTGCTGTTGCTTCCATTGTATCGGCGGTTGTCACGGGGCCTGGTGGTGAATTGCTCAAGAAGATTAGGGAGATCGAGGCCGATGAGACGTTGTCTGAGCCTGAAAAGGCAAAGAAGCGTCAGCGGCTTCTGGGTGGGGATAGATCCGGAGCAAGCATCGATTGGCCACAACCACCGTCGCCGCCGTCGTCAATTTGAACCAAATACAACAACAACAACAAACTTGAATCAATTATCGATTCAAAAATCAGAAATTTGATGATAGGGTTTCTTGGTTCTTTAGCTTTGCGTTTTGGTCCAATTATTCAGGTTAAATGCCTTGATTTTTTTGGGTTTAATTTATGTAATATTGTTCCAAAAAATTACTCCATTTTTACTCATGATCCACTCTTCAAATCCTATTATTTTAGGGTTAGGGTTTTCCAAATGGACCCAGTTGCTTCGGTTGTCGATAATTTAAAATCATTTGCAAAATCCGGCCAAGATCTTATCACCAGCATCGCTCGCCGCCGGAAGAATTAGTCCCGTTAAAATCCGGTATGTTTTTTTGTTTCTCAGTTCTGTTTTAATTTCTGTATATTATCATTTTGTTTGGCCTTGTTAATTTCTCAAATTTGATGTTGCAATGTTGTAAAATGCTGAATTTGATCTTGTTTCCAGCTTATTATATGCTAATTTACAATTTTTATTTTTATTTTTTTTATAATTATTGATTTGATAGTGTCAAATTTGATCTTAATTGCTTGACTTGCTTTAGTTTCTGCCAATTTTACGTAGAAATTATCATTTTAGCCAGTATAATTTGATCTTTATTTGAAGTTTTATGGGATATATGTTATTTTTTTTGGTAGAATAATTGCATTGTTATTAAATCCAGGAAAGAAATATTCTTGATTGTGTATGAAGTATGAAATCATCTGTTTTCTGAATGATAATTAAGATAAATGAGGAGTTGTTCCATTGTTCTGTATGAATTTAGTTGGTTAAGGTGGGTTCGGGTTAGGGTTAAGGTGGGTTAAGGTGGTGGATCTGGTGGGTTTAGGGTGGGTTAAGGAAAAAGTTATAATTTATAAAGACCATTAATTGTAAATGAAAACTCCAATGCATTTGTGTTCTATCTAGATAAAGCTAACATCAACTTGTTTATACTAATGCCAAAGTTATAGGATTCAGTTATATTCTGCTCTTGTAGTAATATGACAGCACAATCCTTTTTTGTTGGGTTAATGAAAGTGTTCAACTTTTAATGACATGTTTGGTGTATGAAATAGGTACTTTTTGATATATCTCATATACTAAGGTTGTAAGACAAATGTGTATGATCTTAGAACTGTTTTTAGTTATAATCTGATCAACATCTGATTATGCTATTCCAAATAAATACGGCTGATTCTTTTATGGTATTGGACATGATATATGATTTGTCTTGACACACAAACTTGCAATAAAAAAAATTAATTTTTGCAAATTGCAACTGTTGATACCTATTACTTTTGACTGATAGCCCATGTATGATGAGTTTAGATTATTGTGTAATGATACTGTGCTATCGCTTGTGTACAAGATTGCCTTTGGTTTTTTTTTCTCAAACATAGTAATTAAGCTGGTATCTAGAAATTGCTTCTTTAATCTGTTAATTGTGTTTGGTGCGGTAATTTATTAATTGGTATCATAAAGTACAGGATCACCTTTAAATTTGGTAGCACTCTAATCTAGTTGAATGGGAGTAGGGGGCAGTTTGATCAGACAATGTGCTGCTTGAGTCCTTAATGTGCATGCTAATGTGCATCATTAACTGTTATGTTTGTCCTTATATCTTTAAGTGTTATGGGATCTTAAAAACTACTTTTATGAATAATAACTGGATAGGTTGACAACAGTCATACGAAATGAATAGTGTTCCATGGTGAGCTTTTAGATATTTTTTGTGCTCATATGGTCTTTGTTTAATGTTATGTGATAGCTATGCTATGTATGCTTGATGTTCTTTTTGTGATAGCCATTTGGGCCTGAATATGCGTATGCACAGGTAATCAGGTTTATAAAATGCGTCATAATGAAAGTTTCAATGAATTTATTCAATATTTTGCCATATCCTTACTCTGATATTTTTTTTTTCTACAGGGCCTTTACAACCCTTATATGGGTCAACAATACCTTCAGCTGTATGGTGTTCCTGGAACACCATGTGCACCTATGTATCCAGATGGACAGTTTGCCCGCATGGGAAGGTTTGGGGATGGCATCCGCATTTGTAAGTCCCTCTTGTTGTTCATTTTATCATTTTCTCTGGTAGATCTTGAATATGTATCATTGTATCAAGCTATTGAAATTTGATGCCGATATTATTATGTCCCAGGGGAAAATATTGATCCAGACCTCCACTCCTACATTTTCTGTGCAGAGATGTACAGCTCAAATGATTCTGCTTGCCGGACCAGGTGTTCTGATGTCACGGATGGTGTATCAGCTGCTTGTATATTAGTTTATTGTATAGCAGTTGCTTGTATATGGCAACTCTTAAGTTTTTTTTTTTTTTTTTTTTTTTTTATCAAGTTCTCTTAAGTTTTAGTTATTAGTTTATTGTATTTTAATTTGTATACTATATTTGTATAATATATAAACATCTCATTTAAAATGGTGTGAAAGCAATCCAGCATTTGCTGGATTTTTTTTTATTGGATAACACACTATTCATAACGGGCAGATATTAGACCCGTTACAAATAAGTAGTTATTCGTAACGGGCAAAACAAGTGCTCGTTACGAATAACGGGATTATTCGTAACGGACATTTGGGTGCCCGTTACAAATAACCCCGTTATTTGTAACGGGCACCCAAATGTCCGTTACGAATAATCCCGTTATTTGTAATGGGCACTTGTTCTGCCCGTTACGAATAACTACTTATTTGTAACGGGCAAGTGCCCGTTACAAATATCATTTGCTATCTGTAACGGCCGCATACGTAACGGCCGTTGCCCGTTACGGATGGGCTGTTTTTGCCCGTTACGGATAGGCTTTTTTCCACTAGTGAAGGTAGCTAGGGATGTAATACTTTTTGAAGTAAACAAATAATTTTATTTTTAATATGGCTGGCAAAAGTTAGCGAATGCCCCGGAATGTTAGAAAAGATAACTAAAAATAGAAATATAAAAATTAAAATTAAACGACGCGTGATTTTGGCATGCATTTTCAAATTAATACCACTTTAGGAAATATTTTAAATGTTTACCTAATGCCACAAGGACGTTCGTTAGCAAGATATTTTATTATCACTTCTCTCGTTTTTTTTTTCAACTGCATCATTTGTCTGATTTGGATGTTATTCTTAAATATAGCACTTCTATATTTGCTAATTGTATGTACTGTATTTTATTATTTTTCTCTCTTCCATAAAACCCCAACCAAAATATATTACGAGTGAAAATGTTGTGTAGAACGGACTCACGTGAGTCCGGTCATACAAACAGAAAAAAAAAAATTCTTAATTGTCATAAATTAGATAATTATGGTAAGATATTAAGTTATAAATATCAGATATTAGATTAAAAGTGTCAAACATAGATAATAATGGTAAGATATTAGATTATAAGTGTCAGATATTAGGTTTTAATTGTCAGAAATTAGATTATAATAGTCAGATATTAGATTTTAATTATTAGATATTAGATTGTAATTGTCAGGAATTAGATAATAATTATAGATATTAGAATAAAAGTGTCAGAAAGTAGATTATAATAGTCAGAAATTGGTTTATAAGTATCAAATTATAATAAATATCAATTTCATAGTTTTGTCCTAACCTTAATTAATTTAAGGGTTCCGCAACACAATTAACAACCAAATTTGACTCAAATTCCTCCCACTGTTCAACGGAGGAGAGAGAAAGCTGAGAAGCTGTTTCAATAGTATGGTAGATTCTAGAATGAAGAACAAAAAGAAGAGAAACTTTCGTTCGTTCGGTTGTTGTTCCTGCGTGTTTTGTGGGGTCGCCTACGTCGGGAAATGGGTGGGGGAAAGTCGCCGGGGATGGGCGGGGGAGGGTGGTCGCCGACCGTCGACAAGTGGCTAGGCAGTGGGTGGGGAATGGGTGTGTTCATTATAAACCGGACTCACGTAAAAAGGTATCATGCAAAACCTTCTCAATAATTTACGGAATATCATTTATCTGTCTTTTACAATCCCTATTTAAATGAATAAATAAATTATTCTCACTCTCACATACTATCTCTTGCACGGTCCACATTGTACTTTTATTGAAATAAACTAATCATTTACTTGTTCCACTTGCACATATAGTATTAGAGCAAATTACTTTGCTAAAACTCCGGGTAAATATATACAAGTAATGCATTTTAAAAAATGGAGGGAGCTGAGTATAATTTTGAACATATAATCTAACAAATATTCTGTTTTCCTAAGTACTACTCACTTTTGGTTTTCATTTGTTTTTCCAAATTAAATTCTATTCACTTTACTTAATTCCTTTTATAACAATGTTTTATTTATTTTTAATCATATATATACAACTTCACAAAGTGGGATCCAATCATATAACTAATATATAAAGCTAAACTTTCAGCCAGGCCACGAGACAGTGACACTTGGCGTTCCAACTTTTTGCAAAGTGTCGCGCCACATTGGACAGATTTAATTGTCTTTATAGGATAAAAGAAAATTAGTTTATATTTCTATTTTCAGTAAAATTTGGATAGAATACCAATATTTCAGATGTACAAATTGGATTATAATTTTATTCTAAAAAAAATTTAGATTATTGTAGACACCTGATTGTGTCTCCCCAAAAATCAAACCCAGTGATGAATATCTTTTACGTCATTTGGTTATCAAACGAGGTGAAATGTGAAAGAGTCTTGTAATGCGCCTGTTTTTAATAAAAATACTTCTTTTTATTTTCGAAAATATTTCTTTTCATACCTTATTTATGGAAAATGTCCAATTCAATTTAGTTTGGTCCATGATTTGGGTCTAATAATAGTGTATTTGGATAGGGCTCGAAATTACCTAATTATATTGGGAAAAGGACTCCATATAGGATTTTTATCCTGATCAAGCCATCGCGCCGCGGAGAGCCTATCGCGCCGCAATAGGCCTATCGCATCGTGATAAAGTCTGTCGCGTCGCGATAGGGTCTGTTTTATTTCGAGTTAAATTCTAACTCATTTCCAAGCATTCTGAATGTTTTTCTCTATAAATAGGGGCGTTATTTCCCCACCAACAATCATCAACTATCATCTATTCTATTCTTTCTTTCTCTCAAAGATAGAAGCTTATTCTTTCTCCCTCTTTCTAAGCCTTTCCTTTTTAAAAAATATAATATCGCATTCACGAGTTTTAGACACACCTAGCTAAGCTCGAAGTTGGCTTCGCCCTAGACGTGAAAGGTTGATAATTTATGACGGTTTGGTCGCAAATTCCTATTTTAATTATTTAAATTAATTGTTTAATTTAATATTTTTATTGAAGTTACTAACGTGTGTATTGTTTTGATAGAATAATATGCGAGACAACAAAGTAAGTTGTTTTATTGCTATACATCTATAGAAAGTATGCTTATATTATTTTAATTCCTAGTATCATGTTAGGATGTTATTTATTACTTTCTAGTGTCATGCTTAGGTTGCTTTCTATTTCTTCTATCATGCTAGTATCATGTTAGGGTTAAAGCTTTGATTTTTATTGTTTAGTGACATGTTAGGATTTGTTATTAATCTTGTAAGTATCATGCCTAGGATCTTGCTAATAATATTATTATGCTTTATTGAGATTATTATTATGATGATGATTGTTAATATTATCATGTTGCTTGATATATTTATTGTTATTGCTTGATCACACCCTCTCTTGCAGGTTTAAAGGGAATTTGTACTTGAAATCACGCTTAATTAGATAATTAATAATTTTGTTTAGGCTAATATGATTTTAATTCAAGTGATCGCCAATAATAGTTTTGTTTGTGCATTAATAATCAACCAACATAGATTAAATATGCTTAGGATTAATATATTGATTGTATGTTTGTCAGAAAGCGCATATGAATACGAGAAGAATAAAGTAGATGCCTATTTAGGACAGGTTCAATCTTTTCTAGATTGTATTTGTAGCTTTATCCCCAAATATCCAGTCATGATTCCAGACCACTATGGAGTTAGCGATCTCATGGATCGTGAATGGATATAACCTTCACCCTGTGAACGGTTTACAAGTTCCTAAAACTTGTTGGGGACTCTTTGGACACCACCATGCTTAAGTGTATGATCACAGTGGGGCTCAAGTGTGGGATGCTTAAAATATTCCCTACAGTTTTTTGGCGACTCCACTGGGGAGGATTTCTATTTTAATTCCTAAAATTTATTCTGGCAATGATTTAGAATGTGTAGATGAGACTAAACTGGGCCCATTTTGACCTAATTACTAAACTGGGCCTAATTACTAAACTGGGCCCAGTTTGACCTTTATATGCGACCCAATGATCTAGTAGATGGCCTATTATGATTTATCATTCCTAATGCAATTAGGATTGATTATAGTCTTCTAGAATCTTCTAAAAGGTTCTTTTGAATCCTAATGTGATTAGCATTGATAATTGAGTTTTATTTAGAACAAAAGAAGTGTTACAGTTTTACCCCCCGTACGCTTAATTTTATCAAAAATATGAAAACGTGTGAAAAACTGCCTGCAGCGCCGCACCACAGGCTGTCAACTTGCGACAGGGCTGTCGCGCGGCGACACACCTGTCGCTCGACGACAGGCTCTGTCGTGCGGCGACAGAGGCTTGTGTGGCGACAGCGTCGTGTTTTATTCTTCTTGAAACTCTGATTCTTTTATATCATATTCCGGCTGATTTTCGTTATAAATAGCCTCCTTAAACCTCCGTTTTTAATGACCAACTCTCATCAAGAATTTCTTGATACTCTCTCTCTCTTTCTAAACCAAATTTTCACAAATAAAATTCCGCATTTACAAGATCTAGACACACCTAGCCAAGTTCGAAGTTGCCTTCGCCCTAGACATGAAAGGTTTGATATTTCTTAGGGTTTGGTCCCAAATCTCTATTTCAATTATTTAATTTAATTTTTTGATTTATTATTTTCCTTGAAGTTACTAACGTGTGTATTTTGTTATTAGAAGGAGATACGAGGCATCCAAGTAAGTACTTTAATTTTTTAATTGATCTTATGATATAGAAATCATGTTAAGATTGTTATTTTGGTTCCTAGTATCATGTTAGGATGCTTTCCTTAGTATGATATTTAGGGTGATTTGCTTATATCAATTATGATTTCTAGGATGCTTCCTATTTTCTTTCCTAATAGCATGTTAGTATCGTGTTAGAGCTAAAGCTTTGATTTTTATTGTTTAGTGACATGCTAGGGTTTGTTATTAATCTTGTTAGTATCATGCCTAGGATCTTGATAATAATATTATGCTTTAACATGATTATGATAATTATGATTATTATGATTGTTATAATGATTATTATTATGATGATTATTATTTTTATTATTATTATGTTGCTTGATATATTTTATTATTGTTATTGCTTGATCACGCCTTTTATGCATGTTTAAAGGGAATTTCTACTTGTAATCATGCTTAATAAGATAATTAATAATCTTGTTTAGGCTAATTTGATTATAATTCAAGTGATCGCCAATAATAGTTTTGTTTGTGCATTAATATTCAACCAACATAGATAAACAGGTTTAGGGTTAACCTATTGATTGCATGTTAGTCAGAAAGCGCACATGAATACGAGAAGAATAAAGTAGAGGCCTATTTTTAGGGCAGGTTGAATATCTTTTAGGTTGGATTTGTACCTTCATCCCCGAACTTCCAGTCATGGTTCCAGACCTATTGGAGTTAACGATCTCCTGGATCGTTAAGGGGTGTAACCTTCCCCTGTGAACGGTTTACAAGTTCCTAAAACTTGTTGATGACTTTTTTGCTCTAGCTTCCTTCCCTTTGGATGCCACCATGCTTAAGTGTATGATCACAGTGGGGCTCAAGTGTGGGATGGCTTGAAATATTCCCTACAGTTTTTGGCGACTCCGCTGGGGAGATTTCTATTTCAATTCCTAAAATTTATTTTGGCAATTATTTAGAATGAGTGGATGAGACTCGAAAAGTTCTAAGTATTTCATGTGTGTAATTTTGATTAACATTATTGTCATATGCATAAAAAAGGTTCTCATTAGAAAGAATCCGTAATGAGTCAAAAACATAGGATTTTTTTACACGTAGGAAATTTGAGGAATATCTTTCACAACTAGAACCGAAATAATGCTGCGAAAAACTGGAAAATTTTACGAACACAGAAAGCTGCTGAGGCATGTAGGAACTGGCATCTAGAACACAGAGACTGTCGCTGAAGATATGGCTCTATCGCCGAGCGACAATTCTGTCGCCAGGCGACAGGGCTATATCGCGGCAACAATCTCTGTTGGTTGGCGCTGCGTTCTTCCAATACCGAGCCAGATATAAGAGTTCTAATTTCGACCAGTTCTAGCACTGTTGGCTTGATTCTACTTCCTGATTGAGTTTTTCTCACTTTTCTGAAACCCATATGTGTTCTACATATGGACATAACCCTCTGGGAAATCATGCTCCATCTACCTGATTGAACGCTCTGAGCAACAAAGGGTACATCCGAGAATGTTGAATTCACCAAACCATGGAAGCGAATTTAACTCGCGGGGTCCCATCCACACGCGCCAACCCTTCCAAAGGTAAGGCTTCCGCGCGGTGTATTCGGACTCATAACCATGGACCCTCTTTGACTAACCCATATCCTGAACTTTAGAGAACTAGAGCCATGGTTAGGTTGCAAACTCATTGCATCATATCGTGCCTACTTGACTACTTGTGCATTATTTGGTTGTGCATAACCTACATGTGATTAAACTAACCGTTTGGTTTGACTTGTGATCATAAATATGCTTAAATAAACTAAACAAGGACTAAAAGACTTTGCTTAATTAATTAGTTAATTACTTTGGCTAATAAATATGGCTAAATCGAGTCATAGTTCCTTTGAGTCAACCCGGATTTTTATTCCCGTGTACTGCACAAATGTCGACTTGTTTTGGTCATAACCGGAGTTCTAGAAAGAACTACGAGTCGTACAACCTATGGATCTGTAGCCCCGAGTTTTATATTTAATTTGGCGTTGGTTTCATCCCAATCAGAGTCACAGATAAAAAGTTATGACTAAAATACCACAGCCTATCCAGTTTAATGCATATATGTGAGGTCTTAATCTTTGCTTGAGTCTAGTCACATAGTCTAGCCACATGGTCATGACACAAGTCTTAACATGTCACCTACACTCACTAGTGTTAGCACACACTTTGTATATGTCACCATGACCATGTCTTAGGTTCATGCATGAGTCGTCTTCTGTCATTTGAGTGAGGGTTCCAATCCATTCCATTTCTATTCTCTTCCACATTCTCTTCCATGTTGAATAGAGCTTGAGTCAAAATAAATAATAAAAAAACTTATCCCTAATTTCCCTTTCCACGGTACTTGATCAAGGAGAGAAGGGCGATTAATCAAGGACAACACCTTCGTTCAAGTTCAACTTTTTGATAAACCGATTCGTCAAAAAAGAAAAGCTAAGAAGATAATGGCAAGTCAAGAAGAAGTCAATGAGCTTAAGAAGCAAATGGCTAATGTGACTGAGGTGTTGAAGGCTTTAAACCTTCAAATCAATGACCCCGTGAAACAACAACAAATGGAGCTCATGTAAGAAAGCTTGAGCAAAATATCCAATGACTATAAATTTCAGGGCATTAGCTCACAAGGGGTCTCAGTGGACAAGGAGCTTCTTCTGTAGAAGTTCAATGCCAATGACATCCCTAAGTTCCAGCCAACGGACAATCCTTACTTTCATTTAAGAGCCTTTGAAACTGTAATAAACATTAAAGTGATTGATAAGAATATTTTTCACTCTTTATTCTCGCTATCTCTTGAAACCATTTGTCAACATTGGTTCTTCTCCCTTGATAAAGAGAAAACCTCTACTTGGGATGGAATAAAAAACGCTTTCATTGACAGATATAAGTGTAATATTCAAGTGGAAACCCACTATAGACAACTTGAGATGCTAAGACAAAAAGAGAATGAAGGCTTTACTTCTTTCTTTAATAAGTGGAGGGAAACTTCCACTAAGATGATTGAGGTGCCCACCGAAAAAGAGTTTGTAAGGATGTTTATCAAGAATCTCCAAGAGAAGTATTCGAAGCATTTAAAATATCAACATAATTTGAATACTTTTAAGGCCGTCTATGACATTGGTATCGAAATCGAAGATGACCTCGCAAAGCAAAAATCTACTAACAATAGTAACCACGGTGGCTAGAAAGGAAAGAAGAACGACAATCCTTCTTCTTCCGAAAACGCCCACTCTAGTAACAATGTTAGTACCTTTGACCATAACGGTGTCTTAGCCATGGATAATCAAGGATCTAAAAAGAAACCCAAAAGAGAACTCATACCCATTGGAATGACCTATGATGTTGCTTTCGATCGTCTCTATGATCGAGGATTAATCAAACCTATTGGCCCTACCGAGGATCCAACACCAGAAAAGCGATCTTCGAGATGGGATCCCAATTCTTATTGCAAGTACCATTAAGGAAATGGTCACACCACCTATGAATGCTACAGGTTTCAAAATCTCATTTAAGATCTCATAGAAGCAAACAAGATCCCATTGCCTCTAGCTAGCAAGAAGACCGAGTGATGATAAAGCATAAGACACGAGGCAGGCTTCAACGATAAGATTTCATGACTTTTTTTTTTCTATTTTCTTTTCATTCTTCCTTTCCCCAATAAGTCTAGCAATAGACACCTTTTATTTTCCTTAGATTTTTATTTTGTATGTTTCTTTTCTCCCTTTAATAAAATGAGCATTTATTTCCTTGCATATGATCATTGCATCGCATAAAAAAATAAAATAAAAAAAATAAAAAAAAATCCATGTCGAACTAAGCACAAGGTAAACCAATGATTTGAGGTACCTTTTGTAGCTCATATAATCTTCACCCTTTCAAATATACAATCTTTTTTTTGATAAACCACTTTGAGCCTCGTCTAATGATAGACCTTTCTTTCTTCAACCCACATCTACCCAACCTTGGGATGGGACAGTGTGCAATTTATGCAATTTTAAAAAGCTTGAGTGATTTCAAAAGATCAAAATAAATAAAATAGCAAAAACAATAAAAGTGTACAAAAGGGCAAGTGTTCCAATGTTTTTGATATGAAAATGTCTTTGATATGAGCACGTCTCAGATTGCGTTTCTTATCGAGTGCTCGGTACCGTTCCTGAGAAACATGAATGCTAAGTGAGTGATAGACCGCATGATCGGGATTGCCCACACTTATCAAAAAGGTTCAAAATAAAAAATTCAAAAGCAAAAAAAAAAAAAAAAAAAAGAGAGCAAAAATATAAAAGAGAATTCAAAAACTGAGAAAACTCAAGTATAAAAATATAAAGATTCAAAAGAAGGTTGCACACCTTGGGGGCTTATTCCCTTCTTCTTCAAACCTTTAGCCTAACCACGTAACAAACCTTCAAAGACCTCTTTGAGGTATACACACACTTGTGCGAGGTTCGGCTAGAGCTACGTTCGGCCTGATTCTTAACGGATACGTAGGCAACTTCACATCGAGGTGCAACCGTAATAAAAAATGCATAATTGATTATATCAAGGGATATTCAAAGCTCATCCTTATCCACGTAGAGCTAGACTTGGGGGCTTGATCCCTACATTATTAGCCTACCTAGCCTAAGAGTCACCATCATTTGACTCTTCTTAAAATAATATCTTTCCATACATTTAGCCTTTGCGGCCTAACTTTAGTGTCACTATCACACACATCACAGATACATGACCAAGTAGTCCTTCCCTTAGGAACCCTTTGTCATGAAATCTTAACACAACATTGAAGCATACTTTGTCATTACAAAATCACTCATCACTCATCACTCATCATTGCATCACAAAATATGAAGTGCTTAGCCTCCGTGCCTAAGTTACCTAAATACTTTCATCATTGAGTCAACAATTGAGATAGCCTAGGATGAGTTAATCCTTGCACCTTGAGAGATAGTATCAAACAACGTTTGACTAAGCTCATTCAACATGCACCATAAAAAACTTCTTCCTTTTTACGTCTTTCTTTTTTCGGGAGAAAGTCGGTACCCTCCACAAAAATGACGGAAATTTTTGTTTTTCTGCATTTCGAGTCATGTACATATCGAGCTTCATGAGTCAACACTATGCACACACGAGTCACACGAAGTGAGTCATCATTAAGTCAAGTTTATACCTTAAGTCATGTCAAGTCAATGAGTCAAGCAAAACTAAGTCTTAAGTCAACCCTAAAGAAAGATAAGCAAAGTCCTATAGTCCAAAATATAAATGCAGGTACATTTCAGTGAGCAAGAACATTCCCGGATTTTTTCGAAAAACCGCAAATGAAAACCCGACTCCAGCGTCAGACGACAAGGCTGTCGCCTGTCAACAAAATCTGTCGCCTGACGACAGAGCGAGGACGCGGCGACAGCGGTTTCCAGCGTGTGCCGAAGCAGCAATGAGATACATGGCCCCATATTGGATTATGCGGACCTCATACAGCAATTTTGGGTTCCTTGGTACACCAGTTAGCCCCTATAAGCAAATCGACATGATTAGTAGTCGGCTCGATTACAATCGCAGTAAGTGATTGACCTGACGACGATCGTCTCACTTAGATTAAGTGCCTAAGCATTGGCTCATTACAAGCACCAACGCATCGGTTCAAAAGCAAGCACTTATACGACAATTTTTCCAAGATTGGATTGTCATCCCCAACTGACAATATTTCCAAAAGTGGATTGTCGCGGATTCTTCTTAAACGACAATTTTTTCAAGATTGGATTGTCATCTCTGGCAAAGTTTCCAAGCGTGGATTGTCGTGCTCCTGCTCTGTTTGGCAATTTTTCCAAGATTGGATTGTCATACACATAGTTCCCTATGGAAAAATTTCCCAAAGAATTGTCATAGGTCTCTACTCATCATAAATTTCGGCAAAGGTTCCTCAACGTGGATTGTCATTCATATCAGTAAGTGGTAAATTTTCCCGAAGTGGATTGTCGGTTGACTCTTTTTTGCAAATGTTCCAAGACGCGGATTGTCAATAGTGGCAATAGTTTCCTAAATGGATTTTCGCATAGCGTTGGCAAATTTCCAAGGTGGATTGCTTTCAAGAGTTATATTCCAAGATGTGGATTGTCGATCGTAGCAAAGTTCTTATGACAGATTGTTACGAAGCATTGGCAACTTTTCCCAAAATTGGATTTTGGCAAATTTTCCGAGATACGGATTGTCGCTTCATCGTAGCAACATTTCCAAGGATGGATTGTTACGTGGCATTGACAACTTTCCCTAAATCAGATTGTCATACATCATACAAGAGTCGTGTTGACAACTGTTCCTGAAGAAAAGAGGATTGTCATCACCCAAAGCATCAACAACAAAGTTCAAGCAACATTAAGGATCGACAGGCGTTGATCTTCAGTAATTTTCTTCGGAATATTATCGCAACAACTAAGGATGGCTTCAGGCGAAGCAATCTTCGATCATGTTCCTTGGCTTGCGGAAGATGGTCACAAGGCGGTAGAAGATCGTTTCAAGCGAAGCATTCTTTGATAGTATTCTTTGGCTTGCAGAAGACTATCACAGCGAAAATTGAAGGCAGCTGCAAGCGGAGTAGTCTTTAGGCGGTATCCCCTAGCTTGAGGAAGATCGTCACAACAAACCGGTTACCTCCAGAGTCGTGTGCTCGACGGTGCAAGATACGCGTTTCTTAACTCTTTTATCTGTTTAAACTAACGTTAGTTTGCAAGTATCGGCGTTACAAGAATGATTTAGGATCGCAGAACGTTCTGAATCATTCTCCGTCCCTATCGCTACTTTGACTTTTGTTTTCGAAACTTGTGTTTCTCCAAACTCAGTCAAAGTGGGGGCTTCTGTAGACGCCCAAATGTGTCTCCTCAAAACCAAACCCGGTGATGAATATTTTTCACGTCAAATCATAATCGAATGAAGTGAAAGTGTGGAAAGTCTAGTGTTGCGGTTAGTTTTTATTTCTCTTCTTTCTCTCTGTTTTCGAAAACCTATTTTATGAAAATAGCCAATCCAATTTATTTTGGTCCATGGCAAGGGTCCAATAATAGTGTAGTTGGATTGGGCTCGAAAAGAGCTTTCCAATGATATATTATAAGCCCAATTCCGATGAATAATGAGGAAGTTATGGCCAAATTACTAAATTGGGCCTGATTTAACCTTTATATGCGGCCCGATGATCTAGAGGAGGGCCTATTATGATTTATCATTCCTAATGCAATTAGGATTGATTATAGTCTTCTAGAATCTTCTAGAAGGTTCTTTTGAATCCTAATGTGATTAGCATTGATAATTGAGTTTTATGAGTTTTATTTAGAATAAAAGAAGTGTTATAGTTTTACCCCTCCTACGCTTAATTTTATCAAAAATATGAAAACGTGTGAAAAACTGCCTAGAGCGCCGCACCACAGGTTGTCGCCTGGCGACAGGCCTGTCGCGTGGCGACACACCTGTCGCTCGGCGACAGGCTCTGTCGTGCGGTGACAGAGGCTTGTGTGGCAACATCGTCGTGTTTTATTCTTCTTGAAACTCTGATTCTTTTTTATCATATTCCGGCTGATTTTCTTTATAAATAGCCTCCTTAAACCTCCGTTTTTAATGACCAACTCTCATCAAGAATTTTTAATACTCTCTCTCTCTTTCTAAACCAACTTTTCACAAACAAAATTCCGCATTCACAAGATCTAGACACACCTAGCCAAGTTCGAAGTTGCATTCGCCCTAGACGTGAAAGGTTTGATATTTCTGAGGGTTTGGTCCCAAATCTCTATTTCAATTATTTAAATTAATTTTTTGATTTATTATTTTCCTTGAAGTTACTAACGTGTGTATTTTGTTATTAGAAGGAGATACGAGGCATCCAAGTAAGTACTTTAATTGTTTAATTGATCTTATGATATAGAAATCATGTTAAGATTGTTATTTTGGTTCCTAGTATCATGTTAGGATGCTTTCATTAGTATGATATTTAGGGTGATTTGCTTATATCAATTATGATTTCTAGGATTCTTCCTATTTTCTTTCCTAATAGCATGTTAGTATCATGTTAGGGCTAAAACTTTAATTTTTATTGTTTAGTGACATGCTAGGGTTTGTTATTGATCATGTTAGTATCATGCCTAGGATCTTGCTAATAATATTATGCTTTAACATGATTATGATAATTATGATTATTATGATTGTTATAATGATTATTATTATGATGATTATTATTTTTTATTATTATTATGTTGCTTGATATATTTTATTATTGTTATTGCTTGATCACGCCTTTTATGTATGTTTAAAGGGAATTTGTACTTGTAATCACGCTTAATAAGATAATTAATAATCTTGTTTAGGCTAATTTGATTATAATTCATGTGATCGCCAATAATAGTTTTGTTTGTGCATTAATATTCAACCAACATAGATAAACAGGTTTAGGGTTAACCTATTGATTGCATGTTAGTCAGAAAGTGCACATGAATACGAGAAGAATAAAGTAGAGGCCTATTTTTAGGGCAGGTTGAATATCTTTTAGGTTGGATTTGTACCTTCATCCCCGAACTTCCAGTCATGGTTCCAGACCTATTGGAGTTAACGATCTCCTGGATCGTTAAGGGGTGTAACCTTCCCCTGTGAACGGTTTACAAGTTCCTAAAACTTGTTGATGACTTTTTTGCTCTAGCTTCCTTCCCTTTGGATGCCACCATGCTTAAGTGTATGATCACATTGGGGCTCAAGTGTGGGATGACTTGAAATATTCCCTACACGAACGCTTATTGCAACGAAGGGTACATCCGAGTTTGTGAATTCACCTAACCATGGAAACAAGTTTAAGTTGTACGGTCCCATCCATACGCGCCAACCCTTCCAAAGGTAAGGCTTCCGCACGATGCATCTGGACTTATAACCATGGACACTCTTTCACTAACCCTTATCCTTGAACTTTAGAGAACTAGAGCCATGGTTAGGTTGTAAACTCATTGCATCACATTGTGCTTACTTGACTACTTGTGCATTATTTCTTGTGCATAATCTATATGTGTTTACACTAACCGTTTGTTTGACTTGTGTATAAGTCTAAATAAACTAATTAATGACTATATAGGACTTTGCTTACTTAATTATTTAATTAATTACTATGGTTAATTAAAGCCTAATAAATTGACTAAGTCTGACTTAGTACGACTATAGGCTTGCCCTTTTAAGGTAGAACACTGGAAACAGGCCCAGACTGACGTTTCAGTAATGACGCGAAGGTTTGACTTGTGGCGCGACACAAAAGTGTCCATCGCAATGCGATGGCCCCTGGCGTTTCGCGACAGTTCCGTTGCTTCGGCGATGGTTCAATTTTCTGCCTAAGTCCTCATGCCAAGTCTAATTAATCAGTTTATTAATAACTAAAGCTTTATTTAGTCCATTAATTGAGTCTAAGCACATATTCCCATGGTCTTACACAAGTGTCAAAGCATGCCACTTTCACTGACTTTTTAAGCACACACTTTGTATATATGTTCACCATGACCATGTCTAGAGAGTCTTGTGTGCACATGTTTTCCGTCATTTTCTTAGGGGGGTAAGTTGGATATTAATCCTCCCAACATAACCTTGTTGTTTGAACCCATACATGATTCCCAAAAATATGCACCCTATTTTTACTTTTACTTTTTAAACCCAATAAGTCAAAGTCAATTCGAGTCAAGTCATTAAGTCAAAATTGTTTAATATTTACAGTGCTTGGTCAAGAAAGGAAGGGCGACTAATCAAATACAACACTTTCGTCCAAGTCTTAATTTTTGATAAATCGTTTCGATAAAGAAGAAAGGCTAAGAAGAAAATGGCAACCCAGGAAGAAGTTAATGAGCTAAGACAGAACATGGCTAGTTTGACCGAGATGTTCAAAACTCTTGCTTTCCAAGTCAATAACCCAGCGAAACAACAACATCTTGAGCGAATGGAAGAGAGCTTGAGCAAAATCTCCAATGACTACAAGTTCCAAGGGATTAGCTCACAAGGGGTCTCTTTGGATAAGGAAATTCTTCCGCAAAAGTTCAATGCCAACGACATCCCTAAGTTCAAGCTAACTGACAACCCTTATTTTCATTTAAGAGCTTTTGAAATAATAATGAACATTAAGGGAATTGATAAGAAATTTTTCCATTCGTTGTTCACTTTATCTTTAGAAACAATTTGTCAACAATGGTTTTTCTTCCTTGATAAGGAGAAAATCTCCTCTTGGAATTCTTTAACAAATGCTTTCATTGATAGATACAAATGCAACATTCAAGTTGAAACTGACCATAGGGAACTTGAGATGTTGAAACAAAAAGAGAACGAAGGGTTTACTTCCTTTTTCAATAAGTGGAGGGAAACTTCCGCTAAAATAGTTGAGGTTCCCACTAAAAAAGAATCCGTGAGGTTGTTCATCAAGAACCTCCAAGAAAAGTATTCAAAGCATTTAAAATAACAAAGTAACTTGAATACTTTCAAGGCCGTCTATGACATAGGAATTGATATTGAAGATGACCTTGCGAAACATAAAGCTGCTAGCAACTCTAACAGTGGTTGGAAAGGAAAGAAGATCGACAATCCTTCTTCTTCCAAAACCACCCACTCAAACAATGTTAGTACCTTTAACTTAAATGAGGTCCTAGCCATGAACAATCAAGGACAAAAGAATCCATTTAGGAGAAAATTTCACACCTATTGGCATGAGTTATGACACCGCATTCGATCGTCTTCATGATAAAGGTCTCATAACTCCTATTGGACCATTTGGAGATCCACCAGTTGAAAAGAGGACGGCTAGTTGGAACCCCAACCATAATTGCAAGTATCATCAAGGCAGGGGCCATCTCACTGAGAACTGTTGGAAGTTTAAAGAAGTTATTCAAGATTTAATTGATAGCAATAAACTCCCATTGCCTCCTGCAAGTAAGAAGCCAAGTATCAATAGTGCTCCATTTTCAGACCCCTTGGCGATTTCTGATGAGGAAGGCCATGCTGATCCGTCACTCCTCATTAAACCGATTGAAGAAACTCATGCTATCGAAGAAGAGGAGGAAATCTTTTTCAATACCATGAGCGATTTCTCCGCAGGAGAGCAACCGACCACTAAAATGGAGGTATGGCTTCTCATAAACATCATGAGGGAAGCAATAGACATATGTCGCGAGGCCCTCGACCATACGAAGTTGGTACAAAGTAAGCGTGCCACTGAAAAAATGATGCCTACAAAGACTACGGAGAGAAAACCATGCATTTACTCTCAAAGTAGTTGAAACACCCAAAAAGAGTAACAAGGTATACACACCTATTGGGACTTCTTATACGAACATGTTTCAAATTCTCTTCGAGAATGGGAAGATTAAACCTCTCGAGCCAAGACCATTTGAATCGTTAAAAAAGACAGATAGGTTCTATTGTCCGTACCATCAATCAGGAGAACATACTATAGAGCACTGTTTTAAATTCAAGGACCTAGTCCAAGGATTAATTGACAGTAAGAAATTGGTACAAATTCAACCAGAGAAAGATGTTAGCATCAATGGAGTGTGGGATAGTAATGATGAGGATGTGTACCTCAAAGATATAGAAGAAACTCCACTCTCCTTGATTTATCTAGTTGATGATATTTAGGACGAAGAAGATTCCCTTATCAATGTCGTCACAAGATCAGGGAAAATGCAACCTCCCATCACAACGCAACCTATTCCTACCACTCAACAAGTTCCCATACCAATCATAGAAGACAACGATGTTCTCAAACAACTAAAAAAGACTAAGGTCGAGATGAATGTATGGAAACTCTTAGCTACATCCCATGAACATAGGCTCACAGTAATGGATGCTTTAGCTAAAGTAGGAATAGACTCAAGAAACCACGCCTGAGGGGTTGGCTAATGTAGGAAATATTTCAAGCATCCCACACTTGAGCCCCACTGTGATCATACACTTAAGTATGGTGGCGTCCAAAGGGAAGAAAGCTAGAGCAAAAGAGTCGCCAACAAGTTTTAGGAACTTGTAAACCGTTCACAGGGTGAAGGTTACACCCCTTCACGATCCATGAGATCGGTAACTCCATAGTGGTCTTGAACCATGAATGGATATTCGGGAATGAAGGTACAAATCCAATCTAAAAGAGATTGAACCTACCCTAAATAGGCCTCTACTTTATTCTTCTCATATTCATGTGCGCTTTCTGACTAACATTCAATCAATAGGTTAACCCTAAACCTGTTTAACCTATGTTGGTTGAATATTAATGCACAAACAAACCTATTATTGGCGATCACTTGAATTATAATCATATTAGCCTAAACAAGATTGTTAATTATCTTATTAAGCGTGATTACAAGTACAAATTCTCTTTAAACCTGCAAGAGAGGGCGTGATCAAGCAACATAATAATAACAATCATCATCATCATAATAATAATAATATTCCCAATTTCATCAAAGCATAATAATAATAGCAAGATCATAGGCATGATACTAACAAGATTAATAAGAAATCCTAGCATGTCACTAAACAATAAAAATCAAAGCTTTAGCCCTAACATGATACTAACATGATAGAAGAAATACAAAGCAACCTATGATATTAGAAAGCAATAAATAACATCCTAACATGATACTAGGAATTAATATAATTTAAGCATGATTTCTATATCAAAAGATTATTTAAGCAATTAAATTGCTTACTTTGATGCCTCTTATCTCTTTCTATCAGAACAATACACACGTTAGTAACTTCAAGGAAAATATTAAATCAAACAATTAATTTAATTAATTGAAATAGGGATTTGGGACCAAACCCTCAGAAATTATCAACCTTTCACGTCTAGGGCGAAGGCAATTTCAAGCTTGTCTAGGTGTGTCTAGAACTTGTGAATGAGGTATGATGTATTTTGAAAAGGGCTAGGCTTAGAAAAAGAATAGAGAGAGAAGAGAGATGATTGGTGATGATCAAGCTTGTTGATTGTTGGTGATTGAAAACGGGGAAATACGACTATATTTATAGAGAAAATAGTCCGAAAACGATAGAAAAGGGTTAGAATTTGAATAAGAATAAAATTGGTTTTGTTGCATGGCTGTCGCGCGTGACAGAATCTGTCGCAAAACGATAGAAATTACGCGGCGCGACATAACTGTCGTTTCGCGCTGAGACAGGTTTTTGCGGATTTTGTTTTTATCATATCTTTTGATCCAGAAGTTTAAATAAGTCATATAATATGTCGTTGGAAAGATATTGAAGTCTAATATTCAACCCAATTAGAATCATACTAAAATATTTTGTATAATAAAAGATATGGCTGAAATAGTGGAAGGGTGTCAATTTTGGATAGAGTTTCGTATTTCTTTCATATCTTTTTTTGTTATAGCTCGGAATTAATATTATAATATATCATTGGAAATATAATTTCAATATCTATCCAAGAATATAATATTTGGATAAAGATTATAAGGCACAATAATATCTGATCATCTTTGAATTCGCACAGGACAAGGACTCTCAAAAAGAGGAGTTTTATTTAATTTCAAATTCTTTGATCTTATCTTTTCAAAAAGGATAATTAAGATCTTTTAGAAACTTATAGAAGCTTCTAATTAATCCTAATTATTTTAGGCATGGGATAAAAGCCTTTGGACCTTCCTCATGATCATTGGGCCGTAGGTAAAATCCGATTTGAGCCTAGTTTAGTATTTTGGCCATAACTTCCTCATTATTTATCGGAATTGGGCTTATAATATATTGTTGGAAAGGTCTTTTTAATCCCCATCCAACCACATAATTAGTGGACCCATATCATGGACCAAACTAGATTAGGCTGGACATTTTTCATAAATAGGGTACGAAAAGGAATATTTTCGAAAACAGAACGAAGTATTTTTCTTAAAAGTAACCGCATCACTAGACTTTTCACACTTTCACTTCGTTCAATAATAAATGACATGAAAGATATTCATCACTGGGTTTGGTTTTTGGGGAGACACAATTAGGTGTCTACAGAAGCCCCCACTTTGACTGAGTTTGGAGAAACGCAAGTTTCGAAAACAAAAGTCAAAGTAGTGATAGGGGCGAAGAATGATTCAGAACGTTCTGCGATCCTAAATCATTCTTGTAACGTCGATACTTTCAAACTAGCGTTATTTAAACAGATAAAAGAGTTGAGAAACGCGTATCTTGCACCGTCGAGCACACGTCACTGGAGTAACTGATTTTGTTGCTGCATTATTGTGATGACCTCCACAGTGCCTCGTGAACATCATCGTCGAAGACCGCTGCTTGTAGCCATCCTCGATTGTTTGTGACAATCCTCCACATCCTAGAGAACATCGTCGAAGGCGACTGCTTGTAGCCGTCTTCAAGTTTGCTATGACGTCCTTCCACGTCTCGGGAATTCTATGGCGAACCACCACGCCTCGAGCGATCCACTAGACGACAATCTCCCACGCCTTGGGAATTCTACCGCGAACCACCACGTCTTGAGCGATTCACTGAATGACGGTCTTCCACGCCTTGGAAATTCTTATTGTGAACCACTACGTCTCGAGCGATCCATTGGATGATGGTTTTTCACGCCTTGGGAATTCTTATCATGAGCTTCTGCGCCTCGAGCAACTCACAAATGAATGATGACAAATTTCCTCGCCTCGGGCAACATGTCGTAGACTCCTTCGTCTTTAGCAGTCATCTGAATGATGATTTTCCACGCCTTAGGAAGTCTAATAGTTTAATAGTTTCCACGCCTTGAGAGTCTTGTTGTGAGCCCCTACGCCTTGAGTATCTTACAAGTGAGATTTCATTAAGTACCCACGCCTTGGGATGCAATTGCCAACTTCTACGCCTTGGGATGTGTGCATCAATCGACAATTTTTCTTCGTCTTGGGAAAACTTGTCCGATAATTATGAGTCTCTTCGCCTTGAGAAACTTGTTGCGTGAGTCGTCCATGCCTTAGGACACAACAAATTTTTGTTGAATCAAAGTTATTTTGTTCGACAATCTCCACATCTTGGGGAATGTCGTCCAAGATTGCTTCGCCTTGAGCCATCTTCTCAAATCGGGTGTCAACTTTTGCATCCTAGGGAATGTTGTCAAAGACCACTACGCCTTGAGTCGTCTTCTTAAATTAAGGTGACATCTTCCATATCTTTAGGGGATATTGTCAAAGACCACTAGGCCTTGAGTCGTCTTGTCAAATTCTCTCATCTTCACATCTTGGAAGTGATAGCTTGTCATGTCTTGAAAAAACTTGCGTCTTTTACCTTAAACCTTTGTAAAGATCACCTGTCCGTCTGGGACTTAGTGTACCTGCATCTATATTTTGGACTACAGGATTTTGCTTATGTTTTTCTTAGGGTTAACCTAAGGTTTGTTGTGCTTTATGATTTCTTTGACTTGAGGTTGACTCAAGGTTTAGTGATTGACTGACTTGAGGTTGACTCAATGTGTTTTGACACGTGTGTGTAGACTCAAATCGATGTGATATGATACGACATGACTTATCGTACATGACTTGTGTGTGCATTGTATTGTAATCTGCTTGTGCGACTCAAAATACAGAAAAGCGAAAATTTTCCGTCATTTTTGTGGAGGGTACCGACTTTCTCCCGAAAAAGAAAGACACGAAAAGGAATCTAAGTGAGTGTTTGCGGTGCATGTTGAATGAGCTTAGTCAAATGTATGCATTGACGTTGTATCTCACAATGCAAGGATTAGTTCATCTTAGGCTATCTCAATTGTTGACTCGATGATGAAAGTATTTGGGTAACTTAGGTGAGGAGGCTAAGTACTTCATACTTTGTAATGCAATGATGTTAATGAGTGATGAGTGATCTTGAGTATGACAAGGCATGCTTCAACGTTGTGTTAAGATTTCATGACAAAGGGTTCCTATGGGAAGGATTATTTGGTCATGTATCTGTGATGTGTGTGAAAGTGACACAAAAATTAGGCCGCAAAAGCTAATTGTGTGGAAAAGTATTTTGAAAAGAGTCAAATGATGGTGACTCTTAGGCTATGTAAGCTAATGATGTAGGGATCAAGCCCCCAAGTCTAGCTCTAAGTGGATAGGGATGAGCATTGGAGATCCCTTGATATGATCATGTATGAATGTAAATATGAATGTGAATGTATGAATGCATTTTTATTACGGTCGCACCCCAATGTGAGGTTGCCTACGTATCTATTAGGAATCAGGCCGAACGTAGCTCTAGCCGAACCTCGCACAAGTATGTGTATACCTCAAAGAGGTCTTTGAAGGGTTGTAACGTGGTTAGGCTAAAGGTTGAAGAACAAGGGGATAAAGGCTCAAGACCCTAGATAAGCCCCCAAGGTGTGCAACCTTGCTTTTGAATCTTTATATTTGTATGCTTGAGGTTTCTCACTTTTGAACACTCTTTCGCTTATATTTTTGCTCTCTTTCTTTTTTTTGCTTTTACATTATTTTATTTATTTTTTTAATTTTGATAAGTGTGGGCAATCCCGATCATGCGGTCTATCACTCACTTAGCATTCATGTTTCTCAGGCACGGTATCGAGCACTCGATAAGAGACGCAATCTCAGACGTGTTCATATCAAAGACATGTTTATGTCAATGACATTGGAACACTTGCCCTTTAGCAGACTTTTATTATTATTTGCTTTTTGCTATTTTAATCCTTTGAAATCACTCAAGCTTTTGAAATTGCATAAGTTGCACACCATCCCATCCCAAGGTTAGGTAGATGTGGGTTGAAAAAATGAGAGGTCTACTGTTAGACGAGGCTCAAAGTGGTTTATCAAGAAAGGATTGCATATTCTTAAAAGGTAAAGATGATATGATATGGCTACAAGGGGTGCCTCAAATCATTAGTATACCTTGTGCTTAGTTCGGCGTGGATTTTTTTTTGGATGCAATGTAATGCAATGATCATATGCGAGGAAAGAAATGCTTATTTTATTAGAAGGAAAAATAAAGAAAAAATCCTACAAAATAAAAACTAAGGGAAATAAAAGGTGCCTATGCTAGACGTATTGGGGAAAGGAGGAATAAAAGAAAAAGAGGTCGCGAAATCTTGTCGATGAAGCTCGCCTTGTGTCTTGATGTGCTTTATCATCATTCGGTCTTCTTGCCAGCTTGAGGTATAGGAAGCTTGTTATTATCGATCAAATATTGGATGGCCTCCTTTAGCTTCCAACAACTCTCGGTAGTATGCCCTCTACCTTGATGGTACTTGAAATGAGCGTTAGAATCCCAGTTGGGTGACCTATTTTCGGGTGCTGGATCTTGAAGAGGTCCAATAGGAGTGATGAGTCCTTTGGCATGGAGTCGATCGAAAGCGGTATCGTAGTTCATCCCAATAGGAGTGAACTCTTTCCTTAGCTGCTTCTTAGGTTTTTGGTTATCCATGGATAAGACTTCATTGAGGTCAAAGGTACTAACATTGTTACTAGAGTGGGTGTTTTCGGAAGAAGAAGGATTGTCGTTCTTCTGTCCTTTCCAGCCACTGTTGTTACTATTATTAGTAACTTTTTGCTTTGCAAGGTCATCTTCGATTTCAATACCTATGTCGTAGACGGCCTTGAAAGTATTCAAATTGTGTTGATATTTCAAATGCTTTGAATATTTTTCTTGGAGGTTCTTGATGAACATCCGTACGGATTCTTTCTCACTAGGCACCTCAACCATTTTAGCAGAAGTTTCCCTCCACTTATTAAAGAAAGAAGTAAAACCCTCATTCTCTTTTTTCTTTAACACCTCAAGTTCTCTATGGTCAGTTTCAACTTGAATGTTACATTTGTATTTATCAATGAAAACGTTTACTATTCCATCCCAAGTAGAGATCTTCTCTTTATCAAGAGAAAAGAACCATTGTTGGCAAACATTTTCAAGAGATAGTGAGAATAAAGAGTGAAAGACTTTCTTATCAATCCCCTTAATGTTCATTATAGTTTCAAAAGCCCTTAAGTGGAAATAAGGATTGTCAGTTGGTTTGAACCTAGGGATGTCATTGGCATTGAACTTCTGCAGAAGAAGCTCCTTGTCCAGTGAGACACCTTGTGAGCTAATGCCTTGTAACTTATAGTCATTGGAGAGCTTGCTCAAGCTTTCCTCCATTTGCTCCATCTGTTGTTGTTTCATAGGGTCATTGATTTGAAGAGCCATAGTCTTCATCATTTCAGTTAAATTGGCCAAGTTTTGCCTAAGTTCATTGTTTTCTTCTTGAGTTGCCATTATTTTCTTAGCTTTTCTCTTTTGACGAATCGGTTTATCAAAAATTAAGATTTGAACAAAAGTGTTTTCCTTGATTAGCCGCCCTTCTTTTCCTGACCAAGTGCTGTGGAAAGGGAAGTCATGGATGTTTATTATTAATCATTTGATTTAAACTTGACTCAACATGCATAGATGGAAAAAGAGTGTAGTGAGGTGAATGATGTCTAGAGAAAGTATGTAAGATGAAGGAATGTGAATGTAGAAAGTGTTTAAGAGGGAAAGTGTGAGATATGGAGAAATTAGGAATAAAGTGGACCCCAACTCAAATGACGGAAAAAGCGACTCATGCATGAACCTAAGACATGGTCATGGTGTGAAAAGAGTATGTACAAAGTGTGTGAATACTTGTGAGTAAAAGTGACATGCTTTGACACTTGTGTAAGACCATGGGACTATGTGCTTAAACTCAATTAAGGACTAAATATAGCTTCTTCCATTAATAAACTAATTAAATAGACTCAACGTGATGACTCAAGAAAAAGACTAGACCATCGCTTAAGCAACGGAACTGTCGCAAAATGCCGGGACCAGCGTGATGCGACAATGCTGTCGCATAACGCCGGAGACTAACGTGTCGCGCCACAGACCGAACTTTTGCGTCATTGCTGAAACATTAGTCTGGGTCTGTTTCCAGTGTTTTACTCTAAAAGGACAAGCCTATAGTCATACTAAGTCAAGTTTGATTAATTTATTTAGACTTTAATTACTCATATTAATTTATTAATTAATTAAGCAAAGTCCTTTAGTCATTAATTAGTTTATTTAGACTTATTCACAAGTCAAACAAATGGTTAGTGTAAACACACATAAGTTATGCACAAGCAAAGAATGCATAAGTAGTCAAGTAAGCACAATATGATGCAATAAGTTTGCAACCTAACCATGGCTCTAGTTCTCTAAAGTTCAAGGATAAGGGTTAGTCAAAGAGGGTCCATGGTTATGAGTCCGAATGCACCGCGCGGAAGCCTTACCTTTAGAAGGGTTGGCTCGTATGGATGGGACCCCGCAAGTTAAACTTGCTTCCACGGTTTGGTGAATTCACAAACTCGGATGTACCCGTCGTTGCCATGAGCATACGATTGGGTACATGGAGCGTGAATCCCCAGAGGGTTATGGCCATATGTAGAACACATATGGGTTCAAAAAAGTGAGAAAAATTCAATCAGGAAGTAGAATCGACAAACAATACTAGAACTGGTCAAAGCAAGAAGGTAGATTTCTGGCTCGATATTGGAATAACATGGCACGAGACAACAGGGCCTTTCGCCAGACGATGACCCTGTCGCCAAACGACATTGCTGTCGCACGGCGACAGAGCCATCGTATTACACTGGCACTGTTTTCTCAGCACCCGTTCCTACATGCCTTAGCAGCGTTATGTTCTTTGAACTTTCCAGTTTTTCGCAGCGTTTTTTCGATTTTAGTTGTGAAAGATATTTCCCAAATTTCCCACGTGTAACAATCCTATGTTTTTGACGCATTACGGATGGTCTTTCCAATGCGGACCTTTTTATGCTTATGCTAATAATGTCAATCAAAATTACGCACATGAATATTTAGAACTTTTCGAGTCTAACCCACTCATTCTAAACTGTTGCCAAAATAAATTTTAGGAATAAAAAAAGAAATCCTCCCCAGTGGAGTCGCCAAAAAACTGTAGGGAATATTTCAAGCATCCCACACTTAAGCCCCACTATGATCATACACTTAAGTATGGTGGCGTCCAAAGGAAAGGAAGCTAGAGCAAAAGAGTCGCCAACAAGTTTTAGGAACTTGTAAACCGTTCACAGGGTGAAGGTTACACCACTTCACGATCCATGAGATCGCTAACTCCATATTGGTCCTGAACCATGATTGGATATTCGGGGATGAAGGTACAAATCCAACCTAAAAGAGATTGAACCTGCCCTAAATAGGCCTCTACTTTATTCTTCTCATATTCATGTGCGCTTTCTGACTAACATTCAATAAATAAGTTAACTCTAAACCTGTTTAATCTATGTTGGTTGAATATTAATGCACAAACAAACCTATTATTGGCGATCACTTGAATTATAATCATATTAGCCTAAACAAGATTGTTAATTATCTTATTAAGCGTGATTACAAGTTCAAATTCCCTTTAAACCTGCAAGAGAGGGCATGATCAAGCAATAACAATAATAATATCAAGCCACATAATAATAACAATCATAATAATAATAATAATAATAATAATAATAATAATAATAATAATAATAATAATAATAATAATAATAATAATATTCCCAATCTCATCAAAGCATAATAATAATAGCAAGATCATAGGCCTGATACTAACAAGATTAATAAGAAATCCTAGCATGTCACTAAACAATAAAAATCAAAACTTTAGCCCTAACATGATACTAACATGATAGAAGAAATAGGAAGCAACCTATGATATTAGAAAGCAATAAATAACATCCTAACATGATACTAGGAATTAATATAATTTAAGCATGATTTCTATATCAAAAGATTAATTAAGCAATTAAATTACTTACTTTGATGCCTCGTATCTCTTTCTATCAAAACAATACACACGTTAGTAACTTCAAGGAAAATATTAAATCAAATAATTAATTTAAATAATTGAAATAGGGATTTGGGACCAAACCCTCAGAAATTATCAACCTTTCACGTTTAGGGCAAAGGAAATTTCAAGCTTGGTTAGGTGTGTCTAGAACTTGTGAATGAGGTATGATGTATTTTGAAAAGGGCTAGGCTTAGAAAAAGAATATAGAGAGAAGAGAGATGATTGGTGATGATCAAGCTTGTTGATTATTAGTGATTGAAAACGAGGAAATACGACCCTATTTATAGAGAAAATAGTCCGGAAACGATAGAAAAGGGTTAGAATTTGAATCGGAATAAAATTGGTTTTGTCGCAGAGCTTTTGCGTGCGACAGAGTCTGTCGCAAAACGACAGAAATCATGCGGCGCGACATAGCTGTCATTTTGCGCTGAGACAGTTTTTTGCGGATTTTGTTTTGATCATATCTTTTAATCTAGAAGTTTAAATAAGTCATATAATATGTCGTTGGAAATCTCTTGAAGTCTAATTTCCAACCCCATCAGATCATATTAATATATTTTGTATAATAAAAGATATGGCCGAAATAGTGGAAGGGTGTTAGTTTTGGATAGAGTTTCGTATTTCTTTCATATCTTTTTTGTTATAGCTCGGAATTAATACTATAATATATCATCGGAAATATAATTTCAGATCCATCCAACCATATAGTATTTGAATAAATATTACGAGGCCCAAAAATAATATATGATCATCTTTGATTTCGCATAGGAAAATGACTCTCAAAAGGAGGAGTTTTATTCAATTTCAAATTCTTTGATCTTATCTTTTCAAAAAGGATAATTAAGATCTTTTAGAAACTTATATAATCTCCTAATTAATCATAATTAGTTTAGGAATAGGATTAAACCTTTGGACCCTCCTCATGATCATTGGGCCGTAGGTAAAATCCGGTTTGAGCCCAGTTTAGTATTGTGGCCATAACTTCCTCATTATTTATCAGAATTGGGCTTATAATATATCGTTGGAAAGGTTTTTTCAAGACCCATCCAACCACATAATTATTGGACCCATATAATGGACCAAAATAAATTGGACTGGACATTTTTCATAAACAGGGTAAGAAGTATTTTTCTTTAAAATAACTGCATCACTAGACTTTTCACACTTTCACTTCGTTCGATAATCAATGACATGAAAGATATTCATCACTGGGTTTGGTTTTTGGGGAGACACAATTAGGTGTCTACAGCTAACTTTCTCACAAATGATCTTCCTAGCCCCATCAATCTAATCACCTTTTCCTACAAGGATATACCTCATGAAAGTGATAAACATAATAAAGCCTTGAACCTCACAGTGGTCTTCAAACGAATGGATGTCCCAATGACCCTTGTGGATAATGGGTCGGCAATTAATGTTTGTCCACTTAGAACTGCGAGGATGCTAGGAATAAGGGATGAAGGCTTGTCCCCATCAACACAAGGCATAAGAGGCTATTACAATACTCGTCGCCAAGCTCTTGGAACTATTAATATGAATTTTACAACAGGGGTTATCGAGCATGCTACTACTTTTCAAGTGGTAGATATCAAAGCCTCCTTCAATCTATTGTTGGGATGCCCTTGGCTTCACGACCTTAAGGCCGTCCCTTCATCCCTTCATCAACAAGTTAAGGAAATAGTTGGAGGACTTCCTGTCAGAATTGATGCTTCTCCTATGAGGATCAAGGCAATTGATAAGCCTCTCATAAATGTGGAGCATGATGAGAATAATGAAGATTTATGGGGCTTCAATGCTAAAGTGATCTCTTTCATCGAGGAAGATGAGAAGACCCCTCTTTGCTACGACCTTCATTCGAACATGATAGTCAATGGCATTCTCAGAAAATAAGGACACTTTCCTGGGATGACTCTAGGAAAGAAGAAAGGAGTAGCAACACAAATGGAACTGCCTGCCTTTCCTAAATTAGATACTTTCGGACTTGGTTTCAAACCGACTCCGAAAGACTATAAGCAAGCCCGGGAAAAGATTAATGCACGGAGGAATGCTCGTACCCAAAAGGAAGCAATCCCAATGGATCGTTACCCTCTCACTCTGAATGGACAATTAGTAAAAGAGGGAGAGGATTATCCATGCTATGAATTTCCTGAACCCTTTGTCAAAGATGGGGTGAGACAATCAGGGTTCGAAATCTTTTTGGATTGCAACTTCCTAGATGAGATCCCAACTCCCATTCACAAAGAAAAAGCACCCCCATGCTTTGACTTTAATGTCATGGGACTCCTCTTTGGCTACGAGAAGAATGAGCCTAAGCGCATCGACGATGATTCTGCGCTTATCCAAACGGTCTTACAAAGTGAAAACTTTGATCCTACAAAGGTCATTACTCCGGCAGAAGGATTAGTTCGAGGATGGTGAAAGACTGTGAAAGTGACTACACCAAGTGGAAGAAAGATCTCAATAACAACAGGATAAGGACCAATGTTCGATGAGTATAAATCGTCTAAGTCCGAGTCTGAATGCAAGTCCTCTGTAGTCAAGTCCTGTAAACCTTCTATAGTTGTATCTCCTTCTATCCCTTCTAGTTCAAAATCTACTCCTAGGATAGTTAGTAGTCAAGTCCCAACGGAGATTTCTTTATTTAATGTAATGGTTTCTGAATTCAATGACATGTCTTCATTTGCTTACTCCTCGTGTCATTCTCTTACACAAGATGACGAACATTGCTTAACTAACAATGAAAATGACAAAGAAATAATTAAAGCAGTGGAAACGCTTGAAAATAAAACACCAGTAATTGAAGACACCAAAACGGTTGACATCTCAAAGGATCCTACTATTAAAAGAGAGGTTAAAATTGGTTTAACTCTTAACAAAGAAGAAAGAACCAATTTAATTAACTTACTAAAAGAATGCATTGATGTGTTTGCTTGGTCATGCGAAGATATGCTAGGAACAAATAGAGAAATAGCTCAACACACAATACCACTAATTCCAGGAATGAAACCTACAAAACAAAAGTTACGTCGAATGAAACCCGACGTAGTTCTTAAAATAAAAGAAGAAGTTCAAAAACAAATAACTGCAAACGTGGTACCAGTTCCTAAAAAGGATGGAAGGGTAAGAATGTGTGTCGACTATAGAGATTTAAATAAGGCAAGTCTAAAGGACGACTTCCCTTTACCACACATCGACATTCTAGTAGATAATACAGCAAATCACGCACTGCTCTCATTCATGGATGGGTACACAGGGTACAACCAAATTCTCATGGCTGAAGAAGACATGGAAAAGACTATATTCATAACACTCTAGGGAAATTACTGTTACACGGTGATGCCATTCGGGTTGAAAACGCGGGTGCCACTTACCAAAGAGCAGCGACTGCCTTGCTCCACGACATGATGAACAAAGAGGTCGAAGTGTATGTGGACGACATGATTTTAAAATCAAAGGACCGTCCAGGACATCAAATAGCCTTTAGAAAATTCTTCGAAAGACTAAGGAAATACAACATAAGGTTAAATCTAGCTAAGTGTGCTTTTGAATTCACCTCATGAAAACTCTTAGGCTATGTCATTAGCTCAAGAGGAATAGAGATAGATCCAACCAAGATCAAAGCAATCATGTCAATGCCACCGCCCAAGACCGAGAAACAGATTCGAGGATTTATTGGCTAGTTGCAATACATAAGTAGGTTCATATCTAAGCTAACCACAATATGTGAACCAATATTTAAGAAGCTCAAGAAGAATGTACCAGTAATATGGGACGATGAGTGTCAAAAAGCCTTTGATAAGATCAAAGCCTATCTCGCTAATCCTCCGGTACTAGCACCAGCGCTTCAAGGAATCCCTCTTCAATTGTATTTAACAGTCAGTAAAGAAACAATGGGAGCCATGCTTGCACAAGAAGTAGAAGGTAAAGAAAACACCATCTACTATTTAAGTAAAAGTGATGATCGAGTATGAAGTACGCTACACACCGCTTGAGAAATTGTGCCTCGCATTAGTGTGGGCCTGTAGGGAATATTTCAAGCATCCCACACTTAAGCCCCACTGTGATCATACACTTAAGCATGGTGGCGTCCAAAGGGAAGGAAGTTAGAGTAAAATAGTCACCAATAAGTTTTAGGAACTTGTAAACCGTTCACAGGGTGAAGGTACCCCTTAACGATCTTGGAGATCGTTAACTCCAATAGGTCTGGAACCATGACTTGAAGTTCGGGGATGAAGGTACAAATCCAACCTAAAAGAGATTGAACTTGCCCTAAAAATAGGCCTCTACTTTATTCTTCTCGTATTCATGTGCGCTTTCTGACTAACATACAATCAATAGGTTAACCCTAAACTTGTTTAATCTATATTGGTTGAATATTAATGCACAAACAAACCTATTATTGGCGATCACTTGAATTATAATCATATTAGCCCTAACAAGATTATTAATTATCTTATTTAGCGTGATTACAAGTACAAATTCCCTTTAAACCTGCAAGAGAGGGCGTGATAAAGCAATAACAATAAAAAAAAATGTATCAAGCAACAATAATAACAACAATCATCATCATAATCTCAATCTCAACAAAGCATAATAATAATAGCAAGATCCTAGGCATGATACTAACAAGATTAATAACAAACCCTAGCATGTCACTAAACATTAAAAATCAAAGCTTTATTCCTAACATGATACTAACATGATAGAAGAAATAGGAAGCATCATAAACATTCATAATATCAGAAATATTACTTAACCCTAAACATGATACTAGGAAGCAATAAAACATCCTAACATGATACTAGGAATTAACAAAATAATCTAAGCATGATTTCTATGCCTCGTATCTCTTTCTAATAACAAAATACACACGTTAGTAACTTCAAGGAAAAATATTAAAACAGTAAATCTAAACAAAGAATTGGAATAGGATTTGGGACCAAACCCTCAGAAATTATTAACCTTTCACGTCTAGGGCGAAGGCAACTTCGAACTTGGCTAGGTGTGTCTAGAACTTGCGAATGTGGAATATTGTGAGAGGGAAGGTTTAGAAAAAGAATAGAGAGACAACTTCTAGCTTTTAGAGAGAGAATAGAGAGAGATGATTGATTGTTGATAATTGATGATTGCTGAATTGATTGATGAATGAAAACGGAGGAAATACGACCCCTATTTATAGAAAAAACAGCACGGAATCAAATCAAGTCCTATTCGGAATAAAACTAGCATATGTCGCCAGGCGACAGACATCAGCGCCAAGCGACAAGCTTAGCGCCAGGCAACATATGTTAGCGCCAGGCGACAAACTTTGTCGTTTGGCGCTAATTAAAAGATAAAACGCGCTTTTGTATGGAATCCTCTTCTTAATATGATTAAGCAGCAAATTCCGCGTTTATCAAATTAAAATCAGGTTTATCATAAAACACTTATTTTATTCAAAATAAAACTCTTTAAAATATAATTATTAATCCTAATTTCATTAAAAAGAATCAATCCTAATAACCATAGGAATAATAATTAATAGGCCCTCCTCTAGATCATTGGGCTGCATATAAAAATCATTTCGAGAATTTAATATAATTCATAACTTCCTCATTATTCATCGGAATTAGGCTTATAATATATCATTGGAAAGCTCTTTTCGAGCACAATCCAACTACACTATTATTGGACCCTCATCATGGACCAAACCAAATTGGATTGGCTATTTTTCATAAATAGAGTAAGAGAAGAAATATTTTTGAAAACAGAAAGAGAAATATTTTAATAAAAACATCCTCATCACTAGACTTTTCACACTTTCACCTTGTTCGATAATCAAATGACGTGAAAGGTATTCATCACTGAGTTTGGTTTTGGGGAGACACATTTGGGTGTCTACAGGGCCATAACCAAGCTGAGACAATATATGCTCGTCCATACAGTATAAATAGTATCTTGAATGGACCCACTTAAGTATCTTTTTGAGAAATATACACTCAATGGGCGAATATCTTGATGGATAGTCAACTTAGCCCAATTATATGTAAGGTTCATGCCTCAAAAGGCCATTAAAGGATCAATGGTCTTGGACTTTTTGGCAGATTTTCCAATAGAAGATTCAACACCAATACATGAGAATGATTTTCCAGACGAAGATTTGATGGTTACAGAAGATGATACTTGGACATTATACTTCTACGGAGCTTCCAACCAAAAAGGATGTGGTGTAGGAGTATTATTAGTATCACCTAAAGAAGAACACGTTCCAATCTCAATAAAGTTAGATTTCAACGTTACCAACAATGTTGCTGAACATGAAGCATGCGTGGTAGGCCTCGAAACAGCTTTGGCATTGGGAGTAAAGAAACTTCGAATATTCAGAGATTCTTCCTTATTCATCAACCAAATTTCCAAAAGATGGAAAGTAAGGAGTGAAAGCTTAGCTGCTTATCAAACATACCTGGAAACTCTTACTAATCAACTCAAAAAGGTAGAATACACATATCTACCAAAAGAAGAAAATCAATTTGCTGATGTCTTGGCAAGACTAGCCTCGATGGTTAGAATTCCTAAGGAAATCGAGCAAATGCCTCTAATAATAGAAAAAAGGCATAAACCGGCTTACATACAAGCCATAGAAAATGATGAAGTGATTCAAGAAGAGGAAGAGGAGGAAGAACCTTGGTACACTAACATCCTCAACTATGTCACCAAAGAAGAATATCCACTTCAGGCTGATAAAAGAGCAAAACGAGCACTAAGACTTTTGGCTTCCCAATATGTGCTCATAAATGGCGAGCTACATAAAAGGGTACCTAAAGGTAGGGCTCTCCTATGTGTAGGTAAAAAGGGAAGCTCAAAGGGAAATGAGGATAATCCACGAAGGAGTATGTGGAACTCATATAAATGGCAAAATGCTAGCTCAAAAAGTAATGCGCCAAGGATATTATTGGACTACCATGAATAGGGATTTCCATCAATATGTAAAAAGATTCCCTACCAAATATACGCTAACCTACAACACGTTCCTCCATCGCTTCTCTATACTTATACATCACCATGGCCCTTCTCAACATGGGGAATAGACATTATTGGAAAAATCACACCTCCTGGGACAGGAGGCCATGAATACATTCTTGTAGCAATTGATTACTTCACGAAATGGGTTAAAGCAGCATCATATGCAAAACTCACCGCAAAGCATGTAGCACTTTTTATTGAGAGAAACATTATATGTCGATATGGAGTCACACATGAAATGATAAGTGACAATGAAACTCACTTCCAAGCGGAATGTGAAAAATTGCTTCAAAAATATGGCATTCAACACCATCATTTTTCCCCATATAAGCCTCAAGAAAATGGCACAATAGAAGCGGCCAATAAAAACTTGAAAACTATCATCGAAAAAATGACAGAAAACTACAAGGATGGGCCTGACAAACTCCATTTCGCTCTTTGGGGTTACCGCACTTCAATTTGTTCATCCATAGGAAATACGCCATTTTCCTTAGTCTATGGAATGGATGCCTTACAACCTGTAGAACTGGAAATACCTTCCTTATGCATCGCTTTGGAAAGTAAACTCGATGAAGTTGAATGGACTAGAGCGAGATATGAAGAGCTAATTCTACTTGATGAAAAACGACTAGAAGCTCTACATCACACTCTATGCTACCAAACTCGCATGGATAGACACTTTAACAATAAGGTCAAGACAAGAAACATTAAAGTAGGAGACTTGGTGTTAAAAGCATTAAGGAAAAATGTTCTAGACCCAAGAGGCAAATTTAGGCCTATTTGGTCTGGACCATACATCGTCAAAACCATCCTATCAGGAGGTTCCACAAAAGTAACTGATATGGACGGTAAAGAGTTCTTAAACATGACGAATTTTGACCAACTTAAAAATTTCTACCCATTAAAACTTGAGTAGTATACTCAAAAGAGCTACGTTTGGCCTGATTCCTAAGGAAAGGAGACGTAGGCAACCCTTTACAAGGCGCGACCACTTTAATTTTTACAAATCTCGTACTCCAGCATCAATCTGCCAAAGTAGAAAGATCGATACACGAAAAACAAGACCAACGTGCCACGACAAGTCCTGTCGCGGCGCGACAGAATTATCGCGTCTCGACAGTGTTGTCGCGCTGCGATAGGTTCAAAATTCCAGCGCCAGTTTATTTTCGTCGATCTGGGCAAATTTCGGTGTATTTCGGGAATTTTCGACTTCCGTACTCGAACTATTTTCGAAATTTATTCAAGTCATTTTCATTGCCTTAATAAAATAAAATTTTATTTTCGGTATAAAAGAGTTAATTTAATTTTTAAAAGCTGAAAAATTGCATTAATAATTAATAAAATAAAATTACATTATTGATGAAATTAAAAAGCTTAAAAATAAAATTGACTTGAAAATAAAATAAATGTCTAATAAATTGAAAGTAAAGCAATGCTCTAATCGGTCTTCTCTTTTCTAGCCCTCTTCCAATTTTTGTCTGCATCCTCCTCATCATCCATCTCGATATTGCACCAATAGGGAACCCTTAGATGATCTGCATACAATTTTCTGTAGAAATAGTTTCTCCTTTAGCCATCACACCATGCTTCTTTTCAACCCATACTTTCTATTCTATGGAGTCAGCTTTCCTTTTCTCTTTGTTTTTTGCAACACTCTTTTTCTTAGGCATAATAGGAGTCTTGAATTCAACTCTTGCACCTAGGCGATCTTTAGGAGGAATTTTCTTATCTCCTAGGCGATCTTTAACACTAGTTTTGTACATGTTTCGGACTTTGTTCTTGTCCTTTTGAGATCTACCAAGTAGCCATTGCTTCACATCTCTAGACAAAGGAGGAGGATCTTTATGGGCAACAACTTCCTACAAAGGTCTAGCACACCAATAGTTGTCAAATTTTTCTACATCTTGTGAAACAGGAAATTCATAAGGACGACAAAGATCCCCGAAAGGAATGGTTTGAGCAAGGCCATATTGTTTCCTTACTCTACAAGGATAGTAGAAAGTCAACTTGGACAAGCTTGGAAGACGGCAAGAGGGTTGAGTATTGACACCGATCATCTTCTCAATTTTCCACCAAGGAACAACCCATTTAATAGAGAAGTCGCGAGTATCAAAGACTCTACTCCACTCCCGACAACCCATCTTTATGGAAAAATGTTTCTTTCTTCTTATAAAACAATTTGGTGTATATATAATTTTCAATGTTGTCAGGAGGGCTAATTAATTCAAGCCTTTCCATTAGCCAAATCTGCAAAAATTCAATGCAAATAATTAGTATTACTATACAAAATTAAATATTTTTTATTTCTGTAATTAAAAGTATTGATTTTCTACCTGTAATAAGATTGGAGAACCTTGAAGAGGTGCTTTAGGGTCCTTCTTTAATTCATCCAAACTAAGCATAGTTTCTCCAACAATTAATGGCATTGGATTTCTCCCTGAGTTAACTTGCTCCATGACAGATTGATTGACCTTCATGAATGTTTCCACTAGTGAGGAGATATGGGCTAAACATGCAAGAGAGGAAAGCCCTCCTCTTATAAACATGAAAAGACTCAAATCATGGTCTATCAAAATAAAAACGAGCAAATTCTTTCAAATTGATCACATTCCCATGCACTATATCCTTCAAATCCCTATCCCTAAGGTTGAGGAAACGCTCAAAGTCTTTATAATAATATTCGCTCACCTTAGGATTACCGCAAGATCTAAAGAAGGAAAGCCAAGAATGGCACCAAATTCTTCCGGTAAAGAGAAAATTTCATCATAACCTAGTCTAAAGCAATGGGTGTTTGAGGCCTAATATTCTAAGGCGGTATGAATGAAGTCTATATCAAGATCTACCCCCTTATACCATATAAACCCCCAAGTGAAAACGGTCTAGCTCTTTCCTCTCCTTAATAGTCAAAGACCGACACCACTCACAAGTAAAATCACTAAAAGTCTTAGCCATGACTACTTGGTTGAAAATTAACAAGCTAAGTATTTTTAATCTGCTCGAATTATGCTGAAATCGGCAGATTTGGGGGCTATTAATAAACAGGGATTGACGCAAACCGAATCCTAAACGGATTCGGGAAAATAAAATTATCGCGCCGCGATAAGGCTATCGCGACGCGATAGGAGTATTGCGCCACTATAGAGCTGTCACACCGCGATAGCCTGCTTTTGCCTGCGTCAGCGTCACGCGTTATGCTGGCCGCGTCTTTTTCAACATTGACTCGATTTGTACTTTGACTTTACAATTTTTGATCTTTTCAAAACCTTATTCAATTCCATTTTTGGCAACTTTCCTTCAAAAACATATCCTATATTGATTATTCTTAAGTTTAATTAATTAAGCTTATTTTTAATCAAATTTCATTTTATTTTTCATTTTTTCTTTTGGGGGACAAAGTCGGATACCCTCCATTAGTAATAAAAATGACGAAAATTTTTGAGCAAAAATTTGTCACAATTTTTTCACACACTCACATGCACATAAAATAAAAAAATAAAATGCGGAATAGACATAATATTAAAAGTATGTATATACAATATGTCTAAACATAAGCGTCATAGCAAAGTCGTATACATGTCAAATAAAAAATGAACATGGGTACATCTATGATCGCGGAGGGCGAATCCCGAAAGTGTTGTAAAAATGCAAAGTCCGGCGAGTCACATCTTGCCCAGCACCAGTCTCTCTAGTCGAAGGAAAAGAAAGACTAGGGCCAGTCCAACCGAGCTCACCCTGTTGTGGCTCCTGATAAGACGGTTGCCGTGACGACGAGCCAACCTCGTACGTCCCACCAGCCGTGAAAGGAATCGGCACCAAAACATCCTGACCAGGGGGCTGCCTAACCTCCTCCTCAGTAGAGGAACCAGAACCCTCTACGACGACAGTGCGATTCGACCCCTCTCGTCTGCCTTGATCCTCAGCCGAGGTGCGGCGACATCTTGATCCAGAGCTAGACCTCTCGCTCCTACTCTCAGGTCTCTTGCGAGTGCGCGTCGGAGGTACAGGATGAAACAGAAAAGTAAGCCAGGATAAATACAAAGAAAAAAAAACTAAAGTAATCAAATGCAAGCAAAGAGACATACCTCTGCCACATCGCCACCACGACAACATGACACCTGGTGGCTCAACCTCACAAGCTGGTAACGAAAGGCGTCCATAGCCCTCGCCATGCTCGTCACCACCTCGCGAGAAAACTGCAACAATAAAAGAGGTTAAAAGCAGTCGAAAAATGCATATAGAAAAGAACCAGAGATAGTTTACCGAAGTATGACGGCGGGAAATCGGTCTCTCTACCAGACGCCACTCCTCGGGGGTTGGAGGTATCATCTCCTCTATAGGCCCAAAAGACCCCAGGTAGGTGATAGACATAGGTGGAGGTACAAACTCCGCAGCAGCCGCCTCTTGCAGAATTAAACTCTAACAGTCAAGGTCATCAACGACTACCAAAAGATAGACAAACCAAAGAAATAAAACATACCTCCTCCTCCTCCAAAATACAAGGCGGTGGAGCCAATCGCTGCAAAAGCTTCCTAGCATAGTACTAGGACGGATGGCTATGTCTCTGTGTAATCCCTCGTATTTTTAAATATTTTAAAATTGAAATTTTATTTTATTTATAATATTTATTTGTATTTTTCCGGAATTTAATTTTAAAAGTTTCAAATTATTAATTTAGGTCAAAAATTATTTTGGTACAAATTATTTTATGCACTTTTATTCTACAATTTATGTCCAAACAAACAAAGCCTAGGCCATTGTTATTCACTTAATTGGCCCATTAATTTCATTATGCTCGATCTTCCTACTTACCCTACAACTCTCTATCCTATAAATACCCCATACATCCCTAAAATTTTCCCCACACAAAAAGGTTAGTAAATTCTCTTCTCTTTATTTTATTTCTTTATTTTTCCTTTATTTTTATTTTTCCTTTATTTTTCTTTTCTTTTTCCTTTTTCTTTCTTTTCTTTTTCTTTCTTTCTTTTTCCTCTTTACGTGAGTTTTCACTCACTGCCGCCCAGAAGTTCGGTGCACCACCTGTCACCGGAGACCTCCGATCAGCTGACCACCAGCCCGGCCACCAGGTGGCTGGCCTTCCTTCCCTTCTTCTTTCTTTTCTTTTGTTAAATTGATTAAAGTTTTAATCTTTATTGAGTTTTTGTTCTTAAATTTTTATTATTATGATTTGATTATGCATATGAATTGTAAAAGATTACAAATTTATGAATTATACTATGTTTATTTTAGTGACTAAAATTTCAGATTTATTTAATTAAGAAAATAAGGGTTTAAAACTTGATTTTCATGGTTTTAGGGCTTAAAAATGTGTTAGTCAAGTTATTTAAATATATAGTGATTATATTATGTTAAAATTATATTTTTGATGATTAAAACCAATTTTCAGATTTGTTAAAGTTTTAATTTTGAATTTTTTTTGAGGTAATTTCATCAATTCATGATTTTAGTTTCTACAAATAATTGTTGGGGTTATTTTGTAAGTTTGAAGCATTGAATTTTGAAGAATAGTTTCAAGATTAAATTTTCAGATTTTTGTTTATTATTTTGAGGCCTCTAATTACATTAAATTGGTGAATTTTTGGGTTTAAAGCCTACTAACTTAATATATAATGTTGGTAGTTTCAAAGATTATTATAATTTTAAGATTTCATGTATAGAATAAATTTTCAGATTTTTATAAAGTCTTAAACTTGCTGTAATTTTATGTACAAAGGTGTATTTTAAGGTTTTTATGAAGGAAATCTAAAGAATTATATATAATCTTTTGATTCTAATTAAAGTGAGGTTTTAAAGTGGTGTTTGATTAGATTTTGAAGGTTTTAAAGTAAGTTAGTAGTGCTGTAAATTTGGTTGTTTGGGTATTGATTGAGATTATGTTGTTTGGTTTAGGAGAGGACCTGATAGAAGGTGTTTCTAGTTGGTAAAGTGGCATACCAATTCATTTCTCAAGGTACGTACAAGTTACGAAACCTTGCCTTTAGAAGCATGTTTAGGGACGTATCAAGAACTTAGTATCATTTATAGAGAAGACTGGGCTCAATTGTTTGGTTATACATTGTGATTTTCGTATGTTGTGTATTAATTTACCTTGTATGTATTGTTTATGCGTTAGTTTGCTAGATGCACTTAGAGGCAAATGTATGTGAGTATGTGGAATGAATTATTTTATTACTCGTTCATGATTATTGATATAGAATGAGTAAAGGAAGAATTAAAGTCTCCAAAAGATGAGGTTAAGGTTTGGGGTGCTTCATGCACTTAAGGTGTTTATACACCGAGGTAGTTAAAGGAATCAATAATAAATACTGTTTGTCACTAATAAATTAAGAATTGAATTGGAAACTTGGATTGCTTGGATGATTTTCTTTTTGATTGATTGTATTGTTTTACATACGAGTCATCACCAACTCTAAACTTGTAAATCACGTAAAGTGCAAGATGGATGAGCAATAAAACTCTGGATTGGTACACATCTAGAGTAATGACAATCAGAGGTTGGGGTACACGGAGTATTAGCCGTGCAGTTTTCTAGAGGTCGTCTGATCTACGAGTCTCTTGTTTCAAATACTTTTCAAAAACTAGGAGTTAGATGAGATCTCATACTAGCTATGGTCACGGAGTCGCGCTCGTGGCCATTGTATGTTTATTGATGTTTACGAAAGGAGGCATGGGGTTTTTCTTTTGTTGATGTTCCAAATAGAGCATGGGATGGAAAATCTTGTCTATTGCTTAATCCGATGAATAAAATGAAATGATTTAATTATTATTAACTAGTGAAGTCTTAGTAAAGTTAACAATTGAGTCATGTGGTTGAGTCTATAATTTAATTGTTTGTGATGGTTGAATATAAGTAGCATGCTAGGGATTTCTTATTATATTTCGTAGCTTGTATGTAATCAGCGTTGCTGATTGCGTGCTTTTGTGTGTCTTTCTTTAGTCATGGCCTTCGCCTTTTAATGACCCTGTAATGATTCAATTTTTACACTTGTAATATTGGGGAGCATATTAACCACAGGTTTTTATATGTTCAGAACTTGCATCAAGGTGGTGGGATTTTGAGTGGAGTGTTGGTTACCATTCACAGTTTATGTAATTTCTTACTTTTGAGCTTATTTAAACTATGGTTGTTTTATTTACCACTTTTACTGGGTTTTGAATAAGGGCCTTAATGGTTCCAAGTTGTAAGACTTAATTGGTTTTGATCGTTGGTTTTGAAACTTATTTTTAACTGAGTTAGTTTTTCCGCTGCTAAATCTGAAATAGCCTTAACGTTTGAACACGTGGCGGTAGCACGTCAGTAATTCTCATGGAAATCATTTCACCAAAATACATACCTTTGCCTCTAAGCGCATCTTGCATAATTAATGCGTAAATAATACTTGCAATGCGATATAATTTCGCGCTTTTTACCTAATTCATGCTATTTATTTCTTAATTTTGCATGATTTTCCTCGTAATTGCATAATAGTTTTGTGTTTGCATGCTATTAAAGTATGTAAACTTTGGCCAAGTATGAGTTTATTGAGTATAAAGTTCAGTTTGTTGAGTATACATGTTGAGGATCAAGCAATTTACAGCAATACAAAACACAAAAGTTTGAATGGTTTTGGAGAAATTATGGTTTTTGGGTTAAGTTTCGGGGACAAAACTTCTTTTAAGAGGGGTAGATTGTAATACCCCGTATTTTTAAATATTTTATAAATGAAATTTTATTTTATTTATTTGTATTTTTCCAGAATTTAATTTCAAATGTTTCAAATTATTAATTTGGGTCGAAAATTATTTTGGTACAAATTATTTTATGCACTTTCATTCTACAGTTTATGTCCAAACAAACAAAGCCTAGTCCATTGTTATTCACTTAATTGGCCCATTAATTTCATGAGGCCCAATCTTCCTACTTACCCTACAACTCTCTCTCCTATAAATACCCCACACATCCCCAAAATTTTCCCCACACAAAAAGGTTAGTAAATTCTCTTCTCTTTATTTTATTTCTTTATTTTTCCTTTAATTCTTGTTTATTATTAATTAGTAAATCGGGGGTGTTACACTCTGCCAACCATCACCAGCCGCAGATCTCTCCATATGAGTCCAAAGAGCCTCTTGATCCATCATATGTGGTGGAGGACGTCGTAAAACTACGAAAAACTCCGTAGAGTGTTGAATTGCGACTCTCTCACCCAAGTACACCGCAGCATCGTACGTCCCCTGGAAATGACAACGCTGAGCTGAATACATGACAGCTCGCGCTAGAACGTCCAACTCAGCCCATGGACGGAAAAGAGGCTTAGGCCACTGTAAAAGAGATAGCCATGAGTCAGAATTCTATGGAACATGACAAATAACAATTCTTACCGAGAGAAGTGCCTCTCAAACAAGTCTGGCAGTAGTCAGACCAGGATAACAGCCTCCCCAACTAGCAGCAACGGGGAGCCCTCGTGGCGAAGGCCTAGCTGGCGACAAAGATAGAAGATACTCGTAAAACCACACCTGTAACGACGGGAAGGGTCAGCAAAAGCTAACGTGCATCAAAAGAAAGCTTCTGAAAACATAATATAACTCTACGATCCTCCAGAAGCTGGAAAATGTGACCTCCTCCCTATAGTCGCGATGGCGACACGCGAGTCGCAATCCCAACAGGAAGTCAGCATAGGCCAAGCTAGCCCAATCAAAAGTCCCGACCGCTCGCAGGTCGCGGAGGGCAAGCAGATAGTAGAGTAGCGCTCGGCTACCCTTGTCAGGAGAAAAGGACCCTAACAGCAGAATCAGAACAAAGATGCGCACCCGCTGCTCAGGGGTGGTCACATCATCTTGAAAGGCCTCTGCAAGCAGAGACCGGCGGATGGACAGGCCGCTCATCTCCACCAATCGCGACTCAGCACGGGCCCGAACTACAATAGGTACCAGCAGCTCATCCACCTCTAGTGACGTAAGAGTGATATCCCTACCAAAAGGAACCACCGTTGACTGGAACTCCAGTCCAGTAATCACAGAAAAGTTGAGAGGAGTGACAGTCATCTCACCCCATGGAAAATGGAACGTGTTGATGGTGTCCCAAAAGAACTCCACCAAACCTTGTACGATGAAGCGGCTCGACCGTAGGGAATAAAGAGCCCGAGTGGCCTGCAGCAAAGGAGTTAAGCCACATGATTCCCATAACGCGCGCAACTCCGTGTTATTGATGAAATATGTATCATACAGATGACCGATGGTATCGTTGCCCGAACCATGACAACGAACCTGCTCGTCAGTCATACCACGTCGAACGCGCTCCGAAATGTGAAATCTGGGCGTGAAGTACAGAGTCTGCCCATCCCACTCAGGGAACTCCCCAAGGCTAGTGGAAGTCCCCTCGCCTGTGTCGACAGGCTCGTCCTCCCGGTGAGCCCCGCAAGAACGAGAGCCGGAACCTCGACGACAAGTCATGCTAATCATGTTCAAGAACATAAAAACAGTAAATTGATGGTTCTATAGTATCTAAAGTTCGCCTAGCCGCATCATACTATGTTCGTCAAAAAACAGAGTACGTAGTACTAAAACAGAGCATGTTTTTTATTCGACAATAACAAGCAATTTTGAGGAATCAAACAATTTGTTGCAATATTATGGCAAATATTGTGACAAATTAAGCATGAAAAGCAAGCAAAAACATGTAGAACAAGCCACATTATGTTCACGAACTCAAGGTGTTCGTTAATGGAAATTTGCTCGTTTCTCTACCAAATTAAGCCAAACAAGTTTCAAAATACTCCCAAGGCAATATACAAACATAAACAAGTGGTTTCATGGCAAGAAATCAGACAAACAAGGAAAAACAAGCAAAATTGATTTCGAAATTTTCGAAAATTTGCGAATAAAAACACACCAAATTCGCACAAAATAGAGTGAGTTTGGGGAAAACTTACATAGATCGGCAAACTAGAGATCACAAGCTTTGATTTGCAAAAAACTTGAGCGAATTTCGTTGAGAAACGAAGGAGAACAAGCAAAGTGAAGAAATTGCGAGTTCATGCGAAGAAATGAAACAGCAGAAATGAGGAAAAAGGGGTTTAAATCTGGAAAACTCGACTCCATCGCGACGAGATAAAGTTATTGCGCCGCGATAAGGCTATTGCGACGCGATAAGCTTGGCGCGTTGCGATGACACATGGAAGCAGGCGATAGCCTCCTTTCCTCAGCGACGCAACTCTTTAGGCCCCATATTGGTTTATGTAGACCTTATATAGCAAATTGGGTTCCTTAGTACGCCAGTTAGCCACTACAAGCAAGATGACATGATTAGCAGTCGGCTTGATTACAATCACAGTAAGTGATCGACCAGATAATAATCATCTCACTTAGCTTAAGCGCCTAACATTGGCTCATCGCAAGCACCAAGATATTGGTTCATAGCAAAATACAGCACAACAGACATTAAAGCGAAGCACAGGTAAAGCATAGGCAAACTGAGGATTGTTACAAGCGGAATGATCTTCGACGACGTTCCCTAAGATGAGGAGGGTTGTCACAAACAACTGAAGATGACTACAAGCAGAGTCACCTTAGATAATGTTCCCTAGCTTGTGGAGAGTTGTCAAGAAAGTAGGAGATGGCTACAAGCGAAGTTATCTTCGACTATGTTTCCTAGCTTGAGGAAGATGGTCACAAAACAGCAGAAGATCACTACAAGCAGAGCAATCTTTGATGGTGTTCCTTAGCTTGCGGAAGACTGTCACAGCGGAAATGAAGGCAGCTACAAGCGGAGCGGTCTTCGGCGATATTCCCCTGGCTTGAGGGATATCGTCACAACAAAATGCAGCAACAAACAAATTGGTTACTCTAGAGACGTGTGCTCGACGATGCAAGATACGCGTTTCTAACTCTTTTATTTGTTTAACTAATGCTAGTTTGCAGGTACCGGCGTTACAAGAATGATTTAGGATCACAGAACGTTCTGAATCATTCTCCGTCCCTATCGCTACTTTGACTTTTGTTTTCGAAACTTACGTTTCTCCAAACTCAGTCAAAGTGGTGGCTTCTATAGACACCTGATTGTGTCTCCCCAAAAACCAAACTCAGTGATGAATATCTTTCACGTCATTTGATTATCGAACGAGGTGAAATGTGAAAGAGTCTTGTGATGCGCCTGTTTGTAATAAAATACTTCTTTCTGTTTTTGAAAATATTTCTTTTCGTACCTGATAGCAGGCAAATAGGTCGTTTACTACCTCCTCTGAGTCAAATTATATTTATAACTCTTCACTACCCTAATACAGGTATAGGGGCAAGCAAAGGATCGATCCACGAGGAAACGGGGGGGTTTTGCTCAATCAAAGTGAATTATGAATCTATTGCAAAGGGGTATTTTGAATGTTTTTGTGTTTTTCAATAGTCAAATTACTACTACGAAGGAATGAAAACAAGCAAAATAAGAAATCAAAAGCTAAAAGAACTAGAATAAGGGAAACAACGCTAGGGGGTTACGGGGGTGTTAAACACGATTAACAAAGATAAACAATGATGATTATCATAAAGAACATGCCATAGAATACAAAATTCTACCTAAACAATTCACTCTATGCAATTGTCTAAGCAAGTCAATGAATGAGGGCTTGGCCTAATCGAGATCACTTTCGCGCATCCAATTAGACTCTAATCAAAATGAGAGATTAGGAGTGCACAATACATAAAGCTCTACTTAAACTATTCATTTTCATGCAATCATTAAAGTAAAGGTGATCTAACCCTAATTTAAATCACTCCCGTGCATCTAAATTAGGGAACATCAAACAATGTGCTACTAATAATCTCAAATCATCAAAAGTCATAAATTCATCAATTCATAGCATGAGCTCAATCAATCATCATCAATAATCAATATTAATCCATGCCTTTCACCCCCTTCCCCTAACTAAAAACTTAGCCTAGGGAAGAGAAACTAACCATGATAACTAAACTAAACAAGGATTCAATCAACATAAAACTAAACGTGATTAAAAACAAAGGGGAAAACAAATCCAACAAGCTCAAATAAAGAAATATTTGAAAACAATCAACATCAAAACAAATAAATCAAACTAAAAGGAAAGGATAAGAGAATACTAATGAGAAACTTTATTAAAGATGGAAACTTGAAATTCTAACATTGGATTGAAATAACCTTGACCAAGTCTTGATTACAATGATGAAACTTGAAGAATAAACAACTTTCTCTCTCTAAATACAAGGTTCTAATGTTGATTGGAAAAATAGGATAGTTACAAAATTCAATAAGAAGACTACTTATATGCATCACCAATCCGGAAATAAAGACCCAAGGAGAGCCTTCTCTTCGCATGCCGCGCCCTCTCTTGGCTAGGTATGGAGCCGCCTAGCCCAGCAAGCCGCGCCCACGACCTATGGTGTCGCGCTCGCGGGTGGTAGATGGAGAGGCCTCTCTAGTTGAGGAAAGGCCGCGGCCTGGGAACAGGGGAGAAATGAACCTCAAAATGTTGCGCTCGCGGCCCTAGGTGCCGCGCCCGCGGGAAGTTGAGGAGAGGAATCTCCTAGGGCGCGGCACGACATCTACCGCAACATTAAAGAAACTCTAGAGTAGCGATCCGCGCCTGCGGCTCCTTGCTTGGCTGTGCGCCCTCTCCTTGAGCATCTCTTTCCGTTCCATAGCTCCATATGCATCCATAGGATCCATCAAAAGGGGCCGAGAACCTACAAAATATCAGAGAAAACTAAGAAAAACACAAGAAAAGGGAGAAAAAAGAGGAAAAACACGAGAAAAGGCAAAATAACACAAAAACAAAGATAAAACGCTTTGAAAAAGCTCAAACAAGTGCAAATGAGGGGAAAAACCTTAGAGAAAAAGGATAAAAGAGTGGCATAATGCCACTCATCAAAATCCCCCACACTTGCCTCTTGCTTGTCCTTAAGCAAAGAAAACTAGAAGAGCTAAAGCTAATAAAGAAAAGCCGAAATTGCTTTTAGCATAAGCAACAAGCCATTTAAACCTCAAGGTCGCCAATGAGGACGAGTTGTGATCTCTTGAGGGTTTCCAAAGAGAGTTTACTCCACAACTCTCACAAAATTGCGTTCAAGACAAACCAAGAAGGAGAAAACAAGAAGATGAATCAATGAGCACATGCAAATCATAATCAAATCAAGCTTTTAAAGACAACAAGCATAAGTGGATGGCAAGCTTTCTAAGTAGTAAAAGTGAGCATGCAAGGGGATGCCAATGGTTGATTGAAGGATAAATCATGCTAAGCATAGAGAACTCTAACATGCGCCAGTCCCTCCGCATTCCATACATTCTTACCGCGTTCCCTCATCTAGATTCAAATCCACCCTTGGAGGTAGCATCTCATGACTCCTCGAAGGAGCCGAAACAAAGATAAAACAATATAAAATAGGGGAACCTGACATCTTACCAAGTCATGCTTTTCTCCATACTTGAAATCTAGCTCCCTCCACCGACTAGAGACTCAACCAACTTAGGTCAAAAGAACATTGAAAGGGTTGTAACGTTGGCTTGGGGTAAAGGTGTGGGAAAATTTTGAAATTGGTGCTTAGCCTAATCGTGAAGCGAAGGGTGATCAAGCCTCTTTTCCAAAATCAAACATCTACCAATTTTCAAACTATATTGCCACAAACTTGAATTACATTGCCAAACATTATGAACTTTCATCTTCTTCTTTCATCATCATTTAACAACTCTTTATTCTCTTTTTCATTTTGCAAATTTTCTATTCTTTATTTTTTTTTTTTTTTTTTGTATTTTTCTCCCTTTTTTTTAACTTTATTCCAATGTCCTTGCCTCTTATCACTATGGACGGCTTTTTCTAGGATTTGCACTTGCTTTTATTGAACAAATATTCACAACATCACAATCTCACTTTCCATTAAGAACCATTACCTTCCACATTTCAAATCAAAATATCAATAAGCTTTCGTGGCTTGAGCTTCACGATTCTAAGGGTGAAAGTAAAACAAAAGGCCATGGGCTTATAATGCGCTATAATCAAGGAGGGGAAGGCTCAACATGGGAAGCAAAAGGGGCAAATGCAACCAAAAATACAAGACACAATAAAATAAAAGCTAATCCTAGAAAACAAAATAGTCACCTAATGAAAAATGTTCTTTTTCATTCCTAATTTAGTTCGGTCGCGATCTTGGGAGTTAGACGCCATTTTCAAGATCTAAACATGCCCTGGTAAGGATCTTACGCCGCTCATACAAAGAAATGTTGGAGGCTTGAATAGCGAAACTCACATCGGGTTACAAAAACTACCTCTAGGGCTTCAAATCCCCTAATGAGAGCAACACCTTCTTACCACAAACAAGTGAAATTGGGTTTGATAGGCCTTACGAGTTCTAAACCGACTACCTTAGCATGGACCTATCCTAGAGTCAACCGATGGCAATCCCGAAGCGTGCAAACTTTTAACACTTAGTAAGAAAGACATTCAATCACACAAGTTAACTTTTATTATGTTCAACATGAAGATGAAACAACTAAAGTTTTCATGGTTTGTCTTGAAACAATAAAGGCAATATTTTTTTTAGGAGAATAAAAGTAAGAAGAGGCAAGTAAACATTTAATTCCCAATTAACAAACAAATATCGTTCGGCATCATACCAACGATCACCATATTCCGTACACTACTAAAATTCGGTCAAATTGCGACCGTTTTTCTACGACCGTCAGTTAAACGGTCGCAAAACCAGAAATCTGCGACCGTTTTTTTGCAGTCGCAATTTTACAACCGTTTTTGAGGCGGTCGCAATTATTGCGACTGTTTTTACCCATTTACACCGTCGTAAGCATATTTGAATAATTCTTTTTTGAAAAAAATACATGTGAAAAATAATTTAAAATAAAAATAAAATAGTTGCGACTGCCTAAAACGGTCGTAGATTACGACCGTTTCACAAACAGTCGCTAGTTGCGACTGTTTTTAGCAGTCGTAATTAGTTTTTTTTTTATTTTTTTTAAAAAAAAGTGGTATAAAAAAGGGATCCCACTCACCCTAACCCTAATAATTTTTCAACATCAGTCGTTTTCTTTCTTTTCATTTCTCTCTCTTCTCTTTCTTTCTCCTTTCTCTCTCCTCTCTCCGCGTCCCTCCATCATCCCTCCTCTCTCCATTTTTTCTTTATCTCCTCCTTTTCCTTCTCTCCTTCATTTATTCTCTGACTTTAATTGCCGAAAATCAGACAAAACTCAAAGAACTAGGTTAAAAACTGCACGACGAAGCTTTGTGAATTCCGTCTCCGACACCAACCTTCAACCGTCACCTCCATTACCACCACCGTTACAAGTACGAGCCCACCGCCACGATCTCCACCGTCACAAGCTCGGCTTAGCAAGTTAATGGTTTTTAGGGTCAAATTCGACCATGAAAAGGCTAGATCTAGACTTTTCATGGTCAAATTTGGCCTTATAAACCAAATTCGAGGTGAAATTCAAAGTCCATTCGGGGTTTGAGGTATGTTTTCGTTTTAATATATTTTTTTTTGTTTGATTTTTCGAATTTGGTTTGACTTTTTTTTCGAATTTAAATGTTCGAATGTTTGATAATTTTTTCTTTTTGATTTATGTTCGCTTTTGGTTTAATTTTCGTTTTTATTTTTTGTTAATTTTTGGGTTTTATTTTTGTTAAATTTCAGTTTTATTTTCGTTTTGATCTTGGGTTTGATTTTTGTTAATTTTGATTTTGGGTTTGATTTTGTGGTTTGTTTTTGGTAGGTAATTTTGTGGGGTTTTTATTGTTAATTTTGATTTAAATTTTTAATTTTGGTTTAGTTTCTGGTTGTTTGGGTTAAGATTGGCGGTGGTGGTGCGTGGGTAGAGGTGGTTTTGGGTTGGAGGTTGGCAATGGTGGTGCGTGGGTAAAGGTGGTTTTGGGAGGTTGGTAGTGGTGGTGCGTGGGTATGGTGTGAATGCAGGCTAGGTTGCGTAGTTTGTTTCTGTTTTTTTTTTTATTTTTTTATAATTAATTAGCGACCGCCTATAGCCGTCGCAAATACCGTTTTTTGCGACCACTGTTCTACCGGTCGCAATTTTTTTATATTTGCAACCGTCTTCGTACTTGTCGTTGAAAATAAAAAAAAATGGTCGCAATTATTTTGCGACTGTCAACCGGTCGTAATTTTGTTTTCTTGCGACCATGGAAATTGCGACCACCGCTTTACGACCGTTGACGGTTGCAATTATTTTTTGCGACCATTTTTGCTATTTTTGTGACCGTTTGTGGTGGGCGTAAAAACCTTAATTTTTAGTAGTGGTAGAATCAAATGCATACAACCTCGAACAATCAACTCCATCCTAATCTAACTAACTATGCACACAAGAGAAAATAAAAGAGAGTAAAGGAAAGGTCTCACCCAAATGTTTCTTGAAGAAAAATAAAGCCACCAAACCATTTACCATACCTCCATACGTTGCTTCCAACGTTCTTCAAAACTACAAAAGAGAGAGATAAAAGCAAAAACAAAAACTATGCAAAGAAAAAGGTTAGAAAGGAAAGGAAAAAAAAAAGAAAGGGAAAAACGAAAATCTACAAACTTGAACCTTGGGCACAACCAACTACCCAAATCATCATCATAACAAATCAACCAAAAGCTATACAACCCAACACCCAACAACAATATCAAACATAAATCCCTTAAACGCTCCCATGTGTCCTTTGTGCCTTCCCCCACACTTACCCCAAAACTACTCCCTTCTGACTCAACCCCCCCCCCCCCACACTAGATAAGAGCATCATCCTCGATGCATAACATGCAAATAAAAACAAAAGGGAGGGACCAAAAGGGGAGGGGAAAACATGAATACCAAAAGGGGGACTATTGACCACTAGGGTCGGCACCACCATCATCCCCATTCTAACTATCATAGGAAAAACCCGAGGGGGGGCATGGGGATCCCAACCTCCGGTGTAACCGGGAGGCCACCCATAATGACCCTTGAAAAGATCAAGTTGGGAAGGGGACAATTGGTTATATTTCTCGGGTAGCACTAAAGGCAAAAGGTGAGAGGGATCAACATAGGGGTAGTTTCGGTCGCCCCTATAATCGCTCCCACCCGAAACCCGGTAGTCATAATGACCGGACTCATCGGGGAACTCACGCCTTGGTTCTTCGGGGTCCAAGACACCTGGCCAATAGGGGTACGTAGGTTGGTTGTCACCCCTCCATGATGGCACGAGCCCTTGTTGGGCCGGCGTATATGGATAGTTAATCGGAGGAGTGACCTCCCCTCTACGTACACTAGCATCATATAAGGCATTAGTTGGAAAGACATTATGTTGGTGAGAGGCGAACATACCTTCCATGCTAAGTTGCATGATTTCCATTTGAGCTCTCTTCGCCACCATCTCATGTTGAAAATCGGGTTGTTGTTGTTGTTGTTGTTGTTGTTGTTGTTGTTATTGTTGTTGTTGTTGTTGTTGTTGTTGTTGTTGTTGTTGTTGTCTTCTTCTTCTTCCTTGTTGTTGTTGTTGTTGTTGTTGAATCGGAGGCACCTCCTCCATGTCATCCTCTTCTTCTCCATCAATACCAATCTCCTCATCCCATTCATTCACTTCATCCATATCCACCTCCATCCCGTCATGGGGAAGGACACCCGAGTCTTTTCTCACCCACCAAGAGTGATTAACTCCCTCTTTAGTATGGGAATTGAATTCCGGCTTAGGTAGGAAATAATGATGCTTGCGGGAGACTATCAAACTCCAAATCCCGTCTCCCTTAGTCTCTTTGATGAATTGCATCGTCTTAAATTGCTTCGTGTCGAACCAAATGTCACTCCCATCGCCTTTCCCCACTATGGTACAAGAGCGCAACTTATCCCCATGACCCAAACTCTCCGCCAACCAAGTCACCATACCTCCACAATGAATCTCCCCCTTTTTTGTTCTCAATACAATATCCTCAATACACTTAGTGAAGATAAAACCCAAGTTCACTCTATGTTCGAAATCCGGCTTAGAGGCAAGCCACAAGATTCGGATCTCTTCTAGTGTTATCTTCCCCAAATCTTGCTTGTTGAAGACCATATACCCAAGAATACGGTAAAGAAGTCTAATAGCCGAGTGCATGATCTCACTAGCCAATGAAACCTTAGCATCGAAGCTATTCTTCCAGGATATACACTTCAACCAATGAACGGGGTTATAATCGGGTAATGGCTCATATTCGGGGAGGAAAAGGTTGGCATCGGGATTGAGGTTAAGGTATTCGTTGAATTGACGGAGGGTCATGATTTCTTTCTTGTTAAAGAGTTGGAATGAGATGGAAAGGTTGTTGTTGTGGGTTGATGATAGTGTTTGTCGGGAAGGGTTTTTCGTGATTGTACGGCGTCATATATGGACTTATGGTGTTTGTTGGTAAATTTAGTTGGTGGCAAAGGAGGTGGTGGTTGCTCATCATTTGGAGGGGGTTGAGAGGTTGAATCTTGAGGCTCTTTACCACCCTTTTGCTTCTTTGAACCCATACCAAGCACCATTTTTACTTCTTCAAACAATCAAAACACACTACTCCAAATTCACCCAACAATCCAACTACAACACAAACTTCCACAATCCAAATACTTCTCAAATACCAATCAACACAAATTAACCACAAATATCCACAAGAAATTCCAAATATCAAATTACAAACAACAAACAACCATGAATAATCAAGAAAAACCAACAAAAATCACCAATTCATGCATCAAAATTCACCAATGAAAATCACAAGAACAACCATGTAAATCATCAAATATATATGCTCAAAAATTCAATAAAAACTAGAAAGGAGATGGTTATACCAACTATGTGAGCCAAAAATCAACTCCAACTAGCCCAAAGAACCAAAATTTTGATAAATCTTTAAGCACCAATAATTGAGTTCCGCGCGAAAATCGGACCAAAAAGTGGTAAAAATGGTGAAGATGATGAATTTGAAGGAAATTGGTGAAAATTTAAAGGAATTTGAGTGAGAAATTGGTAGGATTAAGAGTTATGGTTGTTAGAGTTTGAGGGTTTGCGGGTTTTTAGAAATAGAGAGTGAGTAAGAAAGATGAGTTATTTGAGAAATAGAGGTGAAACTCGACCAAGAAGGCTGAATAAATGGGGCTGAAACCCCGACGTTCAAGCCGGCGGAGCCTAGGCCGAGCCCGCGGCTACTCATGCCGCGTCTTCTCATGGGGCGCGGCTGGGCATCTCCCGCATGTTGAGATTGCCATTGAGAATTGCTAGCCGCACCCTCTCCTCTACAGGCCGCGCCCGTGGCCCCTTGGAGAGGGCTCTCCTTGGGCGCGGGCTTCTCCTTAAAGCCTTAAGACTCCAATTTCAAATCTTCCTCATTCATAACTCAATCTTGGCTTGTCAAATTACAAATCTAAGGCCTCAAATCCTAACCTCACACATAGTAACCAAGAGTTCAAGTACCTACAAAGAAAAGCCAAAGAACATAAGATAAGAACTAACAACAAAACCGATCAAAAAGAAGAAAAATAAGAAAGAAAGGAGTCTAGAACTCAGGTTGCCTCCCAAGAAGCACTTCTTTATGAGGTAATTAGCTTGACCATGAGAAAATTTCATCAAGGAGGAGACTTAGGATCCAAAGGATCAAGCATTAAGCACCCAATGAGACCAATTTCATCTTTGCAGAAATAGTGTTTCAGACGATGACCATTAACCATAAACTTTTGATCACCCGCTTCCAATTTGAATGAACCATAAGGAGTAGTCTTTAAAATCACAAAAGGCCCAACCACTTGGACTTAAGTTTTCTGGGAAACAAACGAAGTCTTGAATTGAATAATAAGACCTTATCTCCAACCTTAAAGCTCTTGTTCCGAATGTGTTGGTCGTACCACTTCTTTGTCTTCTCCTTATATAACCTCGAGCTCTCATAAGCATCATCTCTAAGCTCTTCGAGTTCATTGAGCTTCAACAATCTCTTCTCATCGGCCAATGATAAATCCATGTTGAGCTCCTCGATAGCCCACCAAGCCTTGTGTTCTAATTCCACCGGCAAGTGACAAGCCTTCCCATAAACCAACCTATAAGGGGTTGTGCCAATTGGAGTCTTGTATGTCGTCCTTAGAGCCCATAGCGTGTCATCAAGCTTGAGAGACCAATTCTTCCTAGACTTGTTCACCATTCTCTCAAGAAGATTCTTGATTTCTCTATTTGACACCTCCACTTGTCCTTGAATTTAAGGGTCGTAAGGTAGGCCGACCTTGTGGTGAACTTCATACCTCTTAAGAAGGGCTTCGAGTTGCTTCTTGGCAAAGTGAGAGCCTCTATCGCTAATGAGCACCCTTGGAACCCCAAATCGAGGAAATATGATATTCTTGAGAAGCTTAAGCACAACCTTATGATCATTGGTAGGAGAAGGTATGGCCTCAATCCACTTAGTTACATAATCAACCGCTACCAAGATATATAAGTTCCCACAAGAAGAAACAAAGGGCCCCATGAAGTCAACCCCCTATACATCAAAAGGTTCGACCTCCAAAGTATTTTGTTGAGGCATTTCATTTCTCTTGGTTATTCCACCACTTCTTTGACACCTATCGCATCTTGAAACAAACTTGTGGGCATCCTTATGCATCGTCGGCCACCACAATAGAGATTGAGAAATCTTTGCCACCGTCTTGTTAACTCCTTCATGTCCTCCACATGGTAATGAGTGGCAATACTCAAGAACTCCTTCAATTTCATGATCCGAAACACATTTCCGGAAAAGGTCATCTCCACATTGTTTGAATAAGTATGGGTCATTCCAAAAGTACCTTCTTACTTCCTTGAAAAACCTTTTCTTTTGTTGAGAAGAAAACTCCGGGGGAATGACTCCACAAGAAAGATAATTGGCGATATCCACATACCAAAGGCTAGATGTTGAAGCTATAGCCATGAGAGTTTCAAATCCCATTTCCTCATTTATTGGTACATCATCTTTGTTCTCAAAAGGAAGCCTAGAAAAATGATCCGCAACTTAGTTCTCCGCTCCTTTCTTGTCTCTCATTTCCATGGGGAAATCTTGAAGGGAGAGAACCCAACGGATAAGGCGAGGCTTTGCTTCTTTCTTAGTCATGAGATATCGAACCGCTATATGATCTGTGTACACAATCACCTTAGAGCAAATAAGATAGGACCTAAACTTGTCAAAGGCAAACACAACCGCTAGCATTTCTTTCTCTATCGTTTTATAATTCCTTTGAGCTTCATCTAGAGTTCTACTTGCATAGTAGATGACATATGATTTTCCTTCCTTCTTTTTCCCAAGCACGGCACCTACTGCAAAGTCACTAGCATCGCACAATAGCTCAAAAGGCAAGCTCCAATCCGGAGCTTGCACAACGGGAGAGGAAATGAGAGCTTCCTTGAGCTTACGAAATGCCCCAAGGCAAGCCTCATTGAAGCTAAAAACAACATCCTTTTTGAGTAATTCGGTCAAAGGTTTGGCGATTGATGAAAAATCTCTAATAAATCTCAGGAAAAACCGGCATGCCCAAGAAAAGCTCTTGCTCCCGTGATAGAAGTAGGAGGGGAAAACTTTACAATCACCGAAACTTTTGCGGATTAACTTCAATGCCATTCTTTGAAACTTTATGGCCAAGGACAATACCCTCCTCAACCATAAAGTGGCATTTTTCCCAATTCAAGACCAGACTCGTCTCTTGACACCTTTTCAAAACTTTTTCAAGATTATAAAGACAAGTGTGAAAAGACGAGCCACCAACACTAAAATCATCCATGAATACTTCAATCTCTTTTTCAAGCATCTCGGTGAAATTAGAAGTCATGCATCGTTGGAATGTTGAAGGAGCATTGCATAACCCGAATGGTATTCGCTAATATGTAAATGTTCCATATGGACAAGTGAAAGTAGTTTTCTCTTGATCACTTGAATGGATAGGGATTTGGAAAAATCCGGAGTACCCATCCAAAAAACAAAAGAAAGCATGGTGAGAAAGTCTTTCCAACATTTAGTCCATGAATGGGAGAGGAAAATGGTCTTTCTTTGTATTTTTGTTCAACCTCCTATAGTGGAGATTCTCCTCTCCTCCTTCGCCTTTGATGATGGTCATTCCACCCTTTTTTGGAACTACATGAACCGGGCTAACCCACTTTCTATCGGAGATAGCATAGATGATGCCCGCTTCACGTAGTTTCAAAATTTCCTTCTTGACAACCTCTTGGAGGTTGGGGTTCAACCTCCTTTGAGGTTCTATGGAGGTGGATTAATCATCTTCAAGATGAATACGATGCATGCACAAAGAAGGGCTAATACCCTTGATATCATCAATGCTATACCTTATCACATTTTTATATTTTCTCAAAACATCAAGCAATTTTTCCAAATCAAGTCCATCAAGGGTAGCATTGACAATAATAAGGTATTTTCCCTCATTATCAAGATAAGCATATTTTAAAGAAGGGGAAGGGGCTTGAGTTCTAGCTTGGGAGGAGGCTTGGAACTCTCCTCCAATCAAGTCCATCATTACCCTTCCCAAGCGATCTAACTCCTCATTCACAACATCAACTATATAGCATTTCTCAACCATGGGGATCTTGAGTAATTTGGAAAACTCAAAAACAATCTTCTCATCGGCCACTTCACATGTAATAGTATTGTTCTTGCAATTGATGACCGCCCCCAAGGTTTTAAGAGCTTCCCAACCCAAGATCAACGGAGTATCAATATCTTCCTCCATATCCATCACTACAAAATCACATGGCACATAGATATGCCCAACTTGAATTGGAACATTCTCAAGTTCACCACAGGAAAGTTTGACCAAGCGGTCGGCTAATTAAATTATTTTTCTTGTGGGTATCATTTTAATATTGAGTTTTTGTGAAATGGAGAGGTGAATTAAGCTAACACTCGCTCCTAAATCTGCCAAGGCACCCCTAGGTTCCATATTGCCGATCTTAACCAGTAAAGTAAAGATTCCCGAGTCCTTCTCTTTCTTTGGAATCTTGTGTTGAACGAGTGCACTAACTTGATAAGGGAGGGTAATGAGCTCATCATTGAGCTTCCTCTTGTTGGTTTGGATGTCTTTGAGAAATTTGGAGTACGAAGGACTTTGGGTAACAACTTCGATGAATGGGAGACTTATGTGTAAGTTCTTCATTACACTAAAGAATTTTGCGAATTTATCATTCAACTTTCTCTCCGCAATCCTCCCGGGAAAAGGAACCGGCTCATCTAGATTCCTAGTCTCACTAGGACTTGAAGTTGTTTTCTTATCATTAGGCTTCTTCTTCTCCACATTCTCTTCTTTCCCAACAACCATGTCTTCTTCAATTCTCTTCTCCCCCCTCACACCTTCTTCTCCTCCCTTCTTTCCCTCACTATCTCCCTCTTTTGGCCCTTCATAGGATGTGCCCGATCTCAATGTGATTGCCTTGCAAGAGTCGAATTTTATGTTATGAGAGGGGTTTTCTTGTTGTTGTCCGGGTAAAGTAAAAGGTAAATTGAAAGGTACTCTCTCGGCCAATTGGGCTAATTGCGAATCAACCATCTTGTTATAAGCTTTGACCTCTTCCATTTGTTGATTCATGGCTTGGAGTTGTTGAAGAATTTGGGTTTGTATGGAATCGGGTTGAGATGCTTGATCTTGACTCCTTTGAGACACTTGATTTTGGTTGTTGTATTGGTTTTGATTGTTGTATTGGTTGTTCCTTGGATAGTTTCCTTTCGGATTTTAGTTTGGAGGTGGAGGTGGGTTTAGGTATTGAGGGTTGGAATTGTATGATGGTTGAGCATGTTGCCCCCATTGTTGACGTTGAGGTGCAAACCCGGGTGGTGGTTGTCTCCAAGCTACTCCTCCCCACTTCCCCTATATCCATCTTGCCTTGTGTTGCAAGACGCCACATGCTCGGGGCTTAAACCCCCACAATAAGATGTATCGTGGTTTGTGCCACCATAATTTTGACATGAGAAAGAATTGATTTGAGAAGAGGTTGGCTCACTATTAACACTTTTGTTCAACTTTACGAGCCCCTTCGTCAAAATCTCAATTTGATGTTGCAATTGATCAACCTTCTCTAATTCGTACATCCCACCTTTCTTCGATGCATTCCTCCTTCTACCACCCCAAGAGTAATTCTTCGCTACTTCTTCGATTCTTTCTTCAACTTGGTTTTGGGGGATCTTAATCAATTGTCCACCCGCCCCCACATCCAAATTAGCTCTAGACATAGGTTCCAATCCATCATAGAAGAATCGCATAAGCAAGCTTTGATTGTATTCATGATGAGGACATGCTTGTACCAAATCCTTGAATCTTTCCCAAGCTTCACTAAGACTCTCGTCCGCTTCTTGTTCAAATGATGCAATTTTCCTTCTCCTTTCGGCAGTCTTTTCCTCGAAAATGAACCTCTTCAAGAATGCCTTGAATATCTCTCTCCATGTTGTGAGAGAATTTAGCTTCACTTGCTTGACCACTTCTTAGCTCTACCCGAAAGAGATTGTCGAAATAGATGGATTCAGATGTACTCTTGAGAAACTTGATTGGTTTTAATCATGGCACATAGCTCAAGGAATCTATCAAGGTGCTCAATGGGATCTTCACTTGGAGAACCCAAAAATTGTTCCGCTTGTACCATTCTTGTGTATTGAGGCTGAATGGTAAAGTTGGTTTCCATTACGGGTAGCAAAATCCCTCCCGTGAGCTCATAATCCTCCGGATTTCCAAACTCACGAAATAGAATTTCATCCTCTTGTCCTGCCATTGCCTCACTTTGCAAACATGAAGAACAAGAATCACTCCCACTCTCAACAATAACACCAAGACCTCTTCCCTCTTCTTGATAAAGCCTATGGACTTGTCTTAAAGTTCGGTCAATCTCGTGGTCAATGTTATGTGTGGGTGGTCCTTGAGATCTCTTAAGCTTCCACCAAAGCTAAACAAACAATTAGCAATGACTAGCAAGAGAATAAATGAACAAGGGAAATTCCCATTGGTACACTCCAGGTTCTGACTTTTCCCAGCAGTACCACATTTTTTTTTTTTACTTCCTAATGATACGCCCAAGTTTCTGACTTACTAAATCACGTGATTAGTCTGTTAATCATACGTTAATAAGTTAGTTTTGTAGCAGCTTAGGTTTAAGAAAAAGGGAAAAGTCTAATTTGCCCCAAATTAATTCATTTCCCTCCAAACTTTCCCTCTCAATTTTTCTGTTATTTCCCACCAAAACCATTCCACCCTATAAATGCGCCACTTCCTATTCTTTTCTCCATTTCATTTCTCCTCCATCACTGAATTTCTTTTCTTCTCCATATGTTGTCTTCTCCAATTGTTTGACATGGCTAGTTCTTCAAGTTCTGGTTTTTCTTCTGGCAGCAGACATGGAAGGTCCACGTGGGTCAGGATTTTGTAATGTAATTGTCATCCACCAAGACATACTGAAGTAAGGGTTTCTGACTCCATTTCGAACCCAGGGAGAACCTATTACAAGTGCAGGCACTGTGGTTTGTTCATGTGGGTCACTAAAGATCAAATTATGGGAAACAGAACAGGGGAAACAAATCTTGCTAAGTATGCTAATCTGAGAGAGGAATTCACTGAATTTACATAGAGAGCATATGAATTTGCAGCCTACATATACATGGTTGTTAGGATTGCTGTTGTCATGTACCTGATTTTACTATTGGTTGCTCTCAAATGAAAGTGATGTACTTTTCCTTTTAGTCATGCCATGTAATTGGTAGATTATTAGCAATTAAAGGTTGTATTATCTGGATTTATGAATGACAAATGAAAAAAGGGAAACATCCATCCTTTGTGTTTTATATACTGCGTTAAATTAGTCATGAATCTAACACAACCTTTGATCTAAATGAACTCACATCACAACTTTAAACAAGGCCAAAGTTGGCTGATTTCATATATCCAAAATGAAGATAGTTGCCAAAGTTATGTTCCAAAAAGCAATGTTATGTTTCAAACAGCAAACTACACTATCAGAAACCAAACAAAAGTACTTAAATTCCCTAGCTTTTACTATACCAAAAATCAAGCTAAAGTATCAAAAACCAAAGTTGAATACATATAACTCTCTGCCACTGTCTACAAAAACCAATTCCTCTCTTCATCTTAGGGGGCATGATAATTCTACCTGAGTCATCAGCAGGCCATTGTTCTGTGTCTGGAATGGGGTTAATGTAAACACTGTAAGACTGCTTATATGTCTTCACAGAGTACCAAGAGCTAACAAAGTCATGTGGGTCTAACTTTGCATCAATTAGGGCCCTAATGGCATGCCAACATGGTACCCTTGATAGTTGTCATGCCCCACATGAACAAATTTTCTTGTTAAGGCTCAAAGGGAACTGAGATCTACCTTCATAGATTTCATACTCCCCTGGGCTGGACTTGAAGACTCTGCAGTTTGAGCTTGCTTTTCCTATCTCTTTCATCAGTTTCACAATTTTAGGACAAATGTCTTCATCTTTCCAAGACTTTGCATTCTCAAGCCTTGTTGAAATTCTCACCATGCACACCCTCCTTATTCCTGCATATTTGATCTAAATTAGACAACTAATCACAATACATAAACCTAAGTATGAGAACTAAACAAGTTATGCACAATGTACCTACTAGCAAAGTTAATACAGGCCTACACCTATTAACTCCAAGTGTGGAGTTGAAGCTTTCCACAAAATTAGATGTATTGGACTCATTACATACATTAAGGTCAAATTTATGCTTACTCCACTTGGACTGTTCTCCGAAGTCTGCAAACCAAGACATGACTTCATCACCTCCATGTTTCTGAAGCTTCTCCATAGCTTTCCTGAATGTGAAAGCAGAAGTTGAGAATTGCAGAATGTGAAAGCAGAAGTTGAGAATGGCAAATGAATGTGAAAGCAGAAGTTGAGAATTTTACCTGAATGTGAAAGCAGAAGTTGCATTGCAAGCTCTCCAAAACAGGATGTACATGAGAGGGCCTGGAAACTTCTTTTTGTAGTTCCTACTGAGGTGCCTACAGCAGAACCTTCTGTCAGTTTCTGGCCACACATTGTCCAAAGCTAATTCTACTCCCTGAAACAGTGATGAATTAGGTAAGTATGCATATACATATATAAAGTACAGAACAGAACAACAAAATTAAACTTAGGTACTTGCCTTTTGCCTATCAAATATGATTGTCCAATGCTTTCTTGAGGACTCTTTGACAATGTTCAACAAATGCCAGAAGAAATAGCTCCATGACTCCTTGTCTTCTTGGCTTACTACAGCATAGGCTATGGGAAAAATCTCATTATTGCCATCTATACCCACAGCAGATAGCAATATTCCCCCATAATTACCTTTGAGGTGTGTTCCATCTACACCAATCAAAGGTCTGACACCTCTAAGAAGGCCTTTCCATTGTCCAGTGAAAGAAATGAACATGCTTGTAAACTGTAGCTGCTTAGGTAGGGACTCAGCTTATTTCCATGCACAAAAATCTTTGCTATTAGGGTTTATTTCAATGCACATTTGAGCATACATAGGCAGCAAAGAGTATGACTCATCATGTCCTCCAAAGAGCTGCTCAATTACATAACTCTTTAACCTGTACAAAGTGGACTGCCTCATATAGATGCCATATCTTTGGAAAAGCAGCTCATTTAGTGCTTTTCCAGGAATGTCAGGGTTAGCTCTGATGTCTTCAATAACCTTATGAGAAGCCCACTTAACATTGCATGTGGGGTTGTATGTCTCTAAGCCCCTGCAAGTGTGTACATTGGGCCATATCTTCTTAATGGCCCAGGTTCTGCCATCTGCAAGTCTACTTGCATGTAACCTCCAGTGACAACACCGAGATTGGCACACTGCAGTGTACCTTTTGTTGTTAGCATACTCAACACTAATGGAAAATCTTTCTTGTACAGCAAAGTCCTTAAGATTATCCTTAAAGTGTGCCTTATCTGTAAAAATCATCCATGGTCTGAGTGAAATCTTACCAAAATCTTCATCCTCATACATCTCTCCATTCTTGTACAGCCTCTTAAAGTAATCCTCATCATCTTCATCATCTAAAAAGTCAAACCATTTCCGTGGTTTCCAGTTATCCTTTATTTTAGGAATCCTTTGAAGTTGTACCAACTCATCTGTAGGTACATCCCCCTTTGGTGCTACTTCTCCATCAGAGTCTTCTTCATCACCATCACCCTCTCTTTGTCCAGATTCATCACTTTGCACAACAAACTGCATGTTTTTTCTTCTCACCTTTATACTAGAGACTTGACCCTCCTCTTCACCCTCATTCAAACCAAAGCTAGTACCCTCCACCTCACTCTCATTCCAACCAAATTCATCACTTTGCACAACAAACTCCATCTTTCTTCTCACCTTTAAACTTCTAACTTGACCCTCCTCTTAACCCTCATTCAAACCAGTACTAAGGCCATTTCTTTGACTCTCAATCAAACAGGAATCAACACCAAGCATCCTTCTCTCAGTGACATTAGTACCAACCTTTGACCTTAACCCCTTTCTAACTGTTGTGGTCCTATGAAGCTTTTTTGCAAAAATAGAGCTTTGAGATACTTTAGGCAAAAGTTGGTCATTAGAAGCAGCTGTCTCATTCACTGTAATAGGTGAAAATCTTGGGCTCCTTCTCAAAGGTAAGCTCTTGAATACAGTATTTGGTGACCTAGGGGATGGTGGTTGCATTGGGGTTGATTTGGTGGCAGCTTTCTTCTACTCTTTGAAGCCTTGACCTTCCTTGACTTTCTATCCTTGCCATGGTTTCCTCAAACTGTTTCCTACCCTTGGTATACGCAAGATCAGTTTGTTCAACATTTGGTTCATCTACTGGTAAATCATAATCAGCATACGTAGGTGGAGATGAATCATTTAAAGTTATCTCTTCTATGGAAGGCTGAGAGGGATCAATTTGTGATGGTTGTGTTTGGGGTGTAGTGATCTGAGAGGGTTCATCAATTTGGGGTGGTTCTGTTTGGGGTGTAGTGATCTGAAAGGGTTCATCAGTTTGGGGTGGTTCAATTTGGGAAGGTTCATGACTTGGTGGTGCAGGTTTGGACTTCCTTAAGTTCTTGATCATTTTATTAAGAGTACTTGGTTTTTTAGCAAACCCAACCCAAATGTCATACACATCACACTGACCTAGGGTCTTAAACATCCTAAATAAATCAGTATCATTTAATAAAGGGTTATGCTTTTGATTGTAAGCATAATTAAAGGAAGGGTTGATGATAGGAAACTCGAGGTCTATGTCGACATTGTCTTCAAATTCAACAACCAAGTCAATCAAATTGCATGTATCTAAGTCAACATTAAAGTCAGTATGTTTCCCAAAGTAATGAAACCTTAACACAACCTCATGACTATCACCCATTCTGCAAAATAAGGCAAACAAAGTACACAATTACAACATGCACAAATATTCTTCACACTTTAAACAACAAACATTCACAGATCCACAGATCAATCAAACATGATCATGCCATATCATCCAAAAAAAAAGCAGTTTTACACCACTAATTCACAAAACATAATCACGCACCTATTGTAGATGAAAGTAACCTAAATTCGCATAATTAAACAACATATACATTAAGAAATTAACCTAAATTCGCTCAAAAAATAGAACAACAAACAAAATCACCAATTCTTAAAACAATTGAACAGTAGTAGTACTAACATACCTGAATTATGGAAGATTTCCCTCTCCAAACTTTTAAACCCAACAAAATTTGCGACAAATCTTGTAAACCCTAGGTTGTCCCTTTGTGAATTCAACAGAGAAAATGAGAAATAATTTGAAAATTCTTTGGTTTATGTCAAATCGGCATAATTGGAAGGGGAAGTGGTTTTGATCGTTGGAGGGAAGGGTTTATAAGGGGGTAAATTAGTCTTTTCAATTTTTTTAACCTAAGTACCTTTTACACTATATTTACTAACTTATTAACGTCTGATTAACAGACTAATCACGTGAGTTAGTAAGTCAGAAACTTGGGTGTATCATTAGGAAGTCAAAAAAAAAATATGCGGTACCACTGGGAAAAGTCAGAACCTGGAGTGTACCAATGGGAATTTCCCTATATTTTTTATTGCTTGACTTATTGCATTATTTTTGAAATGTTTTTTTAGTTGCTACATTTTTATTTTCTCAAGCTCCTAGATATTTTTTTAAGAGGTGCGAGATAGAGAGAAAAATAAGAGACCCATGTGTGTAGGAGAGAGATAGAGAAAAAGAAATGATAAACTGAAAAGTGTTGCAATTAATTAACAATTTTCAAAATGGAAAAGTGTAACAACTAAAAAGGAAATTAAGGAAGTAATAATGTTTACAGATAAAAAATAATACTCCTACTTGTATTAATTATTAAATATTCCAATTGTTAATCAATGGAGGAAATTTTTTCCAAAGATCATTCGACATAATTCGCTACTAAAATTCGGTCAAATTGCGACCGTTTTTCTACGACCGTCATCAAACGGTAGCAAAATATGAAATTTACAACCGTCTTAAAAACGGTCGCAATATTGCGACCGTTTTTAAAAGCGGGCACAGATTTGCGACCGTTTTGCCCTTTTAAACCGTCGCAAGGGTATTTAAAATAATTCTAAATTATAAAAATCTGTTGCGACCGTCAAAAACGGTCGTAAATTTTGTTAATTGCGACCGTTTAAGAAACGGTCGCAAAGTTGCGATCGCCAAAACCGATCGCAAAAGGCTTTTTTTTTTATAAAAAAAATTCGGGTATAAAATGTTACCCATCTCACCCCCAACCCTAATTTACTAAACCTCACACCGCTCTTGTTTCTCTTTCCTCTCCTCTCTTCTTTCTCTTTCCTCTCATCTCTCTCCTAGCTCTCTGTTTCCTCTTTTCTCTTCATCAGCTTCCGCCATAATTTTTCCTCCGCCACCATCTTTCCTCCGCCACAATCTTCACTGGCTCTCCTCCTCCTTAAAGGAGTCCGGCAGCGGCAGTTTTATTGGCGAGTTCGGGTTCGTTTTTCTCAACAAGTACAATTAATGGTTTTTAAGGTGGAATTCGACCATGAAAAATCTAGATCTAGACTTTTCATGGTCGAATTTGGCCTTATTAAACCAAATTTTAGGTAAAATTCAAAGTTTGAGGTATGTTTTCATGTTTTTGGTTTATTTTCGTTTCGTTTTTGGTTGATTTTCGTTTCGGTTTTGGTTGTTTTGTTTGATTTTTGTTGTTTGTTTTTGGCCTGGTTTGTTTTAGTGGGTTTGATTTTGTTTTCGTTTATTTTTGGGTCTGAGTTTTGGGTAATTTTGGTTTAATTTCGTGGTTTAATTTTCATTAATTTTTGGGTTTGATATTCAAAGTGAAATTGTTTGATTTTTGTTATTTTTAGATTTGTTTTTCGTTAATTTTAGTTGGTTTAATTGGGTTTTATTTTCATAAATTTTGTTGAGGGGTGGCTTTTGTTGTGGCTGATAGGGGTTTTCACGGCAAAGGGATGGAAATTATGGTGGTTGGGTGAGATTCACGAGGTGGCTGGTGGTGTTTTAAGGTGGGTAAAGGTGTTTTAGGGTGGGTAAAGGTGATGGGGCTGGCTGCATTCACAGGAAAGTGGGTGCGGTTTTTTTTTTATTTGTTTTTTTTAACTTTTTGTGACAGCCTTAAGCAGTCGCTAATTTCCAGATTTGCGACCGCTTCGTATACCGGTCGCAATTATATATATTTGCGACCGTTGTCCAAGCGGTCGTTGAAAATATAAAAAACAGTCGCAAAAAATTTGCGATCGTGAAACGGTCGTAATTATGTTTTTTTGTGACTATACGAATAACGACCACCACGTTACGACCGTTGACGGTCGCAATTAATTTCAGCAACCGTTTTTGCTATTTTCAACGACCGTCAGAGGCGGTCGCAATTTGGCTAAATTTTAGTAGTGATTTTAATATCATTTCAAATGGCTCTGGAATTTAGTTGGTCCTGGATGGCTGGGCGGCTGACATCTTGATGTTGCCATATTGTGAATTGGATATAGCGAAATTTAGGACGGAAGTAAACACATTGAACGTACATAGCAATGTGCTACTAATAATCTAACCCTAATTTAAAGTAAAGGTGATCTAACCCTAATTTAAATCACTCCCGTGCATCTAAATTAGGGAACGTCAAACAATGTGCTACTAATAATCTCAAATCATCAAAAATCATACATTCATCAATTCATAGCATGAGCTCAATCAATCATCATCAATCATCAATATTAATCCATGCCTTTCACCCCTTTCCCCTAGCTAAAAACTTAGCCTAGGGAAGAGAAACTAACCATCATAACTAAACTAAACAAGGATTCAATCAACATAAAACTAAATATGATTAAAAACAAAGGGAAAAACAAATCCAACAAGCTCAACTAAAGAAACAGATGAAAACAATCAACATCAAAGCACATAAATCAAACTAAAAGGAAAGGATAAGAGAATACTAATGAGAAACTTGATTAAAGATGGAAACTTGAAATTCTAGCATTGGATTGAAATAACCTTGACCAAGTCTTGATTACAATGATGAAACTTGAAAAATAAGCAACTTTCTCTCTCTAAAATACAAGGTTCTAATGTTGATTGGAAAAATAGGATAGTTACAAAATTCAATAAGAAGACTACTTATATACATCATCAATCCGGAAATAAAGACCCAAGGAGAGCCTTCTCTTCGCATGACGTGCCCTCTCTTAGCTGGGTACGGAGCCGCCTAGCCCAGCAAGCCGCGCCCACGGGTGGTAGATGGAGAGGCCTCTCCAGCTCAGGAAAGGCCGCGGCCTGGGAACATGGGAGAAATGAATCGTGGGAAGTTGAGGAGAGGCATCTCATAGGGTGCGGCACGGCATCTACCGCAACATTGAAGAAACTCCAAAGCAGCGATCCGCGCCCGTTGCTCCTTGCTTGGCTGCGCGCCCTCTCCTTGAGCATCTCTTTCCCTTCCTTAGATCCATATGCATCCATAGGCTTCATCAAAAGGGGCCGAGAACCTACAGAATATCAAAGAAAACTAAGAAAAACACAAGAAAAGGGAGAAAAAAGAGGAAAAACACGAGAAAAGACAAAACAACACAAAAACGAAGGTAAAACGCTTTGAAAAAGTTTAAACAAGTCCAAATGAGGGGAAAAATCTTAGAGAAAAAGGATAAAAGAGTGGCATAAATGCCACTCATCAGTACCTTATTTATGGAAAATGTCCAGTCCAATTTAGTTTGGTGCATGATATGGGTCCAATAATAGTGTAGTTGGATAGGGCTCGAAAAGAGCTTTCCAACGGTATATTATAAGCTCGATTCCGATGAATAATGAGGAAGTTATGGCCAAAATACTAAATTGGGCCAAAATGGTTTTATATGGCCCAATGATCAAGTGGAGGGCCCATTAATTATTATTCCTAAAGTTATTAGGAATTACTTTAATTTTCTAGATTAATCTAGAAGATTGTTTTAAATTCTAATAGAGTTAAGATTAATAATTATATTTTTATATTATTTAGGAAAGATAAAGATTTCAATTTGAAATAAAACAAGTGTTTTAAAAGATAAAACTGATTTTAATTAAGATAATTACGGAGTCTAATTACCTAATTATATTGGGAAAAAGACTCCGTACAGGATTTTTATCCTGATCAAGTCATCACGCTGCGGAGAGCATATCGCGCCGCGATAAGGTCTGTCGCATCGCGATAGCTCTATTGCATCGCGATAGCTTTATCGCATCGCGATAAGGTCTATTTTACTTCGAGTCAAATTCTGAATCTTTTCGAAGCGTTCCGGATGTTTTTCTCTATAAATAGGGGCGTTATTTCCCCGCCAACAATCATCAATAATCATCTATTCTATTCTTTCTTTCTCTCAAAGCTAGAAGCTTATTCTTTCTCCTTCTTTCTAAGCCTTCCCTTTTTAAAAAATATAATACCGCATTCACGAGTCTTAGACACACCTAGCCAAGCTCGAAGTGGCCTTCGCCCTACACGTGAAAGGTTGATAATTTATGAGGGTTTGGTCGCAAATCCCTATTTCAATTATTTAAATTAATTGTTTAATTTAATATTTTTATTGAAGTTACTAACATGTGTATTGTTTTGATAGAAAGAGATACGAGGCAACAAAGAAAGTTGTTTTATTGTTATACATCTATAGAAAGTATGCTTATATTATTTTAATTCCTAGTATCATGTTAGGATGTTATTTATTGCTTTCTAGTGTTATGCTTAGGTTGCTTTCTATTTCTTCTATCATGCTAGTATCATATTAGGGTTAAAGCTTTGATTTTTATTGTTTAGTGACATGCTAGGATTTGTTATTAATCTTGTTAGTATCATGCCTAGGATCTTGCTAATAATATTATTATGATTTATTGAGATTATTATTGTGATGATGATTGTTAATATTATCATGTTGCTTGATATATTTATTGTTATTGCTTGATCACGCCCTCTCTTGTAGGTTTAAAGGGAACTTGTACTTGAAATCACGCTTAATTATATAATTAATAATTTTGTTTACGCTAATATGATTTTAATTCAAGTGATCGCCAATAATAGTTTTGTTTGTGCATTAATAATCAACCAACATAGATTAAATATGCTTAGGATTAATATATTGATTGTATGTTTGTCAGAAAGCGCACATGAATACGAGAAGAATAAAGTAGATGCCTATTTAGGACAGGTTCAATCTTTTCTAGATTGTATTTGTAGCTTTATCCCCAAATATCCAGTCATGATTCCAGACCACTATGGAGTTAGCGATCTCATGGATCGTGAAGGGATATAACCTTCACCCTGTGAACGGTTTACAAGTTCCTGAAACTTGTTATAACACCCCCAAATCTCCCTATACGGAAATACCACTATAATACATATAATTATACCGTAGAGATAGTCTTAGGCGTACTACCGCCGCGTGATTATGCAAGGCTACTCAACTTACTAAAAATAAAACCAACAACTTGCAGCGAAAAACTTCAATACCCTTTCTTTATTAATAATAAACCATAAATAGTAACTATTGTCATGAGTACTCAAATAAAATATAAAGACCAACATTTCATAATCTAGGTGAAACCATTCCCGGGATTGCATATGCTCAATCATTGACTTCACCTGAAATTAGTCAACACTGCTTACCATTACGGTAAATAGGGCGAACCAAAACAAAATAAGAAATACGGATTAGCAAAATATGCTAAGTACGATAAGTGCAAGATAATTAAACACAATTTATTAGCAAACCTGTTTTTAAAACTAATTCCAATAATAATCCAATAAATTCCAATTCATGATTCCAAATTCCATTCTCAAATTATTCAAAAATACTTAATACTCAATAATAATGATTTATAAAATCAATTATTTCAAAAACTCAATAACCATTTAATTAACTCAATCTCCTCTCTAAGTATGCACACCCCCCAAGCTAGTATCCTACTATTTCAAGGCTATTCTTGGAGAAAGACTAGGTCACACAAAGTCCATAGTCTTCAATAAATCCGCATAGTGGGATTAATAAAATAAACATGCTTGTAAAGCTTTTTTAAATAATCAATAACTTCTTTAACTCATAAATTCCAACAAATATCTCAAACTCTTTTTTAATTAAATTCAACATACTTTTAAAATCAAACCTTTAAAACATGATAATTAACTTAAATCATTCAAATCATGATATAAAATCAATACTCCAATTTATTTAATAAAACCAATTATTTAAACATGCTTAATTCCATAATTCATATTTCAATTCAATTTAATTCAAACACCAATAAAATCATATCAAACATGTTATTCAACCCAATCACTTTCAAGGTATCTAGCCACCTAAACGTACCTTAATCTTTGCTAGTAAACCACTCAAAAGAACACTTCAAGAATCTTGATCGAAAACACCCTACAATTAAATATAACCTTAATTAATATAAGGTTAACAAATAATCACAACAATTAAATTAAAAATCCCCCCAACTAAATGTACATGAACCTTTTAAATTATTTTCTCATAAACATCATTAAAAATCTGATTTTATTTAGTTAAAACTAAATATAATAATTTTTATAAATCCCCCATAATAATTATAATTAATTAAATAAGAAGAGAGAAGAAAAAAAGATAGAATACCAAGGAAAAGTGAAGAATTGGATTTGCGTTGGAAAGAATAGGCAGAATTTGCAGAGGCTGTAACTCCTTTGATATAATTCCGAATTGGGTGATTCTTGAGAGGAACAATTTTCTGTGAAATAGCAAAACCCCAAAACTGAACAAAAGTGCCCGGAAATTGACTCCAAAGATGTACGAGCTGATTTTCTTTAGAAAAGAGAAGAAGAAGAGTAAGAGAAGAAAAAAATTGGTGTGAAGAATGTGAGAGGTATGAAGGGGTATTTATAGGCTAGCTCATGCAAAAATTATGACAAGAGAATGTGGGAAGAATTATGGTAAAAAGAATTACTTGGAGAACAGAATGAAAGAAATATGGAAAGTTTTCATATTAAGGTGATTGTGTATAATAAAAATATAGAAGGTATTTTGTCATGAAAAATAATATGGCAAGGAAGATTACTTGGGGAATAATCAAGAAAAATAAAAGGTAGGAAAATATGATGATCAAATATTAAGAAGATGGGAAAATGGAATTAAGGAAAATAATAGATTTTTGGGAGATAAATAAAAATACAATTTACCAAAATAATTTCCCCCAAAATAATACAAGAGGGCCGAAAATCTTGAGCTTCCCATAGCTCAAATTTTCAGACTCCTTAGTAATATTTAGGAAGATTTTTGCTCGTTTTTAAGAAATAAATAATTGTGTAAATAATATAGAATAATTAATTAAATAATTAATTAATTAAATACCAATTATTCACCAATACATAACTAAGAAAATCAGATTTTCTATACATAGAAAATCCGAAATTCTTAGCTAAATAAATGGGAATTTTCGGACTTCTTAATTAATTAATAAAATATAATTTTTGTTTTAATAAAAATATCTGAAATATATAAATAATCCAAAATAAATGGATAATAAATCTTATCCAAAATCTAAAAATAATAATTAGGTTTCAAAGTATTTTTGGCGCCAAAATTCAAATATCATTTTGGCTCCAAAATTCAAATAGTAAGTTAATTTACTAAAATACCCTTTTATGAAATAATAATTAATTAATTAATTAGGAAAATACGTATGAAAATACAGGGTATTGCACTTGTTGACGAATCTTTTGCTCTATCTTCCTTCCCTTTGGACGACACCATGCTTAAGTGTATGATCACAGTGGGGCTCAAGTATGGGATGCTTGAAATATTTCCTACAATTATAATTCTAAAAAATTATCATATAAATTTATTTTTTATATCATAATATTTTTTGGAGTGAAAAAAAGTAGTTCAAAACGTAAAACATCTAATTATAATATATATATACTAATCAGTTAAAATAATATACTTCACAATCTAATATAGTTTTATTACTATGTATACCTATCAATCAGGGTCGGGTCATAGGTCATCTTGGATCGGGGTCACTTCAGGTTACGGCTAAGAAATGTTCAACCCTTGCCCAAAGTTTTGGGTTTGGGTCAACCCAACAGGTTTTGAACTTTTTTTATTTAATTTATTTGCTAATTTTTATTTTATTTTTTAATTTTTATTTATTTATTTTTTTTATGTATTTAATCGAACATTTTTACCAATATTATTATTAGTCATTACAATCCTACTAGATAGCAAATCGTCACAAAAGAAATTGTTTGACATATAGATTTAAAATTTATCTTCAATTTTAATAAACAACCCCGGTATCGCACGGCGCACAAAACTAGTTATATATATTAGTAGCAAAACCCATATTCTTTAGAAAAATGGAAATAAATTAAATAATCTTAACTTTGCTCCTTTTTTATAAACAATTTCACCTTACTTCAATTTATTCCAAAACAATCTTACCTTTACCCTCATTTTCTTTTAATGGTCCTTGTGACCCACAACCTAACCTATTTTACGAGTATTTTTTTTTTTATTTTTTTGCTTGTTTCCTAACTCTCTCTCCTCTCCTCAACCACCACTCACTACCACCAACAACATCACTACCCCCCACCGACCACCGTCACCACCATAGAACACCTACCTCACCCCCACCCACTTTAAAACACCCACTCCCCCTTCTTCCTACCACCGCCACGCCCACCAGGCCACCACTAAACCTCCAAAACCACACATAATCCCACCCTTTAAATACCAAAACCCCACAAAAATCACTTTAAGATCACTATTAATCAAACATATGATCGTGCGTGGTGTGTAAACCTCAAGAAACGAGTCGACCAATACAAGGAGTACAACGTTGTGCCAAATATTGTTTTCAAGTCAATGGTTCCAAATTGCCACAACACATCAATGGAAATTTCTTCATTCTTAATTAAACAATTCCTAGGAATGTTGTCTTTCTTTAAGAAGCCTTGAAAACACTATATGTCTATCATAGTCATAAGGTTTTTCATAAATTATATGTCCTTTTTTTAGTTGACATGTTTTTTGTATAACATCTTTATTGCATATTTTTAACTAGGGGCGAAGCTAGGTTTTGAAACCCAAGGGGGCCGAAATTTATGCAATAAAATAGTACTCTATATTATATTTAGTACATTTTTTTCATTGTTAAATTATTGTCTATGCGCTAATACAATTACCTTTATTTGATCATATATATTTTTAAAACCATTTATTTTAACTTTTAATAATTATTACTACATCTGTTTCTTATTACTTGTACCAAAGGAATTTTTATATCTCACAATAATACCCGTTTTGTTGCAAATAATAAGAAAATGAGGTAATATTAAAGTTGTCAATGGTTAAATTTGTATTTTTTTTTTTTTTTTTTTTTGACAGGTAAATTTGTATAATATGATGATATAAGTAGTTCAAAAGTAAAATTAAGAAAAATGATTAAAAGATTGGAATAAAATAGTAAATTAATTTAAAGAAAGATGTAGTAACCAAAGAAAATAAATGAGAACTAATCAAAGAAAGATTAGTATGGAGTACGTACTAAAATACAAGTAGTAATCCCAGGAAAAAAAATAATATAAAGGGAAAGTAAAAAAATAATAATAATAGGAAACATTAATTATTTATCCTAATTTTAATGGGGGCCAGCGGTGAAAGATAAAAGAGCTGGCGTTTGGGCCACGGGGCCAGGCCTCCACCACCCCCCCCCCCCCCCCCCCCCGGTTTTGCCTCTGCTTTTAAGTTTTAAGATAAATATCACTAATTATTAGTAAGTATAAAAATTATAAAAAATTAGTATCATAAAATTAAACCATAAATTAAGAAGATTCTTACAAGATTTCATATAATTGCGTTTATTAAAAATTATAAATTACAAATCTACTCAAAAAAAATTGTAAATAAAAACGTCAAAACACGACAACTTAAAATGAAATGAGAATTAAAGTAACTTTTTATCATCTTAATTTTAATACTCCCCCGTCCTTTAATTATATGGTTATTTCTCTCTATTATGTGAGTAATAAATGAGAGAAATATATATATAATTAAGGGACGAAGGGAATACGTAGTATATAAAATGGAGAAATTATATGTCGCTATTAATTGAAGGTAAGACAATGAATGGAAATGTCAATAATGACAAAGGCACCGATATCTATTTCTTGTAATCCATAAACTATATGTTTATATCTTCTTAACTTTTTATCTTCACCCAAAAAAATAAAAACAAAACCTTTATTTTTATTTGATTATATATACCCATTTGATCTAGCCACTATCAATTAGCTTATTAATTCAACAACTACAACACGTTTATACAACTTTATGAAAGCATATTAACCCAAAGAACCATGGTGAAAAACTACAACTTTATGAAAGCTTCTTTGGTCTACCTTTGCATCACTTGTCCTCTTACTCTAGCTTCTCTTCGACTTGGTTCCTATACAAACTCTTGCCCTTCGGCTGAATCAATCATTCGCGATATTGTCGAACGTCGCTTTGTTGAAGATAAGTCTGTTGCTTCAGCCTTACTTCGTATGCATTACCATGATTGTTTTATCAGGGTAACAAGTTTAATTGTTTTCCTCTGTTTAAGCCCTCTATGTTTAATATTTTTTAATATTATTCTCTAGCAATTTCAATGATGCATGTTATTACTTCCAAACTTCTAACGATTTTTTTTAACTTCTTATCCTAAGTTTGATTATAATCATTTGTAAAGAATTATTTTACATGTCACAGTATAATGAAAGATAATTTCCTCACATGTTTTTTTTTTTATTTTTTTATTTTTTTTGGGGAAAGGGATGTCTATTTGACTGTTATAAGTATGAATATAATGTTTTCCCCTAATTTTTAGTATGGGATTATAAAAACCTAAATTTTGATATGTAACTATATATTATATTTTTGTTAAATGTCTTCCCAAATGGTAAAATATCTTAATTGCATGGCTCACGCTTTGAAAGGTCCCTTTTATTTGCATCATGACCAGTTTTTTTTTTTAGAATTTTTTGAGTTAAATGGTGCAAATAATAAGGGATTGAAATAGTAGTAACTCTGCGTGCTAGATAAACTAACCATAGATACTTTGAGAGTAGGAGTAGAAGTGATAAGGAAATATTTTATCTTCAATACGTTATTAGGTTTGGTATACTTATATACTCTTGTCACAAATTTAAGTTAATGTCCTCCAACTTTATTTTGTCAAAAAAAAAAAAAAACAAAAAAAAAATAAAAAAAAAAAAACAGGAAAAAAAAAAACTCTTCTATTCCGTACTTTTTAGGGTAATGTTGCTTGTATATAAGCATTAAATACACTTCCTAAATTTGTGTAAATTTAAAAATTCATAACAAAAACACACGTAGATTAGTGTACTTAATAATTTTTTTTTTCAAATATCTTTATTTTTTTAGCATTAGCTCTGAATACACATGTTTTTTTAGAAAAATAAGCGTTAATTACACTGATTTACACGTGTTTTGGTCATGAATTTTTATTGTACAATTTTAGAAAGTGTATTTAATACTTCTATAAAGCCAATAGTAAACCAATTATTAAATTAGCTTGTTATGCCACATAAGATATTATGATAATGTATTTTGTAGCTAACTACAGTACTATTGGAGATGCTTAATTTGGTGACTTACAGTCTTTGCATTATATTAGATTTGATATGCTTAAATCGACTCCGATCGCAAATGTAATCTAACGTCTACCACCTTTATATGTCACATATATATTATTAAAAGAAAATGTCACATTTATAACAAAAGATCTACTTAATAATGTGATATCTTAACCAACTCGATGAAAATCTTTGCTTAAAGTTATATTAGCCAAAAGAAAACAAGTATTCCTAAATCAGGAAGTACTTGTTGTCTTGTTTGAATGTGCCTACTTATTGTTAGTATACGCAGAAATTATAGTCCTGGATTCATTTATGTACGTAATATTTTATCTTGTACATATAATAGTTAACCATGCGTGATATGATCTATTGATATGTTAAATAATCCCTCTATTTTCTTTTAATTGCACTACTTTGAATAACTTGTTTTCAGTCTTGTCGCACATAAATTTGACCATTCTTAATTCATACAAGTATATTACAAAAAATTACATATTTTAATACTTTGAATAACCAATCCAATAGCATACTCGTATTACATAATTGTGTGTATTTGAAGTAGTAGTATACAAAGATTATGTCAAAATGAAAAAGATGCAAAAGTTAAAGTGATGCGTTTAAAAAGAAACAGATTGATAGGATACTCATAATTTCATTCTTTAAGCAGGGTTGTGATGCTTCTCTACTCATAGACTCAGCCCACAGCAACCAAGCAGAGAAAGAAGCAGGGGCCAACTTTGGTGTCCGAGGATACGAACTCATAGACAAAATCAAGGCCACCCTAGAAGTTAAGTGTCCACAAACCGTCTCATGTGCAGACATCATAGCATTAGCAACCCGAGATGCTGTAGGCCTAGCAGGAGGCCCTAAGTACAACGTACCAACAGGCCGAAGAGACGGGCTCATTTCAAGGTCTAATGAGGTGAACCTGCCCGGTCCATCATCCACTGTCTCAGAGGCTCGACAAGCCTTTAAAGCTCATGGGTTAACCTTCAATGAGATGGTCGTGCTCTTGGGAGCTCATACAGTTGGAACTGCTCATTGCAGTTTCTTTCAAGACAGGCTATCGAATTTCCGAGGAAGTGGTGCAGCAGATCCTAAAATAGACCGAGAAATGCTCAAGAAGCTTAAGAACATATGTGGGTTAAAGAGTGAGGATCGTACTGCATTTTTAGACCAAAACACGTCGTTTGTGTTTGATAACATGTACTACAAGCAGATTATAAGCAGGAGAGGTGTGCTACAGATTGACCAGGAGATTGCAGAGGACAAAGCAAGTTCTGTGTTGGTAGCAAAGTTGGCTGCAAATAATGGGTTGTTTCGACGACATTTTACAAAGGTGATTGTCAAGCTAGGTAGTTTGCAAGTACTTGAGGGTAATGAAGGGGAAATAAGAAGAAATTGTAGAGTCCAAAATGATTGAAAATGTTTAGTCTGTTGGACTAGTATGATACAGAAATATCCTAGGAAAAAAATCCTAGGTATTCAGTGTATAATCAACTGCTGAAGAAACTGTTAAATGCTCGATCATAAATTACTAGGTATACTTATAAGAACGAAAGTATTTTCTATAAGTGACTTCCCTCAACAATCATAATGTTCGTTCATTCAATCATTTAGAATTACGAAATTGATACTTGGTTGTAGAAACCTTCTCTATAAGATAATAAGCTCAAATCTCAATACATATTAAAATAGATTAGTAGATGCAAAAATATTAACAAATTAAACAACTCGAAAGAACACACAAATATATGTGGTTCATATTTTAAAATTAAAAAGGAGGACTCTGGCCAGGCCTCAGCCCTTACGGTTTTTTTGGTCTATAATAAATTATATATGGTTTATCAACGATAAGGTAACAACATTCACATGTTGCCAAGAAAATCTTGAGGCCAAAATAATAGAAATTACAATATATGATAGGTTAAAACAGAGTTTATCTGGGGGGAAATTCATATTAATCTCTTTTATTGTTATAAGTCGTTAATCTAAAGGCTCTGTAGGTATTTCAACCTGTTTAATGGAGGACAGAATTGTAACTTTCCTCTCGTGACATGTACAAGTTGCCACGTATCAAGTAACTACTCATCCGACTTCACTAACGGCGTTAAACCTTGATGTAACGCCATGGCCGTAAATTAACTCCACAAGTCCACATCAACATCTCCTCCAAACATCTTTGTCTCTCTCCTTCAACATTCTGATAATGGGAAAAATTCATTTGGGGTAAAGGAGGCGTGCCATGAGTGAAGACAGCGATGGTGAATTTATGGCCAACACAAACTCTAATCCAAACCCCGACCACTACACGCCCAAAACCCCATCTACCTTGACCACCGCACGGTCAGAAGCCTCTGATCTCGACCTCGATTACCGCTCCGTTCTAATGAATCCCGCCATTGATGGGTTGCTGAAGCTTTTCCCGTATCAATGGAGATTTTTTTTTTTTTTTTTTTGAATAAATCCTGTTTCAATGGAGATTGGAGAAAGAGAGTTGAGTTTCTCGGGGGAGGGAATTCGGGGATTTGATTTTGGAGCTTTGAACAGCGATGCTCCGACGATTTAGGGTCTCCGGCGGTTGGAGGAACGCCGACGAAGAAGGGGGAGGGGAAAGGGTGGCTGACCGGTGGAGGTGGTGGTGCAGGTGGCTGTTATTCATTGAAGTGCTTTTCTGTTTTTTAAAAAATAAAAATAAATAAATAAATAATTAAAAAAAAAAAAAAACACTATCTATTTTTTTTGAGGAAAAAAAAAAAAAAAAAAAAAAAACCTATCTGTATTTAATTTTAATTTGATATCTATGAATTACGGTTATAATTGTGTAAAAAAAATACTGTTATTATTGGAACACTTTTTCTTTTTTTTTTTTCTTTTTTTTTAAACTATAGTCATTTTGTGAAATAAAATAAAAAGAACTTCACCATTTCGGTGTTACACTTTTTGTGGGTTATCATTAAGAATTTCCCAAATTAATATTAACGTGTTTTACATTATATTGGTAAACCTATAAGGCGTAAATTACGAAACATTATTTGACTATGAAAATTAAACATAATTTTGAAACAAAGATAATTGAAAAAAGTGAAAACAATCAAACAAAGGTGATGAAATAAATTTTGTTGCTAGATCTTGTCCCCACATTGTGGTGGAACTTGTATTGTTTGATCCATTTCCGCAAGGTATTCGCACTCTTGCAGACATGGATGTTTCTTAACTGATTTATGATATAAGTTCCCTCTTTCTTTCAAAAAAAAAAATAAATAATTGAAATTAAAACACTTTCAAACATGAATAGCTTTTGTAAACATCCGATGTACAGTAATTTACGGTACATCGGGGGTCACTTTTTATCAAATTTAGGGTCACTTTTACAATTTTTTGGGTAACTTTTATCAATAAAGCATAAATACTTCGTCACTTTTTTTTTTGGAATAGCTATTCGTCACTTCCATTTTACATAGTAACGCTCCCATTTTGACTTCAATGGACAAATACGCCCTTTATGCAAGTTGTAATATTAAGAAAGGACTTTGTTCCCTTCATGCACATTTTACATACTAACGGTCCCCTCAAAGTTGTACACCGTGAATCCCGAGCCCGCTACATCGGTCACTTTCCGACGGGTCTTGGATGATGGACGACTGGAACATACGTACGCCGGAGAATGCGTCGGAATATTCTGTAAGTTTTTATTTTTTTTATTTTCTGAAAATGGGACATCCACCCAAAATTTCCGGATGTCCCATGGTGGATCTGCTTTCCGGATCCACCATGGAACATCCGGAAATTTTAGGCGGAAGTCTAGATCCGCTAAAAATTTCCGGATGTTCCATGGTGGATCCGGAAATTTCAGGAGGATCCACCATGGGACATCCGGAAATTTTGGGCGGATGTCCCATTTTTTAGTTTTTTTTTTTTTTTGGTTTAAGTTAATTAATTTTTTTTTTAATTGTCGTTGTGATTTAGTTTTTGATAATTTGAGTAATTAGTAATAATGTTATTATTGTTTTGTAATTGTTGTTGTTATTAGTAGTAATATTATTATTATTATTATTAGTAATTTTATTTTTTGAAACCTTATTATTATTATTATTATTATTAATTTTATTTTTTGAAACCTTATTATTATTATTATTATTATTATTATTATATTAATTAGTAATTATGTTAGGGTATTACTGTTTTGTTATTTATATTATTAATATTGTTATTGTTGTTGGTGGTGTTTATGATTATTGTTGTTGCTATTATGATTGTTGTTATTAGTATTAGTTATTAATGTTAATAATATTATTAGTTGTAATATTGTTTTATAAATATTATTAGTTGTAATATTGTTTAAGTTAATTAATTATTTTTTTTAATTGTTGTTGTGATTTAGTTTTTGATAATTTGAGTAATTAGTAATAATGTTATTATTGTTTTGCAATTGTTGTTGTTATTAGTAGTAATATTATTATTAATATTATTAGTAGTAATTTTATTTTTTTAAACCTTATTATTATTATTATTATTATTATTATTATATTAATTAGTAATTATGTTAGGGTATTATTGTTTTGTTATTTATATTATTAATATTGTTATTGTTGTTGGTGGTTTTATGATTATTGTTGTTGCTATTATGATTGTTGGTATTAGTATTAGTTATTAATGTTAATAATATTATTAGTTGTAATATTGTTTTATAAATATTATTATTAATATTATAAAAAAGAACATAATGACATAAACCGTTGTTTTGTTTAATTTGTATAGGATATAGAATCTGAAGATGGCGGTGACGGTGTGAATTATAGTGGGAATTTCATCACGGATACGTTATTTCCAATGTTTGAGGATGCAGTTACATGGGCGGATGCTGTTTCCATAAATCTAGGATTTATTTGGTGAAATCGTCTTATAACAAAACCAGAGATGGTCGGCCGTATCGATATTTGAGATGTGATCGGTTACGGAGGAGCAAGTCGAGAGATTTGGAGAACGCGATACGGAAGGACACAAAAACCAAAGCTAATGGTTGTCCTTTCTACATCACAACTAATTAAAAATGATCCGTGCGAAAAATGATCACACCGGGACACATAACCACCCAATTATTGTGTATGAAGAGGGTCATTGTAAAGTGAGCGGATTGAGCCCGGGTGCAAAACAGGTTGTGCGTGACATGACAAAGTCCAAGGTTGCTCCCCGTAACATCATGGCAACTATTACAGAGCAATTTCCTGATGATCATCCAAACATCAGGCACATTTACAACTGCCGGAATGACTTCAAGATGGAGATGTCCAAAGGAAGAGGAGTTGTTCAGCAATTTTTTCATTTGGCGAGAGAGAGTAAGTACATTTACTGGGTCATGTCCGATGATCTCGACGTCTTGCAACATGCATTTATGGTGCACCCGATCACGGTCAACATACTCCGCACATACCCACATGTCATAGGGATGAATTCTACTTACAAGACCAATCGATATGGCATGCCGTTCTTTGAGATAGTAGGTGGGACACCGACAAACCAAAATTTTCTAGTTGGTTATGTTTTCATGCGCGACGAGTGCACGGCTAGCTATCGGTGGGTGTTCCAGAGATTAAGGGAATTGATTGGGTTTGATAAAGAGCCATCGGTATTTTTGTCAGACCGTGAACTTGGGCTATGTGCGGCTTTGAGAGAAGAGTTTCCAGGGACATCACATTTACTCTGTCGATGGAACATTAACAAAGATGTGGAGGCTAAGGTGACGAGGTTGTTCAAAAACAAGAAGATTGGTGCCAGTTTTAAAAATGGTAAATGGAAACATATCATGGATGCAACAACCGAGGCGGAGTATGATCGTGTTGTACCTACCATGAAAGCAAAGTGGGCAAGTTTTCCGAAAGTGATTCGGTATGTTGAGAGAACATGGCTTTGTCATAAAACCAAATTTGTGACATATTGGACGAACCAAATTCTTCACTTTAGTAACACCACCAACTGTAGAGTTGAGAGCCAATATTCAGCAGTGAAGACGTGGTTTGAATCATCCACAGGTTAGTTGTTTTACTATATTAGTTGTTGTCTTTATTTCGTATTTGTAATTATAATAAATAATAGCAAAATGTTTTTACTAATTTGAATCAATGGCAGGTTCTTTGGATACCGTATGGGCCCGAGTCCATTGTCATATCGGTAATCGAATTATTGAAATTCGTAATACTTTGGAGGCATCAAGGTCCAAAATTGGTCAGATGTACAGACAATTGCCACTGTCACGTATAAATGGCAAAGTGTCTCAACATTGCTTGAAAGTACTTCATGAGGAGACCAAAAGGATGCGGGATTTGAGTTACCAGGTTTATGAACGGTGTGGATGTGCTATGCGTGTGACTCATGGAGTACCGTGTGCCTGCCAGATACATGATTAACTAGTTGCACGGACAGGCTTGTATAACAGCCAAATTCATTCTTTCTGGAAGACTTTGGTTATTGGTGATGGTGTTAACATTCCATAATTGGTTAACGATTCGACCGAGGAAACTGCACATTTTCGTTCCCTTGTTGATGAAGTCATGGAAAGTGATCCTGTTGTACGTCGAAATTTATCGCGCATCATTGAAGAGGAGTTGCATCCGGATCATACACAACTTGAAGAACCACATGTGAACCTCCACGTTCGTGGTCGACGGAGGAACAATGACACCAGGCGTGATCGAAGTTATTTCGAGCATGTGAACCGTCAATACAATCAACGTGATGGTGACCAAGAAACGAATAATATTAATAGTCTAGTGAATTTAAAAAGTATATGTAAATCATGTTGTAGTTTTTCTAATAATTAATCTTTTTATTATATACAACAGATCCGTGTGACATTAGTCAGTGCAGGTATTTGAACCTGCTTTCGGGCCCGATGTTACCGTACATTACGTCTTGGAAGGATGTCATTGGTGATGGGAACTGTGGCTTTTGTTGTGTCGCCGACTTCTTCTTTGGTGATCAGGCGCTATGGTTTGACGCTCGGGAAACAATAGCGAACGAGATCGTCGGTCATCCTGATTTGTACGAACGGATTTACGGGTTTGGACGACTTTGGATGAACATAGAGCGTATTCGATGGGATGGTGGGGCTATTGGGGAGCGACATTGGATGGTAACTATTCAATATTTATTTCCTATTGCTACGTGGTTCAACGCAAGGGTGATTTGTCTCGGGGTAGGCCTAGTACCAACTTGCTACTACCCATGCATCACAATGTTACCGCTGAGGGCACGAAACGGGGTCCTGTCACCGAGTCGGGAATTTGTGATTGCTACAGTTAGTGGATCACATTTCATCCGTCTTGACCTTGCACCTGATTCACCTCTCCCACCGATCGCTGGTTGGTGGACTGAGAACCACGAGGCTAGTGTTAATGGATGGGATCAACAATATGAATCTAGAAGGAACATGTAGGATGCATTAGTTAGATAGTTTGTAATGTACTTTCACTAACTAAGAAATATACATTGTCCAGTTCTTATAGTACATGACTAATAACAAAGAAATATAAAACAATTTAAACAAGTACACATAAAAACCACTAACACGACCAAAAAGCAATCTAGAGCCCCATTTTTTACTTCCAATCAAATATAAGCTGCTCTGTCATTGTCCTAGTCTCACTAGACATGTGAGGATACTCAGCCAGTGCTCTTTGGTGAATCTCCATGGACCGACTCATCCACTGCAAATCACACAATAACATATTATATAAACGACAATTATTAGAAGTCATTCTAAATAGTAAAATAAACACAAAAACTTACATAATCAGTGTTAGTCCGCTCTAGTAGATTGCTTGTAACTGCTGGACCTGGAGATACCCGAGGGTGAGAAAACTTGTACAGCCACTGCATGTAACCAGGGTAACAGAAGGAGCTCCAGCACTAAGTCTGGTGAGGGCACCTAAAACTACACTTTGAGATACCCCAGGGACAAACCTCCTTCACATTACATATGTCATCTCGGTCGGGAAGTCTACCCGGTACATCTTCAAGTTAGTCGGCCTCTTGGCCTTCTCTGGCCTGATAATGTCACGTGGAATGCCTTGCACGAAACCAAGCTGTCGAACCACTCTATCAGGCATGTACGGCTCTATGATGTTACGGTACTGGATGCAGCCAATGAATAAAGTGGGGGGCACTCCAAGTCCAGGATCAACTCCGTACGATAGCCAGTTCACCTCACGGTCAATCAGCGCATCAATTCTAGTACGAAAAGATATCAGACGCTCCAAGTTCTTGCTAGGACATCCCGCTCCAACATCCCAAGCAGACGCACGAGGGATATTAAGGTCCCTCGTCAAGGTACCCTGTTGAGGCCGAAAGCATGGAAATTACTCGTAAATCCACGCTTGCAGAAGCGTGAGACAACCAGCGATCGAATTAGTACCTTTCCGTGATGCCGTGCCCAATTGCCTAAACAAGTAAGCCAGTGCAGTTGTGCCCCAAGCGTACTCATTAATAGGGACATCCATATAACATAGGTCGTGGAGGAAGGAACGATGCATACGGTTACCACTCTTTGTCTATAAACAGTGAACCTCCAAGCACTAACCACAAGTACGCAGTATACTGAGCACTAAACTGCCTCTCAAACTCCAATGTCGACTCGAAAATCTTATCAGTCAACACCCCACTACCCTGCCAAATCGTCTTTGTGCCGCAAATCTCAGACAAATCATCCGGAGTCATATCCATGGTAATCGAGCACGCGTCCCGTAAGTAGTCCGTGCTAGGTGTAGTGGTGACCATCTTGCCATGTACACGTAGCCCAAGAATGTTGTACACATCGTGCAACATGATCGTGATCTCCCCAAATGGCATATGAAAAGTGTTTGTATCTGGCTGCCATCTCTCAACAAAAGCAGAAATCAACGGCCAATCAAGTTTTTTAAACATCAACCCGGGCAAGTGAGACAACCAACTACCATCAATAAACTGGAGGTTGTCCACTGATTGACGACCTCGCCACGTAACCAAGTCAGAACACAGCTTTGACCTACTCAAACACCGCAAAACACTTCGCTCCTGCTATCGTGCCACGTGACCACCAAAACTAGGGATAATAGTCCCATCCTCAGGACCACCCGGCATCGGCTCCTGCACTAACCATGCCTCTGCAGAGCTGGTAGTAGGCTGACTCGATCCACTACCAACAAATCTCCTATACTGACCCCTATATACCATATGATAATCCTGAGGGCTCGATTCTTCATCCCGGTCACCAGCATGACTAGCCGAGACTTCCTCCTCGTCAGATGTAGGTACTCCACCTGGCGAATACATGGGCCGACTACTTCCCGACTGTTGGTCTCCCGACAAACCACTAGTAGACCCGTATTGCTGCTCGGGCTGAAACGGTGCTAAATGAGATGACTGTCTCCTAACAGACACATTCAAACGTTGTGATATTGCATGTCGAGCACCAGAACCCTAGATCTACATAAAATAAGTACAAAATCCAATTTCAATAATAATTACAAAAAAATACTACTTGTTTAAAGTTGGACTACCAAAAATACTATTCAAATTAATTAATTTCATACCAACACACCATTAACAACAACAACAACAACAACAACAACAACAACAACAACAACAACAACAACAACAACAACAACAACAATAATAATAATCATACTCACAAAAATAATCATACCAACCACAAATTTTAAAATATAATCATAATCATAATAATCACAATAGCAAAAACAATAATCATAATCACAAAAATAAACTAACAATAACATACTACTACTAATAATTATAAGAATAATAAGGTTTCAACAAAAAAAAAAAAAAAAAAAGGAATAATAATATAAATAATCATAATAAAAATCATAACAATAACAACAATCATAATAATAACAATAAAAATAATATTACTAAATATAACAATGACATTACAAATAATGTACTAATAACATAATAATCACAATAACAACAACAATCATAATCACAACAACAATTCATAATCACAAAAATCATGCTAACAATAACATACTACTAATACTAATACTAATAATAATAATAATAATAATAATAATAATAATAATAATAATCATAATAAAAATCATAAAAATAACAATAATAATAATAATAAGATTTATTCACGAAAAAAAAATTAAAAAATCGGAAATTGGGACTTCCGCCTAGAATTTCCGAAAGTTCGTTGGAGGATCCGCCTGGAATTTCCAGATCCTCCAAGGTTTTTCCGGAAATTTCAAGCGGATCTTGACTTCCGCCCAGAAATTCCGGAAAAACCTAGGAGGATCCGGAAATTCCAGGTGGATCCTCCAAGGGTCTTCCGGAATTTTTGGGCGGAAGCACCACTTCCGTTTTTTTTTAAAGCTTTTACCTGTTCGCCGCCGCCGCCTAACCCACGACCACCGTAAGTCACCCTAATTCGCCTCGGATCAGCCATCCCTTTGCCTTGTTCTTCAAGTGGTGGTTGTAAGGTGGTTGTTGGTGATGGTTGTTTTTTGTTTTTGTTTTTTTTTTCAGATTTAAATTTCAGATTTTTTAAAAAAAATTCAGATTTAAATTTTTAGAGACATAAAATGAGAGTGAATGAGGTTAAAGAGTGAAATATGTAACTCGTTGAGTAGAAACTCCGTAATTATATGCTAGGGGTAGAAAAGGAAATTCCTTATAAAAATGGGAGTGTTAGTATGTAATTTGCGAGCGACGTTTAACAACACCCTTTTTTATGTCAAGATAACTTTTATTTATATTAGAATAACTTTTGCTCATTTTAGGGGTAATTTTATAACAAATGTACAATATTTATTATACATCCGATTTATTTATCAATACAGATGTACAAAGCGTGTTGAATGTATTTAAACTCAAATGCATTCAACAAATCTAATATAATCAAATGAAAGTCAAATGAATTTAATTTACTTGAATTAATTGAAAGTGAAACACAATCAAACAAAACTTATTGAATGTAATGAAAGTCATACACAATCGACCAAAGGTAAAAACATCAAATATAAGTCAAATATATTAAAAAAAAAATTTAACTAATTGAATCAAATAATGAAATTGAAATGCATTAAACAAATCTAATTAAATCAAATGCAATATTTAAGCAAAAGGAAACTGAATTAAAAGAAAGTCTAAGCATTAAACGAACCTAAATGAATCAAATGAAAGACCACAAAGGTAATTGCACATAAAGAAAGTCAACACATTCAAACAAAACAGATTGAATAAAATGAAAGTTAAATGCATCCAACATATCAATCTGACTCAAATGAAAGTCAAATTCATTCAACAAAGCTAATTCAATCAATAAAAGTCAAACACATTTAAACAAAAATAATTGAATCAAATTAGAAGTCAAATTCAGTTGAACAAACAAATTGATCAAATGTAAGTCAAACACAGTCAAGGCTTATTGAACAAATGACAGTCAAATGAATTTAAAAAAAGATATTTGACTAAAATATAAGTCACATTTAAACAAAACTAGTTGAATCAAAAGAAAGTCAACTCCATTCAACAACGCTAAATAAATCAAATTAAAGTCAAACACATTCAAATAAAGCTAATTAAATCAAAAGTAAGTGAAATACATTAAACAAAACTACAGAGTAATAGAATTACATGAAAATCTAATTCAATCAACAAAGCTAATTAAATGAATAGAAAGTCAAACATATCGAAAAAAAGAGAATTGAATAAAATTAAAGTAAAAAAAAATGTAGAATAACAAATTGAAATAAATGAAAGTCAAACACATTCAAACAAAGTTAAGTAATCAAACGCAAGTCAAATGAATTCAACAAATCTAATTGAATTATATGAAAGTTAAAAACACTATATATATTAGTTTTGTATCGGTTTTACCTGTTTTATGGTGTTTTTGTTTACTTCATATTATCTGTCAAGTACATACAATCTAACCCTTACATCCAATAATTATGAGTTTATCCGAGATGAGTTCGAGTTTGGGGTCGGTTGAATCGACTATTATACGTATCAATTTGAGCTGAAACGGGTCCAGAATTGATCGGGTTGATATCGAGTAGGTTGCTAAATTAATGATTTGGTCTTGGTAGAACCCACTATATACCATAACATTTGTTCCTTCTTTTTAATATTGTAAATATATGAAGGCAAAAGCTAACGAACGCCCCATCCATATATGAAATATAGCTATGATGATATGAGTATATACTTATTTAAATGTTATAAAATTAATTATTACGATTAATAAAAAATTATATTGTATAATATAATAATATTTATATTAGATATTTTCTTCATTTCATAATAATCGCAACTCTTTTTTTTATTCGTTTTATAATAATTGCAACACTTCTTTATTTAGTAAGGACCTATAACTACACTACTTTTTTTTATGAATATTTTACTCTCTTACTAACCATCAATGAATCAAATACATCCTTAACTAACTATACTTATATTTATAAATTCTCTTTTTGGTCCCCACCATATAATTTTCTTAAAGTCTTGTGCCAACCTTATTACTGATGCCATTATTAAGAAACGGAAGGAGTATAACATTTTATAAAGTAATTTGAGATTATTACGCATTTTCGAGTCGATTATTGAAATTATCGACTCGACTCATTAACAATTCGAGTCAGTCTCAAGTTTGAGTCCAGTTAATACCGAGTTTTTACTGACTAGAGCTCAATTACCCAGCAAGTTATCTCGTACAATAAGCAACCATATATATTAGAAATGCTTTATATTTCTGTTTTGGGGTTTTTTGTGTCCCTCGGAAGAGTTACGTCACTAAGTATGGTTCCTGGCCGGCTGTACCTACAAAACAACGAAAGCTCCGGGTGATCGGAGTTCCGCCTCTGACGATCAAGTTAGAAAGGGTTCGAAGAGGTAAAAAGTACGGAAAGTTATAGTTGATCTTTTTGGATTCCGAGATCAGGTGTTTTCTCTGTTGTGAGAGTAGTAAATGATGTAATGATTAAGCGTGCTCCCAAAATGGAAGGAATCTCCTTATTTATAAGGTCATTGGGATTAGTGCCCTTACCTAGGACATTTCGACCTAGGACTAGTGGGCTATGCCGTTTTGTGACTCTTTCTCGGGAATTGGGTCTTGAAGGCCGCCAATTCATTTTGGGGGTATCTGCCTGCCACGTGTCGAACCCATGTAGGTCCACTTTGGGCTCTCCCTAGGGAGACACGTGTCACACTCTGATTAGTCCACGAGGCGGGGTAAAAATACCCAAATCATTTTCCTCTCTATATCTCTGCCACCTCCGAAAAATGCCAATTAAGGTATTTATAATTTCAATGTAATGCGACTGTAAAAAAAATGGATTAAGTAGCTAATACAACATATAACCTATATTAAACCATAACATTTCCGATTAGTAATAATCTCAACATTTTCATTTTAGGAATTTTTTCATTACAATTAAAACATTTCTTATTTGATTTGGACCCACAATAATTTTTTATGTCTCCAACCAATCCCAATTACAATATTTATTATTATTATTATTACTACTACTACTACTACTCATATACGAAAATTATTAATTATGTTATGAAGAAAAAATTATTTTACCCAACAATACCTTTTATTTGAACCACTAGAGTTTGAGATTAATATGAAACAGACGGAGTAAATAACAAGCATAATAATAAATAATACGGAGTAATAATAATAACATGGATTTTCATACGAAGTACTCCATCCGTCCTTTTATTACATTCCTATTTGTAAAATTACACGAGAATTAAGGAACTTGGAATAAAAAAAAAAGAATAATAAAACAAAGTACAATGAGAATTACAAGACATTAATTGATGTCTTTGAGTAAAACTATAACACCCTAGAAATTCCTTCTGTTAAAATACCTGTTTTGCCCTGTTTAAAACTTTAAATAGAAATATTTAAGACATTACCGCCACCGTGAAAACGACTAAGGCAACTATCAAAGACACACAGCGGAAAACTAATTTCAAAACCATTCAAAACAAGTCAACTTGAAAAGTCAATCAACGAAAGTAAAGTCAAACCAAAGTCAAACGAAATAAAATAAAATCAACCTACAACTTGGAACCATTATAGGCCCTTATTAAAACCAAACCAACTTTAAAACCTTGCGTTAGTCTCATGAATAATAATATCATAAATAATTAAAGTAATAAACACATCATATAGTTATAGAAACTAGCATGATTCGCTCTTCACTCATGCCCATTCATGAATATGCTTCATTACCTGAAAAGCTTATCTCTACTTGTTTCCACTACTCTCCATTAAAAATGGGTCATCATAGGGCCAATATAAAGACAAGGCCAACAAACACACAAAACACACAATCAGCAAAGCTGAGTACATAAGCGTAATTAACACACTAACATGCATTTACCTATCAACGCACAACTTACCTTGTTGCCCCTGTTTTTCAAGCATTCAACATTCAACAAAACTTCTCAACTAGACAACTACATAATTTATTTAGCGCTGACTACGCATCGAACGGGTTTCCCACTAACCTCCCCCAAATAAATTGAGGTTATTGACACGGGAGTTAACCGTGCCAACATCAATAATCACTCATAAGTGGCGGAATTCCTGCGCATAATAATAATAAAAGGAATGTACAGCGTCCTGTACTCCACTAGAAGTTATGATCAAATATAAAGTCACATAACTCCCCCCATATGTTCATACTCAAGGTATATACGTTCCAAGAGTTTTGGTGCGTAATCTCTTTCACTTTACGTTATTTACAGATTATTAAACTTGGTGATGACTCTCAAACCATAATCATTCAATCAACAATAACTATTCAAACAATCAAATATACCAATTTAATTCTTGAATAATTAGTGACCACATAATATTTAATGTTGAACCCTTTTTAATTCTACCTCGGTGCCAATGACACCTTAAACGCATAGAGCGCCACAAAATCCTATCCCTCAGTGTTAAAAACACTTTAAGTGCACTAAGGCACCAACATATAATTTATTCCTCGTGTACATAGACACTTATATAGCTCCTTTCCCATGGTTAAAGCATCAATAAAAATTATATGAACCATAATAAAATTCTCTTTTGATATTCCAAACCAAATTAAACATTTAGTTTAATTAAACATGCTCTCTAACATGCCATAAATAAAAGTGTGGTTCATATATAATATTCCAAATTATTATTTTCCAACCATTAATCCATCACAAATAAATCATGCTTCATAATTCAATCACCAATAACAACCAAATCATAATTTCCATTCCAAATCTAGCATGATACTACTTGTAATCAATTAAACATATTTAGCATGCTACTACACTAATAAAATTATGCTAAGTATGCGAACGTACCTTGAATACGATCTTAAAATCGCCATGACTAATAGAAATCACTCACTTCGAAGTCTCCTACAATTTAAAATCATAGAATAGTATTAAAGTCATCTCTATACAAATTTCCAGCAATATATACTATTATAAAACCCCTCATAATTTAATTAAAATAAGCTGAAATTATATTTAAAACATCATACTTTAATCCCAATTAATGGGTAATTGAAATTCCTTAATGGCCTGTTTGGAAACCAGAATTTCATTTGAAATTCTGGATTTGGCCCAATTACACTGTTTGGATTTACTCTGAATTTGGGAATTGAATTTGGCCCAATTCCAAGGTTTTAAAACAGAAGTTAATTTTGATTGAATTAAAATTCCAACATAAAAGGTGTCATTTGAAATTCCATCAGTTAAAAAAAAAGCCCAACTCTCTCTCCTAATTTCTCAAATTCTCTCTGCTATGGATGGGTTTCCTATTTCTCTCTCCTCCATTGAAGAATATCGTGAGTTCTTCTCCATTAAAGGAACTACTAAGCTTTCTCGATCTCCTCTGTCGATGTGTACGTTTGCCGTTAAATTCTCCATTGTAGTGGCTTTTGTGCACTCTTTGCCATTGAAGCTTGCCTTGAATCCTCCATTAAAGCGCACCTTAATCCTCCCTTGAATGAGCTTTTAAATTTCTCTACTCTTCAAACCTCCTGTCTTTTTAATTTGTTTGATAAGCTTTCGTTTTTCCCCTAATTTTTGGTTGTTTAATTTTGTCAATTTCATGAAATTAGGGTTTCTCTATTGTTAACTTTTCCCCAAATTCATGCTTCAATTTTGTTGTAGTTTCAATTTGTTTGATTTGTGCGGCAGGTTTTTTGTTCTTTTTTTTTCTTAGTTTTTTTTTCTCTATTTTTTTTTGATTTTCTGAATTGATTAAATTCATGTGCAAAAGTTTATATTTTGGGAAAAAAGCGAAAAGCAAAAACGAATTCTGAAATTTGGTGGCAAAAGAAATCAATTTTGTTGCTGATGAAGTGTATTATCTTTTAGCTTGAATCCTGGATTTGAAATTTTTTGTTTTCCCAAACAAGTTTTTGGAATTTGAAATTCCAATTTTGAAATTCTTAATTTGCCAAACATGAAACTTGGAATTGAATTCTGGAAATTGAAATTTTGGAATTGAAATCAGTGATTTCAAATGAAATGTGAGTATCCAAACGCAACCTAAAGAAACTTGATTTTTAATGCACTAAAATTCCAGCATTATATTTTAATGAAAACTTGCTGTAATTTAGCCTTAAAACACTTTAATCAAAGGTTTAAACCATTATATATCATAATCTTTCAATAATTATTCAAGAACCTAGGGTTTCAAAAATTGGGGCTTTCCATTAAAAATAAAATCTAAAAATTAATTTACATAATACTCATATCAACATCAAAAAATTCAAATTACAAAACTCATAATTAATAATTAGATCTAGGATTAAACTAGTTTTTAAAACAAAGTTTTAATTTTTTTTTTTTTGTTCGAAAAAGGTGGCTGGCCGGCTGCCGCCGGTAGCATGGTGGTGGCCGGTGATGGTGAGGGCCGAAAAGGGGAAGGGGGAAAAAGAAAGAAAAAGAAAAAGAAAAATAAGGAAAAGGGGAGAGAAGTTTACCTTGGGTTTTTCTCCACTCTGGGCAAAGTTTGATTTGCCTCAAGTGTTGAATATTTATATCCCTTCTCTAGAAACCCTTCTCCCTAAACTTTCCTTTTTTAATCTTTCCTAATTCCTTCCCTAATAAAACTTTACTAAAATAAAACTTTCCTTAATTAAACCCCAACTTAAATAAAATAATTAATTAAATAAATTTTCCTTTTATAAAATATTTTTAAACTTATTTAAATGAATAATTAAAATAAATACTTTAAATAAAACATTTCAATTTATTTAAATACTTCTCAAAATACTTATTTTAAATAAAATACATATAAAAATACGAGGTATTACAGTTTCAAAGATAGAATAATATTTAATGCTGCACAGGTCATCAATCCTTTGTAAAGAAAAAGGACCAATAACATTTTTTGGTGGAAAAAAAAAGACCAATCATATTCATCTAAATTGATGCAAATGGATTCTCAAAATAAGAGTGAGAAAATAAGAGTAAGAAAATAGAGAAAACGTTAATTACAAAACAAAAAAATAGGATAATTTGGAATATTTGGTAAAAATTTACTTACTGAAAAAGAAAAATATGAATATAATTTTGAAATACCCAAAAAAGAAAGTAGGAATGTAAAAAAGGGACGGAGGGAGTACACACTATGGACATTTAGTTATTTACCCATGATATCCAAAGAGTCTAGAATCTTAGGCACTCTCATTCTCTCATATTACGTTCCAAAAAAAAAAAAAAAAAAAAAAGGCACTCTCACAGTCTCACATTATGGATATTACTATAGTAGTATTTACCCATAAATGATGACAGACTCTGATCAAGGGTCTTTAAACCACCAACCAGTCAACTAGCACTTAATACACAATACACATTCAATTAATATGCACAGCACTTCACCTTCAAGGTACATGCATTTTAACGAAGTCACCAATTAAACTTGTATCGTTAATTAACCATTATCCTACGTGTAAGAATTCCGCATCTGAGTCATTAGCCACTTAGTACATATGCTGAGTTGGCGAAAAAGATTGACATTGTAAATCAATCAAAGCGATTAACTGGGCACAACCCTTTATCTAGTATGACAAGAAATCACGAAACCCTCGTGCTAGGTCGTCCATAGGGATACACATATTAAAAGCATATTCTAATGCTCGATTAGAGATTAGAGATCAACAAGACATTCCAAATCATTCGGATTGTGAAAGGGAAATTTAAATGGAGTCATCAGATCAAACAGCAAGAGTCCTTAGCTTTCAACCATGGAGCAAAAAGAAACAATCAATATCATTTAACCATCATTTTTGTCAACAGTTGCCTGAAAAGTAGCTAGTTTGTAAATTAAAAACTACTACTACATCCTAACATTCTTAGAACATTTTTTTTACTTTACCTATGAAAAGGCAGATTTTGAAAATCCACACAAGACCCTGCTTTACTTGATAACTACATGTCATTGATTCAACCACCCAACTTGCAAGACAAATCAGATTATCCGACAACTGACATCACAGCTGTATGTCTGTTTCTTCAAGTACTGCATCTTCCTAGTCAGATTTATGCTATTTCTGTCACATCGACACGAAAACTTTTCTGCAGCACTATGGTAACAGAAAAAGTTGAATGGAAGCATGATGCATTCCACCAAATTTCCTGCTTGAGTCTCTAATGACCACTTTTGCGCGTGCTCAATCACAAGATTTCGGACATGTAAAACAGCAGCCATTGAACAGCCATCACTTCTATTAGATTGACAAACTCCCTGTACATGCCCCTTCTTTCAAATCTTGATTGCCAAATACTTGCAGAATGATAATTTTTCATGCATCATCTACATGAATTTTTAGTGTTTTTGGAGTATAGTTCTCTTCAAGTCTACGATCTTGTGATGAATTTATATCTCTATAATGCTTGCCTAGAACTTGCAGCTGACAGCTAGTGGGAGAAACACACCCATTTGACATAGGTAATGATAGATTTTCCGACCCAGCAATCCAAACGGCAGGGATGTAGTTCATATACGCAGTAGGAACTACTTGATAAGAAATATTAGGTGTGGCAGATACAGGAACTGCCAAAGAAACCGAACATTTAGAATGAGGGCTTGAAGTAGTAACCTGCGAAGGAACAATGTAATGATACAAATGGTGTTGCGAAGGAATATCACTGTTGATCCCTCCTATCTGAGAGTATCCATTACTCTGTCTATTGGACAACATGTTTGATGTGGAACTGTCACATTGAGGTGATTGGGGACCGAATTTGAGGAACATTTCTTTTGGACTAGAGCCCGTACAGGAAGTAGAAGATTCTTCGCAAGATCGTAGTTCATTGGCTGAGTCCCCAACCTCAACCATTAATGTGTCTCCGCCATCAGAGGATGCAATTACTTGACGGTATTGAGAAGCTAAATGCTTATTTCTCCGCCGCCCTGCACCAACAGGGACATTTCTGACAGTACCTCCAGCTGTCCAATACCTTTGACAGCTTTTGCAGAAGTGTCTAGGTTGATGGACATTGTAGTTATTGAAGTAGCAGAATTTAGTATCTAAGCTGTTACAACGCGGACATGGAAGGATCTTGTCCGGTCTTCTCATTTGTTTTTGTTCTCCCGCACCATCAGAGTCTTCCTGGTAACTATTCGGCTTCATAATTGCTTGTGAAGTAATGGACTGTCTCATGGAAACAAACTCACGCTGCATAGAGTTCTCGTTTTCTAATTCCACTGTTTCTTTTTTCACCATGAAGCTGGATCCATTGTCCTACAACTCAGAAAAATGACAACTTAGAAAATACACTAGCCAAGGTTGAACAATCTCAGAATGAAAACAAGTATATTCCTCTAAAACATATCACATACAAGTTCATTCATCTACTATGTAACGGAACCAGATAGGAACATTCTAATATTCAAGATGTTGAGAACCTCAGCAGCAGCAAATGTAAATCCACAATTGATCATGTATAAAAGTTGTCAGATGTCTCTCCATCACTTGAATACTTTTCACCAAGATTCCAAGGAATAGAATTTCAAGCTTAATAAAGAACAAAGACGCAGGACTCAAGAATTTAGTGAAAGATTAAGCATAAAATAAACCCTAGAATAAAGTTTAGGAAAATAGGCATGTCTAAGATCTTTTAAATCAATGAGATAACAATAAAATGCAATTCCCCCGCCCTCATACAAAAAAAAAATAAAAAATAGAGAGCCTCATAAAGTTATTCGGCAAGGGAGTTGATATGAGTAATTGACAGCAGCAGAATACAATTATTTCGTTGAAATAGTACTAGTCTTCCTAGCCAATGGTCTCATTACAATACAACCCTCTAAATACAAAGTTTCTAAATAATATAACTCTGAACTTGTAAGGAGTGATGGAAGAGGCACTAGGATAATGCTATAGCAGATAGCCTTGCACAGCAAATCAGATTCACCGAAATGCAAATCCTCTGAACAAACCGAACTTGAGGATATCACAAGAACCCGGGTGAAAAAAAAATATGTGTCCTATCATAATTGGCTTTTGTGTGTTGTGAACAAGTCAACTAACATTTGTGAGTGGTAATTCAATGAATGTTGAACTTCATGATAGGCCATGTTACTCAAGCTTAAAGTACCAAGGTCAAATTCTTGAAAATCTTACATGTGTATAGACACTTAGGAGCCAAAATCATTAAAAGTTTACAGATATTATCTGAGTTTGACAGTCACACATATACTCGTAAATGAATAAACTGGTCTGAGGTTACATCTTACATGTCAAGAACTCTTGAAGCTGATCATTACAGATTAGACTGCGACTGTGCATTGCAAAAACCATGGCTCATGCCGATGGATGTGACAAAGTTTTAGACTTTTAGGCTACCCCAACCCTCCCCCTTACCCGAATGAAGCTTAGAAAGCCAATGAGTGGCAATACAGGCAAAAGGGCACTCACAGGCTGACCAGTAGCCCAGCAATGCAAACATCAAACTTTCATTGGAACATAGAGATTTCATGACCACTTAACACCAATTTAACAATTTCAAAACACACTCTTCCTTCTTCATCTCATTTAAATGCTAAAATAATTTCCCCAACGAAAATTTTGATCATCACCAACTTATATTCATTTGACCCAAACTTACGCCAAATTTTATCATACAACCAATTGTACCTTGCAATGTAAACTTTTTCTCACAAATGAGCAAATTAATTTCGCCCATCATATTTTCTCATTTACCTCAGTTTTTCTTACGAGTACAAAATGAGCAAATTTGTCAAATAGGAGCAAAACCAATATCTTCATTTGTGCATATGAACAAAACTAGTTTGCTCATTCTGTCATTCATGCAAATGAGCAAATTGGACAACCAGTTGTATGGTGAAGATGTCAATAAATTACAACTCATAAGAAACTAAACTTTTATGGAACTACGGAAGTATTCATTAAATACAAGAATATCACCAAAATTGCATATATACACTATAAAATGACTAGTGAAATAAAAAATGTAGCAGAGAATAACCCACTTAAATAACCTTTTTAAAAATAACATAAACAAAACCCATTAACTTAAAACCCAGAAAAATATACTGGTACATAAATTCATCAAATAATACATACATTTACATATAAAAAACAATCAGAAAGCAGCCAAAATGTGGTCAAGAAAAATACCTTATATTCAGACTGTTCTAAAAACTGGGTTTCAGGCAAAGAAATTGTTCTTCCAAATAACTTGATTGCTGAATCCTTATTTGCTACTGCTACTGCTACTGCTACTGACATATTTTCTCTGCTCATTTTTTGACTCAAAATTCAATTCTTAACTTAATTTCATAACTTAAAAAAAAATATTTTTATAGACCCAGAAAAAAGAAACACAACATACATAAAAAGACACTTTTTCAAAGTCTTGCAAAAATCCACAAATCAGTTGAGAAAGTTGTTTTAAAGTAAATAAAGAAGGAAAAAAGAACCAGAGAAAAAGAAAGAAATCAAAATAAAGCCTATAAAACTCACTTTCTCATTGGAAAAAATGCTCTTTTTCTCTTTTTTTGTTCTTTTATTTAAAAAAAATGTGGTTGGGGAGAACCAATAAAGCACGAAGAACGTGAAGGAAGAAGATGATTGGGGAACTCAAATCAATATTTTCATGCTAATATTTTATGCAATTTGTAACCGCTTTTGTGCACATTTTTGCTTTTTCTTTTTTCCTTTTTAAGGCTTTCACTTTTTAAAATCCTTTTACAAGCCAATTTCTATTTTTTATTATGCTAATAAAGTGCACTTTTTACGTGGAGTGACTTCAGTAATCAATACTTCCTCAGGTCAGGCTCGGATTGGGGAATATGCTAACGGGTAATAAAAGTCAAATTTGAAAAAACATAAGTAATTAGAGCATTATCAACAATGAGCAAAAATTGCTCATGAGCACAACTTTAGATAAAATTAAAATAAAATTGACTTACATCAATGAGCAAAAGCAAAAATGCTCATGAGCAAAATGAAAATTGCTCATACGATGAGCATTTTTTAAGATAAATAGTAACTGTGTGGGGTCCACAAGTCAAGTAAAAAAAAAGAATAAAAATAATATAGTAGAGAGAAATGTAGGAGGGTATTAGTAAAAGTAAGAGATAAGATGTAGGAGAGAGAGTAGTGAAGAATTTTTTTTTATCATTGGCGGATAAAAATATAATCACAAAAATGTTCATGAGTTGGAAGAGAGAGAAAGTGAGTAGAGAGAGAATGAAGAAATCAATTTTTGCTCATTGTTGATAGTGCTCTTAGAGGTGTTATTGTAAAAGACAAAGTGTTTACAAATAAAATAAACTAGTTGTGCCATAAGGAAAAGAGAGAGATGGAAGAATTATTATCCTCATAATGATGGTAATAATTACCTACCCTCCCCCTAGTGTAACTATTATTCCCAAAATTAGGGTATTAGTTTCTCTTTTTTCATCTCATACCACACCATTAATACATAATTTAACTTGCAACCACACCATAATTATCTCCTTCTTCCCTACATTCATTTTCATTTTGCTTAGTTTGACTTTTATTACCCTAGTATTTTAATCCTTCAATCCAAATGTTGTATTTTAACTTTTGCGCTATTCACATATACGGACTAGTATTTTAATCAATGTTTATAAATAAGATTAAATACGAGTAGTGGTTAGAATTGACTCAATATTTTCTGCATTGGCATCGAAGAATTTTTTTATTTAATTTTGAAACTTTGGCCAATAATATTTTTGTTTATCAAAGTATTTTTCACCCGTTCTTTTTTACTTGACTTAATTTGTCCAAAGTATTGATTTGAACCCGGTCGTAACCTCCAATACATAAAAGTAATACATTTACCATCTCAATCAACTTTTATTAATGTTTTAAATTTCACATAATATTATATATATATATATTCCTCTCATTTATTTAGTAAATTAGAGGTAATATAATTCATTTATTTTCCACAACATTAAAATATACATACATATAATATTATGAGGTAATAAAAAAATGATATACGAGGCAACGCCCGAACCACACACTAATTATACAAACAATCAAACATAATTATCAAATTAAAGAAATATACAAACTAGCAATTCAGGGCATCGCCCGGGACACACACTAGTTACACCTAAAATTTATACACCGACAAATGTGATAAATAAAACAGGTCAAATAAAAAGAACGAATTAATACTTGAAATCATACATTGTTAGATTATAATAAGTACCTTCTGTATTATGCTTAATTACAAAGTAATACGTAGTATATACATACAAGGTCAAATAGATATACTAGTATTATACTATAATTTCTATGTGAATAATGTAAAAGTCAAATTTTCTAAAAGTAATATTTGAAACAAGTGTGGTGGAGTTAATTTTGTTAAATCTCTTTTTGGATTGGGTTTTTTCTTATTTAATTATTATTATTAATATTTATTAGTTTAATATTTCTAAAAAGGTTGGTATTATGGCAATTGTATGTTGTAATCTAGTGAAGTAGTGAGTAGTGGTCGTGTAGATTGAGTACGTCATTTCGCTAAAAAGTTATCGGAGTCTTATAAATATAGACACCAAAAACAGTAAGAAAACTACATTATTTTGTATGAGGCGGGACCGTAAAAAGAATCAAAAAAAGTATTTGCGGCCATCTTTTTAGGGTCACTTTTACCGCCGACGTAGTTGTCAGATACTCTCACGCAATTATCTTTTGAAACTTTTATTATTTATTTTATTCCTTTTTTCTTTTTTATTAATATAATCCTATTAATTGATCATTAACTTTTAGCTTAAACTAGTGAAGGCCCTGATCTTTTGAACTTTCGGATAGAGTAGAGCAGAACAGATTTCAGCAGAGCAGAGATTTCACACACTGTAGAGTAGGGTAGAGCAAAATAGCTCAAAAAACAAGGCCCAAGTATTGCATAAAGTTGAATACTCAACTCTGGACTTTATTGCAGATTGAGCACTCAACTATCAACTGTTGCAGATAAGATACTAAGGCCCTGTTCTTTAAAACTACTCTGTTCTGCTCTGCTTCTGCACTGCTATTTTGAAATCTGCTCTGCTCTGCTCTGCTCTGCTTAAAAATAATACTTAATATTGAATTATTATAATAATAGTTAATATTTAATAATAATAATAATAATAAATAAATAAATAATATTTAATAATGAAAATAATTAATATTGAATTATTATAATAATAATTAATAATAATAATAATAATAATAATAAATAATTAATATTTAATAAAAATAATAATAATTAATATTTAATATTTAATAATAATAATAAATAATTTATATTTAATAATTATTATAATAATAATTAATATTGAATAATAATAACAATAAATATTTAATAATGATGATAAATAATTAATATTAAATAATTATAATAATAATAATAATAATAATAATAATAAATAATAATAATTAATATTTAATAATTATTATAATAATTAATATTGAATTATAATAATAATAATTAATATTTAATAATAATAATAAATAATTTATATTTAATAATTATAATAATAATAATAATTAATATTTAATAATAATAATAACAATAAATATTTAATAATGATAATAAATAATTAATATTAAATAATTATAATAATAATAATAAATAATATTTAATAATAATAATAAATAATTAATAATAATTATAATAATAATTAATACTTAATAATAATTATAATAATAATTAATATTTAATAATAATAATAGTAATAATAATAGTAATAATAATAATAATGATAATAATAGTAAAAATAATGATTAATAATAATAATAACTGATTTTTTATAATAAAAATTAATATTTAAAGATAATAACTAATATTTAAAGATAATAATAATTATTAGTTTTTAATAATAATAATAATTAAAATAATAAATCAATAATATTTAATAATAATAGTAATACTTATAATAATAATTAATATTTAATAATATTATTTAATGATTATAATAATAATGCGATAATAATAGTGATAATAAGAATAGTAATATTAATAGTAGTAGTAATAATAATAATAATAATAATAATAATACTAAAATCTGCTCTGCTCGGCTTGGCTCAGCTCGGCTCAGCTCTGCTTCAATTTGCTCTGCTCTGCTGAAATTTGCTCTGCTTTGCTATGTCAAATAATTAATATTTAAAGATAATAACTAATATTTAACGATAATAATAATTATTAGTTTTTAATAATAATAATAATTAAAATAATAAATCAATAATATTTAATAATAATAGTAATACTTATAATAATAATTAATATTTAATAATATTATTTAATGATTATAATAATAATGCGATAATAATTGTGATAATAAGAATAGTAATATTAATAGTAGTAGTAAAAATAATAATAATAATAATAATAATAATACTAAAATCTGCTCTGCTCGGCTTGGCTCAGCTCGGCTCAGCTCTGCTTCAATTTGCTCTGCTCTGCTGAAATTTGCTCTGCTTTGCTATGTCAGAAGCTCAAAAGAACAAAGTCTAAACATGGTATTGATAAATCTTGACCTGGTACCGCAATTTAACGAGCATTAAATACTAAAAAAGAAAAGTAAAAAAAAAATTAAAAAAAAAAGCCACCATAGTATAACTTAGGGGCTGCCATCGATTTTTATTGATGGTAAGCCCCAAATTTTTCTTTAATAATTTAATGTTTTTAGCCAATAAAGATCACTAAAAATATTGTAATCCCCCGTATTTTTAAATATTTTATAAATGAAATTTTATTTAATTTATAATATTTATTTGTATTTTTTCGAAATTTAATTTTAAAAGTTTCAAATTATTAATTTGGGTCAAAAAAAATTATTTTAGCACAAATTATTTTATGAACCTATATCCTATAATCCATGATCATAAAAACAAAGCCTAACCCATTTGTTTATTTAATTGGCCCATTATTTTCATCAGGCCTAATTCTACCCTACAATTCTCTCCTATAAATACCCCATGAATCCCCAAAAAAATTTCCCACACAAAAAGGTTAGTCTTATTTTCTTTCTCCTTTGTTTTATTAATTTGTGTATTTATAATTATTGATTTATGGGTTTTGATTTTATTATTTGAAATTAATTTAATTAGTATCAAATTGTATTTTGATGATTAAACTTTATAATTTCAGATTTTATAAATGTCATAATTTTCAGATTTTGTAAATTTTATAACCTAGGGTTTTTAATTATTGAAAATTATGATTTTAGGGTTTTTATGAACAATTGATTTAGGGCTTTTATAGTAATGATGTTTTGAAATTTTGGTGATTATAACTAATGGTTAGTTTAACTTAATTCCATATTATTTTGAACACGTAAATTCGTGTTTTAATTTTTAGATTTCCGCTCGTTAATATTAATCCCGTTTTAATCCCGATCAGGTTCTGAACTCATTCGATTTTGATAATAAAAAAAAAGTAGTGTTTTTCATGTGGAAACAACGTTTTAAGAAAGACTCATTACCTATGGTAGTGAGCACCACCCTCTCGTGGCCAAATTCAGCCTTTAAACATGATTTTCGGGCAGTTTTTGATTTTTAACGAAGTTTTTTTATGCTTAAAATTTTATCCTTGAGTTAATTAAGCATAAATATATGTTTTTATTGAAATTTTAAGAGGTTTTCATCATATTATATTGTTGGAAATTACATGGGTGGGTAATATTAATTGTTAGTTTTTTTTTTAGGAAGTGATTATTTCCTATGAGACTTTTAATTGAGTATAAAAGTGATGTGTTGATAAAGTTTTGAAGGGTTTTTAATTAATCTAAAGTGCTGGAAATAGTTTCTAAGTACTACTTTTGATGTTTTTGAATAATTTTCAGATTTTTATTAAACTTTAAACTTGCTGTAATTTCATGTATAAGAGTGTATTTTAAGGTTTTTATGAAGAAAATTTAAAGAACTATATATAAGCCTTTAATTTTAACTAAAGGGAAGGTTTTAAAGTGTTGTTTAATTGGATTTTGAAGGTTTTTAAGTAAGATAGTATTGCTGTAAATTTATTTGCTTGGGTATTTATTAAATTAGTGTTGTTTTGTTTAGGGGAGGACTTTATAGAAGGTGATTTCTAGTTAGTAAAATGGCATACCAATTCGTTTATTTCAAGGTACGTACGAGTTACGAAACCTTGCTTTTAGGTGCATGTTTAAGGACGGATCGAGAACTTAGTATCATGTATAGGGATGACTGGGTTAAATTGTTTGGTTATACATTGTGAATTTTCGTATGACGTGCACTATTCTATATTGCAAGTATTGTTTATGCTCTAATTATACAAGGTGCGCTTAGAGGCAAAGGTATGTGATTGGTGAAATGATTAATTTATTACTCATTCATGATTATGGAAACAGAATGAGTAAAGGAAGAATTTAAGTCTTATATGACGAGGTTAAGTTTGTGGGGTGCCTTATGCACTCAAGGTGTTTATACACCGAGGTAGTTAAAGGATTTAATAATAAATGTTGCTTGTCACTAATAAATCAAGAATTGAAATTTGAAAGTTTGCTTTACTTGATTGAACTGATAATGGATTGATTGTGTTGTTTGCAAATGAGTCATCACCAAGTCTAAACTTGTAAATCACGTAAAGTGCAAGATGGATGAGCAATAAAACTCTAGATTTGTGCACATCTGGAGTAATGACAATCAGGAGTTGGGGTACACAGGGTATTAGCCGTGCACTTTTCTCGATGTCGTCTGATCTACGAGTCTCTTATTTCAAATACTTTTCAAAACTAGGAGTTAGATGAGATCTCATACTAACTACGGTCACGGAGTCGCGCCCGTGATCATTGGATGTTTTATTGATGTTTCCGAAAGGAGACATGGGGTTTTTCTTTTATTGATGTTCCAAATGGAGCATGGGTTGGACAACCTTGTCTATTGCTTCATCTAATGAAATAAATAGAATGAGTTAGCTACTATCAACTAGTGAAGTTTTAATAAAATTTATAGTTGAGTCGTGTGTTGGGTCTATATTTTAATGATGCATGATGATTGATTATTAGTAGCAGGTTAGGGATTTCTTATTTTATTTCGAAACTTGTATGTACTCAGCTTTGCTGATTGCGTGCTTTTGTGTGTTTTTTCTTTGGTCATGGCCTTCGCCTTTCAATGACCCTGTAATGATCCAATCTTTACACTTATAATATTGGGGAGCAGACTCATCACAGGTGTTTACATAGTTTGGACTTGCATCAAGGTGGTGGGATTTTGAGTGGAGAGTTGGTTATTGTTCGCAGTTTATTTCTTTTCATAAGTTTGAATTTATTAAAACTCTGGTTTTATTTATTTACTACTTTTGTGGGGTTTTGATTAAGGGCCTTAATGGTTCCAAGTTGTAAGATTTAATTTGGTTTTGGTTATTGGTTTTGAAACTTATTTATAACTGAGTTAGTTTTTCCGCTGCTATTTTCTGATAAAGCCTTAACGTTTGAACACGTGGCGGTAGCACGCCAGTAATTCTCTTGAATATTGTTCAAAGTCCTCACAGGTTTAAAGAGAGAATTATTGGGGTGTTACAAATATCATGATTATAACTAGTCCCTCCATGTAGGTTTTAGTATTGTTTGTTTTTAATGTGTGCAGGGATACAAATTTGGAAGATTCGTCTTGTAAATTTGTGGAATTGCGGGTCTGTTGGTATAGGGGTGCAGATTTAGAATATTCCTCTTACAAATTTGCAGATCTTGTTTATCACTTTTGCGACTATACATTAATAGAGCTCCGTCAAGAACGATGCAAAGACATCTAAAATTATTCAGGAGCTGTTTAGAAACAATGTCGTCATTAGTTTAAGGGTGTTTAATTCTTGTATTGAGAATTTAGATCTCTTAAGGGATGATTGTAAGTGTTGCATGACTATTATTATTTCATGTAATAATAGTCATGCAAAAAAAAAAAAATTATAATAATAAATAAATAAAACTCTAAATTGCAATTACTTGTACATTTAATTATCAACGAGTACATGTTTAGAAAATCTCTCTCCTCTCCTCTCCTCTTCTCTCCTCCTCTCTTCTAGGGTTTCTCCAAAATCTTGGCCATTTAGGCCGGAAATAGTCTAATTTCTTTGGAAATTAGACTATTTTCGACCCTTTTCCCTAAATTTTCTTTAGTTTTGCAATTTAGGTTTCAATAAATATACTCTAGTAAGTGTAGCTACGTCCGTCTCCCTATGGTGGAGTCGTTAGTTTTTGTTGGTTTAGTTGTTTGTTTATGTTTAGGGTTTGTTTGTGTTTTAGGGTTTATCGAAAAGGTAATCATCTTTTGCCCTATTGTCAATTCTTTGGTAAAGATTTGTTCGGGATCGCAACGGTTGTTAAGTTTTCAAATGCGTTCAAGCGAATCAGATGAAAATCATCCTTACGGCTACAACAAATCGTAGACCGTCTCTCCGAAAAGGTTGTATATTCCAGCGATGTGTGCGAGAGATGTACCACAGTGCAAGATTTTTTCAACGATCGTAGCTTTAACGAAGGAAACCCTAATTTAATTTAATTTTATTTATTTGTTAATGTAGATTTCATTTGTAGATGCCGGATGACTTTCTATTAATGAATTGATTTGTTTTTTTTTAAAAAAATTATCAACGAGTACATTTTATAAATTAGGTAATATTGATTTTAAAAATAAAAAATCCTCTATTTAATTCAAATTTTTTTGATGTTAGTATTCTAAGAACAACAAATAATTCATATTTCAAAGATTAGGTATTTAAAAATCTGAATTATATGTTGTTCTTGTTGAGTTGATTTATTCTTCTTCAACATTATTATTTAAATTCCCAAACTTTGTACAATATTTCCCAGGAAGTCATATCAAAGATGGGGGTTAATATTCATACGGAGTACAAAATAACATGTATCATTAAACCTAAGAAAAATAAATTTCCAAAAACAAAAAAAAAAAAGGCAGAGGGGGGGGGGTTTGAATATGCAAATCTAGTAACACAAAAATGGAGGAGAAGTAAGAGAAACCAACAAAAAAAAAAAAAAAAAAAAAAAAAAAAAAAAAAAAAAAAAATCAAGCAAATGCATATAAAATTAGATAAACTCAATATTTCCTCAAAAAAAAAAAAAGGATAAACTCAATATGAATAGTACAATAGATCAATGAATTTATTGCTCAAAAACCTCAAATTATCACATATACAGGTACCAATTACTACCTGATCAAAAAACTCAAAAAAACCCTAAAATTCTTGGAAAACAAAAGCATGGAATCACCCTAACTACATCCATTAGATAACCACCAAGTCAAACTTAGTCTAGTGGAAAGGAGAGTAAATTCCAACCATGAGGTTAGGGGTTCAATCCCTACTAGTGACAATTTGGGGGAGTGAGATTTCCTTATCTTCCCCTGACTCTTTCAAATTGTCTAGTCCGCTAACCCGGGCCGGGAGGATCTGTGAGAGATTCGAGCCCGGTAGAGCCCTTCTCCTTACCAACCGAAAAAAGAAATCCATTAGATAACCACCGATTAAGATAAAAATTAAACTTAAAATTACTATACACAATAAATAAGGCTCAGCAGTTAATAAACAAAAACTAAAACAACGAAGACAAAAGAGAGTATACCTTTTGATTTGACCAGGGTGGCTAACGCGTGTGATGCGCTTGCCAATGCTAAACATTTGGGAAGCTATATCAGTTAGGCCTTACATCAAAACTTTAGTTGTTACACTTGTTAGTACCATTCATGAAGAAAAATATGTAAACATCAATGGGGTATAAATGTCCGCACACTATTTTTAAGAGTTTTTTAAAAATTTTAAAACATCAATGGGGGCAATTAAGTAAATAAACATTTTAGAGGCTATAATTGTCCAAGCCCTATTCATAAGAGTTTTAAAAAAGAGCTAATTAACATTAATGAGGACAATTAAGTTAATAAACATTTTAGTAGATATGATTGTCCAAGCACTATTTATAAGAGTTACCTCATACTTTTTAAAAGATACTCCCTCCGTCCCTAAATTACATTCCTATTTCTCTCTATTATGCGAGGAATAAATGATAGAAGTAGGAATGTAATTTAGGGACGGAGGGAGTAGGGATTAATTGCTTTTCCTGAGTTTTATAAAATAAAAAACTTAAATAATATTGAAAAACACAACCCCAAAAATTAAGACCCACAATCGGGCGTTTTTTTTTTTTTTTTTTTGGAGAAAAAGGGTGTAAAAAGGGAAAAACCAAAGGCTGAACAAAATAAACATAAGAATAATTTTTTATATGTGGCTGGCCACATCATGTGGCCAGTCATTATAGGGTTATTTCGTTAGTGTAATAGGGGTTACTTGTTCAGTGTTAAAGGGGTTACTTTGTCATTGTTTTAGGGTTGTACTCAGTCTGTGTTATAGAAGTTACTCGATCAATGTTATAGGGATTACTTGGTCAGTGTTATAGGGGTTAATTAGTTCTTTATAGGTGGCCACACGAGGTGGCCGACCACACACAAGATGGGCTGGAAAAAAAAAAAAAAAAAAAAAAAAAACTCTTTCTTTCTCTAAAGTAATTTTGCTTTTTTTCAATAGTTGTAAAAAAAAAAAAAAAAAAAAAAAAAAAAAAAAAAAAAACCCTGCTACATACTAATATACCATAAGTAAATGGTCGAAAAAGTCATCTCAAGCAAGTACATATCAACGTTTAGTGCCTAAGTTGAAACAAATGTAAGTTGAGTACCCAGTTTACAACAAATGTCATATTTTAGTACCCAAGTTTATACTTTACTCGAAACTAATCTATTAACTGGTTTAAAAAAAAAAAGAAAAAAAAAACGTTCACCCTTACTTGACTTTATCTAACCAGTGGTAACTAACCCATGATGCACAAATCAAGGTCTTTCACATGCTAAGATATTTGCATATCCAAAACTCGCCTTCATTTACATGTCTAGAAACTTGATCGGTTAAGATTTTAAAATCGATTTGGTTATTAAAGCTCCAATTTAAGGTTAAAATATGCAAAACTCAATTTGCGTGCCAAAAAATATCTCGGATATGTGTTTGCATACGTAAAAATTAATCGATTAAGGTTTTGAGGTCATTAAACCCTTAATGGTCAAATTTAAGGTTATGAGGTCATTAAGCCTTCCTATCAGGTTAAGGTTCTGGTCGGTTCAATCTCGGTTCAAGTTATTTCGGATCATTCACCCTTTCGAGTTTAGGTCGGGTTCGATTCAAGTCAAACTCAGGTCGGGTTCGATTTCAGGTTCGGGTTGTGTTGAGTCGGATTTTAGCAGGTTAATAGTTGGTATATTCGGGTTTAGTGTAACACCCTAGAAATTCTTTCCTTTAAACTACTTGTTTTGCTCTTTTTAAAACTCAAAATAGGAAAATCTAAAACATTACCGCCATCGTGAAAATGGTTAAGGCAACTATCAAAGACACATAGCGGAAGACTATGTTTTAAAAACATTCAAAATAATTCAACTTTAAAGTCAACCAAACGAAAGTAAAGTCAAACCAAAGTAAAACAAAGTCAACCTACAACTTGGAACCATTGTAGGCCCTTAACAAACCGAACCAACTCAAAATTTATGCGTTAGTCTCACAAGCATAATATAATGAAACAATCAAAGCAATAAACACATCATAGACTTATGGAAACTAGCATGATTTGCTCTTCACTCATGCCCATCATGAATATGTTTTATCACCTGAAAATCTTCTCTCTACTTATTTCCACTACTCTCCACTTAAAAATGGGTCATCATAGGGCCAAGATAAAGACAAGGCCAAACAAACATACAAACACACAATCACCAATGCTGAGTACATAAGCGTAATTAAACAAACTAACATGCTTTCACCTATCAATACACAACTTACCTTATTGCACTTGTTTACAAGCATTAAACATTCAACATGACTCTTAATTAAATAATTAATTGATTCATTAACATTGATTACGTATCGAACGGGTCCCACCCCCCCTTAACCTGCCCCAATAAAGGGGTACTAACACGGGTAGGGCTGTGCACCGGTCCAAAACCGGACCGGGACCGGAACCCAGAATCGAATTTTTTTGGGGACCGAGACCGGACCGTAATCAACTGGTCCGGTCTGGTCCAGTTTTGGACCGGAATGGACCGGTTACATTATTTTTTTATTTTTTTTTTCATTTTAGTATCTTAAATACATACATACATTTTTAACGTCTTGTTTTTGTTTACGTGCTTTCCTATTTATCACCTAGAATATATAAATTACAAGTTTTGTACCTAAATTTTTTAGAAAATTAAACATAAAATTTAAAATTTTCACCCAAAAAATTACAAAAATACACATTCCGGTCCGGACCGGAATCTTCCGGTTTTTACCCGGATCGGATTAGAAACCCGGAATCCCCAATTTGTGAGGACCGAAGACCGAACCGGAATCAACCGGTCCAGGCCGGTCCGGTCCAATTCCGGTCCGGTCCCGGTCGGTTTTCTGGTCCAGGTCCATTTCTGCACACCCCTAAACACGGGAGCTAACCGTGCCAGCATCAATAACCACTCATAAGTGGCGGAATTCCTGCGCATAATAATAATAAAAAGAATGTACAACGTCCTGTACTCCAGTAGAAGTTATGATCAAATATAAAGTCACATAACTCCCCCCATATGTTCATACTCAAGGTATATACGTTCCAAGAGTTTTGGTGCGTAATCTCTTTCACTTTACGTTATTTACATATTATTAAACTTGGTGATCTGATGACTCTCAAACCGTTACACAATCAAACATTATAATTATTCAAACAATTAAACATACCAATTTAATTCTTGAATAATTAGTGACCACATAATATTTAATGTTGAATCCTTTTTAAATCTACCTTGGTGTCAAAGACACCTTAAACGCATAATATGCCAAAATTCATATCCCTCGGTGTTAAAAACACCTTAAGTGCACTAAGGCACCAATACATAATTTATTCCTCGTGTACATAGACATTTAAGTAGCTCTTTCCTCATGCTTATAGCATCAATAAAAATTATATGAACCATAATAAAATTCCCTTTTAATATTCCAAACCAAATTAAACATTTAGTTTAATTAAACATGCTCTCTAACATGCCATAAATAAAAGTGTGGTTGATATACAACATGCCAAAATAATTATTTCCATTCCATAATCCATCACAAACAATCCATGCTTCATAATTCAATCACCAACATCAACCAAATAATAAATTCCAATAAAAAATCTATCACGATACTATTTGAAATTAGGGATGGCAAATGGATCAGGTCGGGTCGGGTTCGTGTTCGGGTCAGTTCAATTTCGGGTCGAATACCCCTGACCTGAACCTGATCCATTTAACTTTTCGGGTCAAAAAGCTCAACCCTAACCTAATTTTTTCGGGTTCGGGTCAACCCGAATCTGAACTGATTTTTTTGGATCATTTTTAATTTACTTAAAATTTCAGATCTAATATTTCCCATTTCAATTTTAAATATTAAATCTTAATTTTATAAAGAAAATCATTGATAAATAATCAAATTGATACCATCACAAATTAAAAGTGTAGATCATAAAGAGTCTTGGATAATAAAATACCAAACTAAATTACATTACATAAGATCTAAAATTAAAAAACATAAACATGTCTCCAATTTCAATGATTTGCGGAGAGGTTGATGCTTGCTGTTGCTAGATCGATCGAGCGGCAACGATGAGGTGAGGATGATGAAGCTAAGAAAGCGTGATGATTATCACAACTACTGCCATTAAAAATTACACAACCATTATTTAACACAAACAATTATTTCACACAAACATGTAAAACAAAATTTAACAAAAGAAATCAGCAACAACAATGTAATTTTTAGAAAACTAATACATAAAATAAAAAAATACCTTGGATTGATGAAGGAGAGGTTGAGATAACAAGAGGAAGTGTAGATTGATGAAAAGTATTCAAGGATCAAATAGAAATTAAGGGTTTGAAAAAGGTTGGAGAGGGTTTTAGAGAATGAAGAGAGAGAAAATTTAAGAGAGAGAATGGAGGAGAACTGAGAACGGCTGAGTGAAAGTGAGAAAGAATAGAGGAGTTTAGGGTTTTTGATGTTATAAGGTGGGCTCATTTCAAATTTGGGCTGGGCTTATGAATTATGTAGGCTTTTTTTTATTTTTTTCGGGTTATGTGGGTCAATTTCGGGTTAAGATTTTCAACCTTAACCTAACCCATTTAAATTTCAGGTCGGGTTCGTGTCAACCCATTTAAGTTTTCGGGTCGAAAACCTCAACCCTAACCCGCTATTTTCAGGTCGGGTTCGGGTCGTGTTTTCGGGTCAGGTCAGCTTTTGCCAGCCCTATTTGAAATCAATTATTCAAAGCCTAACATGTTCCTACATCACCAAATAAATACCAAGTACGCGAACGTACATTGAATACGATCTTAAAATCGTCACGACTAAAAGAAATCACTCTCTTGGAAGTCTCCTACAATCCAAAATTATAACATGGCATTAAAATATACTCCACAAAAATTTCCAGCAATATATACTCTTATTAAATCACTCATAATTTAATTAAATCAAGCTAAAAATTAATTTAAAGCCCCTTACTTTAATCCCAATTAATGGGTAGTCAAAATTTCCTTCAAAAACTTAATTTTTAGCTTACTAACAAAATTTCCAGCAATATTAATTTATTAAAACTTGCTGTAAATATGCTTAAAAACCCTCAAATTAAAGATTTAAACCACCCTAAATCATATTCCTTCAATAATCTATTATTTACAAATCTAGGGTTTCAAATTTGGGACTTTTTAATTAAAATTAAAATCTGAATATTTATTTACATACTACCTTAATTCAAACACCATGAAAATCATCACAAAACCCATAATTAATAATTAGATTTAGGATTAAAGCAAAAGAAATTAAAAAAAAAAAAAATTTTCGGACAGCCGCAAGCGGCAGCAACAGCCACCATGACACGGCAGGGCTGCTGCCGTGCCCGCCGGTGTCACTGCGGCTGTTGGTGCTTGCGTTGGTGGCTATGGTGGTCGGCCGGTGGTGCGTGCTGGTGGCACCGGCCGTGTACAACAAAAAGGGGAAGGGGAAAAAAGAAAAAAAAAAAAGAAAATAAAGGAGAAGGGAGAGAAAATTTACCTTAGGTATTGTCCACTCTGGGCAAAGTTTAATTTGCCAATGTGTTGAATATTTATACCCCTTTTTTCTCGATAAACCCTCCTACCTTAAATTCCCTTTCTATCCTTACTAATCCATTTCCTAATAAAACTTAACTTTTATAAAACTTTCCTAAAATATTCCCAAATTATTAAATAATTAATTAAATAAAACTTTCCTTTTATAAAATATTTCCAAACTTATTAAAAATAAATAATTAAAATGCCATAAATAATTCATTTCGAATTATTTAAATACTTCACAAAATACTTATTTAAAATAAAATACGTATAAAAATACGGGGTATTACAGTCTACCCCCCTTAAAAGAAGTTTCATCCCAAAACTTGAAAACGAAATTCAAACTTCTTCCACACTTTGTATAATATTGCTGTACTTTTTGTCATACTTTTACCCTTTTGTGTCTCTTTGAGATCACAATTACTCAAAATACTCGTTAAAATTGTGCAAAAAGCACAAAATTAACTAAAAATATAGGGATAAAGCGCGAAATTCTACCGCATTCTACCCCCTTAAAGAAAACAAGTTACGTCCCCGTAACTCAACATACCTGAAACAACTCGGGGTATTTCTTTTTCATTTCATCCTCAGCTTCCCAAGTGGCTTCCTCATATTCTTGGTTAGACCATAGCACTTTCACAATCTTAATATTCTTATTGCGTGTACTACGCACTTTACTATCAAGAATCTTGACAGGTCTTTCCTCATAGGTTAAGCTTTGATCTAACTTAATGGTTTCAGGTTGTAGCACATGAGACTTATCAGGGATGTATCTTCTCAATTGAGATACATGAAATACGTCATGCACTTTACTTAGCTCCATAAGTAAGGCCAACATATAAGATACTTTGCCTATCCTTTGCAGTATTTCATATGGACTAATATACTTTGGACTAAGCTTTCCTTTTTTTCCAAACCTCATCACTCCTTTCATTGGTGACACTTTCAGCAACACTTTGTCACCAACCTCAAATTCCTCTTCTCTACGCTTTAAATCTGCATAGCTCTTTTGACTATCTTGAGCTGCTTGAATTTTAGCCTGAATTTCCCTTACTTGCTTCACAGTATCCTCGATCATTTGAGGCCCTAAAATCATTGTTTCACTTATGTCGTTTCAACAAATAGGATTGTAACACCCCAATAATTCTCTTTTTTAACCTGTGAGTACCCTGAACAAAATCCAAGAGAATTATTGACGTGCTACCGCCACGTGTTCAAACGTTAAGGCTATATCAAAAATTAGCAGCGGAAAAACTAATTCAGTTATAAATAAGTTTCAAAACCAACAAATAAAACCAAATTAAGTCTTACAACTTGGAACCATTAAGGCCCTTATTCAAAACCCAAAATAATAAAAGTGGTAGATAAATTAAACAGAGTTTAGATAAATTCAAAAGTAAGAAATAAAGTAAGCTGAGACAGGTAACCAACACTCTACTCAAAATCCCACCACCTTGATGCAAATTCTGAATATGTAAAATCCTGTGGTTAATCTGCTCCCCAATATTACAAGTGTAAGAATTTGATCATTATAGGGTCATTGGAAGGCGAAGGACATGATCAAAGAAAGACACATAAATGCCCGCAATCAGCAACACTGAGTACATACAAGCTACGAAATATAATAAGAAATCCTTAGCACGCTATACTCAATCATCACATACAATTTAATTATAGACTCGAAGACATGACTCAACTGTCAACATTACTAAGACTTCACTAGTTAATAATAGTTAAATCATTTCATTTTATTCATCGGATTAAGCAATAGACAAGGTTGTCCTCCCATTCTCCTTTTGGAACATCAATAAAAGAAAAACCCCATGCCTCCTTTCGGAAATATCGATAAACATCCAATGGCTATGGGCGTGACTCTGTGACCATAGCTAGTATGAGATCTGATCTAACTCCTTATAATTTTTAAAAAGTATTTGAAACACCGTGTACCCCAACCCCTGATTGTCATTACTCTAGAGGTGCACCAATCCAGAGTTTTATTGCTCATCCATCTTGCACTTTACGTTATTTACATATTTAGACTTGGTGATGACTCGTATGCAAAACAATACAATCAATCAAATATCAAATCATCCAAGCAATCTAAGTTTCCAATTCAATTCTTGATTTATTAGTGACAAGCAATATTTATTATTGAATCTTTTAACTACCTCGGTGTATAAACACCTTAAGTGCATAAAGCACCCCAAATCCTTAACCTCGTCTTGTAAGACTTTAATATTTCCTTTACTCATTCTATCTCAATAATCATGAACGAGTAATAAAAATAATTCATTCCACATATTCATGTGTCTTTGCCTCTAAGCTCATCTTGCAGATTAATGCATAGATAATACTTACAAGATAAATTAATAAACAATCCTCATACTTGAATCAAAACCAACCATCACATCAAACATTAATCATAATTACTACCATACAATTTCAACCAATCTACAAGTTCCTAACATGATTCTAAGTTTTCCAAGTCCTTAAACATGCTCCTAAAGTCAAGGTTTTCTTTCTTTTTATACGTACCTTGAGTAAACGAATTGGTTGGCCACTTAACCAACTAGAAATCACCTTCTATAAAGTCCTCTCCTAAACCAAACATCAAGAACTAAATCAATACCCAAGCAAATAAATTTACAGCAATACCAAATTATTTTATAACTTCTTAAACATTAAAATAATGCCTTTAAATTATTCCCAATAGTCAACGTTAATAATTTAATAGTTCCCTATAAGTTTATATGCTAAAATCATGAAAATATAGCGTATAATATAAAATTCCAGCAACTTTAAAGTGAAAAACATAATCTGAAAATTTAGTTTAAGATTATAAAACCCCATAGACATGTATACTTGAAATAATCATTATATAGTAGGTTAGTATGTTTAAAACCCTAAAATACACCAATTAAATGTAGTTAGAGGCTTCAAAATAATAATCATAAAATCTGAAAATTCATTCTTGAGATTAGATTTTAAAGTTCAAAGCTTTATACTCATAAAATACCCACAATTATTAATTTATGATATTAGAAGCATAAAAATATGAAACTAACACAATTTGATCATAAAAATTGAAATTTTAATAATCTGAAATTTTATAAATAATCAAAATAGTCATGCTTTAACATAATTTAGTCATAATAGAATTAGATAGCTTAGTTAACACGTTTAAAATCCTAAAACCATGAAAAATCAACATTTAAACCCTAAATTTTATACATACATAAATCTGAAATTTTTTATCATAAATAAAACATAGTATACTTCATAAATTTATAATCTTTCATTACTCATATACATAATCAAACCATAATAATTAATAACCAATGAAAAATTTACATAAAGATTGAAACTTTAGAGGAATTTAAGCAAGAAAAGAGAGAAAGATAGAAGACGAAGGAAGGTGGAGGAACCGGTTGTTCGAACAGCAGCAGGCGGCGGCAGCAAGGTGGCTTCAGGTGGTGGTGCGGTGGTGTAGTAGTAGCTCACGGAGACAGCAAGTTTTTTTTTACTTTTTATTTTTTTTCTCTCTCTGTTTCGTGAAAGAGGAGGAGAAATAAGTGAGGAGGGGAAAATAAGGGGGAAATTTATGTGAGAGGGAGAAGAGTGTAAGGGTTTTGGGGTTTTTAATATTGGCTTAGTTTCCTAATTTAAGCAGGAGTGGGATTTGGGCTTGAATAAAAGTTTAGGCATTGGGCTACTAGGCTTAAAAGACGATTTTAAATTAAACAAAAACTTAATAGTTTTAATGGAACCCGATTAATTTTTTCATAAAAATAATTTATACCATGAAATCGAAATAAAATATTTGTATAAAAAGAAATATATTATAATGAAGCTAAAAATATGGGGGATTACAGGACTGCGACACTTTCTTCCATACAAAGCCTCAAATGGATCCATGCCTATGCTCGCATGGTAACTATTAATATAGGAAAATTCAATCAAGTCCAAGCTATTTTCCCATCCCCCTTGGAAGTCTATCACACAAGCTCTCAACATGTCTTCCAAGGTTTGAATGGTTCTCTCAGTTTGTCCATCTGTGGCAAGGTGAAACGCTGTACTCATCTTAAGTGTTGTACCAAAGTTTTCCTGTACACTTTTCCAGAATTTCGAAACAAACCTGGAATCTCGATCAGACACAATATCCATTGGATTTCCATGTAACCTCACAATATATTTGATGTAAGCTTTTGCAAGTTGCTCTATCTTTCAAGTCTCCTTCATTGGTATGAGCACTGCAAATTTTGTATAGTAAGTCTGTTTACCACTACCCAAATGATGTCATTTCCACTCTTTGACTTTGGGAGGCAAGTCACAAAGTCCATTGAGATACAATCCCACTTCCATCCAGAAATTTCTAATGATTGTAAAGTCCCCTGGGGTCTCTTGTGCTCTACTTTCACCTTTTGACAAGTCAAACACTTTACTATAAACTCTGCAACTTCATTCTTCATTCTAGGCCACTAATACACCTTTTTCAAATCCTTGTAAAGCTTGTCCCCTCCAGGGTGCACTGAGTATGGTTTATTGTGACCTTCTTCCATTAACTTTCTTTTAACTTCCTCACATTTCTGTGGTACACACCATCGACCTTTGTACCTTAAACTCCCATCTTCATGAATTTTGAAATCTATAGATTTCTCTAGTTTTATTTTCTTGTGAATCTTATCCAACTTCACATCTCCTGCCTGATTTTCCCCTTTCTCATCGAATATTGTTGGTTGGATGGTTAGGTTCGCAAGTATGCCTGCTGGCACTCTCTATTCTACAACTTCTAGGTTTATTTTCCTCATTTCTCTACATAACTCATCGGCCAATATTAAAGTATTCAATCTATGACTAGTTTTACGACTTAGAGCATCTGCAACTACATTTGCCTTCCCTTCATGATATTGTACGTCTAAGTCATAATCCAATGTATATTCCAACCATCTTCTTTGGCTTGAGTTTAAATCTCTTTGAGTGAAAATATATTTTAAGATTTTATGGTCTGTATAAATCCTACATTTCACCCCATACAAGTAATGCCGCCAAATCATTAGTGCAAATATGATTGCAGCTAATTCTAAGTCATGAGTTGGGTAATTCACTTTATGAGTCTTTAACTGCCTTGATGCATATGCAATCACCTTTCCATTTTGCATAAGCACACATCCCAAGCCATTCTTGGATGCGTCACTATACACATCATAGATCACACTATCGTCTGGCAGTGTAAGCACTGGTGCTGTATTTAACTTCTGTTTTAGGAGTTGGAATGCTTCTTCACACTTGTCATCCCACTCGAACTTTTTGTCTTTCTTCATTAGAGTGGTCATAGGTTTAGAAATATTCGAGAAATCCTTCATAAAACGCCTATAATACCCTGCTAAACCTAAGAAACTCCAAACATCAGATATTGTCTTGGTCGTAGGCCAACCTTTCACTGCCTCGATCTTTGCTGGATCTACTTCCACTTCATCCTTGGACACAAAATGACATAGAAATGCTACCTTCTCCAAACAAAATTCACACTTAGAGAAATTTGCATAAAGATGGTTTTCTCTTAGTGTTTACAGAATTGCCCTTAGGTGTTCTACATGCTCTTCTTTGCTCTTTGAATACACCAGTATATCATCTATAAATACTACTACGAACTTATCCATAAATTGATGAAACACCCTGTTTATTAAATCCATAAAGATTGCGGGTGCAGTTGTCAATCCAAATGGCATCACTGTAAACTCATAATTTCCATATCTTATCCTAAATGCAGTTTTAGGAATGTCTTCATCTGCAATCCTCAATTGATGATACCCAAACCTCAAATCAATCTTAGAAAACACTGTTGCACCTCTCAACTGATCAAACAAGTCATCAATCCTTGGTAACGGATACTTGTTCTTTATTGTTACCTTATTCAGTTCTTTGTAATCGATACACAGTCTCATACTTCCATCTTTCTTTTTAACAAACAAGACTGACGCTCCCCAAGGTGATGCACTTGGTCTAATGTAACCCTTTTCCAATAAGTCCTACAATTGCACCTTTAACTTACTCATTTCTACAGGTGTCATACGATATGGTGCTTTGGAAATTGGTGTTGTCACTGGGACTAAATCTATTGTGAAATCAATTTCCCTCTTAGGTAGCATTCCACGTATCTCCTCTGGAAACACATCCAGGAATTCATTCGCCACTTCTATATCCTCTGGCTTAGTTTCCTCTTCATGATCCATGCTTCTCACACTACAGAAATACACCGGATGTCCCTTCTTAATGTACTTTTCCAACTTTAGCACGGATATTATCCTTGGGCACTTGGTTTCACCATGCATCCAATATGTCACTGATTCATTTTCATTTGTACTCATTTTTACTTTCTGCGATCGACAACTGATTTCTAAACTTTACTTGCTCAACCAATCCATTTCGAGAATGAGATCAAAATCACTCAATCCAAACTCGATGAGGTCAAACAGAAACACTTTCCCTTCAATTTCTAAAGGCACGTCTCTAAAGGTTTTGGTACATTTCACTACCCCACCCATAGGAATGGTTATAGGTAGGTCTACTAATTCTACTATTTTCAAACAGTCTTTAAGTTTCGAAACAATACCCTTTAAAATGAAAGAAAAAGTTGCACCAGAATCAAACAAAACTTTAACAGGAATAAAGTTAATAGAAAAAGTACAAGTGATGACATCTTTCGTGGAATCGGCCTCATGCCTACTCAACACATTCAGTTTTCCTGTAGCTCCACCTTTCTATTGATTATTCCCACTGCTATTTTTGTTGCTCTTTGCTCCATTCTGCTGCACTCCTTTATTCCTAGAAAAGTTGTTAGTTGTTCCCTTGAAAGTTCCTTTAGGTTCTTCCGAAATTATTATTCTGCTTATTACCATTAGGATTTTTGGAGAAACACTCGTACTCCCTATGCCCCAGCTTATTACAAGCACGAAAAGTGACCAGATTGCCTTCACAATCCCTCCCAAGGTGGTTATTCTTGCACCACTTGCAAAAATAACGCCTCTCATTCTTGTTATTCCCTTGGTTATAGTTTCTAGCCCCTCCATTGAAGTTTCATCCTCCTTGACGATTGTTACCTTGCGAATTATTGTTGTTGTGGAAGTTATTATGGTTATGGTGGTAATTCTGCTTCTTAAAATTGTTCTGATTACCCTATTGGTTTCCAGAACTTTGCCCCACCTCTTTCCTCTTCTCCTTCCCTTCTATCTCAGCTAGTTCTTTCTTCTTCTTCACTTCTAATGCATAAAGGTGTGCGGATCTCCCATACACTTTATCCGGGGTTTCAAACACTTGCCCACACACAACTTCAGCTGCAAATCAGTAGTCAAACCACTCTCAAAATTTCTATCATTTGCCTTCTCTATAGCAACAGACTCTTAAGTAAAACGAGACAGCTCAATCAACTTTGTGTAGTATTCAGTGACTGACATCTCCTCCATCTTAAAGTTTGAAAACTCCTCAGCTTTCTACTTCTGTAAGAAGTTAGGGTAAAACTTATCTCTTACTTTCTCTTGGAACTTAGTCCAATTGAATCCAGGTAGTGCCCTAATGGTAGCTTCGTTTTGCTGCCACCAAAGGTCAACTTTACCCCTCAGATAAGTAGCAGCATAGCCCACCTTAGAATTTTTTGGGCATCCAACTGCCCCAAACAATTTCTCAAACTCCCTAAACCAATTTTCCAATATGGTAGGTTCAGGCTCTCCCTGATAGGTTGGTGGTTTGCTTTGGGCCACCTTCTTGAAAAGCTCTCCTTGAGCATCCCCATTGTTAGTCGAGTTCCTTGCCAACTGTTGGGCAACAGCTGCCAATTGCCTCACAACTTCACTCAACTCTCCTCCATCATTATTGTTACCACTTCCCCCTGCCATCTATCTTCTCCTGAATTAAGAACAAGGGTCTATATTAGATATGGTCTTGGTTAGCTCTCAAGGTATACACTCATCTATTAATTAACACCCTTGAAACTTTCGCAATAAATTTGAAGCTAACAAATTGGGATAGCAAAAGCTAAAATTCCCTAAATTTGTAGCTTTGTCAATCAATTATTGATTGCTAACCAACCATACATTTAATAAAGCATCACATAGATAAATAAAAATAATTCCCATAAATTCCCATAGCTTAGAAATAATTTATTGGAGTGCTTTTGATTTAGGATTGGCTCATTGGAATTGTGATATGAAATGAACAATTTTGGAAAGTGAAATAAATTAATTGTCAATAAAATAAATTAATTGACAAGGAAATAAATAGAATTTTATTAATAATAAAGGAATTGAATAGAATTACTGAAATAAAAATGAGTTCTAAAAACTTATGCTTTACATAAGCTCACTAACTCGCTGTGGTCATGCCACTTATTACTTTACTAAAACTGAAATAAATGACAAACGGAAATGAAACTAAGAATCCTTAATGTAAAGAAACCATAAAGATCTAATCCTTTCGAACATTATCCCTTTTATCAGTGGACTGCTTGTAACTTCTAGGATCGAACACAGGATCATCTGTCTCCTCCATTGGTTCAGGTGACTCTGGTTCAGGCTCCACTTGAACGAACACTCCCTCTTCCTCCTCATCAGATGAAATATAAATTATAATTGGGGTTGGAGGTGGATTTGGATCAGAAATCTCCATAAGGGAACTGTCAACAGTGTTGTTACTCTCTTCAATTGCTTCTCCCTCCTATTGCTCTCCATTTGTCCCTACTTGGTTTCCCGAGGAAGAAGAACTACCTCACTAATGGCTAGAAGAAGAGGGATTATTCCCCACTGGATTGTCATAGTAGTAGTCTGGATAAGGAATGTGCATACGTTGACAATGGGTTTTCTTGACCCTAATGAGATAAGTAATGAAGAATCGGTAATCTGGATACCATTGACCAAAGAAATCCTTATGCTTAGAGTAGTTTGGAATGTTCCCTAGAAGGTAGAAATCAGAGAACTTTGCCTTAACAGCAATATATGGAGGCTCATCCGGAAGGCAATGAACAATGATAGCAGAGATATGATCAGGGAGGTCATAAAGTTTGTTTCCAAGAACGTTACTCATATAGGAACAATAGTAACGAATTTTCTCCACATAATCGTAGGGGTGTTAATTGTTTTTCTTGACTAGAGTACCAATTTGGGTGTTTTTGGTTCGAAATCCTGTAAAGGAAAAGACTTAGAAAAGAATACCCTTTCCCAAAGAAAACAAAATAATACATTTCTTGCATGAATTAGGTTCAATGTTCAATCAAATAATTTTCTTATTTCTAATCACATAATTATACGCTCACAAGCAATCCATTCACATGATTAAACATCACAATCTAAATATTAATGCACACAAGAAAATGATTATTTCTAACTTATGTGCCCAAATTCTTTCCTACCCAATCTCACCAACATGCTTTTAAAATCTTTTAACACATAATTGTAGGCGTCATTTGAAGTGCGCCTATGTTAAGCATGTGTGAATATGCTTGGCACTCATAGGAAGTGGGAATTGACATAATACGATTAGGGACAAGGAAAGTAGGGAACCGCCAACAAATTTTTAAGGAACTTGTAAACCGTTCACGGATCATAAAAGGCAACCACGATAAGGGACAACGAAAAGTAACAACGATTGACCCGTGAAGGATACACCCCATTCATAATCCATGAGATTACTAACTCCATATGGTTCGGAACCACAAAAGGAGAATCGGGGATGATGGTACGAAGTGAGTCATGGAGTCACATTCGCCCGTATTGGCCTCTACTCGATTCTTATAATGAAAAGTATTCTCTGCGATCTCAAAGGCATACTGTAGACACCCAAATGTGTCTCCCCAAAACCAAACCCAGTGATGAATACCTTTCATGTCATTTAATTATCAAACAAAGCGAAAGTGTGAAAAGTCTAGTGATGAGGATGTTTTTATTAAAATATCTCTTCTTTCTGTTTTTGAAAATATTTCTTTTCTCACCCTGTTTTATAAAAACGTGCATTCCAGTTTAGTTTGGTCCATGATAAGGGTCCAATAATGGTTTAGTTGGATGGGGCTTGAAAAGACCTTTCCAACGATATATTATAAGCCCAATTCCGATGAATAATGAGGAAGTTATGGCCAAAATACTAAACCGGACCCAAACAGGATTTTACCTACGACCCAATTATCATGTGGAGGGTCCAAAGGTTTAATCCTATTCCTAAACTAATTAGGATTAATTAGAAACTTCCATAAGTTTCTAAAAAATCTTAATTATCCTTTTTTGAAAAGATAAAATCAAAGAGTTTGAAATTGAATAAAAACTTTCCTTTTTTAAGTCCTAATTCTATTCGAATTTAAAGATATTCAAAGACAGTCAGATATTATTTTCGTGCCTCATAATATTTATCCAAATATTATATGGTTGGATAGATCTTAAAATTATCTTTCCAATGATATATTATTTTATTTTTTTTTTGGTGAAGGAGAGGGGCAAGCCCCTAAAAACAAGAAGAACACTAAACAAACCAGGAAAGAAAATAAACAGAAAAAAGAAAAACTACAGCATTATTATCCTAAGAAGACAAGCCACGCAAAGCATCACTTCCTCCTCTCACTCGGCACCATCCTCGGCATAGCCACTCCACCCAAATCCTCCAATAAAACAGCACGAAGATCCTTCGGGATCGCCTCAAGAATGACAAGTTTTTGGGGTAGCATCACACCATAATTAGCAAGCCAATCCACCGCCCGGTTTGCTTCTCTAAAAAAATGTGATACCTTAACATCCCACTCCCTGCCAGTTATTAGTGCCTTGCACTTTTTGATAATGTGAATATAAGGAGAATGTGATGGGATTTCCTCCACCAACATATGAGCTACAACCTCAGAGTCCAAAGAAACATGTACCTTACGGTGTCCTCCTTCCCACGCAACCAATAGCCCTCTCAATACAGCCATCAGTTCAGCCTTAGTAACAGAGCAAATCCCACAATTAATAGCAAAACATTCAAATAACTCACCATTGCATCCTCGAATCAGACCACCACCTCCCGAAGCACCTGGATTACCCTTCGAAGCCCCATCCGTATTTAGTTTGACCCATCCAATATCAGGATAAGTCCATCTAATGTAAATCTCTTCTCTCTTGCGCTTCCCTGCCTGAATGTATAGTCCCTCATTTCTATCCATTGCTTGTTTAATCAAACCAATTCTCGCAAAGATGAAGCTGATTTGGTCCACTGGAATACTTGGATTCGTATTAAAACATCTTTCATTCCGCCATTTCCACAACCACCAGCTACCACTGAGAATACTCTTGGCCATTCTTCACCACGCCTCTCATCTCCACTTGAGGTATTTTCTAAAATCCAGTCAAGAATAGGTACATCTCTTGGATCTAGCAGGTCTCCAGCACCCAATTTTCGCCAAACTTTTCTCGCAGCTGGGCACTCCTTCAGAATGTGAAAAACTGACTCCTCCCCTGCTTCGCATATGCTGCATCTGGGATCAGTGACCAGGTTTCTAATGAACCTGTTCTTATTAGTCATTAGTCGATCCTGGGCAGCTAACCAAAGAAAAAATTTAATTCTTTGAGGTATTGGCAGACGCCAGATTTTTTTCCAATCTTTCTCACTATCAATGATTGCAGCCTCCTCTTCACGCATGATTGCAATTGCGGATTTAATTGTGAATTTACCATTCGAAGATCCATTCCAATACACTTCATCAATAGCTTCATCATCCTCCATAATGTAATGAGAGGCTATTTGACCAAGCACCAGATCAGGTAAGTATTCAGCAAAGAGTTCCGCCTTCCATCCCAAGTTTACATCCCACATTTCACGCACTGTCATGTCTTGGATATGCAAGGGTGGTTCTCGATTCACATGTTCCAGCAAAGGCTTATCTGTGGCCCAACGATGATGCCAAAAAAAGGTACGACTACCATTGCCCACCGCCATATTAATGCCCTTTCTCACAATGTCAATGTTGCTCATAATACCTTTCCAAGTTCTTGAAGCGTTCCCCTTATCACTAAACATATCGATATCACATCGATAATCACAGTATTTTGCTCGTAAAATTCGAGACCATAAAGAGTTCGGTTCAGCAAGTAATCTCCAACCAAGTTTAGCTAGAAAAGCCTTATTTGCATCCCGCATAGAGTTGAAACCCATACCTCCTCTCTCTTTCGGTTTGGTGATGTTTTCCCAAGATACCATACGAACCTTTCTTTGATTATCTCTCTCACCCCAAAGGAACTTCCTGTTTTTCCTATCAATCTCATCACATGTAGTTCGAGGAAGTTTGACAGATTGCATAGTATAGCTAGCCAGAGTACTCGGAGTTGACTGAACAAGGGTGGCTCTCCCCGCAATAGAAAGAATCTTAGTCTTCCAACCCGACAATTTCCCATTCACTTTCTCCACCAAATGCTGATACTCCCTCTTCGAGGATTTTCCATTAGTCATTGGAACGCCAAGGTAATTCCCAAAATCTTCAGTTTGATCCATATTTAGGCATTCACAAATCTTATCTCTAACATCATAATTAGTGTTGCTCGAAAAGAACACCTTCGACTTAGCACCACTAACTTTGCTACCAGAAGCATCACAAAATTGACGAAGGCAGCCTTGCATTAACTTCGCCTGGTCTTCTGTTGCTTCACTAAAGAGCACCAAATCGTCTGCAAAGGCTAGGTTAGAGACAGCAGGGCCGTTTCTACTAGCCCTAATGGGCTTCCACCCTCCCAACTTAACCTCCCTATCAATAAGGTGAGCCAAACGCTCCATGCATATGACATATAAATAGGGAGAAAGCGGATCTCCTTGCCGAATTCCTCTCGAAGGAGAGAAAGCCTCCATCGGTTCTCCATTCCATAAAATACGAAGCTTGGCTGAAGTTAATATTAATACGAAACTCTATCCAAAACTGACATCATTCCACTATTTCGGCCATATCTTTTTATCTACAAAATATTTTAATCTAATTCCAATTGGATTGGAAAGTAGACTTCAAGATCTTTCCAACGACATATTATATGACTTATTTGGACTTCTGGATCAAAAGATATGATAAAAACAAAATTCGCAAAAACTGCTGACCGATGAGTTTTATTTCGATTTGAATTCGGATTCTATTCTTATTCTTCGACTCTCTTTTTTCCTATAAATAGAGGTCATATCTCCCCTTTTTTGAAGCATCTACAATCAACAATATTCTCTCTCTTTCTCTCTCTCTATTCTTTTTCTAAACCTTCTCTCACAAAATTCCTGATACATTAGTTCTAGACACACCTAGCCAAGTTCGAAGTTGCCTTCGCCCTAGACGTGAAAGGTTTAATATTTCTGAGGGTTTGGTCCCAAATCTCTATTTCAATTATTTAATTTGATTGTTTGTTTTTATTATTTTCCTTGAAGTTACTAACGTGTGTATTTTGTTATTAGAAAGAGATACGAGGCATCCAAGTAAGTACTTTAATTGTTTAATTGACCTTATGATATAGAAATCATGTTAAGATTGTTATTTTGGTTCCTAGTATCATGTTAGGATGCTTTCCTTAGTATGATATTTAGGGTGATTTGCTTATATCAATTATGATTTCTAGGATGCTTCCTATTTTCTTTCCTAATAGCATGTTAGTATCATGTTAGGGCTAAAGCTTTGATTTTTATTATTTAGTGACATGCTAGGGTTTGTTATTAATCTTGTTAGTATCATGCCTAGGATCTTGCTATTAATATTATGCTTTAACATGATTATGATAATTATGATTATTATGATTGTTATAATGATTATTATTATGATGATTATTATTTTTATTATTATTATGTTGCTTGATATATTTTATTATTGTTATTGCTTGATCACGCCCTCTCTTGCAGGTTTAAAGGGAATTTATACTTGTAATCACGCTTAATAGGATAATTAATAATCTTGTTTAGGGCTAATATGATTATAATTCAAGTGATCGCCAATAATAGTTTTCTTGTGCATTAAATTCAACCAACATAGATAAACAGGTTTAGGGTTAACTTAATGATTGCATGTTAGTCAGAAAGCGCACATGAATACGAGAAGAATAAAGTAGAGGCCTATTTAGGGCAGGTTCAATCTCTTTTAGGTTGGGTTTGTACCTTCATCCCCGAACTTCCAGTCTTGGTTCCAGACCTATTGGAGTTGATGATCTCATGGATCGTTCAGGGGTGTAACCTTCACCCTGTGAACGGTTTACAAGTTCCTAAAACTTGTTGGCGACTCTTTTGCTCTAGCTTCCTTCCCTTTGGACGCCACCATGCTTAAGTGTATGATCACAGTGAGGCTCAAGTGTGGGATGCTTGAAATATTCCCTACACATACAAACAAAGATTCAATTTGCTCCAAACTATTATTAAGCTAAATTGGTTAAATATTAATGCAACATATAATTCTAAAATATCGTGATCAGTTAATTAAACAAGAAGATTAAAAAGGAACCTAAGCCGGTCTTCCAAATTATCTTATTAGGCGTGATTTTCAATTACGTATTCCCTTTAAACATGCAATATGGTGATCAATAAATATATAATAGAATAAACATTAATATTGGAAGCAATTTAACAATAAATTGTTAGTCAAATCAAATATAAATTAACCTAATCATGATACTAGCAATATAAAAATAAACTAAGTAATTAAAATAATTAATTACTCACAATACGCGCGTTCTTTAAAATTGCTACATCATGAATAAATTGTTAGTAACTTCAATAAAATAATTAAATCAAATTAAATTAAAAGTAGAGTTGATTTGATCCAAACCCTCAGTTAATTATACCTTTCACGCCTTGATTTAAGGACAGAAACTCAGGTGTTGTATGAACTCCTTGGAGTGCTTAAGAGAAGTATTATGGAAGAATAAGGTGGCTAGGGTTTAGGCTAAAGCAAGAGAGAAAGAGAGAAGAGAATGATTGTTGGTGTAGAGGGAGAGAGAATTATTTTTTGTGTAGAAGAGAGGAAGAGAGAATGATTTGGTGCCCCAAACTGTAGAAAGGAGGAGGGTATTTATAAAAAAAAATGAGTAGAGGGAACACACGGAACCCTAAAAAGATAAAACCCTAGTTTTGAGGTGCCGTGAAACGGCAGAAAATGCCGTGTCGCGGTGCAATAGCTGCCCTAAAATGATAAAAAGCGTGTAGGTTTTACGCGGAGAAAATACGGGAAAATTCCGTGACACGACACATGTACCGTGACACAGCAGAAAATGTCGTGACGCGGCAAAGTCCACCGTGGCGCGGCACGTGGCGCCGTGTCACAGTGTACTTTTTTCGAAATGCTTGAGGAAATGCGGAAAATACATGGAAAAGGCACCGTGACACGGTGTAGAGTACCGTGTCATGAAAATATGCAACGTGCCACCTCAGTTCTTGCCGCGTTGCGACATTTTAGCTGCTACGCGGTAATTTCAGTTTTTTACGCGTTTTTAAAACTACGATAACTTTTGATCCGTAACTCAGAATAAGGCATATAATATATCATTGAAAATATTATCAAGTCTACTTTCCAACCCAATTAAAATCATGTCAAAATCTTTTTTATATTTTAATGTATGACCGTTTTAGTGAAAGGGTGTCGGTTTTGGGCCGAGTTTAGTATTTTGCTCATATCTTCTTCGTTTTAAATCGGAATTTGGCTTATGATATATTTTTGGAAAGCTTATTAAAAGGAATATTCAATCAAATAATAATTGGATCAAAATTATTGGGCCACAAAATTAGTTCCTCTAGGTTTTGTGATGTGGACACGAAAAGTGGAAAGTAAGTTGTGGTTTAGGGAAATGAGCTAGGAATTGGATTGGTTTATGAAATGTATTGGGAATGAACATGGATTTAAGCACTCCAAAGATTAAATACTCAAACCGACCAATAATGGCGGAGAAAGGTTGTTCATCATCGGGTTTGGTTTTGGGGAGACATTTTTAGGTGTCTACAGAAGCCCCCACTTTAACTGAGTTTGTAGAAACGTCAATTTCGAAAACAATAGTCAAAGTAGTCAATAGGGACAGAGAATGATTTAAGACGTTCTGCAATCCTAAATCACTCTTTATACGCCGATACCTGCAGAAAAATTTTAGTTTTAGATATAAAAGAGTAAAGGGATAAAATGTTTATCTGACACCAGTGTATCGGTGGAAAATATGTTCGATAGTATCTGACACCAGTCTATCAGTGACAAATGAGTTTGGTAGCTTACTATGCTTGAAGAAATCCACCGGATGATGTTTGTTGAGATACTTTCCATGCTTGAGGAAAGTCGACAGATGATATAATCACTGACTTCTTCTCTTTGAGAGGTGGCAACGACCGACAATTTTCCATGCTTGATGAAAACCTTGTCTAATGATGAGATTGCAAGTCTCTGTGTATCGAGAACCTTGCGCCGTGAATCATCTTTTCTTGGGAGATGATCACTAAAAATGATAATGGTTCGATTGTCCCCAAACGTGGGCTGTAGATGGTTCGCTTATCCTCGAACGTGGGCTGTAGATGGTTCGCTTGTCCCCAAATGTGGGTTGTAGATGGTTCGCTTGTCCCCGAACGTGGGCTGTTGATGGTTCGCTTGTCCCCAAACGTGGGCTGTTGATGGTTCTCTTGTCCCCGAACGTGGGCTGTAAATGGTTCGCTTCTCCCCGAACGTTGGCTGTAAATGGTTCGCTTGTCCCCGAACGTGGGCTGTAAATGGTTCGCTTGTCCCCGAACGTGGGCTGTAAATGAAACCTGCAAAATAAAATTTTCCAAAGAACCCGTATATACTGCGATTGACTTGACCAACTAACTTGACCAAACTTGACTTGACATGACATGACATGTGTATGACTTGTGAGTGTGTGTGTATGTGTATGATTTGTGTGTATGAGCAGACACAAGCAAACGAAGATGCAAAAGCAAAAATTTTCCGTCATTTTTGTCAAGTGGAGGTTACCGACTTTCTCCCGAAAAAGAAAGACGTGAAAAAAAAGTTTTGTTTTTGACTTTCCCTCGATGAAAAAATTTTGAAAAAGTTTTTGAACTTCCTCAAAAGAAAAAGATGAAAAAGGGAAGAAGTTTTGAACTTCCTCGTTAAGCAAGACGAAATGAATCGTATGGTTTGAATTGCTTGTTTTGAAAATAATGTATGCATGGGGCTAGGAGGCTAAGGACAATTACATCATGTGACACGATAGATGAATGAACTTAGGTCATGGAGCTAAGCATCATATATGGTGTAAAGAAACAATCTTGAACGTAACTTAGGTCTGGAAGCTAAGCACGTATATAAATGAAGTGATTATTGCATAATGAATGTTGCTTAGGTCAAGGAGCTAAGCAGATATGCTTTGTATGATTACAAATCATTGATATATAAATGTTGCTCAGCACATTATGCGATGCGTGAAACAATGAATATTGCTCAGGTTAGGAAGCTAAGCAAGTATATAATGTTTCTCCTAATGAATGTTGTCTTGAAAGATGATGAAGCATGCGCGGTAGGGAAACAAGATTTCATGAATAAAGGGTTCTTAAGGAAAAGATGATATGGCTATGTATGTGTGAAGGTGGGGATACAAAGGCTATGGTGATGGAAAGAGATGTGAGAAAAGTCGAAATGGTGACCCTTTAGGCTAGGTAGGCTAAATGATGTGGGTTCAAGCCCCCAAGTCTAGCTCTAGATGGATATGGTCATAGGGATAAGCATTGGATATTCTTCGACTCGATCATGCATATGAATGTGGCCGCACCTCAATGTGAGGTTGCCTACGTATCTGTTAGGAATCAGGCCGAACGTAGCTCTAACCGAACTTTGCACAAGTGTATGTACACCTCAAAGAGGTCTTTCAAGGGTTGTAAGGTGGTTAAGCTGAAGGTTTAAGGAAGAAAGGGGTAAAAGGCTCAAGACCCGAGCGAAGCCCCCAAGATATGCAATTTGGATTTGAAAATTTGGAATTTGCAAGTTTTATTTTTCATATATTTTTCTTATTTGAATTCCTTTTCTCTTTTTTTTCATTCTTTTGAATCAATGGAGACAATCTCGGATCATGCGGTCCATCACTCACTTAGCATTCATGTTTCTCAGGCACGGTACCAAGCACTTGATGAGAGACACAATTTGAGACGTGTTCACATCGAAGACATTGGAACACTTGCCCTTAGACGCAATAATACTTACCTCAATCCTTGCTTTCCTGCAAAATAAACAAACTAAAAAAAATATTTTTGATTCCTCCTTTAAAATACAATTTTCGAAGACAAGCTTCAAAAAAGACCGAAAAATTTTTAGCCCTCATAAAAAAAATTCGGACACCCTCTAATTAAAATAAAATAAAAAATAAAAAATAAATCGGATGTCCTCATATATATATATATATATATATATATATATATATATATATATATATATATATATATATATATATATATATATATATATATATATATATATATATATATATATATATATATATATATATATGTATAAAAAAAAAAATTCGGACCTCCTCAAAATAAAATAAATAAATTCGGTCCTTCTTAAAATAAAAACAAAATAAAAATAACTCACTTTAAAACCACTTAATTAAATAAGCACTTGGCCAAGTTTTAAAATAAAACACTTTAAAACACATTTTTGGCTTTAGTTGTAATAAAAATCTCAACCAAAGCTCTGATACCACTTTGTAACACCCTAGAAATTCCTTTCTTTTAAAATACCTGTTTTGCTCTGTTTAAAACTCAAAAATATGAAAATCTAAGACATTAGCGCCACCGTGAAAACGGCTAAGGCAACTATCAAAGACATACAGCGGAAGACTATCTTTAAAAACATTTAAAACGTCGCAACTTAAAAAGTCAACTAACGAAAGTAAAGTCAAACCAAAATAAAACAAAGTCAACCTACAACTTGGAACCATTGTAGGCCCTTAACAAAACCGAACCAATTCAAAACCTTTGCGTTAGTCTCACAAACATAATATAATAAAATAATGAAAGCAATAAACATATCATAAACTTATGGAAACTAGCATGATTCGCTCTTCATCACCTGAAAAGCTTCTTTTACTTGTTTCCAGTACTCTCCATTAAAAATGGGTCATCATAGATCCAAGATAAAGACAAGGCCAACAAACACACAACACACACAATCAGCAAAGCTGAGTACATAAGCGTATTTAAACATACTAATATGCTTTCACCTATCAACACACAACTTACCTCGTTGTACCTGTTTACAGGCACACAACATACAACAAGACTTCTTAAATAAGTAACTAAATAATTTATTTAGTATTGATTATGCATCGAACGGGTTTCCCCCTAACCTGCCCCAATAAAGGGGTACTAACGCGGGATCTAACCGTGCCAATATAAAAGAACCACTCGTAAATGGCGGAATTCCTACGCATAATAATAAAAGGAAAATACAGCGTCCTGTACTCCCAGTAGAAGTTATGGTCAAATATAAAGTCGCATAACTCCTCCCATATGTTCATACTCAAGGCATATACGTTCCAAGAGTTTTGGTGCGTAATCTCTTTCACTTTACGTTATTTACATATTATTAGACTTGGTGATGACTTTCAAACCATAATCATTCAATCATAATAATTATTCAAACAACTAAACATACCAATTTAATTCTTGAATAATTAGTGACCACATAATATTTAATGTTGAACCCTTCTTAACTCTACCTCAGTGTCAAAGACACCTTAAACACATAATGCGCCACAAATCTTATCCCTCGGTGTTGAAACACCTTAAGTGCACTAAGGCATCAACATATAATTTATTCCTCGTGTTCAAAGACACTTAAATAGCTCTTTTCTCATGATTAAAGCATCAATAAAAATTATATGAACCACAATAAAATTCCTTCTCAATATTCCAAACTCAATTAAACACGTAGTTTAATTAAACATGCTTTCTATCATGCCATAAATAAAAGTATGGTTCATATACAACATGCCAAACGATTATTTTCCAATCATTAATCCATCACAAATAAACCATGCTTCATAATTCAATCACCAATATCAACCAAATCACAATTTCCAATCATACTCTAGCATGATACTACTTGGGAATAATTAATCAAGCCTAGAATGTTACTACATCATCAAAAGTATGCTAAGTACGCGAACGTACCTTGAATACGATCTTAAAATCGCTACAACTAATAGAAATCACTCACTTCAAGGTCTCCTACAATCCAAAATCATAATATGGTATTAAAATCTACTCCACACAAATTTCCAGCAATATATACTCTTATTAAACCACTCATAATTTAATTAAAACAAGCTAAAAATTAATTTTAAACCTCATACTTTAATCTCAATTAATGGGTAGTCAAAATTCCTTTAAGAAACTTAATTTTTAGCATACTAACAAAAATTCCAACAATATTAATTCATGAAAACTTGTTGTAATTATGCTTTAAAACCCTCAAATTAAAGGTTTAAACCACCCTAAATCATATTCCTTCAATAATCAATTATTTACAAATCTAGGGTTTCAAAAATTGGGGCTTTTTAATTGAAATTAAAATATGAAAATTAATTTACATCATACTTAAAATCAATCATCATAAAATATCACAAAACTCATAATTTATAATTAGATCTAGGATTAAACAAAAGAAAAATAAAAAGAATAAATTATTTTTTTTCCGAAAGGGAGGTCGAACAGCAGCAGTACCACCACGGCACGGTTAGGCTGTTGTCGCGCCCTGCTGGTGCCGCCGCGACTGTAGGGCGTTGCGCCGGTGGTTGTGGTGGCGGCCAGTGGTGTGGTGGTGGTGGTCGGCCGTGCAAAAGGGGAAGGGGAAAAGAAAGAAAAATAAACAGAACTAAAGGAGAAGGGAGAGAAAGTTTACCTCGGGTATTCTCCACTCTGGGCAAAGTTTAATTTGCCCAAGTGTTGAATATTTATACCCCTTTCTCTAGAAACCCTTCTTACCTAAACTTTCCTATTTTAATCTTTCCTAATCCTTTTCCAAATAAAACTTTACTAAAATAAAACTTTCCTAAATTAAATCCCAACTTAATAAAATAAAACTTTCCTTTTATAAATATTTCCAAACTTATTTAAAATAAATAATTAAAATGCCATAAATAATTCATTTCAAATTATTTAAATACCTCACAAAATACTTATTTAAAATGAAATACGTATAAAAATACGGGGTATTACAATAGTCTTTGAAATGAAAGAAAAAGTTGCACCAGAATCAAACAAAACTTTAACAGGAATAAAGTTAATAGAAAAAGTACCAGTGATGACATGTTTTTTGGAATCGGCCTCATGTCTACTCAACACATTCACTTTCCCTGCAACTCCACCTTTCTGTTGATTATTCCCATTGCTATTGTTGTTGCCCTTCGCTCCATTCTGCTGCACTCCTTTATTCCCATAAAAGTTGTTGTTCCCTTGAAAGTTCCTTTGGGTCCCTCCTGAATTATTATTCTTCTTGTTCCCATCAGAATTTTTGGAGAAACACTCGTACTCCATATGCCCCAGCTTATTACAAGCACGACAAGTAACCAGATTGCCCTCATAATCCTTCCCAGGATGGTTATTCTTACACCTCTTGCAAAAATAACGCCTTTCATTCTTGTTATTTCCTTGTTTATAGTTCCTTGCTCCTCCATTGAAGTTTCATCCTCCTTGACGATTGTTACCTTAGGAATTATTGTTGTTATGGTGGTAAATCTGCTTCTTAAAATTGTTCTAGTTACCCTTTTAGTTTCCAGAACTTTGTCCCACCTCTTTTCTCTTCTCCTTCCCTTCTATCTCAGCTAGTTCTTTCTTCTTCTTCACTTATAGTGCATAAAGGTGTGCGCCTCTTCCATACACTTCATCCAAGGTTTCAAACACTTGCCCACATAACTTTAGCTACAAATCAGTAGTCAAACCACTCTCAAACTTCCTAACCTTTGCCTTCTCTGTAGCAACAGACTCCTCAGCAAAACAAGACAGCTCGATTAACTTTGTGTAGTATTCAGTGACTAACATCTCCTCTATGTTAAAGTTTGAAAACTCCTCAGCTTTCTGCTTCTGTAAGAAGCTAGGGTAAAACTTATCTCTTACTTTCTCTTGGAACTTAGTCCAATTGAATCCAGGTAGTGCCCTAATGGTAGCTTCGTTTTGCTGCCACCAAAGGTTAGCTTCACCCCTCAGATAATAAGTAGCACAGCCCACCTTAGAATTTTCTGGGCATCCAACTGCCCCAAACAATTTCTCAAACTCCCTTAACCAATTTTCCAGTATGGTAGGGTCAGGCTCTCCCTAATAGGTTGGTGGTTTGCTTTGGGCCACCTTCTTTAAAAGCTCTCCTTGAGCATCCCCATTGTTAGTCGAGTTCCTTGCCAACTGTTGGGCAACAGCTGCCAATTGCCTCACAACTTCACTCAACTCTCCTCCATCATTATTGTTACCACTTCCCCCCTGCCATCTTTCTTCGCCTGAATTAAAACAAGGGCCTATATTAAATATGGTCTTTGTTAGCTCACAAGGTATACACTCATCTATTGATTAACACCCTTGAATCATACACAATAAATTTGAAGCTATCAAATTGGGATAGCAAGAGCTAAAATTCCCTAAATTTGCAGCTTGGTCAATCAATTATTGATTGCTAACCAACCGTACATTTAATAAAGCATCATATAAATGAATAAAAATAATTCCCATAAATCCCCATAGCTTAGAAATAATTCATTGGAGTGCTTTTGATTGAGGATTAGCTCATTGGGATAGTGATATGAAATGAATAATTTTGGGAAGTGAAATGAATTAATTATCAATAAAATGAATTAATTGACAAGGAAATAAATTGAATTTTATTAATAATTAAGGAAATGAATAGAATAATGAAATAAAATGAGTTCTAAAAACTTATGCATTACATAAGCTCACTGACTCACTGTGGTCATGCCACTTATTACTTTACTAAAACTGAAAGAAACAATAAACAAAAATGAAACTAAGAATCCCTAAAAGAAATGAAACCACAAAGATCTAACCCTTTCGAACATTGTCCCTCTTATCTGTGGACTGTTTATAGCTTCCAAGATTGAACTCAGGATCATCTGCCTCCTCCATGGGTTCAGGTGACTCTGGTTCAAGATCTACTTGAACAAACTCTCCCTCTTCCTCATCATCAGATGAAATATCAATTATAAATTGGGTTGGAGGTGGATTTGGATCAGAAATCTCCATAAGGGAACTACCAACAGTGTTGTTACTCTCTTCCATTGATTCTCCCTCTTCTTGCTCTCCATTTGTCCCTGCTTGGTTTCCGGTGGAAGAAGAACTACCTGACTGGTGGCTAGAAGAAGGGGGATTATTCCCCACTGGATTATCATTATAGTAGTCTGGATATGGGATATGCATACGCTGACAATGGGCTTTCTCGACCCTAATGAGTTAAGTAATGAAGAATCGGTAATCCGGATACCACTGACCAAAGAAATCCTTATGCTTGGAGTAGTTTGGGATGTCCCCCAGAAGGTAGAAATTAGAGAACTTTGCTTTAACAGCGAGATATGGAGGCTCATCCAGAAGGCAATGAACGATCATAGCAGAGATACGGTCAAAAAGGTCATAAAGCTTGTTTCTCAGGACATTACTCATGTAAGAATAGTAGTAGCGAATTTTCTCTACATAATCATAGGGGTGTTCATTCTTTTTCTTAACAAGAGTACCAATTTGGGTGTTTTTGCTAGGGAGGCTCGACATCCTGTAAAGGAAAAGACTTAGAAAAAGAATTCCCTCCCCAAAGAAAGCAAAAATAATATAGTTCTTGCATGAATTAGCTTAGGTTCAATGTTCAATCAAACAATTTTCTTATTTCTAATCACATTTACATGCTCTCACAAGCAATCCATTCACATGATTAAACATCACAACCTAAATATTGATGCACACAAGAACATGATTATTTCTAACTTATATGCCCAAATTCTTTCCTACCCAAACTCACCAACATGCTTTTAAAAGCTGTTAACACATAATACTTACCTCAATCCTTGCTTTCCTGCAAAATGAACAAACTAAAAAAAAATATTTTTAACTCCTCCTAAAAAAAAAAAAAAAAATTGAAAATAAGCTCCGAAATGACCAGAAAAATTTCGGCCATCTTAAAAAAAATTCGGACACCCTCAACAAACAAAAAAAAATTCGGATGATCTAAAAATAAAAAAAAATTCGGACCTCTCCTCATAAAAAATAAAATTTCGGATTTTTAAACTAATTAAATAAAATATTCGATCTTCTTAAAACAAAATTAAATAAAATAACTCACTTTAGAAATTACACAATTAAATAAGTACTTGGCCAAGTTTCAAAACAAAACACTTTAAAACACGTTTTTGGCTTTAGTGGTAATAAAATCTCAACCAAAGCTCCCAGATACCACTTTGTAACACCCTAGAAATTCCTTTTGTAATACCCGAATATTTTAAGATTTTATTAGATATATTTTATGGCTAAAATAAAATATTTTAAATTATTTTATGAATTTTATTTTATACTCTATTTTTGTTATCCTATATAAATTATCTTAAACCCTATATATTTATATATATGGTCATATGTGCAGCCGTGTCTTTGCTATTTAGGTTTATATTGATATTGTTTACTTTGTTGGTGCGTGAAAATCAATTCACCAAATATCTCCACCCCTTTAATTATGGGTAATTATCATTTATCACTATACTAGGGGAACCAACGCGTGCGATGCGCGCGGAGCGGCTCGCCCTTTCTTGTTTATATTGTGTTGTTTTTTATTTGCTTAATTTGTTGTTTTTTTTTGGATAATTTTTTTAAATAAATCGCTTGTGTGATGGTGTTTTGTAAAGGAAATTGTAAATTAGTTCTGTGTGTCAATTGTATAGCATATAACAACAAAAATTATATGTTATTGCTGCGATGAGCTGGTAGTGACTAATGTATTGGAGTGGTGTAATGAGCTTCAAATTGAGCTTGCCAAAGGTGTTGCTGTATAACAGCCTACATTACCATTTATTATTGTGGTATACATTTTTTTGACTAATTAAAATTAGAAGTCAAATTCCCACGTAAGTGTTTGACTAAAAAAAAAATTAGAGTCGCCACTCTATATTTGCCCGAATAGAGACGGTCTTTATGTTTATGATCGTTTTCAAATAGAAAACGACATTGACTCCATTAGGTGAGGCACTATATAAGTATGGTCTTAGGAAAATTAGAGATCTAGGTACGGGGTATAAATTAGGAAGATCGAACGTTTGGAACTCGTCTCTTCCTCTGTTCTAACGAACAGGCTCTTACTAGTACGTTGTTAATTGGTTATGGTTATTCACATACTTTTCCTTAAACTAATGCATAAAAACACGAAAGTTTCCACATTGTCAATCACACTCAAATTTAAAATAAAAGTGAAATAAACGTTACGATATATGGTGGGTTTGAGCATTAAAATTGCCCTACGTACCGTTCATTGTGGGATTTGAATCCACTCCCGGATCAAAACCCTACGTAGTTCTTACGAACATCCATTTATACATGGTCAAAAATTTCATATGAGGTTTCGAGAAGATTTTTTTTTTTTTTGGAAGGGGTGGTCGATCCGTATAGGGTCATTTGAATGAGGCTGAGCAATCTTGCTTTCAAGATGGAGGTCAATTTATCAAGGTTGAGGAAGTCACTAGAATCAGCGACACCATAGGAGTTTCTTTGAGGACAATGATTTTTGTTTGTAAAATGCGTTTCAATTAACGACTTCATTTAGGGTTAACCAACTTCCAAAAAGAGATTGTATGGGCTTATTTGAGTGTGCTAAAAAGGGCATTTTATTTGGTAGGAATTGAGAAGAATACGAAGGAAATGTACTTGGATTGTATGAAGTTGACTTATGCAAAATGGACATTCCATATGGCTTAAATCTAAATGATAGATAGTGAATTGAAAACCTTAATCATGTTAGATTATGTAAGCGATCTATCAGAGAGAATAAAACTTTAAAAGTATAATTCTCTGTGGCAAATAGATCATCTTGTAACCTGTCATGATTGAATATTCAATTTTACCCTCTTATTTAAATATAAGCCATAAACCATAACTCGAAAGATTTATTTTATTAATAAAATGATACAAGCATGCAAAGCCATATTTTACTTAATTAAAAGTTAGTTGTCTTTTTATTAAGAAATGCATAAGGAAATTTTGCTCTTCCGAACGGTGATGGAATTAAAACTTAAACAAAAGTTCTTTAAGAAGTAAGGCATTCTATTCCAAAATAAATAAATTATTTATAATGCTCCTTTCATATAGCCATAGGATATGAAGAAGACTTAAAAAAAAAAAAAGTGTTAGTCTTAAAGTGATACATATGTGTCTCTTTATTATATGAGATTAATATTAATTTGAGGCATGAGTAATTCATAGATTTCTCAAATGACTTAATTTAAAATATTTTTTTAAAAAAAAAATTACCAGAGGTATATATAATAGGGTGACACAAATTATATAATAATGTTCATTCTCTTCTTCCTTAAAGTTCTTAAGGGTTTAAAATTTCCCTAATCTTTCGGACACCATAACTTATGTTATAAAGGTTGGATTTGAGCATATGACTGCTTTTTGGAAAGGTCTACCAGTCTTCTATAACATATCAAAAATTGGGATTCATTCAACGGTTGAATTAAAAGATAATGAATTTTCTTTAAAATCACTCTAGTTTGGAACGTTCATGGGGAATTGGGTGTTAATGGTCAAAATACTTCTAAATTGGCATGATCCTTTTAATGGTATGCTAAGGACAAACATGTAGATGCTCTGTAGAAAATTATCCCTTTTTAGAATTCATTTGATATGCCAAATAAAAAAGTATTTTTGGTTGGGAAAAAAACAGCCTCAAATCAGTTTAACATTTTAATACCTTGTTTTGTAAAAATCATAAAAAATAGAGTATTCATCCTATAGAACGTGTGACCCCAATTTACAAAGCTTAAGGAACCTAATTTCTAGGTAGTCAATTCAAATTTTATTATTAAAAAAGAATGTTGGTCGAAATTGGAAAATAGACAAACCTGTAGTAAGAAATTTGTGGTGTTACTAAGCCTTAATGTCTGATTTTTTTATGGATTGGTTAAAATTTATTTTTATAAACTTCCAAGTCTCATACACTCCTAAATACATAAGCTTACTGTGAAAATTTTATTTCTTAATTTTATTATGAAAAACGATTTTTTACATAATAAAAAAGGTGGTCGATTATGGTATTTTACTAGAATTCCATCATTCATTCTTTAGAGTTTCCTTATGCATTTTGTACAATTATCATTGCTTCCATTTCATACTCTACGTAATTATGATACATACAAGAAAAAAAATCAAACAAACCATGTGTACTCAAGCTCAAACTCGTTCGCGGTCGGTCAAATTCTACTTGGTTTCCAAATTAGGAAACCGGCACGTATAGTGCCCTGGGGGTTATGAAACACACAAAAGTAGAAAAGTTAGTAAATGTATGTAAAAAATAATATGAAATCAAAAATAAAAAGAAAGAAGATATTACCTTTGACTTTGAGTAGCCATCTTGAGGAATTAGTAAAAGTAGTGTTAAAATGATCGATTTAAATTGAGGCTGGGTCTTTCTACAATATATATATATATATATATATATATATATATATATATATATATATATATATATATATATATATATATATATATATATATATATATATATATAATTATAGTGCCGAAATAATTTAGACTTCTTTTATGATTTTTTTTTTTAGTTGTTCTCTTCGATCTCTTTTTTTCGTCCCCCTTCTCGTGAAGAGTGGGTGGTAAAATACAAAGAATATAATGTTGTACGAAATAAATACGTACGAATACAAGAGTTAGGTAGATATTGTAACCAAAATTCGTCTTAATGAGGTAGAGGACAAATAGAATTAGCCTACTACTTCATGCAAAACTTAATTACTAATTTGACTGAACAAATGACAATATTATTAATGACTAAAAATAATTAAAAGTACTAATATAATTTTAATACAATTGTTAATTGGTACTGCTTTCCTTTGAAGAGTGCACTTACTCTTCGTATATCTAACTTACCATAACAAAATAAGACTATTACAAAACCCACTTATCAGAAAATAACGAGAAAAAAGTTATTTGCCATTGATTGTGGATAGTCATATCACCTTACCGTTTGGGGAGAAACACAGCCCAGTGATACAACGTGTATTGTCATATTACACCCTTTTCTGATTCTCGTTGCTAAATTACAACCATGGCTTACCATTTTCTTTTTCTGTAGGGATTTGACATATCAAATGAGTGGTAATAGCAGAGGTATCTTTGCTTAGAGCCACTCTTTCACTGTCAAATATTGTCGTCATTGCAATAACTCGGAAGAGAAATAACATGCATACTTACACTTGTTATTTCTGAGTGTATGAAACAGAGAAAAAAAGTGAGTCATGAAGGTATAACTGTAATGGTGTTTTGGTGAGGAAGGAAGAAGATGAAAAATGGAATAGTAGTATGTTATTAACAAAGCAAAATGGTGGGATTAAAACATGTTAAAATTAAAGAAGTTAACCCAAAAAAAAAACATATATACAAGTTGGGGGGGGGGGGGGGAGGAGTAGTCGTGACTTCTTGCCTTGGTATTAGATTAGTATGCATGCATTACATGCATGCTTTGATGTTAATGCATGCTTTTGCATTATCAAAGTATGCTCATTTGTCTTTGGTGATTGTTAAAAAAAAAAAAAAAAAAAAGTGATTGAAAATATTAGAATAATAATAATAATAACAATATATAGGATACATAAAATCAGTAGTACTACACTTTTACCCGGAGTTAGAAAGTGATAATACAAAATGGGTTGCGGTTAAAATTATAAGGATTAGAGGGTCAATATTTAATACTTTTGATCATGATATGCCAAACGAAATAATTTTTACATATGAGTAGTAACAACATTATTTTTATTTTATTTTTAAAAAGATAACATTATTACTATTATTAGACTAAACGATTACACGATTGGGATATGATAAAAATACGGATAAGATTTACTCCCTATAAAAGGAAGATTTCCCTTATCCGAAATCACCAATCACCCCCTTATCTACCCAAAAATACACCTCTTACCTTTTCATCTTCGTTTCCATGGCTCCCGGAAACCAAAACCGTGAATCTCCATCTCTGTTCGACGAGCATTTTCGAGTGCTAAATTTATACTTAGCTTTGATTATGGCGTTAGTAGTGCTACTAATGGCGTTAATGATCTTCATAATCATGAATAAAAGACGACTTGAAATTTCCGGCACGGAGTGTACAAGGTTTGAGTTGTTCTTCAAATTAACATTGTGTTTTATTCGTAAATTAGAAGTACAAATTGTAAGGGTTTTGTATATTCCAAAATTATAAATAAACATTTCTTGGATTTGTCTCTTATGTCCAATTATTGCGGTTATTGTTTAGTAAAATTAAATCTGTTATTATAATTATGAAATTATGCAAAATTTATTAGTTAATTGAAAGTAAAAAGAAAAGTATGGAAAATAGGGGATCAAAATTTGGTGTCTACAATTATTTGATCTCATGAAAAGAGTTCTTACACGACACATAAATTTAGATTAAGCCTAGTATTACGAAGTACACAGATATATATAATGATTTGCAAAAAGTGTCCTAATAGGACACGTTCTTTTTTTTTTTTTTTTTTTTTTTTTTTTTTGCTAGTACTAAAGTAATATGAATATATAGCTAAGGATAAGGTGTCGTTTAAGGACACACAATTTATTTTTGTTTTGTGTTGTAGCCTTTGCATGTTTAGTAGTCGGAGATGTCTTTGATAGGCCCATTTCAGGACCCCGATTCTAGTGAGAGAAGTTGTTGGTGCAATTTGGAAATGTATGGTCTTGGTCCTCAGGTTGGTAGTTATTTCTTCAAATTCCGGCCAATCACCCTGTCCAATAATGCAGTTAATGTTTTTGTTGAGTATTAATTCGAAATATATGGCCTTTGCCTTTTTTTTTCTTTTCTTACCGCCAATTTCTTCTCATATATGTCTGAAGTAGAGAGACCAATGAGTTTTTCGCAGTCTTCAGCAAAAGCAGTGAGTCTTAGATTCCCAGTGGCGTCACTCACATCGAATGTGAAATTAACCCTGTGTGTAAAGGGACGTTAGTATTTTGGTTATTGTACTTGTTGAATTGGTTGATTAAAATTAAATTTAAGTCAAACTGGGATCATAGAATTCAATGTCCAAATAAATTTTCAGACACAGTACACACAATGGAAAGAGTACTTACCTCCAAACTCTTTACAAAGATAGACTGGAATATATAATGAATTTGTGCACCACCAGACAACTCGGAGGTTGAAATTTCTTCACTTTTCCCCTCCACCAATGAAGAAAATGCTGTCATAAGCAAACCAATGTATGAGTCTCTAAAGGGCAGAAAATTGAATGAAACAAAATAAAGTTCAGGAGAAGATAGCAATGATACTGTGAAGTGTGAACAATATAACTGCTATTTTAATTACAGATAGTTAAATTCCAATGATAAAAGAAATGACTTGTCAATCCAAACCTTCAGCATATTTGGACAGGATGTTAAGCAAGAGAGTTCCTTGGTCAGCCTGCAGCACATGGGAACATAGAAACAATTACAACTTGAGATTACAGAAATTGCAGCACATATATCATAAGCATCTAAAAGAAATTTTGTAAGCTAAATTTTAGTTATCGTGGTTATTTAGCTAGCTGCATTCTTTAATTTTTTGCCCCTATCACTTTATAATTTTTTTTCCAGTATCTAAGCTTATGGCTTTAAGTATATATAATTTCCTTGTTTCATTTTTGCATTGTATAGAAGTCCTACAGCCTCTCCCATGACATGTCTCTTTTCTTGGTGAAAATTTCAGTATTGATGGTACAAGCTAAGCTGATATATCTTAGAAGTATATATATATTCCTCTGTGAATACAATAATCTCAATTAATAATTCACTAATGTTATGAGAAAACTAAGAGCCTATAAATTCCCTTTGTGCATTGATTTGGAAACTAAGATCTAGTCATATAGGAGTATTGTTTAGTGGTTAGTCATAAGATTTCATCTTAGTTTGCAAGTTATTGTTGCATTATAATTCTTTTCAAATTCCATTCATTCAAATTTGCAGTCTTCAAGTTACAAACAATTTTTTTTCACGACCTTGAAATTTATACTCACAAATTTCAACGATTCGAAATGAATAATTGCCCAGACCTGATTGGTGGCAAATTTGTGAGCATAAATTTGATGGTTGTGAAATCAATACTAAACTATGCGATTAAAAAGCCATAATCAATTAGTCATCAACTAATTAGTCTTAATCAATACTAAACCAACTCCCTCTCGAAGATGCTCAATCTCCCTCTCTGAATTGTAGGATTATAGAAAAAGAACATACTTTATCTCTGGTTGGTGGCAAAATCGTGACTATAAATCAATACTAAACCAACTCTTGGCCACAATTTTTGCTAAAAATACTGTTTCAGGAGTACATACCTTGTATTTCTGCACTGTACAGAGAGGAGAGAGAAAGAGTTGCCGGAGGCACCAGTGACCCACCTCCCATAGCCGCCTCCCCCTTGACAGGCGCCTGTGCTTTCGTAGCCCCTTCCTTGCCGTGGTCGTCACCTGTCGATGGACCACGAAATGCTTCTTTGATGTCATTTCTTGTATCAACTTTTCAAGGACCCAATTTGATTTGTAATGTGCTTAATTTTGAAATTGTAAAAATGAGCAGTTCAATGGAGCTTATAATTGATAGGTATCAACTTTTCAAGAGAGAGAAAATTTAAAAGTGCTAAAGGGGAACTTGAAGCCGAAGCGATTAAGCGATAATGGTGAACAGAGATGAACACACATGGAGAGGAGAGAGAAAGATGCAGGATGATGGAGAAGGTGTAAATTACTGTGGGGGTAATAAGGTAAATAACTAATTTCAAGGGTATAAAGGTCCGACCACTGCTCATAAGAACAATCTTCCATTTTTTATAAAGTAGGGATATATGAGTTCACAATTTTGGATATTTTGCTAATTAATTTGGAGCACTATGCGTGATGTCTTGGATCGCTATCCATAGTACAATTCACAAGTTCGGCAACCCTTTATTTTATTTTTTTTATCTAAACGGTAGTCACACAAACTTCTTTTGAGATGTTTGATTAATTTAATTGTATTATTATATGTAATCACACTATCGATCTTTTGGGGTTGTTTGATTATAATGTGATTGTATTAAATTATTAGAATTTTTTGATTATAATTTGTTTAATCGTACTCTGTATTATTATTATTATTATTATTATTATTATTATTATTATTATCATTATTATTATTATTATGTGTAAATTTTATAATTGTTATTCGTGTGATCAAATTTGTATATGTATATGTATATGATTAATTATTATGATATTATATGATCTGATTGGATTTGAATGTGGTAGTATTATTTTTTTTATGTTTATAATTGATTATGCTGGGGTTTTAATGTTGTTGTTCTAGGGAGTATTGTTTTGAGGTTTAGGGTTACTAATGTGGAGTATTACTTTTGGGTTGAGATTTGATTATATTTGGGTTATTAGTATTATTTCCCTAAGAGTTGAGATATTTATGAATCGAATTGTTATGTTATTTAATTTGGGAACATGTGCCATTATTGAGATATTATCTATTAGTTTGTGAAAGATTATTTTATCGATGTATGAGACCAAAAGGTTGAGAATGATTATTTTGTTCTTGGTTTGAGACTCGGCGTTATATACTTTAGTCCTTGATATGTTGGTAAAAGGATGATAATCATGGGTTAAGAATGAGATACAATTTTTATATTATTTATTTTTCTATGGTCCCCTAAATTGGGATTTGACCCGTATGTGGTCTGGTTCAAGGTGTTTTTTTTTTCTGGTTATTGAGAGTATTCAAGTTTTTATACTTGTTGGTTTGTTATTCAAATTACCCATCTCCAAGGCTAGATATAAAACAAAGAGCGTGGCACACTTTATGGGACAGATGAGTCGAGTAAAGGTTCGTATTATTATTCGAGGTTGAGTCTGACAAAGGTCATTTCCAGAGTACAATGTATATGTAGTTCTAAACTACATTGTTTAAGTGAACTAGTAATGTTAATTATTTTATTATTTTTCTCTGTATTTTGATATGTGGTGATTACTCAGCTTTTTGCTGACGTGTGTGTGTTATTTTTATTTGTGTTTGCGGCCATGTCTTTTTCTTATGGTGGCTCTGCGACGATCTATTTTGGAATTTTTCCTTAATGGTGAGCAGTCAAGATTGTTTAAGCAGGTTGATCAAGTGATCGTAGCTAAAGGAGCTCAAGTGATCGATTAGTGTTTTTATAACGAGTTTGTAAAGTTGTATAAATAGCTCACCTAGTTTATTGGGTTGTAATTTTTGGGTTTTTGTAAGCCTTAACACTTGACAGGTTGTCGAGTGTGGCAGTAATACCTCCGATTTAAAGTGTATGGTTCCGCAATTTTATTCAAAGGTTGTTTACTTTTCCTTTAATTCTTGTTTATTATTAATTAGTAAATCGGGGTGTTACACCTTTCCTTTAAAATACCTGTTTTGCTCTTTTTAAAATTCAAAATAGGAAAATCTAAGACATTACCGCCACCGTGAAAACGGCTAATTTAAGGCAACTATCAAAGACACACAGCGGAAGATTATCGTTTAAAAACATTCAAAACAATTCAACTTTAAAGTCAACCAAACGAAAGTAAAGTCAAATCAAAATAAAACAAAGTCAACCTACAACTTGAACCATTGTAGGCTTTTAACAAACCGAACTAACTCAAAATCTTTGCGTTAGTCTCACAAGCATAATATAATGAAACAATCAAAGCAATAAACACATCATAGACTTATGGAAACTAGCATGATTCGCTCTTCAGTCATGCCCATCATGAATATGCTTCATCACCTGAAAACCTTCTCTTTACTTGTTTTCACTACTCTCCATTAAAAATAGGTCATCATAGGGCCAAGATAAAGAAAAGTCCAAACAAACATACAGACACACAATCAGCAATGCTGAGTACATAAGCGTAATTAAACACACTAACATGCTTTCACCTATCAACACACAACTTACCTTCTTGCACTTGTTTACAAGCATTCAACATTCAACATGACTCTCAATTAAATAACTAATTGATATTAGCATTAATTACGCATCGAATGGGTTCCCCCCCTAACCTGCCCTAATAAAGGGGTACTAACACGGGAGCTAACCGTGCCAGTATAAACACGGGAACTAACCGTGCCATCGTAAGTGGCGGAATTCCCGCGCATAATAATAAAAGGAAATTATAGCGTCTTGTACTCCAAGTAGAAGTTATGGTTAAATATAAAACCTCATAACTCCTCGCATATGTTCATATTCAAGGTATATACGTTCCAAGAGTTTTGGTGCGTAATCTCTTTCACTTTACGTTGTTTACATATTATTAAACTTGGTGATCTGATGACTCTCAAACCATAATACAATCAAACATTACAATTATTCAAACAATTAAACATACCAATTTAATTCTTGAATAATTAGTGACCACATAATATTTAATGTTGAACCCTTTTTAAATCTACCTCGATGTCAAAGACATCTTAAACGCATAATGTACCAAAATTCCTATCCCTCGCTGTTAAAAATACCTTAAGTGCACTAAGGCACCAATACATAATTTATTCCTCGTGTACATAGACACTTAAATAGCTCTTTTCTCATGTTTATAACATTAATAAAAATTATATGAACCATAATAAAATTCCCTTTAAATATTCCAAACCAAATTAAACATTTAGTTTAATTAAACATGCTATCTATCATGCCAATAATAAAAGTGTGGTTCATATACAACATGCCAAAATAATTATTTCCATTCAATAATCCATCACAAACTATCCATGCTTCATAATTCAATCACCAATATCAACCAAATAATAAATTCCAATAAAAAACTATTACGATACTATTTGGAATCAATTATTCAAAGCCTAGCATGTTCCTACATCACCAAATAAATACCAAGTACGCGAACGTACTTTGAATACGATTTTAAAATCACCATGACTAAAAGAAATCACTCTCTTGGAAGTCTCCTACAATCCAAATTATAACATGGCATTAAAATGTACTCCACACAAATTTCCAGCAATATATACTCTTATTAAATCACTCATAATTTAATTAAAACAAGCTGAAAATTAATTAAAAACCCCTAACTTTAATTTTAATTAATGGGTAGTCAAAATTTCCTTTAAAAACTTAATTTTTAGCTTACTAACAAAATTTCCAGCAATATTAATTTATTAAAACTTGTTGTAAATATGCTTTAAAACCCTCAAATTAAAGATTTAAACCACCCTAAATCATATTCCTTCAATAATCAATTATTTACAAATCTAGGGTTACAAATTTGGGGCTTTTTAATTAAAATTAAAATCTGAAAATTTATTTACATACTACCTTAATTCAAACATCATGAAAATCATCACAAAACCCATAATTAATAATTAGATTTAGGATTAAAGCAAAAGAAAGTAAAAAAATATTTTTTTTTCGGACAGTCGCAAGCGGCAGCAATAGCCACCATGACACGGTTGGGCTGCTGTCGCGCCCGTCGGTGTCGTCGTTGCTGCTGGCGCTTGCGCGCGATGGTTGTGGTGGTCGGCCGATGGTGCGTGGTGGCGGCGCCGGCCGTGTACAACAAAAAGGGGAAGGGGAAGGGGAAAAAAGAAAGAAAAAGAAAAGAAAATAAAGGAGAAGTGAGAGAAAATTTACCTTGGGTATTCTCCACTCTGGGCAAAGTTTAATTTGCCCATATGTTGAATATTTGTACCCCTTTTTATCTAGAAACCCTCCTACCTTAAATTCCCTTTCTATCCTTACTAATCCCTTTCCTAATAAAAGTTAACTTTTATAAAATTTTCCTTTTATAAAACTTTCCTAAAATATTCCCAACTTATTAAAATAATTAATTAAATAAAACTTTTCTTTTATAAAATATTTCCAAACTTATTAAAAGTAAATAATTAAAATGCCATAAATAGTTCATTTCAAATTATTTAAATATTTCACAAAATACTTATTTAAAATAAAATACATATAAAAATACGGTGGTCAAGTTATCATGTCTTATCTTTAAATTGGATCATTCTTGGTTTTACGTCAATTTCAAGTCAAATCAATATCAGTGTGGTCAAGTTGAACCTATATACTTGTGTACTCCATAATTCGATCAGAAATTATGAAGATTTTATTAACCATATGTTATAGAGAACAAGAGGTATATAATCTGAACAAATTGTACCAATATGCTGTTAAGCCAACATATTGGTATATTGTCTAAACAAATTGTACAATTCTACAGTTTTATCATTATTTGGCTTAATTTGTTTTGGGTTATTTGGGTGAAAGCAGGTCGTGTTGATATCTAGCTAGTTTCATGTTAGTCCGGTCAATGGCATGTTGGATTAACAATGATGAATTGATGGTTCAAATAAAGCCTGGTTATGGGTCACTACAGGTTGATTCAATAATAATTGGTTGAGTTGGGTTATAATCATGATCGGGTCCTAATTGAATTGGGTACAAGTTCGTGTTCGGATCGTTGTCGGGTCGAGTTAAATTGATTGTCGATTACTATTAGGTCGGGTGCAGGTTCAGGTTTAGTAAAAAAGTATCGGATCAAATTAGTTGTCGATTAATATCAGGTCGTGTTCGGATTGGGGTTATAAGTCAATAGTTTCACCCCATTGTTCAAGTACACGTTCAAATCATTGCCGATTCAGGTCGGGTTCTCTAGTTGGGTTAATTTTCAATAGCTCTACGTGGACAGTGGTACGTACGGAATTTTCATCAAAAGTAAAGTAATTGTGGAATTTTGGTTACTTGAAGCAATTTTTAGGGAAATCACTTCCTAAATGCATTGAAATAAAAACAAATAAAAAAAAAAACAAGAGGGAGTAATCTACTACAGTTGAGTCGTTAGAGCCTTAGAGGAAGTTCCATTTTGCTTCAAAAAAAAAAAAAAAAAAAAAAGTTCCAATTTAGATGTGGTACGGGGCTACGGGCTCAAGCCACAAGGCGAGGAAGAGTAAAACTCTAATTCTAGGAACTTCCTTCATCAAAGCAGATATTCTTTCTTTCCGACACACTCTACATTCAAACAAGATCATTCTACCTCTATCAAAATTGTAAAAAAAAATTAAAAATTTTGTGATATTTTTTGTACTTACTATTATTCAACTATTAAATGGCGGTTTTAGCGAATCCGCTTATTCATCTGCCTCTACATTTAGCAAAAACCTCTTTCAAATGCTCCAGAAAGTCTGTCAGAACTCCAATTATTCGTTTGAGGTAAATTTAATTTCCAATTTCGTTGCAATTTTTTTTTTGACCATTTCTTAATATTTGTGCTTTATTTTTTTGTTTTAATTTTAAATTTTTATTTTTACTATTGTTCATATTTGTGCTTTTGTATTACAAAATTATGAACTGCTTTATGTTTTTTTAGTCAATGAGCTTTGTCATTTTTATTTTTATTTTTTTAATAGATTTCACTTGGTAGTAGATATTTTTTATACTATTTGGCTATAGAATTTCAAAAATTAAACTCAATTGTAATTTGGAGTTATTGTGGTAAGTACTGTTGAAATTATCTTAAAAGTAGTTTATTTAGAGCAACTTCAATGACAAGCCAATTGTCAAATTAGTTTGTCATGCCACATAAGCTTGCTTTCAAGCTAATTATGTTTGTAGCTAGTTTCATCCCCAATGGCTATCTATTAACTTACTATTTAAATTATGAATTTATTATTTTTATCTTAATTACTAATTGACTTTTAACATTTTCTTTTTGGCAAGTTTTTTCCAAGCAAATTAGCTTGACAAAGCTAATTTGCTTGATTAAGCTAATTACATATTTTTGCTCCAATGGTCAAGCTAGTAGCTAGAGACTATTTAAAATTGCAAGCAAGTCCCTAGCTACAACCATTGGAGTTGCTCTTATAGGCCATATCGATGCCCCGGGTCAATAGAGTTTCACTTATGTTTTAGTTTTAAAGGATTAATTCAGCTATTACGTGTTTTAGAAACGCCTTTTCTTTTGGAAAGAAGAAACGCCTTTTAATATAGTATAGATTTTTTTTTTTTTTTTTTTTTTTTTTTTTTTTTTTTAATGTCAGAAATCGTCTAGAGAAATGTCTTATGCGTTAATGCTTGTTAAACAATTTTAATAAATAGTAAGTATTTAAAAAAGTGATAATTTATATTAGGTATTTTGTTAGGCACATAATTTATGATTCAATACAATTGGTGAAAGTTGGCCGTCAATTGTTCAACAATTAATCAATCCATCAAAGCCTTATCCCATAAGTATTTTGGCTACATGAACCAAATGTGATTATTTCATATAGTTATTCATAAAAATCTTCCTCCTCCGTATATGATCAGATACCTCATTCTCATGCAAATTCATTTGCTTCTCAATTGTTCAACCTTACGAAAAATAAGTTACTGATAATGTGATTAGGAGTGTGTAGTACTCCCTCCGTCCCTAAATGATGTGCTTGTTTCTCATATTTCACGGTAATTGAAGAGATTGGGGGAGTACATAATATTTTTGAAAGTAGGGGAATATTATATGAGAAAGATAAAATGTAATGATGATTTGGATTTTTGTGTATTTTATATGTAAAAGTTGAAAAAACATTTAATAGCATAAAAATTTATGGATGTGTGAGAGAATTTTACATGGGAAAGATAAAAAAGTTGTGTGGACCGTGGATTATGATAGAATTATGTGATATATAGTAATCAACCATTGAAGTTGAATGATTATTAAGAACAAGATTTTACAAGAAATGATTACGAGGAAGTATGGAGTAAAATGACATTATTAGTCCTTTCATGGTTGAAGACATGAAGTTGTAAGTCTGTGGATGATGCCTAGTCAAGCTAGTAAGGTATAGAAAAATAATTGGGAAATCGAGTAGTAAATAGAAAAAATTCATTGTTGAATACTATAGATTATGTTTGTATTTAATTTTTCGTTTGACAGTTCGGAAAATCATGACAGCATGGAATTATCTCAGGTATGGATGTTTGGTATTCACTAGTTGACTTGATACTTTCATTTGTCCAACAGAATGTAGATTGCTACTTCCTCCGTTTTTAAAAACTTGTTCCATTTCTCCATGTGCGGAGTTTTAGGAGAATGTGAAGAAAGTAATAAAATATGGAGGTAGTGGGGTGGATGGAAGAATAAAAAATGTAAAATTCAAAAGTAGTGTAGAGAATTGGAGGAGAGAGAATACGAAATTAATAAAATATGATTTATGTTGGGTCCACTAGATGAGATAAATGAATTAAATATTGTAAAAGTTTTCCAAATAAGGAAATGGAGCAAGTATTTAAAAATGACCAAAAAAGGAAAGTGAAGCAAGTATTTAAAAATGGAGGGAGTATTTATTACTGATTTTATCTTTACAACGAATATTGAACAGCCGTCTACTAGCCAATCAGAACTGCAAACTAGTGATGTATGGCAACTCTTCACAGAAGCTCAGCAGAGTAAGAGCCCTGCTGTCATAGAATCAAATTTGAAATCAATGTATACTTCAATAAATATAGTGGAGCAGTTGCCTATGAGATTGTTTGGTTTGGTAATGAAAATGCAGACATATTGTACTTGAACAAACAGCGTACAGCAGCGTTGGAGGAGTTGAGTAGGGTAAAAAAGGAAATTCAAACTTTGCATCAAAGAATAGAGATTCTGGAGGCTGGGAAGCATAAAAGTACTGGAAGAGGTGATATTGTTATAGATTTTACTTTGAAGGATAATTATGAACTTGATGCAATTTTTCCTTTTCTTTTTCTTTTTTACTTCCTTCCTGAAGGTCTTTTTATTTTGTGTTATATTGTGTCTTTTTTCATTCTTTATCTGCAATACTATAAATATCGTAAAATAAACTTTTGAATTGTTGTTATTAACTAGACTCAAAACTAAAGGTTAGACCTTGGATTATCTATGGATTTCATAAACATGACGTTGCTGTTGTGTCTGTGCTTCTTTAGTATAGACCCTTTGGGCTACATAACTTTTTTTATTTATTTTTTATTTCACATGAGGACTAGTATTATTATTTTTTCTACGCAGTATCACAGTTGCCCAAGCCATGAGGATCAGGTTTATTTTGGCTTTTCTTGGGTGTATATATGGTTTCAGTTTGCAAATTTTTAGTTTATAAGATTGTAGCTGCTGAGTGCTGACTAACAAATTGAGAGCTGGGTTGAGAAAAAAAAAAGGGATTGTGTTTCCTTTCATTCACAAATAAGAGTCAAATGGGAGCTCAATGGTTGAACTTCCCACCTCCCAATCGTAAGTTTGGGGACTGGGGGTTTGATTCTCATCTTCCCTAAGCTTATGGTTGGGTGTTAATGTGAATTTCTTCAAGGGAAAATACCAATTTAATACTTACCAGCAGGGCTAAATTGTGGGCTGGGTCCCCTTTCCCTTTAACCATACAACCCCCTGGAGCAGCTTTACACAATAAGATTATTTTCAGTCTGATTTGTGCAATAAATAGGTTAATATACCTTTCCTCTTCCACTTCACATACACGTTCTTATATTGACTCATAAATATAAAAAATGTACCAATTTTCTTGAAGTAATTGGTAGCAAAAGTGACATTTGTCTCTTTTGAGAGCTAATATCCCAGCCAATCAGCCATCTATCATGTTATATACAGATGCTTAGTAGACATTCAGACCCTTTTTACATTGTCTGGTTAGAAGAAAGGGAAAGGAGAATGTGTTAATATGGATGGCATGTCTACTGACTTTGTCCTTGGGATAATATGTTACATATTTTGAATGCTTTGATATCCACTTCTTGATGTATATGTCATTTTTGTCATACTGATTCTTTGTAACCTTGTATTTTTAAGTATGGTACATTTTCAGGGAATTGTTTGCTTGTGGTTCATCTGGAGTTGTAATATTTTATTTATTTTTCCATATAACAGATGATTCATCAATTCTCTGGGAATTACTTCTTCGGATAGATTCAATGGTCCTCACAGGCATGATTGAGAGTGGAGATGCATGTGATTTACGAAGGCTGGTCATGGATTCTAAGGTCAGTTTACAGGATGACTTCATTCCTCTTTTGCAGAAGAGGGATGCTGAGCTTTTGGCAGAACTGCGTCGATTGTCAGAGCAAACTAAAAGGTGAAATTTTAATTGAAAATTGTGAATTCCTGTAGCTATTTAGTTTATTTTGTTTTAAAGATTGCTGCTAGGAGTGTTTTTGAGAGTGTAAGTTGTAGCATTGAAAAAATTGTAAGTTAAAGGGAAGTTCTGGAAGTTGCAAGTGTTTACAATCAAAAGAGGAATTTGTTGATTCTTCACTGTATCTGTAGTTAAGATCAAGGAAATGAAATTAATTTCTTGAATATTGAAATAATCACTTAATACAGTAAAAGGAGACCAAGTACAGAAGGTGTTCCCATTATTTACAGGTATTACATTTTACATGCAGAAGATGGGTGCAACTGCTTTAGCTGCTAAATGCTAGTAGTCTATCACAGAATTTGACCCAATTCTTTAGTTTTTAAAATGTTTCTATAGATGGCAGCCCATTACAAGTTTACAACATAGAATTCCCTAAGATTTTTTTGGTGTAATGAGTAGTACTTGGTACTCTGTTAGATTGGATTCACACTATTGAATAAGGATGATTTTCTCCAAGTTCTTGAGTTGCTCTTTTGAGTCTAAAGGTGTATTGAGATTTCTAATAGAGGAGTGTTAGGATTTTAATGAAAACGAGGATAAGAAGACTTCCGATAAGTGTAGTACATCAACTAGTAAAGGAGATAGTATGTAATTTATGGCTTTTGACAAGAACAATGAGGTGGATCAACCTAATAACGTGTATGAACCAAAGAAAAATCCTTTTACTAGAAGTGTGACGTGGTCAAGTGTATTAAGTGCCAAGTAAGAGGTCATTAAGCTCGTGATTGTCTGAACAATTATATTATGACCGCTAAAGAAAAAGTTAAGAGTTGGAGTATGAAGAGGTGATTATGTGCCCCGAGAGGGGTGATTATAATTGGGTGAATGACTATAGACCCACGAGTGGTCATTTTCTTTTTTGTTCATGAATAGAACTTACTACAAAGAGAGCAAGAGAAAAATGGCATTAAGGAGGATAATATATTTGTCTCATGTTTGTTTTCAGACCCAAATATGATTCGTGGAAGAATCATGATTCAAGAAGAGTTTGATATGGATATCAAGGGTTTATTTTCTTTTTTTTTTTTTTTTTTTTAATATTTTTTTTTTATTTAATTTTTTGAGTTTATTTTACCAAATAAATGTGAGCCCAAATTATAAGAAACTTAAGATTTTATTTCAAGTAGGATAATTTTTAGGGAAGTTGTATGGGTTTTCTTATTCCTTAAGAATATGATTTTACATGTGACAAAAAAAGATTGTGTTCCATTGTAATTTAAAAACCTGGCTAACGTAGAATTAATAAGCCTATATAAAGGTCTTAACTCCTTAACTTGTAACAGTTTAATTGGAGAGTTGAGATTAAAAATGGTCTAAGTTTTGGGACAAAATTTATAAGACTAAGTGAGCACTTATTTATCCAATATAGCGGCTCTAGTTGATTAATTATTGGTTTGTTTTATGAATGGTTTAGGTTAGGTCTGATTTGACTCTAGATAAAATACCTCGAATTAATGATGTCTCTTTGACGTAGCAAAATCATACCACCTTAATTCTCATTAGAAAACAAAGAATGCCCTTGTTAGTGTGTACTCTACGAACCCGCTTACCTCTTTACCTTTTTTCACTCTATGTTTTCCTTTTATTCTTCCTTAATTCCTTTTAGCCTCACCAAGGTTTGGATTGTTATTTCTTCAAAACTTTTGGTGGGTAGAAAATCTGATTTTTATATGCTTGTCCTTACTGGCAAGTTGTTATGTTGCCAAACTTTTGTGAAAAGCTTGCTTCTTTGTCAAATTTAAGGTCACTGTTGGCCTGCAATTGTCTGTTCCCTCCATTATTTTCTTTTCCCCTTTGTGAAATACATCTTGTTGTGCCCTTCATTATGTCACTTGTAGATTATAATATTTATTTTCTCTTTCTGTTGACAAGAAAAAGGCTATTAGTAGTAATTTCCATCCAGGCGCGTGAAAATCAGATAGGCTTTAAAGTTTCAACCGACCATACCCCTTTTTTTAAGACACCATACCCCTTTTTTAGTATACAATTTTCTATATGAAATTACTTTGGAAAAGGTGTCATTTACTCCTTATAAATGAAAAACCAAACCATATATACAAACAACATTTTAATGATTTGTGGAAATGAAGTACTATTATGAAATGATTCTAAAATTCATGGATGAGCACAGTAATGACCCACTCGATACAAAAGAAACAAAAATAAGCACTTGACTGAATGAAAACTGAATAACCATGAAATTTAAGAAAATGAATACCTTGTAAGTTGTTAATGTGCTATTTATCAAGTTTACGCTTCATAAATACAAATTCATTTCTAAAACACAAAAAGATCAATTGTGTTTTTGAGATTCTTAAAGCAATTAGAAATTAAATTAAATAATTTTAAGTTTCTACAATTGCAAGAACAACCTTTTGTAAATAAACTAGAAAAAAATTTTGAAATGAAAAACTAAAAAATTTAAAGGATTGATATATTTATAATTAGAAATTAACAAAAAGGAAACTTGATGCCCTAATCTATAATAATTGAGATTTAGACTTTACAAGGCTTTATGAAACTCTCGTTGCATGTATATTCCTTTTATATCTTTTGTTGTTGGGGCTGTCCCTTAAACTAATAAGCATTTTACTTTTTGTTCAGGAATGGCTTTTATATTATACACGTTTGTACCGAAATGGAGCCAGTGATTTCTGTTGGATCTTTAGGACCTTATGTTACTGGCATATCACGTGCTTTGCAAAGGAATGGCAATTTGGTTGAGGTTATTTTACCAAAGTAATCATGGATCTCATATTTCATGTTTTAGCTATGTTATTGACAATATGCATGCAGTATACTAAGATTGCTTTTATCTTTTTGCATTCTACTAATGTCTGATCTTTAATTCTTTAGATTTGATAATAGTTTTATACTGTTAAAGAGCACTAACATTAACCCTAAGTTTGTCAAGATTTGGATTAAAATTATCTTTACAAAATTTAACATTTTGTTATAATATGGTGATAGAAATTTGGGGTCAAACTTAACAATATCATACTAAAATGTCAAATGAGGCCTATTGTTTTGGGACAATAAGAATAACATTTCCTTGCAACTCGGCTTTCAAATTGGGGATTGATTGATTGAACCATAGCCTCAAGAATCAACCCGGATATTAGGTTTTTTGTGCATATTTGATTATTTTCTTAAGAGGGGATAGAAATGTCAATCACATGTCTTACCTTCTGATGCTGAAGCTAGGGAACTCAGAATATGTGCCCTGGTGGTTATCAATGCCTTCCTGCTCAGTTGTCTATGGGTTTCTACAGTTGACTTAATTTTCTATGGTTGTTAGGTTAAATTGGATATCTTGATATGTTTATATCAATGGTGTATGGTGGCATTGGTATTTTGATAATGAATATGTGAGTTGAATGATCAAGCTATGCAATTTATGGTTCATTAAAGCGAGAGATTAAAATGGAAATTGCATTTCCGCTGTTGTTTCTGCTCATATTGATTGAAATATATCCTTCTCCCATCTTTTTGTGAGTGCCTTAATGTTTGCAATGTAAACTTGTAGGTAGGTGTTGCCAATAGATACATGGGAAAATGCAACTAACATCGAGGATATGCAAGTGCATATCCCTCAAATATATATTGATGCAATAATATTTTTTAAGTCATTCTAGCTTAGTGGCAAATGCTGATTTTAATAGAAAGCCAGTATTACCAAGATTATTAATTGATTAATCATATGTTTGGTATGAGATTCCTTTTTATCCCCTATGATTCAATCCAATTGATATGTACAAAGTATATAGGATGATTAGAGTATCTATGAATAGTGCAGTGTGATTACCTTGTTTATATAGGATGATGATTAGAGTAGTTATGAATAGTTCAGTGTGCTTACCCTGTTTGAGGGTCTTGGATCTGCTACTGAAATAGAAACTAATGAAGGTGCTTGAGAATCTAGAGCTTTGTGATTTTTGTCCAATCTTAATTTGCACTTGTCTCACAATCGAATACATTTTATAAACAGGTATAAAAGCTTGGATTTGAATGAGGTACAAGGATTACAAGAAATACAAACGGAATTTTATTCATATTTCAATGGACAATTACATGGAAACAAAGTATGGACTGGGTGAGAATTTATCCCTTTCGTCTATATGTCCCTCTGTATATGAATTTGGGTAGCTAAATTTTTTGAACCTGTATTAGCTATTAAGTTTTTTATCTGGGAAAATTATATTTGGTCTATCTATTGAATTTTTTATCATTCATGTGTAATTTGATGCTGAATGCATATGAATTCAATTTTGAAACAGTGTGGTCAATGGGATTGGAGTTACTTTTATTCAGCCTCTGTACAATTTATCATTCTTTGACCGTGAGATGGTTTATGGCTACTCTGATGATTTTGAAAGGTACATGTATGCACATGTTCAGTTTTACCTTGTGTAGTCATGCTACATTGGCTATTGTACAAATAATTTTGTCAATGGTGTCTATCAAAAGATTTATTAGAACTTCAATTATTTTCTTATTGCATGATGGTGAATTACAATTTGCTGATTGGTACATGTGAAATCACAATCTTGTCACTTTGTAGAATTTGTAAAGTACTGCATGCTTTCCTTTTCTTCCAAGTAAGTAGTGTTTAGGATATAGTTTAAATCTGTCCTATAATTATTGATGATTTAAAGTTGTAAACTTCTGGTAAGTAGGGTGGCCATAGGCTAAAGTAGATATGTCATCACATTGGCAGTTAATAGTTTAAGCTCTGTGTTGCGCATGGGCCACCTTGATTGCTATTAAATGTCCCCAATAAATTTGTAAATAAATCCTAGATGTCAAATTAGCTTGCTCAATAATATGACATCCTTGGTAATGCACGAGGCATGATATAATGACTAGTCCTTCAATGACCCTAAACAGCTATGATGATTTGTCCTCCAATGACCCTAAGGCATGCTTGGATTGAGATTAATGTATTACTAGGGTAATAAAAGTCAAACTAAACAAAATGAAAGTGAATATAGGGGAGGTGGAGATAGTGATGGTGTGATTGTAAGGAGTTTTATGTAGTGATGATGTGGTGATAGGTGAAAAAAGGGGAGCTATTACCCTCATTTTGGGGGTAATACTACACTAGGGGGAGGGTAGGTAACTTTTTTCCTCATTATGAAGGTGATGATTCCTTTACCTCTCTCTTTTTCTCATGTCACAACTACCTTATCTCATTTATAAACACCTTATCTCTGTACAACACCACCTCTAATTGATTATGTTTTTCCTAGTCTGACTACTATTACCCCCGTAATTTATTATGCCCAATCCAAGCATGGCCTAAACAGTTATGACCGTCCACATGTTTTGACATAGGCTCTTGACAAACTAGTCATCAGCTAATTAGAGAAAATAATGTGATCGCGGTGCTTTGGTTGGATTTATGAATTTACAGGAATGATGTTTCACAGGCATTACATATGCTTGACCTGGCAACTTGGATAAAAAAAGGTTTTTGTAATCCTGCTTGCAAGCATATTAATTATATCACACTTAAAATATGCTTTCTAACAACCAATGTTGTTACTTCATAGTGAGATGAGAAGGGTCCCAAACGCTCCAAACGCTTGCAAAGAATCAAATAAGAGTTTGGAGTTTTCCTTCAATAAATTTAGTAATGGTTGGTGTATATTCTTTTCTCAGAACTGTTAGTTGAATATATCCTTCATAAAACATAATTAATTTAACTAGATAATATTTATCCAGTTACATAATGTAATTTCTTGCATTACTTTGTCAGAGGCATTTATGTAAATGATTTTTTAACTTTATAAAGTTATTCGTTGTATTAGGCTTTATGAAGTGTAGATCAAAATGCAAGGTTTTTTCTTTTCCTCTATTGTATATCCTAATGGGTTGTTTATTAGGTGTCGTCAGATTCACATACTTCTCTCGTGCTTCATTGGATTATTTGGCAAAATTAGCAAAGTATCCTGATGTTTTACATATACATAATTGGGAGACTGCTGTAATTGGGCCACTCTTCTGGGATTTATTTTCTAATCAGGTATAAATAAGATACACTACCTTTTTTATTTTTAATTTCGAATATTTTTCTGATAATTATCGTAGGATTATGAATATAATAATTTCTAAAACGTGACTGTTTTATGTCAGATCCTTCCATATTAGTTTATCGACAGTTAACATCTCCCCTTGTACTTGATTTAAAGTTGCATCACTGTGAGGAAAAAACTTAATTAATTCTGTAATGAAAAAAACATCATTAAATGGCTACGGTTGGCGACTATTATGACTGATTGTCTTACAACCGTTGTAAAGATTGCTGCATTCTTAGTAAGTAGGTTTATCCCTGTTATCTACTTATCCTCCTTGCCAGTCATCTACACACGCAGACACACAATTAAACAACTGAAACCAAGGACTCGGGGCTCTAACACAAGTGCAGCAACAAGTAAGAGACCATTCTCTAGGAGTGGTGCGGCTAAACTGAAGGAGGACTGGGTAATGACAATCTAAACTAATGCTAATAAACTAAACACGACAATAAAAAAGAAAAAAAAAGGGGAGTTAATAAGAATTAGATAGGCTAAGAGAGTGATCAGGTTTTGTAATCAATGATACAGGAAATCGTGATAATCAATGATCAGTTTGATCACATGAGCACTTATCGTATGAGAAACTAATTTATCAATTCGCTCATTTTAGAATTCTCATTTGTTTATATGTATCCTACATTCTAGGAAATCATATTCTCATTAGAAGAGTGAGTATTTAGGTGTCAAAAATAAGCTCAAATTAGTAATGATAACCGTAGATGAGTAAGATCATGTTCTCATGCCATTTTTAAGCTATTCACCCCAAAAACAATGCTAATAATTTGATCGATCACATCATTTGCTAATCCCCTACTTTTACAAGGAATTTACTCACTCATGGAAGTGAAATGAAACATGATCATCATAAGGGAGAATACACTTACAACAACAACAACAACAGTCAAAGTCTTCATCCCAAAAATGGCTTCTGTAATCGTCAACCACGATACTCGCCTTTCATTCTATTAGAGAGAAAGTAATTAAACCAAGTAATATCATCAACCTAGCAATTACTCTAGTCAAAGCTAAAACCAAAATTCTTAACATAGTTAAGTATGTAAATCAACTCATTAAGCATGAAATTAATAAGAGATAAAGCAAAGATATGAAAAACTAAAGCAAAGGAAATAAAGATTATTGAATATGATCATTGGATTGAACTTGAAATTGAAGTACACTGGTTTTCTCTCTCTAATAAAGCTTCTCTCTTTGGAAATTGAAAATATACTAAAAACTAACTCCACAAAACTCCGCTTTGAAATCGAAGTCTATATATATATACAAACAAGGAGAAAAGAAGAAAATACGGTGCACGTGCAGGTTGGTGGTGGTGCTAGTGCATCACGTGGGTGGGCTGTTGTTGGCCCACTAACCACACTGAGAACAAAGTTGCTGCGTATATGGTGTAGGGTTTGGCTACGCTGATGCATGCTCGGATGTTGCTAGATATGGTGTGAGTTTTTGCTCTATTGGTGTGGGCACACGGAGAGGCAGTGTCCACACCACTGCTCTAGGCTCTTCTTCTTTGATTAAATCTTCTTTTCAAGCTTCCTAAGTCTTCCAAACTCAAATGCTTCAATCAAGCATGCTCAAGGAGCCAAGTAACACACACATGAATCCAAAACATCAAGAGTATAATATTGGGAGAGAAATCGTCAAATTAGGGCAAAAAACCAACTAAATGAATCCCTCTCATATTTCATTTCAGTTATTAAAGATCGTGAAAATGAGCCAATTATTGAAGTAAAGAAGCTAAAGTCCTTCACGAAATGGTCAAATTGAACCAATTTGGCACCTTGAGCAAGGTTGATTTGTCTCTGTCCTCCTTTTACTTACTCACCCACCTCAAACCCACCCATCTCTTTATACTCTCTCTCTTTCTATATTCACCTTACTCTTACACCAACTCATCACATCAATACTATCTCTTTAATGCCTTAATTTGTGTTCAAACTAGTAAATGTTATGAACTTTCGGAAACATAGGTAGTAGTTGGAACTTGGTAGTGTCCAACTGTTTAGCATTACAATCAATTAACCATAATGCTTGATTTCATTTCATCTTATTGTATGTCTTCTCTCATATTATTACTGATAATAATCATCTACTTCCCTTAGCTCTCATCACCAAATTTCCAGTCTATTACTTTAACTTTCAAATATCACTTGCAAATATCACAAAAATAAGCATAGGTAAATGAGTAGAAGATGATCACAAAGAATCACTTGCAAACATCAAAAATTGACTTTCACTTCAATTCCCTGGAAGGCTGGAGCACTTAATGCCAAGGAGATATGCCTTCAATGTTTTATAAATCAAGAAGACATGTTCTCATGCAAGGATAATCCATGGGTAATAACAATTTTGTGAGTATCTGATAGCCATCTGACTAAAGGTAGCTCATGTTACTTTTGTGGCTCATGATGCTTTGAATAATGACTTATTGTACCAATGTTAAATAATGGTTCTCAGACATGGCAATGGCATTTGGGCATTTCAATAAGCCTTATGGTTCTCTAGAGTGTGATCCTTTTGAATAATGACTGGTATGTTCAGGGATTTGCAGGTACCAGGATACTATTGACATGCCAAAGCTTTGCTTCCCAGGTATACATTTTTTTTCTTTGTTCTTTTTCCTTCATTCTATGTCTCATTTTGATTAGGCTACCCTATGATATGCTCTAACCTTGAAAATATGACCTCTAGTGCCTTGAGCAGCCTGAAAAGCTTGAACTATGTGGACTTGATCCCTCTAGAATCAATCGTCCAGATCGTCTGCAAGATAATAATAAACCGCATCTTGTGAATCTGTTGAAGGTAAAGTTATAGAATGATATTTCAAGTGGAATGATTACTTATGACTCCAGAATATAGCTCTCAACCATGTTTCTCTCTTTTGTGGATATTATCTTGGAGTGATGGTTTCATCCATGTTTTTCTCTTTTCTGGCATATTATTTTTAATCAATAGATACATTGTCCATTGTGAATAGACCTAACAAAAATGGATGGGACTTGAAAAAACTCAAAATCCGGGAGTTGAAAAAAAAATATTCATTTCAAACCTAGATCTATGTCAAAAAAAATTTTCTAGTTTGGGTTGGGTGGCTTTGGTAGCCTTATAGGGAAAAGATTAAACCATTGGTGTATTTTGTGAAAGCACCTTGTGCAAAATTCGCGGACCATATCATTCCCTACTACACATTACTACCTCCATCCCAAAATTAATGGTGGAAGTACTATTTTACGCTTCCCAAGCTACAACTTTAAGAAAATATCATTTATTTTGTATTGAAAACAATAAATAAAAATTTGATGTTTAGGAATGTCACATAATGATCTCATTTGACTATGGTTTTTTCTTTTTATGAATGAGAATTTACAGTCACTAATTTGGGACAGAGGGAGTACATGTATTGTGTTTTCTTTTTTTCTTAACTTCTTTATTCAGTTCCATGAATTTCATTGGTTTCCCTTTCCTACACTTTTTCTTTGGTACTGTGGTGTATGTGTTTCTCCCTCCTTTTTTCTGTGAGTACTTTTGTAGGGTAGTATTGATTTTAAGCTGTTTTTTAGAATACATGTTCGATTTAATTGACATTTAATCTTGATAAAAGTATTAGCTTTACCTCAATTTAGAAAGTCTGAAAATATTTTCTTTTTCTCTAGTTGGGCTAGATAATTGCCTTTCATAATAGGTATGCATTGAAGCTGCATGTTGTACCTCATTTTCTAATCATCAACATAATACCAGAAATGCTGATTCAAGATTTAAGTCTATTAATTTATACTTCTCTGTTTTCTGTTATATGTCACATTTAAAGGGAATTAAGGAAATCCCAAAAAGAGAAAGTAAATGTAGGTAGAACATAAAAGGAAATTCCAAATTGGAAAGTCAAAAGGCAATAGTAGTACTATATTAATATGAAAAAAAATACATCATGCACTATATTGTTTTCTTCCTTTAATATCTGTTCTGATGTTTTGCTGTCCCTATATACTCAATTGCTTCTTTTTGTTTTTGATCTGTTGGCAGCATGTATTGTACAGATGGTGTTAATTCATTAAGTATTGTATGTGCATGTTTATGATCATGAGTTGTACCTGTAATAATATAGAAGAAATTCGTTTTTTCTTACACTTCATTTGAAAGCTATTTGGTGTTGGTAAGTATTAATTGCCATGTTAACCAAAATCTGGAGACTTTGAATCAAATTGACAATCGCTTTCTACCTGTCCACCTTCAGCAGGTCCCAAGGCCCCAACTAGTGAATTGCTCAACCCAAAGTAGAACTGACGTGCCTTACCCAATTTTTCCCTGTAATACATGAAGTTATTTTATGTTTGTGCCTGTATCTTAGCCTAATTCCTAGTGATACATTAGCAGATTATCAATTTACTGTGTTATCTTGTTAAAATTACAGGGTGGAGTTGTTTACTCCAATAAAGTAATGGCTATGTCATCCATGAATTCAAAAGAAAGAATCATCCAGAGTCTAGGTCATGGTTTGGAACCAACTTTGTCCACTCATAAGTAATTCTACCGTACTTTTGTTATTTATATTGAGAATTTCTCCCTGTCTTTTCCTAGCCAAGATGGTTTAGACCTAAATTAGTGGACTGCCTAAGCGACACACTTACAAATGTTGTCATTACACTGTGGATACAGGGATAAGCTAGTTATTGCTCCATATGGATTTGATCAAACCACTTGGGATCCTTCGAGGGATGTATTACTTCCTGAAAACTATAGTGTCAGTGACATGAAAGGAAAAGCCATTTGTAAAGGTTCACTACAGAGACGCATGGGATTAATTGAGGATGCTTCATCTATACTGGTATGTCTTTTGAATACTCTTATTTTTTATGCTTTTTGTGCCTACACTCGTGAGCGGACCATGTTCTTTGCAGCAAACACAATGTTTAATTTACTAGAAGGAAAAGAGGGACCCAATATATTTTAAGCGTCAGTTGAAACATTATGAATAGAATATTTGTTGGTTGGTGATGACATGTCTAGAACAGATATTACATTTAGTCTTCTCAAATTGTCTAATAGGTTGAATACATATTGGGGAGTTGCTATATTTGTTCTTGACTTTATTGTTGTATATCTAAGCAATGGTCCGTTGTTAGGTTGGATGCATCTTCTTTGAAATTTCAGACGTGGATCTGGAGAATCTAATGCAGATTACTGCTTTGAGTGGAATTCAGGTTCTGCGTCATCTCTATTATGTCTATCAAGCCCCTTTAAGATGCATTCAGTTTTCTATTGGTAGTGTTTCTAATACAATTAAAATACCAAGTATGTCCATGTTTTATCACAGTTTATCTTTATTGGGAAAAGCAAGCTACCTAGCATCAACAATGTGCTACAAACTCTCAGTGGAATTAAGGTAAATTATCAACTGCTTCAATTCACAATTTCTCGCATCTTCATGTTTCAAATTTAAAGCTTCTATGTCGTTGCAATCAATTTTAAATTTAATTTTCATACCTAATTTGGATGGAGGGGTAAAATTTTTAAATGATTGTAGGAAAAGATAGCTAATTTTATTTTCAAAACTTCATCATTACCCCTGATGTTCCTTCAGAAAGATTCTTTGGGACTTGAGATTACCCTGATTATGTGGTACTATTCAGAATGATCAAATCTGTATAGGCTTGCGGCCCCGCTTGCCTCTTTCGATTCTTTCATGCGTATTCTCTAAACTTATCTTGCATAATTATAACATCATAGATATTTGGAAATCTCAACACTATGCATATCCACAATAAGACTTTATGATTGCCTGATATAAAATTTCCAAAGTTACATGTAGCCCGGTAATTATCCTTTCTATGATATGAGAACCATGAAAATGGATTGTTTGAACTGAAATTATTTTGACTTAATATTATCCATGCTACGTATTCTCAAAACTGAATTTATTTTTACTTAATATTATTTTTTTAAGGTGATAGGCCGTCGTCGAGCCTATCAAAGATAAATTCTATATTGGTCTCACTAACTAATAGCAAGGGTAAGAAAGGTCGAACCCAGGAGAGGCGTTGAATCAACCACCAAGATACTACCGTTTACATTAGCTAAATGAAGTCGAAATTGGTTTGGTTTTAAGTAATTCTACTAGTTCAATCAACTAAAAGCTAAGGGGAGATTAACAATATTAAGAGGAATTTAGGGCTCGGGTTATACCACTCAAATTCATCACAAATTACATTTATCATGCAACAATTAAGGTAAAATAAGGGGATAATATAGGGGAAGTCATCTAAAGCACCCAACTACTCTCTCAAGCTAAAGGGATTACTTGAATCATGAATACAACCTACTCTCGTGGTTACAAAGCATAATGCAAGTGTTAAAGCATAATCACGATGACATAAACATTCCCTTGACTGGAAATTCCTATTCTCATGGCATTTTAAGTCAATTAAGCATAAGGGAGCTAGCTCAAGTTCATCTCTCGATCCTTCATTGAGAAAGCTTAGATAAATAGTTATAGCAATGGCCATATACAAGAACTAAGCAATAAAACTATTTAAGCTCAACTAATTAAAACACAACAATTATCAAATTAGCACATGCAACAAATTCTTTGTGACTACATCGAGGGTTTACGCAAACCCTAGAAAATAGATTACTCATAATCCATGGAAATTAAAACAATTAAAGGGTTTAGGCAATTCATGAACAAATTCAAACAAAGAATTAAACTAGTTAACAATCTAAGCATGCAAGAATTAAGCAAGTAATTAACAACAAAGTAAGGAGAAGTAGAAGAGAAGAGTAAGAAATAGTTACTAGAAGCTTCAAACTTGAACAACAATGGTGGAATCTTGTCTTCTACAATGATTGAAATTGAATTTTCCAAGCTAATAATTAAAATCTAACTAATGATTTGAGAGTTTTGATGTTCTAAGATTACAAACTAAGAGAAAAGCTCTAAAAACTTGGATATCCATACAAATGAGCTAAAGGGGGTATTTATAACAAGAATTGGGCTCGACTGCATGTCTGCACAAACGTCAACGTCCATGTTTGGCACGGATGTGCAGCCTATTACGCACGGACGTGCCACCTTATGCACGGCAGTCTGAGAACTGGGATCATTAGCTACTATTTTAGGTTGGACATCCAGCGCGAACGTGCCAAGTATGGCACAGACGTGCAGCCTCTTCTGTCGGATGTGCCTAACTTAAGCTTGGCCGTGCAGGCCTTGTATTGCAGGATCAGTAGCTACTGATTTCGGCTGGGCATTCTTCACGGACGCGCTGAGCTGTGCAAGCTCTGAAACCCTTAGGCAGAAGTGTCTGGTCTGCTGGAGCGCTCCTACACAGATGTGCAAGGTCTTGTACGGCCGTGCAGGGTCTTCTATGCCCTTTTCTTCGGTTTTGCTCCTTTGTCTTGGCTTCTTTCCATTATCTTCTTGCTTCTAACCTCGGTTTAGTATCCATAGGCTTCAATTGGTCGTTTTTGGACCTAAAATCTCAACAAAAACACTAACAACCCCGTGAAACATAGGATACACAAAAATTGCATGATAATAGAATAAAAGTGAACTAATACACCAATTTATCAGGTAAACAAGGTTCAAAAACACCCTAAAATCATATCAAATAACAAGTTATCAAATTTCCCCAAGCTAAGCTTTTGCTAGTCCTCGAGCAAAACAAACATGTCAAACCAAAGAAGGAAAACAACTTGCTAACATCAAACCAAGGAGAGGTAACAAGGAGGAAGCACATATACACAAATCCGTATGGTGACAACCATAATCACTTTTAGCGCAAATGAAAAGCAATTTAAACCTCTAAGTCGCCTTAGAGGACGAGTTTTAATCTCGTAAGGGTTTCCATTGAGCTTAACCTATAACTCACACAAACCACAACAAAACTATCAAACTACATATATCCTCATTTTATTTGCCCAAGTCAACTCATCGGGACATGAAACACAAATAAGGCTAAAGAGCAACTTTCATTCAAGAAGAATTGATCTAATGTATACATGAGTTGGCGGTAAAGAAAGAAATTAAACAAGATTGCACTTGGACACTTACTTAAGCTTCTTACTAGCTCATTAGAGTACATGTAGCTATTTCAAGGTTTTAACAAGTTCTCTTTCCGTTATAAAATTGCAAAATACAAGTCCACCTCCCAAGATGCGCGTAGACACCCCTAACTACATTCTATTTCGAGACTTTTACATCACATAAATAAAAAAAGAAAGTGTGGGAGGCAACCACAAATTAACCTCTAAAGAAAAAGAAGATTTTTGGGAAAATTTTTTCTAGAGCTTTTTTCTTTGATTCTTTTTTTTTTTTTTTTCAATGCTCTAGCCTCTTTTAACTGCGAGCGACTCTTTCTTTTATTGATAACTTGTGACTTATTATGCCGCTTATTTCATACATTACACTCATAAACAAGTCTCCAATAAAGCTTTGTTTTGGGGAGAGTGGGAAACACATCAAGGGCACACGGGATCGCAAATACTGAAACATATCCTACTTCGAGCGAATTAAGCAATGTCCTACACTAGACGTGCAATTGAGCATTCATCGGCTTTTATTTCATATACACTTGTGCAATCAAGATTAATAAATTTTTAGATGACCTAAACTCTTACATACACATTTTTTAAAAAAAAACTAACTACTCATTACTCAAGAGTTAAACAAGGGAATTACATAAGAATCGTCATTTGAGTTTCATCCTTGGGCTTTTTTTTGTTTTTTTTTTATTTTTTATTTTTTATTTTTTATTTTTATTATTATTATTATAATTTTTTTTTATAGAAAGCAAAGCAAGAAAATTTACAACATTAAGCTTAGCTAAGCTAAGCATTAAAATAAAACATAACTATACATCTAAATACGGAGATAAGAGAAGTATTCACAAGATAAGAGATTTGGATTTAGGGTATTGGATTTCAAAGGGAGCAAATTTGGATTCAAGGGATTTGGATGTTAAAGGAAAGGGAACAAACAACATGCATACTCAACATACAAACATGAGAAAACAACATGAACCATTGACACATGAGAAAACACTTCCCCCCCCCCCCCCTGCGGTATCATTAACATTGTCCCCAATGATAAAGCAATGCAAGCACAAAGAGAAGGGGAGGAAGAAATTAACTCATTGGTTCGGGCCCCCTTGGGAGCTCGAGCTCCCGGGGTAGAGATGCCGGTACACATTGCAGAATTCGCCCTTCCGATTTGAGACCCTCAAAGCTTGTTCTCATATTGTCGTATGAGGTCCTCATGTCTTCGTTTGACTTTCTCATGATCTCGAATTCGGTGGTCATGCGGTTGAAACCCGCATTCATGTTTGTGATTTGTTGCTCAAATGATAGGTATGGGTTATTTCCACCCACCCCTTGGCCTTGGTACCCTTGTTGGTTCTCGTGTTGTTGATCAAATTGTTGCTGAAATTGTTGATGATGTTGTTGCTGTTTTTCTTGTTGCTCTTGCTCTTCTCCCTCTTCACCGGGAGCCCATGGAAATTCCTTTGCAAAGACCTAGTTGTTTTCGTTGTAGATGACCGTGCTCTCCGAGTCGGGGAGGTAGGCATAGGGCCACCTACTCACCAACCACAAGTAGGGGTGGTTCCCTTCGGCATCCCTAAGCCATTTCATCGTCCTCAACGACTGCATGTCTAACTGTGTCAGTTTTGGACAAACCTCTTCATCAGCATTAAGAGAAGCAGCAATAATGGTAATCATGCCACCTATGGTGATGTTATCGGATCCTGTGGCAATATTCTCAAGGTGGTCTATAAGTCAAGACCCAACATCCAAAGCAGTGTTCCCCTCACTGAAGTGCCAAAGGAAGTAAAGCTCTCTTCTGGACACCAGCCCTCAACTATCACCCCTAACAAACGTCGTGTTTGCTATAGTACGCTGAGATAGCCTAAAAGAGAGGTAGTTAATGACTGTGGCCTTATCAGACCTAGGGTTGTACTAAAAAAGACCCGAGATTCTTCTCTAAAAGTCCCCTACATTATAATTATGAGGGTACCTAACCTTAGGTCCGGTGGTTCCGGTTATGGGCCACCCAAAAGCCTTCCAAAGATAAATCCTATCTTGGTTTCACTAACTAATAATAACGGTAAGAAAGTGTCGAACCTACCAAAGATTAATCCTATCTTGGTCTCACTAACTAATAACAAGGGTAAGAAAGGGTCGAACCCAAGTTTGGCGTTGCATCAACCCCGAGATACTACCGTTTAAATAAGCTAAATGAAGTTGAAATTGGTTTGGTTTTAAGTAACTTCTACTAGATCAAATCAACTAAAAGCTAAGGGGAGATTAACAATATTAAGAGGAATCTAGGGCTCGGGTTATACCACTCTATTTCATCACAAATCACATTTATCATGCAACAATCAAGGTAAAATAAGGGGATAATATAGGGGAAGTCATCTAAAGCACCTAACTACTCTCTCAAGCTAGAGGGATTACTTGAATCATGAATACAACCTACTCTCGTGGTTACAAAGCATGAAGCAAGTGTTAAAGCATAATCACGATAACATAAACATTCCCTTGACTGAAAATTCCTATTCTCATGGCATTTCAAGTTAATTAAGCATAAGGGAGCTAGCTTAAGTTCATCTCTCGATCCTTTGTTGAGAAAGCTTAGATAAATAGTTCTAGCAATTGCCATATACAAGAACTAAACAATAAAACCACTTAAGCTTAACTAATTAACACCCAACAATTACCAAATTAGCACATGCAACAAATTCTTTGTGACTACATTGAGGGTTTAAGCAATTCATGAAAATTAACAAATAGACTACTCACAATCCATGGAAATTAAAGTAATTAAAGGGTTTAAGCAATTCATGAACAAATTCAAACTATGAATTAAACTAGTTAACAATCTAAGCATGCAAGAATTAAGCAAGTAATTAACAACAAAATAAGGAGAAATAGAAGAGAAGAGTAAGAAATAGTTACTAAAAGCTTCAAACTTGAACACCAATGGTGGAATCTTGTCTTCTATAATGATTGAAATTGAATTTTTCAAGCTAATAATTAAAATTTAACTAATGATTTGAGAGTTTTGATGTTCTAAGATTACAAACTAAGAGAAAAGCTCTAAAAATTTGGATATCCGTACAAATGAGCTAAAGAGGGTATTTATAAGACCCCCAAATGAAAAGGACGGAGAAAACAAGAATTGGGCTCGACTGTAGGTCTACACGGACGTGCCACGTTTGGCACGGACGTGCAACCTATTACGCACGGACGTGCTACCTTATGCACGGCAGTGTAGAGCTTGAGAACCGAGATCAGTAGCTACTGTTATTGTCCAGCACGGACGTGCCAAGTATGGCACGGACGTGCAGCCTCATTTGTATGGACGTGCCAACTTAAGCACGGCCGTGCAGGCCTTGTATTGCAGGATCAGTACCTACTGATTTGGGCTTGGCATCCTACACGGATGTGCAGACTTCTTATGGGTATCTTGCACAGACGTACTTAACTCTGCATGGCCGTGCAAGCTCTGAAACCGTTTGGCTGAAGCGTCGGATTCTGCTGGAGCACTCCTGCACGGACGTGCAAGGTCTAGCACGGCCGTGTAGGGTCTTTAATGCCCTTTTCTTCACCGTTTCTTTAGTTTTGCTACTTTGTCTTGGCTTTTTCCCATCATCTTCTTGCTTCTAACCTCGGTTTATTATCCATAGGCTTCAATTGGTTGTTTTTGGACCTAAAATCTCAACAAAAACACTAACAACCCGTGAAGCATAGGATACACAAAAATTGTATAATAATAGAGTAAAAGTGAACTAGAACACCAATTTATCAAGTAAACATGGTTCAAAAACACCCTAAAATCATATCAAATAACAAGTTATCATAAGGTGAAATGAATAGTGCCTTAAATGTACATTTTTAATGAAATAAAATGTTAATATATCACAAAGTTTGGATATTGGATTAGATATCTATAATCTAATACTTCTTTAGTTCCTCTAATATTGCAATAGTGGGGTAAAGACATAGACTTTAAGATGATGAGAGAGATAGAGAGAAATCAAGATAGGGACCCATGTGATGAGGAAAGAGATTGAGAGAAAACACGTGCATATATATGGTAATGTTGCAATATTTGTATAACTTCTTAATTAGTAATTGTTGCAATATTAGGGAACGGAGGAATTATGTGATTACCTTTTTATTTGCAGATTTTTGGAAATAGGATATCCAAAATCTGAAAATTTTGGATAAAAAATCCTAGATCATCAGATTTGATGTTGGTCAGACTTTTGGATATTCAGATATTCAAAATTTTTGCTCAACTCTATTAGTAAAACTTTTTAAGTTTTTATTGATGTGGCGACTGCAAATCAGGTCATTGCAAAATGACTAATATCTATATGATGATCAGTAGTGAAAGAATACTAGTTGTTAAAAAGGGACATATGTACATAAGAGTAAATGAGAAGATGCGGAATTAATCTTGTTCACTTTCAAATGAAGAAAATCCGAAATATACCAAACCCATTTTGGTGGCAGTAAATTTTTTTTAATTTTACCATGGTGGATTTACTTGGATGAAGAGTTTGAAATTAGAGTCTAGATCTAGTATTAGGTAAGGTATCTTGGAGTTTCAATTGCATTTTGAAAATTTTGGCAGTTGTATTTTGCTATCATAATTAAAATGCATTAGTGGTGGGTGGTTAGGGTCTGATGGCTAGATCTCTCAAATAAACATAATTTGGTTGTATCTATTTCATGTTTTGGTTGATAAAATTACCATTGCTTTGCTTTTCCTGGTTATAATCACCACTTTAGCTCAAATAACATATACCTATAATATTAAGTTGTGACTTGAAAGGCAACAGTGTTCGTGTTCATTTAAAAACATAGCAATTAACAAAAGTTGATGCATAAAGTCAAGAACCAAAAATGAATATGAGAGAAAAGAATAATGTGTTGATCCCTTGTAGAGTTGTCGTAATCTTACAAGATACTCTAGCTTATCACTCATATCTTGTAATTTTTAAAATTGCATCATATGATTAAATTATTCAAGGATCAAGAGGTTTGGAAATTGGTTATATTATGTCTGCTTCTTCGTTCCAAATCTTACTTCAGGAACTCTCAACTTTTGGAATGGTTAGGGAGTCATTTTTTTGTAAATCACTTGCTAAATTACTATGTTCTCAGGATAAGAATGTGAGATTTATAAACAAGTATGACGAAGCTTTATTGCACTTGATATTTGGAGGATCTGATATAATATTGTGCCACTCATATGAAGATCCAGTGCTGCAAGTGCCGGTATGTTGATGCCAAATAACTTGGGTGAAATAAAGTTTGTTCAATCTGATTTATTTCCTTCCGTTAAAAAAAATGTTCTTCCATTGAAAAAGTATGTCTTGACTTCTGGCATACTGTTTTTTGGGAATTTCATTCTTATGTTCCTAAGCCATTCTGATATGCTTAATTGTTGGTCTAATACAGCTTAAAGCTATTAGATATGGAGCTGCCCCCATCTTGGTGACTTCAATTGAAAGAAGATTCAGGTTATACTCTCTTTAATCTCGGAGTAGCGTCATTCCCTTTGTCTCTCCTCTGCTTTTACCATTCTAGCTATCTTATAAAGGACTTATTTCATCCGGCATTGTTGTAACAGGCATATTGTGGAGCACGACTTTGGTAGTACTCACTTTTCTCAGTACATTTCCACATTCTCTAGCATGTCGTTAAAGCAAGCTCTCTATGAAATTGTGAGTTCTCTGGTTTAATCATATTATTTCCTAACCTACTGTACTGCTTCATTTCTTCTTTTTTACCTAAAAAACCCAAGCATGTTGCTTAGCTTTAGATTTCATTTTCTTTTTGTTTTGTTTCCTAGAAAAATAATCCTGTAGAGTGGAGCCGAAAGATAGAAGAGGCAATGTTGAAGGACTTTTCGTGGGACACTGAGTGTTATGATGTGCATATATCTGCTTATGAATCTTTAAAGAACTTGTAAAACCTTGTATTATGCATTTGATGTAAAACTAGGGCTCTGTTAGTTGGATGAAAATGTAATCCCAAAAAATGCTTTTCCCACTATCTGCTGTTTAATTTAGAACGGAGAAGTGGGAAATCAGGTCTAAAAATTGATTTTACATCACATATATATATATATTTAGAACGGAGAAGTGGGAAATCAGGTCTAAAAATTGATTTTACATCACATATATATATATATATATATATATATATATATATATATATATATATATATATATATATATATATATTAAAAAAAAAAAAAAAGATATCTCATTTTTTTTTAAAAATTTTTTAAAAAAGAAAATAAATAGAAGGAATTAGGACAATTTTTTTCCAAAGACGAATTCCTAAAGGATCCTAATAATTAGTATGCATAAAATAAACAAGGTAAGCAACATAATCTGTTGGAAAATTTGACTTTTAGTACCACGAAAATGGTCTCTATTGACTTTTGGTACCCATTTAAAATTGAGAACCTATTGCGTGCGGACGTTCGCTATTTCGTGCGGACATGCTACTAAACAAAAGCCCAAAATGAAAACGGGTTTTAAACCCGGTATTAACGTAATTATATATCCCTAGACCCAAGTGTATGTATCTCTACCTACACCCCCAGTTACCTCCATTATCTACACCCATCAAAATGACATGTTTCATAAAATCAACAAGATCGCTCACAAGTAACGATCCGACAATGATTTCTCCCCAAAACTACTCCCACTGCTCTACCTTAGCAACCCAGTCGTCGTTGGGAAATGTGCTTCTCTCTCTTTCGACGCCGGAGTACTTTGAATTCGCGTCGCCAACAGTGACCGAGATGAATGTTCACCCGTTTCACTTAGAAGTGTGTAATTTAATGAAGCATTTAAATGAAAATTATTTAATCAACCCCAAATCTCTTTTATTTTTCCCGTGAATTTTGGTTCCTCTAAATTTTCTATCTCTAAGATAGTGAGATACTTTCTCTTCTAATTGATTGGTTTCATAAGTATAGTTAACCATCTTTTTCTTTCCCATTATCAAGAAAGAGGGGAGAGAAGATTATTTTTAGTGATTCTCAAATGAAAAAAATAAAATTAAAAGTAGTACTTCACATTTATTTTAATTATTATTAAAAAAAAAAATCTATCATAAATGTTCATTTTAGATAGCCTTTATGTTCATTTTTAGAAAGATTAATATTCAACTTATAGTAACTAAAATTAAAGACAAATTATCAATTTGATTCATAAACTTGAAACATCAATTGTTAATTATATTACTTATTTTTGTTATTAATACTGTTATTCGGTGAATTTTGGATAGCAAATTTAATTTGTCGTAAAGGTTCATTTTAGATGGACTTTATGTTCACTTTTAAAAAGTTTAATATTCAATTCTACTTATAGCAACTAATATTTAAAGACAAATTATCAATTTGATTTATCTACTTGAAGCATCCCTTATCAATTGTATTAAATATTTTATAAATTAACACTATTATTCGGTGAATTTTGAATGGCAAATTTAATTTATCGTAAATGTTCATTTAGATGAAATTCAGGCTCAATTATAAATGTTCAATTTAAATAGGATTCATGTTCATATATAAAAGAAATAATATTTTAATTATAATAACTAAAATTAAGTCATATCAATTTGATTTATAGAATTGAAGCATATATACATAATCGATTATTACTAGTATTACTTATTTCGCGAATTAAAAGTTAAAACTTGTATTCGGTGAACTTTGGGCAACTAATTAATTTAATCTATCGTAAATGAGCATTTTAAATGACGCTCATTTATGGCCATCTATTTATAAATGTGCAATTTAATTGATACATGCTCATTTTCTTTTCTTTATTACATGTTCATTTTCATATTGGAAGATGTTCATTTGAAATTTAATACTTGTTCTTTATCGACTTATCAAAGTAAACGATGTTCATTTATACAATATTCATTTTCATATCTAAACATGGTCATTATCAAAGTAAAAGATAATCATTTATACAATATCCATTTTCATATCTAAACATGGTCATTAGTTTAACACTTATAATTATTTATTATCACATTAAAGGTGATAATTATAATACGAAATACATATTTGCTATAACACTTGTTTATAATTATTTATAAAGTGACTATAATAGTACAAAGTAGTATGTTCATTTAAATTGTTTAGTAACACACATATGTTCATTTAGATATACCGATATGTTCATTTACCTAGAGAGTAAAATGCTCATTTCTATAAAATCTCATACTCGTATGTAGTATAAATTATTAATTCTTCTCTTTTTATGTACTTTTTTTTCTTCACAAGTGGTCACATGGTATGACTAACAACATCAAAAACACGCTGTTATAAAGAGTTTTGTTTAAATATATTGAGCACAATATCCTCCTAATTTACCATATTTTTATTTTCATGATGATGAATGTTTATAATTTTGTATGCATTATTATTGTAATAAATATATATTGTGTACAAAGTATTATATATATATATATATATATATATATATATATATATATATATATATATATATATATATATATATATATATATATATATATATATATATATATATATATATATATATATATATATATATATATATATATATATATATATATATATATATATATATATATATATATATATATATATAAAATAAACATGCTCATTTTAAGAGACATATATGTACATTTTAGAAGCTACATATGTTCATTTTCAAGGTCACAAGTTAGAACATATATATACGGTGGTTTGAGCTCTTTCAATCTCTCTCATCTTCATAAATCCTCTGATTTAGCCGCTTAGTCTGACGGAACTTCATCTCCAGCCACAGTAACTATTGTTGCTTCATCGTTGTCGTCATTGCCACCATAACAACAACAATTAAAAATCGTCATCGTTACAACCTTTGTGCAAATCTTCATCCCTATCAAAATTAGGGAACTTTTGCTTAAATTTTCTTTATTTGCTTGTTGTTGCTTTGATTAGGCTTGTACTTTGCTTGTTTTATATAAGCTAGGATTATCAATTTGTGATCATCAATTTGGGTGAACTCGATTGATGTGCATATAAATTCGACAGCTTTGCTAAATACTCTGTTTGGTTCCTGCTGTTGTTATTATTGTAGCCTTGTAGGGACAAGGGGTAAGTACGGTGCTCAAGGGCAACAGAGTAGGTGTGAGTGAAGTGCGGTGATACAGTGTTGAGGATGCGTTTTTTTGGTCGTTAGAATGGGGGGTGCAGGTATTTTTGCCTACACTAAAGTGTAGGCAAAAATTTGTAGTATTAACGGTCTTCGCAGGTTTAAAACCCAATTTCGAAATAGAAGCTTAGAATTAGGTCACTCAAAATACTCTGTGTTGCACAAGATCGATAGAGAAATTTCAAAATTTTATTTCGCAAAATTGAAGAAAAAAAAAAAAAACACGATCGTGTGGTTTCGAAATTTAAAACAATGGAAGCAGAAAATCGAAAAGAAAAATCAATAAATAATCAAAATGAAGAACTTGATCAACAAAACGAACAGAATTTTCAACAATTTGATTTAAATTAAGAAAAAGACAAGTCAAATTCACCTAATTCATCTACAATCACGTCGGAAAATCTTGGTAATTTTATTTTTATTACTTTATCAATCTTTTTACGATTTTTAAAATGATCTGATTATATGTATTTTTGTAATACAGAAGAAAAAAAAATCAGAAACAAACACACAACATTATGACAAAGAAGCTGATACCGATGAGTTGGATTATAACAATATTAGGTGATATGTTTAAATTGTAGGCTGATATATATTTTGCGTTGGTTGTTGTGTATTTTGTGTTGGTTAAAATCTTTCATGTGTTTTATGAATCTATTATTGTTTACTTTGTTTTCTATGTTTGCTTATGTGAAATTATTATCGTCTTTTATGATTTTGTTGTTGGCTTATATATGTTTATTGTGGCCAAATGACTTTTAATTTGGATAATATCATTTTTTTCTTTGGCTTATATAAATCTATTTTTGGTTTATGTTAATCTAATTTTGGCTTCTGTGTTGTCTATGGAGGCTGATATATATTTTGCGTTGGCTGCTGTGTATTTTGTGTTGGCTAATTTGTTTCATGTGTTATATGAATCTATTGTTGTTTACTTCATTATTTATGTTTGCTTAAATGAAATTATTATTGTCTGTTATAATTTTGTTGTTGCTTATATGTATTTATTGATGGCTCACATGACTTTTAATTTGGCTAATATCATTTTTTCTTTGGCTTATATTAATCTATTGTTGGCTTATGTGAATCTAATTTTGGCTTTTGTGTTGTCTATGTTGGCTATTATGGTTCTATAATTGTCTTATATAAATTTATTGTTGGCTTATGTGAATCTAAATATGAATTCTATATTATTAGTGTTGGCATTTATAATATTTATAAGAATAATTTGTTGTTGTTTCTGTTGACTATTAATATGTTTTTGTTATTGACTTATGTATTTCATTTATTATCTTATATGTTTTTCTTGTTTATTATATTCTTTATACATTAATTATCATGCATTAAAAATTTACTTTATTACAGATTTGGATTATTTCAAGTATGATGGTGACAAAGACATAAATTTATCTTTGATGGGAAGAATGGTTGAAAGTCATAAAGATGCATATCGTTTATACAAAGCACATTTTAGAGGAGTTGGATTTAGTGTGAGAAAAAGTACACTAAAAAGAAACAATGGTATACCATCTGATTTTTACTTTTGCTGCTCAAAGGAAAGATGTACAGATGAAAAAAGACAGAAAAAGGATAAAGAAATTATATTTGTTGGTGAAATGCCTTCAGAAAAAGAAGGACAATCAAAAAAGAAGAGGAAAAAAAGAAGTGTCAATGAGACTAGAACTGGTTGTAAAGCCAATATCAAATTTAAGGTAAAAGAAAATGGAGAATATTGTGTTATTCAACATAACACAAAACACTATCATGATGTTCCATCAACAGAAAGACATCATGTGAAATCTGAAAGAAATATAAAGGAAGAAATAGGAAAAGTGATTGAAAAAATGATTGAAAGTGGTATAAAGCCAATGGATATATATCAATTTCTATCTAATGAGGCTAGATCAGAAGAGGCTTTGGGACACACAAAGAGAGATTTGTTAAATTATGTGACTAGATATAAAGCAGATATGATTGAAGGTGGAGATATGCAAAGTGTTTTGGATACACTCCAAGAAAGAGCAGATTCTGATTCCTCATTCTTTTATCGATTGAAATTTGGTGAATGTGATCAAATTGTAAGTTATTTTTGGCGTGATTCAATGATGCTAGAAGATTACAAAGCCTTTAGTGATGTAGTTCTATTCGATACAACTTATAGGACCAATAAATATGGTTTAATCTGTGCACCTGGGGTAAACAACCATTGAAGAAAAAGTATGTTTGGTTGTGCATTTATCGCTGATGAAACAACTGCTACATTTGAATGGATTCTTGAAACATTCAAAAAGTCAACGGGAGGATCAGAGCCAAGTATAATATTTACAGATCAAGATCAAGCAATGAGTAATGCAATTGAAAAGGTAAATATTAATATAATTAATTGTCTTATGAATTCTTTTTCTCTTTATTTGAATTATATGTTTACTTATATCAATAAATTGATACCTTATATAAATCTATAGTTGGCTAAAATGTTGTCTTTATAAGAATATTTATTGGCTTATCAATAATTTGTTAGTTTATAAGTATTTCCTGTTGACTTATATTAATAATTTATTGGCTTATATAGATGTACAGTTGGATGATATGTTATATTATAAAATTTTTTGTTTATATCAATAATTAGTTTGCTTATAAGTAATTTTTGTAAGCTTATATCAATAATTTATTGGCTTATATAGATGTACAGTTGGTTGATATGTTATCTTTCTTAGATTATAAGTATTTTCTATTGGCTTATATCAATAATCTATTGGCTTATATAGATGTACAGTTGGATGATATATTATAAGAATCTTAGTTTATATAAATAATTTGTTAGCTTATATCAATAATTTTTGTTGGTTTATATCAATAATTTTGTAACTTATAAGTATTATTTGTTAGTTTATATAAATAATTTGTTGGGTTGTATAAATCATCCTATGTCCTATCAATAGTTTCAGGTTTTACCAAATTCAAGACATAGATTATGTTTGTGGCATCTTCAAAAAAACTTTGTTTCAAGGTTTGGTCAACTGAAAAGTAATGAAGAATTTAAAAATATGTTTGACAAATGTTTATATGGCTGTGATGATGATAAAGAATTTGATGCGTTATGGATTGAAATGATTTAGAAGTGTGGTTTGGAAGAAAAATCGTGGTTTGACTGATTATATGATTTTAGGGAGAAATGGTGTCCTGTGTTTAATAATTACATATTTTCTGCTGGTATTTTATCATCACAAAGATCAGAGGTGACAAATAAAGCTATATCTTTCAAAGAAAACAAGAAGACTTCATTGTTTGAATTCTTTCATATCTTTGAAACAACAGTCAAAAGATGGACAAGCACTGAAAAGGAAGATAATTTCATAAATAAAACAGAGAAGCCAAAAACAAATTGCAAATTGTTGAAGCAAGCGGCTCAAGTTTACACTTTGAACCTTTACAAAGACTTTTTAGAAGAATATGAAATAAGTATGAGATCTTATAATCGAGATTTTATTTTAACTGAAGGTCTAAAGATGCTTGAAGTGTCAATAAATGAAGATTTCAAGGGCAGCCATCGAGTCATGTACTATGAGAATTTGAAAGAATTTGCATGCACCTATTTATGTTTTAATGAAACAGGAATGATATGCTATCATATATTGAGAGTAATGCATATGCATAATGTGTTTACTATTCCATCAGTATACATAAAAAAGAGATGGACAAAATCAGCAAAATCTTCTATTTAGGAAGACAGTGAAGGTACCAATTTGTCTTATAAGAATTTTTGTAAACTTATATAATTCATTAGAAAGCTTATATGATATATCTTAACTTATGTAATAAACTTAACTTATATGATACCTTATATAATTTATCTTAACTTATATAATGGCTTATATGATATGTTTATTATAAGAATCTTTGTTGGCTTATAATTTTTTAGGAAATGTTCAAGAAGTATTGGATCAAAATTCAGTAGTTGACACACCATGGAGACATACAATTTCAAGAAATTCCTACAATTTGGTGTCCATTTGTCAATCAAATGAGGAAGCTAAAAAAGTATGTAATGATGCACTTGAAAAGATGTATCAATTAGTGAAAAGGTGTTTCAAACAGATGAGGAGAAGTTGAAAGAAATTAATGAAGAAGAACAAAGAAGAAAGATAGTACTTGATCCTTTAAGACCAAAAACAAAAGGAAGGCCGCCTGGAAGAAACAAAAGGATTAGAGGTCATTTTGAAAAAAAAAAGATGCTACAAGACATCCAAATGAATTTGGAACAAAAACTCCAAATCCTCAACTTATTTAATTATAAATGAATCTATAGATGGCTGTTATGATTTAATTTTTGGCTTATATGTGCTATTGATGGCTCACATGACTTTTAAGTTGGCTTATATCTTTTTTTTTTCTTTGGCTTATATGTATCTATTGTTGACTTATGTGAATCTAATTTTGGCTTTTGTCTTATCTATGTTGGCTGTTATGATTCTAAAATTGTCTTATATAAATATATTATTGGCTTATGTGAATCAAAAAAGAAAAGCTGCTACAAGACATCCAAATGAATTTGGAACAAAAACTCCAAATCCTCAACTTATTTAAAAGTAATTTAATTATACAATTGAAATAAAACAATCTAAATATTTTGGCTAGAATATTTCATGTTTTAGCTAATTTGTTTAAATTGTAAGCTGATATATATTTTGCATTGGCTGTTATTTATTTTGTGTTGGCTGATATTTTTCATGTGTTATATGAATCTATTGTTAGCTTCTGTGTTTTTTTTATTGGCTATTATGATTCTATAATTGGTTTATATAAATATATTGTTGGATTATGTGAATCTATATTATTAGTGTTGGCTTACATATTATTTAATTGGCTTTTATTAATGTTAAAATCATGTAACCTAACAATATCATATATCAATGTAGTTCATTTTTATAAAAAAATATCATCCTAATAAATCTTATAATCTAAGTTATTACAAATCAACTTATTTAGAAAACATGTAACTTGACATATTGATTTATGCTAGTTCATTTCATGTGTTAGTTGATATGTTTAAATTGTAGGATGATATATATTTTAGGTAGGGTGTTGTGTATTTTGTGTTGCCTATGTTTTTATTTGTTAGCTGATATGTTTTAAATGAAAACTTATGCTAGTATATTCCTTTTATTCTTTTTATTTGATGAATTACTTTAGTTTTTGTATCTCAATTATAAAGAATTATAATTATCATTTATATCAATTATTAATATTATAAATATTAATTTTCTTTAAAATATCTTATCAAAAACCAAACGGCATAAAAAATCCTAATCGCATAATATAAGTTAACGCCTCCCTATATAAAGGAAACTTTTCTTTATCAATCATCATTTCACATCTTTTCTTTTTGTTCCTATATCAAAAATCTTAAAATTAATTTTTTTTTCTTCAAAAATGGAAGACCGAAAATCAACAAATGATTCACTTGAAAAAACAAATGCACAATATTAAATAATTAGAGATTCAATTGAGCTATCTCAAGGGTCAATTACAGGAAGCCGTTGATAGATGCAATGCTGAAGAAAAGCTATGTATTGATCTAACAATGGAAATGAACAAACTAGAAAATATTGTGAAAGAGAAGAAGAAAAGGTACTGGGAAGATGATATTGCCGTTGCTGCAGCGGAAAGTGAAAGAATTTGTGTGTAGAAGGAAACTAGTCAATCTTCAAAGTAGTTATCCATATGATTAAATTTAATGTTTTTTAATTTTTTAATTTTTTTTTTATTTTTTTTTATTTAATGTATTTTTATCTTGTTGCAAGAAAAATGTAATATATATTTACATCTTAATAAAATTATGTTACATTTTAATGTTTGTTTTCTTCTTAAATAAAGTGAAAGATTATCTGTTAGATGTTACATGTTTTTAGATTGGCTTATATGTAATATAAATTAGATTATAATATTCATTAGGATGGTTGTACATTAGTATATAATATTGTTCAGTTATATGTTTTTTAAATCAATATAAGCCAATTAAGTATTATATAACACAGAACTAATAATAGATTCACATAAGCTAAGAACAAATTCATAACAGCCAACTATAGATTCATTGAAGCCAACATAAATTTCAAAGTAGATAAAAATAGATTCATATAAGCCAATTAAGTATTAAATAAGCCAACTAGGAGTTATAACAGCAAACACTAATAATATATATGCCAACATTAAAAATATAGAATTCATATTTTGATTCACATAAGACAACAATATATTTATATAAGACAATTTTAGAATCATAACATCCAACATAGATGTAACACCCTAGAAATTTCTTTCTTTTAAAATACATGTTTTGCCTGTTTAAAACTTTAAATAGGAACATCTAAGACATTACCGCCACCGTGAAAACGGCTAAGGCAACTATTAAAGACACGCAGCGGAAGACTAATTTCAAAACCATTCAAAACAAGTCAACTTGAAAGGTCAACCAACAAAAGTAAAGTCAAAACCAAAGTTAAACGAAGTAAAATAAAATCAACCTACAACTTGGAACCACTATAGGCCCTTATTAAAACCAAATCAATTCAACTTAAAACTTTTATGTTAGTCTCGCAATAGAAATATCATAATATAAATAAAGCAATAACACATCATATACTTATGGAAACTAGCATGATTCGCTCTTCACTCATGCCCATCATGAATATACTTCATCACCTGAAAAGCTTCTCTCTACTTGTTCCCATTACTTTCCATTAAAAATGGGTCATCATAGGGTCAAGGTAAAGACAAGGCCAACAAACACACAATCAGCAAAGCTGAGTACATAAGCGTAATTAAACACACTAACATGCATTACCTATCAACACACAACTTACCTTGTTGTCCTTGTTTTTCAAGCATTCAACATTCAACAAAACTTCTCAACTAGACAACTACATAATTTGTTTAGCATTAATTACGCATCGAACGGGTTTCCCAACTAACCTCCCCCAATAAATGAGGTTACTAACTTGGGAGCTAACTGTGCTAGCATCAAATAACCACTCGTAAGTAGCAGAATTCCTGCACATAATAATAATAAAAGGAATGTACAGCGTCCTGTACTCCAGTAGAAGTTATGGTTAAATGTAAAACTCCATAACCCCCCCCCCATATGTTCATACTCAAGGTATATACGTTCCAAGAGTTTTGGTGCGTAATCTCTTTCACTTTACGTTATTTACATTTATTAAACTTGGTGATGATTCTCAAATCATAATCACTCGATCAACAATAATTATTCAAACAATCAAACATACTGATTTAATTCTTGAATAATTAGTGACCACATAATATTTAATGTTGAACCCTTTTTAAATCTACCTCGATGTCAATGACGCCTTAAACGCATAAATCGCCACAAATCCTATCCCTCGGTGTTAAAAACACCTTAAGTGCACTAAGGCACCAACATACAATTTATTCCTCGTGTACATAGACACTTACATAGCTCCTTTCTCATGCTTAAAGTATCAATAAAAATTATATGAACCATAATAAAATTCTCTTTTAATATTCCAAACCAAATTAAACATTTAGTTTAATTAAACATGCTCTTTATCATGCCATAAATAAAAGTGTGGTTCATATACAATATTCCAAACTATTATTTTCCAACCATTAATCCATCACAAATAATTCATGCTTCGATATTCAATCACCAATAACAACCAAATCATAATTTCCATTCCGAATCTAGCATGATACTACTTGTAATCAATTAAACACATTTAGCATGCTACTACATCAATAAAATTATGCTAAGTACGCGAACGTACCTTGAATACGATCTTAATATCGCCACGACTAATAGAAATCACTCACTTCGAAGTCTCTTACAATTTAAAATAATAGAAGAGTATTAAAATCCTCTCTACACAAATTTCCAGCAATATATACTATTAAACCCCTCATAATTTAATTAAAATAAGCTGAAATTATATTTAAAACATCATACTTTAATCCCAATTAATGGATAATTAAAATTCCTTAAAAAAACTTGATTTTTAATGAACTACCAAAAATTCCAGCATTATATTTTAATGAAAACTTGCTGTAATTAGGCTTTAAAACACTTAAATCAAAGGTTTAAACCATCCTATATCATAATCCTTCAATAATTAATAATTTATGAATCTAGGGTTTCAAAATTGGGGCTTTTTAATTAGAATTAAAATCTGAAAATTAAATTACATACTACTTATAATCAAACATCATAATATTAATCATAAAACTCATATTTAATAATTAGATCTAGGATTAAATTGATTTTTAAAACAAAAGAATATTTTTTTTTTTTTGGAAATTCCGGGTAGCAACCACGGCACCACAGCCGGCTGCTGGTGGCGCCGTTGCTACTGGTGGTGGCCGGCAGCCCACCGGCGGCATGGTGGTGGCCGGTGGTGGTGAAGGCCGAAAAATGGGAAGGGGAAAAACAAAGAAAAAGAAAAGAAAAATAAGGAGAAGGGAGAGAGTTTACCTTGGGTTTTCTCCACTCTATCTGAACAAAGTTTGATTTGCTTCAAGTGTTGAATATTTATACCCCTTCTCTAGAAACCCTTCTTCCTAAACTTTTCCTTTTTAATCTTTCCTAATCCCTTTCCTAATAAAACTTTACTAAAATAAAACTTTCTTAAATAAATTCCCAATTTAAATAAAATAATTAATTAAATAAACTTTCCTTTTATAAAATATTTCCAAACTTATTTTAAAATACTATAAATAAAACATTTCAATTTATTTAAATACTTCACAAAATACTTATTTCAAATAAAATACGTATAAAAATATGGGGTATTACAATAGATAACACAGAACCTAAGATTAAATTCACATAAGTTAAAAATAGATACATATAAGCCAAGGAAAAAAAAGATCTAAGCCAACTTAAAAGTCATGTGAGCCATCAATAGTACATATAAGCCAAAAATAAAATCATAACAGCTATCTATAGATTCATTTAAGCCATCATAAATATCAAAGTAGACTACAATAGATTCATATAATCAAATTAAGTAATATATAAGCCAGTAGGAATTATAACAGCCAACACTAATAATATAGAATTCATATTTAGATTCAAATTAGACAACAATAGATTTATATAAGCCGATTACATAATCATAATAGCCAACATATAACAGAGAACCTAAAATTATAAGAACCATAACATTTATTTTGATGTGTATAATTTATGGTCAACAATATTTACTAATGGAAGTTGAATCATTTAATTAATATTCATCTCCCCATATTGGTGCCTTTTCGTTTCTTCTTTTCTAATATAAAAACCCTTTCATTTCTTCTACTCTATCATAAATCTATCCAAAAAACTAAACCCTAAGCTTTTCATTCAAAATTTTCTTCTGTTTTCTCCTTAAAATTAACAATGGTAAAAGCTTCTTCCTCTAATGACAAAGAAATTTGCGGAGATAATCGTAGGCTAAGGGAGATAGTCAAAGTTTTTGCTCATTTAATTCAAGTTGTCTATTGTTGGCTTTGATCAGAAGATGGGTATCGAAAAATAGTGGAGAATTGCATAGACATTAAGAAGAGGATACAAGAAAGCAAGGATGATAAGGAAGCGAAGAAGAAATTGTTGGTGGAGTGTGAATGGTATGTACTATATATTCAGTAAATAGGGTATGGGATGCAAGACATGTTAAGTGATATTTTAAGCAAGAAGGATAATCTTGATTAAGCACTCAAAGAAGAAGACTTAAAGGAGAAGATGGCAGAAAGAGTGAAACAAAGGTAGGAGGAGGAAAGAAATAGAAGGAAGAGGGCAAAGTAAGCAGAAGGAAATTTCACAAAAAAGGAAGGAAAAAGCTAGGAGAATTGAGCAATGGTATGAGCCCGACTCTACAGTTCAATTGTTTGAAAAATCGGATTATGATTCTGATAATGATAAACATTCTATTGATCATTTGGAGAAGACCTATAGTCCAAATATATAAATTTAATTATGTTTGATCTTAATTTTGTATATGATGGATGGCTTTTTTTTTTTTTTTTTTTTTTTTTTTTTTTTTTTTAATATGTATGAATTTAATTAAATCCTTCTTTAGAATGTATATGTATGAATTTAAATCCTTCTTTAGAATATTTTTTTTAATCTGTGAAATACATCTATTCCGTATATGTAATCATAGTACCAATGGTTCTGTTTTATGATGAATATTATAAGCCAGTTAATAATTTGAATAAGCGTAAAAAATTTCAATATAATAAGGCAACAAAAAATAGATATAAGCTTATAAATTTTATATAAGCTTACAAAATATACCAATAAGCTCACAAAGTTTTGATATAAGCCAAGTAAAATACTTTTAAGATAACATATTATTGATATAAAACAATATAGTTTCTTATATAGGCTGACAAATTATTTATATAATCTAACAAAAATACCTATAAGCTATTATATAAGGTATCATATAAGCTTTTATTTAAGTTAAAATATATGAGGAAATAATGCATAAGCCAAGTATTGATTTATTTTAGCAAATGACAAAAAAAATAACAGTCAACACAACAAACATATCAGCCCTAAAAAGAACATTTAAGCAACCTAGAGGAGTATATCAGCCAACAAGAGATACATATAAGCCAACAAGAGGAGTATATCAGCCAACAAAACATACATATTAGCCAACAAAAGGAGTATATCAACAAACAAAACATACATATAAGCCAACAAAAAGAACATATCAAACAACAAATGAAGTGAATCAGCCAACAAATAAAGCGTATTAGCCAACAAATGAAGTGTATCAGCCAACAAAAAGAAAAGGTAACCCAACAAATTAAACATATCAACTACCAAAATGAAACATATAAGCCAACAATTAAAATATACATATCAGCCAACAAAATAAATATATCAGTCAACTAAAGCAGCATAAAAGCCAAATGTTTTCTTATATCAGCCAATTCAAAAGGAACATATTAGTCAACTCAAAAACCAAATCATCCAACATATGAAACATATCAGCCAACACATGAAACATATCAGCCAACAAATGAAGTATATCAGTTGACAAAAGGAATATATAGCCAACTCAAAAACCAAATCATCCAACATATGAAACATATCAGCCAATACATTAAACATAATAAGGCTAAAAAAATAGATATAAGCTTACAAAAGATACATATAACCAACAGAAAGAACATATTAGCCAACAAATGAAAAGTATCAGCGAACAAATGAAGAGTATTAGCCAACAAATGAAGTGTATTAGCCAACAAAAAGAAAAGACAACCCAACAAATTAAACATATCAGCTACCAAAATGAAACATATAAGCCAACAATTAAAATATACATATCAACCAACAAAATAAATATAAATCAGTCAACTAAAGAAACATAAAAGCCAAATGTTGTCTAATATCAGCCAATTCAAAAGGAATATATTAGCCAACTCAAAAACCATATCATCTAACATCTGAAACATATCAACCAACACATGAAACATATTAGCCAACAAATGAAGTGTATCAGTCAACAAAAGGAATATATTAATTTTGGAAAAAAATAAAAAATATTAATTTTGTTTAAAATATCTTATCAAAAACCAAACGACATATTGTTTGAAAAAAAAAAATAAAAAACTCTAAACGTAATTATATAAAGGAAGCTCTTCTTTATTAATCATCATTTCACATCTTTCCTTTTTGTTCCCGTATCAAAAACCCTAAAATTAATTTTTTTTTCTTCAAACATTAACTTCATTTTTAGTTTCAAGAATTTCAACTCAAATATTAATTGCATGTTTAGTTTCAAGAAGTTTCAACTCAAATATTAATTACATGCTTGACTTAGGTTTAGAGTCTTATACTTTTTTTACATATATTTTATATAAATTCAACAATACCCTAAGTGTTTTTTTAAGGAGATATTTTTGTTAAAAAAGAAAAAAAAAATGAAGATAATTTTTTTCATAAGAATGGCAGGAAGACCAAGCACATTATGAAGATCAGCACTATTAAATGATATCCTCTGATCTCCAACAAATAATATCATTGTTGTAGGATTGTAATGTAAAACCAAATATGGATACAATTTTCCGTTGAGATCTTCTGATAAATTAATCTTCAACAAACCACCAAAACCCAATATCAATAATATCACCTATTTGTTTTTCACTGAATAATTTAACCATCTTGGTGATTGTTGAAGCATTAGATTGGCTTCCAATAGAAATATATGACAAATCATCTTCTGTAATATTGTTGAAAAATAATCAATTAAAAAATTTTAAATAAAGAACAACACATGTCCATTTTGAATCAAGAATATGAAAAATGAAATACCTAAAATCGAATTGTTCCTTTACAATTTTTCTTTTCTTTCCAACCTTAGGAACATCACTAGAATTGCCACTGAGAGAAAAAGAAAAGTATTAAAAAAAAGAAAGAGTAAAATCATAAACTAAAAAAGAAAACATATATAACTCAACAATGAAACATTTGAGACAAACCAAATAAATAATATAAGCTAACTAAAATAACAAATAATCCAAATGATATGTTTCATTTTTTGCCTTATGTGTTTCATGTGTTAGCTGATATGTGTTAGCAAAATACATTGCCAAAATCATATAAGCCAACATAATAAAACATATAAGATAAATAAGATAACAAATCAACCATTTTAGAAACATATAAGCTAACAAACAAAGAATATCGACAAATACAGAAAATCATATAAGCATCAATATTAATATAGATATCATCAACAAAAAAAAATAAAATAAAAAATAATATAAGCTAACAAACATAAAAAATAAGTCAACTTCAAAAACCTATAAGATAACAAATAAAAAGAGAAATATCAGCCAACAAAAGATACATATAAGCCAACTGATTGAACATTTAAGCCAACAAATGAAACATAAAAGCCAATAAAAGTAACAGGTAACCCAACAAATTAATCATATCAGTTAACAAAATGAAACATTTAAGCCAACAATTAAAATATACATAACAACCAACAAAATAATATATAAGCTAACAAAAAAAGCATAAAAGCCAAATGATGTCTGATATCAGCCAACAAAAGAGATAATAAAACATATTAGTCAACAAAAACAATAATATATTAGCCAACCCAAAAACCATATCATCCAACAAAAGAAAAATATTAGCTAGAATATCAGCACCTAAAGAAATCATAGAAACCATCAATATAAACAAATAAATCATATAAGCTAACAGAGATTAAATATAAGTCAACTTTAAAAACATGTAAGATAACAAATAAAGTATACATCAAATATTAAACAAAACATATTGGCCACAAAGTGAACATTTAAGCAACCTAAGGAGTATATTAGCCAACAAGGGATACATATAAGCCAACAATAGGAGTATATCAGCCAACAAAACATACATATCAGCCAACAAAAGAAGTATATCAACAAACAAAAGATACATATAAGCCAACAGAAAGAACATATCAGCCAACAAATGAAGTGTATCAACCAACAAATGAAGCGTATTAGCCAACAAATGAAGTGTATCAGCCAACAAAAACAATAGGCAACCCAACAAATTAAACATATCAACTAACAAAATGAAACATTTAAGCCAATAATTAAAATACACATATCAGCCAACAAAATAAATATATCAGTCAACTAAAGAAGCATAAAAGCCAAATGTTGTCTAATATCAGCCAACTCAAAAACCAAATCATCCAACATATGAAACATAGCAGCTAGCACATGAATCATATCAGCCAACAAATGAAGTGTATCATTCAACAAAAGGAATATATTAGCCAACTAAAAACCCAAATTATCCAACATATGATACATATCAGCCAACTTATGAAACATATCAGCCAACAAGTAAAATATCAGTCAATTAATAAAACAAAAAAGTATTCAAACGACCAAATAGAACATGTAAACCAAATATATATAACATATCAGCCAACCAAATAAATCAATAAGCTAACTAAAATAATAAATCAGCCAACTTAAAACATATAGGATAACAATTAGTGTATAACAGATCATAAAAAAGATTATATTACAAAACCCAAAAACCATATCATCCAACAAAGGAAAAATATCAGCCAACACATTATACATATCAGCCAACAAACTGAGAATATCAGCAAATAAAGAAATCATACAAACCATCAATATAAACAAATAAATCATATATGCTAACAAAGATTAAAAATAAGTAAACTTTGGAAACATGTAAGACAACAAATAAAGTATATATCAAATATTAAACAGAACATATCGGCCACAAAGTGAACATTTAAGCCAACTAGAGGAGTATATCAGCCAACAAGAGATACATATAAGCCAACAAGAAAAGTATATCAACCAACAAAAGATACATATCAGCCGACAAAAGGAGTATATCAACAAACAAAAGATACATTTAAGTCAACAAAAAGAATATATTGTCCAACAAATGAAGTGTATCAGCTAACAAATGAAGCGTATTAGCCAACAAATGAAGTGTATCAGCGCCAACAAAAACAAAAGGCAACCAAACAAATTAAATATATCAGTTAACAAAATGAAACATTTAAGCCAACAATTATAATATACATATCGACCAACATAATAAATATATCAGTCAACTAAAGAAGCATAAAAGCCAAATGTTGTTTAATATCAGCCAATTCAAAAGGAATATATTAGCCAACTCAAAAACCAAATCATCCAACATATGAAACATATCAACCAACAAATGAAGTGTATCAGTCAATAAAAGGAATATATTAGCCAACTCAAAAACCAAATCATCCAACATATGAAACATATCAGCTAACACATTAAACATATCAGCCAACAAATGAAGTGTATCAGTCAACAAAAGGAATATATTAGCCAACTCAAATACCAAATCATCCAACATATGAAACATATCAGCCAACACATTAAACATATCAGCCAACAAGTAAGAAAGATATATAAGCCATCAATATGTTTATTTAACGCAATAAAATACATATATCACCTTCCAATATCACCATAAACAAGCCATCATAGTAAATCTTATCACATTGTATAAAAGATATATATGCTAATACCAAAAATATATCAGCCAATTCGTAAAACATTTTAAACAACAAAAAATATCAAGGAAAACAATCAAAATATCAAGCAACACAAAAGTTAAAAAAAGTAAAACATCATACCTAGATTCCGTTTGATTTTTTCTCTTTGAAGTTCCCTTTCGCACTTTAGATCTTCTGTAAATGAAAAAAAAAAAACATCAAATACAAATACTAAAACCTAATTGAACTTTCTGAACAAATTACGGAATCATAAAAACCTAAATCAAAACATTTTAAAATAAGAAATTAAGAATAAAAAAAATGAATACCTAATGTTTGAAAGAGTTAACTCAGCACATCTACTTCCGTATCTTTCAATGGCGGACGATTGGCATTTTCGACCTCATATTTAAAGATTTTCTTTGACGAAAGTATTGAATTGAGAAATATTTCATAAATAAACAACAGAAAAATGTAAGTAAAGAAGAAAAGAAGTTGAAATTGCAGCAGTAGAAATGGCGGTTTTTTTGGAATAATAAAATGGAGTAGAAAATGGCGGAATAAAGGGAAGAAAATAAATGGACTGAAAGTTGATATGGGCCTTTGCTAAAGGGTCGTATTAAAATGGGCCGAAATTGCACAGACGCACAAATTGTTGGGTGCCGGCGCTCGCACCCAATAGTTTGCGTTTAAAATTTTATTTTATTTTGGTACCTTCAAAAGTTACAAAATATAGATTTTGGTACCACTTAACAGAATTCGTTAGGGTGTCGTTAAGTGGGGCTCATTATATAATTAATTAATGATTTAATTTATCAAAAAAAAAAAGAAAAAACTTTTAAAAAAAAATCATAGCCATTGCCACCCCTCCCTCTCCCCGTCAGCCACCCTTCTCCCTGTCCCCCTCCCCGTGTCGGCTTTCGATGCCCAAACGTTCCCCCAGTGCCAGCGACCCCACCCCCTCTCTTTCCTACTCCCACCCCGACTCCACTAGCCGCCACCGCGCACAGCTCTGCTCTCATACACCGACAACATCAATCCCTGCACACAATTTTTTTTTTTTTTATATATTATTGAAGGCATTACCAAAAGCAAGGCAAGAGAACTGGCTGGGCAAAAAAGAAGATTATAAAAAAGAGTAGAAAAAAAAGCTTGCTTGTTGAAATTGAAATTAATAAATACCGATAAAAAGTCCACTCCTCCTTTATCTAGCCGCCTGTGTTGATACAATAACCGGTGCGTAGACACTCTAGATAGGACTAGGCGGATTAATTCTAAATTTTTTAGATTCGTTCACTATTTAACTAAACTAATAATAATAAAAAAATAGATTACGTATTAAATTTTTCTCTACTCCCTTTCTTCTCACTTAAATCACCAGCAACAACCTCGCTACCCCCTTGACTCCAGCAACAATTCATCATTACCGCTACTCCTCTTCCCACGAACAAAATCGCAGCCTTCACCGTAACTCCAACAATTGCAACAATGGTAGCAGCAATTCCAGTCGCACTGCTACTCCCTCTTCGCCCCACAAACTCTGGCAACCCACCACCAACAGAAGCAGCATCAACCTCAACCATTCGTTACCTCAAGTAGCCCCAATTGCACCAATTTTGCATCAAATTGAAAAGCCTTAATTTTGATATGATATCGTCGCCGTGGGCAGCGTGGGTGAAGGAATGGGAGGGGGTGGAGTCGCCAGCAGCTGGCACGGGCTGGGAGGCTGTAGTGAAGATGGCTGAGGAGGAAGGGATGGCTGAAGAGGAAGGGGTGGCTGGAAGGTGGCAGGATGATGGCTGGGCCTCAATAACGAAAACCGTAACAGAAGTTAGATGAAGGTAAAAACAAATATAATTTTTTACCCCGATAGGTACCAAAATAAAATAAAATTTTAGATGGGTACCAAATGTTAATAGAGGCAATTTTCGTAGTACCAAAAGTCAAAATTTCCTAATCTGCTACTAGTTTGCCTTTTGCCTTCTCTACATATATGATGTGACATTTTCAAATTACAATAGCTGATGAGCCTTGCTTTAAAATATGATTGATAAATAAATTATCACCTTCAATTAAAATATAAGTATTATAGGCAAGGGCTATGAATTTATTTTTTTTATTTTCTTTCAGTGTTCCATGCGGTTCACCTTTTGGGTTAATCCGGATTCGGGGATTAGTTTTGGGTGGTTAAGTTCCAGTCCCCTCCCAATTGTTGTTGTGGGGATCGAACACGCGGTCCTCCCTACCAAGTGCAGTCTCAATCACCACTGTACCAACAATCAATTGGTAAGGGTTAGAGTTTATAAATCAATTTTAGGCTTTAACCATTAGTTTAAATTTTTGATTGACTTAGTCCTTTGACATGGTATCAAAGCAAGAGGTCACGGGTTTAAATCTCATTAACCCCTTCTTTAAACCCAACGAGCTCTTGTGTAAAGGGCATGATAAATCAATAAGTCTTAACTACACCTTAGTGCAGCTAGGATAGCTGCGACACGCCCTATAATATGAACATTTAGTAAAAAAATATGAAAAAGTAAAAAAAAAAAACATTTATTAATAAAAAAATAAACACATTAAAAAAAAGGAAAAATTGCATAGAACCACCTTTTATAACACCTTTTTTTTAAAAAAAAAACACTTTATAAAAATTTTCTTGTGAAAGCACACCTAAAATCACTTTTTTTTTTTTTTTTTTTTTTTTTTTTTTTTTTTTTGTGTAAAGTAACACCTTGACCTGGTTTTTGGTGTTTGACTTTGGTTTTCACCCTCACGTGAGTCGCACGTGGTCCGGTCAAAACCCTTTTTTCCTAATTTTTCCCCCTTTTTCCTCCAATTGAACTTTCTGTCTCCTCTATTCTTCCAACCAAGCCTCAATTACTCTCAATTGAAGAAGAAAACTCTATTGTTGAGCTCAAATTGCTGCAATTAACCTAAATTCGAGGCTAGTAAGTTGTTTCAATTAATGAAATTGCTTATTAATTTTTTTGGGTTTTCAAAATTTCATAAAATTAGGGTTTGTAATTGAAAATTTAGGTTACTATTTTGGGTCTAATTTATGCTCACCAATGTGTTTAGGATGAAATTAGCAGTAATTTTGAGGGGCCAATGTGTTTAGTATGCCCACCAATATGGTCTTTGATTTTTTATTTTATTTTATGTGCTTACAATTAACATTGGGCTTCAATGGAGGAAAGGAGTGAGGAGGTGGGGCTTTTGGGTGGATGGGGGTGAATTAACTAGGCTGGAATTTTCATAGGAGTAGATTTATTGGGTGAGATGGTGTTGGTGAGGGGGGCAGTAAGGTGGTGGTGGCAGTGAGATGGTGGTGGTGGTGAGGTGGTGTTTGTGAGGGAAAGGGGAAAAATATAAAGGAAGGTGGTTTTATGAGTTCACGTGACCCACAGTGCAAAGTCAATGCCGGAAAACCAAGTCAAACACCGGAAATCAAGTTAAGGTGTAATTTCGCAAAAAAAAAAAAAATGGTTTTAGGTGTGCTTTCACAAGAATATTTCTATACGGTGTTTTTTTACAAAAAAAAAATGGTGTTATAAAAAGTGGTTTTTTGCAATTTTTCCATATAAAATTAGAAAAAGAACATCTAGTATTAAAAAGTAAACATGTTTAAAAAAAGGATTATATATATATATATATATATATATATATATATATATATATATATATATATATATATATATACATATATGGGAAGACATGAGCACGCCATGTGTCGTCATGACTAGACAAATACAACCATTATTCTCTTGATAAGTAACTCTCATAACCCCCCATTTAAGAGGATGTTTAAGGTGATTATTCACCTCCGTTGATGTTTGAGATTCTTCTTCTATGTTCTTTCATGTTTCTTTATAAATAGAAGAAGTTTTTTTTTTTTTTTTTTTTTTTTTTTTTTTTTTTTTTGGTTTTACACTTGAAAAATACATCAAGCACGATAGTCTAAACACATTCTCAAACCTTCCACCCAAAAGTGTCTTTGTGTGTAAGTGGTGTGTTAACCTTAGGGTTCATCTCGGCAAATACAATTGAGCACCTTGGAGCTTGTGCCGAAAATTCGTTTTCAAGTCAAAGATTTTCATCACGACTCACCGACATTGTTCCATTGTTTGTGAGATTATCTTTTTTATCTTACTTAAATATTTTTATACTGTTTGTACTAGACTATTTTATTTACAACAATTTAACTAATTTAATCTATATTTGTAATTTATCACATAATTTTATTCCTCATTTATAATATATATATAATTTACTCGGGGCATTACCCGGGCCAAAAACTAGTTTAGTATATTAAAAGTGAACATGATTATCATATAATTATAAAATTGATGGACTACGACCTTAAAAAAATGAACATTTAAATAAAGTAAATGTGTAAAACCCCGGATTCACTAACTAAAATTAAACAAGAATTAAATGAAAATTAAACAATCTTTGAATAAAATCGCGGAAGCATACACCTAAATCGGAGGTATTACTGCCACACTCGACAGCCTGTCAAGTGTTAAGGCTTACAAAAATCCCAATAATTACAACCCAATAATCTAAGTGAGCTAATTATACAACTGTACAAACTCTTTATAACAGACTAATCGAAACACTTGAGCTCCTTTAGCTACGATCACTTGATCAACTTGTTTAGACAAACTTGATTGCTCACCATTAAGAACAAATTCCAAAATAGATCGTTGCAGGGCCACCATAAGAAAAAGACATAGCCGCAAACACAAGTAGCACAACAAAACAACACATACGTTAGCAAAAAGCTGAGTAATCATCACATATCAGAATACAGAGAATAATGGAATAATTAACATTACTAGCTCAATTAAACAATGTAGTTCAAAACTACATTACACATTGTACTCTGAAAATAACCTTTGTCAACTCAACCTCGATTAATAATACGATTCTTTACTCATTTAACTCAACTATCCCATAAGTGTGCCATGCTCTTTGTTCTATACCTAGCTTTGGACATGGGTAATTTGATTAACAAACCAACAAGTATAAAAACTTGAATACTCTCAATAAACAGAAAACACCTTGAACCAAACCAACATACGGGTCAAATCCCACTATAGGGACCATAGAAAAATATAAATAAACATTGTACCTCATTCTTAATTCATGATCATTATCTCCTTACCAACATGCCAAGGATTAAAGTTTATAATGCCTAGCCTCAAACCAAGAACAAAATAATTTGCTCAACCTTTTGTTCTCATACTTCGATCAAATAATCATTCACAGACTAATTTATAATATCTCAATAATGGCACAGGTTCCCAAATAACATAACAATTCGATTTATAAATATCTCAACTCTTAGGGAAATAAAACTAATAACCCAAATATAATCAAATCTCAACCCAATATAATAATTTATATGAGTAACTAACCCTAAAACCCCAATAATAAATAAAAACCCTAGCATAAATAACACAATAATCAATACGACAATTAAATCATATAATTCAACACACTAATCACAAATATATAAATCTTGATCATACAAATAACAAATCATAAAATTTACACACAATGATATGAAGGACAATCAATACAACCGATAATCTATAATCAAACAACTCCAAGAAATCAATAGTGTGATTGCTAGAAAAAGTATATAAATTAAACATACGATTCCAAAGAATTGATATAGTATGATTACCTTTCGAACTACAATATTGGGTATATGGAGTGTTGTTGCAATTTGCGGGATTTGATTATACAAATCCGATGGAGGAACGAAATACTGAAATGAAGATTGGGGAGTAACGAAAGAAAAGCTTTTAAAAAAAACAGAATCAAGTTTGGGGTTGGTTTGTGGAATTCACGCACAAGCAAAATAATAGCAAATTTATTTATTTATTTATTTATTTTTGAGATAAAAGGATATAAATACAAAGATCTTAACTAGATAAAAAAAAGATTTTTTTTTAAAAAGGAAACTATCAAAAAATAAGAAAATGGGTTATTAAAATATAATAACTATAATTTTATCTTTTGTCAAATCGTAAAATATACGGTATTACAATTTACCCTCCTTAAAACAAGTTTCGTCTTCGAAACTTAGAGTTAGAAAAATTTAGGGGTATTACAATCTACCCTCCTTAAAACAAGTTTCGTCAAATATATAGATAGAGTACTAAAATATTAGGGATATTACAAAATGAACACGTAAAAATAAAATAATCATTTAAGGTAATAAAGAATGAACACGTAAGAAAATGAATATTTAGTAATAAAAAAAGTACATGTCAAAAAAAAAAAAATTAAATATTTAGGGTCTTTTTTCTTCGGCTTAATTTCAGTTCAGTTCAGCTTAGCTCCAATCAATTTAGTTTAGTTTAGTTCCTAAATTCCTTCTCTCATAAACAATTCAGTTCAGCTCAGTTCAGTTCAATTCAATTCAGCTCCAATCAGTTTAGTTCAGTTCAGTTCAGCTCAGTTTAATAAATCAGTTTAGGCCCTTAGTATAGTAAAAATGAATATTTATCATACAATCATAGAATAGCTGAACCATACCTAATAAAATGAACATTTCATAAAAATATATGAACATATTATATAAAATGAACATATTATATAAAATGAACATTTAGTACAAAAAAATAAACACTTAAACAAATGAACGCGTTAAAAATAATTATGAACATTTAGTATATATAAAATGAATATGATTTTCATAGATTCATATAGGTTCAAATTCATTGTATATAATAATTAACAAAAATATAAAGATAAAATATATCATTAAATTATGTTCATTTTATATATACTAATGTTCATTTTTAGTGCACAAAATCTTCAATTTTAAAGTACGGTATGTTTATATTTTTTATTTATAGAGAACAAATTCGATTGTAATTATTTTAACTCTAAAAATTTGAATATATCCACCTTAAATCTAATCTTAGTTCATCATAGAGACAATCATTATCTATCTATAATATAAAAGATTAGGAATCACGAATGTAAAATTGATAAAAATCAACAATTTTACAACATTTACATATTTATAATGTTTTGCTTTCCCACATATTTATAATATATATTTATTTTTAATAAAAAGAACTCAAAAGTACCTCAAGTTTCACGATCGTGATGATGATGATGGAGAATGGTACAATGGTAACATATTGGAGCTTATCTGAATAAGGAGGCCATGTGCGTTTAAAAAGATGGAGAATATCCGAATATGGAGGTAGGAGTGAAATTTAACTTCTAATAAAAGGTGAAAAAAAAGGAGAGAGAAAATTTCAGATTGAGAAGAAAACAACGGAGAGAGAAAATTAATAGAGGTAAGAAACAAGAAAAGAGAGGTTACAATATAAAGAAGGGAAAAAAACGTATGTTTATTTTAAAATTACTATATCGTCTATATGTTCATATGTGGGTGCTATAGACACCAAATTTTGATCATACTATTGTGATTATTAATACTATTAATATTATTATTTATTATTTTTATTATTATAGTTGTTGTTTTTGCACTAATTATTATTATTTTGCTATCGTTTTTAATTATGTGATAATAACACAAGTATAGGCGAAAATGTTTTTTTTTATAAACTTAATGATAATATTTTAAACTAGTTAAAACGGAAAAAACGAGTAATAAATAATAATTTTTATTTATAATCTCCAAACTACATGTTACAATTTGTATTTCTAAACTACTAAATTACAAAATATTGAACTACAGCTAACACCACATGCATTTTTACCCTCTCCACCGAAGTAATTTCGGGCTTCATTTGCTAGTAAGCAAGTAAATTAATGCAACCATTAGGAGGATCACTAACCCCACAATGTATATGAAGTAGATCCATATCACCCTCATGTCTTCTTCGAATGTGAAGATAGATTGATCTTCTTAGTTATTTTGGAACATGGTGGCCGAATTAATGGTGATTTTGCTTGGTTTTTTCGAGTAAGAAGGAAGATAGAAGGAGATAATAAATAAGTGGTGAGTGGAGATTTGGATAAGGGTAATCTTCTTTTTATAGTTAAAAAAAAAGTGTGTATATTATACCATATTTTTATACGTATACTTATGACAATTGTATAGTATAAAAGTACGACATTTTGTCTCGCCAGGGAAAAGAGTCATTTTTTTATTTAGCTATAAACAAGTATTGTCTAACCATCCCGAACGTGATAAGTGTATTAGTATTGTCATTTAGAGTGTTAGAGTATTTTTTATTTTATCGAGTAGTTTTTTTTAAGACCTGAGCACAATACTCCAATTTGGACAACTTGCCTATAAAGTTCACTACTCCAAAGACTAACACCCAACAAAGAACAGGGAAATGACAAACATTCTCTTTTCCTTCAATAAAGATTGCCACACCTAAAAAAGTAGTACACGTCATAGTACTAATGGGATTTCCTTGAATGTACACTTTTTATCACTATGAGCCACAGACTAAAATAATACTACTTTTTTTTTTCCCTCAATTTATATTGGATTCGATTAATTTCAATCCGGGTTAATTGTGCCAATATTTATCTAAAATGATAAATTTATGGACTTGAGCGATTTGCGGGGTAGTGGGAACTTGATAATTAGAATGTTCTGCGTAAAATGGACTAATGCTATATGTATTTCAGTGTAGATTGTGGAATTATAGTGGAGCAATTATTTCACTTTTTGTTATAATTTACTGTATGCTCAGCGTATAGTTCGGATCTTATACGTAGCTTTTGTTTTGTTTTTTGTTTTTTATTTTTTTTCCTCCTTTTTTTTCTTTTTCTTTTCTTTTTCAATTTTTTTTTATCTTACTTTTTATTATGTCTTGCTTATTTCAATCTAGTTCTTTGTATTCTTTTGTCAATTTTGGATGTATAATCGTCAATAGTGAAATAATGCTACTTTTTTTTCTCCCACGGTTAATATTGTATACGATAAATTGCAATTCAGATCAACATTATCAATATTTATCTAACGGTAATTGAAACAGCTGGATTTCATACGCATTACCTATTGCATATTACTATTCAAAACACTATTTGACACTATTCAAATACTATTTGACGCTATTCAAATACTACTTGCCACTATTCGAATACTATTTGCCACTATTTAAAACACTATGCACCATTATGATCAGTTTTTATTTCCCTGCAAACGTCGGCGTTAATTTAGATATCTGCTTTATTCGCATTTTTGTTATTTTGATCTAGTTTTGTATCCTTTATCAATTTTTTTATCAATAGTGAAATAATACGACTGTGATAAATATAAATTTGTGTTTTAATAAAGTAAGACATGATAAAAGTTTATACTTTTTAAGGTTGTCTGATTAAGGGAATATATTTTACCCTTGACTATGTCAACCTTATATTGTATGACTTTACATAGCATATATATAAGGTAATTCACATTGCTTTATACCTTATCTTTTTTTTTTGTTTTTTAAATTTTTTTTATTGTTTGTAATATTTGTGCTTATAAGGTTTTGTTGTATGTCCTTTTGTAAGTTTATATTTACTGCCTAATAAGGGCAAAAGTTAATTTCTTATGAATACATAAGCTTTGAAAATATTTCTGTCCGACCTAACTAGTATTGTGACCTTATGCCCTACACTAAATTACAGAGTTGATATCTTAGGGAGATGTTTATTTCATAGGTATTGTTTCAGTACTTTGGTAAGTGTAATGAATTAGGAGATTCATGAGTAATCACTTAATTGGTTTAGTTACTCTGTCATATGTATACTACATGAGTATTTTTGAGTTTTGACATGACTTGGGGCCTGTCTACATTTATTGAATTGAACTGAACTTAACTAGATTGATTAGAGCTGAACTAAATTGAACTGAGCTGAAATGAATATTTTATGAGAGAAGGAAATTAGGAGCTGAACTGAACTGAAATTAAGCTGAAGTGAACATGCCCTTGGTCATATATTTTTCTTTTTGTAATACCATGGCATTTTAGAACCTTTTTATTTTATGATTTCTAGAGTCTGATTTAGCTACGGTTTTCTTTATTTTTTTCAATTTAAGCATTGTAAAACAGATTAATTAGTTTGTTACACAAAAAACAAAAGGAAAAATGGAAACTAATAATCCCACCTTTGCCCGATCTTCTCAAAACAATCCCACCTTTGGATATTCTGGAAATAATCCCACCTTAACACCCCATATTCTCAAAAAACCCTTTTTACCTTCAACCTGTTTTACAGGTTGCATGGAATATTTCAAGGATCAACTTTGAGCCCCACTGTGATCATGCAGTTAAGCATGGTGGCGTCCAAAGGGAAGGAAGCAAGAGTAAAAGAGTCGTTAACAAGTTTTAGGAACTTGTAAACTGTTCATGAGGTGAAGATTACACCCCTTCACGATCATAGAGATCGCTAACTCCATAGTGGTCCTGAACCATGACTGGATATTCGGGGATGATGGTACAAATTTAACCTAAAAGAGATTGAACTCGCCCTAAATAGGCCTCTACTTTGTTCTTCTCATATCCATGTGCGCTTTCCAATTAACATACAATCATTATATTAATCCTTAACCTATTTAATCTATGTTGGTTGATTATTAATGCACAAATAAATCTATTATTGGTGATCACTTGAATTAAAATCATATTAGCCTAATTCAAATTATTAATTATCTTATTAGCCGTGATTTCAAGTACAATTTCCTTTAAACCTGCAAGAGAGGGAGTGATCAAGCAATACCAATGATAATAACAAGCAACATAATTATATTGACAAAACAACCATCATCATTATAATATTCTCAAAGCATAATATTAGCAAGATCCTAGGCATGATACTAAAATGATTAATAACAAACTCTTACAAGTCACTAAATAACAAAAATCAAGACTTTAATCCTAACATGATACTAGAATTTAATAAGACATCCTAACATGATACTAGGAAACAAAAAAGACATCCTAACATTATACTAGGAATTAATAAAATATTCAAAACATGATTTCTACATCAAAAGAATTATCAAGTAATCAAATTACTTACTTTGATGCATCGTACCTCTTTCTATCAAAACAAGACACACGTTAGTAACTTCAAGGAAAATATTAAATCAAACAATAAATCTAATCAAAGAATTAAAATAAGGATTTGGGACCAAACCCTCAGAACTATCAACCTTTCACGTCGAGGTCTAAGACAACTTCGAGCTTGGTGGTCTAAGTCTCGCGAAGGACGTATGGTCTATTTTTGTGAAGAGATGTAGAATAGGCTTAGAAAAGCTAAAGAGAGAGAAAAAGAATAAGCTTTTGCTTAACGAGAGAGAAGAGATGATGATTGTGGGTCAATTGAAAACTGGGAAAATCGTCCCTATTTATAGAGAAAGACGACCGTAAACGATCAGAAAAGAGTTAGAATTTGACTTGAAGTAAATCTGGTTTCATCGTGGCGTGACAGGGTTATCGCGACGCGATGGCTCTATCGCACAACGATAAGCCTATCGCAGCACGATGGACCTATCTCGGCGCGATAGACACTGTATGATAAAATTCGTACGGAATCTGACTTCCAATCAAATTGGGTTAGCCGGTGCCGTACTTATCTTTTATTAAATCAGATTTAATCCTTTTAAAACACTTGTTTTATCTGATGTAGAATTTCTTATCTTTTTAAAATAAATAATAATGATAATTATCAATCCTAATACCTTTAGAACTCAAAAAAACTTTCTAGATAAATCTAGAAGACTAAAATAAATCTTAATGACTTTAGGAATACAATTATAATTAATGGACCCTCCACATGATCATTGGATCCGCATATAAAACTTGATTAAGGCCCAGTTTAGTATTTGGCCATAACGTCCTCGGTATAACTTGAAATTGGACTTATAATATATCATTGGAAAACTCTTTTCAAGCCCCATCCAACTACACAATTACTGGACCATATTATGAAACAAAATAAACTGGATTGAAAGTTTTTCATAAATAAGATACGAAATGAATGATTTTTGAAATAAAAAATGAATTATTTTTATTAAAATATTTTAGAAAACATGAGAATTCACAAGACTCTTCAACATTTCACCTCACTCGATAATCAATGACATGAAAGATACTCATCACTGGTTTTGGTTTCAAGTGTATACAGAAGCCCCCACTTTGACTAAGTTTGGAGAAACATATGTTTCAAAAACAAAAGTCAAAGTACTCGATAGGGACGGAGAATGATTCAGAACGTTCTGCGATCCTAAATCATTCTTGTAACGTCGATACCTGCAAACTAGCGTTAGTTATACAAATAAGGGAGTTAGAAACGCGTATCTTGAACCATCGAGCACACTCCTCTAGAGTAACCAATTTTTGCCGCATTTTGTTGTGACAACCTCCACAGTACCTCGTGAATGCTGCTTGAAGGTAACAGTGCCTCGCTATCTTCATTTGTTGTGATCATCTTCCACACTCTAGGGAACATCGTCGAAGGCGACCGTGCCTCGCCATCTTCAGTTTTGTGATTTTACTTCGCCATGGCAGTACCTCGCCGCGGTAGACAATCTCCTATGTACCTTGGGACATCGTCGAAGACCGCTGCATGTTGCCATCTTCAAAATCTCGTCTTTACCTTGAATTGACCAATTGATTGACAACCTCCAAACCCTAGTGAAAGCCATTGAAGACCTCGATACCTTGTGATCCTTAGTTTTCTGATGCTTCTTTATGTTGAATGCGTGTGCTCCCAATACTTCGGTGTAATTTGCTCTGCCAGTACCTCGGCGCATTTTAGATGTAATGAGCTGGTACCTTGATGCTTGTGCTTGCTTGTGAACCCAATACTTCGATGCTTTGCTTTATAGTGAGCCAATATTTAGGCGCTTAAGTCAATGAGATGATCGTTGTTAGGCCGATCACTAATCGCGATTGTAATCGAGCCGACTACAAATCATGTCAAATGCTTTAGGGGCTAAATGGCATACTAAGGAACCCAAAATGCTGAACAAGGTCCACATAAGATGTCTATAAGGTCTTAGAAGTCCATCGCTAGAGGAAGGAAGACCAACGCACACTAGCACGTGTTATCGCGATGCGTCAGGTGTATCGCGCAGCGATAACTTTATCGTGACACGATAAAATCGCGTTTTTCTGGATTTAAACCCCTTCTTCTTCCTCATTTCACCAAGTTCGTCATTTTTGCTCGATTTTGCTCGAAACTTCAAATTGCTCGTTTTTGGCCATTTCTCAACCAAATTCGCTCAAACTTTTTGCAAATCGAAGCTCTTCATCTGTAGTTTGCCGATTTATGTAAGTTTTGCTCCAACTCTTCTTGTTTTTGAAGAATTTTGTGCGTTTTTATTTCGCGGTTTTCCAGAAATTTGAACATGTTTATGCCAATTTGCTCATGTTTTGTTGAATTTCTTGCCACAATTTTTCTTATTTATGTTTTTATATTGCTTTGTGAGTATTTTGAGACTTGTTTGGCTCAATTTGGTGAAGAAACGAGCATTTCACCATTGTTAAACACTCTAGGTTCGTGAGTACAATGTGGCCTATCCTTCATGTTTTTTGCTTGCTATTTGTGCTCAATTTGTTACAATATTTGTCATAGTATTGCAAGAAATTGTTTTGTTGCTCAAAAATCTTGTTATTGCTCGAATAAAAAACATGCTTTGTTTTAGTACTACATACTCTTTTTTTTACGAACATAGTATCATGCGGCTAGGTGAAATCTAGATACTATAGAATCTTTAATTTATTGTTCTCATGTGTTAAACATAATTAGTATGGCTCGACGTCAAGGCTATGGCTCACGTTCTAGCTTGACTCACTGAGAGAACGAGCCCGTCGACACTGGTGAGGGCGCTTCCACCAGTCACGGCACATGACTCCCTGAGTGGGATGGGCGGTGTTTGTACTTCAAACTTGTCTTCCACATTTCTAAGCACATTCGATGGGGAATTGTTGTTGATAGAATTCGTTGCATGGCTCGGGCAACAGCAACATCAAGCAGCTTTAAGAGCTTTACTTTCGAGGGAACGTAGATTTAACTGCACTTTGGGAGTCATGCGGCTTGACTCCCCTTTTTTAGGCCATGGTGGCTGTTCAGCCCTTGCAGTTTAGCTGTTACATAGTTCGAGGGTTAGTGGAATTCTATTGGGACACCACTAACACTTTCCACTTTCCTTAGGGCGAGATGACTATCACCCCTCTTGACCTCTCCATCATTACCGGATTAGAGTTCCGGTTGACTACAATTCATATTGATAGGGACATTACCCTTACTTCGCTCGAGACTCGTGAGCTGCTGGGTCCCATCGTCGTCCGGGCATATTCCGAAGCCGGGGCGATACGGACTAGCTAGTGGTTTATCCGCCGGTCCTTGCTGGTGGAGGCCTTTTGTGATGATGCGACCACCTTGGAGCAGCGGGTGCACATCTTTGTTCTGATTCACTTGTCGAGGACTTTTTCTCCTGACAAGGGAAGTCGAGTGCTACTCTATATCTTTCTGCCCTCTGTGTCCTCCGATTGGTCGGGACTTTTGACTTGGCTAGCTTGGCCTATGCTGATATTTTGCTTGGGTTGCGACTCGCCTGTCTCCAGCGAGACTTTGATGAGGAGGTCACCCTCTCCAGCTTTTGGAACATCGTAGAGGTATATTCATTTTTATTTAGTAGAATTCATTGTCTTTGTCCATGGGCTTTTACTGACCCTTAGTCCTTTTCCGGCTATCACAGATCTGGTTCTACGAGTACTTCTTGTCTTTGGCGCCAGCGAGGTCTCAGCCTAGAGGGCTCCCCATTGCTGCCAGCTGGGGAGGCCACTATCCTGGCTTGTCCGCCACTACTCTTGTGAGAGAGGCGCTCCTTGCGGTAAGGGCTATCTCTTGATTATATTATTATTTCTCTTGATCCCTTTGTAGAATTTTGACTTATGGTCCCTCTTGTTACAAGGTCCTGAGGTCCTCTACTGCCCGTGGCTAGGGTTGGACGGTTCTTCCCCAGCTTATCAGTGTATCGCTCAGAGGCGTTATTTCTTGGGGACATATGACACGGTGGTGTATTTGGGTGAGAGAGTCGCGATTCAACACTCCTCGGATTTTTTCATCGTTTCGGTCCGCCCTTTAGTACATATCATGAGCAAGATTAATATCCGGGCTCACATGGATTCTTAGCCGATTGGTGTGTACTGGCGGGTGTTTAGCTATCCATTCCAATCCTATATTTAGATGCTTCTGCTATAGTTGGCCCCGCCGCCTTGCATAGAGGAGGAGGAGGTTTGGGGTTTTTTTTTTCGTATCTTTGATTTGTCTTCTAGGTAGCCCCCAACAGTATTTAATCGTTGGATTTTACTTTCATAGGCTACAGCAGCGGCCACGAAGTTTGTCCCTCCGCGTATGTCCATTACATATCAAGGGATGTACGGACCGATCGAGGAGATGGTGCCTCCTGCGCCCGAGGAGTGGCGTCTGATTTCGAGGTCGATCCTTCGACGTCAGAACTTGGTGAGTCATCTTTTGTTTTTATTAGCATGTATATTTTGATTTCTTCTAACTTTATTACTTTTGCAGTTCTCAAGTGAGGTGGTGACGAGGATGGCGGCAGCTATGGACGCCTTTCGATACCAGCTGGTGAGGCTGAGCCACCGAGCATCATGCCGTCGTGGTGGTGATGTTGCACTGGTATGTCTCCTCACTTACACTATTTTTGTCTATTTGCCACTTTATATCTAACTTAGTTTATTGTCTTATTTCATCTCGCTCCTCCGACACGTACTCGCTCGAGGCCAGAAGGCCCGATGGAGAGAGCTGGGTCAAGGCGTCGTCGTACCTTGGTCGAGACTCAGGATGGGGGAGAGGCGTCGTATCATACCGTGGTACTGCATGATTTCGGCTCTTCTTCTGAGGGAGCGGCGAGGCCACCTGGTCAGGTAGTCCAACGTTGGCTCCTTTCACAACTCCCGATTTTCCCAAGATTGGCGGGACGTACGAGGTTGGCTTGTCATCGCGGCAGCCACATTAGCAGGAGCAGTAGCAGGGTGAGGCAAGATGGGTTGGTTCGACTCTCTCGATCCCGACGACTGGCGGTGTCGATGATTGTCAGGCTTTGACCCCGCGGACCCTATTCTTCAATGACGCTTTCAGCATTCTCCCTCCAATTCCTGTATCTGTTATTTGTGCATTTTCTGACTATGTAGGACTTTGCTTATTTATGTGGATTTTAATAACTCTTATGAATTAGTTAGACATGATGTATATATACACTAGACTTACTATGTACATTTTTATTCTTTTGCATTTTGCAATTTATTTTTACATTTTATTATGTGCATGTGAGTGTGTGAAATTTGTGATAAATTTGCGCAAAAATTTCCGTCATTTTTGTCATAATTGGAAGGTATCCGTCTTTCTCCTCCAAAAAGAAAAAAATGAAAAAAATAAAATGGAGTTAATAAGCTTAAAATAATTATACTTAGAAAGAGTTTCTCTAAATCATAATAGGATAATTGTTTAAAAATTTGTATGCCAAACTAGGGTCTATCGCGGCGCAATAGTGTTATCGCGACGCGATACGCTTACCGTAGCGCGATAGTCCTGTCGTGGTGTCATGGCTTCGATTTTCCTGAATTCGAATAGAACTCAGATTTGCGTCGATTTGTGTTATAAAAAGCCCCTAAATACACCGATTTCAGCATAATTCGAGCAAATAGCAATCTAGATTTAGATCCCAACCAAGTAATTATGACTAGGAATTTTTATGACACGACTCGTGAGTGGTGCCGGTCGTTGACTGCTAAAGAGAGGAAAGAGCTTGACTTTTTCCATATGGGATATTTATTTGGATCAAATGGGTAGATCTTGACATTGATTTCATGCATGCTGCCTTAGAATATTGGGATTCCAATAATCATTACTTTACATTTGGTAATGATGAGATTAGCCCTTTGCCGGAAGAATTTGGTGCCATTCTTGGTTTTCCTTCTTTAGATCTAGCGGTAATTCCCACAGTTGTGAATATTACTACAAAGATTTTGAGCGATTTTTAAACCTTAAAGACAATGATTTGAAAACCATAGTTGATGGTACCGAGGTTGACTTTAAAAAGTTTGCATCTTTTTATTTTCATAGACCAAAGTCGGAGTCTTTCCATGTTTACAAGAGAACACCTTTCCTCCTTTGCATGTTTAGCCAGTATTTACTTACTAGTGGTAGTATGCATGTGGGTCAAGCTATTTTAGCAACTGTCATGGAACTAATAGATGCCGGAAGAAATCCGATGCCATTAATTGTTGGTGAGACAATACTTAGCTTAGATGAATTAAAAAAATATTCCAAAGCTCCACTTTGTGAATCTCCAATTTTTTTACAGGTAGAAAATTAATAATTTTAATTATAGAAATTAAAAATACAATTTTGTAGAGTAATAACAATTCTATTATTCATGCAGGTTTGGCTAATGGAGCGACTTGAATTAATAAGTCCTCCTGACAACATTGAAAAATACACTCCAAATTATCTTGTGACAAGAAAGAAACGCTTTTCTTTAAAGATGGGTCGCCAGGAGTGAAGTAGAATCCTTGAAACTTGCGACTTTTCCATCAAGTGGGTCATCCCTTGGTGGAAAATTGAGAAGATGCTTGGAGTCAACGCTCAACCTGCTTGCCGTATTCCAAGTTTGACAAAGTTGACCTTTTATTAGCCTTGTAGGGTAAAAAGAAAATATGGCCTTGCTCAAACCAATTCTTCTGGGGACTTTTGTAGACCCTATGAGCATCCCATGTCTCAAAATATTGAGCGTTTTGATGGTTATTGGTACGCTTGCCCCCTACGGATAGTTGTCTCCAATAGAGCTATTCCTCCTTTGTCTAGAGAAGTAAAGCAATGGTTGCTTGGAATATCCCAAAAAGACAAGAGCAAAGCTCAAAGCACAAGTACAGAAAAGATTAACATAAAAGACCGTTTAGGTAACTAGAAAATTCCTGCTAAAGATCGTCTGGGTTCAAGAGTTGAATTCAAGACTCCTATTATGCCTAAGAAGAAGAGTGTTGCTAAAGGCAAGGAAAAAAGAAAAGCTGACTCTACAGAGAAAAAAGTGTGGGTTGAAAAGAAAGTTGGTGTGTTTGCTAAAGGGGAAACTATTTCTTCTAAGGTAGCGGTAAGATCATCTAAAGGGTCCCTATTGGTAAAATATTTAGATGATGAGGAAGAAGAATACGAGAATTGGAAAAGGGCTAGAAAGGAGAAGACATATTAGAGCATTGCTTTATTTTCAATTTATTAGACAATTTTAAAATTTTAAGTTAATTTTATTTTTAAGCTTTCTTTAATTCCATCAATAATGTAATTTTTATTTATTAATGCAATTTTTAAGCTTTAAATTAAATCAACTTTTATTTTGAACTTTTTATTTTATGTATTAAAGCAATGAAAACAACTTGAGTAATTTCGAAAACAATTCGAGTACAGAAGTCAAAATTTTCCGAAATTGACCGAAATTTGTTCAGATTGATGGTAACATCTTGACGCCGAAAATTCAAATCCAACGCAGCGCGATAATCCTATCGCGGCGCGATGGTCCTGTTTACTTTAAGGTTACTTTCAAACGCAATGTGTAAGGAAGGTATTTCCAATTCTACAAGTTGTACGGCATCCATTCCGTAGACTAGGGAAAATGGCGTATTTCCTGTGGATGAGCGAATTGACGTGCGATAACCCCAAAGAGCGAAATGGAGTTTGTCAGGCCAATCCTTGTAGTTTTCTGTCATCTTTTTGATGATAGTTTTTAAGTTCTTATTGGCTACTTCTACTGCACCATTTGCTTGAGGTTTATACGGGGAAGAATGATTATGCTGAATACCATATTTTTGAAGTAATTCTTCACATTCCGCTTGAAAGTGAGTTCCATTGTCACTTATCATCTCATGTGGGACCCCATATCGACATATGATGTTTCTTTCGATAAAGAGTGCTACATGTTTTGCGGTGAGTTTCGCATATGAGGCTGCTTCAACCAATTTGATGAAATAGTCTATTGCAATGAGGATATATTCATGGCCTCCTGTCCCAAGAGGGGTTATTTTTCTAATGATGTCTATTCCCCATGTTGAGAATGGCCATGGAGATGTATAGGTGTAAAGAAAAGACGACGGAACATGTTGTAAGTTGGCGTATACTGGCATTTGGGACATCTTTTCACATATTGGTGGCAATCCCTATTCATGGCAGTCTGTAGGGAATATTTCAAGCATCCCAAGCTTGAGCCCCACTGTGATCATACACTTAAGCATGGTGGCGTCCAAAGGGAAGGAAGCTAGAGTAAAAAAGTCGCTAACATGTTTTAGGAACTTGTAAACCATTCACAGGGTGAAGGTTACACCCCTTAACGATCCAGGAGATCGTTAACTCCAATAGATCTGGAACCATGACTGGAAGTTCGGGGATGAAGGTACAAATCCAACCTAAAAGAGATTGAACCTGCCCTAAAAATAGGCATCTACTTTATTCTTCTCATATTCATGTGCGCTTTCTGACTAATATACAATCAATACGTTAACCCTAAACCTGTTTAATCTATGTTGGTTGAATATTAATGCACAAACAAAACTATTATTGGCGATCACTTGAATTATAATCATATTAACCTAAACAAGATTATTAATTATCTTATTAAGCGTGATTACAAGTACAAATTCCCTTTAAACATGCATAAAAGGCGTGATCAAGCAATGACAATAATAATATGTCAAGCAACATAAAAACAATCATCATCATAATAAAAATCTCAATAAAGCATAATAATAATAGCAAGATCCTAGGCATGATACTAACAAGATTAATAACAAACCCTAGCATGTCACTAAATAATAAAGATTAAAGCTTTATCCCTAACATGATACTAACATGATATTAGGAAGGAAATAGGAAGCATCATAATAATATACATGATATTAGTTAACCCTAAACATGATACTAGGAAGCAATAAAACATCCTAACATGACACTAGGAATCAACAAAATAATCTAAGCATGATCTCTATATCAAAAGAGCAATAAAGCAATTAAATTACTTACTTCGATGCCTCGTACCTCTTTCTAATAACAAAATACACACGTTAGTAATTTCAAGGAAAAATATAAAATCAAACAATTAAATTAAATAATTGAAATAGGGATTTGAGACCAAACCCTCAGAAATATTAAACCTTTCACGTCTAGGGCGAAGGCAACTTCGAACTTGGCTAGGTGTGTCTAGAACTAATGTATGTGGAATTTTGTAAAAGGGAAGGTTTAAAAAAGAATAGAGAGAGAAGGAAAGCTTCTAGCTTTTTTAGAGAGAGAATAGAGAGATTGACGATTGTGAATTGATGATTGAAAACAGGGAAATTTGTCCCCTATTTATAGGAAAAATAGCACGGGATCAAAGAAAATCATATTCGGAATAAAATACCTTCTGTTGCCAACGACAAGAGTCAGCGCCAGACGACAAGCTCGTCGCCAGGCGACGAAGGTCAGCGCCAGGTGACGAAAGTCCGCGCCAGGCGACGACTCTATCGTCTTGTGCTGGTTTAAAAGTATAACGCGCTTTTACACGCAGAATCACTTTTTAAACCGGTTACCGGTAATTCTGCGTCCAAGCATATTTAAAATCAGATATATTTTATTCAAAATAAAACATCTTTTTAAAAATATAATTATCAATCCTAATCTTATTAGAATTAAAGAGAACCTTCTAGATATTCCTAGAAGATCAAAATCAATTCTAATTACTTTAGGAATAATAATTAATAGGCCCTCCTCTAGATCATTGGGCCACATTCAATTTAATCCATAACTTCCTCATAATTCATTGGAATTGGGCTTATAATATATCATTGGAAAGCTCTTTTCAAGCCTAATCCAACTACACTATTATTGGACCCTTATCATGGACCAAACCAAATTGGACTGGCTGTTTTTATATAAATAGAGTAAGAAAAGAAATATTATTGAAAGCAGAAAGAGAAATATTTTAATAAAAACATCCTCATCACTAGACTTTCCACACTTTCACTTCGTTAGATAATCAAATGACGTGAAAGGTATTCATCACTGGGTTTGGTTTTGGGGAGACACATTTGGGTGTCTACAGAAGCCCCCACTTCGACTGAGTTTGGAGAAACGCAAGTTTCGAAAACAAAAGTCAAAGTAGCGATAGGGACGGAGAATGATTCAGAACGTTCTGCGATCCTAAATCATTCTTGTAACGCCGATACCTGCAAACTAGAGTTAGTTAAACAGATAAAAGAGTTAAGAAATGCGTATCTTGCACCGTCGAGCACACGTCTCTGGAGTAACCAATTTTTGTTTGACGATCTTCCTCAAGCTAGGGGACATCGCCTGAAGACTACCACACTTGCAACTGCCTTTAATTTCCGCTGTTTTATGACCATCTTCCACATCCTAAGGAACACGATCGAAGATAACTTCACTTAAAGCCCCATAAATCTCCATCATTTTCATCATGCTCCACATTTATAATCGGTTTGTCCACTGCTTTCATTCTCATAGGAGAAGCATCATTGTGACAGGAAGTCCTCCAACTATGGCCGTAACTTGTTGATGGAGGGATGAAGGGATAACCTTAAGGTCATGAAGCCAAGGGCGTCCCAATAGTAAATTGAATGAGGCGATGTCTATGTTCGATGACTCCTGTCATAACATTCATGGTGATAGTTCCAAGAGCTTGACAACGAGTATTGTTGTAGGCTCTTATGCCTTATGTAGATGGAGACATGTCTTCATACTTTATTCCTAACATTCTTGCAATTCGGAGTAGGTAAACATTGATGCCGACCCATTGTCTACAAGAGTCATTGACACATTCATTCTTTACAAATCAGTGTGAGGTTTAGGGCCTTGTTGTGCTTGTCACCTTCTAGAGGTAAGTCCTTGTCAGAAAAGGTGATCAAGTTAATGGGACTGGGAATATCACTTGTGAGGAAGTTGGCCAATCCCTCTAGAGTGGTTTCTAAGTATATTCCTACCTTAGCCAAAGCATCCATTACTGCGAGCCTATGCTCATGAGATGTGGCTAATAATTTCCATACATTCATCTCAACCTTAGTCTTCTTAAGTTGCTTGACAACATCGTTGTCTTCTATAAGTGGTATTGGGACTTGTTGAGTGGTAGGAATTGGCGGATTTGTGATGGGAGGTTGCATTCTTCCTGATTTTGTAAGGACATCTATGGGGGAATCTTCTTCATCCCAAATGTCATCAACAAGATAAATAGTGAAGAGTAGGGGTTCCTCCACGTCTTTAAGGTAAACATCCTCATTGTCACTGTCCCAAACTCCATTTATGCTAACAAATTTTTCTTGCTTAGTTGGGACAAGCTTTCCACCATCAATGAATCCTTGGATGATATCCTTGAATTTGATAATGTTCTATGGTATGCCCTCCAGATTGATGGTATTGAAAGTAGAACATATCCGTCCTTTTTAGTGATTCAAATGGTCTTGGCTCGAGAGATTTAACCTTTTCCATCTCGAAGAGCATTTTGAACATCTTTTCATAGGAGGTCCCAAAAGGTGTATAAGTTTTGTCATTCTTTCTTAGTGGTGTGACCACGTTGAAGTTGAATGGCTTTCTTTAAGAGGATTTAGTAGGAGAAATGTGCATCATCTTTTCAATGATGTGCTTATTTTCAGCCATCTTTACTCGTTTATTGTAATCTTTAAGTAGACTCACTAGCTCTTCCACTATATTTATGAGGACATATACTTCCTCTCTAAAGGCAAGTTCTTTGGTTGGTGGGAATCACTCATGGCATCAAAGAAGGTTTCCTCCTCTTCATCAATAGCATGAGTTTCTTCTATTGGCTTGATGAGGAGCGATGGATCAATGTGATCCTCCTCATCGGAAATTTCCAAGGATTCCGAAAGTGGAGCATTATTAATGCTTGGCTTCTTGCTAGCAAGAGGCAATGGAAGTTTGTTGTTGTCAATCAAGTCTTATAAAACTCGATTTAGGCCCAATTTATTATTTTGGCCATAACTTCCTCGTTATAACTTAGAATTGGGCTTATAATTAATCGATGGAAAGCTCTTTTCAAGCCCCATTCAACTACAAAGTTATTGGACCCATATTATGAACCAAACTAAACTGTATTGGACATTTTTTTATAAATAAGATACGAAATGAAGATTTTCGAAATAAGAAATGAATTATTTTTTATTAAAATATTTTAGAAAACATGAGAATTCACGAGACTCTTCAACATTTCACCTTACTCGATAATCAATGACACGAAAGATACTCATCACTGAGTTTGGTTTTTGGGGAGACACAATCAGGTGTCTACACAGGTTAAATATATTTTTTTTATTATTTTTTTCTTTAATCTTTATTTTTCCACCTCATCCTCTTCATTCATGTCAACCACCATGATCATCCATCACTGCCAAATTTACCACGAACCCACCCACTCATCCACCACCAAACTGATCACCTTTCCACCTAAGATGCAACACCAGCCTAGCCACGCCACCTGAGCCACCCCCCACCCAAATCCCAAAACCCTCCTGAACAGCTACCATCCCCACCCCTACCTTATCTCGACCGCCATCATAGCAACGCTCAGAGAGATTGAAAAGAAGAAATCTCAACCGCCATTGATTCTGTTAGGGTCAAGATTTAAGGTTTCGAAACAGAAACTACATTTCGTAATTAATTCTCAATTTTTGATGCCATTAAGATAACCACTGGACGACCTTCTAGAACCTTTAATCAAAACTGCTGGCTAATTCCGAATTCCGGCAAAAATCCGGTGACATCGTGATTTTCTTCACTCCTCTACAAACCTCAGCAAAAGTATTGAAGAAGTTCCAAAAAGAAGTTCCTTTAGTAACGGAGTAATGAACAGAGCAACTAATGAAACCATTGTTAGTATTCGGGGAAGTGGGAAGGAGGGAGGGTGGCTGATTCCGAAGTGTCGCTGGTCCGGTAGGGGAGGGAAGCTCCGACAGGCAGTAGAGAAGGATGGGTAAAGTTTTTTTTTCTAATTTATTTGTTTTTTTATAAAAAATATTTTTAAAAAACCAATCAAAAGGTGACACGTGACAGACATCTTTTTAAACCAGTTTCTAATTTTTTAAGCCAGTAAAAGGCTTGTTTTGAGAATATGGGGTATTAAGGTGGGATTATTTCTGGAATACCGAAAGGTAGGATTATTTTGAGAAGATGAGGCAAAGGTGGGATTATTAGATTTAATATTTCCATAACAAAATAATTTAATAAAAAGATTTTCATTATTACCAAAATCTTGATGTTTACAATTTAAGTCATTTAATTAGCTTTTTTTATTTTTTATTTGCAAATTAACCCCTTTATTTTCCTATAACTACCCCCTAAATTTTCTCATTCTAACACACCCAAAAAAATCCTACTAATTCCCTCTCTAAAAATTTAATCTCTTGCTTTAGTTAAAATCTCTCTAATTTATATTAACTTATAAAAAGCATCATCTAGTTAAGTTATTATTTTTACTTTTATTTAAGTATTGTTATTATCTCTAATTCCTATAAAAAGCCCACTAAAAATATTTTTATTTTAAGTTCAAGTATTATTGTTATTTCTTATCTTTGTTTAATCCAAAAAACTTAGTTTAATTGCTTAAGTATTCCTAGTCTATATTAAAATCCAAAAAAAAAAAAAAAAATCGTTTCTCAAGATCTAGATTTATTTTTCAAGTTTATTTTCTTTAATAAAAAATTCAGAAAAAGGTTCATTAACTTTATTTTCACTAGCTTCTCTTAATATCTCAAAAATTCCAAAAAATATCGCTTAGCCTTTTTTATTTCACTTTAATTAAGGAGGTCTCATCTTTTAATCCTAGGTAAGGTAGGGGTTATCTAAAAAAATAGCTACATCTAGATCGAGGTATTATTTTCCTACTTTTCTTAATTTCCTTAATACTATTATGCTAACTAATGTGTTTGTTTCCATGTGATACTACCAATAAGAGTAATGACGACGTTAGGTGCTAAATTAGCCCTAAATCTTTCATTACTCCATATTAGAAAACAAAGCCTACTGCTGAGGTGACAAGTTATGAAAAAAGGGGGTTTAGTTGCATTTGCATTTTATTTTTGTTTGATGTGTTAAAATATAAAGTGTTAATGCATTCATGTATTTGTATAAATTATATATAGTAATAATAATTTCTTGCTTAAGGTGAGTTTAAATATCTAAGCAGTTAAGAGTTTATGTAAAGAGTGTTCAAGGATAAAGAGTAACCTACCATGTCCTAAAGGTCGCCTACGCAATACATCTTATGTCTAGAACCAGTTCCTTTTCTTTATCTCAAGTGATTTTGAAGACCTTTCCAACCGTATCTCACAATAAGTTTTTTTTTATTTATTTTTTATTTATTTTTTATTATTATTATTTTTCTATGATTTTTAATGATTTTTTTCGTTCAAGTTATCTAAAATGTGAAAAGGCACATTTTTCTCTTAATTATTGTTTTAAAATTATATTAAATTATTTTTAAGAAACTAATGATGTTATGGAACTTACATTACACTATATTATGTAATTTTAATTTATAAGTTTTATTAATTAAGTTCTCTTTTTAAGAAGACTTAATTTTGTTTAAAGATGACTAATCGAAATAAAAGAGTTTTTAGAACTTTTTTTGTTTATCTAAAGATGATTTCAGAAACAAAATAGTTTTAAGGAACTTTAATCTTATATTAAGACAACTTCAGAAATAAAAAGACGTTTTAAGAAACTTTAATTTTATTTTAAGATGATTTTAGAAATAAAAATCTTTTACAATTTTATGAACCTTTCATTTTAAATCCTTTTGTAACACAAGAATGAATCATAACTTTGCATGCTTCTTTTAATAATTGATGGTAATTAATAAACTGTTATGGCCTCATTTCCAAACATGAGGTTAAGATTAATAATTTGTTGTATAAGGTTATAACAATTATCCATCTCCATAAAAATAAGCCCATATCCAATTATAATTACCCAATAGATTAATTGACAATCGGAAATAGTTTATTGTTCCCTTTTATTTGGAAGTATGGCCTTGACAAGTGTCGTGTTTTATTTGGACAATTCCATTAAGCCTAAACACATAACCTTTAAATCATTACAAAAATTACCCTTGAGTGATTTTAAACCCAAAGTAAGATTATATAGTGAACCCCTTATCGTTTCACTCCAAAAAATACCTTGACCCACTAAAAATTCGTCAATTGAGACGCATTTGTTGAATTGTCTTGTTCAAAGGATATTTTTGGTAATCACTAATCTGGGTGATTTTCCTCAACCAAGGTGGTTCATTTTACTTTTATGAGTGAATCCATCAAAGATCACTAAAATCTCACTGATAAAAATGACGCTTATGTCAACTACCCAAATTAAAAACCCAATGAAATTGGTTACTTGGCATTTGTTCGAACTACCAAGGTTTTGATCCGTGAGTGGATTCAAAATCCCACTATGATCGATATGTAGTGCAACTTTGGTTCTCAAATCTACCTTATACTAATTATAAATATCATTTTATGTGACTAACATGCCCTTAAAACTTTACTTTAAACAACGCAATAGTAAGAGCCTGTTCTTTAGAACGGTTGGGAAAACGAGTTCCAGATGTTCGATTCTCTTAACCTAAATCCTGAACCCGAGACTGTTCCTTAATTTTTCTTTTTATGGAGTTAGCAGTTGATTTTTTAGTTTAATTTCTCAAAGTTAACTGTTTGAAAATCTGTCCTTATTCAAGTAAAAATAAGGTGGCGACTCTAAGTTTTTCATTAAAAGTTTTATCAGACACTTAAGTGGAACCTCTATAGACTAATCTGTCCACTAAAAACTAGGTACCACAGATGCAGTGGTGCAGCAAGCTTAGTTAGTGTGTAGCTAAGAATTTGCGGTGATAAAGTGTATAGTTGGACTTTAACCATCAAGTTAAGCATTAGATTGTGTTGATTCTTTAACAGGCTCAGAGAGTAGTAGCATACGCAATAAGAGGGGGTACTCGTGCCAATATTTACAGATTGACTATAATTAAATATCATTACCCAAATGATCCCTGGAGCCACACGAATGATCATAGGGTTAGGACAAGAAATACATGAGCTAGGAGAGGTATCAAAAGAATCTAGGCAAGAACAAAATTTCCATACAGAAAGACATTTTCAGCTCAGGAATAAATGGCCTGGATAAAAAAGTTGTTCCATTAAAATATGAATGTACTTTTAGTTTTCCATCTTTTTTAAGAAGAAGCTATAATCTTTTTGAATAGTTGGCACTAAGTCTCCATCCATTAGAATGCTTAGGATACAATTGATTTGTTTTTACTCCAATATAATGAACATACATAACCATCACGTCACCCTTATCATGTGCTAATAACAAAATTGATGAGGTAATTAAGTAGGCTAAGTTTAGCTCCAAGATATCCTCAAAATCTATACCATTTTTTGTGTCTCTTCTCAATGAATCAAATTGTTGGAAAGTATGGGTGGAAGTGTTGGTGGACTTTTATATTTTGGAGGAATAATTGGTGAATGATGAATTAGAAGTAGTATAGACTGCAGTGTAAAAGAAGATTAATTTTATTATTTGATATTTCTTAACTTACACTTTCATTGCATCATCTAATGCATACATAAGAGAGTGAGGAATAGCTCATGTGATCTGGTTAGAGCTTCCCAATTGATTTTAGGAGATCTTGGATCAATTCTCATCACCTGCTCTTGTGGCTCTCAAAACACAAAAAAATAAAAAATAAAATCTAATGCATATATATAGTAGTAGTATGTTGGTTAATTTTTCTACATACTTAATTTTCCTACATGCTAGATGTTTTACAAGATATTCTATAAAATTTTACTATAAGATTTTTACATTGTGATAAATCATTCCAAAAGTTTTTTTAGATTACTATATTTAAGCACAAACTACTCTATTAATTGAGTAAACGCTTCCACCTCAAAGACCAAATTTGGTGCCTCTTTGTGTTCTGCCGATGTGTCATCAATATAACTCTGCAAGATTATACCTTTTCCCTTCATTGCTACCTGATCACAAAAAAAAAGACAAATACTATAATAACAACCTCCTTACTCACATTTGTGTAAGATATTACACCAAATCTAATAATTTTAATATTTCACCAGTCTAACTATTTCGTGAAGTTGGCAAAATTATAACGAAACAATAACCAAGTCATCAATTTCGTTTATATGCAACCTTACAAAAAATTGGAATATATTTTTGTTACCTTTTGCCTTTTTCTATTGTCCCTTCACTTTCCACTAGTGTACTTCTTCCGTCCCTCCCTCCCCCTTTTTTATTTTTTAAGAATTTCTCTCAACTGCTTCTCAAACTAACCGTTGCTTTCTTCTAATTCCTTATCTTCCTACTTTGATGCATCAGTGTCGATTATCAATAACACATCCAATTTCCCCTTCTCAATACATTCAACATCCTTCTTGTTATAATGGATGTATGCAATGAATGATTTGGGGATTCACCCTCAAATAAATAGCAAAACACGATAATAAAGAGATAATATTTACGATAATAATAGATTTCCTCCCCTCAAACAAAAATTATTGTTTTATTAAGTTCCTACAAAATAAGACAATAACCCTCTTAATGATTTTCTTCCTCAATAAACCATCATTATTTTCAATCTGTTGATAATTTTTCTCCTTAATAAAACATCATTAATAATCCATCATTATTTTTCTAGTAATCTTAAACCCTCTTACATAGGCTAACCGCCAAAAACCCCATCGATTAAGATATTTTACTTGTTCTCCAAGCCTAAATAATCCTACATTGACTGTATACCTAAAATCAATCTATTTTTCTAATTGAAAACCTCATCTAACTAGGAAGGCATAAAAGATAAAAATAAATAAAACGGTTTTTCACCATCTACCCCTGAGTTTTTTGTTTATTGACCATATGCCCATGAAATTTTTCAAATTCACCATATACCCTTGAGTTGTTACAAAAATTCACCATATACCACTAATGACAACAAGATGAGTGGAATTTGATTAATTATGTATCGAAACCACCTTAGATCTCTCCCTCCATCCCTGAAACTACTCATCTCCTTTGTTCAATTCCTAAAACCATTCTAAATCTCCATAACAATATATGTATGATTGATTTTAAGAAAGAAAAGAAAATTTGGGGTGGTTTTGGGGGTGGGAAAAAGAAATGTGGGTGATTTTGAAGGTAATGGAATGTATTTAAGGTGGTTTCGGATCATAATTAACCCTAATGATTGATAAACTTAACAATCAATAGTCATCAAGGGTATATGGTGTATTTTTTGTAAAAACTTGGGGGTATATGATGAATTTAAAAAGTTTATGGGTATATGGTGAATAAACAAAAAACTTAGAGGTATATGGTGAATAATCCGTAGATAAAAGATACATTATATCTTTTCCCGAAATAAATCTCGTTGGTACGTATTTTGTAAGTTTTAGTTTATTTCCTAACACTTCTTTCTTCTCATCTTTTGCATTGCTTTTGGCTTCTCTATATCCATTACAATCCTTAAGAGACCATCAAAGAGAAGAAGTAACTAAATTTTTTAATATTCAATCACATTAAACAACAAACTCATTAAAAGGCATAAGACCATGTTACTGAAAACTTGTTGAACTAGTTATTTTTTTTTATTTCTTAAATTTTTTCCTCTCCGACCCTCCATAATAGCTCATCACAATCACCACAACACTACCTAATCACAACTATCACACCACCACCTACACCCACCCCTCTCATCTGACCATTGACCCCTACCCTTAACCTCACACCTGACCTTCGCAAAACTCCACCTAACCCGGTCCATGCACAACCCTACTTGATAGTCCTTTACTGGTCCTTTTCGTACTATTATTGATATAAAAAAAATGATGAGGAGAGAGAAAGTCTTTTGAATTTGGAACCTTTTTTTATTTGTTTTAATAGTGATGACGAAGATAGTACAAAACTATGAGTTTGGGTTCTTCATATAATGACCTATTAGAATAGCAATGTAACTCATAGCTATTGCGGGGAAGTCATGGCAAGTAGGGTGACGTACTAGTTCAAGTGGGGATCAAGGATGGGGAAGATAGGAAAAAGTGGATCAGTCTATTTTTCCTTCTTTTTTTGTTTGTTTTTTTTTAATTTATTTTGTAAGAAAATTTTACATCATGAGATATGTGTAGGCATCGCAGGAAGTGCGACTACCTTAGCACGTGTTATGTGGTCGGTAATCGAAGGAAAATGTAGAATTGATATTAAATCAAAAGGGACAAGAGAAAATTAAAGAGTAGCAAAAAGTTTTAATTTATAAAGAACTTCTAAACCATTCATGGATTTTAACGATGTTAAATCGAAAGGGACAAGAGAAAATTAAGGAGTAGCAAAAAGGCAACCTGTAGGGAATATTTCAAGCATCCCACACTTGAGATCGCTAACTCCATAGTGGTCCTGAACCATGATTGGATATTCGGGGATGAAGGTACAAATCCAACCTAAAAGAGATTGAACCTGCCCTAAAAATACGCCTCTACTTTATTCTTTTCATATTCATGTGCGCTTTCTGACTAACATACAATCAATAGGTTAACCCTAAACCTGTTTAATCTATGTTGGTTGAATATTAATGCACAAATAAAACTATTATTGGCAATCACTTGAATTAAAACCATTAGCCTAAATAAAATTAATAATTATCTTATTAAGCGTGAGTACAAATACAAATTCCCTTTAAACCTGCAAGAGAGGGCGTGATCAAGAAATAACAATATCAAGCAACATGATATTATATTGATACAATAAATCATCATAATCAAAATATTAATAAAGCATAATAATATTGAAAAGATCCTAGGCATGATACTAACATGATTAATAACAAATCCTAGCATGTCACTAAACATTAAAAATCAAAGCTTTAGCCCTAACATGATACTAACATGATAGCAGAAAATTAGGAAGCAACCTAAAGATGATACTAGAAAGCAATAAAAGCATCCTAACATGGTACTAGGAATTAGTATAATTTAAACATGCTTTCAAAAGAAATAGAGCAATAAAACAACTTATTTTGTTGCCTCGTATCTCTTTCTATCAAAACAATACACACGTTAGTAACTTCAATAAAAATATTAAATCAAACAATTAAATAATTGAAATAAGGAATTGGGCCCTCAGAAATTATCAACCTTCCACGTCTAGGGCGAAGGCAACTTCGAGCTTGGCTAGGTGTGTCTAGAACTCGTGAATGCGGTATTGTGTTTGTAAAGGGAAGGCTAGAAAGAGGGAGAAAGAACAAGCCATTAGCTTTAGATAATTAGAAAGATGATTGTGAATGAATAAAAAACGGGGAAATACGACCCTATTTATAAGGAAAAAGGTCCCGAAACGATTAGAAAAAGATCGAGTTCCATTCGGAGTAAAACTGCTCCCATTGTGGCGCGATGGTTCCATCGCAGCGTGACAGCTTCATCGCGGCGCGATGGAGCTGTCGTTTCGCGATGGACCAAGCGTTAATTCAAGGCTGTATGGAATCCTTAATCTAATTAAATTAGACTAATTAACGTCCGTACTTATCTTTTAAAATCAGATTTAATCTTTCAAAACACTTGTTTTATTCCAAATAAAATTCTTTACTTTTCTAAAAGATATAATTACTAATCCTGATTCCACTAGAATTCAAAATAACCTTCTAGATTATTTTAGAAGATTAAAATCAATTCTAATGAATTTTGGAATATCAATTAATGGGCCCTCCACTTGATCATTGGGCCATATATAAAACTCATTTCAGACCTAATTTAGTATTTTGGCCATAACTTCCTCACTATTCATCGGAATTGGGCTTATAATATATCGTTGGAAAGCTCTTTTCGAGCCCAATCCAACTACGCTATTATTGGACCCTAATCATGGACCAAACTAAACTAGAATGGACATTTTCCATAAAAATAGAGTAAGAAAAGAAATATTTTCAAAAATGGAAAAAAGTATTTTTATTAAAACGACTGCATCACTGGGTTCTTTTTTTGGGGAGACATAATCAGGTGTCTACACAACCACAAATTTTTTTTCCATTAAGGTTACACCCAAAACACAATTCATGATGAGATTTCTAACTTCATGATGCTACAAAACACGATTGAAGGTTGCAAGGATGATTGTAGTACCAAATTGAATCAAGAAAACAATTTCGCCCGCATTGGCCTCTACTCTATTCTTATAGCAACATGTATTAATTGCAATTGAAAAGACATATAAACAATTCTTTTATTTGCTCCAACTAGATTATGCTAAGTTAATTGAACATTTATTCCACATGTAATTGCTAATATTGTGACCACTTGATTAAACAACATAATTAATGAGATCCTACAAGGTTGTCCATATCTACTTTATAAGGCATGATTAATACTAGTCTTGATTAGCGTACAATGTTTTGATTTAACATATAAAGCGCAATATTGAGAATAACCTATCATGATACAAGTAATTAAATTAGCCCTAACATGATACTAGCAAAATAAATAAGGAAAAATTATTGAGAATTAAAAGACTCTTCACTAGTCTTCCAAAAATAAAATGAAATTTGATTAATCCATAATACACAATCTTTAACACACATGCATTTGCCAAAATAGATGTGACTAGTTGGTAGATTGTTTTTTAAGTTTTTATAAAAAAAAAAAAAAAAATACTACAACAGCTCCCCACCTATCAACAACCCCCAATCTTGTATTTAAGCAACCACTACCACCACCTCATCCCCCTACCTTCACCCCCCACCATCCCCAAAAACCTACCTAACCCTCCACTATCGTCGATGAAAACCCCCACCCTAGACTCCACTGTCACCGAAAACCCCCAACTAACCCTCCATGATCCTGAAATCCTAACCTTAACCCTCACTATCGCCAAAAACCCCTACCTTAGCCCCTACCTTAGTCACAGTCGATGTTTTAGTGAGGGTTCCGAGGGAGGAAGAGGGCTTGTCGGAATTGGGATGACCATATTGCAGGGAAGGAAATGGGCTTGTCAGTGTGTCAACGACATTGCGTGAAGGGGGATGGTCGATAAGTGCTTGCTGGCTAGGTGATGTTGCGGAAAGGAAGAAGGGACGGGGAAGGTGACGATGTAAGGAGAGGGATGAAGGGGGATCCAATCATGGGTTGAATGGGAAGGGGTTGGATGGGGAAGGGAACAATTTTTTTAAAAAAAAAAATTAAGTTTTTTAATAATTAATATCATAATATTAAAATTAAAATTTTAAATTTTAAATTAAACCAATCATAATGCGACCAGAGGCATCGCCAAAATGCACGTTCTTTAGCATAAGTGAATATGCTTGTAAATCGCAGGAAGTTGGAAATAATATATTATAACAATTTGGGACAAGAGATAAAGTAGGGAGTTATAACAAGTTTTAAAGGAACTTCTAAACCGTTTAAATCTGAATTGTACGAAAGGAACAAAGGCAACCCCGAATTGAATATTAATTCATGAAGGTTACGCCTCATTCATAATCCATGATATTACTAACTTCATATGGTTAACAAACCACGACTAGATAGAGGATCGAGGATGATAGTACGAAATTGAGTCAAGGATATATACAATCTCGCCTATATTGGCCTTAACCCAATTCGTATTGCGAAAAGTATTAATTTGCGATTTAATAGACATGCAATCAAATTTCTATTTACTCCGAACTTATATTACTAATTTGGCTGAACAATAATGCACATATAATTTTAAGTATTGTGATCACTAATTAACTACACAAGATTTAAAGGAAACTTAAACCAGTTGTCCAAATTATCTTATTATTAGGCGTGGTTTTCATTTATATATTGCTAATTAAACACACAAAGGGTAGTTAAAATAAAGAAATTATACGACATAAATATTAATGATACGAATTAAATCATATAAACATGAAAATAATAAAGGAAATTTTGACTTTTACCATCTCTAAAAAAGCACTTATTGGCTTTTACCACCTACAAAAAAAACACATAAAAAAAACACAACCTATTGGGTGTGGGCACCCACACCCAATGTTTGGTGCGGCCATTCTATGTTTTTCGCCTTTTACATTTTCTCTCAGAAAATCAGAAAACTGAATCTTTCTATCTCCTCTTTCTTTCACTAAGTTGCAATTTACTTGGAAGAAATTTGTGATATGCAAATATGGGTTTGTGATTTGCGATTTCACACCACCAATTCATGATTCACGATTTGCGTTTTGCAATTTGCAATTTTCCATTTGCGATTCACGATTTGCGATGTACTGGTGGTGGCTTGATGGTGGCGTTTTGATGGTGGTTGGGTGTTGCTCAATTGCGGTCTGTGAAGGAAATTGTGGTGGGGGCGTTTGTTGGTGGTTGTGGGAGCGTTCGCTGGTGGAGGAGTCGTTCGCTGGTGGTCGTGGAGGCGTGAAAACGGTGCTTTTGGTTTGCATGGTGCTTCTGGTTCGCTGGTGGTGCTCTGATGTAACACCCTAGAAATTCCTTTCTTTTAAAATACTTGTTTTGCTCTTTTTAAAACTCAAAATAGGAAAATCTAAGACATTACCGCCACCGTGAAAACGGCTAAGGCAACTATCAAAGACACACAGCGGAAGACTCTCTTTAAAAATATTTAAAACGACTCAACTTAAAAGTCAACCAGCGAAAATAAAGTCAAACCAACATAAAACAAAGTCAACCTACAACTTGGAACCACTGTAGGTGTAGACACCCAAATGTGTCTCCCCAAAACCAAACCCAGTGATGAATACCTTTTGCGTCGAATGATAATCGAACGAGGTGAAAGTGTGAAAGGTCAAGTGTTGCGGTTAGTTTTTATTAAAATTCTTTCTTTCTGTTTTCGAAAAACAACTCTATTTTATGAAAATAGCCAATCCAGTTTAGTTTGTTCCACAACAAGGGTCCAATAATAGTGTAGTTGGATGGGGCTTGCAAATAGCTTTCCAACGATATATTATAAGCCCAATTCCGATGAATAATGAGGAAGTTATGGCCAAAATACTAAACTGGGCCCCGTTTGATCTTTACATGCGGCCCAATGATCTAGGGGAGGGCTCAATATTAATTATTATTCCTAAAGTTATTAGAATTAATTATAGTTTTCTAGAATTCTCTAGAAGGTTCTCTTTAGTCCTAATAAGATTAGAATTAATAATTATATTTTGATAAGTTTTATTTGGAATAAAATATTATTTTATGAAAAATACGATTTCGATACGGACTTTACAAATCGATTTTGATTGATAAGTGGACTCTGTGTTTGAAAGCGCGTAGGAATCCAGGCTGTCGCCAAATGACAGGCCTGTCGCCATGCGACAGACCCTGTCACCAAGTGACAAGGTCGGTTTTGCAGCGACAGAGTGGAGTTTTATTCCTTATCAAATTCTACCTATTTCCGGACTGTTTTCTTATAAATAGGTTCCTAAGCCTCCGTTTTTATTCATCTACAATCAACAATCAATTCACAACCATCTCTCTCTAAAGCTAGAAGCTTTCTCTCTCTATTCTTTTTCTAAACCTTCCCTCTTACAAAATTCCACATTCACAAGATCTAGAAACACCTAGCCAAGTTCGAAGTTGCCTTCGCCCTAGACGTGAAAGGTTATAATTTCTGAGGGTTTGGACCTTAATCTCTATTTCAATTATTTAATCTGATTGTTTGATTTTATTTTCCTTGAAGTTACTAACGTGTGTATTTTGTTATTAGAAAGAGATACGAGGCATCCAAGTAAGTACTTTAATTGTTTAATTGATATTATGATATAGAAATCATGTTAAGATTGTTATTTTGGTTCCTAGTATCATGTTAGGATGCTTTCCTTAGTATGATATTTAGGGTGATTTGCTTATATCAATTATGATTCCTGCGATGCTTCCTATACTCTTTTCTAATATCATGTTAGTATCATATTAGGGATAAAGCTTTGATTTTTATTGCTTAGTGACCATGCTAGGGTTTGTTATTAATCTTGTTAGTATCATGCCTAGGATCTTGCTATTATTATGCTTTAGCTTTAATATGATTGTGATGGGGATGGAAACGGTAGGTCGTTGGGCTACCACCCCACCCAATCAAACAAAATATTGTAACTTAACTAACCCCTATTTAGCGTAGTGGTAAGTCAAGGTCGAACCCAAGGGAATGGATATCAAATGCACGATGCCTAAATCAAGCTATTTCGGAGTCAAGAAGGGGTTGAGGTAGAACTTAGGCTAAACTAGGTAATGAAAAACTTATATGAAATCAATTTAAGACACTAGGGAAATGGATCCACATGCAATCATAATGGAAACGGTAATTTGGGAGGTTAAACCGATTAAGTCAAGCAATATGAAGGAAAATCATCATGTATCCAAAAGAGCATACTAAGATTGTTCACCTAGAGGTCTAACTAGCGTCAACTACGCTAAACACTACCTAGGGAACGTCACAAAGCACCTCAATCGTGAAATTGCAAGTTTACCAATCAATGATCTGTATCATAGCAAGCTTACAATGCAATCTAGTGTGAATAACAAGGGTGATCAAGCCTAATCAAGCACACACATGCACATGAAACATCAACCAATTTAATCACATCATCAACTCAATCAATGTCCCCCAAATTAACCTCAATTCATCATCTATACATGCTTCACCACTACCTTAGCAAATGAACTACTCACAATTCATAAAGAGCAACAAAATCAAAGCTAAACTAATCATCATTCCCAAATTCATCAATTGAAATCAAATTGAAACAAACAAAATCAATCAACTATCAATTAATCAAATCAAACAACAATACTAATGAAATCAAACTTTGAATTGCATTAAAGAGTAAAGAATCCTTACAAACTTGATAGAAATCAAATCAAATGAAGCAATCTTCAATCATCAATCATCAAACCCACACTTTCTCTCTCTAAAAATGCTAAGAACTAATGTTTTCTCTCTCTAAATTCTAATCTAATCTAATTCTCCCCTCATGAAGATCCAAACTTCTCTCTATAAAAGGAATGAAATAACTAACAATCCTAAGAGGAAGTTGGGAAAGACGTCCAAAAATAGACCCACGTTGGTGCGGGCGCTCGAAGGAGTGTACCCAGGAATGTGCACCCGCACACACCTGATGTGCGGCCGCACACGACAGATGTGCGGCCGCACACTCCTCAAGTGCGCCCGCACATAGCTGCAGCTTCCTCCTTTCTTCTTTTCCCTTGCTCACGAGGTGCACGCATCCTAGATGATGATGATGGAGGACAAGGTAGGCAGCAACTTCCTTGAATTTCTTGAAGAAAATGAGCCATGAGGAAGGCATAAACAAGACTTTGAAGCATGCTCCTTGAACCTCTCATTGACTTGAAACTTCTTGCACAAGCTTTAGGCATGAAAATCAATGGAAAACCATAGAAAGGAAGCCCGGGAATCCTTGGACAATCAATCACAACCTACAATCAAAGGATAAAAAGCAAGTAAAAAGGAAAAATAGCAAGTAAACAAGAAAAAGCACGAAATAGAGAAACTAACTACAAAAAGCACGAAATGAAGAAAACAAGAATAAAACTAAGGGAAACTAAAGAAAAGAAGGGTAAAAAGAAATAAAAATCATCCAAAAAGTAACCAAATGAGTGCCAAAAATGTCACTCATCAGATTGTTATCATATTTATGATTGTTATTATGATTATTATGTTGCTTGATATATTTATATTGTTATTGCTTGATCACGCCTTTTATGCAGGTTTAAGGGAATTTGTACTTGTAATCACGCTTAATAAGATAATTAATAATCTTGTTTAGGGCTAATATGATTATAGTTCAAGTGATCGCCAATAATAGTTTTGTTTGTGCATTAAATTCAACCAACATAGATAAACAGGTTTAGGGTTAATCTATTGTTTGCATGCTAGTCAGAAAGCGCACATGAATACGAGAAGAATGAAGTAGAGGCCTATTATTAGGGCAGGTTCAATCTCTTTTAGGTTGGATTTGTACCTTCATCCCCGAACCCTATTTGGTTCAAGACCTTTTGGAGTTGACGATCTCATGGATCGTTAAGGGGTGTAATCTTCACCTTGTGAACGGTTTACAAGTTCCTAAAACTTGTTGGCGACTCTTTTGCTCTAGCTTCCTTCCCTTTGGACGCCACCATGCTTAAGTGTATGATCACAGTGGGGTTCAAGTTTGGGGTTAATGGCTTGAAATATTCCCTACAGTAGGCCCTTAAAAAAACGGAACCAAATTCAAAACCTTCGCGTCAGTCTCACAAACAATAATATTATAAAATAATTAAAGCAATGAAAATATCATAAACTTATGGAAATTAGCATGATTCGCTCTTCACTCATGCCCATCATGAATATGCTTCATCACCTGAAAAGCTTTTCTCTACTAGTTTCCACTACTCTCCATTAAAAATGGGTCATCATAGGGCCAAGGTAAAGACAAGGCCAACAAACACACAAACACACAATCAGCAAAGCTGAGTACATAAGCGTATTTAAACACACTAACATGCTTCCACCTATCAACACACAACTTACCTCGTTGCACCTGTTTACAAGCACACAACATACAACAAAACTTCTCAACTAAGTAACTAAATAATTTATTTAGTATTGATTACACATCGAACGGGTTTCCCCCCTAACCTGCCCCAATAAAGGGGTACTAACAGGGAGCTAACCGTGCCAGTATAAAAGAACCATTCGTAAGTGGCAGAATTCCTGCGCATAATAATAAAAGGAAAATACAGCGTCTTGTACTCCTAGTAGAAATTATGGTTAAATATAAAACCCCATAACTCCCCCCCATATGTTCATACTCAAGGTGTACACGTTCCAAGAGTTTTGGTGCGTAATCTCTTTCACTTTACGTTGTTTACATATTATTAAACTTGGTGATGACTCTCAAACCATGATTATTCAATCATAATAATTATTCAAACAATCAAATATACCAATTTAATTCTTGAAAAATTAGTGACCACATAATATTTAATGCGCCACAAATCCTATCCCTCGGTGTTATGAACACCTTAAGTGCACTAAGACACCAAAATATAATTTAATCCTCGTGTATAAAGACACTTAAATAGCTCTTTCCTCATGCTTAAAGCATCAATAAAAATTATATGAACCATAATAAAATTCCTTCTCAATATTCCAAACTCAATTAAACATGTAGTTTAATTAAACATGCTTTCTATCATGCCATAAATAAAAGTGTGGTTCATATACAACATGCCAACGATTATTTTCCAATCATTAATCCATCACAAATAAATCATGCTTCATAATTCAATCACCAATATCAACCAATTCACAATTTCCAATCATAATCTAGCATGATACTGCTTGGGATTAAATACTCAAGCCTAGCATGTTACTACATCATCAAAAATATGCTAAGTACGCGAACGTACCTTGAATACGATCTTAAAATCGCCACGACTAATAGAAATCGCTTACTTCAAAGTCTCCTACAAACCAAAATCATAATATGGCGTTAAAATCTACTCCACACAAATTTCCAGCAATATATACTCTTATTAAACCACTCATAATTTAATTAAAACAAGCTAAAAATTATTTTTAAACCTCATACTTTAATCCCAATTAATGGGTAGTTAAAATTCTTTCAAGAAACTTAATTTTTAGCATACTACCAAAAATACCTGCATTATTAATTAATAAAAACTTGTTGTAATTATACTTTAAAACCCTTAAATTAAAGGTTTAAACTACCCTAAATCATATTCCTTCAATAATCAATTATTTATAAATCTAGGGTTTCAAAAATTGGGGCTTTTTAATTAATTGAAATCTGAAAATTAATTCACATCATACTTAATATCAATCATCATAAAATCATCACAAAACTCATAATTTATAATTAGATCTAGGATTAAACAAAAGAAAAATAAAAAAGATTAATTTTTTTTTTACGAAAAGAGGAGGCCGGACAGCAGCACGGCACCACAGTCGGCTGCTGCTAGGCTGCTGGTGGCGCCGCTGCTACTGCCGGCTGCTGGTGGTGGTAGCCGGCGACCCACCGGTGGTGGTGGTGGCCGGCGGTAGTGAGTGCCGAAAAAGGGGAAGGGGAAAAAGAAAGAAAAAGAAAGAAAAATAAAGGAGAAGGGAGAGAAAGTTTACCTTGCGTATTCTCCACTCTAGGCAAAGTTTAATTTGCCCAAGTGTTGAAAATTTATACCCCTTTCTCTAGAAACCCTTCTTACCTAGACTTTCCCTTTTTAATCTTTCCTAATCCCTTTCCTAATAAAACTTTACTAAAATAAAACTTTCCTAAATTAAATCCCCACTTAATAAAATAATTATTTAAATAAAACTTTCCTTTTATAAAATATTTCAAAACTTATTTAAAATAAATAATTAAAATACCATAATATTCATTTCAAATTGTTTAAATACCTCACAAAATACTTATTTAAAATAAAATACGTATAAAAATACGGGGTATTACATCTGGCGTGCCTGCAGCAGGAAGAAGAGAGATTGGTGGTGGGTGGGGGCTGCGGCATGAAGGAGAAAGAGTGTACGTGGTGGTGCTGCGGTGTTTGTGTTAATGGTGATAGGATTAGAAGGGAGAGAAAGAAATCTTAGGCTTTGGCTGATGTTTTGTGAATCTGCTAACATGGAGAGAGAAAGAAAAAGAGTAAGAGTGGAAAGATGAGAGAGAATGAAATAAAAAATACTTTGTACTTGTATATATTTTGTACATCGACTAATACAACTAATATATTATCCAATTAATATTTCATATCAGTCAACATAAAAGATACCAATAAAAATGTATAAGCCAACAAAAGAAACCTATCAGCCAACAAAAGATACATATAAGCCAACAAGGTAAGAGGAGTATATCAGCCAACAAAAGGTAATTATCAACCAACTGAAATAACATATCAGCCAACAAATGAAGCGTATCAGCCAAAAAATGAAGCATATCAGCCAACAAAAGCAATATGTAAGCCAATAAAATAAAAATATCAGCCAACAAAACGAAACATATAAGCCAACAATTGAAATATACATATTAGCCAACAAAATAAATATATCAGCCAACTAAAGAAATATATAATCCAAATGAGGTCTGATATCAGCCAACAAAATGAAAAAAAAAAAAAACATATCAGCCAACAAAAGGAATATATCAGCCAACACAAAAATCATATCAACCAACAAATAAAACATATCAGCCAACACATGAAACATATCAGCCAACAAGTAAAATATATAAGTCAAGCCTCACGCACCAAACAGTTCGTGCGTCCATCCACACGCAATACCTTCTCTATAAAAATGAAAGATGACTTTTACCACCAATTACCTCTAACTAACAGATTTCGTCCATAAATCCGTTAGTGGGGCCTATCATGTACACTTGTTACCATATTATTGGGTTAAACTTTTTTTTTTAAAAAAAAATAATAAATAATAAAAAAAAATTAATTTTGATAATTTTATCTAGACTTGGCAATCGTGTCACTTAGGTCGGGTTAATTTTAGGTCAAGTCAGCTAACATTTTGATCGGGTTTGAGTCAGGTTAAGTTAATTCGAGTTTCAGGTCCGGTATTAGATCGAGTTTAGGTCTGGTTAATTTTGGGTCGCATATGTTTGGGTCGGGTCAACTAGTGGTCAGGTATATTCGGGTCAGGTCAATTTCGAGTCGAGTGTGTTCAGGTCGGGTTAAAATTAGGTTAGGTCATGTTCGGGTCGTTCATTTTGGGTTGATAATATTGATCAAGCTCAATCGATAACTTTATTTGGTTTGTGAGTATGGTTAGGGAAGAAACATTTTGAGTCATTTATGGCACTAGATATTTTTAGTTCGAGTACTAGTAATTTTAGTTTGAATGTTTCGGGTATTGAGTCTGTTTAGGTCAAGCAATTCGGGTTAAAATCTGATCGGGTCAACTTCGGTTTGGGACATTTTAAGTATCGAGTCAACTTTGGGTCGGGTGTAATTGGGTTGGATCACTTCGCGTATTAGGTCCAAATCAAGTCAACTCCACTTTTAGGTCGGTATAAGTGTGGTCGCATAGATTTTCGGTTTCGGGTCATGGAACAAGTTAGGATTGCCAAGTCTATTCTTTATCTGATTTCAAAGACAATTATGCTTAACGACCACTCCAAAAAGCTTTTTTTTTTTGTGATTTTGAAGATTAGGGTTAGGTTAAGGTTTGGGAAATTGGGCTTGACAACTATTATCTAGATGTGTAAAGCGAGTTTGCGCTCAAAAGGAAAGAATAAAAGATTAGATTGTCGTTCGGGCTAAAAAGGGATTGGTCAAGGGGAAATGAATTGGGCTAAGTGGTAAATCATGAGATTCAAGCAATTCTTTATTTTGATACGCAACCTGACTACTTTGCAATATAAGGTCCTTCATAACTGAGTTAGATCAGGGAGACACGTTAGGTGTTTACAGCGACACGTGTTTAGTTTAAACTATGAAACAAGTTACTGGTTGTTTATTCTATTTATAGAAGATACACGTCAAAAGTCGTTTTATTCCAAAATAATCAAAAGGTTGTTTTATATTTGGAAGATCGGTTAAAGGTTGAATTATTCCTCACAATTTTTCCCATATATATTTCTATTTCATCAACCGAAAAACAAAGAATACAACCTTACACGTCATTGTTAGTTGGCAAGTCTTAAAAATTGGTAAGAAATCCGAAAATGTGATTTTGTAACTTTATTACTTAATGGTTAAGGGAACTTGTACATAGTAACAACTATGTTATATTTATAATGTTGAAAATCTCATGACAAGATTGTCTATTAGAAAAGGAAAATTCAAAAAAATAAATTAAATAATTTCATGACCTCATATTAAGTGTGTATATAAATATCTCAACATGGTTAAGGAAATCTCAGTTCACAGCCTTCTTACAAATTAAAATATTTTAATTCAAACCAACAATGGCTGATGCAAATGCTAAAGTTGTTGCCCGTCTTATGAGTGATCTTGTGAGAAAAGCAGATGAATTGTCAACTTTATATGGGTCAAAAAATTTTATCATATTTAATCCAAAAAATGATGAAAAACAACGCGAAAAAGCTTTTAAGTTAGAAATGCTCTTTAGGAAAAAACAACTTGAAATGCTTGAGATGAAGCTTTTCAAGTTAAAAAGTGAAAATCATCGAATCAAGATGGAAAATTTGTGCACTTCAATCAAGCAAGGAACAAAAAAAATTAAGGATCTTTCATCAATTGATTGCAAGATATTATTGCATTTTGTGGTGAGGAGAAGGAGAAAGTTGGGACGGTGATTGTTAGATCTAATCCCGAATGTTAAGAACAATAATGTTTGTTAGATTCTGTGTGCAATGTTGAATTGTCATTTCTTATAGGAAATGTATGAATAAGATTTAATCTATTATTTTCATTAACTAATCGCCTTTTCTAATCTAAATTGATGGATTTGGTTTTAATTTCATCGTTTCTAATTATGTTACCAGTTCAATTGAAATTAAATGTCAACAACTCTCTTATTAAATTCGTCTATTTATTATTATAGTAAAGAAAATATATATTTTCAAAATAGTCAAATTTCATCTTTAGGATCGATAATTGGGTTGCAGACAATAATTATAGTCGAATTTATATAATGAATATAATATTTGGCCACAACAACAAATAACCCCTAAAATTTAATTCTTTATACTCCATATATAACAAATAGTCTTGGAAATATCAAGCAAACACGGGGTCAAATCTTTCCCATAACTAATACTCATTTCAATGTTGTATATCAAACAATTTAGTAAAGCATTTGTGCAAAAACATGTATCAGCACGCATTAAATGCATACTTTGTGCAAGTATCATGCACAATTAGCAAGTGATGTGTCTTACTACAACTGGGTGTCATGCTTTCACATTGCACACTTCTCGAAAACATCCCAGTGTACTACATTACTACCCTCCCAAAAATCATGTACACACTAGACTTAATATTGAAAATGTGAGTCAAATTCCACACAGTCCAATAATTTGGGGAAAAAAAACTATAAATCATGTCTTTCTTTAAATAAATAAATTTAAAAGTTGATTTATGGTAACATTTTCTAAATTTTATCCACCCTAAATATAGTTCCCTCTTCATGTACACCCTCTGTGTTTAAATAAACAAAACGTGTTCCTTGTGCACATATGTCAATTAGGGATGTCAATGGGGCGGGGCGGGGCGGATGTTGGTCTTCCCATCCCCATCCCCACCTAATATTTTCATCCCCATCCCCGCGGCGGGTCTAATTTTCATCCCCATCCCCGCCCCACCGGGTACAACTCCAAAACCATCCCCGCCCCACCCCCCACTTGGATATCCATCCCCACCTTATCCCCACTAAAGACCCGCCTAATCCCCACCCAAGATCCACCGAATCTCCGTATCTCAAATACACAATCCTACATAATTAATACGAATTATAAAATAAAACATTCTAAACATATTTTTGTGTTATAATATAAGTGTCGTACAAAGTATTATAATTAATATTGTATTTCACGTAATTATTTTATAAATAGTATAAAAGTATGTAATTTTGCTTTAAAAAATATATAGATGTGGGTATGAGGTGGGGATGGGGCGGGTACGAAGTGGGGCGGGGCGTGGATGGGGCGGGTACAACTTAAAATCCACCCCCGCCCCATCACCCATGGCGGGTATGGTTTTTATCCCCATCCCCGCTTCACCACCCGCCAAACCGAGACCCATCCCCGCCCCACTGGGGCGGGGATGGGGCGGGTCTCCTACTTGACCCGCCCCATTGACATCCCTAATGTCAATGCAAAACTTTGACTGAAAATATCTTTAAGTATTAATAAGTAGAAATTATAACATTTGGATGTTAATAAACATTTCATTTAGAGAATTCCAATAAGTACCCGCATGACTATATTTATTCTTACGTATAAATTTTAAACATTCGAGGCTGGAGTACTTCCCTGGTACCTCCGAACACATGTCTAGAGGCGCTATTTACGCCCAACCTTTTTACCAAAAAGAGGCTTGTAACATTAAGAGATTTGATACCCCGCACCTATGCACAAAGGAAATCTCTCACACACTACCAGACGCCCGTCGTGAGACAGTTCGGTTCCTATCTACCGTTGGTGGCCTGTTTTGGACGATAGAACGGGGGGAGGAGGAGCCTCTTTGACAAGCCAGCCCTCAATGGAAGGATTTCAAGAGGCGAAGGAACTCGACTACTTGCTTACTTGAATGAGTAAGGTAATGCCAATTCACTTACTCGTCTTAATCCCCTGTTTTCTTTTTTCGGAAGTGCGTGCGCCCGAAAACATAGGCCGACTGCTGAGCGTGTTACCCCCGTCGCGTCGCTCGTTTTAGATGGCAAATCAGTCCTGTTTTCTATTCAGAATTACTGCCGAGATAAAAAGGGGAAAGGACGTTCAGTTTTAAATTTAAACAGGTCGGTATAGAGCTTGCCAGCAAGCAAGCGAGCACTAGTCTCAGGGGCATGCCCGGAAGAGGTCGACCCATTCTAAGAAAGTGAAACTCCAAAGCAGAAGGGATGACTGTTTTTCTTTTTGACTCATGATCTGGCCTGGTTGACCCGCTTACGAAATTGAGTTCTTAGGTCTCAAAGCCTGATTGAGCACCACTTCTCAACAGATCTTGAGATCGACAAGGGCTAGGTCGAAGACCAACTTCTGCCTTCCATTTCCGTCAAATGACCTGGCCTCTCCCGGATTAAAATTAGGCGCTTGGGTGGGGTCTGGGGGGTCCCTTCGAATTCGCGTACGGTGTCTCGTGCCAAGTGAAAGGAAAGCTGAGCTTGCTCCAAACCATGAAATCCAAGAGAGTCAGCCCTGTTTAAATTTAAAACTGAACGTCCTTTTCCCTTTTTATCTCGGCTTGAAAAGAACTGGCTTGGTTGACTCCTTAGCAAGCAACCTATCTATGTTCACCGAATCTCTTACCGCTCCGTGGGTCTCTCTTGGTATTGATAAGAAAAAAAGTCCGCGGTTTTCTTGCCGATTTGTCCCTTTTTTCCTGTTTTTTAAGTCACTCAAAACCCTTATTCCCCCGGGGTCTATTATAAACGTGAGCGCTCCGGAACCTGAAATGCCTTGGCTTGCTCTCAGCTCTAGCGACTGGTGCTGGTCCCTACCCCGTCATCCGACTTTGATGGACGACGGGAGGGCGGAGCCCCATAAAGGGTGAAGAGCGAAGCAAAGGTCTATCCGTTACCCCCGTCGCGTCGCTCGTTTTAGATGGCGCACAGGCTCTCAAAAAGAAGGAATTTCCAATTTAAATAGCAACTACTCTTAGATCCTCTTTGAGATGAAATGCGGCAATGTCCTAATCAAACCAGGCGCGAGGTCAATGACCGGTTCAATGAAAATAAGAAGGTTTAACCCTAAGGTGCGTCATTAATTAAGATTCCTATCCGTTATGCCTCGGGTATTAGCCACAGCTCGTATTCATTCAGTAATTTTACCCCTTCTTCATTCTTGGACTTTGCTGACCGAATGAATAGAGAAGTAAAGGAGGGATGGGAATCAAGTCAAAGTGAATTGGATTAATAGTGCAAAAAGTCAAAATGTTCCATTTATCTAATCACGAAGCTAAAAAAAGGGAGTATTATTATTCCAACCTTCCAATGCTGATTTTGAAGTGGTAAACTTTCTTAAAAATTTATATTACCATTGATGCCTATATATTTAAAGAGAAAATTGTCAAAAATAAAACGACCTTTAATTTAGACGGTCTTCTATAAATAATATGACCTTTCATGGACATCAGCCCAGATTGCGTGAATGGTTGGTAACATGTTTAATACGTTAATTGTGACATGTGTCACAATGCAATTGGTAGCCAGATTTTTTTTAAAAAAATTATACTTCCTCCGTTTCAAGTTACTCGCAACAATTACCAAAAATGGTCGTTTCACATTACTTGCAACAAAATTTTTTCTTTCCTTTGTTAGTAAGTTTAAATGTGTTATTTTACAAAATTGCCCTTATTTTTTCTAAACACCCTAATTAAACTACTGATTTTAACTTATTAAGTAAAACCCTAACATTAATTAACATCATTTTTTCCCCCAAAATCATTCCTTTCCCATCTAAACCCACCACCCATAACTCTCACCGGCAATGACAAAACCATAGAGACACCACCATCACCGGAAGTCGTTGCCGATTTCCTTTTTGTTGTGGCCACCTCCCTTTTCTCTCTCTTCCTCTTTTTGTTGTTTTGTAATTGCCGGTGAGAGTTGTGGGTTTCGGATTTTGGGGTTCTAGGTTTGGATTCAAGGTCGTGGGTTGTGGATTTTGGGGTTTTGGGTTCGTGGGTTGTGGATTTCGGGGATGTGGGTGGTGGGTTTCGGGGTTGTGGGTGGTGGATCTGGGTTCGGGGGTTGTGGGTGGTGGGTTTCGGGGTTATGAGTGGTGGATCTGGGTTCGTGGGTTGTGGGTTTCGGGGTTGTGGGTGGTGGGTCTGGGTTCGGGGGTTGTGGGTGGTGGGTTTCGGGGTTATGAGTGGTGGATCTGGGTTCGTGGGTTGTGGGTTTTGGGGTTGTGGGTGGTGGATCTGGGTTCGTGGATTTTGGGTTTTGGGTGGGGGTTGTGGGTTCGTGGATTTTGGGTTTTGGGTTTTGGGTGGTGGTTCTGGGGTTGTGGGCGGTGGGTTTTGGGGTTGTAGGTTATGGTTTTAGGTTTTGCGGGTTATGGTTCTGTGTTTTGTGGGTTGTGGGTGGTGGGTGGTACTAGGTGGTGGTTGTGGGTGGTTTCGTGGTGCTAGATGGTAGTGTTGGGTGGTTTCGTAGTGCTAGCAGGTGGTGCTTGGTGGTGGTGTTGGATGGTTTCATGGTGCTAGGTGGTGGACTGGTGGTGCTTGGTGTTGGTGGTGGATTGTTGGTGCAAGGTTTTGGGTTGGATTAACACTTAAGTGTATTCCTTATTTTTCATTAAACATGCTTTGGATATTTTGTCTAGGAGTCCGCATTTCCCTAATTTGTTGCGAGTAACTTGAAACGGAGGGAGTATTTTTCTTTTTAAAAATTTGATTCTAATAACCCCGCCCCCCCCCCCCCCCACCCAGCCACTTGCCCTTTTTCCCGCGAACCTGAGCCCCCATCACAACCCTCAATCACCCACAACCACGAAACACATTCCACAACCACCTTGAAAACCAATACACGTATCTCAAAACCCACCTCTCAGCCACCCCTCAACCACCCCATCCCCCTTTAAATCACCCCGAAAGCACCCTAACCCTCCCCCCCCCCCCCATCTACAACACACACCTTAAAACAACCCAAAAACTCCTCTCACCCACTCTACACACCGCGAAACAACACTAACCAAGCTTGCAAACCGCTAGTCGTGGAAAGTCTTGTGAAAGAGGTGGGGTGGGTCGTAATTTTGGGTGGGTTTTGAGGGTTTACAGGTGGTTTACAAGACGAAGTATAAAGGGTGGTATTTTTCAGGTGGGGGTTGGTCTGGTTCGCCGATCGATGGCAAGGTGATCAGTGGAACACGGGGCGACAGAGGTGACTTGTGAAGGGCGACAATGTGAAGGTGAGGGGGTTCACTGACATGGATAATGGCGGGGGCTGATAGGTTAGGTTCACAGACAACGATAAAGGGGGTGCAGGGATGGCAGGTTTTGAGGGGGTTGACGTAAGGGGTGACTGCGGCAGGTGGTTGACGCGGAGGGAGAAGAGAAAGAGAATTTTTTTTTAAAGAAAAATTATTTTTTTTACAAAAAATAAATCCTTTTTTCTAAAAAAAAAGTCAAAACATTCCTAACCCATCACAGTTCGACGTGTGTTCGGGCTTAACCTTTTAAGCAAGGTTACCAATTTTTTAATTTTATTTGAGCAAATTTTCGTCAAATATCATTATACTTTGGACTAATAAAAAATTTCTTTTATTTTTGGAAAACTATCTAATGGTCATTTTATTATTGACATTTTTTCCGATAAATAAAAGTATTAAAACAAGGATTAATTACTTACGTTAAACGTGCTCTTTAAATTGCTACATTGTATGGTGAATAAAATCATAAAATATTAATAACTTTAAATTAGATAATCAAAAGAAAATAAATTAAAATAAAGAAATCAAAAAAGTAACATCACCTACAAGATTATCAACTACAAGACTATAATATTTTAGAGATCTAATTTTGGCCTCTTATCCCGATTGGAAGTGCAATGACGATGCAATTCCATCTTTGTGTTGGATTGGAATGAAAAATGTCAATGGACACACTAATTGAGGCCTAAACATATAAAATAAACTAGCTAAACCCAAAATGAAGTAACAAAGCTTAAAGAACTAAGCCTGATTTGTAACAAGGCTTAATCAACAAATTAAACCCAATTTCAGATGACTTTAAGATGCCTAGTTTAAAAACTACAGCAGCCACTGGAAAATTCGAGCGCAACTCAAGAAGTGGTGCTCTATTGCTGTAAACACCTGATTGTGTATCCCCAAAACAAAACTCATTGATGAATACCTTTCACGTCATTTATTATCGAACAAGGTAAATGTGAAAGAGTCTCGTGAATCTCTTTGTTTTTAATAAAAATACTTCTTTCTGTTTTCGAAAATCTTTCTTTTCGTACCCTGTTTATGAAAAACGTCCAGTCCAGTTTAGTTTGGTCTATAATATGGGTCCAATAATTATGTAGTTGGATGGTTTTTGAAAAGACCTTTCCAACGATATATTATAAGCCCAGTTCCGATGAATAATGAGGAAGTTATGGCCAAAATAATAAACTGGGCCCAAACCAGATTTTACGTACGACCCAATGATCATGAGTAGGGTCCAAAGGTTTAATCTCATTCCTAAACTAATTAGTATTAATTAGAAACTTCTATAAGTTTCTAAGAGATTTTAATTATCCTTTTTTGAAAAGATAAGATCAAAGAGTTAGAAATTGAATAAAACTCCTCTTTTTGGGATCCTTGTTCTGTGCGAAATGAAATATGTTCAGATATTAGCCTCATAATTTTTATCCAAATCTTATATGGTTAGATAGCTCTTGAAATTATCTTTCCAATTATATATTATAATATTAATTCCGATCTATAACGAAAAAGATATGAAAGAAATACGAAACTCTATCCAAAACTGACACCGTCCCACTATTTCGGCCATATCTTTTATTCTAAAAAAGATTTCAATCTGATTCTAATGAGTTGGAAAGTAGACTTAAAGATCTTTTTAATGACATATTATGCCTTATTTTGACTTTTGGATCAAAAGTTATGATAAAAACAAAATCCGCAAAAAACTGTTTTTATCGCGCCGCGATGGTCCTTATGTTGTCGCGTCAAAAGGAATTTTATTCCGATTCGAATTCTAACTCTTTTCTAATCGTTTTCGGATATTTTTCTCTATAAATAGGGTCTTTTTCCTCCGTTTTTAATCACCACCAACAATCATCTTTCTATTCTCTTCTCTCTTAAAGCTAGCTAGAAGCTTATTCTTTCTCCCTTTTTCTAAGCCTAGCCTTTTCAAACACCATTCGTCCATCATGAGACTTAGATGTACATAACCAAGCTTGAAGTTGCCTTCACCCTAGACTTGAAAGAAAGAGATACGAGGCAATAAAGTGAGTAATTTCCTTGCTATATATCTTTAGAAAGCATGCTTAGATTATTTTGATTCCTAGTATCATGTTAGGATGTTTTTATGATTCCTAGTATCATGTTTAGGGTAATAACTAATATTTCTATTATCATGTATGTCTTTAGTATCATGTTAGGGATAAAGCTTTGATTTTTATGTTTAGTGACATGCTAGGATTTGTTATTAATCATGTTAGTATCATGCCTAGGATCTTGCTAATATTATTATGCTTTGATAAGAATATTGTTACGATGATGATGATTTGTTGTATCAATATTTTATGTTGCTTGATATTATTGTTATTGCTTGATCACGCCCTCTCTTGCAGGTTTAAAGGAAATTTGTACTTGAAATCACGCTTAATAAGATAATTAATAATTTTATTTAGGCTAATATGATTTTAATTCAAGTGATTGCCAATAATAGATTTGTTTGTGCATTTCAACCAACATAGATTAAACTGGTTTAGGATTAATATATTGATTGTATGTCAATTGGAAAGCACACATGAATATGAGAAGAATAAAGTAGAGGCCTATTTTTAGGGCAGGTTCAATTTCTTTTATGTTTGATTTGTACCTTCATCCTCGAATATTCAGTCATGGTTCAAGACCACTATGGAGTTAGCGAACTCATAGATCGTGAAGGGGTGTAACTTTCATCTTGTGAACAATTTACAAGTTCCTAAAACTTGTTGGCGACTCTTTTGCTCTAGTTTTCTTCCCTTGGACGCCACCATGCTTAAGTTTATGGTCACAATGGGGCTCAAGTGTGGGATGCTTGAAATATTCCCTGCAGCTGCCGTGCACAACTGTATAAGTTGCATGTAAGGTATCAGTGTGACATTCAGAGTTGCGCTCAGAATTTCTTAAAGATACAAAATTGAATCTTTCCATATATAATACTGCGCGTGAGAACAGAGATCACTCTCCACCACTCAATGCAACAAACAACCTTGCGTATGGCAGCCGCACGCTTGCCCCATGCTGCAGCAACAAGTCCAAAACTCTAATACTAACCATTCTTTATAAATATGGATGGTTTACGAGCCTTGAACACACAGATAATCTCAAAAAATAGTCAATATTATGCATTAATTTAACCCTCTTGTTCTAAACACTTGTCCCCTTTATTTTGTCCTTATATTATGGTGGAGATTTCCGAACAAACATTTTCATTCTAAACGATGATCTAGCAAGGAAAAGTGTGGTAATTCCCAATACTTCGTTAAATCATGTTTATTTCTTGTCCTCAAACAACTTTAAACAATTAATAAGTGGTTTTTGATTAATTTAAATGGTTTTTAATTAACTAATTCGTGGATAATCTGCATTTATTAAAGATTAGAATTGGAATAATTAATTGTTGTTTTATCACTTAAGTGAAGGCGAATTTTGTTTATTTCTTGTTCTTTTCACGAATTTGATTAAAAAAAGATTAACGACATTCATAGCAATGTAGACTTTCTGTGATTCTTGCTTATAAATAAAATCAACTAACTTAGTTTTAGGTATCACGTTGCATTTTGGTAATGAAATTGTGAAAAAGGAAGAGCTAGTAGAGGCTATACTTGGGTTAGGATTGCGATTCCAAAAAAAAAAAAAAATCCTAGTATCCTCGTTCCTGAACTCATTTCTGGCATTTAGGGTTGTACACCAGTCCAGAATCGGACTGACTTGAACTGGAACCTGATAAGACAAGGACCTAAATCTCTAATTTTAAAGGACCGGAGACCATCCCTGAATTACCCGGTTCGATCAAGTTTTAGACCTCATTGACGAGTTTTTCTTTTTTTTTTTTTTTTAAATTTTAAATTTGTATTCTGCATTGCTATTAAAAAAATTCAAAACAACTGGATTTTCTAAACTTCCAAGCATTGACGAGTATAATAAATGGAGTTTTATTAAAATATTCAAAGTTACATACAAATTCAACATTAAAAAAAACAATCAATTAATATATATTATGACTTTGAATTATGATAAACTTAATTCAATATTCTAAACAATACTCAATTCAACTAAACATTAAATTACTAAAACTTAAGTTGATTATATATTATGTAATGCAAATTTAAAGTTTAGAAGAAAAAGATTTACTGCTCGGCGTCGTTCTTCTTAGGGCTGGCAAAAGTTAACCCGACCCGAACCCGACCTAAAAATAGCGGGTTCGGATTGAGATTTTTAACCCGAAAACTTAAATGGGTCGATACAAACCCAACTTAATAATTAAATGGTTTAGGTTAAGGTTGAAATTTTCAACCCGAAAACAATCCACGTAACCCGAAAAAATAATCGGGTCAAAATCAGGTCGGGTCAACCCGAACCCAACCTGATAACCCGAACACAAATCATGAAAAAACTCATTAAAAAACGTAAGGTAAAACATTAAATAGCCCAAGCCCCAAGCCCAAAAATTGTGCCTAATAAAAGTTAGTAAAACCCTAAATGATCTTAATTGGGGTTTTCTTCTATTCGGCCGCTGTACTCCAGAACCCACACACTCTCTCGCATCTTCTTCTTCTCTGATCTCAAAGTTTCAAGTCTTCAATGGTCCTTGCTCCACCGCCTCTAACTCCTTGAAGGGTTTCATCTTCTTCAATCAATCATCCACCGCTTCCACGACACTGTTGAAGTTGAAATCGTCAATGAAAGTATTATGTCTCCTCCAACATTGCTTCAGAAATAAAATTATGAAGTTTACCTTTAAAAACATCTATAGCTTTTGAAATCTTCTTATTCATTAAGTTAACTTGATTTGTAACTATATTTATCAGCTTTTGGTTGGGATTAAATTGTTGTTTGTCTTAATATTTGAAAAAAAAACCTCAAACTGTTTAATAAAATTAGACTATTAACAAAAATCGGGAATAAACTTGATTTTAAAAAAAAAAAAAAAAAAAAAAATCAGGTTAAGTGTGTCATTAGGTTGGGATTAAATTGTTGTTTGTCTTAATATTTGAAAAAAAAACTCAAATTGTTTAATAAAATCAGACTATTAACAAAAACCGGGAATAAATTTGATTTTAAAAAAAAAAATCAGGTTAAGTGTGTCATTTTCGGGTTGACCCGAATTCGAAAATAACAGGTTTAGGTTGAGGTTTTTAACCCGAAAACTTAAATGGATCAGGTTTGGGTTGGGGGATAGCTGACCCGAAATCACTTGACCCGAACGCGAACCCGACCCGACCTGATCTCTTTGACACCCCTAGTTCTTCCTTGTAGTGGGTGGTTGCTCGGTTTTCGTTGTTGTTCATGGTGGACACTGCTCGTGGAGGTCCGGGAGGTCGCTGCCCGTCGTGCTAACGTTTGTGGAGGGTCGTCCTTTAGTGTTTAACTGTGGTCAGAGAGTGAGATAATTGAGATTGTGGTTGAGAAAAAATGGGAAAATTAGGCAGTAAGAATGAAAGTTGAGTTAGGTGGCTATGTGAATGGTTTCATTAAGGTTAGTTTATCTATATATTGGTTGACAACTAAGTTTTTTTTGTAAAAAAATAAATAATTTAAAGCTGTTCAAGGTTTCCGGTCTTACCCGGAATATTCTGGATTTTACCCTGACCGGACCAAAAATCCGGAATCCTTATTTTTCAAGGACAGGGACTGGACTTGAATTTTCCGGTCAGGGTCTGGTATGGTCCAAACAGGTCCGGTTTCAGTCGGTTTCCAAGTCTGGGTTAATTTCTGTACACTTCTACTAGTATTAGTGGACCAGTTTTGGGCATGGGTAAACTTATGATTCATACTAGTAATCCTTGAACTCTACTTGGGAGAAAGGTGTGAACGAAGTTTATGGGTTTTTCTAAAGCTCATTGGCAACTTTCTATTGGTTTTTTTATTTATTTTTTTTTTAAAAAAAAAGAGTAATGCTTGGCTCATTTCTAATTCATGGTTTCCAAAACAGTTAGGAATTCACATTCTAGTTTACCCTAAAAAGTGTAAAGTTCTAAACTTTTAAAAAGTCAATGGCATAAAGAAATGGTATCCCCAACTGCGGGCCGGACCCACCTCAACATTCACAAATACTTATTTATTGGATTTGCCTTGAATTTTGTTTTATTGGTTTGAAATGGTGAATTAGGGTGAATTATTTGGTTTAAATGTTCATTGATGATGTATTTGCTTAAAAGAAGCAACGGTTTAGTTTGGGGTGTTTGAAAAGTCCATTTGATATATAATTTCATCATCCGTCTTGTGGTCGTATTTGTTCTTATTTGAGCTCTTTGGGCTCATTCGCTCAAATGATGTCAAAGTTGGGATCATTTTCACCAATTTTTCCAAAAAAAAAAGTAGTTATTACTAACATCTATCAAAGTGGGTGGTGTAAAAAGTGCAATGAGTCAAAATGAGGAATTATTTTGAAACGAAGGGAATAATGAACATATATTTACCTTAATCGCACAATTTTATATCGATTTAAGCCCGGTTCATTTCACCTTAAAAAATAATATTACTCCGTAATATAAATAATTTTAGCCTTTAAAAATAAGTTTAGTTTAGTAAAAATAATTTCACTGCAGTATATATAAGTTTAGTGCAATAATATTTAGTAAATTTCAGTAAAAATATTTTCAGTTCAATAAAAACAATTTAAGTTCATTAAAATTAATTTCACTTCAGTAAAAAGTTCAGCAAAAATAATTGGGAAATTCTCTTTGGTAACACTATACTTTTTAATTTTCTCAGTGGTAAATTGCGAAAAAAAAATCTTATTATCTTTGGTAAACCTAAATATTTTATATTAAATCAACTATAACATTAATGATAAAGTTTATCTAAATATTTTACTATAGTTAGTTAGTTTTTTTTTTTTTTTTTTTTTTTTTTTTTTTTTTTTTTTTTTAGAAATATTTATTTTATAAGAAAATAACCCATTTCCTAACAGCCACCTATCCCAAATAACTTTCCAAATAATTTCAGTTTTGTAAAAATAATTTCAATTTTGTAAAATTAAGTTTAATTGAAGGGGCCTTACTAATGACAAATCTATCTATCTATCTATCTATCTATCTATATATATACTAAAACAGAGAGCACTCGAACTATAGTTTGATACGTGTCGCTTTATGATTTAAAATATTTCCGCTTTACTTTCAACCCCTAAATATATAAACTAGAATAAAGATTTGATCATAAATTGATATAAATATTTACCAATTACCATAACAAACTTACTTTCTTAATATGATAATGCATATGAAATTAGTGACGGATATAATCACTAGTTATACTTCTTTATAATAACATACATCAAATTATTTTTATTATCTTGAATATAATATTTGATATGATCTTGAGATTGTTGACATCTTTTTATTTCAATTAAGTTATGAATCTATTTGACAAAATATTTGTTCAAATTTATATATATATATATATATATATATATATATATATACATATATATATATATATATATATATATATATATATATATATATATATATATATATATATATATATATATGTGTGTGTGTGTGTGTGTGTGTGTGTGTGTGTGTGTGTGTGTGTGTGTGTGTGTGTGTGTGTGTGTGTGTGTATGTCAAAACCTTTTAAAACGTGCAATTGCATTTAAAACCAAAACTAACATTTATTGCCTTAATGTTAAAAAAAATTCACTTCTTCCCCCACCCTCAAATAAAAGACTTTATTGTCTTCCAAAAAAAAATCTTATTATTAATGGATCATGATAAATTTAATAACTAATGAAATATCAATACTTTTTCGTTAGCTATAAATGACTATCAAAATATTTTCTCAAACTAGATTTTAGAAAATTATGGTAATAGAATATATACCAAAAAAAAAAAAATTAATCTTTTGAGACTAATAGTCGTGTCGCTAAACAAAATTTATATCAGTTATATATTATACATTTAGTAAAAATATTTATTTTTAATATAATTATTAATTTATAATAATAATATGATATTATTAATTAAAAATAGTAAACACATTTGCTTAATTATATCTATATTTATGATAATAGTATTATTATTATTATTATTATTACCAATGGATATAATATATTATACTTCTTTGTTCTTTTTTTATTGCACCTGAATGATTTCACGTTTGTCAATGCATTATTTTGGCTATTAATAACTTAAATTATGCTTTGGTAAAATTTATATAAAATTGATATTTGAAAAGTTGATTTTGAGACAAATCTATCTAGATCCCACATGACTATATTTTTCCATATGGATAAATCACAAAAGATGGTTAAAAAAGATTATGTGAATAGTGTAAAAGTCATTATGGTGCACTAAATAAAAAACGGAGGAAGTATTTTTTTTTTTTCAAAATGGGATGGACATGACTTGAATTCTAAAAACAAAATAACATTATTTTATTATGTTTGGGGTATATTCGTAGTAGCTTGCTACCTACTATCGCTTTACACTTAAAAGGTGGGGGGAAGGAGCGATTAGAGGTTTTATGCGGTGGGGGAAAGCGTTAGAGCATTCACACCAATGAGGAGAAAAGTGTAGGGTGTAAAAAAAACAAATAACCTACACTAATGAGAAGAAATAATTCTCCTCATGGGGAGAATTAATTATGCGCAAAGGATGCAGAGTTTTGTGTGTGAACAATGGTATGGTGGGCCCCACAAAAAAACTGATATTCGGTTTTTTTTTTTTTTTTTTGCTTGACCCCAAAACGCGTTGTTTTGGTTGTACCAAGTCAAAAAAAAAACATAGCCGCTGACAGGGGCGCGTCAGGCGATCCAATGGGGCGTTAACACCCGTCCCTGTCAGATTTGCAAACCAATCAAAATTTTTCTGATTTAATACAACGATAACATTTTTGTAATGGATAAAAATCATATTTAAATTTAAAAAAAAAATAAATTCACCAACGGTCATTATTACTTTTCTCTATAAATAGACATCCATTTTAATATATTTTGACATACTTATAAAATAACAAATATTCCCTATATTCACTTATCTCTCACATTTTAATACATATTTAAATATTATCTTAACAAAAATTATTATTATTAGTGCAACCATTTTTGTTGTTGTTGTGTATTATTTTAATTATTTTTATTCTTAGTATTTTATTTATTTCACACTAATTATTGTTAACATTTTTTTTTATTTTTAAACCTTAATCATCTTATCACTAGTGGAAAAAAGGCCATCCGTAATGAGCGGCGGCCGTTACGTATGCGGCCGTCACCGATGGCCTTTGTTATTTGTAACGGGCACGTTGTTGCCAGTTACAAATAAGGACATATTGTATTTAAATAAGTACTTATTTGTAAGGGGCAAAAAAAATGCCCGTTACACTTATTTGTAACGGGCAACACAAATGCCCGTTACGAATAATTTATTATTTGTAACTGACATTTCTCCCGCCCGTTACAAATAGTCTGTATATTAATTTTTTTTTAATTAAATTTCGGAAGCATTTATTTATATTTATAATTAATATATATTAATTAGAACCTGTTATAATAAACCTGTTCCTCTACATACCTGTAAATAAACAATTATACCGAACAAACATTCGTAGAAATTAATAAGACATAATATGAAAATATAAGTAATACATTACAAATAAAACTTGTATAAGTTTATCCAACACATACAGCAACACTAATAATATTACATTGTTCTACCTAATAGTTATGCGTTCAATAAATATTTAGATCTAAAGTATTGCGCCCGTTGTTCTCGAACCACATTCAACTCGCCAACATCATAAGAGGATTTTCTTGGACAAAAATCCCTCCAAAAAAAAAAAAAAAAAAAACAGATGTGAGGTTACAAAATAAAAACAATCATTAGAATAAATGTTTTCTTTCCCATATTTCATATTAAAGAAATACCACTCTATATTTCCCATCTTTCATGTGTTGTTCCAAATTATAAAAAAAAATCTCATAACATCCATAATTAACTTATACTTTGGGTTCTATAAATTGAAATCAATGAAGTATGACCATTTACTCACTTTTAGGAGCATTTAGAGCCAAAAAAAGGCTTCAAAATTGCCTAAAGGACTTCTATCTTTCCCATCTTTCATGTGTTGTTCCAAATTATAAAAATAAATCTCATAACATCCATAATTAACTTATACTTTGGGTTCTATAAATTGAAATCAATGAAGTATGACCATTTACTCACTTTTAGGAGCAGTTAGAGCCAAAAAAAGGCTTCAAAATTGCCTAAAGGACTTTTATCTTTCCCATCTTTCATGTGTTGGTCAAAATTATAAAAATAAAACTCATAACATCCATAATTAACTAATATTTTGGGTTCTATAAATTTAAATCAATGAAATATGACCATTTACTCACTTTTGGGAGCATTTAGAGCCAAAAAGGCTTTAAAATTGCCTAAGGGACTTCTATCTTTCCCATCTTTCATGTGTTGGTCAAAATTATAAAAATAAAACTCATAACATCCATATAATATTTTGGGTTCTATAAATTGAAATCAATGAAATATGACAATTTACTCACTTTTGGGAGCATTTAGAGCCAAAAAGGCTTCAAAATTGCCTAAAGGACTTTTATCTTTCCCATCTTTCATGTGTTGTTCCAAATTATAGAAATAAAATTCATAACATCCATAAGTAACTAATATTTTGGTTTCTATGAATTGAAATCAATGAAATATGACCATTTACTCACTTTTGGGAGCATTTAGAGCCAAAAAGGCTTTAAAATTTCCTAAGGGATTTCTATCTTTCCCATCTTTCATGTGTTATTCCAAATTATAGAAATAAAACTCATAACATCCATAATTAACTAATATTTTGGTTTCTGTGAATTGAAATCAATGAAATATGACCATTTACTCACTTTTGGGAGCATTTAGAGCCAAAAAGGCTTCAAAATTTCCTAAGGGATTTCTATCTTTCCCATCTTTCATGTGTTATTCCAAATTATATAATTAAAACTCATAACATCCATAATTAACTAATATTTTGGTTTCTATGAATTGAAATCAATGAAATATGACCATTTACTCACTTTTGGGAGCATTTAGAGCCAAAAAGGCTTCAAATTTGACTAAGGGATTCTGTTTTCCCATCTTTCATGTGTACGTTTAAATTATAGAAATAAAACTCATAACATCCATGATTAACTAAGGGCTGGTTTGACATTAATGTGGTTTTCAGTTTTTTGGTTTTTTGTTTCTTAAAACCATATGATATATGTCATATAATTAATAAAAAATTAGTCAAATTTATTAAAATCATTATAATTTTGAAAAATGGCAACAAAAAACTAGAGGAAATACCTTTTTCTTGTTTCCTGTTTTTGGTTTTTTGTTTTAAAAAAAAAACTGAAAACTAAAAATTAAAAACGATGTCAAACAAGCTATAATATTTTAGTTTATATGAATTGATATCAATGAAATATGACCATATACTAACTTTTGGGAGCATTTAGAGCCAAAAAAGGCTTTAAAATTGCCTAAGGGACTTCTATGATTCCCATCTTTCATGTGTTGGTCCAAATAATAGAAATAAAACTCATAACATCCATATTTAACTTATATTTTGTTTTATATAAATTGTAATCAATGAAATATGATCATTTACTCACTTTTGGGAGCATTTAGAGCTAAAAAGGCTTCAAAATTGCCTAAGGGACTTCTATCTTTCCCATCTTTCATGTGTTAGTCCAAATAACAGAAATAAAATTCATAACATCCATAATTAATATATTTTGGTTTCTATAAATTGTAATCCATGAAATATGACCATTTACTCACTTTTGGGAGCATTTAGAGCTAAAAAAGCTTCAAAATTGCCTAAGGGACTTCCATCTTTCCCATCTTTCATGTGTTGGTCCAAATTATAGAAATAAAACTCATAAAATCCATAATTAACTTATAGTTTGGTTTCTATAAATTGAAATAAATGAAATATGACCATTTACTCACTTTTGGGAGCATTTAGAGCAAAAAAGGCTTCAAAATTTACTTAAGGATTTCTGTCTTTCCCATCTTTCATGTGTTATTCCAAATTATAGAAATAAAACTCATAACATCCATAATTAACTAATATTTTGGTTTCTATGAATTGAAATCAATGAAATATGACCATTTACTTACTTTTAGGAGCATTTAGAGCCAAAAAAGCTTCAAAATTACCCAAGGGACTTCTATCTTTCCCATCTTTCATGTGTTGGTCCAAATTATAGAAATTAAACTCATAACATCCATAGTTAACTTATATTTGGTTTCTATGATTTGAAATAAATGAGATATGACCATTTACTCAATTTTGGGAGCATTTAGAGCCCAAAAAGGCGTAAAAATTTACTAAGGGACTTCTATCTTTCCCATCTTTCATGTGTTAATCCAAATTATAGAAATAAAACTCATAACATCCATAATTTAATAATATTTTGATTTTTATGAATTGAAATCAAAGAAATTTTACCATTTACTCACTTTTGGGAACATTTAGAGCCAAAAGGGTTTAAAATTGCCTAAGGGAATTCTGTCTTATATGGATCCCAGCAATAACCCCAACTACTCTCAATTTTCTGCTCATTTAGCTGATTTAGGGGATGATTTCCTTACCAATCCTCAATTTCAAATTTTCCTACAAATATTGGGAAACATATATTTGTAAAATTCTTCACAACAAACACCTTCTCAAATTCCTGTCTAAAACAATTACTGTGAAACACAATCACCTCCTATGAATCAAGGGAGCAAATCTCAATACGAGAAGGAACTTGAAGAAAATGTTCTAGAAACACCTTATTACCCTCAACCTCCTCCAAGAATGTCAGCCAATCAAAACCAACAACTCACTAGAGAGAGTGGTATTTGGTCGGTTGCATAGGATGAAGCTCTTATTGGTTTATATGTGAAATTTAGTGAAGATGCGATTGCTGGTACAAATAAAAAAAAAATGTGCTTTGGCGCAAAGTGTCTGCGGCGTATGACAAAGCGCAAGCCGAGAAGCCCCACATCCTGCCGCTAAGACCTGTGAGGAGTTTAGAAAGCCATTGGAGAAGGATGGCAACTGATTTGCTATAATGGAGCACTTACTATGATGAAGCGGGTAGAGCTACAGGGAGTAGTTACAATGAAGTTGACCGAATTAGTAACGCATCCAAGTTATTCTATATTTCCGCCAAGCCTCTACATAATTTCACTTGTCACCATGGTTGGGAAATGGTTAAAAAACGACCCTAAAATGGAGGACAAAACTGAGATTGGGATTGTCAAAAGAGGAATGACTTGCTTGTGGTGATGATGTTGAAGATGATAGCAGTGGCAGTGGGAAGAGATCTAGAACTGAAATTGAAGGTGATGGTCCTTCTATCGGTTTCTTGTCTGGAGGTCTACCGACCCAATGGTGTTAAAAAATCAAAAGCCAAGCGTAATAAGGATAAACATGTGGCTTCTGAAAATGCAGTTTTAAGCATTGGTGAGCAAATGAAGGTAAATATGAAAATAGAGAAAGGGAAGCTAGTCTACGTCAAAAGAAGGTTGATCTTGAGGAGATAAAGAAGATGAGAAAACAGAAGGTTAAATTACAAGAGAGGAAGATGAATTTTGATATGCTACAAGCTCTACTGGGAAAGACTACGCTGCTAACTCCTACTGAAGAGGCGTATAAAGATGAATTAATTGAACTAGTCAAAGGTAGAAGGACAATGTAACTTTTATATGAGTTAATGTCTACTTATTTGAATGTATGTCTAGTTTATGTTCTAGTTTAAGTTCGAATTAAAATTTATCTTTAAGTTTATTTTAGTCTATGTTAAATTTATGTTTAAGTTAATTTTAGTCTATGTTCAGTTTATGTTCAAATAAGTGTTTAATATAATATTATATTTATTTAATATTTAATTTATTTCATTGTATGTTTTGTTTTATACATTCAAAATTTTGTTGAATTGTCAAATCCGGGTCAGTAGTCAAATATAATTGTACTGGTTTGTTTGATGCATTGATATAGCATATAGTTGAGTTAGTATTCAGTATTTTGTGGTTTGTACTTAGTGATACATCATATCAACTGAAAATGCTATTCACATGCATTAATATAGTTTTATGATTCACAGTCATATTATCTGTAAAAGGTAGTCACATGTCCCTTTTACTCTTTGCTTTATTAAGTAATGAATGATCAATCACATTGTATGGCTCTTGGATAAGTAATTTGTTATAGATACATGTGCTACACTCAACATAAACAATCTCGCCCCAACCATCCCAATTATCAAACCTAACAAAAAAGATGTTTTCCATTACCTCATGCTCAAGTTCTTCAGATTCTGATCAAAATGAAGAACTTTGTTTTTTTTTTTTTTAATTTTTTATTATTATTATTATTATTTAATTTTTTTTTATTTTTTGTAAGTAAGTAGATTTTATTACTTTCCAAAATCAAGAATACACTTGACCCCGAAGGCAAACAATGCAGGCTAATTAGCCCAAACAGCTATACAACCTATACTTCTATATAGTAAGGTTCTCAAGTCACTCTCTATTCTTTACACTTACTTTCTTTCCTCCTATAGGAATCTATTTACTTAATAAATTTACAATTACAGGAACATGTGAAATCTTCTTCTCCTAGAAAGTAGTGTTTCTAACTTTCCAAATCTGATATATGACTGCCAGAATACAAGCTGTAACAAGAGAATTCCGAAACTTGGTTTTCAGATTATTGCAGGTTCTGACCATATAGCCTAGTTGTACATGCTTAGGCCCCATTCCAATCAAATCTCTAACATCCTGCCACAACCTTTTGCTATAAAATGAAGAATTTAATCACCTTATTGATGAATTTGTCACAAACCATCTACCACTTATATTAATTCCCCAAAACCCACCACAAGGAACCCAACTTATAAACAATATTGAGTGTGTCCCAAAGACAAGAGGGGATAGAGAAAGAGAAAAAGCTAACGGTATTTGCAGTTATTTATCGATTAATTTGCAAATAATTCATTTTATAACGAAAACCAATTCCGACATGGATTTCGAATGCAACGACCTTTGTTTTGTCATATTATGAACAAGGTGGCTGAAGGGGATCAATTTTTCCAGCAATGCCGAAATGCAGTAGGAAGGCTAGGTTTATCACCATTGCAAAAATGCACCGCTACAATAGAATGTTAGCTTATGGTGTGGCTCCAAATGCCGTGGATGAATATTTGCGTATTGGCCAAACAACCTCTAGGAAGGCATTGCAACATTTTTGTCAAGGGGTTATTAAAAAGTTTGAAGGTGACTACCTAAGTAGTCCTGCAGATGAAGATTTAAGGAGAATCCTTCACCGAAATGATAGGCGTGGTTTCCTGGCATGATTGGTAGTATAGATTGCATGCATTGAGAGTGGAAGAATTGTCTTATATCTTGGAAAGCGCAGTATGCTAGTCGTAGCAAGAATGAAACCCTCATTCTAGAAACTGTTGCCGATCAAGATTTATGGATTTTTCAAGCGTTTTTTGGAATGCTTGGATCATGTAACGATCTTAATGTCCTTTACCGATCTTTGGTGTTTGATGATGTACTACATATAAGGTCGTTCACCACCAATAAATTTTTCGGTGAAAGGTCATGGAATTTACCCATGGAATTTACCCGAGATGGAATTTACCCGAGATGGCCCACTTTTATACAAGGTATAACACATCCTCATCTTCAAAAAGACAAGTTATTCGCTAATAAACAAGCAGCAGCTCGAAAAGGCGTTGAACGGGCCTTCGGAGTTTTACAAGCTAGGTTTGCTATACTACGACTACCGTTGCTTGCTTTCGATGAATACATTTTGTGTGACATAATGAAAGCTTGTATCATTATGCACAACATGATTGTAGAGGATGACAACAAAACTACACACGTACATAAGTTTTGAGACGATACTATGAAGAAGATCGCCCACAATGTACAAGAGCAAGGTCGGGACTGAGTACAAGTGCCATGGTGACGAGCCTTTTGAATACAATTTTGTACATCCACCCAACATTGATTTTGACATGTATATTGAGAGACGGATTGCCCTTCGTGATAGAGAAACCTAATTATCTCGCAAACATGATTTGGTAGAGCACATCTAGCAAAATTATGATCCTAATAATGTTGAATAAACTAATGTAATGTGTCGTTATTACTCTGGTCTGTGCTAAAGTTAAGGTTAATTTACAATAATCTGATCTGTAATCGTACTATTATTTCAGGTCAAAAGTATTTGTATTACCGTTATTTTAAGTTCCATTGTATTTATATGTTAATGTAATATAATTAAGAAATGCGATTTTAATTAAATGGTTAAGTTCCAAAAAATGTTTTTAATACTAGTATACTTTTGTGGTTTTTTATATTAAAAAAAAAAATTTTTAAAACGTAATTAATTAAAGCAAAACCCAAAAATTATAACGTTAATTCTAATATAATTGTATTCATAAGTGTATCCTTTTAGTATAAACAATTATTAAAAAAAATAGTGAAAATAAAAAAGGTGATGTGTATTATGGTGGGGTATAGGAAATAATAGGAGAGATAGTGGTGAGGAGTTTTTTTTAAGCATTATTGTGGTAAAAAAAATTACTCTTGAGGAGAAATGGGTGGGAAGAGTGAGAAAGTGGGTAGAGAGAGAATGAGGAGAAAAATTCTCCTAATTGGTGTAAGTGCTCTTATTAGGCATTTTGGGGTGAGGATTGAAGGAAGTATCCTCGATCAAGCATAACAATTACTAAATATAAAATAAGATTAATTATGGAAATTATTAATTCGGTTATTTTAGGGGTCGTAGTGTTTTGCTAGAAACCAACTACGGTCTATAAGCGTATTGTGTAATGGGCTTGCTACTAATTATATCTGAATCCTATAAGGTCATACATATAAACTCGGGTTGGGTCGTATATACACTAAGCCCAAAATGGAGCATGGTGATGGGTGTAGACATCTACTTTTGGCCTCCTGTCCCGACTGGAAGTGTTATGACAATAAATAAAATCATTTTTGTGTTGGATCAACGTGAAGGATACTTATGAACTAGTGATTAAGTCATAAAAATACAAAACAACTAACCTAACCCAAAACGAAATGAACCAAAGTCCAATTAACTAAGCCCGATCAATAATTAGGTTTAAACCCAAAGTTAAAACCTAATTTTGATGGACTTAGGGGCGCCTAGGTAAAAAATTGAAGCTACCGTAGGAAAATTCGCGCCATCGCAACAAGTCGTGCTGGTCTGACATGCGCAACTCATTTGGTTTTGCGTGACACCAGCGGAGCCTCCAGTGATGTGCTCATGGAAGATTAAGAATTTCATAAATATACTGAATCGAATCTTACCATAATATCGCACTCATGAATATTAGTTGCGCTGCCCCTAGCAGAGCATCCAAATCACTTGCGCGCAGCAGGCGCACGCAACCCTCTGAGATGCGCATGCCACCTGCTGCACCAGGATGCTCAAAACCCTAAAAGGCATTCATTCCTTATAAATAGGGGCTTAATACGAAGCTTAAAGACACAGAAATTAACCTAAAAAGCTGGCAGGAACTTTGTGAACCTGTGTACTACCAACCCTCTTGTCCTAAACACTCACCCCTCTTATTACTTGTCCTTACGGTGGAGGTTCCCGAACAAGAAGGAGTCCATAAGTGTTCTAAATGAAGATCTAGCAAAGAAAAGTGGTTAGTTTCCCGAGCACTTAAATAAATCACCCTTTTTTTTATTTGTTTAAATAACTTTAATCAATTAATTAGTGTTGTTTGATCACTTTAAATAAACTTTTAATTAATGGACTTAACATAACTTCTTGCGTTAATCAAGATTAGAACTGGAATAAATAATTGTTATTTTATCACCTAAGTCATGGCGAATCTTGTTTATTGTTTCTTTTCATGAACTTGAATTAAATAAAGAATAACGACTTTGTAATGTAATTCCTACGTGATTAGTGCTTGTAAATAAAATCAACTAACTTAGTTTTAGGTATCACGTTTTATGTATTGTTTGGTGATGAAATTGTGAAAAAGGAAGAGTTAGTAGAGGCCGCACTAGGGCTAGAATAACGATTCCCCCCTAAAAGGAACGTTATTTTAGTACCCTCGCTCCCGAAATCATTTTGGTACAAGTAGAACAATTTGGGCATGGGTAAACTTATGATTCATGCTAAATATCCATTGAACTCTACTTGGGAGAAAGGCATGAATGAGGTTTATGAGTTTTCCTAAAACTCATTGGCGACTCCTTACTAGTTTCTTACGAAAAAGCGTAATGATAGGATCAACTCTTATTCAAGGTCCCCCAAACAGTCAGGAATTCAAATCCTAATACACCCTAATAAGTGTAAAATCCTAGGCTTTTAAAGGGCCATGAGCATAAAAGAGAAGGATCCCCTACGACGGGCACACCCTCCTTACAGTTCCACTGGGGACTTAGAGGTTACAAGATTAGTTTTTAGTTATGGTCCAAGGTTTCCAACACTAGATTGCCTATGGGTTATAACGGAAAATAACTTGGATAATCTCTAGTTAGTGTGCGAGACTTGAATGCATAATATCTTCCTTTTTCACGAAAGTGAAAACTAAACACGCAACATTGCATCATGCATAATCATAGCACTCTATAACCCTTGGGGATTGGCTCATTGACTAGGGGGTGCCAACACTAGGCTTCTATCTCGAAATCAATAACAATCATCCCATCCATATGTCTAACAAAATGTTGGGAGGACTATACCATGAGTTAACACGTTGAGTGATTGATTTGTGCATCGTTTCTTAATATATGGTACCTTTGGAGACCCAAGCTTCCACTTTAGAAAAGCATTATGTGGATCAATGGCTTTATAGTATGCTTACATGATTACATGACTATTTGTGATGTGCTTAGGATAGCTTTCTAATTTTGATTTAGGTTCCCGATTGCGAAGTTGTCCTTTCGTAATTTTGAGTCCCATTCGAAGAATATCATAAAAAGTAATATAAAACAAATCGTAAAAAATAAGAGACACAAAAAAAATTGTTCGACAAAAGAAAAACTGCACGAACAGGTGGCCCGCGTAACTCACTTAGTTGCGCGACCACACCCAGTGCAAGAACCAGGGCAGCGCGCGCCATCCATGCGCAACCTAGTCTCTTGCGCGCGCCTTCTGTTACGAGACCACTTTGATTCTTCGTAGACAATTGGCTCGTGCAAATAATATCATCATTATTAATGAATTGTTAAAAGGTGATGTTATCCTTTCGAATGTATTTTGTGTCTTTTTCTTCTTCTTCTTTTTCTAAAAAATAAACAAGCGTATCGATTTTCTTAACTCTTTGCACTTCCTTTAGGGCTGGTTTCCAAGATTGGGAACGAAGAATCCCGGGCGCTCGCATTCTACGTTTACCATCAAACAATTAACCTCTTTCAAACCATCTCCCTTTGAAAACTCATTCTAGTCCAACAACAATGTCAACCATAGAACAACTCCAAGAAGAAATTGTTTGCATGAGAGAGGAGAAGGCTCAAGAGGCTGAAGAGAGGAGAATCAAGAAACTAGAAAAAACTAAGAGGAAAAATGCCGAGGCTTTGGCTTTGCAACAAAAGATGGATGAATTATCCATACGAGTGAAGTTGTTAGAGAAGCTTGTTCTTCGTGCTACAATGGGAAATAATTACTTTGACGCAGAAAAGTTTGCTCCTCTTATAGGACTCACTTTACCAGAAAAGTTCGTAGCTACGGACTTACCAATATTCTAGGTGACCAATAATCCAAAGAACCATTTATTTAATGAGTTTTACTGGCACCATGGCTTTAAAGAGAGTTGATCCTAAGCTTTATGCTTTGACATTTTCTTAGTCTCTAGACCCAACCGCGAGAGAGTGGTATTATGGGCTAGATGCCAAATTCAAAAGCACATGGGAAGATGTAGTCCCGGATTTCATTACCCAATACGAGAGTAACGTAGAGTTCAAATCAACTTTACATGAACTTAAAATGCTTAAGCAAGGTGACGACCTTTTTGCTTTCTATGGTAGATGGCGAGAAAAGGCGGCCCATCTTGCTCAAAGGCCACCAGAACTAGAATGGGTACAAATATTCATTGACAATTGTCATGAAAAGTACAACAAACTTCTACGCTACCTTGTTTCAGACACTTTTCAAAAGGTCTATTCTGTGGCTACTAGGATTGAAGATGACCTTGCTAAAGAAAAGGCAAATAAGCCTCATCATCATCAACCTAAGAATAACTACAAAAAGGGGAATGATAACTGTAGGGAATATTTCAAGCATCCCACACTTGAGCCCTACTGTGATCATTCACTTAAGCATGGTGGCGCCCAAAGGGAAGGAAACTAGAGCAAAAGAGTCGCCAACAAGTTTTAGGAACTTGTAAACCGTTCACAGGGGAAGGTTACACCCCGTCACGATCCATGAGATTTCTAACTCCACAGTGATCTAGAGCCATGACTGGATATTCGGGCATGAAGGTACAAATCCAACCTAAAAGAGATTGAACCTGCCCTAAAAATAGGCCTCTACTTTATTCTTCTCATATTCATGTGCGCTTTATAACTAACATACAATCAATATATTAATCCTAAACCTGTTTAATCTATGTTGATTGAATATTAATGCACAAACAAAACTATTATTGGCGATCACTTGAATTAAGATCACATTAACCTAAACAAGATTATTAATTATCTTATTAAGCGTGATTACAAGTACAAGTTCCCTCAATCCTGCAAGGGAGGGCGTGATCAAGCAATAACATAATAATATCAAGCAACATAATAATATTGATAAATCATTATCATAATAATAATATTCTCATCAAAGCATAATAATATTAGCAAGATCCTAGGCATGATACTAACAAGATTAATAACAAATCCTAGCATGTCACTAAACAATAAAGATCAAATCTTTATCCTTAACATGATACTAACATGATAGAAGAAATAGAAAGCAACCTATGCATAATGCAGTGAACAACATCCTAACATGATACAAGGAATTAATATAAAATAAGGAACATGATTTCTATATCAAAAGAATAATTAAGCAATCAAATTACTTACTTTGATGACTCGTACCTCTTTCTATCAAAACAATACACACGTTAGTAACTTCAAGGAAAATATTAAATCAAACAATTAATTTAAATAATTAAAATAGGGATTTGGGACCAAACCCTTAGAAATTATCAACCTTTCATGTTTAGGGCGAAGGCAACTTCGTGCTTGGCTAGGTGTGTCTAGAACTCGTGAATGCGGTATTGTGTTTGAAAAGGGAAGGCTTAGAAAGAGGGAGAAAGAATAAGCTATTGCTTAAGAGAGAAGAGAAAGATGATTGTTGATTATTGTGAATGATTGTTGATGATTAAAAACGGGGAAATACGACCCTATTTATAGAGAAAATAGCCCAGAAACGATAAAAAAAAAGACCGAATCCCATTAGGAGTAAAACTGCCTCTGTCGCAAAACGACAGAGTCCAGCGCGATGCAACAGACCTGTCGCTGTGCGACAGGCTTGTCGTTCAGCGCCAGCTTTGTCGTTCCGCGCCGATTCACGTGTTTTCTTATAAACTTGCACGGAATCCTTAATCTAATTAAATTAGACTAACAATGTCCGTACTTATCTTTCAAAATCAGATTTAATCTTTTGAAAAAACACTTGTTTTAATCCAAATAGAATTCTTTATTTTCATAAAAAATATAATTATTATTCCTCATTTCATTAGAACTCAAAACAACCTTCTAGATTATTCTAGAAGATTAAAATCAATCCTAATAATTTTAGGAATATTAATTAATGGGTCCTCCACTAGATCATTGGGCCATAAAACCATTTCAGGCCCAATTTAGTATTTTTGCCATAACTTCCTCATTATTCATCGGAATTGGGTTTATAATATATCGTTGGAAAGCTCTTTTTGAGCCCAATGCAACTACACTATTAATGGACCCTTATCATGAAACAAACCAAATTGGACTGGACATTTTCATAAATAAAGTACATTTTCGAAAATAAAAAGAAGAGTTATTTTTATTAAAACAACCGTATCACAAGACTTTTCACACTTTCACCTCATTCGATAATCAAATGACGTGAAAGGTACTCATCACTGGGTTTGGTTTTGGGGATACACAATTAGGTGTCTACAGAAGCCCCCACTTTGACTGAGTTTGGAGAACCGCATGTTTCAAAAACGAAAGTCAAAGTAGCGATAGGGACAGAGAATGATTCAGAACGTTCTGCGATCCTAAATCATTCTTGTAATGCCGATACCTGCAAACTATCATTAGTTAAACATATAAAAGAGTCGAGAAATGCGTATCTTGCACTGTCGAGCACACGTCTCCGGGGTAACCGATTTTTTTGCTGCATTTTTGTTGTGACGATCTTCCTCAAGCCAGAGGACATCGCCTGAAGACCGCTCTGCTTGTAGTTGCCTTCAATTTTCGCTGTGACAGTCTTCCACATCTTAGGGAACACTATCGAAGATTACTCTGCTTGTAGCATTCTTCTGCCGTTTTGTGACCATCTTCCGCAAGCCAGGGAACATAGTCGAAGATAACTTTGCTTGTAGCCATCTTCCGCTTTTATGACAACTTCCGTCTTCGAAGGTGATTCTGTTTGTAGTCATCTTCAGTTGTTTGTGACAACCCTCCACATAATAGGGAACGATGTCGAAAACTATTCTGCTTGTAACGATCCTCAGTTTTGCGTGATAACTTTCTTAGGAAAGTTATAGAATATCACTGCTTGTTGATCCTCAGTTTGCTGGTGCTTTGTTGGAATGCTTGCTGTGCTGATGCTTTGGGGGTGATGACAATCCTCTCTTCTTTAGGACTAGTTGCCAACATAACTCTTGAGTGATGTACGACAATCCGATTTAAGGAAAGTTATCAATGCCACGTAACAGTCCATCCTAGGAAATGTTGCCACGATGAAGCGAAAATTCGTATCTCGAAAATTTTGCCAAAGTCCAATTTTGGGAAAAGTTGCCAATGCTTCGTAACAATCTGTCATAAGAACCTTGCTATGATCGACAATCCACGTCTTGGATTATAACTCTTGAAAGCAATCCACCTTGGAAATTTGCCAATGTTATACGACAATCCTTTCGGGAAAATATTGCCACAATTGACAATCCGCGTCTTGGAACATTTTGCAAAAAAGAGTCGATCGACAATCCCCTTCAGGAAAACTTGCCACTTACCGAAACGAATGACAATCCACGTAAGGGAACCTTTGCCGAAATCTTAAGATGAATAGAGACCTACGACAATCCTTTGGGAAATTTTGCCATGGGGAATTGGGTGTATGACAATCCAATCTCGGATAAATTGCTGAGGTTTCTATGAATATATGACAATCCGAACTTGGAAAAATTTGCCAAACAGAGAAGGAGTTCGAAAATCCACGCTTGGAAACTTTGCCAGAGGTGACAATCCAATCTTGGAAAAATTGTCGTTGAAGAAGATGTACGACAATCCACTCTTGGAAATATTGTCAGTTTGAGATGACAATTCAAACTTGGAAAATTGTCGTATAGGTGATGTGCTTGCTTTTGGACCAATGCCTCGGTGCTTGTAATGAGCCAATGTTTAGGCGCTTAAGCTAAGTGAGATGATCGTCGTCAGGCCGATCACTGATTGTGATTGTAATCGAGTCGACTACTAATCATGTCAATTTGCTTACAAGTGCTAACTGGCATACCAAGGAAGCCAATCAATCAATATGACCGTCGTCAGGCCGATCATCAATCAAATATGATTGCAATCAGGCTGACTCCAGTTGATTTGCTAAGTTGTTTGCGTCCTTTTGCTTCAAATTTTTTGTAAAGGTTACTCGTCCATCGGGGACTTAGTGTAACTGCATCTATATTTTGGACTATAGGAATTTGCTCATGTTTTTATGGTTGACCTAAGGTTTAGTGTACTTAACTCTTGTGTGACTTAATGTGTTTTGACACATGTGTTAGACTCAACTCGATGTGATATGACACGACATGACTCAATGTGCATGACTTGTGTGCATTGTAATGTGATTGTGCGACTCGAAAATCCAAAAAAGCAAAAATTTTCCGTCATTTTTGTGGAGGGTACCGACTTTCTCCCAAAAAAGAAAGACACAAAAAAGAACTGAAATGAGTGTTTGAGTGTTTGAGGTGCATGTTGAATGTATGTGTCGACGGTGTATCTCATAGTGCAAGGATTAATTCATCCTAGGCTATCTCAATTGTTGACTCGATGATGAAAGTATTTGGGTAACTTAGGCGCAGAGGCTAAGTACTTCATACTTTGTGATGCAATGATGTTTATGAGTGATTTTGATATGGCAAGGCATGCTTCAATGTTGTGTTAAGATTTCATGACAAAGGGTTCCTAAGGGAAGGATTATTTGTCATCTATTTGTGATGTGTGTGAAAGTGACGCTAAAGTTAGGCCGCAAAGGCTAATGGTGTGGAAATATATTGAAAAGAGTCAAATAATGGTGACCCTTAGGCTGGGTAGGCTAATGATGTAAGGATAAAGCCCCCAAGTCTAGCTCTAAGTGGATAGGGATGAACATTGGAGATCCCTTGATATGATTATGTATGAATGTGAATGTGAATGAATGCATTTTTATTACGGCCGCACCCCAATGTGAGGTTGCCTACGTTTCCGTTAGGAATCAGGCCAAATGTAGCTCTAGCCGAACCTGGCACTAGTATTTGTATACCTCAAAGAGGTCTTTTAAGGGTTGTAACGTGATTAGGCTAAAGGTTTAAAGAAGAAGGGGATAAAGGCTCAAGAGCCTAGATAAGCCCCCAAGGTGTGCGACCTTGCATTTGAATCTTTATATCTGTATGCTCAAGATTTCTCACTTTAAAATTCTCTTTTGTTCATATTTTTGCCCTCTTTTTTTGGTTTCATCATTTTTTTTTATTTTGATAAGTGTGGGCAATCCCGATCATGCGGTCTATCACTCACTTGGCATCCATGTTTCTCAGGCACGGTACCAAGCACTCGATAAGAGACGCAATCTAAGACGTGTTCTCATCAAAGATATGTTTATATCAATGCCATTGGAATACTTTCCCTTTTGTACAATTTTATTATTTTTTGCTTTTTTGAATTTTTGAGATCTAGGTAAAATCACCCAAGCTTTTGTATTTAGAATTTGCATAAGTTGCACACTATCCCATCGCAAGGTTAGGTAAATGTGGGTTGAAAAAAGAAAGATCTATCATTAGACGAGGCTCAAAGTGGTTTATCAAGAAACGATTTATACTTTTAAAGGGTGAAAGTGATATGATATGGCTACAAGGGTGCCTCGAATCATTAGTATACCTTGTGCTTAGTTCGGCATGGATTTTTTTTAATGCAATGCGATGATCATATGCAAGAAAAGAAATGCTCATTTTATTAAAGGAAAAGGAAAAACCTATGGAATAAACATAAGGAAAACAGAAGGTGCCTATGCTAGACTTATTGGGGAAGGGAAAATCAAAAAGAAGAAAAGAAGTCACGAAATCTTGTTGTTGAAGCTCGTCTTGTGTCTTTTGCTTTATCATCACCTGGTCTTCTTTCTAGCTAGAGGCAATGGGATCTTGTTTGCTTCTATGAGATCTTGAATGAGATTTTGAAATTTGTAACATTCATCCGTGGTATGACCATTTCCTCGATGGTACTTGCAATAAGAGTTGGGATTCTATCTCGAAGATCGTCTTTCCGGAGTTAGATCTTCAATAGGGCCAATAGGTTTGATTAATCCTCGATCGTGGAGACGATCGAAAGCAACATCATAGGTCATTCCAATGGGTGTGAATTCCCTTTTAGGTTTCTTTTTAGATCCTTGATTATCCATGGCTAAGACGTCGTTAAGGTCAAAGGTACTAACATTGTTACTAGAGTAGGTGTTTTCGGAAGAAGAAGGATTGTCGTTCTTCTTTCCTTTCCAGCCGTTGTTATTACTATTGTTAGTAGCTTTCTGTTTTGCAAGGTCATCTTCAATGTCAATGCCAATGTCATAGACAGCCTTGAAAGTATTCAAGTTGTGTTGATATTTCAAGTGCTTTGAATACTTTTCTTGGAGGTTCTTGATGAACATCCTTACAGACTCCTTTTCAGTAGGAACCTCTACCATATTAGTGGAAGTCTCCCTCCACTTGTTGAAGAAAAAGGTAAATCCTTCGTTTTCTTTTTGCTTTAACATCTCAAGTTGTCTATGGTCCGTGTCGACTTGGATGTTGCATTTATATCTATCTATGAAAGCGTTTATTATGGCATCCTAAGAAGAGGTCTCCTTCTTTTCAAGGGAAATTTCAAGGGAAAAGAACCATTGTTGACAAACGGTTTCTAAAGATACTGAAAACAACAAGTGGAAAGCCTTCTTATTAATTCCCTTAATATTCATTATAGTTTCGAAAGCTCTCAAATGGAAGTAAGGGTTGTCTATTGGCTTGAATTTAGGGATGTCATTGGCATTGACCTTCGGCGGAAGAAGTTCCTTATCCACCGACACCCCTTGTGAGCTAATCCCCTGGAACTTATGGTCATTGGAGAGCTTGCCCAAGCTTTCCTCCATTCGCTCCATTTGTTGTTGTTTCGCAGGGTCATTAACTTGAAGAGCAAGGGTCTTCATCATCTCGGTCAGACTAGCAAGGTTTTGCCTAAGCTCATCAACTTCTTGTTGGGTTACCATTAGTATGAACTTTTTTCTGTGTCTGATGGGCTTATCGAAAAGTAGGACTTGAACAAAGGTGTTGTCCTTGATTAAGTGACCTTCTATTCTTGACCAAGTACTGTGAAAAAGGGAGTCATGGATGTTTATTATTAATTATCTGACTCTAACTCGGTCCAACATGCATATAAAAGATCATGGAAGAATGAGGAGAATGATATGTATGGAGAAAATATGTAAGAAGAAGGAAAGTGAATGTAGAAAGTGTTTAAGAAGGAAAGTGTGAGATATGTATGGAAAGGTGATGTAGATGGAGAGATATGGAAAAATTAGGAATAGAGTGGACCCAAACTCAAATGACGGAAAGAACGACTCATGCATGAACCTAAGACATGGTCATGGTGTTAAAAGAGTATGTGCAAAGTGTGTGAATACTTGTGAGTGTAAGTGATATGTTCGAGACTCATGTCATGACCATGCGACTAGACTATGTGACTAGACTCAAACAAAGACTAAGTTAAGACTTGTGTAAGACCATAGGGCTATGTGCTTAGACTCAATTAAGGACTAAATACGGTCTTTATCATTAATAAACTAATTAATTAGACTCGGTGTGAGGACTCAATCAGAAAACTGGACCATCACTCAATCGATGGAACTGTCGCGATGCGTCAGCTCTATTGCAGTGTGACATTGCTGTCGCGTTGCGCTGGACACTAGCGTGTCGCGCCACAGGCCAAACTTCGGCGTCACTGCTGAAACATTAGTCTGGGTCTGTTTCCAGAGTTCTACCTTAGAGAAAAATCCTACAGACATACTAAGTCAGGTTCGATCAATTTATTTAGACTTTAAAAACTCATATTAATCGATTAATTAATTAAGCAAAGTCCTTTAGTCATTAATTAGTTTATTTAGACTCAAACACAAGTCAAACAAACGGTTAGTGTAAATATGCACAAACAAGAGATGCCTCAAGTAAGCACAATATGATGCAATGAGTTTGCAACCTAACAATGGCTCTAGTTCTCTAAAGTTCAAGGACAAGGGTTAGTAAAAAAGGGTCCATGGTTATGAGTCCGGATGCACCATGCGGAAGCCTTACCTTTGGAAGGGTTAGCACGTATGGATGGGACCCCACAAGTTAAACTTGCTTCCATGGTTTGGTGAATTCACAAACTCGGATGTACCCATCGTTGCCATGAGCGTTCGATTGGGTAGATGGAGCGTGAATTCCTAGAGGGTTATGGCCATATGTAGAACACATATGGGTTCAGAAAAGTGAGAAAAACTCAATTAGGAAGTAGAATCGAGCAAGCAGTACTAGAACTGGTCAAAGCAAGAAGGTAGATTTCTGGCTCGGTATTGGAAGAACTTAGCGCGAGACAACAGAGCCTGTCGCAAGACGATGACTCTTTCGCCACGCGACATTGCTGCCGCACTGCGACGGGCACTGTTTTCTCAGCGCCAGTTCCTACATGCCTCAGCAGCTTTCTGTTCTTAGAATTTTCCAGTGTTTCGTAGCGTTATTTCGATCCTAGTTGTGAAAGATATTTCCCAAATTTCCTACATGTAAAAATCCTATGTTTTTGACGCATTACGGATGGTCTATCCAATGCGGACCTTTTTAATGCTTATGCCAATAATGTCAATCAAAATTACGCACATGAATATTTAGAACGTTTTGAGTCTCATCCACTCATTCTAAATCATTGCCAAAATAAATTTTAGGAATTAAAATAGAAATCCTCCCTTGTAGAGTCGCCAAAAAACTGTAGGGAATATTTCAAGCATCCCACACTTGAGCCCCACTGTGGTCATACACTTAAGCATGGTGGCGTCCAAAGGGAAGGAAGCTAGAGCAAAAGAGTCGCCAACAAGTTTTAGGAACTCGTAAACCGTTCATAGGGGAAGGTTACACCCCTTCACGATCCATGAGATCGCTAACTCCACAGTGATCTAGAACCATGACTGGATATTCGGGGATGAAGGTACAAATCAAACCTAAAAGAGATTGAACCTGCCCTAAAAATAGGCCTCTTTTTTATTCTTCTCATATTCATGTGCGCTTTCTGACTAACATACAATCAATATATTAATCCTAAACCTGTTTAATCTATGTTGGTTGAATATTAATGCACGAACAAAACTGTTATTGGCGATCACTTGAATTAAAATCACATTAACCTAAACAAGATTATTAATTATCTTATTAAGCGTGATTACAAGTACAAGTTCCCTTTAATCCTGCAAGGGAGGGCGTGATCAAGCAATAACATAATAATATCAAGCAACATAATAATATTTATAAATCATCATCATAATAATAATATTCTCATCAAAGCATAATAATATTAGTGTAGGGAATATTTCAAGCATTATCCCAAACTTGAACCCCACTGTGATCATACACTTAAGCATGGTGGCGTCCAAAGGGAAGGAAGCTAGAGAAAAAGAGTCGCCAACAAGTTTTAGGAACTTGTAAACCGTTCACAGGGTGAAGGTTACACCCTTAACGATCTAGGAGATCGTCAACTCCAATAGGTCTGGAACCATGACTGGTGTTCGGGGATGAAGGTACAAATCCAAACTAAAAGAGATTGAACCTGCCCTAATAATAGGCCTCTACTTTATTCTTCTCGTATTCATGTGCGCTTTCTGACTAACATGAAATCATTAGATTAACCCTAAACCTGTTTAATCTATGTCGGTTGAATATTAATGCACAAATAAAACTATTATTGGCGATCACTTGAATTATAATCAAATTAACCTTAAATAAGATTATTAACTATCTTATTAAGCGTGATTACAAGTACACATTCCCTTTAAACATGCATAAAAGGCATGATCAAGCAACAAAAACAATAATAAAGTATATCAAGCAACATAATAATAATAAAAATAATAATAATCATTATAACAATCATAATAATCATAATTGAAATAATCATGTTAAAAATAAAGCATAATATTATTAGCAAGATCCTAGGCATGATACTAACAAGATTAATAACAAACCCTAACATGTCACTAAACAATAAAAATCAAAGCTTTAGCCCTAACATGATACTAGCATGATATTAGGAAAGAAAATAGGAAGCATCCTAGTAATCATAATTGATATAAGCAAATCACCCTAAATATCATACTAAGGAAAGCATCCTAACACGATACTAGGAACCAAAATAACAATCTTAACATGATTTCTATATCATAAGATCAATTAAACAATTAAAGCACTTACTTGGATGCCTCGTACCTCTTTCTAATAACAAAATACACACGCTAGTAACTTTAAGGAAAATAATAAATCAAACAATTAAATCAAATAATGGAAATAGAGATTAGGGACCAAACCCTCAGAAATATCAAACCTTTCACGTCTAGGGCAAATGCAACTTCGAACTGGGCTAGGTGTGTCTAGAGCTAATGTATGAGGAATTTTGTAAGAGGGAAGGTTTAGAAAAAGAATAGAGAGAGAGAAAGCTTCTAGCTTTAGAGAGAGAAAGTATCAAGAAATTCTTGATGAGAGTTGGTTGTGGATGACTGAAAAAAGGGGAGATATGACCTCTATTTATAGGAAAAAAGATAGTCGAAGAATAAGAAAAGAATCCGAATTCGAATCGAAATAAAACTCGTCGGTCAGCAGTTTTTGCGAATTTTGTTTTTATCATAACTTTTGATCTAGAAGGCCAAATAAGTCACATAATATGTCGTTGGAAAGCTCTTGAAGTCTAATTTCCAAAACAATTAGAATCAGATTAAAATATTTTGTAGATAAAAAGATATGGCCGAAATAGTGGGACAGTGTCAGTTTTGGATAGAGTTTCGTATTCCTTTCATATCTTTTTCGTTATAGCTCGGAATTAATAATATAATATATCATTGGAAAGGTAATTTCAAGATCTATCCAACCATATAAGATCTGGATAAAGATTATGAGACACAAAAATAATATATGACTGTCTTTGAACATCTTTAAATTCGAATAGAATTAGGACTTAAAAAAGGAAAGTTTTAAAAAAGGAAAGTTTTTATTCAATTTCAAATTCTATGATCTTATCTTTTCAAAAAGGATAATTAAAGTCTTTTAGAAACTTATGGAAGCTTCTAATTAAATCCTAATTAGTTTAGGAATAGGATTAAACCTTTGGACCCTCCACATGATCATTGGGTCGTAGGTAAAATCCGGTTTGGGCCCGGTTTAGTATTTTAGCCATAACTTCCTCATTATTCATCGGAATTGGACTTATAATATATCGTTGGAAAGGTCTTTTCAAGACCCATCCAACTACACCATTATTGGACCCTTATCATGGACCAAAATAAACTGGACTGGACGTTTTCATAAATAGAGTAAGAAAAGAAATATTTTTGAAAACAAAAAGAGAGATATTTTAATAAAAACAACCACATCACTAGACTTTCCACACTTTCACCTCGTTCGATAATCAAATGACGTGAAAGGTATTCATCACCGGGTTTGGTTTTGGGGAAACACATTTGGGTGTCTACAATTAGCAAGATCCTAGGCATGATACTAACAAGATTAATAACAAATCCTAGCATGTCACTAAACAATAAAGATCAAATCTTTATCCTTAGCACGATACTAACATGATAGAAGAAATAGAAAGCAACCTAAGCATAATACTAGAAAGCAATAAAAAACATCCTAACATGATACAAGGAATTAATATAAAATAAGGAACATGATTTCTATAACAAAAGAATAATTAAGCAATCTAATTACTTACTTTGATGCCTCGTACCTCTTTCTATCAAAACAATACACACGTTAGTAACTTCAAGGAAAATATTAAATCAAACAATTAATTTAAATAATTGAAATAGGGATTTGGGACCAAACCCTCAGAAATTATCAATCTTTCACGTCTAGGGCGAAGGCAACTTCGAGCTTGACTAGGTGTGTCTAGAACTCGTGAATGCGGTATTGTGTTTGAAAAGGGAAGGCTTAGAAAGAGAGAGAAAGAATAAGCTATTGCTTGAGAGAGAAGAGAAAGATGATTATTGATTATTGTGAATGATTGTTGATGATTAAAAACGGGGAAATACGACCCTATTTATAAAGAAAATAGCCCGAAAACTATCAGAAAAAGACCGAATCCCATTAGGAGTAAAGCTGCCTCTGTCGCAGAACGACAGAGTCCAGCGCGATGCAACAGACCTGTCGCTGTGCGACAGGCTTGTCATTCAGCGCCAGCTTTGTCGTTCTGTGCCGATTCACGCGTTTTCTTAAAATCTTGCACGGAATCCTTAATCTAATTAAATTAGACAAACAATGTCCGTACTTATCTTTAAAAATCAGATTTAATCTTTTGAAAAAACACTTGTTTTAATCCAAATAGAATTCTTTATGTTCATAAAAGATATAATTATTATTCCTCATCTCATTAGAACTCAAAACAACCTTCTAGATTATTTTAGAAGATTAAAATCAATCCTAATAATTTTAGGAATATTAATTAATGGGCCCTCCACTGGATCATTGGGCCATAAAACCATTTCAGGCCCAATTTAGTATTTTGGTCATAACTTCCTCATTATTCATCGGAATTAGGTTTATAATATATTGTTGGAAAGCTCTTTTCGAGCCCAATCCAACAACACTATTAATGGACCCTTATCATGGAACAAAACAAATTGGACTGGACATTTTCATAAATAAAGTATATTTTCAAAAATAGAAAGAAGAGTTATTTTTATTAAAACAACCGCATCACAAGACTTTTCACACTTTCACCTCATTCGATAATCAAATGACGTGAAAGGTACTCATCATTGGGTTTGGTTTTGGGGAGACACAATTAGGTGTCTACAATAACACTTCATCCTCTATTGACGTATTTACGACTTCCACGCAATATAATAATAATGACCCTCGAAAAAGGTGGTTAAGAGAAAGAAGATTTACGCAATTTCCTGTGAGCTATAAAGAGTTACTAGAAAAACTAAGTGAAAAAGGATTGCTCACACCAACAGGGCCAACGCCAATCCCTTCCCCGGAAAAGAGAAATCCTCAAAGGGATGGCAATGCCTATTATGCTTTGTCCTAAAACACAAAATTCAAGATTTAGTAGACGATGGGAAAGCTCCCACGCCTTAACCCAATAACAACGTTTCCCCATTAGGAATATTTCACATTGATGAGGACCATATGAGAAGTGATACATTCGATCCTTTGGATTATATATATCACTCCCATAGGGAAAACTTTAACCACAACACTCATAGAAGAAACTAATTGAGTGTGTGGGTTATGTGACGACGACTTCAAGGACCTATATATCTCTAAGTGTGCCGCCGTCCCACCTCCACCTTGTCTCCAAGACGAAACAAGTGGAGCGCTTGATTAGGATCGTTTCTTGGGGAAGTCATAAGATTTATCGAATCTCTCCTTAGATGAACGATAGCATCAAGCACAACTCATGGAACATCTCGAAATGGAGGCACATTCAAAGCCTCTAGAAGAAAGTTGGTTCATGAACCCCACAACTAGTCCAAACGAGGTAGACCATTTAACTCGTTTTGGGTGAGTTTACCAAGCACAACCAAATGGATCTTCAATTAATCAAAATCAAATTAAAAATCCAATACCACCTCCACCTGAGGTAGAAGATCCAGTAGTCAAACAACTTCGTCAATCTAAGGTGAATGTTAGCATTTGGGAACTTCTAAGTACTTCTAAAGAACATAGGAATTCTCTAATGAATGCTCTGACTGCTTTGTCTGTAAGTACGGACACAACTCCACATGATCTCGTTGTCTTGATTACTAACGAAAAATCCGACAACTCAATCACCTTTACTAATGATAACTTGCCTTTAAAAGACACTACCCACAATAACGCACTATACTTAACTGTGGGGGTGCAAGGGATTCAACATCCCTCTTACTTCAGTTGACAATGGGTCCGTCATGAATGTATGCCCATTACGAACTGTGAAATGTTTAGGCTTTAATCTAGAAAAAAGATTTTCATTCAACAACACAAAGCATTAGGGCCTACCACAATTTAAGGAGATCGGTGTGTGGAACTGGTTAAGGTACCAATTACCACAGGCCCAATACAAAAGATGGTTGAATTTCATGTCATGGACATTAAACCTACATTTAACCTTATTCTTGGACGTCCTTGGATACATAAGCTTGGAGCAATACCATCTTCGCTCCACCAAATGATAGGTTGAACTATAAAGGTCTTCCTATGACTAATACATGCTTATCCTCCCAAAGTCGCAATAAACGATCAATCCCTTTTAGAAATAAACCATGATAATGATGAAGAGGACATGTGGGGATTCGCCACGGAGGAAATTTGCACACTAGAAATGGAGGAAAGCCTTGAGAACCATTCAAGCTTGATCCATATTCCACCCCAATAATAAACAACATCTTGTTTAAGAGTAGTTACTTTCCTGAGATGCCTTTGGAAATAGCAATGAAGAAACCTCTTTTACTTCCTATCCCAAAGAAAAGCTTTTCCTTTAAATTGGGATATAAACCAACCAAAGAGGAACTCTAGTCTCACGATTCTAAGATTAAAGCACGTAGAGACAATAACAAGAAAGGGATAATCTCTTTACTCCCATTCTATAATCAAACCCTTAACGGACAATTCGTTAGGGAGGGAGAAGATTACCTATGCTATTACTTTTTAGAACTATTAATTCTAGAGGGTATCAAGAAGCCTGGATTCGAGATATTCCACGATTGATACTTCTTGAATGGCGACTTCAAAATCCTTCAATCAAAACACCCAACTCTAGGGTGCTATGATAGGTAACCATTTAACCTGCTATTTGGACTAGAGCAAAACCATGTTGCTACAATAGCTAATCAAAATGCCATCCAGGATGAAGCTTTCGACCTAACCTCAATGATTACCCCTTCCAACGAAACTTTCAAGCATGGATGGAGGAAGACTTTCAAGTGGATTAACCATAAAAGTGACAAGCTGGAGCACCATAGGCGAAGGGGAGATGTTCGAAAAATCCGATGATGAGTCTAGTTTAGGTTTTAAGGAAGCTGAAAATTTAGGTCGTGTGGCTATTACTAAGTCTTTATTTTCTAGTTCTAAGGACAAGGATCCCAAAAAGGATTCTTCTCTTGATGTACTTTATTTTGATTTCAATAATATGAGCTCTATTTTTTAGTATATGCCTTCTCTTGAATCTTTTGAATACTATAATAATCAATCCAATGAAGATGATAACATTAACAAACTGGTTAAATTAATGAATGAACAAGAACAAAAGAATCCTGTAATTGAAGAAACTGAAACAGTCAATATAGGAACTAATGAAAACAAGAAAGAAGTGAAATTGGCTTAACCTTAAATTTGGATGAGCGATCAATCCTGATATCGACGCTTAAAGAATTTGAAGACGTGTTTGCTTGGTCATACAAGGACATGCTTGGAATAGATAGTGAAATTGCGGAACATACAATTCCCTTGAACCCTACCTCTAAACCAGTAGAACAAAAACTTCGACGAATGAAACTTGACGTCGCTTTGAAAATAAAAGAAGAAGTTCAAAAACAATTAGACGCAGGTTTCATTCGCGTATGTAATTACCCAGAATGGGTAGCGAACATCGTCCAATTCCCTAAAAAGGATGGACGAGTTCGCATGTGTGTTGACTTTAGGGACCTTAACAAGGCTAGTCCCAAAGACGATTTCCCTTTACCTCTAATTGACATATTGGTAGATAGCACGGCTGAACATGCGATGTTATCCTTATATGGATGGTTACGTAGGTTACGACCAAACTCTAATGGCAAAAGAAGATGAAGAAAAATCATGCTTTTTTACCCCTTAGGGTACGTATTGCTATACAGTCATGCCATTTGGTCTCAAAAATACAGGAGCTACATACCAAAGAACGGCTACGACTCTCTTGCACGATATGATGCATAAAGAAATAGAAGTATATGTGGATGACATGATCGTGAAGTCTGAAGATAGAATGGGACACATAAAATCTTTACACAAATTCTTCACTCGTATAAAAGAATATAAAATGATATTAAACCCACAAAAATGCGCCTTCGGAGTAACTTCCGTCAAGTTACTCAGATACGTAGTAAGCACACATGGCATTGAGATCGATCCTTCTAAGATAAAGGCAATTGTTGATATGCCTCCCCCTCAAACAGAAAAACAAATTAGGGGGTTCCTTGGCAAGTTACACATGGCATTAGTCGATTCATCAATAAATTGAAAATAACTTGTGAGCCAATATTCAAAAAATTGAAAAAGGAAGAAAAACATGAATGGGACGATCAATGCCAAGAGGCCTTTGAGAAAGTCAAAGACTATCTCAAAAGTCCGCCAGCTTTAGCACCACTAGTACCCAAACTACCTCTTAGACTATACATCACTGTTATAGATACGGCCACAAGAGCCATACTAGCACAAGAGGTAGAAAAAGTAGAACGTGCAATATACTATATAAGTAAAAAAATTCATTCAATACGAAACAAAATATAGCACCTTGGAAAAAACAAGCTTAGCATTAGTGTGGGCAACTAAAAAAAATTGCGACATTACATGATTCCCCACACAACTCATGTGATTTCACAACATAATCCGATAAAGTATTTGTTTGAACAACCACCCATACAAGGAAGAATATCCAAGTGGTTGGTGATGTTGGCTGAATTTGAATTGAAATATATTCCTGTAAAGTCAATAAAAGGAAAAGTAATATCCGATTTTTTGGCTCAACACCCCATTCAAACAAGTCATGCAGAAACTACTCATTTTCCGGATGAGGAGATCCTCATGACACAAGATGACAAATGGGTAATGTACTTTGACGGTGCATCCAATAAAAAAGGGTGTGGTGTAGGAGTGTTACTCATAAGTCCAGAAGGAGCACATACTCTAATCTCTGCCAAACTAGACTTTAAGGCTACTAATAATGCCGCGGAATGTGAAGCGTGCATTATTAGATTAGAAGCAACAGCTAGCATAGGTGTGCAAAAATTAGAGGTATATGGAGATTTCAGCTTAATATTAAATCACATACTCAAAAAATGGAAAATCAAAAACCCCACAATGATATTATACCAAGCACACCTAGAGCAACTCATCGAACACTTTGATTATATTGACTTCAAATACCTCCCAAGGGATGAGAATCAATTTGCCGATGCGCTAGCAAAATTAGCCTCAATGATCAACATTCCTAATCACTTAAATATGATGCCATTATGCGTTGACAGAAGAGACGAACCAGCATATTGCAACGCAATAGAGGAAATAAATGACATTAAAGGAGAAAATCCTTAGTATGATCATATCCTCCAATATATTACTCATGGCACATATCCTGCAAATACTTCATCAAAAGACCAGCGTGCTTTGAGAACGGTCGCAACCCAATTTGGGTTAGTAAATGGTCAATTATGCAAGAAGGGACCTAATTGTCAAAGCCTATTGTGTATAGACCAACCCAAATCCACACGCCTTATGGAGGATACTCACAAAGGCGTTTGTGGACCTTACATGAATGGAAAAATGCTTGCTAAGATAATCTCATGACAAGGGTACTTTTGGTCCACAATGGAACATGATTGCATTCAATATGTCAAGAAATGTCCGGAGTGTCAAATGTTCGCTAATTTACAACACTTTCCACCATCCGAACTATATAATCTCACTTCTCCTTGGCCTTTTTCGACTGGGAATTGACATAGTTGGTAAAATTTCTCCAATAGGAACAGGTAGACACGAGTACATATTAGTAGCCATCGACTACTTTACCAAGATGAACGAGTCTGCCTCTTACGTTGACATCACTTCTAAACATGTCGCAAAGTTTCTCGAACAAAACATATTTTGTAGATATGGAGTTCCACATGAACTAATTAGTGACCAGGGATCTCAATTCAAAGCGGAATTGAGACCCTCTTAGCTCGTTATAAAGTAAAACATCATCATTCATCCCCATATCGACCCCAAATGAATGGAGCAGTAGAATCGGGAAATAAAAATATAACAGTCATTATTAAAAAAATGGCGGAAATTACAAAGACTGACTGAACAAACTACTCTTCGCTCTATGGGGTTATAGGATATCCATACGAACATCAATAGGAGTAACAACATACTCCTTAGTTTTCGGCATGGACGCAGTTCAACTGGAAATACCATACCTACGCATCATACTCGAAATTAAGCTACCGAAAGCCGAATGGGTATGAGCCAGGTATGAAGAGCTTTTATTTCTCGATGAACGACGATTAAAAGCTTTGCATCATGTACAAGTCTACCAACAACGCATTGTGCGACACTTTAACAAACGGGTATGACCCCGTAACATTAAAGAAGGTGACTTTGTATTAAAAAAGGTTAGGGGTCTACCAATTGATCCAACAGGAAAATTCAAACCTAATTGGATAGGACCATACTGTGTAATCGAAATCTTATCAGGAGGAGCCGTTCGATTAATGGATATTGGTGGTGATGAAATCCGTAAACTAATAAACATTGATTGACTTAAAAAATATTACGTATAAAAATCCGGATAAACTCGTTCATGCATAATTCACAATCGTGTGTCTTAGCATTCAAATAAAAGATTCTAAGTGTTCTGAACTTTGCCGAATCACACGGTAAAATTTACAACACCTGGGGGGGGGGGGGATAACCACAAAATATGTCATTCAAAGTGTTCAGATTTTTTCGAACCTCACGAAAAACTCTTCACACTTGGGGGGTAATAATAATAATGATTAAAAAAAATTAAACACTCATAGCACAGGTGTCGCACGCAACTAAAAAGGTTGCGCATGGACGTCGCGCACAACCAAATGAGTTGCGCGCGATAGGCACGCGCAACCTTGGACGTTGCGCGGGCCACCTGATGACGAACTGCAACCCAAAAATTTTACGCTTGAATAAAATTTTGATTTTTACTAGCGATAAAATAAGGGTGTATTCAACATTACATATACTCGTAAAACAATAAATTAAACTTTTATTTAAATTGTTAAACAAAGTTTAATCAATTTTTCATTTAATTTCTACAATTAGGATTAAAGAAAAATAATTAAAAAAAAATAATACTTTTTCGCAAAAGAACTACGCAAGACCTGATTTCGTAATACGAATATGTAGGCAATACTTTTGATTCGGTCATATAAATAAAACAACTCTTTTTTATTCCAAACATAATATTCGAAAAAACATCGTAGAACTAGATAATAAATAATATAAAAAAACTAGCAGTGATTACACTTTATTCAAAAGAAAAAACTATCATATTATTGTGTAACATACACCCTAAGGTTTTACTATGTCCTTGTAGGGAATATTTCAAGCATCCCACACCTGAGCCCCACTGTGATCATATACTTAAGCATGGGGCGTCCAAAGGGAAGGAAGCTAGAGCAAAAGAGTTGCCAACAAGTTTTAGGAATTTGTAAACCGTTCATAGGGTGAAGGTTACACCTCTTCACGATCCATGAGATCACCAACTCCATAGTGACCATGACTGGATATTCGGGGATGAAGGTACAAATCCAACCTAAAAGAGATTGAACCTGCCCTAAATAGGCCTCTACTTTATTCTTCTCATATTCATGTGCGCTTTCTGACTAACATACAAACAATATATTAATCCTAAACCTGTTTAATCTATGTTGGTTGAATATTAATGCACAAACAAATCTATTATTGGCGATCACTTGAATTAAATCATATTAGCCTAAATAAAATTATTAATTATCTTATTAAGCGTGATTTCAAGTACAAATTTCCTTTAAACTTGTAGGAGAGGGCGTGATCAAGCAATAACAATAATATCAAGGAACATAATATTATTGATACAACAAATCATCATCTTCATAATAATCTCATCAAAGAATAATAATATTAGCAAGATCCTAGGCATGATACTAACATGATTAATAACAAATCCTATCATGTCACGTACTAAACAATAAAGATCGAAGCTTTAGCCCTAACATGATATTAACATGATATAAGAAATAGGAAGCAACCTAATCATGATACTAGAAAGCAATAAATAACATCCTAACATGATACTAGGAATTAATATAATCTAAGCATGCTTTCTAAGGAAATAAAGCAATAAAACTACTTACTTTGTTGCCTCGTAAATCTTTCTATCAAAACAATACACACGTTAGTAACTTCAATAAAAATATTAAATCAAACAATTAATTTAAATAATTGAAATAGGAATTTGGGACCAACCCTCAGAAATTATCAACCTTTCACGTCTAGGGCGAAGGCAACTTCGAGCTTGGCTAGGTGTGCCTAAATCTTGTGATGGACGAACGGTGTTTGAAAAGGGAAGGCTTAGAAAGAGAAAGAAATAATAAGCTTCTAGCTTTAAGATAGAGAGAATAGAATAGAAAGATGATTGTTGATGATTGAAAATGGGGAAATACGACCTTATTTATAGAGAAAAAACGACCAAAAACCATTAGAAAAAAGTTAGAATACGAATCAGAATAAAATTCCTTTCGACGCGGCAAGATAAAAAGCATCGCGGCGTGGTAAAAATAGTTTTTTGCGGATTTTGTTTTTATCATAACTTTTGATCCAGAAGTCCAAATAAGGAATATAATATGTCGTTGGAAAGCTTTTGAAGTATACTTTTCAAGAAAATTAGAATCAGATTAAAATCATTTTTAGAATAAAAGACATGGCCGAAATAGTGGAAGGGTGTCAATTTTTTGGATAGAGTTTCGTATTTCTTTCATATCTTTTTCGTTATTGCTCGGAATTAATACTATAATATATCATTGGAAAGATAATTTCAGGATATATCCAACCATAAAAGATTTGGATAAAAATTATGAGTCACGAAAATAATAAGTGATCATCTTTGAACGTCTTTCATTTCGAATAGAATTAGGACTTTCAAAAAGAGGAGTTTTACTTAATTTCAAATTCTTTAATCTTATCTTTTCAAAAAGGATAATTAAGATCTTTTAGAAACTCATAGAAGTTTCTAATTAATCCTAATTGTTTTAGGAATATAATTAAGATTAATGGACCCTCCACATGATCATTGGGCCGCACATCAAACTCGTTTAGACCCAATTTAGTATTTTGACCATAACTTCCTCGTTATAACTCGGAATTGGGCTTATAATATATCGTTGGAAAGGTATTTTCAAACCCCATCCAACTACATACTTATTGGACCCAGATTATGGACCATACTAAAGTTTATTGGACGTTTTTCATGAATATAATACGAAATGAATGATTTTCGAAAACAAAAATTAATTATTTTTATTAAAACATTTTAGATTACAGAAGAATTCACGAGACTCTTCAACATTTCACCTTACTCGATATCAATGATGTGAAAGGTACTCATCACTGGGTTTGGTTTTTGGGGAAACACAATTAGGTGTCTACAGTGCTCAATCGTCACAATCGAAAGAGGAGTAGTTTCCATCGCAATGTTTTCGGCAACCTTAGAGCTTTCTCCTTCCACCTTCTTTTTGACCCATGCATTGTTCTTCAATTTAGGAATAGGAGCCCTTGCAACCCTTTTTCCCTTGTCTTTAGAGTTCAAAGGAGCCTTCTTGTAGGGATTTGATGAAGGTTCCTTGATCTTTATGCCTTGTTGCGTAGGTTTATGAGCAACCTTTCTTTTGGGTTCTCTTGCACGAGCCTTAGGTGATGTGGAGAAGTCCAATTTTCTTCTCACTCCTTTGTTTTGGCCATTAGGAAGAGTAGTGGTGGCCGATTGCATCAAAGGCTTGGGTGGATTGCGAGCCAAGGCGGCTTAATTTTGTTGACGAGCCTTGTTTAATTCTTCCTTGTCGGCCGCATTCATCCAAGCCTTGTAAAAGGACGATAACACTATGCTCGCTGTGGGATTTTGTACCACCCACTTAGGATGACTAGACCAATACTCCATCCAATGAGGAATTCTTTTGGCTCTAAAACTCACATCCTTGGGAGCATCACAATCCTGTGGAGGAATGATTTGCTTCATCCCGTATTGTCTCATTACCCTGCAAGGAAAAATATAAGTAGTACTCAAAAGGCCTAAAAGCCGGATATAGGGACAATTGAAACTATTCCTAATCATATTACTATTCCCAATCATACTACTTATTGTCTCATAGCCAAACTAAAAAAAAAAAGAGAAAAAATTACCTTGCGACGTTATAACAGTAGGTGGCGCGCGCAAGACAAACTGTTGCGCGCCCCACCTGTGCGCATCCTGGAAGATTGCGCTGGTCATCCCAACGCAACTCTCAGAGTTACACTGGTTAACGAATCGAAAAAAAACGTACATGTAAAAGGAGTGGACTTCCCGTGAAATCGTTCTCGTTTGGATCTCCTCTAAGACAGTTCGAGCAAAGTATGGTTTCCGCCAAAGCCAATGAAGTGGGTGAATGACATCCCTCTATTTGCTCCACTATGGACACCATTGAATAATCTCTGTACTCTTTGCCTGTCCTAAATAAACAATTAACAACAAGACAAAAACACAAAGCACGAATTTTAAATCGTTGTTTAGTCAAGTTGTCACGAGGGGCGACGAAGTGTTCGATAAATTGAATCAAATTCATACCTTCCTTTGTCTCAATTTTGGCCATATCATTGTCATTCAAGCTAAAAAATCGCTGAAATGTAGGTTTCGAATCTTACAAGTTAGGGGTATAAGTCACGGGAAGAGTATTTGCAAAGAAGCCTATTAGAGCCTAAAACTCACCGGGTAATGGGACAATTTCATCATCTTTAAAAAGAAAAAGATGATGGTTTGAGTCCCAATGATTAACTGCAACATGAAGAAAATCAAAATTTATATTGAGTTGGATATAGCTTAATAGGGGATTAAGGTGGTATATTTTAAAAGCCAATTTATTAGAAAGTGAATTGACCCATTGTTTCAAACGTTGCTCAAAAGTTTTCACCATTATTAAAAAAAAACAGAGAAGATAAAAAAAGAGAGAGAGAGAGCAATAATTTTCTTTGTATTAACGAATGAATGTGAGATGATCAAAATCCTATACGAAACTGCACTTAAATAGACCAAAACGGTACAATTTTTCGGCAATTTTCACCCAAAGAAAAGTTCACCCGCAGGTGGCATGCGTATCTCATGAGTTAGCGCACCAGTCGCGCGTAACCAATTCACATGCTTACAACCTATTCTGTCGCGACATGTTTTTCGGGTTAATTACGTATTTCGGACTACAGAATAACGGGAATATCAACGAGATCTTATGACTAATCCATACGCTTGACTTTTTGTCATTGTTTCCTTTCTTTTTTTTTCATTATTTCCCTTCCTTTTTATTTTCTTTTCTTTTTCTTTCCCTTTTCTTTTGCGTAGTACTTTTATTTTTTTCACCTTTCTTTCCCTTTGTTTTTATTTTCATTTTTGGAAAAGTTGTCTCTTTCTTTATTTTATTTTTTCGAGGGGGGTTAGTCGGGAACCCTTTCCCTCCCTCAGAAAATTTTTCCCTCAAAAATTTTTTTTCACTTTCTTTTTTTAAAATAACACTTATGGAAATAAAAATAAAATACGATATATACAAAAAATGTCATATGTACAACAATCGTATAAAATAAAATAATAAATAAACATATACATTTTCCATAAGGCATAAGAGAAAAAAAGAAGGGAGTCAAGGTGCTCGGCGGCTCCCAGAAGGCTGTTGTACATCCTGCAAAACCCGAAACAAAGATTAATACACGTACGTGTAATAACTTTGATAAAAAGACAAACAAAACTTACGCGACCATCTGATGATCATGGCATGACAAAGCCACGAAGGCTCTCTAATAAGCATCTCGGAAAGCACATATAGTCTTCACCATGCCGTTCACGGTCTCTCGCGAAACCTGTTCCTAAAAAACAAGGACAATTATAAAAAATTGTATATGATATATAAAAAAGAAAAATATACATGTAAGGAATAAAACATATCGACTCAACCGTCTCTGGTACAAATGGTATGCCCTCATCCTCCGCTTCCGGAAGAATCTCGCAAATTACCGACCCAAAAGCAGTAGTATACGTGACATCCGCCGAAGGAGGCACCCAACCACCCAGCTCGACCCGCTAAAAATAAAAAAAGAAGTCAAGTTCTAAACCATAAATCAAAATATAAAGAAAAAGAAAAGTACTAACTGGAACGAAAGCAAGAAAAGGAGTTAGCTTGGATGTAATGAATGTCGGGTAAGATGCGCCCGGCAGTACCAGCTACTCCGCTGGATAACCAAGGATTGCCTGAGCTCGATCCTCGGTAGACTGCAAGTCCGGATGCAGCATCCAGATCTAAGAGTCCGTAGGAACTAAAAGCTCCTCGGACGAAAACTGCCAGATGACACGCTCGCCTAAAATCCAAACATCCGTCCGCTAAAGCACGAGGAGTCCCTGATAAAAAGCCCGAAAACGGCAACGAACTGCACCTGCCCGGATGGCCTCAGGGACCCCAACGATCAAACTCCATGGACGGAGATCAATCTATGAGAACACAACCACATAAAAACATCACTTGAGAAAATATATATAATAAAAAAAGATGTGTTGTCAAAATTATACTCACCGACGCACGAGTCGCCGAAAGAATCCTTTGGCGAAAGTCGCCGGCTATAGTAGCTCGCTTCTTCTTTATTGTGTCCAAGTGATGACCGATAGGGAAACGAGCCTCCCCGAGTATCCCGGGGGCTAAGAAAGGCTGGTACGAGTATCCCCAAGCTTAAAAAGATAATACAACATGACCAAAAGAGCCATAAAAAGAAAATAAACAAAGGAAAAAATGAAATAAACACGTACCTCGAAAATACGACCATTCCATGAAATGGAGATCCGAGGCACCTCAGTAGCTGCCACAGAATCCATCACCCTAGTCACCTTGCCCATAGCTGTAAGCATACGGGCATACAACAGCTCCGCCCAACTCAAGTTACCTACTTGCCCCAAATCACTAAGGAAAATAAGTAATCCGATGGCAAAACGCTCTCCCCGATCACTCAGGCTAGTGATGGAAAGAACGTGGGCAATGTATATCCGAGCCAACTACACAGGAGTACACTACCGATCAACCTCGTTGGTCGACAGCTCGTTGGCATGAACCAAGTACGGACAAAACTGCGCATACATGTGAAGGGCCACCACAAGACGGTCTCCCACGAGGTCATGCAGTCTTTCGTCTCACCCCTTCACAGCCTCTATAACCACGAGTTCGCCTCCGAAAGGAAAACTCGTGACCATAGAGAAATCGTAAGGGGTAACCGTCATCTCCCCCCACGGGAAGTGAAAAGTGTTGGTGGAATCCCACCAAAACTTCAACAACCCGCGAAGGAAAGCTGACGACGTAGGTTGACTCAATAAATCCCGAAGGGCTTCCAACTGGTGGCTAATCCCCGAAAGCTCCACCACCTTCTTCACCACCGCGGGTAATCTCTCGAAACGACCTCTCAAGTCATCCGAGCCATATAGACGCATGCTAGGCTCGTTCTAAAAAATATATATATAAAGAAAATACGGTTGTGACTTTTCAAAAAAGAAAAAGAGGAAAAGAGAGAAATGATAAAAATGGAGGCGCTAAGGAACTCACTATGCCGCGCCAACACCGAATCGAAACGTCATGGTCTGGGTCCCATTTAAGGATATGAGGGTCTAAGTTGGGAGGAGCCTCCCAAACCACATCCTCGTGGCGACGTCGGTCAGCTCCGACGCGTCGCTCCTGAACCTCCTCATGGGGACGCGTCACCCTCTTTCGAGGGCGAACTGCCTCGTTAGGCACCGATCCTCCTAGATCCTCCTTGGCATCGACAAATGGAGGGGAGTCCATACTATAATCGTTAGAATTTTTACACAAATAGGTAATTTTTTTCTAAAAAACTAATATACGAGTTCTAGACCCATTTCAACATCATAACGACTGCCGAAAGGACAAAACACAAAAATCGAATGCCACCCATTCTTGGGGGCTACGGTACCTGCAGTTAAACTCAATAAATGGGGGCTTGTAACACCCACAAAGCCATCCTATAACAGTTTCAACTAAAGCATTCTAGAGATTATTTCCATAAATCTCAAAGAATTAACTATTTCTAGATGAATAACAATCATACAAACGTAATTATCATCTACTAGACAATTTTGAAGTTCAAACATGGCAAAAAAAAAACAAAACATATACTTCGCGCCATTTTTCGGATTCAAAATTTCCCAAATATGATTCATGAAAGTAATTGCAGGCGTAACACTATAAGTTACTTCATCATCGACAAGTATAACCAAATGAGCAAGCAAGAAACAGCAAATTCGAGCTAAAAATAAAATAAAGTACCAAGAACAAACTCAAATGAAGACATGCTCATACAAGGTTCAATACTCAACCATTTTTCATGAAATTTGTTGCAAAACACTCCTTAAACATAGAATAACAACATGGAGTAAGCAATTTTACAAAAAATAAACCGAATAAAAAACCCCCAAATTCAAAATCTAGGGTTCTTCGGTTCAAATTTCCCCAAATATGACCAAAAAACAAACAAAAATAAGTGAAATACTTACTTTGGATTATGGCAAATACAAATGAGGGATGAGATCTACTTCCTTTAGCCTCGAAAATCAAGAAAAAACGAGCTTTGTAGAGAGAGAAAGGGGCGAAAATGGCGAAGGGAGGAGAGAGAATGGTGAAATGAAAATCGCGCTCAACGATTTCATTTTTGCTGATTTAAATGTCACGCTCAACTCAATCTATTGCGCGTGACAGCCCAGCGCAACTCAGAAACTTGCGCACGCCTCGCCAGTGCGATCCACTGAGTTGCGCGCGGATATTGGTCACTTAAAAGATCGGTGCTTAGATTTCGATCCGTCTTGATTTATTTTGACTGTTTTTTTTACGTTATTAGACGTAATAACGCGCGAATTATCGAAATCCTTTATATTGCTTTGCATTTTGTAGTTTATTTTCTTCTTCGTTAGTTTTTTTTTTTTTTTGCATCATCCTGCATGCACACCATGCTTTGTGCTTGCCCTAAGCATACGTTTTGGGCGATTTTCGTGAGCCTGTCCTAAAACATTCCGTAGTGGTGCTTTACATAAAAGCTCCCATAGACAGGTTTGTCATTTTACTGTACTAACTTTAGAAATGTCCCGTTTTTTTTTTCGTCCACAGCAAAAAGAATGGCGTATCGAATAGCGTAAAATTGTATGGCACAGGTGTTGCGTAAAATTGCACCCTTTTCCCAGCAACGTGATCTACCTCCCTTAACAAAAACGATAAAACTGGCGCGTCGAACCATCGAGAACAGACAGTTCTCGATTGGAAGCAAATACGGTAGTTAGTGAGCTTACTGGCTTACCGGACAGTTAAGGTGTCCGTCTACCCCTGTATAAAGAGCGAACAGAGCAAAGTCGCACCTATTTAGAGATGTGCCCCCAGTCCTGAGACACGTGTTTTCATCTTGTGGACAAAATTGCTGAGAAAGTTAACGATTTTCTCCTCTCTCACTGAATTTGGATATATGCCTCCTATAGACACCTAAAAATGTCTCCCCGAAACCAAACCCAATGATGAAAAACCTTTCACCGCAGTTATTGGTCGGTTTGAGTCTTTAACCTTTAGAGTGCTTAAATCCATATTAATTCCCAATACATTTCATAAACCAATCCAATTCCTAGCTCATTTCCCTAAACTATAACTTACTTTCCATGTTTCGTGTCTACATCACAAAACCGAGAGAAACTGATTTTTTGGACCTATAATTTTGATCCAATTATTAATTGGTTGAATAGGCCTTGAAATAAGCTTTCCAATGATATATCATAAGCCCAATTTCGATTTAAAATGAAGAAGATATGAGCCAAACACTAAACTCGTCCCAAAACCGACACCCTTTCACTAAAACGGCCATATCTTTAAATCTAGAAATTTTTTTGACCTGATTTTAATTGAATTGGAAATTAGACTTGATAAACTTTCTAATGATATATTATACGCCTTATTCCGAGTTACGGATCAAAAGTTATCATAGTTTAAAAAACGCGTAAAAAATTGGAATTACCGCGCAACAACTGAATTGCTGCATCACGACAATTGCTGACGTGTCACGGTGTCTGGTATCGTGTCGCGGTACACATACTGTGACACGGTGCTTTCCCGTGTCTATTCCGCATTTTTTCTCTCGCGCTTATGAACCTGGACACGTTTTTGGGCAAACTGTACACCGCAACACGGTGTGCTATACCATGCCACGGTGGACTAGTGTCGTGTCACGATACATATACCGTGACACGGTGCTTTCACGTGTCTTCTCCATGTTTTCTTTATGCGCTTTATGAATCTGGACGTTTTTTTGGGCCGAAATGTGGACCGCGACACGACGCTCTATGCCGCATCACGGTGGACAGTGCCGTGACACGATGCCTAATTAGGGTTTTTTCTACAGCTCTTATTTCTTCTAGGGTTACATGCACCCCCCTACTCGTCTCCTCTATAAATACAAACCTGATTTCCTCAGTTTCGGGGCACTAAAAAATCATTCTCTTTCCTCTACACCAACAATCATTTTATTCTCTCTCTCTCTCTTGCTTTAGCCTAAACCCTAGCCACCTTATTCTTCCATAATACTTCCCCTAGGCACTCCAAGGAGTCCATACTTGACTCGAGGTTCCGTCCTTAAACCAAGGCGTGAAAGGCAGAATTAACTGAGGGTTTGGACCAAATCAACTCTACTTTTATTTAATTTAATTTCAATTTGATTTAATTTTTTATTGAAGTTACTAACAATTTATTTGTGATATAGCAATTTAAAGGAGCGCGCGAAATGTGAGTAATCAATTAATTAATTACTTATTTTAGTTTAATATTGCTAGTATCATGATTAGGTTAATTTATATTTGATTTGACTAACGTTATTATGTTAAATTGCTTCCAATATTAATGTTTATTCTATTGTTATTATTGTTCATCATATTGCATGTTTAAAGGGAATATGTAATTGAAAATCACGACTAATAAGATAATTTGGACAACTGATTTAGGATCCTTTTTAATATTGTTGTTTAATTAAGTGATCACACTATTTTAGAATTATATGTTGCATTAATATTCAACCAAGTTAGCCTAATATTAGTTTGGAGCAAATTGAATCTTTGTTTGCAGGCTTTTGAGATCGCATGAAATACTTTTCATTATAAGAATCGAGTAGAGGCCAATACGGGCGAATATGACTCCATGACTCACTTCGTACCATCATCCCCGATCGTCCTTTTCGTGGTTTCGAACCATATGGAGTTAGTAATCTCATGGATTATGAATGGGGTGTAACCTTCACGGGTCAATCGTTGTTGCCTATCGTTGTCCCTTTATTCGTGGTTGCCTTAGATGATCCGTGAACGGTTTACAAGTTCCTTAAAAACTTGTTGGCGGCTCCTTACATTCCTCATTCCTAATCGTATATGTTAATTCCCACTTCCTAAGAGTGCCAAACATACTCACACATGCTTAACATAGGCGCGCTTCAAACGACGCCTACAATTTGGCGACTCCACTAGGGAGGATTCTTGGTTATTTATCGATTTGAGTGATAGGTATTTAATTAAGATGAGCGGATGAGACTTGAAAGATTCTTGAATTGTATTCCGATGATTAAATTGGCATTTTTGCTTTTCATAGACGTTTTAACATCGTTTTTAGGTTTCCCCGTAGGAAAAATTGAATAACCTAATTGCGAACAAAGAAAACAGAGGCACCAAGCAGATTTCCTGACTGTCGTGTCACGGTGCAAAATGTCGTGACACGACGTTGTAAGGAGGGTGTGCCCATCGTAGGGGATCCTTCTCCTTAAATGCCCATGGCCCTTTAAAAGCCTAGGACTTTACACTTGTTAGGGTGTATTAGGATTTGAATTCCTGACTGTTTGGGGAACCTTGAATTAGAATTGACTCTATCATTACGCTTTTTTGTAAGAAACAAGTAGGAGTCGCCAATGAGTTTTAGGAAAACTCATAAACCTCGTTCATGCCTTTGTCCCAAGTAGAATTCAAGGGATATTTAGCACGAATCGTAAGTTTACCCATGCCCAAATTGGTCTACATGTACCAGAAATGAGTTCGGGAGCAAGGGTACTAAAATAACGTTCCTTTTAGGGGGGGGGGGAATCGTTATTCTAGCCCTAGTGCGGTATTATGGTAAGATTCAATTTTATATTTTTATGAAATTCTGAATCTTTCGCAAGCGTATCACTAGATGTTGCGCTGGGTGTCACGCGCAACCTTGTGAGTTGCGCGCGCCAGACCAGCGCGACTCATTGAGATGCGCGCGGATTTTCCTGCGACAACATTGATTTTTAACCTAGGCGCCTATAAATCCGTCATAATTAGGTTTTAACCTCATGCTTAAGCCTAATTATGATCGAGCTTAGTTAGTTTGGAACTTAATTCATTTTGTTTTGGGTTAGGCTAGTTATTTCGCATTCTTACGACTTAATCAGTTGTCCATAAGCATTTTTCACATTGATCCAACACAAAGATGGTTTTATTTATCGTCATAGCACTTCCTGTCGGGACAGGATGCCAAAAGTAGATCTCTACAGGCGTTCTATACGGTGACATGGTGCTTCCTGCCGCGTCAAGGCAGCTTGTACCGCGACACAGTACAGTTCGCCGTGTCACGGTGCCTAGGGAATAAGTCAAGTCAGCTGTTGTTTAGTCTTCCGTGCTAATTTGGTCCTCGCGTCAATCATTTTGGTTATTGTTCATATGTCTAGCCATACGATCATACCACGAGTCTTATAACATCACTTAATCACCGACGAGTCAAGTATAGTCCACACACTTTCTTTATTTTTCGACTCGAGTCGTGCACCATGTCGTTTATGATCGTATACTAGGTTCATGCACCTCTTTTTTCCGTCATAAAAATGAGTGGATCGGAGTTTGTCTTACCCGTTTTCAAATGTCTATCTTTCCCTTTTCCTTTCTCGATTTCGATCAGTGCGTCAAACCATTAATTGAATTTATTTTATTTCACAGTACTTGGTCAAGGAGCAGGGATAGATTAATACTGTTCAAGTCATTACCGCAACAATCTCTTAGGTCTAAGAGGCGTTCAAAGAAAACTTTGCCATCTCCGCATTACTTATCACCTTCAAACTACTTTCAGTTCGTTCCAATGGCCACTAAGGAAGATATTGAGAACATCAAAAAATCTATCAAGGCACTGTCTGCCATGATGAAAACCCTTACCACTAGGTTCACTACCATGGAACAAAACAAGGTCACTGTTGCTACCCTTGACAAATTGAAAGAACAGATGAGCAAGATTTTTGAGGATTTCACCTATGTGGAATAGCCTCCCACTCCTTTGAATATGAAGGACAGACTCCCTGAAAAGTTCTCCACTGCTGATATTCCAAAATTCAAGCCTACTTACAATCCAGTATTCCATTTGAAGGCGTTCTCTGCAACCATGGCTCTCAAGGGATTGGACGTAACACTCTTCCCTACAGTGTTCCCTCTCTCCTTAGAACGTGCTTGCCAACAATGGTTTTATTCCCTAGATGCCAAGCATACTGCAACTTAGCAAGATGTCACTGACAGTTTCATGAATCGTTACAAGTGTAACATTCAAACCAAAACTTCTGAACGTGAACTCTCCATTCTCAAACAGAAAGAGAATGAAGGCTTCACCGTTTATCTGAACAGGTGGAGGGAAACAGCTGCACTCTTGGTAAATCCTCCGAAAGAAAGAGAGATGGTTCGCCTCTTCATCCAAAATCTAACTCACAAGTATAGGGAACATCTCAAATTTCTTCCACTGAGCACTTTCAAAGTTGTATACGACATTGGAATCAATATCGAGGACGAGATAATAAAGACTGCTAGTAGTAAAAATAATAAACTTGGAAAAAAAAAAGAACGATCTTCCTTCTTCTTCGTCTTCTAAGCACGAAAATACTACCAACAATATAAGCCAAGTTGATCTCAATGAAGTGTTAGCTCTTAATGCTCCATTGCCCAAGAAAAAGAGAACTTACACCCCTTTAGGAATGACTTATGATGCGACCTTTGAACGCCTTTACGGTTAAGGCTTGATTACGCCTGTTGGGCCATTTTCAGAGCCAAAACCTGAAGAAAGGAGCGCCAAGTGGAATCCCAATTCCCATTGCAAGTTCCATCAAGGCAGGGGCCACACTACCGAGCAATGTTGGAATTTGAAGGACATCATTCAAGACTTGGTGGATGCAAACAAACTTCCTGTCCCTCCAGGCGGCAAGAAGTAATGAACACAAGGCGCAAAGCAGATCCTTCGTGCAAGATTTCTTTTTTTTTTTTATCATTCATCTCCATTCCCCCATTCATGTCTAGCATAGGTTTTCCATTTCGAATTTCTATATGTTTCATGTGTTTCGTTCACCTTTGCCATTAATAAAATGAGCATATTTCCTTTACATCTCGATCATAGCATTTTTTCACTTATTCAAAAAAAAAAAAAAATCAATTGCCAAACCAAACACAAGGTACATCAATGACTTGAGGAACCTATGCAACTCATTCATTCCCTATTAACCATTCAATCACATATCCATTTATTCATCAACCACTTTGAGCCTCGTCTAACGATTGACCTTATTTATTCAACCTACATTCACCTAACCCTGGGATGGAAAGGTGTGCAATTTGTGTAACATTCAGAAAGCAAGTTCAAATGGAAAAAAAAAAGAATAAGTAAATAAAAAATAATGTCTAAATGCAAGTGTTCCAATGTCTTAGATACGAACACGTCTCGAATTGCGTCTCTCATCGAGTGCTCGGTACCGTGCTTGAGAAACATGAATACTAAGTGAGTGATGGACTGCATGATTTGAGATTGTCTATAGTGATTCAAAAGAATGAAAAAAAAAAGAAAAGAAATTCAAATAAAAAAAAAATATATCAAAAAATAAAACTTGCAAAGTCCAAATTTTCAAATACACAATTGCATATCTTGGGGGCTTCTCTCGGGTCTTGAGCCTTTTACCCCTTTCTTCCTTAAACCATCAGCTTAACCACATTACAACCCTTGAAAGACCTTTTTAAGGAGTATATACACTTGTGCAAAGTTCTGTTAGAGCTACGTTCGGCCTGATTCCTAACGGATACATAGGCAACCTCACATGAGGTGCGGCCACATTCATACTCACATTCATATCCACACATGATCGAGTCATTTCTAATGTTTATCTCTACCCATATAGAGCTAGACTTGGGGCTTGAACCCACGTCACTTAGCTTACCTAGCCTAAAGAGTCACCATCTCGACTCTTCTCACATCTTTTTCCATCACCATAGCCTTTGCAGCCTCACCTTAGTATCACTTTCACATACTTCTTTCACACATACATAATCATATCATCCTTCCCTTAGGAACCCTTTATCATGAAATCTTGTTCCCTACCGTGCATGCTTCATCATCTTTCAAGACAACATTCAACAGAAGAAACATTGTATACTTGCTTAGCTTCCTGACCTGAGCAATGTTCATTTCACGCATCGGATAATGTGCTTAGCAACATTTATATATCAATGATTTGTAATCATACAAGCAAATCGTGCTTAGCTCCTTGACCTAAGCAACGTCGTTATGCAATACTCAACAATCACTTCATCTATATACGTGCTTAGCTTCCAGACCTAAGTGACGTTCAAGATCATTTCTTTACACCATATATGATACTTAGCTCCATGACCTTAGTTCATTCATCTATTGTGTCACATGATGTAGTTGTCCTTAGCCTCTTGGCCTAAGAACATTCATCATGCATACAATATCTTCAAGATAAGCAATTCAATGCGACAAATAGAATATTCATGTTATTTACCTTGCTTTTATCTATTTGCTCGACAAGGAAGTTTAAAAATTCTTCCCCTTTTTCATGTCTTTTCTTTTGGAGAAATTCAAAAACTTTTGCAAAAATTTTCTCAACGAGGGAAGTTCAAAAACAAAACTTTTTTTTTTTCACGTCTTTCTTTTTCGGGAGAAATTCAATACCCTCCACTCATGACAAAAATGACGGAAATTCCACTCATGACAAAAATGACGGAAATTTTTTGCTTTTGCATATCATTTGCTTGTATCTGCACACACACTCAAATCATACAAGTACACACACAATCACAAGTCATACACATGTCATGTCATGTCAAGTCAAGTTTGGTCAAGTCAATCATAGTCTATATGAGTCCCTTGGCAAATTTTATTTTGCAGGTCCTATCTACATCCCACATTCGGGGATAAGCGAACCATCTACAGCCCATATTCGAGGACAAGCGAACCATCTATAGCCCACGTTCGGGGACAAGCGAACCTCTACAGCCCACGTTCGGGGACAATCGAACCATCTACAGCCCACGTTCGGGGACAAGCGAACCTTTACAGCCCACGTTCGGGGACAAGCGAACCATCAGCAGCCCACGTTCGGGGACAAGCGAACCATCATCATTTTTCAAATATTTAGTGATCATCTCCCAGGCGAAGACGATTCACGACGCAATGTTCTCGATACACAGAGACTTGCAATCTCATCATCAGACAAGTTTTTCCTCAAGCATGGAAAATTGTCGGTCGTTGCCACCTCTCAAGGCGAAGAAGTCAACGATTATATCACAACAATCTTCATTCGATGGATTTCTTCAAGCATAGAAAGCTACCAAATTCATTTTCCACCGATACACTGGTGTCAGATACTATCGAACATATTTGCCACCGATACACTATTGTCAGATAAGCATTCCATCCCTTTACTCTTTTATTTGTGGAACTAACATTTTTCTGCAGGTATCGGCGTATAAAGAGTGATTTAGGATCCCAGAACGTCTTAAATCATTCTCCATTCCTATTGACTAATTTGACTATCGTTTTCGAAACTATCGTTTCTACAAACTCAGTCAAAGTGGGGGCTTCTGTAGACACCTAAAAATGACTCCCCGAAACCAAACCTGATGATGAACAACCTTTCACCGCCATTATGGGTCCGGTTGAGTATTTAACCTTTGGAGTGCTTAAATCCATATTCATTCCCAATACATTTCATAAACCAATCCAATTCCTAGCTCATTTCCCTAAACCATAACTTACTTTCCACTTTTCGTGTCCACATCACAAAACCCAGAGAAACTGATTTTGTGGCCCTATAATTTTGATCCAATTATTATTTGGTTGGATACGCCTTGAAATAAGATTTCCAACGATATATCATAAGCCCAATTCCGATTTAAAACGAAGAAGATATGAGCCAAACACTAAACTCGGCCCAAAATTGACACCCTTTCACTAAAACGACCATATCTTAAAATCTACAAATTATTTTGACCTGATTCTAATTAAGTTGGAAAGTAAACTTGATAAAACTTGATAAGATTTCCAATGATATATTATATGCCTTATTCCGAGTTACGGATCAAAAGTTATCATAGCTTTAAATATGCGTAAAAAACTGGAAATACCGCGCAACAACTAAATTGTCGCGTCACGGCAATTGCTGACGTGTCACGGTGCCTGGTACCGTGACACGGTATTCTGCACTGTGTTGCGGTACACATACTGTGACACGGTGCTTTCCCGTGTCTATTTCGCATTTTTTCTCACGCGCTTATGAACCTGGACGCATTTATAGGCAAACTATACACCGCGACACGGTGTGCTATATCGTGCCACGGTGGACTAGTGCCTTGTCACGGTATACATATCGTGGAACGGTGCTTTCACGTGTCTTCTCTGTGTTTTCTTTAAGTGCTTTATGAATCTGGACGTTTTTTTGGGCCGAATTATGCACCGCGACACGGCGCTCTATGCCGCGCCATGGTGGACAATGCCGTGACACGGTGCCCAATTAGGATTTTTTCTGCAGCTCTTATTTCTTCTAGGGTTACATGCATCCCCTTGCTCGTCTCCTCTATAAATACAAACCTGATTTCCTTAGTTTCAAGGCACCAAAAAATCATTCTCTCTCCTCTACACCAACAATCATTTTATTCTCTCTCTTTCTCTCTCTCTCTCTCTCTCTCGCTTTAGCATAAACCCTAGCCACCTTATTCTTCCATAATACTTCCCCTAAGCACTCCAAGGAGTCTATACTTGACCCGAGGTTCCGTCCTTAAACCAAGGCGTGAAAGGTAGAATTAATTGGGGGTTTGGACCAAATCAATTCTACTTTTATTTAATTTAATTTCAATTTGATTTATATTTTTATTGAAGTTACTAACAATTTATTCATAATATAGCAATTTAAAGGAGCGCGCGAAATGTGAGTAATTAATTAATTAATTACTTATTTTAGTTTAATATTGCGAGTATCATGATTAGGTTAATTTATATTTGATTTGACTAACGTTATTATGGTTAAATTGCTTCCAATATTAATGTTAATTCTATTGTTATTATTTTTCATCATATTGCATGTTTAAAGGGAATATGTAATTGAAAATTATGACTTATAAGATAATTTGGACAATCGGTTTAGGATCCTTTTTAATATTGTTGTTTAATTAAGTGATCACACTATTTTAGAATTATATGTTGCATTAATATTCAACCAATTTAGCCTAATATTAGTTTGGAGCAAATTGAATCATTGTTTGCATGCTTTTGAGATCGCAGGAAATACTTTTCATTATAAGAATCAAGTAGAGGCTAATACGGGAGAATGTGACTCCATGACTCACTTCGTACCATCATCCCCGATCCTCCTTTTGTGGTTCCGAACCATATGGAGTTAGTAATCTCATGGATTGTGAATGGGGTGTAACCTTCACGGGTTAATTGTTGTTGCCTATCATTGTCCCTTTATTTGTGGTTGCCTTAATTGATCCGTGAACAGTTTACAAGTTCCTTAAAAACCTGTTCGTTGGCGGCTCCCTACTTTCTTATCCCTAATTGTACATGTCAATTCCCACTTCCTCAGAGTGCCAAGCATATTCACACATGCTTAACGTAGGCGCACTTCAAACAATGCCTACACCTCCAGTCTTGAAACATGTATTTCTATCTTGTGGACCTCAAATATTTTGTTTTGGCAAGAGCGTGTCAAGACTTCTATTCACGTGTTAGGCTCCGAACGCCGAAACAGCTCTCATTTTATCATCTTTTACTTTGTTAAAATCATGGACTAATTAAAGTTTTAATGACATATCGAGGGACTTTAGATCAACGTGCCATATTGAGAGGATATCATCCTCTTTACTCATTATTAAACCGATATCTTCTCATGACATGACATCACCCAGGACAACTTTACTTGTAAAAGCGTTCTGCACTTGCAAAGGATCAATCTAGATTCTTTAGCGCTTTAAGACTAGAAAGTTTTTATTTATTTTCAACCAATAATCTCATGGTGACACATTTTACTAAAACATAAAAAAATAAAAAATAAATAAGAAATAAAAAAAGCCCCTCTTTAACATGTTATTAGAAATCGGTTACATGGGACCATTTTGAGTGAATGACACCAGATTATTTATAAATAATTCAAATTTGAAATTATTTTGAGCGATTGACCAAAAGTTGAGATTAATTTCACCAAAATTTCCTTGAATAAATGGATATACATTATTATTGAGTATTGTGATAAATGGGTACACATTATTGTTATAAAATGATGAATACAACCAACAAAAATTATCAAAATCACCAACATTTTAAACAAAATGTCATTATTGCCCTTATTAACCCTAACCCATCTTTCTCCACTTTCTTTTTCTATCTCATCAACCACCCCCAAAATCCCCACACACAACCACAACCGTCACCACAGCATAGGCAACCGACATACCAGAAGGCAACGGTTATGTGGTGGCGGCACGAGCAGATGTCGGTGTTGGGTTGTTGAAGGTGACGACATGGTTGGAAATCCGGGGAAGGAGGTAAGTTTAACGATTAGTTTTTTGTTATGAATTTCAGGTTTTTTTTTTTTTTTTTTTAATTCCAATGGCTGGTAATTGTCGCTTAAAATCGGTTGACCATCACCAGTAACCAACGGTCAAAACCGTCTAATCGAAATAGCCAATCGGTTTAAACCGCCGGTAGCCGGTGGCGGTCCACCGATTTTGACCGTCGGTTACCGACCAGTTTTTTTTTGTTTTAAAATACTTATTCTAATTAATTGTTATTATTATTAGAGAATAATTATAATTAATTTTTAATTTTATTATTCTTAGATAATAATTATAATTAACTTTATTATTATTAGATGACTATTATAATTAATTGTTATTATTTTTGGCAGACTGGTGTAGATGGTGGTGGTTGACGCGGTGGTTGTGGGTTGTAGTGGTCGACGTGGTAGCGTGGGTGGTATCGGTGGTGCGAACGGTGGTGGTTGATGTGGTTGTTTTAGAAGTGGTGGATGGAATAAAGTTAGAGAAAGAAAATGGGGAAAGATTTTAGTAAGGGCAATGTTGTCCCTTTGCTTGAAATGTTGGCCGTGCGATAAAATTTGCTAGCGATATTTAGCATACCTTTTTGAGGGATTTAGTATTAGAACTTATAAAACCGTGCAATTGCACGGGTTCTATACTAGTGAAAAAAAAGGATTTTTCACACAAATACCACTGAGTTTTAACAAAATTCATCAAATACCACCAACTTTTTTCAAATTCACCAAATACCACTGACTTTATACAAATTATCACAAAATGCCTAATTTCTTGACAGACGTTAGCCTGCCGTTTGTGTTAGTTTACTAAATTGTCTTTACTTCTTTAATGGCGCCATTTAAAGCATTGCCTCAACCAAAAAAGCACAGTACAGTTCGAAAAACTTGACCCTTGGCTTCATCTTCTCCATTATCGCACTTTCTGTTCTTCAACACACTTAAACCCTTAAAATTGATCAAAAACCTTCAATCTTTTGAAGATTTTAGGCATAGTTGGTGGAGAAAATTACTTTGGCGCTTCAGATTGAACCAGAATCGCAAGATCGCGTCGGTGGCCGGAGGTTTTTGTTGATTGTGACTGAAATTCCAACCAACTCAGGAAGCTGGGTATTCGGAGCTTATACAAGGTAAAATGTTGTTAATCGATCTTCATTTCGAGTTGTGATTATGTGGTTTTTTTTGCGAAATTGAGTTTGGGTTAGGGTTTTTTCAGAAAGTGTGTATTTGCATGTGATGGTGGGTATATTTCGCGAAATTGCTACTCCCTCCGTGTTTTTTTAAGTGTTACACTTACCAAATCCGACCGTGTTTTTATTAAATGTTACACTTCTTTTTTGGCAAAAAAGGTACAATAAAATATTATATCTTTCTCCTCTCATAGTCCCCACTCAAACTCACTACTACTTTTTTATTATATCTCTCCTTTCACATTGATTACTTTTCAATAAACTATTAACTTCATTGTTTTTCTTTTACAAGTTTTTAATACTCCAACAACCCCTCTTATCTCTTATTTTATTTAAGTCACTTAAATTGCCTAAAACTATGTGCCGGTTAAACTGTAACACTTAGACAAAACAAAACACGGAGGGAGTATAGTGTTAGTTTTGCTTTGCTGTGATTTAATGCGAATTGTTGTATGTGTTGATTTTGTTTCGTAGGATGAGTAAAGATTGTCCATTGATGCGGCTTCTCCCCTCCATTGTTGCGGCATTTGAGGTAATAATTTTTCTTTCCTTAATTATTGAATATTAATTTCACATTCTAGTGTTAATCGTTGATTTGATTGTCAGTGTAGTCAATTTAGGGTTCATTTTTGGTGGATTATTGAATAATAATTACTCGAAGAATTTAATGTGACTATTTGAGCCTTGTTTGATGATTGATCCAAATTTCGTTGCTAAAGTGTTGTTGTAGGGTTTGGTTTATAAAGTATAACCCTTTAATGTTTTAATGTTAGGATAAAATCATGAAATAAGCCCTGGTGATGAAACCCATTTCCCCAAGACCCCGAACACTCTTGTTTTCCTTAGTTGAGTTTGAGGAGGACGAGTTTAATTGGCATTGGTACTTAGATTAAGTATATATTTCTGTGCATGCTGAGTTCCAAGAGTTGTGTTGATTCGAGGTGAAGGTGTTTCAATTTTCGTAATTTGTGTTGGTATGACACCTCCTAAAAGTGATTTAATTGAAGCTAAATAGATGTATTGCAAAACAAAAGTATATCATTTATCTAAGTCACCTGCATTATTCATATTTGATTGCTGTAATGTCCATCCTCTCTTTAGTACAATTGCCACTAAAGTTATTGTATTCGTCTTAACCTTTAGAACAAAATTATATTATTGTCTTCCAATATTCCAAATTTTTTATACTAGATATGAAATTGATCTATTATATTTAGGTGAAGGTTCTTTGACTCTGAACAGATGCTATTGAAAGCTTGATGTCCTGATTCAAACAGCTGAAGTGAATATGTCTCGGAAGTGAAGGGACTTGTGTTGAACTTGAAATATTCTACACCGTCATAGTTGAGATAGAATGTTTTTTGGGGCTGGAAATAGGAGGTCTTGTGTAATTTTGTGGTTGAGAACTAGAATAAGTATAAAAAGAGAGGGCTATTGACTATTGTTAGGGATGAGATTGGAATTGAATGTAGGAAATAATGTAGCTTGAGGTGCTTGTTAGTTGTTATGCAAATCTATTTTCTCTTATGAATAAAACAAACAAATGTTAACTGGAAGGTTGGATGGAGAAAAGAGCTGACGAGCCACTAGGACTAATCTATCCACAATCACATTCCAAGTGGCAATCAAACGAGGGTATGAATGTGAGATGCCAGTGAAATGATATGCCGGACTAAGGCTAGGGCTGATATCATTCCCTCTTGGTTTAGTTCCATTAGTCACAGAATGGATAGCGAAGCAAATCACTAGCATCCATAACATCTTAGATAATTATAAGGAGGCTTTTGCTAAAACAACATCTTTGTGTAGTATTTCCTTTTCAACTTCATTGGAAACCTGTTGATCTGATAAGCTGACGTTAAGATACAATTCCCTAAAAATTAAACAACATGAAACTGAAAAAGAAGGGCTCTACAACTCTTCATGTTTTTCCTAGCCTTTTAGGAGATTGTTTATGCTTTTCATGTAACTACTCCAGTCTGTAGGCTTTATCTCATGTATAGTCCTCTTTTGAGCAAAAATTTTGCACCTTCATCAAGCGATTCTAGGGGGTTGTCTAACTCTAGCCAAAAACCAATTCTCAACTTTTTGAATAAAACCTTTTGCAGAAAGCATTTTCTTTAAGATTACACAAATGATTACATGTTAACCTTACTAAATCTGTTATTGGGAGGAATCTGTTAGAATCTATAATATAATTTAGCATGATTTGATTTTCAAACAAACAATTGAACAATCTCGATGCATGCGTGGAATGTATTACTCCTTTATGGAAAAGGTAATTTGTGTTTTTTAGCTTTTGGTTTAACATACCAAGAAAAATTTAAGGGGAAACCTGTAGTCTTCGTCAATAATCTCTTCTTTTATTCACAGATCACTATGAGAAATTCAGAGTTGCATGTTACTTGTAGAGTAGCTGTTAGGCTAGTCACACAACATTCAAGCTACCAACCTCTGTTTATATGTATATTTTTAAATGTTACACTTGCCTTAGTCTGCTAATTTTTTTTTAAAGTGTTACACTTCCAATTTTGATACATTAATACTTCCTCCGTTTCATAGTGTGAGTCTAGTTTAGAATCTTTTGACTATTAAAAATCAGAGGGATTCTTCTAAATTTTTCTTTATATATAAGAAAAACATAGTCATACGCAATCTAGTTTTATTTATCTTGGAAGTACATTATTAATATCTAATTTTTATAATTTTTGCTAGTGTGAGCAGTGTTTGAAAAAGTGCGCCTAAGGCGTGCCTATGAGGCGCAAGGCAATCAGGGAGGCGCACTTCAATCAAAATTTTTAAATGCCCATATAGTGCGCCTCACTTCAAAGAGGCGCACTAAGGCGCGCCTAGGCGCAGCATATTCCCTCTCTCTTTAGTGCGCCTTGAGCTTTTTTATACATTGAATGTGAGATTAAAGATATTTGCAGTTAAAGATTTGCATCGATAATGGGACTAACGTTAAGAAACGGAGAGAGTACCATTTAATATTTTATCTCTCTCAGTACATGGTCCCCACTTTTTTTTATTTAATTTATTTCTCTCCTTTCACATCCATACTTTACATTTTCTTATACCTCAAGGAACCCCATTCTTATTACTTATTACAATAAAGTCCATTAAACCTTAGGTGAAGCATGCAAGATGTACCAACCTAAGGTGTACTTGACGTTTCCTTCATCTTACACATTTTTTTTTAGGAACTTTTAAATAAAGTAGGGAGTAATAGCTTTTATTTCACTAATATTTACATAATTTTGCTTTAATCATCACTCTTAACATTTTGTACATTGTACTTCAGGGGCTAAAGAGTTTGAAGCCTATCCTGAAACTTCTGTATTCTTTGATATGTTCATCTTCAAGTTATGAAGTTTGTCAAGACACTTGTAACAACAGTGCTGCTGAAAATGGTCTCAATCTCAAACCTGAAAATATGATTACTCTCTCCAGTATCTTGTTTAAAGAACTTCATAAAAGGCTACTATCTAGCTCAGATTATGCATCCATGGATCAAGATGTTGGATTGGATGTAACGAAGTGTAATGGGAATGATTCAAGGGAAGAATTGCTTCTGCTTCTAAGATGCTGTGTTCTCTTGGTGAGGTTGCATCCATATGATCAAATGCTTACAGAGCAATTTAAGGCTGCTGTTGCTTTACTGCACAGATTGTCTTATCAAGGGATATTGACTGCAAAAACAAGAGGATCTATCGGGTTTAGTAAACTGAATACTTCTCAGAGTGCTTATGGTAGCTGCACAAAATCTTACTCTCCTGATCTCAAATCCAAATCATCTAACTTGTACATGCGTTTTTTACAACAAATGTTGGAGGTAAATATACAAAACTCTATGATATTCACAAAGCTGTATGAATTGCTAGCTAAGAAGTGGGTTTGTGAAATATGAGCATTTATAATTGATGTTGATTTAGGTGTTTAAGATAGCCAATACTTGTTGACTTTCAATATCTTGTGTTGTCATTCATCGCTTTCAATTTCAGGTTGTCTAAAATACAGAGTACTTTCTTTTGCTGAAAGTTTACTTTGCTGCTCTTACCACCATTAATAATCCTTCTAGTTATCACTCCTTACGCTTCTTTCTATCTGTCATGCTCATTACTTTTATGCATATTGGTGGATTTCATTAATATTAGTTTAAATTGCACTGATAATGTAAATTAACAATATATATTGTATGGATAGTATACTATAAAGTGGCAATTAATATTGAATTGGTGGTTTTAGAATACAAATTGGAAAATTAGACTAAAATGCCTTACAAAATGTTACAAAAGGGATTGATTAGAAGGGACAATTTCTCGGGCAGGAATTTGAAAAAGCTTTTTTTTTTTTTTTTTTTTTTTTTTTTTTTTTTTTTTTTTTTAATACTGTAGTCTGTAGACTGTTCTTGTTTGCTGAATGTATTAGATTACAATTTGTGGATTTTGACCATCATAAATTCTACCAATGAGGCTTTCTCTACGAGTCCTAAGCCTTTATAAAGGAAGAGGTGTTGATAGCACCTTAACATATTTGAGTTGATTTGACAAATTTGAAGTGCTTGATAAGGTGCATTGTAATAACTCAGTCTTCTGATTTTTAAACTGTTAATCATACCATAATTGTATTATCATAAGAACAATCTTCGTGTTATTCCTTATTTAGTTCCAATTTGGAGAACTTTGCCTTTCTGTAAAAAAATTAAATCATGCTTAACATTATGTTTCCATTCCTAAATTTCAAGCTGTCAACCCATACATTCTATTACTATGAAGTATGAATGACTCTGGATATTCCAGATTTTTTGTACAACAATCTATTTTCTGGTTTATGTGCATGCTTATGTTTTATGGAATAATATAAGTGTTCATCTAATTTCATGTACTTTATTTACCATGTAACATTGCTGGTTGGCCAAAGTTATTCTGTCAGAAACTATAATTTATATAAGATGTATGCCCTTTCAGTTTAAGTATACCTCATCATCAACTTGTTGTCCTTGATACTGCCACCCACTTCCCTATCTTACGGTAATGGGTGTTTGCAGCTTCACAGAATCTAAGATGGAGTTCTCTTTTCAGGTTTATTTGGATGAGATTTTTGCAGACAGACCATTCCGAGAGTGTATTGCAATCTCAGACTCTATTTCTTCCACCTGCCAAAATTTGGCTGTGTGGTCTTCTATAAATATTGAGAGTGTTCTTGAAATTAGTGCTGCTCATTTTCTTTTGTCATTTTCTGTAGAAGACGTCCTTCAAACTTTTATTGAAAGTCTAATTTGGACAGAAAAACCTTCTCTTTTTTCTCCTGAAGTGAGCTTGGCTGTGGCATCCTCATTAATTAATCACCCTGTCATGATGTCTGCTCCAATACCTCTCCTTTCACATCTAATATCTTTGGTGTCCGAAGTTATCGGCATATGGGTCAGTCCAGAGAAGGTGGTGCCAGAGTTTAGATGTGTGAATATATATCTATCTACGTTTAATGATTCAGTCAATTTGTACTGTGAACACATGTCTAAGTTGATGACTGGAAATAGCCCAGGGAGGATCGTCCAACGACATTTTGAGTCTCATTTCCACTCAGTGATCTATGATAAAATTAACTTCATGCTCGTTGATTTGGATAATGCATGGAGAGAGCGAAGCACCATGATGTTTAGCATGACAATATCTAGCGTGGCAATTGATGCCATATCTTACATAGAGACAAATATCTATATTGTTGATAAAACTTACAGAGATGATTTGCTCTCCTTTCTTAGCTCATTGATAGCAAGACTTATTTCAGTTGAAGTCGATGAACTTTTATTGCAAAAGTTCAAGGAAATGGCTATGCAAGATTTTTCCCTGCTTGCTTCAATATTAAAATTGATGAGTTGCTCTTTGTTGCAAGCTACTCGCTGCTGTAATGAGAATTTGAGTTGTTTAATATCATTATTAAAGAGAAAAGATGTACTTCCATGTCACAGCTCTCAAGCTGATCTGATGAGTTCCTTTGCACAGTACAATCTCCATTTACCAGTTCAAGTACAACAGTTCATAATTAATGCTTTGAAACCATATGTATCAGAAGACGAAGAATATGAGTTGTTTGTGCATTTTTCTAGCCTTTTATCATTAAGCATAGTGAGTGGATTGCACATATTGGTGTGTGGATGCTTATTTTTTATGCTGGTTCTCGTGAATGCTTTAGCCCTGAGATCATCATCAATTAAATCAGGAACAGAGTCACCTGCATGTGTGTTTTCACAGACCACTGTCATTAGCCCTGCTGAAATTACTCTTAAAACAGGTTTTTCTGATATATCTCGAAAGGTAAATGCATGTTGTTTCTATTAATTGTATTGCTAATATGTGTGTGTATGTATTTTGATCTCCTGAATAATGACAGCTTTGTGTACCACAGAAATCCAGCCTCAGAGTTGCATCAAACTTTCGAAGAGAAAGACGGAAATTGTTCAGGTATATGATCTATGACTTTGTGCCTATTTGAAAAGCTAAACATTTCACTGTTCTGTAATACTTCTGTATAATTTCCCGTAATGATTATGGTTTTACCTTTTGGCTATGAATGTTTGATGAGTTTTTTTGTTTTAAATCATATTTGTTCATAAACTTAATTTAGTAGGCAAAAGCCTATATTAACTAAAATAGTCAGGTCCAGGAATCTCTATTGGGGTGACATTATTAATATAGGGATTAGGGAGTATGTGGGGAAACTTATTTCATAATCACAAAATTGTCAACTCAATGGTCCATGGATGTCTTTTAACCATAAAATTAAAAGGCTATATGACCTTGAAAGGTGTTCCCTGCTTGCACCCTCCTTAAGCTAGATATATAACAGTTTCGGTTGTTTCTCTGTAATTAATCCCTTACACCACTCAATGGTTAAATGATCTCTACAATTAGCAGTTCTGAGCCCAAAGACCAAGTTGTAAACCTTAGCTCAATGTTTGGTGACTTCTCTTTGAATTAGATACTTAAAAGCTTGTGCAAAATAATGTTTTTCTTTCTTACACTGCTTTCATAAGATTAGAAAGATTATCGTATTCCTTCTACCCTCTTCTTCCTTGCTTGTTTTAGAGTTAGAGGGATGTTGATATTTTCTGCATTTCTGTTGTGATTACTATCACCTGTAAATCAAGAAGCAAGTGTAAAATACAGAAGTAAAAGCAATAGAAAGGATTGGCTATGTTCAAAGCCACAATTGTAAGTTTATACACCATTTTCTAATAATGGGAGGAGAAGTGAACATGTAGATGGTACATAGGATTTTAAAAGAGCACATCAATGTCTTGTATCTTTGCTCTCTTTTTTATCCCATTATTTGTAATTTAGTAATTCATTTCACACTGTTAATATTGATTTAATACCTTCTCAGATTAGTTATTTATCTTTCTCTTGTCAGGGACTTGTCAGATGAAGAAACTTGCAATGGGGAAAATTTCCTCAAGTGTTTGACAACGAATCCTAAAGATATTGCTGATTTATCTGATTTTATCGAGTGCAAGCCATGGAGAGACTACAATGCTCGTCTCTTCTCAAAATCTAGAATACAGTGCAGGAGATTGCAAGAATCTGCAAGGCGTTTGCGGCTGAAGAAGATGCAATTTCATAATTCTGTGAAACGTGGAGGCAAAAGGAAGTGTAAAGGAAAGTTGGTAAAAGTACAAAGTATTTAACAGTGAACGTATATAGGTGTGCGTATTTATGTATAAATTTTGGTGTACTGATTTACCAGGCAAACTCCTCTTATGGAAATATACCAGTTGATTCCAGAGCATAAGGTCAAAGTTATGTCCTGTGTGTACCTCAACATCATTATCACCAATTCATCATTGAGAATATTAGGACCGGCTTGCTAATCTAGTGGCGAAGCGATGTAGATAAACAACACTTCATCAAACGATATTTGTAATCCTAACTAAATCCTAGACAAATCTAGTGACAAGTTCAAAATCAATTGAAGGGGACTATATTAGCCTAAGATCAAGTGATCGAAATATCTAGGTTGAAGCCACTTTTGACTAGTGAGGATAATCAATGATTAGTCATACAACTTACTCTTGACTGAACATATTAGGAAGATCTTTCCTTCATGTTGAGAGGTAGCTAAGCTTAGAGCTATGTTCTTAGGCTTAGATATGACATAAGTTTAGAGAGATTTTGGACCCTACATTCACAAAATGTGATAAAATTAAGGTCATGGGCACCTTTTCTTTTTCTATTTTTTATTATTTTTTTTTTACATCAGATGGGCACCTTTTCTGTTTGATAATAATATTAGTCCTTTTAGTGTCTAACTGATATTGTAATCTTTCAAAGTCCACTAATTACTAAGCTTGATCGAATTTTGACTAGTGGACTAAGTATTCATCATTAAACTTACTACTCAGGTCAAGCTGTAAAATTAAGGTGTCTATTGTAAACAAATTTTTTCTTGGTTGAAGATTGAGTTTCATATGTAAGAATTGGATGGTTTGAGTTATTGTATTGGTACTGCGGCGGATTTCGCGGGCGATTGGTATTGTTCGTTGTTACTCGTATGATTGTACCCTTTCTTATATGATTATTGTTCCTCTAAGATGTATCCACAAGAACTTTAGAACGCAAGTCCAACTTTAATGCTAATTAGTTTTGTGCCCCATGCGATGTTCTGCTTGTTTATTGAATTTTAAGATAAAATATTTTATTTAAAATATGTATGTTATTTGAATATTCTACTCATGAAATACCGCTCATAAAGATGTGGGTGGTTAGAAAGAGTATGAGGTGGTAGTTTTTGAAAGTGATGCTAGCTAGTAGTATGGTTAGAGTAATTAGAAGAAATCAGTTTGGAGTTGCACCTATTTTCATATAACACTAAGGGAGCGTTTGGTATCAAATTAGTAAATGTAAGGGAATGGAAACAAATCAGGAGGGGAAAGGGTAATATATAATGTTACCCTTACTAATTGTTTGGTATTACTAAGGAAACGTAAACAATTATAACCAATCCCTTTTCTCTTGTTTGGCATAGATAACTTGGAAACAAATAGCTTTCCTTCTATTTTTTGTTGTCTTGGCTAACTTTTGCTATACATTATACAATGTAGAGCAACACTAATTTACCATAATATATATATATATATATATATATATATTTTGCTTTTTGAACCGATTACCATAATATAACATATGCTAGATACAGGCAAAGTCATATAAATTGTTGATTACAAAAGTTGAAATTCTAGTATCTCAAATAAAAAATAATAATAAAAAAAAAGCATTCAAAAACCATCCAAAACCTTGTTTCTTCATAACAACTTAGGACAACTTTCTACTTCTTCTTAAGAAGATCAATTGCATATTGTTTCTTCATATTAGTTGGTGCTTGATAGAAGATACGAAGCTTATGTTCTTCCGCCATGAGAATTGTAGCAACCTCTAAAGTTTCGAATGGAGAAATTCCATCTAACTTCATCACCTCATCCAAAACCTTGTTCACTTTTTCATCCATCCTTTGCTCTCTTTCTTCCGATTTAGACCATGCACTAGCCATAGTCCCAAGATTAACATTGATATTTTCAAATATCTTCCCAAAATTATTAGAAACATCATGGAGGGAGGCCACCAAATCATCATCATCATTCCTACACAAACTCTTCAAATCTACCTTGTTCTTTCCCTTTACCTTAGCCTCCTTTGCCTTTGTAGAACGTTTTCCGGATTGAGTAGTGGAATCACTTGTGAAAGAATGAATCGTAGAAGCCTTCACTTTTTCCATTTTTGAAGGAGTTGAATGATCATCCTCTATCTTCATGGGACGTTTTTCGGATTGACTTGTAGAAGAATAAGTGTCCGAATGAGTAGAATTCACATCATCTTCTTCATCACTCTCGCTATTCAATGGTTGCTTATCAATTTCTTGATCCATATCTTCTATAGCATCAACAAACGACTCACTTGCATCTCTGGTAGCTTTGTCTTTTGCATAAATTTCTGCTAGAGTGTCATAATGAACGAATGGAACTCCAAACAACCCCTTAGCTTTCTTATGAGTCTGCCGTATAAGAGAGAATACAACAAGATTAATTCACAAGGCAGAATTGTACTGAAAAAGACAGTAGTCTGTATGTGTTGCTAAGCTGCTCATCAGGTTAACATAAGCACCACAAGAATACAGAGGATTCCAGAAATACCAATCTAAAAAGCACAACAAAATATTAATTAATACTGTAAATCATAATGAATGTGCTTAAGTTATACTATAGTTTATTATGTAAGGTTAAGGTCATGTTAAGGGAATAAGGGATACTTGGATCATTAAATTGAATTGATGCAGAAACTAGAAAGAGGGCAGCCATTAGTGAAGAGCTTATTCTGTAGAGTTTTGCCATTATTTTTTTTATTTTTTTTTTTTTATTTTTTGACTTTTGAAGAAATAAAAATTCATCTAAGATCAGTATAATGTATGCATAAGATATGATATTATTATATGCTGTCAATTATTGTTTTTGGGTTTAATGGAGCTAGTAAAATTGAAGTCAACAGTTGTTAAACAAATTGGAAAAGAAAGTTTGGTCAGTCTAGAATATTGGCTAATAAATGCAACTTTCCACAGCAAAAGTTTTACATAGCTTGAGATATAATACTTAGAAAATTAGCCTAATACAAGTATTGTAACACCCCAATAATTCTCCCTTTTTCCAAACCACTTAATTTAAATAAAATAGTGGAGAACCATTGACATGTTACCGCCACGTGTTAAAACGTTAAGGCTTTATCAAATTATTGCAGCGGAAATCCAACTTAAATCTTAAAATAATATAATTTAGAAAACCAATAAGTCAAAGCTTACAAATTGGAACCATAAAGGCCCTTATTAAACCAAACTAATATTTAAAATCCCAAAACATAATTAAATAGTAAAACATAGATAAGTTCAACACAAAGAATGAATACTCTCAATCACACCAATCCCTTGACAATGCGTATGTCAAATCCCCGAACCTCACATCATCAAGCTAACCTGTGCAATACTGCTCCCCAATAATACAAGTGTAATAATTGGATCATCACAGGGTCATTGAAAGGCGAAGGTCATGATCAAAAGAAAACACACACAAAAGCACACAATCAGCAAAGCTGAGTACATATAAGCTACAACGTACAAAACCTAACATGCTCAATTAAAGTAAATAAATATACAAAACGAATTCATTAATCAAGACTCCACACTTAAACAATTCAATTGACTCAACATACTTAGTAACCAATTCCAGACACTTGACTCTTTATATTTAGTTTGATTAATTTAATTTGGAGTAAGCAATAGACGAGGTTGTCCAACCCACCAAATCATTTTGGTCCCAAATGACCATTTAAAATAAAAGTTTAGCGCAATGCAAGAATGGGCGCGACTCCATTCTCACAAAGTTAGTCTAGGATCCCATCTAACTTTCATTATAAAATAAAAATGTAAATACCAAAAGAGAAGAGGACATGTTGATCAAACAAGCCTCGAAAAGCCACGGGCTACCACCGTGTACCCCAACCCATAATTGTCAATACTCTAGAAGTGCACACTTTCCAGAGTTTTATTGCTCATCCTTGTTTCACTTTACGTGATTACAATTTTAATTAATAGTCGACTCATTCAAGTAGACCATACATAACAATCATATACCAATTCACTTTTAATCTTATTTAGGACAATGGTGATCACATCACAAATTGACCTTTAATTTCTTTAAACTTCCAAATTATCCAAAGTTGTTGAACATAGTCAACCCACCTAGCCATTTCGGCTTAATCCACTTTTACTCAACATACTAACAAGTCATGCTTGAGTAATAAATAAAATAATAATAACCTTGTGGAATAATTAATAAATTTATTCCACTTAAACCATTCAACTCCAATCCTTCAATAATCCAAATGTAGTTAATAAACCAATCCAATAAAAATATGCTTGTATCAATATTCCATACAAACAATTAATCCAATATAATTCAACATGCTTGCATCCATAATTCCATACAAACATAATCAATTCACCAAAACATGTCTCATAAATATAAGCACATGAATTAATTAAATGTATAATCAAACAATTTCCATCCAAGTGTTCTCTAAACATAAAACTAAGTTCTTTCTTTTTGGTACCTAAACATGATACTACTTACAACGAAATAAACATGTACGTACCTCGTATAAACAATCCTTTGTGCCACTTTTAATCACTCAAAAGTCTCCTAAGGAATAATCACTTCCTCAAATAAGCCCTTAAAATAGCCGATTACACTACAACAATTCCCGAATCAAGTCTCCTACATAAAGGGACAATAATACTATATTAATTCTCCTTGTATACACAATTTCCAGCAACTTAAATTTACTTTAGACTACTTAAAAAAAATCTGAAAATTATTTTAAAACCCCTAATTAAACTCCTTTTTAATGGGTAATCACACCCTTTCATTAAAATCACAATTATACTACTTTAAATAAAATTCCATCATTTTAAACTAATCAAAAACCCTTTAAAACTCAAGGATAAAATTTAAAGCATAAAAAAAACTTCGTTAAAAATCAAAAACTGCCCGAAAATCATATTTAGAGGCTGAATTTGGCCACGAGAGGGTGGTGCTCACTACCAAAGGTAGTGAGACTTTCTTAAAACATTGTTTTCACATGAAAAACACTACTTTTTTTAATCAAAATCGGATGAGTTCAGAACCTAATCGGGATTAAAACGGGATTAATATTAACGAATGGAAATCTAAGAATTAAAACACGAATTTACGTGTTCAAAATATTCTGGGATTAAGTTAAACTAATCAGTATTTATAATCACCAAAATTTCAAACATCATTACTATAAAAGCCCTAAATCAATTGTTCGTAAAAACCCTAAAATCGTGATTTTCAATAATTAAAAACCCTAGGTTATAAAATTTACAAAATCTGAAAATTATGACATTTATAAATCTGAAATTATAAAGTTTAATCATCAAAATACAATTTGATACTAATTAAATTAATTTCAAACAATAAAATCAAAACCCATAAATCAATAATTATAATTACACAAATTAATAAAACAAAGGAGAAAATAAGACTAACCTTTTGTGTGGGGAAAATTTTGGGGATGTATGGGGTATTTATAGGGGAAAGAGTTGTAGGGTAAGTAGGAGTATTGGGCCTCATAAAATTAATGGGCCAATTAGGTAAATAAAATGGACTAGGCTTTGTTTGTATGGCATAGATTGTAGAATGAAAACTCATAAAATAATTTTCAACCCAAATTAATAATTTGAAACTTTTTAAAATAAAATCCGGAAAAATACAAATAAATATTATAAATAAAATAAATTTTTCATTTATAAAATATTTAAAAATACGGGGGATTACAAGTATGAACACATACGGAGTAACTAAAAAGAAACTGGATATTACTGCTGCAATGGGGACCATATCACCAGTGACCTCAAATGAGATTAGATTAGCTTAGCTAAGCAATTAGAATTAGTAGCATATAATAGCCAAAAAAAAGGAGTGAATATTGTCCAAAATTGGATAGCTAGTTATTACTGGTAGGAAAGTGCAGTGCAGTGGTAATATAAACATAGGTCCATGTTAAATGACCTCGGGTATGACCAAATGTACATGCTTCCATGAGATGTAAGGTAGTTAGTGACCTAATCAATTGCTCAAAAAACTTGTTCTGCAACCTTTACAGTTAGCTTACCTTTTACCCACAACAATGCAATTAACAACCCACCTTTAATATAAAATTTGACTCAAGGGAGTGGGGGCAGCAGAAGGGAAAGGGGAAGCGGCAAGGTAGCAACAAAAGACCACTGGTCTGTTATAGAATTAGCAGCAAGGAGGTAGAAGGGAAGGGGGAAACAACCCTCAAATCACACCATGAGAAATGTACAGCAGCAGTATATCACTATATCTACATTATAGCATGAGTAGATAATACAGAAGCAGAGGACAGAACAAAAAATTGCATCAGAATAGAACAAAAAAAAATGCAATTCATACCTTTACCTATCTGTCGAACACCGACTTATCTACTTGTAGAATCTTCTTCTCAGCATCCCATCCAAATCCTGAGGTGGATAACATTTCCGCCAATGCACTATATTTCTCCGACCAATGCTTGATCCTCGACTCAATGTGGGGAACCGCTCTCAAGCCGCAATTAGGAAGTACACCATTAATCATCTCTTCCAACTTATTCATGTAACCATTCTTAAACCCATTCTCACACTTCTACTTCAGATCGCAACTCAACTCATGCAAATATCTTATTAGAACCGCATCTTCTTCATACGTCCAATACCTTTTATTTTTACCTCTGCCTCGATTACTTGCCTCACCCTTAGCTTGACTAGCATCAATCTGAAAAAATTGCCGATTAAAAAGCATATTAAAACTGAACAGAACAAATTACAAGGCTGATTATAATAGAACATATCATACATAACAGATTATAAGGCATATTAGACAAAACTGAACATAACATATTATGAGGCATATCATACTTTTTGTGTTATTGACCATGTCTACCTCTCACCCTCCAATCGTTAAACATATCTTGGGCTAATGTGTTTCTAAAATTGGTCCAATGATCTGAAGTAGCAACACTTGTAATAAATTCCCTCTCATCATCAGAATCACTCTCGGAATCATCATCGGATTCATTCAATTCATCTTCTTTTATATCATCCGTAGGCATGAATTTTCTAACTAAATTATGCAATAAGCAACAAGCCATCACAATACGTCCATGACTTTGAATATGGAAAAATCAAGGACTTTTAAGTATACTCCATCTTCCTTTAAGTAGGCCAAAACATCTCTCAATCTCATTTCGCGCCCTAGCATGTTTCATGTTATAGAATTCCTCGGCACTTTCAGGTTGTCGATCCGTCCATTCTTTAAAATGGTATCTTTGACCTCTATATGGAGCAAGAAAACCCTCACAATTCGTATACCCCGCATCAACCAAATAATAATTACCTTCAAAAAAAAAAACCTTCACTTACCTCACAAAAACTAACAAAACATATATACTCACAAAAAAAAGACCTTCACTTACCTCGAGGTACCCTAAAACCGTTTGGTCCAGAAAGAGCATTTCGAAGTACACGCATATCATGGGTCGAACCTTCCCAACCAGGAAGAACATAAATAAATTGCATATTAGGTGCACAAACACCCAATACATTCACAGCAATCGTTCCTTTTCTTGTTCTATACTTTGGTCGTTCTTGTGAAGGCACATTTACATTAATGTAAGTCCCATCTAGTGCCCCTAAACAATTCTACAAAAGTAGGAAAAAATATTACTTACAAACAAGCAAAAATAAGAAAATCCTAGCAAAATTTAAGGGCTTTGAAAATACCGATACCTTGAAGGATTTCCACCTTTCATCTTCACAATCATCAGATATTGGTGTGGGATTGTAAAGTAGTAGTTCATGCAACTTGAGAAAAGCCCTTAGACAAAGGTGAAATTGTCGGCTCACGGTTTCACCACTTCTAAAGAAGTATTGTCCAATAGACCTATTCTTCTTATGATGAGCCAACGTGTATAAAAACATGGCTACTATCTCTTGAAGCGACATGTCGAGCCATTGTACAAGAAACACAGAAAATAAATGGCAATTGAACCTGATAAACGGCAAAACAATAGTTATATCAATCTCTAGTTATTTGAACAAATATTGTCAACCAGATCATGAAGAGTAAACTAGTCAAGAAACAAGCAAAATTAAGCAAAATAGTAGCAGCAACAAAGATATGTTTAGCATGAAAACAACTAAAGTAGAGAGTGCTCTAAGGGGTGAAACTTGGTAACAAATTTGTGAAACGGGCAAGGATACACAGTTTGCTACCTAGTTTTGTAAAAATAGTTCAGAAATGTACTATTCTACCAATATGCATGTAGCAATTCGCACGTTTCAGAACAAAATGTAGGTTAGGAACAATGCATAAATCACATAAGAAGTAGAAAATGATGAAACAACTGAAAAGCATACCATCAATCATCAATAGCAAGTACGGGTAATTAAATTGGAGTAAGTAATCAATCATCAATAGCATAACATAAAATGCATTCATTCCTAGCAAGTAATCAATAGTCGAACAACGAACCTATAGCAAAAACTTGCAGAAGAGATAGCAATACTAACATGCAGCAACTAATTAATTGATAAAAAAAATCAAAAAATTTGGAGCAAGGATTTCGAGAATCAACAAATTCTTACAAAATCAATAGAAATCGCAGCTTACATACACCATTAAACCACAATGATGATAATTCATAGCTTAAAACAATAACATTCGAAACTGAAACTTGAAGTAATTACAATAATACAATAAAAAATCAACTCCAACAAACATCAAAAACCTAAATCAAATATTGCAATTGAACACGCAAGTAAAAAATTAAAACCAAAAACGCAAAAATTGATACTACATGAACCTTAGAAATTGAATGAGAGAAATGAAATAGTAAACCTGTGATAATTTCTGAAGATTTGCAGTAGAAAATTGAAAATTTAGGAGCAAGATCTGGAGAATTGCAGCTTTCCTTGTAGAATCGTCGAACAATTTGTGGTTTCGATCGATCAAAGTTGAGGGTTTTTTTGGGGGAGAACTGTCGTATGAGAGGAGAGAGAAGAGATAGAGGAAAGAAACGGGATTTGTTTCCCTAAATTTTACACTGGAAACAAAGTGGTGGAATGGGTTAGAGGAAGGAAACGGTTTCTATTACTTAACTCATCAACCAAACATTTACTAACGGAAACGGTAACCCGATTCCGTTTCCAGCCCTATAAAAAGCCCATACCAAACACCCTCTAAATAATTCATGTAACACTAAATAATCCATGTAACTCTGACCGAGTAACCCCTGTAACACTGACGAAATAACCCCTATAATGCTAACCAACTAAACCATAACATTGATCGATTAAACCCTAAAACACTGACGGAGTAACCCCTATAACACTAACTAAGTAACGTATGCAACACTAATTAAGTAACCCTCACTATTTCCTCAAAAAAAAAAAAAAAAAAACCCTTAATATGGCTAGCCACCTATAAAAGTTTGTGATTTTTGAAAGTTATAATTTAACATTTTTTATTTTTGAATAAAATCATACGCGGTAATTTAAAGAAAGCAAATATTAATGTACAAAGCTGGGTTTAGCATAGAAGTATAATGTAGGGCTGCTGAACTCAGAAGAAGTAATAATGTACAACTAAAAAGAACGATTGTCTACATCTGTGATCTCTTTTTAGTTTTTTTGAACATCTAGAAGAAGGCTGGTTGCATGTTAAGACTTAAGAGAACGATTATATATAATAATAGGTCTTTTTGATTTTTTCTTTTTTTAACCTCTTTGGATCTGCCATTTTTATAGAAATATTGGTACATTATAGAAAATAAAATTCTAAACCAAATTTTTTTTAAATAACTATTTTATCCTACTAAATCTATCCTAACAAACTTTATTGAAAGTAAAACTCTAAAATAACTTTTTATTTTTTTATTTTTTTAATCTTAAAGTTATCCAACATTTTTATCTTGGGAAAAATTGACAAAAATAATCCCAACTTTTTCCCGTTCGCACAAAATAATCCCAACTTTGGATTATTTTTAAATAATCCGAACTTTGGGGGTCATTCGCTTTAAACAGTGCCAACCGGTCACCTAACCCGTAATAATAGGTTACGTGAAACTTGTCACCACGTGATTTGTTAAAATTTTAAAAAAAAAGAAAATCGAAAAAAAAGCTAAAAATAATTAAAAGAATTTAAGAAACCCAGCCCAACCACGACCACCCTCCCTTCCACCACACACCAACCCGATTTCGGCGCCGGCGCTTTCTGCCACTACCACCTATCACGCCCAAACCCTCCATCCCTCGTACCGGCGCCGGTGCTTCCTTCCCCTACTCCTAAATCACCTAACCCTCACTGTAGGCGTCTACATTAAGCATTTGTGAATATGTGTGGCACTCATAGGAAGTGGGAATTGACATATACGATTAGGGACAAATAAAGTAGGGAGCCGCCAACAAGTTTTTAAGGAACTTGAAAACCGTTCACGGATCATAAAAGGTATCCACGATAAAGGGACAACGAAAGGCAACAACGATTGACCCGTGAAGGTTACACCCCATTCATAATCCATGAGATTACTTACTCCATATGGTTTGGAACCACGGAAGGAGGATCGGGATGGTACGAAGTGAGTCATGGAGACACATTCGCCCGTATTGGTCTCTACTCGATTCTTATAGTGAAAAGTAATTCCTGCGATCTCAAAGACATGCTAACAAAGATTCAATTTGATCCAAACTAACATTAGGCTAAATTGGTTGAATATTAATAAAACACATAATTCTAAAATATCGTGATCACTTGATTAAACAACAAGATTAAAAAGGAACCTAAACCGGTTTTTCAAATTATCTTATTAGGCGTGATTTTCGATTACATATTCCCTTGAAACATGCAATATAGTGATCATAATAAATATAGTAAAAATCAACATTAATATTGGAAGCAATTTAGTAATAATATTGTTAGTCAAATCAAATATAAATAACCTAATCATGATACTAGCAATAAAGAATAAAAATAAGAGTAATTAAGTGATTAATTATGCATTTTCCGCGTTTCCTTGAATTGCTACATCACGAATAAACTGTTAGTAACTTCAATAAATAATAAATTAAATTGAAACAATTAAATTAAAAAGTAGAGTTGATTTGGTCCAAACCCTCACTTAATTCTACATTTCACGCCTTAGTTTAAGGACGGAACCTCAGGTGTTGTATGGACTCCTTGGAGTGCTTAAGGAAGGAATGATGGAAGAATAAGGTGGCTAGGGTTTAGGCTAAAGTAAGAGAGAAAGAGAGAAGAGAATGATTGTTGGTGTAGAGGGAGAGAGAATGATTTTGGTGCCCCGAACTGCAGAAATGAGGCTCGTATTTATAGAGGAAATGAGTAGGGGATCACACGGAACCCTAGAAAAGATAAAAACCCTAATTTGGGGCACTGTGACACTGCATGTGTCTTCCACGACACGGCAATGGGTACCGTGACACGGTACAAGTTACCGTGTCGCAGTGCGCAATTTTTCCCTAAATACGTGTAAACTGACAAAGCGCGTGAAAATTGTACGCGGAGAGCACACAGACAAATTCTGTGTCACGGTATGTGTACCGTGACACGGCAAAGGACACCGCGACACGGCATTGTCCACCATGGCGTGACACATGGCGCCATGTCACGGTGCAAAACCTACCCAAAATTCCGTCCAGATTCATAAACGCGTGAGAAAAAATGCGGAATAGACAGGGGAAAGCACCGTGTCACGGTTCCAGGCACCATGACACATCAGCGATTGCCGTGACGCGGCAATTTAGGTGTTGCGCAGTAATTCCAGTTTTTTTACGAGTTTTTAAAACTATGATAACTTTTGATTCGTAACTCAGAATAAGGCATATAATATATCGTTGGAAAGCTTATCAAGTCTACTTTCCAACCCAATTAGAATCAAGTCAAAATAATTTGTAGATTTTAATTAGATATGTCCGTTTTAGTGAAAAGGTGTCGGTTTTGGGCCGAGTTTAGTTTTTGGCTCATATCTTCTTCGTTTTAAATTAGAATTGGGCTTATGATATATCGTTGGAAATCTTTTTGAAAAGCCTATACAACCAAATAATAAATGGATCAAAATTATATAGCCACAAAATCAGATTAGCTCGGTTTTGTGATGTGGACACGGATAGTGGAAAGTATGTTATGGTTTAGGGAAATGAGCTAGGAATTGGATTGGTTTATGAAATGTATTGGGAATGAATATGGATTTAAGCACTCCAAAGGTTAAATACTCAACCCAACCAATAATGGTGGTGAAAGGTTGTTCATCATCGGGTTTGGTTTCGGGGAGACATTTTTAGGTGTCTACAAAAGCCCCCACTTTGATTGAGTTTGTAGAAACGTCAGTTTTGAAAACGATAGTCAAAGTAGTCGATAGGGACGGAGAATAATTTAAGACATTCTGCGATCCTAAATCACTCTTTATACGCCGATACCTACAGAAAAATGTTAGTTCCATAGATAAAAGAGTAAAGGGATAGAATGGTTATGTGACACCATTGTATCGGCGTCAAATATGTTCGATATATCTGACACCAGTGTATCGGTGTCAAATTAGTTTGGTAGCTTTCTAAGGTTGAACAAATCCACCGAATGAAGATTGTTGTGATATAATCGCTGACTTCTTCGCCTTGAGAAGTGGCAACGACCGACAATATTCCATGCTTGAGGAAAAACATGTCTGATGATGAGATTGCAAGTCTCTGTGTATCGAGAACCTTGCGTCCTGAATCGTCTTCGCTTGGGAGATGATCACTAAAAATGACGATGGTTCGATTGTCCCCGAACGTGGGCTGTAGTTGGTTCGATTATCCCTGAACGTGGGCTATAGTTGGTTCGATTGTCCCCGAACGTGGGCTGTAAATGGTTCGATTGTCCCCGAACGTGGGCTGTAGATGGTTCGCTTGTCCCCGAACGTGGGCTGTAAATGGTTCGCTTGTCCCCGAACGTAGGCTGTAAATGAGACCTGCAAAATGAAATTTGCTAAAGGACTATTATATACTGTGATTGACTTGACCAACTAACTTGACCAAGCTTGACTTGACATTACATGACATGCGTATGACTTATGATTGTGTGTGTATAGTGAGTGTGTGCACAGACACAAGCAATCGACAATGCAAAAAGCAAAAATTTTCCGTCATTTTTGTCATGATTGGAGGATACCGACTTTTTCCCGAAAAAGAAAGACGTGAACAAAAGTTTTGTTTTCAATTTTCCCACGATGAAAAAATTTTGAAAAAGTTTTTGAACTTCCCTAAAAGAAAAATATGAAAAAAGAAAAGATGTTTAAAATTTCCTTGTCGAGCAAATAGAGAAGAGCGAGGTAAATCGCATGGATATTCTGTTCGTCAAATTGAATTGCTCATCTTGTAAGTAATGTATGCATAATGAATATTCGTAGGCCAGGAGGCCAAGGACAATTACATCATGTGACATGATTAATGAATGTACTTGGGTCATGGAGCTAAGCATCATATATAGTGTAAAGAAACAATCTTGAATGTCACTTAGGTCTGGAAGCTAAGTACGTATATAGATGAAGTGATTACTGAGTATTGCATAATGAACGTATCTTAGGTCAAGGAGCTAAGCACGATATGCTTTGTATGATCACAGATCATTGATATATAAATGTTTCTAGACACATTATGCGATGCGTGAAACAATGAATATTGCTTAGGTCAGGAAGCTAAGCAAGTATATAATGTTTCTTCTAATGAATGTTGTCTTGAAAGATAATGAAGCATGTGTGGCAGGGAAACAAGATTTCATGATAAAGGGTTCCTAAGGGAAAGATGATATGGCTATGTATGTGTGAAAGAAGTGTGTGAATGTGATACTAAGACTGGCTGTAAAGGCTGTGGTGATGGAAATAGATGTGAGAAGAGTCAAAGATGATGACTCTTTAGGCTGGGTAAGCTAAGTGATGTGGGTTCAAGCCCCCATGTCTAGCTCTATATGGGTAAGGATAAGCATTGGAAATGACTCGATCATGTGTGCATATGAATATGAATGTGAGTGTGAGTATGAATGTGGTCGCACCTCATTGTGAGGTTGCCTACGTATCCAGTAGGAATTAGGCTGAACGTAACTCTAACCGAACTTTGTGCATTTGAAAATTTGGACTTTGCAAGTTTTATTTTTCATATATTTTTTTTGTTTTGAATTTATTTTTCATGCGGTCCATCACTCTCTTAGCATTCATGTTTCTCAAGCACGGTACCAAATACTCAATGAGAGACGCAATTCGAGACGTGTTCGTATCTAAAACATTGGAACACTTGCCTTTAGACATTGTTTTTTATTTACTTATTCTTTTTTTTTATTTGACCTTGCTTTCTGAATGTTACACAAATTGCACACTTTCCCATTTCAGGTTTAGGTGAATGTAGGTTGAAGAAATGAAGGCCAAACGTTAAACGAGGCTCAAAATGGTTTGTGTTGAGAAATGGAGTGTATGTTTGAATGGTTAGTGGAAAAAATGGGTTGCAAAGGTGTCTCATATCATTGGTGTACCTTGTGTTTGGTTCGGAAATTGATTTTTTTTTTTTTTTTTTTTTTTTTTTTTTTTTTTTGTGAAAATGATCGAGATGTAAAGAATACTCAATTTATTGATGAGAATGGTGAATAAGTGTAGGGAATATTTCAAGCCATCCCACACTTGAGCCCTACTGTGATCATACACTTAAGCATGGTAGCGTCCAAAGGGAAGGAAGCTAGAGAAAAAGAGTCGCCAACAAGTTTTAGGAACTTGTAAACCGTTCACAAGGTGAAGATTATGCCCCTTAACGATCCATGAGATCGTCAACTCCAAAAGGTCTTGAACCAAATAGGGTTCGGGGATGAAGGTACAATTCCAACCTAAAAGAGATTGAAGCTGCCCTAAAAAGACCTCTACTTCATTCTTCTCGTATTCATGTGCGCTTTCTGACTAACATGCAATCATAGGATTAACCCTAAACCTGTTTATCTATGTTGGTCGAATTTAATGCACAAATAAAACCATTATTGGCGATCACTTGAATTATAATCATATTAGCCCTAAAAAAAGTATGAATTATCTTATTAAGTGTGATTACAAGTAAAAATTCCCTTTAAACATGCATAAAAGGCGTGATCAAGCAATAACAATAAATAATATATATCAAGCAACATAATAATAATCATCAAAATCATAATTATCATAATCATGTTAAAGCATAATATTAATAGCAAGATACTAGGCATGATACTAACAAGATTAATAACAAACCCTAGCATGTCACTAAACAATAAAAAATGAAAGCTTTAGCTTAACATGATACTAACATGATAATAGAAAAGATCAAAAGGCACCCTAAACATGATACTAGAAAGCAATAGAAACATCCTAACATGATACTAGGAATTAAACAAATTTAAACATGCTTCCTACAAGATTAGAGCAATGAGACTACACACTTTAATGCCTCGTGTCTCTTTCTAACAACAAAATACACACGTTAGTAACTTTAAGGAAAAGTATAAAATTAAACAATTAAATTAAATGAAGATTAAAAAGAGTTTAGACTGGATTTGGGACCAAACCCTCAGAAAAGTATTAACCTTTCACGTCTAGGGCGAAGGCAACTTCGAACTTGGCTAGGTGTTTCTAGATCTCGTGTATGCGGAATTGTGTTTGTGAAAAGCTAGAGAGATGAGAGCTTAGAGAGAATTTAGAGAATAGATTAACTGTTGATGAGAATTGATGATTGTTGATGATTGTAGATGAATAAAAACGGAGGTTCATGACCCTATTTATAAGAAAACAGTCCGCAAATAGGTAGGATTTGATAAGGAATAAAACTCCACGCTGTCGCCGCAAAACCAAACTTGTCGCTTGGCGACAAGGTCTGTTGCGTGGTGACAAGGCTTGTGTAGCGACAGGCCTGTCGTTTGGCGACAACCTGGATTCCTATGTGCTTTCAAACACGGAGTCCACTTATCAATCAAAATTTACTCGTAAAGCCCGTATGAAAAATGAAATCGTATTTTTCATAAAATAATATTTTATTCCAAGTAAAACTTATCAAAATCTAATTATTAATTGTAATTTTATTAGGACTTATAAGAACCTTCTAGAGAATTTTAGAAGACTATAATTAATTCTAATAACTTTAGGAATAATAATTAACATTGGGCCCTCCTCTAGATCATCGGGCCGCATGTAAAGATCAACCGGGCCCAGTTTAGTATTTTGGCCATAACTTCCTCATTATTCATCGGAATTGGGCTTATAATATATCGTTGGAAAGCTCTTTGCAAGCCCCATCCAACTACACTATTATTGGACCCTTGTCGTGGACCAAATTAAACTAGATTGGCTATTTTCATAAAATAGAGTTATTTTTCGAAAACAGAAAGAAAGAATTTTTAATAAAAACCAACCGCAACACTTGACCTTTCACACTTTCACCTTGTTCGATTATCATTCGACGCGAAAAGTATTCATCTCTGGGTTTGGTTTTGGGGAGACACAAATGGGTGTCTATAGAAGCCCCCACTTTGACTGAGTTTGGAGAAACGCAAGTTTCGAAAACGAAAGTCAAAGTAGCGATAGGGACGGAGACTGATTCAGAATGTTCTGCAATCCCAAATCATTCTTGTAACGCCGATACCTGCAAACTAGCGTTAGTTAAACAGATAAGAGAGTTAAGAAACGCATATCTTGCACCGTCGAGCACACGTCTTTGGAGGTAACCGATTTGTTGTTGCATTGTTGTTGTGACAACCTTCCACCAACTAGGGAATGCCATCTTGCCGTTGTTGATGTTGTGGTCATGCTTTGTCGCCGTTGATGTTCACTCGTCTCTGAACAAAAGAGCTTCTTTTTCAGGAATGTTCACTCGTCTCTGAACGAAGGAGCTTCTTTTTGAGGAATGTTCACTCGTCTCTGAACAATGGAGATTTTTCAGGATGCCCACGCGTCTCTGAACAAAATAGCTTGAAATGAAATGTCCACGCGTCTCTGAACAAAAGAGCTTGAATAGGATGCCCACGCGTCTCTGAGCAACAGAGCTTGAAAAGAAATGTCCACGCGTCTCTGAACAAAAGAGCTTGAAAAGAAATGTCCACGCGTCTCTGAACAAAAGAGCTTTGATGATACTTGAATGTTTGTTGCGATAATATTTTGAAGAAAATTACCGAAGACCAACGCTTGTCGATCTTTTAAAGTTCGCTTGAACTTTGCTTCCGTTATGCCAGTAAGTTGGCGCTTTTGCTGCTTGTGAACCATTATGTCGGTGCCTCTGTTGTTTATGAACCTGTATGTCGGTGTCTTGCGATGAGCCAATGTTTAGGCGCTTTAAGCGAAGTGAGACGATCTTTTTACCAGGTCGATCACTTGATTTAATCGTAATCGAGCCGATCATCATGTCAAGTTGCTTATAGGGGCTAACTGGCGTACCACGGAACCCGAAACTGCTGAAAGAGGTTGAAATAATTGCTCTGAGTGGTTGAGCATTCTGTCGCAGCTGCAATGCCTCTGGCGCCGCGATTTGGCTATGTCGCCAGACGCTGGGATCTAGCGCCAGGCGCTGAAATCTGTTGCCAGACGGTAGATGTTGTCGTCTGGCGTTGGAGTAGGGTCTTCCCTATTCTGCCCTTGCTGCCGCTAGGATGCACCTGTATTTATCTTTGACTATAGGACTTTGCTAATTTCTTTAATTATTTTAGGGTTGACCTAAGGTTTAATGTCGCTTGACTCATTGACTTGACACGACCCAAGGTATAAACTTGACTCGTTGTGATTGACTCGAGGTTGACTCGACTCAAAATGACACGTGTGACTCATGACCCGTGTGTGCATTGTATTGTGAAAAGTAAAAATTTTCCGTCATTTTTGTGGAGGGTACCGACTTTCTCCCGAAAAAGAAAGACGCGAAAAAGAATCGAAGTGAAGTTTTTGAAGGTGCATGTTGAATGAGCTTAATCCGTTAATGTTTTCTCTCACAGTACAAGGATTGTAACATCTTAGAATATCCTAGTTGACTTAATGATGAAAGTATTTAGGTAGCTTAGGCGCGGAGGCTAAGTATGTCATACTTTGTGATGCAATGAGGATTGATCTTGATTTTGACATGACAAGGCATGCTTCAGCATTGTGTTAAGATTTCATGACAAAGGGTTTCTATGGGAAAGACTATTTGGTCATGTATCTGTGTAGTGTGTGAAAGTGATACTAAAGTTAGGCCGCAAGGGCTAAGTGTGTGGAAAAATATATTGAAAAGAGTCAAATGGTGGTGACTCTTAGGCTAGGTAGGCTAATAATGTAAGGATCAAGCCCCCAAGTCTAGCTCTAAATGGAAAAGGATGGGCATTGGAGATCCTTTGATATAATCATGGTGTGAGTGTGTGAATATGAATGCATGTTTATTACAGCCGCACCTCGGTGTGAGGTTGCCTACGTATCCGTTATGAATCAGGTCGAACGTAGCTTTAGCCGAACCTCGCACAAGTGTGTATACCTCAAAAAGGTCTTTTGAAGGGTTGTAACGTGGTTAGGCTAAAGGTTTGAAGAAGAAATGGATAAAGGCTCAACACCCTAGGTAAGCCCCCAAGGTGTGCAACCTTGCTTTTGAATCTTTGTATTTTTATGCTTGAGTGTTTTAACTCTTTATATTTTTCTCTCTCTTTTTGCTTTATCGCTTTTTCAAATTCAAATCTCTTTTTTATAAGCGTGGGAAATCCCGATCATGCGGTCTATCACTCACTTGGCATTCATGTTTCTCAGGCACGGTACCGAGCACTCGATAAGAGACACAATCTGAGACGTGTTCATATCAAAGACATTGGAACACTTGCCCTTTTGTACACTTTTATCATTTTTTTTAATTTTTTGAAATTACTCAAGCTTTTATTCTTTGAAAAATTGCATAAGTAGCACACTATCCCACTCCAAGGTTAGGTAGATGTAGGTTGAAGAAAGCAAGGTCTATCGTTAGACGAGGCTCAAAGGGGTTTATCAAAAAAGGATTGAATATTTGAAGGGTGAAAGGTGATATGACGTGGCTACAAGGGGTGCCTCAAATCATTGGTATACCTTGTGCTTAGTTTGACATGGATTATTTTTTTTTTTTTTTTTAATGTAATGCAATGCAATGTTATGTAATGATCACATGAAAGGAAACAAATGCTCATTTTATTAAAGGGAGAAAAGAAACATACAAAATAAAAAAAATCTAGGGAAGAAGGTGCCTATTGCTAGACTTATTGGGGAAAGGAAAAAAGAAATAGAAAAAAGCGGTCATGAAATCTTGTCGTTGACGCTCGCCTCTTGTCTTGTGTCGTTTGCTTCAACATCACCCAGTCTTTTCGCTAGCTAGTGGCAATGGGATCTTGTTTGCTTCTATGAGATCTTGAATGAGATTTTGAACCTGTAGCATTCATTGGCGGTATGACCATTTCCTTGATGGTACTTGCAATAGGAATTGGGATCCCATCTTGAAGAACGCTTTTCTGGCATTGGATCCTCGGTAGGGCCAATGGGTTTGATTAATCCTCGATCGTAGAGACGATCGAAAGCAGCATCGTAGGTCATTCCAATGGGTGTGAACTCTCTCCTGGGTTTCTTTTTATATCTTTGATTATCCATAGCTAAGACACCGTTATTAACATTGTTACTAGAGTGGGCGTTTCCAGAAGAAGAAGGATTGTCGTTCTTCTTTCCTTTACAGCCACTGTTGTTATCGTTACTAATCCTAGCCTTCTTGTCGCGCGGAAGAATATGAAGGAAACTTGAATCAATGAGGTCTTGAACACGATCTTTGAGAGCGAGACATACTTTGGTGGTGTGACCACGACCTCTATGGTATCGGCAAACAGATTTTGGGTCCCAATTGGGATACCATTTTTCAAGCGGAGGGTCTTGACTGGGACCAATGGGGCGAATGTGACCTTGATCGTGGAGATAGTAAAAAGCTTCATTGTAAGTCATTCCTATTGGTGTGTATTCTTCAATGGTCCGTTTTGTCCGTGGCTTAGGAGCATTGAGTTCTTCATAAGATCCTTGGTGAGACTTTTGTTCAACAACCATCATTCGATTTGCTAATACTTCTACCACATTCAAGAGCATGGCAATGACATCTTGCAGTTTTCGAACGTCTTCTTTTAGACTTGACGAGTCATCCCTGATATTATCTAAGAAAATACTTTCATCCTCCTCAATCATGGCCACTTTATCAAGAAAGGCTATATAAGCTGTCTCGATCATGGGCTTACCTACAGGTGTGATAAGGAGTGAAGGATCGAAGGATGTTTGATCTTCTGCGATGGCTAGAATCTCGGAAGTTTTATTGTCATTAATCAGATCTTGAATATCTTCTTTGAGTTTCTAACACTCCTCAGTGTCGTGACCCTTTCCTTGGTGATATTTGCAGTGCTTATTAGGATCCCACTTGGGTGGCCTGGCTTCTGGAACTGGATCTTTGATAGGCCCTATGGGCATGACTAGTTCTTTTTGGTGTAGTTTTTCGAAAGCTGTTTCATAACTCAAACCAAGTGGAGTGAACACTCTTTTCGACCTTTGGATTCGTGGTTTGGAGGTGATCGTAGCATGTACTTCACTAATGGGAGAGGAAGAAGAAGGATGGTCGTTCTTCTTTCCTCTAGCACTATTATCTTTCAGAAGGTCATCTTCAATGTCAATGCCTATATTATACACAGCCTTGAAGTATTCAAGATATTTTAAGTGCTTTGCATATTTTTATTGAAGATTCTTGATGAACATCCTCACAGATTCTTTCTCGGTAGGAACCTTAACCATATTAGCAGAAGTTTCCCTCCATTTGTTGAAGAAAGAAGTGAACCCTTCGTTTTCTTTTTGTTTTAACATCTCAAGTTGTCTATGGTCTGTTTCGTCTTGAATGTTGCACTTATATCTATCTATGAAAGCGTTTGTTATTGACTTCTAACTAGAGGTTTTCTCTTTATCAAGAGAAAAGTATCATTGCTGACAAACAGTTTCTAAAGATAGAGAAAACACATAATAAAAAGCTTTCTTATCTATTCCCTTAATATTCATTACAATTTCAAAGGCTCTTAAATGAAAATAAAGGTTATCCATTGCCTTGAATTTCGGGATGTCGTTGGCATTGAACTTCTGCGGAAGAAGATCCTTGTCCACCGAGACCCCTTATGAGCTAATGTCCTGGAATCTATAGTCATAGGATAATCTGCTCAAACTTTCCTGGATGAGCTCCATTTGCTGTTGTCTCACATGGTCATTGATTTGGAGAGTCAGATTCTTCAACATTTCAGCCATGTTAGCCACTTGTCCCTTGAGTTCGTTGACGTCTTCCTGACTTGCCATTATCTTCTTAGCTTTCCTTTTTCGATCGATTGGCTTATCGAAAAGTTGAACTTTAATAAAGGTGTTGTCTTTGATTAATCGTCCTTCTCTCCTTTACCAAGTACTGTGGAAAGGGAAATTAAGGGATATTCATTGTTAATTATTTGACTCAACTTTATTCAATATGCAATGGATAGAAAAAGGTAGGAAGAATGAATATTGTGACATGGGGAAAGCGTGTATAGAATGGAAAGATGATGTAGATGGAGAGATATGAAAAAATTAGGAATAGAATGTACCCCCAACTCAAATGACGGAAAAAACCGACTCATGCAGGAACCTAAGCCATGGTCATGGTGACTATATAAAGTGAGTGCTAACACTAATGAGTGTACGTCACATGTTAAGGCTCTTGTGTAAGACCATGAGGCTAGATTATGTGACTAGACTGAATTAAGGACTTAACAAAGGTACTGTTTATTAATAAAATAATCGAACTGATTAGCAAACTATTTAATTAGACTCGTCGTGATGACTCGAGTAAGAATCTGGACTGTCGCCGGAACAACAGAACTGTCGCCAAAGTTTGAAGCTTGTCACCAAACGACAAATTTGTCGCCAGGCGACAAACAGTAAACTGCGGCGCCACAATCTGGGACTGTTTCTAGTAAGTTTTCTCTAAAGGGACATGCCTACAGTCGTACTAAGTCAGATTGATTGCTTTATTAGTCTTTAATTAGTCAAATTAATTAATTAGTTAGACAAAGTCCTTTTTAGTCATTAATTGGTTTATTTAGACTTAACACAATTCAAACAAACGGTTAGCACATATAGTGTATGCACAAGCAAAGAATGCACAAATAGTTCAAATAGTCACAATATGATGCAATGAGTTTGCAACCTAACCATGGCTCTAGTTCTCTAAAGTTCAAGGATATGGGTTAGTCAAAGAGGGTCCATGGTTATGAGTCCGGATGCATCGCGCGGAAGCCTTACCTTTGGAAGGGTTGGCGCGTATGGATGGGACCCCGCAAGTTAAAAAACTTGCTTCCACGGTTTGGTGGATTCACAAACTCGGATGTACCCGTCGTTGCCAGGAGCGTTCGATTGGGTAGATGGAGCGTGATCCCCCAAAGGGTTATGTCCATATGTAGAACACATATGGGTTTCAGAAAAGAGAGAAAAACTCAATCAGGAAGTAGAATCGAGCTAACAGTGCTAGAAATGGTCAAAACAAGAAGGCAGAGTTCTGGCTCGGTAAACCCCTGTCGCCAAGCGACAGAAGCACTTTACATGCGACAAGCCCTATTTTCTAGACGCTAGTTCCTACATGCCTCAACAGGTATCTACATTCTTAGAATTTTCCAGATTTCATAGTATTATTTCGATTCTAGTTGTGAAAGATATTTCTCAAGTTTCCTACGTGTAAAAATCCTATGTTTTTTACTCATTTCGGATGGTCTATCTAATGAGGACCTTTTTTATGCATATGACAATAATGCTAATCAAAATTACGCACATGAAATACTTAGAACTTTTCGAGTCTCATCCACTCATTCTAAATCATTGCCAAAATAAATTTTAGGAATTAAAATAGAAATCCTCCCCAGTGGAGTCGCCAAAAACTGTAGGGAATATTTCAAGCCATCCCACACTTGAGCCCCACTGTGATCATACACTTAAGCATGGTGGCGTCCAAAGGGAAGGATGCTAGAGCAAAAGAGTCGCCAACAAGTTTTAGGAACTTATAAACCGTTCACAAGGTGAAGATTACGCCCCTTAACGATCCATGAGATCGTCAACTCCAAAAGGTCCTGAACCAAATAGGGTTCGGGGATGAAGGTACAAATCCAACCTAAAAGAGATTGAACTTGCCCTAAAAAGGCCTCTACTTCATTCTTCTCATATTGTAGGGAATATTTCAAGCATTATGATAACCCCAAACTTGAACCCCACTGTGATCATACACTAAAGTACGGTGGCGTTCCAAAGGGAAAGACAAAGAGCAAAAAGAGTCGCCAACAAGTTTTAGGAACTTGTAAACCCAAAAGACAATCCAAAAGGACCATCAACAACTCCATAAGGTCTTGAACCAAATAGGGTCCGGGGACGAGGGTACGAATCCAATCTACAAAAGAAAGGACCCGCCCTATAAAATAGGCCTCTACTTTGTTCTGCTCGTATTCATGTGCGCTTTTCGAATAACATACAAACATTATATTGAACCTACCCTGTTTAACTATGTTGGTTGAAATTAATGCACAAATAAATCTATTATTGGCGATCACTTGAGTTAAAATCACATTAGCCTAAACCAAATTATTAATTATCTTATTAAGCGTGATTTCAAGTACAAATTCCCTTTAAACCTGCATAAAAGGCGTGATCAAGCAATAACAATAAAACATAATATCAAGCAACATAATAAAGAAATAATAATAATAATGATAATAGCATGATAAGGCATAATAAAGCTTGATAATAATAGCAAGATCCTAGGCATGATACTAACAAGATTAATAACAAATCCTAGCATGTCACTAAGCAATAAAGATCGAAGCTTTAAACCTAACATGGTAATAACATGATATTAGAAAGAGTAAAGGCATCCTAAACATGACACTAGAAAGCATAAATAACATCCTAACATGATACTAGGAATCATAAAACAATAATAAACATGCTTTCTACATTGAAAGAGAGTAATAAGATTACATACTTTGAAGCCTCGTACCTCTTTCCTCAGAAAATATCAATCTTGCACGTCTAGGGCGAAGGCAACTTCGAACTTGGCTAAGAGACTCTAAGTCTTGTGAATGCGGAATATTGTATTTAATAAGCTAGTTTAGAAAGAGAGAGAAAGAAAAGAATTAAGGATGAGAGAATAGAGAGAAAGAGTTGATGAGAATATTGTTTGTAGATGATTTTTGAAAACAGGGATTCGGACGCTATTTATAATGAAAATAATCCGGAAAAACATAGAATTTGATAAGGAATAAAACTCCACGCTGTCGCCAGGAATTGACTCTGTCGCGACGCGACAGGGTCTGTCGCGCGGCGACAGGGTCTGTCGCGCGGCGACAGACTTGTCGTTTGGCGACAGCCTGTATTAGCGCGTTTTTCTTCACGCGGAATCCGATCTTTAATCAACTTGATTTACGGAATCCGTACAGAAGATAAAATATATTTTTAAGATAACAAAACCATATTTTATTCCAAATAAAAGTCTTTTAAAAATAATTAATTATTAAATCTAACAATATTAGAATTAAAAGGAACTTTCTAGAAACTTCTAGAAAACTATAATTAATCCTAATAATTTTAGGAATAACAATTAATAATAGGCCCTCCTCTAGATCATTGGGCCGTATTAAAATAAATAACCGGACCCAGTTTAGTATTTTGGCCATAACTTCCTCAATATTCATTGGAATCGGGCTTATAATATATCGTTGGAAAGGTCTTTTCGAGCCCCATCCATCTACACCATTATTGGACCCTTATCATGGACCAAAATAAACTGAAATGGACGTTTTCAAATAAATAAGGTCATTTTCAAAACAGAGAGAAAAGAATTTAATTAAAACTAAACCGCAACACTTGACTTTCAAACCACTTTCACCTCATTCGATAATAACACAACGTGCAAGGCATTCATCACTGGGTTTGGTTTTGGGAAGACACAAATGGGTGTCTACAGAAGCCCCCACTTTGACTGAGTTTGAAGAAACTTATGTTTCAAAAAAACGAGAGTCAAAGTATCGATAGGGACGGAGAATGATTCAAAACGTTCTGCGATTCCAAACCATTCTTATAACGCCGATACCTGCAAAACAATCATTAGTTAAAACAGATAAAAGAGTTAAGAAACGCGTATCTTGCACCGTCGAGCACACGTCTCTGAAAGTAACCGTTTGTTGTTGCTTCATTTGTTGTTTGTGACAACCTCCACAGTGCCTCGTGAACGCCATCCTTGAAGATAACCATATGTCGTCGCCTTCAATATTCTTGGTAACAATCCTCCACAGTATTTCGGGAACATCGTCGAAAATAACTGTATGTCGTCATTTCCTGGGTGTGGCCATATATCGCCACAGCAGTATGTCGCCGCTATAGACAATCTCTTCTTTACCTTGAGGGACCGCCAAAGGTGGCCTTGCTTCGCCATCTCCACCATTTGTGACACTACCTCGTCACGACCGTACTTCGCCGCTAAACAATTTCTCTCTATGTTGACACATTGCCAAAGAATCATTTTACCTATTGACCCTTAATATCATTATTTATCATTGTTTTTTTTTTCATATTTGTGCCGGTACTTTGGTGCTTTTGTCTTTGTGAACCATTACTTTGGTGCCACTATTGAACCAATATTTCGGTGCCTTAAACCATTATTTCGGTGCCTTGAACCATTATTTCGGTGCCTTGAACCATTATTTCGGTGCTTTATTATGAGCCAGTACTTAGGCGCTTTAAGTTAAGGTGAGACGATCTTTCATCAAGTCGATCACTCAGTGCATTTTGATCAAGCTGACCAAATCATGTCAATTTGCTCAAAGGGGCTTACTGGCGTACCAAGGAACCCAAACTACTAAAATGGACCCACAAAGCCATAAGGAAGAGCCCAGCACTCTGTCGCCGCTCCTGCGCTGACCTGAAGTGCCTGTCGCGAGCCTTTGCATCTGTCGCCGCGCGACAGAGTCTGTCGCCTCGCGACAATTCTGTCATTTGGCGACAGAATCGGGGTTTTAAACCCGTCTTCTTCTTCTTTCTCATTTCGCTGCTCTGCTTCACAAACTTCGCGAAAAACTTCAAATTACTCGTTCTTGCTCATTTCTCAACTAAATTCGCTCAAACTTGTTGCAAATCGAAGCTTTTCTCATCTATTTTCCCGATCTATGTAAGTTTTGCTCAAACTCTACTCGGTTTTTGACGAATTACACGTTCTTGTTCGCGAATTTTCGAAAAATTCGAAACTCATTTTGCTTAATTTGCTTTGCTCGTTGAATTTTATGCCTTGAATTTGTTTAATTATGCTTGTATATTACTTTGGGAGTATTTTGAGACTTGTTTGACCCAATTTGGTGAAAAAATAAGCAATTCACCATTGTAGGACCTCTTAAGGTCGTGAAGAACAATGTGAGTCGTTCTTTGCATTTTGATTGCTTTAACTTGTACAATTTGTCACAATATGCATCATATGTTTGCAAGAAATTGTTTATTTGCTCAAAGAAACACAATTCCATGCTTGTTTGAGATTTTGCTCTGTTTTAGTACTACGTACTCTGTTTTTTTTTTAACATAGTATCATGCGGCTTAGGCGAACTTTAGATACTGTAGAGCCTTAAACTTAATTACTTTTACATACTTTAGCATGGCTAGACGACGTGGTTCCGGTTCTCGGTCGAGGGACACACATCGAGAGGACGAGCCCACCAGCGAGGGCGAGGACGTGCCTTCTACTTCCGGGCTGGGTGTCATGCCTGATTGGGACGAGCGCACTCTATTTCACATGCCGGTTCATCATCTGTCGGAGAGAATCCGACGAGGTCTAGCGAGTGGGAGGACCCGTAGCCATGGCTCGGGTAACTCCACCATCATCTCCCTGTACGACAACTTCATCTGCCGCGATGAGGGGCTTCGTCGTCTTTGGGAGTCATGTGGGTTGACTCGTCGTCCGAGCTTTGGTGGAGTTCTTTTGGGACACCACTAACACTTTTCACTTTCCTTGGGGTGAGATGACAGTCACTCCAGCTGACTTTAGTCTCATTACGGGGCTAGAGTTCCAGTCTACTCCTCTACCTTTCGATGCTGGCGTTACCGTTTACTCGCCGGAGGTTTTGGAGTTATTGGGGCCGATCGTTATTCGGGCCCAGGCTGAGGCTCAGTCGGGACAGCTGAGTTCCCGATGTATCCGTCGCGACACGCTGGCTGCGGCTTTCGAGGATGATGCGACTACCCGAGAGCAGAGGGTGCGCATCTTTGTGCTGATTCTGCTATCAGGGACATTTTCCCCTGATCGAGGTAGTAGAGTACTTCTATACTACCTGTCCGCCGTTCGTGACCTCCAGTTGGTCGGGACATATGATTGGGCCAGCATGGCCTATGCTGATTTTTTTACTGGGCTTGCGGCGCTCCTGTCGTCACAAGGCCTTGTCTGGAGAGATAGCCCTTTCCAGTTTCTGGAGGGTCGTAGAGGTATATCTCCTTTTCCCTATTGAGGTTTTAACTCTAAATTTAGAAGCACAATCTTTACTAATTTTCATTTTTGTATAGATTTGGTTCTACGAGCACTTCCCTTCTCTTGCGCCTGCGAGGCCTTCTCCTCGCGTGCTCCCCATTGCTGCTAGTTGGGGAGGCCGCAGAGGTCCGCCGGAGGTGTTACGCCTTCGAGAGATGATCCTCACGATAGGTTTTTCTTTATTTCTTACTTTCTCTTTTATCACCTTTTAGCGTTAGTATCTTACTTAGTGATGTTTCAGGAGCCTAGCCCGGTATATCGACCTTGGGCTGCTTTTCCTATCCCTGCGCTGGCGGCGCAGTATACGGCTGAGCGTCGTTACTTTCTGGGACTTTCGTCTACTTAGGGGAGAGGGTGGCCATCCAACACTCCTCGGATACTTTCGTTGTTCCTGCTCCTCCACCTCGGCATATGTTCCACGATGCCTTGCAGCGGGATCGTGCTGGTGGGCCTTCACGAGGTACCCCCTGGAGGTCACACGTTCTCCTCGAGCAGAGTTATGAGGAGGACCTGCTACCGTTGCTAGCGCCGGCTCCTGTCCCTTCAGAGGAGGCAGCGGTATGCTTTTATTCATTTAGTTTATCTTTCTTAGGTAGCCCCCAAGTATCTTTCTAACTTTTACTTTTAACAGGCTGGTCCTAGGGAGTTCATCCCTCCGAGGATGTCTATACGCTACCAGGGTACGTATGGACCGATCGAGGAGCTTATTCCGCCAGCTCCAGCGGGAGAGCAGTTTGTGGAGCGGTCTATTCCTCGTCACCAGACTCGAGTAAGTAGTTTTTCTTGTTATATGCCATCCTTATGTTGGGCTTTATAATTGTTATTGACTTTGGCTATTTTGGCAGTTCTCTCGTGAGGTGGTGACGGCTATGGCCAGGTGCATTGACGCCTTTCGCAGCTAGCTCGTGAGGTTGCGGAACCGTGCTACCTGTCGTAGCAACGACGCTGAGGAGGTATTATTTTTACTTTTACTACTTTTGGCTTTATTTTCGTTGCATTTGCTAACTTTGATTTACTTTTGCAAGGGCAGCCTATTCCTTCTCCACGCACTCGATCGAGGCCCGAGCCTAGGAGGGAGACTACTAGGTCCGACTCGAGGCGTCGCCGGACGACTTCTGGTGGTCGAGGTGGTCGTTCTGAGGCTGCCACTGTAGAGGATTCGGCGTCATCACCTGAGGACATTCTGACCGGGCCGACCGTTCGAGGTGGGATGGGTGGTGGGACATATGAGTTTGGCTCGTCGTCGCAGCAGCCTTTGCAGCCCCAGCCTCTTTCCGTCGGGTTTCAGGGTGAGGTTAGATGGCCTGGTCCTGAGCTGCAGTTTGCGCCGCCTAGTGGTTCAGGGGGCGATGATGGACATACTCCACGGAGTAGGACATTTTTCGATACATTCGGCATCCCTCGCGACTTGCGACCTCCAACGCCATAGTTGTACCTGTGTTTGTTTTATGTTTGACTTTTGTAGGACTTTGTCTATTGTATTTATATGACTTATGTACCAGACACTTGTATATATATATGCATTTTATCATTTATCAACATTCTATTTGCCTGATTTATTATTGTATGACAAATGTGTCGTGCATGTAAGTGTGTAAGAAAGTGTAATTTTTGCGCAAAATTATTCCGTCATTTTTAATATTAATGGAGGGTACCGACTCTCTCCCCCAAAAAAAAGAAAAAGAAAATGAAGGAAAGTGTAAAAATAAATTAAGCTTTAATATAATAATAATAATAATAATAATAATAATAATAATAATAATAATAATAATAATAAGAGTAATAATAAGAGTAATAATAAAAATAAAAATAATAAAAATCATAATATTGAGGGTATGAGAAGAGGAATAGAACAATAAGCCAAGTCAAAGTCGAAATCAAATACGTAAAAACACGGTTTCCTACGCGCAATAGGTGACGCTACTAAGGAAACAACTGGCGCCGCGTAAACCATCCTGTCGCCACGCGACAGGCTCTGTCGCCACGCGACAATTTTGTCGCTTGGCGACAGACGCGTTTTCCTGTTTCCTACAGGAATTGAAGTCTGTCGTGCAGAAAAAGTTATAAATAGCCCCCGAATCATCCGTTTACTGCATAATTTAACCAGCTTATTAAATAGTTAATTAACTAGTAATCATGCCTTTAGCTAAAAGAACCTTTTGTGGGTACATGGATGAATGGTGTCGTCACTTCACTGCTAAAGATAAAAAAGCATTAGATCTTTCTCATATGGGGGGTATGTTTGGAGTCAAGGGGATGAGCCTTGATATTGACTTTATTTATTCTGCCATAGACTATTGGAATATTGATACTCATTGTTTTAGATTTTTTTCATGATGAAATATGTCCTTTACCGGAAGAGTTTGGGGCCATCATAGGTTATTATTCCACAGACCTTGCGGTAATGCCTAGAATCAATGAATATTACTATAAAGATCTCGAACACTTTTTTGATTTGAGGGGGACGGCTTTGAAACACATAGTGCATGGTAACATAGTTAATTTGACAGAATTTGCACATTATTTTTATGATAATCCCAATCCCGATTTCCGTGTCTATAAAAGAAGGGCTTTCCTTTATTGTTTATTTAACCAATTGCTCTTAGTGAGTGGCAAAGATAATGAAGGGCAATCGATAATTATATTTGTTATAGAACAAGTTGAATCTGGGAGAAATCCAATGCCATTAATTGTTGGAGAGACTATGCTGTGGTTAGATGCACTAAGAAAGGATTCAAGGGCACCTTTAAGAGGTTCTCCAATTTTATTACAGGTATAAAATAATATTATTATTAATTTATCAAGAACTAAAGAATATCATTTTTACACTGTAATGTTAATTTAAATACATATTTGCAGATATGGCTCATGGAGAGGCTGAAGCTTATTAATCCTCCCGATGATATTCACACATATGTTCCAAATTGCATAGTCCGCCGAAAGAAACGATTTTTGAAAATCGGTCGCCATGAGTGGAGCAAGGTGTTCGCTGCCGGTGACTTTACCATAAACTGGATTGTTCCTTGGTGGAGGATTGAGGCGATGATTGGTTGTAGTAATCAAGCATATTGTCGTCTCCCGAGCTTGTCGAGACTAACCTTTTACTTTCCTTGTAGAGTCATGAGACATCTCGCACAAACCATCCCTACAGGAGATCTTCGCCGTCCTTATGAATTTCCTGTGTCACAAGAGATTGAGCGCTTTGATGGATACTGGAGTGGTAGGCCCTTATGGGAGGTGATTACCCATAAGGAACCACCTTGCTTGTCAAATAAAGTGAAGAAATGGCTTGATGAAAGATTCCAAAAACCTCAAGTTACAATTGAAAAGACCAATGTGAAGTATCGTCTAGGTGACAAGAAGATCCCTGCTAAGGAACGCCTAGGGGAAAGAATTGAGTTCAAGACTCCTATTATGCCTAGAAAGAAGAGTGCCAAGAAGAATCAAGGAAAAAGAAAAGTCGACTGTACTAAGAAGGAAGCTTGGGTAGAGAAGAAACATGGAGTCCTAGCGGAAGGAGAAACTATCTATACTAAAATAGAGTGTAGATCTTCTAACGGTTGTCTCCTAGCGAAGGTTATGGATCAAGAGGAAGAGGATGAAGACACCAATTGGAAAAGAATGAAGAAGGAGAAAAAAGATTAGAACATTGCTTTTCTTTTGATTTATTAGACAAAGTTAATTTGTTTTAGTTAATTTTTCAGCTTTTATTTTATCAATAATGTCCTTTCTTTATTAATTAATAAAATTTCAGCTTTTATTTTAATTAACTTTCAATTAGAGCAATGAAGACAATTACAACATTTATTTTTCGGAGAATTAATTCGAGTACGAAGGTCGAATAAATTTCCAGAACATGCGAAACTGGTCTAGACACTCGCAGAAGACTGGCGCTGCTATCTGATGCACTGTCGCTGACGATTGGGCTCTGTCGCCTGGCGACAAAATTGTCGTCTGGCGACAGAGACTATCGTCTGGCGCCAGTTTTGAAATTTTGCAGACATGAGTTTTTTACTTCGGAGATACAGAATCTGAAGAGATTAAAGCGGCCGCACCCTGTCTGGGTTGCCTACGTATCCTTTGCTTTAAGGAATCAGGCCAAACGTAGCTCTCTTGAGTATTTTAATCAAGCACTTATGGGTAGTATTTCTTAAGTTGGTCAAGGTTTGTCATGTTTGAAAATTCATTGCCATCCATATCAGTTAATTTAGCCGCGCCTCCTAACAGGATTGTTTTGATAATATATGGTCCAGACCAATTAGGCCGGAATTTTCCTCTCGGATCTAAGACATTTTTCCTTAATGCTTTTAATACCAAGTCCCCAACCTTGATATTTCTGGTTTTGACCTTTTTGTTGAAATGTCTAGCCATGCGGGTTTGATAACATTGAGAATGATGTAGAGCTTCTAGTCGTTTTTCATCGAGTAGGATTAGCTCTTCATATCGTACTCTAGTCCACTCAACTTCATCGAGTTTACTTTCTAACGCAATACGTAAAGAAGGTATTTCTAACTCTACAGGTTGTACGGCATCCATTCCATATACCAAGTTGAATGGCGTATTTCCTGTTGATGTTCGGATTGACGTGCGATAACCCCACAATGCCAAGTGAAGTTTGTCAGGCCAATCTTTATAATTTTCCGTCGTTTTCTCAATGATCGTTTTCAAATTCTTATTAGCGGCCTCAACTGCTCCATTTGCTTGAGGTCTATACGGGGAAGAATGGTGATGTTGAATACCATACTTTTGTAGCAACTCTTCACATTCTGCTTGAAAATGAGTTCCATTGTCACTTATCATTTCATGTGGGACTCCGTATCGACAAATTATGTTTCTTTCGATAAAGAGTGATACATGCTTGGCGGTGAGTTTAGCATATGATTGTGCTTCCACCCACTTTGTGAAGTAATCTATTGCAACCAAGATGTATTCATGACCTCCTGTTCCGGGAGGTGTAATCTTTCCAATTATGTCTATTCCCCATGTAGAGAAAGGCCATGGTGAAGTGTAGGTGTAGAGAAGAGATGGTGGGATATGTTGCAAATTTGCATAAATTTGACATTTTGGGCATCTTTTTACATATTGATGATAATCTTTATTCATGGTAGTCCAGTAATATCCTTCTCGCATTATCTTTTGGACTAGCATTTTACCGTTAACATGTGTTCCGCATATATCTTCATGGATTATTCTCATAGCCCTTTGAGCATTTTTTTTTGTCTACACATAATAGAGCTCGTCCCTTAGGTACCCTTTTGTGTAGTTCATTTCCTATGAGTACAAACTGGGAAGCTAAGAGTCTTAATGCTCTTTTCGCTCTTTTGTCAGCATGAGGAGGATATAGGGACATGTTCTTCCTTAGGTGATACTAATAAGAATCCTACGCCGCACCCCTTTTGGTTTGAGGCTCCATCAAAATATAGAGTCCATGTATCATCCTCTGTCATCATTAAATTTTCGTCCGGGAATTCATTCTCTTCTAAGGGTGTTGAATCTTCTATTGGGAAATCTGCTAGAAAATCCGAGACCACTGATCCTTTAATTGCTTTTTGAGGCATAAACCTTATGTCAAATTGGGCCAAATTTACTATCCATCTCGAGATTCGTCCATTAAGTGTAGATCTTTCGAATAGATATTTCAGGGGATCCATTCGTGAAACTACGTAAACGGTATGCACGAGCATGTAATGTCTCAATTTAGTTGTGGCCCACACCAACGCGAGGCACAGCTTTTCCAATGGGGTGTAGCGTGTTTCATATTCGAGCATTTTTTTACTTAAGTAGTAAATAGCATTTTCTTTGCTTTCTACCTCTTGTGCGAGCATAGCTCCCATTGTTTCTTTTGTGACGGTTAAGTATAGTCTTAAGGGTATTCCGGGGAGTGCTGGGGCTAATACGGGAGGATTCTCAAGATAGGCTTTGATCTTCTCAAAGGCTTTTTGACACTCATCGTCCCATATGATTGGTACATTTTTCTTAAGCTTTTTGAATATTGGTTCGCATATCGTGGTTAACTTGGATATGAACCTACTTATGTATTGCAACCGGCCAATAAATCCTCGAATTTTCTTTTCGGTTTTGGGCGGTGGCATGGACATGATTGCTTTAATTTTGGTGGGATCTATCTCTATTCCTCTAGAGCTTATGACATAACCCAAGAGTTTCCCTGAGGTAACTCCAAAAGCACATTTAGAGGGGTTTAACCTCATGTTGTATTTTCTCAGTCTTTCAAAGAATTTCTTTAAGGCTGTTGGATGTCCTTGGCGGTCTTTTGATTTTACAATCATGTCATCCACATAGACCTCCACTTCTTTATGCATCATATCATGGAGTAGGGCAGCTGCTGCTCGTTGGTAAGTAGCACCCGCGTTTTTTAACCCGAATGGCATTACCGTATAGCAATAAGTACCCCAAGGCGTTATAAATGTTGTTTTCTCCATATCTTCTTCGGCCATGAGGATTTGATTGTATCCTGCGTATCCATCCATAAATGAGAGAAGTGCATGGTTTGCTGTGTTATCTACCAAAATATCGATGTGTGGCAAAGGGAAGTCGTCCTTTGGACTTGCCTTATTTAAATCTCGATAGTCGACACACATTCGAACTCTACCATCTTTTTTCGGAACCGGGACAACATTGGCGACCCATTCGGGGTATTTGGATACCCGGATGAAACCCGAGCTATTTGTTTTTGTACTTCTTTTATTTTAAGGGCCACGTCGGGTTTCATTCGACGTAACTTTTGTTTTACAGGTTTCATTCCTGGAATTAATGGTATAGTGTGTTGAGCTATTTCTCTATTAATGCCTGGCATATCTTCGTATGACCAAGCAAATACATCGATAAATTCTTTAAGTAGATTAATTAAATCGGTTCTTTCTTCTTTGTTTAGCGTCAGTCCGATTTTAACTTCTCTTTTAATGGTTGAATCTTTTGAGATATCAACCGTTTCTGTATCCTCAATTATTGGTGTCTTATTTTCAAGTGTTTCCATTGCTTTAATTATTTCTTTGTCATTTTCATCATTAGTTAAGCAATGCTCGTCATCTTTAGATAAAGAAAAACAAGAGGAATAAGGGGAAGAAGACATATTATTGAACTCAGAAATCATTACATCAAATAAAGAGATGTCCGTCGGGACTTGATTGCTAACTATCCTAGGAGTAGAAAGAGAAGGTGAGGGTGCTACACCTAAAGACTTAGAAGACTCGACGAGGGAAGACTCTAACTCAGACTCTGACTCAGACGACTCTTCGAATATTGGTCCTTGCCCTGTAGTTATTGAAATCTTCTTTCCATTTATAGTAACTATCTTCACTGTCTTACGTCATCCACGCTCTTGATCTGCTATTGGAGTGATAAGTTCCGAGGGATCGAAATTTTCGCTTTGGAGAACTGCTTGGATGAGTGAAGAATCATCTTCCGCATATCTTGATTCGTTCTTTTCCCTTCCAAAGAGGAGTCCCATGACATTAAAGTCGAAACAAGGGGGTGCTTTTTCCTTATATGTTGGGGCTGGGATCTCGTCTAGGAAACAACAATCCAAAAAGATTTCGAATCCAGGCTGCCTTATACCATTTACAACAAAAGGTTCAGGAAATTCGTGACAAGGGTAATCCTCTCCTTCTCTTATAAATTGCCCGTTTAAAGTGAGAGGATATTGATCCATGGGTATTTCTTTTTTTTTGTATACGGACATTTCTTCGTGCTTTTGATTTTTCCTGGGCTCGTTTAAGGTCTTCGAGGGTTGGTTCAAAACCAAGTCCAAAAGTATCCAATTTAGGGAGGCCAGGTAAGCCCATGTGTTTAGCTACTTCTTTGTTCTTTCCTAGAGTCATTCCGAGAAAGTGTCCTTGTTTTCTTAGGATAGCATTTGTTATCATGTTTGAGTGGAGGTCATAATGAAGAGGGGTCCTTTCATCTTCCTCTATTAAGGAGACCTCTTCGCTAAAGCCCCACAAATCTTCATCGTTTTCGTCGTTTTCCACATTAATTAGTGGATTTTCTACTGTTTTAATCCTCATAGATGAAGCATCAATGGTTATTGGAACGCCTCCAACTATAGCTTTTACTTGTTGATGGAGAGACGAAGGGACGACCTTTAAATCATGAAGCCAAGGGCGTCCTAATAGCAAGTTAAAAGATGCTTTGATATCTACTACTTGAAATGTAGTAGCATGTTCAATTGCGCCTGCAGTTACATTCATAGTGATCGTCCCTAATGCTTGACGACGTGAATTATCATAGGCTCTTATTCCTTGGGTTGATGAGGATAAATCCTCATCTCTTATTCCTAACATTCTTGCGGTTCTAAGTGGGCACACATTAATTGCTGAACCGTTATCCACAAGAGTCATAGGGACATTCATTCTTTTGCATATGACTGTGAGGTTTAGAGATTTATTGTGTTTGTCACCTTTCGGTGGTAGATCTTTATCCGAAAAAGTGACCAAATTAATTGGACTTGGGAGATCGCTCGTGAGGAAGTTTGCAAGTCCCTCAGGAGTGGTGTCCGAATCTATGCCTACCTTAGCCAGTGCATCCATGACTGCAACTCTATGTTCTCGAGATGTGGCTAAGAGTTTCCATACATTCATTTCTACTTTAGTCTTTTTTAGCTGTTTGACAATATCGTTGTCTTCTATAATAGGTACGGGAATTCGCTGAATAGAAGGTATGGGTTGTGTTGAAATGGGAGGTTGTATTCTTCCGGACCTAGTGACGACATCTATGGGTGAATCCTCCTCGTCCCAAATGTCACTTACTAGGTATATTGTTGACAGAGGAGTTTCTTCAATGTCTTTAAGGTACACATCCTCATCGTCACTGTCCCATACTCCATTAATCATGGCATCTTGTGGAAGTCGAACTAACTTTTTCTCATCAATCAAACGTTGAACCAAGTCCTTAAACTTGAAGCATTGCTCTATTGTATGTCCTCCTGATTGATGATATGCACAATAATATTTGTCTGTCCTTTTCAGTGATTCAAATGGTCTTGGTTCGAGAGGTTGAACTTTTCCATTCTCGAAGAGCATTTTGAACATGTTTGTGTATGATGTCCCAATTGGAGTATATTTCCTATTGTTCTTTTTGGGAGTGTCAATTACTTGGAAAGGAAATGGTTTCTTTGGCTTAAGAGGAGGTTTATTTTTAAGCAACTCATTTTTCTCTTTTATGGCCTCGAAGGTTTGTGAGATTAATTCTTTTAATTCCGAAAGTATTAATGTCAATGCCAATACTTCTTGCTTAGTTGCAGGTTCCTGACCGGAGAATTCGAGAGCATCTTCAAAGATTTCTTCTTCAATAGTCTCGATAGGCTCTATGAGGCTAGATGGATCCTCTTGGTTTTCTTCGTCGGAAATAGCCAAAGAATCCGATAGCGGTGCGGTATTGATACTTGGCTTCTTACTTGCAGGAGGTAATGGGAGCTTGTTACTATCAATCAAATCTTGAATGGCTTCCTTTAATCTCCAACAGTTCTCTGTAGGATGACCCCTACCTTGGTGATATTTACAATGTTCATTTGGGTTCCAGCTAGCCGTTCTCCTTTCGACAGGTGGGTCCCCAAAAGGTCCAATAGGAGTTATAAGACCTTTTGCATGTAGACGATCAAATGCGGTGTCATAACTCATACCAATAGGAGTATAATTCTTCCTAAATGGTTTCTTTTGTCCTTGATTATTATTCATTGCCAATACTTCATTAAGAGGAAAAGTGCTAACATTATTTGAGTGGGTAGATTTGGATGAAGAAGGATTGTCGTTCTTCTTATTTTTCCAGCCACTACTTGAGTTGTTATTAGCAGTTTTCTGTTTAGCAAGGTCATCTTCAATGTTAATTCCAATGTCATATACCGCTTTGAAAGTATTTAAGTTGCTTTGATATTTGAGATGCTTAGAATATTTTTCTTGGAGGTTTTTAATGAACATCGTGACGGATTCCTTTTCACTAGGCACTTCAACCATTTTTGCAGTGGTTTCCCTCCATTTATTAAAGAAGGAGGTAAAACCCTCGTTTTCTTTTTGTTTCAGCATTTCTAATTCTCTATGATCGGTTTCAACTTGTATATTGCATTTATATCTTTCAATGAAAGCGCTCACAATAGATTCCCAACTAGAAGTTTTTTCTTTATCAAGTGAAAAGTACCACTGTTGACATACAGCTTCTAAGGATAGTGAAAATACAGAATGAAATGCCTTTCTATCTATCCCCTTAATACTCATTACAGTTTCAAAAGCTCTTAAATGAAAATAGGGGTTATCCACGGCCTTGAACTTAGGGATGTCATTGGGATTGAACTTTTGTGGAAGAAGGTCCTTATCCACCGAGACCCCTTGGGAGCTAATCTCTTGAAATCTAAAGTCGCTGGACAATTTGCCCAAGCTTTCCTGGATTAGGTCCATTTGTTTTTGTTTTTCAGGATTACTTATTTGCAGCGATAGGTTTTGCAGCATTTCAGCCAAGTTGGCTACCTGTCCCTTGACTTCATTAAGTTCTTCTTGACTAGCCATTGCCTTCTTAGCTTTCCTTTTCCTACCGACTGGTTTGTCGAAAAGTAAAACTTGAACAAAAGTGTTGTCTTTGATTAAACGCCCTTCCTTTCTTGACCACGCGCTGTAATTTAAACCATATTTGTTTTAATATTTGACTCTAATTGACTTGACCTTATGTTTAAAAGATTTAAAAGAAAAAGTGAAAAAATGGGGTATATATTTTAAGGGAATTTAAAAAATGGATAAAAAATGGAGGATTAATATCCGACTTACCCCCCTAACAAAAATGATGGAAAACACGCATTCAAGACTCTCTAGACATGGTCATAATGTGACAAACATGTTATGTGTGTGCTTTATGTGTATGTGAGTGACATGTTTTGACTACTAGTGTATGACCATGGGACTTTAAGTGCCTAAACTCAATTAAAGACTTAAACCTGATTTGAACCATTAACAAACTGATTAATCCGATTAGTAGACTGTTAATTAAACTCGTCGTGATGACTCGAGCAAAAGAACTGGACTGTCGCTAAAAACAACAGGACTGTCGCTACGGTTTAGAGCCTGTCGCCAGACGACAAAACTGTCGCCAGGCGACAGACGCTAAACTGCAGCGCCACAGTCCAAATTCCTGCGCCATTGCTGGAACATTAATCTGGACTGTTTCCAGTAATTTTACTCTAAATGGACATGCCTAAAGTCGTACTAGGTCGAATCGATTAAATTATTAGCCTTTAATTAATTCAAAATTAATTAATTAATTAGACAAAGTCCTTTTAGTCATTAGTCAATTTATTTAGTCTTTAACACAAGTCAAACAAACGGTTAGCACATATAATAAATACAAGCAAGGGTGCACAAGTAGTTCACATAGTCACAAGATGAGTTTGCAACCTAACCATGGCTCTAGTTCTCTAAAGTTCGAGGATATGGGTTAAGTCAAAAAGGTCCATGGTTAAGAATCCATATGCATTGCACACAAGCCTACCGGGAGGGTTGGAGCGAATGGACAGGATTCCGCGAGTGCGAGATGAACTCGGACTCGACTCCATGGTTTGGTGGATTCACAAACATTACACGTACCCAAATCTGAACTTTGCACATGATCGTGGGATATTCCATTGGGCAGGTGAAGCAGGAACCCCCAGAGGGTTATTTCCATATGTAGAACACATATGGGTTCAGAAAAGTGAGAAAATAACTCAATCAATAAGCAAAATCGAGCCAACAACACTAGAAATGGTCAAAGCAAGAAGACAGACCCCTGGCTCGGTATTGGAAGAACTTGGCGCCAGACTACAGGGACTGTCGCCGCTACGGGCGACAAGCCCTGTTTTCTAGACGCTAGTTCCTACATGCCTTGGCAAGTTTCTGTGTCCTTCGAATTTTCCAGATTTCGCATCATCTTTTCGATTCTAGTCATGAAAGATATTTCCCAAATTTCCTACGTGTAAAATTCCTATGGATTGACTCATGGGGTGCTCCCATGAGAACCTTTTAATGCGTGTGACAATAATGTTAATCAAATCACGCACATGAAATACTTAGAATTTTTCGAGTCTCATTCGCTCATTCTAAATAATTGCCAAAATTAAATAAATTTCAGGAATATAAATAGAAATCCTCCCCAGTGGAGTCGCCAAAAACTGTAGGGAATATTTCAAGCATTATGATAACCCCAAACTTGAACCCCACTGTGATCATACACTAAAGTACGGTGGCGTTCCAAAGGGAAAGACAAAGAGCAAAAAGAGTCGCCAACAAGTTTTAGGAACTCGTAAACCCAAAAGACAATCCAAAAGGACCATCAACAACTCCATAAGGTCTTGAACCAAATAGGGTCCGGGGACGAGGGTACGAATCCAATCTACAAAAGAAAGGACCCGCCCTATAAAATAGGCCTCTACTTTGTTCTGCTCGTATTCATGTGCGCTTTTCGAATAACATACAAACATTATATTGAACCTACCCTGTTTAACTATGTTGGTTGAAATTAATGCACAAATAAATCTATTATTGGCGATCACTTGAGTTAAAATCACATTAGCCTAAACCAAATTATTAATTATCTTATTAAGCGTGATTTCAAGTACAAATTCCCTTTAAACCTGCATAAAAGGCGTGATCAAGCAATAACAATAAAACATAATATCAAGCAACATAATAAAGAAATAATAATAATAATGATAATAGCATGATAAGGCATAATAAAGCTTGATAATAATAGCAAGATCCTAGGCATGATACTAACAAGATTAATAACAAATCCTAGCATGTCACTAAGCAATAAAGATCGAAGCTTTAAACCTAACATGGTACTAACATGATATTAGAAAGAGTAAAGGCATCCTAAACATGACACTAGAAAGCATAAATAACATCCTAACATGATACTAGGAATCATAAAACAATAATAAACATGCTTTCTACATTGAAAGAGAGTAATAAGATTACATACTTTGAAGCCTCGTACCTCTTTCCTCAGAAAATATCAACCTTGCACGTCTAGGGCGAAGGCAACTTCGAACTTGGCTAAGAGACTCTAAGTCTTGTGAATGCGGAATATTGTATTTAATAAGCTAGTTTAGAAAGAGAGAGAAAGAAAAGAATTAAGGATGAGAGAATAGAGAGAAAGAGTTGATGAGAATATTGTTTGTAGATGATTTTTGAAAACAGGGATTCGGACGCTATTTATAATGAAAATAATCCGGAAAAACATAGAATTTGATAAGGAATAAAACTCCACGCTGTCGCCAGGAATTGACTCTGTCGCGACGCGACAGGGTCTGTCGCGCGGCGACAGACTTGTCGTTTGGCGACAGCCTGTATTAGCGCGTTTTTCTTCACGCGGAATCCGATCTTTAATCAACTTGATCTACAGAATCCGTACAGAAGATAAAATATATTTTTAAGATAACAAAACCATATTTTATTCCAAATAAAAATCTTTTAAAAATAATTAATTATTAAATCTAACAATATTAGAATTAAAAAGAACTTTCTAGAAACTTCTAGAAAACTATAATTAATCCTAATAATTTTAGGAATAACAATTAATAATAGGCCCTCCTCTAGATCATTGGGCCGTATTAAAATAAATAACCGGGCCCAGTTTAGTATTTTGGCCATAACTTCCTCAATATTCATCGGAATTGGGCTTATAATATATCGTTGGAAAGGTCTTTTCGAGCCCCATCCATCTACACCATTATTGGACCCTTATCATGGACCAAAATAAACTGAAATGGACGTTTTTAAATAAATAAGGTCATTTTCAAAACAGAGAGAAAAGAATTTAATTAAAACTAAACCGCAACACTTGACTTTCAAACCACTTTCACCTCATTCGATAATAACACAACGTGCAAGGCATTCATCACTGGGTTTGGTTTTGGGGAGACACAAATGGGTGTCTACACATATTCATGTGTGCTTTCTGACTAACATGCAATCATCAGATTAACCCTAAACCGGTTTATCTATGTTGGTCGAATTAAATGCACAAATAAAACCATTATTGGCGATCACATGAATTATAATCATATTAGCCCTAAACAAGACTGTTAATTATCTTATTAAGTGTGATTACAAGTACAAATTCCCTTTAAACATGCATAAAAGGCTTGATCAAGCAATAACAATAAATAATATATATCAAGCAACATAATAATAATCATCATAATCATAATTATCATAATCATGTTAAAGCATAATATTAATAGCAAGATACTAGGCATGATACTAACAAGATTAATAACAAACCCTAGCATGTCACTAAACAATAAAAAATCAAAGCTTTAGCCCTAACATGATACTAACATGATAATAGAAAAGAGCAAAAGACACCCTCGACATGATACTAGAAAGCAATAGAAACATCCTAACATGATACTAGGAATTAAACAAATTTAAACATTCTTTCTACAAGAATAGAGCAATGAGACTACATACTTTAATGCCTCGTGTCTCTTTCTAACAACAAAATACACGCGTTACTAACTTCAAGGAAAAGTATAAAATTAAACAATTAAATTAAATGAAGATTAAAAAGACTTTAGACTGGATTTGGGACCAAACCCTCAGAAAAGTATTAACCTTTCACGTCTAGGGCGAAGGCAACTTCGAACTTGGCTAGGTGTTTCTAGATCTCGCGTATGCGGAATTGTGTTTGTGAAAAGCTAGAGAGATGAGAGCTTAGAGAGAATTTAGAGAATAGATTAACTGTTGATGAGAATTGATGATTGTAGATGAATAAAAACGGAGGTTCAGGACCCTATTTATAAGAAAACAGTCCGAAAATAGGTAGGATTTGATAAGGAATAAAACTCCATGTTGTCGCCGCAAAACCAAACTTGTCGCTTGGCGACAAGGTCTATTGCGTGGCGACAAGGCTTGTCGCGTAGCGACAGGCCTGTCGTTTGGCGACAACCTAGATTCCTACGCGCTTTCAAACACGGAGTCCACTTATCAATCAAAATTGACTCGTAAAGTCCGTATGAAAACTGAAATCGTATTTTTCATAAAATAATATTTTATTCCAAGTAAAACTTATCAAAATCTAATTATTAATTCTAATTTTATTAGGACTTAGAAGAACCTTCTAGAGAATTCTAGAAGACTATAATTAATTCTAATAACTTTAGGAATAATAATTAACATTGAGCCCTCTCCTAGATCATCAGGCCGCATGTAAAGATCAACCGGGCCCAGTTTAGTATTTTGGCCATAACTTCCTCCTTATTCATCGGAATTGGGCTTATAATATATCGTTGGAAAGCTCTTTGCAAGCCCCATCCAAATACACTATTATTGGACCCTTTTCGTCAACCAAACTAAACTGGATTGGCTATTTTCATAAAATAGAGTTATTTTTCGAAAACAGAAAGAAAGAATTTTTAATAAAAACCAACCGCAACACCTGACCTTTCACACTTTCACCTTGTTTGATTATCATTCGACGCGAAAAGTATTTATCACTGGGTTTGGTTTTGGGGAGACACAAATGGGTGTCTACAATAAGCTAAAAAAATTATCAAATTACAGAAAGGGAAATCTATGCTACACTTGAATTGGGGAAAGAAAAACTAATAAAAAGAAGAAATCATGAAATCTCGCGCGAAGGGCTCACCGTCCACCTTGTCTTCATTGCCGCTTGTCACTTCTTACCACCTAGAGGGACGGGAAGTTAGTTGGCATCTACTAAGTCTTGAATGACATCCTTTAAATTCTAGCATTGTTCAGTATAGTGTTCCCTTCCTTGATGGTACTTGCAATGGGCATTGGGATTCCATTTGGCGCTCCTTTCTTCAGGTTTTGGCTCTGGAAATGGACCAATAGGTGTGATCAAGCCTTGACCATAGAGGTGATCAAAGGCCGTATCATAAGTCATTCCTAAAGGAGTTTAAGTTCTCCTTTTCTTGGGCAATGGAGCATCAAGAGCTAACACTTCATTGAGATCAACTTGGCTTATATTGTTGGCAATATTTTCGTTCTTAGAAGACGAAGAAGAAGGAAGGTCGTTCTTCTTGTTTTTCCAAGTATTGTTATTGTTACTACCAGCAGTCTTTATTAGCTCGTCCTCGATGTTGATGCTGATATCATATATCGCTTCAAAAGTGTTCAGTGGAAGAAATTTGAGATGTTCCCTATGTTTGTGAGTCAGATTTTGAATGAAGAGGCAAACCATCTCTCTTTCTTTGGGAGGATCTACCAAGAGTGCAGCCGTTTCCCTCCACCTGTTCAGATAAGCGGTGAAGCCTTCATTCTCTTTTTGTTTGAGAATGGAGAGCTCACGTTCAGAAGTTTTGGTTTGAATGTTACACTTATAACAATTCATGAAATTGTCAGTGACATCTTACCAAGTTGCAGTATGCTTGGCGTCTAGGGAATAAAACCATTGTTGGCAAGCACGTTCTAAGGAGAGAAGGAACGTCGTAGGGAAGAGTGTTACGTCCAAACCCTTGAGAGCCATGGTTGTAGAGAACGCCTTCAAATGAAATATTGGATTGTCAGTAAGATTGAATTTTGGAATATCAGTAGTGGAGAACTTTTCAGGAAGTCTGCCCTTCATATTCAAAGGATTGGGAGGCTTTTCCACATAGGTGAAATCCTCAAAAATCATGCTCATCTGTTCTTTCAATTTGTCAAGAGTAGCAGCAGTGACCTTGTTTTGTTCCATGGTAGTTGAAGGATTTATGTCTTCATCAAGTGCAATTACTAGATATATAGTGGATCAAATTATGGAGATAATTAAGTTCGTTCTTTTGGGTCGTCATTATCTGTTGCTAGACGTGATCAATGATCTTTGGGCTAGTCAAATAGTCCAAATCCCAATAGAATGGATCTTATAAGGTCACACAAAAGGGTGATGGATTGAACAAAAGAAAGAAGCCCATTATTAGGCCTCATGGAGTGGTCGGCCATGTGGGATTAAAGGGAGAGTATTGTGGGCTTGGTTTGGACTCTAGTTATACATATGATGTATAAATAGAGGCCTTGCCTAGGGTTTGATACACAACAATTAACTAGTCAATTGAGAATTGACTAGTGAGCAACCAAACCCTAGCCTCACACAATCTCTCTTCTTAATCCCTTCCTCCCATCCGTACAACTGTACGGCCTCCTTGTGCAAGGTGGCGCACGGGGGTGGTGTGGTGGTGTTCGTGGTCGGTATCCTCTTTCCCTCTCCGTAGAAGGTGGTTCGAAATGTTCGTTCCCAACTACCTAGCAGTAGTGGAGGTTCAATTCTATCTCGTGGACTAAGTAGAGGAGCAACGCTTGGGGCTCTATTATCTCCCTAATTGTCAGTCAATCGCTTGTGGAAATCATGCGTCAAAGGTATGTATTATGTGATTCTTTATGTGTTATGCTTGTAGATCCTGTTTAGGTGCAAATGAATATGATTCGTGAAATTCCGCATTATAGTACCTAAAACCCTACAGTGGTATTAGTTAGCCTCTTGGATTTACGCATATTGATCATAATTCTTTGATGTCCCAATATTTTAATTCAATTAAGAGGGAGAATAATTTAATTATGGTTCAATCTTTATTTTAAACGGAGATTTAAAGGTTTGGAATTGTTTAAATGTGATTTAAATTGCTCAATTTTTCCTAGTAAAAATCCGAACTAAGCCCTAGTTTTTCGAAAATTTTGATTGAAAGAAAGCCCTAAATTTTGATTTTTTGTGCTTAATTTTGATGATTTTTGAATATTTTATGCTTCATAAATTTAATTGGATTGATTTGATACATAAAATATGATTTTTTTCATAATCAATAATTTTATTTAAGTGTTAAATCAAATTTGAATTAATTTTGTAAAGAACCCTAGATTTGAAATTAAATTATGAATTTAATTTCAAAATTGAATTAGGCATAAATGTTATGTTTTAATTCAAAAGACCTAATTAATTAAATTTTACAAAAGTTGTTTGATTAAATTAAATCTAAAAAAAAAAGAGGATAATTTTGAGAGGGGGCAGCCGTGGCTGGGTGGTCGGACCACCGTCAGGTGGGCCACGACGGCTGTTCAGGTGGTCAAAAAGAGGGTAGTGAAGACGGTGGCTGGTGGCGTGGCTAGGCATTTTGCCTCGTTGCGCGGCTGGTCGCGGCTGCGGCTGGGCTCCGGCCTGGCTGCGGCAGCTAGTGCTGTTAAGGCTAGGCTTCAGCCTGGTCTTGATGGCAGGGTTGTTGTTCTGGTTGGGCTGTGAGCCTAGTTGCGGCAGCAACAATTACCTGTTTTATTAAAATTATTTATTTTATTTTAATTTTGGATAAAATCTGATTTTATCTAAGATAATTTTAATATTACAAGATGATTTCAAATTTTAAAACTTGTTTTAATCTTTGAAAATTATTTAAGGATAATTGAGCGAGATTCCAAAAGATAAAGATTGATTTAAATAATGTGATTATCCCATAATTATTTTAGGATATAATTAATTTAAATTTTGTGATTAGCTAGTAATTAGGATAGAATTTTCTAATTTTGTTAGGATAATCTTTGAGGATAAATATGATTTATCTTTTAAGATTAAAATAAGATTTGATTCTATCTCATGCCTAATTTAAAATATATGATATTTTATTGATGGTCATGAATAATATATGATATTATCTAATTGTAGTAATTAAAATATGAGATATTTAGGTGCCGTGTTTCCTTAATTATGAACATTCGATGTTGTAGTTTAGGAAAGCATGATGAGTGATTTATTATGTGGCAATTTTATAATATATGATATTATGTTGCTATATAATGACTAGTATGGCCCAGTAGATTGCTAGATACGATCTGTGTATCGTGATGTATTTTTGTAATCTAAGTACGGTCTACGAACCGATAAAGTATTTTTGTAATTTTATTTATTTTATTTAAGTAGTAAATAGAATAGAGTAGAATTACAGGTTGCAGTTAATCCAAGATGCCTAAAAAGTGAAGTCCCAAAGGAGCGAGGTGGATGAGATCCATGAAGACTCAAGTGGGAGCATTTATTTTATTAGGTTTCTTAGGATTAGGGGACATGCTATGTCTTATTTATGCATTCAGTATATCATGCATATTAGATTTTATTGATGTTTTGTGATGATGCGCTAGAGTTCACTAAATAATCACAACATAATGAACCTAAGTCCCGGTAATATTGAGATTTCTTTTCCAATTAGATACCCAACAATCCTTCGATCGTGAGTGATGGGTTGGCCTCAGTAGAGTGTCACTTGTTATCTTGGGTAATTTGGGGTAGATCACGTTCTACACATTTAATTGGTTGTGCTCAACAAGGTTACCTAAAGAGTTTAGAACCTTCAAGCAAAGGGTAATAATTAAACATGAGATGGTTAATTATTCAACCAAGAGTTGCAGAATCGCAATTAGTAAAGAGTTTACTCACCTTGAAAATGTAATGCTTGATGGTAAGGCCTCAGTCCGGTCAACTATTACACGAATAAAGGATCTTGGAATCACTTAATTCAATTGGGACACATTATGAATAAAGTGTTGAAGTAACCTATAACTTTAATTTAGGTACTTCAAAGATAAACATAATTGAATTTTGCATTTATTTACAAATGTTTATTTCATTCTAATTTTATTATTATATATAATCTCCTCTATTGAAAATAAAGTCGAGAAGCGTTCTCAAAAGTTTAAAAGATAATCCATAAACCTATATTCCAATTTTGCTAAGATGGTTCTAAAAGAAAGTTTTAGAAACCCATGTCATATGTCTTAAGTTGGTTTACTTTAACTCAAAATGTTTGAGTAAAATGCCAACACCATCGTCATTTTGAAAAGTGTTTCAAAGGTTAGAATGAGATGGGAGGTGCAAATCCTTTAAAAGACAAGTATAAAAGTCCAATAAAATCTCTTATATATCTTCAATATGATTGTATATAAGAAAGTGATTGGAAATCCTAATGATCAAAAGTTGATCAAATGACATTATTCTTCATCCATTTCATATAGAGTTAAATAGTTAATTAAACTCAAATATGAATAATGAATGAATATACTTAGCAAAATCATGAAAATTGCTTAAAAGTTAAGCAAAGCATCATTTTAAACCTAAGAGAAATGTTCTAAGTGGCTCAAATGGAAAGGTTTTAAGAATATATGAGGATTGCAGTAAGAAGTTATAGGCCAAGAAATTAAATGCAAAAAAAATGCTACTTCTCAAACCAAAAACTACTTACATGCTAAAAGTTGTTATGAACAACAAATGTTTCGAATTAAATGGACCAACTTTAATTTATTAGAAACTACCTCATATAGTTGGAAGGTAAAAGAATGAAAATGTTTTAATTAAAGAAGTATATTATAGATATTGATTTAGCAAATTACTACTTCTTGGACATATGATGTCATGTTTAGTTCACTCTCATTGAAAATGTGGTTGAACTAAATAAAGAAGTATGGCTAAGGGAGAAATGAATCTACAAGTTTAGAAGCAAATGTTGTTAATTCACAAGTAGAATCTACAAGTCTAGAAGCAAAAGTAGCAACTTTACAAGTAGAAGCTTATTTTCACCTTACCTAGTTATTGGCTAGAATTAAATAAATGTTATTTATTCTTTCCATTTTCAAAACATACACCATTCAATGTTAGTAATGACTAAGCATTGAAGATTAAAAAACATGGAGTAAACGTTATTCTATGCTTTATTGAGTCACAATGTGTTTTGAAAAGCAAAATAGGTTTAAAAACTCTATATGGTAGATATAGAAAAACCAGTTCTATATATATATAAAGTTGTCTCTAAATGTCAAATGATTCGAATGAAAAATGAACATTGCATGCGGAAGATCCAAAGGAATGGACTTCAATATCATTAGATTATGAATTTATTGATATATGTGAACATCATTCTAATTTGAAAATTTTGACAAAGTCACCATTTAGAGAAATGATGATATGAACTCAAGGTCGAATACATATCTATGTAAGAAAACCTAAGGTTCAAAGGATAGAGACGAACAATGAAACTTCATTTGTGATATGATTACATGTGCTTAGTTGAAGCTAAAGTGTGAGAATTTAGAAAAGTTCAATAGTTCAGTATGAAGTTTAATATCAACTTGACAAGATAATGATTACATTACAATATGATTGTAATTGTGAAAGTCTGAGTCAAGACATTTACTTGGCAACATATATTCAAAATATTGCGATATGATCGTAATAATGAGAATTTGAGCCAGGACCTTGATAAACATCCAAGAGTTGTGAAATCGTTTTACAACAAACTCCAATAGAAAACCTTATAAAGTGTTTATAAAGGAGCTATTAACCTATATAAGATATATTTTGATAATGGATGAAAATATTCTATCTTCCAACCCTTATTCAAGGGATATACTTTTAGGATAAGCTACAAAACTAAACAAAACTACAAATGTTAAATCAAAATGTAGCAAAGGCTTCATATATGATATGGATAAGAAAAGTTCTGATAAAGTCTTTCTACAAAGCTAGGAATGAAAGTTGTCTTAAATCGTTTAATACACGTTCAAGTCCTATATAGAGCACGGGGTACTACTACACAAGTCATACTTAGCACAAAATGTTTATTGCTCAAATAGGTGCCCTTATGGAAAAGATGTCATTCCAAAAGGTCAAGTGGGAGTAGTATAAATCTCGAAAGAGTTTGATAAAAGCAACAAACAAACATGGTTCAAACCATGGTTGGTTCACCCTATGCTAAATATACCTCTTCAAAAGGCAAGTGGGAGTATAAGAATCTCGAAAGAGTTCGAGAGCCTTGAAAGAGTTCAAGAAAAGTAAGTTCGAAAATCTTGAAGAAAATCGAGAAATAATCGAATAAAAGCAACAATATGAGCATGATTCACCTCATGTTACAAATGACAACGCGTGATCTCATTAAGTGTAATGGGAATAATAATCATGTGTCGAAGGTAGTACATTCCAAGTGCACATCCTCTATTGTCGTTTCTCATTGAAAACTAAACAAAGTTGTTGTATAAGTTTCAATTGTTGCATAAAAACCCACAATGATGACTAACATACGTAAAACTTAGCCAAAGAAATATGATTTTATATTGACTAAGAGTTCTAAAATATTGATTTTGGAACATTATGATTATTTAAGTAATAAAGATGATTTGACAAGTTATAACTCTAAGTGGTTTAAAAACCATGGAAGTCTTAAATAGATTCTGATTCTGTAAGAAAGTGTATGACACTTGATTAATTTGCCTACTTGGGTAAGACTCATTATAAGCAAAACAGATAAAGAAAAAAAAATGTTTTCTAACCAAAGCAAAGACTTGTACGTTAAAGGATTCAACTAATTCATAGTATGACTATGACTACGATGAAACCTTTACATTAGTCATGTTGCTAAAGATCTATTAAAGATATTTTAGTAATTTCTACTTTATGAGTTTTGGTATAAGGATTTCAAAACACTTTCTTGAAATTGTTCATGAAAGAAGATTTGTATATGATATAATCAGAATAGTTTTGAAAAACCAATAATCCTAAGGATGTATAGGAGGTTCATTTATGGATCAAAGAAAGCATCATGGAGTTAATGTCCTTATTTTGTGAGTTAATCAAAATTGTTTGATATTCTCATAAAATGAAGATGTTATGTATACAAGATGTTTAGTGGGAGCTATGAAGTCTTCTTAGTCTAGTATAAAGAACAATTATTCATTGCTTGAAGAGTCAAGTAATGGCTAATGCATTTTATATGAAAAACCTTGAAGAGGAAGATGAGTATAGTTGGGAGTTAAGTTCTATTGAGATAGGTCTCGAAGGATGTTTGAGTTTGGTTAAGAAACTTATATTGATAAGATTCTTATGAGGTTCAACATTATATTGAAAAGAGTTTCAATCCCATGTAACATGACACATTGCTTAATGATTCAATGCTTTAAGAAAGGTTGATGAAAATTAAGGTTTTGAGTGATGCTCCTTATGCATTTTGCAAAGGATGCATGTCATGGCATATACTCATCTATTTGATTCACATGTTTTAAGAACACGTGACGATTGATCTCAATCGAAATCCAATGTAATGTTGGAATACAATTAGAAATATCTAAATCCTAGTAAAAGGATGAAGGAAGATTCTTAGTGTATGGAGATGAATATTATTATTAAAATTTAGAAGTTGCAAAATTCATATTTATGAGAATGTCTCATGAATTATACTTATTAAACCCCTTCCATAACCACTACAAGAAAAAGAGGAATTAGCAACAAAAATTTGCGACTACCCTAATATTCAGTCGCAAGAAATATTTTTACGACTGAAAAAGACGAGCAGTCACAAATTTTGCAACTGATTTTGCACTAGTTGCTACGCGGTTGCTAATTTGTGACTGAATTTTGCGACTACTATAATAATCAGTCGCAAAAACTATATTTGTGACTGACTGAGACGAGTAGTAGCAAATTTTGCGACTCATTTTGCAATAGTTGCAATGTTGTCGCTAAATTGCGACGCTCTTATAAGTTTTGCGACTATAAATTGTAGTGCTGGGTTAATGATTTTCAAAATTTTTTAATTTAAAATTTGCGACTAATATTGCAACAAAATCGGTAGTCATAACTATTGTTTTTAAAATTTATTAAAAAAAGAAAATAAAAAACCCTTGTTACCCCCCCAAAAAAAATTAAAAAAATAAAACAACTAATTAATCAATTACTCGTAAATAAAAAAAAAAAAAAAATAAAAACAGTAACTTTTAATGCCTTACATCAATTGTTCAATACAGTACAGAAACTCTTCCTCCTTAAAAAAAAAAAAAAAAAAAAAAAAGCACGCAAAAGGCAATTTACAGAGTTTCAACCCTCACCGTCGCTCTTCATTTGCCTCCGTGCGCCACCACGTCTCCTCCCAGTTAAGTATAAATGCTTGACGTCCTTTCTATCTTTGCTTATTGTAATTTGCCAAGTACGAATGTTAGGGTTTATCATTAAATTTTTTGTCCAATTATCGATTTTAATTTGGTTTCCATGGTGTAATTTATTTTAATTAATGAAAAATCATTCAAATTGATTGAGTTTGCTAAAATCCCTAATTATTTTCAATGTATGAATCCCAATTCTGGTTATTTCGACCCCTATATTTTTTTTTCTCTATTAGTTCGTTGTTAAATATATATTTTCTGAAGAAGGGGGGTTCGTTGGTTAGAATGTAATTCTAATTGGGTAATTAATGGATAAAGGGTATTAAGGTTCGCTCGAACTCCGTTGAATTCTTGTTTTGCTCTGACTTTATTATGTTTTTTAGCTTAATTTGCTGCTGGCTAGTTGTTATGACAATAAATGCGGTGGGTTGCTTGAATGGGTGCGAGGGAGAAGTAGGTGGTGCATTGATGGGGTGTGAATGCGTGGCTGCTAGTTGCGTGGCTACTGCATGGTTGTTGGTATTGTTGTTGGGGGAATAGTGGCTTGGTGTGTGGTGCATTTGGTGGATGAGTGGGAGTTGAGTGTGCTGCTGCTAGTATTGAGGACTATGGTTAGGAATCATTGGTTCATTGAGTTTAAGGTATGTTTACAATTTGAGACATTTTCTTTTATTCATTGCTCTTAAACTGGTGAAGCTATATGTTTGAATATTAGCTTTGAGTGTTTAATTTTTTGTGGAAAACGTGGCCTGGTAGAGTCTCTAAATCTCTGTGGAAAGCAATTCATATTAGAGCAAAGTTCCATTTCCTATGTCCCTAGACAATTAGATCACTGGCCTCTTACATGTGCATCCATTAACTGTCATAATTTTTTTTTTAAAATAACTTTAAGCCAAAACCTATAACAAAACTTACATGTCCTATAGATTGATGCACCTCATTCGATCTACTGTTAGTGTGTTGTTATGTTAATCTATTGGTTGGATAATCTATTGTTATTTTAATCTGTTATATTTTTCTAGCAAGTTTATCTACACAAGAATCAGATTTTCAAGCATGAGTAATCAAATATTTTGGATGCAACAGGGGCACTCTGCACTCTAAAATCAAATATTCTGGATGCAACAATCGTATATGTTTAAGTAGATTTAGCCATTTTCCAACTCCTGGACCGGTAATTGGACCCCATCAGATCACTAGTGTCAAATTCTATGTCAATCTTGTTGAAAAGTTGTTCATTTTTTTTGACACTTATCTTTAGTTTTGTTTTGGATGAGTTGAGTTTAACCTTGTTTGTTCAAAGCTATTCTTGTGGTGTGGTGCTTTTTAGAGCTTGTTCAAAGTTATTCTTGTGATATTCTTCATAAGCAGCCCTTGTAAGCTTATGTTTTTTTTTTCTTCTGAGATGTTATATACAGGGTCTCTAAACTATATTTGTGCAATGTCTGGTTGTATCTACTGGTATTAGCCATTATTCATGTGTTCATGTAACGAACTAGACTATTACTCACCAGAAAATACGACAACAAGCAATAATGATGCAAACTTTAAAGAAATAAGAAACTGAGGAAAAAAGGATGGGTTTCATTCAAACAAAAACGGCTACTACAAGGGTGACTTCAGGCCACCAATCTCTAGGGCTGTGACTTTAGGTCAAAAATCTCAAGGGATACTGAATTACATAAGAAATTAGCTACCAATCCCATTGCCCCTTCTCCCCTTGTTATATGTACAATGTTGACAGTGGATCTCAACTACTCCCCTGTCCTAAGTGTGATAATTTGGTGGGCTGCTGTCACTTGGTGTGCTGTGATGTGCTACTGCTTCTTTGTTCATTCTCCTCCTCCTTGTATATGTGATCAGTCTACGTGGCATGCCAGCTCCTTGGTTTATTGTAGTTCAGCAGAGTTTTTGGATTAAAAATTTGGAATAAATCAAGTGTTTGGTATTATGCTTTGTTATTAGACATTACTTATAGGGTCTCTGAACTATCTTTTATTATGTAACGAACTGCTACTACTTTCCCTCGATTTCTCACAACTAAAGCAAGAGCAAAATAAATCAGAAAGAACAGTAAAGAAAATGAGGGAAGTTGGGCTACTTTTTGTAAAATAAATAAGAAAAAACATTAAAGGATATAATTACCACATAATACCTAACTAAGCCAATCTCTACTCCTCCTTTTTATGTGTCCCCTTTTTTTGTTTATTTTTTTAGTTCTAACAACTTCTTCTAATAAGGCAAAGAAAAAGGATGGAGTTTTAGTTTTACCAATTGCTGCCAAAGTCTATGAGAGCACTCGTTCCGTTGATATGGGAAATACTAAAATTGAATTGATGGGTGAAAAGACTTATCAAGTCAAGGTATGACTATACTTGTATATTTTGCTAAGATTACAAAAAAATATATGGTAGCTAATGTTTTTAGATATTATAGATTATTTATTTGTTTGTGTGATTGAATTGGAGGATGAGAATAATTGGCCGGCGTTAATCAAATGATTAACGTGGTATGGCATAATGTGAATTGAAACAGGTTTTGAAGCCATACCCTATTGGAGGGAATAGTTCAATTTACAAAGAAGATTATGTCGAAATTTTTTCTAATAATTGTTTGCATTAATTATTTTGTTATAAGTGTTGCCTTTTTTTTTAGTCACTTAAGTTTTAACAATTGAGACCATAGTTACTAATACATATCTTAATGCAGGGAGAATATATGGAAAAACTTGAGGAATATAAGAACAAAGGAGTTGAGATAAACCCCAACAAAGTCTACAATTGGAGGTTGTAGATAGGCGATATGTCTATTTTATATAGTGTTTTACCCCCGTCCCTTGGTCGTAATTGGTAGTGTTTTTGGCTCTTTTGGGCCACTTTTATTAATAATTATTGTTTTCTAGTGTCTTTGTAGTTTTGGTTGAGTTTTGTAGGGAATTGCACATTTGGAGCATTTTCCCGGGATTTTATGGAGCGACTACGAGCATTGGAGGAGCACGACCGCTTTTCATAGCCCAAGGCCAATTAGAGTCATCGAACCGGCGATTAAGGGCTCGACATATGAGATACCGAGCATTGGACACCGAGTATTCAAGTCCCAAAGTGGAAATCCGGAGTGGGCTAAGAAGTGAACCCCAATCAAAGTCCAAGAAAAGCCGGGCCCGATCAGGCAACCTTTGGCTCGATCGGGCGGCTGCCCAGAATCAGAGGGCGAGGAAAAAGGTGGGCCCGATCAGGCGGCCATTCGCCCGATCGGGTGCGTGTTTCTGGAGGGAGATTAGGCGTTGTTTTACTTTGTTTGAACTTAGGATTTTCTAGCTTAGTATAAGTACGCTTTTGTTAAGCGAGTTTAGGACTACTTCTTACTCTCTTTCTCTCTCTAACTTTTCTCTTTCTCTCCCCTTAATTAAACTCTTAGTATTGTTTTTTCTCTTGTTTTCTCTCTGTACAACTCGGGGTTTAATTCAATTCTTTATTTCCGTCAACTTTGGTAACGATTTCTTCTCTATTATTTTCAGTATTTTAATTTCTTTAATTCATCATGTCTTGTTTATTTACTTTGATTAGTTTAGATTTAATTATGTGTGACTAGTTTTCTTTCTAGGGTTTGTGGGGATCCATAAATAATATGAAGCGGTGATTTATTATTGTTGATTGTCAATGCTTGATTAATTTCCTATTGATTTCCTACAGATTTAATTTGTATGAGTTTAGCAATATTGATTCGAGATTCGAGAGATGAGAATTGATGTTTAGGCTTAGTTTCAATAGGCGGGTTAATTTATAAATGGTTAAGTCGAGATTCGAGAGATGAGATTTAATACCGGTAGATTAATTATGTGATTGTAATACGTAGCGAAAGCCCTTTATGATCTAATTAATTGATGCATTGATGATTGATTATTATGTTTTACCTTGGAGTATTATTTATTGGTGAACCTACGCCCTAGGTCTTTTATTCATTGATTTTTCTCTACTTTCAATCTTAGTAGTTTAGTTCCCATTCGATTTTAATAATTAGTTACTTAATAATTTAGATTACTGTAATAAATTAGGAATAGAAAGACCAGTTTCTCTGTGGATTCGACCCTACTTCCCTATCTACATTAGTTAGAGGATTTAGGAATTACTTTTGATTGGGTGATACGACTTTAGCCTATCAATAGGAAAAAGAATGAAAAAGTCTACGGTATAGGGAGTGCTTCACAAATGTACTACAAGAGAGATCCAACTTCTCACCCTACTACATATTGTATATTGTCATTAGATCTTATTTGTCATATGAGAGGTGAATTTTGAAACAATTAGTCTTATGGTTATCAATATTATTTTTTAATACATTGATACAAAAATTGATGATGATATTTTGGATATTTAAATAAAATTAAAATTTTTGTTATTTGAATTTATGCGTGGGTACCTTTTTTTGTGATTGATATTAGTCGTCACTAAATTATGGTCTCCAAACATTAATAATCAGTCGCAAAAATTTTGCGAATGTAGATTTCTTATTGAGACTAATTGGTTAGTTGCAATAATTGGTCTCAGTAGTCGCTAACCTGTCGCAAAAAATTAGTCTTTGTAGTCACAAAATTTTGGTCTCGTAGTCGCTAATCTATCGCGAAAAAAATTAGTCTCAATAGTCGCAAAAGTTTAGCCTTTAGTTGCAAATCCATCGCAAAAAAATAGCCTTTAGTTGCAAATCCATCGCAAAAAAATAGCCTTTATAGTCACAAAATTTTGGTCTTGTAGTCGTAAAATTTGGTCTTGTAGTTGCTAATCCGTTGCAAAAGTAGTTTTAAAACATTAGTTTCGATAGTCGCTAATTCGTCGCATATATTTTACGACGGACAATGATTTAGTTACTAAAATTTGAAAGTTAGTCGCTAAATAGCAGTTGCAAAGTCGTTGCAAATTTGTCGCTAAATTTGCGACTATTCAAAAATTAGTCGCAAAAATGGATTTGCGACGAGGTCTTTGCCAACTAACCAAAGTAGTTGCTAATCCGTCGCAAATTCATTTTTGGGACGGATTTGCGACTACTTTGGCCGTCGCTAATACCCCTTTTCTTGTAGTGAACCAAGGTATGAGAGTCATATTAAGGTTCTTGGATTGAAGCAAGTTATGAAATTTAAGTTGTGTATGTTTTGAGAAAACATATTACATAAGTAATTCATTAACTTGCAGAATTATGTTTATCAATTGAAACAAAGTTTCAATCTTATTTAATTATGGTTTTTGAAATTAAATAAAATGTCCAAAATAATTATGAATTGATGGGCTCATCAGGTTGATGACTTGGTGAATGAAACCCCACAGGTGAACAAAATTCATACATTATTTAAGTTCCTAGTTCGAAATCATTAAAGTGGACATAAATGATTTCAATGAATGGACTAGCATGTAAGATTGATTGGATAGCGCGGTTTCATGGGCTATAGGGGCATAGTGATGCTCGGTCAATCACATGGATATGCATGAATGATGCATGATCGAACTATTGACCTACTTTGAAGTTCAAGTATAGAGCTTCCAAATATATTAGTGGATTCCTTTGACATGAGTGGAACACTGATTCCATTCAATGATTGATTTAACCGTGGTACATTCAAACGTCTACCCGTAACTGGAGATTATAAAGGATGTTTCCTGGTTACTTCAAGAATTGAGTGGGAGCTTTGGTTGCCACAAGATTGGATTGAGTCTATCTATTTAATTAGGAATGTGTCATCGCGCCTTGAAGAGGGAGAATTCAGTAAATGCATGGCCGCGCTCAAATGTATTACTCAGTAATAATTTGTTTTGTAATTCTAACTCAGATTTCAAGAAAAGATTTGTAGATTGATATGATCATGACATGAGATGCAATCATATTATCAAATCGACACATATTGACTTAAGAAATTTGAATATTGCACACTTGTCTTAGACAAGTGGGAGATTGAAGGATTTATGTCTTCGTCAAGTGCAATTACTAGATATATAATGGATCAAATAATAGAGATAATTAAGTTTGTCCTATTAGGTCGTCATTATCTGTTGCTAGATGTGATCAATGATCTTTGGGCTAGTCAAATAGTCCAAAGCCCAATAGAATGGATCCTATAAGGTCACATTAAAGGGTGATGGATTGAACAAAAGAAAGAAGCCCATTATTGTGCCTTAAGGAGTGGTCGGCCATGTGGGATTAAAGGAAGAGTATTGTGGGCTTGGTTTGGACTCTAATTACACATATGATGTATAAATAGAGGCCTTGCCTAGGGTTTGATACACAACACTTATCCAGTCAATTGAGAATTAACTAGTGAGCAACCAAACCCTAGCCTCACACAATCTCTCTCCTTACTCCCTTCCTCCCATCCGTACAACTGTACGGCCTCCTTGTGCAAGGTGACGCACGGTGGTGGTGTGGTGGTGTTCGTGGTCGGTTTCCCCCTCCCCTCTCAGTAGAAGGTGGTTTGAAGTGTTCATGCCCAACTACCTAGAAGTAGTGGAGATTCAATCCTATCTCGTGGACTAAGTAGAGGAGCAACACTTGGGGCTCTATTATCTCCCTATTTGTCAGTCAATCGCTTATGGAAATCACGCGTTAAAGGTATGTATTATGTGATTCTTTATGTGTTATGCATGTAGATCCTGTTTAGGTACAAACGAATATGATTTGTGAAATTCCGCATTATAGTACTTAAAACCCTACAATAGTGACCCTATTGGTAAGGGTTTGCATCATGGCAGACAACGCCTCAATGGATTTGTTGATGTTCTCAATATATTCCTTAGTGGCAATAGGAACGAATGAGAGTAGTTTGAAGGTGATAAGTAATTTGGAGATGGCAATGTTTTCTTTGAACGCCTCTTAGACCTAAGAGATTGTTGCGGTAATGACTTGAACCGTATTAATCTACCCCTGATCCTTTACCAAGTACTGTGAAATAAAATAAATTCACTTTATGGTTTGACGCACTGATCGAAATCGAGAAAGGAAGAGAGAAAGATAGACATTTGAAAACAAGTAAGACAAACTCTGATCCTCTCATTTTTATGACGGAAAAAAGAGGTGCATGAACCTAGTATACGATCATAAACGACATGGTGCATGAATTGAGTCAGAAAATAAAGAAAGTGCGTGGACTATACTTGACTCGTGAGTGATTAAGTGATGTTATAAGACTCGTGGTATGATCGTATGGCTAGACATGTGAACAGTAACCAAAATGACTGACGCGAGGACCAAATTAGCACGAAGACTAAAAAAAAGCTGATTGGACTTATTACCTAAGCACCGTGACACGGCGAACTATACCGTGTCGCAGTACAAGCTGCCGTGACACAACTCTGATTGCTGTGACGCGGCATTTTTGCCATGGCGCGATGCTCATTTCCAGGTGTTTTTGTGTGTTTTTTTTTCCAGATTTTTTATTTTATTTTTTTTATTTTAGTGTTTGCGCTAATTACTAAGTGAGTATTGTCCATTGGCATTAGTTAGTCATAAAATAAACCACCATAGACAAAGAAAACTTGTTAAGGTTAAGATCAAAACAATCCCACATAGGGCACGTAGGCACAATGATGCAAAGAAGAGTTCGCAACCTAAGGTCATGTTCTATGTTCCACTATGGTCAAGTTTATTTGGTGTCCAAAGGATACCATGGTTAAGACTTTGGACGCGTTAGCGAGGCGGCCTCCCTTGAGGATGTATGCCAACGGGAGGCTCCGAAAGTTCGTTATTAAATCGAACTTGACTCCATGGTTTGGGTGGATTTAATAACTCGGATGAACCTTTATTGCCACGAGCGTTTTTGGGTTGATAGAGCTTAAATCCCCCGGGGCTAAGACGTATGTAGAACACACACGTTTTTTTAGAAAAATCGAAGGAAGCTGACTGTAAGAAGAGAAATAAAGCCACTGGAAATATTTCAGTACTTCCGCGACACGGCAGAATATACCGTGTCACAGTGCTGAACACCGCGTGACGGTGCTTTGCACCAAGACACGGCATGCTTGGCGTGGCGCGACAGTCAAGAAATCTGACTGGTGCCTTTGTTTTCTTCGTTCATGATCAGGTTATCAAATTTTTCCTACGCGATGGACCTGAATACGACGATAAAACGTCTATGCTTATGCAAAAATGCTAATTTAATCTAGGGCTGAGCAAAAAAACCCGAAAAACCGAACCGTAACCGAACCTAAAAATTGGGTACCCGAACCGTTTAAAGGATTCGGGTCGGGTAACCGAACCGTTAAGAAATTAACGGTTCGGGTAGCGGGTACCCGTTAACGCAGTTTCGAATACCCAAATTACCCGAAAATCTAAAATGTCAGTTTATTTTAATAAAATTGAAATAGAAAAGTTATGAAAAAAGCCGTGTTTTTTTATTTTATTTTTTTTTAAAAAAAAAGACAAACAATATAAACGAACCCTAATCTCATCTGTCGTTCTTTTCTCATTTCTCATTTCTCACTCACTCACTCAACCTCCATCCCCCTCTCTCCTTCTTCTCCTCTTCTTCTCTAATCTCTTGTTTTCTAAGTCTATTCTTTATCAGCAGTTATCAGTTTATCTCAGGTAATGATTCCTTTTCCAGATCTAATTATTTGCAATATATGAATTCAATTTTTCCTCTAATTGTTTGTTAACTTTTTTTCTCAGTATCCTCACGTCTCACGCACGGCCTCACCGTTGTCTAATTGTGGTGTTCCTATTTCTCCTCCATTGAAGCGTTCTCTGAGGTCTCCACTGAAGCGACTTGGTGGCTTGTGAGCTTTCTCTACTCCATTGAGATTTGAGGCAGCTTCATTCTAAGGTAAGATGTTTTTCTTTTCGCATTCTAGGGTTTATCGTCAATTAAATTCAATGTAGTTAATTTAGGGATTTCCTAAGGTGGATTATTAAACTATTGGTAAATTGCTAAAGTTATGAACAATTGAAATTTAGCGATATTTGTTGTTAGAATTTTTCTATTTAATTTTTTTTTATATATTTTTTAATTTTTGCCAGAAGAAGTTATTGTTATTTTTCAAGCCAACTTTAATACTCTTGATGTTTCCCTACTTATTTTGCAATGACAGTGTTCTTTTAGTTAATGTTTACAAGTAATGCTAAGGTGCTACTTGTTATTTTATATTTATTGCAAAATAAATCATGGTTTTAGACTTTTGGTTACAAGGAATCATGGAAGTTTGTTGATAATTTATACGAAGTATGAGTTTATGAGTATTATACTATTATTATTGTTATTCATTGTGTAATTGATAATTTATATTAGTTTATGACTGTTATTCCCTTGACTTGATTTATATCAAAAGAGGGACATATCTTGACTTGCGATATTTTCCTCTATGTTTGGTAGTAAAGCTAAATGCAATATATGCAAGCATGTGTTTGATGGTAGGGTTGTTGAACTAGGTGTTTGTCTGGAAGTGTTCAATCAAGAAAATCTGAATTGACATCAACAGCTCATCAATAACTTCTAGAGGATTTTATAGCCACTATTTGCATTGTTTGTTTCTTAGCACATAAGATTGTCTATACTAGTAAGTGTTTAATTGCCTATACTCTAGGGAAATGAGGGGCACATAAGATTATAAGTTGTATACATTCAATATTTCACCTACTTGTAGTCTTTAGGTGCAAATAGAGCTTTTTATATGTCTTTATATTCATTAATAATTTCAGTATATTGCTCTCACTGATATATGCAAAAGTGTTTAATCTGCCAACTTAGTGGCTTATTGATGTGTTTCTTGTTTTTTGTGTATACACTTATTTGTTTTTTCATTTGTAGGAGTGTATGGAATTTGTAAGTAGTGGGGAGATGGAAGACTCATCGGCTACAAGTCAAGCTCCTCCAATTCCAAGTCCTCCTCCCGAGCCTTGGGAGTATGACCCTTGTCCAATGATGGAAAATAATGACCCATTTGAGCAACAAAATCAATCAAACCAACCTTCTGAAGCTGCTGCCCCCTTAAGTGAAACTTCAAAAAAGACTAGAAAAAGACGCTCTCCTCATTGGGAGCATTTTCTAATGAAGGATGGAGAAAACAAGGTTAAGTGTATCTATTGTCAGACATATATTGGTTGTGCATCACTTCAAGGTACCTCCGGCATGAAGAACCACATAAAGCGGTGTAAGGAATACCCCCCAAACATTGATCAAAATCAACAACTATTGGCCCTTAGTCAGCAAACTCTTGATGCGAATCTGGTGGATAAAAAAAAAAGGTCAACTTGAGTTGTGGAAATTTAATCAAGAAGATAGTACGAAAGCTCTGGCAAAGATGGTGATTATGGATGAAATGTCTTTTAGAATTGTGGAGCATGAAGGTTTTCGCAACTTTATGAAGGTAACACAACCCTTTTTCATTATTCCTTCTCGATGGACAGTGACTAGAGATTGTTTTAGGATTTATTTGGTTGAGAAAAAAAAGTTTAAAGAGCTTTTTTGGCAAATGCACTTCACGTATAAGTCTCTCCACTAATACTTGGACTTCTTGCAAAAATATGAATTACATGTGTTTAATCGCTGACTTTATTGAACAAAATTGGAAATTGCATAAAAAATAATTAACTTTTGTATAATTTCTGGTCATTCTGGTGAAACAATTGGTAAATTTGTCCAAAAATGTCTACTTAAATGGGGTATTTCTAGAGTTATGATTGTCACTGTAGATAATGCAAGTTCAAATGATGTCGGCATTCAATATTTGAAAAGGAGGTTTGAAAGTTGGAAGACATTAGTTTTGGGTGGTCGGTTTTTACACATGACGTGTTTTGCTCACATATTAAGTTTAACCGTTAAAGAAGGATTGAAAGAAACTGATGTGTCAATAAAAGAATTCGTTGTGCTGTTAGGTATGTAAGATCATCGGGTTCTAGATCGCAAAAATTTATGAGTTGTGTTAAACAGGAAAAGTTGGAATCAAAACGTTTTCTTTGTTTAGATGTGGAAACTAAGTGGAATTCCACTTATTTAATGTTGGAAGGTGCTTTGGCATATCGTAGGGCTTTTGATTTTCTTGAATGTTCAGATGGTGGTAAATTTAGGTATGAGTTAAATAAGTCAGATGGGGTGCCTGAACCTAGTGATTGGGATCGTGTTGCCTCTTTTCTTCCTTTTCTTAAAATATTCTATGATGCTACTCTACGAGTTTCTAGCTCATTGTATATCACCTCTAATGTGTATTTACAAGAACTTGTTGGGATTAGTGTGTTAATCAAGAAAAAAGTGTTGAGTAATGATGCAGGGGTGAGTTTAATGGCTAGTGGAATGAAGAAAAAGCATGACAAGTATTGGGAAAATGTTGTTAATGTGAATCTTTTGTTGTATATGGTTGTCATTCTTGATCCTAGGCGGAAAATGGGATATACTACATGGGCAATTAAACAACAATATGATTCTGAAAAAGCTAAGTACTTGTCTGCTAAAGTGATGCAAACTCCGAATGACATGTATGACCTTTATGTTTCTGAAAACCCTCTGAATGAGTCCATTCCCCCTAAAAATTCTGATTTTTCGGAGGAGGTAGAAGATATGGATTATGATATAGATATTGCAGAATTAGAGTTTGAAAAGGATGCGGGTTCATGCGTTGGAGTACAAGGGAAAAATGAGTTGGCCAAGTATTTAGAAGATGATAGAGAAGTTAATCCTGCTGGTAAAAGCTTTGATTGTTTGGGGTGGTGGAAAAAATATGGTGAAAGGTATCCCACAATAGCTCTCATGGCTAGAGATGTACTTGCCATTCCCGTGTCAACAGTCGCTTCCGAATCAGCTTTTAGCACTGGTTGTCGAGTGCTTGATTCATTTCGCAGCTCACTTTCAACTAAGATGGTTGAGGCCTTGATTTGTGCACAAGATTGGTTACGTACATCTCAAGGTCCTCTTATACTTGAGGAGAGACTTGAAGGTATGGAAAAAATTGAATCAGGTAACATTTAAATATGTTCTCTTTTTTTAGTCTTATTATCTTCGTTCTTGTTAATTATTCCTTATATTTTTTTTTTTTGAAGAAATGTTACCCCTTGGTGAGGAACAATCCCTCTTTGTTGATGATGATTAGAGGCAGCATCTGTTAAAAGCATGAAGGTTGGTGGTGATTGAACTACTGAAGGATGAAGTTATTGAAGACTTGGAAGTTTTTTCTTAATTATGATTACTAAAGGCAGCAACTGTTATAAATCCTAAGGATGTTATTTTTTGTAATCAGACTTTTTTTTAAGGTTATGTATTAGTTTGTTATTTTTAAAACTATGGACTTTTTTTAAGAAACTGTATGTTTGTATTTCAGGTTCAATATCAGCCTATCATCAGGTTGTTAATTTTCAAATTCATGTACTTTATTTTTTAGGTTATGTATCAGGTGGTTATATTTATTATTATGGATTTTTTTAGGTATTGTTCAGGTATTCAGGTTGAATTTTTATAGTTCAAAAAAGTTAGTAAAAAGAAAGTAAAAAGCATCTAAAATCCAATTGTAAAGCAAGTGTTAAATAAATAAAAAAGACCAAAAAAATAAAAAATAAGCTTATTGGTTTGGTTCGGATACCCGTATTTTTGGGTACCCGAACCTTATCGGAACGGTTTCGGGTATCGGTTTTAGCCTTAACGATTATCGGGTAACCGAACCAATAACGTTATTGGTACGGGTACTCGTCCCATGCTCTCTCCTAATTTAATCACAGGAATACTTTTCAAGAATCTTTCAAGTCTCATCCACTCATCATAATTAAATACCGATCACCTAAATCGATAAATAACCAAGAATCCCCCCCAGTGGAGTCGCAAAATTGTAGGCGTCGTTCGAAGTGCGCCTACGTTAAGCATGTGTGAATATGCTTGGTACTCATAGGAAGTGGGAATTGACGTATGATGTGTTCATTTTATATATATATTTATCCCCGTCCCTTGGTCGTAATTAGTAGTGTTTTTGGCTCCTACGAGCCACTTTTATTACTAATTTGTGTTTTCCAGTGCTTTGGTAGTTTTGCTTGAGTTTTGTAGGCATTTGCGTACTTGGAGCATTTTCCCGGGTTTTTCGAGGAGCATCTACAAGTATTGAAAGACCGCGACCACGTTCGATAGCCCAAGACCGATTGGAGGTAGCAAATCGGTGACTAAGGGCTCAGTTTTGGAGATATGAGGCGTTTGGGCCAAGTTGGTGAGCCCAAGGAAGAGCCTCGAGGCCCAAGGAGCTATGCCCGGACCACTAGAGCTCCGCCCGAAGGCGCGCTCGCGGCCGTGCGGGGCGGAGCAATACCTTGAAGGGACCCGCGCCCGGATCACGCGCCCGACCGGGCGCGAGAAGATATCTAAGGCAAGGTAGGCGGGCCCGGTCGGGCGAGCCACTGCCCGGCCGGGCGCGAGAAGACATTTGAAGAGGAAAAGGCGGGCCCGGTCGGGCGAGCCACTGCCCGACCGGGCGCGTGTTTTCTTTAGGGAGTTTAGTTTTCCGTTTTACTTTTGTTTTAGCGGAAATCTTCTTGCTTAGTATTAATGCAATTTTAGGAGACAAAATTGGGGACTTCTTCATAATTCTCTTACTCTAGTTTTTATTCTCTTCCTTCTCTCTACTTAACTTTCTCTCTCTAGACTTTTACTCTCTTTCTTGTTCCTCAACTCTATTGTAATTCCGCCGTCTTGGTACGATTTCTCTCTTAATTAATCTCAGTATTTTATTCATTCTATTTTTCTTTCATGTCTTGTTTAATTATTATGTTTTGCTTAATTTTAATTATGTCTGAGTAGTTTTCCTTCTAGGGTTTTTGGGGATCTAATAAATAATATGAAAGGGTAATTTTATGATTGTTGATCATTAATGCTTAATTGATTTCCTATTGATTGTTTATATGCTATGCAATTAGATTTGGCCAGGTTTAATTGTATGAGTTTAGCAATATTGATTCGAGATTCGAGAGATGAGAATTGATGTTTAGGCTTAGTTTCAATAGGCAGATTAATTTATAAATGGTTAGGTCGAGATTCGAGAGATGAGATTTAATACCGGTAAATTAATTATGTGATTGTAATACGTAGCGAAAGCCCTTTATGATCTGATTAATTAATGCATTGATGATTGATTATTGTGTTTTACCCTGGAATATTGTTTATTAGTGAACCTATGCCCTAGGCTTTATTATTATTGATTTTTTCCTTAATTATTCTCTTTACTCATAATCTTCGTAGTATAGTTTATAATCACAACAAATATTGGTTACTTTAATAATTTGGATTATAATAATTAATTAGGAATAGAAAGACCAGTTTCCCTGTGGATTCGACCCTACTTCCCTATCTACTTTAGTTAGAGGACTTAGGTAATTACTTTTGATTAGGTGATACGACTTTAGCCTGTCAAAATTTGGCGCCGTTGCCGGGGAAACGGTTTTATTTTTATTTCTAATTGTTTTTGTAGTTTAGATTATTTTTCCCTTTTGCCTCAAAGGACATTAGTTCTTTGAGGTAGTTCTAATATCTGTCTTTTTAGTTCTTTGTTTATGCCCAGGTGTTCCAGATCAGGTTACATTCCATTCGATCCTGAGATCGAACGCTCGTTTCATAGACAGAAGAATTTCTACAGGCAGATCTCAGCAGACTCTGGGAGTAATAATATTCCTAGAAATCCATTACCTACTTCTAGTGATTCAGAGCATTCTTCTGATTCAGAACTAGAGATGGGTACACCACCACCACCTCCACCTTGCAAGCTTAGCGATTATTCGCAACCATCGCTGACGGATTTTCCACATCTTTCTCCTACGCCCGACCTCGAGGAAGTCCAGTTCGAGATCAAGCCCCAGTTCATAACGATGATAGAAAGAAAGCAATTCAGTAGAGCAAAGGGTGAAGATCCTAATCTTCACATTGCAGATTTCTGTCAATACTGCAATACTATTAGGCAGAATGGGGTAACGCAGGATCAAATCAGGGAGATTCTTTTTCCCTTTTCTTTATCTGGAAAAGCTAAATTATGGTTTAATGGTTTGAATAGAGCTGCACTTGGTATTACTAACTGGGAGACTCTTGCGTTGAATTTTTATAATAAATATTACCCTGCAGAGAAAACAGCTTTATTGAGAAGCGCTATCCAGAATTTTGCCCAAGAGGCAGATGAAGCATTATATGAAGCTTGGGAAAGATTCAAGGATCTGCAGAGGGAGTGTCCCCACCACAATTTGGCGAAGTGGCAGTTGATTCAAGCTTTTTACAATGGTTTAGGAAATGCATCTAGGACAATTTTAGATTCCGCAGCTAGCGGTAGATTTATGAATTTAAATGTTGATGATGCAGGTCAGGTTATTGAAGATATGGCAATCCATAATTCCCAATATGGGAATGCTAGAGGTTTTGCTAACAAGGGCAAGCATCATGTTGATTCAGTCACTTTATTGCAAGCCCATCTTACTTCTATTTGTCAGAAACTAGATAATCTTACTACTAACAATCCTAATTCTGTTGCTAATGTTTCTGCTGTTTCTAATAATGCTAATGATGCTTTCTGTGAAAATTGTGGAAGTGTAGGTCATTTTGAACAAGATTGCAGGAGTTTAATGGAGCAAGTTAATGCTTTCCAAACTTACAAGCAAAATAACCCATACTCCAACTCCTACAATCTTGGCTACCGGAACCATCCCTACCTATCTTACCGTAGCACCAATGTTCAAAATCCTCCACCTCCACAACAACCACAACAAGCACCCCCTCCACAGCAGAAATATTACCATCCTCATGCTAATCAGAAACCCCCATCACAGCCCCCTACTACATCTTCTGACCCTGCTTTATCAGAAATTAGGGCAATGCTGACCAACATGCAAAAACATATGGAGAGTAGAGACCAACAAATTGACTTTATTATAGCCCATAATAAAGTCATGGACACCCAAATAGCACAATTGTCCTCTACCCTTTAATCTCGTCAGCAGCACAATTCAACCTACGGATCATACAAATGCAATCACCCTAAGGAGTGGTTCACACTAAGATGGGCCCTAGATGCCCAAAGAGGATGAACCTAAATTATCTAATATTGCTAATCCTGATTCCGTTGTACCAATTCCCCTGCAGGGCTGCAGGGTAAAATTCCTGATGCTAATATTTTTGATGATTCATTGCAGGGTACAACCCCAGGGAAGGATGTACCCCAGGGGAAGAGTAGGGAAGCACCACCAGTTATCAAATTACCATTCCCTAATCGCCAACTAAAGACTAAGTTGGAAAAGCAGTTTGGTAAGTTTCTGGAGGTTGTTAAAAATTTACAGGTAACGGTTCCTTTTACTGAACTTATTACACAGGTTCCTGCATATGCTAAATTTATGAAAGATATTTTGACTAGGAAGAGGGCCTTTAATGAGGTAGAAACTGTAGCTTTTACTGAGGAGTGTAGTGCATTGTTACAAAATAAATCTCCTCCTAAATTAAAGGATCCTGGTAGTTTTTCTATCCCTTGTCATATTGGTAATGTCTTCATAGATAAAGCATTATGTGATTTGGGTGCTTCTGTTAGTGTAATGCCATCGTCTGTTTGTGCTAAATTAAATATGGGTGATTTAAAAATTACTAATATCACTTTGCAAATGGCAGACCGTTCTGTTAAATATCCCCTAGGTATTTTAGAGGACGTCCCTGTTAGAGTTGGTAAATTTTTCATCCCTGTTGATTTTGTTGTATTGGACATGGCTGAGGACACACAAATACCCATTATATTAGGTAGGCCTTTTCTCCATACTGCAGGAGCCATTATAGATGTTAAAAATGGTAAACTAACCCTATATGTTGGTGATGATAATATTACCTTTAATTTAGGGAAGGTTTTAAAAGGTCCTATGCTTGAGGAAAACTGTTGTTTGATTGATGTTATTGATATAATGGATGATATTTGTGATGATAGTTTGACACAAATTCTTGCAAGGGATCCCTTGGAAGAAATACTTTGTGGTAATTTGTCTGCAGATGATGCGAGTATCTGGAGCAAGGAGGTGGATATTATTGAGAAAGCACTTGCCATGGAAGAACTTGATGACAAAGAAAATAAGAAGGTAGTAAAATTAGTTCAAGAATCGAAACCTGCAGAGGTAAAGAAACCTGAACTAAAACCTCTCCCTTCTCATTTAAAATATGTTTTTCTTGATAAGTAGGAAATGCACCCTGTGATCATTAGTACTGCACTTGATGACCCACAAACTTCGCAACTTCTAGAGGTTCTCCGAACCCACAAAAGGGCAATAGGGTACAGTATTGATGATCTCAAGGGTATAAGCCCATATTTTTGTATGCACAAGATACACCTAGAGGACAACTACAAGCCCTGCATTCAACCCCAGAGGAGGTTGAATCCCAATATGCAAGAGGTGGTCAAGAAAGAGGTTATGAAATTACTTGATGCAGGTATTATCTATCCTATTTCTGACTCCAAATGGGTAAGTCCTGTACAAGTGGTTCCTAAGAAGGGTGGGATGACCGTTATTAAAAATGATAAAAATGAATTAATTCCCACTAGAACTGTTACAGGGTGGCGTATGTGCATTGATTATCGTAGATTAAATGTCGCCACTAAAAAGGACCATTTCCCTCTCCCCTTTATTGATCAAATGCTTGAGAGGTTAGCTAACCATAAGTTCTTTTGCTATCTGGATGGGTATTCAGGATTTTTCCAAATTCCGATCCACCCTGAAGATCAGGAAAAGACAACATTTACATGCCCTTATGGCACTTTTGCATATCGTAGAATGCCTTTTGGTTTGTGTAATGCACCTGCTACTTTTCAACGTTGCATGATAAGCATTTTTTCTGATTTCATAGAGTCTATCATGGAAGTCTTTATGGATGATTTTAGTGTCTATGGTTCTTCATTTGATTCATGTCTAATGAATTTAGCAAAAATCCTTAAAAGATGTAAAGAATGCAACTTGGTCTTAAATTGGGAGAAGTGTCACTTTATGGTGATGGAGGGAGTAGTCCTAGGTCATATTGTATCTGATAAGGGCATACAGGTAGATAAAGCTAAAATTTCAGTGATTGAGCAATTACCTCCCCCAGCTAATGTTAAGGGAGTTAGGAGTTTCTTGGGTCATGCGGGGTTTTATCGCCGTTTTATCAAAGATTTTTCTAAAATTGCCAAACCACTGACTCAGCTTTTACTTAAGGATGCCCCTTTTATTTTTACTGATGAGTGTCTTGAGTCTTTCAACAGGATTAAGCAGGCTTTGATATCGGCACCCATCATATGTGCTCCCGATTGGAATCTTCCTTTCGAGATCATGTGTGATGCAAGCGATTTTGCTCTAGGAGCCGTGCTTGGACAGAGGAAGGACAAAGTTTTACATGCTATCTACTATGCTAGTAAAACTTTGGATGAGGCTCAAGTCAACTATGCCACTACGGAGAAGGAGTTTTTAGCTGTCATTTATGCTTTAGAAAAATTTAGATCATATCTAGTTGGTTCTAAAGTTATTGTTTTTACTGACCATGTAGCTTTAAAGTACTTGATAGCCAAAGCTGAATCAAAGCCTAGGCTACTCCGGTGGGTTCTCTTGCTCCAGGACTTCAACATTGAAATAAGGGATAAAAAGGGTGCAGAGAACGTTGTGGCAGATCACTTGTCACGAATCAGGTATGATGAGGGTAAGGATTTTCTCCCTATAGATGATTCATTCCCTGATGACAACCTGTATGCAGTTGTAGAGCAACACCCCTGGTACGCCGATTTTGCAAATTATTTAGTGGGTGGTACTCTACCTCTTGACTTGTCCTACCAACAAAAAAAGAAATTCCTGTATGATGTCAAACATTATTTTTGGGATGATCCCTTTTTGTTTCGTGAGTGTGCAGATGGATTATTTCGCAGGTGTGTCCCAGAATGGGAGGTACATGGTATTCTCACTAGCTGCCACACTTCACCTTATGGAGGACATCATGGTCCCTCTAAAACAGTGGCCAAGATAAACGATTCAGGATTCTATTGGCCCACCATGTTCAAGGATGCTAACATTTTTGTGTAGGCTTGTGACTCTTGCCAGAGGACCGGCAACATTTCGCGGCGGCACGAGATGCCTCAAACTGGGATTTTGGAAGTAGAAATTTTTGATGTTTGGGGTGTTGATTACATGGGACCGTTCCCTTCCTCTAGAGGGAACCGTTATATACTAGTCGCCGTAGATTATGTATCCAAGTGGGTAGAAGCCATTGCCACTCCTACCAATGATGCCAAGGTGGTCCATAGGCTTTTCAAGAAAACTATTTTTCCTAGATTTGGAGTGCCTAGAGCCATAATCAGTGACGGAGGATCCCACTTTCATGAGCGGAAGTTAGATACCCTCCTAAAGAAGTATGGTGTTTACCATAGGACAGGGCTAGCCTACCATCCCCAAACTAGTGGCCAAGTCGAAGTGTCTAATCGCGAGATTAAGGTCATCTTAGAGAAGGTGGTAGCAAAATCTAGGAAAGATTAGAGCGATAAGTTGGATGACACCCTTTGGGCATATAGAACCGCATTTAAGACCCCTATAAGTACCACTCCCTATAGACTTGTGTATGGTAAAGCATGTCATCTTCCGATGGAGTTAGAGTACAAGGCATATTGGGCTATTAAAGAGCTCAATTTGGACGCTAAGCTAGCGGGAGAAAAGAGGCTCCTACAACTTAACCAGCTTGATGAGTTTAGGTTGATGGCCTATGATAGTGCGCGAGTCTACAAGGAGAAGACTAGGAGATGGCACGACAAGATGATCTTTCCGAGAGAATTCAAAAAGGGTGACAAGGTGTTGTTGTTCAAATCTAGGCTTAAACTTTTCCCAAAAAAGTTGAAGTCAAGGTGGTCGGGTCCTTTCACAGTGAAAAGGGCCAACAAGTTCGGTTCTGTAGAGTTGTTTGACGAGCATGGTAATGAAATCAAGGTAAATGGTCAGAGGCTTAAGATATATCACGAAGGGGCTACAATTGGTGCAGTTGAACTACTACACCTAACTAGTTCCAGTTCACCTTGAGAAAACTATGGTAAGTAGGTCGTGCGGGACCTAGATAAACCAGCGCTTTGCGGGAGGCAACCCGTATTTTACTTGTTTTTATTTTTGTTTTTCTTCTTTTTCTTATGAGAGGAGAGAGGAGGGAATTTAATGAGTTTTATGAGTTTTTTGGTACAGTTTACAGGAAAAGAGTTAGCCAAATTTGAAGAAAGTAGAATCGTCAAACCTTACTCTCGGGCCCGGCCGGGCGGAGCTTCGCCCGACCGGGCGCGAGAATTGACGTATACGGGCATTTATTTGGCCCGGACGGGCGGAGCTTCGCCCGATCGGGCGCGAGAGTTGGCTTAGAATTTGTTTAATAATCGCCCGACCGGGCGAAGGAACGCCCGACCGGGCGCGAGAAGAAATTTTGGAGAAGAATTGATCGCCCGACCGGGCGGTATTGGCGCCCGACCGGGCGGTATTGGCGCCCGACCGGGCGGTATTGGCGCCCGACCGGGCGCGAGTGGAAAAAAAGAACGGCTCAATCAGATCGCCCGACCGGGCGAACGTCCGCCCGACCGGGCGCGACAATCTTCCCCGTTGCACCGTCTTTCTTTTCTTTCTTCTTCTCCTTTCTTCTTCTTCTTTCCTTCATTTTCTTTCTTTTCCTTCACTTTCTCTCTCTAAAACTCTTATTTTTCTCTGACTTCTCTCTAAGATTTCTCCTTCATCTCTTACCCAAATCCAAAACTTTTCACATATTTTTACTCCTCTCTTCATCCTCTACACTCCTACATCAAAAATTTTCAAACTCCACAAAATTTAATTTTTGACCACTCAAAATGGCGGCTAAAAGGGCGAGGAATTTTCTCGGGGGAAGCTCAAGCGGGTCATCCCAACAATATGACCCGGCTCTTCAACTCCCTCAGTGGCCGACGATCAAGATCGCGACGGCGGAGCAACGGGAGAAATTGGAGGTGCTCTACGGACGAGAGGTAATTCCCTCACGGTGGTTACACCGTCCCACTTTAGAGGCTTTAGGTATTTATGGCTTTTTTAAGAGATTTTTGAATGATATTGGTATGCGCAAATTTGTAGATATGCATTATTCGACATACCGTGAATTAACCTGTGAATTCTTGTCTTCTCTTGTTATTCAAAACCATAAAAGTGGTCCAAAATTAATTTTTAGGCTTAACAATAAAAACATCACTCTTTCTTTTGCGGAATTTTGTAAATTGTTTGAACTGGAACCGGAATTAAACAGACAATGGCATGCTGAGTTTAAAATGGAGGATGTGTATTTAGCTTTGACTGGTATTCCTCATGTTTCTGCACAACATGCTAGTGCTAGGCCTATCCACCACCCCGTCCCTAAAATGTGGCAAAGATTTGCCGGTGTATGTTTCCTAGGTAGGAATGAACCCCATAACTGTCAGACCAATGAACTAGTTGTAATTGGCCATTACATGTTTGGGTATGAGAAATTGAACATAGCCCGGTATATCATCCACCACCTAGGTAGGCATGCTACGGCCAGCAACCACCACACTACCCCCATCCGTCTTGGTGGCCTTATCACTAGGATAGCCATCAAGAAGGCCGGTTTTGTAGAGAGTGGACCCCACCGGATGACTAACATGGGACCCGACACCTACATGACCTCTAGGTACCTTGAGGAGCTTGGGTGGTTGCGGGTAGACGAGAACCAGGTCACCCATTGGTGCATTAGGACAGGGACTGAACAACCCTTGCCCATTTTTCCTTTGCCCAACCCAGACCTGACCGCCTTTCCCCCAGGGCAAGAGTCCTACACTTATGCCCTGTTAGTTGCCCATGCTAGGGGTGAGGATCCACAGCAGGCCCAGGCCCAACCACAGCTTGTAGTTCAACCCATTCCACAGCCACCATCACCACCCCGACAGTCCCATTCCGTCCCTCACGGTGACTCTGACCCAATTTGGGACTTGCAGAGTATTGGCCAGGCCATAGGTCGCATAGAGCAGACCCAGACCGAGTTCAGACAGATGATTGGTTCTGTCGACCAGAGGCTAGGCTACCTAGAGAGGAACCAGGGTAGGGGACTCTACCCCATTTATGATGATTATGCTCGTCGGGGCAACATTCCCGACGATGCTGTTTACCCAGACTGGTTCCAGCCCCCACCTCAGGGATACGATAGGGATCCCACTGCCCATGGTATTTACACAGATTATTCCTCGTTCCATGGGTACGGCCATGACATTCCTTTTGGGGGACCGCCGGGGGGGACTTTTCATGCTAACTATTTTGGTGGTAGCTCTTTTGGTGCAGATGGTGCAGGTTCCAGTGGTGGAGCAGCTGGGTCCTCTCGGATGGACCAGGATGAGGATGAGTAGCCAGCTGAGCTACTTTCGAGCCAATGAGGACATTGTCCGATCTTGGCTTGGGGGAGATTTTTGGATTTGGTATATATTTTTTCTTCTTCCTTTTTCTTTATTTTTTGTTTTTTTTTGGTGTCTTTTGTTAGTTTAGATTTATTGCTTTTTAGATTAGTTTATTGCTTTCCTTATATGAAAAATACAAAAAAATTGAAAAAATAAAAAAATAAATAAAAAAAATACGAACCAATGAACTGTAAATCATGCTTCCCTGTGCCCCATACTTGAGAAAAATTGTTTTGATTCTTGGTATTTGATTTTGAGCATTGTGGATTAGTTGATCATGATTTGAAGTTTAGTTACTTGGATTCCTAAACATGCATCAATTTTGTCCAACTACTTGTGAATATAGTGCTTGACTAGTTGATTTGGTTAGGAATGTGTGTTTAGTTCCTGGTATGTCAATGAATTTGAGTATTGATTTGCAACGATGAGTAGTGTTTCATAACTCATTATTATGCACATGTGGAGGACGAAGGCATTTGTTCTTTTAGGTAGCCTTCAGATTTATTTAGATACATTTGTTCCCTTCTTGCTACCCATGTTGTTGCCTTGACTTTTTATTGTTTTTAGCCACATTACAAGCCATGTTTTCCCCATTGGTTACTAGTCCCAAGCTTGGCTTGGGGGAGCTATTAGTGAGTGAGGTGAGGGAGTTTGTAGTGTGCACATTATTTGCACAATTTGGGTGGGTTTGAGAAGTTATTTGTTCTTGATCATATTTTTATTTTGATGAGTTTTATTGTGTATATATTTGAAAAATAAAAGTGTGATGAAAAGGAAAAAGAAAAAAAAGAAGTTCAAGAAAGGAAAAAAGTAAAAAAAAAAAAGGAAGTGAACTTCTAATGAAAAAAAAAGAGCAAAAAGAAAAAAAGTGCTTGATGTTCAAATTATCTAAGTGAAGGTTGATCAAAAGAAAAGAAAGAAAAAAATTGAGTATCATTGTAAATATTTGAGTTTGATTTTGTTTATTCGCTCTAGTTTATATTATCATATTTTTATGAGTGAATTTTGTAAGTATTGAGTTTGGTTTTTATGATTGGAGTATATTTGGTGGATTTGTGTTGGAGTTAGTTTTGTTGGAGATGTGTATGATCATTATATTTGGTCATGGGTTTATTAGGATATGGCTCCCTTTTAGCAAGGCTTTTCTCTCACATATTCCCAAATTTATCTTACCCTTTACCCTAGCCTTACATTACAAGCTTTAAAGACCTTCCGACCTTGTGCATAGAGTTGTGTAAATGTGAATGTGTTGTTTATCAATGCAAGTTATGATTTGACATATTCCGAGTCGACTATAGGGTTGAGTGTATGTCTTTTCAAACACACGAGTGTTGTGAGTTTGGGAGGGCACTGTTCACATTAAAGGGGTTGGGATGGAGAGCGATCGAGTACATCTTTTACTCGCCACATAAATGAGAGTTGAGTGTGTGAGCACTAGTCTTGAATTCTATATGCTCTTGTGGTTTGCTCTATTTGACAATTGTTGGGGAGGAAGGGCGATTAGATGGATAGGATTGGTTGGTTTTGAAGCATGCTCACTTGATTTGCCTTGAATCGTTTGTGCTTGATTTTTATATTGGGGTGAGGCATGTTTTATTGTTCATTGAGGAGCTCTTTGCTTAGGGACAAGCAAAGGTTTGGCTTGGGGGAGTTTGATGTGTTCATTTTATATATATATTTATCCCCGTCCCTTGGTCGTAATTAGTAGTGTTTTTGGCTCCTACGAGCCACTTTTATTACTAATTTGTGTTTTCCAGTGCTTTGGTAGTTTTGCTTGAGTTTTGTAGGAATTTGCGTACTTGGAGCATTTTCCCGGGTTTTTCGAGGAGCATCTACAAGTATTGAAAGACCGCGACCACGTTCGATAGCCCAAGACCGATTGGTGGTAGCAAATCGGTGACTAAGGGCTCAGTTTTGGAGATATGAGGCGTTTGGGCCAAGTTGGTGAGCCCAAGGGAGAGCCTCGAGGCCCAAGAAGCCTCGCCCGGACCACTAGAGCTCCGCCCGAAGGCGCGCCCGGCTGGGCGGGGCGGAGCAATACCTTGAAGGGACCCGCGCCCGGATCACGCGCCCGACCGGGCGCGAGAAGATATCTAAGGCAAGGGAGGCGGGCCCGGTCGGGCGAGCCACTGCCCGGCCGGGCGCGAGAAGACATTTGAAGTGGAAAAGGCGGGCCCGGTCGGGCGAGCCACTGCCCGACCGGGCGCGTGTTTTCTTTAGGGAGTTTAGTTTTCCGTTTTACTTTTGTTTTAGCGGAAATCTTCTTGCTTAGTATTAATGCAATTTTAGGAGACAAAATTGGGGACTTCTTCATAATTCTCTTACTCTAGTTTTTATTCTCTTCCTTCTCTCTACTCAACTTTCTCTCTCTAGACTTTTATTCTCTTTCTTGTTCCTCAACTCTATTGTAATTCCGCCGTCTTGGTACGATTTCTCTCTTAATTAATCTCAGTATTTTATTCATTCTATTTTTCTTTCATGTCTTGTTTAATTATTATGTTTTGCTTAATTTTAATTATGTCTGAGTAGTTTTCCTTCTAGGGTTTTTGGGGATCTAATAAATAATATGAAAGGGTAATTTTATGATTGTTGATCATTAATGCTTAATTGATTTCCTATTGATTGTTTATATGCTATGCAATTAGATTTGGCCAGGTTTAATTGTATGAGTTTAGCAATATTGATTCGAGATTCGAGAGATGAGAATTGATGTTTAGGCTTAGTTTCAATAGGCAGATTAATTTATAAATGGTTAGGTCGAGATTCGAGAGATGAGATTTAATACCGGTAAATTAATTATGTGATTGTAATACGTAGCGAAAGCCCTTTATGATCTGATTAATTAATGCATTGATGATTGATTATTGTGTTTTACCCTGGAATATTGTTTATTAGTGAACCTATGCCCTAGGCTTTATTATTATTGATTTTTTCCTTAATTATTCTCTTTACTCATAATCTTCGTAGTATAGTTTATAATCACAACAAATATTGGTTACTTTAATAATTTGGATTATAATAATTAATTAGGAATAGAAAGACCAGTTTCCCTGTGGATTCGACCCTACTTCCCTATCTACTTTAGTTAGAGGACTTAGGTAATTACTTTTGATTAGGTGATACGACTTTAGCCTGTCAACGTATACGATTAGGGACAAATAAAGTAGGGAGCCGCCAACAAGTTTTTAAGAAACTTGTAAATTGTTCACGGGTCATAAAAGGTATCCACGACAAAGGGACAACGAAAGGCAACAAAGATTGACCCGTGAAGGTTACACCCCGTTCATAATCCATGAGATTACTAACTCCATATGGTTCGAAAGCACGAAAGGAGGATCGGGGATGATGGTACGAAGTGAGTCATGGAGTCACATTCGCCCGTATTGGTCTCTACTCGATTCTTATAGTGAAAAGTAATTCCTGCGATCTCAAAGACATGTAAACAAAGATTTAATTTGCCCCAAACTAACATTAGGCTAAATTGGTTGAATATTAATGCAACACATAATTCTAAAATATCGTGATCACTTGATTAAAAAACAAGATTAAAAAGGAACCTAAATCGGTCGTCCAAATTATCTTATTAGGCGTGATTTTCGATTACATATTCCCTTGAAACATGCAATATAGTGATCATAATAAATATAGTAAAAATCAACATTAATATTGGAAGCAATTTAACAATAATATTGTTAGTCAAATCAAATATAAATAACCTAATCATGATACTAGCAATAAAGAATAAAAATAAGATTAATTAAGTGATTAATTACTCACTTTCCGCGTTTTCTTGAATTGCGACATCACGAATAAACTGTTAGTAACTTCAATAATAATAAATTAAATTGAAACAATTAAATTAAAAAGTAGAGTTGATTTTGTCCAAACCCTCAGTGAATTCTACCTTTCACGCCTTGGTTTAAGGACGGAACCTCAGGTGTTGTGTGGACTCCTTGGAGTGCTTAAGGAAGGAATGATGGAAGAATAAGGTGGCTAGGGTTTAGGCTAAATTAAGAGAGAAAGGGAGGAGAGAATGATTGTTGGTGTAGAGGGAGAGAGAATGATTTTGGTGCCCCAAACTGCAGAAATGAGGTTCGTATATAAAGAGGAAATGATTAGGGGATCACACGGAACCCTAGAAAAGACAAAAACCCTAATTTGGGGAACCGTGACACAACATGTGTCTGCCACGACACGGCAATGGGTGTCGTGACATGGTACAGGTTACCGTGTCGCGGTGCGCAATTTTGCCCTAAATATGTGTAAATTGACAAAGCGCGTGAGAATTGTACGAGGAGAGCACAAAGACAAATCTCGTGACATGATACGACAAAGGACACCGCGACGCGGCATCGTCCACCGTAGCGCCGTGTCACGGTGCACAACCTACCCAAAATTGCGTCCAGATTCATAAAACGCGTGAGAAAAAATGCGGAATAGACACGGGAAAGCACTGTGTCACGGTATGTGTACTGTGACCCGGTGTAGAATACCGTGTCAAAGTAGCAGGCATCGTGACACGTCAGCAATTGCCGTGACGCGGCAATTTAGTTATTGCGCGGTAATTCTTGTTTTTGTATGCGTTTTTAAAACTATGATAACGTTTGATCCGTAACTCGGAATAAGGCATATAATATATTGTTGGAAAGCTTATCAAGTCTACTTTCCAACCCAATTTTAATCAGGTCAAAATCATTTGTATATTTTAATATATGTTCGTTTTAGTGAAAGGGTATCGGTTTTTGGCCGAGTTTAGTGTTTGGCTCATATCTTTTTCGTTTTAAATCGGAATTGGGCTTATGATATATCGTTGGAAATATTTTTGAAAGGCCTATCCAACCAGATTATATTTGGATTAAAATTATATAGCCACGAAATCAAATTAGCTCGGTTTTGTGATGTGGACACGGAAAGTGGAAAGTAAGGTATAGTTTAGAGAAATGAGCTAGGAATTGGATTGGCTTATGAAATGTATTGGGAATGAATATGGATTTAAGCACTCCAAAGGTTAAATACTCAACCCAACCAATAATGGTGGTGAAAGGTTGTACATCATCGGGTTTGGTTTTGGGGAGACAGTATTAGGTATTTCCACTCACCCCAAACCACCATTTTCAACGCCACAAAACCCGTAAAAAAACCCTAGCCACGCCACACAAACACCACAATCGGCCCTCCCCCACACTCAAAACCCTATTCGTTTGGGTTCCGAGGGTGGGGGAGGGTTGACTGTGGTGTATTTGCGGTGGGGCTGGGTCTTTTTAGGGGTTTTAGGTTTAGGTTAGGAGGTTTTGGGGTGAGGGGTTTCGCCGTTTTGGTAGTTTCGGGGTTAAGGGAAAGGGTAGCAATGGACGGAGCCGGTACAAGGGAGGGGGGCATGGACGCGACGACAGTTAGGGGCGGGGTAACCTTGGTTGGGTGGTAGGCGGTGGCTGTCAGAACTCCGTGTTGGTGGTGAGGTTTTTGGTTGTTTTTTTTTAATTTTTTTTATAACTTTCAACCAATCACAAGGTGACATGTGTCAGATAAACAAAAAAAAAATTACCTATTTAGCAGGTTACCGGTCACTTGGGACCGTTTAAAGCGAATGACCCCCAAAGTTCGGATTATTTAAAAACAATCCAAAGTTGGGATTATTTTGAGAGAACGGGAAAAAGTTGGTATTATTTTTGTCAAATTTTCCTTTATCTTGTTCAAAAAAATCAATCAATAACTTAATACTAAAACAAACACCTGGAGTGACATGTGTCACATCCTGATGCAATTTTTTCCCTCCAAAACTCCCTTTCACTTTTTTAACCTTTTTTTTTTTGTTAATATTTAATTCTATAATAATAATATTCTAAATCTTTTATATTATCTTTGTGACAAATATATATTCCTTTTTATTTGGTGTTCATTATTCTATATACATTTACCTAAATGATTATTTCAACTCCTTTTTAATTAGTATCTTTTAATTGGAGTATTATTATATTTTTCCAAAAAAGAAATTATAAATTGATTCATATAATGGATGTTATAGAAATTACTTTAAAACATCACTTAATTTTTTTTTTTCAAATACATCAGCTGGCTCATATTTTATTTCAATTTAATATAACTATATATTTAAGTTAATTACAATTTTGTTTCTGAAATTTTACTATTATTCGTACATATTATCACAAATTAAGGATTTATTGAGTATAGTATAGGCGTATATCTATAAAATAAAAGTTGTGTTTGACAAATGATTTTTTAGATATAAAAGGGGATATAGTATTTGTAATTTTGTGTATGTTTGCACATTTACTAATAGTTTTAGTGGATATTTTAGTTTGTTGTTTGATTGATTTTAGATGTTTATTAAAAATGCATTTATTAATAAGTATTTACTAATATGATCATTAGGCCTGATCAAACCAAGTCCCGCCTGAAAAATTCTCGGGTTTGTGCAGCCTAAAAAATTTATTTTTAGAAAAAAAATTTGCTTTGCCTATTAATTAGATTATGACGTTATAATTTCTATATATTTGATTTGTATGTTTTATCAAATTTTATTTTTTGGATATAATTAATTTTCTTATAAAAATTAGACTTACCGTGCATGGCACGGGCCTTATGCTAGTATTTAAATAAATCCTACATGTCATATTATTAATTAATTGTCGCCTACGTGGTGAGATACTTGGCGAAAAGTTGATATGCCAAGTGTCGATGTCTCATGACCTGGCTAAAAGTTTAGCTTAATATATTAGTTATACGATAGACACTTGTGAATGATTTTGTTATATATCGAAGTTAACTACTAGGTGATTTACAATATACGTAGTTACACTTTTACTCACCTCAAAATATTTCGTGTCGTACAATAGACTGACTCAAGGGCTTATTTTGGAACGTTTAGATAGGGGGTTATATGTCAAATGATTGGCATTACAACTTACCGGAAAGTCGAATTATAAACTAACCACTAGTTGCTTCGGATCATGCAGCTATTGTTTTTAACAATGACATTTTCATGAGGACTTCAAGACGGCCATATCAAGTGGAGAATTGGTTTTTAAAGTTTCAAGATATTCAGGTCATGGTTGAGGAGGAATGGAGGAAGCTTTTTATGGGGTCACCTATGTACTATCTAACTAGGAAGCTAGTTACTTTAAGGGGACGTCTGCGACATTGGTGTTTGAGACACACCAAGATTTGGGGGTCAATTGGAAGGTCTTGACTTTTGAGTTAGAACTAGACGGTTTAGCTACTACAAATATTCCCCTAGCTCAGTCATACCTTAATCATGTGGAGGGAGCCTTAACTATAGCAACTTTAAATGTGATATATTAGAAGAAAAGGATGAAGGAAACTTGGGTGGCGTCAGGGGACATGCCAACATCCTTAATTTTTTCGAGGGTTAAGATGCGACAATGGAGGATTCAAATTTTGACTCTTAAAGATGATTCGGGCACATGGATTGAAGATCGACAACAGGTTAGGGATTTGGTGGTTGATTCAATGACAAAGGTCTTGTGTCCCCAATAAGGGACAGATTCTGCTAGTCATACTGATGCCTTATTAAGGGAGCTAGATATACCAAGTATGAACGACAGACAGGTAGTAGTCTTGACCAAGCCCTTTTCTGCAGACAAGGTCCGAAGGGCTATGTTTTGTTTAAATGGGGATAAAAGCCCAGGTCCGGATGGTTTCACGGCTTATTTCTTCCAGGAACATTGGGGTACAGTAGGAAATTCAGTTGTTCTTGCGGCGCAGAGTTTCTTCAACACGGGGTTTATTCTCAAGGAATTGAACCATTCAATTCTGGTGATGATACCGAAGGTAGAGATTTCATAGGTGACGGCTAATCTTAGGCTGATTAGTCTTTGCAATACTGTCTACAAATGGGTCTCCAAATGTTTAGTCAACCGCCTGAAGAAGGCTTTACCGGGTCTCATTTCACGTCTCAACATGCTTTTATTACAAGAAGACAAATGACTGATAACATTCTTTTGAGCCATAAGGTGATGGATAAAATTAATAGCAAGGTGTCGGGAGTGGATTATCTGGCCGCAGTAAAGATTGACATGAGTAAGGCCTATGATAGGGTAAATTGGGTTTTTTTGGAGAGGGTTCTACAACACTACAGGTTCCCAGGGACATGGATTCGAATGGTCAAACAATGTATCTCCACAGTTTCTTACAAATTTCTCCTAAACAGGGAGACAAGTGACCAGTTCCGGCTTTCCTATTGTTTACGCCAGGGAGATCCTTTGTCACCCTATCTGTTTTTATTTTGTATGGATGTCCTCTCCAGGATGCTTCAGCAAGGTCTTGAAATGAGACTCTTCGATGGTATTAAATTAGGGAAGCGAGGCCCTTCACATCTCACATTTGTTTTTTGCGGATGATGCACTTTTACTTTTCAAAGAGTCAGATCAAAGTTGTATGGCCATTTTTGGAATACTCAACAGGTTTTGCATGGTCTCGAGTCAGCAGCTGAATCTTCGAAAGTCACATTTCAAGGTTAGTCCGAATACCCCGGCCCAGATCCAAAATAGTTTTAGATCAAGTTTTGAGATGGATCAAGTTAATCAATTTGGTATCCATTTGGGGGTGCCTATTGATTTAATGGGGCGTAAAGGGGCATCCTTTCATTTCATCAGTGATAACATTTGGAAAGGAATCTTTAGATGGAATGCGATTCCTCTCTCCCAACCTCAAAAGATCATTTTAATAAATTATGTTCTCATCGCTATTGCCTCCCATGTGCTAAGTTGTTTTGAGATGCCTGCTGGTATTTCAAACAAAGTTAACTCTTTGCTAGCGGGGCTACTTTGGGCAAACAAAGATCAGAGGGGTATGCACTGGGTAAGTAAAGATAAAGTCAACCTTCCAAAAGGAATGGGGGGTCTAGGGGTCTGAAGCTTGGGTTTTATCAATAAGGCTTTACTTATGAAGCAGGCGTGGAGGTTATTTCAAAATACACAGTTATTACTAGCTAAGGTCTGTTCAGCAAGGTTTCATTCTCCTCTCTTAAGAGGAACTCAGATTAGAGTGATAAATAGGAATTTCTCTTGGGGCATGCGAGGTCTCGCGAGAGCCTGAAATAACCTTCTTGGGGGTTGTACGTGGTCTGAAGGTGGGGAATGGAAACTCCATATTGGTAGGGAAGGACAGGTGGATGGCAGGTGAGGTTCCGGTTTTCAATTCCAACATCACGCTCCGTTAAGCAAAAACTTGGAGGGTGAGTCATTTTTAAGACCCTAAAACTCATGGTTGGAACCAGGCTCGGCTAGTCGCTGCCTTTGAGCCTAAGGATGCATCGATAATTGCTAGCTTGGAATTACCAGATCACGGTGAGGAAGACTACATGTTCTAGAATTTTCATAAGTCAGGAAGATTCACAATCAAAACAGGGTATGCATTCCTTAAACGTTCTTTTGTGGGCTCAAGGGATGTGGTTCGGGAGGACATTTTTAAGTCCCTTTGGTCCCTCCCCATTCTTCCAGAGTGGAAACTTTTTATATGGAAACTTCTCTAGAATAAAATTGCTACTAAAGCTAATTTGGGGAGAAGAGGACTTGAGATCTCACTGAATTGCGACCTTTGTGGATCGCAGGAAGAGGATTTACAACATCTGTTTAGGTTTTGCACAACTGCTCTGGATGTTTGGAGGGGTGGAATTTTACGTATCCACTCAGAAGCTAATGCAGACCAGTCTTTTCAGGACTGGATTCTGTATTATATATGCCTACTTTTAGGCCAAGATGGTCACAATGGTCATAGGAATACCTTTTTTTATCACAACCTTGTGGGGTTTGTGGGTAGCAAGAAATAACAGGATTTTTAGATCTTCATCTTTGTCTAACCTGTCAACGTCGGCGATAATTTTTGAAGGTTTACGCTAGCAAGGTTTAATTTCCAAGAAAATTGAGGAAGGTCTGAGATCTTTACCCACTTGAAATGGTTGCAAACTACCCGCCAGGATTTATATGAGTTGTCCTTCGTGATAGTGGGATGAGTGTGTTGCCTACGGTGATTCTGGTCGATGGTTCTTGGCATAAGCACACTCATAGATCAGGGATGGGCTGGTGCATGGAGAGTGGTGTTCAAGGGGATCAAGGCATACCACTGGGGGGAGCTAGCAACGGCTTGGCTCAATCGGCTTTACATGCGGAGATGAACACCTGTCTACAAGGTCTACAATGGGCTGCGGTAAGGTCCTTGCCAGCAGTAACTATATACACGGACTCTGCGTCTATGATCCTACTTCTGCGGGATACACAGGTGAGTGATATTGGTCTTCGTTGGACAGCAGATTGAATTCGACAGTTGAGCACAGGTTTTGATTGGTGTTGCGTCCATAAGGTTCAACGGGACATGATACGGAAAGCTCATGATCTAGCCATTATAGCCGGCAGTAGTCTTTCGTCTTTTAATAATTATATGTAATCTGTTTGAGCTTACAAAAAAAAAAGTTGTCTTTCTATGCATGACTTTGAATCTCTTTTAACGCATTAAAATGCATCCTACATCATATATTGGCCACATTTATACCCTTCTACTACTCACTTGATCATTTGTCATGGTTAAACCAAAGCTCCGAGGCCGCTTTTTAAAAAAAAAAAATTCTGAAGTGTTGTTGGAAAGGATGTGACTCATAAAGTCTTGAATACTTTGAATAGGGGGGAGATGTATGTCATATAAATGATATGTTTCACTACATAAGAAATCAGTTAATCTTAAACTCCCTTTGTCTTTCTTTGAGGATGTAATAGTTAAACTTCCCGTTCATTTCACCTTATTTTTACTGAACTGAAATTATTTTTATTGAACTAAAATTCTTTTTACTGAATAGAAAATTATTTTGCTGAACTGAAATTATTTTTACCGATTCTCTATTATATTTCTTCTTTAGAGTTACTGATTTTTACTGAACCGAAATTATTTTTACCGAACTGAAATTTATTTTACTGAACTGAATTAATTTCATTGAACTAAACTTATTTTACTAAACTGAAATTATTTTACTGAATATTATTTGTTTAAGGTGGACTGAACAAACACTAATAAGGTGAAAAAGTAATATTTAAATAATATCTTACACCCCATTATTATTTCCTTGATCATTTGTACTAAATAGTTTTGTGCCCCAGAGTTGTTTATTGAAATTCGAAGATGAAAATTTTATTTATATGCCAAATTTTAAAACACTAGTTGTGGCATTATTATTGATAAGTAATGTATTTGATGGTTTTGTTACACGATAATCTAATTGCGAAAATCCCAAATAATTAATTTTGTAAGAGGCAAATTGCAAGAGGAAAATCTAATTGCGAAAAATGATCTCATAAATTTAAGTAGTGATCTCTTAAATTTAATTGATTGGTTAAATTCATATGACTTAATCTCTTCAGCATATAAAGAATTTACGATCTCAACCAGATTAATCATAAGATCTTATAACTTTAATTTTAACTGATACGCATACAATTATTATAATACTATACAACCAGATTATATTATACAATTATTATAATACTATACGAAAAGAAAGTCTTTAGTACACGATATACAAAAAGATTATTGAAAAAGAAAGTCTTTAGTACATGACATACATCTATAAAATAATAAAAGTACCTCTATGATATTTTTCTGTTATTTTTAATCGATATAATGATATACTCTAATTTATGGTAAACTGGTTAAGTTAAAACCTGTATAGTGTAGGACACTGTCGGTGTTTTGCATGATTAAATGGAGGGAGTGTCAGCTAGCATAAAGCAAAGTGGACCTTGTTGCAAAATATAATTTGAAGTATTAAGAATCTCTCTTTGTCTAGTTGAAAAAATGAAGAAAGGCATAGATGATGCCTCCTTCCCCCCTCTTGAGGTTTTGCTAGTAGAGACAATACATACTCTTTAGGGTGGGGGATGTGGAAGAGCGTGGCTTTTGGCTTTTCTAAGTGATGTAGGTAAATATGTAATTATCTCGAACCAATGCAAAGAGATTGATCAAATTAAGTATATAGATGGATAAGTAATTGAAGGAACCTGAACTCCTCGAGATCAAAGTTGAAACAGACAACATGATAGGCCTTATATTTATGTTGGTTTGGACAATCTTCCATTCAATATGCAGCCTTTTCCAAACATACCCTCGTTTACTTTGCAATCTCATGTCAGATATGAATGTTGTCTGAGAGTACATGGGAGGTGATCAATAGTTCTTAAGAATTTATGAAGTCTTGATAGGGGAAATGTCGGGAAGTAGAAAGGAAAGAAAGGTCTTTTTCAAATATATGGAGGTGTAATTTGCACTGTTCAAATCACTAAGAGTTCATATATCCAAAAAAATAATAAAAAAATAGTGAGAATATTATTGATCTCATATGTCAGAAAATATATCAATTAAAAAAAATTGTTGAAGACTGTATTAATATCCTTTAATTAGTAACTTCACCTCATATTTACTTATGTATTACTTTTCTAAATTAAACCAAATTACTAATCATAATGTGCTAACATTGGATCACATGTTACAAAGAGTTTTATTATCTTTGTCTGAGTTCTATTATCTTTGTCTGAGTTTTCTTCACTAATCATAATGTGCTAATATTGGATCACTTGTATCAGCTGAGTGACTTATACTCAAGTGAAAAAATCCTTTTTTTCCCTTGGAACCTTTCTAATTTCTGCGAATTCCCTCTCAAAGTTAATTGGACATGAGTAATAAAAGTAAACCGAATTATGCTTAACACATTAAACTAATTGTGATTGAGAATGTATGTAATAAAAAGCACACTTGATTTTTAAGTGAATTGGTGAATCTTAGAGCCAAATCTGAATTGCTTCAAGCCATGTAACATATAGACAATCTTAGTACAAATTGTAATACTTTTGATTTACCATAAATTATAGATCTTATATATCATGATCGATTTATAAATAAACATTACATCAGTGCATGTTTTTATGAATAATAACATAAATTACTACCCTTCATAGTGTTTTCTAGGAACATTAACTGTTGTACATGTTCCTAGAAAACTCTTCAAAAGATTTAACTCAATAGCATTGCAACCCTATTTACATTACATTTCCCACCTTCATCTAAACTTATTTTAAGGCAATGCTGGAGCAATACAAAATAAACAAAGAGTTCTTAAACGATATATGTAGTCTGGACTATGCTTGTTCCATACAGCAAAATATTAAGCGTTTTAACTACCCCCAAGTTTAATAGATGTCATTGATATATTTAGCATGCAACCAAAATATTTTAAATAAAGGAGGTGATAGTACCACACCCTAGAGGTGACTTATAGTAGCTGGTTCACTTAGCTATGTGCATCGTTGAAACACTTACCGCTACGTTTCTTCAACAAGAGAGTCAGTTGAGGGCTCTGTGACATGATCATCTTTTTTCGCGGCATCTGTGTTTGCATCACTATTTGATGTAGCAGATTTTCCAGGAGTGGATGTTGCCAAGTTAGCTGGTTCTTTGTTAGTGTAGTCAGTATCTGCATTCTTATCAGAAGGTGATGTTGTGAAACGGAGCTTCTTTCGAGCAACAGTTTTTACTCGAAGCGAATTAGTTTTCTTTTCTTCAGTCTGTGCTGGAGTGACTGGAGATTGCTTAATTCCACTCATGCGTGTGCGACAAAGTTTGGTCCACTCATCAGGTGAAATCTTATGAGATTTCACAGTAACAGGTGTTTCAGCAGCTGAATGTTCCAAGGGTTTCAAAATCAATTTGCTATCAAAAGTGGTATCTAAGTTTTTGGAATTTGCATGTGCTGGACTTTGAGTGATTTTTCTGTGGCCTTCATTAGCTATAACAATTCCTGTAAATTGGGATATAGGTTAATTGTCATAGACATTTGCTATAAATATATATATGTTTCATTGTTTCTGGTATGTGATACATAAACTAATTCACAATATAATTCACAGTGAGGCAGATGGCAATAAATATAGAATGGCCCAATATAATTCACAGTGAGGCAGATGGCAATGGTGATCGATGACATAATCAAACATTTGTCCAAATCACCAAAGTGTTCACAAAAAGCTATTCGTTCATAATAAAAGTTACCAGGTACCAATAACACAACCAAGCATGAGCAATTCAATGTTTAGAGAGGTCAAGACAGACAAAATCATTAAGTGTTTGACTGAATAAGGATGAGCAAAACTAATCGTATAAAATTCCTCAAATTACAACACAGACAATTAGAATTGAAAAGCTCCACATCAGGGATCTTTAGAGTAGCTTGACAAAGGCAATTATCTATGCCACAATGAGACAAGTTATACTCTAACATGGGCATGGACACTTGACTATTCATTTTGGACCAAAAATCATGCAAAATTTTCATAGAAAAACAAAGTGAGAAACATAACTCTATCTATTCACATGTCAATCTTGTCGTAATTCTGTATTGCAGTACTTGTCTTAAAGATGAGCTTTTTGCTTACAAAGATAGGCTGATAGGACTGAGATAAAGAGAAAATTCAAATGGTCAAATTTATGCATAAAGAACAGTGTCCAGACTGAAGCGAAATCTAACTAAGATGGGGTAACCAATACGGAAAAATACTACAACACTTAATAGGTAAAGAAAAAACATATAATGCCACATAAAACAGATGATCAGGGGCTCAGGTTTCATAGTTTCTTCATTCTGTCACAACCTGAAAATAAACAGATAACTGCCAGAACCTCATATCTAACAAAGTTGTAAACATTTTGTTCTTACCTTATAGTAAGATGGAAAATTAATAGAAAAAACAAGTCAAACACTTAATTAAAGAGTAAACACATTCTTAAGGTAACTATGATGGTCTATATACTCACAACAACACAGGGACAACGGTGAAAAATTTTCTATTGCGGGTGAATTATATTGGGACATTTTATATTTATGTATATTGGGCCATCTGCATCACTTGTTTGATGGAAAATTACCAGGAAAATATATATATGATTCACAACAAACTAATGTACTCCTCACTGTGAATTGTCATACTATAAAACAGGTGCAATACTACTTGTTTGCACTACTAGAAAACAGGCTAATTCCGACGGATTGGTTACGACGGACTCGAAATTCCGTCGGAAAAAGCAAAATTTCCGACGGATTTTTGTTCCGTCGTATATTTCCGACGAATTAAACATTTCCGTCGGAAATTTCCGACGGATTAAAAATCCGTCGGAATAAATGTTCATTCCGACGGAATTTTCCGTCGTAAATAACAATTTCCGACGGATTTGTAGTCCGTCGGAAATTTCCGACGGAAATTTCCGTCGTAAAATAATTTTAAAAAAATTTAAAACTGATTAACCCTAAATTGCACCCCTTCTCCTCATTTCCCCCTTCTCCTCATTTCCGCCTCCCTTTCTCTTATTTCCCCCTTCTCTATTTCTCTCTCATCTTCTCTGCTCCTCCTTCTCTTTCCTCTTCTTCGTCCCCTCTTCTCTTCTCCTCCTTCTCTTCTCTGCTCCTTCTCGTTCTCCTTCTCACTCCTTTCTCTTTCCACCGCCGACACTACCACCCGCCGCCACAAGATCGAACAACAACACCACCGTCATCAACAACACACCACCGTCATCAACAACACACCAACGACATCAACAGCAACTAACCACCGACATCAACAACAATAAAGGTTAACTACTTGAAAGGTTTTTTAGGCCAAATTCGGCCATGAAAAGCCTAGATCTAGAATTTTCATGGACGAATTTGGCCTTATTAAACCGTTTCCGTGGTGAAATTCGAAGCATATTTCAATTTAAGGTATGTTTTATGTTTTAATTTATGATTTTTTTTTTCGATTTATTTTTTTTTTACATATGGATTTCGGTGGTGGTGGTGGTTTGTAGTGGCTGTGAGATCTGGGCTTAGGTGGGGTCGGGTTCGGTCGGGTCTGGGTTAGGGTGTTTAGGTGGGTGGATCTGGGTATGGGTGAGGATAGGGTTTTGATTAGTGTTGTGGATAGGTTAGGGTGGTTGTGGTGGTTCGTTGGTGGTTTTATGTTTTAATTTTAAAGTTTTTTTTTTTTAAATTTGGTGGTTCTGGTGGCGGTGGTGGTGGTCTGTAGTGGCGGTGGTGGCAGTGGGTTAGGGTTAGGGTTTGAGAAGGTTGGTTTGGTTGGGGTTGACAGGCCTTTTTGGGTGGTTGGAGGTGGTGATACGCCGTGCCGGTGGTGGCACGGCGGATTTTTTTTAATTCCCGAAAATAGTTTCCGACGGAATTTCCAATTTCGTCGGAAATTTCCGACGGAATTCGCAGGTACCAGAAATTGTGTTTCGACGGAAAATTCCGTCGGAATAGTGTTTCCGACGGAATTTTCGTCGGAAAAGGTGGTATTTCCTACGAAGGCATTTCCGACAACCTTTTCCGACGGAATTCCGTCGGAAACACCTTTTCCGACGGATTTCAAGGTGTTTTCGACGGAAAAATTCCGTCGGAAATGGGCCTTTTTCTAGTAGTGTTGATTGTTCCAATTGCCACAAATGTTTGATTGTGTCTTTTTTTTCCTTTTTTTAATGATGTCTTATATTTGGCCATTCCGGAATCCACTATACATTGTTCAGATGACTTGTTTATTAAAAAATACATGTTAGAATTGTTACCTTTTGGTGACAATGGGAATTTAAGGGCAGTAGTTTCTGAAAGTTTCCCTTTCCCTTTGTCCTTTGCTTTTGAATCGGGTGTATCTTCATTTGTAGCTGTAACAATTTGTTCCACATTGACTGAAGCACCCCCACGGGATTTGGTTGATGTAAAATCAACATTCATATTTAAATCAGAGAACTCAATTTCATCGCTTCTTGCAACAGTTGATTTTGTGAAATCCTTTTTGGATGCATCTTCAGCAGTCTCAATTGTTTTGAGTGACCATTCTAAAACATTGCTTGAACCTAGTGAATTGGATGGACCGAGTTTGAAAAAGGTCGTCTTTTTCCTGAGTTTTTCTTCAATCGCTTGAAAGGCAACCGCATCACCCTAGACAATACATTTGTAATTAGCATATGTATTATCAGTTATAATGTAAATATAGCAGTAAAAAGATATATATTTTATTAACAATATCGATTATAAATAGAATGGTTTAATTTCTTTTAAGTTAGGTGTAAATTTTAAAGAATTATTATGCAAAAGAGGCATACAAGATCTTTCATCGCTTTGATTTCAACAACGGTCTTGCCAAACAATTTCTCTGTGTCGTTGTTGAATGCTGTCAGTGATATCGAACCAGTCACATCAGCTGCTTCAAATTTAAAGCAACTTTGTACAAGAAGTAAAGAAAAAGATATTTAGTGGTAGACTAATTGCATTTTTCACCTGGTAGATGATAGATTAATAAGTTAAACTTTTGTACACCAAATTTAAAGGTATTGTTAGATTATATCAGTGATTATAAAAATGTTGTCTATATACAAACCTTGGAGTCGACACATAGTCCTTGTTGTCACAGACGATGCATGTGAATTGCCTTCCTTCAGGAATACTGCATCTTTTTCCACAACCAAAACAACATATGTAAACAAATACATCATCCAAAGTAGCATTTGGAATGATAGCCTGAATCCAGTGACGTTCCTCCATCAGTGCATTTGCAGCCTGCATGATTGTACAATTATAATATTAGTATTGTATCATTGTTATTCTAAACAAAGATATTAGCTATAATTGTTCTACCTTCTTGTCATTTAATTCTTCAATTGTTTTCATAGATTGTTCTTGTGTAGGTCTCGAATCTGTAAAACTCTTGCTTGTCTATCTTGTAGTAGCTGCTTTCGTGTAACAGCCCTATATATATATTAAAAAAAGCATGGCTGTCCGAATGAGAGTCTAAGAAGTTAGAGCTATGATTTGCTATCAATTAGTAATTGTAAATACTTTTATTACCATTCACGTAAGACATTTGCCCTATCTCCTTTAGGGTTATGAATAATCCTTGTAGACATGCTAGTTGATAAGGAAAATGCTACATAATAGATTACATATTAGCCTTTTTATTTGCACACCAATTAGAATTTCTTGTATATTAATTAAATGGTGTGATTTCACCTCTGTGAGGATTGTGTTTTAGTACTGTGAAACCAACTACGTCAAATATTTCAGCCCAGAAATTAAAATCATCACTTGAAGTTCCTGATAGGTCATTCCAGGCGGAGATGGTCAAAGTCTGGTTATGGCTGTAGTAAGTAAAGAACCAGTCAGTTAAGTAGGTGCACACGTAATGTTATTATGTTATGAATTAGTTAACTTATTAATCTTTACGTCTGATTTGTGATGACAATCTCTCGGACATAGCTTTGGTTGTTATATTTGGAGTTGACTTGTCGTGCTTCTTCTTCTACAAATAGAACCACTCCCACTACATCTGTATAATTAACAAACTATAAATTAAAGAAATCAGGAAAAAGTCAGGTGCATAAATATGTACGTAGTAATATAATGGGTATACCATATTCACCATCTTCGTCAAATTCATAGAAAATTGTATCAATTGGCTGAAAATCTGTGTTATTAAGAAATTTTTAATGATTGATACATATATCTATAGTAGGATATAAGTAATAGCTTAAATATAGGATATTACCATATCTTTCATCAGCAACTTGCACTCTTGGAATTGAAGCTATTGATTGAAACTGTGGTTCCACATAGCCTGTTTCAGGGCAGACTGGCTGAACTACTGTCCGGTGACTGAAATGTAGTTGAAACGGTAACTTATCATGGACAGTACGGTATTGATCATCAAGTGGCTTCACAGTTGCATTAGAAATTAATTTCATACTCTCCATTGTATGCAATAGCTTCTTCATATGCTTTGATTTGATCTCCGAATAGAGTAACATGCATCTTGTAATTCTGAAATACATTGGAATATGAATAATTTAATTCAATGCTAGAAACACATCCTATAAGACATAATACCTATTAAGCGTGAATTTTTGGAGTAGATGATTAGATCATATTCTTATTTTGACATAGTATCTAGGTAATGAGCAGATAGTTGAATCTCTAAATATCTTTATGTCTATCTCTTTATTTTGACCTATAATTAATGGCCTATAATGCTTGAGGTGAAGTTTTCCATTACCATTAGTAAACAAAAATAGTCATTGTTAAAAAGTACAGCTCAATTCCAAATAATGTTTAGGCGAATTTTTAATCGTGTTTGACTTCTAGGATAGTTGATCTCAATTTAATCACATATGCAAGGTTATATATTGATATATTCAACATAATAGATGTGCATGATAGAAGAGTAGCAAAGATTTGCACCAAAACATAATTTCATAATTCAATTATTAATAGAGCTTGTACTAAGAGCTCTAATTTTATAGCCCATTTCTGCCATTAAAGAGTTATGCAACACATTAGTAGCCCAATCTGATTTGAATATCAGATAAGGTTTTAAAAAAATAGTTAATTTAAGGGAGAGAAGGTATAATTGATACAATTATCAAATTAGGTGTATAATTAATTTTTTATTCCAATAACAAAATAATCTATAAATAAAAATGGTCTTCTTAGTAATGGGATCAATGCTTAGTAGTTGTTGTTGCTTTATAAAGTATATAACCGCAATCATAGGCAATCAAAAAAAGATAGTCTACACTGTACAATAGAATGATTCGCTTTTTTGGTTCATCTTACACTAACTTACATTCACAAGATCACATAACTAAATCTATATATGCTAATTAAAGGTGGACCAGAACTAATGATATCATTTTCTTGCATACAAAGGTCTACTTCATTTTACTCCTCTAACTAAGGGCATCAAAGAGTGCCTAAGCTAAAAATTAATATTAGCGGAGTGAAGCTAACCTACTATTGCTAAGTATAGCACAATAAGATTCATAACTTTATTGAGAGAATTATACATTATAAACCCTAGCATATTTAGCTCGCAATCAATAGTTATAGGAAGATTGAAGTTTGTACTTTAGCAGATATAAATTCAAAACTATTTTGACTTCCAAAGGTCGTACATTATTAGGGAGCAAGTTTGCTTTCTTTATAAAACAATAAGCCAAGCAATCTTATATGACTGGTGTTGATTTTTATTAGCTTAGGTTACGTGATTATTACAGCACCTTTGATGATTTGCAGTTGCAACTCCACACAACTTTAGCAATGTTTCTAACTGGTTTTTTCATGGCACCATCTCATCATCAAAAGTTGGTATTAGGGTGCTAGTTATTAAATTATGGTAGGATTTACTCATTCAAGTTGATAATAGATATCATATACTCTTTTGTCAGAGCTTACTTATCTTTATAGAATAATCTTTTGTCAAAGATTGTCTTCCTAAATTTGTTAGCTTCTATAAAACCCCATTTTCAATATTTCTTATCTAAGTCTCGTTTTTTGCTCTATGTTTTCTATGTTGATTGTGGGTGTGTGAGTCCAGCAAGTGTGAGTCCATAAAAGTTCCTTGCTATGAGAATTGCTACCAACTCGTGCTTATTTAGAATTTGCAGAATTGAAATAGTTGTCACCGATAAGATTGGTTTTTTTTTTTCATAGGGGTGGTTTGAATACAAGTATTAACTTTACAAGTGCAGTCCAAATTAGCTAATTTTCAATATAGAATTTTTTCAATAATAATTATTATGAAGATAGAATATATATAATTTTGACTGGTGAATTTAATCTACAAAGAATTACATGTGTATTTTTCTATGAAACCCTAGCTGAGTATTTCTACGTTATTAGATATCACATTAGGCCATTAAATCCATGCAAAATGTGTTTATTTTTTTTAAAATGAAAGCAGATCTAACTTAATAAATGCATCCAAAAAGGGTCATATATAGTATTTCAATAATATCCAAAGAGACAAAATATACCTTTTCATCAAGTAGATATAAATTTTGAAAGATTGTTGCTCTAGAATTGGAAGATATATTTTGCCTTGCCTTTTCAACAACCTTAACTTTCACTGTAAAATTCATGGAGCTAGGATTAAGCTCATCAAGATACATGCGTTCGGTTTACATTTTGAAGAGGAAAAAAACAAAAGATCTATAGTTAGATAATATAACATGTACCTATTATTTATAACAATACTTGAATAAAGCTATAAATTCAGAAAAGCTAAGATTTGTTTAGTCATAAGTGTAGTGTCTTGGTTAGGAAGAAAACCAATTATTAGCTGACTAATAATTATACTAAGCACAAATATTTTAAAATTTCTTTTATATTATTATTATTTATAATCTTATTTTTATGTAAGTAATATAAGTACAAGGTTTTTTTTTTTTTTTTTTTTTTTTTTTTTTTTTTTTTTTTTTTTTGTGAATTACAAGAACCATATTTACATGCATGAGATGTATGATGTATGAATTGTATCAATACGAACAATTAAAGAATAATTAGATATCTTACCTTGTAACTTTCTATCAACACAATGAGGTTTTGTTTAAATTTGTTGGAGGTATTTTGAATGAATCTTGTTGTTTATAGTAGGTTTATTTAGGTTGAATAAAAGAGTGAAAGTGTTCTTTATATAGTGCAAGAAATAGGTTCATGAAAAAAAGGAAGTTCTAGTTTTATGAATAGTAGTAAATTATTTTAATAATTATTGACTGGTAAAGATTGAATTGGGTAGAAAATTATTTAAATAAATTATTATGTGGTAAAGATTGTATTGAAGAGAAGGTTCATGATAGAATTTTTTTGTTGGTATTATATTGTATTGTAAGGGTTAAATAGTATTTGATTCATATGAACTACAGTTACTTTTTAATTTGTGTTATGTATTATAAGGATACAGATTGTATTGAAGAGAAGGTTCATGATTCATATGAATATTATGTCATAAAGTCTCAGTTATTATTTCCTCAAAAAAAAAAAAAAGTCTCAATTATTAATGTTTACGTCTGATCTGTGAAATTAGATTTAATGAAAAATTATACTTTATAATTATAATTATAATAATACTAATTAACCTTTAGGGATAGATAAGATAATTTGATTTCCTAAATACAATTATTTTGTAATTATAGTTAGTGGGAAAATTACTCAGCTGATATTGATAAACTACAAATAAATTTGTCGTAGGTGTAGTTGTTTTTTTTTTTTATCTGTTATTCTAATATTCATTTTTATAGATAAGAGTGGTATGGAATTTTAGTGTAATATGTTAATCATTAATATTTCCATAATAGTACATAAGCCCATACTTCCTTTACTTTAAGTTTTCCTAAGTTTACAAGCAAAGTACTATGCATTCCCATTAATGTTTTCCTTTTATTTTTTTGGCTGTACATTACCTACTACATTCCCTTAACACCAAAGACTTTTACAATGAGATTTTTTATAAAGTTTCAGTTTGTTTTTATGTATTTTGAGTACAAAAATAAGGCCAAAAACAGATTTCTTGCTAAAGAAGGAAAGAAAGATAAATTTTTGAGTTCTTTTTCTTGGAAAGAAAAAACAGTATATTCATCCTTTTGTTTTTGTTGTACGCAGTTTTTTTTTAAAAAATGAACCATTCTTTTATCTTGTACTATAGTAACTGTAGAAGATTGACAGTGATTTTTTTTTATTATCTTGTTCTTTTTATTTATTTTATTTTATTTTATTTATCTTCCAATTTTGTTGGTATATTATAGAATTATTAAGTGGAGTTATTTTTCTATACACTTTTTTTTTTTAAAATGTACATTGTAAATATTTCTAGGTTTTTTTAAAAGAAATAAAATAGGATATTTTCTTTTTTTATTTTATTAAAAAAGAAGCAATTGACAGCTGAAATTTATTCTTATCTTGTTCTTTTTGTGTTTTATTATATATTATAATTTAGTTGTAGTGTTTTAGAATTCAGTGGTAGCTATTTTTCTTTTTATTATTTTTTTAAAAAATGTACAGGGTAATTATCTCTGGTTTACTAAATAAAAAAAATAAATAAAAAAAAGACAGATTCCTTTTTATTTTTTCCTAAAACATTATAACACTTACAAACGTATGTATATTATTAATAAAGATGGTTTAAAAGGAATAAAATTACTATAAAATTATCAATAATAATTAATCATTGAATTGAATTGTTACTAAGCTTATTCCATATGTAATCTTTAGATTTGAAAATTAAAAAAAAATAAATAAAAAAAAAGGTCCAAATTACTTATTGTTTTTAGCTAATCAAATTACTAATCAAAAAGAAGTCTAATTACTAATCAAATTGAATATATAGCATGAAACAAATAATTTATAATCCCTGTCAAACAATAATTTTACTTATTTTTATTGTAAAAGTAATAAATGTAGATGGAAATAGTACCTATTAAACTGAGACTTTATCCTTGTTGCTCTATTTTTTATCTACTGAATTGGAAAAACTGTAGAGATAAATCCATAAACCTTTTAATTAGTTCAACTTATATTATAGAGTTCATATGTTTAAATTTTAAATGCCAAATTTTAATATGAAAAAAGATGACTTTAAAAGATTTAAGAAGATATACTTACAAGATTGGAGGCAATGATGTCTATATATAAATATCAGCTTGATGTGATTATCAAAAAATATGTAATGAGACGATATCTATTGTAATTATATAACAAGGTTCAATAACTAATATTGTACCCAGAACATAAAACAAAATCTTCAATGTTATACGCTAAATTATTTGTGAGTACCTTAAAATATCATAAGACACTACATTTTTAACCGAGTTTAGATGATACCCTTCAGGTGGTTTTGTGGTATATACCACAACACTTTCAGCTTTTTAGCCCGAGATAGTGCCACATACAATTGACCATGTGAAAAGCATGGCCGAGGAAGATATATTGATACTCGTTTAAATGTTTGCCCTTGTGACTTATTGATTGTCATGGCAAAACATAGTTTAATTGGAAATTGTTTCCTTTCAAAAGCAAAAGGATAGCTGCTATTTGCCGGAGGTTGCAAATTTGCTCGATGCAGAAAAATAGGTGTTCCCTTATATTGTCCAACAGAGATCTCACAGACAATAACGTTGGGCAGAAAGGTCTTACAAAGTAATCTTGTACCATTACAGAGTCCTTCAGAAGGCATTATGTTGCGTAGCAAAATTACTAGACAATTCTTCTTGAGAACGAGCTCATGGGGACACATTCCTCCTAGACAAAGTTTATTTATAAATTCTGTCGTATAGATGTTGCATGTATCATTGAGCATCACATCAAAACTTTTGTAAGTTACTAATTCTCCTGGAAATTGATCTATTAAGACTGTATTCACCAAATCAACATCATCATTCATAGGTATTAAAATTGCTCTATCTGCAAAGATATCTGATGTTATTGTTCCCTTTTCAACTTCTGGAAATGTTGCATTTATAATCTTCAAAATGGGATCCTCTTCCATAAGCAAGTGTTGAATCATTCCATCGGGTAGCCTGACATAATCGCTCTCACTTTTTTGTAATTCACCATTACCAAGAGACAACAAGAATGAACTAAATGTCGGGTCTTCACGAGCTCTCTGATTTTCTTTTAGTTTAAATCTTGTCAGAGCTGTCCAGATGTACGAAGTCACTATGCTTGCTTCAACAGCTTGTCTCCGTGACTTGTAAGGTACAACTAGTAGAACTTGTCTAAAATCTCCACCGAGAATAACGAGCTTGCCACCAAATAGCGCTGTATTTTCACATAAATCTTGGAGCAGCAAATCTAGAGCGTGTAAATTTGCCTTGTTGGCCATAGAAGCTGCATCCCATATAATTAGAGTTGTCTCTTTTATCAAATATGCCAAACTACCTTGTTTAGGCACATCACATGTCAAAGAGTTCTCATGGTCAACCGGTATTTTGAATCTTGAGTGAGCTGTTCTCCCTGAAGGAAGATTCGATGCCGCTATTCCGGATGTTGCAGTTGGTAGTACAATTTTATTCATAATCCTGACTTCTACATATAAGCAATTGTATAAAGAGGTCTTCCCAGTTCCACCCGGTCCATCAATAAAAAAAAGCACCTTCTTTTCCTTCATGTATGTGTTTCATTATACACTGGAACGCTTCAAATTGAGCTGTGTTCAAATGTTCCTTTGAATTTATGAATTCCTCTGGAATAGCTATATCTTGAGCATCTGCTATATCTCTTATTTTTCTGAATTCATCAGCAACGGTGTAGCTCAGATGATCTAAACCAAAAGTTTTGAGCGATTTACCCATTGATTCGAGATGCTATTCTAGTACACTAATAGTTAGCTGCTTGATTTTATCAGTATCACCTTTAAACTTGTGACTGAAATCTTCTGACAGTGTTGTGTAATACTTGTTCCATAAAGCAGATGGATCACTTGGTTGACAGAAGATGAGAACCGTTGCAAAAAGCCTTCGCAAAGCATCTGGTAGTTGTACTTCAAAAGCTTCGGCTTAGCATATAGATGCAGCATCATCGTCTTTTAAAAGACCAAGCCATTGAGCAGTTTCTTGGAATGTAGCACAGACGTAATTTTCAATTGTGCGTAGGTGTAAAAAAGATTCTGCATTTCTAACATTTAGCAGCAAAAGTCGAAGAAAAAAACACTCACCTTCAGCAGGTAGGACAAATGTCATCCGCCCAATAACAGTGAGCTTTTTTTGCCTCTGAATCCTAGTTTTTATTTGTGCATCCCATCTGTAGTGCTCTGGGAATTCAACGTATAAAAGTCCAGTGCCACCGCTTGTTTTTGCATTCATTGAGAAATATTCTGTTAATGGAGTCCATGAACGTTTCGGATCTCTCACAACTGAATTAAGATTTTCATGGGGTCTTACGGCAATGGATTGCATATTCGATAAGTGTACGGGCAGTGGCATGACAGGAGGATAGATTTCATACAAATCGAACCCAAAAATTCGCCATGGGGATACCCACCTGCAAAATTGTTATATTTTAATTTCAGCGATATATTTGAAATTATGAAGAAAGAATAAAATTATGTAAATTGAATACTTATTACCGACCTGCCAGATTGAAATTGTTCAATTTCATCGACTTTATTATCAGTCGTAGCAGATATCTTGTATGAGATTCGATCATGGCCTTTATAAACATACTTGTACAGATACTTCACTGCTTTGATAGTTGAGCATACCTCAACATTTAGGTGACAGTCAAACATGAGTAGTAAATACGGATTGTAAGGTACCACCCATCGATTGTCTAACTCACCTCTTCTAATTTTTACCTTTTCACCTGTTTGCCTTCTCTTGTATATAGGATATCCATCTCTGTTGTTTGATGTCTCTGCTACATATTTTTTTGGATACCCATTTTTACATGCTAGCTTTTTCCCATTCATTTGCATGCAAAGGCATTTTGGATTTAGCTTACCACACGGTCCATGCATCATATGAGTCAAGACAACTTTACGAAGCAGAGGATTATCAGATGAGGGTATTTCTGCCGAAACAAATTTATCATAATCTGCTGGCCCTCTTATCTTGAAGTTAGATCTTAGTATAATCAAGAAATGTGCATGTGGTAATCCCCTTCTTTGGAACTCAACAACGTAGATCATTGCTGCCACTTCACCCAACACTTTTTTCTTCATAATCTGCTTCTTAAGCGCTAATAGTTTAGCACGGAATATCTGAGCTACTATATCTGGTCTATCCTGCGCTTTTTCTCCAGGCTGTAGTTCAGCCTTTATTTCCGGCAAATTTGCATTGCATGTCATGGTAATAAAAAGATTCGGCTTGCCATATCTCTGAACTAATGCCATAGCATTCAAATATCGGCGTCTAAGATCTCTAGGACAGCCGGTGAATGATGGAGGCAAAATAACAAGATTTCCAATCTTTGAAGCATCTGTTTCTCCACTTGTTACACTATCAAAAATACCTTGATAAAGATCAGCTCTTAATTGTATCCTGATTGTTTCTAAGGTAATCGAGCCTTGTGTTTTCTATTTTGACATACATGTCCACAACAAACTGTTGGAAACATCGACCTGCTCTTAGAAGCATATTGTTTGGTCGAATTTGCAATTTGTAAGCATAATACTCTCGTGGAGAGATACATTTATCAGCTCTTGTTCTTCGTTGAATAGCACCTACATTTTCGAAAAATAAATCGGAATTACTCAAGATGCACAACAGACTATTTTTTTTTTCAAAAAAGCTTTGTAAGTGTGTATAGCATGAACTTACATGATGCTTCTTCATCCAAAAAATCTTGTATGGTATGAACTGCACAGGAATTTATAGGATCTGACGTGTTTGACGGGTCCCAACAGCAACTCGCTTCTTAAGATTTTGGGTCCAACCACATTCACCATGGGGGAATAACAATGGATATTGTAGTGGGTCATAGCACCCGTAATAATGGTAAATTCAATGAGGTTGTGCAGACTTTCCATACACAAGAATATGCGGAGTGGCGATCAGGTTGGAAGTGATATTATCGGGCCACAACACAGCAACTTCATCTGACAACGGTGCATTGTATACACGTTGATCTAGCACCTTTGCTTGATTTAAGACAATTTGCGTATTTTCATCTATCTTTTGTTCCCTCAACGATCTAAAAAATCTTGCATAAGGATTGTTCTCACTAACCTTCATCAGTATACGAACAATATCTTCTCGTACTTGTGGAAAGCATTTAACTCGATTTTGAATTTCGTGTTGTCTGTCATAAAAATAGAGTTGTAGGTATTTAGGTTTATTGTCATTAGGGATTAGATCCGGAACAGAGTGATATACTTGCCTGTGCATTTTGAACACATATATTCCTTTATATGTTGATGATTCAGTCTTGCCGCCTATTGAACTAAAAGCAAAAAGGTTGTTGTACATCCGGCTATATTGTTTGAAATGGTTAACATCTTCTTCTTGTGATGTAAACAAGCGACATAACTCATCAGGAAATTCATTTGCTGCAATCGTAACCTCTCCATTGCAACAACAAAAGTGTAAAGTTTCATACTTGAACTTTTTTGCATTACAATGCAGACAATAGTGCACATTCCCAAGCTTAAAAGGACCTTCTGGTAAAGGTTGCCCAATGACAGCAGCTGGTAAGACTGTGGATTGGAAAGAGAAAACAAAGTAGATTTAATAATAACATTTGCACATAATAAGCTTCATTTGTTAAATAAAAGTGATAAATTTACTGATTTTAAAAATCATAGTTTCTGACAATTTGACTCTACCTTCTTGACGGGGTTTTTTATGTTGTTCTCGATTAACCCTACACAAGAAATGATAATTAATTAAAGTAAACCATTTGTATCTTTAAGACGTTACATAATCTCGTTAACCTAGTGAATACCTTGGCATATTCACGGTTGAGGAACCTTCAAAAAAACGTTTATGCTTTGTTGAACGTCGCTGATGTGTATGTGAAGAACTTCCGATTTCATCTGACAAGTTATAACAACTAATATTAATAATAATAGAATGATCTAATAAGTAATTTTGATGCACCTGTATAAGGGAAAAGATAGCTAATAATGGTTAAAAGGTCAGAGATCATGTAACAGTATACTGAACTCATAATAGAAAAGGTATGTTGATCTAATTATCTTAAGTGATCTCACAATAAAAAAGTTTAGTTAGCTAATCTTTTCAAAGGGTTTAGCTAAGTAGGATGAAGACGTAACTAACTAAGAATATTAATAGTCTAAGTAGTACCAAGAATATACTCTTATCATCCCATGTGTAAAGGATTATCTTTTAATATCTTTTTTCCTTATGGGATTAAGGTGTCCAAGTAGAAAATATTCTTCCCTTCCGTAATTTTCTTTGTGTGTTTGAGCTTAAAGGAGGCATGTGTGATCTTCAATTATGGATGTTTTGTAAAAGACGAAAAAAAAATTTAAAGGCTTTGATGAACCAATTATAAGCTTATAACTTTATAAGGTGGGGTCGGGTGGGCTCTTGCTGATAAGAAAGGAAGCTGATATTTTGTTACAGTTGGACTTGGGGGCTAATGTTAATCAAAGGTTAATGGTATATTCAGTTTTCTTTCTGGACTGGACCAAAAACCTCGAATCCAGGTATATGAAGAACCTGAGACCAGTCTAATATGATTCGAAATTTAAGTTCAATTACATGTCTGGACTGGATTGTGCACAATCCAGGGCATCATTCCTAAAGTACTATAGGAGTCCTTTTATTCGTCTAAATCCAACCCTGTTTGCTGAAGTTTTTTGTTTTATGTTTCATATTCTAAATTACCCTCTAAATATAGTTTCAAATAATTGATAGTTGACTTCATCTTTAGGCACTTTAGGTAAGCTAATTATAGTATCAAAATTATTTGCACCTTCTAGAAGTGAATAATCCGTTTAACATTATGCCATATAGTACATTTATAGTTTTGATGTTTCTTCTAATGATATACTTTACCACAACTTCTGTCAAGCACTCAAGCCTCAAATAGATGTCAAAAAGAATGCAAGAACAGAAAAGTAAAGCAGTTCATAACAAAGAAGTGTGAGTTAATTATTAATACCCATAATATTGAGAAGCAGGCTGCTTAGATTGGTCTTAGACCTTTTGTTAATGAGGTCAGATTAAGATCACTCAGTGTATACAAAATTGCTAAGATTAAGGCTGATATAACAATATGAAAAAGTTTACTTTTGAAATAAATTAAATTTAGATTTACTTGTATAATAATTAGCATTTTAAGAGCTCTGGCTCAGTAGAAGGTGGTGATTGGGCAAATTGGGGGTCAAAGAAAGATTTGTCGAAGCATGAAAATTCACCAAGAACTGAAGGTTGGGAATCTTCAAAGACTTGAACCGGGTCTAAACTAAAACAATTTTCATCTGCATGGGGTGCAGGCAAAGAGGGTGATGAAAATGCAGGGTGGAAGGAAAGTGATTCCAAAAAAGATCTTGCTTTCGGCTCCGGAGAAGGTGGTGGTTGGTCAGCTTGGGGACCAAAGAAGGATCTTCCACAGCCTAAGAGTTTATCAAAGGAAAATGGTTGGGATGCATCAAAGTCTTGGAGTAATTGTAATTCAAAAGAACCCTGTAAAGCTTCGGGTAAACCAGCAAAAGAAACTGATGGTTCTGGCTGGAAGAAAAATGATCTTCTTGGAAAATCTAGAAATCTGGGAGGAACAAGTGGGTTGAATGATAAACTACTGAAGGAAAACAAATCAGATTCAGAACAGTATCAGCCTCAAGTTCTAAAGGCTGGGATTCTACTGGAGGAAAGGATGCCGAGTTCGAAAGAAGTAATGACTGGCTGTTGAGGTGAGAAGAAAGGGGATTCAAATGGCCTGTATTTTCGAGTGGAAAACGACAATGAAGAACCTTGGATATAGCTAGTAATGTTGGTATCAAGAAGTCTACATAGGGATAAACTGTTGGCAATCTTTGGAAGAAGAGTGATCAAGGAAGTTTGGGCGGATGGACTAATCGTGGGGTAAAAGTCATAAAGGGTCCGGTAGCTGGAGCTCTGGTCAGGGTAATCAACACCTTGTTTCCCAAGGAACATCTAAAAAGTAGATAACAAGGAAGTGACTTGGGGACAGTCTAAAGATCCATCCTGGCAAAAGATCGAACAACAACGAAAATGATGGTGAATGGGGTTCTTCCAAGTTTAATTAACTGGGAGCTGGTAGGAGTTGGGATTCCCAAACGAAAGGGAGCAATGTTCACTCTTGGGGATAGCAAGTTGACTCAACAGTAATGATAGCAAAGAGGTAAAGGATTTTCTTCATTTGTTCAACTAACCACTTGGAATTTGAACTGTTTTTGTATCTTACACAGTTAAACCTAATTTTATATTTTGATTTGCATTGATTTTATCTTGTTTACTGCATCATGTCTCTGTGATCAAAGTATTTTTTTAAAAAAAACATAAATTTTGGTGTAAATCCTATATGACTGATATATCATGTACTCATTTAAAAGTACTCCTACCTTTTTTTTTTTTTTTTTTGTGACACACTTTGACCTTCTGTACACTTTGAGGATTTTGCAAGCATTTTGCAACGTGGTAATATATAATATTCATGAAAAATGTAAGATATTCAGCAATGTACATGAAAAATCTGCAGAAATTCAATCAAAAGCACTATTTTGTTGGAAACATAATAAGCAATTTTCTATCAATTTTTTTGCAAATAAAATTAAATATCAAAACACAGCCAAAAATAAAATGGAACACCATGACATAACAAGAATCCTTCTTGTCTTTGACTTATTCTAAATAGTAATTACATTGTGGTCATGTATAATCTATATTGATCATTGATTCTTCTAATCAAAACATATCTTTCTTCTCACATATTCAGAACAATTTTACTTTTTACATTAAACTCAATGTTTTTTCTTATGGTAAACTTTAGAGCGAAAGTGTATTTCATTTTTAACTAACATGCAAAATTCTCCAAAATCCCAACTTTTTCACGTTGGAATACTTTTCCCAAGTTGTTCGATAGGAGGCGGCGTCTTTTGTAAGATATTGATTCCATTTGTTTGATGTAAATGCCAACTCCATTTGCTTCAATGCCAAACGTGGGTGTTATTTAGGTGTTTAATTTCCAATATTCACATGATACTTTATATTAACAATACACCTAAATTATTATTAAGAAACTCTAATACAAATACGTTTCCTGCGCAGTGAATTTAATCGCAAGCTACATATTTGTACCAAAGTAATTATTATAGGGATACATTAGCACAAATTTTAATGCTAATTTCCCGTTTTAGCAATAACTTTGATGCTAAGTGTATAGGTATGGGTAATTTGTAATGGTATTTTAAGATAAGCCGAAATTGTTCTGTTTTATAAGAGGAAGGTGGGAGCTTTTGGTATTTTTATTTGAATTTTCAGACATTTTGCAAGTTAGGTAACTAGAAGTATGTGATATGAGTTGAAATAATGGTTGATGGTGTGTACATTGGGGGGATATGAAGCTGTTTATTTATAGGCAGAATATCTTAACTGTTTAATAAGGTTTTTTCTTTTTTTTTTAAAAAAAAATATTTTAATGTATGTACTTGATAATGGTATAGATTTATAGAATCTTTTTTCACTTTTAAGTGTTTGTAGATTACATTAAGTGGTTGAATACAGCTTTATTTTTTCTAATTTATTATATTTGGTATAGATTTTTGTAGATTGTGCTCAGTGTGTGGTTTAGAAAAGTTGATTTATCAATGTATGCTTTATATTGAATCTGTAGATGCTTTCTTCTGTAGTTTTTCCTTTTTTTTCTTGTTTTTTTCTTCCTGTTCTTCCTTTTCTAGAAATGTGTGAATCAAAATTGCATCTTTTAAAATTTCCAGAAAGAATCTCATGAAATTACCACGATAAAGATACAATACACAATGAGATTTATCACCTTTGCAAATCTAGAGAAAAATTCAGAGTCATATTCTTTGTGAGTTCATTTATGCAGCAACAACATAAACATCCGTTTTCTTATATGTAATACCTCGTATTTTTATACGTATTTTAATTAAAATAAGTATTTTGATAAGTATTTAATTAAGCAGGCAGCCGCCGGCACCGGCAGCAGCCAGGTGGCTGTCGTTTGCTATGGTTTTCGAAAAAAAAAAATTAAAACTTTATTTTTAAAAACCATTTTATTCCTAAATCTAATTGTTAATTATGAGTTTTGGGATTTGATTTTTGATGTTTGATTATAAGTAATATGTTAATTAATTTTCAGATTATGTTTTCAATTAAAAAGCCCAAATTTTTGAAACCCTAGGTTCTTGATTTGTAAATTATTGATGGGTTACGATGTATAATGGTTTAGACCTTTGATTAAAGTGTTTTAAAGCTTAATTACAGCATGTTTTAATTAAAATATAGTGCTGGAATTTTTAGTAGAACATTTAAAATCAAGTTTCTTTAAGAAATTTTAATTACCCATAATTGATTACAAGTAGTATCATGCTAGATTTGAAATGGAAATTATGACTTGGATGTTATTGGTGATTGTATTATGAAGTATGTTTTATTTGTGATGGATTATTGGATGGAAAATTATTGCTTGGAATATTATTTATGAACCACATATTTATTTGTGGCATGTTAGAGAGCATGTTTAATTAAACTAAATGTTTAATTTGGTTTGGAGTATTGAAAAGGAATTTTATTATGGATCATATAATTTTTATTGATGCTATAAGCATGAGGAAAGAGCTATATAAGTGTCTATGTACACGAGGAATAAATTATATTATGGTGCCTTAGTGCATTTAAGGTGTTTTCAACACCGAGGGATAGGATTTGTGGCGCTTTATGCGTTTAAGGTGTCTTTGACACCGAGGTAGAATTAAAAAGGGTTCAATATTAAATATTACGTGGTCACTAATTATTCAAGAATTAAATTAGTATATTTGATTCATTGAATAATTATTGTGGATTGAATGGTTATGGTTTAAGAGTCATTACCAAGTTTAATAATCTGTAAATAACGTAAAGTGAAAGAGATTACGCACCAAAACTCTTGGAACGTAAATACCTTGAGTATGAACATATGGGGGGAGTTATGTGACTTTATATTTGATCATAACTTCTACTGGAGTACAGGACGCTTTACATTCCTTTTATTATTATTATGTGCAGGAATTCCGCCACCTATGTCTGGTTATTGATGCTGGCACGGTTAGCTCCCGTGTCATTTACCTCAATTTATTTGGGGGAGGTTGAGTGGGAAACCCGTTCGATGCGTAGTCAACATTAAATAAATTATGTAGTGTCTAGTGAGAACTTTTATGGATTGTTGTATGCTTGAAAAACAGGTGCAACGAGATAAGTGGTGTATTGATAGAGAATTATATGCTAGTGTGTTAATTACGCTTATGTACTCAGCTTTGCTGATTGTGTGTTTTGTGTGTTTGTTGGCCTTGTCTTTATCTTGTCTCTATGATGACCCATTTTTAATGGAGAGTAGTGGGAATAAGTAAAGATAAGCTTTTCAGGTGATGAAGCATATTCATGAATAGGCATGAGTGAAGAGCGAATCATGCTAGTTTGATGTGTTTATTGCTTTAATTATTTATGATGTTATTATTATGCATGACTAACGAAAAGGTTTTGAATTTGGTTTTGTTTTAATAAGGGCCTATAATGGTTCCAAATTGTAGGTTGATTTTATTTTACTTCGTTTAACTTTGGTTTGACTTTACTTTCGTTGATTTAACTTTTCAATGTTGACTTGGTTTGAATTGTTTTGAAATTAGTCTTCCGCTGTGTGTCTTTGATAATTGCCTTAGTCGTTTTCACGGTGGCGGTAATATCATAGATATTCCTATTTAAAGTTTTAAACAGGGCAAAACAGGTATTTTAAAAGAAAGGAATTTCTAGGGTGTTACATTAAACTCCAAGATATCCCAAATCAAGAATCCGACTCCCATCTGTGATGATTATCATATCATCCTACGATAACCCGAGTAATTATGTTGATTCCAAGCAAAAAGCCATTGATTAAGATATACAAACTGATAGAAAAACTATTTATAAACCACTAACAATTAGTTTTAACGGTCTAGCTTACTCCATAGCTACTTGAAATTGACATTGATAAAGACGGGATTTCATAAGTATCTGTTGTATAGGTGCTTATGCACTATTTCATGATTCCTTATGCATTATTTAATTTTTGTGACTTGTAAACCTTTTTTATCTCATCAAAGAATCTATACAGAATGTTAGAGGTTTTTGTTACGCTCCAGTTCACATGGCTACAGTTTGTGGTTAATTTCATTTCAAATCTTTATTAGTTAAATGTCTATGGGGCATGAATCGTGTGCCAAAATCACCTTAGCATTTGTGCACTTTAATATTCTCCAGTCAGGCCAATAGATTTATCTAACTATAATTAAGAACACTAATATAATAGATTGCTCACAAGCATAAGCTAGTAACAGTCCGTGGGATGGCCAATGTGTGGATGTTTAAGTATAGGTGAAAACTAAAACAGTATAGGTGGAGAAAAGAAGAAAATACGTATATCAGTATCTTGGGAAATCTGAGTTTTATTAATGCTATACAAGTTATAATATATATTATAATTTTATCTAAATTTTGAGCTATATATCATGAATTGCATTAAGGAGTACGAATAATAACATATTTGTATTTCTGTTATTCATAGTAGCGCAAACAAAAAGAGTTTTGAACATATAGTTGTTTTATTAAATCAATTCGAAAAACTATGATACAAAGAGGTAATATAATTGAAAATATCACTCAAATTAAATCAAATTCTAGTAACTGAATTTTGTATTGGAGGGAGTTCTACACAAAAAAAAAAAAAAAAAAAAAAAAAAATAGTAATGAAACTTCAATTTAAACATGACTCTTCATTTAATTCGAAATAATGAAGCCAACTATCTTTAGTAGGTGGCAACTTCATTTCTTTTATATAAACACAAACTCCACTTGCTTAAATGACGGAGTTGAGTGTTATATAGGTGTCTAATTGCCAATAAATATATTGAACTCTCTATTGACGTTACACCTAAATGATTATCATGTAACCTTTATACAAATATATTCAATTAGTAAATTCAATCAGTGGCTACATTTTGTATTAAAGAATTATTTTTAGGAATACATTAGCACCAACTATGATGCCGATTCCCTATATTAGCACAAACTTTGATGCCAAATATAGATCTATTGTTTATATCTAATGGTATTTTGAAATAAGATGAAATTGTTTTTTGATTGATAAGAGGAAGCGAAGGGCTTTTGGTTCTTTATCTTGATTTTTGAGGCATTTTTTTATTTAGGTAATGAGAAGAAGATGTACATGGAGCTAGATTAGGCGATGAGAAGAAGATGTATATAGGTTTTTGTGAGGTATATGGAGCTAGATTAGATGATGAGTAAAAGAAGTCTACAAGTCTAAACTATGCAATTGATTGGTATATATAGCAATGAATGTATTTTTAATTATTTAAAAATATGACTATGGTTTAAACGACATACTTGGTTAGTGTATAAATCTTAATGTAAAAATCTAGCTATGTTTGTATAATAAAAACGTGCGAATATGTTATAAGTATCCAATAAAATGGTCTGTCAAAAAAGTAAGTATTATACAAAATATAAATCTGACAGCATTAAGAAAAAGTAATTTAAATGTTACTTTTCACTGCATTGTCACAGTCTGAATAGAATAACTTTAATCATACATGAACTTATGTTTTAAGACTTATTATAATCTGAGTGCTTTTATCATTGACCTACACTTTAAGATTTATTATAATCTGAGCGCTTTTATCATTAACTGATATATAAGCATGCAGTTCTAACAATGTATAGCACCATAATGACTGTTAAAGATTCCACAATACAGTATATTCATGACTCTATTTCCACTACACAAGCAAACACTATAGAAATCATGCTGTTAAAAAAACAGCACTGATGATGTACAGCACCATAATTACTCGCAAAGATTCCAAAATACATACATAACTAAATTTCCACCACACAAGCACACATTATGCCAAACAGACTGGTTAAAAAATCAGTCATTGAAAAACAATCAGAAACATACACCACCAATCCCTAATCATCACACTTTGTTGTTTATTTCTGTTTATATATAAAAGCTACTTAATATATTTTTTTTCGATACTATCATATCCAATCAAAATAATTTCATTAAGCCCAAAAAGATCCAAAAAATCAAAAGAAGCACTTTTAAGAAGGTTTCCAATTAAGTTTTTCATGAACTAATCTTGAAATATAATAGAAATAATTACCTATATACTGCGTAGTTGAGAATTCCGCCAGCGATTCTCTCGTTTACTACGCTTACTGGAACTGGATCTATGCATAAGAAATTACATATATAAGTAGTGAATAACCTATAACACAAGTTAGCTTAACAGAGAGACAGTGTGTCACATTCTTGAATAGACACTTGTAAGGAACTATCGAGCATCAGTTTCCAATTTGTGCCCCCCTCAATTTGAGTGTTGGAAGGTGTTTCTAGATGACGCTTCATTTTATATATATCGTCAAGGTCCCTTTTAAGAAAAAAAAAATCCTTAATAATGGTTTTGCCTAGAAGAACAGAACAACGAATGTGAATGGCATATGTGATTAGTCTGTACTTTAGTACTTAAAAATACTTTGCGAACATATTTCCGCATTTCTTTGGTTTTTCTATCATTTGCTTCTGAATCCAAATCACAATTTCTTAGCAACCTCTACATTACAGGTAATCTGCAACTACTAAAACTGTTTTTTTTTTTATATTTTCTTCTCTAATGTGTTGAGATCAGTTTAATTCTCTAAACATGAACTTAACAGCAGAAAAATCTCTAATGCTTGTTCGGACACTATCAAGTTATCATGCCAAACTATTGTATAATTATATTTAATAGGACAAGAAACGGTTAAATAATGTAATCTCCAAAGTGAAAATATTCTAACCTCTCTAGATGAGTTCGGACAAGGAAAAATATGTTGAAACGGTCAATTAAGTTTAGTAAATTTAACCAAGAGTTTAGGAGTTATTTAATATAAGTTCACAACTAAAATATATTAATTAATTTCAATCGATTCACTGAAATTGGTTAGTTACCTTCCTTTTTCCTACAAGGAATGTTTGAGAAATGCTTGAATGAATTTCATCATCTCAAACCCTGGAAAAACAGCCCATATAACAACAATCAAACGCAATCATAACAAGATTTAATCAACATAATATAAAATTTTTTATTAAACAACTTAAGAAAAATAAGGAAAAATAGATGAACACACACAAAAAAAAAAAAAAAAAAAAAAAAAAAAAAAAAAAAAAAAAAAAAAAAAAAAACCAAAAAAACATTGTGAACTGGAAAATACAGAAAAGGAGAGGATTAACCCACCCACATGGCCAAAACTTCTGGATAGATCATTCCCTAGGCTAGAAGAACAACTACGACAGAAGAAACTGGAGCTCTAGATTGTTTGTGAAGTTTATTCAAGACTCCAAGTACCCCAACTAAAACCGGACCATCTCTCCTTAAGCAACCTGTCAAACACCCCCAGCCAAATTAGCTACGGATATATAATAGAAACAGGTGGAATAATTCATGATCAGTGCATCATTATTTATAACAGATTTGAGGAATTCATGATCAATGAATCCATGAAAGCAACACTCTTTTCCAAAATAGTGTAAATATAAACCACTAAAAACGAATCTTAGGTATATATAATTTCAATGATTTACAACAAAATTTCAAGTGTCATATCGCCAACAGGAACCAAGTCTCCATATTTGGAAAAGAGTATTGTTTTCCTGGATGCATTAATCATGTGTTAGCTAGAATAGATTTCAGTAAAACCATAACCCCACTTTTAATAAACAAAATTCAGCTAAACAAGGTGCAAATCACAAGTAAATTAGGAAAAAAAAACTTTATAAACGATATGAATTCAAACAATTAAACTAATAAATTCAACTATTAACAACATAGACAAGTTCAATATTCTCTAAACACACAACCAGCTTAATTAGCTTTAAACACAATCAGCTTTAAACGCACACTCAACTTCTTACTCCTCAATTCAGTCAATAGATTAGCTTTTCACATTTCCAAAACTCTATAAAGCCTGAAAAACTAACAAATAATCACAACCGGTTCCAAAATTCCCAAATTTCAGCCTACTAACCCAATCAAAAGGAGACAAATACACTTTTTAAATAAATTTAATCTACCAACCCAATTAATAAGAGATATCAACAAATTTGATAACTAATCCAATTAGAAAGTTATACCAACCACTACAATAACAAATCCAATTGGAAAGACATATTAAAATCCTTGGCTCCCAAACTAATCAATTTTAAGCTGTTAAAAGTCATAGACCAAACAAAAAATATAAGAGTAAACATGTTGTAAACAATACTAAAGTTGCTCCACCTAACATAGCAAATAATTTTTTACAAAGAACAAATATACATGGTACCAATAATTTTATATATTTACAACAAAACAACCCATGCTTTTAGTCTTTTACATACATAGTACAAAAACATCAGTAACTAATAAAAGTCCTAATTTTTATTCTAATCTAATTATATAAAGAAAATAGATTCTATGTCTACTAAAGCCATATTACAGCAATAATTAGATCAGCTGAATTTTGGTCTTTTAACAACACTTTTGAGCTCTGGTAGACCACTAACCAAGCGTGCAGCAATTTTAGGAACACCAGAACTTAAACTATCTCCACTACTCCCTGATCTTCGCTTAAATAAAACGGTACCAGATGCAGTGTTCGGTATTTTTAATACTGTCAATCTCAGGTTTGCCACTTTTAATGTTGTCTACATTTAAATCTGTTTGCAGATGGTGAGATTGTTTAGCTCGATATTTCTTTAATAGCATAAAATTATCACGAACCAAAGAACACCTTTTATTGCTAGCCAATGCCACATCATAATTAACATCTATAATTTCGAAATTATACTATAACGACAAGAAATTGATCGTCCTCCTCGCTAACTTCTGTTCGGCCTCATTCAATTGAGGAGAAGGTTGCTCAAAAACACATTCTATTGTACCACCATGATGACGACATTCTACAACAACCCAAGATATATAACCTAATTTTGCATCCCAAACACTCTCTATAGAAGTTACAATAGCACCTGTTTTGAGAATAACAGTCTGAAGTAGCTCAATAAAATCTATCGCTACGGATTCGCTATTCCCAAGAGTTTCTTCATCCATAACTTTTTTCCATCAAGTTCTTCCTTATGAGGAACAATGGAACCCATCTCAAGAAGTTTACGCTTGTATAACTTTTCATACATGCGATACATCTTAACTTTACCATAGCTGACATCGTCAACCGTAAATTTATAATATGTCATCAATTCTAGTACACTCTTTCTAGCTGCAATCTCACGTGACTCTTCTATTATATCAGCTTCATCGCCAATGAAGAAAAATTCTCTAGAACTGTCATATGACTTAATCGATAAAGATGCACTGTTCTTGGTTCCATCTATATACGCATACACTGGATTTTGAAGATGGAGATGATCAATTATCCGTTCTGTCAAGGAATGAAATCTAATAGCTCTCCTCATTGATTTAGATTCCATAACCTATATTTAGCAAATGATGTACTTATACAATCCATTTGAGCTAAAACAATCTTCCTAATAAACAAGATTAAGTGCACTTACTAATAAACGTGTCACAACTTATAAGCCCAAAGCAAAATGTAACATAAGATCTATTGCATTAAATGTAATCTACGTCACTCAATACATAGATCTAAATAAGGAAGGAGTTGAGCATGGCAGTAACCTAGAGAAAGAAAAAAGATAAAGCGTCAACGACAGAAATAGTGAGTAAATTAAATTGAATACTAAGTTCTTTGGGCAATTATAATAAAAATTCATTCCAAGTTATCACTGACCCAAAACCATTATTGATTACCAAGGAACCAGTGTATAAAGTATTTCCTTTAACAATATAAAAGAATGCCACTCATTGAAGTCCGGATGCAAAGACTTTACTTATTCCTGAGGGTCACATTGCATTTTAATTTCAATCTTTAAGATTATAAGCAACTCTTTAAAGATGTGACAGAATTCTATAGGAAAGTTAATCGATATTTATCATTTTGCTCATATGATATAAGAAGCCAAGTAGAATAAAATTGTGATGCTACTTTTCAACTCCATATATATCTTCGTAGTATAAATGGCACAATTGGTTAGAGGATTAGCATGCCTAGAAAGAGAGATATGATTTTGCGCTGGAAAATAAATAAAGTCAAATGACAATAATTGCATGACAAATAAATTATATACATACTTTAGATGAAAATTAAATTATATACATACTTTATTTATTGCAAGAGAACAAAATACTAGGTGATTAATGGAATTAAATATTTATTGCAATAATTTGAATCTTCATTCTTATTATTTATAAGAATAATAAGAATTATTATTTATTATTTATTGCAGGAGAACAAAATATAATTACCTGATAATTAATTATTGCAGGAGAACAAAATACCAGGTGATTAAATTATAGTCAAATGACATTTGTTGATTGAATTTATTGATTAATGACAATAATCACATCAATTCAATAATTCTTATTTCAATAGTTGCATGACAAAGATTATATTTTGAAGAGTTTTCTAGGAACATGTACAACAGTTAATGTTCCTAGAAATTATAGACATACTTTCACATTGCCTTTGTTGGGGGCTTATATTTTATACTTATCTTTCCAAATCTACCATTCTATTATACCCCAAAAAAAGATCAAGCTCATAGCAGGAAGAAGAATTAAAACCCTCTTGCTTCCATTAAAGAATTCAATCCGGGTTGTTTAGAGATAACAGAAATTTGTGACCCGCTTGCCAATACAACACATCATACTGACACAATTACAGTTCAAATTGCAACCAATTTACATATGAATTAGCAGCATAAACATTGACTAATACAAAACAAAATAGCTTTATTGATCATTTTTAATATGAATACAATACAAATCAAATTAAATCTTTTAGGTCAAAAAATCAATTGAAAAAATGAGTGCTACCCATACCAATTAGATGATGTCAACCACTCCTTAAAGAACGAAAATAGATTGATAGTTATAATATCAACATTGGTAGTTGAAAATTAAACGGCACCTATTATATTATATCATTCTAATAAGTATTTACCACTCCTTAAAGAATGAGGAAAAGAGAAAAAAGGAATTTGTATCTTCTATTAACAAAACAATCAAGATATCTATTTAAATCCAACAACAAATTTCAGAAACCATAACTATTTCATTGATATCATAATTATCATTCAAAAAACACTACAAAATTCGGGGGTTTACACAACTTGCAATCTATCTAACCTCCTACCAATATCTAAATAGCAAACCACATAATCTCCAAACCACCTCCGAAATAGTCAAGTCCCAACTTCCTATATATAACATTCAAAATACGAAATACACTTCTTCCTATAAAAAACTAAAATCGAAACCCGTACTATGCTATTCACTACCACAACAAACCACTTATCCAAAATATTTTATCGACTGTTCTAGATTGCAAACTTGTTATACTTCATCAGAACCGAATCAAGTTCCTCATTTTTTTTCTTCTTATCTTCTTCTAATCTTTTAAACTGTGAACTACCTTCATTAGTGACCTGCTCCACCCAATCTAAGTATCTAACAAGGCCTTCCACCACAATTGGTGCTTGATCAATTGCACCCTGCACTCCATTTGCTGCATTTCTCAACACCAAATCAACCTCAGCCTTCTTCTGATTAATCTTTTTCTCCAGTCCCAAAATTCCCAGTTTCAGGACCTCTATTATACGCTTATGAACTCTACAAAAACTTTTATAATGCGCAATTGCAGTTTCAATTTCCTCTGCGTTTCCCATCTCTATATATTATTAACAACTACGTATGGAACGGATCCTATAATACAATGAAAAAAATTAAATTAAATAATTATTAAACCTAACTACCTATATAAAAAAAAGATATTTTTATACTAACACAATAAAAGGAAATGTGTGTCATTTACAGATATCTTCAGATTCTGTTGAAACATATCTATATAGATGACCGTTCCAAACTAAAGCCCTGGTTTGTCCTTTTAAACACATAGCTTGTTATCCAACTAAAGAAACACACATCCTTATGGCTAAGCACAACTTCTGAACCCTCCCACTCACCTGTAACACATACTGCCTAAAAACAGCCATTTACAGTCAACACCACTTCAACTAACCAGAACTAACACAAAATAGCAATAAAAATCCAGCACTCAAAGAAAGATAATGGCAATAGGCAATCAGTGAAGCAAGTACCTTGAAAACAAGTATACCCAGCTTAATTACAGGTTCAGCTTCACCTGAGACACCGTGCTCGACTTCTAGCCTTGACAAACTGATCCAAGTTGCAAAGTTCAATATACACATGAAATATTTTTGCAAAGAGAAAAATACTGAACTGTTAAAGTTTTTACCATGTTTATTAAATTAAGCATGCACACCAGAATGTGCTACGGCTGCTACACCTACTACAACTTCAATAATATACATTTTGAGTAGGAATGTTGTTTTGAGAGATAATTTACAGGTAGGTAGGCAGAAAAGAAGTGTTGCTGAAGACAGGGGAGGGAGCTGGAGAGTAAGGCAAAAGGTGTCATCGAATCAGAAGGTACGGCGATATAAAGGAGAATCAACTCCACCACCTAAGAGAAGAGAAAAAGGATGGCAATAAAAGAAAGAATTTCTTTGCAACTAACAGCTATCACACAGCACTAACAGTATTCACAAAAAAAGGATCTACCAAGAAAAAAAAGGCCCTAGGTTACCTTTCGAACTGACATGTCAAAGCTGTAATCATCAGCGCAGGTCACTTTCACACAACTAAACCCCAAAAAATCCCCCATTCGGTTCTCTATAAAACTTACTTGTCTACTGCAAAGCCAAGTCTAGTTCAAAAGAATGTTTGGCACATTGCACAAGGCATAAGCCATACAAAATGCAAATGAAAAGAACAATGTTGTTATTTAAAATCCAAACAGAGTAATTTTTTTTTTTTTTAAAAAAAAACACACCACCAGCAGCTATCTAAAGAATACTCAATTATGCATAAGTATGAAGTATAAAATCTTGCGCGTATTCCAATGAAAGCATGTATTATACTCAATTATGCAGAAAAGATATCTCGAGTACATTTATTTTATGGAAAAGATATCTTGAGTTTATGAAGAATAAAGATATCTTGATTGTTATTCCAATGAAAGCATGTATTATACTCAATTATGCATGTCATTTATTTTGACTACATCATAAGTTTCGGTGTCGCAAATTAATGTAAGCTAGAAGGCAGGCAATTTAAAACGAAGCAGAGGTTACAAAGGCAAGTCTGAAAATCTTTTCTTAAGCTTGAGAGATATTGTGGACCTAATACCACAATGAGGCATTGATCTCATATCAGCATAATACAATCAAAGTCTGTGCATCACCAACTCAGTGATTAAATTTTATACAAAGAAAAGAAATTTGATAGCAGAAACTAATCCCGTTGAAATTTCCAGCATCTTATATCCAAATACTTGCTAAGGACGAAGAGTTAAGACCAGGTACAAAACATGGGAAACCTAGGGGAAAAAATGGCTAGCTAATATTACAAGTAGAAATTCCTCAAACAAAATCGAGAACTATTTAAACAATTTCAATTCTATTCCAATTTTCAAGCACAACAACAGCATATCCTCATAGAGAAGCAATGATGAAACTTAAAGTCACAATTGAATAACTATGCTTGTATATGGCAGACGGACCAGCCTCCCTCATAATATTGGCTTCACCCAATCGTTTAATACCATAAAATAAACTCGAAAAACTAAGCAAGAACAATCAGCTCTTAACCCTAGAACAACAATTAAGTCATATGAAAAACTTCTCCAAAATCCAATATACTAATGTACTGCTAGATATCTAGCAATTCAAACCTCGTTTGACATAAAGATCTTCTAGTTCTCATTGTAAATCTCCTTATAAAAACTATAACTTCATAACTATCACATACATTACTTGCAAAATATCAGAATTCAGTTAAACCCCACATTTACACATAATGCAGAACACGCAAAATTATACTCACAAAACAAAAATCATCAAATCATACAATCTGTTACAATCAAACAGAAAGAATAACAAAAATTAGAGCAGTCAACTAATCAAAGATCAAGTGGTAATTCCAAAAGGGTTGCTTCTAAATTCCAATTAAACTGGGTACATGAAGATATTGCATGCTAATTACGAACAGAAACAAACAATGCTCCAAATGAACATTGGCCAAAAAAAATCCAAGACACAAGACTTTGTAAATAAATGAACTTTAAAGCACTTGGAATAAATGAAGGAAATGAATTTCACCAGATAAAGAAATGAATTTCAAGTGCCGTATGACTTTTTATTAATGAATATAATCTCCCCCCTTCAAAAAAAAAAAAGAAATGAATTTCACTTACAACTTGAACTGTTGTAGTCTAAAAAAAAACCAAAACAACAAAACTTAATCAAAAAAATTCAACTACAATACTAAAAAAATAAAAGAATTAGCAAAATAAAAACAGGTTCTATTGCATGTATCATCTCCACTTGGAACCCTTACATTTTTTTTTTTTTTTTTTTTTTTTTTTTTTTTTTTATGCACATATATTTCTACTCGCCATAACCTCTCCATCACTCTCCTTTATTCCTCTCAGCTCTCACATGACTCAAGAAACTCGAACCCTATTGCTCTCCGCTCCCAACCCAAGAAATTAAACTGAGCTACGAATGTTGCATGTATCATCTCCACTTAGAATCCCTTTAATTTGAACAACTTAAAAGTGAATTTAATTAAAATGAACAAAGACCCTAGGATCGAAGTAGGTAAACCCAAAAAATCAAATTATAAGCTCAACCCAGAAATCAAACAAATCTACACACTTAATAAGTAAATAATAATAATAATAATTACCTCAGCTACAATGGAACAAAGGAAGCTCAAAACACGCTTCAATGGAAAACCCAGAGTGACCTTTGTTTCCGGGTTTTTTGTGAACTCCTCGGATAGTGGTCGCGTTCTTCTGACAATGAGACTTGGACACCTGCAAAACAACGAATATTCCGTTTATCAGAATATTCGCCTCCGACGATCAAGTTAGAGATCGGAAATCGGAAAAGCTAGAGAGAGAAAGCAGAGAGAAGTTGGAGCTTTTTAATGCTCTATATTTATGTTATGTCGTAATCCCCCCTCCCATCATAAATGATTGGGGTATTTATAAGAGTGGGAACATGTGCCCCTCTAGGGTTTATACCCTAGAATTTCGTGACGTGATTGGCTGCGCAATCAGGGGTCGCCACGTGTCATGGGGGACGCCGTTTTACGGCATTCAAGGTGTTTCTCGGGATTTGGGCCTGATGTAATCAAGGCCTTTTTCTCTTTCTGATGTTGTATTGTGTATTTAAAGGTAGCTGACATGTGTCACCCTGTCAGGAGGACACGTGTCAACCTCTCATAATGCCACGTGTCGCCTTCTTATTAGGCCACGTGTCACTATGAGATTGGGCCACGTACTTGGGGTATTTTTACCCTAAACATTTGCCCCTCAGAGGGGGTGGCTCGTACACTTACTGGCCGCCTCCTCTGATCTTCCATTCTGGACGTCCATGTACTCTGGGTTGGGTTTACCTCCCATCTGCCCTGGACGTCCATATACTTTGGACTCAAAGCTCTTTTTGCTACTTGGACGTCCGTATATTTTGTTCTGGACGTCCTCATAGTCTGGAGTGAGCTTGTCTTCTTGCTCATTTGGGCGTCCACATTGTGTACTGGACGTTCTCGTACTCTGAGAGAGGCTTAACCCCTGGTTCATTTGGACGTCCACATACTTTGGACTGGACGTCTTCATGCTCTGGGAGGAGCTTATCTTCTAGCTCATTGGGACGTCCGCATATTTTGGACTGGACGTCCTCATACTCTGGGAGGAGCTTATCTCCTAGCCACCCAGAGTGGCCTCAGTAGTGGCACTAGACGTCCTCCTATTTTGGTCTGGACGTTCGGATACTCTGGGAGGAGCTTATCTCCTAACTGCCCAAAGCGTCCACATATTTTTGAAATGGATTGGGCTTCCTTGATTTCAGGCGTACTCTATGGTTCTTTCATCATGCTGCGTACGTCTGAACTTTCCCCTTTGGACTAAACGTCTAGGAACTGGGCGGACGCATTTTCCTCTTAGATATTTTTAAGTTCTGGAGACTAAGTGTTGAAGGTGTAAATCTCTTGAATTTGTGACTTAACTCACTTCAACTCACTTTGACGTGCCGTCAATTGTCCGTCTGATTTTTTCACAAGTTAACAGAACCCTAACGTCATTCTGTCCCTTTCTTCTAGTAATTTCTCAAAAAATTACCGTTTAAATGTTTAGGTGGGAAAGATGGTTTTACCATTTTGCCCCCATAAGTCCATTCTATAAATATGGGAAGTGAATTCTCATTTTCACACTTTACCCAATTGTGAATTCTAGAGAGAAGTCAGAGCAGTCTAGTGAGAGAAAGTGATTTTCCTTTTAATCTTCAAGAGCGCCGCCGTGAGTTTGAGTTGTCCGGGCATTTTTTGAGTTTTCCGGTCAATCTTCAACAACACCAAGAACACTTTCGAAGTTTTCAGAACGTACAAAGGTAGGCCGTCTACAGTTCTTTCTTTTGTTATATTTTTTCTTTTATTTTAATTCTGGATCCATACTCGGCTTCGTCCGACTCTCCTCATGAGGCCGGCCGTTCGCCTGGGACTGAGGAGTCTAGAGTGGACGGAGAAGAGTTGTCTCCTCCTTGGAGTGAGTCTATGTCTGGTGCGTACATACTCACCCCCACTTATTCTTCTCTGTCCCAACAGGCAATGGCAAGAACAATGCGTACGCGCGATCTTCATGCGGCCAGGAACCCAGACGGTAGTCTGGTTCACCCTAGGGTCCCTTATGACCCTAATAACCCAAGTACCATGGAGGTGGAGACTACCTCCACCACCCAAACAACAACCGCCTCCACTGGCTCTCATCACTTGGTCGTGGAGGTCACTTCTTCTTTCGAGGAACCCCAACAAGCTCAAGGCCCTCGTCCACTCTTGCTCCGGGACTTAGGTTCCCTCAATTTGCCAGCTCAGTCATGGATGAGGCCGAGCTGGTAGCCTGTAAAGACCATCCTACCAATCTTGGGGCGGACGTTGCTGGTTCGTCTGTCCCCTCTTCCTCTCAACCTCTGCTCCAACTGGGCGGGGCGGACAGACCTATGATGGGAATCTCAATCAGGGAACCGTCCGATCTGCCTATTCGCAACGCCCCTCCTTCGGGGAACGAGGCGGACGCTGCCAAAGACAAAGGCAAGCGTCCATTAGTTGAGGAGGGCGTTCCTTCTTCCATGGGCGTACTCAACTCAAGAGGCCGAAGCTCGGCTGAGGCAGCAGACCTGGATAGGGTGCTGTCTTCAGAATTCGAGAGTGCCCCCTCTCACCAAATGGAAGAAGAAGAAGTTGAAAAAGAGGCCGTGGGTGAGACGGCCGAAGGTGAGGCGGCGGCCGAAGAAAACGTCGCCAACATTGATAACTTCAGGGACTCGTACGCCTGTACAGTTGGAGAGACGGCCCTGAAGTTTCTGAAGAAAGAATTTGAGGAGTACAAGGAGTCCTTCCATTTGGGGGAGGGATTCGAAATACAAGTCCCCAGGAAAGCCATTACTGTGGCTACCTGGGATGATGAGAAGCCGCGCAAAAGGGCTTTTTACGTCTATAGGGCCGCCTTGGATGTAAGCCTTCGCTTCCCTCTTCATCCATTCGTCCGGACTGTTCTGGACGAGTATGACATTGGCCTTTTCCACCTGACGCCAAACAGTTGGTTAAATATATTTGGGTACTTGGTGACGTGCATCTGCAAGGGTTTCACGCCAGACTTTGCGGTCTTCTGTGAGATGCACTCACTTATACGGCTGGAAAAAGATACGGATGGTTGGCTCGTCTTGAGCGCGACCAGGGATTACATGGTTGTGGTCGACCGTGTCAGCAAATGGAGGGACTGGAAGCACCGTTTCTACCGCATCAAAACTAAATATGCGGAGTTCAACCTCCGCATGAACAAGTGTCGTCCAGATCCCATTCATCTCGGACGCGGGGATCACAAGCCTGACAAGCCGCCCATCCATCCAAGCCAAGAGCACCAACTTGAATATTTCAAGGTCAATCAGTTCAAGCGGGGTAACAAAACTGAACGTGTCCCTCGCCATTGGGTTTCTCTAGCCAATTGGCTTAGGGACACCACTTTTATGTCTGCGTACGGCCTGTACCAGAACATGCCCCAAGGTGGACACTTAGATATATAAACCTTTTGTACGCACGGAGAGTTTTAGAAAAATATTCTAACACTTTGCTTTTTTCTCTTTGCAGCGGAGGCGTACGCTATGCTTGACCCAACACAAAAGGGAGAAGTGGCTATGTCCGAGGTGGACATTGCCCGCTACAAGGCTCGTTTCAAGATGTACGAGCAAATCAAGGAGGTAAACACTTAGTTTATTTTTGAGTCTTTCTTTTTTATTGTCCGTTCTGCTGTATTGGGAGGAACCTGCTTCCTAAGTTTGCACGGACGCATTTCGTCCGTTCATACATGTTGGAAGGGAGCTCCTTCCCCAATTCACACGGACACTGACATGCTTTCTACCTTGTGTAATTTTTCTAACTTTTCTTGTGTTTTTACAGTCTTCTTCTACTCCGAAGGCAAGGAGGAAGCAGCCGGCTTCGTCCACTCCTGATGCGAACGCATCTAAAAGGAGGAAGACGGTTGCAACCAGGACGCCTTCAAAATCCGCGGCCAAGGCAAAGTCGCAGACTGCTACAACGCAGTCTCAAGGAGAACAGCCCCGGCTGACACAAAGCGGGGTCTCCAAGCCCGTGGAACCTATTGCTGATCAGGTCCACGATTCGTCCGTCCCACGGGACGATGGGGGTAAGTCATCCCCGGAAAAAATGACCGGCTCTATCTCGACTCCGCATGTCGAGGTAGTTAAAAAATCTGATTGGCTAAATGCCAGTCAGTCGGCCATTGACACTGCTGGCCGTTTAGACAACGAGGGGGACGCCTCTTTGCCGCCCCCTCCCATCAATCTCTCTCCTCCAAGCTTCTCCACTGGTTAGCCTTTCTTCTTTATTCTTGTACCATTTGATTTACTTGTACTTGTAAATTTTAGCTAACTCTTCTTGTACGGTCGTCCGCAGACATCTCAGAGGAGTTGCAAATGAGGCTGCCCAGCCAGTCACTGACTAGCGCAGACAGGAAGGCCATGCGCGAGGCCATGGTTCGCGCGGTTCCCCAAGAGCAGCGTGATAAGCTGCGGGGAATCAATGAGGGCTTCCTCGGCCCTATGCTCAACTCTAGTGCTGAGGTACGTCTCCTTTTCTCCATACCTTTTCTTTCCAACACTTAGCAAATTTTTCTACATTTGACTAAGTTTCCTTCTTCTGTCCGCAGCTCTTCCTCCGCCTGAACGCCTTCCTTGAATGGAAGGATAAAGAGAACGAGCGGCTGAAGCAGGCTTGGCTCGAAATCAGGAAGGTCGAGGATGCTGTGACGGGGACGACCGCCGTCCAACGGGTGCATCTTGTGACCCAAATAACCGCGCTGGCCGACAAGGCGGCGCGGCAAACTGAAGACCTGGTCAAACTGGGCAAGGCACTCGAAGAGGAGTCCTTGGGCAGGGATGCCATGCGGGTTGAGAGGGACAAGGCCGTCCTGGAGAAAGAGAAATGGAGGCTGGGCTTCGAGGCGTCTGAGGCCTTGAAGAGTGAGCTGAAGTTGGCCCAAGCCAACCTTAAGTCTGCTTTGGACGAAGCGGACGCGCTGAAGGCCGAGGTTGAGGCCTTGAAGAAGTCCGTTTCGGACTATGCTGAGCAGCTAAAAGCTCCTCGGCCGCCCAGCGCGGAGGAAATCGTCCGCATTGAGCAGAATGCCGAAGACAGGCTTAGGGCATACTTCTTCGATGCCTTCGAGCTGATGGTGGATGATGGTGAGGCCGCATACTATGAAGAACGCTTTAAGAAGCGGCTGAACTATGTCTGCCTCAGGGAAGAGGCGAAGAAGGCCGGCCAGCCTCCTCCAGAGCTAGTAGTTACTTCTCCCGAGTCCGGAGAGGACGAGGGGGAGGGAGAGGATGAGGAGGAGGAGGCGGACGGTGAAGCCGCTCCGGTCGAGGACGCCAAGGTTGCGGAGGAGCCTGCCAAAGATGATACGGCTAAGTAGAGCTCAGGTCCTCCAACAACCGTCTGTTCAGCTTCCCAGCTTTCTCTTTATGCAGCTTTTATTCACTTAGCTTATTCTGTACTCTCTTTTTTTTTTTTTTTTTTGAGGCCGCCTATTTGAGCGGTTTTGTAAACATTTCGGCCGCCTTTTGCGCGGTCAGTTTAATGAAGATTTCTGTTTCATACTTAGCAATTTTTTGCAATGTTGTGCTTTTTGAATGTTTTTTGTACGTCTCAATATTATGCTTTTTCGTACGCTCCTAGGGGTATCCCCCTTTATTCGGTGTTCGCCTAGTCCATACTCTAAGATGTTTGATTAACTTGGTAGTTTTTATGCCTTAAAGGGTATGACGACTAGCAAGTTAATCAAATCATAGTAATGATATCCCTTGGACTAGGTGAAGCACCGAATCAATTTAATTGGCCGTTCAGCTATCTTTGTACGAGTAGTCCGTTGAATGTATCGGTCGGACGTACCCTAGAAATCCCAAGTATTATCTCAACTTAGAGATTCCTGACTCGGCCGGGCTAAACGCCTAGGTATGCCCTTGCCCTATTTGTAAAGGACACTTGCTTTTTAAACAAGTTCAGAATACCTTGCCTCAACCGTCCGCCTTGAATTGGTGCGGACGCATTGTTCTCTGGATTGAATCAGTTTTTTTTTTCTCGTGCCCGAATTGCTCCATCGGAAGCAATCTTGCTTCCTTTTTGCTTCGGCCACTCAGTAAGACTGATAAGCCGTGTTGCTATATTGGAAGCAACTTAGTAAGTAATTTCACTCGGCCTTTAATTACAAATCATAATATGCAAATAAAGATAAGTAAAATAACAAAATAGTTCAACAATGCTTGACTTTTCATTAATTTTGTCGAAAGTACATTGTTGCGGCCGTATGGCTTTGATTACATGGCTCGGTCAATAGACCTAGCTGTATACACAGCTTTTTGGCTAAGTACTTAGAGAAACTTAAACATGATATTTCTTCAGATTGTCAGTGTTCCATGTCCGTGGGATCTGACGGCCATCAATTGCTTCAAGGCGATATGTGTCGTCTCGGACTTCTTCCCTGATTCGGTACGGCCCCTCCCAGTTTGGGGTCAACTTGCCGTCCTCATTGGCACGCTTCCATTTTCCTCAACACTAGATCCCCCATTTTGAGTGGCCGCTTAGACACTCGGCGGTTATATGCCCTTGTCATCCTTAAGCGATAAATTTCATGTCTAAGCGTCGCATTGCCCCTAGCTTCTGGAAGAAATTCTAGAGCGGTCTTCATGGCCTCCTAATTGGCCGATTCATCATAGAGCATTACCCGCAAAGTGGGCTCGTACATTTCAATTGGGAGTACAACCTCAGCTCCATAGACCAAAAAGAATGGAGTCTCCCCTGTTGAGCTCTTTGCTGTTGTCCGTATGGACCATAGCACATTAACCAACTCATCTGCCCATAGGTCGCCCGCCTTTTCAAGCTTGCGCTTGATCCCATTTGAAATCAGCTTGTTATAGGCCTCAACTTGGCCATTGGCTTGTGGTCGGCCGACTGAGGCAAAACAATGAGTTATTCCTTGGTCCCCCAACCATTCCTTGAGTTGGCTCGTCTCAAACTGAGGTCTATTGTCGAATACCATTGACTGAGGTACCCCATACCGAGTGATTATGCTCTTCCAAATGAAGGCTGACACATCCGTCCATTTGATTCCCCGCACGGCCTCAGCTTCAACCCATTTAGTAATGCCACTAGTATATATCGTCTCTGGCCGGATGCAGGAGTATACGGCCCCAAAATGTCCATGCCCCATTTAGCAAAAGGAAGCGGACTACTTGTGGCTGATAGACTATTTGCTGGACAATGAATAAGGGTTGAAAACCTCTGGCACTTGTCACATTTTTTCACCATTTGCATGGCGTCCGTATTCAAGCTCGGCCAGTAATATCCCAAATGTGTCGCTTTTTTCAGCTAAGGCTCGTCCTCCAATATGTGAGCCACAATGCCCCTGATGGAGGTCGTCCAACACATCATGCCCTCTTTCAGGAGTTATACATTTAAGATAAGGCTTCACAAAAGCTCTTTTGAATAGCTCCCCATCCTTCATCTCGAACCAGGCCGCTCTCCTCTTCATTAGCCAACTCTCTTTTGGGTCGTCCGGAAGTATTCCATCCCTTAGATACGAAATAATTCCGTCCATCTAGGTTGAACTTCTATCTATTATCTGAACGGGCTCGGCATCAATACTCCTTTTCTCCTTTACTTCCCAAAACACTAATCTTGGAGTATCACATGATGCCGAGGAAGCCAATTTGGAGAGCGCGTCCGCTTGATGATTTTCTGATCGAGGAACTTGTCTGAGAGAGAAATGTTCTAGGCACTCGGCCTCATCCTTCACTAGCTGCATGTACTTCATCATGGCTGGCTCCCTAGCTTCGAAGCCACCATTGACTTGGTGGACTATTAGCCGGGAGTCCGAGCACACTTCAACTTTAGTTGCCCCGGCCGCTTTACACATCCTTAGGCCGGCCAACAATGCTTCGTACTCAGCTTCATTGTTTGACGCTTGGAACTAAAATCTCAACGCATACTCATATTTGTCTCCTTCAGGAGATTCACATATAACACCAGCACCACACCCGGTTGCTGTTGCACTACCATCCACAAACACTTTCCAGACTTGGTCCCCGGCCGGCTGAAGATCAGGCCGAGTCATTTCAGCCAAGAAATCCGCAAAAGCTTGCCCCTTGATTGCCTTCCTTGGTTCAAACACAAGGTCAAAGCCCCTGAGTTCCAAAGCCCACTTAAGCATGTGGCCACTTGCTTCTAACGTTGAGAACGGCTTCTTCAAAGGTTGGTCTGTGTAGACCACAATTGAATGTGCCAAAAAGTACGGCCGCAGCTTCTTTGATGCCATGTACAAGGCCAGGCCAAATTTTTCAATTGGGGGGTACTTAAGCTCAGCATTGTGAAGTACATGGCTGATAAAATACACCGGGACCTGATGGCCGTCCCTCTCAGCAAGAAGGGCGGCACTTAGAGAATGTTCAGAGATGGCAAGATAGATATATAGCTTCTCATTCTTGAGCGGACTGACGAGGCGAGGCAATGTATGCAAGTGACTTTTCAACTGTACGAATGCTTCCTCGGCCTCCTCTGTCCACTCCAACATGGCTTTCTTCTTAATGGTTTGAAAAAAGTAACGGCACTTATCCCCTGACCTTGACAAAAATCTTCTAAGGGCTGCTAAACAACCGGTCAGTCTTTGCACCTCCTTAATTGTTCTTGGAGACTTCATGTCAAGGACGACTTGAATTTTTTCAGGGTTGGCCTCAATTCCACGTTGATCAATCAAAAATCCGAGAAACTTGCCGGACTCAACACCAAATACACACTTCTTTGGATTCAACATCATCTTATGCCGCCTGAGTTCGGTGAACGTTTCTCGTAGATCCTTGAGATGGTCGGCCGACTCTTTTGACTTGACAATCATGTCATCAATGTACGCCTCCATGTTCCGGCCGATCTGGTCTCTAAAGACTGTGTTAACAAGCCTCTAAAAGGTAGCAGGGGCGTTCTTGAGGCCGAATGGCATAACTTTATAAAAGTACAACCCCTGCTCGGTCACAAACGTTGTCTTTTCTTGATCTTCTTCCCACAAGGGAATTTGATGGAATCCGGAGTATGCGTCCATAAAACTCATTAGGGCGTGTCCAGCCGTAGAATCAACCAAACGGTCAATCTTAGGCAAAGGGAAGCTATCCTTAGGACACGCCTTGTTCAAGTCCGTGTAGTCCACGCACATTCTCCAAGTCCCATTCGGCTTTTTCACAAGAACTACATTGGCCACCCAATCTGGGTAGAAGCATTGCCGAATAAAACCGGCGTCCAACAGCTTTTTCACCTCTGCTGCGGCCGCCTGATTCCTCTCTTCTCTGTGATTCCTCTTTTTCTGGCGGACATGCTTTATCAAAGGATTCACGACCAACTTGTGCACGGCCAGATCAGGACTTATCCCTGGCATTTCACCAACTTCAAATGCAAACACATCTTTGAATTCTCCTAAAAGCTGAACTAACTCATCCCCAAGCAATCCCAAAGCTATAGTGCCGACACTAACTGTCCGTTCTGGGTGGTTAGAGTCAAGCACTATATCCTGGTGGCTGCCGGCCGGCTGGGGCCTCAACTCATCTGGCCGGCCGACAGTCATTAATTGCTAGGCTTCTTCTGCCCTGGCCGCCTTACGCTTCTGGCCGACCTGGTATGCTGGGAGTGAGGTTCCTTCTTCCTTCGGCTCGGACAATTTTGGGCCGCGCGCTGTTGTCTTCACGGCCAACTGATTACATTCCTTAGCCATTTTCTGGCTTCCTTGAATTGTTCCAATTTTTCCGTCCGACCTTTCAAACTTCAACAACATTAAGTCAGGCACTATGACCGCCTTGGCTGCATTTAGAGTGGGGCGGCCAAGGATGACGTTGTGCCCAGTCAGCTCTTTAACAACAAGAAAACGGACGACCATGTCTCTCCCTTCTCCCTTCTTCCCAAAAAGGATTGGAAGATCAATCCGTCCGACGGGATGAATGACATTCCCCCCAAATCTTACCAAGGGGTGAGTGATGTCCTGTAGAGCATCTTCTGGGAAGCTTAAATTCCTTAGGGCAGACAGGCTGATGATATCGGCCGAACTGCCCGTATCAATCAATATTCGTCCCACTTTCAAATTTGTTATCTTCATGACAAAGACCATGGGATCATTGTGCAAAGCCCTTAACTCTCCACGATCAGCCTCACTTATGATCACTTCAGGAAATGGCTCGGCCTTAACGGCGTCCGTTTGCATCACATTTGACAAATTTCGAGCATCCTGCTTGATTCCTTTCATGGTAGGGCCGCCTGAAGCAAAGCCTCCTGATATCACGGCCACAAAACCTGAATCAGTGCTATTCCCATCATCTTCCTTGTCATTTTTCTTATCACTTTGTTGCTTTTTCTCGGACGTGTTGTCTGTCCGTTTGTAGGTGAATTTGGACTTGGTCACATAGGATTTCAGCAGACCCTTGTCGGCCAACTTATCCAACAGCCTCTTTAGATTGATACAATCGTTCATGTCATGACCTACATCCTTGTGGTAATGACAATACTTGTTCTTGTTTCTGTACTAGGCCGAGCCTCTCAAAGGCTGAGGCTTCTCAAACTCAAACTTGTCTTTTATCTCCATCAAAATGGAGTAGCCATCCTTGTTGAACTCATACTGAGGCTCGTATGTCTTGCTTTTCTTTGACTTGGGTTGCTTTTCTTTGACTTGGGTTGCTTGTCATCAGCTACCCAAATTTCTTTTCTTTTGCTTCCTTCTTTCTTTCGGCCGGCTGAGTCTTGCTGAGAAGATTGCTTCTTTTCAGCCCCCTTGGCCGGCTGTTCTGATTCGGTGAGCGAACAAAAGTCCGCGGCCTCAATATAGGCTTCAGCTTCCCGCAATACACCTGCGTATGACCGAATCTTTTTCCTTACCAAATCAAACTTAAAACCATTATGCCTTAATCCCCGGAGAAATTCTGAGTATGCCATTTCGTCCGGAAGATTATGAATTTGGGCTTTTTCTTGGTTAAATCTTTGGACGTATGAGCGTAGTCCTTCATTCTTCCCTTGAACAATTGTTGCCAAGTTGAGACTTGTCTTTCTTGGTGGGATGTTGTATGAGAAATTTCCCACAAACAACAAACTGAGGGTAGTAAAGCAATTTATGCATCCGACCGGAAGGCTGTTAAACCAATCCTGGGCCACCCCCTTAAGAGTGGCCGGGAAGCATCTGCACCATGTAGCATCATCTACACTTTGCAAGTACATCAAATTCCTGTACGAGGTAATATGTTCCTCTAGGTTGCCCGTACCATCATAGGCACCCACTAATACACTCTTCACTTTTGCTGGTTGAGGGGACGTTAGTATCTCTTGCGAAAACGGAGGCGTCTTATCTCCCAAACTCAACAAACGCATCTGCCAATCGATGGGCTGAGGCTGCGCGGACGTTCCAGCCAAGTATGGAGCCTGGCCGAACACCTGGCCTATACGGCCTATATTGAGTACTTGAGGGGGCTGATATTGTGATGGCTGAACTGGAATGGGAGTAATAGTATGAGCGGCTTGACTTCTGCTGGAGACGGCCGTGTTGGTGTATTGTGAGAAAGATTGGTTGGAGGCTTCATCCGGCATGGTTGGGGTAGAGGCCGTGTCAGAATATGCGGCCCTCTCCCTTTGCCTGTGCCGAATGTAATCCCTTGCGTCTTTGAAACGCCCTGTGACGGCTCAGTCTCAACTCTTTTCGGCTGTCTGCCCCTCCCCCCAGCCGACTGTGTTTTCGCCAACAGGCTAGAGAGGTTGGTCCGTGGGACTCAGGGAGACCTTCCATGCGGACGACGGAATGTGGTATTACCAGCATCAGTTGCATTGGTCTTGTTGTGTGCTTTCTTGGAGGCACCTCCTCCCCCTTTTTGTTGGTTGGAGGCCAACTCTTTGCGGAGCTTAGTCAGCTCGGCCATTAGGGTAGCTGGGGTAACAGGAGGTTGTTCGGCCTCTTGAAATGAGGCAGTCAAAGGATTGCTAGAATGTATGGTTGTACGTAAGTGTTCTACATATCCGTCCTCGCCTGGACGAGGACCAGTATTAGGTGTCTGACCATCTATTGCCATAACGGACGAGTATCCCCACAGACGGCGCCAAATGTTTCGGGGTTTTTTGTGAACTCCTCGGATACTGGTCGCGTTCTTCTGACAATGAGACTTGGACACCTGCAAAACAACGAATATTCCGTTTATCGGAATATTCGCCTCCGACGATCAAGTTAGAGATCGGAAATCGGAAAAGCTAAAAGAGAAAGTAGAGAGAAGTTGGAGCTTTTTAATGCTCTATATTTATGTTATGTCGTAATCCCCCCTCCCATCATAAATGATTGGGGTATTTATAGGGGTGGGAACATGTGCCCCTCTAGGGTTTATACCCTAGAATTTCGTGACGTGATTGGCTGCACAATCAGGGGTCGCCACGTGTCATGGGGGACGCCGTTTTACGGCATTCAAGGTGTTTCTCGGGATTTGGGCCTGATGTAATCAAGGCCTTTTTCTCTTTCTAATGTTGTATTGTGTATTTAAAGGTAGCTGACATGTGTCACCCTGTCAGGAGGACACGTGTCAACCTCTCATAATGCCACGTGTCGCCTTCTTATTGGGCCACGTGTCACTATGAGATTGGGCCACATGTCACTATGAGATTGGGCCACGTACTTGGGGTATTTTTACCCTGAACAACCTTCAACGGAAGAGCAAAAAGCTTAAAAGCAAAAGTAAAAAAATTGTAGGACAAAGAAGAGGAAAGAGAAAGAGGGTAGGAAGAGAGAGAAAATAATGAGTGATGGCAAGTGCATTCAGGAAAAAGGACAGAAAAAGCTGAGGTGGAAAGCAATATAAGTAAAAATACAATGGAAGACTGTAATTAGCTTCCCAAACTGAGGGTAATTCCGGAAGGACACTGTCCTACTGTTCATAAGGAACAGTTCCGTGGAACTCCTCTCTTTTTAAAGAGTGTAGAAATAATTGATACAAAAGTGAAAGAGGTGTATATCTTATTCCTCAAATTGACAATTAAATTTAATTTTTTCTTAGGTTTGTAGGTGCCATAGCTTTTCCCCACCAATCATCTTTGTTTTGTTTTGCAGAGGGGATTATACATGGCTTTTGGGTTCTTTAGATGCATTTTATGGTTGTATAGCTTAAGGTAGTGAGATTGAATTTTGGGGTCTACCTTTCAGTTTGTTGAATAATAGTAATTTAATTTAATAAGTTGAATTTGAAATTGATGTTTGCATTAATTAATTGTCGATTGAAACATGAAATCTTATGTAGTTTTGACATTTATCTTTTGCAAATTTCGCACTCTTCAACAAAGGGGGTGACCAAGGAAATCAACAATCAGCTTTTTATGACATATCTTATTCATGGAGTGGAGAGGAGAAGTAATTGGTTTCAGCCTCCTCCAAGACCTTCACAAGAGCACAATATAAATGAGTTGCTCGTACCTCCTGCCCATGCATATTGACTAACATCGTCAGCTGCATCTGCGACAACTTTTATATATTGTGTATATGTATTATATTTTTGATAAAACTAAATTGTTTTTTTTTTATTCATTTCCGTACATTAAGTTATTTTAAAAGTATTAAAAATCACAGATCAAGAGTACTTAGAGAGTTTAGTGTTACGTAGTTTGTCATTCACGGGTTGTGGATAATTTATGAGTTTGCAAAGCAATATGGGTAACTTTTGATCTTAAGGCAAATTAAATGCTTTTTTAATGAAATTGAGACACAAACAATTAATATATCCTCCCTTCCCTTTGTAATTGCAACATCATATTCATACTTTTGATGAAAATATTTTAATTATATAAGAAATAGTTAAATAATTAATTTTGTATAATAGATCGTGTTGGTTAACAATAATTTGGGCGCATTTTCTCACGATGACATTGAAGAATTTCAATGTCATGAGTGTGGACTAAGCATAGAGATGGACTTTTGATTCAGCGTACAATATGTTTATAATTTTATTTTGATTCAGCTACAATATTTTTATAATTTAAGGATATTTATTCAACATTACTGCAATGTGGCAAGATGAAAATGCATGTCGTTATCTACCCTTTCCCCAAGCCAAACTAAATTTGTAAACACCTAACCAACCTTATATGAATATAGGGCAAGTTAAGGGTCGATCCCAAGGGAATGCAATGATGAAAACTAAAGTCTAAGTCAAGCTACCTCGGAGTCGAAAATGAGATTATGGTTGGTGCTAAAATGAACTAGATCAAATTCAACAAATAATCAAGGGTCTAAACACTAGGGATATGGGTTCCACATGCAAGATCAATGATAATGCTAGATTAAAGCTCAATCAATTAATTAAAGTATTGCAATGGACAAACAATAGTAGCAATCAAGAGAGTTCAAATGCTATCTCCTATAGGCCAATCTAGTGGTCACTATGAAAGGCAAACCAAGAAGAATCACAAGCAAACTCAATCAATTAGAGCAACCTTTAAATCAATTGGTCATGTCATTAAGAGTTGCAATGAAATCTAGATTAATCTTATAGGGTGATCAATCCTAATCTAATCAATCTCATGCAAAACTATGTCAACCAATTTAATTGCAACAAATCAACCAATCAAAGAGCATCAACTAGCATTTCCATTAATCAAACATGCTTCCCCCTTTCCCTAGCAACTAATCTACTCACTAATCATGGTGAAATTCAAAACCAAATAACTAGATATTGTATTGAGCATCATTCTATATCAAAATCTAATAGAAATCAAAGTATTCAATATTATCAAACCAAAATCCAAGAAAAACAAGCATCAAGCAAAAAGAATCAAATAGCAAGTAAGTAAGAGATGAAAGAAGGAAGAGATTCTCACTAATATTGATGATTGAAAATGAAGAAATCCAAACTTGATTGATCAAATGTTGAGTTACAAATCCAAAACCAAGAATTCCTCTCTAACTTCTCTCTCTAAAACTAAGCTAATGAAATATTATCAAAAAGTTGGATTCAAAAAGGAAATACAATTCTATTTATAAGCTAAGAAGAAATCGGCAGCTCCCGCGCCCTCTCTCGATAGACCCGCGCCCGCGGAAAAATGGGTACGGAACCCTCCACGGGCTGTCTGGGCAGCACCCGCGCCCGCGGCATCAGGGGCCCGCGCCCGCGGCAAGATCCCCTGCTCCCAAAGGCTCATCAGGGGGCCGCGGTCTCTCTGAGTGGAGAGGCCTCTCCATTTTGCCCGCGCCCGCGGGAAGCCCTCGGGGCAACCGCGGCTAGTTCCTGCCAACTTTTGGCAGTTTTGAGCATCATAGGCCCGCGCCCGCGGCTTGATGACCCGCGCCCGCGGCCTGGTGGAATGCCTTGGAGACCTCTCCGAGGCCTCTCCAAGGCCTCTCTAAGCCCTCTCTAGCCAAATGCTTCTTCCTTGCTTGATCATTGAGGTCCCGAATTGTATCCTTTGCCAAGGAGAATCTCACAATACCTACACAAGTAAACAAAGAAGGAAATAAAAGGGAAAAAGAGCAAAATAAAGGAAAACACGATAAAAACACGAGAATCATAAAGAAAAGAGGAAAAAGGAGAAACTAAAGGAAAAAGGACCAAAACTAAGAGAAGAAAGCAACAAAAAGGGAAAGAAATAACCTAAAAGACTACCCTATGAGTGCCATAAATGACACTCATCAAATTCCCCCAAGCTAGACTTTTGCTCGTCCCGAGCAAAACAAAGGCCAAGAGGGAATAAGAAAGGACAAATAAAAAGAAAAAGAGGGGTAAGAATTTACACTAGGACTCACTGTCGTAGGAATCACGGTTGTTTTTAGCTACAACAAGCCATTTTGAACCCCTAGATCGCTAAAGAGGACGAGTGATGCTCTCGTAAGGGCATCCTAAGAGTTTACCCATAACTCTCCACCAAACCCCCAAGAGGCAAACCAAAGAAAGAAAAGAAAGAGGAAAAAGGGAAAAAAATCTTTACGAAATGGACTTTACAAAGAGACTATAATTCAAATGAATAGCAACCTTTCTAAAGTGAATTATGGTATGCACGTTATAAGATACCTAAGGTTGATTGAAACATAAATATGCTAAGCATAGGAACTAGTTATCACACTCCACCTTCATCCCAAACAGTCTTACCGCGTTCCCCCTACTAATCTCATATCTCCCCTTAGTGAGCATCTCATAGATTCCGCGAAGGAACCGGAAAAAGATCAAAGTTTTTAGGCTACTCGACATCTTGATTTCGCATCCCCTTTCCTTAGTCCACAACCTATGATTCCCTCCACCGATGAAAGACTCAACTCCTAGGTCCAAAGGTCTTCCCCAAGGTTGTAACGTAAGGCAAGAAGGGTTAAGGTAGGCTAAAAATTTAAAATTTGGTGGTTATCCTAAAATGTGAAGCAAAGACCGGCCAAATCTCAACACCAAACTTAAGTAATCACCAAACAAAAATGTATTAACACCCCCAAGCTTATTCAAAGCAATACTCTACTAAAATAAGACCAAAAAGCGTGAAGACTTAACGTTTTCCCCCCCCCCCCCCAAGCTAAAGGAAGCATTGTCCTCAATGCAAAGAGAGGTGAAAGACACTTGGAGTATTATTATTATTATTTTTTTTTTTTTTTTTGAAGAAATTTCTCATACACCTTTAAAGCATTAGTCCTTGCCTCTTTCTCAATTCGGACGGCTTTTACAAAAGCATTTACCATTATTCACAAAAACGACTCAAATATGTGTACCAAATCGAACCAAACCCCAACTTCATACACCACAATCACCAAACATTGACCCTTGCTTCACAAAAACCAAAAAGATAGAGAATGAAACAAAAGGCTCAAAATATCTAATTATGCGGCTTGAAAAGAGGGAAGAAGGCTCAAAGGGGTAACAAGTAGGTAAATGTATCCCAATTCCAAAAAAAAAAAATAAACATAATAGGGACTATCCTAAAAAAAAAAGAAAAATACCTCCCCGAAAAAGCTGCCTTTGTCCTTCCTAGGTAGTTCGGTCACGGTCTTAGGAATCATATGCTAAGATTCTAGATTAGGTTTGCGAAAATCAAGGATCCATGCCGCTCATGCAAGAATTTGATGAAAGCTTGAACAATTATACATCTCACATGGTTGTAGCAAAAACTCACTAAGGTTGTCAAATCAAAGATAGGGAGCAACTACCTACATGCCACAAACGAGTAGAATCCGGCTTCATGATCCCCCTAGTTCTTGACAACTATCTTAGCATGCTTTATCCTAGAATCAACCAAACGTAATCTCAAACCGTGCATACCATAATTACCTAGGAAGACTATTATTCAAAAGCAAGAGTCCATTGCATACAAGTCCGACATTCAAAAAGAGAAATAGTAAAAAAAAAAAAAAAAAAAAAAAAAGCCTCAAAAAGATATGCACGCCAACAAGAACAAAAGATAAGAAAAGAAAAGAAAAGAAAAGATGGAAAACTAAGATAAAGATAAGAAAGGGAAAGAGGAAAGGGCAAAGATGCAATCATAACACGTTTATCCCAATCGACATACAAGTGGTCTAATGGCCACATCGCCAAAGACCCCAAACACACTAGGTGTTAAATTCATACATCCTCGAACCGTTCAACTTCCCCTAAGTCTAATCTTAATCTAAGCAACCAAGAAAACAAAGAAGTGAAAATAAAAAGGAGTAAAATAAGAAAGGCCTCACCAAGCGTCCGTGCTAGACTAAAGTACCCAAAGAGTAAGAACGAGCTTCTCCAAAGGGCTCCGCAATCCAAAGCATGAGCTACGAACAAGGTGAGTAAAAGAAAAGAAAGCTATATATATACAAAATGAAATTGTTAGTAACTTCCAAACAAAAGCAAACAATAAAAAACACTTAAACACTAACTATATAAAAAAACCTAGAAGAACCCATCATCATCCAAACCAAAAATTTATTTCTTTGTTTTTTTTTAGAAAGTTCCCAAAAACCATCATCCGAAGAAATAATCAACAACAAGCAACAGAACATCGAGACCAATAGCCAAGATCCACCAAAAACCTTATCAAAAACTTCCCACCGAGCCCAAGGTGCCGCCCCCATGCTAACACATCCTTTTTGACCCTCCCCCCTCACAAAATGAAAGCATCGACCCCGATGCCGACAAACATGCAAAAATAGGGAAAAGGGGAGAACAAAAAGGGAGACAAATATGCAAAAAGGGGACTATTGGCCACTGGGGCCGGCACCATCATCACCTCCAAAACCATCACCCTCATCCCAACCTCCGGTGAAACCGAGAGGAAATCCATAATGACCCTTAAATAGGTCTTGTTGGGATGGGGTCAATTGGTCAAAGGGCTCTTGTTGAACAAGGGGCTCGGGGTGACGGGGGTCAACATAATAATAAGCGGGGTCACCCCTGTAATCACTCCCCCCCGAGACCCTATAATCATAGGGCGGGAAGTTGCGCCTTGGCACATCGGGGGTCTCAACCCCTTGCCAATAAGGGTACGTAGGGAGGCCGTCACCACCCCGGGAACGTACCGGCCCTTGTTGGGGCGGCACATAAGGATAGTTGACCGGGGGTGCGACCTCCCCCCTACGTACACTAGCGTCATACAAGGCGCTAGTTTGATAAGATAAAGTTTGGTGGTCAGAAAATATACCTTGCATGCTCAATTGCATGCGTTCCATGTGGGCTCTCATGGCCTCCATTTCCCGGAGATAAGCATCTCCTTGGAAGTCTTGTTGTTGTTGTTGATGTTGATGTTGTTGTTGTCGTTGTTGTCTTCTCTCTCTTCTTCTTCCTTGAGCATCCTCTTGGAAATGCTCATGTTGTTGACGAAACGGTTGTTGTTGTTGTTGTTGCTCCTCTTGTTCTTCTCCTCTTCCTTCCTCCTCCTCCTCATGCACTCCCTCAAACCCGGCTCCCTTAGCAAAATCTGCATCCTCCTCCATCTCATCCTCATCTATCCTACCATTGTCCCTAGGGACCATCCAAACGTTCCTAGCTTGGCGAAAAATGGAGGTAGCGGCCGGGTTAGGGAGAAGGCAATGGTGGGTATTCCTCACTAGCCAAGAGTAGGTACCGGCTCTCCTAGTACTAGTTATGAAACGGAGGGTGTTAACCTGCCTCAAACTAATCCAAATGTCTTCACTCCCTCCAACCGGAGTGCAAGACTCTAAGAACCGCTCTTGGTTAAAATACCGCACTAAACGGGTCACCATGCCCCCACAATGAATTTCCCCCGTCTTAACCCCATGCATGATCTCCTTGCAACACTCCATGAAAATGTACCCAAAGTTTATCCTAGATCCCAACTCCGGTTTAGTAGCCATCCACAAGACCATGATCTCCTCTCGAGACAACTTTCCCAAATCTTGCTTACTATAAACCGAGTACCCGAGAATTCTATGTAGGATCCTAAGGGCCGGATGAATGATCTCACTAGCAAGGGAAATTTTGGAGTCAAACTGTTTTTTGTGGGCTATGGTTCTCCACCAAGCGACCTCATTGTACTCACTTTGGGCAAGGGAGATTAGGGGCTCGAAGATATCACCATTTGGGTTGAAACCTAGGGCAACATTAAACTCGGCTAGGTTCATGGTGTGCTTAACATTGAATAGTTGGAAGGAGATGATGTAGTCGGTTTCCCCTACCCTATTGAATTCAAAGGTGGAGAAAAACTCAATTGAAGGCTCCAAGTAGGTTCGGGGGTTAGATTTCAAAAACTTACCCAAGCTTAGGTTTTCGAGGAGTACATCAAGGTCATTATCTATCCCTAGCTTGGCCATGTCATCACGAAAATAATGGCGGGTGGGTCTAAACTTTCGGTCTTTCATTTTGTTATAGATGGGCAATTGTTTAGACCGGTTCCACAATTTTAGAGGTGGTAGAGGAGGAGGGGCGTCATCTTGGTTTGGGGAATGTGTTTGGGATTGAGGGTTTGAGGATTGGCCTTGAGAAGATTGGCCGGGAGATTGGTTCGGGCGCTTTTTGCTACTCTTAACTTTTCTCAACAAATTCATTTTTTTACCACACAAGTTCACAAAAATTCACAAGAAATAATCCAACTCCCTTAAACAAGCAACAAACACCTCAAACACTCACAATCCTCCTTTCAAATCCAACCAAACCCCCAAAAACTACAAGGTACCTGTTTCAATCAACACAACAACCAAAATTCCAACAACAAATACCAATATTAACAATCATCCATCAAATATATGCAAGATTTATCAAGAAAAATCAATCATCACTCAAAAATACCAAATTTCACAAAAATAACCATGAAACGCAAAAATCATGCTCAAAATCAAGATAAACCAACCAATGTAAAGAAATCAAGTGAAATTGACAAGAATAATACAAAGGTTAGAAGTATACCAAGATTGGAGACTCAAATCAAGCTTAGAGCACCACACACTACCGAAATTTGCCGAAAAACCACGAGAAACTTGAGTAGAAGTGATGAAAATGGAGAAATAAGGTAGATTTTGTGAAAATTTGATGGAAAATTTGAAGAAAGGAGTAAGGATTTGATGATTTGGGGTTAGGGTTTTAGTGTATGTAGAGAGAGAAAGGGGAAAATTAGAGAGGAGATGAGAAAATAAGAGAGGAGAGAGAGGGAGAGGGGTGCGTCCAGGTTTATGAAACCCAGATACCCGCGCCCTCTCCCGATATTGCCGCGGTCTCGGGAACTCTCCCGCGCCCGCGGAGAGACCGCGGGGCAACCGCGGGGAGTTCCTGTCAAAAATTGAAGGAATTATACCTGATGTTAGCCGCGCCCTCTCCAGATTTGCCGCGCCCTTTCCAAAACTTCCCGCGCCCGCGGAGAGACCGCGGGGCAACCGCGGGAAGTTCCTGATCCAAAACTTAGAAATTTGCTGAAATAGGGGCCGCGCCCTCTCCAGTTTTCCGAGACCTCTCTAAACTCCCCCGCGCCCGCGGAGAGACCGCGGGGCAACCGCGGGGAGTTCCTGATTGTATTTTCCTTTGAAAGCTGGAGAGGCCCCCGAGGTCTCTCCAAGCCCTCGAGGAGCCCTCTCCCCTGCACTCTAAACTCTTCATAAAACCCCTTCTTTCCAACAAGTGATGACAATAGGCAACCTACAAAACAAACATAAAACCAACACAACATAAGATCAAAAACTAATCAAGGAAAATGAAAAGAAAAGAAAAGAAAAGAAAAATGAGATGAGAATCCGGGTTGCCTCCCGTAAGCGCTTTTGGTTAACGTCGTTAGCTCGACGCGCATCACCCCACTCAAGGTGGCTTGAAAAGAATCATCTTGTGAACAAGACCAACAAACACTCCATCAAAGTACTTCTTGAGCCGATGACCATTAACCTTAAATGAAGATGAGGAATCCAAAGGAGAAATTTCCACGGCACCATTACCAAAAACATCCTTCACCAAGAACGGACTACTCCATCTTGACATGAGTTTTCCGGGGAACAACTTCATTCTAGAATTGTAGAGGAGGACTTTGTCACCTACACAAAACTCCTTTTTCTCAATCAACTTGTCATGAACCTCTTTGGATCGAGCTTTGTAGGTGCTAGCACAATCGTAAGCATCAAGTCGAAGTTCCTCTGACTCATGAAGATCCAACCACCTCTTCTCTCCCACACTTGCTAAGTCAAAATTTATCTTCTTGATGGCCCACAAGGCACGATGTTCAAGCTCAACCGGGAGATGGCATGATTTGCCATAGACAAGGCGATATGGAGTGGTACCAATGGGTGTCTTAAAAGCCGTCCTATAAGCCCATAGAGCATCATCCAATTTGTCCGACCAATCCTTTCTATTGCGAGCAACCGTCTTTTCAAGAATAAGCTTGATTTGACGATTTGAAACCTCAACTTGGCCACTCGTTTGAGGATGGTAGGGAAGCCCAAATCGTTGATGCACACCATGTTTCCTCAACATCTTTTGAAAGGCATTATGGACAAAGTGGGATCCATTATCACTTATCACCGCTTTTGGGACACCAAACCTTGGAAAGATGATCTTCTTAAACAACTTCAATACAACCTTGTGATCATTTGTTGGAGAGGCAATGGCCTCAACCCACTTAGAAACATAGTCCACCGCCACAAGAATATATTGATTCCCGTATGAAGAGGGGAATGGTCCCATGAAGTCAATTCCCCACACATCGAACACCTCCAATTCAAGGATAGGTTGTTGAGGCATCTCATTTCGCTTGGAAATGTTCCCAACTCGTTGACATCGGTCACACGACTTAACAAAGCCCCATGAGTCCTTGAAGAGATGTGGCCACCAAAAACCACTTTGAAGAACCTTGGTAGCGGTCTTGGAAACACCCATGTGCCCACCACTAGGGTCCGAGTGGCACATTTTTAAAACACTAGGCACCTCTTCATTTGGAACACAACGCCTAATTAAGCCATCAACCCCACGTTTGTATAAGATAGGATCATCCCACAAATAGTGCCTTGCCTCTCTTTTGATCTTCTTCTTTTGGTTCTTGGAGAAAGAGGGTGGAAACTCCCCACATGCTAGAAAATTGACCAAATCGGCATACCATGGGAGTTCCTTCACCTCTATGGCATACAAGAAATCATCAAGCATTCTATCTTCTATTGGTAGACCATCATCATGAATTTGATCCCCTTCAAGGCGAGAAAGATCGTCCGCCACAACATTCTCCGCACCCTTCTTGTCCCTAATCTCAATCTCAAAAGCTTGCAATTCAAGTACCCATCGAATCAACCTTGGCTTGGACTCTTTCTTAGCAAAGAGATACTTGAGGGCCGCATGATCCGTGAAGACTATTGTCTTGGAACCCAACAAGTAACATCGGAATTTCTCAAAAGAGTGCACAATTGCCAAAAATTCTTTTTCCGTTGTTGTGTAGTTATTTTGAGCCCCATTAAGAGTCTTGGACATATAGTAAATCACATGAAGTTTCTTGTCTACCCGTTGTCCCAAAACACCTCCAATCGCCCAATCACTCGCATCACACATCAACTCAAAAGGAAGATCCCACCTTGGGCCTTGAACAATAGGAGTAGAGATTAGGGCCTTCTTCAATCTATCAAATGCCTTCAAGCATTTGTCATCAAAATTGAACTCAACATCTTTTTGAAGAAGGTCATTTAGGGGCTTAGCAATGAGTGAAAAATCCTTAATGAATCTTCTATAAAAACCCGCATGACCAAGGAACGATCTCACTCCTTTGACATTCACCGGAGGTGGAAGTTTCTCAATCACATCAATTTTGGCCTTATCCACCTCAATGCCTCTATTAGAAATCTTTTTCCCAAGCACTATACCTTCCTCCACCATGAAGTGGCACTTCTCCCAATTCAAAACAAGATTGACTTTCTCACATCTTGCCAAACACTTCTCAAGATTCACAAGGCACTCCTCGAAAGAAACACCCCCCACCGAAAAATCATCCATAAAGACCTCCATTTCCTCCTCCAACATGTCTCCGAAGATACTCATCATGCACCTTTGGAAAGTAGCGGGTGCATTGCATAACCCAAAGGGCATTCTCCGGTAGGCAAAGGTCCCATAGGGACAAGTGAATGTGGTCTTTTCTTGATCATTAGGGTGGATGGGGATTTGGAGGAATCCGGAATACCCATCGAGGAAACAATAAAACTTGTGCCTTGTTAGTCTCTCAAGCATTTGGTCTATAAACGGAAGAGGGAAGTGATCCTTCTTGGTAGATGTGTTTAGACGTCTATAGTCTATACACATCCGCCAACTGGTGACCGTCCTAGTTGGAATGAGCTCACCCTTCTCATTCTCAACCACGGTCATGCCCCCCTTCTTTGGAACGACATGGACGAGGGAGACCCACCTAGAGCTAGAGATGGGGAATATGATTCCCGCATCCAATAGCTTGGTGATCTCCTTCTTAACTACCTCTCCCATTTGGGGATGTAGTTTCCTTTGTCGTTCAATAGAGGGAAGGGTGCCTTCCTCAAGCGTTATGTGGTGTTGGCACAAAGCGGGACTTATACCTTTAAGGTCATCAATTGTGTACCCCAAAGCACCTTGGTGTTTTCTCAAAACACCACATAACGCTTAAGCTTGGCTCTCGCTCAAGGATGAACTAACTATCACGGGGTAAGTGGAATGAGGGCCCAAGAATTCATACCTAAGGTGTGATGGTAGAGGTTTGAGCTCCACCATAGGCACACCATTACCTTCTTGTGATGTGGCCACTTGCAAAGCTTCATGGCTTGAGATTTCCAAACATGTTTGCTCATCCACGTCCTCCACACTTCCATCAAGTAACTCCTCATAGAAATTCATCTCCTTGCATGAAGCACCTACCTTGTCTTTGTTCAACAAAATATTCTCAAGAGCATCGTTAGAAGTGAGCAAGTGCTCATGCATGGAAGACACAACAATATCAAGTGAATCAATCATCATACAATTTTCCAAAGAAGAACATGGATACTTCATGCTCTCATTCAAATCAAATTCTATAACCTCTTCTCCTACCTTAAGGGAGATCTTAGCACTCCTCACATCAATCATGGCTCCCGAGGTAGCAAGAAAGGGTCTACCTAAAATGATCGGAATGGTGGCATCCTCATCCATTTCAAGAACAACAAAATCCACGGGAAACACAAATTTCCCCACCCTCAAAGGGACATCTTCTACCTTACCTTTTGGAAATTTGATAGACCTATCCGCTAATTGCAAGGTAATGTTAGAAGGTAAGAGTTCCCCTAGCTCAAGTCTTTGATAAACCGAATATGGCATTAGGCTCACACTAGCTCCCAAGTCACATTAGGCATTATCAATTTGCATCTTGTTAATGGCACAAGGGATGGAGAAGTTTCCGGGGTCCTTCAACTTGGGTGGCATTTTGTTCATGATGATAACACTACAATTTTCGGTCAAATTGATGGTCTCCACAACCTCACAAGTTCTTCTCCCACTCAAAATGTCTTTGAGGAATTTGGCATAGTTTGGCATTTGGTTGATCACATCGGTAAAAGGTAGAGAAAGGTGGAGTTGTTTTAGCATCTCAATGAATCTCCCAAATTGTTCATCCAATTTGTGTCTCATGAATTTTTGTGGGTAGGGGAGTTTGGGTCTCACAATCTCTTTCTCTACTCTCACCTCTCTAGGTGTCTCAACCACTACCTCATCCAATGATGCCCTATTCCCCTCATCCTCAACCAAAACCTCCGTAGGAATCTCCTTATCTACACCCTTCCTATGCAATATCTCCTCAAGAACCTTTCCACTCCTAGTAACAATAGCATTCACGGGTTTCTTGGGGTCAAGACCTTGGGAAGGTAAATAAGAAGGGCTTGCATGATCTTTCAAGGCATTAGCAAGTTGAGAGATTTGGTTTTCAAGCATTTTATTGTGGGTCATCATTTCATTGAATTTTTTATCGCTCACGGCCATGTATGTGTTCAACAACTTGGTTTGATTCTCAATTATCTCCTCCAAATTAGTCCTAGGTGAAGAAGGTTGAGAATAGGAACTTTCACCTTGAGTTTTTGGAACAAACCCGGGTGGGGGACCTGTTTGAGAATTATTTTGAAAATTACCCCGTCCTTGATTGTTCCAATTACTCCTATTTTGACTTTGGCCATAGCCTTGATTATGGTTTCCACCACCTTGATTATGGTTACCACTACCTTGGTTATGATTTCCATAACCTTGGTTTTGGTTACCATAACTTTGGCCTTGATTACCATAATTTTGGCCTTGATTTTGGCCACTATAACCTTGATTATTATAGCTACCATGAGAACCTTGGTTCCCTTGGTTTCTATAACCACCACCTTGGTTATAGTTGTCAAAATTGCCTTGGCCTTGGAAGTTCCTATTCCATTGACCCCTTTGATTATCAAACCGTTGACCATTATTATTCGACACATAATTCACATGTTCACTCTCATGGTTATCAAACTCATCAACACATTCATTAGGACAAGCACTAGAGTCATGATCATACGATCCACATGCATCACAAAACAAGCAACCCATAGGCATATTATGTGAAGAGGGAGGGGGTTGAGAGTAAGAAGGAGTACCTCTCCCCTTAAATTGGGAGGGAAGATTCGAAGCTTGAGAAGGGGAAGAAGTGCTCTCCAACTTAGCTTTGATTGCGGTGACCTCCTTTTCTAAGTTTGTCATTTGGGAGGAAAGGTTGTTGATTGCATTTAGATGGTCCACCGAGTACAATGAAGATTGCTTGCTTGAAGAGTCCCTCTCCCCATCTTGCCAATCCCTATAGTATGTCACCACGTCCTCAATGATGTCCACAACTTCTTCTTCGGTTTTGTTCATGATAGGGCCCCCGGCCCCTCCATCGAGGCATGACTTGCCTTGGGGACTTAAACCGCCATAGAAGATTTGGATCACTTGGTATGTGGGGATTCCGTGGTGAGGGCACTCCCTTTGATACTCTTTGAATCTCTCCCATGCTTCGTAAAGGCTTTCACTTGGCCTTTGCTTGAACCCTTGAATCAAGGCTCTTGCCTCCACCGTCTTCTTTTGGGGGTAGAAGCGGGACAAGAAAGCCTTTGTGACATCGTCCCAAGTTCTCAAGGAGTTGGGCTTCACCTCTTTGTCTAGCCACTCCAAAGATCTTCCTATTAGAGAGAAAGGGAACAACTTGAGGCGGATGAATTCTTGAGAAACCCCATTGACTTTGATGGTGTTGCAATATTTTTCAAACTCCTTTAGATGGTTCAATGGGCTCTCATTCTTGGCCCCACTATATTGCCTTCTCTCAATCAAGGTGATCATTGCCGGCCGAATTTCGAAGTCATTTGCCGGTGTAGTAGGTGGAGCTATTCCGCTCTCAAACCTATATGCCCCGGGCACTCCAAGCTCCTTCAAGGCCACTCTAGGATTTTCACCCATGCCTTGCTCTTCTTGAATTTCTTCTTCACTTGAAGAGCTATAACCCAAGGATCTATTAGCCACTCTTCTTCTTGAAAGAGTTCTCTCAATTTCCGAATCAAGGGGAACAAAAGAACGATCACGGGTTCTATGCATGCAAAACTCAAAGAAAAATATTAGTAGCACGGCTACAAGTGTAGCCTAAAGAAACAAAATCTTTTTGTATTTTTTTATAGAATGAAGTAGACTCAACAACAAAAGCTAAGCACCAATAGCACTCCCCGGCAACGGCGCCATTTTGGCAAGATGAAAATGCATGTCGTTATCTACCCTTTCCCCAAGCCAAACTAAATTTGTAAACACCTAACCAACCTTATATGAATATAGGGCAAGTTAAGGGTCGATCCCAAGGGAATGCAATGATGAAAACTAAAGTCTAAGTCAAGCTACCTCGGAGTCGAAAATGAGATTATGGTTGGTGCTAAAATGAACTAGATCAAATTCAACAAATAATCAAGGGTCTAAACACTAGGGATATGGGTTCCACATGCAAGATCAATGATAATGCTAGATTAAAGCTCAATCAATTAATTCAAGTATTGCAATGGACAAACAATAGTAGCAATCAAGAGAGTTCAAATGCTATCTCCTATAGGCCAATCTAGTGGTCACTATGAAAGGCAAACCAAGAAGAATCACAAGCAAACTCAATCAATTAGAGCAACCTTTAAATCAATTGGTCATGTCATTAAGAGTTGTAATGCAATCTAGATTAATCTTATAGGGTGATCAATCCTATTCTAATCAATCTCATGCAAAACTATGTCAACCAATTTAATTGCAACAAATCAACCAATCAAAGAGCATCAACTAGCATTTCCATTAATCAAACATGCTTCCCCCTTTCCCTAGCAACTAATCTACTCACTAATCATGGTGAAATTCAAAACCAAATAACTAGATATTGTATTGAGCATCATTCTATATCAAAATCTAATAGAAATCAAAGTATTCAATATTATCAAACCCAAATCCAAGAAAAACAAGCAACAAGCAAAAAGAATCAAATAGCAAGTAAGTAAGAGATGAAAGAAGGAAGAGATTCTCACTAATATTGATGATTGAAAATGAAGAAATCCAAACTTGATTGATCAAATGTTGAGTTACAAATCCAAAACCAAGAATTCCTCTCTAACTTCTCTCTAACTTCTCTCTCTAAAACTAAGCTAATGAAATATTATCAAAAAGTTGGATTCAAAAAGGAAATACAATTCTATTTATAAGCTAAGAAGAAATCGGCAGCTCCCGTGCCCTCTCCCGATAGACCCGCGCCCGCAGAAAAATGGGTACGGAACCCTCCACGGGCTGTCTGGGCAGCACCCGCGCCCGCGGCATCAGGGGCCCGCGCCCGCGGGGAGATGACCCGCGCCCGCGGCAAGATCCCCTGCTCCCAAAGGCTGATCAGGGGGCCGCGGTCTCTCTGAGTGGAGAGGCCTCTCCATTTTGCCCGCGCCCGCGGAAAGCCCTCGGGGCAACCGCGGCTAGTTCCTGCCAACTTTTGGCAGTTTTGAGCATCATAGGCCCGCGCCCGCGGCTTGATGACCCGCGCCCGCGGCCTGGTGGAATGCCTTGGAGACCTCTCCGAGGCCTCTCCAAGGCCTCTCTAAGCCCTCTCTAGCCAAATGCTTCTTCCTTGCTTGATCATTGAGGTCCCGAATTGTATCCTTTGCCAAGGTGAATCTCACAATACCTACACAAGTAAACAAAGGAAGGAAATAAAAGGGAAAAAGAGCAAAATAAAGGAAAACACGATAAAAACACGAGAATCATAAAGAAAAGAGGAAAAAGGAGAAACTAAAGGAAAAAGGACCAAAACTAAGAGAAGAAAGCAACAAAAAGGGAAAGAAATAACCTAAAAGACTACCCTATGAGTGCCATAAATGACACTCATCACAATGTTACAACTTATATAACAATCATATAACAAATGTCTAAATCGCATATTATGCAACCACATGGCAAAACAGAGATGCAGCCCTAACTTTAAGCAATGTCATAACCCACCTTTGTGGAGGAATTAGTCCTAAAATATCTTACAATAAATACATAAAGTATTTGAAAGAATTTCGATTTTATCTAAATGTTCATTTGATAGTAAATGTTGTTTAGGGTAAAAATTATCCCCAAAGCGTGGACCAATCCCATAGTGACACGTGGCCCAATCAAAGGGTGACACGTGTCCCTATAGGATGATTACACGTATGGAAGCCTTACAAAGAGCACCAGAAAAAGAGAGAAAATATCTACTTATATCAGGAGGCCCAGATCCCGAGAAAGCCGCAAAACGGCGCCCCCAAGGACACATGTCCTCTCCTGATTGTGTCGCCAATCAGAGTTCAGAATACTAGGTTAACAACCCTAAAAATGCACAATTCCCCACCCCTATAAATACCCTAATCATTTATGATGGGAGGAGTGGATTGTGACATAACATTCAATAGAGCATTAAAACAGCTCCAACTTCTCTCTACTTTCTCTCTCTAGCTTTTTCGATTTTCGGTTACTAACTTAACCGTCAGAGACGAATATTCTCGGAACGAAATATTCGTGTTTTGCAGGTATCCAAGCCATCCATCTGAAGACCATGACCAGTGTCCCAGGGAAAATCACAAAAATACCCGAAATATTTGGCGCCGTATGTGGGGATACTCGTCCATTATGGAAATAGATGGTCAGACACCTAACACCGGTCCTGGTCATGGTGAAGACGGACATGTAGAGGATATAATCGCAACGATCAATTCTAGTGATCCTCTGACCGCTTCATTTCATGAGGCCGAGGATCCTCCGGTGACTGATGGTTCACTTGAGCTAGCCTTGAGCAAATTTCGAAGAGAGCTTGAGGGTAAGATGCCTTCTTCTTCTAGGCCACTGCCCAGAAGAGGTGGAGAGGGCACTTAGAAGAAAGCTTAAAGCAAGGCGACTAATGCCGAATATGCTGGGAACACCCCTTTCCAACGACATGGAAGATCTCCCAGGGTGCCGCGGACGAACATGTCCAAGCTCCTTGAGAAAACACAGTCGGCTGAGGGACAGACCAGACAGCCTCAAAGGGAAGAGCCCGAGCCGTCTCGGCACTAGAAAGATGCAAGGGAATATATCCGGCACAAGCAACGGGAACGAGCAGCCTATTCGGTCACTGCCTCTACTCCAACAATGCTGGATGAATTCTCAAACCATTCTCTTTCCAAACATACCAGCTCGGTCAGGACCAGCAGAAGTCAAGCTCATCATACTCAAACTCCTATTCCAATTTTTCAACCGTTTCAGTATCAGAACCCCCAAAATTTCAATCCAATTCTGCCGCCTAACCCCCTATCTTCGAACCGGCTGCACAACCTCAGCCCATTGATTGGAAAATGCGTCTGTTAAATCTTAGTGACGAGCCACCTCCATTTTCTCAAGAAATTCTCAACTCTCTTCAACCAGCTCAGGTGAAGAGTGTACTTGTGGGTGTCTATGATGGTATAGGCAACCCAGAGGAGCATGTCACCTTGTATAGGAACTTAATGTATCTTCAAAGCGTGGATGATGCCACATTGTGTCGATGCTTCCCGCCACCCTGAAGGGTGTGGCGCAGGATTGGTTTAACAGCCTTCCGGCCGGGTGCATCAATTGTTTCACTACTCTCAGTCTGTTATTTGTGGGAAACTTTTCATACAACATACGTCCTCGCAAAACTAGCCTTAACCTGGCAATGATCGTCCTGGGAAAAAATGAAGGATTGCGTTCGTATGTGCAGAGATTCAACCAAGAAAAAGCCTAAATTCATAATCTTCCAGATGGAATGGCCTACTCTGAATTTCTCTGGGGATTAAGGCATAATGGTTTTAAGTTTGATCTAGTTAGGAAAAAGGTTCTGACATACGCAGGTGTGCTGCGGGAGGCCGAAGCCTACATCAAAGCATCTAATATTTGTTCACTCGTCAAGGCGGAACAACGGGCCAAGGGGCTGAGAAGAAGCAACCTTTTCAGCAAGACTCGACCGGGAAGAAAAAAGAGTGAAGCAACAAGCGAAAGGAAGTCTGGGTGGCCGACAGCCAGCAGACAAAATCAAAGAAGGCCAAGACGTACGAACCACAGTATGAGTTTAATAAGGATTGTTACTCAATCCTGATGGAAATCAAAGGAAAATTTGAGTTCGAGAAGCCCCAACCACTGAGAGGCTCGGCGTAGTACCGTAACAAAAACAAGTATTGTCATTACCACAAGGATGTGGGACATGACACGAATGAATGCATAAATTTGAAAAGATTGTTGGATAAACTGGCCGAGAAGGGCATGCTGAATTCGTACGTCCTAAAATCCAAATTTACGTACACTCGGACAACACAACAAATTCGAGAAGAAAAAGCAAAAATGACAAGGAAGATGATGGAAATAGTACTGACTTAGGGTTCGTGGCCATAATATTAGGCGGCTTTGCTGCAGGCGGCCCGACCATTAAGAGAATCAAGAAAGATGCTTGGAAGCTGGGAAACGTGATGCATGCCGAGGGTGTGAAGGACGAGCCCTTCCCGGAAGTAACGGTATGTGAATCAGACCGAGGCGAGATAAAATCCCATCACAATGACCCTATGGTGTTTATCATGAAGGTTGCTAAACTTAAAGGTCGGTCGTGTAACACCCCCAAAATTCGAGTCTTTTAAAACAATAAGAGTAACCTTTAACTTTCAAACCGAACCATCGAACCCTGGGAGTGTTAATGCTACACTTATTTTCCGTAGAAAATAAATGCAAAGCAAAATGAAATAATATTTAAATAAACTAAGTGGTCTAAGTTGTAGCAAAATAAAATAGTCATTACATCAAAACTGCAATTAATTTGAAACCAAGAATTGAGAGGAAATAATTAAATTCGGGAATAAACTAAATTGTCTTAGCTACGTCATTATTCTAACGTCTCCTCACACGTAACCGAGTACCCTCTTACCAACCTGCAAAATAAATCAGAAACAAGAAAAGAGAGAAAACTCCCAAAAATCAGATAAACTGAGTAATTTCAACTCCATCCCGTAAAATAAATAATTTTAGTTCAAAACATTTTAAACATAATATAGTCTCATAAATATTTTAATACTCAACCAAGTTCAAATAGTCACATAACATACTATTTCTTTATTTAAGAAAGGGAAAGAGAACGCCAGTAAGCCGGGACAAGTCCCTGTCACCACCTACTTTACAGAGGGTCGCGCGTAACCCCAATTGGCCATAAATAAAATAGAATGTCCCTAGTGTGCACACCCCTCACTAATAACCAGTGATTCGGAGGAAGACTAACAGCAATATACAATAATTTAAACCAACTAGTAACAACCATAACTACTAGTGGGCAACCTGTTCTTCACCCTTTCGGGTTTCATTTCCCTTCTTAAGTTAAATTTCACTGTACATTTTATTAGATTAAATCATTCGGTCACAAGCATTATATTGCACAAATCAATTTAATCCCAAGTAACAATATTTCAATTCCAATATTATTAGCACATAGTCGTTCCACATGACATACTAATTATAACTCAATTCTCAATAGGCCTTAGAGACCATCAATTATATATAATCGACCATCAAATCCCCAAGATTATATTAAAAAAAACTCATACGATAACAAATAATCATATTTTTCGAAATTACATATACTAGTACACAAAATAGGAAAAACTCATATATAATATATATGATTCCATATGATCATACGATAGCACACTCATCACATATAATTACATAAGCACGTATTTGACACATAATATTTCAAAACAAATTCCTAACGGGATTCTAGAGATGATGGACATTGAAAATTACCTTGATCGTGCGAAAAATCTCAAGGTAATTAACCTCCGAAACGTTCACCTACAAGCCTCCGTCTACCAATAAACAGGTCCAAGTTAGTCTTACTATATTATTGATCGAAATAGTTAGTCATCAATTAGTAGGTCATAATACCTAGTGCTAGAATCCACTAAGTAACGTTTTTAATAGAAAACAATATAAGTGTATGCATGAATTTACTTAGCTAATTAAAGCAAAATTATTTTCTTTTTGTATAAAATTCATTTGACTAAAAGCCTGCAACTCCATGACATTATTAGAGAAAAAGGCTAGGCGGCATGGGCATGGAGAATACAACGAAATTGTCGATCGATTGCAATTCATATTGGTGAACATAATTCTGCCAACTCGTATTGCAATTCTTTGGGTTTGTATATGGATTAAGAAGGTAATATATTGTAGAAGATTTCCTTTAGAATCATGGATGGAAAGAGGAGAAGAAACATGATTTACCTTTATACCAAGGCAACTATGGTGATGGGTTTTAGCGAACAACGCAAGATAGAGTAGGAAAATGGCTTCTTGAGGGTTCAATGGTTTTCTCACGGCAATTGGGATGGAGTGGTGTATTTATACATAAAGTATGGTTAGGGACTAATTGAGTATCTAGAAGGCTCTTATGTAGGATAAGATTAAATTTAAGATGGAGTTGTTTTCTTGTTTCAATCCAAAACAACAAACTGATAAAATCAGTTTTTTTTTAATAATAATCCGAAAATGAAAATAAAAATAAAAATAATAATCATACAATTTGAAAAGAATAATAATTAGTTTAAAAGTTTATTTTTGAAAAGAAATTGTTGACTAAAAAAAATACTCCAAAATTAATACTCTAAAATTTGGGGTATTACATCTACTCCCCCTTAAAACGAAAGTTCGTCCTCGAACTTTAAAGTTAGCTCTCAAAATAAGGGTCACACAACGATAGAAGATAAGTTAGTATTACATTCTACCCCCCTTTAAGAGTTTCGACCTCGAAACTCAGCGTACCTGCTCAAAAAGTTCTGGGTAGCGCTTTTTCATTTCATGTTCAGCTTCCCAAGTCGCTTCTTCAGAATTCTGATTAGACCATAACACTTTAACTAACTTTACCGCCTTATTTCGAGTACTTCTCGTTTTAGTGTCGAGAATTTTCACAGGGCGTTCTTTGAAAGTTAAGGTCTCATCTAGCTCAATAGTCTCGGGCTGGATAACATGGGTAGGGTCATGAACATACTTTTGGAGTTGGGAAACATGAAAAACATTATGAACATTGGCTAACTCCATGGGTAAGACTAGTTGATATGCTACCTCTCCAACTCTCTTCAATACTTCATACGGGCCAATGTATCTAGGACTCAACTTCCCTTTTCTACCAAACCGCATGACTCCCTTGGTAGGTGAAACCTTAAGTAAAGCCTTTTCCCCGACTTCAAATTCCACTATTCTCCTATTCTGGTCTGCATATGACTTTTGTCGATCCTGAGCTGCCTTCATGTTCGCCTGGATAAGCTTAACTTGCTTCGTTGTTTCTTCAATCATTTCTGGCCCCAAAGTCAAAGACTCACTGATATCGCTCCAACACAAGGGACTCCTACATTTCCTCCCATACAACGCTTCATAAGGTGCCATTCCTATACTCGCATGATGGCTATTATTGTATGAAAATTCGATCATAGGTAATCTTTCGTCCCACGATCCACCAAAGTCCATCACACAAGCTCTCAACATGTCCTCCAAGGTTTGTTCTTTCTGTCTGTCCATCAGTAGCAGGGTGAAACGTTGTGCTAAACTTCAGGACAGTACCAAATGCTTGCTGAAACATCTCCCAGAATTTTGATAAAAATCTTGGATCTCTGTCTGAAATAATTTCTTTAGAAACTCCATGTAGCCTCACAATTTCTTTCACATAGGCATCTGCCAACTGAGTCACATTCCAAGTGTCCTTTATTTCTATGAATCTTGCTGTTTTCGTTAGACGATCAACTATGACCCAAATAGCATTCTTCGCTGCCCTTGTAAGTGGTAATCCCATCACAAAATCCATAGAGATCGACTCCCACTTCCATCCTGGCACACCTAACGATTGCAGCTTTCCTCCAGGTCTCACATGTTGTATCTTCACTTTCTGACATGTAAGGCACTTTGCCACAAACTCGGCTACTTCACGCTTCATGTTCAGCCACCAGAAATGTTGCTTAAGATCCTTATAGAGCTTATCTCCACCTGGGTGTACAGAGTACGGGGTGTTGTGAGATTCTTCTAAAATCTTCCTTTTGAGATCTTTATTTTTAGGAATACACCATCTCCCTTTGTATTTCACTGTTCCACTATCATATACATCAAATTCAGTTGTTGCTCCTTCTTCTTTCATCTTTCTCACCTTGGTCAACCACTCATCTAACATTTGCTTCTCACGAATCTCATCATATATGGTAGGTTTGACTGACATTGCATTCAACTGAGCGTTTACCTGACCATACTCTATGTAGGGAATATTTCAAGCATTACGATAACCCCAAACTTGAACCCCACTGTGATCATACACTAAATTACGGTGGCGTTCCAAAGGGAAAGAAAAAGAGCAAAAAGAGTCGCCAACAAGTTTTAGGAACTTGTAAACCCAAAAGACAATCCAAAAGGACCATCAACTACTCCATAATGTCTTGAACCAAATAGGGTCCGGGGATGAAGGTACGAATCCAATCTACAAAAGAAAGGACCCGCCCTATAAAATAGGCCTCTACTTTGTTCTGCTCGTATTCATGTGCGCTTTTCGAATAACATACAAACATTATATTAAACCTACCCTGTTTATCTATGTTGGTTGAATATTAATGCACAAATAATACTATTATTGGCGATCACTTGAATTAAAAATCACTTTAGCCTAAACCAAATTATTAATTATCTTATTAAGCGTGATCTCAAGTACAAATTCCCTTTAAAAATCATAAAAGGTGTGATCAAGCAATAACAATATAATAAAAAACAAGCAACATAATAAATCAATAAACAATAACAACGATGATAATAACATGATATAATAAAGCTTAAATATAATAGCAAGATCCTAGGCATGATACTAACAAGATTACAAACCCTAGCATGTCACTAAACAATAAAGATCAAAGCTTTAAACCTAACATGGCACTAACATGATATTAGAAAGAGTAAAGACATCCTAAACATGATACTAGAAAGCATAAAAAACATCCTAACATGATACTAGGAATTAAATACATCCTAGCATGATACTAGGAATTAAACATTAATAAACATGCTTTCTACATTGAAAGAGAGTAATAACATTACATACTTTGAAGCCTCGTACCTCTTTCTAATAACAAAATACACGAGTTAGTAAACTTCAATGAAAATCAATAAACAATAATTAAATAATTAAAGAATTAAATTAAAATCAAATTAAATAAAGTTTAGACTAGTTTTGGACCAAACCCTCAGAAGTTATCAAACTTTCACGTCTAGGGCGAAGGCAACTTCGAACTTGGCTAGGTGTTTCAAGATCTTGTGAATGCGGAATATTGTATTTGAAAAAAGCTAGTTTAGAAAGAGAGGGAGAAAGAAAGCATATAATGCTCAAGAGAGAGAATAGAGAGAATTGATTGAGAGAATTAAGGAAGAGTTAATGAGAATTGATGATAGTTGATTAAGAGTTGATGAATTGATTGTTGATGAATGAAAACAGAAGTTCGGACCCTATTTATAGGAAAATAGTCCGGAAAATCATAGAATTTGATAAGGAATAAAACTCCACTCTGTCGCTAACAAACCGACCTTGTCGCCAAAGATTTATCTTGTCGCCAGGCGACAGAGTCTGTCGCGAGGCGACAAACCTGTCGCTTGGCGACAGAGACAGTTTTTGCGGATTTTGTTTTTATCATATCTTTTGATCTAGAAGTCCAAATAAGTCATATAATATGTCGTTGGAAAGCTCTTGACGTCTACTTTCAAATGCAATTAGAATATGATTAAAATCTTTTGTAGATAACAAGATATGACCGAAATAGTGAAAGGGTGTCAGTTTTGGATAGAGTTTCGTATATCTTTAATATCTTTTTCGTTATAGCTTGGATTTAATATTATAATATATCATTGGAAAGATAATTTCAAGATCTATCCAACCATATAAAATTTGGATAAAAAATATGAGGAACGAAAATAATATATGACTATCTTTGAACATCTTTAAATTCGAATAGAATTAGGAAAGTTTTAAAGAAGGAAAGTTTTATTTAAATCAAAACTCTATGATCTTATCTTTTCAAAAAAGGATAATTAAGATATTTTAGAAACTTGTAGAAGATTCTAATCAATCTTAATTAGTTTAGGAATAGGATTAAACCTTTGGACCCTCCTCATGATCATTGGGTCGTAGGTAAAATCCGGTTTGGGCCCAGTTTAGTATTTTGGCCATAACTTCCTCATTATTCATCGGAATTGGGCTTATAATATATCGTTGGAAAGGTCTTTTCAAGCCCCATCCAATTACACCATTATTGGACCCTTATCATGGACCAAACTAAATTGGATTGGACGTTTTTATAAAATAGAGTGGGTTTTCGAAAACAGAAAGAAGGATTTTAATAAAAACTAACCGCAACACTTGACTTTTCACACTTTCACCTCATTCGATTATGGTTCGACGTGACAGGCATTCGTCACTGGGTTTGGTTTTGGGGAGACACAATTTGGTGTCTACAAAAGCCCCCACTTTGACTGAGTTTGGAGAAACTTAGGTTTCGAAAACGAAAGTCAAAGTATCGATAGGGACGGAGAACAATTTAGAACGTTCTGCGATTCCAAATCATTCTTATAACGCCGATACCTGCAAACTAATCATTAGTTAAACATATAAGAGAGTTAAGAAACGCGTATCTTGCACCGTCGAGCACACGTCTCTGAAAGTAACCATTTGTTGTTGCTTCATCTGTTGTTTGTGACAACCTCCACAGTGCCTCGTGAGCGCCATCATTGAAAATAACCATATGTCATCGTCTTCAATATTCTTGGTGACAATCCTCCACAGTATTTCGGGAACATCGTCGAAAATAATTGTATGTCGTCATCTCCAGGGTTGTGGCAGTATGTCGCCACGGCAGTACGTCGCCGCTATAGACAATCTCTTCTTTACCTTGAGGGACCGTCGAAGTTGACCTTGCTTCGCCATCTTCAAAATTTGAGACAACACTCCACATCTTAGGGAACATTGTCTATCATTGCTGCTACATCTCGAGCTTTTCCTTAAATCATGGTGACAACCTTCCCAATCATAGCGAATGTCGTCGAAGACCGCCTCATCACGAACCGCTCTTCTCAAATATAGGTGACAACTTCCACAATCTTACCGAATGTCGTCGAAGACCGTCTCATCACGAACCGCTCTTCTCAAATATAAGTGACAACCTCCACAATCTTAGCGAATGTTGTCGAAGATCGCCTCATCACGAACCGCTCTTCTCAAATATAAGTGACAACTTCCACAATCTTAGCGGTCATTGTCGAAGATCGCCCATCTCGTGCTATCTTCTCAAATCTTGGTGACAACTTCCACAATCTTAGCAGGCGTTGTCGAAGATTGCTCATCTCGTGCTATGTTCTCAAATCAAGTGATAACCTTCACAATCTTAGCGAAAGCTATCAAAGACCGCTTCATCTTGAATCGTTCTTCTCAAATCTAATAATAACCTCCCCAATCATAGTGAAAGCTATTGAAGGTCGCTTCATCTCAAACCGTCCTTCTTAAATCCAAGTAATAGACTCTTTTAATCTTAAAGCCCCCTGTTGAAGGCTTTGTCTTCTTGAACCTTCAAATCATCTTCCATCCTAGGAAATCGTTGTGAACCGTTACTCCGGTGCTTGCGATGAGCCAATGCTTAGGCGCTTTAAGCTAAGTGAGACAATCTTTTGTCAGGTCGATCACTTATTGTTGATTGTAATCGAGCCGATTACTAAATCATGTCAAATTGCTTAGAGGGGCTAACTGGCGTACCAAGGAACCCGAAATTTCTATAAAAGGTCCGCATAATCCAATATGGGGCCACACATTCTGTCGCTGCACTGGCATATGCCAGAACCTTCTGTCGCCGCAATATCGTTTTGTCGCCAGGCGACAAACCTTATCGTTTGGCGACAGATTTCTTTTTCATTTCTACCGCTGCTGCTGCTGTTCATTGCTCGGTTTCGCTACGAAATTTCAATTTGGTCGTTTCCTTACAACCAAATCTGCTCAAATCTTTTGGAAATTAAAGCTCTTCATAATTTTGCTCAAACTTCTCTCATCTTGGAAGAATCTCATATATCTATATTCGCGGGTTTTTTTCGAAAAAAATCCGGGAATATTCTTGCTCGCTGGAATGTACCTGCATCTATATTTCAGACTATAGGACTTTTCTCATCTTTTATTATCTTAGGGTTGACTTAAGGCTTAGAGTTTCTTGACTCATTGACTTGTCATGACTCGATTCAAAGCGTTTAACACATGTGTTAGACTCAACTCGATGTGAACTTTGACTTAATGATGACTCACTATGTGTGACTCGTGTGTGCACTGGACTTGATGTGTACATGACTCAAAAACAAAAAATTTCCGTCATTTTTGTGGAGGGTACCGACTTTCTCCCGAAGACGCGAAAAAGAATCGAAGTGTTTGATGGTGCATGTTGAATGAGCTTGATCAAGTATATGCATTTGATACTATCCCTCAAGGTGCAAGGATTAATTCCTCCTAAAATATCTTAGTTGACTTGATTATGAAAGTATTAAGGTAACTTAGGCGCGGAGGCTAAGTACTTCATACTTCTTGATACAATGATGATTATAAGTGATGAGTGATGTGTGATATGACAAAGCATGCTTCAACATTATGCTAAGACTTCGTGACAAAAGGTTCCTAATTGGAAGTCTATTTAGTCATGTATCTGTGCAGTGTGTGAAAGTGACACTAAGGTTAGGCTGCAAAGGCTAAGTGTATGGAGAAGTATTATTTGATAAGAGTCAAATAATGATGACTCTTAGTCTAGGTAGGCTAATGATGTAAGGATCAAGCCCCCAAGTCTAGCTCTAAGTAAATAGGGATGAGCATTGGAGATCCCTTGATATGATCATGGTGTAAGTGTGTGAATGTGAATAAAAATGCATTTTTATTATGGCCGCACCTCAATATGAGGTTGCCTACGTATCCGTAAGGAATCAGGCCAAACGTAGCTCTAGCCGAACCTCGCACAAGTGTGTGTATACCTCAAAAAGGTCTTTTAAGGGTTGTAACGTGGTTAGGCTAAAGGTTGAAGAAGAAAGGGATAAAGGCTCAAGACCCTAGATAAGCCCCCAAAGGTGTGCAACCTTGTTTTTGAATCTTTATATTTTTTATGCTTGAGTTTCTCATTTTTGAGCTTTTTTCTTTTTTTTTTTATTTGCTCTTCTATTTTGCTTTTGCATTTTTCATATTCGCATTTTTTTATAAGTGTGGGCAATCTCGATCATGCGGTCTATCACTCACTTGGCATTCATGTTTCTCAGGCACGGTACCGAGCACTCGATAAGAAACGCAATCTGAGACATGTTCTTATCAAAGATATTTTTATATCAAAGACATTGGAACACTTGCCCTTTTGTACACTTTTATTTATTTTTGCTTATTTTTATTTTATTTTTTTTGAGATCACTCAAGCTTTCATATTTGGAACTTGCATAAGTTACACACCATCCCATCCCAAGGTTAGTAGATGTGGGTTGAAAAAATGAAAGGTCCATCGTTAGACGAGGCTCAAAGTGGTTTATCAAGAAAAGGATTATATATTTAAAGGGTTAAAATGATATGACATGGCTACAAGGGGTGCCTCAAATCATTGGTATACCTTGTGCTTAATTCGGCGTTTTTTTTTTTTTTAAATAATGCAATGATCATATGCAAGAAATAAAATGCTCATTTTATTAAAAGGGAAAAAGGAAAAACCTATGTAATAAATCTAAGGTAGACAAAGGGTGCCTATGCTAGACTTATTGGGGAAAGGTTTGAAAAAAGAAGAAGAAAGCATGAAATCTTAGTGAGAATCTTGCCTTGTATTTTGTCTCATCATTACTCACTTTTTTTATTATTATTATTATTGTCAATCACATGACTCAAACTCGATTCAACATGCATAGATGGGAAGAGATCATGAAAGAATGAAGGGAATGATATGTGTGGAGAAAGTATATGGAGAGTAGGAAGATGATGGAGATGGAGAAATATGGAAGAATTAAGAATAGAATGGACCCCCAACTCAAATGACGGAAGAACGACTCATGCATGGACCTAAGACATGGTCACGGTGACATGTACAAAGTGTGTGCTAAGACTAATGAGTGTAGGTGACATGTTAACACTTGTGTCATGACCATGTGGCTAGACTATGTGACTAGACTTAAGCAAAGACTAAATTAAGACTTCACGTATGTGCACTAGACTGGACAGGCTGTGGTATTTTAGTCATAACTTTTAATCTGTGACTCTGATTGGGACGAAACCAACTCCTAATTAAAGACAAAACTCGGGGCTACAGATCTATAGGTTATACGACTCGTGGTTCTTCCTAGAACTTCGGCTATGACCAAAACAAGTTGACGCATGTGCAGTATACGGGAATAAAAATCCGGGTTGACTTAAAGGAACTATGACTCGATTTTAGGCTTATTTATTAGTTCAAATTAATTAATTAATTAATTAAACAAAGTCCTTTAGTCATTGGTTAGTTTATTTAATCTTAACCACAAGTCAAACAAACGGTTAACACATATATAATATATACAAGCAAGGGTGCACAAGTAGTTCACATAGTCACAATATGATGAGTTTGCAACCTAACCACGGCTCTAGTTCTCTAAAGTTCAAGGATATGGGTTAAGTCAAAAAGGTCCATGGTTATGAATCCATATGCATTGCACACAAGCCTACCGGGAGGGTTGGAGCGAATGGACAGGATTCCGCGAGTTCGTGATGAAATCGAACTCGACTCCATGGTTTGGTGGATTCACAAACTTTGCACGTACCCAAATCTGAACTTTGCACATGATAGTGGGATATTCCATTGGGCAGGTGAAGCAGGAACCCCCAGAGGGTTATTTCCATATGTAGAACACATATGGGTTCAGAAAAGTGAGAAAAGGACTCAATCAATAAGTAAAATCAAGCCAACAATGCTAGAAATGGTCAAAGCAAGAAGGCAGACCCCTGGCTCGGTATTGGAAGAACTTGGCGCCAGACTACAGGGACTGTCGCCGCAAAAAAGCTCTTGTCGCCAAGCGACAGAACTGTCGCCAGGCGACAGAAACTTTTTACGGGCGACAAGCCCTGTTTTCTAGACGCTAGTTCCTACATGCCTTGGCAAGTTTCTGTGTTCTTCGAATTTTCCAGATTTCGCATCATCTTTTCGATTCTAGTCATGAAAGATATTTCTCAAATTTCCTACATGTAAAATTCCTATGGATTGACTCATGGGGTGCTCCCATGAGGACCTTTTAATGCATGTGACAATAATGTTAATCAAATCGCGCACATGAAATACTTAGAATTTTTCGAGTCTCATCCGCTCATTCTAAGTAATTGCCAAAATTAAATAAATTTCAAGAATATAAATAGAAATCCTCCCCAGTGGAGTCGCCAAAAACTGTAGGGAATATTTCAACCATTACGATAACCCCAAACTTGAACCCCACTGTGATCATACACTAAATTACGGTGGCGTTCCAAAGGGAAAGAAAAAGAGCAAAAAGAGTCGCCAACAAGTTTTAGGAACTTGTAAACCCAAAAGACAATCCAAAAGGACCATCAACTACTCCATAAGGTCTTGAACCAAATAGGGTCCGGGGATGAAGGTACGAATCCAATCTACAAAAGAAAGGACCCGCCCTATAAAAAAGGCCTCTACTTTGTTCTACTCGTATTCATGTGCGCTTTTCGAATAACATACAAACATTATATTAAACCTACCCTGTTTATCTATGTTGGTTGAATATTAATGCACAAATAATACTATTATTGGCGATCACTTGAATTAAAAATCACTTTAGCCTAAACCAAATTATTAATTATCTTATTAAGCGTGATTTCAAGTACAAATTCCCTTTAACAATCATAAAAGGTGTGATCAAGCAATAACAATATAATAAAAAACAAGCAACATAATAAATCAATAAACAATAACAACGATAATAATAACATGATATAATAAAGCTTAAATATAATAGCAAGATCCTAGGCATGATACTAACAAGATTAATAACAAACCCTAGCATGTCACTAAACAATAAAGATCAAAGCTTTAAACCTAACATGGCACTAACATGATATTAGAAAGAGTAAAGACATCCTAAACATGATACTAGAAAGCATAAAAAATATCCTAACATGATACTAGGAATTAAATGCATCCTAGCATGATACTAGGAATTAAACATTAATAAACATGCTTTCTACATTGAAAGAGAGTAATAACTTTACATACTTTGAAGCCTCGTACCTCTTTCTAATAACAAAATACACGAGTTAGTAAACTTCAATGAAAATCAATAAACAATAATTAAATAATTAAAGAATTAAATTAAAATCAAATTAAATAAAGTTTAGACTAGTTTTGGACCAAACCCTCAGAAGTTATCAAACTTTCACGTCTAGGGCGAAGGCAACTTCGAACTTGGCTAGGTGTTTCAAGATCTTGTGAATGCGGAATATTGTATTTGAAAAAAGCTAGTTTAGAAAGAGAGGGAGAAAGAAAGCATATAATGCTCAAGAGAGAGAATAGAGAGAATTGATTGAGAGAATTAAGGAAGAGTTAATGAGAATTGATGATAGTTGATTAAGAGTTGATGAATTGATTGTTGATGAATGAAAACAGAAGTTCGGACCCTATTTATAGGAAAATAGTCCGGAAAATCATAGAATTTGATAAGGAATAAAACTCCACTCTGTCGCTAACAAACCGACCTTGTCGCCAAAGATTTATCTTGTCGCCAGGCGACAGAGTCTGTCGCGAGGCGACAAACCTGTCGCTTGGCGACAGAGACAGTTTTTGCGGATTTTGTTTTTATCATATCTTTTGATCTAGAAGTCCAAATAAATCATATAATATGTCGTTGGAAAGCTCTTGAAGTCTACTTTCAAATGAAATTAGAATATGATTAAAAGCTTTTGTAGATAACAAGATATGACCGAAATAGTGAAAGGGTGTCAGTTTTGGATAGAGTTTCGTATATCTTTAATATCTTTTTCGTTATAGCTTGGATTTAATATTATAATATATCATTGGAAAGATAATTTCAAGATCTATCCAACAATATAAAATTTGGATAAAAAATATGAGGCACGAAAATATTATATGACTATCTTTGAACATCTTTAAATTTGAATAGAATTAGGAAAGTTTTAAAGAAGGAAAGTTTTATTTAAATCAAAACTCTATGATCTTATCTTTTCAAAAAAGGATAATTAAGATATTTTAGAAACTTGTAGAAGATTCTAATCAATCCTAATTAGTTTAGGCATAGGATTAAACCTTTGGACCCTCCTCATGATCATTGGGTCGTAGGTAAAATCCGGTTTGGGCCCAGTTTAGTATTTTGGCCATAACTTCCTCATTATTCATCGGAATTGGGCTTATAATATATCGTTGGAAAGGTCTTTTCAAGCCCCATCCAATTACACCATTATTGGACCCTTATCATGGACCAAACTAAATTGGATTGGACGTTTTTATAAAATAGAGTGGGTTTTCGAAAACAGAAAGAAGGATTTTAATAAAAACTAACCGCAACACTTGACTTTTCACACTTTCACCTCATTCGATTATGGTTCGACGTGACAGGCATTCATCACTGGGTTTGGTTTTGGGGAGACACAATTTGGTGTCTACACTCTACAACCTCCAAGTTCAACTTCCTAAATTCTTCACAAAGTTCCTTGGCTGAAATCATCAAGTTCACTGTATGACTTGTCTTCCTACTCAAAGCATCAGCTACCTTATTCGCCTTTCCTTCGTGATATAGAATGTCTGGGTTGTAGTCGGTTAGCACCTCAAGCCATCTCCTTTGCCTCATGTTCAAATGAGTCTGTGTGAATATGTATTTAAGACTCTTGTGGTCCGTATACACCTTACATCTCACACCATACAAATAGTGTCTCCAAATCTTGAGAGCAAACACTACGGCTCCTAGCTCCAAATCATGAGTAGGGTAATTCTGTTCATGTTGCTTGAGCTGCCTCGATGCATAAGCTACAACCTTCCCATGTTGCATAAGTACACACCCAAAACCATTCTTAGATGCGTCACTGTAGATTTCAAACCCCTCAATCCCTGATGGTAAGGTTAAGACTGGTGCTGAGGTGAGTCTTCGCTTCAATTCTTGAAAAGATTGCTCACACCTCTCATCCCACCGAAACTTAGTAGTTTTCTTCATCAAATTTGTTAAGGGTTGAGCTATCCTCAAAAAGTCTTGCACAAATCTTCTATAGTATCCAGCAAGCCCTAAGAAGCTTCTCACTTCAGTTACACTTTTGGGTCTCGGTCAATCAGAAACTGCTCGACTCTTAGATGGGTCCACCGCAACTCCTTCCTTTGAGATCACATGGCCTAGAAATGCTACCTTCTCTAGCCAAAATTCACATTTTGAAAATTTGGCATACAACTTCTTTTCTCTAAGAATCTCTAACACTTTTCTTAGATGTTCTTCGTGCTCTTCTCTCAGTACACCAAAATATCATCTACGAACACCACCACAAATTTATCCAAATATGGCTGAAAAGTTCTATTCATGAGATCCATAAAAGCTGTCGGCGCATTAGTGAGTCCAAAAGGCATAACAGTGAACTCATAATGGTCGTATCTTGTGCGGAACGCTGTCTTTGGTATATCTTCCTCAGCAATCCTTAACTGATGGTATCCTGTCCTCAAGTCAATCTTTGAAAAGATCCCAGCACCTTTAAGCTGATCAAACAAGTCCTCAATCCTAGGCAATGGATATTTGTTCTTTATAGTGACATTATTCAACTCTCGGTAGTCAATACACAACCTTAAGGATCCGTCCTTCTTCCTCACAAATAAAACCGGTGCTCCCCAAGGTGACACACTTGGCCTTATATAACCCTTTTCCAGCAACTCCTCCAACTGTACCTTCAACTCTTTCATCTCTGCTGGTGCCATTCTATATGGTGCCTTAGAAATAGCTCCAGTTCCAGGCACTAAGTCTATTTTGAAATCCATCTCCCTAATTGGTGGCATCCTTGGGATTTCATCTGGAAACACATCCTGGAATTCTCTCACCACTGGAATGTGATCTATGGACGTCTCTTCTACACTCACATCTTGCACATGGCATAAATAAATAGGGTAGCCCTTTCGGATATAAGAATGAAAAGTCATGGCTGACACAATACTAATCCCTGGTTTTGACACAACTCCCTGGTAAGAGATTCTATTCCCCTTTGCCCCCTAAGAGACACCTTTTGGGTATGACACTCAATTCTAGCCTTATACTTGCTAAGCCAATCCATCCCCAATATCACATCAAAGTCAGTTAAGTCAAACTGAATAAGGTTAGCAAGCAACTCAGTTCCTGTAATGTTAACTGGAATGTCTTGGTATATGGATCTACAAGGAACTACCTCCCCTGAAGGAATGGTTATATTGGTTTGACACAAAGATGAAGGTTTTAAAGCATGTTTATTCACAAAAGAAGTGGCTACAAAAGAATGAGATGCCCTAGAATCAAAAAGTAAGTAAGCAGGTTTTGAGTTCACAAGAAAAGTACCCGTCATAACGTTGGCATTAGAGTCAATCTCGTTCTGGTTCATGACATAGATTCTTCCATTACTGGTCCTACCATTGCCATTGTGGTTGCTTCCTCCGCCATTGTTGTTGTTTTGGCCATTCCCTCCTTGAGCATTGCCATTTTGGCCCTGAGAATTGTTGTTGTTGAAGCGATTGTTATAGTTTGAGTTCCTACCATAACCACCTCCATTATTGCCATTGTTGTTACCTTGCCCATTCTGAGCCTAATTATTGCCATTCTGCTTCTTTGGGCACTCAAATTTCTTGTGACCAACCTCCCCACATTCAAAGCAAGTAAGCAAATCTCCATTGCAGTTGCGTCCTGGATGGCTCTTGTCACATTTACGGCATGGTCGATTGCGAGATCCTTGCTGATTCTGTTGTCCCTGGTCCCGGTGGTTGTTGCTTCGATTGTTGTTATTATGACCTCCCTGCTGACCATTTCCACCATTCCCACCATTCCCATTGCTATTACCCCCGAGGCGTGGTCTCTTATCATAACCTTGACGGTTCGATGAGCTCTCACCATTCCCTTTCCTCTTATGCCTATCCTTAACCTCCTGCTCACGTTTCAAAATCCTTTCGATATTACAAGCTCTATCATAGGCCTCCTTATAGGTAGCAGCAGTACCAGCCCCAATCACCTTCTTTTGAATCCTAAAAGTCAATCCATCTTCAAACTTCTGAGCTTTGGATCTCTCATCAGGCACTACATTGGGACAAAACCTAGCATACTCATTAAATTTCTCAGCATACTCCTGCACACTCATACCAGCTGTTTGGTTAAACCTACTAAACTCACTGTACTTCTGCCTCTTGATATGCTCAGGAAAGAAACGATCCCTGATTGCTTTCTTAAAAGCCTCCCAGTTAAAGTTTTGTTGAGCTCTTATAGTGGCTCCTTCATTTTCCCACCATATATTCGCAGCCTCACGTAAATTGAAAGTGGCTTGGTCCACCTTCTGAGCATCAGGGGTACCAGCAGCAGTAAAAATCTTGTCAAAGTCGCGTACCCAGTTCTCAACTAACATGGGATCTTCCTTCCCCATGAATAGTGGAGGTTTAAGTGCAGCAAGTTTCTTAGCCATGGCAGCTTGAGGGTCGTTATCATTGTTGTTGTTGTTATTCAGCTGGTTTTGCAACAACATTCCAAGATTCTGGTTCATTTGTTCAAGAGCTCTCAACCTTGCAGCAAGTTGTTCAGGAGTCTCAGCCATTTGTGCGATTCTTCTCCAACGAGACCTAGTGTAAACGTTGTAATTTTGCATACACAATCTGCACAATTTCAACACTGGTGTTACCACCACACACATTTTAACACGACTTATTAAATCGTGTGAATTGCAATTAAATTAACAACCACATTCTTTCATGTCACACATCAGCACATATAGACAAGAATTAAGCAATTTATAGAGTCGTCCAAGCATCTAAACCAAATAATGCATCAACTTAGCATTAGACTATAACTTTGCGCATTGCTTTGTGATTTCACTATCACCTGACCAAGTCATTACTAGCCTTGACTAAAGTAGGCATAAGAAAATAAGAGCTTTGTTCTATATAAATACAATAGGAAAAAAAAATGAATTGATTTTCTTTATTAATAATCATAAAATATCAAGGTATAAATATGTTAATCAAAATTATTTTATTGAAAAACCAGAAGAGAATGAAAATTGTCTTTGAAATACTAGTACTAAATAGCTCAATAAACTACTAGTTACAAATAAACCAAAACTATAGTTTCTAGTCATAAGAAACTAGCTTTTATTTGCAAAATTAATATAAAAATTTTAATCAAATAGACTAAACGCAGCTTTAAAAAAAAAATTCAATTATTATTTTCCCCTTGACTCTCACGAGCTTCACTTTCCTGGGGCTCATCCTCCTCATCATCATCCAGGTTATAGTCAAAGTCTCACTTGGCTTCCATCATTGCCTTTTCAAGGTAGTCCCTAAATTTTAAACCTAGGTCTTTAATTTAATTCATTTTAGTCCCTAAATTCTGAAAAACCTGGGCTCTACATACCAATTTGTAACACCCCCAAAATTCGAGTCTTTTAAAACAATAAGAGTAACCTTTAACTTTCAAACCGAACCATCGAACCCTGGGAGTGTTACTGCTAACTTATTTTCCGTAGAAAATAAATGCAAAGCAAAATTAAATAATATTTAAATAAACTAAGTGGTCTAAGTTGTAGCAAAATAAAATAGTCATTACATCAAAACTGCAATTAATTTGAAACCAAGAATTGAGAGGAAATAATTAAATTCGGGAATAAACTAAATTGTCTTAGCTACGTCATTATTCTAACGTCTCCTCACACGTAACCGAGTACCCTCTTACCAACCTGCAAAATAAATCAGAAACAAGAAAAGAGAGAAAACTCCCAAAAATCAGATAAACTGAGTAATTTCAACTCCATCCCGTAAAATAAATAATTTTAGTTCAAAACATTTTAAACATAATATAGTCTCATAAATATTTTAATACTCAACCAAGTTCAAATAGTCACATAACATACTATTTCTTTATTTAAGAAAGGGAAAGAGAACGCCAGTAAGCCGGGACAAGTCCCTGTCACCACCTACTTTACAGAGGGTCGCGCGTAACCCCAATTGGCCATAAATAAAATAGAATGTCCCTAGTGTGCACACCCCTCACTAATAACCAGTGATTCGGAGGAAGACTAACAGCAATATACAATAATTTAAACCAACTAGTAACAACCATAACTACTAGTGGGCAACCTGTTCTTCACCCTTTCGGGTTTCATTTCCCTTCTTAAGTTAAATTTCACTGTACATTTTATTAGATTAAATCATTCGGTCACAAGCATTATATTGCACAAATCAATTTAATCCCAAGTAACAATATTTCAATTCCAATATTATTAGCACATAGTCGTTCCACATGACATACTAATTATAACTCAATTCTCAATAGGCCTTAGAGACCATCAATTATATATAATCGACCATCAAATCCCCAAGATTATATTAAAAAAAAACTCATACGATAACAAATAATCATATTTTTCGAAATTACATATACTAGTACACAAAATAGGAAAAACTCATATATAATATATATGATTCCATATGATCATACGATAGCACACTCATCACATATAATTACATAAGCACGTATTTGACACATAATATTTCAAAACAAATTCCTAACGGGATTCTAGAGATGATGGACATTGAAAATTACCTTGATCGTGCGAAAAATCTCAAGGTAATTAACCTCCGAAACGTTCACCTACAAGCCTCCGTCTACCAATAAACAGGTCCAAGTTAGTCTTACTATATTATTGATCGAAATAGTTAGTCATCAATTAGTAGGTCATAATACCTAGTGCTAGAATCCACTAAGTAACGTTTTTAATAGAAAACAATATAAGTGTATGCATGAATTTACTTAGCTAATTAAAGCAAAATTATTTTCTTTTTGTATAAAATTCATTTGACTAAAAGCCTGCAACTCCATGACATTATTAGAGAAAAAGGCTAGGCGGCATGGGCATGGAGAATACAACGAAATTGTCAATCGATTGCAATTCATATTGGTGAACATAATTCTCGCCAACTCGTATTGCAATTCTTTGGGTTTGTATATGGATTAAGAAGGTAATATATTGTAGAAGATTTCCTTTAGAATCATGGATGGAAAGAGGAGAAGAAACATGATTTACCTTTATACCAAGGCAACTATGGTGATGGGTTTTAGCGAACAACGCAAGATAGAGTAGGAAAATGGCTTCTTGAGGGTTCAATGGTTTTCTCACGGCAATTGGGATGGAGTGGTGTATTTATACATAAAGTATGGTTAGGGACTAATTGAGTATCTAGAAGGCTCTTATGTAGGATAAGATTAAATTTAAGATGGAGTTGTTTTCTTGTTTCAATCCAAAACAACAAACTGATAAAATCAGTTTTTTTTTAATAATAATCCGAAAATGAAAATAAAAATAAAAATAATAATCATACAATTTGAAAAGAATAATAATTAGTTTAAAAGTTTATTTTTGAAAAGAAATTGTTGACTAAAAAAAATACTCCAAAATTAATACTCTAAAATTTGGGGTATTACAGGTCGGGTGCTTATAGATACTGGGAGCTCGTCCGACATAATCAGCTTAGCTAGTCTAAAATATTTGAAGTTTCCAGAGGATGCCCTCTATGATATCTCCCATCCACTTGTTCGATTTGTTGGGAGTGTCACTCACTCGGTCGAACGAATTAATATGCCCGTCCGATTTGGGAAGAAGGGAGAGGGAAGGGACATGGTCGTCCGCTTCCTGGTGGTCAAAGAGCCTACAGGCTACAACGTCATCCTCGGCCACCCGACTTTAATAGTAGCCAAGGCGGTAATTGTACCTCGCTTAATGCTGATGAAGTTTGAGCGGAAGGACAGAAAAATTGGTACCATTCATGGTAACAAAAAAATGGCTAAGGAATGCAATCAACTAGCCGTGAGGCCAACAGATAAAGGACGACCCCGATCGTCCGAGCTAAATTCAAATGAAGGGTTACTCCAAGCACAGCAGGTCGGCCATAAGCGCATCAAAAAGGAGCAAGCATAGCAACGTTAGCCGACCAGAAGAACTGAGGCCATAGCCGGCTTGCGATCATACGGACATTGCGCTCGATCTGGACCAGCTTGATCGGACGCTCAAGGTGGGCGCTATGGTTGTGGGCTTGCTTGGAGATGACCTGATAAAGCTGCTGAGAGAATTCAAGGATGTTTTCGCATTTGAAGTACATGAGATGCCGGGCATAGATCCAAATCTGGCCGTCCACAAATTGGCGGTGAATCCGATGATAAAGCCTGTCCGACAGAAAAAAGAGAAATCATGGAGAAGAAAGGAATCAGCCGGCCGCAGCAGAGGTAAAAAAGCTACTGGACACCGGTTTCATTCGGTGATGCTACTACCCTGATTGGGTAGCAAATGTAGTCTTGGTAAAGAAGCCGAATGGAACATAGAGAATGTGCGTAGACTACACTGACCTCAATAAGACGTGTCCCAAGGATAGCTTTCCCTTGCCTAAAATCGACCGGTTGGTCGACTCAACAGCCGGACACGCCCTAATGAGCTTTATGGACGCATACTCCGGATTCCACCAGATCCCTCTATGGGAAGAAGATCAAGAAAAAACAGCATTTGTTACCGATCAGGGGCTATATTGCTACAAAGTCAAGCCGTTCGGCTTGAAGAATGCCCCTGCTACATTTCAGAGACTTGTCAACACTGTCTTTAGAGATCAGATCGGCCGGAATATGGAGGTGTACATTGATGACATGATTGTCAAATCAAAGCAGTCGGCCGACCATCTGAATAACCTTCGAGAAACATTTACCGAACTCAGGCAGCATAAGATGATGTTAAATCCAAAGAAGTGTGTTTTTGGTTTTGAGTCCGATAAATTTGTCGGATTCTTAATTGATCAGTGCAGCATTGAGGCCAACCCCGAAAAAATCCAAGCGGTCCTAGACATGTAATCGTCGAGAACTATCAAAGAGGTTCAAAGATTAAGTGATTGTTTAGCTGCACTCGGTCGATTTCTGTCAAGGTCAGGGGATAATTGCTGATATTTCTAAAAAAAAGCCATGTTCAAGTTAATCGAATAGGCTAAGGAAGCCTTTGTACAATTGAAAAATCATCTGCATACACTTCCTCGGCTCGTCAGTCCGCTTAAAGACGAGAAGCTATACATGTATCTTGCTATTTCAGATCACTCTTTAAGTGCCTTCCTCCTTGCTGAGAGGGACGGCCATCAGATCCTCGTGTATTTCATAAGCCACGTCCTGCACAATGCTGACCTGAGGTACCCACCCATCAAAAAATTTGGGTTGGCATTGTTCATGGCATTAAAAAAGCTAAGGTCATACTTCCTCGCTCATTCAATAGTGGTTTATAAGGACCAACAGCTAAAGAAGCCGTTCACAACATTAGAGGCCAGTGGCCGAATGCTTAAATGGGCCTTGGAGTTTAGAGGTTTTGATATAACGTTCGAGCCCAGGAAAGCAATCAAGGGGAAAGTCTTTGCTGAATTTCTAGCTGAAATGACACGGCCGGACTTACAGCCTGCAAGGGATCAAATTTGTAAGGTTTTTGTGGATGGAAGTGCTACAGGGACTAAATATGGTGCTGGTATCATTTGTCAGTCTTCTGAGGGAGATAAGTTTGAATATGCTATGAGATTTCAGTTCTAAGCCTCTAATAACAAGGCCGAGTATGAAGCCCTTTTGGCCAGCCTTAGAATGTATAAGGCGGCCGGGGCAACAAAAGTTGATGCTAGTTCAGACTCCCAACTTATAGTTAGCCAGGTTAATGGTAACTATGAGGCAAGGGAGCCGAACATGATGAAATATCTTCATATGATGAAAGATGAGGCCGAGGGTCTAGAGCATTTCACCCTACAACAAGTTCCTCGTTTAGAAAATCATCAAGCGGACGCGCTCTCCAAGTTAGCATCCTTGGTATCATGTGATACCCCCATATTAGTGTTTTGGGAAGCAAAGGAGAAGAGGAGTATTAATGCCGAGCCGGTGCAGATCATAGACAGAAGCTCCACTTGGATGGATAGAGTAGTCTCCTATCTGAGGTATGGAACACTCCCGGACGATCCCAAAGAGAGCTGGCTGATGAAGGGAAGGGCGGCCTGGTTCGAAATGAAGAATGGGGAATTATTCAAAAGAGCGTTTGTCAGGCCCTATTTGAAGTGCATCACCCCAGAGAGGAGGCATGATGTATTGGACGACCTTCATCAAGGGCAATGCGGATCACACATAGGCGGATGGGCCTTAGCAGATCGAAAAAGCAATCCACCTGAGGTACTACTGGCCAAGCATGAATTCGGACACCATGAAAATGGTAAAAAATGTGACAAGTACTAGAGGTTTGCTACCCTTATTCACCACTCAGCAAATAGCTTGTCGGTCATAAGCAGTCCGGTCCCCTTTACAAAATGGGGCATGGACATCTTGGGGTCGAATACTCCAGCGTTAGGGCAAAGGCGATATGTGTTTGTAGCAGTAGACTACTTCACTAAATGGGTTGAAGCTGAGGCCGTCCGAGGAATCAAATGGACAGATGTGTCCGCCTTTATCTGGAAAAATATTATCACTCGCTATGGTGTGCCACAGTCAATGGTGTTCGACAATGGACCCTAATTTGAAACACGTCAACTCAAAAATTGGCTGAGTGACCAGGGCATCACTCACTGTTTTGCCTCGGTCAGACGCTCGCGAGATAGCGGCCAGGTTGAGGCTTACAACCAGCTAATCTCCAACGGTATCAAGCGCAAGCTTAAGAAAACAGGCGGCCTCTAAGAAGATGAGTTGGTCAATGTGTTATGGTCCATTTGAACAACAACCAAGAGTTCAACAGGAGAGACTTCATTCTTTCTAGTCTACGGCGCCAAAGCCGTGCTCCCAATTGAAATGTATGAGCCTACCATTTGGGTAATGCTTTATGATGAATCGGCCAATTGGGAGGCCACGAAGACTGCCCTAGACTTTCTTCAAGAAGTTAGGGGCAATGTGGCACTTAGACATGAAATCTATCTTCTCAAAATGATGAGGGCATACAATTGCAAGGTGTCTAAGCGGCCGCTAAAGATGGGGGGTCTGGTTCTAAGAAAAATGGAAGCGGTTCACCGAGCTAATGAAGACGGAAAGTTAACTCCAAACTAGGAAGGGCCATACCGAATCAAAGAAGAAGTACAGGATGGTACATACCGTCTCGAAGCCTTAGATGGCCGTCCTATTCCTCGTACTTGGAATAAAGTAGGCAGAGCGGCCGAGTAGGTGTATAGAAAGGGCATCCCTTGGCTGCGCAACTCGGCCAAAGAGACTGTAAAGTCAACCAGACTGTCCGACCTCCATATGGTCGGACGATTGAGCGGTAGGAAGCCATAAAAATTGCCCGAGGTACTTTTACCTAAATAGGGGCAAGGGCATGCCTAGGCGTACAAGACCAACCAATATTTAGAAGTTTCAAAGTTGAGATATTACTTGAAATTTCTTGAGTTGCTTCCGAGCGATAGTGTCCAAGGAAAACTCAAACAAAGCCAATAAAGCGACCATATATGATTTAGCATTCACCTAGTCCAAGGGCAATCATTATTATGATTTGATTAACTTATTAGCTGTCATACACTTTGAGGTATAAAATCTACTAAGTTAATCAAACCACCTAGAATATGGACTATGCGAATGCCGAACAAAGGGGCATACTCCCAATACTCGTACATACAGGCATATATAAAGCATGAAAAAATTGTTAAAAATGCTAAGTATAGAAAAGCAAAAGTCGCATTAATTAAAACCAAGCCGCTCAAAACAAGGCGGCGAAAATCAAATTTTTACAAGACTGCTCAAAACAGGCAGCCCAATGTGGAATTGTTCAAAGAAGCGAAATAAAAACTTAAGTACAAAAGCTTTAAAAATTGCTGCTAGAGGACCTGAGCTCTTTACTCAGCTGGCTTATCACCTTTGGCAAGCTCCTCCAAGACCGGCTCTTTCTCGGCCACAGCATCAACAGGCTTTCCCTCGGCCGAAGTATCCGTCAGCTCCTGCTTGGCCGCCTCCCCTTGGCCAGTCAGCTCGGCCTCGTCCTCCTCATCATCATTGTCTTCCTCGTCTTCAGAATCTAACGAAGTGACTTCGAATTCTGGAGGAGTTTGTTCGACCTTCTCGACTTCCTCCTTAAGACAAACGTACTCCAGGCGCATGGTGAAGCGCTCCTGATGATAGGCAGTCGTCCCTTCCGGGCTCATCAGTTGGAAGGCCTTAAAGAAATGACTCCTGAGTCTCTCCTCGGCCTTGTGCTCGATCTGGACGATGTCCATTTCATTAGGCGGCCGAGGGGCCTTCAGCTTTTCAGATAAGTTTGAAACGGACTTGTTCAAATTATCCACCTCAAGCCTGAGGAAGTCTGCCTGATCAAGGGTCGTTTAGAGAGCCAGCTGGGCTGAGGATAACTCCTCCTTCAGCTTCTTGGAGGCGTCAAAGCCCTCCTTCAACTATTGGGCGTTCAAGACCGCCTCGTTGCGCTCCAGCTCGGCCGCCTCCCTGTCCAGCATTTCCCTATCAAGGGCCTGCCCTAGCTGTACCAGGTCCTTGGTCTGCCGAGCCGCCTTGTCGGTAAGAGCTTTGAGGGCCGTCTCAAAGTGTATCCTTTGAAGGGCAAGGTGCCCGTGTTGGGTCCTCCATGCGCCTTATCTGAGCCTAGGCCTCTTTCAGCTTCTCGTTCTCCTAATCCTTCCAATCTAGGATGGCATAGAGCCTGAGAAAGAGCTGCATTCGTACGAAGAAAAGTTAGTAAAATAAATTAAGAAATATATTCTAAGTATGAAATACATTCTAAGTTTGGAATCCGAGGCGGCAGAAACTACAAATAGTTACCTCGGCACTACAATTAAGGATGGGGCCGAAGAAGCCTACATTTATTCCGCGGAGCTTATCCCACTGCGCTGAAGGGACGGCCTGGGCCATTACCTCCCTCATAACTTTACAGTTGGCACCCGTAAGGGACTGGCTGAGAAGCTTCATGTTCATCTCCTTGGCAATATCTTCACACGACCAAGAAAAGGGTTAGAATGAACAAAATAAGTTCGCCAAAAAAAAAAAAACAAAAAAAAGAAAAAAAAAAGTAAAGACTATGTCAAGAACCCAACTTACCATCCGAGAAAGATGATGGGGTGGGAAGGTAGAAAGAAGGAGGAGGCAAAGGTTCGTCCCCTTCTCCGTCCTGACGACCGAGTTGATCTTTGGCTGACTGAGAGGCAGCCGTCTGTCAATCAAATTTTTTCACTAACTCGACATGCGGAGTCGAGATTGGGCCGGTCGGTTTTGTCGGGGTCGACTTACCCCCATCGGCCGCACGGACGTACTTCTCATGGATCGACTTAGTAGTCGGATCCACGGACTTGGAGATCCCACTAGATGACAGCTGGGGTGGCCCTTTTTTGGACTGCTTTGGAGCAGTCCACGACGTGGTCTTAGCCGCCTGGGAGGAAGATGTCACTTTCGTGGCGGTCGACTTAGCCGCCTGGGAGGAAGATGTCACTTTCGTGGCGGTCGACTTCCTTGACTTGGACGGCTTCCCATCCTTTGAGGCAGAGGACGGTTGCTTCCTCTTCGACCTTGGAGTAGGAGTGCCAACTGAAAGAAAGCAATTTGAAGTTAAGTAAAGCCGAAATAAAGCGTCCGAGCATAAGTAGGAAGGAAGTCCCTTCCAGAGTCTCAACTCGGACGAAGGGCTAAATTGGGATCATCCGAGTAAATTCAGGAGGGACTCCTCTCCCAACCTTCCAGATCGGCACAAAAAAAAAAAAAAAAAAAATAAGCGGACGGCCAGTACCTCCTTGGTCTGCGAATACAGCTGCTATCGAGCCTTGTGCCAAGCTAAGTCAAGCTCGGAAATGTCCACATTCCCTTTTTGCTCTGGGACCAGCATGGCTAGTGCTTTGTCTGCGTCAGAAAAAGGAAAAAGTTAGAAAAATTTCGGCACAATTCACTTGCAAGTGACAAAGGTACGAGTTTCCACCTTGGGGAAGGTTTCGGTGAAGGCCGCATGCCGATATAAATACTAGGTCCCTGAGCCAGCTGGAAAAGGGAATCCAGTTCTTAGGCACGGCCACCAATTTGCCGTCCTTGATCACCCTCCTGACTCCAAAGTAATCAAGTTAGTACGCATAGGCAGGGTGGACAGATGGCTTGTATGGTCGGTGCTGCCCTCGGCCGAGCTGGATAGGAGTAGCATTAAACCTATTCATCCCCAAGATGAACTCCTCGTTCTTTTTCTTAATGCGGTAGAAACGATTCTTCTAGTCTCGCCACTTGGATGGCCAACCCATCACCACCAGGTAGTCCTTAGTGGTGCTCATTATGAACCAACCGTCCGTCCCGATTGCAAGCGGACCATAGAATGCATCTCGCAAAAAACTAAGACGTCCAGCTTAAAGCCCTACCTAATGCACGTCACTAGATACCCAAAGGTGTTCAACCAGATGTTCGGCATCAACTGGAATAGAGCAATGTTGTACTCGTCCAGGACCTCCTAGACGAACGGGTGAAGAGGAAAGCGGAGTCCCACTTCCAGGGCAGTCGTACACGTTAAATGATTGCTGACGTGGCCGCTCATCCTCCCAAGCGGCCACGGAATGAGAGCGCTTCGGCACCTTGAGCTTATACTCCTCTTCCAGCATGAGGAAACTCTTGAACTCCTCCAGCCCGTTATTGAGGAAGCCTAGGGCCGTGTCTCCGACTTGACAGGCGTACGGATCTTTAAAATTGTTCGCATTGGCCTCCTCACCCGCCTCCTCGACCTTTCGATTTTCCGCCTCCCCTTCATCAAGGTGGGGGCGGCCCGAAATTCTGAGGACAACACCCTGTCCAATTCAGCAGCCTCGGGTAACCTCCTAGTCTTGGAGCCCCGGCCGCCCTCGAAGATAGAGACTCCCTCTTGTACTAAGGGCCCCTTGCCCTTATTCTTCCTCTTGGCGTCCGCCTGATTTCCAGGAGAAGGAGCATTGCGAGAAGGCAGGTCAGCCGGTTCAGCAATTACTATGCTTGTCCTAGGCCTGGCCGACCTGGTAGTTTGTGATGGGGGTAGTTAAGAAATTCGGGCGGACACCCCAACGTCCGCCTAAGAAGAGAATTGAGGTTCTTTCAAAGACTGCAACTCGGCCGGATCTATGACCGAGTTGGTGAATTAGGGAAAACAAAGACCCGGAGTCTGCCCGGACACTTCCCTAGCAGAAGAGACGCCTTGCCTCCTCTGGTGCTCTTCGAATGAGGCAGTCACATCGACCACCGAGCATTCGCTGCCACTAACCGTGGCGGTGTTTGTGTTTGTGTTTGTGGTGGTGTTTGCGGTTTCCCCATCCGTGTTACTCGGATCATAGGGAACCCTTGGGTTTACTAGATTGCCGTCTGGATTTCTAGCGGCGTACTTGTCGTACGTCTTCATGGTCCGTGCCATTTGTGACTGCAGGGACAGAGAAGAATAGGTGGAGGTGAGTTGGTACACACTAGAAATGGACCCACTCCACGAGGGAGACGACTCGTCCCCGTCTACTCTACAATCCTCAATCCTAGGCAAACGGCCGGCCTCATGAGGAGAAACGGACGAAGTCGAGTGTTGAGCCAGATTTAAAAATAAAAATGAAAAACTAAGCAAAGTAAAAGAGGAAATAAAAGGGCAGGCGGTTACCTTCAAAACTTGGAAAAGTCTTGAAGGTTGACCAAAAACCTCAAAAACTCTTAACAAAAACCTCAAACGTACGGCGGATCTCATGAAGATTTAGGGAGGAATCACTTTCTCTCTCTAAAAAGCTCTAACTTCTCTCTAAAATTCTCAAAGTTCCAAAGTAACAAAATGAAGATAAACATCGTATATTTATAGACAAAATTTATAAGGGCAAAATGGTAAAATTGTCTTTCCCGCCTAAGAATTCGAACGGTTACTTTTTGAAAAAGTTAACCTAGAATTCAAATGGTTAAAAACCAATTCCGTCATTTTAAACAGAAGGGAATGCGAACGAGCTAACGGCATGTCAAAATAGATGGCCAGGTCAGCAGAATCCAAACTGCCGTCCCGAAATCTCGGATGACAGGTGTCCTCTCTAAAAAGACAGTCGGCCTGCTCCGTCCGACTGACCTAAAGACCCAAAAGTGTCTAATAGAGGAATTACATGTGAACAGGACAAAGCATCCGGCCCAAGAGGGAATCCCCTATTAAGACTCACGGTATTATCCGCATACCAAAGAAATGTTCAAATCTTCTACGAATACTCGGACATATCTGGACGAGTAGAAAATCAGAGGAGGCGGCCCATAGAGTATGAGTCACCCCTTCTGAGGGGCAAATGTTTAGGGTAAAAATTACCCTCAAAGCGTGGACCAATCCCATAGTGGCACGTGGCCCAATCAAAGGGTGACACAAGTCCCTATAGGAAGATGACACATATGCAAGAGCACATGAAAAAGAGAGAAAAGGGTCTCCTTACATCAGGAGGCCCAAATCCTGAGAAAGCTGCAAAACGGCGTCCCCAAGGACACGTGTCCTGATTGCGCCGCCCATCAGAGTGCAGAATATAAGGTTAACAACCCTAAAAATGCACAATTCCCCACCCCTATAAATACCCCAATCATTTATGTTAGGAGGGGTGGATTGTGACATAACATTCAATAGAGCATTAAAACAGCTCCAACTTCTCTCTACTTTCTCTCTCTAGCTTTTTCAATTTCCGGTTACTAACTTAACCGTCGGAGGCGAATATTCCGGCAACGGAATATTTGTGTTTTGCAGGTGTCCGAGCCGTCTATTCAAAGAGCGTGACCAGTGTCCCGGGGAAAATCACAAAAATACCCGAAACAAATGTTTAGGTTATACTCTGTATTTTAAATACTTTTTAAATGTTTCTACGTATGTATAGCTCACTTATTTTTGATATATTTATAATATATGAAAAAAATAATGATTTATTAAATCTTGAATTATTTGATACGGGAATGATAATATGCAATTTTGAGTAATATATCAATCCCTATACATAATTATATGTATTAATTGTGAGCAATATAATAGTTACGTAGTTAAACGTAATTTGTCAAATTTATATAATATCATGTAATTTGTTAATACATACTTCCTCCGTTTCTTTATAGTTGCAACACGCACTTTATCACAGAATTAAGAAAAGTAGACCTCAAATGATATAATACTATTAAAATGGAGTTAAAAGGTTGTTAAGAGTATATTCAAGTGGGTCATGTGCTTTATGTAAAGGTAATAGTATAATTTTCACCATAAAAACCTTCCTTTTATAGTGTGTTGCAACTATCATGATATTTCCATTTTAAGAGTGTTGCAACTATAAAAAAACGGAGGAAGTAAATATAATAGTATCACTACTAAAATTCAGTTAAATTGCGACCGTTTTTCTACGACCGTCACGAAAACGGTCGCAAAATATGAAATCTGCGATCATTTTTACGGGGTCACAATATTACGATCGTTTTGAAGGCGGTCGCAGATTTGCGACTGGAATTGCGACCGTTTTTGGCTTTTAAACGGTCGCAAAGATGTTTGAACAATTTAAAAAAATTCAAAAATAAAATAACCTTTTGCGACCGCTAAAAACGGTCATAAATAGCGACCGTTTATGAGATAATCGTAATTGTCGCAAAAGGTTTTTTTTTATAACAAAAATAGGGTATAAAAATATACCCCACTCTCCCAAACCCTAATCTTCTTTCCACTTAACACGCCGCTCAGCTCTTCTTTCTCCCCTCAATTTCCTTCTTTTCCTTTCTCTCTCTTCTCTTTCTCCTCAATTTCTCTCTCCCCTAAACTTCCTTCTGTTTCCTTTCTCTCTCTCCTCTTTCTTTTCTCATCTCTCCACTTTCTTTTCTCCGTTCATCTTCTTTTTCTTCTTCTTTTTTGTTTTTTCTTTGAATTTTCGTCAATATCGATTTTGGGTGTTCGGATTTTCGTGAATAAATGAATAATTATGGTTTTTATGGTCAAATTCGAACATAAAATTTCCAAATCTGGAATTTTTATGGTCGAATTTGACCATATAAATACAAAGAGGGAGAAATATTGTGAAAGGTATGTGGTTTTATTTTGTTTTTTATTTGAATTCCCATGGTTATTTTAATATCTGGTGTTTTTCGTGAACTTTGTTCATATTTGGTTCGAATTTCATTCACTTTGTGTTTGATTTCGAATTTTTGTTGATTTTGTTTATATTTTCGGTTATTTTGTTCATACTTTCGTTGAATTCGTTCATATTTTCGTTGATTTTGTTCATATTTTCGTTGATTTTGTTCATATTTTCGTTGATTTTGTTCTTGTTTTGTTGATTTTGTTCTTGTTTTGTTGATCTTGTTCATATTTAAGTTATTTTTTTTTGTTTGATTTTCCTTAATTTTCTGGATTTCTTTTAGGGTCTATTTTTATATGAATTCAAATGTTTTTTAAGGGATGTTTTGGGTGGGCGACGACGGTGGGTATAGGTTGTTTAGGGTGGGAGGTGGTTTGGGTGGAAATTGGCGGTGGGTGAGGTGGGAATAGTGATGGAGCTGGCTGCGATGTACAGGACTGCAAGCAGTCATTGCGTTTTTTTTTAACTTTTAGCGACGATCTAAAGCGATCGCTATTTTTCTAATTTGCGACCGCGGTAAACAACGGTCGCAGTTTTAATAATTTGCGACGTTTACAATGCGATCGTTGAAATTAATGAAAACGGTCGCAATTTTAATTGTGACCGTCAACCAGTCGTAATAAATTTTTGTTGCAACCAAGTGAATTACGACCACCCTGTTACGACCGTTGACGGTCTCAATTATTTTCAGCAACCGTTTTTGCTATTTTCGACGACCGTTAAAGACGGCCGCAAAAACCTTAATTTTTAGTAGTGTATGATTTTTTTTACAATAACAACCAACAACTGTTGTGTTTTACTAATAAGCCACAATTTTTTTTTTTAAAAAAAAAAAAAATTTGCCCAATACACTGAAACTTCAACCCCTCAAAGATGACGTCATTCTTGCTATATCTCTCCTTTTTTTTTCTTCTCTCAATTTTCACTTTCTTCTTTCACTTCCATCTAAATTGGGGTTAACTTAAAATCGAATTGTTACAAATAAAATTTAGATTTTAATAATCATTTCTCTTACTTCACCACTCTAATGATTCCACTAAGAAAAGTATGTTTTCTTAATTGGTGGGTTTTGATAATTAATTTGGGTTTGTTAAAAAAAAATATTTTATTTGGGGTTTTCAATTGAATTTAGAGTTTAGGGTTTTTGATTTGACAATGTATTTATCGATTTAGGGTTTTTAATTTGAAAATTTTAATTACTTATTTAGGGTTTGGTTACTTAATTTGGGGGTTTTCAATTAATTAAATTGAATTTAAGTTTTAGAGTTTTTAATTTTGCTGGATTATGGTTTTCAATTGAAATTAGGGTTAAGTGTTTTCAATGGCTGAATGAATTATTGGGATTTAATACATACTAACAACTACATGAATATATGCTTTTATTCTTTTTAATACTTTAGTAAAAAAAAAAAAAAAAAAAAAAAGCAATCAATTGATTGTCATAGAACAAAGGGAGTAGTACATGTTTAAAAATTATGTTAGAACTTACATCCATCATCATCTTTACAATTATATTAATTCGGTAACATACTGGTTATATAGAAAGAAAAGTACACAAGAAAAAAGAAAAATAGAAGATTGGATTTGATCTCCTAGGACTAAGACATAACGTATCATAAAATATGTAAGATAATTTGTTGTCACTAAAAGGATTGATTTTCGTATGAATGTACGTTAGATTACCTTATTTCAGACACATAATTTGGCAATAGTATGGAATTAAAGCTGTCATGTTTTTCAAAAACTGACCAAGCCCCAAAAACCAACCTATATTAGCACTGACCATCCAAAACGAGACGTGTATACGTATCCATACAATGAGTGACTCTAGTGACTCATAAATTGAAACAACCCCGACTCTATTAATCAGCGACTAATTTGACCTAATGCTCTATGACTTGAACAAAACTTGTACTTGACCTACACATTAGAAGACAATTAATTTGGCCAAACCTAATGATTTAGCACCGAATTGGCACCCGATCCAATAGTAATCTTCAACCGACCGTTCATAAATCAACCCGATCCAATAGTAATTTGACTTGTTATAACCGTAAGCCAAATTTATCACACCCGTGTTGTCAACTCAATCCAAAACTAAAATGAATCAAGTGTTGACCCAACCTACTCTTTCCATCACGAAACTAATGATACGAGTTCGTGCAACTAAAGAATAATCTAATTTTGTTAAAATGGTAAAATATTAAATAAAGAAAAAAAAGTTAATTTAGTACTATTATAAGTAAATTAAAACTGGTTATCTGTTCTGTTATAAGGATTTTTTTTTTGGGGTGACAAGTTAATGCCATTTGGTCGAATCATGAAAAGTGTAATTTATAAGTCTAACAAAATTCGACCCGATATTAATCTTCCAACCTGGACCTAAAATAACTCAAGTTGGAGTTTCCAACTTCGAACCTAATAATTATCCGACCTAAATATGACCTAAACATTAATTTACTAGTCGGACGCACTTAAACCCATTCGAAACCTAACACACGACACAACTCAAAGACGAAATTAAATTAGACTACTTGAAATTTACTCGAATTGAACCCAACATGCACTTGATGAAAAGGTTAACAACCCAACATAATTTAGACCGAATTTGACACAAACTGGAGGTGAAGGCTACATTACACTCGACCTGAATATGATACTCAAGACCTGATCACTTAACCGAATGGACCCGAGTTAAATAGCCCAATTGACATATCTATGTAATAAGACTATAAGCTGATCACCATCTTGATTTGTAACACTTTAGATTGAAAAAAATTCCTCAAATGAATAATCAAAAGAGAATTATTGCACATGCATGGTTATCACTATTTATGTTTTTCTATTTCCTTTTCTCTTAAAACTTCCATGCATGAAAACTTACTATATATACCATACATACATTCAAAGCAGTTAAAAACTACTGCCAAAGTTTCTCCCACTTTCTTTATATAATTAATTATTCCCTAATTTCCTTAACCTCTTTTTTCCTCTTTTTCCACTAAAAACAACAAAAGGTTTAATTTGTAACACAATGATCAATTAGCTTCCAACCCTAAGAAATTAATGAAGGGAAGTTTGTTTAAGTTTGCATTTGCACTTGTTGAGTATCCACTATTAACAGCTGAGTCACCACTTCCTGACCCGCCCGAGTTTGAATCGGATTGTCCACAAAATTCCACCCTACTTGGAAACATCTCATTTGGTTGTTTGGCAAGGGCATTAATGTAATTTCCCTTCATTGCTGATTTCCACATGCTTTCCTCAATTGAACCTACAAAATCAAATGAGAATATTAAGTAGGTAAAGGAAAGGACATACATTTTCAGCAGTAATACAAAATTGAGTAAAAACAATTTAAAGAACAGTACAATACAATATGTTATTAGTTATACCTTATACTTGTACGGGTTTTTTCTTTGTTACATTGTATCGCATTTTACAGGAAACCCTCCTCGTATAAGAAATATTTATAATGTTTGAACATAGAACGTCTATATATTTTCTGCATTATTTGTTAAATTTTATAGAGGATTTTTTGGATTTATTCAATGGAAGTTACTAGGAAGATTAATGCACAACGTAAATAGTTATATGCTAATTATTTCTTATGCCAAAAACAGATAGAAAGTGACAAATACTGAAATACATAATGCATGATTTGACAATGTTATACTGTGCGTTATGCCGGCAACTTCCGGACGACCATGCAATAATATATGTACTTATTAGTCCTTTAAGCCAACGACTAATTAAGTAGGTCACTTCTCGTCTCTAAAAATTATTCCTATTTAAATAATAATTTCACCAAGAAAAAAAAAAGTTGAAATAGGAAAAACTTTTAGAGGCCAAATGACTACAACCTCAATTTTTCAATGAATACATCATTTAGACTTTTAATCTATTTCTAAACTAAGTTTGATCACGATTAATAACTGATGCATATTTTCAATCAACAGAAAACTAAAGATTTTAATGTTCAAACTATTGCATAATTAAGCCAACCAAAAACATGTTCGGTCAAAGCGATTTGTTTATTAGAGATTATTAAACCAAACACGTGTCTGGTCAAATTGATCATCTATGGGAGTAATGTGCTCTTAATAAAGACTGAAAACAATCCATTTTTGGAAACCAAACATGTGTCCAGTCAAACTAATCCGTTCATTGAAGGTTATTAAACTAAACATGTATCTAGTCAAAATGATCCTATTGGAGATAATATGGTCAAAATAAAGATCGGAAACAATCCATTTTTCTAAAACAGTCCCTTTCAATCCTTAGAAAGAAAATATATGTGAACTTTAAACTAAAAACTTAGTTTTTTTTTTGGTGCAAAGCTTAAAACTTGTTCCCTAAAGCAGAAGTATCTCAACTACAAAGGCAAGACCGAAGCCAATCGGAGGAAAAAGGAGACACGTACACCATTATTATTATATATTTAAACAATTAATAGATAACATTATACTCCATATTATGTAACTAATAAATCTCTAAACTTTAATGAGATGGTGATCTGATATATAATTCATGTTTCAGTTTTGTACATACGATTAACGATTTCATAAGTAGTGGATTACATACATATACATTATAAGCACTTTTAACAAACATTTTCTGAATTAATTAATTTATAACTATAAGATATGATGCAAGTACGTACTTTTCTTTACAAAATAAGATACTTTAAAATAAAAGTTTTCCAAAAGAGTAACGTAAACTAAAACTTAGGATGCCTCTTAAGGGAAAAAGAAACCTTAAGAAAAATAATGTAAAGAAGACAAAAGAAGTTAGGGAAAAAAACAGTACGTACCCTTTTGACGGTCAGACTTGCAGGATTGCTGGTATTGTTGCTCCTGACAAACGGGCGGGTCATAACCGATTCCGGGTCCGGAATAATACCCGCCCACGCCCACACACACACCCACACCCGCGCCCGCACCCGCACCCGCAGCCAATGTAGTAAAGAGTGAGAGTTCAGTACAAGTTGATGCACCAGCATCATGATCCATATTTTTATTATTGTTATTATTAATGTTATAAATCATGTTACTAGTAATACTGGTAGTAGAGTCACTTCCAGTATTACTTTTTTTTATCATGGCCGTAAACTCATTGTTACGGCCATGATCATAAAATTGTTGTGACTGCATTTTGTTGTGGATTCTTTTCCTAGTCGTGTATAAATTAGACTTTTCACGATCCTCTCTCGCCTGCATAACATGCCAATGGTTCTTAACTGCATTGTCTGTTCGGCCAGGGAATAACCGCGCTATGATTGCCCATTTGTTCCCGTACATTTGTTGTGCTGTTTTTAGTCGCTCTTCTTCGTCGTCTGAGAATGGTTTCCTGTTTATCTTCGGATCGAGTTGATTGAACCACCTTAATCTGCAACTCTTCCCTGCATTTTTCGCCAACTTCATTAGTTAATTCATGAATTAAAACATATATATTCTCAGTTTAAATTTAGTCGTTACATTATTTTATTTTATTTTATTGAATTGAAAATTGTCTAATTTTGATATATTTTAATTTTTGGTTTTTCAAAATTTTAAGAAATTGCATGTTAGTGGTTGCTTAGTATGGCAAACTGCTGTCACTTTTAACAAATTTAGTATTAGTTATTTTCAAATAAGGTAACTAACAAACTGACCGGAACCCAACAAATCTTGTTCCAAATTAAATTAATTAAATAAATATCTTGCTATTGAAAAACTGAAAAAAAAAAAAAAAAAAAAAAAACATAACCACTATTCAATAAACTTGGTGCGATGAGACTCAAAAGTTTAACCACTAATCAAAGTAATAATTTTTTTTCTACTCCCTCCGTCCCCAAATGATAGTCCCTTATGGCTTATTTTTAGTCCCAAAATAATAGTCCCATTTGCTTTTTTCAAGTACCATTAATATCAATTTTTTATCAAAATTCTCTCTAATTACAACAATATTTGTGCAAATTTATCTTTCCTATATAAATTTTGTTTTCCAATGTACTTTTATTACTTTCTCTCTCTACTATTTTACATACCCAATGTAAATTTATCTTTCCAATGTAATTTTACTACTTTTATTTAAGTTTCTTAATTCCCGTGATTTTTGCCCATAAGGGACTATCATTTGGGGACGGAGGGAGTACAATGTATCAACATAAAATAATCAAAAGAGTTAATGGATATAAAACATGTATCAACACAAAAATCGATATAAAACATGCATATACTTTCTCCATCCAGAATTAATGGTCAGATTGGTCACACATCAAAACTGTCACATAAATCATATCATTAATGCGACAATTGAATCTAGACGGATAAATGGATTGCATGTTTTATCGATCAAAAATTTTAAAAAAATACCTGATCTACCCTGAAGTTTCTCAGCAATGACATTCCAATTCTGAGGGCCAAACTTAAGAACAAGTTCCTTAAGTTTAGTATCTTCTGCAGGCCTCCAATGTCCTCTAGAACAAAGCTTTGAAGGCCTGCGTACATTTCTAGCAACCACCAAAGATTCTTGACAGTTTTCGACTTTCAACCCATCAACAGAAGAAGGCGAGGACCGTATCGGAAACCCGTTGTTGGTATTCTCATGATCCTGACGGTTTGTTATGGTGTTGGTACAAAGGCAAAGGTCTAGAGCAGGGGGACTCGGATGAGTTGAGTTTGAGTTCAAAGAAAAGAGACTATTATTATTCATGTTTTCATCCACTAAATGGTAAATGGAATGATGAGAAAGAAAGATGAAAATGGACAAAAAAAAAGGAGAGAAAAGGAAAGGAAAGAACGGTTGAATAAAATGAGTGAAAAAAATATAGAGGGTGGAAAAGAAAATATAGGAGATGAGAGATGAAGGCACACGAGTCTCACACACTGTTTATTGTTGGGTTTTGTCTTTGTATGTCTGACTTAAGTCAGAGTTCCTCATTTTGAGACTGATTTCTGACCCACACGCCCACTCGTTACTCCCTATACTTTCTTATTGCCCAATCACTAACTTTTGCATAAGATTGTTTATCGGTAAATATTCTACATCTGTTATAAAGTTAGTGTAAATTACTTTTCTCTCTATTCAATAATAATAACAATAGAAGTTTAGTCCTAAAATGATTTGTGGTCGGCTAATTAGCATAAATCGTCATAAGGAACCGTAAAAACTTTTTACAGTCCCTCAAATGCGTCTTAAAACATATATGTATATTTCAATTTTTAACACGTAAACTTTAAATAACCTCTTATTAGTGAAATATATGATAGATGATACGAATTTAACAAAATCTCACTTGATTATATTATCTTTTATACATTAACAGGAATTTATGATGCAATTTTCAAAAATTCGTTTTACCTAAATATTTGCAATGAAGCAAAACAAAGGCGAAGAATGTTCCTTTTTTATTGTTACAATTAAGCTTGACGGTCTCCACTGCACATCTTTGATCACGTATATATTCAATTTAACGAATTCAATAAAATTTCCACGTGATATAGTTTTGATCTTTACAGCAATTTATTTTCTTAGTCAAAGTTTTTAAACGTTATCTCCACCAAAGTCAAAATGTAACAATAGAAAAGAAACGATGGGTCAACTTAAATATGAGTTAGCTTAATTTAATAACATTTTTAACATGTAAATGTCAGAAGTTATCTCTAAGCAACTGAAAATGTTACCGCAAAACAGGTAAGCAGTTATATGACGTTGTATATTCAAAATTGCTATACACTTGGTGCAATCCAATGGATTTGTTATATGCAATTACTTCATCTCATTTAAAAAAAAAATTAAAATTTAGCATGGAAGTCTCATAACTTTATAAAAAATATGAAACTAGTAAAAAAATTTAATGCATATTTGTCCAATCTAGTGTAAATTGTAATGAAAGAATTCAAATGCAAACCTAAAAGTATTCATTAATTTTGAATCTTTTTTTATATGACTACCTTGACTGTCAATATTGAAAGTCATTTTATACAAGTGAAGTGCTCGACATCTTCTTATACTCCACTTTGAATCACCAAGCCAAAAGGCTAATTAGGAAATATATCATGTTTTGATCATTGAATTCACAAGTGACACTAGTTACTATGCAGTACAATCTTTTCGTGTAATCGCAACACTGTATTGAAATTTCAAACAGTTTCCAAAAATCAACAAAATTAAGACAACATTCAACTATTTCACTCTTCCCCTTAATGTCTTTTGATGGAAAGGTGCATAAATAACATTTAAAAGTTTGAAATAAATAAATGAATGAATAACTATATATCTCTTCCTCTCCCATAGATGATAAATTACCTCATCACATATTATCACATTAAAATAAAAAAAAAAACCCTAGTACATAAATTCGTATATTAAACTACTTCTAAAGCTTTGATTGGCTTTATGTTGCAATTATTTTGAAATAGCAATATTGACTATACATATAAATGGAATTTTCACAATAATTTATGTGTAAAATTACGTCAGTTCACATGATAATACATTTAGTGTCCAAGTCTACTAAGGGCATGCTGTTCACCTTATTTTCACATATTTCATGTCTAATAAGTTTAATTCAGAAAAATAAGTTCAGATAATTTCAGTTTAAAAAAAAAAAAGTTATACTCCATCCGTTCCTTAATTAAATTCCTACTTCTCTCTATTATGTGAGGAATAAATGATAAAAGTGGGAATCTAATTAAAGGACGGAGGGAGTAATAAGGATTCAAGTTCAAATTAACTTCAAATAGCTTCAAATAAGTGAAAATCAAATGAATATAAGAGCAACTCCAACGGCAAGCTAATTTGACAATTAGCTTAGCATGCCATATAATCTTTTAAGCTAATTGTCATTATAGCTACTTTGAACTCCAATGGTTAGCTATTAGCTTACAATTTAAATGAATTTCATCTCCTTAATTAACTTTTTATATTTCATTTTATTGATTCTATTTTTTATTTTCTTCGATAAGTTTTTCTCCAATCAAATTAGCTTGACAAAGCTAATTTGCTTAGCCAAACTAATTGTATTTTCTAGCTCCAATGGTCAAGCTAATAGCTAGGGATTATTTAATATTGCAAGCAAGTCCCTAGCTATAACCATTGGAGTTGCTCTAACACACCCTAATAATGTACATATACACTCGGTAACATATAAATAATCAATGTTTTTTTTTATCTTACTTGTTAAAATTTTTTGAATCAAATCTCATATACATTAAACACCTATTTATAAATACAATAATTAATAAAATCTTACTCTCTTCGTCCCCTATTGATAGTCCCTTATGGGCATTTTTATGGGAATTAATAAATACAAATAAGAATAGTAAAAGTACATTGAAAAAGTAAATTGACATTTGGTATGCAAAAAAAGAAAAGAGAGAAAGTAATAAAAGTACATGGGAAAAAAAATTTACATGGAAATGTTAAATTTGCATAAATATTGTTGTAAATTGGAGGAAATTTGATAAAAAAAAATAATATTAATGATTGTTGGAAAAAGCAAATGGGGTAAATTTTTTAGGACTAAAATTTGTCCATAAGAGATTATCATTTGGGGACGGAGAAAGTAATAAGCAAATAGGCATATATTTTAGGTAATTGATATCGAAAGAGCATCTAATAAGAAAAAAAAATTGGAGTAGAAATTAGTTTAAGGGGTTTATGGGGGGAAGAGTGGGATGGAAATCGAAAACCGCTCGTGTGGGTTGGGAGCCCAAAATGCATAACTGCTTTGTGTTGTGCGATTCTTGTGTTTTGCTCCGTCGCACTTTCTCTGTCTTTTTACATCTCGAACTTTGAGTTCTCTATTTTACTTTTTTATTAAATTTTTTTTTACCCTTGCCTTTTCAATAGGTTCCAAATTTTGTTAGCCTTTTTCAACGTACAACATACACGATACACTGTCTTTTTGCTTCATAATTCATGTTTTTGCCCTTTAATTTGCATCGTTAAAGAGTTCACTTTTAATTTAGTTGCCTACTTGGGTTAAAATCTTAATCACTACTCCGTATGTTTTACTCGGATTAACTACTTATTAAACTTGTTGTGTTATCTATACACATTATCTTATATTGTAAATATTTCTGTTTTCATGCGTACTCATTAAAAATAATTTGAGGCTTATTCTTTTTTCTCTTTTTTTTTTTTTTTTTTTTTTGTTGACAAAGGATTCAATTGCAAATATTGAGAAGTTTATAGGCCTAATAAGACCTTTACAAAGCTATGATTAACACTTGCTCTTATGAACAAAAGAAAACAAACAAACTTAAAAGAAACTGTCATCGTAATCATCCCATGAGTGTTGAAACCACTTTGTAGATAGCACAGTCTTTGATTCTAGCAAGCTATAGCCTACATTACAAGTTAATCCCGGTGTCCTTTTTCCACCAAGGGTGAAGCTTGGGCAATTGACCATGGTAGAAACATCTATTAACCTACAGAGCTTGAACAACGACACCAAAGCAAGAAACGAAAGGAAGGTAATATCACGGTAACAAGTAACTTGATTTCTCTCCTTCAAAGGAAAGAAATTCTTGAATGGTAGCATACCATGAACCCCAAATAATATGGGAGCAGCGCACAGATTTAAAATTTTGAATGTAATGAGTACAAAACCCATTACAGACTTTAAAAAACTAAAACTAAAAGATCTCCAATTAACAAAATTAGAGTCAAGTGACAACGAAACAAAACACCAAACCTTCCCGTCGTTCACTCGCAAACTTAAAAGACGAAGAGCCACTAACAAATGACTTTCACCCAAATTGTTCTTCAAGACAAACCCACTGCCAAGGACTACAATGAGGAGATCAACTTCTCCAAATCCCAGACATGAAACAAAGGTTAAGGCTAAGGCAAAACTTCCTCCGACCACCCAAAACCTAGAGACAAACCCAAATATGCTTCCACTTAACTCTTCCAGATTGGACAAGCCCACCATGGCCATCCATCCAGAATCCCAACAGGAACACAATACAAGGGAAAAAACAAACCAACTAACCCAAAAGGGGGGACATCCAAACATAAAGCAAAAACTTAAACACAAAACTAACATACTTGCTTCAAAGAAAGAAGAACTAAGGAAACGAAGACTTACATAGCCAAAATAAAGCACCCAACCTTCAAAAGCCGAATCAAACTAGCCAAACCAAAGAAGAAAACCAGGATAAAGAATTTCAAAACCGAACGCAAGAAATCTATGAAACCCTAACCCTAACTTCACCTTTACCGTCGCGATGTCCTTTTTCCGGCAACACCCCTGACGGTGGCGGTAGATTTAGCCCAAGACCCATAAAATAAACGTCAATTACATCCCCTGAACACACGGATCTGAACCTAGACCCTTCTTCTATGCGGCGTAAAACCTTGGTGGCGCTTGGCTTATTCGTCTCCCTGAGAAACCAACAAAAAAAACCTTTCCGGTGAGAAGAGGGTAGCACTAAACGGAGTTAGAAGCTTTTCGGGAGCTTGGTTCCGCTTCAACTTCACCACACTAGAACAATGGGCTTAAGAAACTTGAAAATAGAGAAAAGAAGAGAGAGAAACTCGCCGGAGAACCGGCCGCGGCGCCAGAACTCCGGTGAGTTCTAGGGTTGCAGATAGGTTTTTATTCTGAGAGGAGGAGAGAGAACAGAGAGTTTCGGGGGTTTCCTTTTATTTTCCAAGAATTTGAGGCTTATTCTTGGTTAAACAACTACCAAAACAAGTCAAACTTTCAAAGAGAGTATAACTCTAGCCTCCATTGTAAATTTTGAAGTGATTTCATCGTATTTCACCGGTGAAAAGCCCCAACCTTTATTTCCTTTAAGTTTTTTTTCCTGTTTCTTAGGTTATACTAGTGTCTCCCTCGAAAGAAAGGGCTTATCTCCTTCGATATCTCCTTCGAAAGACAAGGTTTTCCGATTCCTTTTGAAAGACAAGGTTTTTCAAACTCTTCGAAAGACAAAGTGTTATTTACGTTTAATTTGGTCTCCATTTATATGAGGTTACGATTGATTATTGCTTGGATTCTGGTTACAAAATCAGCACAAGAATTTTCTTTTTCGCAAAATTATAAAACGGCAACGGATCCACTCAAAAAGTCGTATAAGACAACGAATCGAGAATGTTCCGAATTTTCATATTTAAGTATTTGGATTCGTAGCCCTTCACTGATCAATACTTGTTTGATTTTGTTAGATCTGTTTTCATTTATTGTTGATTGTCACTTTTACATGTCGTGTGACTTTGATAAATGATATATAATGTCCTTTTAGGACTTCTTGAAAAAAAAAATATTATTTGATTTTAAAATGTATCCCTTGAATTGAATCTACAAATCTCATGTGTCTATATATATTACGAGTATTTCTTATATGTAAATGGAAAGTTATAAACCTATAAAATACAATGGGATAATCTATACTACGTAAATATATATGACAATTTATTGTTTATCAACTCAATTTCATCTTAAGCCGCTTTAAAAAGTTTGACTTATTTTTACTCTATTTCTAATTAGGAAAATGTAATTTAATTACTTCTTACACACTATATAACAATTTTACATTCTTCCTAAAAAAAGAAAAAAAAATAATTTACATTCTCTCTTCCTTTATTCACATTTTTTAAAAACAAATCTACCTTTTACACTTTCTTACTTTATTCACTACTCCCTCCGTTTCAGAATGATGTTCCTGTTTCATAAATCGATGCAAACTTTTACCGAATTTTGACCGCAAATATATTTAATCTCACACTCGCAAAAATTATAAAAGTTAGATATTAATAATCTACTCACCAAGACGAATCAAACTAGATCCCACATGCCTATATTTATTCTTATACATTAAGAGAAATTTAGAAGATTCTTTCTTTCTTTAAAAAGTCAAAGATTCCAAATAAGAACATCATTGTGGAACGGAGGGAGTATTTTTTTTAATCCACTCACTTTTTCCATGCAAATAGGAATCTACCAAAACAAGTCGAACTTTCAAAGAGAGTATTACTATTTTAGGATCATGGGGAAGGCTAGGGTGGCCAACCCTTTTCCTACCAAATTTTGTTTCGCATTGTATGTCAATCTATTGTTAGATCTATATAGATATTGTGTCATCACATGAATATTAACACCCTAAACTCTGTAGCTGCTAAAAACTAGTAATTTAGTCGTGTTTGTGCCCACCTAAACTAGCTGGACTAATGTTGACCCTTATGATGTTTTGATGATGATGTTAGGAATTGAGCAAACTTCCATCTAATAAGGATTTTCTAGTGTTGTGATGTTTGCAGGTTTAGTAAGCTCTGGGAGTTGAAGTAGGAACTGAAACAAAGGAACTTTAGAAGATCCATGAGGACAAGTAAAGACGGAAGAAGAGTTCCAGAGATGGAACTTCAAGAAGTTTCTTAACAGGAACTTCGCAATGGGTTGTAACGACCTGGTTCCGGTGTAATGTTGGGGCAAACCTTAACAACCAAGGATCAGAGCAGAGCTCGAGATATCATCCGAAAAAGATGGACTTCATAACTTAGGTTGTATTAAAGATAAGTTTGTTTTTCTAGGATGATGTAAATGTATATCTGGTTGTTGTGCATGGAACTTATTAGAAATCTGATAGAGCTTGGCAAACTAAATAATTCGTGAAAGATAAACTTAGGTTTAGGAAAAAGTATGTTATTTGATTTTATCTTTTAAAATCAGATTTACTTGGTTTTATCTTTTTCATAAAACTTTATCTTTTAAATAAAACGAATATGATTAGAAAAAGGTTTTCTGGAAAAACGAAGTTAAGTTTATCTTAATTTCGGTTTTAAAGTGATAAGTTTGGATTTCAGTTTAATCTTATCTTCTTTACAAAAACCCTGCTTTGAGAACTGAGGAACCTCTATAAATATAGAAGTGATCCACTGAAGCAAAGTGAGAGTTTAAGCGTGAAAACCACTTAGTGCTTAAGAGTAAGTTTGCCAAAGGTTTAAGCTTTATTATTTTGATTTCGGGTTTCATGTGTAGCTTTCCATTTATATGTTAGAGTGAATCTTTGTGTTGTAATTGGTTTTGGGGAAGTTTGTGAATACTTGAACATTCACATTTGAGTGTAGGAGTTTGAATTCTCTAAAATTCAAGTGGTAGATATGAGTGCACAGCGAGTAAAAGGAACCTGAGTGTGTCTTGGGTCAAGTGAAAGGAACCTGGGTGTGTCTTGGGTCGGGTAGGATAGGTTCCTATCAGGTAGCAAGTGTCCGTGGTGGAACTTGTGAAGAAAGTTCTGTAATAATAGGTTGTACTAGGAAAGTTGGCTAAGACCCTGGAAGGTTTCCTCGTAAATCTTGTTGTGTGTTTTAAGTTCCTTTTATTGTTTTGTTTTTTATTTCCTCATAAGTTTCGCAATTGGAACCTACTACTATTCACCCCCCCCTCTCCCTCTCTCATAGTAGTTCATCTAAACTAACAACTAACAAATTAAACCCCGAACACTTGCACTTTGTCATTAGAAGATAGAAGGGAATTCCCCTTGAGAGCTAAATGTCCGCTTGTGTTACTTCAAGCTCAATCACAAGCCCCATTTACGCACAAGTCTTATGCCCTTTTCCCCAAAATAGTGCGCCACACAATCCGCTTTTATAACTCTTGAACAAAGACAAGTACAATTTGCTAGTGTGATCAAACAAATACCATCGAAAGCATATCAAAAATCCAAATACACAAATCAACTCCAATCTAACAATGGTGTAATTTTGATCACAATTGAACATCGCGGTAAACACACATCTTTCTCTATTGGAAATCTACACGGCTAAGCTAGTACATTGAAGTAGGTGAAAATTTTGAATCGATTTACAAAGTAGTTCGTGATGCACATACAAAAACTCTCAACAATACATATGTTAAAGGACCAACGAACTCAACCAAAAGCTTAAAACGATAGTTGGAGTTTAGGAATATATTTTATACTCTATTAATATAGGAGACAATAATTCTCATTATTAAAGAGAAATTAAATTGGATATATCTACAATTAGGCCTTGTTTAGTTCACCTATTTTTGCTTATCTGATCTAATCTGGTCTGATCTGATCTGATCTTATTGTCTAATTTGATCAATCTTTGACATTGAGTGTACGATAATTGGTAAGGTAAAAATGTATCAAGTGGGATCTTGTTATATTCGTAATAATGTGTATTTTTTTTATCTGATCTGATCCGAACTTATTTTTTCTGATCTAAACTTATTTTTTCTAAAATAAGTAAAAATAAGGTGAACTAAATAAGGCCTTAGTTCATGTTTTAACTTACGAAGTATTTAATATGTTGTTCAAGAGAAGTAATTAATGTGGTTAGTTTCTTTATTTGATGTATACAAAACGTAAATTCTAATGTAGTCTTATGACTTTTGACTACCATAATTTTTTTTTAAAAATGGACAGTTTAGACTATTTCTTTTTTTGATTAATTTTTAATTAGTAATTTTAATTAAAAACTCAAGTTTTTAATTATTTTTTATATTTTTTTATTTTCAGAATTTTGAGAAATATTAAAAAAATAATAATTTTTAGAAGATAAAAATATATTTAAAAAATTATTTTTAATAAAAATTACTAATTAAAAATTAATAAAAAAAATTTATCTTAACCGTCCATTTTAGAAAATTGTGGTATTCAAAAGTCATAACATTACATTAGAATCATCTAAAACAAAACTAGTAGGGTGCAAAACTGCAAATATCATCTAAAAAAGCTGAAGGTCTAGTACATGAGTTCAATTTTTTTTTTTTTTTTTTTTTTTTTTTTTTTTTTTTTTTTTTTTTTTTTTTTTTTTTTGGTGTTTAGAGAGCCACAAGAGCAAGTGATGATAATCAATCTCGAAATCTCCTAGAATTGGAAAGAAAACTCTAACCACTGGAGCTATCCGTCATTCTCTCTTGTATGTACATGAATTCACGAACACAGGGATTTCTCTTAGAAAAACTATTACTAATGATAAATGCTAAGGTGAACTATCATCATATCTCATCAAGCAGATTGGTAGGATATACTAATGCTCGGGTCTATTACTAATGATAAATGCTAAGGTGAATTATCATGTTGTAAAAACTATTACTAATGATAAATGCTAAGGTGAATTATCATCACATCTCATCAACCATAACTATTACTGATGATAAATGCTAAGGTGAATTTATTGGTAGCAAGTTCCTAGCTACAACCGTTGAACAGATTTGATAAGGGTCTCAAATGCAAATGAAAGCTTAAGTAAGTTTTAAGAAGCTTTGTTAATAAGTTCAGATAAGTCAAACAAGATAACTTAATATAAGTTCATGAGATAATATAAGTAAATATTAAGTGAATATACTCTTACTCTTATTAATTAACTGATCGATATTATTGTACTAAAATAGAAGTCAGATTCATCAAATATTAGTTCCAAATTTTGGTCATTTTTGGAGGCGTGCCAAGATATTTAAAAAGTTATGTGGGAAAGGTGTCATTGGGGCAAATTCGAGTTATACATATTCCATCTAGGTATCAATTAGCAAATATTTTCACTATATAGGTCTTTCTCATGATATATTGAGATTTTAGATCCAGCCTTTAGACTCTTAACTAGTCTTAATCCCGTGCGATGCACGGTTGTTTATTGTATTGTAATGTTTTATTTTTAAAATATAAACATTAATAAAATAATATGGGATCTCAACATTATATTTATTGGGTTAATATATAATTTTCTAGTATTTAGCCAGTGCGATGCACGGGTTAAATTTGTTGCAATTTTTTTTCCTAAGGGTTGTTCAATTGGATATTGAGATTGTTCCTAGCTTAGATTGAATTTAAGCCAAAATTCGTGAGTAAATAAAGATTGTGTTTTAGTAATTAGAATGAAATTAAGCGTAGTGCAAGAAATCAATCTTAACCTTTGAAATACGGTAGCAAATACTTTTACAATATTGGGGATCCAATAAATTCAAAATGTCAAAGAAATTGGTGTACTCCCGTTCAAAAAAAAAAAAAAAATTATACTCTTAGATATAAGCCTAGCCAATTATGATTATACTTGTCTTAAACCCGTGTCTATTAAGCCTAATCATCATGGTTCAAGTACTCATTCATGGCTTCCTACTTCTCGTATTTGCCTTCGGTTCTATTCTCGCCACCAATTTCGTTAAAAGAGTTCAGCACAAATTACTCATCAACCATGTAGCCGAAGTCGAAAAAGTGTTGTTGGGATATTATTCACCTGCACTTGAATGATTGGCATTAGAATTATAAACTTAACACTAAGAATTGCATGCATAATTTTAAGCACGTGCAATGTATGGGCTAAACTTGTTGGTTAAATGTCTCTCTATATATATATATATATATATATATATACAAAAATAATTCTTACACCAATATTACGCCACATCATCATTCAACAACCTCTACCATCATGCCACATCATCATTCAATGATACAAAGAGATTTGAACCCAAACCCCGTTGAATAAAAACCATATGCATTACCATCTTAGCTAGAATTAAATTATAATCTATTAATCCACATTTATGTATAAATACATACAGTACAAGTATTATAAGAGTTAGCATAAAAGGACTTGACATTTACAATTTTTAACCTTTAAAGAATGAAAAATTAAGAATATATATATATATATATATATATATATATATATATATATATATATACAAAATCAAAAATTTCAACACAAAATCATTAAAATAATAATAAAAAAAACATATAAAAAAATTATTTTTGTTAAAGAAAAAAGAAGCCAGAATTCTTTAAAATTGAATGTGAAATGAAAAAAAAATATTTTTTTAAAAAAACCTTATCTTTAAACATTGACAAAGATAATTCTTGTATGAAGTAAAAATTATACATATATGTTTGATAAAAATCCAAACAAAATTAAAAAGATAATTCAATACAAATTCACCTTTAAAAATCAAAATTAATTTTGGGTTGTTTTTTTTTTTTGAAAAACAGTACTTGTATAAAAAATAATCAGTTTAACAATGGAGACACGCGGAACAAAAATCTTCATATAGATATTTTGTTATTTATAAAAGAAAAAAGTACTAATTACCATAAATCATTAAAACTATAAAAAAAAAAAAAAAAAAAAAAAAAAAAAAAAAAAAAAAAAAAAAAACAATAAAACAGTTTGCAATAAAATAATAAAAAAAAAATAAACATCCTCTGAAATTATGCAAAACAAATACTGTAAAGCAAATTCAACAACCAAAATTGTAGAGTAATCCTGCTCATATTTATGTTGGATGCTCGGATCAATCAAAATTATCAAATTGAAGTGAAAGTTCTCCAAAAAAAAATAAAAAAAAAAATCAAATTGAAGGGTAAATAATAAAACTCCAATAAACCCATGTGCAAATCGATCATCCTAGTCAAAAGCATGAATAATTGACAAATTAAAGAAACGAAATATTAGAAAGGCAAAAGAACCTTCAATTGAATAATTGCGAACAGGGAAAAAAAAACTATGATGCAGAAATTTTCAAAGATAAATAAACATCACACACACACACACATATATATATCACCACAACATAATTCAGACAACAACCATTAAAAAAAATCAACAAATTCTTCAATGTTAAATTTAATTACACAATGGGAAATTCCCTGTTTCTCATGCTGAGAAACAAATTTGTTTCTCATGATGGCATTTTCGTGAATAAATCAACAACTTTTTCAATATTGTGGGCTCCACAGTTAAATAAAGTTGAAAAGTCGTTGATTTATTCACAAAAATGCCTCCATGAGAAACGAATTCGTTTCTCACGGTGAGAAACTGGGGCTTCCTCTTTCACAATTGGCATATGAATATGAATATAGATTCGAAAAAATCACTACCAAGGAATTATACAGAAGCACACCTTCAATTCAACTTAACCACAACTCTTAAAATCAATAAATCCACCAAAATAAAATTTATTTGCACAATTGGCATATGAATTTACATTTACAAACATGATATACCAATAAATGATACAAAAACACACCTTCAATTCAACTTCGTAAAATTAATTACAAAAATGGCAAAAATAAGTATAGATTACTCCATATGACATAAAAATTGTAAATTCGATTAGCCTAGCATCCCCATATTCAGAGTTCAAATAACATAGAAAACTTTAGACAAAATTCAAATATTAAAATGCCCTAAAAATTTAAGAAATTAAGGGGAAGGAAAATAACAACTTTCCTTGAAAAAATCAGAGAGATTGTCTGGTAGAGAGTGAGAGAGGATTGATCTATTGACAGTGACAAATTGAGGAGGAATGAATCCTATTTATATTGAAAGGAGAAATTGAAGGGGAACGTTGTTTGGTATAGTAATATTTTTGCATACTTCCCCAATTACGTGCTTCAATAATTAAGAATTGGGGAAGAAGAATTTGATTTGGGGTAGAAAGAAGGGAAGAAAGATTAGCTTTATAACTGAATTTTAATTGGGGAAGAGAGAAGGGAAGAAACTGAAATAATGTATTATGAAAATAACATCTCAAACGGAATATTTGATGTATAAATTAATTGAAAAATGGGAATTGGGAAGGTGAACGAAGCGTTGTTTGGGAAAGAAACTGAATTAAGGAAAAGATAAACATCAGTTAGGTTTTTTTTTTTTTTTTTAACCAAAATACACAATAAATAGGAGAAAAAAAAAAAATATATATATATATATATATATATATATATATATATATATATATATATATATTAAAACAGGAAAAACAAGAGAGCAAGTGTCCTTCCAACTTCCTGTTTTAAAATAATAGTATTGATATATGAGTAATATGACCTCCTTTCGCTACAAATGCATGGGTGTAATATAGAATGTCTATTGTTTCAAAAAAAAAAAAAAAAAAAAGAGAGAGAGAGAGAATGTATATAACAATTTCATAGCTTTTTTAAAATGTTTAACCCTCCAAACCCTTAATCCCCATATTTTTTGGAATACGGAGAAGTTTCCTCATAAGTTCAGAAAATGATTTTACGTAAAGATTACAATTACTCCTCCGTTTTTTAATTAGATGTCTACTTCTAAATTACACGGGAATTAAGGAAGTTAGAGATTCTTTAAAACCCATGATTTAAAAGTATAAAGTGCATGTGGGGTTAGAGAGAGATAGAGGGAGAAGAAAAAAAAAAGATAGAGAGAGAAAGTGTTGAAAAATGTTGTCAAAAGTACAAAATAAATAAAAGAAAATTGATGACAACTCATCAAAAAGAAGGAGTATTATCAAAAAAATTACATTCTTAAAATAGAAATAGACATTTAATATTGAAACTGAAAAGAAAAGTAGGCATCTAATTAAGAGACGGAGAAAGTACTCCATATTATATTTAACAAGTTTACTAACATATTTATAATTTGTCGCATATTATAACTAGTCTTAAACCCGTGCGATGCATGGTTGTTTATTGTATTGTAATTTTTTATTTTTAAACATAAACATCAATAAAATAATATATATATATATATTATAACAATAGTGTTATTGTTAGCATTTTTAATGTACAATACACTTAAAGCTAGCATAGCACCCGTGCGATGCACAGTTAACAAATCTTATTACTTATTTTCATTTCACAAAAGTTTAAGATAAAACGATTTAATGAGTAATAATGAATCTACTAACATAAATGTCTTAATCATGCATTTTTAACCTCTTAAAATAATGATATTTAATCTAAAGACAACTTTTTTATTCTTAAATTGAATGTAAAGTTTTTAAATATAATTCAACTCAATCAATGAACTACTGATAATAAATCCCTACATTAAGTCATTTTTTTTTTCTATTTCTACTTGAGCCACTGGCCACCTCATTTTAAATATGATTAAACTCTATCTGTCCACTAACTCAATATATACAATGCTTTTTCAGTGTGACTGGCACGGCTGACACACACCAAAACACGAGTAACCCCTGACCTAGTAATCCCAAACTGACTGAGTGACACTTGACCGATCGAATAACCCTTGACTAAGTAACCCCTGACCAAGTAATCTCGGCCACACGGTGTAGCCAACCAAATATTAAACTTTGTAAACTCAATATATGTTTGGAAAAATAATTTCTATTATAAAACAACATGATCATTGTATTAATATTGTATTTCGTATATCACAAATAATGTCATATCTTTTTTCTCTATGGCCTCTAAAACACTTGAAATTTAACATGTAACTTCTAAAAATAGGAATTTTTATATTCACATATAGCATGAATATAGTCACATTTTTTTATAGACATTTGATATGTTTATCACAATTTTTTGTATGCGGCCTGCTATACCGTGCGACAAGGGTTACTCGAGTTACTCGGTCAGGGGTTACTTGAGTTGTTGGGGTTACTCAAGTTACTCGGTCAGGGATTACTTGAGTTACTCCTGACCGAGTAACTCCTCAAGTAACCCATGACCGAGTAACCCCTCGAGTAATCCATGACTGAACCCCTTAAGTAACCCCTGACTAAATAACCCCTCAAGTTACCCCTAACTCCTTGAATAACCCTTAACCAAATTACTCGAGTATGTAACCCCTGACCGAACTTCTTAAATAATCCTAACCTAGTAACTCGAGTAACCCCTGATCGAGTAACTCGAGTAACTCATGACCGAGTAACCCCTGACCGAGTAACCCCTCAAGTAACCCTAAAACCGAGTGAGCCCCTCGAGTAACCCCTGTCCGAAACCCTCAAGTAACCCCTGACCGAGTAACTCAAGTAACTCTTAACTGAATAACTCGAGTAACCTCTAACAAAATAACTCGGGTAACCCCTGTCACACGGTGTGGCCTGCTGCACCAAAAAGTTGTTGTAGTTTTATTATGAATGTAAATATTAGTTCTCATATTTTTCTTTCCCTCGTGGAGAATAAAAAATATGAAATTATCTTGTCTCATCACCTACTAAATTTTATCACATGATGAATCAACCTCATCACCACACACATATTACATCTTCCACATCCAAAATTTGCACGTCTAAAAATCTGAAAAGCCATTGCTTAGTATAATTTTTTTTTCAAAAATTGTAACCTTTAGCTATATATGACCTTAGAAGGATGCGTAGGCTTGCCCTTAATTGTTTGATTAATTGTCTTTTTTTTTAATCATTATTATTATTATCAACTTTGTATAATTTAAATTAATGTAGATTATATATATATATATGTATATATGTATATATGTATATGTATATGTGTGTATATATATATATATATATATATATATATATATATATATATATATATATATATATATATATATATATATATATATATATATATATATATATATATATATATATATATATATATATATGTATATATGTATATGTATATGTATATATATATATATATTAATGGTCAAAATAGTGAATTGGAGATCGTTTAAATGTAACACTTAAAAAGTGGAGGTAGTACTCCGTATTATATTTTTAAATAAGATATTTAATTTATAGGAAAATTTAACAAGAATAATCCAACCTTTACTTCATTCTCCAAAAATAATCCAACCTTTCGATTAACCTAGAATAATCCTAAGTTTAATACTTATTATCTTCTAGCGAACCTTTTTGACCAGTTACCTGAACTTCAGGTAACTTTTTTTTTCTTAATTCTTTTTCCCTCCTTCCTTCTCTCTTCAACTCCATCACCTCCTTGAACCTTTCGCCATCGCCACCACCACCTCAGCCACCACTTACCCCACCACCACCCCTAGCTACCCAGTCTCGAAACCACTCACCTCACCAAACTGAAACCACCAATTCCATCCACTCAGACTGTACCCCGTAACCACCAAAAACCCCATCCCCACGTATCCAGGCCTCGAAACCCTAACCCCACTTACCTAGAACCCGAAACCACCACCTAATCACACCACTGCAGCAACACATAAACTGCCCACCATCCAGCTACGGACCACCAATCTAAAGCACCGCAACGCACCCACATCTCCGTATTGGCACTGACCATTTGTATGGAATTGATGATTTTGGATGGCTTGATTTGTTTCATCCTAATTCAATGGGCAGATTATATTATTGTTGCTGATTGATGATGATTAAAGAAGTATAGGAAGCTTTGGATTAAAGCCCCGATGAAAGCAACCATAAAGAAAGGAAATGGGAGGTCAAAGGGGGGAGGGGGATCTGAATATTTTGGGGTCTGATTGTAGGGTCGTGGATGGGGATTGTTCGTGGTTGGGGGATGGAGTTATAAGTTGTTTGTCAAGTTGTGGGGGTTTTGAGGTTTGTGGTGGTGGTGGGGGTGGCGCCACAGTGTTGTTGGCCTAGGTGGTGGAAGGGGTTGGAGGAAAGGCCATGGAAGAAAGATGAGGAAGAAAGGAGGATTTTTTTTTTTAATATAAGAATTTATGAAATAAAAATAAATAAAAAATTAACCAACGAGAAAGTGACACGTGGATTGCAACCGGCTATAATGAGTAAGGTGACCTGCTAGGGTTGCTACGAGAGAATAAATAGCAAACTTAGGATTATTCAGGGATAATCAAAAGGTTGGATTATTTTGGGAGAATGAGACAAAGGTTGGATTATTCCTGTGTGTAGACACCCATTTGTGTCTCCCCAAAACCAAACCCAGTGATGAATACCTTTCACGTCGAACCATAATCGAATAAGGTGAAAGTGGTTGAAAGTCAAGTGTTGCGGTTTAGTTTTAATTAAAATTCTCTTCTCTCTGTTTTTGAAAATAACTCTATTTTATGAAAACGTCCATACCAGTTTAGTTTGGTCCATAATTAAGGTCCAATAATAGTGTAGTTGGATGGGGCTCGAAAAGACCTTTCCAACGATATATTATAAGCCCAATTTCGATGAATATTGAGGAAGTTATGGCCAATATACTTAACTGGGCCCGGTTAATTATTTAAATACGGCCCAATGATCTAGAGGAGGGCCCAATGTTAATTATTATTCCTAAAATCATTAGGATTAATTATAATTTCCTAGAAGTTTCTAGAAGATTCTTTTTAATTCTAATATTATTAGATTTAATAATTAATTATTTTAAAATAGACTTTTATTTGGAGTAAAATATTATTTTATTATCTTAAAAATACGTATTTTATCTTCTGTACGGATTCCGTAGATCAAGTTGATTAAAGAACGGATTCCGCGTGAAGAAAACGCGCTAATACAGGTTGTCGCCAAACGACAAGTCTGTCGCCGCGGGACAGACATTGTCGCGTCGCGACAGAGTCGATTCCTGGCGACAGCGTGTAGTTTTATTCCTTATCAAATTCTATGTTTTTTCGGACTATTTTCATTATAAAAAGGGTCCGAATCCCTGTTTTCAGAATCAGGAATTCTCATCAACTCTCATCTTTAATTCTCTCTATTCTCTCTCTAAGCAATATATGCTTTCTTTCTCTCTTTCTAAACTAGCCTTTTTACATACAATATTCCGCATTCACAAGAATTAGAATCACTTAGCCAAGTTCGAAGTTGCCTTCGCCCTAGACGTGCAAGGTTTGATATTTTATGAGGGTTTGGTCAAAAACTAGTCAAAACTTTATTTAATTTGATTTCAATTTGATTCTTTAATTATTCTTTATTGATTTTCATTGAAGTTTACTAACTTGTGTATTTTGTTATTAGAAAGAGGTACGAGGCTTCAAAGTATGTAATCTTATTACTCTCTTTCAATGTAGAAAGCATGTTTAGATTTGTTTATTATTGTCTTATAATTCCTAGTATCATGTTAGGATGTTTAATATTCCTAGTATCATGTTAGGATGTTATTATTGCTTTCTAGTATCATGTTTAGGATGCCTTTATGCATTCTAATATCATGTTAGTACCATGTTAGGTTTGAAGCTTTGATCTTTATTGTTTAGTGACATGCTAGGGTTTGTTATTAACCTTGTTAGTATCATGCCTAGGATCTTGCTATTATTATTGAGCTTTATTATGCCTTATCATGCTATTATCGTCATTATTATTATTGCTTTATTTATTATGTTGCTTGATTTATGTTTTATTGTTATTGCTTGATCACACCTTTTATGCTTGTTAAAGGGAATTTGTACTTGAAATCACGCTTAATAAGATAATTATTAATTTGGTTTAGGCTAATGTGATTTTAATTCAAGTGATCGCCAATAATAGTTTTATTTGTGCATTAATTTCAACCAACATAGATAAACAGGGTAGGTTTAATATAATGTTTGTATGTTATTCGAAAAGCGCACATGAATACGAGTAGAACAAAGTAGAGGCCTATTTTATAGGGCGGGTCCTTTCTTTTGTAGATTGGATTCGTACCCTCATCCCCGGACCCTATTTGGTTCAAGACCTTATGGAGTAGTTGATGGTCCTTTTGGATTGTCTTTTGGGTTTACAAGTTCCTAAAACTTGATGGCGACTCTTTTTGCTCTTTTTCTTTCCCTTTGGAACGCCACCGTACTTAAGTGTATGATCACAGTGGGGTTCAAGTTTGGGGTTATCGTAATGCTTGAAATATTCCCTACACTGTGAAATAATCCTAATTTATACATTAGTATATTTGAGTGATAATCTACATTTAATATATAATCAAATATATCTTTTACTAATCCATAATATAAACTTGATTTAAATATAAAAGATATGGATGGAGGAGGCCAGGGTGAGATCCATGAAGAAACTTGAAAAGGTCATATCCCACATGTATAGTCTCAAGTTGAATTTTTCAAAATAAATAATTGGTTGAATTAAGTTTGATAATATTAGTGAGGTTGACAACAGAGCACAATTAGCTTCAACATCATTAGGAATGGTGTTAGTAGCCATAAGAATAATGTGGGGAGGAAAAAAAAATTAGGTTGAATGAATAACCTGCTCTAATATGGCTATACGTGTGCTAATAAGGAAACCTAAAATATAATGTACGGAATACAAAATAATAAAATATACTCTCCTTGAATTAAGCAATCTAAAGTCAAATGATATGGACTAAATATATGCTGAAAATCCATGAATAATATTATTGAGAAACAATATTAAGAAAGCCAAGATATTATCTCGGAGTATCTTTGATAATAGGATCTTTGACAATTATACATTTTTCAAAAAAAAAAAAAATAAAAAAAAAAAAAAAACCTAAAACGGGGACATGTGGCAGCCATGGAGCTAGTGTACTCTGTTTTAGTATAGTATAATTTTTTAAAAAAAGTTAAGTATAATACATCTAAAATCATATGGTAGAAAATTAGTAAAATCATTATAATTGTATCACAATTTACATTTATTTTTTTTAGAGAAAACACAATCTACATATTTATAAGCTATTTACGATTCACAACATGTCTAATTGTTTAAATATAAGCTAGAAAGCACATTAGTATCAAGTTTGATCTTATTAGATTAAAATTGTTATAACTTTTCAATATATCAACTTTGTATAATAAAAATTAATGCACGATTATATATATATAAAAAATAATGGTCAAAATAGTGAATTGGAGATCGTTTAATTAAATGTAACACTTAACAAAGTGGAGGTAGTACTCTGTATTGTATTAATTTTTTAAATAAGATATATAATTTATACACATTAGTATATTTGAGTGATAATCTATATTTAATATATAATCAAATATATCTTGTACTAATCCGTAATATAAATTTGACTTAAATATAAAAGATATGGATGGAGGAGGCCAGGGTGAGATCCATGAAGAAACTTGAAAAGGTCATATCCCACAAGTATAGTAGGATAAATAATTGGTTGAATTGAGTTTGATAATATTAGTGAGGTTGACAACAGAGTACAATTAGCTTCAACATCATTAGGAATGGTGTTAGTAGCCATAGGAATATTGTGGGGAGGAAAAAAAATTAGGTTGAAGGAATAACCTGCTCTAATATAGTTGTACGTGTGCTAATAAGGAAACCTAAAATATAATGCCGGAGTACAAAATATACTCTCCTTGAATTACGCAATCTAAAATCAAATGATATGGACTAAAAATATGCTGAAAATCCAAGAATAATATAAATTGAGAAACAATATTAAGAAAGTCAAGATATTATCTCGGAGTATCTTTAATAATAGGATCTTTGACAATTATACATTTTACCAAAAAAAAAAAAAAAAAAAAAACAGGGACACGGGGTAGTCATGGAGCTAGTGTACCCTGTTTTAGTATAGTATATAGATTCTGTCAAATTTAAACAATTTGTCATCTTTTATAGTTACAATTTATAAATGTTGTTCGACAATTTATAAAGAAATCTTGTACTCCACAATACAATATAAATACATATGAGGGCTACAAATTTATTTTTCTAATTCATTATTCTGCAATATACATAAAATAGAAGAAAGATGCTTACCAAAAGAGAATTTGTAGCCCAATTTGAACTTTAGTCACTTTTAGTCATTTGGTCCACAATGACCTTTCTGCAAATCAAACATAGCAATTATTTTAAATGTGGAAAATAAATTTTAATCATACATAAGCGAAACTTTAAATATATGCATAGTGAATTGGAATAAGATTAACTTCCTTTGACATAAAACACTAAATTTGTTTTAATAATTATTTTTTTGATGAAAAAAATTACAATCTGAATAGGCATGATTAGGGGATTGAAATGGAGAAGAAAAATGATTTTTTTTTTTTTAAAAAAAAAAAATTATTTTTTTGAATAGGCATGATTAGGGGATTGGGATAGAAGAGATGTATGATTTTTTTAAAAAAAATTATTTTCAATGAAAGAGATTTTTTTTTTTTTTTTTTTTTTTGTGTAATTAAAAAAAAATTATTTTAAAACAGGAAAAACAGGATGAGGGACAAGTGTCCTTCCAACATCCAGTTTTAAAATAATAGTATCGATGTTGTTTTTTTTTTTTTTTTTTTTGTTTTAAGATACAATAAAAATTTAATAATAATCCTACAAATGTATTTTGAACAAACATGATTAGTAAATATGTAAATTTGGTCATAAGAGATGTTTTCTTGATTTTTTTTCTTTTTTTAAAAAAAAAAATAAAGAAAACCCTCACAAATGTTTTCAATCTCCTAAAAATTGTCCAATTTCATTTGTGTTTGTTCACCTCTGATTTAATTTCTGTTTTAATTATTTTTTTCGCCTTGATTTTTTTTTTCTTTTTCTTCTTGAATAGACATGTTAAGGGATGGGCTGGATGGAAGAGGGTTTTTTTTTTTTTTTTTTTTTTGTAATAAAAAAATTATTATAAAACATGAAAAATAGGAGGAGGACAAGTGTCCCTCCAAATTCTTGTTTTAAAATAATAGTATTGATATGTATAAATATTGATAAAAAAAAATACACTCAAATCCGGAAGAGTTCACACAAATCTAACAGTACCAAACATGCCATACGTAGATTTAATTCTCAAAAATGACAGCTAATAGGAGACAATATTATTCGAAAACGAAAAGTTCTAAAGATTAAACACTCGTGTAAAAACATTTGCAACTCTCATTAAATATGCTTTTGTTATGGCGAAAACTGCGTGATAAAGCCCTTGCATGGGGGAATCATAACAAACAAAGAATAATGGTGGGTTTATTACGGAGTACTTTATTTTTATTTGGATGATGCGGTCATATTTTAATTTATTTCATTTTAATTTAATTTATTTTAATTTATGTTATGTAACATTCACACTTTTCTTCTTCAAAAAAAAAATGTAACATTCACACTGCACGTGCATCTCCACCATCACCCACCACGTGTGAGTCTGAGCAACATATTTTGTAAGCATTTGTATATTTTATTTACTTAAAGAAAAAAGAGAGATTTATGTTGTTTGCTTCATCTTTCGGTTTTGGGTTAGTTCACTAAAATCTTCCCTAAAAGAGTAGTACTGTTACTAACAGAATCTATTTTTTTCTATGTAAACAGAAATATTTTATTGTAGTCAGAGTTGTTAGTGAAGTAACAAACTTGGGGTGAGAAATCCATTTTTTGAGTTGGTGTGTAGCCCCCATCTTTTGAATTGGTCTTTTTCTTATATGTAACCATAACTTATATCCAACTAATATATATATAACTTAAAAATTTTCAAGCCTCAATTAGGGGGCCAAAAGCATTAAAAAAACAAACTATAGTATGACATCAATCTTTGAAATTTATGCAAAAAATAATGTATTTCATATTAAAAACTTCATTCGAAAAACTACGGATTTTTTGGATTAGTATTAGCTTTATAAGTTTACTAGTTTTGTATATGTGCGATATCCGGATTATTTATTGAATTAAAAGATAAATTTTTAATCTATATGTCAAATTTTAAAATATATTATCGATACGAATTAGTTAGGAATTGATGTGCTTTTGTGACAATTAAATAAAATAAATGTTCAAAATCCCGTTGGGTTGACCTGAACCCAAAATTTTGGGTAAGGGTTGAACATTTCTATACTCATAACCTGAAATGACCCAATCCGAGATGACTTATGACTCGACCCTAATGGACATGTCTACATACTAATAAAATTCTATTAGATTGTGAAGCATATTATTTTAATCGATTAGTATATATTATAAATGGTTGTTTTACGCTTTAAACTTTTTCCGTCGCTCCAAAAAACATTAATATAAAAAATAAATTTATACGACAATTTTTGAGAATTATAATCTAATAATTTTTTTAATAAAATTATAATTCAATTTGTTCATCTGAAATATTGGTATTTTATCAAAAATAAAACTCTAAACTAACAATTTTATCCTAAAATTCTATTCAAATAGAATTCTAAACTAATTTTTTTTTTTTTTTTTTATCTTGTGAAGTCTATTTAAATCTATCCAACGTGGCACGACACTTTACGAAAAGTTAAAACGCTAAATGTCGTTGTCTCGTGACTTGGCTAAAAGTTTAATTTTATATATTAGTTATATGATGCTTGAATTCCCTTATATTAAGCTATATCAATTTTCCAAATTGATATAACTTGGTTATCCAATAATTATTTAATTTGTATAAAAAATTACTTGAGAAATAATATTGATCTACCTGCGCATGACATAAGTGCAACATCATGTACTTAAAAAATTATATATAGTGACGCATGCATGGATGTCATATTCTAACATCAAATAGCTAGATTTTTAGGGAGCACTTATTTAAGCATGTAGAGGGAAAGCTAGTTATGCCATTGTAGGAGAGCGAGATGTCCATTGCTCTAGAATCATTTATATATGATTGTTGATTAATTATTGTTCAACGGTTCAACCTCGATCAATATGTATTTCTCTATTAACCTGTTAGATCTTCTATTTTTAATATAGATTTATAATTACAATTAACTAGAAAGTGAGGGATAATTTAAGTGGTTAGAGTTTTCCTCTCGATTTCAAGAGATCTTGGGGATCGATTCTCACCACCCCTTGTGACTCTCTAAATACCAAAAATAATTACAATCAACCAACCTCTAATCTATTAATGAGAATTGTTAAACAAATTTAAAAGTATCTTATATGACCATTTATAATATTTCCTTCGTTTTTTTATAGTCTATTTAAAAGTATAATATAGAATTATTAGTAAAAAAATTTAATTTGACTATAAAAATATACGAAGAAGTAAATAGGAATACTCCGTAGTATTTGGCTTTTAATAGGGTGAAGCATTGGTGAGACGTGGAACGATCTTGAAGTGGCAATTAGTCAAGAGAATGTGGAATGTATGTGGTAGTTAAATAACAAACAAAAGCTAATATATCCCTTTCGGCTGATCAAATTAAAAAAGGAGGCAATGATGAATGAGACTACAAGTGTTATTAGTGAAAAAGACATTTTTTTGATTTTGAGTTTGTTATCACTTTCCGTCTACCGTCTTCTGATAGGACACTAACCAGAGATCCATATCGTATCGCAGCATTTGTTGAATATCATACGCCTTAAAGATTGATAATGACTCCTAGGTGACCTAGGAGAAATTTTAAAATACATAAACAATAAAACTAATTGACATCAACCAGTCATTATCAGCCTATCAGGCATGGATTAAATGGAAAATTTTATAACATAAAGTATAGTTAGTAAGAATATTTTTATAGTATATGTACTACTCCATATTAGGGGTGAGCATGGATCGGATATCCGATCCGAATTCCAATTTCGGATCGGATATCCGTATCCGAAAATTCAAAAATTTGATATCCGTATCCGATCCGAAATTATCAGATATCCGACTTTTCGGGTATCCGATAATTTCGGATCGAATAGTTCGGATATCCAATATCCAATCAATTTAATAATATTGTTAAAAATTTAATTATCTGTTGGTTTTTAAAGGCAAATTGATATTTTATTGAACTTCAAGAGTCATTTCAAATTTGTCCAGTATATTAATTATTAACACTCATAACTACAAGAACAAACTCGTAATTAGCAACTATAATTCTTCAAAATTTTTGAATCTAAATATCCCACAAAATCCAGAATCTAAATGATAAAAACTCAAATGAAAAAACCAAATCAGAATTGAAATCAAAGTACCCAAAAAAATATACGAATCATATACAAAAAAAATTGTGAAAAACGAAATTAATTTACATAAATAATCTGTAAAAAAATGTAGATGCCCATTCTCCGTTCACATGGTTCTCAAAGCAGAAGAACGAACGGCGAGAACGAAACCACAAAGTCACCTAAATGAACGGTGAGAACGCGACGGTGGTGAGAACGAAACCACAAAGTCGACTGAAGGAACGAAACAGCGAAGGTAGTAAGTAGCTGTTGATGAGATCTGAGATATTGAGATTTATATTTGAGAAGATGAAAGGAGAGAGAAAGTTAGAGAGAGATGAGGAAAGGAGAGAGAGAGAGAGAGAGAGTTAGAGAGATGGTGAGAAAAGAGGCAGTAGGGGTCTGGGGGAGTTTTGAGGGAATTAGGGTTAGTTATTTGGGCCTTGGGCCTTTGAGGGTATCATTTATTCACCAAAACATAGTGCGTAACAATAAGTGATTTTTCGGATTTCGGATAATCGGATATCCGAAATCCAAAATTTGGATATCCGATATCCGATCTGATATCCGATTTTTTCGGATCGGATATCCGATCCGAAATTTGTTTCGGATCGGATATCCATATTTTTCGGATCAAATACGGATCGGATCATCGGATTTTCGGATTTTCAGATAGTTTTGCTCAGCCCTACTCCATATCATTTATGATTGAGTTATTTTGCCTAAATCTCATGTTATTTTGCTTAAATTTTGTGTTATTCTGCTAAAACAGTATGTTATTCACTTATTTACTTCAACATGTATAAAAAACAGCATGCAAGAATGAAATTAAATAACATGTACTTATTTTAAAATAACAAATATTTTAGAGAATCAAGATTAGCCTAGTTGGTTGGAGGCTCTCCTTCCACACCTGTGAGAGGGGTTCGATTCTCAACCCAATCAAGTAGGATCCCTAATTTCCCAATAAACTTGGAGTACCTTAGAAATTGCGTTGTTGTAGTATGTTTTTCACTATCTCAAAACATATTAAATGTTTAATATCTTAACAGATCAATTTGTGAACAACTACTCATTAAAAAGTTTTTTTTAAAAAAACTACCCCTAAATTTAAAAAGTTTGGGTAACAATACCCTTTCTAATTTTCCAGCAATTAATTCCGGCGATAGGGGCCCATATATTATTTTTCCTCTGAAAAACAATTCTCTTACTCACATATATTAAGCTTCCTCTTCTTTACAAAAACTCAATCCAAAAAACCAAATATTTATGAATACCAAATCGTTTTCCCTTTTCTACTCGGCGATTTTCACAAAGATTTTGATTTCTGGATTGATTCTTTGCAAAGAAGAGGATGCAATGGTTGGTTAATATATACACACACACACGAGGGTGAGGAAGTTTTTTTTGGAAGAAAATAACAAATGGGCTCCACTCGCCAAAATTACTTGTCGAAAAAGGAAAAGGAGTAGTACTATCCAAACTTTTTAAATTTAGGGGTAGTCTTTTTTATAAAACTTTTTAGCGAGTAATTGTTCACAAATTGCCTATTAAGCGAGTAGTTCCTGACAATTTACCCCCTAAATTATATCAAAGGTACTTCGTAGTTTTTACCTTTTATGGAGTTTGTAATAATTTTTTTAATTATTTTTTTTATTGTAAAGTTACAAAAATTGCGTTCTTTAAATTAATTTCTTTGATTATTGATTAAGAACTAAAAAACATGAAGAGAATTTCTAATAAACCTAGGTCACACCTCACACAAGTCAAGAAAAAAATGTTAATCCCTACCTTTTAAAATTTTCAAACAAACTCTTATGAATATGTACGGATATTTATATATTTGAAATATTTGTTAGCTTGTTTACCTTTATTGATGTTAATGTCATCTTTTTTTGAACTCTTAAAAATAATGTGTGGTTATTAATGCCTCTAAATATTTGCTTAATTACTTATGTGAACTGCTAAACAACGCCCACATTTTTATCGAAATCGCCCACATTTTTATGTAAACTTCCAACATTACCCTTTTCTTCCTCTCTCTCCTAACACAACAACCACCGCCCGTCACTACCATTGCACCGTCGCCACCAGCGCCAACATGACGGAAAGTGATAGCGGCAGGCCGTGTACTCCGCCGGATCCACTTCGCGAGGTAATTTATTTTCGCCGGAACTCAAACCGCCCAAAAAAAACGGTCCACCGTGGTCAAACCGGGCAAACCGGGCGGTTAAACCGTGGTAAAACCGTGCAATCCGGGCGGTTCAACCACGGTCAAACCGTGTAGTCCATTGGTCAAACCGCCTGGACTACACGGTTTGACCGTGGTTGAACCGCCCGGATTGCACGGTTTTACCACGGTTTAACCGCCCGGTTTGCCCGGTTTGTTTTTTTTTAATTAATATTGTTTTTATTATTATTATTTAATTGTTGTTATTATTATTATTATTATTATTATTATTATTTCATTGTTATTATTATTATTATTATTGTTCTTGTTGTTATTATTATTACTATAACTATGATTATGATTATTATTGTTGTTATGATTATGATTATTATTATTTTGATTATTATTTTAAAAATATTTTATTGGGATGTTTAATAGGCATCACTTCCGGATTATGGTGGCGTGGCATTGACTACAGTTCATATTTTATAACGTCAATGATCTTCCCGACTTTTGAAGAAGCATTTGAATGGGCACAAAACATTTCCATACGTTATGGCTTTTTCCTTACAAAGTCTTCGTATAAGAAACAACGAGATGGTCGACCGGTCAAGTATCTTAAGTGCGATTGTGGCCATAGAAACACAGCCGAAGATAGAGATATGGAGAATGCTGTACGGAAAAACACGAAAAGAAAGGGTGTTAAGTGTCCATTTCGTATCAAGGTCACATGTATGGTGGACGATCAAGGGTGGAAAATCATTCCTTCATCAGGTTTGCATGGCTTGCATAACCACCCAATGATGGTATATCGAGAGGGTCATCGGCAAGTGAGTGGTCTAAGTCCGGCTGCGAAGCAATTGGTTAGTTAAATGAGTTCAGCATGTGCTAAACCTAGTCACATAATGGCGGCAGTGAAAGATGCGTTTCCCACTGAGAACCCTAACATGAGACACATCTACAATTTCAGAAGTCGTGTTAGGGTTGATGCTAGTGAAGGGAGAGATGTCGTCAACCAGTTCCTTCACTTGGCCAATGAGCGCAAATACGTTAGTTGGGTAGCTGCTGACCCCGATACACGTGTTGTCACCCACGCCTTTATGGCACATCCAGAGATGGCGAATATGTTACGAACATATCCACATGTCATAGGGATGGATTCCACTTACAAGACAAACAGATACAACATGCCGTTTTTCGAGATTGTTGGGATCACACCGACAAATCAAAACTTTTTGATCGCGTATGCTTTAATGAAGATAGAGTCCTATGAGAGTTACAAGTGGGTCTTGGAGAAAATGAAGTTGTATATAGGTTTTGAAGTGACTCCTAAGGTGATACTAACTGATCGAGAGTTGGGACTTATGAAGGCGGTGAAAGAGATATTCCCAAACACAGCTCACTTGCTATGTAGGTGGCACATCAACAAAGATGTGTTGGCCAAGGTATACCATTTGTGTAAGAAAGACATGGTGACTGCCGAGAAATTTAGGAATGGGAGGTGATCAAAAATCATGAATGCGACAACTGAGGATGAATATGAATTTGAGTTGCAATAAATGAAGGATACTTGGGGAAGGTCAAGGCATACCATTGTGGATTATGTGAAAAAAACTTGGCTTGTGCACAAGAACAAGTTTATTCCGGCTTGGACAAATAAGGTGCTGCACTTTGGCAACGTGAACACATGTAGAGTGGAGAGTCAACATTATGTGCTTAAACAGTGGCTCGGAAGCTCCAAAGGTTCAATGGATTCTATCTTCAACCGTGTACACCGCGCCACTGAGGGTTTGCTTATTCAAATTCGTCATCATTTGGAGGACTCCAGACGACGAATTGGAGTGGAGTACAGGGGAATGCCCTTGCACAATCTCAATGGCTATGTTTCCTTCCATGCTCTCAAAATTCTTAAGCAGGAGGTGAACAGGATGAGAGAGTTATCTGATGATGTGTACGAGCGTTGTGGTTGTGCGATGTTGATGACACACGGACTCCCATGCGCTTGTACTATACACACCTCGATTTAGGGTGGTACGGGGTTGTATTTGGATCAGGTCCATCCTTTTTGGAAAACCCTAGTCATTGGAGATGGTGTTGACATTCCTATCTTTGAGGATGAGTTGGAACAGGACACGACGCAGTTTAGATCCCTAGTTGATGAGGTACTACTTCGTGATGCCAGTTTTGTGCGAAGTGTGAACCGAGTGTTGTTTGCGGAGCTTTACCCTGAAGATGTAGATTATGAAGAGCCCGAGATAAATGAGACAACCAGGGGTCGACCACAAGGCCAACAGTGGTCCTCATCTACCAGGCGTGATCCAAGTGGCATCGAGCATATTCCGGGCGGCCGTAGTCGTGGTCGTGGGCGAGGTCGCGGCCGAAGTAGGGGTCGTGCTACTTCTACATCTAGCTCCGGATGTGGTCGATCACAATCATCAGTAAACATGGAAACGCCTTCTGGTATATGCTTTATTATTATTATTATTATTATTGTTACTTGCTATTATTATTATTATTATTATTGTTGTTGTTGTTGTTGTTGTTAATATGTTTTACATTTAATTAATTCTTTTGGGATTTAATTAGTGCGGATGTTGTCGGGTTTTTATAATGCTAAAATACTTTCCTGTTGATTATTACAGGTAGTCAGATGAACATCGATGATTTTTTATACGTCGATCATTTTCCGAAATTCATGTTGCCGTTTTTGGAAGGTTGGCTTGACCCGATAGGTGACGGAAATTGCGGATTTTGATGTATTGCAGATTTCTTTTTGGGTGACCAGGGGCAGTGGATGTTGGCCAGGACTATGGTTGCAAACGAGGTTGCCGCACATCCTAACATTTACTCTCAAATTTATGCTGATCAACTGGAGAACGAGGTTTGTTGTATCAGATGGACTGGTGGGAGATGCACAAGTGAACATTGGATGGTAGTGTTTCAGGACTTGTTTCCGATCGTTAACCTATTCAACACTGCCATTATGCTTTTCGGTGCTGGCGTAGATGGAATAGGTGTGTATCCATGCATCACTGTGCTACATGGAGTGCCCCGTCCACTGCCACGGGCCCATATAGGGAGTTTGCACTCCTCACAGTGGCAAACTATCACTATGTTCGATTGGACATGTCACCTAATTTTCCAGTCCCTCCTGTAGCAGGTTTTTGGTACGACGTGCGCGATTTTAGTGTGCAAGACTGGGATCAACGATATGTAGGTTGGATAGCAACATGGCATACTTTAGCTACAAATTAGTGATAGAACTTTGCAATGTTTAGTTGTAGAACTTTGCATAGTTGTAGAATTAAGCAATGTATTATGCAAATTTAAATTCAAATAATAAATTTAAAAAATTTTACAACATAACCTAAACAAATGAAGTTAGTTTCTAAATAAGAAAATGAAATCAACTACATCCTCATCATTGCGTCCCACGCCGCAATAAGGTCCTGGGCCTCAACCACTGTCTGGGTAACCTCACCGCCGCTTTCAGCAATGAATCGTCGTATAACATGCATGGAGAGACCCATCCACTGTGAAAAATACAAAAAATAATCAGTACCAATATTAAGTTGCACAGGTTTCTATGGAAAACAAGTAACAAATACTTACGTAATCAGTGTTCGTCCTCCCTGGAATTGGTGGGGGGGCAAGAACCGTGGTATCACTGATAAGCCGAGGATGGGAGTACGTGTAAAACCAGGCCAAGTAGTCAGGTGTGCATGTGGGCTGTCCATCCAATAGAGGTGGATGGAACGACAGGCCGAAACAGCAGCTCCCAGGACCAAACTTATCCCATAACCCCTGACCTCGAAAAGTAACGCTATACGACCGGACATTAGCAGGTCTGTACGCGCTGTCAGGCCTAAAACCGGGCCGCGGTATCCCCTGCACATGACCAAGTTGCCGTAAAACCCTGTCTGGGTTATACGGCTCGACATGTCCCGAAACTGTATACATCCCATGTACGTGGTTCTCGGGACGTCCTGTGCGGGGGTAAGTGTATAGGGCCGCCAGTTAACCTGCACACGCAATCATAAGAAGAATGTTACATTAGTTTTGAAGACGTTAAATAATAATATAATATACGCAAGCTAAGTTCACATACTACCTCAGCATCAGTCATCTGATCAAGTCGGGTACGGAAAGATATAAGTCGCTGGTGATCCCTCGACTCTGAGCGTGGATCCCACATTGAGGCCCGTGCCTCACCTGGCTGTACCACTAAAGCTCCATGACAAGGCCGAAAACATGGGAAGTACTCGTGTATCCACGCCTGCAGCAGTGTGAGACAACCTCCGATAGCCTTACACTCAATACGGGAGGCGATACCCAACTGCCGATACAGGAAAGCAAGTGTAGCTGACCCCCAAGAATATCGGTGAAGATCGTCATAAGACTTCTTCACCTCTAAAATGCAGGAGGGAAGAAGGCGGTGACCACTCTTTTCAACGAACAAGGTGCTACCAAGTAGTGTGACAAAGAAACCCATGAACTCAACGTCTGGGACCCGATCCAACAACTTGCACCGTTCATAGATGCTAGTCACCGCTACAGCACTGTTCTTCCAAATAGCTTTCGGATTCACCAAAAGCTCATCCCTACTCAGCCCCAACAACTCCTGAAAGTCAACCTGGAGAGATGCACTGTCGCTAATCATGTCAACCAAGTCACCCTCAACGGGGATCCCCAGAATATAAGCGACGTCGTGTAGCATGATCGTCATCTCACCAAAGGGGAGATGAAAAGTGTTCGTATCCGGCTGCCACCGTTCAACGAACGCAGAGATCAGAGGCCAATCAATGTGCAAATGCATGATAGACGGCAAGTGTTGTAGTCCAGTGACACTAAGGCGTGCACGTAAATCCGCACTCAGCTCTGTCTCCCATTCCTGCAACGACCTACACCACTGAATCCTACTGTGGCACCTCAACGGATCACGATCATCCCCGACCCAAACACGAGAAGCAACGTGAGCTGCATAGCTAGGGATAAGACTGCCATCAGCTGGACCACCTGGCATCGCCTCGTGAACAAGCCAAGACGTATCTGACTCTCGAGAACCACGAGACCTACGAGTACGGCCGGTGCTCGAAGTCGTAGTCGTAGAACCCACAAACCTCCCTCCTCTACCTTTCCTCACGAAAATCCCAGACGACGACTCCCCGTGCTCGAATCCTCCTCGCCCACTCTCGGAAGTCGTGGCATCCTCCGTGTCATGATGATCAGAATCATAATCATCCATGACCTGATCTAGCTCGTGCTGAGCATCCGAAGGCCAACCCAGGACATCATCCGCCGTGCGAGAAGCTGCCCTCTCCCTCCTAACAGAAGCATCAACACCACGAGATCGAGTATGTCGAGGACCCGATCCTTCGACACGTGTGAACTCGATATTTAGCCTTCTAACGGTCTGTGGCTATTATTTAATAAAAAAAATGTAATACAAATAATTAATACTCAATTCTATAAATCTAATTAATATTCACTAATAATAAAAAATTACATTATTTTATTTTCCTAAACATAAATCTAATTTATAATCACTTAAAATAAACAATTACATTATTTTATTTTCCTAAACATAAATCTAATTAATATTCACTACCAATAAACAATTACATTATTTTATTTTCCTAAACATAAATCTAATTAATATTCACTAATAATAAACAATTACGTAATTTTATTTCCTACAAATAAATCTAATTAATATTCACTTAAAATAAACAATTATATTACTTAATTTCTTAAACATATTTCTAATTAACATTCACTTAAAATAAACAATTACATAATTTTATTTCCTAAACATATTTCTAATTAATATGCACTTAAAATAAACAAATATATAATTTTATTAATATGCAAAATAAATATATAATTAAATTAATTTTTTTTAATTACGTAAACCGCCCAAGTAAGACGGTTTGACCGTGGTCAAACCGCCCAGGCAATACGGTTTTACCGTAGACAAACCGCCCAAAAAATACGGTTTGACCGTGGTCAAACCGCCCAAACTACACGATTGAACCATGGTCAAACCGTATACCCTGGGCGTTCTGACCATGGTCAAATCGTCTAACTTGGGCGGTTGTACCACGGTTGAATCGCACAGACAGGGCGGTTTGAGTACTTTTCCGCCTGGGGTGCGTCCTCCTCCCTCGCGCGTGTTGCGTTCCTCGACCGTGGCATTCTCGAAGTTATGGGCGGTGGTGGTGGTGATATTGAAGTGGTGGACCTTGTGGTGGTGGTTGCAATGTACGGTGGTGGTGGTGATTTAAAGTGGTGAATGTTGTTTTGCGGCGGTAGCGGCGGCAATGGTGGTGTTGGTTGGTGGTGGTGGTGATTTTAAGTTTTCTTGAGAGGTTTTAAGCGAGGAGAGAGAAAGAGGTGGTGTTAGAGAGTGAAAGAGAGAAAGAGTTTAGGATTTTAAGTAGGGGTAAGAACGTAAATTCATCCCTAATTTGTGGGCGATTTTGATAAAAATGTGGGCGTTATTTAACAACCCCCTTACTTATTTTCCCTTATTAATGCTACCAACAACTAAAATATTCAATTAGTAATTTTAAAGAAATTAAAAAAATAAAATAAATCATATTATAATTTAATAAATATAATTTTAGTTTAACAAAAATAATTTTACTTCCAAAAAAAAAAAAAAAAAAAAAAAAAAAAAAAAAAAAAATTGAAAAATTGAAAAGCATTCCTGCAGGAAAAAAAAATAAAAATAAATTGAAAAGCATAAAATAAAGTTGAAGCGAAATAATTTTCCTTATAAGATTAGCTTCGTGAGAAATAGCAACCCTACTAGGGTAAAATGAAAAAAAACTACTACTACAAGTTAAGAATATCCTTTACAATATTATTTGATTGAAACATGAACCGACACAATAATTGTTCTTTTTTGTTGTCCCACGTGGGTAATTTAAGGAGACAACTTTTCTTTTATTTTTAGAAAAAAAGTAATACTCTATCCGTTTCAATGTGATAGTTTCATATGAAATCAATCACATAAAATAAGAAAAGGAGAATATTTGGAATCTAGCATTAAAGTAAAAAAAACAATTCATAAATAGTTTTGCCTTATTTAATTTTTTTGATTTTTTTTAGAAAAGCATTAGTCATAATTGCTTAAATCAAATGAGTAATTTCTTTACTTAGAGTCATGTCATTAATTCACAAGCAATTAATCTAACCAATCAGAATTTGATATGTATAAAATAAGAAATAAAAATTAAGTTTAAAGTAGAATACATTCAATATGGATAGATTTTTTTTGAAACGAACAAAATAATATATGAGACTAACAAGCTGAAATAGAGGGAGTAATAATTTAAAGGCGATTTTTCAATTGTAGGCGATTGACGATCCCTTTATCTTTTATGGATGGGTTGGTAGTTTCCATTTCGGCAGTGTATTACTGTTGTTTTCCCGGCCTAGTGACGGTCAAAGTCAACAAAAAGGGGGTCTATTTATTAGAACTAATAATCTAGGATGAGAAATTGAAAATGTTTGCATGTACAAGATATTCACAAATTCTTAAGTAAGTGGACTTTGGATAACTTATCATATGCCCCTACAAACATATGATTGAGCACCGTATATGGCTTGATTACAAGCACACAGTATTTAATATAGGGGGTTAGAAAAAATAAAAGAGAAAATATTTGAATAAGAAAAGTTAAAATCAAAAGAAAAAGGAGAGTATATATACAACTTACCTCTGCTTGTCCCTTAGGCAATGTAAACCTTTTTTTAATAAACATCAAGATCCAATATCCAAATGTATCATGGCATGGAGACATTTTGAAAAAGTACAGAGGATTCAACATAGTAAATGAAGGAAATACTATATATCAAGCCTTTTGGAAAACGAGATATAAATGGGAGATGGGTTAGGCTCAACATAAAGAGAAGGAAGATTATTCTCCTCTATTATACTTTCATTAGATGGGACTAACATTTTCCTCCAATGAAATATGATCCTCAAAACTAATATCATTATCATTATGTATCGGTTGTTGGTTAGTATATTGTTGCACAACAAGTAATTCAATAGATTTTGAAATACGTTGGAAATCATGCATCAATTTGTTAAGTTCTTCATGCTGATTATTAACAATAAACTCAATCAATAGGATAAAAAAGCTTCCTACAATCCGATGAATGTTGTTGAGTATAGTTATCCACTTGGGGTTGGTAAGAAGAATTAAAATCAGGTATATAAGACTGACTAGGATAATAAGAAATTTTCACATGAATTCATGCACATATATGATGCATTAAATATAGAAACATTATCATTACAATACCCGGAAATATATTCATATTGCCCTTGATAATTAAAATCATTCACCCCATACGAATTATAATCATACCACTCCATGGCAACACAATAAGAGTATAAGAAAAGAAAAGTATATACAAAATATATAAAACAAATATATATACAAGCTAAGTAACAATGTAGTAGGGTAGGATCGAATTTACAGAGAGATGACTATTTAATCTAACTTTTAAATATTTGGAGAAACTAAATTATGTCACGAAATTGGGATTTAAAGGTAATCTAAACTAAAATAAGAATGTACCATACAATCAATAAAAAGGTCTAGGGTTATGGTTCACCATGCTTAAATTTTTAAATCTATCAAATATCAATAACAATTCAAAAAATCAAGTATCTAAAACAATTGCTAAGCCTACGGTCGGGTTTTAACACTCTCAATTCATCAACATAACGTAGTTATTTCGGTAGCATACTTATAATTGCTAATTGTAGGTAAGCCTCTAAAAGTATGATCTTTCGGTTCCAACTCTTATTAACAATAATTAATCAAATAATTGATCAGGTTGCAAGATTAGCAGTAGAACGCTATCAATTAGAGATATCAAATAATAATCAAACCATAAATATCAATCAAGAATTATATTACAAACATGGATTCCTAAACCCTAGAAATTAAACTACTTAAACATGAAATAAATAATTAAAAACTAAATCTAATAAAGAAAGCATAATTAAAGTCAAGAAATCAAATTAACTCTATAAATTAAAGTAACAAACTTAAGGACAAATCCATGGAGAAATCTATGGAGTTGTCCATGAAAAAATAGGGCTAGAGAGCAAACTATAACGAACGTAAAGTAATATTAAAAGGCATAAATGACAAAAGGGAAAAATAATATCCCTTGAGTATTTATATTATCATAAAGATAAATAAATAAATACATTTAAAAACAATATAAAATAAAAAGTCGTTTGATGATTAGTCTATTAAGGCGACAAGTAAAATCGTAGTCGACGAAGCTTGCAAAGGTGTGAAGACCTAGCCCATCACGAGCTGCCATCCACGCCCAAAACAACACTCGCTGGGTATCTAGCGGCCGAACCAGTAGCTGCTCGAGCTGCGGGCGCGCTGGTTATCGCTGGTTCGTAGGATCGCCTTTCAGGGGCTATATCTTGAGTTCTAGGTTGTTTATCGGGGCGTGTGACCTATCGTTGGAAATCTCTTCAAGTCAATTCTAGTTTCCTACGCAATTTGAATCGCTTTAATCCAATTTGTAGAACTCAAGTTATGATCAAAAGAATGAACCAAGGTCATTTTTAATACTTCGTAAACCATCGCTTTTCTTCGTTTTTAACTCAAATCCAATCCCGAAAGATGCATAAAGATCCTTATAGATTCTATTATCACTTCATATGCTTATAATGTTTGAACTAAGCTTCCACATATACATATCCTTCATTTAACGACCTCGATTCATCGACGTTTCATTCTTTCATTGTCCGAGACTTCCAAAACTGTGAAATAAAACGTCCAAATAGTAATGAAAACTACCTGAAAACATTAGAAAAACACAAATAAAGCGTAATAGAGCATAAAACAAACAAGTTATGCATTTGCGACTTGATAAGCGACTAAAAGACCTAAAAAGCAACTATAGTGTAACATAAACGTGCCTATAAATCATATATGGATGTGATTTAGCACTTGACACAAATCAAGCCGTGATTGGTCCAAAAAAAAAAAAAAAAAAAAAAAAAAGCCCTTCCCCCGTTCTCCACCGGACCGCCCAGCTCATTTCTCCCTCCCTCGTCGACCTTCCCCCGCCCCTATCGTCGCCCCTCCCCCTTCCCTCTGAATCACTATCCCACTCTCGAAAACCCTAGCCGCTAGTTAAAGACTTTTTTTTTTTATTATTTATTTTATAATTACACGTTACCCTTTTCATTTTTATTAAAGTGCCCAATTTGACTTTGGCACTATTCACAATTTCACATGCAACTATTTGATCAATGTTTATGTTTTATATATTAAATTAAATATAATCATATGAGTACTTATTAGAATCATCTCCATGCATAGTTTTCGAATATCAACTTTATATAATCTATACTTATTAATACTATTATTATTAATCAAGGTTCCGTATTGGCACTTTCACTCAAACTAAAACACTTAAATAAAAACAGGGGAGTACAAACAATAAATCACTAACAATACTTATATAAATGTTACATTCATTGCAATTGCAACCATTATTGATTCTTTTAGCCAAATCTAGAATCCTATAAGAGCATTATAAATATTTTTCTATTCTATAAAGGCCCATTATGAGGCCATACTCCTCAAAAATAAGAGGACTTCTGAGTTTTACATAAAAAGTGTTGTCTGAGTTTGCGATCATCTCATAAAAAAATAAATAAATAAATAAATAAATAAATAAAAAAACCGACTTTATATGGTTAACTCTTTTAAGCCGTACAGAGAAGTCCAATGAAGGTGCTAATACTGAGGCAATACTACAGCTTATATTCAAATAAGAGGGTGTACACAAAAATTAATACAAAAAAAACACATAAAAATAGTGATTAGCAAGAACCAATAAGGCAATAAATCTATAGAACTTCCAGAAAACTAGCTATACTTCTTTCAGTAGCACCATCTAATATGATATGTAGCACATTATCTGCGTCCTGCATTTGGATTTTTAAAGCTGTAGCCTTCACCTCTGTTGTACAATAGCTCAATAACAGTCAATCACCCTTCTACAAGAGTTAAACTATGTTATTTTCTCCAGAGAGTTTGCTTCAAGAAAACTTTCATATTAGTCTTAAGTACATTAGAATATAACTGGAACACTACACATCTGGTGGGGAGCAGCTAACATGATACGCTTGCCCAGTGTTTGAAGTCTGATCCTTTAGCAGACCTGATGCCGCCTTAGCAGCAAGCAGGTTTTGGTAGGGACGATGTACAGGAGGCAATAATAATGCTGATTGTCTATCCATTGAGATAATCCTTTCACATTTGCTACATAGACAAACAACAAAGGTCAGACAAAGCAAAGAGAGAAAATAAACACCTGTTTTTGGTCACATTATCACCTGCATGCTTGTGTAAATAGGTTCTGATAGCCGCTGATCCAATGCTTCAAAAGCACACATCATAATCAGTAAAACAACGTAAAACCTAGAATTATATTGGACAAAGGATGCTAATAGACATTGCAGTGGATCAAGTAATAAATTAATCATACCAGAAGAAGATACAGAGCCATCTCAGATTTATTTCCAAGGAAATGTTGTAGAGCTATATTAGAAAATTCCTGCAAATAGGGGAAGAAAAGTTTTAACTAAATAACCGTTCACATAATAGCATTGTGAATTCTGTAGACAAAAGATAAATTACCGTTATATGCCTATAAGTATTATAAAGTGATGAACCTCTTGCATGTACATGGCTCCCTCCCTGCAAATGAGAAAGCAGTAGCACTCTGAGAATCTCAAAATAAAGACTAAAGTGCAAATGATTAAATACAACAGCAACAAATCAACACAGCATTGGTATTGTAGAACTCAATTCAAGCACCACAGTTACTGGGAATCAAAAGTTCAAGGAAATTGTCAAATAAGGTCTCAAATTTAGGAATATAAAAAAATTTCACCTTTCTCTAACAGTAAACATAACATTTGTTGGCAAACTGCTAGTGACATCATTTATCATTGCATATGAATTCCTGAACCTAAGAGGATCTATTTATAGCTCCATCTAGCATCAACTATCCCAATCCCCATGTAACTTAACTTGCAACATGACTACAGTAACAAATCCAAAGTGTTATTCCCATATGGATGGGGTTGGCAGCATAAATCAAGAATCTATCTTTTGTGGTCATCCACATAGAACCTCTTCTTCCATTTACTTCTATCCAGTACTACATGCTCTTGCAAACACTTTTTTAATGGTGTTTCCGTGAAGTAACGAACTAACGATCCTCCCTCAGTCCAAGTCACCTTTGGCCTCCCTCGGTTTCTTTTGAAATCTCCATTAACCCTCCACCTTCCTTACCAGTGCATCCTAAGGTTGACATCTCACATGCCCAAACCAGCGTATGTGACAATCAATCACAGACAGGACAGAATGATTGCTTTCCAAAGTAGTACCTCATGCTTTATCAGGGATTATTATAACTATTCAACACCACCTAAAGCTCTCTATACCAAAGATTTTGCAAGGCACAAGCAATTCAGAAGGGGGGAAAATATTGAAAAAAAGAAAAAAAAAATTCACAAGCAGCAATTGCGTAAATCCTTAAGCTCACCAAGAGAAAAAAAGAAAAGAAAAATAAAATAAAGAGGGGTATAAAACATATTATAACATTTAGAACGAGCCATAACCCAGCTTGCACGGCCAAGTGGTCTCAAACATTAAATGCATTAGAAATTTTTTATTACAACTTTATGTCCTATTCCCTATACTTTCTTCAGCATTCACTACATATACAGTACGGAGGAGTATAACACAAGTTGAAAAGACATGCTCAGCATTGTATCAGCACACAGCAGGCAAAATTACAAGCAAAATAAGTGAGTATCATTTTTAAGGTCTCAGAGTGTCTATCTTATTTCACCTGCCACATGAGGATCCCACTACTTGACATTTGCAACTATACTAAGTCATTTAATTATCATCCACACAGCTACAATGAGAGTTGATGTGATGGATCTTATTAGCAGTATTCAGGAAACGTTCCCTAGTAACTCACTAATCCCAAATATTTTTCTAATGCAGGCTTAGAATGCAACCAAGACTAGCACTCAAAATAATAAAAGAGGCTCCATCTAATTATTGAATCAACAATCATGACCCAGATATAAGATAATATTGTAATCATGTGTTGTACATACTAGACAATTAAGATGCTACATATACAGTTCCTTGTACACTGCTTTTAATAGGCATATTCTTGGTTGCAAGATGATATTTGTCTGGAAATTACCATACGAAAGGACTTGCATTTTTGGAGGAATTGAACAGAACATACATCTGTTTTGATGAAAGAAGCTTTTCAGATAATAACCACCTTTTATAATATGTTTATTTTCAACACACTGTGGTCACTGTCTACGACTTGTTCCTAATAAAGGCACCTTTCTCAACCAATCTGCCTAAATTCAGCCACTTATAACTATATGGAAAATAATGTTCCTCATACAAAGTTGATATGTGTCACATGTAAACCTTTTTGAATTTTAAGCTTTGTTTTTTTTATGATTGTCCGATTTCAGGATTGAAAACATATAATTTTTAGAAAATCATTTGGCGAGAATATACAACCAAATCTACATGTGTGTCACTTCCATGTTTGTGCAAGACCATATGACCAAGTATAAATGTAAATATTCCATGGCAAAGCTGACTACCTCATCTGGAGAAAAGAAGGCAACTGCATCAGGATCTGTAGAACCAACAGGGTGAAGGGACACGACAGCTCTAAAGACAGAAGGAATAGACAATTCAACCACAGCAACTTTATCTGAGGAGACATGCGGAGATTCAGGTCTTAAACTACTAGGACCATGGTAGGCTTGTGCCATTGACGTATTAAAGGCATCCTCATTGGCTGACGCAGGAAGTGAAGAAGCTCGCTTCAACCACTCTAACCTTTCATAAGTGTAAATCTTCATGTCAGGCACTTCTTTCTCCAGACTTTCTAAAGTATCAGTTAGTGTCCTGTAATTACTAGTTTCTTCTGGGTTTTCGACCAACGATTCTTGTGAAACACATTGTTTCTTTGAAGATGATTCACAGTCAAGATGAGGAAAAAATCTCCGCTTTTGATCTGCGAATGACTTTAGGGCTAGTCTGCAATTTGTAGAAGGATAACTCATAATTCAGTTGGATTAACAAGTAATAGACTGAACATTATCTTGATGCAATTAACTATATCAGCAAGATAATAAGCAAAACCAAAAACAATGTTTAAAATAGGCACCTTTTTAAAATTGAATTGTGCAACTAAAGTACATAATGCTAGAAATATGAGTGATGGCAAAATTATTGGTGCACGGCAGAGATATTGGTTCATGTATGAGACATTAAAAGAGATGAATGGCAGAAAAATCATTGGCAAACAAGAAAAAATGATTAGTTAGAAATATTATAATAGAAAGAACATGGTGAGAATGTCATGGCCACAAAGGATTTATGCCTAGATAAGAACTTATAAGCTCCCTTTAGACTATATAAAATGGTACATATTGATAATTTCCATCACCTGAACATACAAATAACAAGATAGATATAAGTTCCCTTTGCACTAATAAATGCAATTTAATAGACAATTAACTTGAATGTGCAGAAACTACGGTCTCATGTACCTAACGCATTTCAGGGACATATACAGTATAATTAAAAGTATGGATCCAAAACAAGGCATCACAATTATTAGCTCAAGTAAAAGCATCACAACCTCCAACACTCTAAGAGTTTTATAAGTAGAAAACACTCCATTCTTCAAGATTAATTTTCTATTCCTATTTTGAATTTACCTTGCTAAAACTTAATCAGATCAATTTTTTATTTTTACTTGTTTTGTATATCGGCATTTATTATATGATGATCTTGATGGGAAGCGGATGTAGAACTCTCTCTAACCTCATTGTTGAAGCTATCACTCCATGATATTAAAAATTTCTTCATAGTAAAGATTTTTGGATCTTTGTTGGTCCTTGGATCTCTAAGCTAGACATGTATAGTTTCTCATTTGCCCAATTTTATAGGCTGACTCGTACTTCATTGGCAATTAAACACACACATAGGCCGAATTTGGTTCAATTTTAATTTTGACTTTCTAAGAGCTCATAACATGAAGCGTAATCTAATACTTCATTCCTAAAAGTTTGACTCTCTTGGTTTTTACATGGTCTCCATTGCGCATCTTTGACCATTAAACATCTTTGCTACGTATACGTGATAATTATGAAAATGAAGATTTACATTGAGGCTTAGGCTCATCCTGGGGCTTTCTCAATTGTGCAACCCTTTTTTCAGTAACATGAGTCCTAACAAATCTACAACATTTCTTGTTGCCAAAATCTAATCATAACACTAAGTAAAACATTTAACATTTGAAGAAAGCTAGTTGGACCATGTTGTCTTGCTACTTAACTAACCACTAATCTCAGTATGATACCCTTATAAGCCATGCACACTAATTATATTTAAGCTACAACATCTTTCCAATATAAGTAATGCCATCAAAAGAGGGACATAGCTATGTGCAACCTAGTCATAATGATGTTTCCATTAGGGACTAGCCACACAACAGTCCCTCAAAAATCAAAGAAATGAATCAAAGTATGAGCCAAAAGATTAGGCATTTGGTTCAACCAAGAAGTTTGAAACAATTTCATCACATTAATTCTTAAAGCAATGTTAGTTTATTGGTTTATGTAGCTGCATCTGTATTTGCGTCTTGATTGTCTTTTTGTTGGTAAGCATAATTAGTTTAACTGAAATTTGACTCTCAATCCTTGGAGTTTTTAAATGCTACAAAAGCTCAGTTTTATAATGCTTTAAGATGATGTTTTTGAATTGAACTTTTATTGGCTATTGGGGTTATAAGGTTTTGGATGGAGTGAAAGTATCTGTGTACCAGCAAGTACTTTAAGTTAGGACAGAATCTGCAGAGATTAGATGCCAGCAAGTAGTTATCTCCTCATGTATATATCTTATTCTTGGTTAGGACATTAGGAGTTGGTTTAGAATAGTTCTAATTTATCTATTCCCTTTGCATGTACTACTCAGTTGCTATTCCATACAATTACTTTATCATTAGTTAAGCCCTGTTCACTTCACATTAAAAAAAATAGTATCCAGTAAAATTAATTTTAATTCAGTGAAAATAAGTTTAGTTCAATAAAATTAATTTCAGTTCAATAAAAATAAGTAACTTTAAAGAAGAAATTTAATAGAAAACTAATAAAAATAATTTCAATTCAACAAAAATAATTCCAGTTCAGTAAAAATAATTTCAGTTCAACAAAAATAATTTAAGTTCAGCAAATATAGTTCCAAATTAGTAAGAATAATTTCAGTTCAATAAAAATAAAGTGAAGTGAACATGCCTTATTGGTTGAATCTTATTACTTTATTTTGTGAACGAAAAATGAGCAAAGCTTAGGTAAATCATGTCTTAACTTATATAGGCACTAAGAGAAGATTAAAGATGAAACCAAACTTTAGTTTCGATGCCCTAGATTCAGACCAGCAAAAGTCCAATACAAGTATATAAAGTCGTGCTAGGACAAATGCAACACTGAGTACAATTAAGCATGTGATGCATTTCCATTAATGCAATCACAGCCACAGCGCAATTTAAACCCTTGATGCAATTAAGATTTTCCCAGCTAATCACACCCTTGCAGCAATTCAAAACCCTCACTACAACCATGCTACTCCAAGAATATTTCTATCACTCACTTGGAGGAACTAACCACAACTCTAGACTGAGTAACTAAAAAGAAGATATTGTTCCATTGTGCCATCTAGCTTATGGATTAGAAACAATATACTTCGCATTCATAGCCCTATACTCAAATGAGCTCACTGAAACCACTCTCTAAGCTCCTCTCACCTAGAAAGCATATGCAATATGAAGAGGAAGACAGATACCCCAATCATAGATCTGATGCTACACCAAAATGTCATGCAATTAATTAGAAATTAAAAGCAACTCAATGAAACGCAATCCCTAGCCCTAGGTCACTAGTACAATAGTACAACTATGTTCGCTAGCACCATATACACCCAAAGCATTTACATTCCAATCCTCATAAATCCCTCCAGTTTTATTATACAATATCCTACTCCCTCCAAATTTAATACGAAGTATACAATATCCTTACTCCCTCCAAATCATTGAATGACTGTAGTGGTTAGCATAGGAATGAGATACCTAATCTTGGGAATAGCATGAGGGAAGAATTTTAAGGGCTATTGGGTTTAGAATTTGACTCTCATCCTTGGAGTCTTTAAATGCTACAAAAGCACAGTTTTATAATGCTTTAAGAATTTTATGGGCTATTGGGTTTATAATTATGGGTCAAACTGTAATGAATTATGAGTAATAAGCCAAGGTTTGAATGGAGTGAGTTTTTATGTTGTACTTTCGAGAACCTTAGCACAGAATCTGCAGAGGATTAGCTGCCAGCAAGTAATCGTCTCCTCATATATGTACCTTATTCTTGGTTAGGACTTTAGGAGTTGGTTTAGATTAGTTCTAATTTATCTATTCCCTTTGCATGTACTACTTTGTTGTTATTCTGTACAAGTACTTTATAATCAGTTTTTTTATTTACAATGCGGTAAAAAAAACAAAAATTAAATAGATGAAAAATAAAATATAAATAAATCCTAGGTCTTTTTACAACGCAAAACACAAACATTCACAAATAAAGTTCTATATCCTTGAAAATTCACCTTTTTTTCCCGAAACTTTGAAAGACCTTAAACCTTCATTTAAAGTTTAAATATCCTCAATAGAGATAAGATAATGTGGACTCTTGAAAACATACACTTCCTCCATTCTTTATCTATTGCAACATTTAATATTCACACACTTTTAAATATATATACTTTCAAAATATCAACTTATTGTAATTTTTGCTAAATTATAATTTTAGATAATAAGGCATAAGTTGTGCACTAGGCCCCACTAGCATGAATTAAACTCGATATGACGCAAATAAAAAAGAAAGGGACGGAAGAAGTATAAGATATGCTACAATACATCATAAAGCTCTGCCAACTATACCCTTTAATCAAAGAAATTAAGCAAGAATCCAACCTGGCCAACAGAATCATGCGATCACCTAACTGTGACTTTGACTCCCAACAGTAAATTCTTTGGCTATGTAAAACAAATCTCTCATAGAGAGGACTCAATAGAAAGATCAGGGAGATGTTTAAAATATGTCACCAAAGATAAGGACTAATAAGTTCATATACGATGATATAAGGGCTAATAAGTTTCATATACGATAAGAAAAGAATTGATAAGTTCAAATAAGATAAGATGCGGGTTAATAAATTCCAATAAGGTTTGATAAGGTCTGATATGGTCCAATAAGATAAGATAAGCGTCAATAAGTTGAGGGCTAATAAGTCTAGATAAGTTAAGATAAGAGCAAATAAGGTCAAGACTAGAAAGATAAGATAAGATAAGAGAAAATCATGTGAAATGAACACTAAGTCCCTTGTTAATCCTAACATTCCTAAATTATGGCTATTGTTAATCCTAACATTCCAGCTTCTTAAGGTCCTTAACTTCTATCCTAGTCATATACTGGTATGATCTTCCTTAGCCTCTTCTAAGCTCCCCATTTTCTCAACTCTCTACTTTCCTTACAAGAGTGTCTTCTGATCTCACCTTAACATGTCGAAACCACTGCAATCTATTCTCCCTTATTTTATCCTCAATGTCCACAAATCTACTTCATTTCTAATTTTATCCTTTAAGGGGTTCCCATACATCCATCTCAACATACGTGCATCTTTACTACTATCATCTTCCTAATGTGATCCTTAATTGCTCCGACCAATGTAACCTAAGTCGCCCAAAAATATATCCCCTTTCACTTCAAAGGTATGCTCTTGTCTTCATGCTCTCCATTTCATCAAATGGCTTAATCATGTGGGGTCACATCTTTGTTAATAACTTCACTTTCAAAAACTCGCTTGTGGAAGCCTTCTTATTATCAAAAATCACTATATGTATATCCCTACTTGAGTTCCTCGTAAGGCTAAAACTACAATTCATTTACTCACTCATGCGCCGCCTTAGTCTAAACCCCCAAGATTTTAAGTTTTGCCTATGTTGCTCCAATTTGGAATTAAAATCAACTCTAGTCTCCTCCAACAATACAATAGCATTGGCAAACAGCATACACCGAGGTATCTCACCTTGGATTCTAAGACATGAAATCTCGTGTTACCAAAAATTAGCTCAAAAAGGTGATTATATGATTAAAAATCTAGCTCATGCCACTCAACAATCCTTAAATTAAAGGAGAAAGAAAGAATGAGATGATTAATGAATAATGTGAAAAGAGATAAGGCATTTTCTACAATATTTATTGCTAACTTAAATCCTTATCTCACCTTGTCCTGTCAACTGCAGATGCACCCGCCTGACCAGCAAGCTGCCTCTTCCAGGCATATGCAACAACAGCACCATCTGGACAAACTAAAGGCATGTGCAATCCCCAAGAGTTGCTTCGTGATCTGAGCGCATCATTGAGGACCCCAGAAGATTCAAGCTGCCTTCCTAATATGAACAAAAGAAATCAGCAGAATATAAGAACATATCAGAATTGGAACACTCAAAAAATAGTACCACATGTTACATAAAAATACATAATACTAGCTTGAACATACATAATTTTATATTTTTTTCACTCTTTCAAAATTTTGAATCTTTATTGAATAACACAAAACTAAATACAGTACAAAAACCCTAAATGTGAATCATCTATAGAATTCCAATGCTTTGATTAACCCTAAATTTATCAAAGAAATAAATTTTTTTATCAATAAAGTAAAGTTGGTAAACCCTAGTGAAGGAAAGAGAATGGAGAACGAACCAATATTGCGAAGATCCTGGAGGTGAACACGCATCGCAGACTCTTCTTTGGCGATTAAATTGGCGGTTTTTTGAGGCTGATAAGACTCAGCTGACACAAACAATGCCTCAAGTAAGCGATCAGCGCCGATCCTAATGTCGGCGATAAGGCGAGAGGCTTGCCCCAATCTATCCATTGCCATTGCTACCTGCTTTGGCGGTGCATCTTCGCTTGTTTCCGCCGGAACTTGCGGTTGTTGCTGCAGTTGTTGCTGCTGTTGCGGCTGTTGCGGCTGCTGTTGTTGCGGCTGTTGTTGCAGTGATTGTTGCTGCGAATATTGCTGTAATTGCTGCTGCGGGTGCTGCAACATTTTCAGTCTTCTCAGATGGCGAAGAGGGAGGGAGCAAGGAAGAGAAGTTATGCAGCAATTTCAAACTTTGGGGGTTTGGTTTGAATAGAGCTGTTCATAGGTAGTCCGACTCAATAGGCCCGGCCCATCTGGCCCGTTAAAATTTGGGCCTGAACACCTTTTTTAAAAATAAATTAATTAATGGACGGGCTAGGCCCAGCCCGTTTGTAGAAATGGGCGGGCATGGACAACAGTAATTAAATTTCGGGCCAGCCCGTCAGCCCGTTTTGCAAATTAAATCAGCGTTTTGTTTTTTTTACAAAAAGTCAGAATTTTTTTTTTTTTTTTTTTCAAAAAATATACTCATACAAGTAGATATCTAGAAGAGTCTTGTATATTTGAGTATTTGACTGTCATTTATCTCTCTCTCTCTCCACAACATAAACAAAAAAACCCTAGATCTACAATCTACATTTTCATCTCTGATTACTTCATAGTTCATAATCTTCATATCATACTAATCATAGTGAAAGGTAGCATCTTTCAAAGCACGAGATCTACGACAGTACGACGTGAATAGTGAGGTAATTCTAATTATCTAGTATTAGGTAATTGGTTGAATGATTGTCTGATTTTCTATTATTAGATTTTTTTTCCTTTACCAATGTGAACTAAATTAGATAATAGCATGTGAATTTATTTGCTTTTACTCCAATTCGACAGCGAATTCAACTTTTAAGGTTCATATTATGGCTCCTAATAGTCCTAGTATTTAATGGGGTTGTAAGTCTTGTAATCCATTAGTTAATATATAACTTTGTTAATTTGGTTAGTAAAACTACATAATTTAGTTTCAACTTGTTTCTATTGATTTCTTGTGCTTATTACATTGTTGTGCTATTGAGTATAATTGTATATGTAGTATTTAATTCTTTTTTCTTGGCCCAATTTAACAGGTTGTGTGTAATAATCATGGAAGGGAGTGTCAATTCACCATAGATGTATTGGATGATGAAGATGAACTTCCTTGCAATAATCAAGGCCCTCCAGTTAATTCTAAAGGTAGGAAGATAACTTCCCCTGTTTGGCAAAATATGGCAAGACAAGTCTTAAAAGATGGGAGTGTCAAAGCTACTTATAATCATTGTAAGATTGTAATAAGTGCTAATAGTAATAGTGGCACATCTCATCTTACAAGAAATAGGCAAATGTCCTAAACAATTGAATTATGACATTAGAAATTTTTGCATTTTTAGTACTCCATTAGTGGGTGATAGTAGCAACTTGTCATTAAAAAATCCTAATATTAATTTTGAGGAGGTTCGTAGAGCTATTGGGATTTATGTTGTGGCGGGTGCTCATTCTTTTACTACTTGTGAGGAACCTGGATTTAGGTATATGATCTCAGTTATGTGCCCCCAATTTAATAATATTAGTAGGCACACCATAAGGAGAGATATATTCAAATATTATACTGATGTGAAACAAGTTATTATGGATGATTTGCAAAAGGCTCCTGGCAGAATATGTTTTACAACAGATAATTGGAGAAGTGAGCATACTCAAGATGAATATATGTGCATAGCAGCTCATTGGGTTGATATTAATTGGAAATTGCAGAAGAGAATAATTAAGTCTAGGGTCTTAACACCCCCATTTGACGGAGTGTCTCTTGCTGATGAGATTGCATTATGTTTGAGTGAATGGAAAATTGATCACAAGGTACATATTTTTACCGTGGACAATGCATCATATAATGATAGCATGATTTCTTCTCTTAAAATTATCTCCAAAAAAAAAATTGTTTGGTTTTTGGTGGAGAATTTTTTCATTGTCGTTGTGCTTGTCATATCATTAATCTAGTGGTGCAAGCTGGGTTAAAGCTTATAGACAATGTTGTCATTAAAATCAGAAGTATAATTAAGCATTTTCGACACTCGATCTCAAAGAAGAACAAGTTTTATAATATTGCTGAAACAAGTTTTGGCATAAAATCAACTAAAAAATTGCTTGGAGATAATTACATAAGGTGGAATTCAACTTTTTTGATGCTTGATCGGTTTTATATATTTTAAAGATGTCATTGATCATGTAGTTAGTCGAGATAAAGATCTGAAAAGCTTTAGTCTCACAAAGGATGAGTGGGATAGAGTTGTTGAGTTGCATGCTTTCTTGAATATCTTCTATGATGTAACTAATACATTTTCAGCTTCCAAGAATCCCACTGCAAATATATTTTTTGATAGTGTGTGGAGGGTACATAAGAAATTAATTGAGGTTGCAGAAGGACCTTTGGGTAACTTGTGTTCCATGGCTAAGGATATGCAAGTAAAGTTTGATAAGTATTGGTCTGAATATAATATTCTTCTTCCATGTGCTGCTGTTTTAGATCCTCGTTTTAAGTTAGAGAGGGTAGAATATTGCTTTGTGAAGTTGTATGGGGAAACATATGCTAGTGAGATGGTTTCACATATTAGAATTACATTGTTTGATTTGTTTGACGAGTATAAAGGAGTTGCACATGGCTCATCTTCTCCTTCTTTTGGCACAAGCTTGGGGAAAACCAATATTTCTAACAATGTAAGTTGTTTCGGTGATCAAATGAATGAAATGATGGAGTATAAAATGTTCTTGAGTAAGAAGAGAAAAGTAAACAGTGACAAAAGTGAATTGGAGCTCTACTAAGAGGAGAAGAATTTCGATGTCATGGAAAAATGTGATGTATTAGCTTATTGGAATAAGAGCTCAGTTCGTTATCCAAACCTTGCATGCATGGCTCGTGATATTTTAACCATTCCTATCTCTACTGTTCCTTCTGAATCTGCTTTTAGTATGAGTGAAAAATTGATAAATCCATAGAGAGCTTCCTTGGGGGAAGAGACAATTGAGGTTCTAGCATGTTACGAAGATTGGTTACGTGCAAAAGGCTTTACATTAGGTAACTTGATTATTTAAATTTTTTAATCTTTTGTATATTGTGTTAATTTCAAATTTGTTTATCCTCTAACTATTATCTGTCTTTTCCTTCGTAGGAGGCTCATCGAGCTTTTTTAGTTACGGGAATTCAGCTCTTGGCAAAAAAGAAGAAGATGAAGATGACTATGAATCGAATGACGAGGATTAAACTACTATTGAATAAAATTATTTAATTAAGTGTGTCTACACATTTAATAATGCTTTTTTTACATTTTTTTTTTTCTTATTATCTTCAAACTACTAATTTAATTTTAATTTTTGTTTTGATAGTGGACAGGGGTGTAACACCCCAATAATTCTCCCTTTTTCCAAACCACTTAATTTAAATAAAATAGTGGAGAACCATTGGCATGTTACCGCCACGTGTTAAAACGTTAAGGCTTTATCAAAGTATTGCAGCGGAAATCCAACTTAAATCTTAAAATAATATAATTTAGAAAACCAATAAATCAAAGCTTATAAATTAGAACCATAAAGGCCCTTATTAAACCAAACTCATATTTAAAATCCCAAAACATAATTGAAATAGTAAAACATAGATAAGTTCAACACAAAGAACGAATACTCTCAATCACACCAATCCCTTGACAATGCGTATGTCAAATCCCCGAACCTCACATCATCAAGCTAACCTGTGCAATACTGCTCTCCAATAATACAAGTGTAATAATTGGATCATCACAGGGTCATTGAAAGGCGAAGGCTATGACCAAAAGAAAACACACACAAAAGCACGCAATCAGCAAAGCTGAGTACATACAAGCTACAACGTACAAAACTTAACATGCTCAATTAATTAAAGTAAATAAACATACAAAACGAATTCATTAATCAAGACTCCACACTTAAACAATTCAATTGACTCAACATACTTAGTAACCAGTTCCAAACACTTGACTCTTAATATTTAGTTTGATTAATTTAATTTGGAGTAAGTAATAGACGAGGTTGTCCAACCCACCAAATCATTTTGGTCCCAAATGACCATTTAAAATAAAAGTTTAGCGCAATGCAAGAATGGGGGCGACTCCATTCTCACAAAGTTAGTCTAGGATCCCATCTAACTTTCATTATAAAATAAAAATGTAAATACCAAAAGAGAAGAGGACACGTTGATCAAACAAGCCTCGAAAAGCCACGGGCTACCACCGTGTACCCCAACCCATAATTGTCAATACTCTAGAAGTGCACACTTTCCAGAGTTTTATTGCTCATCCTTGTTTCACTTTACGTGATTACAATTTTAATTAATAGCTGACTCATTCAAGTAGACCATACATAACAATCATACATCAATTCACTTTTAATCTTATTTAGGACAATGGTGATCACATCACAAATTGACCTTTAATTCCTTTAAACTTCCAAATTATCCAAAATTGTTGAACTTAGTCAACCCACCTAGCCATTTCGGCTTAATCTACTTTTACTCAACATACTAACAAGTCATGCTTGAGTAATAAATAAAATAATAAAACCTTGTGGAATAATTAATAAATTCATTCCACTTAAACCATTCAATTCCAATCCTTCAATAATCCAAATGTGGTTAATAAACCAATCTAATAAAAATATGCTTGTATCAATATTCCATACAAACAATTAATCCAATATAATTCAACATGCTTGCATCCATAATTCCATACAAACATAATCAATTCACCAAAACATGTCTCATAAACATAAGCACATGAATTAATTAAATGTATAACCAAACAATTTCCATCCAAGTGTTCTCTAAACATGAAACTAAGTTATTTCTTTTTGGTACCTAAACATGATACTACTTACAACGAAGTAGACATGTACGTACCTCGTATAAACAATCCTTTGTGCCACTTTTAATCACTCAAAAGTCTCCTAGGGAATAATCACTTCCTAGAGAACAACAAATAACAATAAATTAATACTCAACCAAATTTCCAGCAACTTAAATTTACTTTAGACTACTTAAAAAAAATCTAAAAATTATTTAAAAACCCTTAATTAAACTCCTTTTAAATGGGTAATCACACCCTTTAATTAAAATCACAATTATACAACTTTAAATAAAATTCCAGCATTTTAAACTAATCAAAAACCCTTTAAAACTCAAGGATAAAATTTAAAGCATAAAAAAAACTTCGTTAAAAATCAAAAACTGCCCGAAAATCATATTTAGAGGCTGAATTTGGCCACGAGAGGGTAGTGTTCACTACCAAAGGTAGTGAGTCTTTCTTAAAACATTGTTTCCACATGGAAGACACTACTTTTTTTTTTTTATCAAAATCGGATGAGTTCAGAACCTAATCGGGATTAAAACGGGATTAATATTAACGAATAGAAATCTAAGAATTAAAACACGAATTTACGTGTTCAAAATATTCTGGGATTAAGTTAAACTAATCAGTAGTTATATTCACCAAAATTTCAAACATCATTACTTTAAAAGCCCTAAATCAATTGTTCGTAAAAACCCTAAAATCGTGATTTTCAATAATTAAAAATCCTAGGTTATAAAATTTACAAAATCTGAAAATTATGACATTTATAAAATCTGAAATTATAAAGTTTAATCATCAAAATACAATTTGATACTAATTAAATTAATTTCAAACAATAAAATCAAAACCCATAAATCAATAATTATAATTACACAAATTAATAAAACAAAGGAGAAAATAAGACTAACCTTTTGTGTGGGGAAAATTTTGGGATGTATGGGGTATTTATAGGGGAGAGAGTTGTAGGGTAAGTAGGAGTATTAGGCCTCATAAAATTAATGGGCCAATTAGGTAAATGAAATGGACTAGACTTTATTTGTATGGCATAGATTGTAGAATGAAAGCTCATAAAATAATTTGTACTAAAATAATTTTCGACCCAAATTAATAATTTGAAACTTTTTAAAATAAAATCCGGAAAAATACAAATAAATATTATAAATAAAATAAATTTTCATTTATAAAATATTTAAAAATACGGGGGATTACAAGGGGTCTACATTGGATTTTGGATTAAACTAGCTAAGCTGGAGAGAAGATTGGATAAACGGCATACGCTACTGCTTGCAAAGTTGGACTCTTAAGCTTGTTTTAATTTTGTGTAATTAATATATACTATTGTAAAAATTAAATTTATAACATGTATTGTCAACTATTGCACTACTGTTAATATTTAGCTTAATGCATTATCTATTTTAGGGTTCATACTCTAATTATTTAAGATTTTAAACCATAACAATTAAAAGTTGCAAATTTTTAAGAAAATAATCCACCTATCAGTTGAAAAATAATGAAGGTTAATATTAGACCCGTTAGTTAACCCGCGGGCAAGCCCGGCCTGGTAAAAAGGTGGGTGTGGGCAGCATATTAAGCCCGCTAAAAGGGCTTGGACTTCCACATTAAGCCTGTTGGATAAAATTATAGGGTTTGGTCCGGCCCAAGCCTGCAAATGAGTAGCTCTAGGTTTGAACTTCTAATGAGAGTTTAATTGAGAGTTGTAAAATAATTACGGAGTACTCCCTTCGTTTTTAAATACTTGCTCCATTTCTGCATGCGCGGAGTTTTAGGAGAAATTAGAGAAAGTAATAAAATATGGAGGTAGTGGGGTAGACGAAAGAATAAAAAATTGTAAATAACAAAAGTAGTTGAGAGAATTAGAGGAGAGTGAATATGAAATTAATAAAATATGGTTTATATTAGGTCCACTAAGTAAGAGAAATAAATTAAATATTGTAAAATCTTTTCAAATAAGGAAATGAAGCAAGTATTTAAAAACGGTCGAAAAAGAAAAGTGGAGCAAGTATTTAAATCTGGAGAGAGTATCTTTTAAGACACAAACTAGTGTATATACGGTTCTTGGGTAATGTTTTGGGTTGTGTGTCAAAAAAAATATTTCGGGTTAATAGACATAGTTTATGTGAACCCTATATAGACAATTAATATCAAATTGACAACACATGACTCATTGAAAAGATAGGAGGGAAAATTGAGGGGAAAACTTTTGGTATTTTACCGCCTAAGTATAAGTAAGCGGGAAAATTTTCGCGAGAATCGATCATTGGCGCCTTTAGTTTCATTAAAATTGATTAGAATGACTACTTAATTATAATAAGGCATACTTAATTATTAAGTAGGTTAGGTTTCGTGCCATGCACGATTATTTTAAATACTATGTATTTCTTTTGATAAATTACTTTATAAATAAAAATTAAATTTTTTAAAAATTATTTAGAAATTGAAGTATTTGATAAAATAATGAAATATTACGTTAATTTTTTTTTTATTTTTTTTACGGAAAGATGGCATTTTATAAATTTTTTTTTTAATGAAAGGTAGCATGAGCATTTTATTAATTTACATCAAGTTTGTGAAAATGGTTCAATACAAACATATTTGGGGTAGTTAATCATATCCGACCTAGCAACAAAGTGAACTACGATTTACACGTCCGCCTAGCATGAGAAAAGGCACAATTATCAAAGACTAAGCTATCCTAAGGCAAAAAAAATCATGCTCATCTTGATAAATTCCAACTCTCTATATGAGTAGTCCATAAAAAATCAGTTTTATGTAGAGGAATTGATTCATTACATTACTCTACGGTTTACTAAAATTATGAGAAGAGCGTATTATATTGGACTAATTATTTTATATATATAAAAAAATTGAATAAGAAGAGTGTAGCATTTTTTTTTTTGAAGAAGTCTAGTTGATTATGTAATGAATTACGAAGTATATTTTTGATAAAATTTCTCTATATAGTATAGTGATTTCTAGAAAATATATATATATCGAAAATTTTGTAAATGTTTATTTATATATAATCAAAATTGCATTCTTAAAATATATTCCACCAAAATCACATCTTCTTATAAAAGATTATTTGTTTCCTTATTCTCCCTAGTTAATTGCATATAAACATAAAAAGGTAAATATTATAGCTAATTTATTTTATTGACAAAAATAAACTTCCTTTTAAATAACTTTTTTAAATAAAATTTTCTAATTATTTATTTTTATTAAAAAAATATTAATAAGGACATACCAGAAACTGACATGTGTCATTGCTGGTGTGTCTTTTAATATATATATATATATATATATATATATATATATATATATATATATATATATATATATATATATATATATATATATATATATATATATATATATATAGTTATTGATTGATTATAAACAAGCAGACAATACTCATGTAAGTAGACAATGTCGGTGAAATATTACTATTAATCAAAGCTTTGCAACCATAATCCATGTAAGTTATAGAGTAATTTGTAAAAGAGAATGTTTGGTTTTCTCAAATTATGGTAGTAAGACTATGGTGTTGTGAGAAGGAACAACTTTGAGTCAAAAGCAAAGACAATTTCTATAAGAGTATAGCCGATGGATGACCATATTGACATGGTGGTCATCACATTTTTTTTTTTTTTTTTTTTTTTTGTCAATTTCTTTCTCTTCTACCTCATTCATGCCCACTTATGTCCATGCCCTCCCATTGGTTGCGCTCCAATTTTGTGGTCATTGATTTTCTCTTTCCTACTTTTACTCTACCCACCATTATAATTAGTAAATTAATGAATTAAATAATTAACAATAAATGATTACATTATTTGATCGTCATTAATTACGTAATTATTAATTATTAATGTAAATTGTGATCTAATAATCGTTAATTAAGTAAAAAAATGATAAGATGATATGATAACATACTATTTGACAATACGATAACAAATGTTAAAAATACAATAATACATAGAACGTTCTAAAAGGGGGGGGGGGGGTTGTTAAACCGCGCCCTCAAATCTCCGAGCAACACCCACAAAATAAACTTAAATTTACAAACTTACCCTTATTTATAATAGAAAACTACCATCTCCATTCTCCAATCACTTTCACCACTACCCATTTCACTCCACTCCAATAGCTTTCAAAATTAAATCAGAAAATTCAGCAAAATTACAAAAAAAATAAAAATTGATGAAAATCAAAGAATGTGAATGTAATTAATTAATTTCTTACAAAAAAAAAAAAAAACGATTAGGTGAAAAAATCAAAGATGAGAAGAAATTGGGTTTGTAAGCCAGCTTCCCCCACTTTCTTCCTATTTTCAAGAGAGAGAAAATTTCAGAGAGAAATTGGGTTTGTATTTTGCTTCTTCCCAATACAACATGCACTTCATCATTACAATCTTCATACCACTACCTCCTCCATTTACTTACAAAATCACCACCACCCACACTTCAAAAACATCCCAAACTGCAGATCCGCATCACCGTCACGCGAAAAATGTCGATGTAGGACAAGGGGAAGGCCGTTATGGGGGATGCCGGCGCGCCAAAAGTATTTATTTATTTTTTTATTTTTCTGAAATGGGTGAAAATGCCCAATTATTATTGAAGAAAGCATAATTAATTAAATAAAGATAATGCTAAAATTGCAATGATACAAGATGCTGCCAAGTGTCACTTTCCAAACAAGTTTACCCACCTTTCTCCACTCCTCCAATTCCCACGTGAAGTCATCAACATTTAAAAAAAAAAAAAAATTCTCAGCAACCACTCTCTATTAGACAAGTGTCCCAATAATATGCAATGCCCATAATTCTCAAATGGGCATGGCCATGACCTGGGCATGGCCATGACCTGGTCATGGACCAGTTTCCCCAAAAAGTACATCATATTATTATTTTAAGCTCTTTTTTTTTTTTTTTATAATTTTCTCTCTCTTCATGACCACCCACAAAGAGCAACTGATGTGAATCAAGAGGGCAATTATTCTGAAGAGCCAATTACATTGATTGTGAGTCCAATAGGGTTCGAACTTGGAGGGAAAAGTCAAGATTGAGTCACTTTCTTGGTGATCAAGGAAAGAAGTGAAGAGAGGTGATGCGCGTGAGGTGGGTTGGTGGCGGCGGCATGAAATGGAAGAAATTTTATACTTAGTTTTTCTTAGAGTTTTGCTTGCAAGTTTTTACCTTTCACTTGAAAGGGTTTTTTTTGGTTTAAGCACTTAGGATTAAGTTTATTTTCTCTTATTTAGTTGCTATAAATTTCCTAAGTATATTAGGAAAGTTTTTAGTTAATTAAGTAAAGTTTGTTTAGGATTAGTTTCCTATTCTAATTAGAAGTAGTTTCCTATTTTTGTTAGGATACTTGGGGGGCAAGGTTAGGGGTTTGTCCTAATCCTTGTAGGGATGGAATCAGCTTATTTTTAGTCTATAAATAAGGGATTTTCGTGGACTTTAGAGTCATAGAAAATCAGATTAATTCAATACAATTGTTTAGCTTTGTTTGAACACTTTCTTGCTAATTGTCAATTCAAGGAGTTGTCTTGATTGTTAGAACGTGCAATTCTTAGTTCTAGGAGTAGTCTAAGATTTGTTCATCAAAGTATCTAGTTCTAGGAGTAGTCTAGATAATTTGATTAGGCATTGAATCCGTTCCAGGAGTGGTCGTTTTCAAGGTCATATCCAGTTACTTTGACTCGTTTTTGGTTCGAATTTCTTGTCAAGAACGAATCTTTATTCTAATTGTGTGATTTTAGATCTTTTATTCTAATTGGGATATGAGACTTTGTCATGCGGAGTTTGCTTATAATCGATCTCCTTCATCTACTACTCAACAATCACCTTTTGAGGTAGTTTATGGAGTTAACCCTTTCTTACCAATTGATTTGTTACCTTTGAGTAAAGAGGATATTCATGTTGATGCTAAGCAGAGACTTGAGGTTTTCAAGAAGACATGTGAACAAGTTAAAGCAAGGATTGAGAAGATGAATAACTTATACAAGACTCGGTCTAATAAGAAGCGCAAGCAACCTACATTCAAACCGGGAGATCTTGTTTGGTTACACTTGAGGAAAGAAAGATTTCCAAGCAAAAGAAAGAACAAACTCATGCCTAGAGCCGATGGTCCCTTTGAGGTGTTGGAAGCATATGGTGAGAGTGCCTACAAGCTTGACCTACCAAGTGAATATGGGAATGTAAGTGCTACTTTCAATGTTGGTGATTTGTCTCCTTACTTGGATGATGTGAATTTGAGGGCAAATTCTTTCGAAGAGGGGGAGAATGATGTGAATCAAGAGGGCAATTATTCTGAAGAGCCAATTACATTGATTGTGAGTCCAATAGGGTTCGAACTTGGAGGGAAAAGTCAAGATTGAGTCACTTTCTTGGTGATCAAGGAAAGAAGTGAAGAGAGGTGATGCGCGTGAGGTGGGTTGGTGGCGGCGGCATGAAATGGAAGAAATTTTATACTTAGTTTTTCTTAGAGTTTTGCTTGCAAGTTTTTACCTTTCACTTGAAAGGGTTTTTCTTGGTTTAAGCACTTAGGATTAAGTTTATTTTCTCTTATTCAGTTGCTATAAATTTCCTAAGTATATTAGGAAAGTTTTTAGTTAATTAAGTAAAGTTTGTTTAGGATTAGTTTCCTATTCTAATTAGAAGTAGTTTCCTATTTTTGTTAGGATACTTGGGGGGCAAGGTTAGGGGTTTGTCCTAATCCTTGTAGGGATGGAATCAACTTATTTTAAGTCTATAAATAAGGGATTTTCGTGGACTTTAGAGTCATTGAAAATCAGATTAATTCAATACAATTGTTTAGCTTTGTTTGAACACTTTCTTGCTAATTGTCAATTCAAGGAGTTGTCTTGATTGTTAGAACGTGCAATTCTTAGTTCTAGGAGTAGTCTAAGATTTGTTCATCAAAGTATCTAGTTCTAGGAGTAGTCTAGATAATTTGATTAGGCATTGAATCCGTTCCAGGAGTGGTCGTTTTCAAGGTCATATCCAGTTACTTTGACTCGTTTTTGGTTCGAATTTCTTGTTAAGAACGAATCTTTATTCTAATTGTGTGATTTTAGATCTTTTATTAGGTTAAAGGGCTTTAATCCACATCAGCAACCAATTGCAATACTCTAATAAACCTTCAAGTTAGCTTAATTTACATATTTTAGAGGAATTATTAGTTCATCCGCACCTTGGAATTGTGAGTTTGATGGACATATGGTTGATGATTGGCAGATTAATCCTTTCAAAATGATATTACAATATACTTTGTATTTATATGTAGAAGTATAAAGTATTTTCAGTTATTATGCTTGTAGCAAATTACTTATTTAAGTATTAATTTTAGTGATGTGGGTGTCATTTTATTTATTTTGGTATCATATTAGTTATTTACGTGTCAAACACATTAATTAAAATCTTAAAAATGGTAGAGTACGAATATTGTAACGAAAAACTTTGAGATCAATTTAAAAGAATTAATTTTTGTTTTTTTAAAAAAATTGGATGATTATTGGTCTAAATGAAGTTGTTATTGAGTGTAAAAAAATAGAAAAAAAAAACTTCTACAACACATGAGCCACAAGTAGAAATATCTTTTTTCTCTAGATAATAACTACTTGCTCCATTTTTTTTAGTTGCAACACTTTTAAATTCATGGACTCATAGGCAATTTTTGAAGAGGAGAGAGATGTATAGAAAATAAGAGGAACCCATGTGGGTAGGAGAGAGATATAGAGAAAGAAATGTCAAAAATGGAAAGTTCTGCAAGTAATTAAAAATTTCCAAAGTAAGAAAGTGTTAAGAAAGTGTTGCAACTAAAAAAACAGAGGAAGTAATTAAAGTTTGCGAAATTATCCCATGACTTTCACTAATGGAAAAAACTCTATTCGTAACCCTCCTAATTGTAACGGGCAAACATAATGTACGTTACAAAAATGTATTTGTAACTAGTAAATTTAATGACCGTTACAAAAATTGTTTATTTGTAATTGGAAAAATTTTGCCCTATACAAAAAGTCTAATAATCGTAAATGACAAAAAGTCAAAAAGGATTATTTCGAGGTTTTTAATGGAATCCCTCAAGAGACTAATCAAACTACAACTCACGTATGACTTGAATACCTTTGTCGGATACAGACCATTGAACTACATTTGTTGACATTGACTCATAAAATAAAACATTTCAAAGTTTCCCAATTCCCAAAATACACACCTAATCATGTTTCAAATATTTGTATTCTATTCGATTGATTTTCACTATTCTAAACTTATCATAACTTAACTGAACTTTTTTGAACTTATTTGGACTTATTAGAAATTATCTGACTTTATTAAAACTTATTTTAGTTGTAATTTGAACTTGGATAACTCTTATTAGAACTTATTTTTCCTAAACTAAACTTATCTTAACTTATATGAACTTATAAGACCTGAAAATAAGGTGAACATAACAGGCCCTAATTCTATTCAAATTATATTTACCACAATTAATAAATGGACTTCAACAATCAGAATCGAATTGAATCATAGAAATCCAATATTAAATCATACAATATTTGTTATCATATAGATTTCGAATTTTGTAGATGCCACGGAAGCTAAGCTAACACGCATAATGCGTGCGCATAACTATCCATGTCCGAAAAGTTATTTCAGTTTTTGGCAACATAATGAGAGAAAATATAAAATTAAATATTTTTGAGGATATAAATGTCCGCACACTATTGTTAAGGTTCAATAAAAAGGCAATTAACGTTAATGCGGCAGATAAGTGTATAAACATGTTATATGGTATAATTGTCGAAACACTAACATATGAGTTAAGTCATTAAGTCACATAAGAAAAAACTAAGAGGCAATTGTAGGGAATTTTTCAAACTCAACTTTGAGCCCACTGTGATCATGCTTTTAGGCATGGTGGTGTCCAAAGGAAAGGAACTAGAAATAAAATAATCGCCAACAAATTTTAGGAACTTGTAAACCGTTCACGGGTGTGAAGATTACACCCCATTCACGATCAGAGAGATCGCTAACTCCATAGTGGTCCGGAACCATGACTGAATATTCAGGGATGATGGTACTAATCCAACCTAAAAGTGATTGAACCCGCCCTAAATTGGCCTCTACTTAGTTCTTATGATATTCATGTGCGCTTTCCGATCAACATACATACATCAAATTAATCCTAAGCATATTTAATCTATGTTGGTTGATTGTTAATGTACAAATAAATCTATTATTGGCGATCACTTGAATTAAAATCATATTAACTTAAATCAAATTATTAATTATCTTATTAGGCGTGATTTCAAGTACAAATTCCCTTTAAACATGCAGAAAAGGGCGTGATTTCTTTAAGTGTTTAGCCTAGATGTTATGATTAGGTGGCTGGATGACATGATTAATTATCTGGATGATACATGATTAATTGCTTTAATGATATTTTTAAGTGTTTAGGTTGAATGATGGATATGATTATGTGACTGGAAGACATAGTTAATTATCTGTATGATATAATTAATTTTTTAGATGTTATTACAATGTTGATAATTAGAGATATTAATAGTGAAAAACATGTGTTGGCAAGCGTGATAATATAAAGGTGTCAACTAAAAAAAAAAAAATAGAGGAAGTAGTTAATTTCCCTCAAGAATTCCCCCCTTTTTTTACATATTAATGTGTTGTCAAAATTTAATTAGTAGTAACTTTTTAATAAATACCATGTACTATTCATACACACTTCTTTAACTGTTGGAATAAATATACTCCCTTCATTTCGTAATAGTCGCTATAGTAGGTCTTACCCAAAGTATTAAGAAATTTATAGGGTAGGGATCGTAGGTGTAGGGAATATTTCAAGCATCCCACACTTGAGCCCCACTGTGATTATACACTTAAGTATGGTGGCGTCCAAAGGGAAGGAAGCTAGAGCAAAAGAGTCGCCAACAGGTTTTAGGAACTTGTGAACCGTTCATAGGGTGAAGGTTATACCCCTTCACGATCCAAGAGATCGCTAACTCCATAGTGGTCCTGAACCATGACTGGATATTCGGAAAGAGATTGAACCTGCCCTAAAAAGACCTCTACTTTATTCTTCTCATATTCATGTGCGCTTTCCGACTAACATACAATCATTATATTAATCCTAAACCTGTTTAATCTATGTTGGTTGAATATTAATGCACAAATAAATCTCTTATTGGTGACCACTTGAATTAAAATCATATTAGCCTAAATAAACTTATTAATTTTCTTATTAAGCGTGATTTCAAATACAAATTCCCTTTAAACCTCCAAGAGAGGGCGTGATCAAGCAATACCAATAATATTAAGCAACAATAATATTAACACAACAAATCATCATCATCATAACAATATTCTCATCCAAGCATAATAATATTTGCAAGATCCTAGACATGATACTAACAAGATTAATAACAAATCCTAACATATCACTAAGCAATAAAGATCAAAGCTTTAATCCTAACACGACACTAACATGATAGAAGAAATAGGAAGCAACCTAATCATGATACTAGAAAGCAATAAATAACATCCTAGCATGATACTAGGAATTAAAATAATCTAGACATGCTTTCTAAAGATATAACAATAAAATTACTCACTTTGTTGCCTCTTATATCTTTCTATCAAAACAATACACGCGTTAGTAACTTCAATGAAAGTATTAAACAATTAATTTTAAATAATTGAAATAAGATTTGGGACCAATCCCTTAGAAATATCAACCTTTCACGTTTAGGGCGAAGGCAACCTTGAGCTTGGTTACGTGTGTCTAAGTCTCGTGATGGACGAATGGTGTTTGAAAAGGCAAGGCTTAGAAAGAGGGAGAAAGAATAAGCTTCTAGCTTTAAGAGAGAAAATAGAATAGATGATTGTTAAACGGAAAATATGATCCTATTTATAGAGAAAAACCTCCGAAAACGATCAGAGAAGATCGAATTTTAATCGAAGTAAAACTTCACCCATCGCGGCGTGTCAAGACCATCGCGACCCGATAGCTCTGTCACGGCGTGACAGGACCACGACGCGATGGCTCCATCGCGGCGCGATGATGCTGCTGGATAATTTTTAGCCGTACGGATTCCATTATCGAATATAATTCAATAATTAGAGTCCGTACTTTATCTTTTAAAATCATATTAAATCTTTTAAAACACTTGTTTTATTCTAACTAAAATTCTTTATTTTTTCTGAAAATATAATTATTAATCCTAATCTCTTTAGAACTTAAAATAACCTTCTAGACTATTCTAGAAAATTAAAGTAATTCCTAATGACTTTAGGAATGATAATTAAATGGACCCTCCACTTGATCATTGGGTCACCCATAAAACTCATTTAATATCCAATTTAATATTTGGGCCATAACTTCCTTATTATTCATCGGAATTGGGTTTATAATATATTGTCAGAAAGCTCTTTTTGAGCCCCATCTAACTACACTATTATTGGACCCATATCATGGACAAATTTAAATTGGATTGGACATTTTCATAAATAAGATATGAAATGAAATATTTTCGAAAACAGAAAGAAATGTTTTTAAAAACAGAGTAATCATGAGACTCTTTCATATTTCACCTCGTTCGATAATCAAATGACGCGAAAGGTACTCATCACTGGGTTTGGTTTTGGGGAGACACAATTTGGTGTCTACAGAAGCCCCCACTTTGACTGAGTTTGGAGAAATGTAAGTTTCAAAAACAAAAGTCAAAGTAGCGATAGGGACGGAGAATGATTCAGAACGTTCTGCGATCCTAAATCATTCTTGCAACGCCGATACCTACAAACTAACGTTAGTTAAACAGATAAAAGACTTAGAAACGCGTATGTTGCACCGTCGAGCACACATCTCTGAAGTAACCGATTTTGTTTGCTGCATTTTTGTTGTGACGACCTTCCACAAGCTAGGGAACACCATCGTTGAAAGTGACTGCTTGTAGCCATCTTCAATTTTTCGGCGACAATCTTCCACAAGCTTGGGAACATCATCGAAGATCGCTGCTTGTAGCTATCTTCAATTGGTGAGGCAGTACCTCACCACAGCAGTGCCTCGCCACTATAGACAATCTCCTCCTTGCTTCGGGACATCACCGAAAACTGCTGCTTGTAGCTGTCTCCAAAATCTTGTCTATACCTTGACTTGATCATTTGATTGACGACCATCCACGTCTCGGGAATCGCGATCCACCACTTCCTGAGCGATCCACTGAACGACAAACTTCCACGCCCCGGGAATTCTTTTTGTGAACCACTACGTCTCGAACGATCCATTAGACGACGGTCTTCCATGCCCCGGGAATTCTTATCATGAGATTCTACGCCCTAAGGAACTCACAAGTGAATGATGACAAATTTCCTCGCCTCGGGCAACATGTCGTAGACTCCTTCGTCTTGAGTAGTCTTCTGAATGATGATTTTCCACGCCTTGGGAAGCTTAATAGTTTAACAGTTTCCACGCCTTGAGAGTCCTGCCGTGAGCTTTTACGCCTTGAGTAGCTCGCAAATGAAATTTCAGTAAGTACCCACGCCTTGGGAAGCAATCGCCAACTTCTACGCCTTGAGAAGTGTGCATCAATCGACAATTTTCTTCGTCTTGGGAAAACTTGTCCGATAATTATAGGTCTCTTCGCCTCGAGAAACTTGCTGTGTGAGTCGTCCATGCCTTAGGACACAATTAATTTTTAAAAAATCAAAGTTGTTCGACAACCTCCATATCTTAGGGAACGCAGTCCAAGATTGCTTCGCCTTGAGCTATCCTCTCAAATCGGGTGACAACTTTCTCATCTTAGGGAATGTTGTCGAAGATCACTACGCCTTGAGCCGTCTTCTCAAATTAAGGTGACATCTTCCACATCTTTAAGGGATGTTGTCGAAGACCATTACGCCTTGAGCCGTCTTCTCAAATTAAGGTGACATCTTCCATAAGGGATGTTGTCGAAGACCACTACGCCTTGAGCCGTCTTGTCAAATTCTCTCATCTTCACACCTTGGAAGTGATAGCTTCTCATGTCTTGAAAAAAAACTTGCGTCTTTTTCCTTAGACCTTTGTAAAGATCACTTGTCCGTTTGGGACTTAGTGCACATGCATCTATATTTTAGACTATAGGACTTTGCTTACGTTTTTCTTAGGGTTGACCTAAGGCTTGCTGTTTTTGACTTATTGTGTTTGGTTGACTTGAGGTTGACTCAAGGTTTAATGTAATTGATTTTTTATGTGACTTTATGTGTTTTGACACGTGTGTGTAGACTCAACTCGATGTGATATGACATGACTCGTGTATGCATTGTGTTTGTGCTCGTGCGACTTAAAATGCAAAAAAGAAAAAATTTTCCATCATTTTTGTGGAGGGTACCGACTTTCTCCCAGAAAAAGAAAGACGTAAAAAAGAATCGAAGTGAAGTGCTTGAGTGTTTGCAGTGCATGTTGAATGGGCTTAGTCAAGTGTATGCATTGATGTTGTATCTCATGGTGCAAGGATTATAGCATCCTAGGCTATCCTAGTTGATGACTCGATGATGAAAGTATTTGGATTACTTAGGCACAGAGGCTAAGTACTTCATACTTTGTGATGCAATGATGATTACAAGTGATGACTGATTTTAATATGACAAAGCATGTTTCAACGTTGTGTTAAGATTTCATGACAAAGGGTTCCTATGGGAAGGATTATTTGGCCATGTATATGTGATGTGTGTGAAAGTGACACTAAACTTTGGCCGTAAGGGCTAAGTGTGGAAATATATTTTGTGAAAAGTCAAATAGTGGTGACTCTTAGGCTGGGTAGGCTTATGAAGTAAGGATCAAGCCCCAAAGTCTAGCTCTAAATGGATAGGGATGAGCATTGGAAATCCCTTGATATGATCATGATGTGAGTATGTGAATGTATGAATGCATTTTTATTACAGCCGCACCTTAATGTGAGGTTGTCTACGTATCCATTAGGAATCAGGCCGAACGTAGCTCTAGCCAAACCTCGCATAAGTGTTATACCTCAAAGAGGTTTTTTAAGGGTTGTAACTGAAGGATTTATGTCTTCGTCGTGTGCAATTACTAGATATATAAATGGATTAAATTATGGAGATAATTAAGTTCGGATATTTGGGTCGTCGTTTTATCATAGCTAGAGGTACTAACGATCTTTGGGCTAGTAAAATAGCCCAAAGCCCAATTGGACGGATCCTATAAGGTCACACAAAGAGTCTAGATCGGGCACGAGAGGACAAGGCCCATGATGGGCCTCATCCTCTAGTATGGCCGGCCATATGGAGTAAGTTTGAGGGTTTTGGGCTTCCTAACCCTAGTCTAATTGTAATATGATTATAAATAGACTAGGTGCCTAGGGTTTGCTAAGATGTATGCAATTATCTGATCAGTGTGATCAAAGCCTAATTAGCAAACACAAGACCAACCCCTCTCAAACTCTCCTCTCTCTCACGGCTCTCTCCTCCTCCCTTGACGCCAGTGTGGTGGTTCGTGGTGGTGGTAGATCGTGGTGGTCGGTTAGTCCAATAAAGGTGGTGATCGTGGTTTTCCTCAATCACTCGACCAATCTAGTATTGGTGGACGGCTCGTTCGAAGCTCGTGGACTAAGTAGAGGAGCAACGCTTGGGCTCTATTCTCTCCCTGATTTGTCAATCAAATTGCTACGTGGAATTCATGCTTCAAAGGTATGATTATGTGTCTTGTGTGTTATGCATGTGATCTTGGGATTAGGAACTTTTATGAATATGATTCATGATTTTCTGCTGCGTAGTACCTATAAACTCTTACAGTGGTATCAGTTAGCCTTTTGCATGAACGCGTTTGATCATATTAATACGATTAATTTGAAGTCCATGTTAATTTTATAATCAATTAAGAGGGAGAAATTAATTTAATTATGGTTCAATTATTATATTTAATGTGATTAAACTTTTGGAATTGATTAAATGTGATTTAATTATGCATAAAATAACCACGAAGAGGACCGAATTAAGCCCTAGATCATTCGAAATTTTCAAACCCTAGAACCCTAATTCGAATTATTTCGAAAATTCATAGCCCTAAAATATGATTTTCTGCTTGATTTTTAATTTAATTCGATTTGTTTTATGCTTCATAATTTTAATCGGATTGATTTATGCATAAAAATGTTTTGTGTATGATCATCGATTTAATTTTAAGAGTTAGAATTAAATTGGGATTAATTATATGATGAACCCTAATTTTAATATTGAATGATGATTTAATTTTAATTTTTGGACTGATTTGATTTAATTTTATAAAAGTTATTTTAATTAAATTAAAAACATAAAAAAAAATTTATTTTAGGTCGGCAGCCGCGGCGGCTGCCGACCAGGTGGCAGTTCAAGAGGGAGGGGAGGGAGGGCGACGGTCCAAGGTGGCTGGGGCAGCAGCTGTGCAACATGCTGCTGCAGTGGCTGCCACTGCTACTGACTGCTGTTGCCTTGCGGCAGTGGCTGCAAGTGAAAGTGAATGCTTTTACTGCAAGAAGAAGGGGCATTGGAAACGCAATTGCCAGAAATTCTTTGACTTCCTCAAGAAGAATGGAGCATCAACCTCAGGTATTATGTTATAAACATTTTAACTTTCACTTTGGTATGTGATACTGTAGGAAGTATTTCAAGCCATCCTACACTTGAGCCCTACTGTGATCATACACTTAAGCATGGTGGCGTCCAAAGGGAAGGAAGCTAGAGTAAAAGAGTTGCCAACAAGTTTAGGAACTTGTAAACCGTTCACAGGGTGAAGGTTACACCCCTTAACGATCCATGAGATCGTCAACTCCAATAGGTCTGGAACCAAGACTGGTGTTCGGGGATGAATGTACAAATCCAACCTAAAAGAGATTGAACCTTCCCTAAATAGGCCTTTACTTCATTCTTCTCGTATTCATGTGCGCTTTCTGACTAACATGCAATCATTAGGTTTACCCTAAACCTGTTTATCTATGTTGGTTGATTATTAATGCACAAATAAATCCATTATTGGCGATCACTTGAATTAAAATCATATTAGCCCTAAACAAGATTATCAATTATCTTATTAAGCGTGATTTTAAGTACAAATTTCCTTTAATCATGCATAAAAGGCGTGATCAAGCAATGACAATGAATAAGATATATCAAGCAACATAATAAAAATAATAATTATAATCATGTTAAAAATAAAGCATAATAATAGCAAGATCCTAGGCATGATACTAACAAGATTAATAACAAACCCTAGCATGTCACTAAACAATAAAAATCAAAGCTTTAGCCCTAACATGATACTAACATGATATTAGAAAAGAGAAAAAGGCACCCTAAACATGATACTAGAAAGCAATAAAAACATCCTAACATGATACTAGGAATTAATAAATAATAAACATGCTTTCTACAAGAATAGAGCAATAAGATTACATACTTTGATGCCTCGTACCTCTTTCTAATAACAAAATACACACGTTAGTAACTTCAATGAAAATATAAAATCAAACAATCAAATTAAATAATTGAAGTAGAGATTTGGGACCAAACCCTCAGAAATTATAACCTTTCACGTCTAGGGCGAAGGCAACTTCGAACTTGGCTAGGTGTTTCTAGATCTCGTGTATGCGGAATTGTGTTTGTGAAAAGCTAGAGAGAGATGATGATTGTAGAATTGATCATAGATGAGAATTGATTGTTTTTGATGATAAAAAAGGAGGTTTAGGACCCTATTTATAAGAAAACAGTCCGGAAATAGGTAGAATTTGATAAGGAATAAAACTCCACGCTGTCGCCGCAAAACCAACTTGTCGCTTGGCGACAGCCTAGTTTCCTACGCGCTTTCAAACACGGAGTCCACTTATCAATCAAAATTGACTCATAAAGTCCGTATGAAAACTGAAATCGTATTTTTTATAAAATAATATTTTATTCCAAGTAAAACTTATCAAAATATAATTATTAATTCTAATTTTATTAGGAGTTAAGAGAACCTTCTAGAGAATTCTAGAAGACTATAATTAATTCTAATAACTTTAGGAATAATAAATAACATTGGGCCCTCCCCTAGATCATCGGGCCGCATGAAAAGATCAAACCGGGCCCAATTTAGTATTTTGGCCATAACTTCCTCATTATTCATCGGAATTTGGCTTATAATATATCATTGGAAAGCTCTTTACAAGCCCCGTCCAACTACACTATTATTGGACCCTTGTCGTGGACTAAACTAAACTGGATTGGCTATTTTCATAAAATAGAGTTGTTTTTCGAAAACAGAAAGAAAGAATTTTTGATAAAAACCAACCGCAACACCTGACCTTTCACACTTTCACCTTATTCGATAATTATTCGACGCAAAAGGTATTCATCACTGGGTTTGGTTTTGGGGAGACACAAATGGGTGTCTACAGAAGCCCTCACTTTGACTGAGTTTAGAGAAACGCAAGTTTCGAAAACGAAAGTCAAAGTATCAATAGGTACGGAGAATAATTCAGAACGTTCTGCGATCCCAAATCATTCTTGTAACGCCGATACCTCCAAACTAGCGTTAGTTAAACAGATAAAAGGGTTAAGAAACGTGTATCTTGCACTGTCGAGCACACGTCTATGGAGGTAACCGATTTGTTGTGTATGCTTTGACGACTTTCAAAGAGCTTCTTTGATATGTCCATACGTCTTTGAGCAAAATAGCTTTGAATAGGATTCCCACGCGTCTCTGAGCAAAAGAGCTTGAAAAGAAATGTCCACGCGTCTCTGAAAAAAAGAGCTTGAAAAGAAATGTCCACGCGTCTCTGAACAAAAGAGCTTGAAAGAAATGTCCACGCGTCTCTGAACAAAAGAGCTTGAAAGAAATGTCCACGCGTCTCTGAACAAAAGAGCTTGAAAGAAATGTCCACGCGTCTCTGAACAAAAGAGCTTGAAAGAAATGTCCACGCGTCTCTAAACAAAAGAGATTGAAAAGAAATGTCCACGCGTCTCTGAACAAAAGAGCTTTGATGATACTTGAATTTTTGTTGAGATAATATTTCGAAGAAAATTTCTGAAGACCAACGCTTGTCGATCTTTAAAGCTCTCTTGAACTTTGCTTCCGCTATGCCAGTACGTCGGCGCTTTTGCTGCTTGTGAACCATTATGTCGGTGCCTCTGTTGTTTATGAACCAGTATGTCGGTGTCTTGCGATGAGCCAATGTTTAGGTGCTTTAAGCTAAGTGAGACGATCTTTCGTCAAGTCGATCACTTATTGCGATTGTAATCAAGACGACTACTTAATCATGTCAAATTTCTTATAGGGGCTAACTGGCGTACCAAGGAACCCGAAATTGCTGAAAAAAGTTGAAATAATTGCTCTAAGTGGTTGAGCGTTCTGTCGTCGCTGCAATGCCTCTGGCGCCGCGATTTGGCTCTGTCGCCAGATGCTGGGATCTAGCGCCAGGCGCTGAAATCTGTTGCCAGACGCTAGATGTTGTCGTCTGGCGCTGGAGTAGGGTCTTCCCTATTATGCTCTTGATGCCGCTGGGATGCACCTGTATTTATCTTTGACTATAGGACTTTGCTAATTTCTTTATTTATTTTAGGGTTAACCTAAGGTTTAATGTCGCTTGACTCATTGACTTGACACGACTCAAGGTATAAACTTGACTCGCTGTGATTGACTCGAGGTTGACTCGACTCGAAGTGAAATGACACGTGTGACTCATGACCCGTGTGTGCATTGTATTGTGAAAAGCAAAAATTTTACATCATTTTTGTGGAGGGTACCTACTTTCTCCCGAAAAAGAAAGATGCGAAAAAGAATCGAAGTGAAGTTTTTTTGAAGGTGCATGTTGAATGAGCTTAATCCGTTAATGTTGTCTCTCACAGTACAAGGATTGTAACATCTTAGACTATCCTAGTTGACTTAATGATGAAAGTATTTAGGTAGCTTAGGCGCGGAGGCTAAGTACTTCATACTTTGTGATGCAATGATGATTGATCTTTATTTTGACATGACAAGGCATGCTTCAGCGTTGTGTTAAGATTTCATGACAAAGGGTTTCTAAGGGAAAGACTATTTGGTCATGTATCTGTGTAGTGTGTGAAAGTGACACTAAAGTTAGGCCGCAAGGGCTAAGTGTGTGGAAAAATATATTGAAAAGAGTCAAATGGTGGTGACTCTTAGGCTGGGTAGGCTAATAATGTAAGGATCAAGCCCCCAAGTCTAGCTCTAAATGGAAAAGGATTGAAAAGAGTCAAATGGTGTTGACTCTTAGGCTGGGTAGGCTAATAATGTAAGGATCAAGCCCCCAAGTCTAGCTCTAAATGGAAAAGGATGAGCATTGGAGATCCTTTGATATAATCATGGTGTGAGTGTGTGAATGTGAATATGAATGCATGTTTATTACGGCCGCACCTCGATGTGAGGTTGCCTACGTATCCGTTAGGAATCAGACCGAACGTAGCTCTAGCCGAACCTCGCACAAGTATGTGTATACCTTAAAAGGGTCTTTTGAAGGGTTGTAACGTGGTTAGGCTAAAGGTTTGAAGAAGAAATGGATAAAGGCTCAACACCCTAGGTAAGCCCCCAGGTGTGCAACCTTACTTTTGAATCTTTGTATTTTTATGCTTGAGTGTTTTAACTCTTTATATTTTGCTCTCTCTTTTCGCTTTATCATTTTTTCAAATTCAAATCTCTTTTTTATAAGTGTGGGCAATCCCGATCATGCGGTCTATCACTCACTTGGCATTCATGTTTCTCAAGCACGGTACCGAGCACTCGATAAGAGACGCAATCTGAGACATGTTAATATCAAAGACATTTTCATATCAAAGTCATTGGAACACTTGCCCTTTCGCCACTTGTATTGTTTTTGCTATTTTAATCTTTTAATTCACTCAAGATTTTGTTCTTTGAAAATTGCATAAGTTACACACTATCCCATCCCAAGGTTAGGTAGATGTGGGTTGAAGAAAGAAAGGTCTATCGTTAGACGAAGCTCAAAGTGGTTTATCAAGAAAAGATTGTATATATGAAGGGTGAAAGGTATAACATGGCTACAAGAGGTGCCTCTAATCATGGGTATACCTTGTGCTTAGTTTGACATGGATTATTATTTTTTTTAATGCAATGCAATGCAATGCGATGTGATGATCATACGTAAGGAAAAATGCTCATTTTATTAAAGGGAGAAAAGAAACATACAAAATAAAAAAAATCTAAGGAGGAAGGTGCCTATTGCTAGACTTATTGGGGAAAGGAAAAAAGAAATAGAAAAAAGAGGTCATGAAATCTTGTCGTTAACGCTCGCCTCTTGTCTTGTGTCGTTTGCTTCAACATCACCCAGTCTTTCGCTAGCTAGAGGTAATGGGACCTTGTTTGCTTCTATGAGATCTTGAATGAGATTTTGAAACCTGTAGCATTCATCGGTGGTATGACCATTTCCTTTATGGTACTTGCAATAGGAATTGGGATCCCATCTTGAAGATCGTTTTTCTGGCGTTGGATCCTCGGTAGGGCCAATGAGTTTGATTAATCCTCGATCATAGAGACGATCGAAAGCGGCATCGCAGGTCATTCCAATGGGTGTGAACTCTCTCCTGGGTTTCTTTTTATAACTTTGATTATCCATAGCTAAGACACCGTTATTAACATTGTTACTAGAGTGGGCGTTTCCAGAAGAAGAAGGATTGTCGTTCTTCTTTCCTTTACAACCACTGTTGTTATCGTTCCTAATCCTGGCCTTCTTGTCGGGCTGAGGAACATGAAGGAAACTTGAATCAATGAGGTCTTGAATACGATCTTTGAGAGCGAGACATACTTCGGTGGTGTGACCACGACCTCTATAGTATTGACAATAAGATTTTGGGTCCCAATTTTGAAACCGTTTTTCAGGCGGAGGGTCTTGACTGGGACCAATGGAGCGAATGAGACCTTGATCGTGGAGACAGTCAAAAGCTTCATTGTAAGTCATTCCTATTGGTGTGTATTCTTCAATGGTCTGTTTTGTCCGTGGCTTAGGAGCATTGAGTTCTTCATTAGATCCTTGGTGAGAATTCTGTTCAATAACCATCATTCGATTTGCTAATCCTTTTACCACATTCAAGAGCATGGCAATGACATCTTGCAGTTTTCGAACGTCTTCTTTTAGAATTGACGAGTCTTCCCTGATATTATTTTAGAAAATACTTTCATTCTCCCTAATCATGGCCACTTCATCAAGAGAGGCTATATAAGCTGTCTCGATCATGGGCTTACCTACAGGTGTGATAAGGAGTGAAGGATCGAAGGATGTTTGATCTTCTGCGATTGCTAGAATCTCGGAAGTTTTATTGTCATCAATCAGATCTTGAATAGCTTCTTTGAGTTTCCAACACTCCTTGTAGGGAATATTTCAAGCCATTAACCCCAAGCTTGAACCCCACCGTGATCATACACTTAAGCATGGTGGCGTCCAAAGGGAAGGAAGCTAGAGCAAAAGAGTCGCCAACAAGTTTTAGGAACTTGTAAACTGTTCACAAGGTGAAGATTACACCCCTTAACGATCTAGGAGATCGTCAACTCCAAAAGGTCTTGAACCAAATAGGGTTCGGGGATGAAGGTACAAATCCAACCTAAAAGAGATTGAACCTGCCCTATAAAATAGGCCTCTACTTCATTCTTCTCGTATTCATGTGCGCTTTCTGACTAGCATGCAAACAATAGGTTAACCCTAAACCTGTTTATCTATGTTGGTGAAATTTAATGCACAGATAAAACTATTATTGGCGATCACTTGAATTATAATCAAATTAACCCTAAACAAGATTATTAATTATCTTATCAAGCATGATTACAAGTACAAATTCCCTTTAAACATGCATAAAAGGTGTGATCAAGCAATAACAATAATTATATATATCAAGCAATATAATAACAATCATCATAATCATAAAATAACAATTATAATCATGTTAAAGCACAATAACAGCAATATCCTAGGCATGATACTAACAAGATTAATAACAAATCCTAGCATGTCACTAAGCAATAAAAATCAAAGCTTTAGCCTAACATGATACTAACATGCTATTAGGAAAGAAAATAGGAAGCATACTAGAAATCATAATTGATATAAGCAAATCACCCTAAATATCATACTAAGGAAAGCATCCTAACATGATACTAGGAACCAAAATAACAATCTTAACATGATTTCTATATCATAATATCAATTAAACAATTAAAGTACTTACTTGGATGCCTCGTACCTCTTTCTAATAACAAAATACACGTGTTAGTAACTTCAAGGAAAATATAAAATCAAACAATCAAATCAAATAATGGAAATAGAGATTAGGGACCAAACCCTCAGAAATTATAACCTTTCACGTCTAGGGCGAAGGCAACTTCGAACTTGGCTAGGTGTATCTAGATCTCGTGAATGCGGAATTTTGTAAGAGAGAAGGTTTAGAAAAAGAGAGAGAAAGCTTCTAGCTTTAGAGAGAGAGAGAGAGAGATGATGATTGTTGATTGTAGATTGTAGATTGTTGATGATCAAAATGGAGGTTTAGGACCCTATTTATATGAAAACAGTCCGGAAATAGGTAGAATTTGATAAGGAATAAAACTCCACGCTGTTGCTGCAAAACCGACCTTGTCGCTTGGCAACAGGGTCTGTCGCTTGGCGACAGGGCCTGTCGTCTGGCGACAGCCTGGTTTCCTACGCGCTTTCAAACACGGAGTCCACTTATCAATCAAAATTGACTCGTAAAGTCCGTATGAAAACTGAAATCGTATTTTTCATAAAATAATATTTTATTCCAAATAAAACTTATCAAAACATAATTATTAATTCTAATTCTATTAGGATTAAAGAGAACCTTCTAGAGAATTCTATCATTAATTCTAATAACTTTAGGAATAATAATTAACATTGGGCCCTCCCCTAGATCATTGGGCTGTATGTAAAGATCAAAACCGGGCCCAGTTTAGTATTTTGGCCGTAACTTCCTGATTATTCATCAGAATTGGGCTTATAATATATTGTTGGAAAGCTCTTTTCAAGCCCCATCCAACTACACTATTACTGGACCTTTGTCGTGAACCAAACTAAACTGGATTGGCTGTTTTCATAAAATAGAGTTGTTTTCGAAAACAGAAAGAAAGAATTTAATAAAAACCAACCGCAACACTTGACTTTTCACACTTTCACCTTATTCGATAATCATTCGACGCAAAAGGTATTCATCACTACGTTTGGTTTTGGGGAGACACATTTGGGTGTCTATAGAAGCCCCCACTTTGACTGAGTTTGGAGAAACGCAAGTTTTGAAAACGAAAGTCAAAGTAGCGATAGGGACGGAGAATGATTTAGAACGTTCTGCGATCCTAAATCATTCTTGTAACGCCGATACCTGCAAACTACGTTAGTTAAATAGATAAAAGAGTTAAGAAACGCGTATCTTGCACCGTCGAGCACACGCCTCTGAAGGTAACCGATTTGTTGCTGCATTGCTGTTGTGACGACTTTCCACAATCTATGGAACGCCATCTTGCTGTTTTGATGTTCACTCGTCTCTGAACAAAAGAGTTTCTTTTTATATGTCCACGCGTCTCTGAACAATGGAGCTTGAATAGGAATGTCCACGCGTCTCTGAACAAAAGAGCTTGAAAGAAATGTCCACGCGTCTCTGAACAAAAGAGCTTGAAAGAAATGTCCACGCGTCTCTGACCAATGGAGCTTGAATAGGAATGTCCACGCGTCTCTGAACAAAAGAGCTTGAATAGGATGCCCATGTGTCTCTGAGCAAAAGAGCTTGAAGGAAATGTCCACGCGTCTTTGAACAATAGAGCTTGAATAGGATGCCCACGTGTCTCTGAACAAAAGAGCTTGAAAGAAATGTCCATGCGTCTCTGGACAATAGAGCTTTGATACTTGAATGTTTGTTTGGAAGAAGGATTTTCGTTCCTCTTTCCTTTCCAACCACTTTTATTATTGTTACTAATCCTGGTCTTCTTGTCGCGCGGAGGAACATGGAGGAAACTTGAATCAATGAGGTCTTGAATACGATCTTTGAGAGCGATACATACTTCGGTGGTGTGACCACAACCTCTATGGTATCGACAATAAGATTTTGGGTCCCAATTTGGATACCGTTTTTCAGGCGGAGGGTCTTGACCGGGACCAATGGGGCGAATGAGACCTTGATCGTGGAGACAGTCAAAAGCTTCATTGTAAGTCATTCCTATTGGTGTGTATTCTTCAATGGTCCGTTTGGTCCGTGGCTTAGAGCATTGAGTTCTTCATTAGATCCTTGGTGAGAATTTTGTTCAACAACTATCATCTGATTTGCTAATCCTTCTACCACATTCAAGAGCATGGCAATGACATCTTGCAGTTTTCGAACGTCTTCTTTTAGACTTGACGAGTCTTCCCTGATATTATTTTAGAAAATACTTTCATTCTCCTCAATCATGGCCACTTCATCAAGAGAGGCTATATAAGCTGTCTCGATCATGGGCTTACCTACAGGTGTGATAAGGAGTGAAGGATCGAAGGATGTTTGATCTTCTGCGATGGCTAGAATCTCGGAAGTTTTATTGTCATTGATCAGATCTTGAATAGCTTCTTTGAGTTTCCAACACTCCTCAGTGTCATGACCCTTTCCTTGGTGATATTTGCAGTGCTCATTAGGATCCCACTTGGGTGGCCTGGCTTCTGGAACTGGATCTTTGATAGGCCCTATGGGCATGACTAGTCCTTTGTGGTGTAATTTTTCGAAAGTTGTTTCATAACTCATACCAAGTGGAGTGAACACTCTTTTCGACCTTTGGATTCGTGGTTTGGAGGTGATCGTAGCATGTACTTCATTAATGGGAGAGAAAGAAGAAGGATGGTCGTTATTTTTTCCTCTCGCACTATTATCTTTCAGAAGGTCATCTTCAATGTCAATGCCTATATTATACACAGCCTTGAAAGTATTCAAGTTGTGTTGGTATTTTAAGTGCTTTGAATACTTTTCTTGTAAATTTTTGATGAACATCCTCATGGATTCTCTTTCAGTAGGGACTTCAACCATCTTTGCAGAAGTTTCCCTCCATTTATTAAAGAAAGAAGTAAAGCCTTCATTCTCTTTCTGCTTGAGTATTTCAAGTTCCCTATGATCAGTTTCAACTTGAATATTGCATTTATATCTATCAATGAAAGTGTTTACAATTGACTCCCAACTAGAGGTTTTCCCTTTATCAAGAGAAAAGTACCATTGCTGACAAACGGTTTCTAATGATAGAGAAAACACAGAATGAAAAGCCTTCTTGTCTATTCCCTTAATATTCATTATAGTTTCAAAGGCTCTTAAATGAAAATAAGGGTTATCCATTGCCTTGAATTTCGGGATGTCGTTGGCATTGAACTTTTGGGGAAGAAGATCCTTGTCCACCGAGACCCCTTGTGAGCTAATGCCCTGCAATCTATAGTCATTGGACAATTTGCTTAAATTTTCCTGGATGAGCTCCATTTGCTATTGCCTCACAGGGTCATTGATTTGGAGAGTCAGATTCTTCAACATTTCAGCAATGTTAGCCACTTGTCCCTTGAGTTCGTTGACTTCTTCCTGACTTGCCTTTATCTTCTTAGCTCTCCTTTTTCGACCGATTGGCTTATCAAAAAGTTGAACTTGAATAAAGGTGTTGTCTTTGATTAATTGTCCTTCTCTCCTTGACCAAGTACTGTGGAAAGGGAAATTAAGGGATATTCATTGTTAATTATTCGACTCAACTCTATTCAACATGCAATAGATGGAAGAAGGTAGGTAGAATGAATATTGTGATATGGGGAAAGCATGTAGAGAATGGAGAGATGATTATGAAAGCATTAGGAATAGAATGTACCCCCAACTCAAATGACGGAAAAAAACCGACTCATGCATGAACCTAAGACATGGTCAAGGTGACTATATAAAGTGAGTGCTAACACTAGTGAGTGTACATGACATGCTTTGACTCTTGTGTATGACCATGGGACTAAGTGTCTAGACTCAATTAAGGACTTAGACGTGGCTAAAGCCATTAAAAAGTTGGTTAAACTGATTAGCAGACTGTTTAATTAGATTCATCGTGATGACTCGAGTAAGAAACTAGACTGTCGCCGGAACAACAGAACTATCGCCACAATTTACAGCTTGTCACTAGACGACAAACCTGTCGCCAGGCGACAATCAGTAAACTGCGGCGCCACAGCCCAAACTCCTGCGCCATTTCTGGAACATTAATCTGGGACTGTTTCCAGTAATTTTACTCTAAGGGGACATGCCTAAAGTCGTACTAAGTCAGATTAATTACTTCATTAGTCTTTAATTAGTCAAATTAATTAATTAATTCATTAATTAGACAAAGTCCTTTTTAGTCATTAATTGGTTTATTTAGACTCAAACACAAGTCAAAAAACGGTTAGCACATATAAAGTATGCACAAGCAAAGAATGCGCAAGTAGTTCAAATAGTCACGATATGATGCAATGAGTTTGCAACCTAACCATGGCTCTAGTTCTCTAAAGTTCAGGATATGGGTTAGTCAAAGAGGGTCCATGGTTATGAGTCCGGATGCACCGCGCGGAAGCCTTACCTTCGGAAGGGTTGGTGCGTATGGATGGGACCCCGCAAGTTAAAAACTTGCTTCCACGGTTTGGTGGATTCACAAACTCGGATGTACCCGTCGTTGCCAGGAGCGTTCGATTGGGTAGATGGAGCGTGAACCCCCAGAGGGTTATGTCCAAATGTAGAACACATATGGGTTTCAGAAAAGAGAGAAAAACTCAATCAGGAAGTAGAATCGAGCCAACAGTGCTAGAAATGGTCAAAACAAGAAGGCAGAGTTCTGGCTCGGTATTGGAAGAACTTGGCGCCAGACTACAGGGACTGTCGCCGCAAAAGTGCCCCTGTCGCCAGGCGATAGAAGCACTTTACAGGCGACAAGCGTTGTTTTCTAGACGCTAGTTCCTACATGCCTCAGCAGGTATCTACGTTCTTAGAATTTTCCTGATTTCGTAGCGTTATTTCAATTCTAGTTGTGAAAGATATTTCTCAAATTCCCTACGTGTTAAAATCCTATGTTTTTTCTTTTCGGATGGTCTATCCAATGAGGACCTTTTTTATGCATATGACAATAATGCTAATCAAAATTACGCACATGAAATACTTAGAACTTTTTGAGTCTTATCCACTCGTTCTAAATCATTGCCGAAATAAATTTCAGGAATTAAAATAGAAATCATCCCTAGTGGAGTCGCCAAAAACTGTAGGGAATATTTCAAGCCATTAACCCCAAGCTTGAACCCCACTGTGATCATACATTTAAGCATGGTGGCGTCCAAAGGGAAGGAAGCTAGAGCAAAAGAGTTGCCAACAAGTTTTAGGAACTTGTAAACCGTTCACAAGATGAAGATTACACCCCTTAACAATCCAGGAGATCGTCAACTCCAAAAGGTCTTGAACCAAATAGGGTTCAGGGATGAAGGTACAAATCCAACCTAAAAGAGATTGAACCTGCCCTATAAAATAGGCCTCTACTTCATTCTTCTCGTATTCATGTGCGTTTTCTGAATAGCATGCAAACAATAGGCACACCCTAAACCTGTTTATCTATGTTGGTTGAATTTAATGCACAGATAAAACTATTATTGGCGATCACTTGAATTATAATCAAAAGTAACCCTAAACAAGATTATTAATTATCTTATTAAGCGTGATTACAAGTACAAATTCCCTTTAAATATGCATAAAAGGTGTGATCAAGCAATAACAATAATAATATATATCGAGCAACATAATAAAAATCATCATAATCATAAAATAACAAATATAATCATGTTAAAGCACAATATTAGCAAAATCCTAGGCATGATACTAACAAGATTAATAACAAATCCTAGCATGTCACTAAGCAATAAAAATCAAAGCTTTAGCCTAACATGATACTAACATGCTATTAGGAAAGAAAATAGGAAGCATTCTAGAAATCATAATTGATATAAGCAAATCACCCAAAATATCATACTAAGGAAAGCATCCTAACATGATACTAGGAACCAAAATAACAATCTTAACGTGATTTCTATATCATAATATCAATTAAACAATTAAAGTACTTACTTGGATGCCTCGTACCTCTTTCTAATAACAAAATACACGCGTTAGTAACTTCAAGGAAAATATAAAATCAAACAATCAAATCAAATAATGGAAATAGAGATTAGGGACCAAACCCTCAGAAATTATAACCTTTCACGTTTAGGGCGAAGGCAACTTCGAACTTGGCTAGGTGTATCTAGATCTCGTGAATGCGGAATTTTGTAAGAGGGAAGGTTTAGAGAAAGAAAGAGAAAGCTTCTAGCTTTAGAGAGAGAGAGAGATGATGATTGTTGATTGTAGATTGTAGATTGTTGATGGTCAAAACGGAGGTTCAGGACCCTATTTATAAGAAAACAGTCCGGAAATAGGTAGAATTTGATAAGGAATAAAACTCCACGCTGTCGCTGCAAAACCGACCTTGTCGCTTGGCGACAGGCCTGTCGTCTGGCGACAGCCTGGATTTCTACGTGCTTTTAACGCGGAGTCCACATATGAATCAAAATCGATTTGTAAAGTCCGTATGAAAACTGAAACCGTATTTTTCATAAAATAATATTTTATTCCAAATAAAACTTATCAAAACATAATTATTAATTCTAATTCTATTAGGATTAAAGAGAACCTTCTAGAGAATTCTATCATTAATTCTAATAACTTTAGGAATAATAATTAACATTGGGCCCTCCCCTAGATCATTGGGCCGTATGTAAAGATCAAATCGGGCCCAGTTTAGTATTTTGGCCATAACTTCCTCATTATTCATCGGAATTGGGCTTATAATATATCGTTGGAAAGCTCTTTTCAATCCTCATCCAACTACACTATTATTGGACCCTTTTCGTGAACCTAACTAAACTGGATTGGCTGTTTTCATAAAATAGAGTTGTTTTCGAATACAGAAAGAAAGAATTTAATAAAAACCAACCGCAACACTTGACTTTTCACACTGTCACCTTATTCGATAATCATTCGACGCAAAAGGTATTCATCACTAGGTTTGGTTTTGGGGAGACACATTTGGGTGTCTACACTCCTCAGTGTCGTGACCCTTTCCTTGGTGATATTTGCAGTGCTTATTAGGATCCAACTTGGGTGGCTTGGCTTTGGGAACTGGATCTTTGATAGGCCCTATGGGCATTACTAGTCCTTTGTGGTGTAGTTTTTCGAAAGCTGTTTCATAACTCATACCAAGTGGAGTGAACACTCTTTTCGACCTTTGGATTCGTGGTTTGGAGGTGATCGTAGCATGTACTTCACTAATGGGAGAGGAAGAAGAAGGATGGTCGTTCTTCTTTCCTCTAGCACTATTATCTTTCAGAAGGTCATCTTCAATGTCAATGCCTATATTATACACAGCCTTGAAAGTATTCAAGATATTTTAAGTGCTTTGCATATTTTTCTTGAAGATTCTTGATGAACATCCTCACAGACTCTTTCTCGGTAGGAACCTTGACCATATTAGCAGAAGTTTCCCTCCATTTGTTGAAGAAAGGAGTGAACCCTTCGTTTTCTTTTTGTTTTAACATCTCAAGTTGTCTGTGGTCTGTTTCGTCTTGAATGTTGCACTTATATCTATCTATGAAAGCGTTTACAATTGACTCCCAACTAGAGGTTTTCTCTTTATCAAGAGAAAAGTACCATTGCTGACAAACAGTTTCTAAAGATAGAGAAAACACAGAATGAAAAGTTTTCTTATCTATTCCCTTAATATTCATTACAGTTTCAAAGGCTCTTAAATGAAAATAAGGGTTATCCATTGCCTTGAATTTCGGGATGTCGTTGGCATTGAACTTCTGCGGAAGAAGATCCTTGTCCATCGAGACCCCTTGTGAGCTAATGCCCTGGAATCTATAGTCATTTGATAATCTTCTCAAACTTTCCTGGATGAGCTCCATTTGCCGTTGTCTCACAGGGTCATTGATTTGAAGAGTTATATTCTTAAACATTTCAGCCATGTTAGCCACTTGTCCCTTGAGTTCATTGACTTCTTCTTGACTTGCCATTATCTTCTTAGCTTTCCTTTTTTGACCGAATGGCTTATCAAAAAGTGAGACTTGAACGAAAGGTGTTGTCTTTGATTAATCGTCCTTATCTCCTTGACCAAGTACTGTGGAAAGGGAAAATTAAGAGATATTCGTTGTTAATTATTTGACTCAACTCTATTCAACATTCAATAGATGGAAGAAGGTAGGAATAATGAATATTGTGACATGGGGAAAGCATGTATAGAATGGAAAGATGATGTAGATGGAGAGATATGAAAAAATTAGGAATAGAATGTACCCCCAACTCAAATGACGGAAAAAACCGACTCATGCATGAACCTAAGACATGGTCATGGTGAATATATAAAGTGTGTGCTAACACTAGTGAGTGTAGGTGACATGTTAAGACCCTTGTGTATAACCATGGGACTAAGTGCCAAGACTCAATTAAGGACTTAAATATGGCTAAAGCCATTAACAAATTGGTTAAATTGATTAGCGGACGGTTTAATTAGACTCGTCGTGATGACTCGAGTAAGAATCTGGACTGTCGCCAGAACAACGGAACTGTCGCCACAGTTTGAAGCTTGTCGCCAAACGACAAATTTGTCTCCAGGCGACAAACAGTAAACTGCGGCGCCACAGCCCAAACTTCTGTGCCATTGCTGGAACATTAATCTGGGACTGTTTCCAGTAAGTTTACTCTAAGGGGACATGCCTACAGTCGTACTAAGTCAGATTGATTATTTTATTAGTCTTTAATTAGTCAAATTAATTAATTAATTAGTTGGACAAAGTCCTTTTCAGTCATTAATTGGTTATTTAGACTTAAGCACAAGTCAAACAAATAGTTAGCACATATAGGGTATGCACAAGCAAAGAATGCACAAATAGTTCAAATAGTCACAATATGATGTAATGAGTTTGCAACCTAATCATGGCTCTAGTTCTCTAAAGTTCAAGAATATGGGTTAGTCAAAGAGGGTCCATGTTTATGAGTCCGGATGCACCGCGCGGAAGCCTTACCTTCGGAAGGGTTGGCGCGTATGGATGGGACCCCGCAAGTTAAAAACTTGCTTCCACGGTTTGGTGGATTCACAAACTCGGATGTACCCGTCGTTGCCAGGAGCGTTCGATTGGGTAGATGGAGCGTGAACCCCTAGAGGGTTATGTCCATATGTAGAACACATATGGTTTTCAGAAAAGAAAGAAAAACTCAATCAAGAAATAGAATCGAGCCAATAGTGCTAGAAATGGTCAAAACAAGAAGGTAGAGTTCTGGCTCGGTATTGGAAGAATTTGGCGCCTGACTACAGGGACTGTTGCCGTAAAAGTACCCCTGTCGCCAGGCGACAGAAGCACTTTACAGGCGACAAGCGTTGTTTTCTAGACGCTAGTTCCTACATGCCTCAGCAGGTATCTACGTTCTTAGAATTTTCCAGATTTCGTAGTATTATTTCAATTCTAGTTGTGAAAGATACTTCCCAAGTTTCCTACGTGTAAAAATCCTATGTTTTTGACTCATTACGAATGATCTTTCCAATAAGAACCTTTTTTATGCATATGACAATAATGTTAATCAAAATAACGCACATGAAATACTTAGAACTTTTCGAGTCTCATCCACTCATTCTAAATCATTACTGAAATAAATTTCAGGAATTAAAATAGAAATCCTCCCTAGTGGAGTCGCCAAAAAACTGTAGGAAATATTTCAAGTCATCCTACACTTAAGCCCCACTATGATCATACACTTAAGCATGGTGGCGTCCAAAGGGAAGGAAGCTAGAGTAAAAGAGTCGCCAACAAGTTTTAGGAACTTGTAAACCGTTCACAGGGTGAAGGTTACACCCCTTAACGATCTATGAGATCGTCAACTCCAATAGGTCTGGAACCAAGACTGGTGTTCGGGGATGAATGTACAAATCCAACCTAAAAGAGATTGAACCTGCGCTAAATAGGCCTTTACTTCATTCTTCTTGTATTCATGTGCGCTTTCTGACTAACATGCAATCATTAGGTTTACCCTAAACCTGTTTATCTATGTTGGTTGATTATTAATGCACAAAAAAATCTATTATTGGCGATCACTTGAATTAAAATCATATTAGCCCTAAACATGATTATTAATTATCTTATTAAGCGTGATTTTAAGTACAAATTCCCTTTAATCATGCATAAAAGGCGTGATCAAGCAATGACAATGAATAAGATATATCAAGCAACATAATAAAAATAATAATTATAATCATGTTAAAAATAAAGCATAATAATAGCAAGATCCTAGGCATGATACTAACAAGATTAATAACAAACCCTAGCATGTCACTAAACAATAAAAATCAAAGCTTTAGCCCTAACATGATACTAACATGATATTAGAAAAGAGATAAAGGCACCCTAAACATGATACTAGAAAGCAATAAAAACATCCTAACATGATACCAGGAATTAATAAATAATAAACATGCTTTCTACAAGAATAGAGCAATAAGATTACATTCTTTGATGCCTCGTACCTCTTTCTAATAACAAAATACACGCGTTAGTAACTTCGAGGAAAATATAAAATCAAACAATCAAATTAAATAATTGAAGTAGAGATTTGGGACCAAACCCTAAGAAATTATAACCTTTCACGTCTAGGGCGAAGGCAACTTCGACCTTGGCTAGGTGTTTCTAGATCTCGTGTATGCGGAATTGTGTTTGTGAAAAGCTAGAGAGAGATGATAATTGTAGAATTGATCGTAGATGAGAATTGATTGTTGTTGATGATAAAAAACGGAGGTTCAGGACCCTATTTATAAGAAAACAGTCCGGAAATAGGTAGAATTTGATAAGGAATAAAACTTCACGCTGTCGCCGCAAAACCAACTTGTCGCGTAGCGACAGGCCTGTCTTTTGGCGACAGCCGGGTTTCCTACGCGCTTTCAAACACGGAGTCCACTTATCAATCAAAATTGACTCGTAAAGTCCGTATGAAAACTGAAATCGTATTTTTCATAAAATAATATTTTATTCCAAGTAAAACTTATCAAAATATAATTATTAATTCTAATTTTATTAGGACTTAAGAGAACCTTCTAGAGAATTCTAGAAGACTATAATTAATTCTAATAACTTTAGGAATAATAATTAACATTGGGCCCTTCCCTAGATCATCGGGCCGCATGTAAAGATCAAACCGGGCCCAATTTAGTATTTTGGCCATAACTTCCTCATTATTCATCGGAATTGGGCTTATAATATATCGTTGGAAAGATCTTTGCAAGCCCCATCCAACTACACTATTATTGGACCCTTGTCATGGACTAAACTAAACTGGATTGGCTATTTTCATAAAATAGAGTTGTTTTTCGAAAACATAAAGAAAGAATTTTTAATAAAAACCAATTGCAACACCTGACCTTTCACACTTTCACCTTATTCGATAATTATTCGACGCAAAAGGTATTCATCACTGGGTTTGGTTTTGGGGAGACACAAATGGGTGTCTACAGATACCAAGTTGCAGTGCTTAACATTATTAATGTTGTGCAGAAGCTGCAAAGCAAGTAAGGCTAGCAAGGAAGTGAAACTTGAAGGTGCACTAGAAATGTTCGAGTGGCCAGAGATAGCTTCATAGTTTTAATTTCTGAATTTTTATGATGATTTTAGAACAATTTCCAGTTTATGAGACAATATTTTGGTTTTCTTATTTGAATACTGATTTGTTTTTACTTTGCTTGGACAAATGTTGATCCATGACCAAGGTAATAAATTGTTTTCATTTTGCTAGATATGAGTTATTTTGTTTTATGACATTGATATAAGTAGATCACAAAAGCAAAATTAGATGATTTAAAGTAAACTTACTTATAACAAAGTAAGGTTAGGTCACATAAACCATTTGCACATCCAAAGTACATTGGATGGAATCTTATTCTTATATGATTATGAATCACTTGAGAATTGGAAGCCATGCTTGTTAAGGTGAAATGACCAAGTTGCCTTTTAGTTGAAAGGGTAAAAAAGCTAAAATGACCTTTTGGAACTCATACATATGATGTGTGTGGACCATAAGTTCAAGAATTAGCAAAGAGATTTAACTATTTTATTTCTTTTACTGACGATTTAAGTAAATATATCGATAATTACTTAATGAAGTAAAGGTTGGAATCATTGAAATGTTCAAGAATTCCAAAATGAAATGTAAAATCAATTTGAGATAAGAAATTTAACACCACAGTATGATTGTTGTGATAAATATTTAACTCAAAAAGTAAATGATCATCTAAAAGGGAATTGTTGAATTAGTTCACAATCCAGAATCATTATATTTAAAGTGTATGTTGAAAGAAGGAATTAAACTTTGCTTTCCATGGTTCGATCCTAGATTAGCTTTAATGATTTACAAATATCGTTTGAGGATATGCATTACAACAACAATTACAAATATACTAAACATGAAACTTAACCAAAGTAGTAGAAAAAATGTCATAAGAGTTATGTTTTGGAAATGTTCCAAAAGTTATCTTTTCTAAACAGGATTAAGGTTTGTGAAGTCGATGTAAAATGTTTACAAAAATGACATAATGCACCCTAAATCAGACAATAGTTCTTCATGGGTTTTCTCATGGAAACTAAGAGGTATTATTCCTACAATCGCGTAGAAACAAAGTGTTTGTTGCTCGCGATAATGTCTTTATAGAAAGAAATCTCTTCCTACAAAGCCAACTGGGAGTAAAGTTAGATCTCGATGAGATTTGAGACGAGCAAAAAATGGATGTGGATAACACTACATCAGAGACGAAGGCATATGAAATCAGTTAATTTGATAAACCATGTGTCGAAGCAAGCTAATTCCACTAGCGAGACTTCTATCGTCCCAACTTGAATGAAAGGCTTCAAAGAGTTGAAGAGAATAATTCTATTGTTGCTCATACCTATTGTAGGTTACTTGGGATCAAAACAAACAGTTTGTTGAAATCTTGAGAAAAGGTGGATTCTAAAATTTTCCTATGGAATGGTTGGAATCCATGCCCTACAAGCAAGCTTTGGATATGTGCCAACTCAAGAAATTGCTTAAGGCCATGAGATCCAGAATGGACTCCATGTCTATGGAGATGTGATTGTCCATGATAGTCTTAAAAATAGGGTCAAACCTATTAGTTGGGTAAGCCTATTCGGATTCTTCTAGTGATTGCTGATTTCAATTACGAAGTTTAGCAATGGAGATCAAAATCACCTTCTTGAAATGTTCTTGATGGAGGATATGTATATGATACAACCTAAGAATTTTGAAATCCAGAAATCCTAGAAAGTTTTGCAAACTTCAGAAATTCATTTATGGATTGAAGTAAGCATCAGGGAGTTGAAACATTCGTTTCGATTAGGCAATCAAACAGTTTGATTTCCTCAAAGAACGAAAAAGGAATCTTGTAGAGACAAGAAGTTTAGTGGGAGCAATTGGTCTTCTTAGTCATGTATGTAGATGACATGCAGTTCATATGAAATGACATATCAATGCTTGAATCATTCAAGCAGTGGTTAGAAAGTTGACAAGTTCATGAAGCAAGACTCTAAGAGAGGATAAGATTTATTATCCATTTATCTTATTTTAAAAACCAGATTATTTACATATTTTGGATATTTTAATTAAAGCAAAATAATATTTTATTAATTATATTATGGCCGAAATTCTCCAATAATTAGCTAGGATTTTCGGATTTTCCATGTATGGAAAATCTGATTTTTCTTGATTATTTATTGGTAAATAATTGGTATTTAATTAATTAATTAATTATTTATTTTATATTATTTATACAATTATTTTATTCCTTAAAAACCGAGCAAAATCTTCCTAAATATATTTATAGGAGTCCGAAAATTTGAGCTATGGTAAGCTCAATATTTTCGGCCCTATTGAATTATTTTGGGGGAATTTAATTGGTAAAATTATATTTTTAATTATCTCCCAAAATCTCTTATTTTCCTTAATTCTATTTCTCCATCTTTTTAGTATCTAATCATCATATTTTCTTGCCATTCATTCTTCTTAATTATTCCCCAAGTAATTTCAATTTCCTTATTATTTTTCATGACATACATACCTTCCACGCACAATCTGACAGTAAATAGAAAAGAATTTAACGCTTCAAAAACAGTGAATGTACGAGCGTAGTATTCTTTATCTGGATCCTCCGGGGCGAGGGCCAAACTCCACTTCGCTCTGCTCTAAGGGTATAGCAGCCCGGCGTTCGAAACAAGTTTCTCACAAGGTCGTAGCTTCGCTACTCGGATCCATTCCTTTGGTCTATCCCCCGCTAACTCTTATTCTGATTCAACCTCCCCTGACTCGCCTATTAACCCTGGAAACCATATTCAAGTATACACAATCACCTTAATATCCAAACTTTCCTTAATTCTTTTACTCACTTCTTCAAGTAATCCCTTAAAACCTACTTACCATAATTAATCCCAAACTCTCTTGCCATAATTCTTGCATGAGCTAGCCTATAAATACCCCTCCATACCTCTCACATTCTTCACACTAATTCTCTTCTTTTCTTCTCCTCTTTTTACACAAATCATCCCGTTTATCTTTGAAGCCAATTTTAGGGCACTTCTGGTCAGTTTTTGGGGTATTACTGTTTCACAAAAGATTGTTCCTCTCAAAAAATCCTTGAGGTTAGGCTTAAGAATCACCCAATTCGGAGTTATATCGAAGGAGTTATAGCCTCTGCAAGTTCTGCCTATTCTTTCCAACGAAAATCCAATTCTTCTCTTTTCCTTGGTTTCTTATCTTTTCTTCTTATCTTCTCTTATTCAATTATTATTATTATTAATATGGGGGATTTATAAAAAATTATTATGAGTAGTTTTAATTATATAAAATCAGATTTTTAATGATGTTTATGAAAATTAATTTGAAAGGTTCATGTACATATAGTTGGGGGTTTTTAATTTAATTATTGTGATTATTTGTTAACCTTATATTGATTAAGGTTATATTTATTTGTAGGGTGTGTTCAATCAAGAATCTTGAGGTTCCTTTTGTGTGTTTTTGTTAAGCGAGGATCAAGGTACATTAGGTGGCTAGATACCTTGAAAGTGATTGGTTTGAATAAGCATGTTTGAATGATTTTATGATGATTGAATTAAATTGAATTGAATTATGATTTATGAAATAAAAGTATGTTTGAATAATTGGTTTTAATAATTAAATTGGAGTATTGATTTTATATCATGTTTTAAATAATTAAAATTATTATTCATGTTTAAAAGGTTTGATTTTGAAAGCATGTGGATTTTAATAAAAAGGGAGTTTGAATTATTATTATTAAAAGTTGGAATTATTGGATTTAAAGAGGATTTATTGAATTATTATTATTAATGCTTTACAAGCATGTTGGTAATCCCACTATGCGGATTTGGTTTATTGATAAGGCCTTGGACTTTGTATGACCGGGTCTTTCCTCAAGAATAGCCTTGTAATATAAGGAGACTAGCTTGGGGGTGTGCACACTTGGGTGAGAAATTGGTTTTAAAGGAATTGGATTAAAAGGAATTGGTTTTAAAGAGGAATTGGTTTATTGAATTGACTATTGATATTGATTATTGAAATTGGTTTTTGGAATTTTGAGTTGGAATTATTGGTCAAATCATTGGTAAGGATGAAATTGATTTCAAAAGCATGTTTGCTAATAAATTGAGTTTAATTATCTTGCACTTATCGTACTTAGCATATTTTGCTAATCCGTATTTCTTATTTTGTTTTGGTTTGCCCTGTTTACCTTAATGGTAAGCAGTGTTGACTAATTTTCAGGTGAAGTCATAAATGAGCATTTAGAGTCCCGGAAATGGTTTCACCTAGATTAGGATATGTTGGTCTTGTGTTTTATTTTGAGTACTCATGACATTGGTTTCTATTTATAGTTATTGTTAATAAAGAAGAGTTTTGAAGTTTCCGCTGCAAAGTATTGGTTTTGTTTAGTAAGTTTGAGTAGCCTTGCGTAATCACACGGCGGTAATACGCCTAAGTCTATTTCTACGGTATAATTATACGTATTATACTAGTATTTCCGTAGAGGGAGATTTGGGGGTGTTACATAGAGATTTGGGACCAAACCCTCAGAAACTATCAACCTTTCACGTCTAGGGCGAAGGCAACTTCAAACTTGGCTAGGTGTGTCTAGAACTTGTGAATATGGAATTTTGTAAAAGGGGAAGGTTTAGAAAAAGAATAGAGAGAGAAGGAAAGCTTCTAGCTTTTTTAGAGAGAGAATAGAGAGAGATGATGGTTGTGAATGATTAAAAACGGGGAGATACGACTCATATTTATAGAAAAAATAGCACGGGATCTAAGAAAATCATATTCGGAATAAAATACCTCCTGTCGCTGGCGACAGGAGTCAGCGCCGGACGACAAGCTCGTCGCCAGGCGACGACTATGTCGTCTCGCGCTGGTTCAAAAGTACAACGCGCTTTTACGCGCGGAATCACCTTTTAAATTGGTTACTGGTAATTCTGCGTCCAAGCAGGTTTAAAATCAAATTTAACATATTTTATTCGAAATAAAACATCTTTTCTTTAAAAATATAATTATCAGTCCTAATCTTATTAGAATTAAAGAGAACCTTCTAGATATTACTAGAAGATTAAAATCAATCCTAATTACTTTAGGAATACTAATTAATAGGCCCTCCTCTAGATCATTGGGCCACATTTAAAATCATTGGGCCTAATTTAATTTAATCCATAACTTCCTCATAATTTATCAGAGTTGAGCCTTATAATATATCATTGGAAAGCTCTTTTCAAGCCCAATCCAACTGCACTATTATTGGACCTTTATGATGGACCAAACCAAATTGGACTGGCTATTTTTATATAAATAGAGTAAGAAAAGAAATATTTTTGAAAACAGAAAGAGAAATATTTTAATAAAAACATCCTCATCACTAGACTTTCCACACTTTCACTTCGTTCGATAATCAAATGACGTGAAAGGTATTCGTCACTGGGTTTGGTTTTGGGGAGACACATTTGGGTGTCTATAGTACTTATCACTGGATTTGGTTTTGGGGAGACATAATTTGGTGGCTACAGTAGGGTTTATTTTATAATATAAATCATAGTTAATGGTGATATATATAAATGATATTAAGAGAAATAAATAATTAAAAAGTAATATAAGTAGGGTTAGTAAGAGAGAAATAATAAAGTATTTATGCAAGTGGGGTTCCTGAGCGAGAGAAATAATAAAATAATAGTGGGTTCTTACCAAATTAGAAAGTTTTGCAATTGCTCTGAAACGTATATAAAAGGAAATTGTTGCGATTATTATGAAACGAAGGTATTATTCATGTAAGATCTTTTATTTCTTCAAAAAAAATATGTGATAACCTTTATATTTATCTTGAAAGATACTTTATTCAGCACGTTTTGTGTGCAAATGAGCACATTATGTGACCATTTGTAAAATAACAAAGTAACCCCTGTAAGCTGTAACATTGATCGAGTAACCCCTATAATACTAACGAAGTTATTACCCTTATAACACTAATAAATTAATCTCCATGATGGCTGGACACATCGCGTATGGCCACGTATAAGAATTTATGTACTTTATCGATATTAACATTTTATAATTTATGCAACAATTGAATTTAAGATATTTAAGTTATATAATGTGCATTGACAAGTGTAAAATCTCCAATATTGTTATTACCAAAAAAAAAAGTATTAGCTATCACACAATAACTTATATTTCGTAATCCGTAGTTAATAATAATAATAGTAATAATAATAATAATAATAATAATAATAATAATAATAATAATCTTTTTGCAATTGTTATCAATATATTATTAAGTTGAAATCAAATAAGTACATTATATATTACAAATAATAATTTGATACCAATTTTTTTAAAAAAATATTGTCGAATAAATCCATATTTGATACTAATAAAATAATTTTTTTACAATTTTTTAATTTTAATGAAAGCAGCCAAAGGCTACTGTAATTTATTAAATTGAAAGTCAAGCATCAGCATCAATAATATCATCAAAGTTATTTGGGCATCTTCCCACCCACATCCTTGTAGAATGATCTAAAGGACTAAGGTGAGCCATCACATAAGATGCCTCATTAGCCTCCCTAAACACATAATCAAAACTAATACTATCAAAGTATCAAAGCTATTTGCAAGTGTTAAAGCTTCTCTAATAATGGTTCCTAGATACGACCCCTGACATTGTCTAGAATGGAGCATTTTAATCACTTGTAGACTATCTCTTTCTACCTCAATCGAACTAGAATCACATTACAGAGCCGTATTCAAGCCAAAAACAACCTCGTCTTCACCTTTGTTATACTCGCATCCCACGATTGTCGAATTTGCTGGCAACCTGCTCGTATCACAACACCACGATGATGTCTATTCTAATAATCACTCCCAAATGGCCAAATCCAACCCTATTCGATTTTTTGTAGTACATTTTTAGGTTTGAATTTTTTTTTTTAAACGGGAGGTTTGAACTTCAAATTTTAAATTTCAGGAAATTTTCAAATTGAAATTTTATAAGCAAATTTACTAAGACCCACTTGCTCAACCAATCAAAATTCATTTTAGTCTATGTATAGCCTTTCCGGTGATTTTTTTTGTCTAATGAGAGAATTTTGAAATTACTATGTGATAATTACATGACATTTGAAAACATTTTTAAATTTTGGTACAAAATCATCATTACTAGAATGAGTTAAGTAAAAAAAAAAGTTTTTTTTAAGCTATACTCCTAAGGTTTTTTGAATTCTAAGCTGTACCTATACTTTTTGAAATCATCATTACTAGAATGAGTTAGTAACGTCTGTTAACTCTTGTTTCTTTCTTTGTTATTGTACATTAAAAAATGTGAGGTGGAGGGCTCATCTGATAATTTTCAATCGAACAAGGTTAAAATTTGTTTAAAATAAATAAAAAATTAAAAAAAAAACACTTATGTCCCTCCAAATTCCCAAAATTGATCAAAATCTCACCTTACTCTGACAATCATCCAAACCTGAAAAACCCTAGAATTTATTCCCAATTTTTCAATCAAAGGTAGTTCTTGCTCTTTGAAGGCATCTGCATCAGCAACTTTGTTCCATGCTATTTCATGCTTCAACTCCAGTAGCGCATCAATGTCAAATCCACCACCACCGAAACCTGGTTCATGCTGTCCTCTCCAAATTATGCTTTGTGGGCCCACTGACAAGGGAAAAAGACTAGGACGTTGACTAATCCTCCCTAAGTCAAACTAAATTTATAAACACCTAACAAACCTAAATACAAGTATAGAGGTAAGTCAAGGGTCGAACCCAAAGGAACGGTTATGTTCAACCGCTTTCAATTATGCTCCTAAGCTAGGTCGAAGTTGATGGTAAACAAGTAACACTAACAACTAACAAACAAACAACCAAACAAATAAAACACTAGGAATGAGGATCAACATGTAATCATGACAATTGCAACAACTTGGGACAAACATGCCAATCAAAGGTTACGAAAACTAATGATAAGAGCAACTAATTGGAATCAAAGAGCTATCTCCTAATCGTTAAGCTAGATGTCTCTACGAATAAAAAACTAAGAGAATCACAATCCAAACCAATTGATAATTGCAATTCTTAAATTAATTGTTCGTGTCATTAGCAATTACAATGCAATCTAGCATAATTTTCAAGGCCTAATCGAATTACACACATGCAAACTTACATTAATCACTTTTTTTTTGACGAATTTACATTAATCACTTTAATCTCAACAATCAATCAACACAATTCCCAAATTAATCACAATCAATCATTCATACAAGTTTCACCCAATTCCTAGCCAAACAACTACTCAAGCATCATCATCTATCAACAAACAACTAAAGAAATAAAGAATCAACAAAATATCAAGAACAATTACACTAATCAAGAATCAAACCAAACAAACATGAAATTAAACAAAGCAATAAGATGAGGTAGAGTAAGAAATGCTCATTGATAATAGAGAAGATCTTTAACACAATAGTCACCCTTGTATCATCAATCTCTCACATCACCATTGAAATCTCTCACTTTCTCTCTCTAAATCTACTCCTAAACTAACCCTAAATCTAGAGAGAGAAACTCTCAACTAAGCTAAAATTATGTCTAGAAATTCTTGATCCGCCTCCATCTAGAAATAAAGGAAATCTATATATAGTAAAACTAATTAAGGGGAAGTTAGTTAGACGTCCAAAAGAAACCTCAGAAGGCGCGGCCTCTCGCTCATATGCGCGGCCGCTACAAAATGAGTACGGAACAGGGAAAAGAGGGAGGTGCGGCCGCTCTAAGCTCACGCGCGGCCGCGCAGGTGCCTGGCGCGACCGCTCCACTCTCGTGCGCGCCCGCGCCATGGGAACAGGGGAGCGTTCCTTGTGCGGCCGAGATTGAGCCTGTGAGCTCCGAATGAGCCCCGATGAAATAGGAAGTAACTAAGAGCTCTTTTGGTGGGTTCAAAACCACTCTTTCATGAGGACACGGCTTGAGAGCGCAAGAGCTAGAACTTGGAGCATCCACTTCCTTGCATCTTGAGCTTTCCCAATGCTATGAGCTTAATTCAAAAGCATCTTCCAACTAAGAAAACCATCAATATCGACACCCGAACCTCATACAATCCCTACAACCCCGAAAAGAAGAGAAATAATGGAGAAAACACAAGAAAAACCTTAAAAAAACAAAACAAGAGAGAAAAGGGAAATAAAGTTTGAAAATGCATAAAACTAAGCATTTATTAAAAAAAGAAAGCTATGAAAAGAAGGTAAAAACAACCTAAATACTCATCAAATGAGTGCCATAAATGACACTCATCACCCACCCATTCGAAAAACTTACAAATATCGCATCTCCAATACGCCTTCCTAAGGTTCCCTGTTGAAGTGGAAACGTGAAACTTGAAATCCAAATGAGGCTTGCAATTGAATTTGGAGCTGATAAAATCCCATTCATTGGTTGAAACAAATGAAGACCTAGAGCTTGCCATTCATTCGTAGAAAAATGAAGAACAAGAGGGAAAAATTATACAAGAAATGCATAAGGAAGATGAAGGATTTATGTCTTCGTCAAGTGCAATTACTAGATATATAAATGGATCAAATTACAAGATTGGATTGAGTCTACCTTTTTAATTAGGGAATGTGTCATGGCTGCTTAAAGAGGGAGAATTCATAAAATACGTGGCCGCTTTGAAATGTATTACTCAGTAATCATTTGATTTTGTAATTCGAACTCAGATTTCAAGAAACGATTTGTAGATTAATATGATCTGGACATAGGATGCAATCATATTATTAAATTGACACACATTGACTTAAGGAATTTGAATATTGCACACTTGTCTCAAACAAGTGGGAGATTGAAGGATTTATGTCTTCGTCAAGTGCAATTACTAGATATATAAATAGATCAAATTATGGGGATAATTAAGTTCGTTCATTTGGGTAGTCATTATATCACAGCTAGAGGTACTAACGATCTTTGGGCTAGTAAAATAGGCCAAAGCCCAATTGGACGGATCCTATAAGGTCACACAAAGGGCCTAGATCGAGCACGAGAGGACGAGGCCCATGATGGGCCTCATCCCCTAAGTTGGCCTGCCATATGAAGGGTTTGGAGAGGTTTCGGGCTTCGTAACCTAATCTAAATATAATAGGATTATATATAGACTAGGTGCCTAGGGTTTTGACAATGCAATTCGATGATCAGTAAGATTAAACCCTAATTAGCAAACACGAAACTAGCTTCTCTCAAACTCCTTTCTCACTCTCATAGCTCTCTCTCCTCCTCGACGCCGGTTGTGGTGGTTCGTGGTGGTCGACTTTGTCCATTAAAGGTAGCGATTGTGGTTTTCCTCTTCACTCGACCAATCTAGTATTGGTGGATGGCTCGTTCGAATCCCGTGGACTAAGTAGAGGAGCAACGCTTGGGGCTCTATTCTCTCCCTAATTTGCCAGTCGAATAGCTTCGTGGAGATCATGCTTCAAAGGTATGTTTATGTGTCTTGTGTTTTATTCATGCGATCTTGGGATAAGTGCTTTAAGAATATGATTCATGTTTTTCCGCATTTAGTACCTATAAACTCCTACAGTGGTATTAGTTAGCCTCTTGGATGAACACATTTGATTATAAAAATACGATTATTTAAAGTCCATGTTCTTAATTTTATAATCTATTAATAGGGAGAAATTAATTTAATTATGAATCCATTATTATATTTAATGTGATTAAACTTTTGGAATTGATTAAATATGATTTAATTATGCTCAAAATAGCCATGAAGAGGACCGATTTTTGTCTTAATATGATTCGAAAATTTTGAACCCTAACCGTAATTATTCGTAAAATCCGAACCATAAAAGCTTTAAAAATCTGATTTTTGATGCTTGTTTTGGTTGATTTCGTTTTACATATGTTTCATTATTTTAATTGGATTGATTTATGCATAAAAGAGTTTTGTGTATAATCATCAATTTAATTTTAAAAGTTAAAATTAGATTGGGATTAATTGTATGTAGAACCCTAATTTTAAAATTGAATGGGGATTTAATTTTAATTTTTGGACTGATTTAATTTAATTTTGATAATAGTTATTTTAATTAAAATTAAAACAAAAAAAAAAACAATAATAAAAAATTAATTTAAAGGTGGCCGGCAGCCACCGTGGCTGCCGACCAGGTGGTTAGTCCAGAAGGAGGGTGGGAGGGCAGGAGGTCCGGAGTGGCTATGGGCAGCAGCGTGCAAGCGTTGCACGGCTGTTGTTGTGGCTGCTTCAAAGCTGCCAGCCACCGTGGCTAGCCAAGGTTGGCCACGCACGGTGGCCTGCAGCCCTGGCAAGTGTTGCTGCCACACTGCTGCCTTGTGGCAGTGGCTGCTGTCCAAGCAGCCAGCCACCGTGGCTAGCTTTGGCTAGCCAACCATGGTGGCCGGCGTGTGTTGCACGATTTAAAAAAAAATTATTTTATTGTAAAATTATTTCAAGATAAATACAAATTATGGGATAAAATTTATTTGATTTGTGATAAAATCTTTTATTTTAGGATAAAATCAAATCTTTCAAAAGTTGATTTATTTGATATTATCCATATTTAAAGTTGTTAAATTTGGTGATTATCCATAATTAAATTGTTTAATTTTGGATAAGATTTGTTAGGATATATTCTGAGCATATTCCAAAAGAATAAAAATTGATTTATATAATGTGATTATCCTATAATTAGATTAGGATATAATTGATTCTAAAATTATTTTATTGACTAATAATTAGGATAGAATCTCCTAAATAAGTTAGGATAATCATGGAAGATTAAATATGATTTATCTTTCTAGATTAAAATACGATTTGATTCTATCTCATGCTTAAAGTAAATATATATTATTTTATAATTGGTCATGAATAATATATGATATTATCTAATCATGATTTAAAATATGAGATATTTTAGGAAATGCGTTGACTTAATTATGACCATTCGATGTTGTAGTTTAGACAAGCATGTTGAGTGATTTATTATATGACACTTCTATATAATATATGATATTATATTGCTATATATAGACTAGTATGGCCCATAGATTCTAAATACGATCTGCACATCGTGATATATTTTTGTAATCTAAATACGGTCAGCGTACCGTTAAGTATTTTGTTAACTTTTATTTAAATTAAATAGATTAGTTATTTAAATAGTTTAGTCTAAAGAAGCCCATGAAGTGAAGGCCCAAAGGAGCAAGGTGATGGAGATCCATGAAGGTTCAAGTGGGAGAATTTCATTTCTAGTTTTCTTAGGATTAAGAGGCCATACTATGTCATGTTTATTGCATTAGTAGATTATGCATGTTAGATTTTATTTATGTTGATTGATGATGTGCTAGAGTTCACTAAATAATCACAACATAATAAATCTCAATCCTAGTAATATTGAGATTGCTTTTCCAATTAGATACCCAACAATCTTTCGATCGTGAATAATGGGTCGGCCTCAGCAGAGTGTCACTTGTTATCTTGGGTAATTTAGGGTAGATCACGTTCTACACATTTAATTGGTTATGCTCAACAAGGTTACCTAAGGAGTTTAGAACCATGAATCAAAGGGTAATAATTAAGCATGTGATGGTTAATTATTTAACCAAGAGTTACAAGAGTTATAACCAGTAAAGAGTTAACTCACCTTGAAAATGTTATGCTTGATGGTAGGGCCTTAGTCTGGTCAACTATTACACAAATAAAGGGTCTTGGAATCACTTAAAATTCAATTGGGATCAATTAATATTGAATAAAGTGTTTTAAAGTTACCTATATGATTCGTTTATGGTACTTTAATTTTAATTAAACATAATTATTAAACTTTGTCTTATTTTGACATAAATGGGTAGCCGTAACAATGAAAACAACATCTTGACCATTCCTTGAGAAGGATAGGTTGATAGGAGATAATTTTTCCAATTCGGAAAGAATGCTAAGGCTTTTTCTAAAATCTGAAGGTAGAGAGGATGTTATTGACACCTCATTGCCAGGACCTCTGCCAGAAGATGCTACAACGACAGAGATCTGTAAGCGCAAGGAAGCACTTGACAGGGATGTGCCTATCACTTGCTTGATGATTGCTACTATGGAGCCCAGTCTTCAAAAACGTTTTGAGGACCAGGTTGCATATAGTATCATGCAAGAACTCAAAGCTTTGTTTAAAAAACAGGCTAGAGTTGAAAGGTACGAGCTCCATCGAGAGATTCTGGATTGTAAGATGGAGAAGGGTACCATAGTTCATGATCATGTTTTCAAAATGATCGGCCTTATTCAAAATATGGAGAAAATGGGGCACCCATACAGTGATGAGATGGCAACAAACATCATTCTCCACTCACTTGCAGAAACTTTCAACCAATTTATCATGAACTTTAATATGTCTGATGCTGCAAAGACTATGAATGAGATGCATGCTATGCTGGTTAGTGCTGAAAAGCAAATCCCTAAGGAACCTAAAAAAGAAGTTCTTATGGTCCAAAAGGGAAAGGGGTTTAAGAAGAAGGGGCAAAAGGCTAAGGGCAAGGGCAAGGGCAAGAATGATGCATGACCGAACTATTGACCTACTTTGAAGTTCAAGTATAGAGCTTTTGGATATATTAGTGGATTCCTTTGACATGAGTGGAACATTGATTCTATTCAATGATTGATTTAACTGTGGTACATTCAAACGTCTGCCTGTAACTAGAGATTATAAAGGATGTTTCCTGGTTACTTCCAAAGTTGAGTGGGAGCTTTGTTGCTAAAAGATTGGATTGAGTCTACCTATTAAGTTAGGGAATTTGTCATGGCTTCTTAAAGAGGGAGAATTCAGAAAATACGTGGCCATGTTGAAATGTATTACTCAGTAATCATTTGGTTTTGTAATTTGAACTCAGATTTCAAGAAATGATTTGTAGATTAATATGATCTCGACATGGGATGCAATCATATTATTAAATTGACACACATTGACTTAAGGAATTTGAATATTGCACACTTGTCTCAGACAAGTGGGAGATTGAAGGATTTATGTCTACGTCAAGTGCAATTACTAGATATATAAATAGATCATATTATGGGGATAATTAAGTTCGTTCATTTGGGTAGTCGTTATATCATAGCTAGAGGTACTAACGATCTTTGGGCTAGTAAAATAGGCCAAATCCTAATTGGACGGATCCTATAAGGTCACACAAAGGGCCTAGATCGAGCACGAGATGAAGAGGCCCATGATGGGCCTCATCCCCTAAGGTGGCCGGCCATATGAAGGGTTTGGAGAGGTTTCGGGCTTCATAACCTAGTCTAATTATAATAAGATTATATATAGACTAGGTGCCTAGGGTTTTGATAATGCAATTCAGTGATCAGTAAGATCAAACCCTAATTAGCAAACACAAAACCAGCTTCTCTCAAACTCCTCTCTCACTCTCACAGCTCTCTCTCCTCCTCGGCGCCGATTGTGGTGGTTCGTGGTGGTGGTGGTTCGTGGTGGTCGACTTTGTCCATTAAAGGCGGTGATCGTGGTTTTCCCCTTCACTCGACCAATCTAGTATTGGCGGACGGCTCGTTCGAATCCCGTGGACTAAGTAAAGGAACAACGCTTAGGGCTCTATTTTCTCCTAATTTGCAAGTTGAATAGCTTCGTAGAGATCACGCTTCAAATGTATGATTATGTGCCTTATGTGTTATGCATGCGATCTTGGGATAGGTGATTTATGAATATGATTCATGTTTTTCGGCATTTAGTACCTATAAACTCCTATAGAAGATCCTTATATAACCCTAACAATTTTGGGCGGGAAAATTCCCTCCATACTTAGGTCATTAACGGTTAACCAAACTACTAATGACGAGTTAACGTTTAGGTTAATGTACGTTAAAAAATTTGAGGTGGAGGACACAACTGATAATTTTCAAAAACCATGGGTACAACTTAGAATTCGAGGAACATGAGGGGTATATCTTAGAAAAATCCAAAATAATCTATAAGTACACTCGGTTAAGTGCACGATAATCTCCTTATAAAATTACTTATTTTTTATAAAAGCAAAAATTAGATGATTTAATCTCAATTTTTGGCCATTCGCTTAATTTTAACCTTAAATTAATTTTAAACAGTTGAACTTCGGGGTTTGTTCACTTTCTTTGGTCCTAAATGATCGCTAATCTAATAAAAAGATAATTTTTTATTTTACTTTTTTTTACCGCCTCCCAAACCACCACAAACAAGGTTTTGGTGGTGGGAGAGGGGAAACGAAGGGTATTCAGTGGTGGGGGAAGGTAGAGATGGTTTTTGAGGAAGGGAAAAGAGGGGTTTTCAATGGGGGTAAGGGGATCGGAAGGGGTATTTTTGATGGCGGGAGATGTGAGATGGGGGGGGATTTTCGATGGTAGGGGAAGAGGAGGATGGTGGTTTCGGTGGTGGGGAAAGGAAGAAAAGGGTGGGGGTGACAACTATAGTGTATGTGGGGATGGAAGCGACTAGTGGTGGTAGTCGTGCGGAAGGGGTGGAGGCTGGGGAAGGGTGGCATAGGTAGTTAGGGAAAGGAGGGAGTGGTGGCCGGGTATTAACACTTTTCTGGGTGACCTAGTTTGACCTTAAATATATAAGATTAATTATTATTACTATATATATATATATATATATATACATATATATATATATATATATATATATATATATATATGAAACTTTATATCAATACCTAATTAACAATATATTTCATGATATATTTTTTTCAATACGTTACTAAAAACAATAGTCAAATTTAGTATATGAATAGTAAAAAAAGTCAAATGTGTCAATTATTTAGGAACAAAAGGAGTATATAGATAAAAGTGCTGGAGTAAAGAGAGGTAAGGAGTATTATTGTCCATGCTCCACTCACCCAGTCAAGCAAGCTAGGCCCGGTTGGATGCGCAACAAGGTGGTGAGTACGAAGTTGGGTTTCCCGCCCGTTCGATCATGTGCAAGAGCAAGTGTTATAACATGTTGCTTCTCACTCGGTCAGGCAGACACAGGTACACGACCATCGACTCTTTTTTTCCGGATACTTTTGCTTAAATTATATTGTTACCCCCTTGTAACTTCTTTAATTATGGGGGTGTTAATGGTGATTATTCTCCTTCATTATTCTAATTAAATCCACTTCATTATTATGATTTTATAGTTGTTGAGGGGTTACATTCATCTCTTAATCTTCCTTGCATTACTTATATATTGTTTGGAATATTTTATGAAAAATTATTCATTCATTTAACACAAAATAGCTAAACACATTTCATCTCCTTTAGGCATAAGTTTATGTGACTCCAACCTCTCACCCAAAACGTGCGATGAATGCAATTGAGAACCATGATTGCACACGAATTTTGTTTCATTTCAGTGATGTTTATCACGACACACCGTTTTTCTTTAATCAATCTTCTTGTTTACCTTGTCATTTGTAGCCTTAAAAACACTCTATTTACAGCAATCTGAAAAAAAAAAAAGTTATTTAATCTCAATGGCTACACAAAAGGGTATTGGCCAATAGATAATTAAGGGAAGAATAATTTGCAAAAGATCTATTATCATGTTTTCAGAGAGCAATCCCAAAAGGACCCCCAATTGAAGGTCATTCATGATAAATTTTGGTTAAAATATCTAGAGCATGTTCGGACATATGAGGCTCCATTTTCAATAGTTGGATCACTAATAGCTGCTCAAATTTCCGAATTATGATGGCATCTTGAAGCTAAGTTTATATTGAAGACAATTGAGCCTATTAAGTGGAAGCTCATTCATATCGCTTGATTTAATTCAGAGGAGTTCGGTTATTCTAAAATAAGTCTTTCCATTACTATGTTTAACATGATGTGGTTTAGTTCCTAATAACCTTCTTAATTTGAAAATATATGCTTTGTGTTATCTCACAAAAGTGTGTTGGATGTTGATTTTGTCGATAATATATGTTTAGTTGTTGAAATGATTATTGGAATAAGTCTTAGTAACCACTAATAAGACACTATTTGAATCACTTAAACAATTTCTTAAACAAAGAAAACAATAATTAAAGACATGGTTTCTTAGGAAAAGATAAGAAACCATTTATTAAACAAGTATGGTGTCTTAGGTTCCTTTCAGTAACCTAATTAAAATAACCTCCCACGTAATATACGAGTATTCCATTTCTTACAATTGTCCTCTTTAAAAAATAAAAACCTCTTTTCCTTCATTTTCCCATCTTCATCTTAGCGAAAGAAACACATTTAGGGTTCCTCTTAAACATATTGTATATGTATATATTTTCCTCTCGTTAATATCTCATGTGTAAATTTTTCCATCTCTATCATTTGTAAAGATAATTCTCAGCAATTATAAAAAAAAAAAATTATTCCTTAGAAAATGGAGTTTTGTTAGGTGCCTATTCATTAACGTTAGGACGTTGGTTGAGCGTAATTATGCTTCTCACTATAGAAATACATAATTTTTACTAAAAAAGTGCATGGAAGTTGACTTATGAATCAAACAATATTTATACATAAGGGAATATGCTTTTGTTAGAGTAGGCAAAAAAATGGTATCAACAATTTTACATGTTGAATGTTTCTACATTACCATCACGGGTATTCTATTCTAAAAGGTGACAATCTACACATGCTATTTCCTAACGTAGCAATTCATGCACTTGGGAATTCAATTAGTAAAAGAAGATGTTTTATTATAATCATCGCAATACTTCTTCTCCCTACAGTTTTGTTGGGTGACTTGAGTATTCTTACGGAAATCTATGTTAAGGGTTGTTTAGATAGTTTTATAGTACTTTGATCGATTTTATGGGTGGATCCAACTAATGGGGTTAGATTCCACTAAGCGCATATTACGACACTTCTAAAGTGAGAAATTATATTAATTTCTATCAACTTATACATGTTTTGTTATGCTTTACATATCATAGTTCCTACTCTATACACTTTCATGAAAAAAATAACATATAATTTTATTTCAAGACATTATTGTTTTTTTTTTTTTTACCTTTTCCACCTGTCTATCGATTTCAAAAACAATATTGGGATATTTGGTATTTGAACTAAAGTTGAGTCACAAATAACTTTGACCCTACCAATTACGTTAGAGGCAAATCTATGTTCAATGTTTGAGGTTAATTGACCCTACTTATTTTTGTAAAACAAATAATTATTGCAAATATTTGAAAGATGGAGAAATAATAAGTTATTTAACATTGAATTATTTAGAAAAGTGATATAAAATTAGGAATAATTTATCACTATCAATAATTATATGTGTCAATATTGTCCAATATAATATATACGTAGTTTCATATAATTTGTTAATTTATAAATAATTATAATATAATTTATTTAATTTTGATTTAATTTGAACCCATATATATTAATGGTTATATTCACTACAGAATAAATTAGCTTCAAAAATTGCTTTTTATGCCATGATGATCCATATACTTGTAAAACACGCGCTAATGTTGGAACGACATAGAAAATTAGTTTCCAAGCAATATAATATTTTTAAGATTATCGTTAGAGAGTTCATAATTGCTATACAAATTATCGTATTCCTAACTATTTCATTATTTGAACACCTTATGGAACTTATTGAAGCATTGTAGGTGTTATGGATTCCCAATTTTTCATACAATTCTATGTGAATATAATTATGTAAGACTAGTTGAGCGTAACTTCATTTGGTGAATTGTATGCTCTATTATATATATTATTGTATATGGAGCATAATACACCTCTTTGGTGATGGACTAATGATAATTGTTTCAAAAAAATCACTAACCTATAGTGCATGGAAGTTGATTTAAGGATCAACTAATATTCACACATATAAAGGTAGTATATGTTTTTGGTAGCGTAGGCAAAATAATGGTATCAATAAATTTATAACCATGGGTATTCTAATCCTACAAGATAACAATCTATAAACTTAATTTTCTAACATAGCATGCATTTGGAACCTCAATTAGTGGAAATAAAGTTTTATACAATCACCGCAATACTACTTCTTCTTACGGTGTTGTTGAATTTTAACAAGTTGGAGAAATGTTAACATGCATGGGTATTCTAATTTTTTTTTGTACTTTTGTTGTAATTAAATTTTCATAACTTTTTTTTTTTTTACAAATTAATTATCGACGGTAGAATGAATGAATATTAATTAGAGTTCCTTTTTCCATTCTGTAAGTAAGGATTTTTATTGTAGAGCAATTTTGCTCTTAGTTTCGATTTCTCCGCTAATAACAATGTAAATTTAATTGTAGGATTTTTTCTTGTCTTTTGCAAGCGACTGTTTAAGGTACTTGTGCGGTGGTGTTATACCGGTGGAACTTCATTCGAGTATTTCGTAGAAGATGATGTTTTTTTATTGAAATAGAAATTGATGAGAAAGAGAGAGAGAGAGAGAGAGAGAGAGAGAGAGAGAGAGAGGATGACAGTTGCTTGTACGTTTGTCTACGGGGTTGCTGATTTCCTCGAGATCAAAGAGATTGAACCCATGCAAATGGTGGAGTTTACAATGGAGTATTTCTACCCATTTGTATTACAGGTTGAGGTTTAATCTAAATGTCTGACTGTGCTGCTTGTTTTGTGCTTTTTACATGTTTATCATTTAATTATTTTTGTAAATATTAAAGTATAAATAGTGGCGTTAAAATAAATGTCTAAGTAGTGTTGCCTTAAAATAAAATTTATGATAATTTTCTACTGTTTTTTTTTTTTTTTGAAACAATATTTTGTTAATGTAAATGTACTATGGTAATATTTTTATTAATAATTTATTTTCAATAGTATCTCTTAACTTTATTTGCATGATACAATAATATCAAAATCAAAATCCACCACTTTGGCTTATACTATTTTCCCCATCCAAAAATTTTAACTAGAACATTCAAATTTGACGGCAGTAAATAAACAATTAATAGGTTTGACAACTGTATTTTACGGCCGTAAATTATAGGTTATAGAGGAAAACAAGAGATTAAAAATTCTTATTTAAACAAACAATTTACATTAAAAAACATCTTACAATTCTTAATAATAAATTATTATTATTATTATCATTATTATTATTATTATTATTATTATTATTATTATTATTATTATTATTATTATTATTATTATTATTATTATTATTATTATTATTATTATTATTATACTCTCAAAAACAAAAGTCATACAACCTACAATATATTAGTGGGAAGCCGAGATACAATTCGGGCCCCCACTCCTCTAGCTATAGCAAAACCTACCCTAGTAAATATATGAGCTGCAACATATGCTCCAATGTCTTGTGTCGTCGAGAACCTCTGAACTCGCTTCAGCAACGCAACAACCTCCTTCTCTAATTCCTTAAGCGAAGAAAAGGAGAAGGGAATGAAACCATATCCAATCGCCTGACAACGAGCTTCATACTTAACCCGCTTCGGATGAGCTGCATCAGCTACAACCCGTCCAGGAATAATAATCATAATAATAATAATAATAATAATAATAATAATTTATTATTATTATTATTATATCTCAAAAACAGATAAAATTATACAACCTATAGAAAATTAGTGGGAAGGCGAGATACAATCTGGGCCCCCACTCCTCTAGCTATAGAAAAGTTGATCCTAGTAAAGATATGAGTTACAGCACGTGCCCCAATGTCCTGAGTCTTTGAGAGCTTCTGGATCTGCTTTAGCAATGCAACATCCTCCCTTTCTAACTCCTCAAGAGAAGTGAAAGAGAAAGGAAGGAAGCCATATCTAATTGCTCGACAACTGGATTCGTACTTGACCCGCTTCCGATTGGCCGTATCAGTCACTACCCGTCAAGGAACAAAGTCAGAAAGCCCATTGTGTCAATGGAGAAGACCCTGTCAAGTCAACACAGACATCGCGACCACGATCCCAGGAATAAAGTAACACATCTGCAAGTCTGAGAGCCCCGTCGTTCCCTCCAAATAACCCAATGTCCACCTCCTTTCTAGCTGAAATCCCTGATCAATAGCAAACATCAACAAGGGTATCCCGAACAACATTATGCCGATGTTTAATGCCCACAATACCAGCACAAGACACCGCATGATCACCGAAAATATCCCCAGCAAAAACCCTTGAACTAGCACAGTAAGGTGTCGAGATAGAGAACAATGGAACACCCAACCAGTAGCACAGCACACAGCGATAAGTCTTGTCGTTCATCGTCTGACCCAACCCCGAAATAGGGACCGCCCGAAACCAAGAAGAGGTGTAATCTCCCTGCTGTGATTTCCATAATGTTGATTGTCGAGGAGTTAAAGAATAAGCGGACTCTGGAGAAGTGGTAACCTTTGTGATATATATATCTGTCAATTTTTTCATGAGTTTAGGGGCAGCGACCTCACTAGGATTACTCAAAATGTTAGACTCCACCGTTCCATTAAACAGAATCAACGCATCCTCAAAAGCACGTCCAAGACCAACAATGCCAGCATGTCGTAGAAGTTGTGTCTACAACCTAGCAGACTGCAACTGAGAAGCAAGAAAAGCATAATGAGGAACATCACCTGAGGAATAAACACCAAGCCCTCCAAACGCAAATGGTAAGGTGGCAAGCCGCCACTGCCAATCGCCAAACCTAGGCCCCGAAGTAGTAACAATACGCTTCAAGGAAGATCGAAGAGCCCCAACGAAAGTACGCTGAGCCGCCTCAAAAGTACTAGGAGGACAAGCACGCAATGCAAAGTAGAGTTTAGAAACTTCGGTACATGCCCTAAGTAACAACAGCTCACATTGAGGATCATCCAGCATAGCAACCTTATCCATAAGGGCAATGGTCTTGGTCACCCTCTACATCACAAGCTCACCACTAAAACCAGAATCGAAACTAGCGGGACCACTAAGCAACTTAAAACCACGCAAAGGGCTAGCAATATTAGGTGGAAAAACATCCACAAGCTTGCTTTAATTTGAGGGTCTTCTATCGGCCAGAAAACTTCAGTTTTTTTCTATGTTAAGATGTAACCCAAAACGAGGTCCTTCCTCCATAATCAACTGCAGAACCTTCCCCACCACCAACGTGTCACCAATAATAGTCCCGTCATCCAAATACCAAGCTTGAAGACATACATCAAAAGTCTCTCTAATTTTACACGCAAGGGGTTGTAAAACTAAAGAAAAAAGCAAAGGACCAAGGGGATCACCCTGCTGCACCCCTTGAGACGACCATAAGGTTTGGTCCCCATAATATAATCTGGCTGGAATAGAATAGCAGAACTTAACCCATCGCGAAATGCCCGGACAACGACGATGTACTTCACGTAATATGACTGAACGATCAACTAGATTGAAGGCGTTTTGAAAATCCACCAACAACATAGAAAGACCAACATCAAAACCACGGTCCTCAATCAACCGATTCACTGCATGAAGAATTGCCTCACCACCGGAAGAAACCCCAACACCAAATTGAAGACCATCAAAGTAACTCCTTAAAGACTGACCAACCATAACATCACCCACCTTCAAAACTAGACGTCGCCAAATCGTACCCACAACAACCATAACAGCACCCACAGCTGGAGACAAAGGGTGCTTTGACTGTAAATCCGCAAGAGTGGTGTCATTATAAGGAGCAACACGTGAAGAAGAAAGAACCTGAACTGTAGCGGTGTAATGGCCATCGCATATTTTCTTACGACACTGCTTATTATAAGGCTCTTCCAAATCAAGGTCCTCATCATCAACCACCGACTAAGTAGGAGAATCCTTTGCCAAAATTTCCCTCACAAGCTGCAAACTACCACCCACTACACTCCAAGAATAAATAGCACGGGAAATACTCTCTTCCTGATGTCGACGTCGTACCGAAGACCAAGACTCACGACTACTCTGCGGGTGAAAGATTTTAAGGATGCAAAGAAGTAACACCAACAAAGAGACCCAATTAGAAATGTCATCATGCTTAGATATCACCTTATCAAGAGCACATTTTAGAACCCGAGAAAACCCCAAACGGCACTTGAGAAGGATAGACTTAACAATGTGAAACCTTTTAGAGAACAAATAATCAATGAGAGCCACATTAAAACCACCGTTATGATCTCGCACCAAACCATCCACATGTCCAACTCAAGCACGAGAAGAAGGAGCTTGCAGCTTGGTGAAATTATAAAGCACAAAATGAACAATACCATCTCCTTCATCAGGGGGCGACACATCCTCACCCCTACTATGATGACACTAAGAATGTACCGTGTGTGTTTTGTAGAAAACTCACATAACCAAATCCCCATACCCCTAAAAGTAACTTCTGCCTCAGTATAAACAACCAAATTAGAAGAAAAAGAATGCCGGGTGATATATCGCGCACCATACAACAATGACGATCACTAAGATGCTTGATTAGGGAACGTCGAGTAAGGCCATTTCCACTCCCATCTTGACAGCCACTAAGACCCGCAAAGGGACAATGAAACTTCACACCGGCAGCCGACAAAGCTACACACACATGCACCACCAAAAACTACCCAAGCCGCAAGAAAAAAGCTTACGCCATAAAATGCCCCCAAACTGACCAGGAAACTGCCACCGAAACTAACCACCAAAAGCCTATACCCCTATTATGCTGCCTGAAAACTACACCCAAAAAGCACCAAAAACTCCACCAAAAAGGCACCCGAAAAACCAGTCCACAAACAGCCCAAAAACATAGCCAAAACGTCGGTAAAACAGACCTGAAAACGCCAGAAATTGCACCAGAAACAGACCAAAAACAACACCCAAAAGCACTCAAAACTGAACCAGAAACTGCCACTCGGAACCTGCGTGAAAACCGCCTCAAAAACCTGCCTGAAAATCTCCCCAAAAACCTGCTGCAAAATTCCAAAATCAACCCTGAAAACACGAGAAAAACATGCTTCAAATGTCGCCGAAAATCGGGAAAAATCGGCAGCTATATGCCTAACTGAACCTTCGCCGGAGAAGCTACCTAAATGCTACCTGAAAACTGTCTACAAGACTGCACGAACAAAGCCCAATCCTACCTAATTTTCACCCAAAAACTGCACCCAAATAGTGTTGAATGGACCTGAATTTCACCTGATTTGAATGCACACCAACCAAGAACCCTGCCCCTTACCTAAACCACCTAAAGCCGCCGAAATTTGACGTAGAAGTCGTTAACATGGGAGCCGTTGACGTCCCCTGCCCTAACCGCCCTAAACGAGAGAATTTTCAATTATTATTATTATTATTATTATTATTATTATTATTATTATTATTATTATTATTATTATTATTATGACTAACTCTCTTAATATTAAAAGGGTTTCTTGTACTTTAAAAGTATAAGTATTATAAGGGTTAAACTAATTAGCCATGCACAACTAATTCAAGGGTCTACATTTTATGTACTTGTGATATGGGTTAAAGAGTTTTTGTTTAGTACCTTGTGTTACTGTAGTAGGGATTTCGAGCTCGTAATTAAGAAATTCGTGTTTGTGTGCAAGAATCAAGGTATGTACACGTGGCCAGATATTTTATAAAGTGGTTTTATGCAGTGATTTATATGCTGAATGTTTACGAATGATGAAACGATGTTTGAACGATTATGAAATGTATTTTGGTGAACCATGTTTTAATTATTATTCGAAATGTTCAAAATGATTTATAATGATGATTATAAAGTTACATTGATCTTCAAGTTTTTTTAAAATGAGATTTTATTATTCATCCCGTGTACAAGATATTGGAAAATATATTTATCGGATTTTTTCAAAATTCCTGTGTATGGGATTTTAGAAAGTTTATCAGGATTTATTCCTTGGATCTTTGGATTTTTAGTCCCACTATGCGGAGTAAGTTGAAGACTATAGACTTTGTATGACCTAGTCTTTCCCCTTTATAGCACTATGTAAAGGAGTAACTAGTTTTGGGGGTGTGCACACTTAGGTGGGAAAATGATTTATGAAATTGTGGATTGATCCATCCTATTCAGAATTATTTTTAGAAAGTTAAGGAATTCAGATATTGGTTCTTTTGAGAAGTTTTAATACGTGAATTTCTAATCATGAGTGGTTTGGATAAATTATGATTTATTAAAGTCGAACAATTTGAAAGCATATGTTTAATTAAGTAAATTGGTATTACATGTCTAGCATTTGTATATACTTAGCATTTTGGCTAATATGCATTCCTGTTTTATTTTGGCTTGGTCCTATTTATCATTAATGATGAGTAATTAGGTGATGGTGACTAGACGATGTGAACTAAATGCTGCATTGGGGATGATGGGTGGTGATCACCTAACTTAGTTTAGTTTAATGTTAAAGCTTAGTCTAAGTATTCAGTTATTCCAAAAATATTTTGAACTATTATTATTGTTTAAGGTAAAAATACCCTAGACACGTGGCCCAATCAGAGAAGGACACGTATCAAGCCTAGACAGGTCCAACATGGGGCCACTCACCAGTTGACATGTGTCAGCCTTAGATATCAGCTAGAATTGCGGCCTTCAAGGCCCAATTCCCGAGAAAAGCCGTAAAACGGCGCAACCCATTAGGTCAGAATGACCTAATGAGCACGTATTCCCATCTCACTTTACTTTTCCGCACTCTTTACATTCTCCTACACGTTCTAACTTGATCGTTGGAGGCGAAGCTCCTACCAACTGGAGTCTCCGTGTTTTGCAGGTTCGGACCGCGCGCGGACCAGTCTTGGTGACGTAACTCTCCCAAGGGACAAAAACACCCAAAACATTTGGCGCCGTCTGTGGGGATTACACTGGGTTCATTCGGCCATGTAACTTCCCTGACTGGGTGGCAAACGTGGTCCTTGTAAAGAAATCGAATGGTACCTAGTGCATGTGTGTAGATTACACTTACTTGAACAAGGCATGTCCAAAGGTCAGTTACTCGCTTCCAAAGATCGACAGCCTGGTCGACTCTACAGCTAGGCATGCCTTGATGAGTTTTATGGATGCCTACTTAGGTTTCCACCAGATACCCCTGTGGAAAAAAGATCAAGAGAAGACGGCCTTCGTCACTGATTAGGGGTTATTCTGTTATACGGTGATGCCATTTGGCTTGAACAATGCGCCGGCTACTTTCCAGCGGATGATTAATACTGTCTTCATTAACCAGATTGGGAGGAATGTAGAGGCATATATAGATGACATGATAGTCAAATCCAAGCTACAGATGGATCACCATGCTGATCTCCGAGAAACCTTCACCACACTCAGGCGGCATAAGGTCATGTTAAATCCCAAGAAATGTGTTTTTGGTATTGAGTCTAGGAAGTTTCTCGGATTCCTGATTGATCAAAGGGGGATAGAAGCTAACCCCGAAAAAATACAGGCGGTAATTGACATGAAGTCACCCCGCACTGTCAAGGAAGTCCAAAAGCTTACCGGTTGCCTGGCGGCATTGGGAAGATTTCTCAGCCGGTCAGGTGACAAGTGTCTATATTTCTTCCAAGCAATTAGGAAGAAGGCAAGGTTTGAATGGGGAGATGATGCTGAGGCGGCCTTTCAAAAATTGAAAGAATACTTACACTCTTTTCCAAGGCTTGTTAGCCCTCTGCCAAAAGAGACGCTTTACATGTACTTAGTCGTCTCAGATCATGCCCTCAGTGTCGTTCTCCTTGCTGAGAGAGACGGAATTCAGCTCCCGGTCTATTTCATTAGCCATGTGCTCAGAAATGCTGAACTACCGTACCCCATGGTTGAAAAATTTGGCCTCGCCCTTTACATGGCTATTAAGAAGTTGAAACCTTACTTCTTGGAACATCTAGTTGTGATCTACACAGACCAACCTCTTAAGCGGCCAATGACAACCCTGGAGTCATCCGGTAGAATGCTCCAATGGGCTATTGAAATGCAAAGTCTTGAAATCACTTACGAACCAAGAAAGGCAGTGAAGGGTCAGGCGTTTTCCGTTTTCATTGTCGAAATGACAAGGCCGGTTGCTCCGGATAATCCTGATCAGGTTTGGAAAGTGTATGTAGATGGGAGCTCTACTATGCACAGCTGTGGTGCAGGTATAATCTGTAAGTCTCCTGAAGGGGACAAATATGAGTATGCACTACGATTCAAGTTCCAGGCCTCAAATAACGAGGCATAATATGAAGCCCTGCTAGCTGGCATCTGCATGTGCAAGGTGGCAAGGGCAACAAAAATTGACGCCTACTCTGATTCACAGTTAGTCGTCGGCCAATACCATGGTGACTATGAAGCCACTCATCCGACAATGATCAAATACCTTCAGGTAGTCAAAGCTGAAGTTGGGACACTTAAAAAGTTTAATCTAATTCAAGTGCCCAGATTTGAAAACAATTAAGCAGATGCATAGTCAAAATTGGCATCCTCCGCCTTTTGTGATACGTCTCGGTCAGTCTTCTGGGAAGTTATGGAAAAATGAAGTATTACTGAAGAAGAGCCCATTGGAGTACTTGACCGAAGCTCTACCTGGATGGATGCCATCCGAGCATATTTTCAAGACGGCACGCTGCCTGATTCACCACAGGAAGCGACTGTCCTGAAGAAGCGAGCAACAAACTTTGAGATAAGAAATGAAGAACTCTTCGAGGCTGGTTTCCTAAAACCTCTGTTGAAGTGTGTTACCCAGAAAAGGGGAAGGAAGTTCTCGAAGAGCTGCATGCGGGATACTGCGCCTCTCATATAGGCGGCAGATCTCTGGCTGCCAAGACCAGGCAGCAGGGTTACTTCTGGCCCACTCTTGAGTCAGACGCCATGGAGATGGTCAAAAAATGTGACAAGTGCCAAAGATTAGGCAAGCTCATCCATCAACCAGCAACTGACTTGACAGCAATCCATATCCTAGTCCCGTTTGCTAAATGGGGCATGGACATTCTGGGTCCTTATACGCCTGCACCAGGCGGAAAGCATTATATTCTGGTGGCTGTGGATTACTTCACCAAGTAGGTGGAGGCAGAGGCGGTCAAGAGAATCAAGACAAAGGATGTCATCTCTTTCATTTGGAAGAACATCATCACCCGGTTTGGGGTACCTATGTCTATGGTGTTTGATAATGGCCCTCAGTTTGAAATGCCTCAGCTCAAGACTTGGTTGGGAGATCAAGGGATATCACATTGTTTTGCATCAGTCGGCCGACCCCAAGCAAACGGCCAAGTTGAACCCTTTAACAAACTCATCTCAGACGGCCTTAAAAAGAAAATTGAAAGAGCCGGTGGTTTATGGGCTAAAGAATTAATTCACGTCCTATGGGCCATCCAGACAACTAAAAAAGAGGCAACCAGTGAAACCCCATTTCTCATGGTATACGGTGTTGAAGCCGTCTTGCCCATTGAACATTATGAGCCAACTCTACGAGTCATGCTATACGATGAAGAGGCAAACTGGGAAGCCATGCGGCTAGCATTGGACTCACTCCCGGAACGCAGGGGCAATGCCGCCTTGCGTCATGAGATCTACCGTCTGAGAATGACCCGTGCCTACAACAAAAGAGTACACGAACGGCCCTTGAAAGTTTGAGACTTTGTGTTACGGAAAATGGAGGCAACCGGTAGAGCCAATGAGCATGGAAAGCTAACTCCTAATTGGGAAGGCCCCTATCAGATCTATGAAGAAGTAAGAGGCGGCACCTACTGACTGGAAACTCCAAACGACAGGCGGCTACCTAGAACTTGGAATGTAGACAACTTAAAAAGTACTACTTCTGAGAGTTGTAAATTTTTGTAAATGAAAAGCCTATTAATGAAAAAGTTGCCTTTTGTCTTCAATACTGTTATTCATTTGTTTATATACATGTGTAATGTTTAAAACACCGCCTGTGCAATGCACAGACGTTCTACTGTCACACTAAAATTAAACTAAGTTAAAAACTTAGTGGCTAAATCTATGTCCAAAAGACATGAGGCCAATGGCCGAATGTAACTTATTTTATAAATTTGTCTGCTCCAACATGAGTATGGCGTCCGGCGACGTCCATCCGGGTGGAATCGTCGCAAAGAGTATCTCCCATCCGGATGACAAAGTGCTCTACTAACTCTTACAGACGGCAAAGATTGAACGACCTAATTGGTCAACTCATAGCCATCTGACCAGAATAATCTAAAGAACAACTAGGTTTACCAAAATTGGATTTCCAAAGACATCAGCCGATGACCGACCGAAGTTCTAACTTAGATTATTCATCGAAATTGTGCAAGTCCTCCCAATGGGGCAACGACATGGAGCGTAATTGGATTGCAGATACCTCAGGCGGAGGAGAAGAAGAAGTTTAGTACAACTACCTCACCTCCTAGGCTGACAGCTACCCGCTTGAATGCTTAGACGGCTGTGTACTTGGTTTGGGGCAATCACTACTATGATTGATTGACTTAAGAACATCTCATACTCTTTAAAGTATCAAAAGTTCCCAAGTCAATCAATTAGCAAGCTTTGAAACCAATCACATAGCCGCCTAGGGGCAAGTACAGCCGGATTATTATGTGCCGCATGTTATTACAAAGTTAGGAAAAATTGCAAAATTTCAAGTATATATGTATGCAAAATTCAAGTGCAAAAATTGAAATGTGTTGAACAAAACCAACTCAGTCGGTACATTTCATAAATTCAAAAACCGACCAAAAAAGGCCGGATGATAATGTAAACCGGATTGATATCTGGACAAAAGAGAGAAATAGTTATCCGACTCCCTAGTCGGTAAAATATAAATACATGACATGCAGGTCGGAGGAAATAAGTTTGGCATACTGCCGCAGAAAAACCCAAGGTTGGCTGAACTAAAGTTGTTGAGTCTGCTCCGATTGGTCTTAGCTTGTTGGGAGGATTGCTTTGATTTGCTGAACGGGGGCTTGATCAGTTTGATCTCCCGCCTTCTCTTCCTCTTCATCAGAAGCAATCTCAGTGCCTTGTTCCAAGGCCCACTCCTTGAACAGAGGCGGTGCCTGCTCCTTCAAGACCTCAGCATCATACACCGCTGTGGCGTACTCATACCTCAACTGGAGATAATCAAAGTCAGATCCTAGGTGAGCAAGACCCCAAGCCATTCTCAGGCGGGCCTCAGTGTTTCTCTCATTCTCAACGACCAGCTGGTCTTGCTCTTTGGACAACTCCGCTTGATGGTTGTTCCTCATTTCAACCATCTCTACCTTGAGCCAGTTGTTCTCTTCCTTTAGCTAGAGGTTCTCCTTGTCCGCTGCCTCCAAAGCCTTCAGTTCAGACTTGGCATTTTTTAGCTCCAACTCTAAGTTGGTGACTTTGGTGTTGGCCTCATCAACAGCAGCCGTTAGGGACATGAACAGCTCCTCCTGTTTCAACTCTTGAGCTTTAATTTCTATTTCACTCATTGTATATTGATATTGAGCAGAGTTGAGAATAGCTTCGGCCCTTTATTTAGCATCATTTACCTCTTCTTGCTTCCGCCTTAACGGGACCTTGAGCCCCTCCACCCTTAGCGTCGTCTGTATAATACAGACGACAAGTTAGAAACCGAACAAGAAGAGTAAATAGCTTAAAATAAATTCTAAGTTACCTCAGCAAGCAGGGCCAGGATCTGGTCAAAGTTGACCACTTGCAGCCCAGGCACTTTGTCCTTCTCCGACCTAGTGAGGGTCCTGAGCATCCGCTTGGCGTACTGTTGGACGTTAGGCAGGCTGCTGGACGCATCTACACCACAAGAAGTACTTGGTGAGAGGGCAGCATAAGAGGCACCTAAGTTGTGTCGGTTGCTAAGTGAATCTCCAGACGGGCTCACTCGAGTCCAGCATCTGTGACCATGGGGGTTCAAAGTATTTATTCTTACCTTGGTCTTTAAGTTGGGAAGATCCCCCTTCCCCAACCGCTGCATTACCGGTTGCAGCTTCGAGTGGCTCGTCACTCTTCGACGCCGTAGAGGCGTCCGACAATTTCGCAGTTGGCCCTGAGCTTTCGCTCAAGGCCTTACGTCTAGCCAGGCCCTTTCCACCGGTTGTGGGGTGTGTAAGGTTCGACTGAGCTGAAGAAGTTAGTCGGGGTGGGTTTTGTCTCCCCACCTTAGCCAAGGTCTTCTTTAACTCATCCCAAAGCCGCTTAAACATCTTGTTAATGGAGCGGGGGATGGGCTTGCTGCCACTCTGTAAAACCAGGCAAAGGGGTTACAGACGACATATAGGAATAATATGAAAAATCACAAGGAAGCATGGCAGGCGGGCCTTACCCCATCTTGCTTGGCGTCCAAAGCTGCCTTCTTTCGTTGCAATTGCTCTTTCCTTAGTTAAGCAGCCAGCTTGGCAGGTGTCTTGTTAGCATCCACCATTTTCAAAGCCTCTTCTGCAGACGAAAACCGGGTGGTTAGTTACTTTACAACAATTTCATTAAAAAATAAACATTAAGAAAGATAGCTGTAATACCCCGTATTTTAATACGTATTATATTTAAAATAAGTATTTTGTGGGGTATATAAATAATTTGAAATGAATTATTTATGATATTTTAATTATTTATTTAAAACAAGTTTGGAAATATTATATAAAAGGAAAGTTTTATTTAATTAATTATTTTATTAAGATGGAATTTAATTTAGGAAAGTTTAATTTTAGTAAAGTTTAATTAGGAAAGGGATTAGGAAAGATGAAAAAGGGAAAGTTTAGGTAAGAAGGGTTTCTAGAGAAAGGGGTATAAATATTCAACACTTGGGAAAATTAAACGTTGCCCAGAGTGGAGAAAACCCAAGGTAAACTTTCTCTCCCTTCTCCTTTATTTTTCACTTTTTCGTTCTTTTTCCCCTTCCTCTTTTCGGTTCACCACCGCCGGCCACCACCACCCACGGTGGGCCGCCGACCACCACCAGCACCAGCCGGCAGCGGTGGCGACCACCAGAAGGCTGGCAGCAGCCGGCAGTGGCGTCACCTGCTGTCCGGCCACCCTTATTCTCAAAAAAAAAAATTAATATTTTGTTTTTACTTTAGTTTAAACCTTAGATCTAATTATAAATTATGGGTTTTGTGTTAATTTTATGATGATTGAGATTATGTATGGTGCAAATTAATTTTCAGATTTTAATTCTAAATAAAAAGCCCCAATTTTAAAACCCTAGATTCATAAATAATTGATTATAAGGATTATGATTTAGAGTGGTTTAAACCTTTAATTTAAGGGTTTTAAAGCATAATTACAGCAAGTTTTTATTAATATATATTGCTGGAATTTTTGGTAGTATGCTAAAAATCAAGTTTCTTTAAGGAATTTTAATTACCCATTAATTGGGATTAAAGTATGAGGTTTTAAATAAAATTTCAGCTTGTTTCAATTAAATTATGAGTGGTTTAATAAGAGTATATATTGCTGGAAATTTGTGTACAGTGGATTTTAATGCTCTATTATGATTTTAATTTGTAGGAGACTTTGAAGTGAGCGATTTCTATTAGTCGTGGCGATATTAATATTGTATTCAAGGTATGTTCGCATACTTAGCATAATTTTGATGATATAGTGGCATGCTAGATGTGATTAATTAATTCCAAATAGTATCATGCTAGATTATGATTGGAAATTGTGGTTTGGTTGTTATTGGTGATTGAATTATGAAGCATGATTTAATTGTGATGGATCATTGATTTGGAAATAATCGTTTGGCATGTTAAATATGAACCACACTTTTATTTATGCCATGATAGAAAGCATGTCTAATTAAACTTAATGTTTAATTTGGTTTGGAATATTAAAAGTGAATTTTATTATGGTTCATATAATTTTTTTATTGATGCTATAAGCATGGGAAAGGAGTCATGTAAGTGTTTATGTACACGAGGAATAGATTGTATGTTGGTGCTTTAGTGCACTTAAGGTGTTTTTAACACCGAGGGATAGGATTTTTGGCGCATTAAGCGTTTAAGGTGTCTTTGACATCGAGGTAGATTTAAAAAGGGTTCAACATTAAATATTATGTGGTCACTAATTATTCAAGAATTAAATTGGAATGTTTAATTGTTTGAATAATTATTATGATTGTGTGATTATGGTTTGAGAGTCATCACCAAGTTTAATAATATGTAAATAACGTAAAGTGAAACAGATTACGCACTAAAACTCTTGTAACGTATATACCTTGAGTATGAACATATGGGAGGAGTTATGGGGTTTTATATTTAACCATAACTTCTACTGGGAGTACAGGATGCTGTATTTTCCTTTTATTATTATGCGCAGGAATTCCGCCACTTACGAGTAGTTCTTTTATGCTTGCACGGTTAGCTCCCGTGTTAGTACCCCTTATTGGGGCAGGTAAGGGGGGAAACCCATTCGATGCGTAATCAATACTAAATAAATTATTTAGTTACTTAGTTGAGAAGTTTTATTGTATGTTGTGTGCTTGCAAACATGTGCAACAAGGTAAGTTGTGTGTTGATAGGTAAAAGCATGTTAGGTTGTTTAATTATGCTTATGTATTAAGCTTTGCTGATTGTGTGTTTGTGTGTTTGTTGGCCTTGTCTTTACCTTGGCCCTATGATGACCCATTTTTAATGGAGAGTAGTGGAAACAAGTAGAGAGAAGCTTTTCAGGTGATGAAGCAAATTCATAATGGGCATGAATGAAGAACGAATCATGATAACTTCCATAAGTTTATGATGTGTTATTGCTTTAATTATTTGATGATATTATTGTTTGCAAGACTAACATAAAGGCTTTGAATTTGGCTTGGTTTTGTTAAGGGCCTACAATGGTTCCAAGTTGTAGGTTTGACTTTGTTTTACTTTGGTTTGACTTTACTTTCGTTGGTTGACTTTTTTAGTTGAGTCATTTTAAATATTTTAAAGGAGAGTCTTCTGATGTGTGTCTTTGATAGTTGCCTTAGCCGTTTTCACGGTGGAGGTAATGTTTTAGATTTTCCTATTTTGAGTTTTAAACAAGGCAAAATAGGTATTTTTAGAGAAAGGAATTTTTAGGGTGTTACAAAGTGGTATCTGGGAGCTTTGGTTGAGATTTTATTACCACTAAAGCCATAAATGTGTTTTAAATTGTTTTAATTTGAAACATGGTCAAGTACTCATTTATTTGTGAATTTTTAAAGAGAGTTATTTTATTTAATTTTATATTGAGAAGATCAAATATTTTATTTGATTAAATTAAAACCCGAAATTTTTTTTTTTTATTTTGACAAAGGTCTGAACTTTTTTTTTTTTTTTTTTTATAAGGAGGTCCGAAATTTTTTTATTTTTTATTTTTGCAAGTGATTGAAATTTTTTTTTTTTTTAGAGGGAGGACCGAAAATTTTCTTTGTCCTTTTCCTTATATTTTTAAAAATTTTAATTAAGAGGAGTCGAAAATATTTAGTTTATTTTGCAGGAAACCAAGGATTGAGGTAAGTATTATGTGTTAAAAGCTTTTAAAGCATGTTGGTGAGATTGGGTAGAATAGAAATTGGGCATATAAGTTAGAAATAATCATGTTCTTGTATGCATTAATATTTAGGTTGTGAATGTTTAATCATGTAATAAATTACTTGTGAGCATGTAATTATGTGATTAGAAATAAGAAAAATTGTTTGATTGAACATTGAATCTAATTCATGCAAGAACTGCATTATTTTGTTTTCTTTGGGAAAGGGAATTCTTTTCTACCTTCACAGGATGCCTATTCTCCCTAGCAAATTCACCCAATTGGGCACTCTTATTAAGAAAAACAATGAGCATCCCTATGATTATGTAGAAAAGATTTGCTATTTCTGTTCCTACATGAGCAATGTCCTAAGAGACAGGGTTTATGATAATCCCGACCGTATTTCAGCTGTGATTGTTCATTGCCTTCCGGGTGAGCCTCCTTATCTCGTCGTCAAAGTAAGATTTTCTGATTTTTATCTTCCGAGGGACATCCTAAACTACCACAAGCATAAGGATTACTTTGGGTTGAGAAAACCCATTGTCAACGTTTGCACATTCCATACCCTGATTATTATTTTGACAATCCAGTAGGGAATAATCCTCCTTCTAGTCACCAATCAGGATGTTCTTCTTCTTCTTCTTCTTCTCAGGGCGACCAAGCAGAAAATGGAGAGCAAGGGGAGGGAGATAGTTCCCTCATGGATATTTCTAACCCAAATCCACCTCCAACCCCAATTATAATAGATATTTCTTCTGATGAGGAGGAAGAGGGAGAGTTCGTGCAAGTAAAACCTGAACCAGAGTCACTTGAACCCATGGAGGAGACAAATGATCCTAAGTTCGATCCTAGTAGCTACAAGCCGTCCGATGACAAGAGAGATAACGTTTGAAAGGATTAGACTTTTATGGTTTCTTTTCGTTAAGGATTCTTAGTTTTATTTTTAGTTTATCATTTCCTTCAGTTTTCAAAGTAATAAGTGGCATAACCACAATGAGTCAGTGAGCTTATGTAATGCATAAGTTTTTTAGAACTCAATTTTTATTTCAGTAATTCTATTTTATTTCCTTTTAATATAAAAATTCTCTTTATTTCCTTGTCAATTAATTTATATTATTGACAAATAAATCATTTCATTTCCCAAAAATTATTCATTTCATATCACTATTCCAATGAGCCAAACTTCAAACAAAAGCATTCCAATAAATTATTTCTAAGCTATGGGAATTTATGGGAATTATCTTTATTTATCTATGTGATGCTTTATTAAATGTATGGTTGGTTAGCAATCAATAATTGATTGACAAAGCTACAAGTTTAGGGAATTTTAGCTTTTGCTATCCCAATTTGTTAGCTTCAAATTTTCTACGAATGTTTCAAGGGTGTTAATTAATAGATGAGTGTATGCCTTGAGAGCTAGCCAAGACCATACTTGATATAGGCCCTTGTTCTTGATTCAGGAGAAGAAAGATGGTAGGGGGAAGTAATACAAATAATGATGGGGGTGATCTGAGTGAAGTTGTAAGGCAATTGGCAGTTGTGGCCCAACAGTTGGCAAGGAATTCAACTAATAATGGGGATGCTCAGGGAGAGCTTTTCAAGAAGGTGGCCTAAAGCAAACCACCAACCTATCAGGGAGAGCCTGACCCTACCATACTGGAAAATTAGTTAAGGGAGTTTGAGAAGCTGTTTGGGGCAGTTGGATGCCCAGAAAATTCTAAGGTGGGCTGTGCTACTTATTATCTGAGGGGTGAAGTTGATCTTTGGTGGCAACAAAATGAAGCTACCATTAGGGCATTACCTGGATTCAATTGGACTAAGTTCCAAGACAAAGTGAGAGATAAGTTTTACCCTAGCTTCTTACAGAAGCATAAGGCTGAGGAGTTCTCAAACCTCAAGATGGAAGAGATGTCAGTTACTGAATACTATACAAAGTTTATTGAGCTGTCTCGTTTTGCTGAAGAGTCTGTTGCTACAGAGAAGGAAAAGGCTAGAAAGTTTGAGAGTGGTTTGACTACTGATTTGCAATTGAAGTTGTGTGGACAAGTGTTTGAGACATTGGATGAGGTGTATGGGAGAGTTGCACACCTGTATGCATTAGAGTTGAAGAAAAAGAAAGAACTAGCTGAGGTGGAAGGGAAAGAGAAGAGAAAAGAGGTAGGGAAAAATTCTAGGAACCAACAGGGTAACCAGAACAACTTTAAAAAGCAGAAATATCACCATAACAACAACAACTTCCACAACAATAATAATTCCCAAGGTAACAATCGTCAAGGAATACGTAACTTCAATGGAGGGGCTAGAAACAATAACCAAGGGAATAACAAGAATGAGAGGCATTATTTTTGCAAGAAGTGCAAGAATAACCACCCTAGGAAGGATTGTGAGGGCACTCTGGTTACTTGTCGTGCTTGTAACAAGCTGGGGCATCGGGAGTATGAGTGTTTCTCCAAAGGTTCTAATGGGAACAAGCAGAATAATAATTCAGGAGGGACCCAAAGGAACTTTCAGGGGAACAATAATAACTTTGCTGGGAATAAGGGAGTGCAGCAGAATGGAGCAAAGAACAAAAGCAACAGTGGGAATAATCAACAGAAAGGTGGAGCTTCAGGGAAACTGAATGTGTTGAGTAGGCATGAGGCTGATTCCACGAAAGATGTCATCACTGGTACTTTTTCTATTAACTTTATTCCTGTTAAAGTTTTGTTTAATTCTGGTACAACTTTTTCTTCCATTTCAAAGAGAATTGTTTCGAAACTTAAAGACTGTTTGAAAACAGTAGAAGTAGTAGACTTACCAATCACCATTCAAATGGGTGGGGTAGTGAAATGTACCAAAACCTTTAGAGAAGTGCCTTTAGAAATCGAAGGGAAAGTGTTTTTGTCTGACCTCATCGAGTTTGGGTTAAGTGATTTTGATGTCATTCTGGGAATAGATTGGTTGAGCAAGTGTAGTGCAGAAATCAGTTGTCGATCGCTGAAGGTGAAAATGAACACAAGTAAGAATGAGTTAGTGACTTATTGGATGCATGGTGAAACCAAATGCCCAAGGTTAATATCCGTGTTAAAGTTGGCAAAGTACATTAAAAGGGGGCATCCAGTGTACTTCTGCAGTGTGAGAAACATGGATCATGAGGAGGCAATTAAACTAGAGGATATAGAAGTGGTGCATGAGTTCCTGGATGTATTTCCAGGGGAGATCCCTTGAATGCCACCTAAGAGAGCAATTGATTTCACAATAGACTTAGTCTTAGGGATAGCACCAATATTCAAAGCACCATATCGAATGGCACCTGCAGAAATGAGTGAATTAAAGGAGAAACTGCGGGATTTATTAGAAAAGGGATACATTAAACCGAACGCATCTCCTTGGGGAGCGCCAGTCTTATTTGTTAAGAATAAAGATAGGAGTATGAGATTGTGTATTGACTACAAGGAACTAAATAAGGTAATAATAAAGAACAAGTATCCACTACCAAGGATTGATGATTTGTTTGCCAAAAAGTTAAAAGGTGCAACAGTGTTTTCTAAGATTAATTTGAGGTCCTGGTATCACCAATTGAGGATTGTAGATGACGACATTCCTAAAACTGCATTTAGGACAAGATATGAACACTATGAGTTCACAGTGATGCCATTTGGATTGACAAATGCACCGGCGACCTTTATGAATTTGATGAATAGGGTGTTTCATCAATTTATGCATAAGTTCGTTGTCGTGTTCATAGATGACATATTGGTGTATTCAAAGAACAAAGAGGAGCATGTAGAACACCTAAGGGCAATCTACAAACTCTAAGAGAAAACAACCTTTATGTAAAGTTCTCTAAGTGTGAATTCTGCTTGGAGAAGGTAGCATTCCCAGGTCATTTTGTGTCTAAGGATGGAGTGGAAGTAGATTCAGAAAAGATCGAAACTGTGAAGGGTTGGCCTATGCCCAAAACAGTATCTGATGTTCGGAGTTTCTTAGGTTAAGCAGGGTATTATAGGCGTTTTGTGAAGGATTTTTCAAAAATTGCTAAACCTATGACTACTCTGATGAAGAAGGACAAGAAGTTCGAGTGGGATGATAAGTGTAAAGAAGCATTCCAACTCTTGAAACAAAAGCTGGTTACAACACCAGTGCTTACACTGCCAGACGATAGTGGAATATATGATGTGTATAGTGATGAATCAAATAATGGCTTGGGAGGTGTGCTTATGAAAAATGGGAAGGTGATTGCATATGCATCAAGGCAGTTAAAAACCCATGAAGTAAATTACCTAGCCCGTGATTTAGAATTAGCTGCAATCATATTTGCACTAAAGATTTGGTGCCATTACTTGTATGGGATGAAATGTAGAATTTACACAGACCATAAAAGCTTGAAATACATTTTCACTCAAAAGGATTTCAACTCTCGCCAAAGGAGATGGTTAGAGTACACGACGGATTATAACTAGGACATACAGTATCATGAGGGGAAAGCAAATGTAGTCGCAGATGCTCTAAGTCGTAAAACTAGTCATGGCTTGAATACTTTAGTAGTGGCTGATGAGTTATGTAGAGAAATGAGGAAAATGAATTTAGAAGTTGTAGAATGGGGAGTACCAACAGGCATACTTGCGAACCTGACTATCCAACCAATGATATTCGATGAAATAAGAGAAAATCAAGTGGGAGATGTGATGTTGGATAGGATTCGCGAGAAAATAAAACGAGGCAAAGCTACAGATTTCAAAATTCATGAGGATGGTAGTTTAAGGTATAAAGGTCGATGGTGTGTACCACAAAAATGTGAGGAAGTTAAAAGAAAGTTAATGGAAGAGGGTCACAATACACCCTACTCGGTGCACCCAGGGGGGACAAGCTATACAAGGATTTGAAAAAGGTGTATTGGTGGCCTAGAATGAAGAATGAAGTTGCGGAATTTGTAGCAAAGTGTTTGACCTGTCAAAAGGTGAAGATAGAGCACAAGAGACCCCAAGGGACTGTGTAATCATTAGAAATTCATGGATGGAAGTGGGATTGTATTTCAATGGATTTTGTGACTTGCCTTCCAAAGTCAAAGAGTGGAAATGATACCATTTGGGTAGTGGTGGACAGACTTACAAAATCTGCAATGTTCATACCAATGAAGGAGAATTGGAAGATGGAGCAACTTGCAAAAGCTTACATTAAAAATGTTGTGAGGTTACATGGAGTTCCAAAGGATATTGTGTCTGATAGAGATTCCAGGTTTCTTTCAAAATTCTGGAAAAGTGTACAGGAAAACTTTGGTACAACACTTAAGATGAGTACAACGTTTCACCCTGCCACTGATGGACAAACTGAGAGAACCATTCAAACCTTGGAGGACATGTTAAGAGCTTGTGTTATAGATTTCCAAGGAGGATGGGAAGATAGCTTGGACTTGATTGAATTTTCCTATAATAATAGTTATCATGCGAGCATAGGAATAGCTCCATTTGAGGCATTATATGGGAGAAAGTGTTGTAGTCCAATTTGTTGGAATGACATAAGTGAAACGATGATTCTAGGGCCTTAGATGATTGAGGATAATGAAGCAAGTAAAGGAAATTCAAGCTAAAATTCAAGCAGCTCAAGATCGCCAAAAGAGCTACGCAGATTTGAAGCATAGAGAAGAAGAGTTTGAAATTGGTGACAAGGTGTTGTTAAAGGTATCACCAATGAAGGGAGTGATGAGGTTTGGAAAGAAGGGAAAGCTTAGTCCGAAGTATATTGGTCCGTATGAGATACTGCAAAGGATAGGCAAAGTAGCCTACAGGTTGGCATTACCTATGGAGCTAAGCAAAGTGCATGATGTATTTCATGTGTCTCAATTGAGAAGATATATCCCTGATAAGTCTTATGTGTTACAACCTGAAACCATTAAGTTAGACCAAAGTTTAACCTATGAGGAAAGACCTGTCAAGATTCTTAATAGTAAAGTGCGTAGTACACAATAAGAATGTTAAGATTGTAAAAGTGTTATGGTCTAACCAAGAATTTGAGGAAGCCACTTGAGAAGCCGAGGATGAAATAAAAAGGAAATACCTAGAGTTATTTCAGGTATGTTAAGGGGACGTAACTCATTTTCTTTAAGGGGGATAGAATGCGGTAGAATTTCGCACTTTTTCCCTATATTTTTAGTTATTTTTGTGCTTCTTGCACAATTTTAACAAGTAATTTGAGTAATTGTGTTCTCAAAGAGACACAAAAACGTAAAGGTATGACAAAAAAACAGCAACATTATATAAAGTGAGAAAAAAGTTTGAATTTTATTTACCAAAGTTTCGGGACGAAACTTCTTTTAAGGGGGGTAGGCTGTAATACCCCGTATTTTTATACGTATTTTATTTAAAATAAGTATTTTGTGGGGTATATAAATAATTTGAAATGAATTATTTATGATATTTTGATTATTTATTTTAAACAAGTTTGGAAATATTTTATAAAAGGAAAGTTTTATTTAATTAATTATTTTATTAAGATGGAATTTAATTTAGGAAAGTTTTATTTTAGTAAAGTTTAATTAGGAAAGGGATTAGGAAAGATAAAAAGGGAAAGTTTAGGTAAGAAGGGTTTCTAGAGAAAGGGATATAAATATTCAACACTTGGGCAAATTAAACTTTGCCTAGAGTGGAGAAAACCCAAGGTAAACTTTCTCTCCCTTGGGTTTTCTCCACTCTGAGCAGCAGCCGGCAGTGTTTACCTTGGGTTTTCTCCACTGTGGGCAGCAGCCGGCAGTGGCGTCACCTGCTATCTGGCCACCCCTATTCTCAAAAAAAAAAAATTAATCTTTTGTTTTTATTTTGGTTTAAACCTTAGATGTAATTATAAATTATGGGTTTTGTGTTAATTTTATAATGATTGAGATTATGTATGGTGTAAATTAATTTTCAGAATTTAATTCTAAATAAAAAGACCCAATCTTGAAACCCTAGATTCATAAATAATTGATTATAAGGATTATGATTTAGAGTGGTTTAAACCTTTAATTTAAGGGTTTTAAAGCATAATTACAGCAAGATTTTATTAATATATATTGCTGGAATTTTTGGTAATATGCTAAAAATCAAGTTTCTTTAAGGAATTTTAATTACCCATTAATTGGGATTAAAGTATGAGATTTTAAATAAAATTTCAGCTTGTTTCAATTAAATTATGAGTGGTTTAATAAGAGTATATATTGCTGGAAATTTGTGTACAGTGGATTTTAATGCTCTATTATGATTTTAATTTTTAGGAGACTTTGAAGTGAGTGATTTCTATTAGTCGTGGCGATATTAAGATCGTATTCAAGGTACGTTCGCGTACTTAGCATATTTTTGATGATTTAGTGGCATGCTAGATGTGATTAATTAATTCCAAATAGTATCATGCTAGATTATGATTGGAAATTGTGGTTTGGTTGTCAGTGGTGATTGAATTATGAAGCATGATTTCATTGTGATGGATTATTGATTTGGAAATAATCATTTGGCATGTTGACTATGAACCACACTTTTATTTATGGCATGATAGAAAGCATGTTTAATTAAACTAAATGTTTAATTTGGTTTGGAATATCAAAAGTGAATTTTATTATGGTTCATATAATTTTTTTTATTGATGTTATAAGCATGGAAAAGGAGCTATGTAAGTGTTTATGTATACGAGGAGTAGATTGTATGTTTGTGCCTTAGTGCACTTAAGGTGTTTTTAACACCGAAAGATAGGATTTTTGGCGCATTAAGCGTTTAAGGTGTCTTTGACACCGAGGTAGATTTTAAAAGGGTTCAACATTAAATATTTTGTGGTCACTAATTATTCAAGAATTAAATTGGAATGTTTAATTGTTTGAATAATTATTATGATTGTGTGATTATGGTTTGAGAGTCATCACCAAGTTTAATAATATGTAAATAACATAAAGTGAAACAAATTACGCACCAAAACTCTTGGAACGTATATACCTTGAGTATGAACATATGGGGTTTTATATTTAGCCATAACTTCTACTAGGAGTACAGGACGCTGTATTTTCCTTTTATTATTATGCGTAGGAATTCCGCCACTTACGAGTGGTTCTTTTATACTGGCATGGTTAGTTCCCGTGTTAGTACCCCTTATTGGGGCAGGTTAGGGGGGAAAACCCGTTCGATGCGTAATCAATACTAAATAAATTATTTAGTTACTTAGTTGAGAAGTTTTATTGTATGTTGTGTGCTTGCGGCAAACAGGTGCAACAAGGTAAGTTGTGTGTTGATAGGTAAAAACATGTTAGTGTTTTTAATTACGCTTATGTACTCAGTTTGCTGATTGTATGTTTGTTGGCCTTGTCTTTACCTTGGCCCTATGATGACCCATTTTTAATGGAGAGTAGTGGAAACAAGTAGAGAGAAGCTTTTCAGGTGATGAAGCATATTCATTATGGGCATGAGTGAAGAGCGAATCATGATAGTTTCCATAAGTTTATGATGTGTTATTGCTTTAATTATTTTGTGATATTATTGTTTTAAAGACTAACGTAAAGGTTTTGAATTTGGTTTGGTTTTGTTAAGGGCCTACAATGGTTCCAAGTTGTAGGTTTGACTTTGTTTTACTTTGGTTTGACTTTACTTTCGTTTGTTGACTTTTTAAGTTGAGTCGTTTTAAATATTTTAAAGGAGAGTCTTCCGCTGTGTGTCTTTGATAGTTGCCTTAGCCGTTTTCACGGTGGCATTAATGTCCCAGATTTTAAGAGAAAGGAATTTCTGGGATGTTACAATAGCAGCCGGAACAAATTACATACGTCTCTCAAACATGGTGCTAAGACCACAGACGGAGAGAAACGCCTCATATTTTAGAAAGTCCGGGTGCGGTGTCTAATTTTTGGGCACAATTATGTGAGTCACATCATCCAAAGGTTCGGCGGTGGTCTCAAAAAATCACGGCTCTATTATTTGCTCCCAGGCCCTAGAAGGAATGCGAGGAAGGGGCACACTTTTTACCTAACAAAGCCGAGTCCTTATTGTACCGGTGAAGGAACAGGTTGTGGCCTAAAGAGGGCGAGGAGATCAAGTGAAAATTCTCCTACCAGCCGATCCACTTTGAAGGCTTGTCCAATGTCATCATATACTGCGGATACGTTGTCAAAGTGTACCATGCCCCAAATCCGCCTCCGGCTCATGTAATGCATGTGAGCAAAGGCTTCAAAATTCTTTTTATTCCCCTATGTAGGGGGAAGCGGAGGCCGGCTCTAATCACAGCCTCATAGCAACCGAAATAGTTATCGGCGTTGGCAATATCATCCTCCCAGGCCACCGTCGCCTCCGCGGGCGGCACTACTATGTCCCAGCCGACCCCTATTGGGTGTTTTTCCGTGAAAGCTTGAAAGCTACTCTCCAAGGTAGCAATGTCTTTAAGTGACATACCCACCTGCGTGGGGTTTGTCATAGTTGGCCCCCTTGCCGGCTGCTGATAGTCAGCAACAACGTCTTCTTGGTCAGAGCTAGAAGCCTTTGAGCCTGATCTTTCAGCAGCCTCTTCGCCGCCTGACTCCTCGTTTGAGTTATGAATCGAGGCGAACTCTTCGCCGCTTGACTCCCTTAAGATCCCATCACTAGGGGTGGTCGAGGTGCCACCCAGAGAGGATCCTTCTTACTCATCTGAACCCTCATGCTCCCCAATCCGGGGTAACTTCATCGGCGGGCACTTCTAGAGCACGCCGTCTCTTTAGATTGGTAGCCGTTTGTTTTACTCTGGCCATCGTGTTTTCCATAGACACAAAGACAGAGGGATTCGGGGATGAGCAAGGCAGGTCCAAATGTCAAAAAAAGGCACCCCTAGCTCTAGACTGAGCCGAACCAGGAGACCGGCTGAATACCCTAGGCAGTGCCGTGTGTGACGATGGAGAGTCCATTTATTTGAAAACGAATGTATACAAACGGAAAAAATGTAAAAAGCTGGAAGAGAGGAGAGGCGATTACCTTTTTGTGTAACTCTGAAAGCAGCCTCAGACGGTGACCGGTTGAGTGCGCTAAAACAGCAGGTGGATGCTTGAGAAATCACTACAAGCGGTATCAGAGTCTCTCTCTAGACTTGAAAAAAGGTCAAAGATGGGTAGAGAAAAGGGTCGGGGGGTAAAACCTATTTATAGAGAGGTAAAATGGGGGCATCCCCGTCATACCTCAGAAGGTGAACAGTCTTTTTTACTGTTCACCACTCACAGGGAGACGCGTGTCACAGGCACAACGTGGCCTGCCACGTCACCCCTGTGAGGGGAAAATGTTTAGGGTAAAAATACCCTACACACGTGGCCCAATCAAAGAGGGACACGTGTCAAGCCTGGACAGGTCCAACATGAGCCACTCACAAGCTGACACGTGTCAGCCTCAGATATCAGCTAGAATTACAGCCTTCAAGGCCCAATTCCCGAGAAAAGTCGCAAAACGGCGCAGCCCATTAGGTAAGAATGACCTAATGAGCACGTATTCCCATAACCCTATAAATAGGGATATTTTCCCCATTTTGGGGACACATTCATTTATTACACTACCCTACATTCTCTCTCATCAGAGAAAACACCTGATCTCGGAATCCGAGAAGATCTCACTTTACTTTTCTGCACTCTTTACATTCTCCTACACGTTCTAACTTGATCATCGGAGGTGGAGCTCCTACCAACCGGAGTCTCCATGTTTTGCAGGTACGGACCGCGACGGACCAGTATTGGTGACGTAACTCTCCCAAGGGACAAAAACACCTAAAACAATTATTATTACTAATAAATGATAAGTACTTTTCTTCCGCTGTAAATCTCTGTTAAGCCTTACGTAATCACGTGGCGGTAATACTCCCAAGTTACTCCCTAAAGTTGCATTATTATTGTTAATATTAGAGAGTAATTTGGGGGTGTTACATCCCTGTCCATCGAAACACCCCATCCTTTCCCCCATTACAGACATCCCTTCCCCAGCCCAAACTCATGACAGCAACAACAACAACTCTACGTTCAACCTACTACCGCCAACCACAAGTGACCAATGCCCATCGCATCCACAAACCTCACGCCAACACTAGCACAACCTGACACACAACTAATAATACCAACGAAAACCACCTTATATACATCGCAGCCTGAAATATATAACAAATCAGCCCCAAATCACTCAATTTGGAGGTGTGGTATTCAATGAGAAGGGAGGTTGATAATGCGGGAAGGGATATGGGTTGTTTCGGCAGTCAGGGAAGGTGGGGAAGTTTTAGGGCTAAGGCTGCGAAAGGGGTTGGTTTTAATAGTGGTTATGCAAAGTCGGGAGCGAGGGCTTCGGTTGCATAGAATAAAAATGCGGTTTCACTCGCGATTGCGGGACCGATTGCGCTAATGTGCTAACGGAATTGATGCAATGATTGCGGATCGATCACGATCATCTTGGTAGTATTTTTATTTTAGTGCTTTTGATGTATATCTATTTTTTTCAAAAAAAAACTTCGGTCCATTTAAATTGATTTTCGCCTATCAAATAATTTCCTATGTTTGTATTTCTTAGAAAATAAGAACAATAAGTTGTACAAATAAGAGTAACATGGAGTACCAAAAATTTTAAAAATTCAAAGATTAAAAAAGTCTAGAAAAGGTCTAGTGATAATTTAATGTCTCCTACTGAAAGCTATCATCCCCAAAAGTTATAACAATAACGTGAGTTCAAAAAGTAATAAAAAAAAATAAAGTAGTAAATACTGCAAAGGAACTACAAAATTTTGACAGTTGTCCCACTAACCTCCCCTTGAGTTTAATTTTAGCCTTTAATTTAATTTTCTCTCTCTTATTATAAAATAAGGGGAAAGAGAGAATATTAGAGAGAAAGATGTAGATAGGTAATTGTGTTCTCTTTCTCATATCAATAGACCATGATATATATACATGATGAGCATAAGGTAACCTTCATGGAAAATTAAGGTTTCGTTTAAGTAGGGGTTACAAAGAAGATAATGGAAAATGGGGGTTACAAGGAGGTTACAATGGGTGGCATTATACTAAGGGTGTTACAAGCCATAATGACCATCCACAATAAACATATTTTATAACACTCTCCCTTGGATGGGTATTATCTAAAATGGATTTAATGCGCATATATGCTGCCTCATAAAAAACCTTTCCAGGAAAAACCCCGTGGGAAAAAAACCATGGATAAGGAAAAAAGAGTGATCCCCCTCATTATTATATCACTGAAGATCTTTGAGACGACGCAATCCAATACGATAAACATTTATATCTCCATTCTTCTGAACATCATGAGTGAAGAGTGAAGAAAAATTTAGGTAAGATGTGATTTGTTCTGTCACCTTTGATGTATCCTTCCTTAAGTTGAGCAATACAAGCTGCATTATCCTCATATAGAGTTGTCGGTGCCTCTTTCCCAAATGATAAACCACAAACTTCTATTATATGTTGAATTACCGACCTTAACCATACACATTCACGACTAGCCTCGTGAATTGCTAAAATCTCATAATGATAGGAAGAAGTAGCTGCAATGGTTTGTTTCATGGAACGCCAAGAAATGGCATTACCACTATATGTGAACACATATCCAGTTTGTGATCGACCATTATGAGGATCAGATAAATAACCTGCATCTGCAAAACCAATCAAATTTTCTTTGGACAACTTTGGGAAAAATAAACCCATATCCTTCGTACCTTGAAGATAACGAAGTATATGTTTAATCCCATTCCAATGCTTGCGGGTTGGACATGAACTAAACCTTGCTAATAAATTAACTGAAAATGATATGTGGGGTCGTTTATGACTTGCAAGGTACATTAGTGCTCCAATTGCACTAAGGTATGGCACTTCAGGTCGTGTCAGACCAAGAATTTCTTCATCATTTTCCTGAGGTCAAAAAGGATCCTTCTCTACATGCATCAAGGGATCTTACAACCATAGGGCTGCTCAATGGATGTGCTGTATCCATAGAAAATCTTTTAAGAACTTTTCCTATGTATGTTTATTGATGCACAAGGATTCAATTTTCTAGGTGTTCAATTTGTAACCCCAAGCAAAATTTTGTCTTTCCAAGATCTTTCATTTCGAACTCTTTCTTTAAATAATTGACAGTCACTGAAATCTCTTCAGGATTTCTAATGATATTCAAATCATCAACATACACCGCAATTATAACAAATCCTGATCCAAATTTCACTAGTGGAACAAAAGCTATTAGCAACTAGCGAAATTTGTCTTTAGCAACTGGCGCGTGGGGCTGCTATTGCGGGGGCTACTAATGAGAATATTATTTGCAACTGGCTCTTGTTCGTTGCTAATAGTATTTATTCGAAAAGGGCAGTACAAGAGATGCTTGAGTTGCCTCTTGAAGGAATAGACAATAATCTTGTAATGTTTTCTGAAGCTATGAGAAGTAAGATTAGTCAACTATTCTTTTATTACCAACCTATTTCTCAGCCCTTTAACTTCTAACCAATTTGTAGATTTGATCTTATAGAAAAGAAAAAATTTGTTGATCTATCTAGTATACATAGAAGATGTGCAGTGAGGGGTATATCTAGCATTAGGATCACTCGTGCCCTGGGTAGGAATGTAGGATGTAGATATTGGATGAGTAGTTTTCAACTGGGTAGATTTCAAAGTTTTCTTTAATAGTTTTCAGCACCCTATGATGTCTTTTAGTAAAGTTGCAACTAAATGGAACTTTTGGAAGACTAAAATGGACAAATGTGACAATTATGCTGTGTAATTTGCAGTTATCAGAGACTTTCTAGATTTTCCTCTTATCTGCAGCCAATTTTCTAAGTAGTACATTAAGTTAATGAATCTCATAATCACCTTATATCAGTATTTCTAGTATGTCTTTCACAAGTGTGACTGCTCTTTCTTATACATCATGGCCTATTTTGGATGAATTTTTTTTACAGTCCTTTCCGTAGTTCAATCATTTATAGTAAGGTTGCTCACTTGCTCAAGCTTTATATAGTAATAATTTGTAGTATATTGGATATGTATATGTTTGACTTTAGTTTATGCTGATTAATGTTCATTTGTTATTATAATAATATTCTTTATGAGACTATAGTTTCCTATCACTAGTGGAAAAAACGCTATTAGCAACTGGCGAAAATTTGGCTTTTAGCAACTGGCGCGTGGGGCTGCTATTGCGAGGGCTACTAATGAGAATATTATTTGCAACTGGCTCTTGTTCGTTGCTAATAGTATTTATTCGCAACTAGCGTAGTGATGGGCCAGTTGCTAATAGTCTTTATTTGCATCTGGCGTTGTACTTAGCCAGCTGCTAATAGTGGTTATTCGCAGCTGGCATATTATTAGGCCAGCTGCTTATAGAATTTTTTTTATAATAAAAAAAAAGACTATTAGCAGCTGGCTTACTTTACGCCAGTTGCGAATAGTCATTTCTTTAAATAAAAAAAAATATTGCAATTTTTCCAAAAATGCTATACAATTATATACATTTTCAAAACAAATATACAAATTATATTATATGTACTATTGTAAAAAAATTAACGTTAATTATGAAGTATACATTAATTACAAATTAAAAAATGAATTACAAGGCTTCTAAAGAAACAAAACAGCAAAAGCATCCAGGAAGAATGAAATTTATTAGCAGTATAGAACAGCAGCACCAACAACTTAAATTGACTAAATTAGTCGTTCATTTTCCTCCAATACAACTACAATAAACAACAATAGATTAGAGACTCAACTAAAAACTAAGAGCTTCACCACCAAGCAACGAGCAACCAGGGTCTGCAAACCAATGCGCAGGTGAAAATAAAATACCGCACTACAATGTACTGTTAAGGAGGGGGTGAAGGGCTACGACAACCGGTTCTTAATATTAATAATCCGCAATTGTTCTAATAAAGACAATGTATAATAATAATTAATAATAATAATAATAATAATAATAGTTAATTTGACCAGGCTCTAGCAAACCAATATCAAAGCAAAACATGACATTCAAAAAAGCATTTGTACTCAACAATTGGACATTAGAAATTTAGAACCATATTCATGGAACAATCAAATGTGCTACATCGATGTTAACCACTCAATAACATTAAAAAACATAAAAGGGGATGACAAATTAATAATCCTTTTGTATTTAAATCAAGGTTAAATAGGAAGCCATAACTTTAATATTCAAATCACGGTAAAGAGTGATTTATTTACGTCCTTTTAACAAAAACTCAATAAGAAAAATTAAAACGGGATTACCATGAATTTCTCTGATTTTTTGTGGTCTGACTTATCAGTTATGATGTGTCTAACCGTCTCACCCTCATCACTTGTTGAAACAGAAATCACCTCACTACTGGTTTTTACTTGAACTCCTCAATTCTCTAACTCCTCCCTAACTTGTAAGAGATACCGTACTTAGCATATAAATGATTACAAGCTTTACAGGAGAAGTTACACCTTTGATATAGATTATAGGGCTAGAATTAGTGACCTTATATACATAATAGTGTGATCACCCTTTCACAGTAAGCCCTTGTGGACAGAAAACATACAACAATTTGCACTTCTTTTTAGGCAACAACAAAATGTTAGACATGATTAAATTTATATCACACCATAACCATAGGCAGGTATCATCACATGCCAAAGCAGGCACAGCATCATAAGATTCATAACATATAATATTTGACAAAGCTGCAAGATATATATACTAAATTGAATGGTCGACAAATGAAACATACGAAAGAGCTAAGATAGCTTGACACTCACCAAGTTCATAATAAAAGTCAACAATCCATAAAAACTTAGCCTAGAAACCATTGTTTGAGGCAAGAAGATCCACACCTATTTTAAAGCATATCTCATGAAATTGATCAACCTCTAAATGTTGGGTTTTTTCGTATATCATTCTGCAGATAAATGAAAAATAAAACTACAATACCATATCTCTATTTTATGCCAATTTGCACTGTTTAAATGGATTCTTTAGCATTCAAGTTTTAACAGCTTAAGGTCCCAAGTTACAGGAACTGTAATTAATCTCACTCACAAACACAAATGCAAATCAAATATCCTTAAAGGATTTGAATTGAACAATAAAATTTATTATTTGTAAAATTCTTAGCTAATGACCCTTCACACGGCATTTGTACTTAACAATGAAATAAAGAGAAACCCTGAGATCTAAAAGAAAAGTTAACAAGCTTAATTTCATACAGTTGAAAATTACAGCAAAAAAAGAGATTAATAGAAAAAATTACCTTGAAAAACTCCCTTCTAACGTCGTCGGCAACATCTTGGACTCTTGGAGGTTTTGATCTTAGGATCTCTTCTTATTGGAGTGTGATTATTGCTTGCATCCTGGGTCATACGAGTATCAGCAGCAAAAACCCTTATTAATTCCCAAAAGCCACAAAAGAAATTAACAAAAAACAATCAAAGAAACGAAAATCTCTCTCACTTCCATTACCTCTTTCCTTTTGTCTCTACGCACAAGCTATAATCGGATGTCGCCGGAGAGTGGTGCGCTGTGAAGTGAGCCTTGGGGAGAGATTTAATCATCTCTCTCTTCTTTCTCTTTAATTTTCATGGGTTAGGGTTTTCAAACAACTTTTCATTCGACAATCACCAAAAGCAAATCAAACCACAATCAATACAAAATGAAAACCTAATTTTCGATCCATATCACAAATAAATCACTATTACATAAAATAATACGAATATGTAAAATTAAATACCTCATCTAACTCGGCCTTATCCTTCTTAGGTTGCTTCAACTTTCCACCTGCAAAATAATTAGAACAAAAATTGTCAATTTTAAATCAAAATTCGATGATCGTTTGAAGTTAATTGTCGAAAAAGGTGAGAAAGGAACCTTGCTTAGACATGATTGGGCGCTGTCTAGGTTTAGGGTTTGGTCTGGTTTTTGAGTTTGAGAATAATTAGGAAATTTTTCCAGAAAAGATAAACCCAATAAGCCTTGAAGGAAAAAATGAAGATGTACTAAAGGATTGGAAGGCGAGTTCGATGGATCTCAAAAATGGAGAATGCGGAGCGAAAATGGAGAAGTTGCAAGTTGTTTCCCTTTTTTTCTTTATTCTGATCTGATGAGAGAGAAGATGGGTAGGAAATATAGAATTTCCAATTTACTTCTTTAGTAGCGGGCCTCTCAGTGTCAATTGCGAATAAATGTTTTATTATTTATTTAACTAATATTAGTAGCGGGCCTCTCAATGTCAGTTGCGAATAAATGTTCAATTTTTTTATTTTATTGTTATTAGTAGCCGACCTATCTATGTCAGTTGCGAATGGAATGATATTTGGAACTGGCATTTAATAGGCCAGTTTCTAATATATAATTTAACTTTTACACACCAATAATTAGCAACGTGCATAACTATGTCAGTTGGTAATGACATATTATTTGTAACTGACATTTTTGTAGCCAGTTGCAATTAGTATTTTAGTAACTAACATATTTAACGTCAGTTGCTAATGGGGTGCTGCTTATAGCGTTTTTCCCACTAGTGTATACATGATAGGATTAAAAGATAATGTAGTACTTCATCACATGTAATTTGGGGATAAATTTATATGACTATACCAATCTAATTTCTTTGGAATATGAAAGTTTACATCATTCATACTACCGAAAGTTTAGGCCAAGTTCAATATCTAAGGCTAATACACTATACAAGATTAGAAAAATAATCACTAAATAAGGCTAGTTTTGTTCAAAGATAGGTTTCTTTAATTGACAACATACATCTCCTATAACACCTGTTCTGGGCGGTCTCTAATATGTTCTATAGCAAAAGTAGAAGATGGGAAAATACTTGTTGTATTAGGTAAATGGTCTCTTTTTCTCACTCATTTCAATTTTCATAATTTAAAACAAAATATGTGCCCTCCCTCAATATTCTTGATCTCTCTACGCTGTTCATTCTAGTCTAGTCTAGTTTATAGATCATTTAAAGAATTTGTGTCACTTGGCCTAGCCAATAGAAATTCTAGATTATATTATATATACATCATTAAAATATTCTTGGAAACTATTGTTAGTTTAATGAGTTATTTTAATGAGGTAGGACTAAACAGATTGGATGGTATATTTTGATCAATTTTAAGCTAAAATTTGCACATAAATTAAGAAGAATATATACCCAACAAATAAGAACATTAATAAAAAAAATTATTCTTTGATGATTTTTTTGTATTTCAAATATTGGCAAATGTAAATACTAATCTTCTATAGTTTGATGAAGTAATTTAGTAAGTTAGTGAGTTATTATTTGTGGGTTAAATCTATGATGGGTTATGATTGGTATGAGGATCGGAGATTCGATAAACTTGTTGTCAATACGTAATTATACTTGGCTTCTACAAACGAATGATGGATGGTTTAGTGATGTTTAAAAGGTTTTGCTGCCCTTTAGTCAGTGGGAATACTTGGTGCTTAGTGTATACGATAAGTTTGGATCATGACTATTATATGCTAATTATATATTATCTTATTAATTGCAGAGTAGCTATTCCATATTATATCGTGAAACTATGTCCTACATTTGAGGAATAGGAAGTGGTTCAAATTGAGGTTGACGTATTCTTAATGTTGGGGGAATTAGAGGAGTTTGTAAAGAACTACCTTATTAGGTAGTTGTTGACATTTTTATTAGGTCGGTAGGGTTTAATCGTTTCTTAGGTTTGAATCAGAGAGACTTCATTAGTTTGCATTAGGAGGTATTTTTTTTTACTGTAACAATTTTGTTTCTACCGGGGCTTTATAATATGCATTATGTAGATCCTTTAGCAAATTTATTTTTTGTCTTTAGATTATGATGGTGCTTGATTCTGTAACCGATTTTATCTTGAACTGTTATGAAATCATGAAAACTCTTTTACTACAGTTATGACCCTTCAAATGTTATATCTCAGTTGTTTCTTAGCTTAGCTTACAACTTTTTGAGCTTAATTATAATCATTGGTTTGTATTTGAAAGCATTCTAATTTGCACTACTGCTCATTAAAGGAGAGGAAGTGGTGGTCCTGGTTATATAAGCGATGCTGGAGAAACCGAGCTAAAGCTTCAACGTCAAAGATTTTTTTTGTGAGTGAAGGTTAGTAGGTTACAATGCATATTTCTATGTTAATATTTATAAGTCATTAAATCATATAGGGCATCATGTCAAAATCTGGGATATAAAAAGCCTATTTCTTTTTTATATGTAGCATTACTTCTGGCTCTTGTAATTGTATAATCAATGCTAGTTTTGAAACCAGTGCACTTGCTAAAATCACACTCTGGATGAGCTCACGTGAGCCAATCTTTTTTGCATGGAAGTGTACTTAGGACTTTCTTTCTTAGTGTACTAATATACTTCTCCTTGAGCAAAACTCTATCTCATTGATTGGCTTATACTTTTTCTAGTATGAAATTGTAGTTAACTAAACATTTGACTCATAACGACAGAATTTTGGAAAGCAGAAAGCGTCTGCTGGCAGAAAGTGTATCAGTTCGTGTTGTGCATTGTGCTGGCCGGAGAAAGCAAGGTGTTTTAGATGCTAGTGCTGCTGTAGTCGGACGCTGCTCTTTGCTGGCTTGGACGCTGCTAGTGCTTCCACTTTGCTGATTGTTGTTGCTCCAATTCGAAGCTAGTGTGCTCTAATTAACTAATTGTATTTTTTTTTTCCCATTTTTTACGAACAAACAATGTAAATTTACAAGCCATTAATGAAAATATTTAATTTTATGCTTATATATGTACTGAATTTGCTAATTAAATTGGCTGGAAAACATTTAATGCTATATACATAAAATTATATATAGTCATTGTAGTATTTGTGGCAAACAAATTTATTAGCCACAGTAATATTTGTGACAACATTGTTTATTAGCCACGGTAGAATTTGTGGCAAATAATTCATTAGCCACGTTTATATATATGGAAAGTGAATTTATTTTCCACGTGAATACCCGTGGCATAAAATCTAAAATTTGCCACGACATCCATTTCCCGTGGTAAATTCCTAGCCACGGCTTCTTCTGTCACGGGAGTAAATTTCAAAATTCCCGTGGCTAAATTACGTAACCACGGTAATTTTAAACTTGTGCCACAGTTTTACCCGTGGCACAAAGGTCAATTTGTTGTAGCGATAACAAAGCGGCATAACCATGTAGTATACATGCGGCAAAACAAAGTCATGATTATAGCTAACATATGAATGCGGCATAATTCATCAAAAATTGTAAGAATCTATATAAAATAGTATATAAAAAAACATACATAGATGATTTTGTTCCTTTGCTATATTATTTTACTATGGTTTCCTCCGATTTTCGATAGCTAAAGCAATGGTGCTGATAACATATTATAAAATAAGGGGAAATAGAGAATATTAGAGAGAGAGAGAGATGTAGATAGGTATTGTGCTCTCTTTCTCATTTCAATAGACCATGATATATATACATGATGAGCATAAGGTAACCTTCATGGACAATTAAGGTTCCATTTAAGTAGGGGTTACAAAGAAGGTAATGGCAAATGGGGGTTACAAGGAGGTTACAATGGGTGTCATTATACTAAGGGTGTTACAAGCCCCAATAACCATCCACAATAAACATATTTTATAACATCTCTTTCATTCTCTACATCTCTATTGTTTGCAACAAGCGAACAATGGAGTCGGCTAGAATCTGCAATATAAGTTCAATTTATTTGTATTTATTTATTATTCCGTTAAGTGGTAGTGAAATTCAACAATATGGGATTTGGGTGGTAGCAAAAAGTATTAAAAAAAAAAAAATTAAACCGGTAGCAAATGTGAATCGAGGTGTTTTCCTGGTAGCAAATGTCAAAATTTCTTAGAGAAAATTAGGGTATACAATATAATACAGGATTAACTTAAAAATTTATAACGTAGCATTTTTTTTTTAATTAACGTGTTTGTTATTTGATTGATTTGTTTATTTCTATCTTATAATTGATAAACACTTAAAAAAAAAATTCAAAATTTGTAATATTATGATTTGAAACCCCCCCCCCTCTTTTTTTTTTTGAAGGAATTATGATTTGAACCCCTAATATATTTTAATAATATTTTTTTTTACATGAACATTTTTATTTGATCATGTACTCATTAAATTCGAATTTTTTTTTTTCCTATAAAAAAAACCGAATTTCTTCTTGTAATTGTTGTATGACTTATTTATCAATGAATTTAATCACAAAAAAAAAATTATTAATTTCTTTTTACATAGACACTATAATTTAAAGAGACAAAATTATAAAATTACGAGTAAATTAAAATAATTAATTTTCGGATGTACTCTTAGCTTGTACCACTTAAATTGAGATTATTATTAAATAATCTAAAGTTTTATTATTAAAAGAAAATCGACTATATTTGAGATTATTAAACCAATCTATCTATAATATTATTAAAACTCATGGGAACAACATGCTAACAACATGTGTCACTCATATGCCACATATGCACTACATGTCATCCTATGTGCCATCCCTCTTCTCTCATCATATTGAATTGTATTAATGTTTAGTCTTTTTAACAAAAACTCTTCATTGGTCTAACTTTAATGCTATATAATACAATAGTGTATAATTTAATTGAAAAACTTTTCATATTGACCTCTTATTACATTTTCATTTAGTTATTATTATTGTTCAATATTAACTCTTCTGAATTAATTTAATCAAACTTATAATTTATGATGATCTGGGGATCGCCCGGGTCAATAACTAGTTTTTTTTTTTCCATTTCTTAATACAGATGATCTACTGATCTAGTATATAGGCTCAAATCCGAACCCGATTAATTGCCATTCTTACCTCTGTAAGTTTAGTCACCGGTGACTCTATATACTCTGTTTCCGTAATTCTTGTAGTCCCTCAATCCTAAGCTCCAACTCTCCAACTCATTCTTACTCATTTTCCACTTTTCCATTCATCTGGGTTTGTAGATCAATACTCAAATCTTGCAATTGCACCAGGTACATCCTCCTCCTTTCTAAATTTACCATTGATCTTGTTTATCTGGATTGTAATTGGAAATATTTGATCTAATAGGAAAATAAGATTAAATTCAATTGAAAAGTTGGATGAATTTGTTCTCAATTTCAATTGAAAAGTTGGATGATTTATTATCTTTCAAGTTGGGTTAATTTTGTTTATCAAGTTTGGAAATCCATATTATCATGAATTAATATGAACTCATGAAAAAGAGGGCATTGTTTTTTTAAAATAAATGTTTGAGATGTTATTTTGCTTTGATGATTGCTTGACTATGATAACTTATTGAAATTGCTGCTGAAAAATTCTTAGTGGGTACTAATCATCTACGAGTAACTTCATGGTGCTGTTGCTTTTCTCTTTTTCTTTTCTTTTTTTTTTTTTTTTAAAAAAAATTTCTTTTTTAAATTTTAAATGATGTCAATGTCCCTTTGTTACGCAGTGATCACTACTTTGATTGAGTTTTTCGGTTGAGAATGGTTTATCTAATGTGAATAATAGAGGGCAATTCTTAGGACCCAATTGGTTTTTTTGAACACTAAGAAATCCATCAACTATTTAAGTTCTAAAAGAAATTATTGGAATTATTGTTATGCAAATTTGATTTTTATAAGTCATGACTGTTTCCCCTCTAGTATGAATTTGCTAATTTCGTGGTCGAGGTGCTCGATTTATTGTTTGATCTGAAGAATTTGCGGTCATTTGTAAGTTAAAATTCTTATGTTGTCATTTATGGAATTAGGGTATGCTTCTCCTGCCTTGTTACCGGTTTTATTGGTTGTCGTCGTCCTATCAGATAATGAGATCCAGCAGTGTTGGAATCTGGTCTCATGTTTATCACTTCAAAAAAAATTTTGTGATTTCAAATTGGTTCTAACTTTGATTTATGGGCTACTTTTACAGATTATATTGCTTTCAACATTGTCCAACAAACAGTTTTTTCTTTGTGGATTATTGATAATTAGATTGCTGAAGTGTAGCAGTGATTTGAGGACCTCAGTGAGTACAGTGACGAATTGAATTCCGTGTGAATGAAATGGAGAGTCCTAATAATGATGATATGGACTCTCTGTTTGAGGGAATGGTTTTATTTACTCCCCAAGTAGTTGATAAACATAATGATAATTCTCATACAGAGAGTTTTTCTTCTATTAATAGTGGTGACACATCAGCTTTATCTTCAGCGCCTTCACCTTCATCTCAACCCCTTGATGAAAACCTATTCTCTGATTTAACTGTCATCACTCCTTCCCATGTTGAAGCAATTGCGACTGAGACATTGACGCCATCAAATAATCCGTTTGTAACGACAACAAGCACAATGAAGTCTGAGCCGCAATCAGCTCCGGCTGCTACTATGTTTCGGCAAATTTCTAGAAAGAAGAAAAGAGCTGGTTTAAGGGTTGGGTATGGAAGGGATTTACAGCACACGGATGATCTAGAGCCTTTGCAAAATTCTTCTGAATCATCTCTTGACAATGAAAACTCTTTGCCAACTGCCACCATGTCTGTCAATACTAATTTGAATATCAAAGCTGATGATAATTTAGAAGTCCCTTCTGTCTCTTCCCATCCTAGCAAAATGCTAGAAGTTGATTCTTGTCAAGTCGAACATGAAATTGAATGTATTCGTCTTGGTTCAGAAGACACAGTAGAAAATCAAATTAATATTGCTTCTTCTTCTCTGGATGCTAGAGAACTTCCTACCATCCAGAAGCAAGAAAAAGAAGAGGAAGAAGCAAATTTTGATTCTGTGGAGGTGAAATATGAACATGTCAAGGCTCAAGTGTCTGAGAAGCTGAGACAAGCTCGAGACCAGGCTTTATCTATATCTGCAGCAAGGAAGGATTCTAGGAGGAGGAGACGAAAAGCTGCCGAGAATGTTGAACTAGCATCTTTAAGGTTCAAGGAAATTGAAAAGAATCTTGAAGAAGCCTGTGAGGCAGAAGACTTTGAAAAGGCAGAACGCCTCAGTGAGAACCTTGCGGCTGCTGAAAAGGAAAAAGAATACATGTTAAATGCACTAAAAGATGCCGAGGCTGAATGTGATACTATTGATTCGAAGATGGAGGAAGCACTGAAGGATCAGATTGCTGCTGAGGAAGAATGTGTCTCTTTGCTACACCGATTTTCAGTGGTATGTTTTGTTTTCGTCATATATATATATATATATATATATATATATATATCTTCTAGGATACCTTTGACTAAATTTGGACTGCTGTATTGTCCCCCTGGCCCTCTGCAGGATTGATATTTATGTTCTGTCTACCTTGAATCCATAGTTTATCTTCCTCTTATCTAAAGTCTCCAAAGCATCATATTATAATTAGCTAACAAAGCGGATACTAATGGTGAATTGTCTGTACTATCCAAGTATTTGTAAATATAGAATTTAATGTTTTCGTCATGTGTGCACTAATTAGAACATGTGTTTAATATAACGAATAAGTCAATATATGAATACTTTGGAAGTCCAAATTTTAACTGTTTTCGTTTACTAGCTCCTTGCTCCAATTGAAAAGCTCCACATTTATTCTGAATTGAGCTTAGATAAATGGCCTAATGAGTGCAGCCAGATATGGAACTCCCAGAACACAGAGTCGAATTAAAATAATCTATGGTGTACCTCCTAATTCTCATTAACATCTAAGACAATGAAACAGAAATTGGATGATCATAATTTAGTGCTTATAGATATTCTTTTTAGGAGCTATTAATTAATTATGCATCAAGAATTCTTACAACTGTCAAACTGCTTTGCAATTGTAGTTATGTGAATCAAAAGGGATTGTGTGGGAGGTTATCTACTTATGGTTCTATTTAGGCGTAGACTTGTGACTTGTCACTTTCTCACTTTGAAAATGTGACTTTGAGTTCTGGATTATTTGAGTGTGCCAGAATAAGGTCTTTCTTTTCATCTTTTAATCCTTCCTCGTTTTTCTTTTTGTCTACTGGTTCCTAAAGTCGAATTGGTGTCTACATAGGCTAGTGAGGACATTGCGTTTTGGCTGGTACTTGAAGAGTAATAGAGGATACATGTTCGTTTAATGGTAGACCTTTTCCTTTTCAGTTAAATATTCAGCTGTGGGCTATAATACGGAGATACTTGTTAGTTGTTACACATTTTACTCTCCTTTTTGAAGAGTTAAGTTTTGAATGCAGATATATGTCCATTTCCTTTATGAGCTTTTTTTTGCTGGTCAATACTTCTTTTAATCATTTAATTTTATACTACAGTAATTTAGAAAAATGTGCAATGTTCTTAGATTTCTATGTAGGCAATCAGTCTTTACTAATCTTTAAAGTACATACTGGTTGTTACTAATCTGTAAAGTACATACTGGTTGTTAATGCAACCTTTTTTTTTTTTTTTCTCTTGTGTTATTTTAAACGTTTATAATCTACATACTCAGTATATGAAAACATTAGGAACCAACTCTAGTATTTTTTTTTTCTTATTCTGAAAAAAATTACTTTTTTTTTTTTTTTTTAATGCTCCTCTTTCAACACAACACGACCTGGATGTGGATTGCACTCGCTGAAACAAAAAGGAATGGGAATAGAGTTGTTGTACAAGTAACCTCTTTTTTCAGATCTAGGGCTGGCTTTTAGAATAGAAGATTTTGTCAGTGAAGTACCTTAAAGATAAAAGTTAAGGCTTCTGATCTTTCAACAGCAATAGCAAGTCTAACAACACTTGGTATTATTGTGACTGATGGGAACCAGCTCCCAGAAAAAAGAGGAGTTGAAGGCTGATTGCTGCTAAGGAAAAGAGTGAGGAGATGCATAATGAGAGTGGGAGAGGGGAAAAAAGTGAAATTGGTTGAGGAGAAGGTTAAAATCTCTAAGGGGCAGGGTTCACATATTTTTATTTACCCTCTTGCTTAGCTTTATAGTCATTTGAAGTTGCCAGTCTTCTTTTTTCTCTTTGTTTATCTTCATGTATTTGCTGTTTAAATTTTTATTTGATGCGTTAAACTACGTTTGTAATTATCAATTTAGTTCTGTATTTCATAACATCCATAATTTATCCACTAGATTAATTATATATTTTTGTTTATTTCAATACAAGTTTCCATGTTCTTAATTTGGGCTTGTAATAACCATTTCTACCAATTTTATGTATCTTGTGTGTGCTGGACTCTTAGATCAAGTCAATAATTGCATCCGAGTTTGAGCCTTTTTTTTTGTTAAACAGTTTGCATGAGTATTGTAACCTATATGCCTTAACAAATTTGCCCAATGGGTTGGGGAGTGAAATTTGTTGCATAGTTCATTCATATGTTTGCATGAGCACTTATATTGAATAATAGTCCATCAAATCTTAGGTGATTTCACTTGCAAATGATCAGGTAGTCTGCTAATACTCGTATATACGTTATTTGTAAAGTATTCTTTTTTGAGTTTGACTTGTTTGACAATTCTTACGTGTTTAGCATTTATCACTCACTGTTAGGAGCAATAGGTATTTATTTGGATATTATGCTTGTAATTTAAATATTGCTACTTCCTTCTGATAGGATGCAGTGAGCAATGCCGATGTGATTTTGGAAAATGTTGAGGTCGATTCTTCAAAGGAAATGGTTGAATGGTTTATGTCTGTTGAAGCTGTGGAGACAAAGAAGTTGGAATTAGAAATCGAGTCACAGTTAGTAAATGAAGCTCGTGCAGCATTGGCTGACTCAATTGAGCATTTAGTTGAAAATGATATCAAGGAAAAAAAAGTCCTTTGTGAGAAAAAAAAAGTTTTGACACAAGAGTTAGAGGAACTTTTACGTTTGGTGCAGGAAAAAGAGGCAGAGATAGCTAAAAACGATTCTGAAATTGAAGCAGCTGACAAAAAGATAGCTGAAGTAGCTGCTGGTTTCAAGGATCTCCAAACAGGAATCGATTCCAAGTTTGAGAATTTGCAGAATGTACTCTCTCAAATGGAATCAGAACGTCAAACTTTATTGGAAAGGAAGGAAAAAATTGATTATCTCATTACTCGGGGAAAGAACCGGGAGAAAGAACTTAGGAAGCTTGCAATGGATTGTGAAGATGAAGCCAACATGTACCAAGAAAATCTTAGACTCAGGAAAGCTTTGGTGATATCAGTTCTTAAAGTTAGAGAAGAAAAATTAAGGCTTGCCCAAACAGAGGGGAAAATTGTGACTGATACTCAGATGCTCAAGCAGGATATTTCTGCTGCAAGAGTCGATCTTCAGGTCAATTCTGCTCTCTAGCCTCTATTCTGTTATTTGCTGTATATGTTTCTTTACCATTATTTGCATATTTCTATGTGAAAGGGAGAGTGTTTGTGTACCACAGTTTTCTTTAACATCATTGCATGGTTCTGTGTGAAAAGGAGAGTATCAATGTACTGCAGCTTTCAGTAATGTTTGAATCATGTGAGCAAAAGTCTTATGCTCTTCACATTTTGCTCACCCAAACATAGACAGCCATGGAGAGTGCCATTCTTTTGAATGCGATTTGCCATCCAAGTATCTTTTTTGGGAGGGTGAAAAAGCTATTTGGTTAGCGTCTTGAATGATGATGGATATTAACATAATATTGCCTAATTTCTATTCATTCAGCATACTATTCCAAATTAAGATGAACAATTTTCTTTAGGATGTCAGCGCAGTATAGCAAAATGTAGTTTGTAAGCTAGTTCATCCTCTGGTCCCCTCTCTGTCTGCCTCTCTGAGTTTATACTACGAAGTATCTGATTTTATTTTTCAGTTGTTCCTCTTTAAATGTTTTATTATTCACATACCCCATTTTGAAGTATTTTTTACCTTTAGATGAAAAGAAAATTAGTCATGTAGAATGTTATACTACTACCTCTGCTCCCAAAAGTTTTTTACGGTTACTGTTTGCACACAAATTAATGTAATTGGTGAGAGAGTGTTGATGTGGTGAATTGTTGTAAGAAAAAGGTGGAAAAAAATAAGAGAGTCTGTTAAAAAAGGTAGTTGTAAGCAAATGTTGGAAACAATATGAATGTATGATAGAGCGAGTGAAAACTTGTTGCCGAAATTGGAATAAAGTAAAAGTGTAAAGAACTTTTAGGAACGGATTAAAACAAAAGGTGTAAAGAACTTTCAGGAATGGAGGTAGTACGTCTTATTGTACATTTCAAAATATCAGCTTTAAAAAATATTTACTAATGTATACAAGTAGATTTTGAAGGTCAAATTATGCATTGACGAAAGAATTTTATATGGTTTCCCATTTAAAAGTTGGAATTGTCGCTGCTTCTTTTGGGCAAATATTTTTATTTTTTACGTAGTTTTTTTTATTTGTTGTAACTATGTGTGTCCGACACATTCTTTGGGAAGTTGTGGTTAGTGGGGGTGGTCAGGGGGATAAGCTTGTGTAAGTGACTTAAGTACTCAACTATGCTTCATTATTGAATTTAATTTTGAAATACCTTTAGGTTAGGAAATGTCAGTGTCAAGCACACAGTATTACTAGCAGATACTGGCCACTTGGCCAGTTATGACTCTCACCTTGTGTAAGTGTGCTTCATCAATTTATTTAGCTTTTGAAATTCCTTTAGGCGGTGAAAAGGTTATAGTGCCTTGTACACAATATCACAAGCAGATATTTGTGTCTCACCTTGTGTGTTTATTTCTTTTAAAAACATGTCAGGTGTGCTAGATGGCATTTTACTTTCCTATTATACTCTTTAGCGGTTTCCTTTGGAAGTTTGGATGCAAATAGGGCCTTTATTTTCTGTACTGTAGTTAAATTGAGAGCTGGAGAGGATAGGTTGTAGATGGTTCTTGTATAAGCATGACACCCATATTTTCAAGGTTTTCAAATTAGGACTAAATGGAGTTGGGATATAGGATATAGGATATAGGATTTAGAATATAGCCAGCTATTTTTTTTTTTTCGCTGGCATGGGAGGAAAGTGGGGTTTGGCAGAGTTGAGAGGTTGGCGAGGGTCACGGAGTTTGTTAGATGTTTGTGCTGGATCTGAGGGTCATGCTAAGTGAAACATTTACTAAAATTGTGGCTAGCTCCCTTTCCTCTAGTAAGGCCAGAATGCTGTAATTTGCTAACATATGTGACTTCTCTCTCTACAGCAATTATCTTCCAATAAATCAAGCATCCAGCAAGAGTTTGCTTCGATAAAACAAAGAATGTTTTTTATTGACAAAAGGATACCTGAGCTTGAATCAGAGAAGAAAGTTGCTGCATCTGCCAGAAATTTTAAAGAAGCGGCGCGTATTGCCTCTGAAGCCAAGTCATTGCTGGCTGAAAAGGAAATTTTGCAGAGTAAGATGGAGCAGTCTGTGTCAGAACTCGGAAAAATTGAGGAGGGGATTCATGAGACTACCAGGAAATTGCATGAGATTGAAGAACTAGTATCATCAAAGGAAAAAGAGGCAGCAGTGGCCAGATTTCAGAGGCTACATCTTATTTCTGCTGCTATTTCATGTGAAAGATCAGCTGCATTAGAGCTGGGTGATCTGGAAGAAGCTAATGTGCTTCTTGCAGAAGCCGAGGCTGCAGATTCTGAAGCAAAACAACTTCAGTTGTTACATGATATTAACACAACAGAACTTGGAAGTCTAACTGAGCAGATTATCCCCATGGAGTTTGTTTCTAGTCTTGATGGGAAGCAGTTGGAAGAATTAGCCGCAGGTGGTAACCAACTTCCCTCTTGATGTTGTAAATGGACCTGGTTGCTTGTAATTTTTGTAGGATATTCAAGTTGCAAAGGAATATTGGAAATTTTTTCCTCCAACTATGAGATGGTATTCATCCATTTTGTTAGAAGTCTTCGAATGTTCCTGGATTCATGCTACTGTATCATTTTACTCTGATGAGAACTTCTGCGCATTACTGCTTTGAGCTTATGTATCATGGACTATCAATATGAGGTATTTTGAGGTTCTCTGTGAGATTTCTGGACTTAAGCCATTGTGATAATACTGATAAATAGTGAGTGGGATAGTCTTTCAAAACAAAAGGATGATGATTTCTGAACAATTTCTGCCATTGAGATTGTGTAGCTGTGTGAACAATGCGAGGTACTATAGCTTTTGTGCCACCGGAAGGGTCATTATTAGACATCTTTGATCAGAAGCTACTTTAGGCTCCCCTTAATGTGTAGGAACCAACGCTAAACAGAGGCCTTCCTGAACTTGAAAAATTGGGGAGTGGTGACTACAACGCATGATCTTGTTGGTACAAAACCGTGATTCTACTCTTTCCAGATAAACTTGAAGCTAAGATTAACAAGTAGGAGCACGCTTTACATACATTTATTATATAGTAAAGGTGCAGCTCCCGTCCAAAACGTGGAATATTATGAACAAAACATGTGAAAAAAAAAAAAAAAAAAAAAAAAAAAAAAAAAAAAAAAAAAAACCAGATGTGAAAATAACATATGTTGAGAAGAAAAAAAAAATAAAAATATATATATATATATATAAAAGCATCACTTTTATACCACTTTTTACAAGAGTATAAATACCAAGACCCATTTTAAAGAGGAAAAATACACTTTAATAATCCCAATTATTGACGATTTATTTCTAATAATCCCAACTAAGGTTTATTATCTCAACTATGTTTGTGTTTGCCTTCAATAGTCCCAATTGGTCAACACTAAGTCAAGGACCTGTTATAATAGGTTACAATAACACGTGTCCACACGTAATTGGTCCAAATTTAAAAAAAAAAAAATATAAGCATAAAAAAAAACCCAAAATTCAGCCATCTTCCTCCACTACCAAAACCTAACCCCACCCATAAACATGCTGACAAGCGGCCAGCCACTCCCCTTAACCACCGAAACCAGCCGGCTACCCATCTAACTTACCCCCGAAACCACCCAACCGGCCACATCGCACCTGTTCACCACAACAACAAGCAGCATCTTCCCCTGCCGCAACAATCCACCAACCAATGCAGCTCCTAATTCACCAACAACCTACAACAACAACAACAAACAACAACCAACCAACCTGCACACCTTGTAAGCCCACCACCACAACAATTGAAACCAGCCAACGCTTCACACCACCAACTCCCCTCTATCTCACACACTTCCCCAATTCCCCCAACAGAACACCAAATCAACCCCTACCACACCATAACGACTACCAGCTCGCAACAACTTGCACAAAATCACCAACATCAACAACATGCTTCCCTTGCCGGAGTGAGGCTTCAAGAGGAAGTGAAACCCTTGGCTGGATTTCATGCGCGGCTGGAAATTTGGAGAAACAGAAGGTCGGACGGCGAGTTTCGGTGGTGGGAAGGGACAATTGGCCATTTTTCGGGGGTTAGGGAGGTGAGATGTGGCCGGCCAGCTGGTTTTCAGTGGGCCGGGGTTTGCTTATGGTTTCACGAGGAAGGGGAGGGGGTGGCTAGGAATTGTTTTTTTTTTTATTTATTTATTAATATTACACTTACCAATCACGTGCTAACATGTGACTTTAAAAAAAAAAAAAAAAAAAAAAAAAAAAAGGTTACCAGTTATTGGGACTATTGGAGGCAAACACATAGCATAGTTGGGATTATAAGATAATAAACCTCATTGGGATTATTTGAAGTATGTCGTCAATAGTTGAGATTATTAAAGTGTACTTTTTTAAAAAAAAAAAAAAAAAAAAAACTCAATAAAAACATAAAATCCCCGCTCCAAACATTTTCTCTCTCTAAATTCTCTCACCGATTTCTCTCTTCTCTTCGTAAAATTGCCATTGTTGACCAGTATTTAGAACCTCAAATACATCCAATTTCTCTTCATATTACTTTGGAATTACTTATAAACAATGATTAAAAAAAACATCGAAAAGCATTAAAATTGTAAATCTAGCCAAAAAAAAAAACAAAAAAAAAATTTAAAACAAATGGCTCATATTAGAGAAGTTGCAAAATCAATAGTGACAAAACCGAAAATTGTCTTTGATAGGAAAAAAAAGTAAACAATTCTTCAAATCTTAGATTTAATCAACTTTTATTCAAAGTAAATTAAAAAAACAAATTTAGCATAATTTTTTAACAAATTTTTGTAAAAAATCTCCTAATACAACTAAAATTATTTGTATATTAAGGCATGTCTTTTAATTAATACTATTTAATTTTGATTTTTTTTTTATTTCCTTATGTTATTCATATATTAAGACAAGCTATTTTTATAAACAAATTCTAATATTATTAATTTATATATGTTACAATTTAAATATTATTTTATAAACTACAAGTGTTGTTCTTATAATAAGACATGTTATTTTTTATGAAAGTGTGATTCTTCCTTCGTTTTGTTTATATGTGATAGAGTATAAAATACATTATTGGATCTCAACCATTAGCTTAACCTTTTGGTTGAGATGGTCCTTTAACATAGTATCAGAGCCAACATGACTCAAAGGTTACGGGTTCAAATCCCATCCACCTTTCACTTTCAAGTGGAATATTTCGCACAGGGTATATGAAGGGTTCATGCTGCATCCACACTTCAACTCCAACGGGCTCTCGTGTGAGGGGGCGTGATAGAGTATGAAACATAAAATATATTCCTGAGCCTTAACCTTTTAATTGAGTTGAACCTTTAATAAGATGCTTTAGGAGAAGATAAAAGACAAAAATAACATTATATTGAATAAAAAATAATTTGATTATATGAAAATATTAAAAAAATAATAACATACGTATGTAGAATAAAAAAGTAAAATTATCGATGGTAGCCATATAAATTGCGCACTTTCATTGGTGGTAAATTTTTTTATCAGAATTCTCTCAAATAACATTGAAATTAAAGGTTTTCTCTAATATGGTAATATTATAGTAATTCTCACATAATCAATTGAAACATAGACTAACCATGGTTAAATTAACATACCCTCACCATCATCGCCGCCTTCCTCCCTAGCCCCACCACCAAAAACACCCGACCACCTTTTCCCCTAGGTATTTGGTCACCCCTGCCCCTCCCTCTAACCACCCTTCGCCCTTCTCCCAACCGTTTGTCCTTTCCTCCCTGAACCACCCGACTGCACGCCCTCGCCCCAAATTTCAATATCATAGGGGCAACACATAGGGAGATGGATAACCTCCGAAAGGGAAACATAGGACACCATAAGTCATCCACAATGAAACGATAAATTAATCTTCGAACCAAAGTCTCCATATTAATACGTATCACGCTGTCAAGTATAATGTTGCCTTTAAAGCCCAAATAAATCTCTGCAAGAGCAATCGTCAAGAGCACTTCTAAAGACATCAATTTGGCGTTCCCTTCTAATGACACCACCATCTTTCTCATGTATCTTTATTCAATAATCTCATTAAAATCCCCACACATCAAAACCGGAAGATAAGTTCCGATTTTAATCCTCCTCATCAAACTCCAAGTAAAATGTTTACTTGTCGATTCCGGCCACCCATACACCCCACTATCTTTCATTTAGGGACTCAATCACTATCACAAATCTCCGCTTCAATGTGATGATTTAATACCCTTCAACCTAATGATTTAATACTATTAAACTCTACAAAAAGTTAAAACTTGTATTTGGCATCAAAAGAAATACTATCAAATTGATATTGATATAGATATATTTATCATTTTTTTTAATTTACAAATATTGGCTTGCATGAAAAATCACGCACGCATCCTGTGCATAAAAAGTTAGTTACTAATTAATTAAAAATTCATTATAGTCCTTTCCCATATTTTTTTAGTAGTTTGATCAACATTGTTAACGATATTCACGATTCACTAGTGAGTAGCCCGAGCGTTGCCTCGGGTTATTAATGTTGTAGTTGAGCAACCATAAATTTCTAAAGACATTTAGTTGTTTGCATGTATTTTCAATACCTTTATTGGTAGTATAGTATTGATTTGTGTGCGATATGTTGATGTTAAAAAGAGATAAATGAAAGCAAAAGATAAAGCTTAATAAATAATAAAATAATATTACTTCTTCATAATTCTACTTGATAAAAAACTGAAGTACAAGAGAGATTATATCATTTAAATAGGCTAATACTAAGCACAACTACTTCCTAATATTAAAGTCCACTAATGACAAACAACCACTCAAATTGGAGAAGCATACTCCATGTACTACCACTAACAATTCTTATCAACTAAATAACAAATTCAATTGATGACTCCTAAGATTAAGCTATTAACTACCTAAGGAATAGGAAAAAATAACCACAAATTATTTTGAAGCAATACACCAACACACCCCCTTGCTTCAAAGCCACATGCAACTGCTTAACTTCAACAGCCATATTGCGACGGCGGAATTCGACTTGAACTCGACACGCTTTAACGATCTCGACACTCAAGGTACCTCAACCACGACATTAACAACACAACCACGACATCACTAGATTTTAGAAGAACCAAGTATCTTCCTTTTCAACCTTTTGAGCATAGTTAGATTGTTCACCTTGCTCATCTTTTTGTTTATCGCAACAACGGTCTTCTTTGTGACCATGTCTTTTGCAATAGTAACATTGAGCATTGCTCATATTTCTTGTGGATTGACCATGTCCTTCACTTTCTTCTCGACCACCATAACCACGACCACGGATCATGATTGCGACCACCAAAGCCACCCCTATCTTGATCACTATCATATGCTCCCCAGTCTTGTGAAGGCTGCCCCTGTACTTGGAATGTCTTTTCTTCTCCTTCATCATCACTCTTATCGATTCTTTCTTCATGAGCCAACAAAGAATCATCAACTCATCGAATGTTTAAGTCTACAAGTCCCTAGATTCTAATATTGTAGTAACAACATGCTTATAATTCTTTACTTTGTTAAGAGCTCTCAACACCTTACTCACAATTATTTCATTGGTGATAGTATCACCATAAATTCTCATCTGACTGACAATTCCTGACAATTTTTGATACTCTAGATAAAAAATTTTGAACTAATTCTTTATCTTGCATTGCTAAACTTTCAAAGCTACTACGAAGTGTTTATAATTTGACAGCTATTTACCTTCTGATCTCCAAAAAATTCTTGCTTAAAATTTCTCATGCTTGCTTGGATGTTGACGCAGCAGAAATTCGTAGAAAAATCTCATCTTTCAATGGCGATTGAATAAATAATAGAGCCTTTGCATCTTTCTTGCGATTTTCCCATAAATGTTGATTGGGAATAGCCGGTACGGTTCCGGGTTCGACTCATCATAACCGTACTCCACCAAATCCCATAACTCTTAGGACTAGAACAAAGTCTTCATTTTGAAACTCCATAGATAATACTTCTCACCCTTTAAACTGGAATTAAGGGTTACGATGACGAATTTATACCATCATTTGTCATGCTTACTCACAAAACTTACTCGAAAAATACTATGACAAATACTAATGAAACAAGACGATGTTTCACGACTCTCCTTAATTTAATGTGTTTTTGGCTCAGGATCGAACTTGAATATGCTCTGATACCATGTTGATGTAAAATGAGATAAATGAAAGCAAAGATAAATCTTAACAAATAATAAAATGATATTACTTCTTCATAATTTTACGTGATAAAAAACTGAAGCACAAAAAAAATTATATCATTTAGATAAGCTAACACTAAGCACAACTACTTTCTAATATTAAATCTCACTAATGACAAACTATCACTCAAATTGAAGAAGCATACTCCATGTACTACCACTAATAGCTCTTATAAACTAAATAACAAATTCAATTAACTCCTAAGATTAAGCCGCTAACTACCTAAGGAATAGGAAACAATAACCACTAATTATTTTGAAGCAATATACTAACACGGTATTGGATCATAATTGATACTTAGTCTAATAAATAGTTAAACCTTCTTTCTTATAAGAGGTTGAGTGTTTGAAACTTTTCATCCTTGTTTTAATCAAGTTGTTATAATATGGCGTATAGAAATTGTTGATTGAGTGACATGGCATAATAAAGGGTTTACGTGACACATGTGTGTTCTTAGAAACACTTTTTAAGGGTAAGTTTTTTTGGGGATCTTGAGATGAGTTTCACTTTAGACTCCTGCGTTAATGTAATAAAAGACTCATGTGAGTCTTGGAGTGAGTTTAGAAAATTAAAACTCTTCTCCAGGCTTTGCATGGGATAAAAACTACTGCAACATTTTCTCATGAGCCAACTAATTCTTGCCACCTCACCTAATATGCAATTCAATCCAAATATTCCCAACGGCTACTTGCTTGTGTAATTTGAATGTGCTCTAACTGATATATTACAACGACTTAAAATGAACGGCTAAATCATGATCAATTTGTATATATACATATGATAAATGTATATTTAGTGACAAAAAAATAAAAAATAAAAAAAAAGAAATTAAAAAAAAAACTATCAAAATATATAAACAAAAAATTTCCTCCAAAAAAAAATCATGGATCCAAATCAAAATTTCGACTTGAATTCTCTTTTATCTTTATTACAAAATAATTCTCAATTATATTCCATTATGATTTCTTCTCAACAAAATCAATCTCAAAATTCATCAAACTCACATATGGGAAATGTATAAGCGCAAAATTTGACCCAATTTCTCCAATCTTAAAATTATCAGTCTGCTCCTACAAATAATATTGAACAACCTTGTATGACACCCATTAGCTAGTGGTGAATCAACATCTGACATTCAATTTCAATCGGATAATGTTATTGTTACGACTACTACTCGTAGACCAGTACGCTGCAAATCAACTCAATAAGGGGATAAAAAAAGGGTAGAGTTGGTCGATCAAAGATGAAACACTCCTTGTCATTTCTTGGTTAAATACTACGAAAGATCATGTCGGTGGCAAAGCACAAAAATCAGAGCAATATTGGGAGAAGATTCCAACTTTTTACAACGAAAATAAAAAAGAAAATCAAGTAATGAGGAAGGCAAATTCTTACAAACAACATTGGTGGGGAATTAATAGTGCCCTTGGTAAATTTGCAAGTTGTTACGTCAAATGCGAAAACAAAAGTGGGTATAATGAAGCATTGAAGCCATCAGAATCACGTGCATTGTACCATACATTGTACGCTTTAAAATTTCAATATGATAGTGTGTGGAGTGTTGTGTGTAATACACCAAAATTTTAAAATGAATTAGAAAGTAAAAGCAAGAAAGTTGATAGTAGTGAATTTTCTAAGAGGAGCAAGTTGTCTGAAATGGGGGACTACACCTCAAGTGGAGGGGACTTTGAGGCTCTCATTGAGGATGAAGAGGCCACACAATGGGTCTACAAGTTGCAAAAAGGCTACAAGCTACCCAAAGAAAATATAAGAGTGTTGTAAGTGATCATAGTAGTGAAGCCCTTTCGATTGCAAGAAGTATTGAAGAAACACGTGCACAATAAGGTAACTGGTTAATTAGTTGATTTAAAAGAGCAAGAACTTGAAAATCAGCTCTTATGTGCCGACATCACCAAGATGGAGAAAGTTGCATGAGAAAAAACTTACAAGTAATTGCTAAGATATATGGATAGACTTTTGATAATTAGGTTGTAGTAGTATACTTATGGTATGTAGTTATTTAAATTAATTTATAATAAAGGTAGTAGTACTATTAGTGTAGACTAGTAGTGTAATACTTCGTATTTCAATGTATTTATAAATTATTTAATTTATTATAAAATATATTTTTGAAGGCTCAATTATTTTAATTAAATATTTTAAAGGAATAAAGTATTTTAGTTGTAAACTTTAACAAGAGTAAAATATATTTTGGGCAAAACGTTTATTAATTATTTGGGCTCATTTAAAATATAGTATGGAAACTAGTCCTACATGATCTTATTGGAATAACCCATTTCATTAAATAAGTCCAACCCTTTATTTGAACCCTTGTGGGTCAAATATTCCATAACTTAAGCCCATTTATTTACTAAGCCCAAACCTACCGTATACTCTCTACTCTATAAATAACCCTCAAAACCCCAAAATTTTTCCACACAAAGAGGCTCACAGAAATCATATTACACAATGTAAGTACTTCATTTTATTTTTCTTTTTCTTTTCTTTCTTTTTTTTTTCCTTACTCTTTTTCCTTTCCTTTTCTTTTGTTCCCTGTTGCTTCATGCGTGACTTCCTTCACGCATGGCAAGGGGATTATATTGCTCCTCCTTGCATGCTCTAACTTGTTGCCCACCTCCTTGCTGCCACGTCGGCCACCTGACGCTGCCCAACTGGCCGGCTGCCCCTCTGATGGTTGGTTGCTCTCTCTCCTCCTTGTTTTAAATTGCTACTTATGTATATATATATGTTAGGTCTTTGATTTTAATTGTTTAAACATGATTAATATGTTTTATAACTGTGTTTTGATGATTAAAGATTGTAAATTTTAGAGTACAAAGTGTTTTAATTTCTGATTTTATAAAGTATTAAAGTTAGGGTTTTAATTATAAAAGATTAGATTTTTAGGGTTTTAACTTGCAATTAATTTGGGGGTTTTATATACCCATTGATTGTAAGTGATAATAAAACTTAGAGATTGTATCTTTATAGAGTTTTAATAGGTTTTTGTTAATATATTAATGCTGGAATTTTTATTCATGCACTATTTTTTTGTTTTAATAAAAAGGGGTTGATAACCCATAAGTAGAGAATGTTTTAATTGGTTTTAATGGAATTTTTAGATTTATTGAGGGGTTTAAATCTTAAAAAGTATGCTAGAATTTTTATATAAGCACTATAATTAAGTTTTTATTTTGCGGTTTTAATTACCCACTTAAAGAAAGAGTTTTAAAGGTTTTAAACCAAAATTTCAGCTTATTAGAGAGATTTTTAAGTGTTTAAAAGTTGCTGATAATTTGTGTAATCAAGGGATTAATTGAGTTTATGTATTTGGTATCGTAGGAGACTTTATGTTGAGTAAATTTTAGCATTGTGGCTAGTTGAAAAGATGACTTGAGGTACTTATGTGTGTAGGATGTATTAATTATGCGTAGTACCATATTAGGAAATTATATTGGTATCAAGTATGAGATTAGTATCATGTTAAGTTGTTATTGTGATACTTGGAATGGTTGGTTGATTATCCATGTCTTATATGTAAGCATGTGAATATGTTGAAATTATTAAAATGAGCTAGATACAAGTTGAAAGAGATTGAATCGTGTTATATTATTTATTATCAAGAAGGGGGATAATAAATAATATAAGAAATGGTTTTTAAAAGAGCTAAAATTATATTTGTTAAGCATGATTCATGATTTTATTCTCACCCATTTATTATTGGAGTTGAGTCAAGAAAGTTAGTTTATTTATTTACTCACCCACATAGTTGAGGTCGAGTTAAAAAAGTCAGTTTATTGCTCACTCACATAAGTTGAGATTGAGTCAAAGAAGTTATTAGTGCATTCTATGCACCAAGGTAGTAATCTTGCAATTTTGTGCACAAAAATAGGCAAGAAACCTTAATTAAAATAAATAGTATGTGCTCACTAATTAATTCAAGAATGAATTGGAAGTATGTGTTGAATGTTGTTATATTTATTCTTGATTGATTGGTTGGAGTCATCACAAGTTAAATTGGTAAATCGTGTAAAGTGTAAGAGGATACGCACCAAAACTCTTGAAACGCATATACCTTGAGTATGAACATATGGGGGGAGTTATGGGGTTTTATATTTAACCATAGCTTCTACAAGGTACAAAACACTGTACTTTCTTTTATTATTTATGCGCTGGAATTCTGTCACCAAATATGACAAAGTAGGTGCCAATTGGGGGTAGCTCCCTGATTGGAAGCTCCATTTTTAATGGGCTACTTTTAAGGAAGGAAACCCGTTCAATGTGTAATTCAAAGCTATTATTTAATAATTAAAATTGCTAATTATGAGTCAAAGGTAAGTTGACTTGTGTTGTATGGCAAGCATGTGTACTCATGTTATTATTTATTTATTTATTGTCTATTACTAAGATATTCATGTTAGTGTGATTATTCCTATTGATGCATATGTACTCATGTTTTGCTGATTCGTACTTTTGTGTTTGTGTCTGGTTTTTCTTTGTATTGGCCCTACTATGACCCAATTTATATGGCGAATAGTGAGGTTGAAATAAAGAGAAGTACAGGTAGAAGGAGCATATCAAACATGATGGGATTGAGTAAAGAGGGTTATATGTTTCATTGTTTATTATTTATTCATTGAATTATTTATGTAATTGTTGACACTAACATTAATTATTATTTATATTTAAAGATGGACATTGTGCCGTGCCGGGCTGCGGGCCAACTCGAATTATTTTTTTTTTTTACTTTTTTTTAAATATATATGTATATTAAAAAAAAATCAATATATAATTTTTTTTAACAACTTAAGTTTATATAAATAATTTTATTAATTTATGTTTATGTTTATGTTAATATATATATTTTTTTTGAACAACCTTAATTTAATTAAGTTTATATAAATAATTTATGTTTAAGTTTATATAAATAATTTAGCAAAAAGCAATAATGCATATAATTAAATAAATTTATAAGTGCGATAAGCCGATAACACAAAAAATTGATTAATAACTTATTTTATTATATGCTAGTAGTCGGTACGATAAATCGATAATACAAAAAATTAATGATAATTAAAAAGCGTACAATAATTGGTGAATAACTTCATTTTATTATACGGAATACAAAAATTGTACAATAGTATGTAATGTAAATATGTAATTATTATTCTTCGTCTTCGTCTTCTTCTTGTTCAAGTTGTGTAAGTAAACATGCATTGCTAAGAAAAGAATGGGAACAAGGATTATATACGGAAGAAAAACAGTACAATGTGTCATACTATATAATAATTGTAAAAACTGCAAATATATTTTCACAATTACCCCAATCATCTTTTAGTAAAGCAAATTGTGGAAATTTTTTATTATAAAAAAGTGTTAAATGAACCTTGTACTTGATTGCCCTACTCAACATTTCATAGGTGGAGTTCCACCTAGTTGGACAATCCGGTGCTATTTTTATAGCCTTTATCCTTTTGTTGCCTGCAAAAACCTTTCCATTCCTGATATCTCAAGTTAGAGCTATTAATAGACATAATAGCATTTCTAATTTTGTGATAAAATGGACCAATTGTTTGTGTTCCATCCTTCACACACAAGCTAAGAACATGACAAATGCATCTAATATGAAGTGCATCTCCATCTAATAGTACATCGGTCAACTGGGGTTTAACCAAATTTGCACTAAATGTCATAGAAGTTGCATTATCAAAAGTCATAGACATGATTTTATCCCTAAGACTATATGCATCAATAGCTTGCATTAAATGATGAGAAATGTTAAGACCGGTATGAGGGTATTCAAGCATTTTAAAATGAATGATGCGTTTTTGTAACAACCAATCATTATCCAACCAATGACAAGTAACACATAAATAGTGAAGTCCGTAACCACTATCCCATGCATCGGCATTTAAAGAAACTCTACTAGGAAGATTACTCAATTCATTTTCTAATTTCAATTTGTACTCTTGAAAATTCTTCATGGCAGCAGAACGAACGGTTTTTCAGGAGAATTTTTTGTGTTGGGGTTGGAGTGCTCGGTTAATGTAATTGTTAAAATCATCATTTTCGGCGAAAAGAAAAGGTTGTTCGGCATGGACTATCATTCTCCCTAGTTCATCTTTATCTCTCTCATAACTATAAGTGAAGCCTTGTGGACGGAAATGAGAAATTTTGGGTTGGGTTGGGTCATTAGATGGTCCACCACATCTTTTTGCTTGTCTACTAAGGTGTCCCGTCCCTCCCTTGGTTTCGGCCGAGAAAATTTTCTTACAAGTCCGGCACCTGGCTTTGGTTCCATCTTTACTTAATTGATAATGTACCCAAACATTACTCTTTCGGTTGGTTTGGGCAAATTCCTCTTCGGTACACCACTCGTCTAATGGGTTTTTGGGCAACTTCCTCTTCGGTACACCACTCGTCTAATGGGTTTGGAATTTGGGTGTTTGGCATTTAGGTGGATTGTTTACTCGACCCGGAGGCTTGTGTTTGGCTACCTTGGCTAGTAGGAATAGAAAATTCATGTTGTGATCCGTATGAATGAGGTGAAAATTGGTTTTGTTGAAATCCTGAACTAGACATAGTCCAAGGAGCCATATCATCCATTTGTTCGAACCCTCTCGTTTGGGGATGAAAGAAAGGGGTGGAAGTGTTTGGAAAGGGCATGTTAGGGGAGGGAAAGGATATGTTAGGGGGGGCATTGAAGTGTTTAGGTTTGGTGATTCTCTACGTTTTGACTTGGCTTTCCTAGAGGAGGAGGAAGCGTTCGGAGTTGATGCCATGATTAATATTTAATAATAACAACAATAAGTCAATAACAATAACAACAACAATAAAATACAAATAATAATAACAAATTAACAACAATAATAATAATAACAATTAACAACAATAATAATAACAATAACAATAAGAATAGTAAGTAGTTTTTATATAAATTAAGTTTTTAATAATAATAATAATAATAATAATAATAATAATAATAATAATAATAATAATAATAATAATAATAATAATAACAATGGTAGATTACTTGGGTCAGTGAGATCCCAGGTAGGAGAGGTTAGGAACGACGTTGTCCAGAGCCCAAGTCTCGCCTTAGACAGAGCTCACAAACAATCTAAATTATCCACAATAAAAATAGAAAGTAGTTTTTATATGATTAAGTAACAAGAAAACAATAATAACAATAACAACAACAACAACAATAATAACAATAACAACAACAACAACAACAATAGAATAATAAGAATACTAATAGTAATGTAATAGTAATAATAATAATAATAATAATAATAATAATAATAATAATAATAATAATAATAATAATAACAATAACAACAACAACAACAACAACAACAACAACAACAACAACAACAACAACAACAACAACAGAATAATAAGAATACTAATAGTAACACTAGAATAATAAGAATACTAATAGTAATAGTAACAAGAATACTAATAATAATAATAATAATAATAATAATAATAATAATAATAATAATAATAATAATAGTAATAAGAATACTAATAGTAATAATAATAATAACAATAATAATAATAATGATAATAATAATAATAACGATAATACTAATAATAACAATAATAATAATAACAATAATAATAATAATAACAATAATACTAATAATAACAATAATAGTAATAACAATAATTAAAATAACAATAATAACAATAATAATAATAATAATAATAATAATAATAATAATAATAATAAAGAATAATAATAATAATTTTATAATAATAATAATAAGAATTTTATAATAATAATAATAATAATAATAATAATAATTTTATAATAATAATAATAATAATTTTAATATAATAATAATAATAATAATAATAATAATCATAATAATAATAATAATAATAATAATAATAATAATAATAATAATAATAAGAAGTTAGATCTTACAATGACGTTTCAATTGCTTTCCCAAACTTATAATTTCCCAAATTTAAATATAAGAATTTTTTTTTCGTGTGTGTGTGTGTGTGCGTGTGTGTGTGTAATAGACTAGTAGAATTTATAAGAGAGTGGATATTTTTTTTCTTTGCACAAAAGAGAGTAGGATTGTAGGAATTAGAGAATAAGAGAATTCGAGAATAAGAGAGGAGAGATGAGTTGTTGAATTGTTAAAAATTTGGGAGGAAGAAATGGGGTATTTATAGGGGGTGGGAAAACCGTTGGAAACTAGCCGTTTATGGATGTTGGGGTTCCAACGACAAGTTCCGTGCCTTTCAAAGGCTAATTGGCGTGGGTCTGGCCGTGCCTGGCCGTGCCACGTGCTGGGCTAGTGGGCCGTGCAAGCGTGCCGACCCATGGGCCGACGACCGTGCCGCCCACCGTGCCCGTGCCAATTTTCCAGATATTTGTTCACGGCACGGCCCACGGCCCACAAGTGGGCCGCCGCGCCTGAATCGTGCCGGGCCCGTGCCGCCCATGTGCCGGCACGGCCCATGCCCATCTTTATTTATATTTTAGTTTGGTTTTAAAAAGGGTGTTGTAGACACCTAAAAATGTCTCCCCAAAACCAGACCCGATGATGAACAACCTTTCACTGCCGTTATTGGTCGGGTCGAGTATTAATTTAATCTTTGGAGTGCTTAAATCCATATTCAATCCCAATACATTTCCTAAACCAACCCAATTCCTAGCCCATTTTGCTAAACCGTAACTTATTTTTCGCTTTTCGTGTCCACATCACAAAACCGAGAGAAACTTATTTTGTGCCCCTATAACTTGATCCAAATATTAATTGGTTGGATAGGCCTTGAAATAAGCTTTCCAATGATATATCATAAGCCAAATTCCGATTTAAAACGAAGAAGATATGAGCAAAATACTAAACTCGGCCCAAAATCGACACCCTTTCACTAAAACATCCATATCATAAAATATACAAATAAGTTTGACCTAGTTTTAATAGGGTTGGAAATTATACTTGATAAGCTTTCCAATGATATATTATATGCCTTATTCCGAGTTACGGATCAAAAGTTATCATAATTTTAAAAACACGTAAAAACCTGGAATTACCGTTCAACAACTCAAATGCCGTGTCGCGGCAAAAGCTGACATGTCACGGTGCCTTGTACCATGACACGGTATTCTGCACCGTGTCATGGTACACATACCGTGACACGGTGCTTTCCCGTGTCTATTCCGTGTTTTTTCTCACGCGCTTATGAATCTAGACACATTTTTAGACAAATTATACACCGTGTCACGGTTCCCCATACTGTGTCAAGGTGCCCAATTAGGGTTTTTCTGCGTTTCTTATCTCTTCTAGGTTTCCGTGCATCCCCCTGTTCGTCTCCTCTATAAATACAAACCTGATTTCTGCAGTTTTGGGGCACCAAAAATCATTCTCTCTCTCCTTACACCAAAAATCATTCTCTTCTCCCTCTTTAGCCTAAACACTAGCCTACCCTATTCTCTCATAATACATCCCTTAAGCACTCCAAGGAGTCCATACTTGACCCGAGATTCCATCTTTAAACCAAGCCGTGAAAGGTAGAATTAACCGAGGGTTTGGAACAAATCAACTCTACTTTTTATTTAATTTAATTATTTCAATTTGATTTTATATTTTTGTTGAAGTTACTAACAATTTATTCATGATGTAGCAATTTAAAGGAATGCCCGGAATGTGAGTAATTAATTAATTTAATTACTTATTTTTATTCTTGTTGCTAGTATCATGATTAGGTTTATTTATATTTGATTTGACTAACGATATTATGGTTAAATTGCTTTCAATATTAATGTTGATTTTATTATATTTTTTATGATCACCATATTACATGTTTAAAGGGAATATGTAATTGAATACCATGCCTAATAAGATAATTTGGACAACCGATTTAGGTTCCTTTTTAATCTTGTTATTAAACTAAGTGATCACAATATTATATGTTGCATTAATATTCAACCAATTTGGCATAATAATAGTTTGGAGCAAATTGAATCTTTGTTTGCATGCCTTTGAGATCGTAGGAATCACTTTTCGCTATAAGAATCGAGTAGAGGCCAATACGGGCGAATGTGACTCCATGACTCACTTCGTACCATCATCCCCGATCTTCCTTTCGTGGTTCTGAACCATATGGAGTTAGTAATCTCATGGATTATGAATGGTGTGTAACCTTCATGGGTCAATCGTTGTTGCCTATCGTTGTCCCTTATTCGTGGTTGCGTTAAATGATCCATGAACGGTTACAAGTTCCTGAAAAACTTATTAGCGACTCCCTACTTTCCTTGTTCCTAATTGTATAATGTCAATTCCAACTCTCCATGTGCGCCAAGCATATTTACACATGCTTAATGTAGGCGCGCTTCATACGACGCCTACAATTTGGCGACTCCACTGTGGGGGATTCTTGGTTATTCATTGATTTGAGTGATCGATATTTAATTAAGATGAGTGGATGGGACTTGAAAGATTCTTGAAAAGTATACCTGTAATTAAATTGGCATTTTTGCATATGCATAGACGTTTTAACGTTGTATCTTAGGTTTACCCGTAGGAAAAGTCGAATAACCTGATTGCAAATGAAGAAAACAGAGGCACTAGTCAGATTTCCTGACTGCCGTGTCACGGTGCAGAATGTCGTGACGTGGCATTTTGTATCGTGACACGATGCTTCCTGGCGTGTCGCGGCAGTTCTGAAATCTTTCCAGTGGCTTTATTTTTTTTTTTATCACAGTCAGCTTCCTTCGATTTTTATGAAAAAACCGTATGTGTTCTACATGCGTTTTAGCCCCAAGGAATTTAAGCTCTATCAACCCAAAAACGCTCATGGCAATAAGGGTTCATCCAAGTTATTAAATTCACCCAAACCATGGAGTCGAGTTCGATTTCATCACGAACTCGCGGAGCCTCCCGTTGGCATACACCTTCAAGGGAGGATGCCTTGCTAACGCGTCCAAACTCTTAACCATGGTACCCTTTTGATACCAAATAAACCTGACCATAGTGGAACATAGAACTTGACCTTAGGTTGCGAACTCTTCTTTGTATCATTGTGCCTACGTGCCCTATGTGATCGTTTGGATCCTAACCTTAACAAGTTTTCTTTGTCTATGGCTGTTTATTTTATGACTAACTGATTCCAATGGATCGTACTCACTTAGTAATTAGCGCAAACACTAAAATAAAAATTTTTAAAAAAAAACTGGAAAAAACACACAAAAACACCTGGAACTGATCACCGCGCCATGGCAGAAATGCCGAGTCACTGCAATCATTGCCGTGTCACGGCAGCTTGTACCACGACACGGTACAGTTCGCCGTGTCACGGTGCCCAGAGGATAAGTTCAGTCAGCTTTTTTTTAGTCTTCCGTGCTAATTTGGTCCTCGCATCAATCATTTTGGTTACTGTTCACATGTCTAGCCATACGATCATACCACGAGTCTTATAACATCACTTAATCACTCACGAGTCAAGTATAGTCCACACACTTTCTTTATTTTCCGACTCGAGTCATGCACCATGTCGTTTATGATCGTATACTAGGTTCATGCACCCCCTTTTTCGTCATAATAAAAAATGAGTGGAGTTCTTCTGACCTATTTTCAAATGTCTATTTTTTCCCCTTCCTTTCCTATTTTGAACAATGAGTCAAAAAATTAAGTGAATTGTTTTTTTTCACAGTACTTGGTCAAGGAGCAAGGGTAAATATAGTTCGAGTCATTACTCCAACAATCTTTTAGATCTAAGAGGCGTTTAAAGTAAACCTCGCCTTTAAACTACTTTCAGTTCGTTCCAATGGCCACTAAGGAAGATATCGAGAACATCAACAAATCCATCGAGGCACTGTCTGCCATGATGCAAACCCTTACCACTAGGGTTACTACCATGGAATAAAACAAGGTCACTGTTGCTACCCTTGACAAATTGAAAGAACAGATGAGCAAGATTTCTGAGGATTTCACCTATGTTGGATACGAAGGACAGGCTCCCTGAAAAGTTCTCCACTGCTGATATTCCAAAGTTCAAACCTACTGACAATTTAATATTCCATTTGAAGGTGTTCTCTACATCCATGGCTCTCAAGGGATTGGACGTAACACTCTTCCCTACTGTGTTCCCTCTCTCCTTAGAGCATGCTTGCCAACAATGGTTTTATTCTCTAGATTCCAAGCATACTGCAACTTGACAAGATGTCGCCAACCATTTCATAAATCGTTATAAGTGTAACATTCAAACCAGAACGTTTGAACGTGAACTCTCCATTCTCAAACAGAAAGAGAATGAAGGCTTCACCGTTTATCTGAACAGGTGGAGGGAAATGACTGCACTCTTGGTAGATCCCCCCAAAGAAAGAGAGATGGTTTGCCTCTTCATCCAGAACCTAACTTACAAGTACAAGCAACACCTTAGGTTCTTGCCTTTGAACACTTTCGAAGCTGTATATGACATTGGCATCAATATCGAGGATGAGCTAATAAAGACTGCTGGTAGTAATAATAATAACACTTGGAAATACAAGAAGAACGACCTTCCTTCTTCTTTGTCTTCTAAGCCTAAAGGTACTGCCAACAATGTATGTTAAGTTGATCTCAATGAAGTGTTAGCTCTTGATGCTCCATTGCCCAAAAAAAGGAGAACTTACACTCCTTTAGGAATGACTTATGATGCGGCCTTTGATCACCTTTACTGTCAAGGCTTAATCACACCTATTGGGCAATTTCCAGAGCCAAAACCTTAAGAAAGGAGCGCCAAGTGGAATCCCAATGCCCATTGCAAGTTCCATCAAGGAAGGGGCCACACTACCAAGCAATGTTGGAATTTGAAGGACGTCATTCAAGACTTGGTGGATGTAAACAAACTTCCTGTCCCTCCAGGCGAAAAGAAGTAATGAAGACAAGGCGCACAGGGGATCCGTTGTGCAAGATTCCATGATTTCTTTTTTTATCATTCATCTCCCTTCCCCTATTCATGTCTAGCATAGGTTTTCCATTTTGAATTTCTATATGTTTCATGTGTTTCGTTCACCTTTTCCATAAATAAAATGAGCATATTTCCTTTACATCTCAATCATAGCATTTTTCGTTCATTCAAAAAAAAAAAAATCGTCGAACCAAACACAAGGTACACCAATGACTTGAGGCACATTTGCAACCCATTATTTCTCCTTCAACCATTCCAACACATATTTCACTTCTTCATTAACCACTTTGAACCTCGTCTAACGATTGACCTTATTTATTCAACGACATTCACCTAAACCTGGGATAGGATGGTGTGTAATTTGTGTAACATTAAAAAAGCAAGCAAAAAAAGAGGCAGCAAAGCAACAATAAAACAATGTCTAAGGGCAAGTGTTCCAATGTCTTTGATATGAACACGTCTCGAATTGCATCTCTCATCGAGTGCTTGGTAGCGTGCCTGAGAAACATGAATGCTAAGTGAGTGATGGACCGCTTGATCCAAGATTGCCCACATTGGTTCAAAAGAATGAAAAAGAAAAAATGAAAAAAAAACATCAAAGCAAAAAAAAAAAAAAAATGTTGAAAATAAACTTGCAAAATTCAAAATTTTCAAATTCACAATTACACATCTTGGGGATTCTCTCGGGTCTTGATCCTTTTACCCTTTTCTTCTTTAAATCATCAACTTAACTACATTACAACCCTTGAAAGATCTCTTTGAGGTGTACATACACTTATGCAAAGTTCGGTTAGAGCTACGTTTGGCCTGATTCCTAACGGATATGTAGGCAACCTTACATCGAGGTGTGGCCACATTCATATTCATATTCATATACACACATGATCAAGTCATTTCCAATGCTTATCCTTACCCATATAGAGCTAGACTTGGGGGCTTGAACACACATCACTTAGCTTACCCAGCCTAAAGAGTCATCATCTTTGACTCTTCTCACATCTATTTCCATCACCACAGCCTTTGCAGCCATCCTTAGTATCACATTCACACACTTCTTTCACACATACATAGCCATATCATCCTTCCCTTAGGAACCCTTTATCATGAAATCTTGTTCCCCTACCACGCATGCTTCATCATATTTCAAGACAACATTCATTAAAAGAAACATTGTATACTTGCTTAGCTTCCTGACTTGAGCAATATTCATTGTTTCATGCATCGCATAATGTGCTTAGCAACATTTATATATCAATGATATGTGATCATACAAAGTATATCGTGCTTAGCTCCTTGACCTAAGTTACGTTCATTATGCAATACCCAGTAACCACTTCATCTATATACGTGCTTAGCTTCCAGACCTAAGTAACGTTCAAGATCGTTTCTTTACAATATATATGATTCTTAGCTTCATGACCTAAGTGCATTCATTGATCATGTCACATGATGTAATTGTCCTTAGCCTCCTGCCCTATGAACATTCATCATGCATACATTATTTTTAAGACAAGCAATTCAATCCATACGATTCATTTCATCTTGCTCAACGAGGAAGTTCAAAACTTCTTCCCTATTTCATGTCTTTTCTTTTGGGGAAGTTCAAAAACTTTTTCAAAATTTTTCATCGAGGGAAAACAAAACTTCATTTTTTCACGTTTTTCTTTTTTCGGGAGAAAGTCGATACCCTCCACTCGTCTCATGACAAAAATGACGGAAAATTTTTTCTTTTGCATTTTCGGTTGCTTGTGTTTGCACACACACTCAAACTATACACACAATTACAAGTCATACACATGTCATGTCATGTCAAGTCAACCTTGGTCAAGTCAATCACAGTATATACGAGTCCCTTAGCAAATTTCATTTTGCAGGCCTCATTTACAGCCATGTTCGGGAACAAGAGAACCATTTACAGCCCACGTTCGCGGACAAGGAAACCATCTACAACCCACGTTCAGGGACAAGCGAACCATTTATAGCCCACGTTTGGGGACAAGCGAACCATCCACAGCCCACGTTCGGGGACAAGAAGAACCATTTATAGCCCACGTTCGGGGACAATCGAACCATCTACAGCCCACGTTTGGGGATAAGCGAACCAACTACAGCCCACGTTCGGGGATAAGTGAACCAACTACAACCCACGTTCGGGGACAAGCGAACCATCTACAACCCACTTTCGGGGATAAGCGAACCATCTACAACCCACGTTCGGGGACAAGCGAACCATTTACAGCCCACGTTCGAGGACAAGCAAACCATCTACAGCCCATGTTCAGGGACAAGCGAACCATCTACAACCCATGTTCAGGGACAAGCGAACCATTTACAGCGCACGTTCGGGGACAAGTGAACCATTTACAGCCCACGTTCGGGGACAAGCGAACCATCTATAGCCCACGTTCGGGGACAATTGAACCATTTACAGCCCAAGTTCAGGGACAAGCAAACCATCTACAACCCACGTTCGGGGACAAACGAACCATCTACAGCCCACCTTCGGGGACAATCGAACCATCTACAAGCCACGTTCGGGGACAATCGAACCATCACTTTTCAAACTTCAGTGATCATCTCCCAAAGCGAAGATGAATCACGATGCAAGGTTCTCGATACATAGAGACTTGCAATCTCATTATTAGACAAGCTTTTCCTCAAGCATGGAAAATTGTCGGTCGTTGCCACCTTTCAAGGCGAAGAAGTCAGCGATTATATCATCTATCAACATTCCTCAAACATGGAAAATATCACAAATCCGGTGGATTTATTCAGGTATAGAAAACTACCAAACTCATTTTCCACTGATACATTGGTGTCAGATACTATCGAACAAATTCGTCACCGATTGTAGACACCTAAAAATGTCTCACCAAAACCAAACCCAATGATGAACAACCTTTCACCGCCATTATTAGTCGGGTTGGGTATTTAATCTTGGAGTGCTTAAATCCATATTCAATCCCAATACATTTCATAAACCAACCCAATTCTTAGCCCATTTCCCCAAACCATAACTTATTTTCCTCTTTTCTTGCCTTTAAACCAAAAATAATTCATTTGTGTCCCTTAAAATCATTCATTTCATGTCCTTTTTATAAAAACGTTTAGACCAGTTTATTTTGGTCCATAATCTGGGTCCAATGATTGAATAGTTGGATAGAGTTTGAAAAGATATTTCCAACGATATATTATAAGCCCAAATCCGAGTTATAACGAATAAGTTATGGCCAAAATACTAAACTGAGCCCAAACTGAACCTAAGCCCACCTTACCTACGACCCAATGATAATGGGGATGGTCCAAAGGATTTAATCCCATTACTTAACCAATTAGGATTAATTGGAAACTTCTATAAGTTTCTAAAAGATCTTAATTATCCTTTATGAAAAGATAAGATTAAAGAGTTTGAAATTAAATGAAACTCGTGTTTTAAAAGTCCTAATTCTATTCGAATTGAAAGATGTTCAAAGATAGTCAGATATAATTTTCTTGCCTCATAGTTTTTATCTAAATCTTAGATTGTTGGATAGCCCTTGAAATTATCTTTTCAATGATACATTATAATATTAATTCTGAACTATAACAAAAAAGATATAAAAGAAATACGAAACTCTATCCAAAACTAACACCGTCTCACTATTTCGTTCATCTATTTTATTATAGAAACTATTTTAATATGATTTCAATTGGTTTAGAAAGTATAGTTCAAGAGCTTTCCAACGAAATATTATTTATCTTATTCCGATTTCTGGATCAAAAGATATGATAAAAACAAAAACCGCAAAAACTGCTGCCTATCGCAAGAGTTTTATTCCAATTGGAATTCGGATTTTATCTTAATTCTTCGACCCTTCTTTTTTCTTCATAAATAGAGGTCATATCACCCCTTTTTCAATCATCAACAAGCTTGATCACCAAATCATTCTCTCTTCCTCTCTTCTACACCAAAAATCATTCTCTTCTCTCTCTCTCATACTCTAAGCCTTAAACCTATATTCCTAACTACATCATTCCTTCCTTAAGAACCCCAAGGAGTCCATACTTTACTCGAGGTTCCATCCTTAAACCAAGGCATGAAAGGAAGAACAGTTTGAGGGTTTGGCCCCAAATCAACTAAATTTAATTTAATTTTAATTATTGTTTTATTAATTTCCTTGAAGTTACTAACGTGTTTATTATTTTTTAGTTGCAACCAAACAAAATCAAAGTAAGGAATCATGTTCCTTTTATTTATATTATTTTTCTAAAGATTGTTATTATATTGGTTGTATATTAATTGTTGGATTATTGTTGAATTGCTTCCAATATTAATGTTAATTTTATTATATTTATTGATCACCATATTGCATGTTTAAACGGAATATGTAATTGAATATTACACCTAATAAGATAATTTGGACAACCGGTTTAGGTTTCTTTTTAATCTTGTTATTTAATTAAGTGATCAAAAATATTTTAGATTATGTGTGTGCATTAATATTCAACCAATTAAGCATAATAATAGTTTGGAGCAAATTGAATATTTGTTTGCATGCCTTTGAGATCGCAAGAATACTTTTCATTATAAGAATCGAGTAGAGGCCAATACAGGCAAATGTGACTCCATGACTCACTTCGTACCATCATCCCCGATCCTCCTTTCGTGGTTCCAAACCATATAGAGTTATTAATCTCATGGATTATGAATGGGGTGCAACCTTCACGGGTCAATCGTTGTTACCTTTCGGTGTCCCTTTATCGTGGTTGTCTTTTATGATCCGTGAATGGTTTACAAGTTCCTTAAAAACTTATTGGCGGCTCCCTACTTTCCATGTCCCTAATCATTTTATGTCAATTCCTACTTCTTATGAGTGCCAAGCATATTCACCACATTCTTACGTAGGCGCGCTTTTAACGATGCCTATACCGATACATTGGTGTCAGATAAGCATTCTATCTCTGCTCTTTTATCTATGTGTAGACACCCAAATGTGTCTCCCCAAAACCAAACCCAGTGATGAATACCTTTTGCGTCGAATGATTATCGAATGAGGTGAAAGTGTGAAAGTCAAGTGTTGCGGTTAGTTTTTATTAAAATTCTTTCTTTCTGTTTTCGAAAACAACTCTATTTTATGAAAACAGCCAATCTAGTTTAATTTGGTCCACGACAAGGGTCCAATAATAGTGTAGTTGGATGGGGCATGTAAAGAGCTTTCCAACGATATATTATAAGCCCAATTCCGATGAATAATGAGGAAGTTATGGCCAAAATACTAAACTGGGTCCGGTTTGATCTTTACATGCGGCCCAATGATCTAGGGGAGGGCCCAATGTTAATTGTTATTTCTAGAGTTATTAGAATTGATTATAGTCTTCTAGAATTTTTTAGAAGGTTCTCTTTAATCCTAATATAATTAGAATTAATAATTATATTTTGATACGTTTTATTTAGAATAAAATATTATTTTATGAAAAACACGATTTCAGTTTTCATACAGACTTTACAAATCGATTTTGATTCATATGTGGACTCCGTGTTTGAAAGCGCGTAGGAATCCAAGCTGTCGCCAGACGACAGGCATGTCGCCACGCGACAAGCCTTGTCGCTAAGCGATAGACCCTTTCGCCTGGCGACAAGGTCGGTTTTGCATCGAGAAATCATCAATCAATTCTCAATCATCTACAATCGTCTCTCTAAAGCTAGAAGCTTTCTCTCTCTATTCTTTTTCTAAACCTTCTCTCTCACAAAATTCCGCATTCACGAGTTCGAAGTTGCCTTTGCCCTAGACGTGAAAGGTTATAATTTCTGAGGGTTTGGTCCCAAATCTCTATTTCAATTATTTAATTTGATTGTTTAATTTAATATTTTCCTTGAAGTTACTATCACGTGTATTTTGTTATTAGAAAGAGATACGAGGCATCCAAGTAAGTACTTTAATTGTTTAATTGACCTTATGATATAGAAATCATGTTAAGATTGTTATTTTGGTTCCCAGTATCATGTTAGGATGTAAGTATGATATTTAGGGTTATTTTCTTATATCAATTATGGTTTCTAGGATGCTTCCTATTTTCCTTTCTAATAGCATGTTAGTATCATGTCAGGGCTAAAGCTTTGATCTTTATTGCTTAGTGACATGCTAGGGTTTTTTATTAATCTTGTTAGTATCATGCCTAGGATCTTGCTATTAATATTATGCTTTAACATGATTATGATAATTATGAGCGTTATTATGATTATTATTATGATTATAATTATGATGATTTATGATTATCATGTTGCTTGATATATATATATATATATATATATATATATATATATATATATATATATATATATATATATATATATATATATATATATATATATATATATATATATATATATATATATATATATATATATATATGTATATATATATTTATTGTTATTGCTTGATCACACCTTTTATGCATGTTTAAAGGGAATTTGTACTTGTAATCACGCTTGATATGATAATTAATAATCTTGTTTAGGGCTAATATGATTATAATTCAAGTGATCGCCAATAATAGTTTTATTTGTGCATTAAATTCAACCAACATAGATTAAACAGATTTAGGGTTAATCTAATGTTTGCATGTTAGTCAGAAAGCGCACATGAATACGAGAAGAATGAAGTAGAGGCCTATTATTAGGGCAGGTTCAATCTCTTTTAGGTTGGATTTGTACCTTCATCCCCGAACCCTATTTGGTTCAAGACCTTTTGGAGTTGACGATCTCCTGGATCGTTAAGGGGTGTAATCTTCACCTTGTGAACGGTTTACAAGTTTCTAAAACTTGTTGGCGACTCTTTTGCTCTAGCTTCCTTCCCTTGGACGCCACCATGCTTAAGTGTATGATCACAGTGGGGTTCAAGTTTGGGGTAATGCTTGAAATATTCCCTACAGTTTTTGGCTACTTCACTGGGGAGGATTTCTATTTTAATTCCTGAAATTTATTTTGGCAATCATTTAGAATGAGCGGATGAGACTCGAAAAGTTCTAAGTATTTCATGTGCGTAATTTTGATTAGCCTTATTGTCATATGCATAAAAAAGGTCCTCATTGGATAGACCATCCAAAATGAGTAAAAAACATAGGATTTTTACACGTAGGAAATTTGAGAAATATCTTTCACAACTAGAATTGAAATAACGCTGCGAAATCTGGAAAATTCTAAGAACGTAGATACCTGCTGAGGCATGTAGGAACTAGCGCCTAGTAAACAGGATTGTCGCCTGTAAAGTGCTTCTGTCGCCTGGCAACAGTTCTGTCGCTTGGCGACAGGGGTACTTTTGCGGTGACAGTCCCTGTAGTCTGGCGCCAAGTTCTTCCAATACCGAGCCAGAACTCTGCCTTCTTGCTTTGACCATTTCTAGCACTGTTGGCTCGATTCTACTTCCTGATTGAGTTTTTCTCTCTTTTCTGAAACCCATATGTGTTCTACATATGGACATAACCCTCTAGGGGTTCACGCTTCATCTACCCAATCGAACGCTCCTAGCAACGACGGGTACATCCGAGTTTGTGAATCTACCAAACCATGGAAGCAAGTTTTTAACTTGCGGGGTCCCATCCATTCACGCCAACCCTTCCAAAGGTAAGGCTTCCGCGCGGTGCATCCAGACTCATAACCATGGACCCTCTTTGACTAACCCATATCCCGAACTTTAGAGAACTAGAGCCATGGTTAGGTTGCAAACTCATTGCATCATGTTGTGACTACTTGACTATTTATGCATTCTTTGCTTGTGCATACTTTATATGTGCTAACCATTTGTTTGACTTGTGTTTAAGTCTAAATAAACCAATTAATGACTAAAAAGGACTTTGTCTAATCAATGAATTAATTAATTAATTTGACTAATTAAAGACTAATGAAGTAATTAATCTGACTTAGTACGACTTTAGGCATGTCCCCTTAGAGTAAAATTACTGGAAGCAATCCCAGATTAATGTTCCAGAAATGGCGCAGGAGTTTGGGCTGTGGCGCCGTAGTTTACTGCTTGTCGCCTGGCGACAGGTTTGTCGTTTGGCGACAAGCTTTAAATTGTGGCGACAGTTCTGTTGTTCCAGCGACAGTCTAGATTCTTACTCGAGTCATCACGACGAGTCTAATTAACGGTCTACTAATCAGTTTAATCAATTTGTTAAGTCCTTAATTGAGTCTAGGCACCTAGTCCCATGGTCATACACAAGAGTCAAAGCATGTCACTTGCACTCAATTATAAAACACACACTTAACATGTATGTCACACCTTGATCATGTCTAGAGTGTCTTGAATGCGTGTTTTCCGTCATTTTTTTAGGGGGGTAAGTCGGATATTAATCCTCCAATTAAACCACTTGTTTGAACCCATTCCCAAAAATATAGAAAAATATACACCCTATTTTTGTTTTTTTTTTTTTTTAACCATAAAGTCAAAATCAATTTGAGTCAAGTCATTAAAACAAATATGGTTTAATCTCCAACGCGTGGTTAAGAAAGGAAAGGCGTTTAATCAAGGATAACACTTTCGTTCAAGTCTCACTTTTTGATAATCCAATCAATCGAAGAAGGAAAGCTAAGAAGACAATGGCAAGTCAGGAAGAAGTCAACGAACTCAAAGGACAGGTAGCTAACATGGTTGAAATGTTGAAGAGTCTGACTCTTCAAATCAATGACCCTGCAAGACAACAACAGATGGAGCTCATCCAGGAAAGCTTGAGCAGATTATCTAATGACTATAGATTGCAAGGCATTAGCTCACAAGGAGTCTCGGTGGACAAGGATCTTCTTCCGCAGAAGTTCAATGCCAACGACATACCGAAATTCAAAGCAATGGATAACCCTTATTTTCAGTTAAGAGCTTTTGAAACTGTAATGAATATTAAGGGAATAGACAAAAAAGCTTTTCATTCTGTATTTTCTCTATCTTTAGAAACCGTTTGTCAGCAATGGTACTTCTCTCTTGATAAAGAGAAAACCTCTAGTTGGGAGTCAATTGTAAACGCTTTCATTGATAGATATAAATGCAATATTTAAGTTGAAACTGATCATAGGGAACTTGAAATACTTAAGCAGAAAGAGAATGAAGGCTTTACTTCTTTCTTTAATAAATGGAGGGAAACTTCTGCAAAGATGGTTGAGGTGCCTAGTGAGAAAGAATCTGTGAGAATGTTTATCAAGAACCTCCAAGAAAAATATTCTAAGCATCTCAAATACCAAAATAACTTGCACACCTTTAAGGCCGTCTATGACATTGGTATCAATATTGAAGACGACCTAGCTAAACAGAAAGCTGCTAACAGTACCTCTAGTAGTGGCTGGAAAGGCAAGAAGAACGACAATCCTTCTTCTTCCAAAACCACCCACTCAAATAACGTCAGCACCTTTAATTTGAGTGAAGTCCTTACCATGAATAATCAAGGACAAAAGAAACCACTTAGGAGGAACTTTACTCCTATTGGTATGAGTTATGACACCGCATTCGATCGCTTACATGCAAAAGGTTTTATAACTCCCATAGGACCGTTTGGGGACCCACTTGTCGAGAAGAGAACGACTAGCTGGAACCCCAATGCACATTGCAAATATCATCAGGGTAGGGGCCATCTCACAGAAAATTGTTGGAAGCTAAAGGAAGCAATCCAAGATTTAATTCATAACAACAAACTTCCATTGCCCCCTGCAAGCAAGAAGCCAAGTATCAAGAACGCACCACTGTCGGATTCCTTGGCTATTTCCGATGAGGAAAATCAGGTTGACCCCTCAAACCTCATCAAACCTGTCGAAGCTATTGAAGAAGAGGAGGAAACCTTCGAAGATGCCGAGGATCATTTTCCTTGTGGACAAGAACCTGCGACAAAACAAGAAGTGTGTATCCTTATTCAGGTTGTGTTGGAAGCAAGAGAATTATTACGCGAGGCCATGGAGGTGGTAAAGGAACGAAATGAACTACTCAAAAGTAGACCTCTTCCTAAAGAGAAGAAATCATTCTCCCTCCAAGTAATTGACACACCCAAAAGGAGCAATAGGCCATACACTCCAATTGGAAATTCTTATGCAAACATGTTCAAAATGCTCTCCGAGAATGATAGAATTCAACCTCTCGAACCGAGACCATTTGAATCACTAAAAAGGATAGATTGGTACTACTGTCCATATCATCAATCGGGAGGACATACTATAGAAAATTGTTTCAAGTTCAAAGACTTGGTCCAAAGATTGATTGATAACAAGAAGCTAGTTCAAATCCCACAAGAACGAGATGCTACCATTAATGGGGTTTGGGATAGTGATGATGAGGATGTCTACCTTAAGGACGTCGAAGAAACTCCACTCTCGACAATATATCCGGCTGGTGACATTTGGAATGAAGAGGATTCACCTATAGATGTCCTCACAAGATCCGGGAGAATGCAACCTCCCATTACTACACAACCTATTCCCACTACTCAACAAGTTCCCATATCAATCATAGAAGACAACGATGTTGTCAAACAATTAAAAAAGACTAAGGTCGAAATGAACATATGGAAACTTCTAACTACATCCCGAGAACATAGAATCGCAGTCATGGATGCCTTAGCTAAAGTAGGGATAGAATCGGACACCACTCCTGAGGGGTTGGCTAATTTCCTCACGAGTGATCTCCCAAGTTCTACTAATTTAATCACTTTTTCCCACAAAGATCTACCGCCGGAAGGTGACAAACACAACAAAGCTCTCAACCTCACAGTAATTTTCAAGAGAATGAACGTCCCCATGACTCTTGTAGATAATGGATCGGCAATTAACGTTTGCCCACTTAGAACTGCGAGGATGTTGGGGATAAGGGATGAAGATTTATCTCTATCAACACAAGGGATAAGAGCTTACGATAACTCACGTCGCCAAGCATTAGGCACAATTACCATGAACATAACGACGGGAGTAATTGAGCATGCCACTACATTCCAAGTGGTAGATATTAAGGCTTCGTTCAACTTACTGTTGGGACGCCCTTGGCTTCATGACCTCAAGGCCATCCCTTCATCTCTTCACCAACAAGTGAAAGCCATAGTTAGAGGATTACCAATTACAATCGATGCTTCACCCATGAGGATCAAAACAGTAGAAAACCCACTAATCAATGTGGAGCACGATGAGAATGACGAAGATCTGTGGGGCTTTAATGAAGAGGTCTCCTTGATCGAGAAAGATGAAAGGACCCCTCTTCGCTACGACCTACTCAAACATGATAACCAATGCTATCCTGAGAAAACACGGACACTTCCCTGGAATGACCCTAGGAAAGAAGAAAGGGATAGCAAAACAGATGGGACTACCTGGCCTCCCTAAATTAGATACTTTCGGACTTGGTTTCGAACCGACTCTCGAAGATCTAAAGCGAGCCCAGGAAAAATCAAAAGCACGTAGAAATGCTTGCGCACAAAAGAAAGCAATCCCAATGGATCAATACCCTCTTACCTTAAATGGACAATTCATAAGAGAGGGAGAAGATTATCCATGTTACGAATTTCCAAAACCCTTCGTTGTAAACGGCATAAGACAACCTGGGTTCGAAATATTTCTGGATTGTTGCTTTCTAGATGAGATTCCAACTCCCATACATAAAGAAAAAGCACCCCCATTCTTTGACTTTAACGTCATGGGACTTCTCTTTGGGCAAGAAAAGAATGAGCCAAGATATATAGAGGATAACTCTTCACTCATTCAAACAGTCCTACAAAGCGAGAACTTTGATCCCTCCAAGCTCATCACTCCAGCAGAGGATTTAGTGCGAGGATGGCGCAAGACAGTAAAAGTGACTACTGCAAACGGAAAGAAGATCTCAATAACTACAGGACAAGGGCCAATGTTCGAAGAATCGTCTGAGTCAGAGTCAGAGTCTTCCCCTATCGAGTCCTCTAAGTCTCTAGTTGTAGCACCTCCCTCTAATTCTTCTATTTTATCATCTACTCTTAGGATAGTTAGCAATCAAGTCCCAACGGACATTTCTTTATTCGATGTAATGATTTTTGAGTTTAATAATATGTCTTCTTCCCCTTATTCCTCGTGTTTCTCTTTAGCTCTAGATGACGGGTATTGCTTAACTAACGATGGAAATGACAAAGAAATCATTAAAGCAATGGAAACACTTGAAAATAAAACACCAATAATTGAGGACACTGAAACGGTTGATATCTCAAAAGATCCAACCATCAAAAGAGAAGTTAAAATCGGACTCACGTTAAACAAAGATGAAAGAACCGATTTAATTAATCTACTTAAAGAATTCATCGATGTATTCGCATGGTCATATGAAGATATGCCAGGCATTAATAGAGAAATAGCTCAACACACTATACCACTAATCCCAGGAATGAAACCTGTAAAACAAAAGTTGCGTCGAATGAAACCAGACGTAGCTCTTAAAATAAAAGAAGAAGTACAAAAGCAAATAACTGCAGGTTTTATCAGGGTATCCAAATACCCCGAATGGGTTGCAAATGTAGTCCCAGTTCCAAAAAAGGATGGTAGGGTTCGAATGTGTGTCGATTATCGAGATCTAAATAAGGCAAGTCCAAAGGATGACTTCCCTTTACCACACATCGATATTTTGGTAGATAATACAGCGAATCACGCACTTCTCTCATTTATGGATGGATACGCAGGGTATAACCAGATCCTCATGGCCGAGGAAGACATGGAGAAGACAACATTCATAACACCTTGGGGTACTTACTATTACACGGTAATGCCATTCGTGTTGAAAAACGCAGGTGCCACTTACCAACGAGCAGCAACTGCCCTACTCCATGACATGATGCACAAAGAAGTCGAAGTATACGTGGACGACATGATTGTGAAATCTAGAGATCGTCCAGGATATCAAGAGGCCTTAAGAAAATTCTTCGAGAGGCTAAGAAAATACAACATGAGGTTGAACCCATCCAAGTGTGCTTTTGGAGTAACCTTAGGCAAACTCTTGGGATACGTCATAAGCTCTAGAGGAATAGAGATAGACCCAACCAAGATCAAAGCAATCATGTCAATGCCACCGCCCAAAACCGAGAAGCAAATTTGAGGATTTATTGGCCGATTGCAATATATAAGTAGGTTCATATCTAATTTAACAACAATATGTGAACCAATATTCAAGAAGCTTAAGAAAAATGTGCTAGTAATATGGGACGACAAGTGTCAAAAAGCCTTTGAGAAGATCAAAGCCTATCTCGCCAATCCTCCCGTATTAGCCCCAGTGCTTCCAGGAATTCCTCTAAGGCTGTACTTAACAGTCACCAAAGAAACAATGGGAGCTATGCTCGCACAAGAGGTAGAAGGAAAAGAAAACGCCATCTACTACCTAAGAAAAAAGATGCTCGAATATGAAGCACGCTATACACCACTTGAGAAATTGTGCCTCGCATTGGTGTGGGCCACAACCAAGTTAAGACATTACATGCTTGTTCACACAGTCTTTGTAGTGTCACGAATGGATCCTCTCAGGTACTTATTCGAGAAATCCACGCTTAACGGACACATCTCAAGATGGATAGTCAACCTAGCCCAGTTTGATGTAAGGTTCATGCCTCAAAAGGCTATTAAAGGATCTGTAGTCTCGGACTTCTTAGCGGACTTTCCAATAGAAGATTCGACACCAATACACGACAATGAATTTCCAGATGAAGACTTAATGGTCACGGAAGATGATACTTGGACTTTATACTTCGATGGAGCCTCAAACCAAAAGGGATGTGGCGTTGGAGTCCCATTAGTATCACCTAAAGAGGAGCATGTTCCAATTTCAATAAAGTTAGATTTCGACGTTACCAACAACGCTGTAGAGTATGAAGCATGCGTGGTAGGCCTCGAAACAGCTTTAGCATTGGGTGTAAAGAAACTTCGAATATTCGGAGATTCTTCCTTGATCATCAACCAAATCTCCAAAAGATGGAAAGTAAGGAGCGAAAGCTTAGCCCCTTACCAAACCTATCTGGAAACTCTCACCGATCAACTGGAAAAGGTGGAATACACATATTTACCTAGAGAAGAAAACCAATTTGCCGATGCCTTGGCAAGACTAGCCTCAATGGTTAAGATTCCTAAGGAAATTGAGCAAATGCCTTTAACGATAGAGAAAAGACACAAACCAGCATATATTCAAGCTATAGAGGATGATGAAACAATCCAAGAAGAAGAAGAAGAAGAAGAACCATGGTATACCGACATACTCAATTATGTCACCAAAGGAGAATACCCTCCTCATGCTGACAAAAGAGCAAAACGAGCTTTGAGACTTTTGGCTTCCCAATACGTACTCATAAATGATGAGCTACACAAAAGGGTACCTAAAGGTCGAGCCCTATTATGTGTAGGCAAGAAGGACGTTCAAAGAACTATGAGAGTAATCCACGAAGGAGTATGTGGAACACATGTTAACGGCAAAATGCTAGTCCAAAAGATAATGCGAGAAGGATATTATTGGACTACCATGAATAGGGATTGTCATCAATATGTAAAAAGATGCCCTAAGTGCCAAATTTATGCAAACTTGCAGCATGTTCCTCCATCCCTTCTCTACACTTACACCTCACCATGGCCATTCTCAACATGGGGAATCGATATAATCGGAAAAATCACACCTCTTGGAACAGGAGGTCACGAATACATCTTGGTAGCAATCGATTACTTCACAAAGTGGGTAGAAGCACAATCATATGCTAAACTCACTGCAAAACATGTAGCACTCTTTATCGAAAGGAACATAATTTGTCGATATGGAGTCCCACATGAGATGATAACTGACAATGGAACTCACTTTCAAGCCGAATGTGAAAATTTGTTACAAAAGTATGGTATTCAACATCACCATTCTTCCCCTTACAGACCTCAAGCAAATGGAGCAGTTGAAGCAGCTAACAAAAATTTAAAAACTATCATCGAGAAAATGACAGAAAATTACAAGGATTGGCCTGACAAACTCCATTTTGCACTTTGGGGTTATCCCACGTCAATTCGAACGTCAACAGGAAACACGCCATTTGCCTTAGTCTATGGAGTGGATCCCGTACACCCTGTAGAACTAGAAATCCTTCTTTACGCATTGCGTTAGAAAGTAAACTCGATGAAGTTGAATGGACTAGAGCACGGTATGAAGAATTAATTCTACTTGATGAAAAACGACTAGAAGCTCTACATCATACCCAATGCTACCAAACTCGTATGGCTAGACACTTCAACAAGAAGGTCAAGACAAGAAACATCAAGGTTGGAGACTTGGTACTAAAAGCACTAAAGAAGAATATGGTGGATCCAAGAGGCAAATTCAGGCCCAATTGGTCCGGACCATACATTGTCAAAACAATCCTATCAGGAGGGGCAGCTCAGTTAACCAACATGGACGACAATGATTTCTCAAACATGACCAATCTTGACCAACTTAAGAAGTACTACCCATAATTACTTGAGTAGGACACTCAAGAGAGCTACGTTTGGCTTAAGAAAGGATACGTAGGCAACCCTTTAAAGGGTGCGACCACTTTAATTATCAAGCATTTCGCGTCCCAACATCGACAAAAAAAAAAAAAAATTATCGCCAGGCGATAAGGCGAAAAGTTTGGCGATAGACTCGTATGAGCGACGCCAATTTTATGCGTATATCTGGACAACTTCGGTGCATTCTGAAATTTTTTTCGACCTCCGTACTTGAAGAAATTTTTGTTAATTTAAGTTCGAAAAAAAAAAAATTTTAAGTTGTTTTCATTGCTTTAAATGAACAAATGTAAAGTTAATTTAATTAAAAAGCTGAAATTGCATTAATAAGTAAAAGAATTACATCGTTGATGGAATTTAAATAAAGCTTAAAAAATTAAAATTAACTTAACATGTCTAATAAATCAAAGGAAAAGCAATACTCTAATCTCTCTTTTCTTTCTTCATTCTTTTCCAATTTTTGTCAGAGGCTTCTTCTTCATCCATCACTTTTGCTAAGAGACATCCATTAAAGGCTCTACATTCGATTTTAGTATGAATAGTCTCTCCCACAGCCAAAACTCCATGCTTCTTCTCTACCCAAACCTTCTTTTCTGTAGAGTCCACCTTTCTTTTCCCTTTGTCTTTTTTAGCACTCTTCATTTTAGGCATCATAGGAGTCTTAAACTCAACTCTTTCACCTAGGCGTTCCTTCGCAGGCATTTTCTTGTCACCAAGGCAAGTCTTCACATTGGTCTTCTCTATTTTGGTTCGATCCTTTTGAGATCTACCAGCCAACCATCGCTTCACATCATTGGACAAAGAAGGCGGAGCCTTTTGGGTAATCACTTTCCATAATGGCCTAGCACACCAATACCCGTCAAACTGTTCAACTTCTTGTGAAACCGGGAATTCATAAGGGCGACGAAGATTTCCCATAGGAATGGTTTGAGCAATCCCATATTGCCTCTTTACTTGGCAGGGATAATAAAAGGTCAATTTTGACAAACTAGGAAGACGACAAAAGGGTTGGGTATTACAACCAATCATCTTTTCAAGCTTCCACCAGGGAATGACCCATTTAATGGAGAAGTCACAACAGGCAAAGACCTTGCCCCACTCACAGCGACCCATCTTCAAGGAGAAACGCTTCTTTCGTCGAACAAAGCAATTGGGGGTATATTTGTCGATATTATTAGGAGGACTAATCAATTCTAATCTCTCCATGAGCCACGTCTGTAAAAATCAATGCACATAATCCGTATTGCTATACAAAAATATATTTTTAATTTCTTTAATTAAGAATATTGTTTTTCTACCTGTAATAAAATTGGAGAACCCCGAAGAGGTGCTTCTGGATTCTTTTTCAATTCATCAAGACTAAGCATAGTCTCTCCAACAATTAATGGCATTGGATTTCTCCCAGATTCGATTTGTTCTAGCACAGATATTATAATTGCTTGACCATCATTATTTTTACCATTAGTAAGAAAATTTTGGCTAAGCATGCAAAAGAGGAAAGCTCTTCTCCTATAGACATGAAAAGATTCGGAGCGTGGTCTATCAAAATAAAAACGTGCAAATTCTTTTAAATCAACATTATTGCCATGCACTATGTTTTTTAGATCTTTACCCCTAAGGTCAAGGAAACGCTCATAATCTTTGTAATAATACTCACTCACCGTAGGCATTACCACAAGATTTAATGGAGGAAAGCCTAGAATGACACCAAACTCTTCTGGTAAAGGGCAAATTTCATCATAGACTAATCTAAAACAATGAGTATTAGGATCCCAATATTCTAAGGCGGTATGAATGAAGTCTATATCAAGATCTACCCCCTTTATGCCATAAATACCCCCCATATGAAAAAATTCAAGTTCTTTTCTCTCCTTAGCAGTCAAAGAATGACACCACTCACGAGTGAAATCATAAAAACTCTTTTTAATTAGAGCCATGATTAATTTTTTGAGTTAATCTGTTCGAATTATACAGAAATCGGCAAATTTGGGGGCTATTTATAAACAATTTTTTGGCAGATTTCGAATTCTGTAAGGATTTGGAAAACCAAGTCTGTCGCCAAACGACAAGTTTGTCTCCTGACGACAATGTCTGTCGCTTGGCGACAAAGATTGTCGCCTGGCGACAAAAGGATACGCGTGGCGACAACGCGTCTGAGCAAGCGACAATTACGCACTATGCAACCCGCGTTTTTCTGACTTCGATTCAACTTTGCTTTTGCACATTACATCCTGTTATTCAATACCTTCATACAAATCCATTCCATATTGCCTTTTTCTTTTTGATTAAATTGAGTTTAGGCTTACTTTAAGTCGACATTATTTTATTTTTCATTTTTTCTTTTGGGGGAGAAAGTCGGATACCCTCCATTGATAATAAAAAATGACGGAAATTTTTGCGCAAAAATTAAGTCACAGATGCACACACTCACATGCACATAAAATGAAAAATAAAATGCAAAGATAAAACAGGCTTAATATAAAAGGTTTGTATATACAATATGGGTCATATAATACGAAAGACAAATTCCTATGAAGTCAAAAATAAGTACAGGTACAAACTATGGCGCCGGAGGCCGTAAATGATGAGGTACGCCCATCATATCAAAGAACGTTGTAGTCCGGGGAGTATGCTCCTCACCATCTCCTGACCCGTCAGTCAGCGGAAACCTTAGCTCAGGGCCAGTCCACCCAGGCTCACCAATCGACAACGATTGAGGCTGCAAGGGCTGCTACGACGATAAGCCGACCTCGTACGTCCCACCACCCATCGAAGGAGCCGATGTCGCACCTCCTTAGTCCGTCGGCCCAGCAAAGACATCCTCAGGTGAAGAAGTCGAGCCCTCGATCGGAGTAACCTCAGACTGGCCACCTCGGCCGCTATCAGAAGTGCGGCGACGCCTTGAGCCAGATCTACTCGGCTCTCTCCTAGCCTCAGGTCTCGACCAAGCGCGGGGTGAAGGAATAGTCTGTCCCTGCAAAGGTAAATCAATTCAGACACTAAGGAAAGAATATAGTGAAAGGTGATACAAAAGAAAGATAAGAGAGATACCTCCTCAACGTCGTTCCTCCGACAGGTAGCTCGGTCCTGTAACCTCACGAGCTGGCTACGAAAGGCGTCTATACACCTCGCCATAGCTGTTACCACCTCGCGAGAAAACTGTCAAAGGAATAATGTCAGTGATAATACAGAACAAATACAAAAGCCAGAAAATAGATAAACTCACCCGAGTCTGGTGACGAGGAATGGAGTGCTCCACAAAACGTTGATCCTTGGGGGCTGGAGGAATCATCTCCTCGATCGGTCCGAACGTACCCTGGTAATAGATAGACATCCTCGGAGGGACGAACTCCCTAGGCCCAGCCTGATAAAATGAAATTCAAACGATCAGAATCCGCTTGGGGGCTACCAAAAGAAAAATAAAAAGTAAAGCATACCGCTGCCTCCTCAGACAAAACAGGGGCTGGCACTAGCAAAGGTAGCAAGTCATCCTCGTAACTCTGCCCTGAATGGACATGAGACCGCCAGGGAGTGCCAGGAGACGACCGACTCGCGCAGTCGCGCATCAACGCCTCATGAAAAATATGTTGAGGCGGGCAAGCAGGGACGACGAAAACATCAGAGGAATGCTGAATAGCTACCCTCTCGCCAAGATACACTGTAGCGTCATACGTCCCCTGAAAGTAACGACGCTCGGCAGTATACCGCGCGGCCAGCGCAGGCATAGCTAAATCAGCCCACGGTCGGTATACCACGTTAGGCTCCTACAAAATAGTTATGTAAGATCAATGCACTCAAAAGAGTAATATCAAAAAAACAAGTGTTCATGAGAACCTACCGAGAGGATAAGATCTCGAATGCGTACAGTCTCGACCTGGCCAGTACGACCTCCCCAACCAGCGCCGACGGGAAGCTCGCGGGGTGAAGGTCTCACCAGCGCAAGCGAGGGGAAGTACTCGTAGAACCAAATCTACATAGATAAGAAAAAGTCAGTAAATGCTTACACGAGTCTAGAGCTAATTTCAAAAGGATAGAAATATACCTCTACGACCCTCTAGAAACTAGAAAGTGCGACCTCTCCAGACAAGACCCTATGACGACAGGAACGTCGCAGGCCCATAAGAAAGTCAGCATAGGCCAAGCTGGCCCAGTCATACGTCCCGACCAGAGAAAGGTCGCGAACAGCTCTTAGGTAGTAGAGAAGTACTTGACTACCCTTGTCAGGAGAAAAGGTCCCTGGCAGCAAAATAAGAACAAAGATGCGCACCCGTTGCTCGCGAGTGGTCGCATCATCCTCAAAAGCCGTTACTAGGGTAGAACAGCGGATGCACCGGGAACTAAGCTGTCCCGGCTGAGCCTCAGCACGAGCCCGAACAGCAATCGGACCCAATAACTCCGAAACCATCGGTGAGTAGACAGTAATATCACTGTCAAATAGAAGTGGAGAAGAACGAAACTCCAAACCTATGATGAGACTGAAGTCGGAAGGAGTGACCGTCATCTCACCCTAGGGAAAGTGAAAGGTGTTGGTAGTGTCCCAAAAGAACTCCACCAAAGCTCGGACAACGAGGTTACCCCCATCATAGGAGTACATGGCCTAAGTAGCCCGAAAGAGGGGAGTCAACCCACAGGACTCCTAGAGCTGTCGCAACACCTCGTCTCTACTGAAATACACTTTATATAGCGTACCGATGACGTTGTTGCCAGAACCATGACTACGAGTCCTCCCATTGATGAGCCCACGTCGCACCCGCTCGGAAATATGGTGCTTAGGAGAAAAGAAAATAGTGCTCATCCCACTCTAGAAGGGGTCCAAGTCTAGTAGAGAGGTCCTCACCCTCGCCGACGGGCTCGTCCTCCTGGCGTACGTCCCTCAACTGAGAACCAGAGCCGCGTTGCCTAACCATGCTATATTATGCAAATAATAAAGAATGAGGCTCTATGGTATCTAAGGTTCGCCTAGCCGCATGATACTATGTTCGCAAAAAATGGAGTATGTAGTACAAAAACAGAGCACAATTTCAACATAAGCATAATTAGCATTTTCAAGTAATCAAACAATTTCTTGCAATACTATGACAAATATTATGACAAATTGTACAAGAGGAACTAGTAAAAACATCAAGAACGGGTCACATTGTTCTTCACGACCTCAAGAGGTCCAACAATGGTGAATCGCTCATTTCTTCACCAAATTGAGTCAAACAAGTCTCAAAACACTCCCAAGGCAATGCATAAACATAATCAAGCAATTTCAAGGCATAAAATTCAGCAAAAGAAGCAAATTAAGCAAAAACATGTTCGAATTTCCGGAAAATTCGTGAACAAAGAACGCATAATTCAGCGAAAACCGAGTTGAGTTTGAATAAAACTTACATAGATCGGGAAAATAGATGGAATAAGCTTTGATTTGCAACAAGTTTGAGCGAATTCGATTGAGAATTGAGCGAGAACGAGAAGATTGAAGTTTTAAGCAAATGCGAAAAAATAGAACAACAGCGACGGAAAATGAAGAAGAAAGGGAGGGTATTTAAAAAACCCGACCCTGTCGCCAAACGACAAGTTTGTCGCCTGGCGACAAGCGGAAAAAGCGACGACAAGCAGTTCTTGCTAGCGCTGGAGCAGCGCCAGAGTACAGGGCTCCATAATATGGTTATGTGAACCTCGTGCAGCAATTTCGGGTTCCTTGGTACGCTAGTTAGCCCCTATAAGTAATTTGACATGATTAAGTGATCGACTCGGTTACAATTGCGATAGGTGATCAACTTGATGAAAGATCGTCTCACTTAGCTTAAAGCGCCTAAACATTGGCTCATCTCAAAGGCACCGACACAATGGTTCACAAGCAGCAGAAGCGCCGCACCGACACAATGGTTCACAAGCAGCAGAAGCGCCGACGTACTGGCATAACTGAAGCAAAGTTCAAGAGAACTTTAAAGGATCAACAGGCATTGGTCTTCGGTGATATTCTTCGGAGTATTATCGCAACAACTGAAGATGGCTACAAGCAGAGTTGTCTTCGATCGTGTTCCCTAAGATGTGGAAGATGGTCACAAAAAACCGAAGATGGCTACAAGCAGAGTTGTCTTCGATAGTGTTCCCTAGGATGTGGAAGATGGTCACAAAAAACTAAAGATAGCTACAAGCAGAGTTGTCTTCGATCGTGTTCCCTAGGATGTGGAAGATGGTCACAAAAAACTGAAGATGGCTACAAGCAGAGTTGTCTTCGATCGTGTTCCCTAGGATGTGGAAGATGGTCACAAAAAACTGAAGATGGCTACAAGCAGAGTTATCTTCGATCGTGTTCCCTAGGATGTGGAAGATGGTCACAAACAACTGAAGATGGATACAAGCAGAGTTATCTTCGATCGTGCTCCCTAGGATGTGGAAGCTGATCACTAAAAACTGAAGATGCCTACAAGCAGAGTTATCTTCGATCGTGTTCCCTAGGATGTGGAAGATGGTCATAAGCGGCAGAGAATGACTACAAGCAGAGTCATCTTCGATGAAATAGGAGGCAGCTACAAGCAGAGCGGTCTTCAAAATGCAACAAATCGGTTACCTTCAGAGACGTGTGCTCGACGGTGCAAGATACGCGTTTCTTAACTCTTTTATCTGTTTAACTAACGCTAGTTTGCAGGTATTAGTGTTACAAGAATGATTTAGGATCGCAGAACGTTCTGAATCAGTCTCCGTCTCTATCGCTACTTTGACTTTCGTTTTCGGAACTTGCGTTTCTCCAAACTCAGTCAAAGTGGGGGCTTCTGTAGACACCCAAATGTGTCTCCCCAAAACCAAACCCAGTGATGAATACCTTTTGCATCGAATGATTATCGAATGAGGTGAAAGTGTGAAATTCAAGTGTTGGGGTTAGTTTTTATTAAAATTCTTTCTTTCTGTTTTCGAAAACAACTCTATTTTATGAAAACAGCCAATCTAGTTTAATTTGGTCCACAACAAGGGTCCAATAATAGTGTATTTGGATGGGGCTTGTAAAGAGCTTTCCAACGATATATTATAAGCCCAATTCCGATGAATAATGAGGAAGTTATGGCCAAAATACTAAACTGGGCCCGGTTTGATCTTTACATGCGGCCCGATGATCTAGGGGAGGGCCCAATGTTAATTATTATTCCTAAAGTTATTAGAATTAATTATAGTCTTCTAGAATTCTCTAGAAGGTTCTCTTAAGTTCTAATAGAATTAGAATTAATAATTATATTTTGATAAGTTTTATTTGGAATAAAATATTATTTTATGAAAAACACGATTTCAGTTTTCATACGGACTTTACAAATCGATTTTGATTCATATGTGGACTCCGTGATTGAAAGCGCGTAGGAATCCAGGCTGTCGCCAGACGACAGGCCTGTCGCCACGCGACAGACCCTGTCGCCTGGCGCCTGGCGACAAAGTCGGTTTTGCAGCGACAGCGTGGAGTTTTATTCCTTATCAAATTCTACCTATTTCCGGACTGTTTTCTTATAAATAGGGTCTTGAACCTCCGTTTTTATGGACGAATTCTCATCTACAATCATCAATCAATTTTCAATCATCTCTCTAAAGCTAGAAGCTTTCTCTCTCTATTCTTTTTCTAAACCTTCCCTCTCACAAAAATCCGCATTCACGAGATCTAGAAACACCTAGCCAAGTTCGAAGTTGCCTTCGCCCTAGACGTGAAAGGTTATAATTTCTGAGGGTTTGGTCCCAAATCTCTATTTCAATTATTTATTTGATTGTTTGATTTAATATTTTTCTTGAAGTTACTAACGCGTGTATTTTGTTATTAGAAAGAGATACGAGGCATCCAAGTAAGTACTTTAATTATTTAATTGACCTTATGATATAGAAATCATGTTAAGATTGTTATTTTGGTTCCTAGTATCATGTTAGGATGTTTCCCTTAGTATGATATTTAGGGTGATTTTCTTATATCAATTATGGTTTCTAGGATGCTTCCTATTTTCCTTTCTAATAGCATGTTAGTATCATGTTAGGGCTAAAGCTTTGATCTTTATTGCTTAGTAACATGCTAGGGTTTGTTATTAATCTTGTTAGTATCATGCCTAGGATCTTGCTATAAATATTATGCTTTAACATGATTATGATAATTATGAGCGTTATTATGATTATTATTATGATTATAATTATGATGATTTATGATTATCATGTTGCTTGATATATATATTTATTGTTATTGCTTGATCACACCTTTTATGCATGCTTAAAGGGAATTTGTACTTGTAATCACCCTTGATAAGATAATTAATAATCTTGTTTAGGGCTAATATGATTATAATTCAAGTGATCGCCGATAATAGTTTTATTTGTGCATTAAATTCAACCAACATAGATTAAACAAGTTTAGGGTTAATCTAATGTTTGCTTGTTAGTCAGAAAGCGCACATGAATACGAGAAGAATGAAGTAGAGGCCTAAACAAGTTTAGGGCAGGATCAATCTCTTTTAGTTTGGATTTGTACCTTCATCCCTGAACCCTATTTGGTTCAAGACCTTTTGGAGTTGACGATCTCCTGGATCGTTAAGGGGTGTAATCTTCACCTTGTGAACGGTTTACAAGTTCCTAAAACTTGTTAGCGACTCTAGCTTCCTTCCCTTTGGACGCCACCATGCTTAAGTGTATGATCACTGTGGGGTTCAAGTTTGGGGTAATGCTTGAAATATTCCCTACACTATGGAACTAACATTTTTCTGCAGGTATCGGCGTATAAAGAGTGATTTAGGATCAAAGAACGTCTTAAATCATTCTTTGTCCCAATCGACTACTTTGACTATCGTTTTAGAAACTGACGTTTCTACAAACTCAGTCAAAGTTGGGGCTTCTATAGACACCTAAAAATGTCTTCTCAAAACCAGACCCGATGATGAACAACCTTTCACCGTCGTTATTGGTTGGGTTGAGTATTTAATCTTTGGAGTGCTTAAATCCATATTCAATCCCAATTCATTTCATAAACCAACCCAATTCCTAGCCCATTTTGCTAAACCATAACTTATTTTTCTCTTTTCGTATCCACATCACAAAACCGAGAGAAACTGATTTTGTGGCCCTATAATTTTGATCCAAATACTAATTGGTTGGATAGGCCTTGAAATAAGCTTTCCAACGATATATCATAAGCCCAATTCCGATTTTAAACAAAGAAGATATGAGCAAAATACTAAACTCGGCCCAAAACCGACACCCTTTCACTAAAACAGCCATATCATAAAATATATAAATTATTTAGACCTGATTCTAATTGGGTTGGAAATTAGACTTGATAAGATTTCCAATGATATATTATATGCCTTATTCCGAGTTAGGGATGAAAAGTTATCATAGTTTTAAAAACGTGTAAAAAAATGGAATTACCGCGCAACAGCTAAAATGTCGCATCGCGAAAAAAGCTGACATGTCACGGTGCCTTGTATCGTGACATGGTATTCCGCACCGTGTCGTGGTACACATACCGTGACATGGTGCTTTTTTGTGTCTATTCCGCGTTTTTTCTCACGCGCTTATAAATCTGGACGCATTTTTAGACAAATTATACACCGCGACATGGTGTGCTTCACCGCGCCACGGTGGACTGTACCGTGTCACGGTGCCCAATTAGGGTTTTTCTGCGGCTCTTATCTCTTCTAGGGTTTCGTGCATCCCCCTGTTCGTCTCCTCTATAAAAAAAACCTGATTTCTGCAGTTTCGAGGCACCAAAAATCATTTTCTCTCTCCTTACACCAAAAATAATTCCCTTCTCCCTCTTTATCCTAAACACTAGCCTACCCTATTCTCTCATAATACATCCCTTAAGCACTCCAAGGAGTCCATACTTGATCCGAGATTCCATCTTTAAACCAAGGCGTGAAAAGTAGAATTAACTGAGGGTTTGGAACAAATCAACTCTACTTTTTACTTAATTTAATTATTTCAATTTGATTTTATATTTTTATTAAAGTTACTAACAATTTATTCTTGTTGGAACGCGTGGAATATGAGTAATTAATTAATTTAATTACTTATTTTTATTCTTGTTGCTAGTATCATGATTAGGTTTATTTATATTTGATTTGACTAAAGATATTATGGTTAAATTGTTTCCAACATTAATGTTGATTTTATTATATTTTTTATGATCACCGTATTGCATGTTTAAAGGGAATATGTAATTGAATATTACGCCTAATAAGATAATATGGACAACTGGTTTAGGTATCTTTTTAATCTTCTTATTTAATTAAGTGATCACAATATTTAGAATTATATGTTGCATTAATATTCAACCAATTTTGCATAATAATAGTTTGGAGCAAATTGAATCTTTGTTTGCATGTCTTTAAGATCGCAGGAATCACTTTTCGCTATAAGAATCGAGTAGAGGCCAATACGGGCGAATGTAACTCCATGACTCACTTCTTACCATCATCCCCGATCCTCCATTCGTGGTTCCAAACCATATAGAGTTAGTAATCTCATGGATTATGAATGGGGTGTAACCTTCACGGGTCAATCGTTGTTGCCTATCGTTATCCCTTATTCGTGGTCACCTTAAATGATCTGTGAACGGTTTACAAGTTCCGTACAAAATTTTTGGTGGCTCCCTACTTTCCTTGTCCCTAATTGTATTATGTCTAGACCTGGCAATCCGGACCCGATTGACCCGACCCGAATAACCCGACCCGTAACCTGAAGTTGACCCGAAACCATTGACCCGAAAATGACCCGAACTCGAACTAACCCGACCCGACCTGAACCCGACCCGAAATGGAGTTGACCCAAACATGACCCGATGATCCGAAGTGACCCGACTCGAATGACCTGACCCGAAATTGACCCGAAACCCGAACTTGACCCGACCCGAAATGACCCGAAACCCGAAGTGACCCGACCCAATTTTAACCCGAATCAACCCGACCCGAATTGACCCGAATAATAAGAGAATAGGATGAAATGGTTAATTACTTGTTTTAAGGCTTCTTTATTTTCTAAGTAATAGGTACTCACGATTTTTTTTATTTTTTTTTTTAACGATTTTACTTTATTTTCCAACTATTTTTTTTAAGTGAATTTATTTTGGTGACACAACACAAACTTGACCCGAATAGACCCGACCCGAGTTGACTCAACCGAAATTGACTTGACTCGAAAATGACCCGAAAATTGATCCTAAATATTGACCCGACCCGAAAAGACTCGACCCGAATTGACCCGACCCGAACTTAACCCGACCCAAACTTGACCTGACCCGAACTTGACCCGAAGTGCTGACCTGAATTTGACCCGAAACTCGAGTCGACCGACTTGACCCGAACCCGACCCGAACATTTGCTGACCCGAACTTGACCCGACCCGAACCCGACCCGAATGACCTGTTTGACAGGTCTAATTATGTCAATTCCCACTTCCTATGAGCGCCAAGCATGTTCACACAAGCTTAACGTAGGCGCTCTTAGAATGACACCTACATGCCTTTAATGGTTCCAATTTATTGGTTTAATGTAAGTTGGTCATAAAAATGAGTTTGGTTATATAAACTTTATTTTATTTGAGTTTTAAAAGTTAGACTTACGCTATGTGACTTTGAAAATAGCCTTAGCCGTTATTACGGTGGAGGTAATAGTTTGGATATTTCCTAAAAATGAGTTTTATTTGGAGTTAGAAGGTATTCTAAATAAAGGAATTTCGGGGTATTGCAAGTAGTAGTATTAAAGCTGCCCCAATGGTGAAAAAATTCTTCACATGAACTTTTTTTTAACTGATAAATGGTTCCCAATGGTGAAATTTCACCAAAATCCTCACAAACTTGAGAATACTTTTGAGAATAACTTCTCAGCGTGAGGAAGTTCACACAAAATGTTCACGCGGGCCCCACAACAAAAAAAGTGTGACATGTTGTTCAATTTTCACCTTATTTTTTTATTTATTTTTTGTTTTTTAATGTTCTATATTTTTTTATAAGAAAAAGTAAGAGAGATATTTGTGAGAAATTTTTTTATTTATTTATTGATGGATAAAAAAAAATCCTTTCACAAAAAACCTGATGTGGAGGAGAGGGAAATGTAGAGAGAGAGAAAGAGAGAGAGAGAGGAAGAGAGAGGGAGAGTGGTGAGGATATTTTTTTTCCTCGCCATTTTGCATGCTCTTAGACCACTCTCATTCATGGGTGAAAAAAAAATGCCATTATCTCTCTACCCACTTTCTCACTCCTCTTTCCCACTTTTCCTCATGGGCATTTTATTTTTATAATTTCTCACACACACATGGGCTAAAATAAAAACCCCACACCACTCTCTCTCCTACTTTTTCTCTCTCCTATCCATTATCATCAGTACATTGTGTATGCTAATGACGTTAATTATCTAATTCAATTGATCGACTTTTTCATATCAAACAATAAAGCATTAACATTACATATTTTTTTTAATTAAAAAAACATCATATTTTTTTTTCATTTTTCTTGATGATTGAACATAAGCTTATTGATTCTCGGGACCAAATTTTTGCCAAATATGCTCAATAATCATATTTAAGTGATTCATGTGTGCCCTTATCACATAAAGCATTCCTGCTTCCCAAATAAGTGTCAATATCAATGTTTTCTGGTCGTCGGTATTGAACTGAAAAGGTTCATCATTGTTCGCCGGTGCACTTCTGCTTGTTCCGGCTTCAGTGCTTTTACGTTGTGGTAGATCTTCTTCATAGAATTTTCTCAACACCTCAACTCGAATGCAGTTATGACGTTCATCCTAACTATCATGTTGTGCATTATGATGCAAGCTTTCATAATGTCAGACAAAATATTTTCATCGTAAAAAAGTGATGGTTGTCGTAGTATTGCAAATCTTGCTTGCCAAACTCTGAATGCACGTTCAACATCCTTTCGAGTTGCTCTTGTTTATCAGCAAACAACTTATGTTTCTGAATTTGTGGATGGCTAAATCCTTGGATGAATGTAGCTCAATTTGGGTAGATATCATCTGTTAGATAGTACCCTAAGTTGTATTCGTGACCATTCACTGAAAAATTATTGGTGGTGCCCGGCCCTGCAAAACATCATCAAATACAGGAGATCTATACAGGATATTAAGATCATTACATGAGCCGGGAATTCCAAACAAAGCATGCCATATCCATAAGTCTTGATCTGCAACGGCTTCCAGAACAAGGGTTGCGTTCTTATTTCGTCCAGAATACTGGGATTTCCATGCCATAGGGCAGTTCTTCCACACCCAGCGCATGCAATCGATGCTATCAATCATTCTTGGAAATCCCGTGTCCTTCTTAGGTCATCGTCCGTTGGACTTCTAAGATACTCATCTTGAAAATTCTTAATTACCCCTTCACAAATATGGTGCAATGATCCATTGGCGGACCTATACAACCCACTTGGTGAGCACATGCATCCCCATTTTTTGGGGAAAAAAATTCATATGTATAGGCCCATTTGAGTAAAAAAAATAAAAAGCCCATGAATCTGCACCTCCATTTAGTATTATAACAAGAAAAAGCCCAAATATTAATATCCCAGAAGGCCATAAGCACAAAGCAACATTCACGTGAAAACACTTCTAGTTCATTATTTTTTACATACGAAGTATTTTTAAACAAAAAAAAAAAAAAAATAGATGGCTATCATGTGAGTCACTGTGTAGAGGAGTTAAACTTATCATATTCTTTCGTTTTTCATAGTCTTATATGTTACTAGCCACACGGTGTGGCCATCCATCATGAGGATTACTTCGTTAGTATTATAGGGGTTGCTCGTTCAGTTTTATAGGGTTACCTCGTTAGTGTTATAGGGGTTACTTGGTCAGTATTACAAGGGGTTACCAGTCAGTGTTATAGCGGTTACTTTGTTATTTAATAAGTGGCCACATGGTATGGCTAGCCGCACACAAGAAGCACCGTTCATTTTTATACTCCGTAAAGCCTAAAAGCCCTTTTTTAATTTTCTATCTCAAACTCAAGGATACCATTGAAGCAAAAAAAGTACCTTTCCAATTGGGATTTAGGTTTACAAACCTTGTCGCCGCCCTCCGATGCCTCCTTGCCACCGGTAAAGGTTGTTGGACTCCGTTAATTTTTTTTATGTACTTTGGATATTTTATTGCTTTGTACTTCCTCTGTTATAAATAAGATGATAAGATGATAAGTTTTAAATTTTGACACTATTCATTATTAAATTTGTTTTGTCTAACACATGTGATTTATAGGTATAAAAAAAATAGTTATGTGAGATCTTGTTAGATTCATTCAATGTGTACTTATTTAATAGTCAATTTTTAGTATTTTTATTTACAATAATATAATTAATGTTAGAGATATGAGATTTCAGAAAATATATGAATTTGTCAATTAAAGATATGTTAAACTGAACTTTTACATTGGCAAACACAGTAAAACAAACATGTCATGTAATTTGGAACGAAGGAAGTATGTCGGTATGCTAAAGTTGGAAGCTTATTTTGGATCTCCATTTATAAATTTCTAGATCTGCCACTGCAATGATCGTTGTGTAGTGGTTTGACCCATTCGTACGTATTCATTGACAGCATCTGGTGCCAAACCATATGCCAACATTTTTATTGCAACTGTGCATTTCTGTAATGGTGAAAACCCAAGCCTTCCTATGGAATCTCTTCGCTGCTTGAAAAACTCGTCGGTTCAACCACCGTGTTTATAATGCGATTGAACAACGGTCTATTCATTCGAAACCTTCGACGAAATTGTTTGTCATTTTAAACGCAATTAAATGCGAAGTAATTGTTGTACAATTGATTATGGCCCTCCTCCCTGTTACGACTGTCGCGTGTCTACCAAAAATAAACCTAACTAAAACCTCTTAAAATGTAGTAGGGTAAGTTAGGGTCGATCCCACAGAGAATTGGATTATCAAATTATTACTTGTGTAAGTTAGAAACCCCTGTTTTGAAGAAATAATGATATGTCTAATAAATAAACTACAAACTAGTTAACAAATAAAGTACGGAGAAATAAACTAACAAAATTGAAATACGATATAATCAAGGATAATGAAATAGGGATCAGGAGACTTATTATAGTATTGGAATATTAATTGATCATCGAATCATATATAATCATGACTATATCTTAATGTTAATCGATGAACATAAACAAGCATTCGACACTTCCTTTAATTGCAAATAGACCAATCAAGCTCTTGGAATATTGTCTTACCAACTAATAGAACAAGCTCTCTAGACTCGATTAATTAGTAGCGTTAATAACAAGGGAGTAGTTAACTTAAGCCACAAATCTCACAACCTCGGACTCGTGCAACTTAAAGGTATGATAATCTTAGGCGTTATAACATGCTTTAGTCACCTATTAAACACCTAGTTGCTACCAAGGGAAATTAGCAAGGACAATTAAGTACCACAAGTTAAAATCCTAGCAATCAAACTAGTAGATTATATTAAAGATGGCCGGTCTAAAATATAATTCAACTAATTCATATCAATAAACCAAATTATCAATCCAATCAAGACATAAGCATAATACCCAATACTTACAACAAATCCATTCTCATAATATAATAGTCCAATGCATAATATATCTCCCTACCCTTGTTTAATCTAGCCTGACATACTAAGATACGAAAATTGAATAATAAAAGTAGAGATTATACAATTCATATTATGACTAATGATCAAAGCAAGAAGTAATGACATATTATAGCCAAATAAATTAATTAGCCAAATTCCACTACCAACTTCTAAACTAACGCAGCAAAGAATTAATAAGAAGAATTCAAAGCAATAACTTCTTCTATTAACTATCAAAACAAATCATCTAAACTAGCAAACTAACCAAAAGTGAAGGATAAACTGACAATCCAATAACAAGAAAATCTAAATCAAAATTACAATCCCAAATCTTCTAGTAAGAAGCAGAGTCAACAAAAACTGAACCGAGTTGCCTCTTGTTCGTCCCCCTCTGCTCGGGTTCTCTGTTTTTCTTCTCCTCTCACTTCTCTTTGTTCATTGCTAGATATCCCCCAAAATTTCAGATAAATTTCTCAATTTATTGGTGAAACCTAGCCCAGAAAAATCCCCAAAAATACGAATATGATAACTCCCAAGAACTCTCCTCAGAAAGATAAGAAACAAGCCTTTGATTCATCTCAGCAGCTTCGAGTATTTCGCTCCAATAATTATCTGATTTCATCTTTTTCTTCTTTACTCTGATTTTTGATACCCACGAAAATCGCTGGTTGTGCCTTACCCACAAGAATATTGAGATGAACTTTTAGCTGCTCCTTTTTCTTTTGTGTTGGCTGAGTGACAGGTTGGTATATTTCAAGGCCCACGTGGATAATTGCAATCTAACATTGGGCTTACTTCACTTGGTCTTGTAAGCTTTGTTTCTTTTTCCGAGCTTGGTAAAATGCATTTTGCTACAAATAAATGACAATAGTAGTATCTCGTGTCTAGGAAAGAAAATTTCTTAATATAATCTTAAATTGTCAAATGTCAATATTAAATCAAGAGTTTAATATATATAAATAATATACTTTTATGACCCTATCACTCCCTCTTTCAATCTCCCATAACATCTTCCTCAGCACTTTCATTTACATCTTGATTTAAGAGTTTTGGTGTAGTAGATTGTGGGAACAATATAGCTGGTAAATAATTTCTCACAAATTCATCTACTATATTATCAAATTCTTCATAATGATCACCATATCCATCAGAAGAATTGAGCTAGAGATTTTACTAAAATACAGTTAATGGATATGGTTTAATTTGTGAACGGTTTTCAGTAAAGGGTTTCGGAGTACTTTATATAGACTATGTTTCTGGCATTGCTAGTATTGTCATGCATGTAACAATTTTGACAACTCGCTTAGACAATGACAAACCATGCATGTGAAAACCTTTCTTCCAAAAGATGTGTAAGAAATTACACTACCTATAAAAGTAATTGCAAAAAAATTGTGGAGGACAACAAACTTCATAAAGTTGAGTGACAACTCAATGCAAATTCAGTGACAATTCAATTACATACAATGACAATTAAATGACATAAAAAGACAATAATAAGTTACATTAATACAACAAATTAATACTACACACAAATGATAGTTGATTAAAATGACATAGCATAACAATTACATATCCTAGGGGATAAAGCATAAAATACATGATTAAAAAAACATAACTACATGATTAAAATTACACACAAATAGTAGTTGATTAAAAACAAAAGTACATGATTAAAAAACGCTAGTAACAAAAGAATTAAAAGGGATAAAGCATAAAAATACATAATCAAGATTGAACTACACTTTCATTACCACCATATAGTTCTTGCATCAATTTGTCCCTATACGCTTCTTCACCGGTCGTAAGTGTTGCCTTGGACATTAAAGTTTGAAGCATGTCTAACTTTATCTTCATTTGTTCAAATTTCAATTGTTGCTCAGTTAATTCCATTTATCTCTGCCTTCTTTTTTCCTTTTCCCTTTCCATCTCTAATCTTTGTTGGCGCGTATTGGCCTCATGAACTCTAACCTCGGTGTTTGCATGCATTTCCTCAGTAAAACTAAGAAATGCCCCCTTCATTGCAACTCCTTTGCCTTTGCACATTGCCTTAGTTGTCTTAACACCATCAAGTCGAGGGATTCCTCCAGAGAAATATCCACCGCCATATGAATCGGTCAGATCATCTCCATTGACTCTAGGTCTCTTCCCACTTCCACTATTGTCCTGTTGATTATCATCTACATCGCCTTTAAGTTGCATTGTCTTCCTTTCTTCTTTAGATAGAGCCCATCGAAGTTTTGGGCTCCACTTCGGTTCTTTAGTGACCATCCTCTAATCATACTCACATAAGAAGTCCCTAGGCTTGGGAGGTACAGAGCTACGGAATATTTTATGTGCATTTTGGATTTGGTCATCCTCGTTGTACCCACTCTAGCAAGTTTACCAGCTTCTTCATAACAACTTCCCCACAAACCAATATTTGGAGCAATTCGTCTCCAACGGTTCTCCAACATTTTGGTCGTTCTTGGTGGCAATATATGTGGCTTTATAGCATGAGCCAAATTATACGATGCAAAAACCTTTTTCCATAAAAATGATGCTTTCTGGTTTGACCCAATTAATTTGTCGGTGCAATGCTCCAAATAGCTAGCAATTAGTGCCTCATCTTTTGCTACAGACCAAATACGAGAGGGTTGTCGTTGTTGATTCACAGGCGACAATTGCGTCAACGGTTTTGGAGGGTACTCCGGGGTCTCCGGAACATGTTCTTCGTCTTCACCAAACTCAGAATTGCTTCCTTGATTACCATGCGGAGATTGTTCATAGTTATTAAAAGATGGTTGTGTTACTAGAGAAATTTCTTGGGGAGTATTTTGAATAGAAGTACTACTCATTTTTTGTAAAAATTGTTGAAAGGTAGGGTGATTAATGAAGGTTGGATCTAAATGTTCAAAATTTCCTAAATATTGTGCATAATTAGGGAGATTAGGATCCATTTACTGAGGTAATTATTAATAACTTGAGAAGTAAATATAGATAAGTCAAAATTCAGTAGAGAAATATGTTTTTTTTACTGGATAAAAATGATTGAAAATTAGTGTCTATTTATCGAGCAAAAATAAATGTAGTCGTTCCTGTCTATTTTTTTAATATAGGTGTCGAAATTGGCATACAAAGTTTTTTAACTGTAAAAAATAAGAGTAGTTAACCTTGGGGACTGATAGGGACACTTGGCTGCACAAAATTGGTCGCTCTAATGGTCCTTGTCAAGTGATACATGCAACAGCTCTTTTTTACATTTTCAAGCTTTGTTTTCTTTTTTTAATTAAACATGGATCACTACTAGAAAACACCTTATTTCCGACGGAAAAATTTCGTCGGTGAAGGGTCAATTTCCGTCGCAAAACATCTTTCCGACGGAATTCCGTCGTAACAGTTCGTCGGAAAACCCTTCGTAGGAAATCAGCAATTTTCCGACGAAAATTCCGTCGGAAACACCTTTCCGACGAATTTTCCGACGGAATTGAAGGCCTTGGAAAAAAATTGACTTTTGATCATAGTCCGTCGCAAATCTGCGACGAATTTTTTCCGTCGTTGATTAGTCTTTGCGACGGAATAATCCGTCGGAAGTACCGGAATTTGCGACGAAATTTTCCGTCGCAAAAGGGGAAAATTTGCGAGGGAATTTTTCCGTCGCAAATTTCCGACAGACTGTTCCGTCGGAAATTTGCGACGGAACAATTTCCTCGCAAATTTTCCCCTTTTGCGACGGAATTTTAGTGCCACAATTCCGTCGCAAATGAAGTTTTCCGACGAAATTTTTTTGCAAATTTCCGTCGGAAATTTGTGAAAACAAGGCACCAAATGAGATTATTTTCTGCCATAAAATAATATTAAAAACCTATTCCTGCACCTAGTTCCTGTTTACAAAATTTATCGAATACCGAAAATATTTTTATATATATTTCCACAAAAGCCATTCACCCAATAGAACATAATAATATTTAGTTATTTCCAAAAGAGCGGAAACATAATCAAAAGCTATACAAATAAACTTAACTACATGTCCGTACTAAATGAGACTACATGTCCATACTACTATAAACAAAAGCTAGGCTACACAATGGCCGGGGTACCCTGACCTGCTCCTCCACTACCCGGGTCATCCCTGGGGTCTCGATGCTGAGGCTGAAAGGTAGAACATGAGTCGTTGCTAGAGAATCGACTCATAAACTCATCCCACCGCTCCTTGTTTTTCCTCTCTATTTCAGCCACTTCACTTTGAATTCAGAGTTGCATCTCAGTTTCCATTTCACGTCTCATTTCATCGCGAAGAGCCTGAACCCTATGCTCCATCTGATCCTGCATCTGAGAAACAACGGACGGTGTGTACTGCTGTGACGACCTAGAAACTCGACCCGTCCGGTTGCTGTAGTACAACTCCGCACTTTGACCAAGACCCATTACTCGACCCTTCTTGTTGCGGCCACCCACACTCTCCCAATACAACTCATTGGGACTCTTCTTAAGCCCTTGAGTACTTGCTTCTTCAGCCTTCTTCTGGTAGGTTTCCTACAAGATATTCATTACACAAACATATATTAAATAAAAAAGACATGAAACAACATAAGTTAATAGTTTTTCAAGGTGTCCATGACTAGAAATGAAATAAAACAACCAAATACTTGAAATTAGGCACCAATTTCACCTACACACAGCCAAATAAGGGCAAAAGGCCTTCTAGTTTGCCTATTCTCTACATTTCTAGGATTATGAACTAATTCTTTCTCAAATCACTTCACATTTACATAGTTATAGGTGATCATGGCTTCAAATGACATTAAATGAGGTATTTGCTAAGTATAGGAGCCATTTTACACATATTGGAGCCAAATAAGGGCAAAAGGCCTTCTAGTTTGCCTATTCTCTACATTTCTAGGATTATGAACTAATTCTTTCTCAAATCACTTCACATTTACATAGTTATAGGTGATCATGGCTTCAACTGACATTAAATGAGGTATTTGCTAAGTATAGGAGCCATTTTACACATATTGGAGCCAAATAAGGGCAAAAGGCCTTCTAGTTTGCCTATTCTCTAAATTTCTAGGATTATGAACTAATTATTTCTCAAATCACTTCACATTTACATAGTTATAGGTGATCATGGCTTCAACTGACATTAAATGAGGTATTTGCTAAGTATAGGAGCCCTTTTACACATATTGGAGCCAAATAAGGGCAAAAGGCCTTCTAGTTTGCCTATTCTCTAAATTTCTAGGATTATGAACTAATTCTTTCTCAAATCACTTCACATTTACATAGTTATAGGTGATCATGGCTTCAACTGACATTAAATGAGGTATTTGCTAAGTATAGGAGCCATTTTACACATATTGGAGCCAAATAAGGGCAAAAGGCCTTCTAGTTTGCCTATTCTCTACATTTGTAGGATTACGAACCCATTCTTTCTCAAATCACTTCACATTTACATAGTTATAGGTGATCATGGCTTCAAATGACATTAAATGAGGTATTTGCTAAGTATAGGAGCCATTTTACTCAAAATAGAGGCAAATATGGGCAAAAGGCCTTCTAGTTTGCCTATTCTCTACATTTCTAGGATTATGAACTAATTCTTTCTCAAATCACTTCACATTTACATAGTTATAGGTGATTATGGCTTCAAATGACATTTTATGCAGGTAAGGTCGAGAACTAAGAATGTAGGCCTCAAACTTCCTATTTCATAAATGAACCAAGATAAATTAGCAGTTCAAACATTTTAATTATTTAGAACTTTGAATTCAATTCAATCCTTAAATTGAATACCTTTCGTATTCGCCAAGAACACCACTGTTTCTTAACACGAACAAATGAGCACACTCGAGTTCCTTGTCATCTAAATACCGAGTTTTACCCTCAGTTGAGACACGACCACTGTCCACCGAGAACAACTCTGGTAAATCTGCGTTGTCCATATTGCTATCAACATCTACATTCACATTACGACCGAGATCTCGTTTTTTTGTGTCGACCGACGCTTGGAAGTAATTTGAGCAGAAGTTTGCTATCTCTTCAGAGAGATAAGCATTGCATATGGAACCTTCAACCCGAGCCTTGTTCCCAATTTTTCGTTTCAAGTGATTCAAGAACCTGCAATTACATTGAACAAGTCATAACAATGAATGGTTTTTAAGAAAGAGGATGTGAAAGGGTGTTGAAATTACCTTTCGAAGGGATACATCCATCTATATTGAACAGGACCACATAACTTGCCTTCATATGGCAAATGAATAGGTAAATGCTCCATGGAGTTAAAGAAAGCAGGGGGGAAAACCTTCTCAAGCTTACAAAGGATTTCAGCAATGTTTTTCTCCAAACGCTCCATGTCACTAACTGTGATTGTGTAGCAACACAAATCGCGGAAGAATAGACTGATCTCTGTAATCGCATTCCAAACATGGGTAGGGAGCAATTCCCTCAAGGCGGTGGGCAACAACCTCTCCATGAACACATGACAGTCGTGGCTCTTCATTCCATGAAGCTTACATGCTTGCAAATCTACGCATCTGCTCAGATTGGAGGCGTATCCATCAGGAAATCGCAACTGTTTAACCCACTCACACAACACTTTTCGCTGAGCCTTGTCAAGGGCGAATGGAGCTTTTGGCATGAACTCTTTTCCCCTATCATCCTCCTGAAGATGGAGTTGTGGTCGTTTACAGTATTTGGCAATGTCATTTCGGGCAGATGGCGTGTCACATGTATGCTTTTTAACATCCATGATAGTGTGAATTAACTGATCAAAGAAGTTCTTTTCAATGTGCATGACATCTAAGTTGTGACGAACGAGCAAATGCTTCCAATAAGGAAGGTCCCAGAGCGTGCTTTGCTTGAACCACCCTTTTTTGGCTTTTTTGAGAAGTTTCAGTGCTTCCGGCCCATCCACTGCCCTTGGAAGGTCTTTAACACATTCCCACAGCTCCTCTCCAGACATGATATGTGGTGGTGAACCTTTCTCGACTTTGTTTTTACAAAATGCAGTTTTACTCTTTCGAAAAGGGTGATCAACTGGAAGGAATTGGCGATGACAATCAAACCAGGAAACTTTTCCACCATAGTCAAGCCAAAATGCTTTGCTTTTCTCCATGCAATAAGGACAAGCCTTCTTACCCGCTGTAGTCCAACCAGACAACATGCCATACGCCGGGAAGTCACTAATAGTCCAAAGGATGGCTGCTCGAAGTGTGAAATTTTGTTTCCTCGAAATGTCATATGTGTTCGCCCCAACTTCCCATAATTGTTTCAACTCCTCTACCAGCGGTTGCATATACACATCCAAGTTGCCCTTAGGGTTTTTCGGACCGGGAACGAGCAGCGAAAGGAACATGAATTGCCTTTTCATACACATCGACGGAGGCAAGTTATAAGGGGTCAAAATGACAGGCAAACAAGAATACTGTCCCCCAAACTTACCATGAGGAGCAAAACCATCTGTACACAAGCCAAGTCGAACATTACGAGGCTCATTGGCAAAATCTAGAAAGCAACTATCAAGATGTTTCCAAGCTTCAGTATCACTAGGGTGCGCCATCGTGCCTTGAACCCGAGGATTGTTCGAATGCCATGTCATTTCCTTCGCAACATTCTTGGTTGCATAGAGCCTTTGCAACCTGGGTGTGATCGGGAAATAAAATAGAACATTCAGAGGCACTAAGCTACCCTTAGAAGTCTTCTTGTATCGATCACTACCACACACCCTACATGTGGTTAACAGCACATCATCCTTCCAAAACAGCATACATCCTTTCGGGCATGCATGAATCTTTTCATGAGGCAACTCCAACCCCTTCACAATCTTTTTCACCTCATAGAATGTGTGAGCCACATGGTTGTTGCCAGGAATCGCTTCATTCACCAAAGAAGCAAACCCGTCAACACATCTGTGGGGCAAATTATACTCACACTTAAGACTAGTAATTCTAGCAGCCATCTCCAACACAGACATTGAACTCCCTTCGTATAATGGTTGTTCGGAATTCTTCAACAAATCCAGAAATTGCTTAGCTTGTGCATTAGGCTCCTCCTCTTCAGAAACACTCGCCTCTTCCGAATGCCCTCGGTCTTCATCTTCATTATGACCAAAAGCATCGAAGACCATTTCACGATATTCATTCACCTCTCGTTCAGGAACTTCTGGAAACCCTTCCCCATGACACATCCACTCATAGTAATTAGGAACAAAACCGTTCCGGTACAAATGAAGTTTAACCGTTTCCGAGTCCCAAAGCTTTTTGTTCTTACATTTAAAACATGGACACCTAACTTCATTGGGGTTGCTACTTTCGGGATGATCTTCCACGTATTTAAGGAATTCATCTACCCCTTTCACAAAGGCCGGATTAACAGATTGTCCAACTTTCCTTTCATACATCCAGCTTCGTTCAGTTCGTTTCATGATTACAACTTCTACACAACTCACGCAAATGTTTAATCACATTAGTCACAAAATGTGTTGAATATTCATTACCCATCAAAGTGTCATGGGAATGCAAATAATATGTTATTCTCCTTTAAATTAACTAAAATAAACTAAATGGCAATTAATATTTTTTTATCAAAAGAAACTAAACTAATGCTTATTATAAACCAAATAAACTAACATACATAATTAAATAAGCTATTTAATAAAGTAACATATTATTATTTCCAAAGTAAACTTAACTACCACAAAATGTTAACATTATAAATTAACATATATCAAACTTAATTTAACTAAGTTAAGATTTTTTTTCATAATAAACAAAGCTAATGCCCATTTTTAACCAAATAACCTAACATACATAATTAAAAAAAACTAAACTAACAAAAATGTTAACATTATAAATAATTAACATGTATAATTAAACTAGATTTAACTAAGTTAATAACCATTTTCAAAATAAACAAAACTAAAGCCTAATTTTAACCAAATAAACTAAACTAACATATTTCTATATACAATTAAATTTATATATTCACTAACATGTCATTCATCAACTAAACTAACAATTTTAAGTTTTATAATGTCATTAAACTCTAGATCTACCCTTTTTATTAACAATTACACCAAAATAAACCACACTTACAACAAATAAATTTAATTGACTAATAATTTAGAGTGTGTAATGTGAGATTCAATTAATTAAATTGTTTAACATAATAAAAAAAAAAACAAAAAAAAATAACAGAGAAGCTTACCTGAGGTGCGATGGCAGAGAAGCTTCAGCGGACGGTGGCGGTGGTAGAGAAGCCTCAGGGGACAGTGCCGGTGGCGGTGGCTGGAGAAGCCTCGGGGTTAGGTTGTTCGAAAACTAAAAAAAAAATAAAAAAAAACCAATTGTGGCACTTACCTGAAATTCAACGGTGGCTGGAGAAGCCTCGGGGTTAGGTGCGAACCGATGGTGGATTTAAACGCCTCAGGCGGTGGCGGTGGCGGTGGCTGGAGATAGTTAGGGTTAGGACCTTCAAAAATTAAAAAAAAAAACAAAAAAAAAACAAATTTCGGCACGTACCTGAGGTGCGCACCAACGATGGAGGAAGGGGAGAAAAATCGACCACTCGGGCAGTGGCGGTGGCGGTGGCTGGAGAAAAATCAACCACTTAGGGTTCTTCGAAAATTTAAAAAAAAAAAAAAAAAATACGAGTAGAGCACTTACCTGAGGGCGCACCGACGGCGGACGGACGGGAGAAAGTCCGGCGGGAGTGGCGGGCCTTTTCTCTTTCTCCCTTCTCTTCCCCTTCTTTCTCTCTCTTCTCTTCCCCTTTCTTTCTCTCTCTTCCCTTCTGTTCTGTTGCTAAAGCACGGGAATCTTGTTTTGGTGTTTAATAATTTCCGACGGAATTAAATTTCCTCGGAAATTTTGAATTGCGACGGAAATTTCCGTCGGAAACCAATTTCCTACGGAAATTTCCGTCGCAATTTACATTTTCCGAGGAAATTTAATTCCGTCGGAAAATGTACGACGGATTTTCCGTCGGAAGATCTATTTTCCGACGAAATTTTTCGAGGATGACATTTCCGTCGAAAATTTCAAACCTTCCGACGGAAATTATGGTCCGTCGGAGGGGTTCCGTCGGAAATAAGGTGTTTTCTAGTAGTGGATGGCCCACCATTACTGTACCTTTTCCTTTTGCCATTGCTGTGGGCATTTGTCCAATTCCTCACGGTCATTTTTTTTACTGCCCATGAATGTGAACCTAAAATAGTCATTTTTTCACATAATTCTCCTCATGGGCACTCTTACCCATGGGAAAAAAATGCCCATGAGGAAAATATCATGGTAAAAATGGTTAAAATGACATCCCACTCATGAGAAAAAAAAAATACCCATGAGGAGATTGTCAATTGCCCATGGGAATGGCAAAAATAAAATGCTACAGTACCGTGGGCCTTAGCTCTAAAATCAGAAAATTAGATAGTGTAGGAGAGAGAAAAATGTAGGAAAATTTTTTTTTTTTTTTTTTTTTTTAAGTCCATGAATGTGTGAAGAGTTGTTAAAAAACTGCCTATGAGAAAGAGTGGGAAAGAAGAGTGAGAAAGTGGGTAGAGAGAGAATGTCATAATTTTATTTTGCCCATGAATGAGATTGGTTTTAGTGTAGACTAGTTGTAGTAATATTAAAAATTCATGTTGTTGTAAAAGTAGTAGTAGTTGTATGTTTAAATGAAATTTATTAAATTATATGTAATGTGACATTAGTTCATAATAATAATAATAATAATAATAATAATAATAACAACATTAGGTTGATTGGAGGGAACGACTAGGCTCTTCGACCAGCAGATGTGTTGTTTTATTCCTGAAATAGAGGCCTTGATGTATGTTTGACTTGACAGGGTCTTCTCCTTTAACACAATCTAGGTTGTCTGACTTCGTTCCTAGTCATGTTGTGTCGATTGCGACTCAGCGGAAGTGGGACAAATATGGGGCACGTTGTATGGCTATTGGCTATGGTTTTCTTCCTTTCTCCTTTTCTTCATTTGGGGAATTAGAGAAGGATGTTGTTGCGTTGCTAAAGCGGGTTCAGGAGTTCCCTAGGACTTAGGATATTGGTGCTTGTGCAGCTACTCATATCTTCAACAGGATCGGGTTCGCTATACCTAGAGGGGTGAGGGCGCAGATTGTATCTGAGCTCCCCATTAATTTCTTGTAAATCGACTGAGTTTGTAGGTTTTAGTTATTTTTTTCATAATAATAATAATAATAATATAACCCTCGTAACCATCTCATCAATGTCTTTCCTCCAGATATTGGTCGTCCTGTGCATGGTGTTAAGTTTATAGGTGGTCCTGTCAGTGCTGATTCCTCTTTCTGTGGTGAGCTTGTTTCGCAGAGAGTGTCGAAGACCATTGTGCTAATGGATGCTATTGCTAAGCTCGATGATCCTCAATGCGAATTGTTACTTCTTCGTGCGTGTACTGGGGTTTCTAAACTCTACTTTGCTATGCGCACTTGTCCTCCTAATCTTTTTGAAACGGCTCAGATTTCTTTTGACGCGGCCCTTCGGGCTTCTTTGGAGCGCCATTGTAACTGCTTCGCGGCCTAGTTTTGGTGATTGGCAATGGCAACTTGCCACCTTACCTTTTTCTTATGGTGGTTTAGGTGTCTATTCACCGTGTGATGTTCGGCACTATGCTTTCCTTGCGTCGCGTCTGCAGTCTTCTAGTCTTTAGGTTATGCTTCTTCTCAATTCTGGTATTGTTGGTCCGGGACAGACCATCAATGGTGCTCTTAGTCTTTTTAACAGGACTGTGGAGACTGACCTTATGAGTAACCCTAGTGAGATCGCTGCCCCCAAACTCATGAAAAATTGGCAGATGTATATTTCACGAAGGTCACTGCATCTGCGGATTCCACTTTCTCCTTAACTCCGCGTCAGGTTGCCTTATGGAAGTCCCAACAGGGGGATCACGCTTCGGCTTGGTTGCGGATGGTCTCGTTATCAGGTTTGGGTCAGACTATGAATGGTAAGACTTACCGTTGTGTTCTTTGCTACTGGTTGGGTGTTCCTTTGTTCTCCGTTTCAACACCGTGTTCTTCTTTCTCAAGGGTTTTTGATGGGGATATTTATGGGGATCATGTAGTGTCTTGTGCTGGGATGGTGGGTATTAAACATCGGCACCACGTTGTTCGGGCCCTTGTTGATATTTGTTTTGGGTTGACTGGAGGGAACAACGGGGCTCTTTGACCAGTAGATGTGTTTCTTTATTCTTAGGATAGAGGCCTTGATGTATGTGTTGACTTGACGGGTCTTCTCCTTTGACACAATCGGGGTTGTCTGACTCCGTTCCTGGTCGTGTTGCGTCAGCGGTGGCTCAGCGGAAGTGGGACAAGTATGGGGCGTGTTGCAGGGCTATTGGCTATGGTTTTCTTCTTTTCTCCTTTTCTTCGTTGGGGGAATTAGAGAAGGATTTTATTGCGTTGCTAAAGCGGGTTCAGGCGTTCGCTAAGACTTAGGATATTGGTGCTCGTGCAGCTGCTCACATCTTAAGCAGGATCGGGTTCGTTATAACTACAGGGGTGGGGGCCCAGATTGTATCTCGCGCGGCTCCCCACCAATTTCTTGTAAATTGATTAACTTTGTAGGTTTTTTGATATTTTTATAATAATAATAATAATAATAAAAATAGTAATAGTAATAAAGAATAAAGAATAATAGATATCATGAATTGTGTAGTCTTATCTTGCATTGTCTAGTCCAATTATCATGCATTGTGTAGTCTAATCTTGTATTGTATAGTTCTATCTCTGATATTTTGCTGTAAAGTAGTGTCATTGCTTAGTACATTGTCGCAAGAAATGAAGTTAGATACTCATATGTGCATTTCTTGTCAATTATGTATTGTCACTTCAAATTTTGACCACGCGTTGCATTATTGTATGTACCGTAGGCTTTATAAATAATAGAAACTTTGATACTCAAATTCATCCAACAAACAACATATAATTTTTCCCTACTTCAAACACTTATCAAATTTTAACCATGTCTGATTATAACCCCCCCCCCCCTAACACATTTGATGAATTGTATAATGAAATGTGTAATTCATATATAGAGAGTAAACTTTCATGAGTTCAATAGATAACATCTTAAATGATGTCATTGAAGCTAGATCTTGCTCAAATATTAGAAAAAAAAACTAAGAAAGAAACGAGAATACACAGAGAGATACCATGAGGAAGGTCATGAGCGAATATGGATGATTATTTCTCAAATAACTCGGTGTATAATGATCAACAATTTCGATGTAGGTTTCGAATGAGAAAGGATCTTTTCATTTGCATTGTGAAGGATCTTGAAGATAATTATCCATATTTTCAACAAAAAAATGATGCCATCGGCAGAAACTCACTTTCACCCCTTCAAAAATGCACTGCTGTCATTCGAATGCTAGCTTACGGAGTGGCTGGTGATGCCTTAGATGACTAAGTGCGTATTGCTGGAAATACAGCCCTTTAATGTTTGAAGAATTTTTGTAGTGGGGTGATCGAGATTTATGAAGCTTACTATTTACGTAAGCCCACACCCGATGACGTCTGTCGTCTTCTACAAGTTATCGAGGCTGGCAAGGTACGCTAGGAAGTTTCGATTGTATGCATTGACAATGGGAGAAATGTCTAGTGGTGTAACACCCTCGAAATTCCTTTCCTTTAAAATACCTGTTTTACCCTTTTTAAAACACGAGATAGGAAATTCTAAGGCATTACTGCCACTATGATAATGGCTAAGGCATTTATCAAAGGCACACAGCGGAAGACTCTCTTTAAAACCATTCAAAGCAAGTCAACTTAAAAGTCAAACCAAACGAAAGTAAAGTCAAACCAAAGTCAAAGGAAATCAACCTACAACTTGGAACCATTGCAGGCCCTTCTTAAAACCAAACAAATACTTAAAAACCTTTGCGTTAGTCTCACAAGCATAATATAATATAATAATTAAAGCAATAAACCACATCATAATCTTATGGAAACTAAGCATGATTCACTCTTCACTCATGCCCATCATGAATATGCTTCATCACCTGAAAAGCTCCTCTCTACTTGTCCCCACTACTCGCCATTAAAAATGGCTCGTCGTAGGGCCAAGATAAAGGATAAGGCCAACAAAACACACAAACACACAATCAGCAATGCTGAGTACATAAGCGTAAATAATTTAAAACACACTAACATGCTTTCACCCTATCATCACACAACATACCTTGTTGCACCTGTTTACAAGCATACAACTTTCAACATGACCCTCAAAAATAACTAATTTATTTATTTAGCTTAATTATGCATCGAACGGGTTTCCCCCCTAACCTGCCCTAATAAAGGGGTACTAACATGGGAGCTAACCGTGCTAGTATAAAAGAACCACTTGTAAGTGGCGGAATTCCTGCATATAATTATAAAAAGGAATATACAGCGTCCTGTACTCTCAGTAGAAGTTATGGTTAAATATAAAACCCCATAACTCCCCCCACGTGTTCATACTCAAGGTATATACGTTTCAAGAGTTTTGGTGTGTAATCTCTTTCACTTTACGTTGTTTTACATATTTTTAGACTTGGTGATGACTCTCAAACCATAACACAATGAATCATTATAATTACTCAAACAATTAAACACGCAAATTCTATGTTACTCCCGGAGTATCGTCAACATGGTACTCTAGGTTCAAAACGACGGCGTTTTCTGCTGCTGGGGCATTAAGTATATAATCAACCTGCTCTTCGTCCATTATCCCTCCTTTTTCTCCTTTTTCTTCTTAATATACTTTTTCCCCTCTATTTTTTCAATTGCAAATTTCTCTCCGATTTTTCTCTCAAATCAATCACTCTTATTCCTCTTTTCATCAATTACTTTTCTAAATTGAAGATGATTTTGCGAAATTCGCTAGGTATTGGGGCCAATGATGCTCGTTATACTGAATCTGCTCTTGTTGATTTTGATGCGGAAATCATTATAGAGCAAGCGGACGACCATGAATTTGATTCATCACTAGCAGGTAAAGCTTTTAAATTTCATTCAAATCAATTAATCGTGAATTGCATGAATTGGATGTTATTTTTTGTAATTATATGTTATTTTTGTAAGATATTGATGTTATTCTCTTTTTTCAGTAATGTTAAATTAATGTTATTTTTAATGAAGTATATATTATTCTAAAATTTTAGATTGCATGAATTGGATGTTATTTGTAGATAGCTTACATTATTTTTGTAATTATGTTATTTTTTAAAGAAATTGATATTATTCTCTTTTTTCAAATAATTAATAAGTAAATGTTACTTTTAATGAACTATATGTTATTCTTAAATTTCAAATTGCATGTTTTGTTTTTATTTTGTAGATAACGTATGTCATTTTTTAAGAAATTGATTTTATTATCTTATTTTTTAGTAATGCAGATTAATTAAAAAAGTTTATGTTATTTTAAATAAGTATATATGTTATTTTAAAAGATGTTTTTGTTATTCTGCATATTTGATGATTCTTTTCTGTTTAATCTAAATAACATAACGTAAATAAAAAATAACATGTGTTTTACAGTTGGTCAACATGTTTACTCTGAAGCAGATACATCAGAGTTGCTTGATGCTGAAGTCATGGATGCTAATAAAGCATATAATTTGTATAACAATTATGCTTATAGGTTTGGATTTAGTATTCGCAAGGGGAAGACAAGGCCTTGAAATGATGGGACTGTATGTGTAAGGGAGTTTCTTTGTTCAAAAGAAGGGTTTAAAAAACAAAGTCTTCCAAAGCGATATACTAAGACAGATATTAGGAATGGATGCAAAGCTCATGTACTGTTTTGTTGTTGATAAGTCAGGTGTCCATCGTTGTAAAAGTCATGTTATGGAGCACAACCACAAGTTGGTTGATGTTGATAAAAGACATTGGTTAAGATCTCAAAGAAATGTAATAAGTAAGGATCAATTGGATATGTTCACTTCCTGGAAAGACAATGGTATGGGTGTAAGTGATGCATATCGATTTGTTAGGAAAGAGAGTGGTGGTTTTCAATCGGTTGGTTGTGTTGCTAAAGATGTTTATAATGCAGTAGGAAAGGAGAAGAGAAAGAAGATTGAAGCTTGTGATACTAAGCAGTTGTTAAAGATGTTTACTGAGAGGCAATCTAAGGAGACTGACTTTTACTATGATTTGGAGCTTGATGAGAAAGGGCACGTCATTAGTTTCTTTTGGAGGGATGGGATTATGAAACGAGATTATAAAACATTTTTAGATTTGTTAGTATTTGATACAACTATCGAACCAATAAATATGCCATGATTTGTGCTCCGTTTGTGGGAATGAACCACCACAATAAAAATGTCATGTTTAGAGTTGGGTTTGTTTTGAATGAGAAGAATGAACCTTTTATTTGGCTGTACAATACATTTCTGAGATCTATGGGACAAATTCAACCTGTAACTGTCATGACGAATCAATGTTAATCAATGGCCAAAGCTATTTCTATTGCTTTCCCAAATTCTTGTCATCGTCTTTGTACTTGGCATATTGGTAAAAATGCAACAAAAAAATATTCCTCACTTAAAAGCTTTGAAAGGATTTAAAAGTATCTTCAATTATGTCTTGAAGTATACTGATACAGAAGCAGAGTTTGAGCAATACTAGGCAAGGTAATTATATTTAGTGTTATTTAGTTAATGTTATTCTGTTGGGTGTTTCATATTATTTTATTTTCAAAATATGTTAGTTCATGTATAATTAAATGTTATTTTACGTGGGCAAGTTATTTTAAATGCATGAACATTTCATGTTATGTTGAATCTTTTTTATGTTATTTATTTGAAAGCTTCATGTTACTTTATTTTATATAAATTATAATATTACTGCACTTATGGCTTTATGTTGTTATGTAGGACAATTTATGTTAATATGTAGGAAACTTTATGTTACATGAGGTTTATATGTTGTGTTATTCTCATTTTTCAGAATGATGGAGAAGTATAAATGTTGGAATAATAAATGGCTTCAAGGGATATATGATTTGAAAAAAAAAGTGGTATCCAGCTTATTCCAAAGTGTACTTTTTAGGTGGTATTTTATCCTCTCAAAGGAGTGAAACAACTAACAAGTCAGTTTCACACAAGTTATCAAAAATAGATGGTTTGTGTGATTTTTATAGATATTTTAATGATGTTGTTGATGAGTGGAGAAATGATGAAAATGGGGATGATTTTGAAACTTTGAATGGTAATCGATATCTTGCATTTGCTGAGGTTAGATTGCTTTTGCATGCTAAGGAGATATACACAAGGGAAATTGGTTTGTTGTTTAAGGAAATAACTGCAAATGCATATAAACAGAGGATTTTGGATGTCAGAGATTCTGTCTTCATTTATCATGTTTGGCGTGAAGCCAAAGATCATATTATGCATATTGTTACCTTCAACTGTAAGGAGGTTAAATTTGATTGCACCTGCAAGGGGTATAGTGGGTCGGGTATACTATGTGTGCATTCGTTAAGAATCTTTCTTATTCATTGTATCGAAAAAATTTCTGATTGGTATGTGTTTCCTTGATGGACAAAATCGACTATGGCAACTAATGGAGGAAAGGAAAAGGTGACGAATGATCCTAAATTTGTTCCTTCATGTGTATGGAGAAATTTGATTATAAGGAACTTGGTCCAATTGGTGAATTCTAGTAAAAATGACTTGTGTACTAGAAAAGTTATTGACTTGTGTTATGAGAACATGAAGTTAATGGACTTGAACTACTTGCTGCTTTAGTTTCTTTTTCTCCCATTGTCTTGTCTTCTTCTATCAAACATAGAATTTCTCCCTTTTCAAACCTATGTTTTTCTTCAATTATTATTCGATTCTTGATTTTTTCTTCATTCTAAACAGAAATCAAAGGAATTCTTCTTGGCTTTTCTTTCAATTGCCTTTTAACTCTATCAAAATAGCATATCTGAAACAATAAACAATGTACGAGTATAAAGAATATTATGGGGTAACACTAATTTAAAATAAATAACACAAGGTATGCTTAAAAATATCATAAATTTAAAACAGAGTAACATAATTTATATCACAAGTTTAAAACAAAATCTTAAAACAACACAAGGAAATCTTAAAATAACATAAATAATGCTTAAAATAACATTGTTTTGTTCCTAAAGTTAAATTTTACCTGTAGGAATGGAAATGGTCCTATGAAGTATCCATCCTTTTTTGCTTTCCATTCTTGAGTTGCACTGATCAAACTAGTCAAAACAAACTTGTTCCAGTTCAAGTTTTTGACATTCTTTAAATCCATGCACTTGTAAAGGAACTTATACCTCACTAAGTTGTTTTGGTTTGATCTTATGTAAGTGTTGACCAATGCACAAATAAAGCTCATTCTCCACATATCACTTAGAGGGGCTTCAATTAACCTCACATTCAGCCTTTTGTTCATAGGGTTGCTTTCATTTGTTCCACGAAACTCCTCCAATTCTTAAGAAACAAACTCCAATCATTTCTTTTACTAACTTCAAATTCAGTTTCATTTTCAATAATATCTTCTAGTTTAGGCTTCATAGGAAATCCATACACCCTATTAACATCCTCTAAACATATCTTCAACACCTCATTACGTTGAAGAAAGATTTTGCAACCATCACGATCAAAGTTGTTCACCAAGTTTGCCCCAAATGAGGTGTTGTGCAAAGGTAAACTAAGATCCAAAAACTGACCAAATCCCATCTCCTTTATAGCATTTGCCTTGCCTTCTTTATCGGTTAAGAAAATCTTTTTTTTGGTTCTTTTTATAACCATCTCAACTTTTTTACCTTTCTCTTTTTTTTTTCCTTGTTCTCTTTCCTCCTTCTCTTCTTTTCTTCTTCATCCTCTTCTTTAATAAACTCCTTATTCCCCTTTATCATATCTAAAACAGTCATGAATTGAACAGGAGGAACTTTGATCTTAAGACATGTACCTAACTCTCGCTTGATTTTCACACCTTCATCCTCCTCACTTTCACCATCATTTACCTCTATAACTTCATTTATTTTCCTTTTCTTCTCTTTAGCCTCCAGTATCTCTTTCCGTTTTGTACATTGTATTTTGATAGGGATTTCTTTGGCAACAATTTCTGTAGAATTCTGCTTATTTACTAAAGTCATTGTTCTAGACACACTTCCTTTCTTTCTTGCTACTTGTTTTACCCTCTTTTTCATAGGAAGCTCTTGCTCATTCTCAACACTGAAATAATACAAACATTATAAGTAAAAAGATAAAAACATGAGTATAAAACTGAATAACATAATATATGATAAAAATAACATAATATATGATTAAAAATAACACAATGCAAGTTTAAATAAATAACATGAGTATAAAACTGGATAACATAATATATGATAAAAAATAACACAAGATAAAATTAAAAAAAAAAAAAAACACTAGTTTAAACAATTGCATCACTGACTCGCTAGTATATGTGTAACCAAAGCTATATACTAGTATATGCACATAATTTGCTAACATTTCCCTCCCATCATATATGACTGAAAGAGCAAAACTAAAATTATACTTAAAAATCTAAATAACATTGATTATTAATAATTGAAATTAAAAAGATGATTGTAGTCCATCACTTATCTATTCTACTATATAATACTACTCCCTAGTTGTATCCTGCTATAGTTGATTTCAACAATTAATTATGCATGTTTAGTTGTTGTATCGAATAAATCAACATGCAAACAATATTATTAATAGGATGCCAATTATTTGCACATCATATGAAGCCCATAACCAAGTACATAATTAACGAGGTTTAAGGGGCTAAGCTTGGTACAGAGAGGCTAACAATTCTATCCCTGACTCTTTTTCATCTCCAATAACAATCTAGAAATCTAACTAATGTCATCTCCAAATAACAATTCTAGAAATCTAAATAATATCATCTCCAAATAACAATTCTTCAAAGCTAAATAATATTCACTCAAAAATTATACTTAAAAATTACAGAGTTCAAATTAGATGTACTTACTCATAGGGGTGTCAATTCAAATGAACGGATCGGGTCTGATATGGTTGGGTCGGGTCGGGTAAAATTTTAAAGTTAAGTCATACTAAATTATTATGTCCACGTGAGTCCAAATCTGAATCGGATATTTTTCGTATCAGTTTCGGATCGGGTCGGGTCGGGTGTGCTTTTGACACCTCTACTTACTCATCATTATTAGTTTTTCTCATCTGTTTTTTCAACTTTGCTGCACATTGTTTATCTCCATCTTCATTATCATCTCCTACACCAAATCTGCAAGTGTTATTAGAAATTAAATGCAAAAATTCAAAATTTAACAAAAATTAAACCCTAATTAGCAAAATAATTTAGGAAAATTTGCCAATTACTACCGCGTATTAATGTCATTTTGAAAATTACTACTGCAAAGTAAAAAACTTGTGAAGTACTACCGTAAAATATTTAAAAATTTTGATTTTACTACCAGACTCCACTTTAAACCATTTATGACATCATTTTTTCCTTAATCCACGTTTAACCCTTTGTTAACCATTTAAACGACCATAAAAAAAAAAATCACCCCTAATACATGGTTACCTTATCTAATTAACTTAACCAAACTCCCATTTTCTTTCTTTCTCTCTCATCGATCTTCCTCCTTCTCCATCGCAAAAAACCCTCCAAGCTTCTTACTCCTAATCCACACTAATTCTTCCCATCTCCTCCAATGGCTCCAAATAAACGTATAATTAATTTGATTCTCTTAAAGTAATTTTTTAATGTTTTCGAACTCTAGGGTTTTCGAATATTAGGGATTTTGCATTTAGGGTTTATGGATTACGATTTTGGTTGATTAACATACGGCTTTTGTATTTTTCTTTGAATTGACGAGCTATTAATTAAGCATAAATTGTGATTTTGTTTGATAATTTTAATTAAATGTCACATGACAATGCCTCTAATTAGCATAATATGTGATTTGGTTTGGTATTTTTAATCAATGGTCCCTCCCTTTTCCTTCATTGCTCGAAAACCTGGTCAGTTTAGCTTCGTCAAAGATTTGTTTCAGATTAGAGCACAAGGTCAATCATTTTTGTAGGTTGTTCTTTAATGGAGTTTCAAGGTCAAAGGGTCAAATTTATGAAGTGGGAGGGAAATGTGGGTTGGGTTAAGCTGGGATAACCATGGGTTAGGCGGGAATTTATTTTTCTTTTTTTTAAGGTCTTGTAAATGGTTAATCAAGGATTAAAGGTTAAATATGACGTCATAAATGGTTTAAAGTGGAGTCTGGTAGTAAGATCAAAATTTTTAAAATTTTTACGGTAGTAATTCACAAGTTTTTTAATTCGTGGTAGTAATTTTCAAAATGACATTAATACGCGGTAGTAATTGGCAAATTTTCCAATAATTTACAATTCTTCAAATACTTACTTCTCTTGATGTTGTTGAAAGTATTTTAGGTTAGTTTTGGGCATGTTTGAGGAGAATTTTTGTCTTTGATGGATGTAATTGAAGAATTTCAAACCGTTTCAAATAGTTAAATAGAGAGAAAAAAAGAAGAGTGAACTTTGTTGCTTTTTTTTTTTTTTTGAAAATGAAGAATTGATCTGTTTTACCTCCGGTTTTTTTTATATATATAAGGGTATGTTTTCATGTTATTTCGTTTTGTTTATTTGTTATTTCACGAAATAAATTCTAGTGCGCTTTTTTAAGTTGGGTTTTTAGCCCATTTATTGGATTGGGCCTGGAGTACAATAATAGGTACTCCAGGATTACCTAATACCAATTGATTAAACATATCAATTTAATTCTTGAATAATTAGTGACCACATAATATTTAATGTTGAACCCTTTTTAATCTAGCTCGGTGTCAAAGACACCTTAAGCGCATAATGCGCCACAATTCCTATCCCCCTGATAGTGCAATTTGTGGCACTCATTGGATGAGTATTTAGGTTGTTTTTACCTCCTTTTCATAGCTTTCTTTCTTAATAAATGCTTAGTTTTTTGCGTTTTCTCTTTATTTCCATTTTCTCTCTTGTTTCGTGTTTTTATGGTTTTTCTAGTGTTTTCTCCTTTATTTCTCCTCTTTTTGTGGTTGTAGGTATTGAACTAGGTTCGGGTCTCGATATTGGTGGTTTTCTAAGTTGGAAGATGCTTTTGGAGTAAGCTCATAGCATTGGGACAGCTCAAGATGCAAGGAAGTGGATGCTCCAAGTTCTAGCTCTTGCGCTATCAAGCCGTGCTCCCATGAAGCAGTGGTGTTGAACCCACCGTGGAGTCCATTTGAATCTGTCATGCTTAGTGTCTATCATCATCATATGCGTGCACTCAAAGACCCCAATTGCGAACGTACGAAGCGGCGAAAAAGTCGGAAGAAACTCAGAAGAGCGCGGGCGCGCAGCCCCTATGCACGGGCGTGCGTGGCTCAGGCGCGGGCGCGCGCCTCTGCTCGCACGGGTGCTCCTCCCTATTTTTCGGCTTCGCTTGATTTTGTTTTCGCACCTCTTATAAATACCCTTTTTCAACCGATTTTTGTGAGAAGTTTTAGACATAATTTTGACCATAATTTTAGCTTAGTTGAGAGCTTATCTCTCTAGATCTAGGGTTAGTTTTAGGAGTAGATTTCAGAGAGAGAAAGTGAGGAATTTCATTCGGGATTTGAGAGATTGAAGATTCAAGGTGACAATTGTATTGAAGATCTCCATAATCAATCAATGAGGATTTCTAAGTCTATCTCATTTTATTGCTTTGTTTAATTTCATGTTTGTTTGGTTTGATTTTGATGTTTGATCTTCATTAGTGTAATTGTTCTTGATATTTTGTTGTTTCTTGATTTCTTTAGTTGTTTGTTGATAAATGATGATTCTTGAGTAGTTGTTTGGCTAGGAATTGGGTGAAACTTGTATGATTGATTGATTGTGATTAATTTGGGAATTGTGTTGATTGATTGTTGAGATTAAAGTGATTAATGGAAGTTTGCATGTGTGTAATTCGATTAGGCTTTGAGAATTATGCTAGATTGCATTGTGATTGCTAATGACACGACCAATTGATTTAGGAATTGCAATTATCGATTGGTTTGGATTGTGATTCTTCTAGTTTATTATTTGTAGAGACATCTAGCTTAACGATTAGGAGATAGCTCTTTGATTCCAATTCATAGCTCTTATCATTAGTCTTCACAACCTTTGATTGGCATGTTGTTTCCAAGTTGTTGCAATTGTCATGATTACCTGTACTTGTTGATCCCCATTCCCTAGTGTTTTATTTGTTTGATCCTTTGTTTTGTTAGTTGTTAGTGTTACCTCTTTACCTTCGACTTCGACCTAGCTTAGGTGCATAATTGAGAGCGCTTGAACATAACCGTTCCTTTGGGTTCGACCCTTAACTTACCTTTATACTTGTATTTAGGTTTGTTAAGTGTTTATAAATTTGGTTTGACTTATTGAGGATTAGTCAATTTTTCCCCTCGTCAAAATGGCGCCATTGCCGGGGATCGAACCCGGGTCACCTGCGTGACAGGCGGGAATACTTACCACTAAGAGGTTTTGAGTGTTGAAAAATCGATTGGAGAGTCAATTCCCCCACCCACCTCCCTTGATGGTGATTTCATTCCCCCATTCCTTTATTTTGAAAACCAATCTTCTTCCACCCCATCTCCTTTGCATAATAACCATGGTTGCTTTGAGGCTGAGGCCTTGAGCTTAAATGATTTTGATGTAGATGAGGATTAATATGAGAGGGTTGAGGAGGTAGAGCTTATTTTTTATGATTATGAAGAGATGAGTGAAGTGTTTGGTGAGGTTGGGTCTCCAACTCCTATCTCAAATCTTCAACCATTGCCTTCCTCTTTGACTTTTGATGACCCCTTCTCTTCTACATTTTCCACCATTGAGAATGATGAGGCCTTTTTAGAGGGAGATTGTACTTCTTATGTTTATCTTGAGCTACCTCCCAAGTTCGACCCTTAACCCTTTGAAGAGCTTTCTTTGAACCTTGATGATGATTTGAAGCTTTTGACAGCTCATTGAGGGTGTATAGTTGTAGACACCCAAATGTGTCTCCCCAAAACCAAACCGAGTGATGAATACTTTTCACGTCATTTGATTATCAAACGAGGTAAAGGTGTGAAAAGTTTAGTGACGTGATGTTTTTATTAAAATATCTCTCTTTCTGTTTTTGAAAATATTTCTTTTTTTTTACTCTATTTATGAAAATAGCCAGTCCAATTTAGTTTGGTCCGTGATAAGGGTCCAATAATAGTGTAGTTGGGTCGGGTTCAAAAAGAGCTTTCCAACAATATATTATAAGCCCAATTCCGATGAATAATGAGGAAGTTATAGCTTAAATTAAATTGGGCCCGAAATGATTTTTATATGCGGCCCAATGATCTAGAGGAGGGCCTATTAATTATTATTCCTAAGGTTATTAGGATTGATTTAAATCTTCTAGAATATTTAGAAGGTTCTTTTTTAATGCTAATAGTATTAGGATTGATAATTATATTTTAAAGAGTTTTATTTGGAATAAAATAAGTGTTTTATGATAAACCTGATTTTAATTTGATAAACACGGAATTTGCTGCTTAATCATATTAAGAAGAGGATTCCGCGTACAAGCACGTTTTATCTTTTAATTAGCGCCAAACGACAGAGTCTGTCGCCTGGCGCTAATCCTGTCGCCTGGCGCTGATGTCTGTCGCCTGGCGACATATACCGGTTTTATTCCGAATAGGACTTGATTTGTTTTCAGACTATTTTTTTTTAAATAGGGGTCGTATCCCCTCGTTTTCCATCATCAAGAATCAATCATCATCTCTATTCTTTCTCTAAAGCTAGAAGCTTTCTCTCTCTCTTCTTTTTCCAAGCCTTCCCTCTTACAAAATTCCACATTCACAAGTCTTAGATACGCCTAGCCAAGTTCGAAGTTGCCTTCGCCCTAGACATGAAAGGTTTATAATTTCTGAGGGTTTGGTCCCAAATCTCTATTTCAATTATTTAATTTAATTGTTTGTTTATTATTTTCCTTAAAGTTACTAACGTGTGTATTTTGTTATTAGAAAGAGATACGAGGCATCCAAGTAAGTAATTTAATTGTTATATAGAAATCATGTTTTAATTATTTTAATTCCTAATATCATGTTAGGATGTCTTTATGATTCCTAGTATCATGTTTTGGGTAATAACTAAGATTTCTAATATCATGTATGTTTCTATGATGCTTCCTATTCTTTCCTTATATCATGTTAGTATCATGTTATGGATAAAGCTTTGATCTTTATTGTTTAGTGACATGCTAGGGTTTGTTATTAATCTTGTTAGTATCATGCCTAGGATCTTGCTATTATCATTATGCTTTATTGAGATTATTATGATTGATGATTGTTGTTATTTATTGTTGCTTGATATATATATATTATTGTTGTTTCTTGATCACGCCCTCTCTTGCATGTTTAAAGGGAATTTGTACCTGTAATCATGCTTAATAATATAATTAATAATCTTGTTTAGGTTAACATGGTTATAATTTAAGTGATCACCAATAATAGATTTGCTTGTGCATTAATATTCAACCAACATAGATAAACAGGTTTAGGGTTAACCTATTGATTGCATATTAGTCAGAAAGTGCACATGAATATGAGAAGAATAAAGTAGAGGCCTATTTTTAGGGCAGGTTCAATCTCTTTTAGGTTGGATTTGTACCTTCATCCCCGAACTTCCAGTCATGGTTTCAGACCTATTGGAGTTAACGATCTCCTGGATCGTTAAGGGGTGTAACCTTCACCCTGTGAACGGTTTACAAGTTCCTAAAACTTGTTGGCGACTCTTTTACTCTAGCTTCCTTCCCTTTGGATGCCACCATGCTTAAGTGAATGATCACAGTGGGGCTCAAGTGTGGGATGCTTGAAATATTCCCTACATAAGTTTATGAGGAGAATGTGATTGAGAATGAGCTTAATTTGAATGATGATGAGTTGGAGGAGATCCCTTTGGATGTGAGTTCATTGGATGAGAGAGCTTGTGTTTTAATGGATAGTGGTGTAAGTGAGAAATCAATTCCTATTTCTTCACCTTACACCTCATTTTTGAGAAAGCTTGATCTTGTTCCCTCTTATCCCATGTCATTACCTTCTTTTGTCATATCCCCTCCTCTTGAAGAGCCTTTAGTCCCCCAAGGGCCTCATTTGATGACTTTTGAGGATAATGGTGGGATTTCCAACCAAAAATACTTTGTTGAGTAAAGAATGCCTTTTTCTTTTTCTTTTATTTCTTTTCCTTTTTCTTACACTCTTGTTTTTCCCTTCTCTTCTTCCCCTTCTTGGCATACCTCTTCTCAACTCATAGTTGTGCACTAAGCTTGTTGCATGCCTTCATTTTGTCATGTGCATACTTACTTTCTTATGAAATGTGTAGTAGTGCATTTGACAAGCTCTTACGTTCGTTGCAATATTAATTTCTAGAGCGGTCAATATTGGACCTTAAGCAAGCCTTTCTCGGGAAGTAACCCGTGTTTTATTGCTTTCATTTTCTTTTCTTTTTAGAATAGATTTTCTCTCATGAAAATGTTTGTATGCCTTTTGCTAGGTACATGACTTGATATACTTTGGTGCTTTGGCTTGGATTAAGAATCAAGGAAGTTTGGGACCACAATTGCTAGCATATGGAAAGCAAGATTCAATTGTAGAGGAAAGTGGCTTTGAAAGGTTTAATTGGGTCATTTGCGGGTATTTACACCCACCTAAAATCCGGTAATATCTTTCCTTGCTATTTCTCTAATGGTTGGTGACTTGTTGGACATGTGTTGGTTTGTTGGATTGATTTCTTTCTTTTCCCCTCCCATGGATTATTTGATTTATGTTTGAGTGTATTGTCTTATTCAAGCTTGGGGGAGGGTATTCTATCATGTTTGGTGGGATGTTGATTCATATATGCCATGCACATTTGTATATGCATTTTCATGTTCTTTTATTTTTGAAAAACTCCAAAAAGATTTTTGTTTGTTTCAAGGCAAATTTGCATTGTGTTTTGTTTTGTTCTTGCTTTGGACATAATACTTTTGGACTTGTGTAATTGAATGCTTTTCTTCTTAAATGGTAAGGGTGTGCACGGTTTGAGAGTATCTTTGGTTGATTCTAGGATAAAGTATGCTAAGGTAGTGTCTTTAGAACTTTTGGGACCTTGAAGCCCGATTCTAATTGTTTTTGAAAATTTGAAACCGCTCCCTTTTGTTGAATTTGAAACTAATAGTGAGTTTTTACTACAATCGTATGAGGTTTTAATTCTTCTTGCTGTCAACATTTCTTGAATGAGCAGTACATGGATCCTTGACTATTGTATGCTTTATCTAGAATTTGGCTCTCATCTCCCGAGATCGCGATTGAGCCATTTAGGAAGGACAAAGGCATCTTTTCGGGTGGTGATTTTTCTTTTTCTAGGATAGTTTTCTATTTCTTTATTTTGGGTTTTCATTTACCTACTTGCTAACCATTTGAGCCATAAACCTTCATTTCAAGCCATATTTTTAGATTTTGAGCCTTTTGTTTCATTTTTGTTTCCATCATTGGTTTTTGTGAAGCAATTAATCATTTTGTTGGAGATTATGGTGGATGAGTTGTATATTGGTTCTTATAATGAATGCAAGTTTGTATTGTAAATGCCAAGTTGGAAAAGCCGTCCATAGTTAAAAGAGGCAAGGACAATGCAATAAAGTGAAAAAATTGTAAAAATGAAAAAAAAAATGAAAAAGCAAAGCAAATACAAATGCTCTGGCAAAAGTGATAAAAATGTGAAAAAAAGAAAAAGTTCAAAAATATTTTGATGTAAGTGTCTTTCTCCCTATTTTAAGCATTGAGGACAATGCTTTGTTCAAGTTTGGGGGGAAGCGTTCTTACGCTTTTTGTATATATGTTTGTGATATTGGCTTTGAATAAGCTTGGGGGTGTCGGTGTTTTTGTTTGGTGATTACTTGGTTTTGGTGTTAAGATTTGGCCAATCTTTGCTTCACAATTTAGGTATACCACCAAATTTCAAATTTTAGCCTACCTTCACCCTTTTCGCCCTTACATTACAACCCTTTTCAAGACCTTTTGACCTTTTTGGTTGAGTCACAAGTCGGTGGAGGGAGACGTGAGTCAAGCCTATAGAGCGGTGTGCAATAGTCGAGATGTCGAGTAGCATTAAGTCTCTTTCTTTTTTCGGTTCCTTCGAGGAATCATTGAGATGCTTGCTAGAGGTGGATTTGAAGCTAATTGGGAGATTGTGGTAAAATGTTTTGAGATGAAGGTGAATTGTGTTTTGGGTGTTTTTGTCCCTCGGGAGAGTTACAGCTCGAAGACTGGTCCGGAGCGGCCTGTACTTGCAAGACAAACGGAGACACCGGTTGGTAGGTGCTCCGCCTCCGACGATCAAGTTAGTAACTTGAAAGGAGAGAAAAAGGTGCGGAAATTTAGGTGGGGATCTGCTAGGATTTCTAGCTCAGTTGTCTCTATCAAAGGGACAGTTTGTAATAAATGGAAAAACGTGCCCTCCAAAAGAGGGGAATCTCCCTATTTATAGGGTCTTTGGGAATTGTGCCCCTGATTAGGTCACAGAACCCTAATCAGTGGTGGGCTGCGCCGCATTGCGGATTTCTCGGGATTTGGGCCTGAAGGCCGTCATTTCCCCAAATATCTGGGATGACACGTGTCAAGCAGGGATAGGTCCACTTTGGGCCATCCTTGGGCTGACACGTGTCGCCCTCTGGTTGGTCCACATGGCGGGGTAAAATTACCCTAAACATTTGCCCCTCACAGATGTGACGTGGCACGCCATGTGGCATCTGTGACACGTGTCACTCTTTGAATGGTGGTAATTTTACCGCCAAAATTTTACTATTCACCTTCTGGGTAAATTACAGGAATACCCCTTCATTTACCTTCTTTATATAGCCGTTTACCCTCATATTTCTGTACGTTTCACAAAAATTTTCAGAGTAAACTTAGAGAGAATCTTGAAAGAGAGAGCAGAAGTCACCCGTCTGAGTCAAGCGCAAGTTTAAGAAAACTCAGCCTCTTCAACACAGGCGGACCCGTCTATCTTCAGATCTCAAATCTAAAGGTACCGTCTCTGACTCTCTCAGCTCTTTTTTTCATTTTACCGCTTGTATATATTCCTTGCAATAAATGGATTCATCACCAACATACACGGCACAACCTTGGGTAGAATCCAGCCGTTCACCAAGGACGGCTGAGTCTAGGACTACTAGTTCCGTCTCAGGGTGTTGGGACCACCCTCATGCTTGGATTCCGACCATTTGCGCGTCTGTGCAGGACACAATGGCTCGGACAATGCAGACGGCACAGGACCCAAATTATAGAAGTGAAGACTCAGGCGGCCAAACGCCTGAGGGAGAGACGTCTGGCTCTGAACACCAGACGGCTCCGGAGAGATCCCCTCCGCGTGGCCCCCCAACTCCTCCTGACTCGTTTTTGGACGAGTGCGACCAAGGCGGTGAGGAGGCCGCCTCAGCTTCCGTTTCCCAGTCTGGGGAGGAGACGGGAAGCGGACTTGACGTCTCTTCCTCAGAGAGCAGTGACGATCTTCCTCCGCTTGAGGATAGTGAGGAAGAAGAAAGGAAGAAATGGAAGGAGAAGGACGATCCCTTCAAAATCCACGTCTCCATGAAATACATAGACCTCATGGAAAAAGGTCTTATAAACTTTTTGAAGATGCACCCAATGGGAGACGGGTGGAAAATAAGGGTGCCTCCCCCAGACGACACCATTTCCTGGGAAGACGAAGAACGAAACGCTAACGGCTACTTCGGCTGTTATGAGGCGGCGTTCAAGGAAGAACTTCGCTTCCCCCTTCACGAGGCGGTGAAGGCAATTTTGAGAGGCTATGGCCTCGGAGTCTGGCAACTTAACCCCAACTCTTGGGCAAATATTCTGGGGTATGTTGCAGCCTGTGAATTCCAAGGAATTCACCCCGGCTGGGAAGCCTTTGCTAAGATGCATTATCTTAGTCGCAACCCAGGCGGGTACAGAGCGTGGTATACTCTAACCACGTTCCCTCAATACATGATGACCTTGGACAAGGTCTCAAAATTTGACGGTTGGAAGCACATATTCTATCTGCTGACGGCTCCCACCAGGCGGGAGAACTTCGAGCTCCGCCAGTACAATAAGAAGCCCGACCTTCTGGGTCGGAAATGCTGTCTTCCCCGGATCCCGGATGAGGACTTCGACAAAATAATTGAGGCTGACTTCTTTGGCCTCACAGACGCTACACTGTCAACCGGGGAGACAATAAAAGTCCCCAAGAACTGGATCCCTAAGAGCGCTTGGCTCAGGGATGAATGCTTCCTAGCCGCCTGCGGGCTAGGGCACATGTTCACCAGACGTACGCGCCTGAATACTTTCCGTCTGTACTACTTTTGTGTCTCGGGATTTGGGCCTGAAGGCCGTCATTTCCCCAAATATCTTGGATGACACGTGTCAAGCAGGGATAGGTCCACTTTGGGCCATCCTTGGGCTGACACGTGTCGCCCTCTGGTTGGTCCACATGGCGGGGTAAAATTACCCTAACAAATTGTGTTTCATTAGTTCTCTATGCTTAGCATATTTTATGTTTCAATCAATCTTAGATATCTTGAAACGTGCACTCCCTTACTTGTTTAGAAAGAATTGCATCCATTTGTGCTTGTTCATTTGCAAAAGTCCACTCATGAACATTTGTTTTCTTTCCTTTTCTTTTGGTTTCTTTTTCATGCTTTGCCTTGTTTGCTTGGTTTGAGAGAGTTGTGGGTTAACCTCTTAGGAAACTCTCACAAGACCTCACTCGTCCTCATTGGCGACTTTGGGGTTTTAAGGGCTTTTTGTAGCTAAAAACAACCGTGATTCCTACGAAAGTGAGTTAGTGTATATTCTTGTCTCTTCTCTTCTTCTTTTGTTTGTTTGAATAAGCTCATCATTTTTCCCTTACTTGTTTTGGTTTAGCTCGAGGATGAGCAAAAGTTAAGCTTGGGGGCATTTGATGTGTTCCATTTATGGCACTCATTTGATGAGTATTTAGGTTGTTTTTACCTCCTTTTCATAACTTTCTTTCTTAATAAATGCTTAGTTTTATGCATTTTTTCTTTATTTCCATTTTCTCTCTTGTTTTGTGTTTTTATGGTTTTTCTAGTGTTTTCTACTTTATTTCTCCTCTTTTCGTGGTTGTAGGTATTGAACGAGGTTCGGCTCTCGATATTGGTGGTTTTCTAAGTTGGAAGATGCTTTTGGAGTAAGCTCATAGCATTAGGACAGCTCAAGATGCAAGGAACGAAGTGGATGCTCCAAGTTCTAGCTCTTGTGCTATCAAGTCGTGCTCCCATGAAGCAGTGGTGTTGAACCCATCGTGGAGTCCATTTGAATCTTCCATGCTTAGTGTCTATCATCATCATATGCGTGCACTTGAAGACCCCAATTGCGAACGTACGAAGCGGCGAGAAAGTCGGAAGAAACTCAGAAGAGCGCGGGCGCGCAGCCCCTGTGCGCGGGCGTACGCCTCTGCCCGTGCGGGCGCTCCTCCATGTTTTCCGGCTTCGTTCGATTTCGTTTTCGCACCTCTTATAAATACCCTTTTTCAGTCGATTTTTGTGAGAAGTTTTAGACATAATTTTGATCATAATTTTAGCTTAGTTGAGAGCTTCTCTCTCTAGATCTAGGGTTAGTTTTAGGATTAGATTTTAGAGAGAGAAAGTGAAGAATTTCATTGGAGATTTGAGAGATTGAAGATTCAAGGTGACAATTGTATTGAAGATTTCCAAAATCAATCAATGAGGATTTCTAACTCTATCTCATTTTATTGCTTTGTTTAATTTCATGTTTGTTTGGTTTGATTTTGATGTTTGATCTTCATTAGTATAATTGTTCTTGATATTTTGTTGTTTCTTGATTTCTTTAGTTGTTTGTTGATAGATGATGATTCTTGAGTAGTTGTTTGGATAGAAATTGGGTGAAACTTGTATGATTGATTGATTGTGATTAATTTGGGAATTGTGTTGATTGATTGTTGAAATTAAAGTGATTAATGGAAGTTTGCATGTGTGTAATTCGATTAGGCTTTGAGAATTATGCTAGATTGCATTGTGATTGCTAATGACACGACCAATTGATTTAGGAATTGCAATTATCGATTGGTTTGGATTGTGATTCTTCTAGTTTATTATTTGTAGAGACATCTAGCTTAACGATTAGGAGATAGCTCTTTGATTCCAATTCATAGCTCTTATCATTAGTCTTCACAACCTTTGATTGGCATGTTGTTTCCAAGTTGTTGCAATTGTCATGATTACTTGTACTTGTTGATCCCCATTCCCTAGTGTTTTATTTGTTTGATCCTTTGTTTTGTTAGTTGTTAGTGTTACCTCTTTACCTTCGACTTCGACCTAGCTTAGGTGCATAATTGAGAGCGCTTGAACATAACCGTTCCTTTGGGTTCGACCCTTAACTTACCTCTATACTTGTATTTATGTGTTTGTTAAATGTTTATAAATTTAGTTTGACTTAGGGAAGATTATTCAACGACCTAGTTTTTCCCCCTCGTCACCCTCGGTGTTAGAAACACCTTAAGTGCACTAAGACACCAAAATATAATTTATTCCTCGTGTATAAAGACACTTAAATAGCTCCTTCCTCATGCTTATCGCATCAATAAAAATTATATGAACCATAATAAAATTCCTTTTCAATATTTCAAACCAAATTAAACATTTATTTTAATTAAACATGCTCATTATCATGCCAATAATAAAAGTGTGGTTCATGTACAACATGCCAAATTAACTATTTCCAATCACCAATCCAATACATAATTTATTTCAACCCATCATGCTTCACAAATAATTCACCAAAACCATTCTCAATTCAATCAATCCAATTCATATCACCAATCTCATTTCAATTGAACCATTCTAACCAATTCCTAGCATGACATTAACTTTGAATCACTTAAATAAATCTTAGCATGTTTTTACACGCTTAATAAATTTCCGAGTACGCGTATGTACCTCAAATAAGCTCTTAAAGTGGCCAAATACACTACAACACTTCTCGAACCAAGTCTCTTACATAGAGGGACAATAAAACTACATCAATTAACTTTTTATACACAATTTCCAGGAACTTAAACTCACTTTAAACAACTCATAATAATTTGAAAATTATTTAATCTAAAAACTCTTAATTAAACTCCTCTTTAATGGGTAATTACACCATTTTTATAAAACACCAAAAATAAGACTTTAGGCAAAATTCCAGCATTTTAGATTAATTAAATACCCTTCAAAACTTCATCAAAATATCACTTTTATGCTTAATCAATCTATAGAATTACTAAATATATAAAAGCCCCAAATCAATTTGGGTAAGAACCCTAAAAATCATAACTTTATCAAATTGAAAACCTTAACTTATAATTTATATAATCTGAAAATTAACATCAAGTATAAAATCTGAAATTATATTCTTTGACTACTAAAAACATGATTTTGATACTAAATAAACATCTTTCAAACAATTAAAATAAAACCCAAACTAAACATATGATTTTATAACTAATAAAACACAATTGGGAAGGAGAAACAACCAAGGACGCCGGTTAGGAAGTGGCGGCTAGGGCGTGGTGGTTGCCGGCAGCAGGTGGCCGACCGGCGGTAGGGAGTGGTCAAATTGGTCATCGGACAGCAGCACGGGTCAGCAGCAATAATGGCAGTTTGAGGCTATCTGTTCACGCATTTGCCACATGCAGGGGAAAAAGAAAAGATCTTTATGTCTGGCTGGAGTTACGGCTAGGTAACGGCGCCGGTGTGTAGGCGCGGTGGTTGGTGGCAGCGGCAGCAGCAAGTGGGACTCATGGTGCGTGAATGAACAAGCAAAAGAAAAGGGAAAATAAGAAAAGAAAGGGAAAAGGAAAAAAAAAAAAAAGGGGGGGGGGGAATAAGTTTACCTCTTTGGCTTCTTGTGTGGGCAAATTTTGGGGATAAATGGAGTATTTATAGTATAGTGTAGATTAGGATAGGTTTGGGCTTCATAAAAATTATGGTCTTGAATGATAATTTAGTTGGCCCAAATGTAAAAATAGGATAGTTTGGTATGGGATATATTTGGATAAAATACTTATTGACCCAAAAATTAAAATCTGTTTTATTCATAATCCAATAATTAAATAGTTTGGCCCAAAATATATATTATAATTAAATAAATAATATTAAAAATACAGGGCATTACAAGTGGCATGGCATGGTAAGGCCAGTACACTTGAGGTGATTAAGGGGTTCCTACCATGGTATTAGAAGTTGTCGCTTTTAAAGTTTTATGGATTTGGCATGCTTATTTTGGTGTTGCGGGTTCCAACAACGATATTAACGTACTTGATTGGTCTCCAATATTTGATGAGCTTCTTGAAGGCTGAAGCTCTAACATAAAATACACAATAAATGGAAGATTATACAATTTGGGATACTATCTAGCAGATGATATCTGACCTAAGTGGCCGATTTTTGTCAAATCTATTCCTCGAGCCAACATGTTTTTTGAGAAAAGGAAATGATTTGCCCAATTTCAAGAAGATGTGAGAAATGACATTAAACGCGCATTTGGAGTCTTCCAAAAGAGATTCGCAACTATATGTAACCCGACACATTTGTGGAAAAAAAAAAGTGAAGTAGGAGATGCCATGAAAGTATGCATTATATTGCATAATATGATCTTTAAAGATGAAGAGATTATAACAATGAAATGAATCCACCAAGAGATATCCAATACTCTGTAGCAGTAAATCAAGTAGAAGCACCTAAACTTCAGCATGGTCTTCTTCGAAATTATTATGCAAATCAGGATCGATACTTCAAAAATCATATTTGAATTCGCAATTGAACTCAATGTCATCAATTGCAACATGACTTGATGGAGCATATATGGTCACGTTTTGGAGGAGGTACTAATAACTAGGGGTGAGCAAAAACTGTGGGTATCCGGTTTTGGAACCAGAACCGATTTGGACCTGGTGGGTTCGGACCTGGAACTGGTTTCGCCGGTTCCAATTCCAGGTCCAAAATTTAGGATCCGGTTAGATCCGATTCTAATTCCGGGTCCATAATTTTTTGGACCTGGTACCCAGGTATCGGTTATAGAGTTGAGATAAAATGTTGTAGAGCTGACTTGTTTAATAGTAGTACTTGTGTCCAATATTTACAGCCCAAGTTAAACACAAGCCCAACCCAATATATTCTCATTATACTATTCTTTTGAAATTTACACTGTACACCTAGGTGTACCATGCTCATGGTACACATGGATGAAAATTGTCATTAAAAAAAAATAAAAGCCAGCTTCCTAAATTTATGCTCCTTAATTGAATTATTTTTGTTTTTTCCTTTCCATGAATAAAATTTCAAGAGAAAGAAATAAAGTTTTTAGAGAGAAAATGATGGCTCATGGTGAATTTCGTCACGATCTATGATTGTCGATTTGCACTTGATGATCAGTACATTGATGTTTTTTACAATTGATATTTAATTTTAGATTTTGTCACCAAAAGAGAAGGTAGTTTTTAATTATTTTTTTCAATATATATTTCATAATTTTGTTGTTGATGATGATGTTTTTAGATTATTATATTTGTCCATGAATCATTGTTAACAAATTCATCACTGAAAGAAATTGTAATTATTATTATTATTATTATTATTATTATTATTATTTTTTATTTATTTATTTTTTTTAAAAAATGTGTTATTTTTCGGAGGTTGAAGATGAAGTTCATTTGGATTAGGATAAATGTTCTTTTATCAAATGTTTTGCTCCATGTTCATTGAGTTTAATTAATATGTTCATTGAGTTTAATTAATATGCTCTTTGGGTCTAAACTATACGTTCTATACAGTCACAAATTATGTTCTTTGGATTTGAATTATGTGTTCTTTACGTTATAAAATATGTTCATCTAATTGCGTACTTTTTCAAAAAAAAAAAAAAAAAAAAAAGATATCTAATTGTATATATGTATATTTTTTGAAATCAGGATCATAAAGGTTGATGAAGACGACGTACTTTTGGGACCTCTTCTATTGATGATTGATTTCCCAATAGATTTAAGAACATTCGCTATATTAATAAAGAACATGATAATATTATTTAGTGAACATTATTTATATTATTTATCCAACATGTTAAAACATAATTCAGAAAACATTTCACAATAAGTAATGAACATTTTGTGACAATAAAGGTAAATTAAAATTACAATTAAAGAACATTGACATTTAAAAATCATATAATGAACATCTTAATAGATACACATGACCAGGATGATTATTATAACAAAATATAAAATTATATAATTGGTTATTTAGAGAATTTTTTTTTTTTAAAAAGAAAGAGAACAGAATAAAAAATATTGGAATTTGAAATTTAATTTCAAATTTTAAAATTTGAAATTTGAAATCTTGATAAAAAAAATAATTTTAGAGAGAGAAATTATAGAAAACTGAATATTTTGAAATGATTTGACATTACATACATTACGTGGTAAAAATCAATTGGTAATTATCTTTTACCTTTTTAAAAAACTATTTCATCAAAATTATCACGTTCTTTATATTTCAATGATGTGTTCCTTTATAAAGTCATGAACTTCATTACAAATGTAAGTTATGGTCTTTCCACTTTTTATTTTTTAAAACTAGTTTGATCCGGATGTGCCAACCAACGATTACTAATCTTTTTCAATGCCGTCTAAGAGTAAATAACTAAGTACTTCATTGCATTAACCCTAACATCTCATAGCCTCCATCATATATTCTCTCACCCCTTCACCAATCACCACATCACCATCACCATCACCATCACGGATCACATTCAAGGGAGCTTTCTTGCGGTCGGAGTTCACTTGTCACCACTCTAATTCTCCTCTCAAGCTCCTTTTCTTATTTTTCTTGTTGATTATGTAATTTTTTGAATTACTTTTCTGAAAGTTTGAGCTAATTTTGTTAGTGTATACTATGTAAATTTTTTATTTTTTAAATAAATTTATTGGTGATTTATATTTCCCGAGATTTTGAGTTATTTGCATGTTTATGAAAATTGAGCTATTTCTTCTTGGATTAAATTGACACAAAATGCTGGTATTGAATTAATGAACTACTGAAAATGAAGGGTAAAGAAAAGCAACTGAGTACCCGGATTTTGAACTGGTTTCAAGATCGGGTCCAAAAAATTAGGACCCGGTATAACCGGTTCAAAGACCAGTTTCAAATATTTGAGACCTGGTATAGCCGGTTCCAAGACCGGGTCCATCAAGATCAACCGAGTACCCGGTCTTGCTCATCCCTACTAATAAGTAATAACTAGTTATTGTTGTTTTAAATTTCATGTTTATTAATCTTATTTTTTTTGGGTAAAAAAAAAAAAAACTTGCCTTTTGATTTCAAGTGTTTTAGAAGTACGGTTGTTTTTATTAAAAAAAATTCGCAATATTAAAAAATTTCGTAGTATTATAAAATTATCATTATGTATTATAAAATAAATTTCGTAATTATCGTTGTGTATTATCTTGTCCATAAAAAGTTTTACAATATTAACTTAAATGAATTAAAGATAATTAAAGATATTTAAAACAGACAAAAGCTAACGAACGCCCCGAGGATGCATTCCCAAATTAATATCACTGTAGGTAATATTTTAAATGTTTATCCAACGTTCTGGGGGCGTTCATTAGCAAAATCCATTAAAAAATTAAATAAATATATTTTTTGAGAAAATAAGTGAGTCTAGAGTGACTCTTGGTATAATGTGTGAAATTGGAGAAACTCTTATATGAATCTGAATAATAAAAAAAAAAAACATTTAAAGTTAGTGAAAAGCTGACATGAGTGTGGAGTCTGGGTCTAAGCTCACCTAATGAAGTAGATTCTTAAGGCCTGTTTTGTTAGCTTAATTTCAATTCACTTCGCTTCAGTTCATCTCCAATCAATTCAGTTCATTCTTTAATTTTCTTTTTTCATTAAAAATTAATTAGTTCTTTTTAGTAAATCAATATAGGCCTTACTACATCCCTCAATCAACGTTGTATACTTGTACTGTATTTATTTTAGAATAGGCCCCAAAATCATCGAGCTGTTGCAGTACTGCAGTAAGTAGGAACCAGAGACCAGAAAAACCATTGACAGTAAGTCAGTAACCTTGTTTGCAACCCAAATGGGTGGCGCCACCTTACGTCTCTTCACATTCTTATCATCATATTCATCACCATTACCACTCCTCCACCATCGCCACCCTTCTTCCCTCCGCCACCTCCGCCGCCTCGCTTCTCACCGCTCTTTCCTCTTTCTCTCTCCTCCTCCTTCTCCTCCCTCCTTTTTCTCTCCTCCAAAATCTTCCCAAAAACTTCACACCCACCAAGCTCACACTCTTTGGGATGAAACCCCATCAATAAACTCAACTGGGTTTTCGAATTCTACTAGTAGTTTTCGTCATCCTTGGGCTGAATTTTCGGGTTTTGTTGATTTGGTTTCGCAATCGGAATACTGTAATGCATCCTTTGATGTTCATCAGTTTGTGGGGTTTCAACCATTTGATGAGGGTTTCTTGAGGGTTGCTAATTCTTGTTTGGCTTTTGCTAGAGATAATCCTACTATTTTGTGGTTAGTAGTTTTTTTGGGTTTTTTTGGTTGTTTTTGTGTGTGTGTGTGTGTGTGTTTTTTTTTTTTTTTAAGGCTTATTTCTTGCTCATTTTGTTTGTTTGTTGGTGAAGGTCGCTTTCGAGGGAGGATGTAGAGGTGGTTGTACAGAATGGTTCGCCGTTTTTGTTTGCTAATGCTTCGGTGGCGGCGGCAAGGATGAAATCTTTCTGTGGCAATGGCATTGATAATGTAAATGTAAGTTTATTTGGTTTATTTTAGCACAATATTTATTGAGATGTAACCAGTTATTGACCCGGGCGATGCCTCGAATCATCATAAATTATAAGTTTGATTAAATTAATTTAGAAGAGCTAATGTTGAACAATATTAATAACTAAATGAGAATGTAATAAGAGGTCAATATGAAAAGTTTTTCAATTAAATTAAACACTATTGTATTATATTGCATTAAAGTTAGACCAATAAAAGTTTTTGTTAAAGAGACTAAACATTAATACAATTCAATATGATGAGAGAAGAGGGATGACACATAGGATTACATGTAGTGCATATGTGGCATATGAGTGACACATGTTGTTAGCATGTTGTCTCCATGAGTTTTAATAATATTATAGATTTGATTCTTAATTGTATTAGAGGCTTAGAGCTGGTGTGAGATTAATTATGCAAATTGAGCGTTTTTTTTGCTGGCTTTGTTGTGAATTATAATGACTTTATGAGGTTAAGAACATTTGATTAGGGTCTAATTGGACTTCGAACATTTGATGATTAGTGCACTGCTTTTTTAACTAATTCAGCAAAGTGTTGAAGTTAGTCAAATACTCAAATACCTACAATATAGGGTTATTTGGTGATGATTCTCGTGTTACTTGATTGATTCTTAGAGGTGAGGCTGTTGCATGTCATTGGAGGATAAGAAAGGATGGCTATGATAAGAAACATGTTATACAACATTTTTTATTTCTTTTTTTATTATTTTTTTGCTAATGCGGTTGTGCCCCTTAGTCAAGGAAACCGGGAAAAATTACTAGTGATTTTTCCAAGTATGTCTTGTGCATATTTAGAATGGTAGCGTTGCTACATAGTAGAGTGGAATTTGGTTCACCTAGTTGCATGCTTCTATGGCTATGGCATTATATTTACGTAATATGTTAGGCTTAGAGGCCTAATTCCTTATGTAAGTGTTTGGAGGGGGACATCCTTATGCAGTGATTTTGGAATGAAGTAAATTTCAATGATAAATATACGTCAACTTTATCTCAATATATAGTAAATGGAAGTCATGATGCTCTGTTTCTTCTTTTTTGTTCAAGCATGCATGTTAAATATTTTACAAATGTGTATGGATACTAAAATATTGACCAATAAAGGGGAAACCTGTGCTTTCATCTTATCTATATGTACCCACAATAAACTGAATTTATTTTCTAGTCTCTATGTCTGTATTATTACTTTAGAGCCTTATAATTGTGTCTTGATGAGCCATGTTTGAAGCATATTAATGTTTAACAAACATGCCAACCAAAACTCTCACTCTCAAGCTATATAGAAGAAAAGCTAACGCATCTAAGCTAACATATCTCTTGGATATGAGACCAATTGACTTGATTGTTTGGCCTCTTCCTCCCTAAGTGGTACAGCAGAATTAAGCATACAAGGCTTTTCAAGCTGTAGGATGTACCATAATGAGTTTTTGTTGCTAATTGATTACTACTATCATAGATTATTTGTTAGATAATCACTTCTTAATTTCATCTGACATAACTAAGTCTTACATATTGATTTTTTTTTTTTTTAAACTTAAAATGTTGAGTATTTGAGCTTATGGAAAAGTATTGGCGCATAGGACCTCTTTGTTTTGAAACAAATTGAATGGCTAAATTGTAAATATTAACATGAGTATAAAGTACCGTTAAATAGGTAAATAGTACTATACTACTATTAATTGCTATAGTGGTATAAATATTTTTCTAATGGTACAAATAAATATCTAAATTGTACATCAATTAGTATTGTTCCATTTTGAGATATAATAATACTATTAAGACAACTTATACTCTAATGATATAATATACATGCATAATAGTGCACAAAAAATGTCACTGTCACCATAAAAAATACCTGTGTATGCAGTGTTAGAAAAAGTAGGCGCAAGGCAATAGTGGGTAAGCAAATTAGGCGCACATGAAGCAAATTTCTGCCATTTTTTTATAACTGTTTATACAGTGTGCCTCACTTCAATGAGGCGCACCTTAGGCGCACCTAGGCGCTGCATAACCCTTATCGCTTCAGTGCGCCTTGAGCTTTTTTATACCATTGTGTGTATGTCAAATGACTATTTTATCCTCCTATGTGTTTTCAAAACACATAGGAGCTATGGGCCAAAATTTACTCTGAGCTGAAAATGCTCATCAAAAGACTTTACCTAATATTTAAGTAGCTGTTATATGTTAAAAGATAGTCTTATTATTACAGAAAGGAAAAGTCAAAGTTTTGTGGTTCCATCCGTTACTTTCTTTTGATGTTTTGTGTTATGTGATATTTGTGATTGACTTTATTCTTCTAATGAAATCAGAAGCAACATCTCGTGGAACGATTCATCAAAATTAATCATTGGAGGGTTTATTTGTGTGAATGTGATGGTTAAGTTGCTTCTAGTTAAGGTGGGCAATTTGTTTTCGTCATTTAGAATAATGATTGCAAGACCATGATTCATAACCAGTAGAATACAAGTGCTATTTCATACTATATTTGTGCCAATTCCATCTCTGAGTTAAGGAGCCTGATTCAAAGTGTTTGTATGATTATGACTCTTAAAGTATTCAAAAATTCGCAGAGGATTTGTTTTATTTACTGATTTTCTCTTATCATAAATCAATAAACTCTTGCTAGTTGTGAATTGAACTTCTATTTCTCCCGAATTAAACTTATTGTAACTTGTCTTCACCTATGTTTCTTTAAATAAGTGGAAACATGGCGAACAGTCTTATGTAAGATGTAATCAAGTGGTGAGAATAACTGGCGTGTTTTTTTTTTTTTTTTTTTTTTTTTTGGGGTGTGTGTGCGCGCGCGCGTGTCTTATTTAAGGTTTTAACAATATCAGGGGCTACAGCCTGTATACTTTCCACTAGTTGCTCAGACTTTGATTACTTTCAGGAAGTGCACACCTAGATTGGACAAAGTTATGAATGTAGCCTGGATTTTCCTAAGAATAAAATGCCTCATTAAGACTGAAATGCTAGGATGAGGTAAACTCACAACATCTTCCTTGCTCCATTGTCTTTCATAAAGTAAAATGGGTGCGTTCGTTCAGTATATACCCATGATTGTAAGATATATTTAGGACATCTGTACCCTTGGACTCCCTTGATTTTTCTATATTGGTTATTCCAGTGCCAGTAAGGAGAACTAGAATTTTCATAGCTAAATCTTCTTCCAATAGAGAGCTTGACTTCTTACGGAACTTGACATCTTTCATAGCTAAATCTTTCTTTTGTTTACATCCACCTTTGTCCTTCTCAATTGAGGTTTGAAGGGTGACAACAATGTTAGTCTGTCAAAAGATTACATTTTTATAGAACTATATATAGATAATGTGTTGCAATGTCTTAACAAGAGTTCATATATTGTGGGAGGAAAAGCAAGACATCCTATATAATTTGACTTTCTTACTTTTTCTTAATCATATTTTGGTAACCATATCTTAGTGGTTTTTCTTTTCCGCCTGCAGTTACACAGAATTCTGTTGTATATGTTTCATACTCTTCTTCCAGTTCTATGGATTATGCACTTGTGCCTATGGATTAGATCTCTTTCACCTTTGATGCTTCTTATTTTTTTTAGTATTTTGACTTTAGCTCAATTCTTGTTTTATAGGTATTAGAATCTGATAAACCAAGCACAGTCGATCTCATGAAGTTTTTATTAAGTTATGCCTACAGTGCTATTGGCTTTTTAGAAAACATTGAGATAAGCAGTAGAGTTGAATCATCTGCCAGAAAATTGTTCAGTGAATTGGTTAACTTTAAAGAAAGTTCTGTGGAGCCTATTGTGACAGTACAGAAAGAGTCTTCTGAAAGATGTAATCAAGCATCAAGTTCTTCTGGATATAATATCGAAATGAAGAAAGGAGACTGGATATGTCCAAGGTAGGTCATGATGATTTAGACTATAAGTTCTATTTGGTTTGCAATTTTATGCTCTAGGGTGTGTACAGTGGCGGATCTTGGATTTCCAATCAGGGTAGCGGACTAGCACGTAGTTGTTTAAGAAAATTAAAATTGAAATTAAATTGGAATTTATTTTAGGGATTCATATTGAAAAATCCCCACTAAAATGATTAGCAAATCAATAAAATGAGTGATTTTGTTAATGCAATGCAATGTTTTAGTACATTGTTGTGCTCCTTATCAATTGACAATGTGATTTTGGACATGTATACATTTGACTGAGAATTTGTTAAAAAAAAAAACAGCAAAAGATATATTATACTTATAAAAAGAAAAATTTGCCAATTACTACCGCGAATTAAAAATCTTGTGAATTACTACTGTAAAAAAATTTTATTTTACTATCATAAATAAGCATTTAAACGACCCTAAAAAAATAGAAAAATAAAATCCCCCTACCCATGGTTACCCTAGCAAACTAACCTAAATAAAACCCCCCTCTTTCCTTTCTTTCTCTCTCATTGTTCTTCCTCCCTCACCATTGCTAAAGTCCCTTCAAGCTTCCTGCTCCAAAAATGACACTAACTATTTCTCCCATCTATCCTCCAATTGCTCCACACAAATGTGTAATTCACCTCAAACAAATTCGTTTTTGAATTCTAGGGTTTTGAATTTTAGGGTTTTTGCAATTTAGGGTTTATGAATTATGATTTTTGTTGATTAACATAGGGCTTTTGTATTTTTCTTTGAATTAAGCTATCAATTAAGCATAATATGTGATTTGACAAGTTCGATAGGATAGAAATGCAAGTGTGAAGACTTTAACTATGAAGTCTTGGACCAAAGAGAATTGAGGAAGAAGGTTAGAAGGGTCAAAGTGCATAGTGTTGATCTTTAATAGAGGTTGAATGTTAAAGGGTCAAAGTGAAGTTATGAGATAGAAATGTGGGTTGGGTAAATTGGGTAACCTTAGGTGAGGATGGATTTTATTTTATTTTATTTTTTTTGTTGTTTAATTGCTTAACTAGGGTTAAACGTGTATTAAAGGGAGAAGGTGATGTCATACTTGGCCTAAAGTGGAGTATGGTAGTAATAGCAAATTTTTAAATTTTTTTGCGGTAGTAATTTGCAAATTTTTTAATTCGCGGTAGTTATTGCCAAAGAGACATTAATACGCTGTAGTAATTGGCAAATTTTCCTATAAAAAATAACTACGATAAAAAAAAATTGGGTATGAAGTATCAAATTAATTACTGTATTATAAAAAATTAATACTAGTAATTTTGTAAAGTGCTTAGAAACGAAAAAAGATTAAAAAGATATAGGGAAGTGGGGTTCGAACCCATGACCTTGCCGCAAACACCAAAACCTTAGCATGTTGTCTTCTTAACACTGAAACAATGATTGTCATCCAAGTATAAATTTCAGTTTCAAAAATTTTATACCAAAATTCTGGGGGTAGCACATGCTACCCCTTGTTACTACGTTGATCCGCCACTGGGTGTGTAGGTGAAGTACTTTTAGTTCCACTGAGCAATTTTCCCATATGGAAGTCATGTATAAGTGATAAACTAAACTCTTGTACTGTTTTGGAGTAGATATTTTCTAAAAATTGAAACAATTTCTTGGTCTGACAAATTAGTTGGAAACAGCAAATAATGTCTTTTCATAATCTTTTTCCGCCACATGCTTTATTTATTTTTCTCTGGAGTCCTAAGAATGATTTGTAATCTTGTTTCCAAATGAGTGCCTTTTCTTGGAGGGGTGGGGGATTTGGTGGAGATCAGTACTTTTGTGAACTTTTAGCTTTGGAAATGATGAATAACTTCTATTCTGCTAATGAGCAGGTGCAGTTTTATGAACTTTGCTAAGAACTCGCTGTGCCTTCAGTGTGAGGAGCACCGACCAAAGAAACTCTTAACTGGTGGGGAATGGGAATGCCCTCAGTGAGCATCTCAACCTTTTCAATCTAATTTTCTTTTCTTTCTTTGCCCTATTTCCATTTGATTTTGGCATCTGTTCATATTAGAATCACCTTTTTTGTCCTTTCTTCTTTTTCCAGATGTGACTTCTTTAACTTTGGTAGGAATGTGGTATGCTTAAGGTGTGATTGCAAAAAACCAGGAGTCAATCGATTCCTCAGCCCCACTTCACGTTTGAGAGCTGACACTGCAGAGATGCAATCATGGTTCACTAAGATAGCTCAGTTGGAAAAATCATCTGACATGGGCAGTGTTCAAGAAGATGAAGATTTGCCAGAGACCATGAAGGCAGATGATAATAAGTTTACATGGTCTGCTGCAAGCACAAAACACTCGGGCACTGTTGACAATCCTAGTCATAGTTATTTCCAGACAGCTAGTGACCAGGATAGCATTGATATGAAAGTCAGCCAAAGTCTTAATGAACTTTCTGGCGACAAGTCTCCAAATCAGATGGGAATTAAAGATTATGAGAATGAACAAACTGATGAATCTGAAAGATGGTTAAAGAAGGTGGCTGAACTACATGACGTAACAGACCTGCCTAGTGCTGTATCTGATGACGATTTCCCAGAAATAATGCCAATGCGCAAAGGAGAGAATCAATTTGTTGTTAGTAAGAAAAAAGACCGTTCTTTAACTTCTCCGATGTACAAGAGACGTGTGGCGATGGAGCAAGCGGGCAATAATAATTATGTCCCATTTGTCCCTTTTCCACCTGATTACTTTGCCAAGGAAAAACCAAAAGGATCAGAGTCAACCAATATAAATGAAAAGACTGGTGCAATGAGATCAGATGCTGTAAAGACAGGAGAGCAAATGGAAGATAAATTTAGCAAACCAGCTTCCGATGTATCCAATTATGTAGATCAAAACTCCAAAACTATTGATTTGTTAATCAGTACTCCCAGTAATTATTCTGAATCTCAGAGCACAAGTGAGAATGCAAATGTCAGGGATTCTTGGAGAGAAAGGAGTTTGGAGGGATCAGCAGTAAAGGAACCAAATCCACTGGATATGTCTGAGGAAGCTAAGGCAGAGAGGTGGTTTCGGCGTGTTGCTCAGATAAAGGACATCTCAGAGCTGAGCCAGATTCCTGATGAGGATTTCCCCTCTATAATGCCAATGAGGAAAGGAGTGAATCGATTTGTGGTGAGCAAGAGGAAAACACCTTTGGAGAGACGGTTGACATCTTCACAGTACCGAAGGAACCTACCAGTTGTGAACTCTGACCCTGAAAAGAAGGAAACAGACTAATTGAGAATGAAAACAAGGACTTGCTGAGTTCTGTGTTTATACACGAGTTTGATGATACTTCTGTATGTATTTCTATCTGTAAGCTCTGATAGGCTGATGCATTAGGCGGAACTCTTTTTTTTTTTACACAAACTGTGGGGATAGTAGATTATTCACGTGGCTAGCAAATGAAGTTTTGAACTAGCTGGTGCTTGTGATCCATGGAATTCAAGTAAATCACATATGAATTCCAATAACAGTTTAGGCTTAAGCAATAAAATTTTGGTCTGTAAATTTTGGTCCAGTCTGTTATTAGAGGGGGCCTCTGAATACTATTTATTTAATAGGGAAAATATTGCAATTATCTCAGAAAATCTGTTTGCCATTCTTTCAGTGATTTCTAATTGTTAGATTTCCTGTCTAAGTGTTCTGTTGCTGATAACTGCAATTAATCAAGATAAAACTATCTTACACTCTCTTGTTGATGACTGCACCTGTAACTGATTTGCTGTTCCAAGTAGAAGCTCCGTATAGCCACATAAATCGTACAATGTGATGGTCAGTTTACCCAGGTGCTTTTCTGGGTTGATTTTGCTTGATCAAGTGTTGATGCTTTCGACTTGGTAGCTTTTTTTTTTTTTTTTTTTTTTTTTTTTTTTGTTTTTTTCAAGTTATTTTTTATTTTACTTATTATTTTTCATTCTTTCCTAATAGCTGTTAGTGTAATGTCACACAGGAATGTGACTGTTGGGTTCATCAAAGCAAGCTTTGGGTTTGTCCGTCCAGATGCACAATTATTATATCAATTCGGGGAGTTATATTGATTTGCATTTATTCGTTGTTTGTTTTATCGAGGCTTGTGTGCATCAGAAGTTTTATCTGGGATATTTTGTTTGTGTAGCTTTTAAAAACTGGGTTACTCCGTATGAAATAGCCTTATAGGCTTGTTTGTGGGATTCCGGACATGCATTGAAATAGACATTGAAATGTATGGATTAAATTGAAGTTTTCGACATGTTGGAACACGATGGATTCGAGTTTCATACTGCATGGATTGGTGCACTGATGCCATAAGACATTAGGACTATACTGCCAAATGAAAGCTGCTGGCGTGCAGTCCTGCTAGTATGCGATTTCCTGTATTGCTCCCTCTTTTAAAATAAGCTAGTAACTATATGAGCTACCTGAAAGGTTTCTAAAAAAATCAGAGCGTTGATCAGTTTAAGGGTTTTAGCCATTGCTTGATTGCTTCTGGTCTGTCAATGAACAAATGAATCTGCTGAGGTGTTGGAAAATAATAATAGTGCATTCGCGAAAGACCCATTTTAGGGATTCTCCTCTAGATTAAACTGAGCGTAATCTGCCAACCGGTTCCAACAACTACTTCCCATCAAAATTTTAATTTGTCGTTAATCCTGGCTCGCCGGAGGCCACCTCACGGCTGTGGTTGCCGGCGAGCGTACTTCTGGACTTCCCGGAGCTCCTTCCTTCATTATCGGCTGGTTTTTCCATTTAAATATCTGGTTTTTGGTTTCCTTGTTACTTCTTTTAGAGATTTAGCCACTCTAATATTTATAAAAATGTCACTAGATAAACGATTTTGAAATTTCTTCCTCTTAGTATCATCAACAAATATGGTTAAAATCACATAATCCCAATATACTCCATTATTAATTCTCTTATACAAAATTACTTTAGGATAAAACTATAAGAGTAAGGAATATACTCATATCTTTGGAACCAAAGTGATTCAACTTGTGCATTGGCGCATTGCTAGTACTCTTGTAGTCGACGTCCAGCTAATATTCGTCGTACTTGACGTTATTATTGCCCAATTTTCCATATATAAGAGTGAGCACTTTTGAGTTAAGTCAAAAGGCCCACCTTTCTGCAACGTGGCAGCAAGTTGATCGCTCTTTCATCTTCCCGATGTCAACAGAATCATCTTTGCTATTCTTTTTAGACCTCAAACTATTCATGCACCGTATATAAACCTCTTTTCAACCTCCTAATCTTCGTTTCCGTCCGAAATTAGTTGTAACATCTAAATTATACGACAAATAATTTTAAACGATCCAAAAAAAGAATAATTAGTAATGGGTGGTGAGAAGCTAATCCAAAGAATACACAACATTTTAAGCTTGATAGTGTTTACATTCTTTGATTTACTTGATTATGTTTTATGCATAGTTTACTCATACCTTGATGAGTTGTTTGAGAAGACTGCGTCATCAACTTCTTGCTACTGTTCAACGAGAGAACAAGAGAAAAATAATGGTAATACTGAGCAAGATGAAGTTTCAGAGACATTATATAAGAGGCCAAACTTATTTAGAGATATGGGTTTGTTAAACTCAAGAAGGATGAGGTTGCAGAGAAGCTCGTCGAAACTCATAGCTAATAGATGGTCTGATTGTGGGTGTGAGTCTTGTGTTGCTTGGATTAACAATGGCGACGATCTTCGGCTTCATGTTGTAGTCCATGAGCCAGGTAATACATTCTTTGTTTGGAATTTATACTCTGGTGGATATATACAATGATACATACTCTATTTACATGTATTTTAAACTAGTAATGTGAAAATGGAATTTGGACGGTGGAGTATGTGGTAATTATATTTCAGAAAACTATACATTATGTGTTTTTAATCTATTCTAGTTTTAGTGAACTCACATTGTAGTGTAGGAGTACTTTTTAGAGTGATTGTAAATAATTACTAACCTTACAATATCATTTTTGAATAAATAATTTAAAGCATTTTCAAATTGATAGTAGAATTTAACCCGAAATGAAATGTTTATGGTATGTAACATGTATTGTTTACATGGTTAATGCTTCTGTAGATAATGTAATGTGTTTAATGTTTTCCTACTAGAAGAAATTGTTCTATGTCCCAATCTTGCCAGTAATCCAACTTATTAATACCAAGTTTGCTTAACTAGAGTTGGAAGGCAAGAAATTTTTGGTTAAAAATATTTTGTCGCGTACAATTTTGTAGAGGTGTGACTTCCCCTAGTCCTCCTACAGACTGAGGCTGTGGTTGCAATTTTGCAAAGAACTCTACTGAGTCGGCTCGTGAGTCGAGATAGATGATTAGGCTCATTAGACCATTCATCAAACTTTATAACAATAGAACCAATGTAATTATATATTTTCCTTGCAAAAAAAAAGACAATTGGAGTCTAAAGCATAGAAAACTTAAGACCAAATGTTTTCATTCTAACTAATGTTATTTTCTTACAATGCATATGGAAGATTCAGACAACACACTGAGCGAAAATGTGATATTTTTACACGGTTTCATCTGTTCGTCCTCATTTTGGACAGAAACAGTTTTCTGTAATTTGTCAGAATATACAAAACAGAATTACAGGTTGTTTGCTATCGATTTGTTGGGATTTGGAAGAAGTCCGAAACCAAGAGATTGTTTGTATACAATACGAGATCATTTAGAAATGATTGAGAAATCGGTGATCTTTCCATATAAATTGAATTCCTTCCATTTGGTTGCTCACTCCATGGGATCCATTATTGCATTTGCTTTGGGTGCCAAGTATCCTCAACATGTCAAATCTATTACTTTGATAGCACCAGTAAGTATTATTTATTGCAGAAGATTAAGCGTAGAATAGAATCTGTGATTACATTTGACTCGTTGAATGTGGCCTATTATTTTGAAACGATTTTCTTTAGCCTCGTATGTATATGAATATGCAACATGTCTATGTTATGTTTAGGTGTGAATTATGATCATGAAATTTATTACAAGAGCAGTTTATCACAAAATCGTTATTTACCATCACAATGCACTTTGAATTCCTAATTGTTCTTTAATATCTTTGTATGAGATGTATAAAGCCAATCCAAATATGTTTTGTATTAAACTTACCAATTGCTCTGTTTTTTGTTTTTTTTTTGTTTTTTTTTTTTTTTTTAATTAATTAAATTCATAATGTGAGTTTATTATATCGTGATTTCTAGCCTTACTTCCCTTCGGACAATAAGCAAGATGCAAGCTTATATACTCTCGGAAAAGTTGCTGAGAAAAGGTTGTGGCCACCATTACTGTTTGGTTCATCATTTATGTCGTGGTATGAGCACTTGGGTCGAACTGTGTGTTTCATACTATGTCGAAATCACAAGATTTAGGAATTTCTTCTAAGGCTAATCAATTGGAGAAGGTACTGGTTTTTGGTAATGTCTTTTCATTTTTGATAACAGGAACATAAAGTATAGTATTGCGTAGAATGCTATGAAAATCTGAAAATGTTCTGTGTTAAAGTTTTCGCCTTTTTTTAGGGACCTTCATTTCACAATTATGGACTTAACAAGGCATACTCATCACTCAGCTTGGCATCATGCATAATGTGATTTGTGGAGGCTCAAAATACATGGAAGAATACTTAAGTATATTGCACGATGCTAAGGTGAAATTTACGATCATTCAAGGCGATGAAGATCAAGTGGTACCAATTGAATGTAGTTCCAACATTAAAATGAAAGTTCCTGAGGCAGATGTTAGAATTATACCCAAGACTAATCATTCTACTATTGTACTCCGGCATGCAAAGGAGTTCACACAAGATCTAGAGAGTATTTGGATTTCATGTCGTTGATCATTTGAGCTAGCTATTCACTATTTTTGGTAAAAATATAAAGTGTTTATCTGATCGAGACAATATTAGAAGTTAAATTTCTTATAAAGTAGATATGTACACAACATTTTTTGATTGGTTACAGTAGGAATAAACTTCCTATGTAAGGAGCTTGATTAACTAGGACTCCCTAAGTAAGTGGTACCTTCTATTAAAAGTGGAACTTTGTACAAACAACCCATCAGAATTTAACTCTCTTAATTGAAATGTAAGTTAATCGTAGTGTGGAACTTCCTTGAATTTATTAGTTGATATTCTTGCTAAATCAAACCAGACGAACACAATATGTGTTTTGAATAATGATAAGTTGATAACAATTGAGAGGAAGAATGTAAGAGTTCCTAGAACACGACGAAAAAAAGTTTGTATATTGTTGTTACCTACAAACTATTCAATAATACATCACATCTTGTACACCTAAATGGTGTTTCCCCAATTTAGCATCCAGTGATTGAATTTTACGATATCAATTTTGTGATAATATGAGACAGCTTAAAGAAATGTCAAATTTCATTCAAACAATTAAATTGGCCTAACCCAAATTAATTAAAAGAATTTTAAACTCTAGTGAGAGAAAGGTCTAGTGAGAGAAACTCTCTCTTTTTTTTCTCTGTTTCGTTTCTCATCTCTTCTTACTCAAGTGTTAATCATGTCAAACAGAGTATTTCCACGAACGTTTGTTTATCCTCATATCCTAGGTTCTTATGAATTTCCTCCTCCTGCCTTTCAAGATGGAGATTGTGATTGGCAGTGTACTGTAATTGGGAAATTCTGGGATGCTCGTAAGTTCACTGTTGCTCTCGTGCAACGCTTAGTGTCAAGATTTTGGCATCTCCGTGGTCCAGTCAGGGTGTATTCCTATGGAACAGAATTTGTTTTCTGTTGTACGAATGAATATGATGCTGATAACTTAGATCAACGTGGCTGGGTTCATTTCAAGGGAAGTCCTATGGTGTTACAACATCTACGTGGTCATGAAGTTCCAGAAAATATGAATCTCAATCTTGCTCCGATGTGGGTTCACGTTCAAGGTCTTCCAATTCGCTACTCAGTTCCGCACGTAGCATCTTCTGTTCTCAATTATATGGGAGACTTACACTGTGTTTGGATAAAGAAAGGGGAAGGAAAAGAAGGGGAGGGAAGAGAAGAGGAGGGGAGGGAAAGGGAAGGGAGGGAAGAGTGGTGAGTTTTCCTTCCAAATCTCTCCATTGTTGGAGGGATCAATTTCCTACAATTTAATCCCTCCATTTCTCTTCCTTCCTCATTTGTTATCCAAATGAAAAATACCCCATCTCTCCATTTCTCTTCCCTTCCTTTCCCTCAATTTCCTTCTATTCAAACACACCGTTACTCATGGAAGAAGATCATAATGGTCAGTTCCCTATTCCAAAACCTAGAGTTAAAATATTAGTTGATTTATCGTTACCTTTGATTGCGGGTTGTTTCTTTCCAACCTATGGCAATCATGTTACTTGGTTCGATTTAAATACAAAGGAATATTTCGCTTTTGCAAAAAGTGTGGTTTTGACAGACACGGTCGTGAAACTTGTCCCAAGTCATATGAATTAAGTAAATTCCTTTTGGAGCACCGCTTTCGTAAGCTACACAAAGATGGTGCACGTGTTTTATTTGGTCCTACGGATGTTTCACTATATTCTAATTCAATTCGAGGTATTGCTCCGAATCCGGATAATTGGACCACGGAATTATGGTTTGGGAACAATGATGAGGACGATCCGTTTGAATATCCTGCTGACTATCATCCTTCGGATTGGGATGCTCTGAGCGACATTATCGACAACTTCTCCACAGGCTTAGTTAATTCTCCGCCACCTCCACCTCCTCCAGCTTCTCTTCCGGGTTTATTTCCCAGACCACCGCAAAGTGGTTTCCGCAACAGCAGGGAAGAAGTATGGCTGCGAGATTTGGGTATCAATCGGTGCATCCGGGAGGATCTTGAAATTGATGAAGCACTGCCACCTCCTGATCCCAGCTTTACACGTGGCCCTCATGCAATTACTCCTCGTCAAGGATGGCAATATTTAGGAAGTTGGGAAAATCGGCCACGTGGTCAAAGTGATAATCTTGGAGTGCCTCTTGATCAAGCTCCTTTGATTCCACGTGCCCCTTTTATGCTGCCCCACCATATTTTTCATGGTTCTCAAGCACATCCGATTACTGACACGGGTCAAGCTTTTAACCCATCTCAAAATGGGCCGCCCCGAACTCTTTTTAATGAGCCTGATCCTTATGTGGCTGCGTCTTCAATCCTCGGGACGAATGTTTCTGGGCCTCAAGCTAAGCCTAATTACCGAGGTATTTTGTTTCAAGATTTAGGTCACTCTAACTTGGACCCATTTCCAATCTTTTCTCCTCCACCTCTAGGCCCTTCTAAGCCAGCTTACCCTGATTCATTCGGGGCGGGACCAAGTAATTGGTTGGCTAAACACTCAGCTTCTCCTTCTAACCTGCAACAGCAGCAAGGCTCTCCTTCACCTTCACTAGGCTCATCCTTCCCAACAGATGTGGCTGAAACCTCAGGCTACCAACTAGATTCTTCATCAGGGGATTTCGACTTCTCCCATTTTTCGCCGTCTATCACCTATTCTCCGGTGGAAATTTCAGTTGACTCTATGGCGGCTTCCCATGAAGTGACTCCCATGGACTGGTCACCTCAGCCAGCTCCGTCAAGCCCAGCGTTTTCTGAAAACTCTCCGCCTCCCTCTGCTATCTAGGTGGATAAACTTGAGGTTCCTCTTCGGCTCAAAATGATAAGGGCTAAGGAGAAAGTTTGGAAGTGGGTTAAGAATTCATGTCCATCCAAGCATACTGCTTCATTCTCGGAACCAGAAACTCCTCCTGCGATTTCCTCTCCAGGTTGTTTCGCCTGTCTCAAGCAAATTAAGAAGCGCAAAAGGTTCAATGGACAATCAATTTCAGGTTCATCATTGACATCTCCTTCTAACCAGGGTTCGGTGGCTCACCTTCAAGAGCCACCAACAGGACCATGAACATCGGAGCTTGGAACTGTAGGGGCATTGGCACGGTAGACTCCCCTAAAGTTCCTTACTTATCATCTCTATGATGGGATGAAGAACGGTAGGTCGTCAGGCTACCACCCCACCCAATCAAACAAAATTTGTAACTCAACTAACCCCTATTTAGTGTAGTGGTAAGTCAAACCCAAAGGAATAGAGGTCGAATGCACAATGCCTAAGTCAAGCTATTCCGAAGTCTAGTAGGGGTTTATGGTAGAAACTAGAGCTAAGCTAGGCGATTCAAAAAGCTTGTACTAAACAAATGCAAAGGCACTAGGGGAATGGATCCACATGCATCAACAACGAAGTTCAATCAACTTGGGGATTCAACCAATCAAGTCAAGCAATGTGAGGGAAAACCGAAATTGCAACCAAGAGAGTACATCAAGCTATTCTCCTAGAGGTCTAATTAGCGTCAACTACATCAAACACTAGCTAGGAAACATCACAAGATATCTCAATTGAGTAAATGCAAGCCACAAATCAATGGTCCGTATCAATGTGAACTCACAATGCAATCTAGTGTGAATAACAAAGGTGATCAAGCCTAATCAAGCACACACATGCACAAAATCAATCAACCAATTTAATCACATTATCAACTCAATCAATTTCCCCCAAATTAATCTCACTTCATCATCAATACATGCTTCACCACTACCCTAAATAAACTACTCACAATCCACGAAGAACATCAAAATCAAAGCTAAACTAATCATCATTCCCAAATTCATCAATTGAAATCAAATTGAAACCAACAAATTCAATCAAAATCAATCAAACTATCAATTAACCAAATCAAACAACAATACTAATGAAATCAAACATTAAATTGCATTAAAGAGTAAAGAATCCTTACAAACTTGATAGAAATCAAATCAAATGTAGCAATCTTCAATCATCAATCATCAAACCCACATTTTCTCTCTCTAAAAATGCTAAGAACTAGTGTTTTTCTCTCTCTAAAAATCTAATCTAATCTAATTCTCACTAATGAAGATCCCATTCTCTCTCCGTAAAAGGAAAGAAATAACTATCAATACAAAGAGGAAGTTGGGATTGACGTCCAAAAATAGACCCACGCCGGTGCGGGCGCTCGGAGGAGAGAGAGTGGCGCGCACGGGAACACACCCAGAAAGGTGCGCCCGCACGCACCTGGTGTGCGGCCGCACTCGACAGATGTGCGGCCGCACACTCCTCGAGTGCGCCCGCACAAAGCTGCAGACTCCTTCTCTTCTTCTTCGTCCTAGCTCATGCGGTGCACACATCCTAGATGATGATGATGGAGGACAAGGTAGGTAGGAACTTTCTTGAATTTATTGAAGGGCATAAGCCATGAGAAAGGCATATACAAGACCTTGAAGCATGCTCCTTGGACCTCCCTTTGACTTGAAACTTCTTGCACAAGCTTTAGGCATGAAAATCAATGGAAGACCATGGAGAGGAAGCTCGGGAATCCTTGGACAATCAATCACAACCTACAATCAAAGGATAAAAAGCAAGTAAAAGGGAAAAATAGCAAGTAAACTAGAAAATGCATAAAATAGAGAAACTAACTACAAAAAGCATGAAATGAAGAAAGCTAGAATAAAATTAAGGAAAACTAAAGAAAAGAGAGATAAAATGAAATAGAATTCATCCAAAAAGGGACCAAATGAGTGCCATAAATGTCACTCATCAAATTCCCCCAAGCTAAACTTTTGCTCGTCCTCGAGCAAAACAAAGCAAGAAAGATAAAGGATGAAAATTTTATTTGAAAAAGAAAAAAGAAAGACTCAAGATAAGAATATACACTAAGACTCACTGTCGTAGGAATCACGATTGCTTTTAGCTACAACAAGCCCTTTAACCCCAAATTCGCCTATGAGGACGAGTGAGGTCTCGTAAGGGTGTCCTAAGAGTTTGGCCCATAACTCTCCACCAAACATCAATGAGGCAAACCATGAAAACAAAAGATAAGAAAATGAAAATAAACCTTTGCGAAATGAACTCACATAGAGACTATAATGCAAATGAATGACAATCTTTCTCAAGTAGTTAAGGTATGCACTTTTCAAGATATCTAAGGTTGATTGAAACATAGGGTATGCTAGGCATAGGAACTAGTCATCACAATCCACGTTCATCCCAAACAATCTTACCGCGTTCTCCCCACTTGTCTCAAATCTCCCCTTAGTGAGTGTCCCAATGATTCCTCGAAGGAACCGGAAAAAGAATTATTTTTAGGCTACTCGACAATCTTGACTATGCATCCCCTTTCCTTAGGCAATGACCCATGATGCCCTCCCCCGAATAGTGACTCTACTATCTAGGTCGAAAGGTCTTTCCCCAAGGTTGTAACGTAAGGCAATAAGGGTGAAGGTAGGCTAAAAATTTAAAATTTGGTGGTTTTCCTAAAAGTGAAGCAAAGAGGGCGCCTTTCTTTTAGAAACACAATCAAGTAATCACCAAACAAAAACAAACCAACACCCCAAGCTTATTTAAAGCTATAAATCACAAACATATACACAAAAAGCGTGAAAATGCTTCCCCCCAAGCTTAAATGAAGCATTGTCCTCAATGCTCAAAAAGGGAGAAAACTCACATCAAAATATTTTTGAATTTTTTCATTTTTCACTTTTTTTTCTTTTTTTTTTTTTATTTTCAATAAAGCTTTGTCCTCGCCTCTTTTAATTTTGGACGGCTTTTTCGAATTTGCACTTATTTGTCCATGCCTTTTATAATGTAGGACGACTTTTACTCATACTCATTTGCCATTATTCACAAAGAAATCATAACACGATCTTGCTTTCATAAGAACCAAACATTGTAACTTCTCCACCACAAACTCCATCAAGAATGATCAATTGCTTCACAAAAACCAAGAAAAGAAAGAAAATGAAACAAAAGGTCAAAGATCTAAAGATATGGCTTGAAAAGAAGGTATAAGGCTCAAATGGTTGCAAGAAGGCAAATGTAAACCCAAAAATAAAGAAAATGAATAAAACTATCTTAAAAATAGAAAAATACCACCCCGTAAAAGGTGCCTTTGTCCTTCCTAGATAGTTCGGTCTCGGGTTTGAGAATCATACATCAAGCTTTATTAGATTAGGTTTGCATAGTCAAGGATCCACGCCGCTCATACAAGAAATGTCGAAGGCTTGAAAAACAAGTAACCTCACAAGGATGTGGCAAAAACTCGCTAATGGTGTCAAATTGACTATAGGGAGCAACTACCAACATGCCACAAACAAGTAGAATCCGGCTTCATGATCCTCCTAGTTCAAACCAACTACCCTAGCATACACCTATCCTAGAGTCAACCGAACATAGTCTCAAACCGTGCATACCTTTTCAACCTAGGAAGAAAATCATGCAAAAAACAAGACCAATGTACAAAGTTCATTTCATAAGAAAAATGAAAAATAAAGCCTTAAAATCACATCAAAAATAAAAAGAAAAATAAAGAAAAGAAATGGAGACATAGAAAAGGAAATATAGGAGAAATAGCATGCAATGGACTAGAAAGCAAGTTAAACACATAAAAAAACCCAATCGACAAACAAGTGATCGATCGACATCAACGTCATCGATCCCAAACACATTACGTGTTAACAAGCATTCATCCTCGAACCATTCAACTTCCCCTAAACTAATCCTATTCTATGCAACCAAGAAAAATAAAGAGAAAAATAAGAAAGGTCTCACCGGGCTTCCAAGCGTAGTAAAAATAAACGAAGCAAGTAGAAACCACCTCGTCGCATTCCATAAACAGAAGCTTCTTCAAGAAACCAAGTGAGAAAAAGAAAATAAAAGATTCTATATATACAAAGAAAATTGTCAGTAACTTCCAAATGAAATCAGCCAAAAATTTGGCAGCATAACGTCAGTAAATGAAAAATATATATCAGAGACAGTGGAACATCAGGAAACATCATCATCAACAAGAATCGGCAGAATAACAGCAGAGCAGATAGAAAGGGAATCAAAGTAAGTCATCATTAGAGAAATCAGCAGAGAAAACATCACAGAGACATCAGATCAGAAAAAGGACATGGAGGCTAAGAAGGAATAATTCTAAATGAACCACTAGCAAGGAGGAGGACATGCAAACCACAACCAACCTAAACCAACTCCCCTAAGCTAGAAATGAGCTACCCCTCCCCCAAGCTAAACCCAACCATAGGGCAAACATGAAACACAATCATAAAACATGCAAACGGAGAGGGGTAGCCAACACGGCTCACTCAGCACTAAAGTAGGGGGTAGAACTAGAGCTCCCCCCCACCCATGGAAACAACCTCCTTACCATTAGCCCTACCTAACCTCCTAAGGGCATCAGCAGCAAAATACTCAGACCAATCATCCAAAACAGGGGGGCCCGAACGACCCCACCTCCCCTCAGTCTCAGGGGAAGGGAAAGGAGCAGGGTTAGCTGGATCATAAGTCCAGTCACACCCTCCCGGCCTCTTGTAATCATAATCCCCCCTAGAGGTCCCACGAATGGCACTATGTGCCACATGTGGGCCCTCCCAATAGGGATAGCAGAGACGGGGCCCTATTTGTATGCATACTTTTTGTTAAGACGGGGCCCTATCTCTTGGGTCTCTAATCTCCTTAAGATTCCCAATCATGGATGCATACTTTTTGTTAAGTGACAACACAATGATGGTAATCATACCCCCTATTTGTATGCTCCCCGAGAGAAAGAAGCCGTCCCTAATGTCGATGAAACGGTCGAGCAAGTGCCTTGCAAAATCGATCACCTCCACTTCATCATCCTTGGGTTGACTTGCCAACCATAACCAACTTAATTGTTCTTGAGACATGGCTCCAAGAGATTCCTTTGAGAAAAATGCATAAGAGGATGCGGCTAAAATAGCGCATCGCACCATGGACTATTGAGGCCGACTTTGAAGATTGAGCACAATAAGCGTCTTCATTAGAAATGCTATCCCACCAATCATCTTCGTCGTACTTATGGTCGTGATGAAGAGTTTCATAAGCCGGATAAATCAAAGGCACACCCTCGATCGGCTCCGGGAAATGGAACATCTTGTTTAGGAATGAGAGGGGAATAGTATAATCCTCATTGAACACTTGGAAAGATAGTGTTGGACATTCATTGTCGTTGCCACTCGTGTGCACATCGAGAGATGATAGAAATTCATATGTGAGCCTTGCAAATGTGGGAGCACTAAGATCGATGAATTGCTCAAGGCCTAAATTCCGAGCTAACATTCGGACATCATCGTCGATCCCTAGAAGAGTGGTGGTATCATGATCATAAAATCTCGTAGAATATAATTTCCTCGATGATAGACTCTCAAATCGGTCCCAATGCTTTTGGACCTTAAACTTGATGCCGTATGTTTCCTTGATGGTGGAAGGTGGATCAATGGTTCCTCTTGAATTTGTAACCTTGGTACGTTTTGCTTGCCTTGAACCACCCATCTACAAAATAATGGACAAAGAGAATGGCTTCAAAAATAGGAATAGTATGCCAAAAATCAATCATGAATATGGGGAAAAATAAAGTGTACAATATTCAAAGAGTTAAGCAAAAATTCAATAGAGTTGAATAATGCATAATCAAAGCATCACAATTGACACAAATATTACCCCAAATCATAACTAATAGAAGCAACAATATACTATATTACCAACAAACCATTATCTCCACTATCACCATCAACATCAACAAAATACCCTAAAACTAATCATATGAAAATCCAACAAAATTCATGCCAAAACTCATAATATGCTCAAATAATATCATCATCATAATTAAATTTCACAAAACCAACATCAACATTTCCATAGTCATCAACATTAGAACAAGTAGTGGTAACAATGGTGATGTGAGTGAGGGTAGTACTAATCATGCTCAAAGCCTCATGAGGTATAAAATTGAAACTTTATCACATAAAACATGCAATTATACTCTCAATTGATAGGAAATCACAAGATTAGAGCAAGAAAAACACTACTACACATAAACATCTCCAACAATCATACCAACAAGTTCCAATTGAAAAATACCCAAAATTTCAAACTAGGAGTGAGAAAATATTACCTTTAGTGAAGTAGAATGAAGACTTGGGTATTAAACTAGTGAGAATTATGGAGATTTGATGTAGAAAGATGAAAAATAATATGATGAAGATGAAGAATAACTATGAGCAACCCCAATAGATCAATGAAGGAAGTAGAATGAAGTAGGAGAGAGAGAGAGATAAGGGGAATCGGCCTTAAAAGAGGAGGGAAAACAAACCTTCGTACACCCAGCTAGGTGCGGTCGCACATGGGGTATGTGCGCCCGCACAGAGCTCGTGTGCGGCCGCACATAACTGGTGTGCGCCCGCACAAATACTGGGGTTTTTCCTCCGAGTTCCTTCCTCCCTCACCTAGTGCGCACACCCCCTATGATGGTCATGGGGAACCATATAGGCAGTAGCTACACTTCATATTGAAGAGTGAAAAACATGAAATCATGAAAATAAACACAAGTACTCACCATCCTCCATACTTACCCATTTTTCCAACTTAAGAATTGGGACAAGTTTACCTCAAAATTGGCATTAAAATTGTTGGAAATCAACTCAAACCAACCTACAACATCAAACACAACAAGATTAAATCACAAAAACATCATCAAAACACAAAGAAAAGTCAAAAGAACAAGGAGAAAAAGTTAGAAAACACGGGTTGCCTCCCGTGAAGCGCTTATTTTAGAGTCTTAAGCTAGACATCCTCCACCTCTTTCAAGGTGGATCATAGAGAGTCATATCATGGATGACCCCCACAAATACTCCATCATAATACCGCTTGAGCCTATGTCCGTTAACCTTAAAAGTCCTCGAAAAGTCCAAAGGAGAAATTTCAATGGAGCCATTTGAGAACACCTCTTGAACAACAAAAGGACCGGTCCAACGAGACATCAATTTTCCAGGGAAAAGCCTCATTTTGGAATTGAAAAGGAGCACCTTATCCTCCGGAACAAACTCTTTCTTCTCAATGAGCTTATCATGCACCTCCTTAGTTCTAGCTTTATACAAGCTAGCACAATCATACGCATCCAACCGAAGCTCTTCTAACTCATGTAAGTCCAACCAACGTTGCTCACCCGCACTAGCCAAATCAAAATTGATCTTCTTAATAGCCCAAGAGTGCGGTGCTCAAGCTCAACCGGAAGGTGACAAGACTTCCCATAAACCAAGCGATAAGGACTGGTACCAATAGGAGTCTTGAAAGTCGTTCTATATGCCCACAAGGCATCATCTAGCTTGTTTGCCCAATCTTTCCTACTCCTTGCAACCGTCTTCTCAAGAATCAACTTAATTTGACGATTTGATACCTCAACTTGCCCATTGGTTTGAGGGTGATAAGGAAGACCAAATCTTTGGTTCACTCCATGCTTCTTCAACATCTTCCGGAAAGCATAGTGCACAAAATGGGAGCCATTATCACTTATAACCGCTCTGGGGATGCCAAACCTAGGGAATATTATCTTTTTGAACAATTTCATCACCACTTTATGGTCATTAGTTGGAGAAGCAATGGCTTCCACCCACTTTGACACATAATCAACGGCAACAAGAATATATTGATTCCCATAAGAAGATGGAAAAGGACCCATAAAATCTATACCCCAAACATCAAATATTTCCAACTCAAGTATTGGTTGTTGGGGCATCTCATTCCTTCTTGAAATATTCCCGGTCCTTTGGCATTGGTCACAACATTTGACATACTCCCAAGCATTCTTGAAGAGGTTAGGCCACCATAATCCACATTGAAGCACCTTAGAGGTCGTTCTTGAAACACCCATATGACCACCACTAGGATCCGAGTGGCACATCTTCAAAACATTTGGTATTTCCTCATTTGGCACACACCGGCGCAACAATCCATCCACACCTCTTTTGTACAAGATTGGCTCATCCCAAACATAGTGCCTAGCTTCTCTCTTGAGCTTCCTCCTTTGATTGTTGGAAAAGGAAGGAGGGAACTCCCCACAAGCAAGAAAATTCACCAAATCGGCAAACCAAGGGAGCTCCTTCACATTGATAACATATAATGAATCATCCAACATCCGGTCCTCTATAGGGGACCCATCATCTTGAACTTGAAAATCCTCAAGTCTAGACAAATGATCCGCAACAACATTTTCCGCACCTTTTTTTTATCCCGGATCTCAAGATCAAAAGATTGAAGCTCAAGGACCCAACGAATCAACCTCGGGTTGGATTCCTTTTTTCCACAGAGATACTTCAAAGCCGCATGATCGGTGAAGACTATAGTCTTAGACCCCAACAAATAACAACGGAATTTCTCAAAAGAATGAACAATAGCCAAGAATTCCTTTTCCGTTGTTGTGTAATTTCTTTGAGCACCATTGAGGGTCTTCGACATATAATAGATGACATGGAGTTTTTTGTCAATTCTTTGACCCAACACACCTCCTATGGCCGTATCACTTGCATCACGCATAAGCTCAAATGGCAAATCCCATCTAGGGGCTTGGACAATAGGAGTAGAAGTCAAAGCTTTCTTCAATCTATTAAAAGCTTCCAAACAAACATCATCAAAGACAAAATTAACATCTTTTTGGAGAAGATCATTTAAAGGCTTAGCAATGAGAGAAAAGTCTTTGATAAACCTTCTATAAAACCCGGCATGACCCAAAAACGATCTTACTCCTTTCACATTAATCGAAGGGGGAAACTTCTCTATCACCTCAATCTTAGCTTTGTCAACTTCAATGCCTTTATGAGAAATCTTATGGCCTAGCACAATCCCTTCTTCCACCATGAAGTGGCATTTTTCCCAATTAAGCACCAAATTGACCTTTTCACATCTCTCAAGACATTTTTCAAGATTTTTGAGGCATTCCTCAAATGAAACACCTCCCACGGAAAATTCATCCATGAAAACTTCCATTTCTTCTTCAAGCATGTCCCCAAAAATGCTCATCATACACCTTTGAAAGGTCGCCGGAGTATTACACAATCCAAAGGGCATTCTTCTATATGCAAAAGTACCATTGGGGCATGTGAAGGTTGTCTTTTCTTGATCCTCGGGATGAATAGGAATTTGAAAGAATCCCGAATATCCGTCAAGGAAGCAATAAAATTTGTGCCTAGTCAACCTTTCAAGCATTTGGTCAATAAAAGGGAGAGGGAAGTGATCCTTTTTGGTTGATGTGTTTAGACGTCTATAGTGTATACACATCCTCCAACCGGTGACCGTTCTAGTTGGAATGAGTTCACCTTTCTCATTCTCAACTACGGTCATACCCCCCTTTTTAGGAACGACATGCACGGGGGAGACCCACCTTGAGCTTGAGATGGGGAATATGATTCCCGCATCCAAAAGCTTGGTGATCTCTTTCTTGACTACTTCTCCCATTTGGGGATGTAGCTTCCTTTGTCGTTCAATAGAAGGTAGGGTGCCTTCCTCAAGTGTTATGTGGTGTGTACACAAGGCGGGGCTTATGCCTTTAAGATCATCAATTGTGTACCCTAAAGCACCTTGGTGATTTCTCAAAACACCACATAACGCTTGAGCTTGGCTCTCACTCAAGGATGCACTAACAATAACGGGATATGTAGAATTAGGGCCTAAGAATTCATACCTAAGGTGTGATGGTAGAGGTTTGAGCTCTACCATGGGAACACCTTTACCTTCTTTGGTTGAGGCCACTTGCAAAGCATCTTGACTTGATATCCCCATACAAATTTCTTCTTCACTCCCTATATTGCCTCCATCAAGCAAATCTTCATACAATTGCACTTCCTTGCTTGGGATACCTATCTTTTCCTTATTCAACAAAACACACTCAAGAGGATCATTAGATGTGAGCAAGTGCTCATGCATGGAATTCACAATATTATCAAGCACTTCAACTCTCATGCAATTCTCAAAAGAAGAAGAGGGATATTTCATTCCTTCATTCAAATCAAATTCAACTACCTCCTCTCCAATCTTAAGAGAAATCTTAGCACTTTTAACACCTATCATAGCCCCCGATGTAGCAAGGAAAGGTCTACCTAAGATGATAGGTATTGTAGCATCTTCATCCATATCCAACACTACAAAATCAATCGGAATAACAAATTTCCCAACCCTTAAAGGCACATCTTCTACCTTTCCCTTAGGAATCTTGATCGACCTATCGGCTAATTGCAAAGTAATCTTGGAAGGTAGAAGTTCTCCTAGACCTAATCTTTGATAAACCGAATATGGCATAAGGCTAACACTAGCTCCTAAGTCACATAAGGCATTATCAATTTGGGTCTTGTTAATGGCACAAGGGATGGAAAAATTTCCGGGATCCTTCAACTTAGGAGGCATCTTGTTCATGATAATTGCACTACAATGTTCGGTAAGGCTAATTGTCTCCATCACATCACAAGTCCTTTTTCCACTCAAAATCTCCTTAAGGAACTTAGCATAGTTTGGCATTTGTTCAACAACATCGGTGAAAGGAAGAGTTAGATGAAGTTGCTTAAGCATCTCTACAAATTTCCCAAATTGCTCATCCAACTTATATCTATTATATCTTTGGGGATAGGGAAGCCTTGGTTTGCAAACCTCTTTCTCTTTCTCTTTCTTTATCACCTTCTCTACCCGTCCCTCATTAACATTTTCACTCAAAGGACATCATCACCTTCAACTTCAATGGGACTCTTACTAGTACTCTCTTTAGCAACACTCTTCTTAGGCACACCTCCCTCAAGGACCCTACCACTTCTAGTAACAATGGCATACATAGGGTTCCTAGAATCTAGGTTAGGTGGAGTCAAAGAAGAAGAGTTTGCATATCCCTTGAACACACTAGTCAATTGAGAAAGTTTTTCACTTAAATCCTTGTTATATGCCAACATGTAATTAAACTTCTCTTCATTCAAAGCCATATAAATTTCCAAAGTTTTGGCTTGTTTCTCAATGACACTTTCCAAAAATTCCCTAGAAGAAAATGATTGATCATAGGAATTATCACTTGAACTTTGAGCATTTGGAACTAAATCAATTGGGGAACCTCTTTGAAAATTTGCTTGAAAATATCCCCAAGATTGATTATTCCAATTACCCCTAGTTTGATTTTGGCTCCTTTGTCGACCATGGTTATCATAACCTTGATTATGATCCCCATGTCTATGGCCATGACCATGACCATTACAACCATGATGGTTATAGTTACCATGAATCCCAGTATCCATGATTTCTACAACCTCCATTTTGGTTATAATCATCATGATTCATATGATAATTCCTATTTCCAACATTCCTTTGAACATCAATTCTAGGTTCACAAGCATGATTATTGATATAATTCACATGTTCCATTTCACTTCCATCACATTCATTACAAGGAACATTTGGGTACATAGAAGCATTATGATCATTCATTCCACATAATTCACAAGGCCAACATTCCACAATCATGCAACAAGAAGAAAGATTAGAGTTAGAGTGAGAAGATGTACCTCTCCCCTTAATTTGGGAGGGAAGAATTGGAGCTTGGGAAGGGGGCTTCTCAAGCTTTTCTTTGAGAGACATAACTTATTTCCCTAAATCCGCAATCAAAGTAGTCAAATCATTGATGGCACTAAGTTGTTCGATTGAGTAACCCTTGATTGTTGTTCTCTCTCCACTTCTTGCCAATTCATGTAATGACGAACCACTTCATCAATTGCATCAACCACTTCTTCTTCTGTTTTGTTCATGATTGGGTCTCCGGCTCCGGCATCCAAACTTGCTCTCCCATGAGAACTTAACCCACCATAGAAGATATGTATGATTTGATAGGTAGGAATCCCATGGTGTGGACACTCCCTTTGATAATCCTTAAATCTTTCCCATGCTTCATAGAGACTTTCATTTGGCTTTTGCTTGAACCCTTGAATCAAAGCTCTTGCCTCCGCCGTCTTCTTTTGAGGATAGAAGCGGAACAAGAAAGCTTTAGTGACATCATCCCACGTTCTCAATGAATTGGGCTTCACCTCTTTGTCTAGCCATTCCAAAGACCTTCCTATGAGGGAGAAAGGGAACAACTTAAGGCGGATGATCTCTTGAGACACTCCATTAACTTTGATCGTGTTACAATATTTTTCAAACTCCTTAAGATGGTTCAACGGGCTCTCATTCTTAGCCCCACTATATTGTCTCCTCTCAATTAGGGTGATCATTGCCGGCCGAATATCAAAGTCAATTTCCGGTGTTGTAGGTGGAGCTATGCCGCTCTCACACCTATATGCACCGGGCACTCCTAGTTCCTTCAAGGCAACTCTTGAATTTCCTCCCATGGCTTGGGATCTATGCACACAAGACTCAAAGAAAATATTAGTAGCACGGCTACAAGTGTAGCCTAAAGTGTAAAATCTTTTTGTATTTTGCAAATAGAGTGGAATAGACTCAACAACAACATGCACTCAAAGCACCATTCCCCGGCAACGGTGCCATTTTGATGGGATGAAGAACGGTAGGTTGTCGGGCTACCACCCCACCCAATCAAACAAAATTTGTAACTCAACTAACCCCTATTTAGTGTAGTGATAAGTCAAGGTCGAACCTAAAGGAATGGAGGTCGAATGCACAATGCCTAAGTCAAGCTATTCCGAAGTCTAGTAGGGGTTTATGGTAGAAACTAGAGCTAAGCTAGGCGATTCAAAAAGCTTGTACTAAACAAATGCAAAGGCACTAGGGGAATGGATCCACATGCATCAACAACGAAGTTCAATCAACTTGGGGATTCAACCAATCAAGTCAAGCAATGTGAGGGAAAACCGAAATTGCAACCAAGAGAGTACATCAAGCTATTCTCCTAGAGGTCTAATTAGCGTCAACTACATCAAACACTAGCTAGGAAACATCACAAGATATCTCAATCGAGTAAATGCAAGCCACAAATCAATGGTCCGTATCAATGTGAACTCACAATGCAATCTAGTGTGAATAACAAGGGTGATCAAGCCTAATCAAGCACACACATGCACAAAATCAATCAACAAATTTAATCACATTATCAACTCAATCAATTTCCCCCAAATTAATCTCACTTCATCATCAATACATGCTTCACCACTACCCTAGCAAATAAACTACTCACAATCCATGAAGAACATCAAAATCAAAGCTAAACTAATCATCATTCCCAAATTCATCAATTGAAATCAAATTGAAACCAACAAATTCAATCAAAATCAATCAAACTATCAATTAACCAAATCAAACAACAATACTAATGAAATCAAACATTAAATTGCATTAAAGAGTAAAGAATCCTTACAAACTTGATAGAAATCAAATCAAATGTAGCAATCTTCAATCATCAATCATCAAACCCACATTTTCTCTCTCTAAAAATGCTAAGAACTAGTGTTTTTCTCTCTCTAAAAATCTAATCTAATCTAATTCTCACTAATGAAGATCCCATTCTCTCTCCATAAAAGGAAAGAAATAACTATCAATACAAAGAGGAAGTTGGGATTGACATCCAAAAATAGACCCACGCCAGTGCGGGTGCTCGGAGGAGAGAGAGTGGCGCGCACGGGAACACACCCAGAAAGGTGCGCCCGCACGCACCTGGTGTGCGGCCGCACTCGACAGATGTGCGGCCGCACACTCCTCGAGTGCGCCCGCACAAAGCTGCAGACTCCTTCTCTTCTTCTTCGTCCTAGCTCATGCGGTGCACACATCCTAGATGATGGTGATGGAGGACAAGGTAGGCAGGAACTTTCTTGAATTTCTTGAAGGGCATAAGCCATAAGAAAGGCATATACAAGACCTTGAAGAATGCTCCTTGGACCTCCCTTTGACTTGAAAGTTCTTGCACAAGCTTTAGGCATGAAAATCAATGGAAGACCATGGAGAGGAAGCTCGGGAATCCTTGGACAATCAATCACAACCTATAATCAAAGGATAAAAAGCAAGTAAAAGGGAAAAATAGCAAGTAAACTAGAAAATGCATAAAATAGAGAAACTAACTACAAAAAGCATGAAATGAAGAAAACTAGAATAAATTTAAGGAAAACTAAACAAAAGAGAGATAAAATGAAATAGAATTCATCCAAAAAGGGACCAAATGAGTGCCATAAATGTCACTCATCACTCTAGCCCACTCTTTCTCTGTTGATATATTGTTATTATGGAGACTTTTGTAGCTGTAAATGATGTTGTACAAAAATTAGCTTCTCTAAGGTTTGATGGTTTTTGTGGTGTAGACAATCAAGGTCTTAGCGGCAGGTTGGTTGTCTTTTGGTTTTCCCCGCTTAGGGTAGTTCCTACAGTGGTGTCTCCTAATGTAATTTTGTGTGAAGTTTGTACTCCGAATGATGAAATAAAATATATTTTGTTTGTGTACGGATCGCCTCATCCTTCGGGCCGTTCTTCTGTTTGGGCTGATATTTCTAATATCTTACAAAATTATCAAAATGTGGTTCTAATAGGGGATTTCAATCAGGTTGAATAAGTACAGATAAAGTTGGTGGTTCCGGGAAAATTATGGGTCAAACGGAATTTCAGGAATGGAAATTTGATACCGGGTTATTGGACATCCCTTTTACAGGTCCTACCGTTACCCGGACCAACGGTTACAATAATAGAGATCCAACTTTTGAACATTTAGATAAAGCTTATGCCTCTCATCATTGGTTGATTGACCACCTAGATGCTTCTCTTCTTCATCAGCCTATCATTTTTTCAGATCATGCGGCTATTGTCCTCCAGGAAAAGACTACTTCTGATGGTCACAAACCATACAGGATTAATAATTGGTGTCTTCTCCCAAAAGAGGTCGCTAACATTATTGCTTTATCTTGGTCTTTGGACATCTTGGGCTCCCCTATGTTTTCTATCTCTCGAAAGTTGGAAGGACTGCGTTCTAAACTGCTCAAATGGTATATCATTCATAAGAAGCTCTGGGGTATTAATTGGAAGGAGTTGCATAATTCTCTTTCTCCTTTAGCTCAGAATCTAGAGTCCAAATTTCATCGCCATCTTTTTCTTTCCTTGTGAGAAGAAAAAGTCGCTCATTCTCAGGCCGCCTATCTCTATTGGAAACAGCGAGCTAAATTCAAGTAGGATGTTTTAGGAGATAGTCACTCTCATCTTCTTTTCTCCCATGTTCAGGTTTGGCGTCGGAAAAAAAAATCCAGGGTCTCCAGAACTCGTTAGGAGGATGGGTTCATGATCAGAATGACATTCGTAAAATTATTCTAGATTACTTCTCAACCCTTTTTAGTTGTCATCAGTCCCAGATATCGACCGTAGATTTTGACTGGACAAACCTGGAGCTTCCTCATCTCTCGAATAGGGCTAAAAAAGATCTTATGATCCCTTTCTCTACTGTCGAGATCAGGAAAGCTATGTTTATTTTTGATGATTCTAAATCTCCAAGTCCTGATGGTTTTACTTCTACTTTCTTTAAGTCTCATTAGTCTATTATTGGTCCCTCGATGATGTATGCTATTCAATACTTCTTACTCCATGATCATATGCTAAGAGAATGGAACCGAACCTTTATTGTCCTCATTCCCAAGGTGGATCATCCCCAGCAACCTTCTCAGTTTCAACCTACTGGCTTACACAATTTTCTTTACCAATGCATAGCCAAATGTCTCTCTTCTCGGCTTCGTAAGGTTTTACCTTCCTTGGTCTCCAACTTTCAGAATGCTTTTGTTCCTGATAGACTTATGTCGGACAACAACCTTCTAGCCCATGAGGTCCTATCATACATGAATCAATCTTGAGGTCGTACTATGTAGGCTACTCTAAAGGTAGATATGAACAAGGCATACGACAAAGTCAACTAGGAGTTCTTGTGGCAGGTTCTTGAAGTCTTTGGGTTCCCTCCTTACTGGATTCATATCATTCGCCAATGCGTCTCTACAGTTTCATACCGGATTCTAGTTAATGGTAATCCAACAAAAATTTTCAGGCTAGCTTGCGGACTTTGTAAGGGGGATCCTCTTTCCTCATACTTATTTGTTCTTTGTATGGAGATTTTTTCGGCTATGATTCGGAGAGCAGAAAGAGATAGGCTTTTCAGAGGAATTAGAATTTCTCATCATGCTCCTTCTATCTCCCATCTGTTTTTTGCTAATGACTCTTTTTTATTCTTTCAACCTTCTCCCTAGGCCTGTTCCAATGTTCTTCAAGTGGTGCAACAATTCTGTAATTTGTTACGTTAGATGGTTAACTTACAAAAATTGTTTGTTCGGTTTAGCCCTAATGTTTTAGATGATTACTGGGATTACCTAGCCTTTTCCTTACATCTGGAGGCTCTCCCTTCTCTTGGCTCGTACTTGGGTCTCCCTGTAGACTTTGGGAGAAGTAAATGTAAAGCTTTCCCACCCCTTGTCGATAAGATTGCCATTCGCCTGACTACTTTCTCCCCTCTGCACCTCTTGGCGGCAGCTAAATTGGTTGTTATTAACTCCGTTTTGGTCGCCTCTCTTAATCATATCTTATAGATGTTTAAGATCCCGTCTTCCATTACAGATAAAATTAATAAAATGTTAGTCCGCTTCTGGTGGAAGACAAGCTCTCACTCTAAAGGCATGGCTCTTGCTTCGTCTTCCATCCTTTTTACGCCTAAAGGTATGGGCGATTTGGGCATTTGACACTTGGGTATTTTAAATTCTTCCTTGTGAGCCAGCCAGTCTTGGCGTATTATGTAGAATTCTCAACTCCTGGTTTCTCAAGTTCTTCAGGCTAAGTATCCTTCGCTCTTACATCTTCGTTCCGAGGGTCGCCTCTCCAGGCTATCTTGGGGGTGTAGAAGTGTTCAAGAATGTCTTCAAACCTTAAAAATAGGCTTTATTTAGAAGGTTGGGAATGGTTCTCAGGTTCGTATTCTTCAAGATTCTTGGGTGCCAGGTACTTTTGTGCAGTTTAAGGATTCTCTTGCTGGATCGGTTCAGGTGACTCTGGTGTCTTCTCTTCTGGATCCCAAATCTAATGCTTGGGATTCTACTTTGGTTCATGCTTTATTCCCTCCATCCATAGCTACCAAAATCCTTAGCCTTGAGCGCCCTCCTAAGCTTATGGATGACTATGTTTATTGGAAATTCATTAGAGACGGTGTTTTCTCCTCCAATTCGGTTTACGAGCACTTGGTCCAAGCTTCGGAGTGGTTCCCTTGGACTGGCCCTTCTAATTACCCTCTCGATTGGAATAAGTTCTGGGCTTTACCTATTTTCCCCAAATGCAAAATCTTTATTTGGAAGGTTTTACATGATGCCCTTCTAGTGGCACTAAAGTTATGAAACAAGGGTCTCCCTATAGATCCTTCTTATTCTTTCTGTCATTTGGTTCCTGAGTCGATGGAGCATGTCTTTCTTCACTGCTCATTTACTCGTCGGCTCTGGGTTTGTGGTCCTCTGGGTATTCGTCCTCCTACTCCTAATCTCTCTTTCCTGCAGTGGTTCACCTCTCTGCTTTCATCGGTTATTAAACTTAAGGATTGGTCTGGTCTAGAATCCATCTTATCTTTCGCCTAGGCAATCTGGATTCATAGATACAACATCCGTTTCCGACAGGAGATTTGCTCCCATACTGCTATCTTCCAAATCGCGCAAGATTGGAGTCTCCGTAGTTCGGCTGCTAGAGATCTTTCTCCTTTAGTTATCACTCCTCCCCCCTGGCTTTGGTTCCCAAGCGCTTTCTTTCTATCTTAAAGAAATGGAAATATCTCTCCAACTTTGGCTCTCATTGTCGATGGTGCCTGGGATCCTCAGGACTGCAGAGCAGGTATTGGTTGGTGCTTTTACTCTTTAGATGACGACATCAGACTAAAGGGAGCTGCTTGGGCTTTCTTCGCTCTTTCCGCTTCTCAGACGGAGTTACTTGCTTGTCTATTCGCTTTACGGATGGCTCTTCAGCGCGGGTTCTCCCAGATTCTTCTTCAAACTGATTGCATGTCGTCTCTTTCTACTCTGCGAAGCATCACCTTTAAGGACATTTCCACTGTTTGGATTCAACAACAACTCCAGGATATCCTTCCATCTTTTCAAATTTGTCTTATTCAGAAGGTATCTCGGGCTGCTGTTCTTCTTGCTCACTGCCTAGCTACGTCAGCTAGGAAACGTCAGTTACTTAGCTACTTTTACTACGTTTTTTTGTTCTTTCTTTTTGTGTTGACCTTTGTCAAAAAAAAAATAATGAAATTGGTACTTCAATAAAACTTAGCAAATTCCATTCAAACAATTGGCCAATTTCCAAGCCATTTTCCATAAACCTTAGCCAATTCTAAAATTTTTAGGTCCCTTAGCTCAAAATCTAGCTCACATGATTCATAAATTAAGCTTTTAGATTTTCTAAAATAATCTATATGTTTAGATACTTCCTAAAATATCATTAGCCTTATTCTAATTTAAAATGAAAGATAGATTAGTAAAATTCTAAATCGAACTCAAAACAGAAACCCTTGCACCATATATTTTGTCCATTTCTCATAACTCTTAAATTACATTGATCTGGTTATAATTATACTTCTACAACTTTTCAGTAATACATTATATATCCCTACTGTTCTGGGTGAGCTCCTGTATCGTAAGTCCTTGGGGTTGGTAAATGTTTACCGTCCAATTAAGCTCCTGCATAATCAGCACAAATTAGCTATCCTGGGGGATTATCCGGGGATTAGCGCTCCGATGATAAAGTTAGCAATTGGATTAGAAGAGTAAATGAGAAGGTAAGAATATATTGAGAGAGAGAGAGAGAGAGAGATTGTACCTTCATAGTGAAAATATGCTTGGGTATTTATAGGAAGATAACCAAGCTGGTGCCACCTATCGACATAGGTGGCAAACCGACTTTGTAGGCATCAAGTGCTTACGTGGTCTGAAGCAGCTCTCCACGTGGCCGATACTAGCAATGTAGTGTGAAAACATAATTGTACCATTTGGAAAATATGTATGAGATTTAAAAAATCTCTGATTTGCCCCTAAAGTGAGCAAATTAAAAAATGTGATTTGCTTAATTTAAACTTAGGCCGAGATTAAAAAATCTCCGATTTGCCCATAAAGTGAGCAAATTAAAAAATGTGATTTGCACAATTTAAACTTAGGACGAGATTAAAAAATTTCCGATTTGCCCCTAAAGTGAGCAAATTAAAAAAATGTGATTTGCTCAATTTATATGAGGCCGACATTAAAAATCTTCGATTTTCCCCTAAAGTTGAGCAAATTACTTAAATTTATTATACATGTAATTAGGCAAGAAAAACTTGAAAGTAGTGGGGCACGTGTTAATCATTGGATACAGGTTGTTGGAGAAGCATCTTCTCCTCAGCCATTGGATTACATACATCAAGTGTCAAATCAAAGAACACTGTTCACTTGAAGTATAAATAGAGGAAATGAGCGATTTTTCCTCATTTTGAACCTAGGTTTTCAAAAAATTTCTCTAAAGAATTTTCTGGTGCTTAATCTCCATTAATCCCAATTCTACAACAAAAATATTTCACTTGGGTTTATAAGGAAGTGTTCGTCGGATTTCGGCTATTTCAGTTGCTCTTTGTCTCTCGTTGAAGCAAAGTTTGAAACGTCTAGAGGTAAAAATTTTGAACTTTGCCTTTGATTTGATTTTTCCAGTGTTTGTCGTATATATTAGTGGGTTTTGTAATTTTCTACTGCATTTTTTAAGTTAATTATGCCTAAATCTATAAAGAACTCCATTACGGGTAAAGTCGGTGAGGCTGACCCGTTTATTCCCTTGACCTTCCCGTCAGAGAAGGAAGCTGAAAAGTCTTCTCGGCCTGTTTATCTTGGCATTTTAGAAGACATTGATATTGTTGAAGTTGAATCTATCAGTGTTATTGAGCAAGCTGATTCAGAAATCTTCGTCTACGAGCATGGTTCTAATCTTGGTAAAATTGGTGTTAAGAGCACAAGAATGCCGAGAACGAAGTGTACTAGCTTCAATTCTGATCAAGCCGAGAGTGTGGTTAGGCGCCTTGGCAAAGCACTAGTGGTCGAGCTTGACTCGCCAATTTTTGATATCCGTGATGAGGATGTAGAATCTGTGGAACGGAGTATTGCTAGTGAGAGAGATGAAGATATGGGCGATGAAGAAGAAGAAGATGAAGGGGTAGATGATCATGAAGTGGTAATTGAAAATTCTGATGACGACGATGAAGAAACTGACGAGGAAATAAACGAGGATATGAATAGGGGGGAACAGTTCCTTGAAGAGGAAATATTAGATGAGGGTTACAAATCCGAGGACGATGATGCAGATCACCGACATCCACTACAACTGTCTAGTGACTTGATGGTCAGAACAATGGTTGTAGATGAAGCCTGGCTGAAAACTGCAACCGAGAAGAACTATTGTGGTGTTGGTAAGAGGCTCTTCAGACTTCTTGATGGTTATGATCTAACTCTTCTAGAGAAAGATAACATTGTATTTGATTGTCTAGAGGGACAAGTTGCGGTGTATGCAAAGCATTTTGAGTTTGTCTTGGCTTTGCACTTCACCCTTTTATTAAAAAGATCTTTAAGGCCTGGAATATATGTGTTGCGCAATTGACACCGACAAGAATTCGCAACATTGTGTCTTTAGTGTGGGTAATGATATTTATGGATTTTCCATTAACTTTGAACCTGATTCGTAAGCTACACTTGCTAAAAAAGGACAGTCAATCACCAAGCTGATGGTCCTTGTATACTGATTCCGGTAAGATTACACTGTGGCCGAAATTTACCAACTGTAAAAAATAGCAAAATAATTTTATTTCTTAAAAGTCCCTGAGGATTTTAGATTGCGGAGAACTTTTCACCTTCCTCATAGTAGGTTTGACTCTATTAGGGATAGAAAGTTAGGCAAGCTTGAAATGAAAGATTCGCTTTTTTGACTGCCTGTATGTAAATGAAGGTAAAAAAATAAAAGCTGTTCCTAGGGAGTGACTTCCCAATTGTAATTATATCCCAGGCAATGCTCCCCTATCTCATATCGGTCTTTGCCATACTAACGAATATGGTATAATTAAACAAACACTTAATTTATTATTTTTCTTTAGTTTATTTCCGCATTGTTGCTTGTCTTTATGTTTGGTTTAATCGTAGTCTGCTTTCTGCTACATGTTTCACTGTTTGGATCCGTTAGACGTATCAGCTTAATCATAGGTCACTAATATCGATCTTGTCACTAACTTGCCTTGTCTTTCACCAGGTCCTGACAAGCTAGAGTTCGAAAGATTGGGGAAAAATCCAGACGGTAGCGTAAAGTATCAGTGTCTACCCAACCCTAAGAAGGCGTTTGACACCCTTCCTGTATTTGCCACTAGAGCTCAGAAAGGAAAACAAAGGAGCAAGCGCGACATGACTGCCTTTTCGCAACCGACATCAACAGGGGCGGCCATCCTCCCTCTCAGAAGGGGCAGAGGTACTAGCAGGTCTAAGAGGTTCAACGAAGCTACTTGCCGAGATCAGTCGAAAAGGAAAAAATCTACTCTAGTACCTGATCATCAAACAAGTGAGTTAAAGGAGACAGATGTTAACGTTTTAGACGCCGTTGATTTAGAAGATGATGAGGTCAGGATATCAAAAAAGACAACGAGCATTTCCGTCCCTAGGCAACCCCTAGCTAAGGCTGATAAGGCTACATCTATCAACATGGAAGCCCAGCCCATTACTAGTGGCCGATCCGGTTCTAGTAGTCTAAATACGTACATCCCTGTTCTGAAGAATGATTTTATTGAAATTCCCCATGTGAAAATTCCTCAGGAAGTTGCAGATGAGCTCTTGGACTTTCCTATCGACATTGCTAGCGAATCCTGGCATCCCAAGATTAATGTAAACAGGGGTGAATCTGCTATTGTTGACAACCCAGCTTTTTGAGGTAGTCTTGGATGGAGGATGCTGAAGGATTTAGCTACTCCGGCCGATAGACTTGTAAATTGGCTAGCTGCTTCCTATGGTTAGATGATGAACGATTTGCTCAAAGTATGTTTTTTCTTCTTCCATATATTTTTTAGACTTTTATTCGCGTTGTTCTTTACCTAATTTTCTATCATGCTTCTGCACAGACTGTCAATTCAGCTGTAGAAGTCGTTCACATGTATGAGTATTATCAGAGACATGCGGATAAGGCTGAGACCATTGTGAAGAAGGCCGATGAGGAACGTAAAGTTGCCAAAGCTGAGGTTGAGGGTTATAAGGGTAAGATAAAGCTACTTGAGAGCCAAGTGGCTGATCATGAGGTGGTTAAAAAGAAATTAATGCACCAGGATCAGTTGAAGGCTCGAATATCTGAGCTGGAGGAGGAATTGTCTACCAAGAAGGCAGAGAAAGAGAAAACAAAAAGAGATCTTGAGCAGGCTCGTTTGGAGAAACCTGCTGTCAAGCGCCAAGCCGTCAACCAATTTCTGAAGTCTATACCAGCTATACCAGTGGATGGGTAGCAGCACACCGTTGTGTGTGTAAGACGGAGGACTAGGGAGAGGAAAAATGGCAATCCATTGAGGATGCTTGCGGCAACGATCAACACCTTTCCCCCACCAGCTATGAAGATGCATATTTTGCCGATCCTCCTAACATTAACATAATGAAGAATGTTGATTCGCGCAGTCTACCAGACGAGGATTTTGATGACGCCATTTTTGCTACCCCTCCTCACAATGACGGCCTGGAGAAGGAGTCTGAAGTGAAGAAAGATTAAAGCTTTGGACAGTCATCACCAAACTCATCATGCGGATTCTCTTTGTCCTGCGCTCGTCGTGAAAATGAATGAACATTTATTTTTGCTTTTGGTGTTTAAGACTTGTTTTTGTTTTTTTGTTTGTATCACCGTATAATTCTCATTTTAGCCGGTCTGATCCTTGTTCATTTTGAGTGATGGCTGTCGGTTTAGGTAAAATTTTGTTTAACTTTAACTTAATATCATACATTGTTTGTATTCCGATAACTTATGTCATTTTGTCTGTTTTTACAAGTCTCTAGCTTGTTAGCACTCTTATGATCCTTATAAATGACATCAGTTTTAGACGCTCCGTAGCTCCATTATTCTATTTTAACTTGACTTCTGCACTTTGCTTTTCATGTCACTACTACTAATCCTCTTAGTTTTACAAGTAACTATAATTATTGTTTAATTTTAAAACTTTAGTTGTTTTCCTGCAATAAAATCTTAAATTAGGTTATGGTCATTTTGACAATGAAGTCGGTATTACGCTTACAATATTTTTCAGGCCGGTATTATACTTTTATAATTACACTTGCAACCTTTTTCAAGCCGAGCAAAGATAGTGGATCAGACCATCATTTCAACTCGCCTTTAGGTGCATTCGTTATCTAACCTCCCTCCTCACTTGAATGGGTAAGTCAGCTAGCTAGGCCGTTCGCACGTTCATATTGAAGGGGGGGGGTTTCTAAATTTTAGATTATAGGCCACTAATTACTTTTATTAACGGCTTCAGCCAAACAGAAATCAATTTTACAAAATTTATGACCATATGTCATTCCGAGAGAAAACATATAAAACTAAAACATTAAAAAATGCTAAGCCATAGTACTTCTTAAGAACACTAGCATTCCAGACATTCTTTAACGGAATCCCCTCTAAAGTCATAAGCTGATAAGACCCCTGGCGGAGAGTTTTATATATCTGATACGGTCCTTCCCAGTTTGCGGTGAATTTGCCGTCTGCATTTCCCTTGCCCATTGCTGCCGTTCTTCGTAAAACCAAATCACCATCTTCGAGAGGCCGGTAGTTTACGCGTATATTATATGCTTGGATCATTGTATTTTTGTACGCTGCAAACTTAATTACAGCCTTTAGCCTTATTTTCGGCAAGAAATCTAACTGATGTCGTAGTAAGAGGTCATTCCGATCTTCACAGTAGTGTTGGATACGGTATGTTGGAAGGCCGACTTCGGTAAGAATAACTACCTCTGTACTGAAAGCGAGGTTAAAAGGTGATTCCCCCATTGTGTCTTTTGATGTCATCCTATTGGCCCATAATATTTCAGGCACTAGATTGGCCCACAATCCTTTTGCATCTCCGATCTTCTTTTTCAAGGCATTCATAATCTGTTTATTAACGGCTTCCACTTTACCATTTGACTGTGGATGACATACTGCCGCGTACGCAAATTTTACCTTATATATACTAAGAAAATTTTTAATTGGGCTACAATAAAATTGAGAACCGTGATCGAAGACCATTGCTACTGGTAGCCCAAAACGACTGAATATGTTCTTCCAGATGAACTTTCTTACTTCGTTTGTTGTTATCTTTGCTACAGGCTCGGCCTCTATCCATTTTATGAAGTAATTTATCCCCACTATTAGGAACTTGCGCCCTCCAGTTGCCGACGTGAAAGGGCCGACAATATCCATTCCCCACTGTGCAAAAGGGATTGGATTAAGTATAGGTGTCAAGTCGTTTGGCGGCTGGTTTATTGTCGGCCCAAACTCTTGGCTTTTATCACACTTCTTGGCATAAGCAGGTGTATTTGTGTTTATTGCCGGGCAGTAATATCCTCTTTTCATTGCCTCTAGGGACATTGATCGGCCACCCACGTGATTTCTGCAGTCACCTTCATGAATTTCTTCGACAAGCCTTGTAGACTCTTATGTCGTGATGCATCGTTGCAACGGCAAGGAGAAGCCCCTTTTATAAAGCATCCCACGAAACATGATGAACCAAATGCTGTCTTTCTTGACTTTTTACGCTTCATTTTTATCGGTAGGAAGGACGTTGTGTACTTTATAGGCTAGTATGTTGTCGTACCATTCTCGGCCTCCATCTATACAGTTAACTTCCTTGTGAATTTCTTCGTCAATACTCCTATGGCCTAGGATCTCGACCATGACTGTATGTTCCAAGACGATACTCCTATGGCCTAGGATCTGTAATACCCTAAATTTTTCTATTTAAATTTCGAGGATGAAACTTGGTTTAAGGAAGGTATATTGTAATACCCAAATATTTTAAGATTTTATCAAAAATATTTTATGACTAAAATAAGATAGTTTAAATTATTTTATGAATTTTTATACTCTATTTTTGTTATCAAATATATATATATATATATATATATATATATATATATATATATATATTGTGCATTCGTATTTTTCCTTCTCAAAAATTGTAAGCTTTGACCTCTACAAACTTGTTTCCACTAGCTTAATTGTCTTATGCTCAAACTTCATCAATTCCCTTCTTGGTCATAGGTTATTATGTTATTTGGGAACCTGTGCCATTGTTGAGATATTATTTATTATCATGTGAATGATTACTTGATCGATGTATGAGATCAGAAGGTTAAGAATTATTATTTTGTTCTTGGTTTGAGGCTCGACGTTATATACCTTAGTCCTTGGCATGTTGGTAAGAGAATGATAATCATGAGTTAAGAATGAGGCACAATTTTTATTTATTTTTCTATGATCCTCTAAAGTGGGAATTGGCCCGTATGTGGTTTGGTTCAAGGTGTCTTCTGGTTATTGAGAGTATTCATGTTTTTATACTTGTGGGTTTATTTTCTCGAATTACCCATGTCCAAGGCTAGGTATAGAACAAACAGCACGACACACTTATGGGATACATGAGTTAATTGAGTAAAAGATCATATTATTATTCGAGGTTGAATTTGACAAAGGTTGTTTCCAGAGTACTATGTGTAATGTAGTTTTAAACTACATCATTTAATTGAGCTAGTAATGTTGCTTATCCTATTATTCTCTACACTCTGATATGTGATGATTACTTAGATTTTTGCTGACGTGTGTATTGTTTTGTAGTGATACTTGTGTTTACAACCATATATACCCCATGTCCAAGGCTAGGTATAGAACAAAGAGCATGGCACACTTATGGGATACATGAGTTAATTGAGTAAAAGATCATATTATTATTCGAGGTTGGGTTTGACAAAGGTTGTTTCCAGAATACAATGTGTAATGTAGTTTTAAACTACATCATTTAATTAAGCTAGTAATGTTGCTTATCCTATTATTCTCTGCACTTTGATATGTGGTTATTTGACGCGGGTTAAATTAAACCTAGGTCATTGATTACTATGATTCCCTGATCAAAATAAAATTTATAAAACCAAACCCAACCCTAGGTATAGGGGTAAGTCCGGGTCGAACCCAAGGGAATGCGGTGTTTACTAAGGTTTCAAGCTAAGCTATTCCAAAGTCTTAAAACAATGGGTTGGTCTAAGCTATACTATCGAATCAACTCAATCAAAACTAACAAATAGAATTCAATTATCAAAGCACTAGGGAATTTAGGATCCACATGCACTCATGATAAACTTGCTAATTTGACGGGAATTTGATCAATCAAGCAAAGCGAGGGAAAACGATATTTGCAAGTAAAATCACTCTAAGAGCTATTTGCTAGGGTTAAGCTAGATGTCTCTACAAATGACTTCAAAGGAAAATCGCAAAATAAGATCAATCAATAATAATAGCTTCCAAATCAATTTTTTGTGTCATTAAAAACTATGTAATCTAGTTTGATAATCAAGGTTAGCTACTCCTCTTCAAATCAAACACATGCACAAATTTCATCAACTAATTTAATCACATCATCAAATCAATCAAAAACCCCAAATTAGCCATAGATTATCACTCAAACGCTTCACCACTTCCCTAGCAAGGGAACTACTCACTACACATTGTAAATCTGAAAAGTATAACAAAAGTAATCATCAATTCCCTCATCAACATTGTAATCCAAATATCAACAATCAAATCAAACAAACAATAGAAATTCAACAATATATCAAGAATCAAACACAAAATTGCATTGAAAAGGAAAAAATTCTTACAAAACTTTGATCAATATCAAAAGAGGAATGAAGATCAAAATGTAGCAATCATCAATTACCAAGTTTCTCTCTCTAAAATCTAAGAAAAAAGTCTCCATAATCTTAAGCTTCTCTCTCTAAAATTCTTATCAAAATCTATTCAAAAACTAACCCTCCTCATCCTCTCTCTAGAAAAATGAAGAAATCCTATATATAGAAAAACTAACTAAGGAGAAGTTAGTTAGACGTTCAAAAAGAACCCCAAATGGCGCGACCTCTCATCCTATAGCGCGGCCGTAACAAAATGGGTACGGAACAGGGGGAAGGAGTCTGTGTGGTCGCTACCGCCACCTGCGAGGCTGCGCCACAGCCTTGCGGGGCAGCTCCTCTTTCGTGCGCGCCCGCGCCTGGGAGCAGGGGAGATTTCTTTCGTGCGCTCGTTGATGCTCCCGTGCGCTCAACTTGATACATGTTGGGGGAGGCACTCACTAGAGGCCTTCACGGCAGGTTCAACACCGATTTTGATGTCCACGTAGCATGAGAGCACGGCCTTGAAGACTTGGTTTATACACTCCTTCACTTTTAAGCTTCAAGAGGAAGAACCGGGTTACATTCTAAGCTTTTTATACCCTGAGAAAACGCCAATGAGCTTCTCGAACATCACCATTCTCCTAAAATCAAAGAGAAGCAAACAAGTAAAGGAGAAAAGACAAAATAAACTAAAAAATGCAAGAAAATGAGAAAACAACTAAGGAAAATGCAAAATAGAGAAATTACAAGTAAAACTAAAGAAAAAGAGATAAAAGAGATGTAAAGCAATGAAAAATCATCCTAAAAGAGGCTAAATGAGTGCCATAAATGACACTCACGATGATTACTCAGCTTTTTGCTAACGTGTGTATTGTTTTGTTGTGCTACTTGTGTTTGTGGCTATGTATTTTTCTTATGGTGGCCCCGCGACGATTTATTTTGAAATTTGTCCTTAATAGTGAGCAGTTAAGATTTTCTAAGCAGGTTAAGCAAGTGATCGTAGCTAAAGGAGCGCAAGTATTTCGATTAGTATGCTATAATGAGTTTATAAAGTTGTATATATAGCTCATCTAGTTTATTGGGTTGTAATTATTGGGATCTTGTAAGCCTTAACACTTGACAGGTTGTCAAGTCTGTCAAGTGTGGCAGTAATACCTCCGATTTAGGTGTATGCTTCCTCAATTTTATTTAAAGGTTGTTTATTAATTTTTTTTCCTTTATTTTTTTTAATTATTAGTTAGTACATTGGGGGTGTTACATCTTTGGTATATGATGCTTCAACAATGAAGTCGGATAAGGCTTGGGCTTTAAAGGACACTCTCGGCTTGTAAGTTAATGCATGTTCTGACTACTCTATTGCCCATTTGAGCAAGCGGCCAGAGGTTTCCATTTTCTGAAGGGATTTTTCTAACGATTGATTTGTCAAAACCTCGACTGCATGCGCGTTAAAGTATGGTCTTAAATTTCGAGCCGCTATCACAACGACGTGTGCGATCTTTTCTACTAACGGATATATTCGTTTTGCAACGTTCAAAACATGGCTCACAAAATAGATTGGGATTTGCACTTTCTTCCGCTTTACCAGCAATACTGCCACAACCGTTTTTGGTGAGGCCGAGATGTATAGTTGTAGTGTTTCCCCTTTTTCCGGCCGGGCTATCGTCGGCAATGATTGAAGGTGATTTTTGACTGCCTCTAGTGCCTTCGTTTGCTCCTTTCCCTAAACGAAAGTTTTATTCTGGCGAAGGATTTTAAAGAACGGTAAGGCTTTATCAGCAGATTTGCTGATAAATCTTGTTAGTGCCGCCATGCGGCCAGTCAGCTTTTGTATGCCTTTAATGGATTTTGGCTGTGGTACGCTAAGAATGGCTTCAATCTTATCTCGATTCGCATCTATCACCCTTTCACTGAGCATGAAACCCAGAAATTTTCTCGATTTGATGCCTAAGACACATTTCTCGGGATTCAATTTCATTTGGTACTGTCGAAGAGTATCAAATGTTTCCCTTAAATCTACGATATGATCCGCGGCCAACCGGCTTTTTACAATAGAGTCGTTTACGTATATTTCCACGTTTCTTCCCTTCTGGTCTGCAAATACCTTATCAACCAATTTCTGGTATGTTGCCCCCGCATTTCGCAACCCAAACGACATCGCTTTATAACAGTAAATGCCAACCTCCATTATGAATGCCGATTTATTTCTATGGGGATCATATAAACTGACTTGATGGTATCCTGAAAAAGCATCCATGAAACTCAATAAGGCGTGGCCAGAAGTGGAGTCTACTAGTCGGTCTATCCTTGGTAGCGGATAGCAGTCTTTTAGGCAGCCCTTGTTTAAGTCTGTGAAATCGATGCACATCCTCCATTTCCCTGACGGCTTTTTCACCATGAGCACATTAGCTAACCACTCGGGGTACGTACAAGGCTCTATAAACCCTGCTGCTAGTAACTTTTTAACTTCAGCTTGTATAGCTTCACTTTTCTCCGTTGAGAACTTTCTTTTTTTCTGCCTTATCGGCTGTGCTCGCCTATCTACATTTAACTTGTGCACCATTACGTTAGGGAGAATCCCTGGCATTTCATCAGCCGAAAAGGCAAACACATTTGCATTTTCTCGTAGGAGCTCAATTAGATGGCATCGCATGTCAATATCCATGTCCGATCCAATTATCACCGTTCGATCTGGGACTCCAGGCTGTAACTCTATTTCAGCGGTCTCCCCTCCTGGTAATGGTCGCAGCATCGTCATGGGCCTTGTGTCAAAGTTCTCCATAGATAAATCATTGTAGACACCTAAAAATGTCTCCCCGAAACCAAACCCGATGATGAACAATCTTTCACCGCATTATTGGTCGGGTTGAGTATTTAATCCCGGGGGTGCTTAAAATCCATGTTCAATCAAAATCAGCTCATAAAATAGTCAACGGATCAGTCCTAATGTTAAGTCAAAGCATAGTCCAATTTATATTTTGGCCCGAACCTTTTAATCCATTTCATATTATTTATTTTGCCCAATTAATAAATAATAAAACTAAATAGCCCAAAATTATGAAACGGAACTTAAAAATACCGAGCTTAATTAGGTTAAAAATGTATTTGGACGCAATTTTAGGAAAATTGTTAACCGTGACACGGTGGAATTTACCGTGCCACGGTGGGAGCGGCCGCGTCACGGCATCTTGTACCGTGTCACGGTATGCATACAGTGACACGGGAATCTTCCGTGTTTTTCCCGCGTGCGTACCTGCATGCATTTTATCTTTTTAGGGCAGATATTTCCCGCGTCACGTTACATTATCCCGTGTCACAGCATATTTTGCCGTGTCGCGGCAATCCTCTGACGTGTCACGACACCCAAATTTAGGGTTTTATCTTTTTAGGGTTTCGTGTGTTCCCTCTACTCATTTTCCCTATAAATATGACCCTCATTTCTGTAGTTCGGGGATTAATTAATTCTCTCTTCTCTCTTGTATGCTCTAGTCTAAACACTAGCCTACCCTATTCTTCCAAAATACTTCCTTTAAGCACTCCAAGGAGTCCGTACTTTACCCGAGGTTCCATTCTTAAACCAAGGCATGAAAGGTAGGACTGTTTGAGGGTTTGGCCCCAAATCAACTCTATTTAATTTAATTTTAATTATTGTTTTATTTATTTCTTTGAAGTTACTAACTCATTTATTGTTTTGTAGTTGCAAGCAAACAAAATCAAAGTAAGGAATCATGTTCCTTTTATTTCTATTATTTTTCTAACGATTTTTATCCTGTTTGTCATATATTAATTGTTGGATTATTGTTAAATTGCTTCCAATATTAATGTTTATTATATTATATATTTGTTGATCACCATATTGCATGTTTAAAGGGAATATGTAATTGAAAATCACGCCTAATAAGATAATTTGGACGACCGGTTCAGGTTCCTTTTTAATCTTGTTGTGTTAATCAAGTGATCATGATATTTTAGAATCATATGTTGCATTAATATTCAACCAATTTATCTTAATAATAGTTTGGAGCAAATTGAATCTTTGTTTGCATGCCTTTGAGATCGCAGGGAATACTTTTCACTATAAGAATCGAGTAGAGGCCAATACAGGCGAATGTGACTCCATGACTCATTTCGTACCATCATCCCCGATCCTCCTTTCGTGGTTCTGAACCATACGGAGTTAGTAATCTCATTGATTATGAATGGGGTGTAACCTTCATGGGTCAATCGTTGTTGCCTATCGTTGTCCCTTATCGTGGTTGCCTTTTATCATCCGTGAACGGTTTACAAGTTCCTTAAAAACTTGTTGGCGGCTCCCTACTTTGCTTTGTCCCTAATCGTTTTCCGTAATCGTAATGTCAATTCCCACTTCCTATGAGTGCCAAGCATATTCACACATTCTTAACGTAGGCGCACTTCAAACGACGCCGACAATTTGGCGACTCCATTGGGGAGGATTCTTGGTTATTTATCGATTTGAGTGATCGGTATTTAATTAAGATGAGTGGATGAGACTTGAAAGATTCTTGAAAATATTCTCGTGATTAAATTGGCATTTTTTCATATGCATAGACGTTTTAATGTCATATTTCAGGTTTGTCCCGTAGGAAAAATTGGATAACCTGGTCGTGAACGAAGAAAATAGGGGCACCAGTCACACACTTTGAGTCGCACACCATTTTCGTTCATGAACATTAGAAAGGTCTTGTCTTTTTTCTGTTTTTTTTAGGGAGTAAGTCAGATGGTATCCTCCCATACATACTTTTACTTTTTTAAAAAAAAATTTCAAAAAATTTCTTGCCTTTTTCTTTTTCGGATGGGTCAAGGTTAAATCTAGTCATTAAAGGTGCGTTTGTTTTTAATATCGCAGCACTTGGTCGAGAAGCAAAGGTAGATTGTTACGGTTCGAATCATTACCTCAACAACCTCTTAAACATAAGAGGCGTATAAGGAAACCTGCACAATCATCTCCATAGAATCCACCTTCTTCTCTAGTTCATTTTGAGTTCATTCGAATGGCAAGTAAGGAAGAAGTCGAGAACCTCAACAAGACCATTGAAGCACTCGCTGCTATGGTGAAAACGCTCACTACTAAAGTCTCCACCATGGAACAAAATAATGTCACTGTGGCTGCAATGGACAAGATCAAAGAACAAGTGAGTAAGATTTCTAAAGACTTCACCTATGTGGAGCAACCTGCCACTTCTCTGAATGTCAAGGACAAGCTTTCTGTGAGGTTTTCTACTGCTGACATCCCAAAATTCAAGCCTACTAATAACCCCATGTTCCACTTGAAGGCTTATTCTGCAACTATGGCTCTCAAAGGATTAGATGTAGCACTCTTCCCTACTGTGTTCCCTCTTTCCTTGGAGCATGCTTGTCAACAGGTGTTTTACTCTTTGGATTCCAAGCATACTGCGACTTAGGAGGATGTTACTGAAAGCTTTATGAGTCGTTACAAGTGTAACATCCAAGCTAAGACTTCTGAACGTGAACTCTCCATTCTCAAACAGAAGGAGAATGAAGGCTTCACTACATATCTGAACAGGTGGAGAGAAACAGCTGCACTCTTGGTGGATCCTCCCAAAGAGAAGGAGATGGTTCATCTCTTCATTCAGAATCTAACCCATAAGTACAAGCAACATTTGAAGTTTCTACCTTTGAACACCTTTGAAGCTGTGTACGATATTGGGATCAATATTGAGGATAAGTTGAGGAAGACCGCTGGTAGCAACAATAACAACAACACTTGGAAAAAGAAGAAGAATGACAGTCCTTCTTCTTCGTCTTGCAAGCCCAATAATGCTACCAACAACATTAACCTCAATGATGTGTTGGCTCTTAATGCTCCCACTCAGAGATTCAAAAGGCAAAGGAGGGTTTACACACCTTTGGGAATGAGCTATGACGCTGCTTTTGATCGCCTGCACAGTCAAGGATTGATCATGCCTATCGGGTCATTTCCACAACCCAGACCAGAGAACAGAACTGCTAGCTATGACCTAATGCTCATTGTAAGTTTCACCAAGGCAAAGGTCATACTACCGAGAAATGTTGGAAGTTAAAGGATGCGATTTAAGACCTGATTGACGCTAATCAGCTTCCTGTTCCTCCAGGGGGAAAGAAGCCTAATATTCAAACAGGTCCTCTTTCTGATGCTTTGGCTATCACGGGAGATGAAATCTCCTTTGATCAATCACTACTCATCCAATCTGTGGATGAACTTCTATCAGAAATTGTTTTTGTTCCAAGATATGAAGAAGTTAATGGAATTTGGGATAGTGATGACAAAGACGTCTATCTCAAAGATATAGTCGGTTCATCTCTTGGTGCTGTCAACCATGAAGATAGCGAAAATGTTTGGGGGGACCTTGAGGTCAAGGTTTTCACCAGGAATGGAAGGTTACATCAACCTAGTCCACCTCCACCTCTACTGCAAGCACAACCAATAGTCGATCCCGTCGACCTTGTAAGCAACGATTTGATTAAGCAACTGCAAAAGACTAAGGTGGAAATGAATGTTTGGAAGGTTTTGGTTACCTCTGACGAGCATCGAAAGGCTGTAATGAATGCTCTTGTGAATATAGGGGTTGATAGTGACATGACTCCTCAAGGGCTAGTCAACTTTCTCACTACTGAATTGCCGAGTACCAACAATCTGATTTACTTTTCTGATAAGGATTTGCCCCCGGAAGGGGATCAACATAACAAGGCCTTACACCTTACTGTGGTGTGTAGGCAGATGAATGTTCCCATGAGCCTAGTTGATAATGGCTCAGCAATCAATGTATGCCCACTGCGCATTGCAAAAAATCTAGGCATAAAAGATGAAGAATTGATTCCCTCAACTCAAGGGATTTGTGCTTATGATAATACCTGCCGTCAAGCCGTGGGTAATATTATGTTAAACATAACTGCTGGAGCCATCGAACGTCTTACCAAGTTTCAGGTGGTGGTGGTGGACATTAAGGCTTCTTTCAATCTGTTATTAGGTCGTCCTTGGCTTCATGAGCTAAAGGCGATCCCATCATCACTGCACTAGAAAGTCAAAGCCATAGTTGGAGGGGTTCCAATCACCATTGATGCCTCTCCTATCCGTATTCAAGTAATTGATACTCCCATCGTACATGTCGAACACGATGAGGAAGATGAAGATCTCTGGGGTTTTTCTCTATAAGACATTCTCATGATCGAAGAAGAGGAGAAGTGTCATCTCGGCTTCGATCCCTATTTGAATACCAACATAAATGCAATTATGAAGAAGCAAGGGCATTTCCCTAGAATGACCCTTGGGCTTAAGAAGAAAATAGCTGAACTTTGGGCCACCCTAATGCACCCAAGAAAGACACATTTGGCTTGGGATTCAAGCGAATGAAAGAAGATATAAAACAAGCTCTATTAAAGATGAAGGCTCGCAACAATGGTCGAACCATGAAAACAGAAAAAACCATGGATCCTTATCCCTTCACCCTCAATGGCCAGTACATCAAATAAGGGGAAGACTTTCCATGCTATGAATTTCCAGAGCCTTGTATCCATAATGGGAAACGTGAGCCAGGGTTCGAGCTGTTCATGGATTGTGATTTCATCAATGAAGGTGATGCGTCCTCAGCAGCTGAGAAACTAGTTAGTCCAGGCTTTGATGATATGAATGTTAATCTTCTTTTCGGGCTGGAAAAGAATGAACCCAAGCACATCGACAATTCTGAGCTCATTCAAGCTGTCATGTCAAGCAAAGATTTTGACCCTCATTTCTGAGTTGATTGTCCCAGCTGATGGTATTCTAAAGGGGTGGCGCAAGACGGTGAAGATCACTACGCCGAGTGGAGAAAATCTAGAAGTGTCCACTGGCGAAGGCCCTATGTTTGATGACTAGGTCCGAGTTTGAGTTTAAGTCTGCTGATGAGTCTGTAGGATCTAAGGTTAACCCCCTTTTTGCTGTTGAGTCTTTTTCTGTAGTTCCTCCTAATGTTGAGCCTCTTGTCGAGTCTCCTCCCTCTATCCCAAATAATTCCGGTGAGGTCGCAGCTGACCTCGCCCTCTTTGATGTAATGTTTAATGAATTCAATAAGATGAGTACCTTTGCTTACGATGCGAGTCATTCCCCTAAACCTGATCAATATTTCTATCCTAATGATAAAAATGACAAAGAAATAATAAAAGAAATGGAAGAACATGAAAATAAAACTGCAATTATTGAAGATACAGAAACAATTAATATTTCCAATGATACGACTATCAAAGAAGTTAAAATTGGATTAACACTAAGTCAAGACAAACGCAAAGAGCTAACTAACTTGCTTAGTGAATTTGTTGATGTATTTTCTTGGCTATACCAAGATATGCCAGGGATTGACAGGGATATAACTCAGCATACAATACCACTCATTCCAGGTATGAAGCCTTTCAAACAAAAGCTACGTCGTATGAAACCGGATGTGGCTCTCAAAATCAAGGAAGAAATCAGAAAGCAATTGGCTACAGGTTTCATCAAAGTATCATAGTATCTAGAGTGGATAACTAATGTGGTTCCAGTTCCAAAGAAAGATGGAAGGGTCAGAATGTGTGTTGATTACATCTCAACAAGGCAAGCCCAAAGGATAGGTTCAATCTACCTCACATTGACATTCTGGTCGACAACACTACAAACAATGCATTCCTATCCTTCATGGACGGCTACGCTGGATATAATCAAGTACTGATGGCCAAGGAAGACATGGAGAAAACCATGTTCATCACACAATGGGGTACATATTGCTATACGGTAATGCCATTCGGGATGAAAAACGTGGTGCCACCTACTAAAGAGCAGCCACAGCATTGTTACATGATATGATGCATAAAGAGGTGGAGGTCTATGTTGATGATATGATCGTTAAATCAAAAGATCGACCAGGCCACATCATTGCACTCCATAAGTTCTTAGAACGACTCCGCAAATACAACATGAGATTGAATCCAGCAAAGTGCGCATTTTGAGTTACATCAGGCAAACTCCTTGGCTATGTGATTAGTTCTCGAGGGATCGAAATAGATCCTACAAAAGGTAAAGCAATCATGGCCATGCCACCACCCAAGACTGAGAAGGAGATTCGAGGTTTTATCGGAAGGTTGTAATATATAAATAGGTTCATATCTAAACTCACTGCGATATGTGAACCTATATTAAAAAAGCTAAAGAAGAATGTTCCAGTTACATGGGATGATGATTTCCAAAAGGCTTTCGACAAGATCAAAGGGTACCTGGCAAATCAACCTGTGCTAGCGCCAGCAATACCTGATTTTCCTCTTCGACTCTACCTTATGGTCACGAGAGAAACGATGGAAGCAATGCTAGCACAAGAGATCGAAAGCAAAGAAAATGCAATATACTATTTGAGTAAGAAGCTTCAAGGTTATGAGACCAGGTACACACCACTTGAAAAGTCGTGTCTCACACTCGTGTGGGCCGCACAAAAGTTAAGACATTACATACTCACTCATACAGTTCATGTTGTGTCAAAGATGGATCCTCTCAAGTACTTGTTCGAAAAGGCAACACTCAATGGCAGATTATCAAGGTGGATAGTCAACCTTGCTCAGTTTGACTTGAAATTCGTACCACAAAAGGCCATTAAAGGTTCTGTAGCTTTTGACTTCTTAGCAGATTTTCCATTGGAAGAAGTTGAGAAAGAAGAAGAAGAGTATGATTTCCCTAATGAGGATCTACTAATGACCAAGGATGATAGCTTGACGCTCTATTTCGATGAAGCTTCGAACCAAAAGGGTTGTGGTGTAGGAGTTTTGCTCGTATCACCCAACAAAGAACACATCCCAATTTCCATGAAGCTCGATTTTGATGTCACCAACAATGTTGTAGAATATGAAGCATGCATCCTGGGATTAGAAACAGTTGTGGCCTTGGGAATTAAGAAGCTCAGAATCTAAGGCGATTCATCACTAATTATCAACCAGATCTCCAAGAGATGGAAAGTGAGAAGTGAAAGTCTCGCCACGTATCAAGCTCATCTGGAAACTCTCACGGAGCAACTAGATGAAGTGGAATACACATATTTTCCTAGTAAAGAGAATTAGTTTGCCGACGCACTAGCTAAGTTGGCATCAATGGTGCGAATTCCAAGAAACACAATCTGAATGCCATTGACCATAGAAAGAAGATATGAGCCGGCTTATGTTGATGCACTCGATGATGAACAAGAATCACAAGAAGAAGATGAAGAACCGGGTATACAGACATCCTTAACTATGTAACGAAGGGAGAATACCCTCCCAACACTGATAAAAGGGCACGCCGTTCTTTGAGACTCTTGGCCTCACAGTATGTGCTCATCAGGGGAGAACTCCACAAAAAGACCGCACAAGGGAGAAAACTCTTATGCATAGCTAAAAAAGAAGCATATAAAACTATGGAAAACCTTTATGCCGGAATATGTGGAACGCATATGAATGCTAAGATGTTAGTCCAAAAAATTCAGCGACAAGGTTATTATTGGACTACCATGGAGAGAGACTATCACGAATATGTCAAGAAATGTATGAAGTGTTAAGTCTACGCAAATTTACAGCACGTTCCACCTTCGCTTCTCTACACATACACTTCTCTATGGCCTTTCTCTACTTGGGGAATCGACATCATTGGGAAAATAACACCACCAGGACAAGGAATACTATGCTCTCCATGACAATGTAGTACATACACAAAAATGTAAGCCCTATTAAGAGCACCTGAATTATAGAGAAAAGGGCCTCCTTACATCATGAGGCCCAAATCCCGAGAAAGCCGCAAAACGGCGCCCCCCAAGGACACGTGTCCATACCTGATTACGCCGCCAATCAGAAAACGTCATTCTAGCATACTAACCCTAAAAAGCACAGATCCCCACCCCTATAAATACCCCGATCATTTATGATGGGAGGGGTGGATTATGACATAACATTCAATAGAGCATTAAAAATAGCTCCAACATCTCTCTACTTTCTCTCTCTAGCTTTTCCGATTTCAGGTTACTAACTTAACCGTCGGAGGCAAATATTCCGTCACCGGAATATTTGTGTTTTTTAGGTATCCAGGCTGTTTGTCAAAGGAACTTGACCAGTGTCCAAGGGAAAATCACAAAATCACCCGAAATAGTTGCCGCCGTCTATGGGGATACTCGTCCGTTATGGCAATAGATGGTCAAACACCGAACACAGGTCCTTGTCCTAGTGAGGACGGACATGTAGAGGATATAGTTGCAACAATCAATTCTAGTGATCCTCTGACCGCTTCATTTCATGAGGCTGAGGATCCTCAAGTGACTATTGGTTCACTTAAGCTCGCCTTGAGGAAGCTCCGAAGGGAGCTTAAGGGTAAGATGCCTTCTTCCTCTATTCAACCGCCCAGGAGAGGCGGAGAGTGCACTCAAAAGAAGACCTAGAGTAAGGCGACCAATGCCGAAGATGCTGGAAACACCCCTTTTAGACGACCTGGAAGATCTCCCAGGGTGCCACGGACGAACATGTCCAGGTTCCTTGAGAAAACACAGTCGGCTAGGGGGCATACCAAACAGCCTCAAAAGGAAGAGCCTGAGTCGTCTCGGCGCTAGAAAGACGCAAGGGAATACATCCGGCACTAGCAACGGGAATGAGCAGCCTACTCTGACACTGCCTCTACTCCCACAATACCGGATGAATTCTTAAACCCTTCTCTTTCCAAACATACCAGCTTGGCCAGGACCAGCAAAAGTCAAGCTCATTATACTCAAATTCCTATTCCAGTAGTTCAATCGTTTCAATATCAGACCCCCCAAAATTTTAATGCATTTCTACCACCTAACCCTCTTGTCTTCGGATAGTATGGGAAATATGGCCAGCGGTTCGACCAGGCAGCTTACCTGGCCGGACCGGCCGCACAACCTCAGCCCATTGATTGGCAAATACGCTTGTTAAATCTTAGTGACAAGCCGCCTCCGTTTTCTCAGGAAATTCTTAACTCTTGTTGAAGCTTAAAGTTTTGATGATGATAGACTTAAACTCAAGCAAACTCGACAAATAAAGATTTCTTTAAGTGTTTGATTAAGAACAGGTGAAGAGGACCTTGGTGGTGGAAGAGTAACCTTGACTAAGAAGAACATGAAGAGAATTCTTTAAGAAGGTTAAACAAGATAAAAGAGGAGTTCCCTAACAGGAACTTAGTTCTCTAACAAGAACTACCTAAATTCCCTAACAGGAACGTTCCCTAACAGAAACTTGAAGACAGCAGGAACTTGGTCCTGGTCTGCGTGAAGCCCAAGCAATCTTTGAGTACAGAATAAACGGTGCAACAACTTAACTTACTTAAGATTTTATCTTCTAGATATGTTGTTAAATATGTTAAGTAGGATATGCATGAAATCTATTAGAAGCGTGGCAAAGGCTTGGAAAATTTATTAAAACGGAAAAAGATAAAACGATAGATTTTAGGAAAAGATTTTCTAAATGATTTATTTCTTAAAAAATGAATATCAAAAAGATATCGTTCTTTTTGATAATCTTTCTTTATCTTGTTTTCCGAAAAGATTTTCTTTGAAAATAATTTATTTAAAACCGTGTTTTGAGATTTAGTTAATTTAACATAATTATCTTTTTGAAACCCTACTTGTTATAAAATCTAGTCTTGTATATATAGTAGAGATCTTATTTCATAGTTTTCTGTGAGTTTATGCTTGAAGAAATCATTCGTGCTTTAATTGTGTAAGTTTTCCAAGCTTATAACTTTGTCATATTAGTTTCGGGTTTTGTGCATAGCTTGCCTAACATATACTAGTGTCATATATTTTGTATTGGTTGGGTTCTTGGGTGAGTGTGTGAATTATATTTTGCATACAGTGTGTAAGCTTCTAGTGTGAGGCTGAGAGGTAGTACTTAGGGAGTACGAGTGAATCTAAGTGTGGGACTTAGATTGGGTATGATAGGGTCTTACTGTGTAGCAAGTTCAGTGTGGAACTTGTGAGTAAAGGTCTGTGTATAATAGATTGTAATTCGGGATTGCCCTATTATAGTGAAGTGATTTGGTTTTGGAAATCCCTTAGGAAGGGTCGAAGTTTTACTTTCAGTTGGGCCCTAGAAGATTTCCTCGTAAAAATCCGTGTGCATTACAAGTTCCTTTATAGTTTATTTATATTCCGCAAAAAGTAGGTATAGGAACTCACATACAATTCACCCCACCTCTTGTAGTGTTCGTCTCAACTAACAATTGGTATCAGAGCACGGTTCTCACGTGCAAGCAGATAACATTGCTAAGTAAGTTCCTGAGGAGAGATGAATTACAAGGAGAAACTTGAAGAAGGGTATTCTACCCAACGTCCACCTATGTTTAATGGGAAGTTTTATGCCAACTGGAAAAAAAGGATGGAGATTTTCATCAAGGCTGAAAATTACCAGGTATGGCGTGTGATTGAATCTGGTGATTTTGAGGTAACCGCAACCAATGATAAAAACGAGGTAGTTCCTAAACTTATTTCTGATTATGATAAAGAAGACTATCAAAAACTTAAGTTAAATGCTCTAGCTATTAAATATTTACACTTTGGACTTGGACCCCATGAACATAATCGTATTATTGGATGTAAGACAGCTAAACAGATTTGGGATTTGCTAGAGGTAACTCATGAAGGAACTAATGAGGTAAAACGTTCTAAAATTGATTTATTGATGTCTAGGTATGAAAGGTTTGAAATGCAGTCTAAGGGTCTTTCGCGTGGCGACAGGCCTGTCGTTTGGCGACAGCCTGGATTCCTACGCGCTTTCAAACACGGAGTCCACTTATCAATCAAAATCAATTTGTAAAGTCCGTATGAAAACTGAAATCGTATTTTTCATAAAATAATATTTTATTCCAAATAAAACTTATCAAAATCAGATTATTAATTCTAATCTTATTAGGATTAAAGAGAACCTTTTAGAGAATTCTAGAAGACTATAATCAATTCTAATAACTTTAGGAATAATAATTAACATTGGGCCCTCCCCTAGATCATTGGGCCACATGTAAAGATCAAACCGGGCCCAGTTTAGTATTTTGGCCATAACTTCCTCATTATTCATCGGAATTGGGCTTATAATATATCGTTGGAAAGCTGTTTGCAAGCCCCATCCAACTACACAATTACTGGACCCTTGTCGTGGACCAAACTAAACTGGATTGGCTATTTTCATAAAATTGTGTTGTTTTCGAAAACAGAAAGAAAGAATTTTAATAAAAACCAACCGCAACACTTGACCTTTCACACTTTCACCTCATTCTATTATCATTCGACATGAAAGGTATTCATCACTGGGTTTGGTTTTGGGGAGACACATTTGGGTGTCTGCACTAGGTATGAAAGGTTTGATATGCAGTCTAAGGAAACCATAGAAAAAATGTTTACAAGATTTAATGATATAATTAATGAACTGAGTTCCCTTGGCAGGCACATTCCTATAGATGAACAGGCAAGAAAGATCTTGAGGAGTCTACCACATGATGAACGCTGGATATCCAAGGTTATTGCAATGCAGGAAGCTAAGGACTTCACTAAGTTCATTATGGAACAACTAGCAAGTTCCCTGATGACTCATGAACTTCACCTGAGTTCCAATACTGAAAGTTCTAAAAACAAGAGTCTCGCACTTAAGGCACAAGACTTAGATGACTCAGAAGATGATGAGGATGAGATGGCAATGCTAGTAAGAAAATTCAAGAGAATGATGAACAACCGAAAGTTTGATAGGAACAAGAAGGCTACAAGTTCCAGTGACACTACCTTTTTAAAGTGTGGCTCAAAAGATCATTTTATCAAGGACTGTCCAATCAAGGAAGGTGATAAAGGAAAGACTAAAGGAAAGGATCAATCCAAGGATTCCAGAGTCTATAAGCCATACTTTACTAAGGACAATGTAAAGAAGGCTATGCTTGCTACCTGGGGAGACATAGACACAGAAGAAGAAGAAGACCAACCTTTAGAAGAAACTGCGCATCTATGTTTAATGGCCAAAAATGATGAATAGGCCAAACTGAAGGAACTCGAGGCTGAGGTATGGTTTTCTCAAAATGAATTAAGACATTTTTCCAAAGAGAAACTAATATGTGTTGTTTTGGACATTCAAGAAGAGCTAAAAGAAGTACGTAGAGCAAACAACAAAGTGATAAGAATTTGTTAACTTACAAAGAAAACAGTGAATGGGTAGACAATATGAAGTTTGATATTCAATATAGGTTCTTTAGTCTCTTTGATGACAATGTTGTCCTAAAAGAAATTATAGAAAAAATGAAACATGATAACATTCTTTTGAATGTGGAATTATCTTTGTTGAAACTTAGTGTTGATACTCCTAACTCTGAAGTTCCTCTACTTATGCATTATCCGAATTTTGAAAAATTAAAATCTAATTTGGAAGATCTAAAAACGGATAAGGCAAGACTTGAGGGGGAACTTGAGAGAGCTCGGAAAGGAAAGCAACCTATAGATTATAAAGTTCTAGATTGGATTGCTAAAGCTCAGACCAAGAGAACAGAGGGACTAGGTTTTAAAAAGAAGTTCCTAAAGGAAAAGAAGTATGTAGATCTGCCAAGTAGTATTGTTTGCTATTTCTATGGAAACACAAGACACAAGCAGGTTAAGTGTCCTAAGAAAGAAAAAAGCACAGAGAAGAATGAAAAACATGTAGAACAGATTTGGGTTAAGAAAGATAACCTCACTCATGTTACACAGGAACCCAAGGAAACCTGGGTTCCTAACACTAACGTTTGATTCTTCATGCAGGTTCCAGTGAGGGGGAACAACACTTGGTACCTCGACTGTGGTTTTTATAAGCACATGACTGGAGACAAATCTTGATTTCTCTCACTGGATGCCTATTATGGTGGGACTGTGACCTTTGGTGATAATATGAAAGGAGATATAGTGGCCATTGGCAAAGTAGGAAGGTCAAGTTCCCATGCTATTGATAATGTATTTTTGGTCAAGGGTCTCAAACACAATTTGTTAAGTATCTCACAATTCTGTGACAAAGGTAACTCTGTTAGCTTTACTTCTAATAAGTGTAAAATCATCCACAATGTCACTAGGAACATAATTCTAGAAGGAACTCGTAAAGGGAACACATATGTTGTGGATCTAAACGAGGTTCCTAATACCAGTCTAACATGTCTTAGTGTTATTGAGGATGATCCTCTATTATGGCATAAAAGATTTGGTCATGCAGGTTTTACTTTGCTTGATAAACTTATATCAAAGGAATTAGTGGAAGGACTTCCTTGCATTAAGTTCCTATATGATAAAGTATGTGATGCTTGTGTTAGAGGAAAATAGACTCGAATTTCCTTTAAATCTAAAAAGATGGTAAGTACCAAAAGACCTTTGGAACTTATTCATATGGATCTCTGCGGTCCACTGAGAATCCAAAGTAGAAGTGGTAAGAGATATGTAATGGTTATTGTTGATGATTATTCAAGGTATACTTGGGTGTTCTTTCTTATTAGTAAAGATGAAACGTTTGACGAGTTTGTTTCCTTTGTGAAGAAAGAACAGAGAGGAATAGGTAATTAATTGATACATCTCAGATCAGACCATGGAACAAAATTTGAAAATTCCAAGTTTGATGAATTCTTTACAGAACATGGAATGGATCATAACTTCTCTGCACCAAGAACTCCACAACAGAATGGTGTTGTGGAACGTAAGAACAGAAGCCTTGAAGACATGGCCAGAACTATGTTGATTTCAGGTACACTGACTAGGAACTTCTGGGCAGAAGCAGTGAACACAACTCCCTATGAAGTCATTAAAGGGAGAAAGCCTAACATTTCTTACTTTAGATCTTTTGGTTATAAATGCTTTGTTCATAATAATGGTAAAAGGAATTTGGGAAAATTTGATGAACGTAGTGATGAGGCAGTATTCTTAGGATATGCCTCCAATAGTAAAGCTTATAGAGTATATAATAAAAGAAAAATGTGTGTTGAGGAATCTGTACATATTATATTTGATGAAATTGGACAGTTAATTGATGTACAAGATTATGATAATGATTTTGAAATTAGACTTGTACGCAAGCAGGATCTAGATGAAGAATCAACATCATTGCAGAAACAGCAGGTTGAAAATGAAGGTGAAGCAAATGGAGAACCTAAAATGGAGAATGCACCAGAAACTCCACCTCAAGAACAAAATCAAGAACAGAATGAAGAAAATGAGGAAGCTCCTGAAGAAGTACCAACTAAGAATCAAGACGGAGTTCCTACAGAAGTACCAGTCAACAACAATCAAGAAAGATTGTATCCAATCAAGGACTTTAAGCCAAAGTTATGGAAATATCAAAGCTCACATCCAGTAGATGCAATCATGAGCGATATCACTAAAGGAACTCAGACCAGATCTCAGCTTAGGAACTTCTGTGCATTCTATGTGTTCCTATCCACTATGGAACCTAAGAACTATGTTCAAGCTTTAACTGACGCTGACTGGATTAATGTTATGCAAGCTGAACTTAATGAGTTTGAGAGAAATAAAGTTTGGCATCTTGAATCTAGACCTAACAAGAAGAAAACTATTGGATTAAAATGGGTGTTTAGGAACAAGCTAGATGAGCATGGTATTATTGTCAGGAATAAGGCAAGACTTGTTGTACAAGGTTTCAATCAACAGGAAAGAATTGACTATGAAGAAACATTTGCTCCTATAGCCAGGTTAGAGGCTATTCGCTTACTTATTGCTTTTGCTGCTTATATGGGATTTAGGCTGTACCAGATGGATGTTAAATGTGCCTTTTTGAATGGATTTCTTGATGAGGAAGTCTATGGGGAACAGCCTCCTGGATTTGAAAATCCAGAATTCCTAAACCATGTCTATAAGCTTGACAAAGCTCTTTATGGGCTGAAGCAAGCTCCTAGAGCATGGTATGAAAAATTATCTAAGTTCCTTTTGAAAAATGGTTTTAAACATGGAAAAATTGATAAAACTTTGTTTTTAAAGTCAAATGGAACTGATATCTTAGTCATACAGATTTATGTTGATGATATTTTGTTTGGTGCAACTAATGAGTCTTTGTGCAAGTATTTTGCTGACCTAATGAGTGGAGAATTTGAAATGAGTATGATGGGTGAGTTAAACTTCTTCCTCGGCTTGCAAATCAAAAAAAATGAAGAAGGAATCATGATCCATCAACAAAAATATATCAAAGAACTGATCAAGAAATACAAGATGGACAATGCTAAAACCAACAAGACTCCTATGGGTACTGGAACTAGATTGGATGAAGATACATCTGGAACTTGCATAGATCAAACTATGTATCGAGATATGATTGGCTCTCTACTTTACTTAAAAGCTAGTAGACCTGACATATCTTTTAGTGTAGGTCTATGTGCCAGGTTCCAAGCCAATCCAAAGGAATCTTACTAGATAGCAGTAAAGAGAATCCTTCGATACTTGAAAGGAACTGATGACTTGAGTCTCTTCTATCCTAGAAGCGATTCTTTTAATTTAAACAGCTTTACTGATGTTGACTATGCAGGTGACTTGGTTAATAGAAAAAGTACTTCAGGTATGGTACAATATTTAGGACCTTGTTTAGTTTTTGGGGTTCCAAGAAGCAAAACACAGTTGCATTATCTACAGCTAAAGCTGAATATATGGCAGCAGCAGCATGTTGTTCACAAATTCTATGGATAAAGCAATAGGTTAGAGATTTTGGTATTATATTTAAATGTGTTCCTATTTATTGTGATATTACCAGTGCTATATGTATTTCAAAGGATCCAGTTTAACACTCAAAGGTAAAACATATCCACATTAGGCATCACTTTCTAAAAGACAATGTGGAACAAGGGAATATTAAGTTAGAATTTTGTGAAACTGAAAATCAAATTGCAGATATTCTAACCAAGCCCTTGAACAGAGAAAGATTTGAGAAATTGAGACTGGAAATTGGGATGATCAAGCTGATTTGATTGCTGCTGAAGTTCCAAGATATGGCATGTCAAAAATATTGTAAATAGAGCTAAAAGAGCATTTAGCACAACTTTGGTGTGCTAAACATAGCTGAAGTGTCACCGTTGTTGATCACTGAAGGTTAGTTCACTAAACGCTTAATTGTACATTGCATGTGTGTGTAAAACGTGTTCCAAATACGTGTATTTTCATAAATTAATTTCTCTTTGGAAATTAAATGAATTTGGAAAGAAAAGGATTTTTGGTAAATTAATCCTAATTAAATTGTTTTAAAATTAATTGAACTTGTTCAATTAAATGACTAAAACACTTAAACCCCTCGTTTCCACTACACCGCTTCATTAAATATAAAAGGAATCTCTCAACCACCTTACATCATCACTGTCAAATCAATTTACCCACTATGAAAATTTTCTACAACCTTCCTAAAACCTTTAACTGCAAAATCATGGCCATCATTACTTCCCTAAGCTCTGAAAACACTTTTTCAAAATAACCATAATTCTGAACAGGAAGAAGTCTCCTCACTCCCTATGGTAACCTACAAAGAAACTCAAGCCGAGAGCGAACCAACCTCTTCCTCGATCAAGCAAAACCCTAAGCCTACTGAAACAGAGAAATTAACTTCCGAGACAATTCTTGAAAAATTGAGAGAGTGGAAGCAAATGAAAGAAAAGAGAAAAACAGTAGAAGAACACATTAAGGAAGTGGACGAGTTCGTAAAGAAAATAGAAGTTTCGAAGAAGGAGGATTTAGAGAAGGAGGAGGAAGAGGAAACTGATCAAAAAGAACTTGAATCACAAGTAGGGAGGTATGTTGTTGGTCATCGAATTGATTTAAGTTGGTGTAGAAAAGCTAGGTTCCTAGTATTTCTTGATTTGATTAAGTTCCAAGGTTGGGAACATCTGTTGTCTAATGCATCAAATAATTGCATGTATCCGATTGCTATGACTGAGTTTTGTCAAGATTTTCAAGCAAAATTGGGTGTAATTTCTAGTGAAGTTGATGGTGTTAAGATTGAATTTAATGTAGAAACCCTAGGTCAGATTCTAAAAACTCCAAATGAGGGCTATGAGACTTATATCAAGGGAAAATCAAGCATGAAAGTAGGAAATTACCTGAGTGGTGATATTGTCGAAGCTTTAGGAGGAAAAAGGGGGAAGAATACCATGAGTCACAATGATCTAAGTCCTCTAAACAAGTTACCTTTTAATCTTGTTAAAAAGACTATATTGCCTAGGACTGCTAAGAACGGGGAAGCATGTCTAATGGACATGGTTGTAATCTTTTGTCTGTCTAGAAGAATGAAAGTCAATTTTCCTGCTTTGATGTACCAACACTTGGCACATTGTGTTCCTGGATAGACTAAGGTAGGATATGGAGCTATTCTGTCTACTGTCTTTGAGTTTCATGGAGTTGTTTTAAAAGGAAAATATGGGGGTTTGAATGAGAAGCCTGAAAATGTGATCAATGAAGAAACTCTTCTAGGAATCAGCCTAGAGGTGGTTAATGGGAAAGTTTAAAACGTGGAGGATAAGAAAGAGAAGGGAACAGGAAAGAGAAAAGAGAAAGAGGTACCATAACAGCCTCTAAGAAAGAACAGAAGATTGTCTACAAGCTCTTTTCCTTAGACTAGTATGGAACAGCCTCTTGAGTTGGAAACTGATGAAAAAGTTCTTGAAGGGAAAGTTTTTGAGCTTACTGATAGAGCTGAGATAGCTGAGAAGCAGCTAAAAGAGGCTATAGGAAAAATTCAAAAGCTGGAGAGAGGAGTACAGGGACTGGAAAAGAGTCTTAGGGAACAGAAAGTGGAGTTCTAAAAGACTATTCAGGACTTGGAAGATAAATTGGAAGCCAGTATTGAGCATCAAAAGAAAGACAACAAGAATATACTGGAGTTCCTTCAGAGTTAACCAGTTTATATCTCACCAGCCTATCATCAACCTAGCCCAAATTCCCTAGCCTATCTCTTTTCTGTTTTAGTCATGAACAATTTCAGTTTCCGTTTTGATTTTTGAACAATTTACTTTGGTTTGTAATAATTTTGACGAGCAGGATGTTAATCTTTTGGTTTTAATTGAATGTTTTAGAACACTGCTTATACATGTGTGTCTGTGTATGTTATGAAAACTTATGCAGGGAAGTGGAACTAACTTAAGAGAGGTTAGCAACGCTGCCTTTAGTTTCCCACACTCGATGAATTGCTTGTGGGGCTATGGCTAAATGCTTAATAACCTTGAAACAACAGGACTTTTTGATAATGCCAAAAGGGGGAAAAGAAGAAGCAAACTTTGAGGCTGAAGTTGTTTTAGGTTCTAGTTGAGAAAGAGTATCAGAAAGTTCTATCTTATATTAGTTTCTTTAACTTAGTTTAATTTTGTGTTTGTGTTCTGTTTTATTTTTAAGTTTTTCTTATTTTTGTTTTTATTTTTAATTTATGTTGTGTGTCTACTTTCAGTCAATAAAATCAAAAATGAAAAAATACGACCTTTTGTGTTGTTTACCTTTCTAAAGAGTTTGCTTAAGTTTGTCATCATCAAAAAGGGGGAAATTGTTGAAGCTTAAAGGTTTTGATGATGATAGACTTCAACTCAAGCAAACTCGACTAATAAAGATTTTTTTAAGTGTTTAATTAAGAACAGGTGAAGTGGACCTTGGTGGTGGAAGAGTAACCTTGACTAAGAAGAACATGAAGAGAATTCTTTAAGAAGGTTAAACAAGATAAAAGAGGAGTTCCCTAATAGGAACTTAGTTCTCTAACAAGAACTACCTAAATTCCCTAACAGGAACGTTCCCTAACAGAAACTTGAAGACAACAGGAACTTGGTCCTGGTCTGCGTGAAGCCCAAGGCAATCTTTGAGTACAGAATAAACGGTGCAACAACTTAACTTACTTAAGATTTTATCTTCTAGATATGTTGTTAAATATGTTAAGTAGGATATGCATGAAATCTATTAGAAGCGTGGCAAAGGCTTGGAAAATTTATTAAAACGGAAAAAGATAAAACGATAGATTTTAGGAAAAGATTTTCTAAATGATTTATTTCTTAAAAAATGAATATCAAAAAGATATCGTTCTTTTTGATAATCTTTCTTTATCTTGTTTTCCGAAAAGATTTTCTTTGAAAATAATTTATTTAAAACCGTGTTTTGAGATTTAGTTAATTTAACATAATTATCTTTTTGAAACCCTACTTGTTATAAAATCTAGTCTTGTATATATAGTAGAGATCTTATTTCATAGTTTTCTGTGAGTTTATGCTTGAAGAAATCATTCGTGCTTTAATTGTGTAAGTTTTCCAAGCTTATAACTTTGTCATATTAGTTTCGGGTTTTGTGCATAGCTTGCCTAACATATACTAGTGTCATGTATTTTGTATTGGTTGGGTTCTTGGGTGAGTGTGTGAATTATATTTTGCATACAGTGTGTAAGCTTCTAGTGTGAGGCTGAGAGGTAGTACTTAGGGAGTACGAGTGAATCTAAGTGTGGGACTTAGATTGGGTATGATAGGGTCTTACTGTGTAGCAAGTTCAGTGTGGAACTTGTGAGTAAAGGTCTGTGTATAATAGATTGTAATTCGGGATTGCCCTATTATAGTGAAGTGATTTGGTTTTGGAAATCCCTTAGGAAGGGTCGAAGTTTTACTTTCAGTTGGGCCCTAGAAGATTTCCTCGTAAAAATCCGTGTGCATTACAAGTTCCTTTATAGTTTATTTATATTCCGCAAAAAGTAGGTATAGGAACTCACATACAATTCACCCCACCTCTTGTAGTGTTCGTCTCAACTAACAATTGGTATCAGAGCACGGTTCTCACGTGCAAGCAGATAACATTGCTAAGTAAGTTCCTGAGGAGAGATGAATTACAAGGAGAAACTTGAAGAAGGGTATTCTACCCAACGTCCACCTATGTTTAATGGGAAGTTTTATGCCAACTGGAAAAAAAGGATGGAGATTTTCATCAAGGCTGAAAATTACCAGGTATGGCGTGTGATTGAATCTGGTGATTTTGAGGTAACCGCAACCAATGATAAAAACGAGGTAGTTCCTAAACTTATTTCTGATTATGATAAAGAAGACTATCAAAAACTTAAGTTAAATGCTCTAGCTATTAAATATTTACACTTTGGACTTGGACCCCATGAACATAATCGTATTATTGGATGTAAGACAGCTAAACAGATTTGGGATTTGCTAGAGGTAACTCATGAAGGAACTAATGAGGTAAAACGTTCTAAAATTGATTTATTGATGTCTAGGTATGAAAGGTTTGAAATGCAGTCTAAGGAAACCGTAGAAGAAATGTTTACAAAATTTAATGATATAATTAATGAACTAAGTTCCCTTGGTAAGCACATTCCTATAGATGAACAGGCAAGAAAGATCTTGAGGAGTCTACCACATGATGAATGCTGGAGATCTAAGGTTACTGCAATGCAGGAAGCTAAGGACTTCACTAAGTTCAATATGGAACAACTAGTAGGATCAATCCAAGGATTCTAGAGTCTATAAGCCATACTTTACTAAGGACAATGTAAAGAAGGCTATGCTTGCTGCCTGGGGAGACACAGACTCAGAAGAAGAAGAAGACCAACCTTCAGAAGAAACTGCGCATCTATGTCTAATGGCCAAAACTGATGAAAAGGCCAAACTGAAGGAACTCGAGGCTGAGGTATGGTTTTCTAAAAATTAATTAAGACATTTTTCTAAAGAGAAACTAATATGTGATGTTTTGGACATTCAAGAAGAGCTAAAAGAAGTACATAGAGCAAAACAGCAAAGTGATAAGACTTTGTTAACTTATAAAGAAAACAGTGAATGGGTAGACAATATGAAGTTTGATATTCAATATAGGTTCTTTAGTCTCTTTGATGACAATGTTGTCCTAAAAGAAACTATAGAAAAACTGAAACATGATAACATACTTTTGAATGTGGAATTATCTTTGTTAAAACTTAGTGTTGATACTCCTAATTCTGAAGTTCCTCCACTTATGCATTATCCGAATTTTGAAAAATTAAAATCTGATTTGGAAGATCTAAAAACGGATAAGGCAAGACTTCAGGGGGGACTTAAGAGAACTAGGAAAGGAAATCAACCCATAGAATATAAAGTTCCAGATTGGATTGCTAAAGGTCAGACCAAGAGAACAGAGGGACTAGGTTTTAAAAAGAAGTTCCTGAAGGAAAAGAAGTATGTAGATCTGCCAAGTAGTATTGTTTGCTATTTCTGTGGAAACACAGGACACAAGCAGGTTAAGTTTCTTAAGAAAGAAAAAAGCACAGAGAAGAATGAAAAACATGTAGAACAGATTTGGGTTAAGAAAGATAACCCCACTCATGTTACACAGGAACCTAAGGAAACTTGGGTTCCTAACACTAACTTTTGATTCTTCATGCAGGTTCTAGTGAGGGGGAACAACACTTGGTACCTCGACAGTGGTTGTTCTAAGCACATGGCTGGAAGCCTTAGTTGGCCGTCCTATACCTCGTACTTGGAATACGGACAATCTAAGAAAGTATTATGTTTGAATCTAGTACTTAGCCAGAAAGTTGTATATACAACTAGGTCTAGATGACCGAGCCTTGTAATTAAAGCCGTAGGGCCCCTCAACAATGTAATTTTGACAAAGTTAATGAAAAGTCGAACATTGTTATCTAAATTCTTGCCATTTATTTATGATTACTTAAGCAGAAATGTCGAATAAAAGTACTAATGATGTTGTTTGCAACATAGTAGCTCAGCCCTTAAAAAGGCGCTATAGAGTGGCCGAGTAAGTGTATAGCAAGGGAATCCCTTAGTTATACAACTTGGCCACAATGATTGAAAAGTCAACCAGCCCGTCCGACCTCAACATGGTCAGACGACTGAGCATTAGGAAGCCACCAAAATTGCCCAAGGTATTCTCACCTAAATGGGGGCAAGGGCATGCCTAAGCGTATAAGCCCAGCCAATATTTGAAAATTTCTAAGTTGAGATATTACTTGAAATTTTTTGAGTTGAGTCTCAGCAATAGTGTCAAAGGACAACTCAAACAAATCTAATAAAGCGACCATATGTGATGTTGATTTAGCATTCACCTAGTCTAAGGGCAATCATTATTATGATTTGATTAAATGTTAATCAAACCACTGGGAATATGGATTACGCGAATGCCGAACAAGGGGCATACCCCCAGCACTGGCACGTACAAGCATATATAAAGCATAAAAATTGCAAAAAATGCTAAGTATAGAGAAACTAAACTTGCATTAATTAAAACCAAGCCGCTCAAAACAAGGCGGCGTAAATCAAATTTATACAAGATCGCTAAAACAGGCTACCAAATGTGAAATTGTTCGGTGAAGTGAAACGAAAGAAAACAAAATCTAAGAACGAAAAGCTTAAAAAATTTTGCTGTTGAAGGACCTGAGCTCTTTACTCAGCCGGATCATCACTTTTGGCATGCTTCTCCAAAGCCAAGTTCTTCTCGGCCGCAGCATCAGTGGGCTCCTCCTTAGCTGGCTCCTCTTCGCTAGTGAGCTTGGCCGAAGCTTCCGTTGGCTCCTCCTTGGACGTCTCCCCTTTGCTAGTCGGCTTGGCCTCATTCTCCTCAGCATCATCGTCTTCCTCGTCTTCAGACTCAAACGAGGTAACTTGAAATTCGGGAGGAGGTTATCCGGCCTTCTCGGCTTCCTCTTTGGGATAGACGTACTTAAGGCGCTTGGTGAAACTCTCTACGTGGAAGGCAGTCGTCCCTTCTTTGCTCATCAGCTAGAATGCCTCAAATAAATGGCATTTGAGTTTCTCCTCGGCCTTGTGCTCAATCTGGACGATCTCCATCGCACTAGGCGAGCGTGGGGCCTTCAGCTTCTGTCAAGTCAGCCACGGACTTGTTCAGCTCATTCACTTGGAGCTTGAGGGAGGCCGCCTTGTCTTGGGAGGACTTAAGGGCCATTTGGGACAAGGATAATTCGGCCTTCAGCTTCTTAGAGGCCTCAAAGCCCTCCTTCCACTGAGAGGCAGTTAAGACCGCCTCGTCCCACTCCACCAGGAGCGCCTGCCTTGCTAGCTCTTCTCTCTCAAGGGCCTTCCCTATTTTTACGATATCCTCCGTTTGTCGAGTTGCCTTGTCGGACAAGGCCTTGAGGGTCGTCTCATAGTAAAGCTTCAGGAGGGCGACGTTGTCAATGTTTGCATCTTCAGCCCTCCTGATTTAGGCCCAAGCCTTCTTGATTTTTTCGTTCTCCTTGTCCTTCCACTCTTGGAAGGCGTAGAGACGAAGGAAGTGCTACATTCGGACGAGTAAAAGTTAGCAAGTATGAAAAGAGAAAAATACTCTAAGTAAAAATAAAAGGCGGACACAAAAGTGGAAGATTAGACTACCTCGGCATTACAGTTGAACATGGGGCCAAGGAAGCCCTCGTTAATTCCGAAGAATTTGACTCGCTGCTCTTGAGGGACGGCCCACTACATGGCCTCCCTCATAGCCTTCCGGTCCGCACCCGTAAGCGACTAATCGGGTAGTTTCGTATTCATCTCCTCGGCAATATCTGCACACGACCAAGAGAAAGGTCAGAATGAACAAAAATGAGTTCACAAAAAAGACAAGTTAAAGACTATGATAAGAACCTTACCATCCGAGAAAGATGGTAGGGTGAGAAGGTTGAAGGTAGGAGGAGGAACGAGTTCGTCCCCACCTCCATGCTGGCGACCGGGCTGATCCTCGGCCGACTAAGAGGCAGCCGTCTACCAATTAGATTTTTTAACTAACTCGACATGCGGAGTCGAGATTGGGCCGATCGGTTTTGCTGGGTTGACTTACCCCCATCGTCCGTTCGGACGTACTTTTCATGGATCGACTCAGTAGTCTGATCAACGGACTTGGAGTCCCCACTAGGTGACAGCTGGGGTGGCTCTCCTTCGGACTACTTTGGAGCAATCCGCGACTTTGCCTTGGCCGCCTGAACGGGAGGCGTCCCTTTAGAAGCAGTGCTCTTGCGGGATTTGGACGCCTTCCTTTCGTTTGAAGCAGAGGCCGGTTGCTTCCTCTTCGACCTTGAGGTGGGAGTGGCCAACTGAAAGAAAGCAGTATGAAGTTAAGAAAAGCCAAGATAGAGCTTCCAAGCATGGATATGTAGGAAGCCCTTTTCCAGAGTGCCAAGTCGGACGAAGGGTCAAAATAGAGATGTCCTTGTTACATTAAGAAGGACTCCTCTTCCAACATACCAACTCGGCCAAAAATAAAGAAAATAAAGAATAAAAAAGAGAGAATTATGAAAAGAAAGCAGACGGCCAGTATCTCCTTGGTCTGCTTGTACAGTTGTTGGCGGGCCTTGTACCGAGCTAATTCAAGCTCGGACATGTCTACATCACCCTTTTGCTCTAGGTCCAGCATGGCTAGAGTTTCGTTTGTGTAAGAAAAGGGAAAAAGAGTTAGAAAATTTATGACATAATTTACTCGTAACTGGCTAAGGTACGAGTCTCCACCTAGGGGAATGTTTCGGTACAGGCTGCATGCCGATATAAATATCGGGTCCCTGAGCCAGCTGGACAAGGGAATCCAGTTCTTAGGCATGGCCACCGACTTGCCGTCCTAAGTCACCCTCCTAACTCCAAAGTAGTCATGTTGGTGCGCGTAGTCAAGATGGACGGGTGGCTTGTACAGAAGGTGCTGCCCTCGGCCAAGCTGGATGGGAGCAGCATTAAACCTATTCATCCGCAAGTTGAACTCCACGTTCTTTGTCTTAATGCGGTAGAAACAATTCTTCCAGTCGGTCACGCCACTTGGATGGCCGGCCCATCACCACCAGATAGTCCTTAATGGTACATAATATGAATCAAGCCAACAATGCTAGAAATGGTCAAATCAAGAAGGCAGACCCCTGGCTCGGTATTGGAAGAACTTGGCGCCAGACTACAGGGACTGTCGCCATAAAAAAGCTCCTGTCGCCAAGGGACAGAACTGTCGCCAGGCGACAGAAACTTTTTACGGGCGACAAGCCCTGTTTTCTAGACGCTATTTCCTACATGCCTTGGCAAGTTTCTGTGTTCTTCGAATTTTCCAGATTTCGCATCATCTTTTCGATGCTAGTCATGAAAGATATTTCTCAAATTTCCTACGTGTAAAATTCCTATTGATTGACTCATGGGGTGCTCCCATGAGGACCTTTTAATGCATATGACAATAATGTTAATCAAATCACGCACATAAAATACTTAGAATTTTTCGAGTCTCATCCGCTCATTCTAAATAATTGCCAAAATTAAATAAATTTCAGGAATATAAATAGAAATCCTCCCCAGTGGAGTCGCCAAAAACTGTAGGGAATATTTCAAGCATTATGATCCCAAACTTGAACCCCACTGTGATCATACACTAAAGTACGGTGGCGTTCCAAAGGGAAGGAAAAGAGAGCAAAAGAGTCGCCAACAAGTTTTAGGAACTTGTAAACCCAAAAGACAATCCAAAAGGACCATCAACTACTCCATAAGGTCTTGAACCAAACAGGGTCCGGGGATGAGGGTACGAATCCAATCTACAAAAGAAAGGACCCGCCCTATAAAATAGGCCTCTACTTTGTTCTGCTCGTATTCATGTGCGCTTTTCGAATAACATACAAACATTATATTGAACCTACCCTGTTTAATCTATGTTGGTTGAATATTAATGCACAAATAAGACTATTATTGGCGATCACTTGAGTTAAAATCTCATTAGCCTAAACCAAATTAATTAATTATCTTATTAAGCGTGATTTCAAGTACGAATTCCCTTTAACAATCATAAAAGGTGTGATCAAGCAATAACAATATTGATAATAGCATGATAAGGCATAATAAAGCTTGAAAATAATAGCAAGATCCTAGGCATGATACTAACAAGGTTAATAACAAATCCTAGCATTTCACTAAACGATAAAGATCAAAGCTTTAAACCTAACATGGTACTAACATGATATTAGAAAGCATAAAATAACATCCTAACATGATACTAGAAAGCATTAAAAGCATCCTAACATGATACTAGGAATTAAACATTAATAAACATGCTTTCTACATTGAAAGAGAGTAATAAGATTACATACTTTGAAGCCTCGTACCTCTTTCTAATAACAAAATACACAAGTTAGTAAACTTCAATGAAAATAAATAAAGAATAATTAAATAATTAAATAATTAAAATCAAATTAAATAAAGTTTTGACTAGATTTGGACCAAACCCTCAGAAATTATCAACCTTGCACGTCTAGGGCGAAGGCAACTTCGAACTTGGCTAAGAGATTCAAGATCTTGTGAATGCGGAATATTGTATTTAAAAAGGTTGGTTTAGAAAGAAAGAAAGATAAGAAAGAATTAAGGAAGAATTGAATGTGAATCGATGATTCTGAAAACAGGGATTCGGACGCTATTTATAATGAAAATAGTCCAGAAAAATCATAGAATTTGATAAGGAATAAAACTCCACGCTGTCGCCAGGAATCAACTCTGTCGCGAGGCGACAGATTTTGTCGTTTGGCGACAACCTGTATTAGCGCGTTTTTCTTCACGCGGAATCCGATCTTTAATCAACTTGATCTACGGAATCCGTACAGAAGATAAAAAAATATATATTTTTAAGATAACAAAACGATATTTTATTCCAAATAAAAATCTATCTAATAATATTAGAATTAAAAGGAACCTTCTAGAAACTTCTAGAAAACTATAATTAATCCTAATAATTTTAGGAATAATAATTAATATTGGGCCCTCCTCTAGATCATTGGACCGTATTTTAATAATTAACCAGGCCCAGTTTAGTATTTTGGCCATAACTTCCTCAATATTCATCGGAATTGATCTTATAATATATCATTAGAAAGGTCTCTTCGAGCCCCATCCATCTACACTATTATTGGACCTTAATTATGGACCAAACTAAACTGGTTCGGCTATTTTCAAATAAATAAAGTCATTTTCAAAAACAGAGAGAAAAGAATTTAATTAAAACTAAACCGCAATACTTGACTTTCAAACCACTTTCACCTAATTCGATAATAACACAACGTGAAAGGAATTCATCACTGGGTTTGGTTTTGGGGAGACACAAATGGGTGTCTACAGAAGCCCCCACTTTGACTGAGTTTGGAGAAACTTAAGTTTCGAAAACGAAAGTCAAAGTATCGATAGGGACGGAGAATGATTCAAAACGTTCTGTGATTCCAAATCATTCTTATAACGCCGATACCTGTAAAACAATCATTAGTTAAAATAGATAAGAGAGTTAAGAAACACGTATCTTGCACCGTCGAGCACACGTTTCTGAAAGTAGCCATTTTGCTGTTGCTTCTTTTGTTGTTTGTGACAACCTCCACAGTATCTTGTGAACGCCATCATTGAAGATAACCATATGTCGTCGTCCTCAATATTCTTGGTGACAATCCTCCACAGTATTTCGGGAACATCGTCGAAAATAACTGTATGTCGTCATCTTCAGGGTTGTGGCCGTACGTCGCCACGGCAGTACGTCGTCGCTATAGACAATCTCTTCTTTACCTTGAGGGACCGTCGAAGGTGACCATATCTTGTCATCTTCAGAATTCATGACAACTCTCCACATCCTAGGGAATGATGTCTATCATTGCTGCTACATCTCGAGCTTTTCCTTGAATCATGGTGACAACCTTCCCAATCATAGCGAATGTTGTCGAACACCGCCTCATCACGAACCGCTCTTCTCAAATATAGGTGACAACTCCCACAATCTTAGCGAGCGTTGTCGAAGACCGCCCATCTTGTGCTATCTTCTCAAATCTGATTGACAACCTCCACAATCTTAGCGAACGTTGTCGAAGACCGCTCATCTCGTGCCATCTCCTCAAATCAAGTGACAACTTCCACAATCTTAGCGAATGTTGTCGAAGATCGCTCATCTCGTGCTATCTTCTCAAATCTTGATGACAACTTCCACAATCTTAGCGAACGTTGTCGAAGACGGCTCATCTCGTGCCATCTTCTCAAATCTTGTGATAACCTTCACAATCTTAGCGAAAGCTATCAAAGACCGCTTCATCTTGAATCGTTCTTCTCAAATAATAACCTCCCCAATCATAGTGAAAGCTATTGAAGGTCGCTTCATCTCAAACCGCCCTTCTCAAATCCAAGCAATAGACTCTTTTTAATCTTAAAGCCCCCTATTGAAGGCTTCGTCATCTCGAATCTTCAAATCTTCTTCCATCCTAGGAAATCGTTGTGAACCATTACTTTGGTGCTTGCGATGAGCCAATACTTAGGCGCTTTAAGCTAAGTGAGACGATCTTTTGTCAGGTCGATCACTTGTTGTGATTGCAATCAAGCTGACTAAATCATGTCAAATTGCTTATAGGGGCTAACTGGCGTACCAAGGAACCCAAAATTGCTGAGCCAGGTCTATATGACCACATCATGAAGCCACGTGACTTGTCGCTGCACCAGCGCAAGCCAAAAGTGCCTGTCGCCGCGATATCGCTCCGAACTTTCAATTTGGTCGTTTCCTTACAACCAAATCTGCTCAAATCTTTTGCAAACTAAGGCTCTTCATCTCCATATAATTTGCTCAAACTTCTCTCATCTTGGAAAACTTTCATACATCTATATTCGCGGTTTTTTTCGAAAAAATCCGGGAATATTCTTGCTCGCTGGAATGTACCTGCATCTATATTTTAGACTATAGGACTTTGCTCATCTTTTATTATCTTAGGGTTGACCTAAGGCTTAGTGTTGCTTGACTCATTGATTTGACATGACTCGACTCAAATCGTTTGACACATGTGTTAGACTCCACTCGATGTGATATGACACAACATGACTCAATGTACATGACTCGTGTGTGATGTGCAAAAAAATGCAAAATTTTCCGTCATTTTTGTGGAGGGTACCGACTTTCTCCCGAAAAAGAATCGAAGTGTTTAATGGTGCATGTTGAATGAGCTTAATCAAGTATATGCATTTGATACTATCCCTCAAGGTGCAAGGATTAATTCCTCCTAAACTATCTTAGTTGACTTAATTATGAAAGTATTTGGGTAACTTAGGCATGGAGGCTAAGCACTTCATACTTTGATACAATGATGATTATAAGTGACGAGTGATGAATGATTTTGATAAGGCATGCTTCAACATTATGCTAAGACTTCATGACAAAAGGTTCCTAAGGGAAGTATCTTTGGCCATGTATCTGTGATGTGTGTGAAAGTGACACTAAGGTTAGGCTGCAAAGGCTAACGGTGTGAAAAAGTATTATTTGATAAGAGTCAAATAATGATGACTCTTAGGCTAGGTAGGCTAATGATGTAAGGATCAAGCCCCCAAGTCTAGCTCTAAGTAAATAGGGATGAGCATTGGAGATCCCTTGATATGATCATGGTGTAAGTGTGTGAATGTGAAAATGAATGCATTTTTGTTATGGCCGCACCTCAATATGAGGTTGCCTACGTATCCGTTAGGAATCAGGCCAAACGTAGCTCTAGCCGAACCCCGCACAAGTGTGTGTATACCTCAAAAAGGTCTTTTAAGGGTTGTAACGTGGTTAGGCTAAAGGTTGAAGAAGAAAGGGATAAAGGCTCAAGACCCTAGATAAGCCCCCCAAGGTGTGCAACCTTGTTTTTGAATCTTTATATTTTTTATGCTTGAGTTTTCTCATTTTTGAGCTTTTTTCTTTTTTTTTTTATTTGCTCTTCTATTTTGCTTTTGCATTTTTCATATTCGCATTTTTTATAAGTGTGGGCAATCCCGATCATGCGGTCTATCACTCACTTGGCATTCATGTTTCTCAGGCACGGTACCGAGCACTCGATAAGAAACGCAATCTGAGACATGTTCTTATCAAAGATATTTTTATATCAAAGACATTGGAACACTTGCCCTTTTGTACACTTTTGTTATTTTTTATATTTTTATTTTATTCTTTTGAGATCACTCAAGCTTTCATATTTGTAAATTGCATAAGTTACACACCATCTCATCCCAAGGTTAGTAGAAGTGGGTTGAAAAATGAAAGGTCTATCGTTAGACAAGGCTCAAAGTGGTTTATCAAGAAAAGGATTATATGTTTGAAGGGTGAAAGGTAATATGATATGGTTACAAGGGGTGCCTCAAATCATTGGTATACCTTGTGCTTAATTCGGCGTTTTTTTTTTTTTTAATAATGCAATGATCATATGTAAGAAATTAAAATGCTCATTTTATTAAAGGGGAACAAAATAAAAAAAAAAAACCTATGTAATAAATCTAAGGTAGACAAAGGGTGCCTATGCTAGACTTATTGGGGAAAGGTTTGAAAACAGAAGAAGAAATCATGAAATGTTTGTGAGAAGCTTGCCTTGTGTTTTGTCTCATCATTACTCCTTTTTTTATTATTATTATTGTCAATCACATGACTCGAACTCGATTCAACATGCATAAATGGGAAGAGATCATGAAAGAATGAAGGGAATGGTATGTGTGGAGAAAGTATTTGGAGAATGGGAAAATGATGTGGATGGAGAAATATGGAAGAAAGTATGTGGAGAATAGGAAGAAGATGTAGATGAAGAAATATTGAAGAAATAGGAATAGAATGGACCCCCACTCAAATGACGGAAAAATCGACTCATGCATGAACCTAAGACATGGTCATGGTAACATGTACAAAGTGTGTGCTAAGACTAGTGAGTGTAGGTGAAATGTTAAGACTTGTGTCATGACCATGTGGCTAGACTATGTGACTAGACTTAAGCAAAGACTAAGTTAAGACTTCACGTATGTGCATTAAACTGGACAGGCTGTGGTATTTTAGTCATAACTTTTAATCTGTGACTTTGATTGGGACGAAACCAACGCCAAATTAAAGATAAAACTCGGGGCTACAGATCCATAGGTTATACGACTGGTGGTTTATCCTAAAACTCCAGCTATGACCAAAACAAGTTGACACATGTGCAGTATACGGGAATAAAAATCCGGGTTGACTTAAAGGAACTATGACTCGACTTTAGGCTTGTTTATTAGTTCAAATTAATTAATTAATTAATCAAACAAAGTCCTTTAGTCATTGGTTAGTTTATTTAGATTTAACTACAAGTCAAACAAACGGTTAACACATATATAATATATACAAGCAAGGGTGCACAAGTAGTTCACATAGTCACAATATGATGAGTTTGCAACCTAACCATGGCTCTAGTTCTCTAAAGTTCAAGGATATGGGTTAAGTCAAAAAGGTCCATGGTTATGAATCCATATGCATTGCACACAAGCCTACCGGGAGGGTTGGAGCGAATGGACAGGATTCCGCGAGTTCGTGATGAAATCGAACTCGACTCCATGGTTTGGTGGATTCACAAACTTTGCACGTACCCAAATCTGAACTTTGCACATGATAGTGGGATATTCCATTGGGCAGGTGAAGCAGGAACCCCCAGAGGGTTATTTCCATATGTAGAACACATATGGGTTCAGAAAAGTGAGATAAGGACTCAATCAATAAGCAAAATCAAGCCAACAATGCTAGAAATGGTCAAAGCAAGAAGGCAGACCCCTGGCTCGGTATTGGAAGAACTTGGCGCCAGACTACAGGGATTGTCGCCACAAAAAAGCTCCTGTCGCCAAGGGACAGAACTGTCGCCAGGCGACAGAAACTTTTTACGGGCGACAAGCCCTGTTTTCTAGACGCTAGTTCCTACATGCCTTGGCAAGTTTCTGTGCTCTTCGAATTTTCCAGATTTCGCATCATCTTTTCGATTCTAGTCATGAAAGATATTTCTCAAATTTCCTACGTGTAAAATTCCTATTGATTGACTCATGGGGTGCTCCCATGAGGAACTTTTAATGCATATGACAATAATGTTAATCAAATCACGCACATGAAATACTTAGAATTTTTCGAGTCTCATCCGCTCATTCTAAATAATTGCCAAAATTAAATAAATTTCAGGAATATAAATAGAAATCCTCCCCAGTGGAGTCGCCAAAAACTGTAGGGAATATTTCAAGCATTATGATCCCAAACTTGAACCCCACTGTGATCATACACTAAAGTACGGTGGCGTTCCAAAGGGAAGGAAAAGAGAGCAAAAGAGTCGCCAACAAGTTTTAGGAACTTGTAAACCCAAAAGACAATCCAAAAGGACCATCAACTACTCCATAAGGTCTTGAACCAAACAGGGTCCGGGGATGAGGGTACGAATCCAATCTACAAAAGAAAGGACCCGCCCTATAAAATAGCCCTCTACTTTGTTCTGCTCGTATTCATGTGCGCTTTTCGAATAACATACAAACATTATATTGAACCTACCCTGTTTAATCTATGTTGGTTGAATATTAATGCACAAATAAGACTATTATTGGCGATCACTTGAGTTAAAATCTCATTAGCCTAAACCAAATTAATTAATTATCTTATTAAGCGTGATTTCAAGTACGAATTCCCTTTAACAATCATAAAAGGTGTGATCAAGCAATAACAATATTGATAATAGCATGATAAGGCATAATAAAGCTTGAAAATAATAGCAAGATCCTAGGCATGATACTAACAAGGTTAATAACAAATCCTAGCATTTCACTAAACGATAAAGATCAAAGCTTTAAACCTAACATGGTACTAACATGATATTAGAAAGCATAAAATAACATCCTAACATGATACTAGAAAGCATTAAAAGCATCCTAACATGATACTAGGAATTAAACATTAATAAACATGCTTTCTACATTGAAAGAGAGTAATAAGATTACATACTTTGAAGCCTCGTACCTCTTTCTAATAACAAAATACACAAGTTAGTAAACTTCAATGAAAATAAATAAAGAATAATTAAATAATTAAATAATTAAAATCAAATTAAATAAAGTTTTGACTAGATTTGGACCAAACCCTCAGAAATTATCAACCTTGCACGTCTAGGGCGAAGGCAACTTCGAACTTGGCTAAGAGATTCAAGATCTTGTGAATGCGGAATATTGTATTTAAAAAGGTTGGTTTAGAAAGAAAGAAAGATAAGAAAGAATTAAGGAAGAATTGAATGTGAATCGATGATTCTGAAAACAGGGATTCGGACGCTATTTATAATGAAAATAGTCCAGAAAAATCATAGAATTTGATAAGGAATAAAACTCCACGCTGTCGCCAGGAATCAACTCTGTCGCGAGGCGACAGATTTTGTCGTTTGGCGACAACCTGTATTAGCGCGTTTTTCTTCACGCGGAATCCGATCTTTAATCAACTTGATCTACGGAATCCGTACAGAAGATAAAAAAATATATATTTTTAAGATAACAAAACGATATTTTATTCCAAATAAAAATCTATCTAATAATATTAGAATTAAAAGGAACCTTCTAGAAACTTCTAGAAAACTATAATTAATCCTAATAATTTTAGGAATAATAATTAATATTGGGCCCTCCTCTAGATCATTGGACCGTATTTTAATAATTAACCAGGCCCAGTTTAGTATTTTGGCCATAACTTCCTCAATATTCATCGGAATTGATCTTATAATATATCATTAGAAAGGTCTCTTCGAACCCCATCCATCTACACTATTATTGGACCTTAATTATGGACCAAACTAAACTGGTTCGGCTATTTTCAAATAAACAAAGTCATTTTCAAAAATAGAGAGAAAAGAATTTAATTAAAACTAAACCGCAATACTTGACTTTCAAACCACTTTCACCTAATTCGATAATAACACAACGTGAAAGGCATTCATCACTGGGTTTGGTTTTGGGGAGACACAAATGGGTGTCTACAGGCGGTTACCTTCGTCCGAGTAGAAAACTTGGAAAATCTCGAAGGTTGACCGGAAATTTCAAAGGCTCTGACCGGAAACCTAAAACGTACGGTGGAGCTCTTGAAGATTCAGGGAAGAAATCACTTTCTCTCTCTAAAAGCTTTGACTTCTCTCTAAAATTCTCACAGTTGTAAAGTAACAAAATGAAGTCAAACATCCTATTTTTATAGGGAAAATTTATGGGGGCAAAACAGTAAATCCATCTTTCCCGCCGAAGAATTCGAACTGTTACGTTATGAAAAAGTTAATCTAGAATTCAAATGGTTAAAAACCAATTCCGTCACTTTAAATGGAAGGAAGACGAACGGGCTAACGGCACGTCGAAATAGACGGCCAGGTCAGCAAAATCCAAACCGTTGTCCCGAAATCCCGGAAAATAGGTGTCCTCCCTAAAATATAGTCGGCATGCTGTGTCCGACTAACCTCAAGACACAGAAGTGTCCAAGTTGAAGAATCAACAAGCGAACTGGACTAAGCGTCTGGCCCAAGGGAGAAATCCCCAAATAAGACGGACGGTGCAGTCCGTATATCAAAGCAAAAGCTCAAAGCTTCTACGAATAATCGGACATATCCGGACGAGTAGAAAATCAGAGGAGGTGGCCCATAAGAGTACGAGCCACCCCCTCTGAGGGGTAAATGTTTGGGGTAAAAATTACCCCAAAACGTGGACCAATCTTACAGTGACACGTGGCCCAATCAAAGGGCGACACGTGTCGCTACAGGAAGATGACACGTATGTAAGCCCTATTAAGAGCACCTGAATTAGAGAGAAAAGGGCCTCCTTATATTAGGAGGCCCAAATCCTGAGAAAGCCGCAAAATGGCGCCCCCCAAGGACACGTGTCCATACTTGATTGCGCCGCCAATCAGAAAACGTCATTCTAGGGTACTAACCCTAAAAAGCACAGATCCCTACCCCTATAAATACCCCAATCATTTATTATGGGAGGGGTGGATTATATCATAACATTCAATAGAGCATTAGAAACAGCTCCAACTTCTCTAGCGTTTCCGATTTCAGGTTACTAACTTAACCGTCGGAGGCGAATATTCTGTCACTGAAATATTCGTGTTTTGTAGGTGTCCGGGCCGTTTGTCAGAGGAACGTGACCAGCGTCCCAGGGGAAATCACAAAATCATCCGAAACACCTATTAAATTAAGGAATGTGTCATGGTCGCTTGAAGAGGGAGAATTTAGAAAATACGTGGCGGCGTTCAAATGCATTACTCAGTAATCATTTGGTTTTGTAATTCGAACTCATATTTCAAGAAACGATTTGTAGATTAATATGATCTCGACATGGGATGCAATCATATCATCAAATCGACACACATTGACTTAAGGAATTTGAATATTGCAAACTTGTCTCAAACAAGTGGGAGATTGAAGGATTTATGTCTTCTTCATGTGCAATTATTAGATATATAAATGGATCAAATTATGGAGATAATTAAGTTCGTACATTTTGGTCATCGTTATATCATAGCTAGAGGTACTAACGATCTTTGGGATAGTAAAATAGGCCAAAGCCCAATTGGACAGATCCTATGAGGTCACACAAAAGGGCTTAGATCGAGCACGAGAGGATGAGGCCCATGATGGGCCTCATCCCCTATAGTGGCCGGCCATATGGAGGATTAAGGAGGGTTTTGGGCTTCGTGACTTAGTTTAATTATAATAGGATTATAAATAGACTAAGTGCCTAGGGTTTTCATTAATGCAATTGTAATTTAGTGATCAGTAAGATCAAACCCTAATTAGCAAACACAAAACCTAACCCCTCTCATACTCCCTATCTCACGGCTCTCTCATCCCCTCGGCGCTGGTGCTGGTGGTTCGTGGTGGTGATGGTTTGTGGTGGTCGATTTAGTCCATTAAAGGTGGTGATCGCGGTTTTCCTCTTTCACTCGACCAATCTAGTATTGGAGGATGGTTTGTTCAAACCCCGTGGACTAAGTAGAGGAGCAACGCTTGGGGCTCTATTCTCTCCGTTATTTTCCTGTCGAATAGCTTCGTGGAATTCACGCTTCAAAGGTATGATTATGTGTCTTGTGTGTTATGCATGCAATCTTGAGATAGGTCCTTTATGAAAATAATTCATGTTTTTCCGCAATATAGTACCTAATAAAGTCCTACATTGGCCTCATTGTTGAAACGCCTAATGAAATCCCTCAGCGACTCATCCTTCCTCTGCTTGAAGGCCATAAGTTCCCCGGACGTTCTCTGCGTTGCACTGTTGCTTATGTACTGGCTTGTAAATAACTCCACCAAGATTTCAAAGCAATCAATGGAACCATGCTCCAGGTTAGAAACCCAATTTTAGGCTGCTCCCGTTAACGTTGTCGGAAAGACTTTGCACCACATAGCGTCTGTGTCGGTGTAAAGTAACATATGGCTTTCAAAGGCTGCCACATATCTTTTGGGGTCCCCCTTGTCGTCATACTTGCATGACGGCATTTTGATCTTTTCCATCTACTGATCGAGGATTTCCTAGGTGAATGGGGATATTCTTGGCCTGAAAACAGCTCTGGCTGCGCGCCTTGATGGCCCACTACTGGCCTCTTGCCGATAAGACTCCGACTCTCCTACCCGTACACCCTGAGAAGCTTGGCGCCCTGCCGGTATTACTACTTGAGGTTGTGGCTGGGGTTGTGGCGCTGCCTGATGAAATTGGCTTTCAAGGTTGACAAACACAGGCGTAGATGGCACACCGTTTCCTCTTGCCCTACCGACCGTTGCCTCGACAACCTTTTTCCTTTTCGAGGCATTGCTCGCATGATTTTGGTCGTTAATTCTAACTCATTAGGAGTGAAATCATTCAGGGGATCTGGGGTCGGTGCTCGGGGATGCTCGGGTGTTATCGGCATATTTACAGGGTCATTCTGGATGAGGTGAGTTTCGTCCTCAACCATGATTTCTGGTAGTTTTACTCGCATTAACATTAAGCATGCCGGTATCATAATTGCAGTTTTCGGCATCTGGGATTGGTGTTGTGGTTTCATTGTTTCCTTCCATGACTGTTGGAGGTCTTTTGGACGATAGAAGTTATTACTATCCCCTCCTTCTAGCGCCAATTGTTCCGGGTGAGCTCCGGTATTGTAAGTCCTTGGGGTTGGTAAAGGTTTATCGTCCAATTAAACTCCTGCACAGTTAGCACAAATTAGCTAACACGGGGGATTATCCAGGGATAACCGCTCCGATGCTAAAGTTAGCAATTGGATGTGTAGAGTAAATGAGAAGGTAAGAATATATTTCTAAAAAGAGAGAGAGAAAGAGAAAGAGAGATTGTACCTTCATAGTGAAAATATGCTTGGGTATTTATAGGAAGATAACCAAGCCGGTGCCACCTATCGACATAGGTGGAAAACCGACTTTGTAGGCAGCGGGTGCTTACGTGGTTTGAAGCAGCTCTTCACGTGGCCAAGAAAAGGGCCGTTATGGATGTTAAGCTGATATGTTAATAATAGATGGTCAGCAACGTAACGTATTTTAACAACTAATTACTAATGGTGTCGGCACTATTCCATACACCTACTTAGAGTTCGGGATCAAAAGCTACTGGCTTTGTATAAACAAGTAGTACGAGAGATCCCATGTCTAATTCGATAGGTTTGCTACAAGCACAACAAGTTGTGAGATCTTTGAGTTTAGTGCTATTTTTTAACCTATTTTTCTTTTCTTTTCCCTTTTTGTTTGAAGGGATTTGGCTGGAAAAGAAAAGAAAGGAAAAGGTTTTAATATGTTCCCATGTTTGGTTTGATGAATGACACGAGAATTTAAAGGCAAAGAAGGGAAGTGAAAGGAAAGCCTATTTCTCTTCCTTTACAAATTTTCAGCTTTCTTTTCCTCCCAAAATTGGAGGAATTCGACTAAAAAGATAAAATAAAAGCATATTTCCTTTCTCTTCCCTTCATTACCTTTCATTAACCAAACATTGAAAATAAAATCTCCTTCTTTTCCCTTCTCTTTCTTCCTTTTCCCCTCCTTTCCTTTCCTTTTTCTTCTTTTCCTTTACTAACAATGAACCAAACAAAGCCGAAATTTCCCACCATTTCTGTGTAATTAATTTTTTTTTGGCTCCGTTTCTATTTCACTTCCCAATGGGTTCTTTTCACCCTTCGCCTAGCACAAAAATCTCACAAATGACGGTATATATTGACCAAAAGTGAAATCTTCGTTCTCTTTAACCCTTCACGATAATCCTTGTTAAGAAAATCTAAGGCTTGTTTGTGTAATTGTTTTTGCCCCTAGTAATTCAAGCGCAACCATCATCTTACATTGAAAAACTTTGTATGTCCAATTCATTCAACGATTCAATGTGTTGTAAATTCTATCTCTAACTTACGAACATACTCGTACTAAATACCCCTACTAGTGCGGGCACAAATTAGTTAATTTATTTATCAATAAAAGTAATTTTGGACCTTTATTTTTTTTTTTTTTTTTTTGGGTACTACTACGAGGAGTTCCCACCGCCTTTGGCAAGTGGACTAATCTCCCGCGGGAGTTTGTATGGGTACCTCGATGGGCAGCATCCCTTCCAGCTGGAATTTTTCCATACCCAAAGCTCGAACTCGAGACCTTGGTTAAGGAGCAAGAGGCCCTTAACCGCTCGCGCCAACCCCAGTTGGTTTGGACCTTTGGTATTTAAGTATAACAATAACATACTTCACATTATTATATTAACAAGAACGATTTATTCGCCATATACCTATGAGTTTTTTGTTTATTCACCATATATCCTTGAGCGGTTACAAAAATTCACTATATATCCACGAATTGTTACAAAAATTCACCATATACACCTAATGACAACAATATGAGTGAAATTTAGTTAATTATGCATCGAAACTACATTAGATTTTTCCCCTCATCTCCGAAATCACTTTTCTACTTTCTTTAACCCCCGAAACCACTCCAAATCTCCATAATCATATCCGTACGATTGATTTTGATGATGAGATAATGAAATTTGGGGTGGTTTTTTAGTTAAAAAAAAGAAATGTGGGTGATTTCAGGGATAGGGGAATATATTTAGGGTGATTTCAAATCATAATTAACCTTAATGATTGACGAAATTAACAATCATTAGTCATCAAAACATATGTGGTTTATTTTTATAAAAGCTCGGGAGTATATGATGAATTTAAAAAAGTTCCAGAGTATATAGTGAATAAAAAAAAAACTCAAGGTATATAATGAAAAAACCATAACACAAATAAAACATTTAATTCATCACCCTTTTATTAACCCGAAGCAAACCCGATCCAAATGACAAGTATTTGAGAACTTACTTAGCATTCTCGCTCGCGAGGGTCGTGGTAGGTAAGACTGGACTGGAGTAGTAGTGGTGGGAGAGAATGAGATCTAACTCCCCATAACTCTCCCAAACACATTGTTTTTAATCATACATAGTTGACATCCCCATTATCAGCTCACCTAATTTCGACCATAGTATCATTAATCATACCTAACACAATTCTTTCCCTTCAAAAATTAAAACCCCTTTCCATTTTTTTTTTTGTGTAACAAAACATCCCCTTCCAAAAAAAATAAAAAATTAAAAAAAATGGATTTCTTGGAATCTCCTGAGATGAAAATGGTAACCATTGGTGTGGCAGTTGTTGTTGTTGCTGCTTCAGCTTCTTGCTTATTCTCTACTAAGAAGAAATCTAGAGGTGGGTATTTCATTTTGATTAGATTCTTTGTAATTTGAGTAATTTTTTTTTTTTTTAAAAAAAATGATCAAATTTGATTGATTTTGTTCATTGTAGTTTGCTTGGATCCTGAGAATTTCAAGGAATTTAAGCTTGTGAAACGCACCCAAATCAGTCATAATGTGGCTAAATTTACATTTGCGCTTCCCTCTCCAACTTCTGTCTTGGGTCTTCCCATTGGTCAACACATCAGTTGCAGGTATTAAACTTTATACATTATGCTTTTTAGTGGGATTTTTATGAATTGTATTTTTGGTGAATTTCAGAAGATTTTTTTGATAATTTAAACAAATATTTAGAATGTTATTGAGTTGATTCATTTGTGATAGGTTTGACTTTCAATCTTTGGTACTATTATGATTATTTTTGGTGGGGTTGTAATTATTTGAATTTTTTTGATGAAACTCAGTAGATATTGCTGAGATTTTGATGCTAAGGTTATATTGTTATACCGGGTTGATTTATTTATGGTTAGTTTGATTATCAGTGTTTGGAAAAATAAGGAATTTTTTTTAGGAACGTTATTAATGTATGATTATGATCTGCTTGTGCTAACATTATTTATTATGATTATGAATTTAGTGCTAGTAATTAAAATATAATTTGTTTTCCAATGTTTTGATATCAGGGGAAAGTATAGTCAAGGAGAGGAGGTCATTAAACCATACACTCCAACTACATTAGACTCTGATGTTGGGCGCTTTGAGTTAGTCATCAAGGCAAGTCTGAATTTTTTTTGAGTTGGTTTCACTCCCCATTTTCAGTACTTTGTTATATGATATTACCGCTTTGTTCTTGCAATCATGGAGTTGATGTCGCATTTGGTTTTATTCTAATTAGATGTATCCTCAAGGAAGAATGTCACACCATTTTCGGGAGATGCGTGTTGGTGATTATCTTGCTGTTAAGGGACCTAAGGTATGTTCTTTTTTTTCTATGACGGGATTTGTTTGAATCTTATCTTGGTTGTCGTTTTACGTAGAGTGCCTGTTGGGATATGTTATGAGTTTACCATTGAATGCAATAACACCGGGACTCTAACTTCATAATTCTTTTTCATTGAGTTTATAGGGGCGCTTCAGATACCAGCCTGGTGAAGTCAGAGCTTTTGGGATGCTTGCTGGAGGTTCTGGCATCACTCCAATGTTTCAAGTAACTACTTATGCTCACCTTTTTCAAATTACTCGTTCTTCAGTCTTCACTGTTTGTGACAACAAACACATTGATTCCCTTCGTTATGTATGAACCAGGTAGCTAGAGCCATATTGGAGAACCCAAAAGATAAGACTAAAGTGCAGCTAATATATGCCAACGTGACTTATGAGGATATTCTTTTGAAGGTACTGATGTTACTTCCATATTTACTAGTATATAAATTTGAATTATGTAAGCGTTGTTGTGAAGCTAAATATTTTGCATTACCTATTCTTCCTAGTAATTTGTATGATATCCCTTAACAGAGAAACTGTCCTGTTTCTGTCAATTTGGTTTATCATTTATTTTTTTGATTTTTTAATGCAATGTCAATGTGCTCAAGCCTTTTTTCTGACAAATTAACCTGATGTTTTGTATTTGTCAAAGTATTCTCTCTTCTTGTATGTACTTATGATCTGTGGGGTTTCATCTGCCTATTATCTTATTTGTGGGTCATTATTGTCAGTTTTAACTAAGAATAATGTCTTCATGGATTTTTAGAAATAGATGGATTATATAGATCCATGAATGGTACACATTGTGCTAAAAGAATATATGAGAACGTTAGCTATCACCTTAGTTGCCTGAGGCTTTACAACTTTATCCGATCAATTCACTATGAGGTTTCAGGGAAGAGTAATCTGGATCTAGTGATCCAAAGTGTTGAAAGACATATTCCCTAAAAAATGGTGTGTGTTAGGATATATTAAGAACTGTACCACTTCTAGATATAGGCTAAACATTAGTAACTTAGGTAAATTTGAAATAGTAATGCTCTTAAAAGGTAGAATCTGCTTGCAATCTCTCTCTGTACCATTAAAATCTAGATTTTAATTGGCTGCCTAGCTCCACAGCTTCAAGGAGAGGTAACTAAATTGAAGGGATATGATTATGAGTGAATAATAGAGAAAGAGAGAGGGAGAGCAAGGATTTCCAGCGGCTATTAGGGATAGAAGAATGCTTGGATAAGACAAGTTGCTTGGAGCTCTGTTATAGCCTTCTGATATGAAATGTGAAGAAAAATTTCAATATCTTTAACATCCTTTTTGGCTGCTTCATCTATGATGACCAGAAAAGAGAATATAGGAGTCAAGAGATAGAGTTTTCATTGGCTATTTGTGCAGTATGATCAAGTCTCAGGGGGATATAATGAAATTTTCGAAAATCAGATGCAGTTTAGACCTTTTGAAATCCGTCTATGGCTTGAGGATTTAGTTATCAAACTTCTTGATTTGATTAGCCATGCTTGGATATGGTCTTATGGACATTGTCTCTTAATAATGAACTTTTTTAACTCTGATTTTATCTCATATTGTTCCCTGCATTCTATATTCTTCTGTGAGCTGCTCCGGGAATATTTACGGTGGATAGAGATTAGTTTATCCTTGCCAACATCTATTGGAAGCTATAATAGCTTTTCAATTCTCTTTCCTTTCTTTAGATGACTATATACTTGTAAATAGTTTCTTGTGGAAGAGAAACATGCCATATCAGAGAGTTGACCAAGGACTCAAATTTGAACCTTTGCTTTTTTTGCATGGTGAAGGCTTAAAAATGATTGAAGAGCACAAATTTGAATTTCTGAAGCCCCTTAAATTTATGTATGAACTTCTTGTCCAAATATTGTAGTAGTATGGCAACTGATACTAAATTACAAAGAAGGAAAAAAAAAAAATAAAATCTAATTTCCTCCTTTTCTTAACAGTTAACATAGTATTTGACATGAGAGTGAGGAATAGCTCTAGTGGTTAGAGCTTCCCTCCCGGTTTCAAGAGATCCTGAGATCGATTCTCACCCCTGCCCTTGTGGCTCTCTAAACACTAAAAAAAAAACATAGTATTTGACATAAAATATCTGATTTTGAATTTTAATCTTTTTTTTTTTTTAATTTTTTTTATCCTATATTTAGAAGTTGAATTCCAATTTAGTGTTGAATTTGTATTTTGTTTGACCACCTAGTCCCTGTAAGTCTGGACAGAGTCCTCTTATCCTTCATTGTCTCAATCCAAGTACTTCACTGCTCCTCTGATCTGTAGCTGTATTAAATATGCTACACCTCGTCTGAGTGACATAGAAGCCAATTTAGGAAATTATAATTCTATTCCAGTCTACTGTTGTTACATGTACTTTCTAATTTCAACTATAATCTTTTGTACTGATAATATCAATGCTGTAAGCAAAGTTATTAAAATCGGGATTCTACTTTGAATTGGAAGGGGCTATTAGAATCGAATCGTAAAATCAAATCGTAGAATCGTAAGATTCTACCGACATGTATTGTCAGGACATCAAATCTAAATTTAATTAAATATATTGAAATTTAGAGTTTGAAACCTAATTATTGATAGATAATGGTTATTTACCCATTAATCAACTAATACTTGACAGTATATATTTATAAATACCTATATAGACATGTTTTAAACTTGTAAGGATTTCACTAGTTAAGAAAAATATGTAAAATCGGGTAGAATCGTAAATTGAATCGTGTGACATAAATGAATCGTAACATCGTAAGATTCTAAGATTTAAATCGGGATTTTAATGACAATGGCTGTAAGACTTAATTATGGAAGTCTCTCTCTGTGATACTTGCCATACTTTGGTTGATATATAAGTACCATTGACATGAATTGATGTTGACAGCTCTTCTTTGAATTTTTGAATTGTTCAGGAGGAATTGGATGGGCTAGCGGAGAATTATCCTGACCGTTTTAGTATATACTATGTCCTTAATCAGGTTCGTAGCATCTCTAATTCTCATATTGTTTGAAATTGGCGTTCTTCTATTATATTTCTATATTTTGGAGATTGAGGGATGAGAGGGGTTATTAATTGTTATATGCATATCATCGTGCTCTAACTTGTAAGTGTAGGTTATTTTCTCTTGTTTTACCTTCTCAGAAACTGCTGACCTGCTCCACCAATAAGTTGCGCCATCTTATTCACATGCTTCAGTCACCAAAAAAACCTCAATTGAATAATCATTCTATCTAGAGGTCACAAAATTGGGCTTGGATATGTTATGCTGCATTAGCCAAACATCTTTTATACAAGTCATAGAGTATAGCAGATTCCCATGAACCCATCCAAACATAATTTATATTTATGTATTTGCTAAAGTTGTTTATGAAGTATAGTGGGTTAAACCTCTTAATTAATGAGTGCAAGGAGACAAACTATTTTCAGTATTTTTTTCATATACTGATTTTAAAATCTAAGAATGGATTAGGTATGATGAATACTTAAGGGGGGGTTTATGAGATCCGAAAATAGCTTGAGGTTGCTCTGGTAATTGTAATGGTTCAACTTCTTTTGGCGGAAATGGGAGGGGTGAACTGCTTATCAAATTCCCATTTCCCTTTAACCGGGAAGTCCCTCCACACAAAAGAGGGAGTAGATTGGAAATTGTTGGTGCATCGTGCTGTTAATATTGCCAATTTTCTTGTTGATGAATACAATTATAGTGCAAGTAATGTCTTCTTTTATCTTGTTTATATTTGGCCCTTAAACATTATGTTTTTTTACGAATGGAACACTTGTTATGTCTCCAAATGATATATATACTCTGTACTATCTGTAGTATCCTCCTCTCCAGCAACATATTCTGTTGTGTGCTATAATCTATGTTTTGCAACTCTCACCTAAACTAAACCATTTGGACTTTTGTTTTGGGATTACTGTTTCCTCCATACAGCCTCCTGAAGGATGGAAAGGCGGTGTTGGATTTGTAAGCAAGGAAATGATTCAAGAACACTGCCCTGCACCTTCATCAGATATACGGGTATGTTTGGTAGCTTACTCCCTTCTGAACCTATAATCCAACTGAATGACCGCAACTTTTGTACAAACTTTTATATCCATTTTATTCTTCCAATGAACCCAAATTACAAATTTTTCAGATCTTGAGATGCGGCCCTCCGCCTATGAACAAAGCTATGGCTGCTCACCTGGAGGAACTGGGCTATTCTTCTGACATGCAGTTTCAGTTCTGATCTCACTGATCCAGTAATATCGAGCATCATATAAAACATGATATTGGGTTATGCAGTGGTGTACTCTTCGACTCATTGGCTACCATGAGTCCATGACTGGCTGAACACCTTAAGTGGGATGTGATTTTTGCGGGTGTTTATGTTGTTACCAGAAAACTTAAGATGCTTGTTCACATTGGTGTTAGGATTAGACATTCGTCCGAGTGTTCGATTCATAAAGTTCCTGTTTAACTGTTTTGCTTGAATTTAGATAATTGTTTTAACAAGGAATTATATAAGTTTACCTAATAAAACAGCGCATGCATTTCATGACGTCTTAGGCCCTATTCTCTTCATCTTAATATAATACTCCCTCCGTCCCTTAATACATGAGACGTTGGACTTTTTTTCACTATTCATGTATTAGATTTGACCATAATTTTTTAACTAACATAATAAAAATATATTTTATCATAAAATATGTTGTTAGATAGGTATTAATATAAAGTTTCATAATATAATTTTAAAAATAATTTTCATTAATATTTAAATATTAAAAATAAAGTCAAATTAGTGTATTGCGGCATGTGTGTAATGTTTGACTGGGAGTAATTTTCATCAAAAATAATTTCAATGAAGTGGAAATAATTTTAGTTTAGTTAAAGTTAATTTTGGTTCGACAAAAACAATTTGGTTTAGTAAAAGTAATTTTATAATTAGTAAAAATCAGTAACTTTCAAAAATAATTATAATAGAGAATCTTTAAAATTAAGTTTAACCATTGAAATCTTTTGTTAATAAAATTAATTTAAGTTTAGTTAAAATAGGTTCTAAAAAAAAAAAATTAGTTAAATTAAATTCATTTCAGTAAAAGTAATATCCTTTCAACAAATATAAGTTGAAGAGAATAGGGCTTAGTGTGCATTTCTCTTGATTTTTTCATGTCCAATGATCCAACTATTAGCTGATTTGGCTCAAATTATTTTTACTATTTTTAGCCTATTAGGGGTGTTAATTCGGCTTTCAATTAGATTTAGGCCAAATTCGATCACATCCGAAATATAATTCAATTTTTTTAATTTCCAATTCAATCTACCCTAATTTCTCTCTCAATCCAATCTGAATTAAAATTCGATTACTTTGGATTTGATCCAAATTAAAAATATGTTAATTTTTAGTGCCTAATATACAATATAAAAATAAAAATGCAATTATAAGTTAAGATTTGACAAGACTTAATATTAATACTACCTTTGGTTATTATTACTCCGTATGTTCAAATTTTGAAAATTTTAAAAATTTTAAATCTCACAATAATTCCCAAAAGTTGCACATAATAAGTAACTGAGATAACACAAGTCTTGCTTTCTCAAAAAAAAAAAAAAAAAAAAAAAAAAAAGAGATAACAGAAGTCTTCAAAACAATCATGATTAAAATAAATACTTCAACATCAAGACTTTAATCTAATACCATATCATATAAGTAATATATAAAGCTAAACTTTTAGCCAGATCACGAGGCAGCGACACTTGGCGTTTTAACTTTTCGATAAATGTCCCGCCACATTGGATAGATTTAAATAGACCTCATAACATAAAAAAGTTAGTTTAGAATTCTATTTGGATAGAATTTAAGGATAAAATTGTTAGTTTAGAGTTTTATTTTCGATAAAATACCAATATTTCAGATGTATTATAATTTTATTCAAAAAAATTATTAGATTATAATTCTCAAATTTGGATAAAAAAAAAGTTAGTTCAGAATTCTATTTTCAATCAAATTTGGATAGAATTTTAGGATAAAAAATTTACATAAAATTTTAGGATAAAATTGTTACAGTGTAGTTTAGAGTTTCAATAAAATACCAATATTTCATACTTGTTTTGTGCCCCGTGCAATGTCTGAGTTGTTTATTAATTAAAGTTTAAGATAAATTTTTAATTGATATGTCAAATTTTAAAATATATCATTGATACAAAATTAGTTAGGAGTTGATGTGCTTTTGTGACAATTTAAACAATGTAGGCATGTAATGACTAAAATAATATTGATAAAAATGTTCGATTAAATACATAATAAAAAAAAATAGCAAAGTACACGGTTATTTTAATTACTCCATACTTCCTCTGTTGTGCTATTATTGCAATAAGGGGTTTGGGCACAGATTTTAAGAAATGAGTAAAATGAAGAGAGAGAAAAAAAGATATGCAAGTTGCACATGTGATTTATAAATAATAAGCAAAGTTAAAAAAAGACCCATGTGGGATCTGCCACTTTTTACCGTTGCTTAAGATTTGGAGGAAAGTTTTCAACTTTTAACCCCACCAAATTTTCACATTCGAAAATTTAAAACACCCACCAAATATTTTAAAATTTCAACTTATTTTTATAACTTTTAATTTAAAGCTACTATAAAAGGGACAAAAAAAATCTACAGAGAACATTCTCTCATAACTCCACTTCAATAAATTCTGATTCAATCTACAAAAGACAAAAGTACATTTTTTCTTCTTCATTTTTCCACTTCACAGCACATACACAGGCACTTATCACCATCTACTTGTCTTCACTTCACTACGCACACTTCATCTGCAACCCAGATAATACAACCACATCACACCTAAGAAAATCATGGATGATTTTTATGAGCTTGAGGAGTTGTACCAGAAGGATCAGTCTAAAGCCTTTGAAGAATGGATGCTAGATTGTGAGGTAACATTTTCTTCAGAATCTGATAGTGATGATATTGATATTGAAGTAGATAACGAAACAAACCCATTTGTAGTAGTTATGGAACAAAATGAAGTAATAAGAGAAAAGAATGGAGTCAAAACTTTTGAATTGACTAATAGAGATAGACAACACATAGCTTAAAAATTGATTCTAAGTAAAAAAGGTAAGAGAGTTTGGGATGGGAGGAAAAGTGTCCAAGATGGAGTCATTAAAAAATTAGCAACAAAATATATAAGGTACACCGAACAACAATCCACAGAATTTGGTGCAGGGAAAAAAACCATTTAATTAAAGAACAAGTAATCGACGTGAGCAGTAAACAGACACAAAGAGGTAGGAAAAGGCTGGGTTTTGATCCTGAAGTTTTAGGTGCTGCCCATATTGAAAAAGAACAACTGTAAGTTCATTAGCAGAGTCATTAGGGCTTGGTTTTTCTACGGTTTACAGGTTGTTAAGGACTGGTTTACTTAGAGCACATTCCAACGGCATTAAACCATTATTGAAACCTCACCAGAAGATTACAAGAGTTCAATACATCATGCAAAGTGTCATACCAGGTTGTGTGAATGAACTGCCAAAGTTTAGTGCAATGTACAACATGGTTCACATAGACGAAAAATGGTTTTTTATGAGTGCCAAGACTCAAAGGTTTTACCTTTTTCCTTGGGAGGACGATCCTTACAGGGCCACACAAAGCAAAAATTTTATAGAAAAAGTGATGTTTGGATTTGGTGTATCTAGATCGCACATTACTCAACAAGGGGAGGAAATTTGGGATGGTAAGGTAGGGATTTTTCCTTTTTTAGAAGGCGTGGCAGCACAGAGGAGTTTGAAAAACAGAGCAAAGGGAACAAATGAAACAAAGGCAATACAATTCGTCACTAAAGATGTCATCAGATCAATGTTGATCAATGAAATGCTTCATGTTATCAGAGAAAAATGGCCAATAGGAGCATGTAAAGACATTTAGATACAATAAGATAATGCATGTCTGACAAAGAGTTTATAGAAGCTGCTAAAAAAGATGGTTTCAACATTAGACTTACTAACCAGCCAGCTCAAAGCCCTAACCTAAATATTTTAGATTTGGGATTTTTCAGAGCTATTCAATCCATACAGTACAAGGAATCTCCGAAAAGTATTGATGATTTGATTAAAGCAGTTACATATGCATACAATGAGTTTGATGCTAGATCACTCAACTACACATGGCTGCACATGCAATACTGTATGCTTCAAGTTCTAAAAGTGAATGGCGAAAATAAGTACAAAAACCCACACAGAGGAAAGAAGCGGCTTGAAAGGTTGGGATTGTTGCCAGTGCAATTGGAATTGCCATGTGATCTTTTGGAACAAGCATCTACGTTCCTTAATGAGGGGCATATTGAGGTTAATGTTGCTGCTCACCAAGGCAACATTGAAGGCAATATGCCCTGATCAGCACTTCAGGGTGAAAATCAATATTTTGAGAGTTGAAGGAAAACATATTTGGATAACATGTTTATTTTTTGGAAGCATATATTGAAAAGTCAGTTTAGTTTGTAAAACCAATATGCATAGGTAATTAGTTAGCTTTTCAATGTACTGCCTTGTTTTAGTAAAGGTGTTATGCAAACTCTTTTTGTGAAGTCATAACAGGAACCTACTTTTGTAAACATCATAATTGAAAATACTTCATATGAATGTATGATATGTGTATTTATAAGTTCAAAGGGTTATATAAAATGAGCATGCCAAGTACAAAGTATAGAACAATATAGCAACATCGCAAAACCACACACATTTAATCATTACATAAATATATGAATTACAAAGTATAGAACAATACCAAGGATGAACTCAGAGAATGATTGAAGGGGTAAATTGCAATCTGAATCAGATTCACTAGGAGTTAAAGGGAGAATCGCAGCTTGCGGCAGAGTAACAGTATTGTTATTGTAGACACCTGATTGTGTCTCCCCAAAAACCAAACCTAGTAATGAATATCTTTCACGTCATTTGATTATCGAACAAGGTGAACTGTGAAAAGTCTTGTGATGCTGTTGTTTTAATAAAAAAATATTTCTTTCTATTTTCGAAAATGTTTCTTTTCGTACTCTATTTATGGAAAATGTCCAATCCAATTTAGTTTGGTCCATGATAAGGGTCCAATAATAGTGTAGTTGGATTGGGCTCGAAGAAAGCTTTCCAACGATATATTATAAGCCCCGATTCCGATGAATAATGAGGAAGTTATGGCCAAAATACTAAATTGGGCCCGAAATGAGTTTTATATATGGACCAATGATCAAGTGGAGGACCCATTAATTATCATTCCTAAAGTCATTAGGATTGATTTTAATTTTCTAGAATAATCTAGAAGGTTATTTTTAGTTCTAGTGGAGTTAAGATTAGTAATTATATCTTTTAGAAAATAAAGAATTTTATTTGGAATAAAACAAGTGTTTTTAAAAGAATTAAATCTGATCTTAAAAGATAAGTGCGGAAGTTAATTAGTCTAATTTAATTAGATTAAGGACTCTGTACGGCTTTGTATTAGCGCGTGAATCATTGCGAAACGATAGAGCCATCGTGTCGCGATGGACACACTCATGCAGCGATAGGAGCAGTTTTACTCCGAATCAAATTCGATCTTTTTCTGATCGTTTCGGGATCTTTTTCCTTATAAATAGGGTCGTATTTCCCCATTTTTACTCATTCACAATCATCACCAATCTAATTCTCTTCTCTCTCTTAAGCAATAGCTTATTCTTTCTCCCTCTTTCTAGCCTTCCCTTTCGAATACAATGTACCACATTCCCGAGTTCTAGACGCACCTAGCCAAGCTCGAAGTTGTCTTCGCCCTAGATGTGAAAGGTTGATAATTTCTAAGGGTTTGGTCCCAAATCTTATTTCAATTCTTTGATTAGATTTACTGTTTTATATTTTTATTGAAGTTACTAACGTGTGTATTGTTTTGATAGAAAGAGATACGAGGCAACAAAGTAAGTAATTTTATTGTTTTATTTTATAGAAAGCATGTTTAGGTTACTATTAATTCCTAGTATCATTTTAGAATGTTATTTATTGCTTTCTAGTATCATGTTTAGGTTGCTTCCCATTTCTTCTATCATGTTAGTATCATATTAGGATTAAAGTTTTGATCTTTATTGCTTAGTGACATGCTAAGATTTGTTATTAATCTTGTTAGTATCATGCCTAGGATCTTACTAATATCATTATGCTTTGATGAGAAATTATTGTTATTATGATGATGATTGTTGTGCCAATATATTATTATGTTGCTTGATATTATTGTTATTGCTTGGTCACGCCCTCTCTTGCAAAATTTAAAGGGAATTTGTATTTGTCATCACGCTTAATAAGATAATTAATAATTTAATTTAGGCTAATTTGATTCTAGTTCAAGTGATCGCTAATAATAGATTTATTTGTGCATTAATATTCAACCAACATAGATTAAACAGGTTTAGGATTAATATATTGATTGTATGTTATTCAGAAAGCGCACATGAATATGAGAAGAATAAAGTAGAGGCCTTTTTAGGGCAGGTTCAATCTCTTTTAGGTTGGATTTGTACCTTTATCCCCGAATATCCAGTCATGGATCAGGACCACTATGGAGTTAGCGGTCATATGGATCCTGAAGGGGTGTAACCTTCACCCTGTGAACGGTTTACAAGTTTCTTAAACTTGTTGGCGACTCTTTTGCTCTAGCTTCCTTCCCTTTGGACGCCACCATGTTTAAGTGTATGATCACAGTGGGGCTCAAGTGTGGGATGCTTGAAATATTCCCTACAGTTTTTGGCGACTCCACTGGGGAGGATTTCTATTTAATTCCTAAAATTTATATTGGCAATGATTTAGAATGAGTGGATGAGACTCGAAAAGTTCTAAATATTCATGTGCGTAATTTTAATTATCATTATTAGCATAAGCATAAAAAGGTCCGCATTGGATCGCCATTCGTAATGCGTCAAAAACATAGGATTTTTACACGTAGGAAATTTGGGAAATATCTTTCACAACTAGAATCGAAAAAACTCTGCGAAAACTGGAAAATTCTAAGAATAAAGAGAGCTGCTGAGGCATGTAGGAACTGGCGCTGAGAAAACAGTGCCCATCGCAGCGGATGGCTCTGTCGCGATGCGACAGGGCTATCGTCTCGCGATGGTCCCTGTTGTCTTGCGTCAAGTTCTTCTAATACCGAGCCAGAAATCTGCGTTCTTGTTTCGACTGGTTCTAGTACTATTTGCTCGGTTTTACTTTATGATTGAGTTTTTCTTGCTTTTTTGAACCCATATGTGTTCTACATATGGCCATAACCCTCTAGAAATTCACACTCCATCTACCCAATCGAACGCTCATTGCAACAAAGGGTACATCCGAGTTTGTGAGTTCACCAAACCATGGAAGCAAGTTTAACTTGCGAGGTCCCATCCATACGCGCCAACCCTTCAAAAGGTATGGATTCGGCGTGATGCATCCGGACTCATAACCATAGACCCTCTTTGACTAACCCTTATCCTTGAAATTTAGAGAACTAGAGCCATGGTTAGGTTGCAAACTCATTGCATCATATTGCGCTTACTTGACTACTTGTGCATCTTTGCTTGTGCATATTTACACTAACTGTTTGTTTGACTTGTTTAAAAGTTTAAATAAACTAATTAATGACTATGTAAGACTTTGCTTAATTAATTAATTAATATGAATAATTAAAGTTTAATAAATTGATTAAACCGACTTAGTACGACTTTAGGCTTGTCCTTTTAAAGCAGAACACTGGAAATAGGCCCAGACCGACGCATCAGTAATGACGCGAAGGTTAGACCTGTGGCGCGACACGATAATGCCCATCACGACGCGATACATTTATCGCGCTGCGATGGCTTCTGGCGTTTCACGACAGTGCCGTTGCCTCAGCGACAGTCCATTTTTCTGCTCGAGTCTTCACGCTGACTCTAATTAACCTTTTTATTAACGGCAGAAGTTGTATTTATTCTTTGTTTGAGTCTAGGCACATAGTCCCATGGTCTTACACAAGTGTCAAAGCATGTCACTCTTACTGACTTTCTTAAACACACACCTTGTAAATATGTTCAGCATGACCATGTCTAAAGAGTCTTGTGTGCGCGTGTTTTCCGTCATTTTTTAGGGGGGTAATTCATATATTAATCCTCCAGATTAAACAAAACCATGTTGCTTAAACCCTATACTTGATTCCCAAACATATACACCTTATTTTTGCTTTTTTTCCTTTAAAACCAATAAAGTCAAAGTCAATTTAAGTCAAGTCATTAAGTCAAATATGGTTTAATTTACAGCTCTTGGTCTAGAAAGGAAGGACAATTAATCAAGGACAACGCTTTCTTCCAAGTCTTACTCTTTGATAAACCGATCCGATAAAAGAGAAAGCTAGGAAGAAAATGGCAACTCAGGAAGAAGTCAATGAACTTAGGCAGAATCTTGCTAGTTTAACTGAGATGATGAAGACCATTGCTCTTCAAGTCAATGACCCTACGAAACAACAACAAATGGAACGAATGGAAGAAAGCTTGAGCAAGCTCTCTAATGACTATAATTTTCAGGGGATTAGCTCACAAGGGGTCTTGGTGGACAAGAAACTTCTTCCGCAGAAGTTCAATGCCAATGACATCCCTAGATTTAAGCCAACTAACAATCCATACTTCCACTTAAGAGCTTTTGAAACAATAATGAATATTAAGGGGATTGATAAGAAGGTTTTTCATTCACTGTTTTCACTGTTTTTAGAAACCGTTTGTCAAAATAATGATTCTTTTCCCTTGATAAAGAGAAGATCTTTTCTTGGGATTCAATAACAAACGCTTTCATAGATAGATATAAATGCAACATTCAAGTTGAAACTGACCATAGAGAACTTGAGATGTTGAAACAAAAGGAAAATGAAGGATTCACCTCCTTATTTAATATGTGGAGGGAAACTTCTGCCAAAATGGTTGAGGTTCCCACTGAAAAAGAATCTGTAAGGATGTTCATTAAGAACCTCCAAGAAAAGTACTCTAAGCATCTCAAATACCAAAGTAATTTGAGTATTTTTTTAGGCCGTCTATGACATAGGAATCAACATTGAGGACGACCTTGCAAAACAAAAAGCTGCTAACACTTCCAACAGTGGATGGAAAGGAAAGAAGAACGACAATCCTTCTTCTTTCAAAACTACCAACTCAAACAATGTTAGCACCTTTAATCTGAATGAGGTCCTAGCCTTGAATAATCAAGGACAAAAGAAGCCATTGAAGAAAAATTACACACCTATTGGCATGAGTTATGACACAGCATTTGATCGTCTTCATGCTAAAGGTCTCATAATTCCTATTGGACCAATTAGAGATCCACCAGTCGAAAGGAGGACGGCTAGTTGGAATCGCAATGCACATTGCAAATATCATCAAGGCAGGGGTCACCCTACTGAAAACTGCTGGAAGTTAAAGGAGGCAATTCAGGATCTAATAGATAGTAACAAACTTGCATTACCTCCTGCAAGCAAGAAGCCAAGCATCAATAATGCTCCAATTTCAGATTCCTTGGCCATTTCTGATGAGGAAGGTCACGCTGACCTATCACTTCTCATCAAACCACTTAAAGAAACTCATGCTAGTGAGGAAGAGGAGGACATTTTCTTCAATACCTTGAGTGATTTTCCTCCAAATAAGGAACCAGCTTTTAAGGAAGATACATGGGTGCTCATAAACACAATGAGGGCAGCAATGACCCAACAAAGGGCAACGATGGCCCAACTTCACCATGCTCTCCAAGAAGCAAAAGAAATGGAGAAAAGACGCATGGCCGAAAAGATGACATCCACTAAGACTACCGAAAGAAAACCCTTCTCTCTCAAAGTAGTCGAAATACCCGAAAGGAGTAACAAATCATATACACCTATTGGGACCACTTATGCAAATATGTTTCAAAAGCTCTTCGAGAATGGGAAGATCAAACCTCTCGAGCCAAGACCTTTTGAATCACTCAAAAGGACAGATAGATTCTACTGTCCCTATCATCAATCAGGAGGACATACCATAGAACAGTGCTTTAAATTCAAGGACTTAGTCCAAGGATTAATTGACAGTAAGAAATTGGTATAAATTCGACCAGACAATGAGGTATTTTCAGAATTGGTTAATGGAGTGTGGGACAGTGATGATGAGGATGTTTACCTCAAAGATATAGAAGACACTCCACTTTCCTCAATATATCCGATTGATGACATTTGGGATGAAGAGGATTCTCCTATGGACGTCCTCACAAGATCAAGGAGAATGCAACCTCCTGTCACAACGCAACCAATTCCTACTACTCAGCAAGTTCCCATACTAATCATAGAAGACAATGATGTTGTCAAACAACTTAAGAAGACTAAGGTCGAGATGAACGTATGGAAATTACTAGCCACATCCCGTGAACATAGAGTCGCGGTAATGGATGCTTTGGCTAAAGTGGGAATAGACTCAGAAACCACTCATGAGGGGTTAGCTAACTTCCTCACGAGTGATTTCCCTAGTCCCATTAATTTAATCACCTTTTCTGACAAGGATTTACCTCCTAAAGGTGATAAACACAATAAAGCCTTAAACCTCACAGTAATTTGCAAGAGGATGAATGTCCCAATGACTCTTGTAGATAATGGGTCAGCAATCAATGTTTGCCCACTTCGAACTGCAAGGATGCTAGGAATAAGAGATGAAGACTTATCTCCATCCACGCAAGGCATAAGAGCTTATGATAATACTCGTCACCAAGCTCTTGGAACCATAACGATGAATGTCACGGCAGGAGTTATTGAGCATGCTACTACTTTTCAAGTGGTAGACATTAAAGCCTTGTTCAACTTGTTATTGGGATGCCCTTGGCTTCATGACCTTAATAAGGTCGTCTCTTCATCAATAAGTAAAGACTATAGTTGGAGGAATTCCCGTCACAATTGATGCTTCCCCAGTGAAGATCAAAGCAATTGACAAACCCCTTATAAATGTGGAGCATGACGAGAATGATGAAGATTTATGGGGCTTCAATGCTGAAGAGGTCTTTTTCATTGACGAAGATGAGGAGACCCCTCTTCACTACGTCCTCCATTCAAACATGATAGTCAATGGTATACTCCGAAAGCAAGGACACTTTCTTGGAATGACATTAGGAAAGAAGATAAGAGTAGCAACACAAATGAGATCGCCTGGCCTTCCTAAATTAGATACTTTTGGACTTGGTTTTGAACCGACTCCGAAAGACTATAAGCAAGCCCGGGAAAAGGTTAATGCACGGAGGAATGCTCGTATCAAAAGAAAGTAATCCTAATAGACCAATATCCTCTCACTCTAAATGGTCAATTCATAAGAGAGGGTGAGAACTATCCATGTTACGAATTTTTTGATCCCTTCGTCAAAGATGGGATAAGACAACCAGGATTCGAAATCTTCTTAGATTTCAATTTCGTAGACGAGATTCCAATCCTTATTCACAAAGAGAAAGAACCCCCATGTTTTGACTTTAATGTCATGAGATTACTCTTTGGCTACGAGAAAAATTAGCTTAAGCTTGTTGATGATAATTCTGCGTTTATCCAAACGGCCTTGCAAAGGCGAAGACTTTGATCCCACAAAGCTCATTACTCCGGCAGAAGGATTAGTTCGAGGATGGTGAAAGACTGTGAAGTCAACTACACAAAGTGGAAGAAAGATCTCTATAACAACAGGACAAGGAACAATGTTCGACGAGTCTGAATCATCTAAGTCTGAGTCTGAGTTTGAATTCAAGTCTTCTGTAGTCGAGTCCTCTAAACCATCTATAGTAGCATCTCCTTCTCTCCCTTCTACATTAAAATCTACTCCTAGGATAGTTAGTAGTCAAGTCCCAACGGACATTTCCTTATTTGATGTAATGATTTCTTAATTCAATAACATGTCTTCTTTCGCTTACTCCTCGTGTCATTCCCTTACTCAAGATGATGAGCATTGCTTAACTAACAATGAAAGTGATAAAGAAATAATTAAGTTAATGGGAACACTTGAAAACAAGACATCAGTAATTGAAGACACCGAAATGGTTGATATCTCAAAAGATCCAACCATTAAAAGAGAAGTTAAAATTGGTCTAACTCTTAGTAAAGAAGAAAGAACCGATTTAATTAATCTACTAAAAGAATTTATTGATGTATTTGCTTGGTCATACGAAGATATGCCAGGAATAAATAGAGAGATAGCTCAACACACAATACCACTAATTCAAGGAATGAAACTTGTAAAACAAAAGTTACGTCGAATGAAACCCGACGTAGCTCTTAAAATAAAAGAGGAAGTTCAAAAACAAATAAATGCAGGTTTTATTAGGGTATCCAAATACCCCGAATAGATCGCAAATGTGGTGCCAGTTCCTGAGAAAGATGGAAGGGTAAGAATGTGTGTCGATTACAGAGATCTAAATAAGGCAAGTCTAAAGGACGACTTCCTTTTACCACACATCAACATTTTAGTAGATAACACGGCAAATCATGCACTTCTCTCGTTTATGGATGGGTACGCAGGGTACAACCAAATTCTCACGGATGAAGAAGACATGGAAAAGACTACATTCATAACACCTTGGGGCACTTACTGTTACACGGTAATGCCATTCGGGTTGAAAAACACGGGTGCCACTTACCAAAGAGCAGCGACTGCCTTACTCCATGATATGATGCATAAAAAAGTTGAAGTCTATGTGGATGATATGATTTTGAAATCAAAAGACCGTCCAGGACACCAAGTAGCCTTAAGAAAATTCTTCGAAAGGTTAAGAAAATACAACATGAGGCTAAACCCAGCCAAGTGTGCTTTTAGAGTCATCTCAGGAAACTCTTAGGCTATGTCATTAGCTCTAGAGGGATAGAAATAGACCCAACTGAGATTAAAGCAATCATGTCAATGTCTCCGCCCAAAACCAAGAAGCAAATTCAAGGATTTATTGGCCGGTTACATACATAAGTAGGTTCATATCCAAGTTAACCACAATATGTGAACCAATATTCAAGAAGCTTAAAAAGAACGTGCCAGTAATATGGGACGATGAGTGTCAAAAAGCCTTTGAAGAGATCAAAGGCTATCTCGCTAACCCTTCTGTATTAGCACCAGCGCTTCCAGTAATCCCTCTTCGATTGTACCTAACACTCACTAAAGAAACAATGGGAGCTATGCTTGCACAAGAATTAGAAGGAAAAGAGAACGCCATCTACTACTTAAGTAAAAAGACGCTCGAGTGTGAAGTACGCTACACACCACTTGAGAAATTGTGCCTCGCACTAGTGTGGGCCACAACCAAGTTAAGACATTACATGCTTGTTCATAAAATCTATGTAGTATCTCGAATGGACCTTCTTAAACATCACTTCGAGAAATCTACACTTAACGGATGAATATTAAGATGGATAGTAAACTTAGCACAATTTGATGTAAGATTCATGCTCAAAAGGCTATTAAAGGATCAGTGGTCTCAGACTTCTTAGCAGATTTCCCAATAGAAGATTTGACACCAATACATGAGAATAATTCTCCAGACGAAGACTTGATGGTTACAGAAGATGATACTTGGACATTATACTTCGATGGAGCCTCAAACCAAAAAGGATATGGCGTAGGAGTATTACTAGTTATCCGGGTGTGGATCCAAGATTTTGCTGGTATGAACTGTTGGGTTTTGGTGACTCCGACCCACCGCGAAAAGAAACCCGACCAAAACCCAAACTCACAATAATTATAACCATAAAGCATAATTAACATAAACACAAGACTAAGTAAGAGATTATTACCTTTGTAGCGTGCTTCGCTCACTTATTTGAGCTCTTACTTCGAAAGCTCTTAGCCCCGCACACACGAGGACCTCCAACAAAGTCCACCCGCAACGCGAGCACCGAAATTGGTCTATTGCCTTGGAGTTAGCAAGGCTTGACCTAAACCCGAGTAATTAATTGTGTTCAAATTTTTTCACACTGTGATGCTTTTTTCAACACTTACTCAAGCAATTTTCCCAATACCCCAACTTGGGTATTTATAGGGAAAATCAAGAGTAAGAAAAAGCTCACCCATCAACGTGGGAGATTTGATTTTTCCATTTTATTTCAAGTCTAAAATAAAATTAATAATCAAGTTACTAATAAATCAACAAGTGGCAAGCTCACATGAGAGGTTAGGTGTGGACCGTTTGATAGAGGGGGGGGACCAAACTTGCTCCCTAAGCTCTCCCCAAAAACGTCACCTACACCATTAAGCCCACCTCTCAAATCGCACCAAGTGCCACCCACACTTGGGCACCAAGGCACCCAAGTGTGGTCTGCATTCCTGCTGCCTCACACTCGGCCCAGCAGGCCACGCACTTGCGTGCGGGCTGCTTGGCCGAGGCCTACTGCTGGCCATTTGGTGCTTGCGGCATGGCTGCTGCCTAGCAGCGCCAGCCCAACAAGCTTGCTTGCTGCTTGCTGCTAGGCATGGCGCGCCATGCAGCAGCTCCCCTTGGCTGGCCCTACGCGCCAGCACGCATGCACTGCTAGTAGTGCTAGCACGCATGCACTGCTAGCCAGCTAGCATTGCCAGCTTACTACTACTAGCGTTGGTGCGCTAGCACACCCCAGCCAGCCTAGGCTCGGCTTGGTGCGCTTGCTAGCCACCTTGCTAAGCTATATGCCCCTAGCACTCGGTTTGCTCGGGGCATTCCGATGCTAGGGGTATTTTGGTCATTTTGTTAATTTATTAGTAATTTTTTCGTCTCGTCTTTTATTATTTTTGACTCGACTTCCAACGCTCGGTTTTGATGCTCCAAGCTCGAATTTTCGACGTCTAAATATCAATTACTCGGCCGACTCATTAATTCCTTCCCAATTAATTTGTCGCTTCGGTTCGTTAGTTGCTTGGGTGTGACCCGAAGGGTTCAATCAAGATTAAGCTGCAATATTAATTATATATTATTATTACTGATCGGAAGCGACCTCCACCTAGGTATTCCGATCACTTGACCTCACTGAATAATTAGCTTTCTAATAATTCCGAACCCTCTATCGGAATAATACACTTGTTTGAAGGACATCATTCCTTTCAATCTCCCACTTGTCCTTTCGGACAAGTGCGCATTTAGTGTATAACCTTTTTCCTATGCCACTTAATGTCTCTTCATGAACTATAAGGTAAGATTTATTCATCATCCTTATTATGTCCAGAAGTGTTTCTCGATCCCGAGTCCGACTGTCAATAAACAAATGATTTCTAAAATCCATCCGAGAACGGCCATGCATTTTCACAGTCTCGCTCTTCGAGAGGCCTTGTAAATAACAAAGACATCTTCCCTATTTTAGTAGGGGGACATTCCCATTCTTGTAATGTAGCTTCTCTTATTGAGAGGACCTAGCCGCCAGAGTGTTCCCGTTATAATCCCCTTTTACGACAGACGTTTGACAACATCAAAGCGGACTAGTACTCAAACAAGAGAACTCACAATACTCATGGTCGAGGAAATAACTCACAAAACAGCCATAATGAGAAGTATACTTATGACAATTTTTTTAAAATCTTTTAAAGTATTCTCATAGGTCGATCCAGAATGGTTCCAAACCAATACCTGTGCAAATGATTTATGACGATCATGTCCTTGTAGCACAAGAAACGGTGCTATAAATCAAACTACATACTAATATCAAGTGATCATTAATCGTCCATCATTTAACTGACCTCGATTAGGGATAATTCTCGATTACAATATTCAATGTTCACTTAATAGGTGTTTCCTTATCAAGACTGGTCTTGATAACCTATTTAGAATATTCTCATAATCGAATGGACTCATTATTTAATCCTAAACCAAAATTAAATAGCAAATGGAGTGATAAAATTGCATGAAATTTAAATTACTCCAAAACCTGAATGGTTCATCTTATGATAAATGGTTTTTCCAAATGTTTTAAGAGTAACACTCTTTATAAAACATTAGAAATCACACCCATAACTAATCTGCTTGATTTCTTTTGTGCAATTGTGAATGTTGTCGTTCACTTATTGCATAGGTTTAGTTATAATTACTTTGTTAATCTTAGCATCTTCATTACTGATCACTTTCATAATAAGATAATAAAATTTGAGAGTGTCATGGATCATATGTGATTTAGGATTTATTGTCCAAGTGATGGCTCCCACTCATTTTCATGATTGAGATCTTCAACTTGACAACCTACAATCATTAACATTCAACAACGAACTTTCCATAGAACATCTTCTTTATTATTGCCTTTAAGGCAACAATATTCTCAACATATATTTTAGTACACTTCTAGATGATGCTTTGCTTGGGTTTCACTCCAAACGGCTCACAGTGATTTAGGATACCCTAATCACTTGTGATCATGGAAATTTACCTTAAATTCCTGCACATCACACGCAGATGCACGTCCATGTTACCATTCTCAAGCCACGACTCATTGTTAGCTCGTGCTTATAAACGACTTCCTTGTTAAGGATCTAATCCTTGTTAAGGTTTGTGCTTGAAACATCATTACTCAAATCATATTTGTTTCCATGCGTCAAGAACTCATCCTCATAATTATCCAAGTAATTTGGATGTTCTTGACCATAATTTAATGATCTATTACATAGATTCAGGTTGATTGGTACTATTTACATACTTCACATGCTCTAAGCAAGCAAGTTGTGTGACCATTCCATATCGTAGCGTACATGATGGATTAATTGTAGAATGATTCTTAATCTTTTTCCATCCACGTTACATTTTAGCTCATCCAGTTTCACCGAGTCTTGCTAAACTGTTTGCTATGTGATATGGTTGAAAGTCTCTACTAGAGTATTTCTTGTTTGACTTAGTATTTAGCCTATCTCATATTTAGTTCAAACATTTACTTAATTTTATACATGCGGGTCGAAAGTCTTTCAAATTCCTTCAATTCATGTTTAACACGGTAAATTCCTTTACACGTTCAAACATTTTATTAAGTCTATACAATAGATCTTAATTCCCAATATGTCCTAAGTACCGTCTTTTGCTTGGTCCATTGTCGAAAATACTTTGAAATCTAAGAATTTAGCATTTGATAGTTAATTTACAACAGAGTTCGTAAACTTCTTGTTGGGCCTTACAAGATTGACTTTTGCTCCCACTAAATTTCTTATCCACAAGAATTTCTATGTTTCTCCATAAGTCAATCCTTTTATTAACTTTATGAGATAACACGTTCCAATTCCTTTATGCAATGCTTCCTTCAATCCCATTATGGATTTCTTGAGCTTGCTTTCAAATCTAGCATCATTTAGATTTTCAAAACCCTTAGACTATTTTCATAGTCACTTCCAAAATCCTATTTTAGGAAGGCGGTTTTGGTATCTATTTTGCCATATTTTATATGTGCAATTTGTCGTAGCTATCTTACAAGGCATTATTCCCTTATTATCTAATAGTAAATAGTATGCTTGTAAGTCTTAGGTTTATTTCTAACTTAATAGAAAATTTATAGGATTCAATACAAAACTTTGATGAATTCTATACCTATACGGGGTTATTGCATCAAACACCGAGTTTCAAGGCGCTTCCAAAGCCCTTTGATTATCTTGATCTTACTTCAACTTATCAATAGTTTTGTCAGTAATGAATTCTCTTTTAAGGCAATTTTAAAGTTCTTTTGAGTATTCTTGATCAAGTATTCTTACGAAGCCCTTTTAAGGTCTTATGAGATTCTCAGTTCTTGTTTGTTGCTAATCTCGATGGTCATCGAGTTCATTTTTTTCCCACTTATCGTTTTGGAAATGTGTTACTTTCCAGAAAGACACCACTTAGAGCGACAAACATTATGTTCTCAATTAGGTTGTGGAGGTAATGCCCGTAGTCTCTCATGAATGCTTATAAAGAGACATGTATATGGTCTTTGGGTAAAAGTTCGTTGTGAAACAAACAGTTAGCTCCCACTTGAGTTATCTTAGCCTTTAATGAGCCATTATGCTCCCACTGAACCAACTAGCTCTTGCTAAGCCCGTGAGCTCCCACCGAGTCACTTAGCTCGCACTGAGCCAGTGAGCTCCTAGTGTGGCTAAGATTTTTAGACATATACTTGAAAAGATGTTTAGAAGTTAAATCTATCCATAACTGAATATGGTGTCCTTTCTTAGCTCCGACACTTTGTTTAGTGTAACATTAGTCATTTGTGCAAATCTTTAAGAAATTTATAGGATGGGATGCGTTCCATCATTGTTCAAGTCATTTTTAAATGGCATCGAGGTCTCCGTGAAGACACACTATGTTCTTTGTGAAGATATTTATGAAAATTTTAATTTCATAACTTTGTGTGGTCATGCTTGGCTCAAGCAAACATTGCTTGATCTAATCTAGACGTTTTGATATCTTGCCAAGTCGATTCTGTACTTCATTGAACTCTTGAGCTATTCAAGGTCAAGTTTGTTCACATTTGATGAATATAGCCATATTCTTTCAAATTATTCTTGAAATGTTAAAGTAATTGAATCCTCTTTAGCTTTCGGAGTCAATTGTCTATACCAAGAACAATAGCTCTTTACTTTGTCGGTTTTTAACATGTAAGACTTGCTTGTCTTAGAACGATCCCGAATCGATCAACAGTCAAGAGCCTATATAGCCTTGAGTACGTTCTTGTTAATGTCACATTGCAAAAGATGTTCAGAACACAAATCATGCCTATGATTTGAACTTTGTGAGTTGTCATGTTAGGGGTATGTTTGGTTATAATCAAGCATTCTAAACTCAAGGTTTAGACAACCATGCCATTCAAATAAATTTGCAACTATTGCTCTTTACTTTGAATGTGAGTATTTCTGTGTGTTAACGAATTGTTTGCTGATTATGGAACATAATAACAATTTATTTGTTTCAGCCTTAGCTTAAAAGGTCTTTAAACAAAGCATACGACCTTATAACTTATGTAGCTTTTCTTGCTTCATTCTAAGCTTGTAAGTCAATAACTTAGCTTATCTTCAAAAGTTTGAGGTCACTTTCAAAGTGTAACACTCAAGTAGTATCTATTACTTGTGAAGATAATGACTTGCTAAGTTAACATGAACTTTTTAGTAGAAATGGAATCTAATTCCTTTTCTTTGTTCCTTGTTTCCTATATTTCTTATCATACTTCATCTCATAATCTTTAAGAACCATTTCTTTAAGAGTCTTTGACTTTTATACTTTTTTAGGCATGACTAAGCACCTAGTGCTCCGTATAACAAAGTTCCATCTTTTCCTTTAATTCGTACTTGAATTAATACATCAATGAGTTGTACTCAGTAGCGCATAAAGAGAAAAGATGTGTTGGTTGTCAAGCATTGACAATTTTGAGTTTCCAACGCAATACTTCATGTTTATCAAAACTACCTAGTATTTTTAATACATGATGCCAATCGTCCTTTCGGACTTATAAAAGTCATTTATGAGAATTGTATTTTAGAAATGTCTTTCCTTTCGAACTATTCTCAAAGATTTCCTTTACCAATCATGGAAAACAATATAGTTTGATTTGGAATTCTACAAATATAAGGGCAAAGTATAACCATTTATCAAGAAAATAACGTAATATGTTTGAAATTTAAATCATTCATGTAAATTTTTAATCTTATTAAGCTTCTTATCCACACATTAAATTTGTCCCTATTTGGCGAGAATAAGGCGATCCCAAGATCCAAAGATTCAATGAGTGATTAAGCATGCTTTGGCTTGTCTTATCACTTAATATTCTAAGGTAAGCAACTCTTTGCTAATGGCTCCAAGCCACTCTTGGTTAGATAAATCGTCGCATCTATTTCTCTCTCAACAACTTATCCACTTTGCCATGACATGTTAGGACTCCATCACTCATATCGTTAAGTATAACCAAAACTAACATGTATGCGATGTCTTGCTTTGGCAAACCCATCATCATACCTTACGTATTCTAGGGAATAATAGTGATGCCTTGCTTAGGCGTAGCCCATCACTACTCTCAATAGGTCGATAAGTGATGTTTTGGAATGACAAATTTTACTCAATATTTTAGGGACCTAGGGTTTCTATGTTGGTTGATTTAATTGAACTTAATTAATCATCCCAACATTCGAAATCCTAAACATGTATCTAACATATAATTCATATATATATAATCATAAATATATATCAAAAATATAATAAATGATGCATTTGGCAACTAGCATGACCCCTTGAGTCTTCAACTCTTCAAGGGTCGTCTTTTGCAAATTCATGGCTTCTTCTTCCAAGAAACTACGTCTTCAAGACATGACCATAATTATGCAAATACTAGTATCTACAATTAGGCCTAATCTAAATATTAAGGTACAAAAATACTCAACGGTTCGCACACCCTATTTAGATTTACAAAAATAAATCACGGATCGCAGTCCGTATTTTCTATCCTAATCGGGCCCCACTAGTTGCCATTTTTATAAAACCCGCGGGAGAATATACATACCATTCATCCATTCATTATTTATGAATGGCCCATGCATTTTACAACGATAAACAAGTAACAATTCACAAAGACGCGAAAACTAGTAACTAATTTAGGTTGTTAATCTAATTAACATGCCTAATTAAAACTAGTCAAAGATGTTTAACCGATTATGTAGTTCAGCGTAATTAAAATTGAAGCTCAAACTAAATTCTGCATTCATCTTAATTAATCCAATTAATTAAGTCGGTAAACCCAAAATTTTGCCAAAATAAAATTTTGCCAATGCCGCTTAAAACCGAGGCCTAGCCTCAAAATTTAATTGAAATAATTAAAACCAAAATAATTAATTAAAATAATTAAAACGGCAAAAAAACACAAAAAATGCGTAGTCCAAAATGTCTAAGTGCCTAGCACCAAGAATTGGAGTGCTCATTGCACCACATAGCTTTGCAAGCAATGTGTACACACACTAAGCCCTATCAAGCACCAACATGCATACATACATATATAGCATGCCCCCGCACCACAAGGATTGAGCACACGCAAGCGAGCCATGGACAGCCGAGCCACGCACAGCAGTCCGCGTGGCTGCCGCGCCATGCTGCTGCTGCTTGGTTGGCTAGCTGTGCTGCTGGCCGTGGGCAGCAGCCACGCACAGGCTGTACCACCTCGAGGCAGCCCCTTGGCAGCCACATGCGGGTTGCTATGCAGCCCGGCTCGCCAAGGGATGCTTTGCCCTCGATTTTCGTGCAATATCCCCGGGTTTGTAACCCAAATTTTGCGTGACTAAATGATTGACTCCAAAAGAATTAATAAAATGAGCCAAAAATGAAAAAAATTATTACAAGTCCAACTTAAATAAAAATTCATCAAGGTGTACATAACCAAAATTATTTCCAAGAACCATTCTGTAATAAAATTGGTTTAACTTGGTACAACAAAATAAACAAGGGTAATAAGTCACTATTAATTTGATCAATTTAAATTAATAACGAGATTTTGACAAAATAAAGGGGAGTTGGAATTATGAACACAAATATTCAAATAAAGATTCCAACTTTAACTTGTGAATCCTTGAAAAATTATATCTTCCAATATGAAGATAAATGAAATTTCTATCACAAGATTCAAACTTTATGATTCCAATCAACTTAATACATGATTAAATCAAAAGTCCAACCAAAAATTCATGGAATTTAGTAACTTAAATTTCCAACCACTTAAAACAATTAAAGATTGGATCTTTAGTACTTAGAAGCCTCAAATAACAAATTTTTCACACTTAATGCAATGAATTTGCAATTATATGAAAATATAAACCATGCTTAAAGAGGTTTAAAATGCAGAAACATTAAGGAAAGAACCGAATACATAACTACCATAAATATGCTATTAAGATTCAAGGTTAGAAAGACTTAAAATTTTTCTTCAAAATGAAAAATCCCTCGAAAAAGGCATTTCTGGTCGGATTTTGGCCACGTGGAGCGCTTCCCTAGCCTTCGCGTGGCTAGGGTTTTTACTTGTTACATGAAGCATTTTCCCGTCTTGCCAATTCCTAAATTTTGGCTCGACTTTTAAGATGCGGTTCCGGCGCTCTAAGCTTGGAATCCGACATCTTTGTTCATAATACTCGAGTGACTTATTAATTCCTTTCGGATTAATTTGTCACGTCGGATCGTTAGTTGCTTGGGTGTAACCCGAAGGGTTCAGTCAAGATTAAGCTGTAATTTTAATTACTCATTAATATTACTGATCGGTAGCTGCCTCCACCTAGGCACTTCGATCACTTGACCTCACTAAATAAGTAGCTTTCTAATAATTCCTAACCCTCTATCGGAATAATACACTTGTTCAAATGACACCATTCCTATCAACTCTCAGGTCCGTTTGGTCCATCATATGCCGTGGAGGACGGGTAGTACCAACAAAAGACTCTGAAGAGTGCTGAATCGCAACTCTCTCGCCCAGGTACTGACAGGCTAAAGTCGTATCACCTAATCAAAAGTAATTACCTAAGTCCTCTAACTAAAGTAGATAGGGAAGTAGGGTCGAATCCACAGGGAAATTAGTCTTTCTATTCCTAATTAATTAATAGCAATCTAAATTATTAGTAACAATTTGTTGTGATTTAAAAATTATACTACGAAGAATATAAGTAGGGAGAATAAAATAAGAGGAATCAATGAATTAAAGACCTAGGGCATAGGTTCACCAATAAATAATATTCCAGGGTAAAACATAATAACCAATCATTAATGCATTAATTAACCAGATAATAAAGGGCTTTCGCTACGTATTACAATCACAGAATTAATCTACCGGTATTAAATCTCATCTCTCGACTCTCGACTTAACCATTTATAGATTAACCTGCCTATTTAAACTAGACCTAAACATCAATTCTCATCTCTCGAATCTCGAATCAATATTGTCAAACTCATGCATAAAAGTTCAGGCCTAATCTAGTCACAGAGCATTAAATCAATCAATAGGAAATTAATATAGCATTGATAATTAACAACAATAAATTACCCCTTCATATTATTTATGGATCCCCATAAACCCTAGAAAAATAACTACTCACACATAATTAAATCTAAACTAATCAAAGCAATAAAATAAAACATGATGGAAGGAATAAAATAAATAACTGAGATTAAGAGAAAAGAAATCGTTACCAAAGTAATCAGAATAAAGAGTTGAGTAAAGGACAAAGTATAAAGTGTAGGGAGAGAAAATAAGCTTAAGTAGAGAGAGAAAGTCTAAGAGAAAGAATTACAATAGTAAAGAGAGAATAAGGAAGTGTAAAAGAATCCTAAACTTGCTTAACAAAAATATATTTATAATAAGCAAGAATCCTAAACTAAAACAAACTAAACGATGCTTAAAAGATCTATCAGAGACACGCGCCCGATCGGGCGCCACACCGCCCGACTGGGCGCGCCTTTTTGATCGGGCGATGGGCTGTTGCGATATAAGTCTTCTTTGCCCGATCGGGCGCGCCATCGGGCGCACCATCGAGCGGACCACCGGGCGGACCATCAGGCGGACCATCGGGCAGACCACCGGGCAGACCATCGGGCGGACACCCTTGGGCCGCTTGGACTCCTCGTTTAGGCTCGTAACTTGGCCCAAACCAAATATCCTCTTTGGGGCATTAATCATTCGGTCCAAATGCCTCGTGTTCACACAAGTCGAGCCCTTATTCACCGGTTTGATTACTCTAACCGATCTTGGGCTACGAAAGATGGCCGTGCTCCTCCAATGCTCGTAGTTGCTCCATAAAATCCCGGGAAAGTACTCCAAAGGTGCAATTCCCTACAAAACTCAACCAAAACTACGAAAACACTAGAAAACACATATTAGTAATAAAAAGTGGCTCTAAAGAGCCAAAAACACTACTAATAATGACCAAGGGACGGGGGTAAAATACTACATAAACTAGACATATCAAACTCCCCCAAGCCAAATCTTTGCTTGTCCCTAAGCAAAGAGCTCATCAATGAACATATAAAACATTCCTCACCCCAATAATCAAATCAAGCACAGACGATTCAAGGAAAATCTAATGAGCATGCTTCAATATCAATCAATCTCATTCATCCAATCACTCTTCCTCCCCAACAATTGTCAAATAGAGCAAACCACACGAGCATATAGAATTCAAGACTAGTGCTCACATACTCAACTCTCATTTATGTGGCGAGTAAAAGATGTACTCGATCGCTCTCCAACCACCCTTTTATGTGAACAATGCCCTCCCAAACTCACACACTCGTGCGTTTAAAAAGATAAGCACTCAACCTAATAGTCGACTCGGAATATGTCAATTCATAATTTGCATTGATAAACAACACTTTCACATCTATACAACTCTATGCACAAGGTCGGAAGGTCTTTAAAGCTTGTAATGTAAGGCTAGGATAAAGGGTAAGAAATATTTGGGAACATGTGAGAGAAAAGCCATGCTTAAAGGGAGCCAAATCCTAATAAAACCAATGATCAAAATAAATAATGATCAACATCTCCAACATAACTAACTCCAACAAGAATCCACCAAATACTACTCCAAACAACATAAACAATCCCAACACTTACAATTTCACTCATAAAAATATGACAATGTAGAACTTGAGTGAATAAACAAACTTTGAACTCATTCTTTTTTTCAAACTTGATACTTTTTTTCTTTGAATTTTTCTTGGGCAACTTTCATATAGATAATTTGAACATATAACAATTTTTTTTCTTTTGCTTTTTTTTTTCTTTTTATTCCACATTGGAAATTTCAACTTTGAAACACAAATTCTTATTTTTTTCAATCACAAAAATCAAAGAACAAATTACTCTTCTTATACCTCCACATTGTGCAAATAATGTGCACACTACAACTCCCTCACCTCACTAACTATAGCTCCCCCAAGCCAAGCTTGGGACTAGTAACCAATGGGGCTAAAAAGGCTTGTAATGTGGCTAAATAAACAATAAAAGGGCACAAGCAACAACATGGGTAGCAAGAAGGGAACAAATGTATCTAATATCGTCTGAATGCTACCTAAAAGAATGAACGCCTTCGTCCTCCTCATGTGCATAATAGGTGAGTCATGAAATACTACTCATAGTTGCAAACCAATACTCAAATTCATTGACATACCAGGAACTAAACACACATTCCTAACCAAATCAACTAGTCAAGCACTATATTCACAAGTAGTTGGACAAAATTGACGCATGTTTAGGCATCCAAGCAATTAAACTTCAAATCATGACCAACAAGTCCACAATGCTTATCATCAATAACAAAGAATCAAAATAAATTTTCTCAAGTGTGGGGGCATAGAGAAACATGATTTACAATTCATTGGAACGTATTTTTGGATTTTCTAATTTTTCAATTTTTTTTTGTATTTTTCTTATAGGAAAGCAATAAAACTACACTAGGAAAGTAGTAAAACAACACTAAGCATACCAATAAAAAGAGAGAGAGTGAAAGATATACCATATGAACACGAGAACCTCCCCCAAGCTAAATCAGACAATGTCCTCATTGTCTTAAGGGGAAGCAAGTATTCAAGGTGACTACTCTTCATCATCACCACATCAATGTCACCAAAGCCTCAGGATTGCAATGCATCTCTTTGGAACAAAATTGGGCAAGAAAGAAACAAAGTGTTAGTGGAAAAAAAGATAAAAATTGAGTCAGGTGCACTAATCTGACCATAACTTTTGATATATAAATGATAATGCAGTGATTCTAATTACATTGGAAAGTAGACTTAAAGATCTTTCCAACGATAGGTCACACGCCCAAATCCGATAAGAAACGCAAAAGTTATGGCCTGTCGAGTTGAGCATTTTTGCTGATCCGCTCTCGCGCCCGGTCGGGCGCCAAACCGCCCGGTAGGGCGGTATAAACCTTTTAAATTCTCTTCGTTCTCGCGCCCGGTCGGGCGGTCGAAATGTCCGTACTCGTCAACTCTCGCGCCCGGTCGGGCGGTCCTTCGCCCGGTCGGGCAAAAATTGTCAATTTTTCACCCTTGCTCTCGCGCCCGGTCGGGCGGTCCTTCGCCCGGTCGGGCCCGAGGCAATGTTTGGTACGAGAGACTCCTTCTCTTTTTTCCAAATTTGACTAACTCTTTTCCTTCTAACCTGTACAACTCAATAAACTCATTAAACTCTCTCCTCTCTCCTCTCACAAGAAATAGAAAGAAGACTAAAAAAAACAAGAAAAATACGGGTTGCCTCCCGCAAAGCGCTGGTTTATTTAGGTCCCGCACGACCCTCTTACCACATGTCGGGAAGTTAAGCCCCTTGGCCTATCGCCTGGTCGGGTGGTTCTTCACCCGGTTGAGCGATTTTTAAACCACGACTCGGCTTCCTAACACGCCCTGTAAGGCGCCAATTCACCCTATTGGGTGGATCCTCATTGGCTTGAACTGGTGGGTCTTTACTTTTGTTCGATTGAGAACCCTTTTTGACCATTGGTTGCCTCGATTTATCACTTTGTTGAGCTATTACAACACGATCTGGTAGAACTCTCACTATAGGCTCAGTTTCCGCAACTTGTGTACTTATTTCCACCTTCTCATCTTCAAAACCAAGGCCTACACAGTATAAGGCTCTCTCTATTGCGTCCACTTCCTCTATCCATCGGTTAGTTGTACCTGTAGAACATGCAACACACGATACCGCCTCCAAGGGGTCTTTAACAAAAGCCTGGGGCTTATTAGAACAATTACCAACCACATCAATTTTATAACACTTCTCCTCTAGCATGGGGCTTTTAGGGGTATTATTCAAATTAAAAACAATTTTATCATCCCCTACTGATAGTGTCAATTTACCACATTTTACATCAATAATTTCTCTTGCAGTATTAAGGAAGGGTCTACCCAAAATGATTGGGGTTTTGGTTACACTTGAGGAAAGAAAGATTTCCAAGAAAAAGAAAGAACAAGCTCATGCCTAGAGCCGACGGTCCCTTTGAGGTGTTAGAAGCACATGGAGAGAGTGCCTATAAGCTTGACTTACCAAGTGAATATGGGAATGTAAGTGCTACTTTCAATGTTGGTGATTTGTCTCCTTAGTTGGATGATGTGAATTTGAGGGCAAATTCTTTTGAAGAAGGGGAGAATGGTGTGAATCAAGAGGGAAATTCTTTTGAAGAGCCAATTACATTGATTTTGGGTCCAATAGGGTTCGAACTTGGAGGGAAAAGTCAAGGATGGATCACTTGCTTGGTTATCAAGGAAAAAGGAAATGAGCTGTTACTTTTCGACGAGTGCAGCGGCAGCCACGCACCGATCATGAGGTCATGTGCCGGCTCACCGGCTCCGGCGTGAGCCCAGCTGCACGCCGTTCAGGCGCGTGTCGTAAAAGGCGGCGCGTGTGGGTGTTTTCTGGCGGTTGTGCGAAATGGTGCTTTTTTTTAACTTCGGTTTTTTTAGAGTTTTTGCTTGCAAGTTTTTACCTTTCACTTGAAAGGGTTTTTCTTGGTTTAAGCACGTAGGATAAGTTTTATTTTTTGTTATTTGGTTGCTATAAACTTCCTAAGTATATTAGGAAAGTTTTTAGTTATTTAAGTAAAGTTTGTTTAGGATTAGTTTTAGTTTTCCTATACTAAATAGAAGTAGTAATTTTATTCTAGTTAGGATACTTGGGGAACAAGGTTAGGGGTTTGTCCTAATCCTTTTCAGGGTAGAATTAGTTATTTTAAGTCTATAAATAAAGTATTTTCGTGGCCTTTAGAGTCATAGAAAATCAGATTAATTTCAATACAATTTGTTTAACTTTGTTTAAACTTTTTCTTTCTAGTTTTCAATTCAAAGAGTTGTTTTGATAATTAGAACTTTTAATTATTAGTTCTACAAGTAGTCTAAGTTTTGAGTAGTCTAAATAGTTTGAGTAGTCTTGAATTCGTTCAAGGAGTGGTCGAATTACAAGTCATATCCGGTTCGTTGTTCTTTAAATTGTTCTATTTTCTTAAGGAATTCGGAAGGCTTGGGTCACTTGTGTGATTTTAGATTCTTTATTGGGTAAAGGGGTTTAAATCCACATCAGAAATTTACTAAGTCTAGTAATATTGGTCGTTCGTTGGAACAAGTAAGAGGAAAAATGAAATGTTGCTCAACTTTTTTCTCTATTCTCGGTACTCTCGAATTCTTTCTCTTGAGTTCAAATTTTGTTACTGATTGAAGCTCAAGAAAGTAGATATTATCCTCTTTGTGAAATTCCAATGTGCAACAATAGAGAATCTAAAAAAATGAAGCCCCCTTAATCTTAGGAGACCTTTATTTACGTTTTAACTCATGAAATTGTTTGTCTTAATGAAGTGTCTTTATATAATTTTCATGATGAACGATTGAGTATTAAACTTTCGTATGAGAAAGTATGTTTTATGTACTTGAATACTATTTTGATACTTATGACTTTGTTTCTTTTGCTCTATACTAGTCGTACTCTCTAATCTTTAAAGTAAATTGAAGTATTGAAACAACAATTATGCACTAAGATTAATTTTTAAAGTTGAACTTAAAAATGGCTCGAATATCTAGCTTTTTCTATGGCCAAGTTCAATTCCAAACTTAGTTTTCAAAGGAACAAAATGGTTATTAAATCATTATGATGCATTTGAAAATTGTAAGGCTCAAGATCTACGTAAACCATTTGTAGTTTAGGCGATTCTCGAAAGTAGCTCGAATGGCATGAATATCTCATTTTGTTTATTGTAGATATTGGAGCCCCCATGTGTCGGGTTATGTGCATTCTTGCCATTTCACAAGTCTTAAAGCCCCAAATTTGGGGTAGTTCTAATGACTTGCTTTTTTTTAGGCCATTCATATCATCATAATGTTGGAATGACCCTATATATCCCAGGTTTTTATGTTTTTTGAGAGCATTTTAGGACAATGAGATGGCTAACGCCTTTTTAGCTAAAGCCATGTTTAAGGAATCAAGTTAGTTCCTTGCTAGTTTTGTAAACCAAAAACAATTGTAGTTAAGGTTTAGTAATCTTTACCTAATGTCTAAACATTTGTAAATATCATTGTGGTGATTTTATTCTCAAAGTTGATTTAGAACATCAAATATTTTCTTTGTTCTTATCAGTCTTTGATTTTGATCTTGTAGGTGGTTCGTTTCCCAACCCTAATCCAATATTTGCAAGATGACAAGGCGAGAACAAGTTCGAGTCAAGAAGAAGTCGAATCTTAGTTCATTCCTTTTGGATATATTTATGTATATACATGTATTATCCAAACGGTTATTGAGAATCTGGAAATTTATTCATTTGCGAAAATGAAACAAAAATTCTGAAAGGAAATTTTGAAGACTATTTTTTATAAATACGTTATTTCGCACTAGAATTTAAAATTTGGAGAGGGTCCAATAAATTTAATAAAAGTCTGTTTTGAAAATAAAATGAAGCAACTTTTCTAGTACGCAAAATACATAATCATGTTATTTTCGAAACTGGACCCAAAATGGAAAGAAAAGTCTAGCTTGTAATTGAGTGTGACTTTTTTTGTCCAAGATTGATGAAGGTAAGTTGTAATTTGCAACTTATTTCAACAAACCTATGAAAATGTGAGCAAACTTTTGTATATCTAATTTTGCTTATGTTTTTCTTTTTAGTGTTTGTCATCATTGTCATATTTTGCTAATTGAAAGTGAAGTTATTCCAATTAAATAAGCATTGTAGTTTGAAAATGAATATTATCAAACTTAGGTTTGATGGAGTGTTAGAATAGTTAATAAAATCATTCGAATCACTCTCCAAAATATGGTCTCATTTCAAAACGAAAGTTAAGGTGAGACCTATAGTTTTGTAGCCCCCAAGTGTAGACTTAAGTGGCTTTTGGAATTCATGTATTCATATGCTAGGGGATGTTTCTCACGTTTATTTAGAGTCCCAAGATTTGTATTTCCAATTTTTGGGATTTTGCAATGTTTATCATGAATTGTTTGATCAAGTAGGAAGTAATGTTCTTCCATTTGTCATTTAAAGTTATTATGATGGTTCGTAATAATCTTTGCATGACATTGATTTTGTAACATAATTAGCGTGTTCAAATCTGTAAATAGAGGGAAGTAAGGATGTCCTGGCTTTTTTTAGTCTCCATGGAGCAAAAATTGGTCACTTCATTTTTGGAATTTTAGTTTGCCAATGGTAGGGATTATCCCGACTTATCCCCCCTAAAAAAGAAATGAACAAAAAGATGGATTTGCAAAAAAAAAAAAAGGAAGGGGAATCCAACTTTCCCATAGAAGAATAAAGAAAAGGTTTGGACATGTTTTCGAAAAGCAAGGATTATCGATTTAATAGTTGACTCATCGTGATGACTTGGCAGTGAGGTATACATGTAATAACGATAACAATCATTTTTTCATGTAGCGATCATGTTCAATCAATGTTCCTCGCTTAGAGAGGATGAAGATATCCCACGCATGCAGACATATTAGTTGCTCATGATAAGTGAGAAGACCAATGCTCAAGAGTTGTAAAAGACATCTAAAGTTGACGTCGAGGTTGTCAATATATCAAATCAATTTATCGTTGAATCACCATGGTAATAAATAGCCGTATTATTAAAAGAAAATAAGATGATTGTTTTTTTAAAGCGATAGTCATCTCATTTTTCTTGGCAAAGGATATGGAAAACACCGAATTTAGTTTAATTCGATTGCTTTACTAAAATGATGTAATCAAGCCAATGGCTATCAAATCATCCAAATTATTTGAATTTTTTTTATATGATTTTGTAATCAATTACTCAACACTTTATGCATTTTATGTATGGGCATAACTACTCAATAGTAGGTCCATATGTGCAAAGTCCTAAAGTGGGCCATATTTTCATAGAATGTTGATTTTTGTGGTACATGATTATGGTCTACCTCAAGGAGGGCCTTTCCAGGGTTGTAACGTGGCTAGGCTCAAGGTTATGAAAAATGGACATGCTCAATTATATTCCCTTAATCCCTTACTTTTGGTGCTTCTCAAATTAAAACATTTATACTTTGTGTGACAACTCCTACGTTAGGTGTCTTTTCCTTGTCTTCCCTCTCTCTCTTTCTTTTTTTTTTCTTTTTGACAAGTTTTATTTTGGGTTTGGAACGATTTTGCATTCTATCTTTCCTTTTTTGGTTTTAGACTAACTTTGTGTCCCCCTCTTATGTTTTGTTCCCCTAATTTTTTATTTGTGTCCTTTTGCACCATTCCTATCCCAAGGTTTGGAATAATGTGGGTTGAATAAGTAAGGCTCAATTAACAAATTTCAAAAGGGCTAACAAAAGATGGATTGGTCTAAGGTTATTAACACAGAATTATCTACATGGAGTTTCAAGTTGCGTCCTGTGTTGGTGTAATCATCATATCTCTTTTTAGTGGGCCAACAGATAGGCCTTTTTTCATTCAATACATCTTGTAAGCCAAAGCTCATCAAGATTCTTAAAGTGTTGAGTATGTATGCCTTTTTTGATATTGCCTGTTTGCATGTATATGTTTTATTTAATTTGAGCTAATAAACACAAAGAGATTGAAAAGAGAACAAGATAGACGTACTTAAAAATATAACTTTTATTCATTAATTAATGAGATTACATAATAAGTAGATTCGACAGCATGAATCTCTTAGTCCATCATAAAGAAAACAAAAGAAATAGAAACAAAACAAGACCTAGGGGTGTTACTTCTTGAATTGTTGATAACTTCTTGAGATTACGTCTTCAAGCTTTGTCCGCTTCCAACGTAGGTGAAATCCGCTCTAAAAATCTAGTCCATCTATATGATTCATGGTTTCATTTATTAAGTCCCTTTCAATTAATGTTCCCATAGTATAGACTTTTTGAAATGTGTCTTAACCAAGGTATTGTAAATGGCACTTTTATGGTGGAGACATATTGTCTATGAACTTTGAGACAAGTTCATGTTCCGGAGGTCTTTGTGAAAGAAGAGAAACCTTTGATCTCCACCTAGAAAAGAAGTCAACAAAGCCTTCTTCTTCCCCTTGCTTAAGCACTTCAAGATCGCGCAGGGTAGTTGTGAGCTCGATGTTATCTCCATATTGGGCTAAAAATGCTTTTACAACGTCACTCCAAGTGGAAGTTTGTTTTACATCGTGGTTATAAAACCATGATCTAGCAGTTGGGTCTAATGAAAGAGGAAAAGTACATGCATATAAGCTATGCTCAACCCCTTTGAATGCCATAATTCTAATAAAGCTCATTAAGTGAGTCCTAAATTTGTCTGTAACCTTAAAGGTTGGTAAATCCGTAGTCAAGAACTTTTCTGGGAGAGTCTTGCCACTAGGTTGTGGTGCAAGCTCATAATTAAAGTACTTATTCCCTGAACTAGCTCGAAGGACAAGTTTCTCCAAGGCCTCTACTCTTTCGGCTCTTGCTTTTTCTTGCAGAATTGTTTTCTTTTTCTTTCTCTGCTTTTATTTTAACCTTTTCTTCTTTTTTATGAGCCTTTATTTGGGCTTCTTATTCTCGTAGGGCCTTTAGGTTTTGGAGTTCCTTTCTAAGTTTCTCCAATGCTACTTTTTCACCCATGATTGGATTAATATGTGAATGTGGAAGACGATCTAGTAATGTCTATCACGAGAAATTGAGTGCGTTCACTTAAACCTTTTCTGCCAAGCATTCAAATAATGAACCAAAGTCAAAATTATTTTTCTTTTTTCTTTTTTTTTTAGTGCTTGTAAATTCATTATGAGCAAGTTTGTTGATAAAAATGTCAAAAAATTCACAAACGACCATTAATGGAATGTCATGATTTTTGTTGAATTCAACAAGGTAATCGTCTAAGGATTTTACTTGAAGTGAATTGTTTCGAAAAAAGGAGAAGAGAAAAAAAAAAAAAGGAAAGTTGACACGCTCATCAAATTTTTAGAAATATTAGTCAACCTTAGTACACTCCTTAAAATGATAAATATACTATGGTATTTGTTGATCATTTAGATTACAATAGAGATCTTTATCGTTTTTTTAAAATTATGATTCTCATGTTGCTCATCTTTAAAGGATAATTACTATTTTCTTAGAAAATAATGATTTCCTCCACACGTAAAATCTAAGAAATGAGTAAATCATTTTCTCGGTTTTATCATTCATTATTCTCTCCTTTTTTTGGTGAGATATTGATGACGTCCTATCAAGAGATGCAAACTTCTAATGACGAACCTTATGATAAGTAATGTCATTAATTCAATTATAAAGTACGTAAATGAATCATCATAAACGAAAACAGTTGTGCGCGCAATTTTCCGTCTTGCGCTAAGGTGGAAAGTGCAACTTTGAGAGTAGCGCCTGCCACACGCGGTTTTCATTTTTTTTTCTTTTTTGCGAAAAAATGCATAAAGAACGATAAAAGACTTTTTTTTTCTAGGAAATGAAAAGGACGATTAAAAGACATTTTTTTTTCTAAAAACAAAGAATGATTAAAGTTTTTTTTTAAAACGAAAAGAAGAACAATTAAAAAAAAAAGCAACTAAGTTAGACAATATTGTTAGCCAAAGAGATATTATTAACACCTATTGAAGGATTAACCTTGAAACGGTAATATCGTTTTCTTTGTATAACATTGCTCGTAACGAGTCAAAGTCAACGTTGAAAAGTGGGTGCGCGCAAGACATAGAGTTGTGCGGAAGGGCCGCGCACAACTCCTGGACTTGCGCTTGGAAGGCGAGCGCAACTTTAACAGTTGTGCGTGCCACCTGGTAGGTTCAATTTTTTTTTTTTTTTTTTTTTTTTTTTTTTTTTTTTTTTTTTTTTGTCGAACCACATTTTTTGCAAATTTTTTTTTTAATATCTCTAGGTGACAAGTTGGAATTAATTAGATTAGACATGAAGCACATAATAAGCACATATTCATGGAGTCACATAAGCACATAAAAGGAACCGTCGAAGCATACAATGTCATTCTAAGGTCAAGGCTTGGGTGTCCAAAGGTATCAATTTTAAGAACGATGCACGAATTAATCACTCAACGTGTTGACCCATGACATAGTTCTTCCAACATTTTGTTGGCGATATGGGTGGGATGATTGTTATTGATTTCAGGATAGAAGCCTAGTGTTGGCGACCCCTAGTCAATGAGCCAATCCCCAATGCTTAAAGTGTGCTACGATTATGCATGATGCAATGTCGCTTGTTTGGCTTTTACTTTTGTGAAAAAGGAAGATATTATGCGTTCAAGTCTCGCTCTCTAACTTGTGATTATCCAAGTTAGCCATCGTTACAACCCATAGGTAACATAGTGTTGGAAACCTTGGACCATAACTAAGAACTAATCTTGTAACCTCTAAGTCCCCAGCGGAGTCGCCACTGTAAGGAGGGTGTGCCCATCGTAGGGGATTCTTCTCCTTTATGCCCATGGCCTTTTAAAAGCCTAGGACTTTACACTTTTGGGGTTGTATTCGGATTTGAATTCCTAACTGTTTGGGGGACCTTGAATTAGAGTTGATCCTATCATTATGCTTTTTTGTAAGAAACTAGTAAGGAGTCGCCAATGAGTTTTAGGAAAACTCATAAACCTCGTTCATGCCTTTCTCCCAAGTAGGTTTCAAGGGATATTTAGCATGAATCATAAGTTTACCCCATTCCCAAATTGGTCTACGTGTACCAGAAATGAGTTTGGGAGTGAGTGTACTAAAATAACGTTCCTTTTAGGGAGGAATCACTATTCTAGCCCTAGTGCAGCCCCTACTAGCTCTTCCTTTTTCACAATTTCATCACCAAACAATATATGCAACGTGGCCCCTATAAACTAAGTTAGTTGATTTTATTTACAAGCATTAATCATGTAGGAATTACAATGTTTGCCTTGACTTAGGTGATAAAACAGTCAATTAGTTATTCAAATTCTAGTCTTGATTAACACAAGAATGCTACGTGAATTAAATTAATTAAAATTTTGTTTAAAGTGGTCAAACAACACTATTTATTCAATTAAAGTTATTTAAACAAGAAAAGAAAAGTGATTTATCTAAGTGCTCAGTAAACTAACTATTCTTCTCTTATGCTAAATCTCCGTCTTATGCATCTATGGACTTTCCTCCTTCTTTGTACCTCCAAGGAATTCAATGTATTAGGGTTGAAGAATAGTTGGAAAGAGAAGGGAAAAGTAGTATGATAGTAAGAGGGTTTGAGAGATTAAGGTTTTCAGAATTTAGGGTTTAGAATTCTGATTTTTCTGTCCTTCTTTAGGGTTGAATGAAGACCCCTATTTATAGTCGTAGGAATCTAGGTTTAGGATTTTAGAGCCGGCCCGTCAAGTGGCCCGCACAACTCTCTGCGTCGTGCTGGGTTCCGCGCGCATCTCAATAACTGAGTTGCGCTCGGTGTGGTTTGCCTTATACAAAAACGTGTTTTAAAAACTTCCATAACTTTTGATTGCAAAGTCGGATTAAGGTGTGTGAGATATCTTTGGAAAGCTCAGAATGTCTAGTTTGAACTGATATTAGAATTATGTTAAAATATGTGATGGATCAAAAGATACGGCCGATTGAGTGCAAGGGTGTCGGTTTTAGGGCCTAGTTTAGTGTTTTGATCATAATTTCTTCATTTTAACTCGGAATTGGGCTTATAATATACCGTTGGAAAGCTCTTTTAATGAGATATCCATTTTATAGGTTTTTCATAGATATTTTATGGTTGGTTTATTTTATTCGCTCGATTTTTAACAATGTAAGATCCATTGGATCTAATCATTGCATTTGACGCATTTGGGTCCGTTATTAATAAACTTTTGACATGTATGAGCATGTTTTAGGCCTAATTAGTTATCGGACAAGGCTCTAAGATAACTTGGTCTCAAATATGGGTTTTAACTTACTTCATAATTCATTTCATAGTTCAAAAACACTTCAACTTTAATCTAGCAAGAACGGGATTTTGTAACATCATCGCACTTCCTGTCGGGACAGAAGGCCAAAAGTAGGTGTCTACACAAGGTAGCGACCTCTCCAAATGGCAACAATGGGGAACCCTCTAGGTTGAGGCCTCGTGGGTTCCAAGGATGGGAAATACTCGTAGAACCAGACTTGTGATAGGAAGAAAATGGTCTAAGATTCGATAAAAGTAGATGTACCAAGATACCAAATTTTACTAAGTTAAAGTAAAAATACCACTACGATCTTCCAGAATCTGGAAAAGGTGAACTCCTCCTCACTGTCCCGCTAGTGACAAGCAAGTCGTAGCCCGAGTAGAAATTCAGCATGGGTCGAGCTGGCCCAATCAAGAGTCCCGACCAGCCGGAGGTCGCGGAGAGCAGTGAGATAGTAGAGCAGCACTCAACTTCCTTTGTCAGAAGAGAAAGTCCCCGACAAGAGAATCAAGACAAAGATGCGCACCCGCTGCTCCGGGGTGTTGCATCATCGCGAAAAGCATCTACCAGCAAGGACCGGCGGATGATCGCTAACTAGTCTGTATCGCCCTAGCCTCCAAACGTGCTTGGATGACGATAGGGCGTAGCATTGCAAGAGTCTCAGGGGAAGCAAGAGAGATGTTATTGTCAATCAGAACCGCGATCGACCGGAACTTTAATCCGGTGATAACAGAGAAATCAAGAGGGGTTATAGTCATCTCACCTCAAGGAAAGTGGAAAGTGTTAGTGGTGTCCTAGTAGAACTCCACTAACCCGCGAACTATGTACCTGATGTACTACAATGGGTGAACAGCCACCGCAACCTGAAGAAGGGGAGTCAAGCCGCATGACTCCCAAAGCGCGTGCAGCTCCACATTTCCTATAAAATAGTGCTCGAAGAGACTCTAGATGTCATTGTTGCCCAAGCTATGGCAACGAATCCTATCGTTGGAAATCCCCAGCCGAACGCGCTGGGAAATGTGTAGGACGGGCTAAAAGTACAGGGACAGCCTGTCCCACTCAGGAATTCCAGCGCCACGACTGGTCGAAGTACCCTCACCAGCGTTAACGGGCTCGTCCTCTCAGTAAGCCGAGTGAGAACGCGAGCCAGAGCCTTAATAACGAGCCATGCTACTTTTGTCGAACACATAAGGCATTAAATTAGAGATTCTATAGTGCCTAAAATTTTCCTAGCCACATGATACTATGTTCGTTAAAAAAATAAAAAAAACAAAAAACAAAACAAAATTTTCGCTAGCTTGAAAGGTATGGCTAGCTTCTTTTTGGTGAGGTATTTCGCTAATGTCGCATTCTTCCTATGCATTGTACTCTCTCTCGTAATTTTTCTGTAACCTCTCTCTTTCTACTTTGTATTAGCTTTGTTAATTGGAATTGCCCCATGCAAGCGATTCTAGCTAGCCTCTCCTTCATCGTTACTAGTTTCTAAGGCTGATGTCACTGATAGCTCTGCTTTCATTCTGATTGGCTACCAGAAGGGATAAGAACTATGCTTTGACCAGGATGTACCTCTGCCACCGTTACGTTGGGGAACTCTACCTTTTCAGCTGAGACGGTCAATATTGGTGATCGGGGAACGTGCTTAGTGATGATACATCAGAGAATTCCGAAGTGCTCTATGGATTGGCTCTGGGATTGCGCATTCGATGACAATTACTAGCTTCACTACCGATCCCACGTTGAAATCTCTGTCGACTTATCCTCGGCAATTAGGCTAGAGCTGCGAACCAAACTACACAGGCCAAAAGCGTGGGCTCTAGCGCTAGTATAGGACCCTTCGCTAAGGATTACACTGATTAGTATAGCATCCAAACGTGGCTTTTTCAGACCTATTTTTGAAGCAATACTTTTGAGGCTCAATCTCCACAAAGTACCCCTCAAGTTGCATTTTTGGTCTTTTATCACTTCCATTTATACAGCTTAAGCTCACCGGGCTTACGCCCTAAGATCCCTTACTCGAGCTGAGCTTTAGGAGAATACTTTAAAGCTAAAGCTCCATCTCTCTATAATGGGTGTTACATCACTTCCTTTCAAACGGGCGTATACGTGGCGTTAAATCTCTCTTCTTCTTCCCTCAGATGTCCAAACGAATCTATACTTAAGTGAGATTTATAGACGAGCTTTCCTTAGCCGCAGCATACATGCTGGGGGGTTTCATATCCATCTGGATTCTAACTGGCTGCTCCGAGATCTAAGACAAGAGATTGATCTTTGGGGGGGGAACTTTGAAGAGTTGGAAATGGCTAGAGATGCTTAAGGGCACTGTTCAAGAAGTCGTTTAGCTCGTGCTTAAGTGTACCCATGCAGCTAGTAAAAGGGCCGCAGATCGAGAGTAAAGTTCAGCCAAGGAATAACAGTCATTCACCCATTACCATTCTCAACGTTCCCGTCATCCCTTTCATCAGCCGACTTCATTATAGAGCTCTGCTGCTTTAAAGAGTCTACCAGCAAAGTAAAGATCTGGGTATCGTAACACAACCTATTTGAATCTTCGGGCAAGGGGGACATCTCCATAGTTTTGACCTTCCCTACCTGCTATTGGGGAAAGGGTGAATCTTCCTTGAGCTAACTAAAACTATTATTTACAAGTTATGTCATGGTGGCCCATCGCTGTCTGATAAGGCGCTTTAATATCCCGGGGAGGGGGTCCTTAAACCATTCTTAAACTTATAACAGGCTCATAATAGAAAGCCTGGGTTTAGTGCTTTATAAAGACCTATCAATAAAGAACCCGAGAAAGCATAGTTAGACAAGATATTTCTATCCCTTTGTTTAACTATTGAGAAGGCTCCTGCTATAGCTATTCTTTTTGCTCCACTGAATTATCAGCCATCGCTTCCTTAGCTCTCCTTGCCCATCTTTGGCTGCCTGTGAGGATGTTTATGTTGGACCTCTGCCATGTCGGCTTTTAATACAGGTGTGTTTTGGTCTTTACCATCAGTCCTCCTCTTCTTGGTTTTTTTATCATGGCGCTTTGCCAGACGGTAAATTGGTGACAAACGCACTCAAGGTCATGAACCCATTTATTTGGAAACTTAGAAGACCCCTCTCAAGGTAATAAAGTAACCCGATTAAAGAGGAATAAGAGATTCGATTTGGAAAGGTTGTATTCGATTTGGAAAGGCTGTAAAGGCCAAAGCCGGATGGATTGCTTGACATGACACCGATTCCCAGATATTCATTAGTGAAGTACCATATCTGATACAGGTTGAACATATTCATTAGTGAAAGACCAGGCCCATGCCAGCACATGGCACTGATAGAAATCTATATGTTGAAGAAGGATTTTAGCGAAGGAAAAAGTAAGAACCATCGCACACAGGAAGCTCAAGCCGAAAGCGATCACCTGCTGGCTCTCAAGATACGGGATAAATTCGTCGTTTTAACGCATGTTTCCGACCCCCTTGTGTTCACCCTTATTGGGTTTGGAAAGTCGCGTTATTCCGCATTCTTTTTTGCCTCCTAATGTTTGCACCCATTGTTTTGTTAGAATCGGTCATTCCGTTGTAAATGAGGGAGATTGGACAACCAACAATTAGTCAATGTACATGTATTGAACTAAGGATCAGTCATTGGGTTTTTTCTATTGTAGTTTGTAAAGCCACTTAGAAGCCTTAACCAATGATGGATTGAGCCAGGCTGAGATACTCGCTTGCAGACTTGTTACACTTCAACGAGATGGGCCAATTGAATATGAATAAAGGTGAGCGCAACCCTCCATAGGTGTGGACCAATGGGAAGGGCTAAAGTGACGTTAGAACAGCCGGAACATCAGACTTAGAAGAAGCAGCTCCTGCACGAGAACTTTAAAACCTTCCTTCTCCTTTTCATTCGGTCTTCTTTGTAATAGATTTTCCAATATTAGTACCATGTGGTGAATCCGTACTATTATATTTGAATTCAATCTTTTTTCTCTAATCAATAGAGGGAAGAAAAAGTTGGTGCCTCGGGTCCTTATTAATGAAGGTGTCGGATTTGCCGAAATATTGGGGTCGCAAGACCATCTCGTACCGTAGGAGTTGACCTCAGTAATATAGATATTTGGGGTCAGCGCGTGTCACCCTTATTCATTACATATGACTTTAGAAGTAGTTTGCTAGGTCTCCTCTACCATGATAACGGGGTCAGATTACGGATCGTCAAGCTCTTGATATCTCGTTTGAATCCGGGATACGAACTAAGATATCTCGTTCAAAATGAATCTATTCAATAATGTCTTCCGTAGAAGGAATTTCCACAAGGTTGGTGCCAAGCTCTTGATGCTGTAGAAGGCTCCAATCTTGCGTTCTCACGAGACTTTGGGACACCTCTTGGCTGATTCCCTGAAAAAGGTGATAAAAGAGATTTCTCTACGCAAAAGGGTGCTTTGGAGTAGCTTTTCCACTAAGAAGAGCCCTTATTCATGTTGGGCTAACCCTTTCCTTTAGCATCCTTGCACCATTGTGCTTACTTAAAGGTAAGGAGGAAGGAGTCTTTCAAATGGCAAGTGATAGATCAATAAGTTCATCACATTCGAGTGCTTCTGTCTTCGAGCTAGTACCCTTTATAGACAAGGGATAATACAAAGTATCTGTTATTCACTAGTAGTCCATGTAACTTTTTCTTCCCTTTTCAAGCAGCTAGTTTCTTGTCGTCCATATATATATCAATAGTGAGTTATAAGGCTAGACAACAAATAAGCTATTTCAGTTCCATCGCTTATCCCTTCCTTAACCAGAACAGTTAGAAAAGCATTAAAAGGAGGATTGTTTCAAGTGAAATCCATACTTGTTGTTCAAGTAAACAAGTAAATTAGCATCAGATCTAGGCGATAAAACTCTATGTTTATAGCCCATGTTATAATCTTTCTAGTCCTATCTCTACGGGAAGGAAAAAAGGTTCATCCCTCAGAAACCCTTGAACCCTATCCTCTCTAATTTGGAAAAACATGATCTTGCTTGGGCCGCTAAAGAAGAAGATTTTTTTAATATTGAAGAATTGGACTTGGCATTTTTGCTATCTCTTGAATGCTTTGATCCATCTAAGCCCATTGACAAGCAGGAGGAGGAGAAATTGGGGGACTCATGGGATAATTATGGTTTTGAAGATACTGAATTGCAAAGCCCACTTCATGGTTTGAAAAGCCCATGTCCGAGTCTAAACTGGAATGGAATTACTTGGGAAGAGTTGATGGGGGACACGGAAATTTCCAAGGTATGTAGTTGCTTATTAGAAGCATGAGGAAAGCCCAAATGAAAACAAATAAGAGTGGTCGTGGAGAAGGGGACTCATTGTACTGAAAAAGCTATTGCTAGTGCTAGTGTTGTATTGACTTACTCTATACCGGTCTTAGTGGACTGACAGAGTGAAATGGAAAGGGGCTTTTCCGTCTTTTCGGAGAAAGAAAAGAAAGAGAGCTAGCTTCGGTCTCACGTAGCTCACCTAAGAAAGGACGAAGTTGTTGAGTGAGGATTGGTCGAGGGAAGTTCTAGATGTACCCGGGTACAAATCAGCCAATAAAAAAAAAGACAAGTAGAAGCGAGTTCAATCGGAGTATGCAGGGCTAAATAGTGCAAGTAGGTTACGTAAACGAGGTATGTAGTCGCTTATTAGAAGGTTAAGGACAGATCACATGCTTTTTGTACTTGACAACTTTAAGCTGTTGAGTAAGGACACTACTACAAAAATGGTCAAAGAGATCCAATATAAAAGACTTGTTATCTATATAACAGGTCTCTTTGGTCCTAGAGACTGTAGACACCCAAATGCGTCTCCCCAAAACCAAACCCAGTGATGAATACCTTTTGCGTCGAATGATAATCGAACGAGGTGAAAGTGTGAAAGGTCTAATGTTGCGGTTGGTTTTTATTAAAAATTCTTTCTTTCTGTTTTCGAAAAACAACTCTATTTTATGAAAACAGCCAATCCAGTTTAATTTGCTCCACTACAAGGGTCCAATAATAGTGTAGTTGGATGGGGCTTGCAAAGAACTTTCCAACGATATATTATAAGCCTAATTCCGATGAATAATGAGGAAGCTATGGCCAAAATACTAAACTGGGCCCGGTTTGATCTTTACATACGGCCCAATGATCTAGGGGAGGCCCCAATGTTAATTATTATTCCTAAAGTTATTAGAATTAATTATAGTCTTCTAGAATTCTCTAAAAGGTTATCTTTAATCCTAATAGAATTAGAATTAATAATTAGATTGTGATAAAGTTTTATTTAAAATATTATTTTATGAAAAATACGATTTCAGTTTTCGTACGGACTTTACAAATCGATTTTGATTGATAAGCGGACTCCGTGTTTGAAAGCGCGTAGGAATCCAGGCTGTCGCCAAACGACAGGCCTGTCGCTACGCGACAAGCCTTGTCGCCACGCGACAGACCCTGTCGCCTGGAGACAAGGTCGGTTTTGCAGCGACAGTGTGGAGTTTTATTCCTTATCAAATTCTACCTATTTCTGGACTGTTTTCTTATAAATAGGGTCCTGAACCTCCGTTTTCATCCACAATCCACAATCTACAATCAACAATCATCTCTATTCTTTCTCTAAAAAAGCTAGAGGCTTTCTCTTTCTCTTCTTTTTCTAAACCTTCCCTTTTACAAAATTCCGCATTCACATACATTAGCACTAGGCACACCTAGCGAAGTTCGAAGTTGCCTTCGCCCTAGACATTAAAGGTTATAATTTCTGAGGGTTTGGTCCCAAATCTCTATTTCAATTATTTAATTTAATTTTTTTGATTTCATATTTTCCTTGAAATTACTAACGCGTGTATTTTGTTATTAGAAAGAGATACGAGGCATCAAAGTATGTAATCTTATTGCTCTATTCTTGTAGAAAGCATGTTTAAATTTGTTTAATTCCTAGTATCATGTTAGGATATCTTTATTGCTTTCTAGTTTCATGTTTAGGGTGCCTTTTACTCTTTTCTAATATCATGTTAGTATCATGCTAGGGCTAAAGCTTTGATTTTTATGTTTAGTGACATGCTAGGATTTGTTATTAATCTTGTTAGTATCATGCCTAGGATCTTTCTGTTAATATTATGCTTTAACATGGTTATGATTATGATTATGATGATTGTTATTTTTATGATTATTATTATGTTGCTTGATATATATTATTGTTATTGCTTGATCACGCCCTCTCTTGCAGGTTTAAAGGGAATTTTTACTTGTAATCACGCTTAATAAGATAATTAATAATCTTGTTTGGGTTAATATGATTATAATTCAAGTGATCACCAATAATAGTTTTATTTGTGCATTAAATTCAACCAACATAGATAAACAGGTTTAGGGTTAACCTATTGATTGCATGTTAGTCAGAAAGCGCACATGAATACGAGAAGAAGTAGAGGCCTATTATTAGGGCAGGTTCAATCTCTTTTAGGTTGGATTTGTACCTTCATCCCCAACCCTATTTGGTTCAAGACCTTTTGGAGTTGACGATCTCATGGATCGTTAAGGGGTGTAATCTTCACCTTGTGAACGGTTTACAAGTTCCTAAAACTTGTTGGCGACTCTTTTGCTCTAGCTTCCTTCCCTTTGGATGCCACCATGCTTAATTGTATGATCACAGTGGGGTTCAAGTTTGGGGTAATGCTTGAAATATTCCCTACAGAGACCCGTTATTAATAACGGGTCTCAAACTTGAAAATTTTGATAGTAAAAATATGTGAAAGACCTGTTATATAAGAAAACCGGTCTCTTGCATTTTTTTAATTTTAATTTTTTTTAAAAGAATAGTTTGAGACCCGTGATGTAAGAAAACAAGTCTCACTTTTTTATAAAAAAAAAATTAAAAAAAATATCCAGAGAGTCCTGCTATACCACTTAACAGGTCTCCCATATTTACAAAATAAAAAAAATTGAAACCCTAATTGATTCACCTATCTTCAATCACAACATTTCTACACCTCTATTTATTATTTTGCTCTCCTCCCTTCTTCCTTTTATGATTTTCTCCCTCCATCTCCTCTCTTCTTCATCCTCGCCCTCTCTTTCCTACCTTTTTTCGTCTTTTAAACTCTAATTCCTATAAACTCATAGCATATCCTCTATAGATTTCTAGGGTTTATTTTTGTGGATGATCTTTTATCTACTCACATGTAATTATTTCCCAATTTCTACTATAATTTGGTTTGAATTTGTTCGATTCAGTTTGATTTTGGTTCGAATTAATCTATTCGTTCAGTTTTCTTTGGTTCGAAATAATCAATTCTCCTCGGTGCGATTTTGTTCGAAAACTCAATTTCTTTGATTCGGTTTGATTTTGTTATCTCTTCTGTTAAACGGATTAGAATAAGCATGCAAGGCGACGGCAAAGGTTGGTTCCTCCTCTTCTATTTCTTTTTATATTTTAATTTTGTTCTTATTAGCTAGTGTTCTTGAATTTTCATGCTAATTTCAAGATCTATAAAAATTAATCAACATCTTCCGCTTTTTTTTTCTCAACTTTTCGTATTTAAATTCAGCTTTTATTATGATATTTGTTCACGTTTTGTTGCTAGAACTTACTTCATTTGTTAATAACGGGAATCCTTTAATTTTTTAGTCTTATCTTTAATTTTTCTGTAAATGTTTTTTTTTTTTTTTTTTTTTTTTTTTTTGGGTTTTAGGGTTCTTTGAGTTAGGGCTGTGACTTGCGAGTAATTATCAAGTGAGGATTCTGCTTTGATTTTTTGTTTAGTTATCATTTTGAACGAATTTTATTTTAAATCTCTTATTTCATTAGTTATAAGTTTTAGAACTCTATTTTAAGTTTTTAATATAGTTTAATTTCTTTTTTTAATTTTATTTTTTGTTAAATTTAATTTCTTTATTTATTTTTTTAATAAGTGTTTTGATTTATTGTTTTGGAGGTTAATTTCTGTTTTTATTTTTATTTTTTGAAAAGTTTATATTTGTGGTTGCAGGTAAAGATCTACAAGTTTGAAGTGAAGAAATTTATAGTTTAATTTTTTCTTTGTATTGGATTTTATTGATATTTGTACTCGTATTATGTTTGTAATTTTGACGTATGTATGACATTTAAGACTTATTTGTACTCTGTATTTGATAATGTAAAAATAAAATAAAATTACTCCGTAAATATAGTAAATTATATTGATGAATTTATTTTTATTTTTTTATTTTAAATGAGGCCAAAGAGACTGCTTTAGTTAAATAAGCGGTCTTAATTATTATGAAAAAGAGACTCCCTATCTTAAATAGGCGGTCTCAGTTTTCTAAGAAATGAGACTACCTGTCTTAGATAGGCGGTCTCAGTTTTTTCATTCCAGAGACCGCTTTTACTAAAGTAGTCTCTTTGCCAAAGAGACCACTTAGCTAGAGACCGCCTCTAAGGCAATCTCTTTGGCCAATTGGGACGGGTCTCTCTGGCCATTTTTGTAGTAGTGGGAGCGCTCTATCTCTTAAGAAAGGGGCTTTGGAAACCAGCATTATTAGACGAGAAAGGGAAGTACTCTCTGATGTGCATTCTATTATTACCTCCTCTTCCTGAGGGAGTAATTAGAATTAAGCTGCGTGGTGGTGCCCGCAAACAAAAAAGGACTATTTGCTTCATTTTTGGGGCAGGGCCTTTTGTACTCCAATCCTTACGAAGAGAATTATTAAGCACACTAAAATCTAGTGGATCTGGTTCCATATTCATGAAAAGCCGGGGTTGAAACATGTTTTGAAACTAAGACAACAATTATTTATTACTAATAATAAGAAAGAGTTAAGCACTTCCAAGGCCTATTAGTAGAAGCTTCTTTCAGTCTATATTTTCAAAGAGAGAGGTAGAAGAAAAACTTTAAGTAAAAAAAAAATGGATAACCCTACCTCAGAAAGGCTAGTAACAATTCAGAACGAAATCCGTTTGGTAGAAGCCGAGAAGCTCGAATGTGAGCAAAGGCTTGTTCTGTTCTTGGAGCACCCGCCTCCCATCGATCTAGCGCTTGTGGCTGCAGCCATGCTACGGATCCAGCGCCGTATTTGGGCTCTGGAAGATAGCAAACGGGACCTCCTCAACGAGCAACAAGCCCTGATTGTGCAGGCCACCACCCACCTCGCCCCCGATCACCGGGAAGACTAGAATAGAAAAGTCCGTCCACTCTTTCTAGAAGATTTAAATAAGTGTCTAATGATGGTGTATTGTTAATGAGATGTTTCTGCTTTTGTGTGTCCTTATCATCCCGCTCTTTTCATTTAATCGAATGTTGTTTAATAAAAGATTCTAGAATATTTTGGTTCCCTGGAGATGTTGAATTTTGTCTTTCTTATCATCGTTTCTTTCTAGCTTAGTGTTTGAATTAAGGGTGTTGCGAGTCACTTACTCAATATATAAAAGAATATTGAAACGTAGAATTCGGATATCAGAGCTAGAAGTGTCTCGTATTAGAGGTATCTCTAGAGAATGGATAATTCATGGGATAGGGAATAAAGTATTGAAATGCTTCTTTTCCAGCGAAGTCTAACTCCAGTCGATAAATCTGTATACTGAAGAATCAGTATTGGCACAGATCCTCTTATGATCGGAGTGAAAAAACCATGCAGGCTTTTATTCTTAATGAATTTCTATCTAACGGTAGCTAGCTTGTATTTATGAATCAAATCTAAGATACCTACCTAGTCCAGTGGGTAGAGACTCTCATATGAAAAAGAAAACACCCTCTTTTAGCTTAATATGATAAAAATCAGTCTAAAATGAGATATCTATCTTTCTTTTCAAAGTTTGTAGGATGTTTGAAAATGGAATTGCACAAATGTGTTGATGAATTACGATGTTTAATACGTGAGATGGAAAAAGAAGATGAAGAAGAGAGAATTTCGTTTTTCAGTAATAAAACTAAGATTGATGCTACGTTGTAGATGATGATCTTCTAAGAAAGAAAAAAACTAGAAAGAGGAAAAAGATTTCGAATTCGGATATTGATAAAACAACGCTTAGTGAAGAAAGATTATTAGTGGGCAGTGATGATGCCAAATGTGAATCCTTGGTGTCAATTCCTCGACCAAAACAGACTAAGCAAAAAAACGAAGGAAGAAGGTTTGAAGAAGTAAGTATAGTACTGGTCTGGTTTGGAATTTGCTGCAATCGAAAGGAACTAGCCTGCAAGAGATTAGGAAAACCATTAATTAAGAATGCTTTCTAAATGACAGTACTTTATTTAAGATAGGACTGAATGTTAACTCTTACGCTAGGTGGTACCGGTAGTGCTATAGTCTCGTTATTTAGTATATTATGGTTAGTCCTGTTTTTTGTTTGAAGGAAGATTATAGCACAAGTGACATCCATCCCATTCGTACCATCTCAACTGCTCCCTTGTCCTAACTTATCTATTAATTAGATCTCTCCTGTCCAAGTATAAAAACCTTCTCTTCCTATTCATTTTTTTTACTGGTTAAGGCTGGTTAACTCCTACTGTAGATAGATGGGTTTACTCACTATTTAGTACCCATTTAACCTAATAGAAACAGTCTACCAAGTCCGAAAGCCCCAAAATAACTTCTTTTAGGTGGAAAAGCTACTTATCTTACCAAAAGCATAGCTTTAGCTATTACAACCCTGACTTCTATTTCTTTTTTTTTCGGTCTTTCGATAGAAAAAACAGCGTTAAATTTCGTTTTGTGGTCATCTTGTTAACGATTCCCTATATGAATGGTTAACGTGTACCACTTTCAGGTACGCAGTGATGAGGGGTTCCTTTTTAGTAGTCCTTTGGTTTAAGGAACGTATATAGGGTCGTGTAGGCCGGCTTTACCAACAGGTACGTAAGTCACTAACCTACTGGTAAGGAAACTATGTGAACCAAAGGCCTTTCTTCATTCTATAGGGCTCTAGATAGCTTTTCTAATGTGTTTTCTGTAATCTAATTCCTTTGATGGACCTCGTTACATAGCTTAGAGTAACTACGCACCTTAACTATGATAGTGAGATTATTACTGAGAAAACAACATTTAACGATTCATTAGTGTGTCATCCACATTCAGACAAGAAAACTCATTCTAATGGGCTACATGAGCCCTTAATTATTCAATCTTATGGAGTGATTGACTGAGCAATCAGTCAACATCGTTCCTCTTACGAGCATCTTCGAACCTCTCCTTTACCTTTACAGACGAGTAACTACTTGTACAGTACCTTAATCATATTGTAGATAAAGCGACGTTTCACTTCTCATATCATATATGTGGAATTAGATAATTATCATAAAAGGCGTTATAACGCAATATAGAGCCCGTAGAAATCCAGTCTTCTTACTATCTTCTCTTCTTCTTTAACATGACTTGTTACAAGTGATGAATCTTCCACCTATTCAGTGGAAGTTTTTGTGACTAAAGAAGATCAGCCTACGAAAAGACTTCTTAAACTACTACTACTCAACAGAACTAGACTCATGAACTAAGCTAGCAACTCCTTAAGAAGGTATGTAATCGCTTAAGCAAAGCTTTTGGAAAGGAAAGACAGAATTTGCCTAGCCTGAAAGAGAGTAACTTCACTAACTTAATGCAAGAGATATCATTAGAATAGGAAGTGATTTCAAAAGGCGCTCTTACCGTGTAAGTAGCTGCTCCTAATCTTTTTCCCACAGGAGTACTTCTTAAAAGAAAAGCGGTGGCTATTATATCACCAACCACAGCTAGAAAGAGAACAGAAGAGTAGTGGAGAAGGAATCCCTCAAAGCCCCTTATCCATCTCTAGCAGCTGGAATTCCTATATTCCTTATTAGATTAGATGTTACTTTATTTAGTTTAGCAGATCTGGTATCAGAGGCATTCTTTTAACATTAAGAATCTTTCAGGGCAAGTAGCACTTCTACCTATACTTGAAGTAGCTAAGGTGTTAACTCAGTAGTTTAAGTTAAGGAATACATGGAAATCTCCAAAGGTAAGGCCCTAAAAGAAATTTCTTTTTTGGAGGATGGTAGAAGTTTTCTAGCTTGATGCTGGTCTTAGGAATTCCCAAGTCTTTGATAACTTTGTAAACAAAAGGAGTATATAAATAGAGATTTAATTTAGTAATAAAGGCGTAAAAAAAACCATAATCAGTAGAAGACTAATAAAACTGAGTAGCCTAAGGATTTTATCAACGAATGGAAGAAACGGTAAGAGATAGATATAATTTATATTAGGGAAAAACTCCTTTTCTTTATCGGTCAGATCTTTCAACACATGGATTTTTTACTAAAGAGAGGGGTCTTCGGAGGAAAGAAGAGTTGTACTGAGGACTTTCTATTAGCATAGAATAAAATGAAGTCATACGCTTTGGCTTAGTCACTCTTTCGTCGTTCCTGAGAGCGGATGTCAGGATTGAACAAGAAGAGTTACTACGTGTAACATAAATAAGACTTTTTTCTAGGGCTTCCTCTAACAAGAGAAGAAGCCGTTATCAGTTCAGGTTAGGGTTTCGGTTTAATACCTATCACCCTATTTTGATAGGAGAGTAGTGTTAAAACCAATAAGAGAAGTATGGGCGATGATCTAGTCTTTCAAGACAGTCAACATTCGCAGTCAAGTGACTAGTTCACTTTATAGTAGAACGAAATCTGTCTCCTTCTCTATTGTTATTCTCGGTCTAGAGACAAGGAACCTCTTTTGTGACCTCGTGGTGCTTGCGGCTTTCACTAAGACAGCTTATTCCGCATCGGCACCAAGGACCAAGGGCTTTTGAACTACTTCGGTTTTCCCCCCTAGACTTTTAGGAATAAACCCGACACCGCTCTTAGCAGCTTAACCACGATAAGTTGGATAGACAACCACTCTCTTAAAAGGGATATCCTCCCATCTATATGACCATGGTCTTGTCAAGAGCTGGATCTGAACCAGCATGCTCCAGAATCATGATCTGGGTTTCGACCTACCGATCGTGACTTTTGGTTACCCAGTTCATCGATATCTTCATCAAAAGAAAATACTAATGAAGGTGTACTATGTCTGGGGTGGCCTGGAGCCATAAGCAACTCTTTCTTGAGCTTTTGCTTAACCCATACGTGCAATTCCATCCACAACTAAAACCACTTGTCGGAATACGAATGAAATAAAAAAGGCAATTATTAGGGCAAATAATGCGATAGCTTCGCCCTACGGTGTGCTTTTCTCTACGCTTCCGTCTCCTCTAATATAACCCCGGCTAGTCTCATAATCATTGGAGGATTCTCACAATATGCCCCAGCAATAGCGTTAAGAATACTCAAACCGCCAACGCCAACAGTGAAAGTCACGACACAGGGGCTCACACCACTTTACAAATTGATTCGTTTCAGCCAAAAGTTTTCCTTCGGCTACCTTGTTACGACTTGTCCTTCTTAGGTTTTTTGTTAACTTAACCATCGCGGAAATGTTCTTTTATCCACGTATACACACGATAGATTTGATCTTTTAGTTTAATAATGTTTGAGAAAAACGAAGAGAGCCATGAAACGAAGAAGGAAATGTTTTTAATGAATTGAATCAACTTTTCCATTTTTCCTTTTTTTTGCTCGCTATTTCGTACCACTCTGGGGGGAGCCCTAGGGTTTTAAAGTCAAAGAGCCAAACCAAGATTTCCTTGAGATTCAGGCGCTGCAGCATCTCGGGGGTGATGCTGGCAGCGTCCTTGTATAGAAAGAAATAGTCCATGAATAAGCTCTAGACACATAGGCCGATAAAACGGCTTAGAGCGGTTCGATAAACCGTTTTTATCGTGGAGCAAAAAAAATAAAAAACAGATCTCGATAACCTCATATACAACGGTTTTTTTTTTTTTCCATTTTTTTAGAGCTCCCGCCTCTTTTGATGGGCTTGACTTTTTAAGAAAGCTTTCTTCTTATTACTCTGTTGTGCGATACTTAAAAGTTGGGACTTTTCAAGTTCGCTAGAACAGTAGATGATTCTCATGTTCGGCGCGCATAGGGAGCTTGCCCATGACCCAACTCCTTTTTTCTCGGAGGCGTAGAAGTTTTCTTCTTTCACTTCAGGAAAAAGCTATTTACTTTTTTTTCTTCCAGTTGTTCTTTGACGCATCTAGCGTTTAAAGCCCTAATAAGTAATAAAAGTTGTTGCTTTCTTCTCTTTCCGTGATTACGATAGATTTGTAGCCAAAAGCCCCTTCTCCTGTAAGAGCTTTTAATAGCTGTGATTCTGTCAACTGTTCCGGGCTTTTCCGGATTTCCAGTAGAAGAAATTGTCTTATACAGTGTGTTTTTTATTGCATTGTGTGTTTTTTTTCCATTTGTTTGTCCATTGTATCCATTGTTTTTTTTTCATTTTTTTTGTTCCGGTTTCTCTTTTTGGTTCTGCCTTCAAAGGATCAACTCGACTAAAACCTTTCTGTCTTGTCATTTTTTCTTATTAAAATAGAACACCTCAATGTCGAAGCCGATTTGCCGAAGATGAAGATCATTCTTATATTATAAGGTTTTTTTCGGCGGCAAATCGATGGTATCGTTCATTCTGAGCAAGGCACGCCCCCTCCAATTTCTGACCTAAAATTGGAACCCTCCCATCCCATTTCTGCCCCTTCTTCCATTACCTTCCTCGGGGTCAAGTAATGGCGGGGTTAGAAAAGACCAAACTCTTCTTTTGACTATGATTGGGTCCTACAGTGGTAGAACCTTGTGAACCGGGCTTACTACTTCCCAACCTTTTGTGGACCTTTCTTCTCTTATGATTTTTGCAACTTTCTTGAGTTTAGTGATTGATATCAAAGAGAGTCTCAGTCTAGTCACTCAACTAATCTACTCGTTGAATGCTAGTAGTCTAGTAGTAGCATGTGTGGTAGTTAAGACTTCGCTCCTTCTCCACTATGGAACCTCACTTGGGATGCAAAGCATTCTTTTCGACCTTATACTAAGCTAAGGAATCATAGCCGACTTTTTAAAACACATATAATACATTATAAAAGATATGATAGAAGAAAGAGAGCACAAAAACAAATTAAAACACAGTTAATACATTATAAAAGACATGACAGAAGAAAGAGAGAACAATACACATACAGAGAAAGAGGATGTGGACCTTTAGATGCCACTTTTCTAAAAAAAAAATAGGCTTTGGACCCTCATATGGCCAGTCACCCATGAGGGTGGTTTCTCGTTTGAAATTAACTAGTTCAAATGGTTCATCCAGGTAAACTCATAAATTTGTCTTTGACCTCTCCCATGTTGTTGATTGGTATACCCTTCGTTTAGGAAATGACTTAGAGTCAAGCCTTCTTGCTCAACCTTACACAAACAGGGTTTTTTTTTTAAAATGAACAGATTAGCTAACGCACTACTGATTTTCTGCCTACTAGCAATGCAACTACTCCTAAGAAATATTCAAACTGAACTAGTTTCTCTCTCTTCCTTGCTTGTTAAAAGTCAAAAAAAAGATTAATCGCCGATGCCTATACTTGAATTTAGAAAGGATTCTCAATTCATTGTTACTTGGGGCGTTTTGTGAAAGTAAAGATCGAGGTTTAAGCCAATTCCTTTTTGAGTTTTATTCTCTATAGTCACAAATGTGAACCAAACTTCAAGCACAACTGTGAAGCAAACTTCATGATTCGCTTTTTTCATACTTTCTATTTAGAGCTCAATTACATCGAGCCTCACGTCGAGTCTAATGTTAGCATAAATAATAGAAAATAACTAGGATTGGGAAGAGCTAATCCCCTTCATTCCCGCATGGATCTCCTTCTCCGTCTTTCGTATTCGTAGTAAGGGCGTTGCATGTAGTTCATGTTTTCCCGACTTTCCAGTCTCTTTGTTCTTTGCTAGCCTTCTAATCGCATTAGCCTTTACAATAGCCTAATTATTCTCCCCTTAAACGAGTACTGTATTGATTTTCATTTCTTTCTTAGTCTTGAATGCCTTACTTTCTGTGAGACTTTCATTCCTTCCTCGGATGAAGTTAGTGTAATCTAATAGCCCCGAGAGGGAGCAATGCCTATGTCCGGAAGTGGCCCATCCCGCATTCTTAGTTAACCCATTCCCAAGTGGCTTTATTATTCGGATGAGTGTCTATTTCTTTTGTCTTGAGGCTATTTCATTCCTCCTGAGATAAGGCTTGAATTCCCTTGTTTGGTTTTCTCTTTTGCTCGAGCTCTTCTTATAGTTCTAGCACGGCCCTATCGCTTATGGCCTAAAAAGTCTTTCTCAGCCCAAGGTACTATCCCCTATGTTGTCTTGTAGGAAATAACGTATGTGAGTCAAGCACTATCTTCATTCTATCTTTTAGTCTAGTTGGTAGCAATCTAAGGATTCACAGCTCTCCAAAGGTAGGTTAATCAGTATATCCCGATTCCCGCTACACACCTTGCTTTCGATTAGGGGTCATTGCCTTCCATTCTCTCAAGTACTTCCCCGCTTCCTCTACTTGCTTTTATGTAGTTTATTGCGGCTAGAATAGATTTCTTCTTGTCTTTACTTTTTTTCTATTTGTTGAGGTACTTTTCACTTTTTTGAGGATGTAACAAGTCCTTCTTTCCACTCCGCTAGCAGTCCATGTCTAACAGTCTTTAAAGCCATATCCAGGCCAATTCCCTTTCTTTGAGATTAAGACTCGGGTGAGAAGGAATAAATTAGGTTGCAGGGGAGCCCCATTCGGGATCGTCTTTGTAGGAGAAGAGCTTGACAAAATTTTTGATTACCTTACCTGCTGCCCGGGGACAATTCCTTTGTATCGAGGGGCTTTCTTTCCTTCCTAGGTTTATTCCTTCTCTCCGACTATTCGGTATGTCCGCCTAGTCATAAAATCTTTTCTTTGAGACTAAGAGTAAGCATCAGTGGGAGAATCTTCCTTCCTCTTTCATTATGTTTCCCTGGGACACATTCCTTTGACCGTGGTAGAAAGGTAAAGAGATATGAGAGTGAGGCTAGCTTTTGGCATCCTCTAAGCCCTAAGAGAATGGATGTGCTTAGACGACTCTTGGAACTCATCTTTACGCCCTTCGTTTAAAATTCCGGTTAAAAAAAAGACTTAAGAGCAAAGTTCGAATGAAAGAAGGAGAGAGAATCTTACCCTCCCACAGACCAGCTTCATGCTCAGCTAAGCTCGCAACAAATGAAATAAAAAGAGTGAAATCATATATTATATGATTGCCGGCGGTCCATCATGCTTGCGGGTTCGGTTGTGCTTCTAGCAAGTTAATCACTTCATTGACACACGTAAAGCTTTGCAGCCCTCCCTGCAGTTTCCAGTTTAGTTTGTGTACTTCCCTTCCAAATGACGATGAGGCTAAGCGAACAAAGTCTAATCTTAAAAGGGGGATTGATCCTACTTATATATATTTTACCATATATGCATGTCGTTCTTCCTTCCCTTCCTTAGAAAGTCTCTTTTCTTTCATGAAACCGCAGCTATTGAATTTGCTGAAAAGCCAGTAGTATTTTGATTGGACTAGGAATGGGAATTTTTTTTCTAACCTAAGAGAATCCAGAGCCAATTCAGTCGATTGGGATTATATGCTAGATGATACGAATCCTAGGCTTGCACCACATTCTCGAAGAGCTAATTCTTGCAAAGAGAAGTTAGACAGAAGGGGTTGTTAGTCTTCATCGCCCATGAGCATTGGGCCCAGAGTTAGTCTAGCTCTCGCTCGTGCCCAATTTCCTTATCCTTTATTTATGGGCATAGTAGGTACTATGTATTTTTTGGCATGCGGACCCTCTTGTGAGACTCACAAAATGGAAGCTAAGTGAAAATCGAAACTTACCTTCTTACAGGATCCTTAAGGTACTGTGGACTCTTGCACCTTTCTCTTTATCTAATGAAATTGTCTCCGTATCAGCTACCAGGAAGGGTTTCTTATTTTGACTTTTAGGTTGCCCAGATGGGATATAGGTTGGATACTTTTTATTTCAGTGTTTGATCTTTTTAGTATTGATAGGATCAATTGATTTGATGGAATCAAATGTTTCAAGGAATCATACAGGAGACATCCTAAATACGGTTACAGGCCTATCTAAAGGCCAAACATCCAGCAGGGAAATGCTGCGACTAAACTCATTAGGACTAAGGAAGTAATGAACTAACATACTAATGAATGCAGCTCTTCTGAGACCACGGACATGTTGCTACTTGGCGGATCTACTTGACTTGAGTGAGAGCTCTCTATAAAAGAGCTCGGACGATTAAGACCTACTTCGACTGAAAGAGTATACTTGATTGTAGTTCTTGCTGTTGAAGAGAAAACTAGTTAACAAAACCCTTTCTTATTCTCTTGCTCCCTATCTTACTGATTATCAAACCCTTAATCATTACCCTTAAGAGTACTGATAAAATCCCCTATAGAGTGCCTGCTAAAGAAAGAAGATCGGTTTATCTTATCTTCTTATTTCTGATAGAATCATTTTTGCTTCTTCTTATTCTTGTCTTAATAGGTGCTTTAACTACTGTTTTATAGCTCTATTGTAACTGCAGATACTATTTCTCTGTAGCTACATTCTTCTTATAACTCCTTTAGCTAATTCCAATACACCATACCAATAATAAGATGCATATAGGAGAATCTAGTTTCTAATTACTAATCTACGCCAATTATGGTCTTTATACCCCGATTTAAGAATATCATAACCAGTTGTTCCTTTTGTTATTGGAGGAAGAGCTCGACCGGAGCTAACAGCATAGTTATTTAACTAAACTAGTATTAATGAACCATCTCCTCTTCCTGTTGCTAAAGCCTAATAACAAGGGACGTTCGATAGACCAGCTAAGATCTTCCTGTTGCTATTGTTTCTATCTTGCCCTATTGTTTATATGCTCTTATATTGCTCATATAGTGAAAGCAATTCAGCGCTTAAGAAAGAATTTGAAAATTTGGCACATCTTTAACTTGGCTACGAAACTCTGCGATACTGGTAAATCTTATCCTTATGCTTATTCCACTCATTAGCTTCAGTAATAGGAGTTTGATTGAGGTCGGATTTAGGAATAGCAACGGGAGATATCTGGTTTTGCTTCATTAGTTTGATAAAATCTGTACTTAACGACACTAACTTACACTAAGAAGATAGTTGTTCCTTACTTTCTTTACACTAAACATGTACGTGCCCCTTTTAAGGGATCTCTTACTCCAATCAAGCATATCGTTAATTGGGGTTTTCTAGGGTCGATCAAGGATCTCCTTTATCCGGTTCAATGAAAATAAGAAGGTTTAACCCTAAGGTAAGAAACGATCGAGTATCGAACTACCTTAAACCTGCTAAACAACGTCTTTCTGTCCGAATAATTAAAGGATATTGCTCTCCTAGAGAGCGTTTAAACCAATATTAAAGAGCTATCACATATCAGAATACCCGATATTGTTAAACGACAGATATTCTCTCGAACAATTCAAAGGCATTGATCTTCCTCGTTCCTTATTGTTTGAGATCTTATCATTTGAATGATTTCCAACTCTCTTCCGAACTGCTAGCCCTTATTCTTTTTTATCTTTAGACTCCCACGAATAAGGGACTCTTTTTTTAGTTTGAACTGGTTTATATGACGACTTCTGAATGTGGATCATTGGATCATTCAATCGATGTCTTATTTCACACCCTCCGTTACTTTTAACATATATACACCATTCTTTCGTAAAAGGAACAGGAAACGAATCCCTTAAAAGAAGCGTCGTAAATGGTTTTGGTAACAAGTAATTTTAAATATTGATTCCTTTTCATACATAAACGTTTTTTTTTCATCTATTGAATTGAATCCTATAACCATATAACTTCAAAAGCGCGCATATTTAAAAAACAAGATAGCAATATTTTATAAACCGATCGATATTATCCATATAAGTATCAAATAGTATATAGCTCAGGTGCGGAAGTTTCGAAATACCATCAATATTAGAGCTACTTCTACCCCCTTCATAACGGATAGGAATCTTAATTAATGACTCAAAAAGTCGATAGAGACTATCATCATTATTAAAGATTCTTTTCATTTTATCTAATACTCTAATGATTGGTATAGATTCATAAGAATTAGAGCAATCAATAATAAGGAGACCTTCCAACTCCCACCATTCTGAAATATAATGATGAAAACTATTTATTGATTCTATATCACTCATACAATACAACTCATATCTACAACTATGTAATTGATATTATCTCTGAATTTGAATCATTATCATTTGAACTAACGAATAAATAATCAACACGTCTTTTTTATCAACACATATTTCACACTCCGACATATTAGTTGAAGAACATCAGGATCTTTAATTCTAAAATTAAAAAAATTATGGGAGATACAAACACCCAAAAATTGATAATCATCAGATAGAAGACGCTTTTTAATACCAATGAGTAAATCTCCAGCATGAATATGACAACCGGAGTCATATCTAGCTATCAAAGAAGAAGCTTACAGGCATTATCCCAATTAAAGTTAGGGAAGGAAGACAAAAATAGCTACACACAACTCTTCTATAATATGACACACAGTCTCTATCAACCCTTAGTCTTGCAACTACTTGGTACGGAGTGGAAGACCAAAGGTTCAATGAAGATTCGCCACCTAACTAAAGCCCTTATTCCTAGCCTTTTGCAAGGTATCCCTTTGCGTGGGCAAAGAAGTTTCATCTTCTGGCTTTACATAACCTTTCTCAACTATCTCCCAAGCATCTTGTGATCCTAGCAAGGCTCTAAATTCCCAATTCTCACAATTCACTTTTGTAATTTTAGGAAATTGAACCGGAACCAAACCATTCACCATTATGTATTCACGGGTGTTCTTGTGTTCTTTGGGAAATTTACAACTCGAAGACTGGATCCAAAGAAGCCGCCTGTACCTGCAAAAGAACGGAGCTCCGGATGTTCGGAGGTCCACCTCCTAAGATTAATTTAGTACAGATTCAGAGTAAAACGTGCGGAAAGTAAATATCTTCTCTGATTCCGTGATCAAGTGTTCTCTGTTTTCGAGATAAATAAATGATGTAATGATTAAGACGTGCCCCAATGAATGGGGGAATCTCCCTATTTATAGGATCCTAGAAAAGTGTGCCCTCCCCTATGGTTTGATGACCTAGGGATTTGGGCTGCGCCGTTTTGCGGCTACCTTGGGAATACGGCCTTGAAAGCCGCCAGTTTCAGGGGAGATATCTGCTTGAAACGTGTCTGCCCATGAGAGGTCCATTTGGAGGCCTTCTCATGTGACACGTGGCAAGCTCACATTGTGCCACGTGGCCGGGTAGAAATACCCAAATCATTTGCCCCTTACAAGGGTCAAGTGACATGCCACGTGGCGCATGTGATAGGTGCCGCTCAATCATTGGTTCGGCATTTTACCGTTTACCATGGGTAGAATCTAGGGTTTTTTACCCTAGAATTTTTACCCTTTCTATAAATAGGTGTTGACTCCTCCATCGTGCTCACACGTTTGCGTGAAATTCAAAGAGAATCTTTCAAATCTTTGACTTTGAGAACTTTGTCTCCTTCTATGATAGCGTTCGACACCCGACCTCTTATCCGCCTGTAAGCAGATTTCCAGACCAAGCGGCTCTCGTACCTTCATCTAAGGTAACCGTCTAATTTTCTCTTTCCTTATTTTTGTTTTTTCTTTTTCAAAAATTGTTTCCCAAACGCACCCGGCACGGCTAGGTTAGCGATTAGCCAGTCACCGGGGACGACTGAATCTAGAACTAGGAGTGCCGAATGCTCATTGGAGGACTCCCCTTTTAGAACTTCTCCAAATCCGACCGTGTCTGTGGTTGTGCAGGACACCATGGCCAGAATGAAGCAAACCAATAGGACGTATAGGACGAATGGTACCTAGTACCATTCAGAAAGCTCGACCGTATAATAAGAAGGCTCCATTAGGGCCCTGCCGAAGTTTATGATAATTCGCCTAGTGCTACTAGCACCCCAAGCTCCTCGATTTTGGAGGAGTCTGATGATGAACGACAAGTTCCCAGGCCAAATGATTCGGTGCCGGATGAGGATATGGAGGAGGACACTGCCGACATTAGCCAGCAGGCCCCCAACTTGGACGATAGTTCTGATGACGACTATGATTCATCTTCTTCTGATAGCGCCTCCATTGACTCGGAGGAGGCGCGTTAAGAATTAAACTCTGCTAGAGAGTCCCTATCAGTGGACAGGGGGGAAGGATGGGCGGAGCCGTCTGCTTTGCGCCGGCTGGAACGCGCTCCTTATTATTTACACGTTCCCAAAGGCTGGCGGGTGAAGATGACAGAGGACTTTGGGAAGTTCATTTCTAACCATGTCATGGGACATGGGTTTCTTCTCTCTGTGCCGGCCGCTAAGGATACAGTCGTTTGGCCAGAGGCGGCCAACTTCAACGACCAATGCTTCGGCTATTATGAGGCGGCCATTCAAGCTGGTCTGCGCCATTCTAGATGTATACCAACTGGGTATCTGGCAATTAGCCCCTGACTCTTGGGTCAACATCATGGGCTACGTTGCTTCCTGTGAAATGCTGGAAGTGGATCCCAGCTTTGAGGAATTCGCCCACAAGCATTATCTAAGCAAGACTCCTCAATCAAGCGGCGCCGAATGGTTAAGGGTTATATGATGGCGGTGGGGAAGGAGTCCAAACGGAAGGACGGGAGGAAGAAATTTTACAGAGTCTCCTCCCCCGACCGGCTACGCAATAAGAGATACAACCGGTGAAACTGAAACCCTCTTCTCCTCGCTGGGAAGAAAGTCGTGCCGCCTGTCCCAAGGCAGGCGCAGGAGGAGATACTTAATTGAGGCCTATTTACTATGGCCGTTCAAACCAATGAAGAGACGGGGGAAAAGGAGGTCACCCTGCAAAGCTACATTCCCCGTCATGAGTTGTGATCTGACGGGACGTATTTGGCCGCTTGCGGTCTTTGTATTGAGAGCCCGAGAAGTAGTAGGCCGCTTGGCTTTATTTTTTTTGTTGATCTTGATTCTTTCTTTAGTTTCTACTCTTACTTTTTGTGTAGACAAAGCAATGGAGAAGCTCTCAGTCACCAAGAAGCCGGCTGCACATTCTGCAGCCTATTACCGTTCGTCCATCTTGGGCAAACGGACTAATGAGGAGCAGCTGAAAGGAGGAACCCCTAAGGTGAGATACTTTCCAACTATACTTGGATTGAGATTCCTTGAGATCACAGGTATACTAACTTGTGTATTCTATGCAGGGTGGTTTGTCCAAACCTTCTCCTTCCAAACAGCCAGACCCGAAGCTTCAAAAGCAGTCGGGTGGTGATGTTGGCACTTCTGGGAAGCCCAAGAAGCACATCACCCATAGCCTAAGAAGGCTCATGACGGCTCCACCCCCAACAGGACGACCCTGAAGCCGGATTCCCCCAGGGTATCAAAGATTGGCAAGCCACTCAATGCTGTTGTCGGCTCAGCAGCAGGCGGAAGCAAAGCCGTCTAGGAGGAGGAGGGTGAAGGTATAGTCACTAACTTTTTACCTTAGGTTGTTGATCAGAGTAAACAGGCGTCTAGTACCTCTAAAGGCACCAGACCTTTCATCCAATTTACATAAATTGTTTGATTGTTTAGAGAACCTGGAGAGGTTGTCTGTGCTTCACATGGCCAAGCAAATGCTGAGGGCGCTTGATCTTGAGGACAAGGCGTCCATAAGAGGAGTCGGCACCCTTAACCTCGACGCCATCTTGGCGCTTCTTTGTGAGTTAAGATACTTGTGATTTTTCATCTTAAGTGATGCATATAGCCACTTGACATTGACCATTCTCAATGTTGGTCGAATGCAGGCTATGCTGCGCGTGAATGGGCTTAAAAAGCCAATCATCGACAAGTCTAAAGAGGTAACGGCTGCTAAAGCTCGGGGCGCCTCCACCTTAGACACTTCCCAGTTTGAGATTGCCCAAAATGAATTACTAACACTTAATATGACGCATTCCTACGCGTCGACCAATCTGCAAGTACAATCAGGACTTGGACGCAGCGAGGGGGCGGATAACCGAGCTCCAAAATGAGGTCAGGGCCCTCAAGGCTAAGCTGGAGCCCCTCGAGGAGGCGGGTCGCATGCAGGGGTAGGTTGATAAACTCAAGGGCCGACTGCAGAACCAAGAAACCTAGCTCAGGACTAAATACAAGTCCTTGGCTGAGGAGGAGAAAAAAGGCCTAGTCAAACAAATGATGAAGGACTAAAATCCATCATGCGGATGGCTTGGGAATCATTACAGCCAGGCTTTGATTGCCAAATTTGGAAAGCCAAGTTTGATGTAGCCAATGATGAGTTTAACAACCGGCTCATGAAGGAGGCGGAAGAGGAGGCGGCCAGGGGCATCGAGGAATCTGACTCCTCGGGGGATGAAGAGGATCAGGAAAAGGATGGGAACAATGATGAGCAGACGCAAGTTAACAACAAGGATGATGCGGCTGTTAATGCTGAAGACCTCCCCTGATCCTTTAAAGCTTTTTAGGTATCTTTCTGCGACCGGATGGCCAAGTATTTTCATTTCCGGCCAGCGTGCCGAGTATCTATGTATCTTTACCGACCACGGGGTCGAGTAAATCAACAATTTCTTCCGGTTCTACCGACTAACTTTTCCAATCGTCCACAGGGGAGGCTGTTTTTAATTTGAATGAAGCATCCGGTCATTCTGACCGATTTTGATTATATTGGAATTTTGCTTAAAAACTTTTAAAGCTCTCAATTTTCTTTGATATGTATAGATTTTGGCTAAGTATTTAACTTCCTGTATACTATACGATTGTTTGTTGTACCGGATGTCCTTGCCCTTGGCTGGATGTCGATTGGTTTCAAAAATGGGTTGGTTGACTTAGAAATTATTGATACTTTAAAGAGTATGATTGATTTCTAAGTCAATCAATCACTATGGTGATTGCCCCAAACAAAGCGACAGACGGCCATTTTGACCAGACGGATAGGCACTTCAGAGTATCCGGCCAAAGGCCTCAATTAGTCGTTTAGACACTATTAAGCCGCTAAGTCCTTGAACTTAGCTTATTATTATAAGTATAGTCTGTCCGCCTGTATTGCCCCAGAGCAATAATAGGCGGTGATACGTAAATAGTGTAGCCTTTAAAATGAAACAGTAGCCGCTTTCCGTCTATATTAGAACAGTTGAAAGACTTGACGCTTGTTAGAATTCATATTAGATTAAATCAAACGGCTGCGAGCGTCATCTTAATCCAGACAATCGGTCAGGCCGTTTGTTTTCGATTTACAGAGCAATGTACCAACCAAATGGGAGATGTTCTCTTCGACAAATTCGCCCGAATGGATGTCGCCGGTTGTCTGACTCATATTGGAGTAGACGGTCGTACTCATGTTGGAGCAGACAGCTTTATTTATAAAACATATCCGGCCTTCGGCCTCTTTTAGAAAAGTAGTTAGCTGCTAAGTCTTTGGCACTTAGCTTATAAATGGTAAGCAGATTTAGGCCGCCTGCATATTGTGCTGGCAGTTCTTATAAGTATTCGGGCCGACTGCTTATGGTGAAGGTGGTCCTTATTGATGCATTTTACAAAATGCTAAGTGAGTTGGGCCACCTACATATTGTGCAGGCGGTTCTCACGATCATGGTAGAATGGTTCGGTTTAAGCCGTCTGCACATTGTGCAGGCGGTACCCTATGATGTAATAAAATTTTGAGCTTGCTGCACATTGTGCAGGCGGTGCTCTTGAATGTAAAAATAAATAGACATAGTCTGAGAAAGAGGACAGATTTTTCATTAATAAGTTTGAATAAAATATTTACAAAATTTCAAAGTAGTACTTTTTCAAGTTATCTACATTCCATATTCTTGGTAGCTGCCTACCGTCTGGTGTCTACAGACAGTAGGTGTCGCCTCTTACTTCTTAATAGATCCGGTAGGGACCTTCCCAATTTGGGGTTAGTTTCCCTTGTTCATTTGCCCTACCGACTGCCTCCATTTTCGGTAGCACAAAGTCCCCAACCTTAAGGGGCCGCTTTTGCCGTCTCTTGTTGTAGGCTCTAGTCATTCTCAGACGGTAGGTCTCATGGCGCAATGCGGCATTGCCCTACGCTCTGGAAGCGAGTCCAATGCTAGCCGCGTGGCCTCCCAATTTGCCTCTTCATCATACAACATGATTCGAAGAGTCGGCTTATAGTGTTCGATGGGCAAGTGACAAAGGGAATTAACACGTTGTCAAATTGTCTATCCCTAAATCAAATACAATTTATAAGACCTAAACAAACCTAATACAAGTATAAGGTAAGCAAAGGGTCGAACCGTAGGGAGAAGTTAAACACCGTAATCAATACTAAATAATTAAGCTATCTCGGAACAAAGAGTGGAATTATCTAAAAGATTAAACAAAGAGCAAATTGAATTAAAGACAATATAAAGAAAACACCAAGGGAAATGGGTAGGTGTAGGCTTCACCTGAACATGCAATAGCATAGAAACAAATCGATAATGAACTAAACATTCATGAATATCGATCTAGGGGGTCCAATCTAGCCACCTGTCAGGATCAATTGGCTTCTCCTAACATAGCCTCTATGTTGTCATATTAGAACCATATACTAGGAGGTGCTATCAAGTAACAATCGATAGAAATGAACTTAGCTAAGTCAACTGTCGTTTCATTTAGCAAAGATTCACCTTTAATCAACTAACAACGTGCACTTTGCAAGAAGATCAAAGAACAATCAATCATGTAAAGACTTTAATCACAATCAACTGGAATCCCAATACTATAAGCATGAACAAACTCCAACTACACCATTCCCATACCCTTAGCTAAGCAACTACTCACTATCCATGACAATCATCAAGTCAATCATGATATTAACAAGCAAAAGCATGATTAATGAGTAATTAACAAAACAAAAGCAACTTAATACAATATCAAATAGCAAAGTGAAGAGAAAAGAATAAGGAAATCCTCATTCATTGAAGTTGAAGTTCTACAAAGAGGTTGATTAAGCTTCTTCTTCAAATTCCAAGCTCAATAATGGAGTAATTCACACTTTCTTTCTCTAAAATGCCAAAACTAATGGTGTTTCTCTCTCTAGATTAAGCAAAAACAATTAAAACTAAGCTAATCTAAAATTACCCCCCTCCATAAGAGAGTACGAACTATATATATGTGCTTCTAAAAAGAAAGAAACTTGAGCAACAAGACGGAGAAAAATCTGAAACCCAGCGGTGCGCGCCCGCACACGAATTTCGTGCGCCCGCGCAGGTGTAATGTGCGCCATCTCAAAATTATGCGCGCCCGCAAATTTGTGGGTACGGAGAAAAGAAGCCCTTGAATGCGCACCCACACTACAAGGTCGCGCGCCCGCACCGAAGGTCGTGCGCCCGCACAGAGGTCGCGTAGCAGGCGCGCAAACTCTCTGGTTTGGTTTTGTTTCTTGAGCTTGGCTGCGCGGGTTCTGACAGGGCTGCGCACCTGCACGGTAAGTGATGCGCGCCCGCGCAGAAGTCGCGCAGAATAACCTGCTTGGCTCCTTGAATTCCTCCTCATGCGCGCCTTCTCACCATTATGCGCACCCGCGCACTATCAATGCGCGGCCTCTCCAGCTCGCGCGCGGCATTGAATACTTGGTTCAAAGCTTCCTTCTTTCAACACCATGGTTCCTACAAAACACAAACAAGAAAGCCAAACTAGAAAATACACAAAGGAGGTAAAAATAGGAAAGAAGACGGACAAAAGAAAAGAGAACTTAATATAATAAAAAGGGGTACAAACAAGCTACAAGTATGGGAAAAACTCTTTAGAATGAACTATTAATCATGGCATAAATGCCACTCATCAGCAAGACGGCCTCTGCACCATACACCATGAGGAATAGGGTCTCTTCAGTTACCCATTTTACTGTTATTATGATGGGCCATAGGACGTGTGGTAGTTCATCCGCCCATAGGCCGCCAGCTCTTTCAATCTTCTTTTTTATACTGTTTGAGATTAACTTGTTGATGGATTCAACCTGGCCGTTTGCTTGGGGTCGGCCAACTGATGCAAAACAGTGTGAGATCCCTTGATCCCCCAACCAAGTCTTGAGTTGAGGCGTCTGAAACTGAGGACCATTGTCAAAAACCATAGACATAGGCACCCCAAATTGAGTGATGATATTCATCCAAATGAAGGAGATGACGTCTTTAGTCTTGATGTTTTTGATCGCCTCTGCCTCTACCCATTTGGTAAAATAATCTACGGTAACAAAGATATACCGTTGTCCGCCTGACACAGAAGTATATGGCCCAGGATGTCCATGCCCCACTTAGCGAATGAAACTGGGCTATGAATGGCCGTTAGATATGTGGGCGGACAGTGTATAAGTTTGCCGAATTTTCGGCATTTATCACACTTTTACACCAATGTCATGGTGTCTTTATCAAGTGTAGGCCATAAATAGCCCTACCGCTGGTCCTTTCTTCTAGAGACCCGCCGCCTATATGTGAGGCACAAAAGCCCGCATGTAGGTCTTCCAGAATTTCCTGCCCCTTTTCAAGGGTGATGCATTTTAAGAGTGGTTGTAGGAATCCTTTCTTAAAAAGCTCTCCTTTACGAATTTCGAAATTGGTCGCACGTTTTTTCAGTGCGGCTGCTTCTGGAGTTGAAACTAGCAGCGTGTTGTCTAGCAGATACGCCCGGATGCTATCCATCCAAGTCGAAGTTTGGTCAAGTACTCCAATGGGATCTTCTTCAATGCTTCGTTTTTCCATTACTTCCCAAAAGACTGACCGAGGTGTATCACATGAGGCAGATGATGCCAATTTAGACAGAGCATTCGGACCGAGGCACTTGACTTAGATTGAATTCTTTAAGTGTCTCGTCCTCAGCTTTGATCGCCAGCAAGCATTTGATCATAGCCGGATGGGTGGCTTCATAATCATCATGGTGTTGGCTCACGACCAACTGAGAGTCAGAACAGGCGTCAATCTTGGTTGCCCCTGCCGCCTTGCACATGCGGATGCCTGCTAGCAGAGCTTCATACTCAGCCTCATTATTTGAGGCTTGGAACTTGAACCGTAGTGCATGCTCGTACTTATCCCCCTTAGGGGACTGATATATAACTTCTACACCACAGCCGGTCATAGTGGAGCTCCCGTCCACATACACCTTCCAAACCTGATCAGTGTTATCCGGCGCAGCTGGCCTTGTCATTTCGACAATAAAGTCGGCGAATTCCTGCCCCTTTATTGCCTTCCTTGGTTTGTAAGTGATTTCCAGTCCTTATAATTCAATAGCCATATTTGAGTAGGGAGGTGAGCGAGGTGATCCGCCTGTTGCTTGGATTTAACTATCATGTAATCGATGTGCACCTCTACATTCCTCCCAATCTGATTAATGAAGACCGTATTAATCATTCGTTGGAAAGTAGCAGGCGCATTCTTCATGCCAAACGGCATCACAGTGTAACAGAATAGCCCCTGATCAGTGACGAATGCCGTCTTTTCTTGATCCCTTTTCCACAGGGGAATCTGGTGGAAGCCTGAGTAGGCGTCCATAAAGCTCATTAGGTCATGTCCGGCTGTAGAGTCGGCCAAACTGTCGATCTTTGGAAGTGGGTAACTATCCTTTGGACATGCTCTATTCAAGTTAGTGTAGTCAACGCACATACGCCAGGTACCATTTGGCTTCTTCATGAGCACAACATTTGCAACCCAGTCAAGGAAGTTACATGGCCGAATGAACCCGGTGTCTAACAGCTTTTTCACTTCGGCGGCTGCCACCTGACTTCTCTCCTCGCCGTGATTTCTTTTCTTTTGCCGAATGGGCTTCTTTTTTGGATCCACGGCAAGTTTGTGGACAGCAAGATCCAGGCTGATGCTAGGCATCTCTTCCACTTCAAAGGCAAAAATGTCTTTGAATTCTTTCAGCAAATGGTGCAAGTCTGCACCCATCTTTGCAAAAGCAATCGTCTCCACCATCACAGTTCGCTTTAGACGGCTATAATCTAGAGGAATATCAAAATGCTCACCAGTTGGCTGGGGACGGAGGTCATCTGACCGTTCTCATTCAGTGATTGCTACAGCTTTTCTTTTTTGACCACCACCAGCTGATCAATCTTTCTTTTCTTTGAGGCTGGTGGGGCCGGATGGTAATCCATGATATCATCAAGGTCTATTGGCTCATTCCCCCGTCTGGGTGCAGTATCCGCAGGCTTGACGTCCAAGAGATAGCGCTCTCTAGCCGTCTTTTGATCCCCATACTTGACAAGCATGAGAGAAAGGACAATGACGGCCTTGCACTCGTTCAGAGTGGGTCGGCCGAGAATGAGATTGTAGGCGGTCAGCTCTTCGACCACCAGAAAACGGACGGTCAAATGCCGACCGTTGCCCTTTTCCCCAGCCGGACAGGGAGATCTATCTGTGTGACTGGGTGCACCACTCCTCCCCCAAATCCGACAAGAGGACGGGAGACATCATGCATGCTATCTGGCCTATATTTGAGGTTGGATACGCATTTGCGACTAATGATGTCGGAGGAGTTACCTGTGTCTATCAAGATGCGGCCAACCTTTTAGTTGGCCACTTTGCATTCTATGACCACAGGGTCATCATACAGCCGGCGGACTTTGCCCCGGTCCTTCTCCGTGATGACGACTTCTTGGAAGTCGGATGTGCCAGCCGCCTATCCCTCTTCAACATAATGGATCATCTTTTTCAGATGGTCCTTGGTGCCCCGCATGGTAGGGCCACCTCCGGAGAATCCTCCTGCTATTAAGTAGATCGGCTCCTCATCGGTTTCGGAACTACGAGTAGGCTGGGGAGTCGTTTTGGAGGACTGACCTAGATTCACTTTGGAAGTCACTTTGGACTTCAGATAGGATTTCAGCAATCCTTTGTTGGCCAAAAGGTCAAGAGTCCACTTGAGGCTGAAATAGTCATTCGTGTCATGGTCGACGTCCTCATGCTATTTGCAACATTTGTTTTTGTGGATTTTCAGCGGAACCTTTTATTGGAGTCAGCTTCTCTAAGGTGAGCCGATCCTTTATCTCCATGAGGATGGAGTAGGTGTCCTTGTGGAACTCGTACCTCGGAACGTACAGTGTCCATTCTTTTTTCTTCTTCTAGGCCGGCTGATCGGAGTTATCAACCGCCCAGATCTTTCTTTTCTTATTGCTCTCTTCGGGTTTTTGAGCCGGCTGAGCAGACCGACTCTCCTTCTGCCTGTCAGACTTCTTAGAGTCCGAATTGCTTATTTGAGGAGTAGTGTTCGGTCGCCTGTATATAGGCTTTCGCCTCCATCAAAGCTCCTTTGAAGAAAATCTTCACATTACTTAGGTCGAGACTTGTTTTCTTTGTAGGGATGTTCTTAGAGAAGTTGGAAGCAAAGAAGAACACAAGCGTCTTGAAGATGTTAATACATCCAGCCGGCAGGTTGCCGAACCACTGTTGGGTTATGCCCTTCAGGGTAGTTGGGAAGCAACGACACCATGCGGCATCATCCAACCCCTGTAGGTACATGAGGTGGGTGTACGCCAGAAGGTGATCTTCTGGGTTGGAGGTACCATCATAGGTCCCTACCAACATATTTTTAACCTTGGCCGGCTGTTCGACCTTGTCTATCTTCCTTGAGAACGCAGAGGGTTGTTCTCCATAGGGTGGTAATGGGTGCCACCTGTCCTCTGAAGAAGGCAGGCTTGATGTAAGGCGAAGCAAGCGGCCTGTATAATGGCAGGGCCATATATTGTGCCGAGTTGATTACATGGGGACCCGTATGGACGGAGGGTCCGCCTGACGGAGACCCATGTACAGATTGTGAATTCCTCACTGAGGTATTTTGAAGCTATCTGGATAAGTCGACGTGGATGCCAACTCAAACAGCTCCTGGTCAATGTAGTGTCGAGCATCAGAGAAGGTCTTTTTGCTGTCATCCGGCTGCACATGCCGGATGGCCTTTCTTTTTGCCATTTTTGGGAAATAGAGTTTGGAGAGATCAATCTGGGGACGAGCCTTCTCCTTCGTAGCAGGGTGAGGAGTAGGCTGTCGGTCCCTGACTGACTTGGCTTTCTCAGCCTAAGCTAGTTTTTTGGCTGACTGTTCCTTCCTAAGAGCAGCCGTCCTATTGATGATTAATTCCTTGATTCCACCCTTGAAACTTGTCATGAATTTCATGAGCTCATCTCGGGTGACTGGGGCTGATCTTGCCGCCTGAGTTTGATTAGACGGCTGCCCAGGGGGCTTGCTTGTACCCACCTAGTCAATGTTTCGGTCTCATCTCTCTTTGTGACGGATGCGCCTTAAGATGAATGACCACCATGGGCCATGTTGGGTTTCAATGAGTCCAACTCACTGCAGAAGAAAACCCGAACAAAGACCACTTTCACAATTAATATCATCACAAGACATAATTAATTTAAACAACAAGAATTAAGGAAAGATTAATACCTTTGAAACGTGCTTCGCTCACTACAAGAGCTTTTACTTCGGAAAGCTTTTAGCTTCGCTCACACGAAGACCTCAAACGGAAGTCCACCCACAACACGACCCCGACAAGGTCCAATGCTAAGAGGTTAGCTAAGTCTGACCTAAACTCGAGTAATTATATGTGTTTAATGGTTTTCTCAACGGAGATGCCTTTTTTAGCACCTTACTCAAGTGAACGATCCCAAGGTATGAAAGGAATAGTGTCCTTCGAACAAGTGTATTATTCCGATAATGGGTTCAGAATTATTAGAAAGCTAATTTTTCAGAGAGGTCAAGTGATCGGAATGCCTGGGTGGAGGCCGCTTCCGATCAGCAATATTAATGCATAATTAATATTACAGCTTAATCTTGACTGAACCCTTCGGGTCACACCCAAATAACTAACGAGCCGAAGCGACGAATTAATTAGGAATTAATTAATAAGTCGACCGAGTAATTAATATTTAGACATCGGAAATTCGAGCTTGGAGCGTCGAAACCGAGCGTCGGAAGTCGAGTAAAAAATAGTAAAAGACGAGACGTGAAAATAATAATAAATCAACAAAGACCAAAATACCCCTAGCATCGAAATGCCCCAAGCAAACCGAGTGCTTGGGGCATATGGCCTAGCATGGTGGCTAGCATGCGCACCAAGCCGAGCCTAGGCTAGCTGGTGCGTGCTAGCGCACCAATGCTAGCATCGCATTGCTAGGCGCTTCCTTGTGCGTGCATTGGCTAGCAGCCATGCCACAGCAGCAAGCCGCAGCAGCTAGCACGCTAGGCGCGCCAACTAGCAGCAGCATGGCTGGGCCATTCCGTGCTGCCTAGCAAGCTGGGTCTCGGCCTAGCAGCCTGCAAGCAATGCGTGGCTTGCTGGTCGAAGCATGGACAGCGGCGCAAGGCAGCCCACCTTGGGTGCCTTGATGCCCAAGTGTGGGTGCCACGTGGCGTAAAATAAATGGGAGTTGAGGTATTGAGGTGGCCGGTTATGGGAGTGAGAGTGGGGAGCAAGTTTGGTTCCCCCCCCCTCTTCCAAATGGTCCTCACCTAACCTCTTATATGAGCTTGCCACTTGTTGATTTATTACTAGTTTGATTATTAATTTTATTTTAGCTTTAAAATAAAATGGGAAAATCAAATTTTCCCACATTGATGGGAGAGCTTTTCACACTCATGATTTTCCCTATAAATACCCAAGTTGGGGTATTGGAAAATCACTTGAGTAAGAGTTGAGAAAGGCATCACTAGTAGTGAAAACCTTTGAACTCATGAGTTGAAAAAGGCATCACCTTTGTGAAAACCTTTGAACTCAATTACTCGGGTTTCGGTCGGGCCTTGCTAACTACAAGGCATTGGACTTAGTCGGTGTTCGAGTTGTGGGTGGACTTCCGTTGGAGGTCATCGTATTTTCGAGGCTAGCTTTCGAAGTAAGAGCCCCTCGAGGTCGGGCGAAGCACGCGTCAAAGGTATAATTATTATCTTAATCTTGTCATTAACTTAATTATGTTTATGGTTTTATTTATTGCAAGTGCGGTCTTGTTTTTGGGTTTGTTTCCGTGGTGAGTCGGACTCACCAAACCCCCAACAAGGTATGCCTTAGCTATTTATAAGGAGTGCTTCATTGTGAATTCCGCCCATCTTTCAATGTGGGACCTTTTCGTAAAACGATCCCACATAGAAATAATGTTGAATTCAATCCTTAGTGAAATAAACCAAGGAATAACAAAGTAACAAGTGTCACATGGTTAGGTGAGGACCACTTCCTCACTTGCTCTCCAAGGCAACTCACAAGGATTGTGATCTAACCATGTGGCACCCAACCTTGAGCCCCAAGTTGAGATCTGTTGGGCCCCTACCTTTTGGCCCGCGTCCATGACCCGCCACCTAGGTCCGCGGCCCGTTGCCACATGGCATTGCCAACGTGGCACGCTTCTACGTGGCGCGTTGCCACTTAGTGGCTGCCAACGTGGCACGCCGCCACCATGGTGGCTGCCACGTGTGCTGCCACATGACACACTTCTCTTTGGCGCGCTTCCCTAGCCTTTCGCGCGGCTAGGGTTTTTACTTGTTACTTGAAGCATTTTCTCGACTAGCCAATTCCTAAATTTTGGCTTGACTTTTAATATTCGGTTCCGACGCTTTAAGCTCGGAATCCGGCGTCTTTGTTCACAATACTCGAGTGGCTCATGAATTTCTTTCGGATTAATTCGTCGCGTCGGTCTGTTAGTGCTTCGGTGTAATATTAATTACTCATTAGTATTACTGATCAGAAGCGCCTCCACCTAGGCATTCCGATCACTTGACCTCACTGAATAATTAGCTTTTTAATAATTTCAAACCCTCTATCGGAATAATAAACTTGTTTGAAGGACACCGTTTCTATCAATCTCCCACTTTTCTGTCTGGACAAGTGAGCATTTAGTGTATAGCCTTTTCTTATGTCGCTTAATGTCTCTTCATGAACTATAAGGTAAGATTTATTCGTCATCCTTATTTTGTCCAGAAGTGTTTCTCGATCCCGAGTCCGACTTTCAATAAACAGATGATTTCTAAAATCCATCTGAGCACGGCCATGCAATTTTACAATCTCGCTCTTCGAAAGGCCTTGTAGACAACAAAGACATCTTCCCTATTTTAGTAGGGGGACATTCCCAGTCTTGTAATTTAGCTTCTCTTATTGAGAGGACCTAGCCGCCCGAGTGTTGCCGTTATAATCCCCTTTTACGTCAGAGTTTTGACAACATCAAAGCGAACTAGTACTCAAACAAGATAACTCACAATACACATGGTCGAGGAAATAGGTTCCGATAGCCATAATGAGAAGTATACTTATGACGATATTTAAGTCACTTAAAGTATTCTCATAGTTCGATCCAATATGGTTCCAAACAAATACTTGTGCAAATGATTTATGACAATCATGTCCTTGTAGCACAAGAAACGGTGCTATAAATCGAACTTCACACTAATCTCAAGTGGTCATTAATCGTCCATTGTTTAAATGACCTCGATTAGGGATAATTCTCAATTATAATATTCAATATTCACTTACTAGGTGTTTCCTTATCAAGACTGGTCTTGATACCCTATTTTGAATATTATCATAATCGAATGGACTCATTATTTAATCCTAAACCATAATTAAATAGCAAACGGAGTGATAAAATTGCATGAAATTTTAAATTACTCCAAAACCTGAATGGTTCATCTTATGAAAAATGGTTTTTCCAAATTTTGTAAGAGTAACACTCTTTATAAAACATTTATAGAAATCACACCCATATCAAATATGCTTGATTTTTTTTTGTGCAATTGCGAATGTTGTCATTCACTTATTGCATAGGTTTAGTTATAATTACTTTGCTAATCTTAGCATCTTCATTAATGATCATTTTCATAATAAGATGATAAAATTTGAGAGTGTCATGGATTATATGTGATTTAGGATTTATTGTCCAAGTGATGGCTCCCACTCATTTTCATGATTGAGATCTTCAACTAGACAACCTACAATCATTAACGTTCAACAACGAACTTTCCAAAGAATATCTTCTTTATTATTGCCTTTAAGGCAACAATATTCTCAAAATATATTTTAGTAGACTTCCTGATGATGCTTTTCCTGGGTTTCACTCCAAATGGCTCACAATGATTTGGGATACCCTAATCACTTGTAATCATGGAAATTTACCTTAAATTCCCGCACATTACACATGCATGCACGTCCATGTTACCATTCTCAAGCCACGACTCATTGTTAGCTCGTGCTTATAAACAGCTTCCTTGTTAAGGATCTAATCCTTGTTAAGGTTTGTGCTTGCAACATCAATTCTCAAATTGTATTTGTTTCCAAAAGTCAAGAACTAATCCTGTTACTTATCCAAGTACTTTGGATGTTCTTGGCCATAATCTAACGATCTATTACATAGATTCAGGTGGATTGGTACTATATACATACTTCACATGCTCTAAGCAAGTAAATCGTGTGACGATACCATATCGTAGCGTACATGATGGATTTAATTGTAAAATGATTCTCAATCTTTTCCACCCACGTTACATTTTAGCTCATCCAGTTTCACCGAGTCTTGCTAAACTATTTTCTATGTGATATGGTTGAAAGTCTCTATTAGAGTCTTTCTTTCTTGACTTAGTATTTATCCTAGCTCATACTTAGTTCAAACATTTACTTAGTTTTATAGATACGGGTCGAAAGTCTTTCAAAGTCCTTTAATTCATGTTTAACACGGTAAATTCCTTTACACGTTCAAACATTTTATTAAGTTTATACATAAAATCTTAATACCCAATATGAACTAAGTATCACCATTTGCTTGGTCCATTGTCGAAAATAATTTCAAATCTAAGCATTTAGCATTTGATAGTTAATTTATAACAGAGTTCATAAACTTCTTGTTGGACCCTACAAGATTGACTCTTGTTCCCACTAAACTTCTTATTCATAAGAATTTATATGTTTCTTCATAAGTCAATCCATTTATTAACTTTATGAGAAAACACTTTCAATTCCTTTATGTAATGCTTCTTTCAATCCCATAATGGATTTCTTGAGCTTGCTTTCAAATCTAGCATTATTTAGATTTTCAAAAACCTTAGACTGTTTTCATAGTCACTTTCAAAATCCAATTTTAGGAAGGCGGTTTTGGTATCTATTTTTCCATATTTCATATGTGCAATTTTGCTAGAATAACCACGAAAAGATTTGAGCATTCCGATTGGTGAATAGGTTTTTATTAAAATCAAGTACGTGAATTTCATTATATCCTTTTCAACTAATCTAGCTATATATGCATATACATTTACACATTTGTTAGTTTTCTCCTTGAAAACTTATTTACGATCGATGGGTCTTTCACCCCTCATGCAATTTGATCAAGTTTTAAACATGATTTTCAAACATGGAGTCTATTTCGGATCTTATGGCCTCTAACCATTATTTGGTATTTGGATTTGTCGTAGCTATCTTACAAGGCATTATTCCCTTACTATCTAATAATAAATAGTGTGCTTGTAACTCTTAAATTTATTTCTAACTTAATATAAAATTTATAGGATTCAATCCAAAACTTTGGTGAATTCTATACCTATACGGGGTTATTACATCAAACACTAAGTTTCAAGGCGCTTCCGAAGCCCTTTCATTATGTTGATCTTACTCCAAATTATCAGTAGTTTTGTGAGTAATGAATCCTCTTTTGAAGCACTTGTAAAGTCCTTTTGAGTATTCTTGATCAATCATTCTCATGAAGCCCTTTTGAGTCTTCTGAGATTCTCAGTTCTAGTTTGTTGCTAAACTCAATAGTCATCAAGTTCATTTTCCTCCCAGTTGTTGTTTTGGAAATGTGTAAATTTCTAGAAAGACACCACTTAGAGCAATAAATATTATGTTCTCATTTAGGTTCTAGAGGTAATGCCCGTAGTCTCACTTGAATGCTTACAAAGAACCATGTATATTCTCTTTGGGTAAAAGTTCATTGTAAAATAAACACTTAACTCCCACTTGAGCTATCTTAGCCTTTAATGAGCCACTAAGCTCCCACTAAACCACCTAGCTCTTGCTAAGCCGGTGAGATCCCACTGAGTCACTTAGCTCCCACTATGGCTAAGAGTTTTAGACATATACTTGAAAAGACATTTAGAAGTTAATTCTATTTGTAACTGAATATGGTGTTATTTCTTAGCTCCGACATTTTGCTTAATGTAACATTAGTCATTTGAGCAAATCTTTAAGAACTTTATAGGAAGGTATGTGATCCATCAATGTTCCAGTCATTTTTAAATGGCATCGAGGTCTCCATGAAGACACACTATTTTCTTTGTGAAGATATTTATGAAAATTTCAATTTCATAACTTTGTGATGGTCACGCTTGGCTCAAGTAAACATCGCTTGATCTAATCTAGACATTTTGATATCTTGCCAAGTCGATTCCGTACTTCATTGAACTCTTGAGCTATTCAAGGTCTAGTTTGTTCACATTTGATGAATATAGCCATATTCTTTCAAATTCTTTGTGAAACGTTGAAGTAATTGAATCCTCTTTAGCTTTCGGAGTCAATTGTCTATACTAAGAACAATAGCTCTTTAATTTGTCGGTTTTTCGGTTTTTAACATGTAAGACTTGCTTGTCTTAGAACGATTTCGAATCGATCAACTGTCAAGAGCCTATATAGCCTTGAGTATGTTCTTGTTAATGTGACATTGCTAAAGATGTTCGGAACACAAATCATGCCTATGATTTATACTTTGTGAGTTTTTCATGTTAGGGAAATGTTTGTTTATAATCAAGCATTCTTGACTCATGGTTTAGACACCATGCCATTCAAATAAATTCGCAACTACTTCTCTTTACTTTGAATGTGAGTCTTTCCGTGTGTTAACGGATTGTTTGTTGATTATGGAACACAATAACCATTTGTTTGTTCCAGCCTTAGCTTAAAAGGTCTTTAAACAAAGCATACGACCTTACAACTGATGTAGCTGTTCTTGCTTCATTCTAAGCCTGTAATTCTATAAATTAGCTTATCTTCAATAGTTTGAGGTCACTTTCAAAATGTAACACTCAAGCAGTATCTGATACTTGTGAAGATAATGACTTGCTAAGTTAACATGAACTCTTTAGTAGAAATGGAATCTAATTCCTTTTCTTTGTTCCTTGTTTCCTATATTCCTTATCATACTTCATCTCATAATCTGTAAGAACCGTTTCTTTAAGAGTCTTTGACTTTTATACTTTTTTAGGCATGACTAAGCATCTAGTGCGCCGTATAACAAAGTTCCATCTTTTCCTTTAACTCGTACTTGAATTAGTACATCAATGAGTTGTATTCATCAGCGTATAAAGCGAAAAGATATGTTGGTTGTCAAGCATTGATAATTTTTGAGTTTCCAACTCAATACTTCATATTTATCAAAACTACCTAGTATTTTGAATACATGATGTCCAACCGTCGTTTTGGACTTATAAAATCCATTTACGAGAATTGTATTTTAGAATTGTCTTTTCTTTCTTTGAGAACTATTCTCAAAGATTTCCTTTACCAATCACGGAAAACAATATAGTTTGATTTGGAATTCTACAAATATACGTGCAAAGTATAACCATTTATCAACATAATAAGTTTGAAATTTAAAAGCATTCATGCAAATTTTCAATTTTATTAAACGTCTTATCCACGCATTAAATTTGTCCCCATTTGGCGAGAATAAGGTGATTCCAAGATCCAAAGAAACAATGAGTGGTTAAGCATGATTTGGCTTGTCTTAACACTCAATCTTCTAAGGTAAGCAACTCTTTGCTAATGGATCCAAGCCACTCTTGGTTGGATAAATCGTCGCATCTAAGGCTCTCTCAACAAATTATCCACTTTTCCACGACATGTTAGGATTCCATCACTCATATCGTTGAGTATAACCAAAACCAACATGTATACGATGTCTTGCTTTGGCAAACCCATCATCATACCTTACGTATCCTAGGGAGTAATAGTGATGCCTCGCTTTAGCGTAGCCCATCACTACTCTCAATAGGTCAATAAGTGTTGTTTTGGAATGACAAGTTTTACTCAATATTTTAGGGACCTAGGGTTTCTATGTTGGTTGATTTAAGTGAACTTAATTACTCATCCCAACATTCGAAATCCTAAACATGCAACTAACATATGAATCACACACATATAAAATCATAAATATATATATCAAAAACATAAATAAAGATGCATTTGGCGACTAGCATGACCCCTTAAGTCTTCAAGTCTTCAGGGGACAGCTTTTGCAACTTCATGGCTTGAACCTCCATCTTCAAGACATGACCATAATTATGCAAATACTAGTACCTACGATTAAGACTAATCTAAATATTAAGGTACAAAAATACTCAACGGTTCGCAGACCGTATTTTGATTTACAAAAATACATCACGGATCGCAGTCCATATTTTCTATCCTAATCAGGCCCTACTAGTTGCCATTTCATAAAACTTATGAGAGAATATACATTCCATTCATCCATTCACTCTTTGTGAATGGCCCATGCATTTTACAACGATAAAAAAGTAACAATGCATAAAACACGCGTAAACTAGTAACTAATTTAGGTTGTTAATCCAATTAACATGCCTAATTAAAACTAGTCAAAGTTTGTTAAATCAATTATGTAATTTAGCGCAATTAATATTGAAGCTCCCACTAAATTCCGCATCCATCTTAATTAATCCAATTAATTTAGTCGGTAAACCTAAAATTTAGTCAAAATTAAATTTTGCTAATGCCGCTCAAAACCGAGGCCTAGCCTCAAAATTTAATTAAAACAAAAATAATTAATTAAAATAATTAAAACGGCAAAAGAACACAAAAAATGCGTTGTCCAAAATGTCTAAGTGCCTAGCACCAAGACTTGGAGTGCTCATTGCACCACATTGCTTCGCTAGCAATGTCCACGCACACTAACCCATATCAAGCACCAACATGCATACATACATATATAGCATGCCCGGCACCACAATAGCCGAGCTACGCACAGGGCCGCACCTCCTTGAGGCAGCCCCTTGGCAGCCACATGGGGGTTGCTATGCAGCCCGGCTCGCCAAGGGGCATTTTGCCCTCGATTTTTGTGCAACACCCCGGGTTTTTAACCCCAATTTTGCGTGACTAATTAATTAACTCCAAATTAATTTTAGAATTAATAAAATGAGCCAAAATTAAAAAATTAATACAATTCCAACTTAAATTAAAAATTCATCAAGGTGCACATAACCAAAATTATTTCCAAGAACCATTCTTTAATAAAATTGGTTTAACTTGGTGCAATAAAATGAACAAGGGTAATAACTCATTATTACTTTAATTAATTTAAATTAATCATGAGATTTTGATAAAATAAAGGGGAGTTGGAATTATGAACACAAATATTCAAATAAAGATTCCAACTTTAACTTGTCAATCCTTGAAAAATTATATCTTCCAATATGAAGATAAATGAAATTTCTATCACAAGATTCAAACTTTATGATTGCAATCAACTCAATACATGAGTAAATCAAAAGTTTAACCAAAAAATCATGAATTTAGTAACTCAAAGTTTCAATCACTTAAAACAATTAAAGATTGAATCTTTAGTACTTAAAAGCATCAAAGAACAAATTTTTCACACTTAATGCAATGGATTTGCAATTATGTGAAAATATGAACCAATCTTTCAAGCACCAATTACTACAAAGTAACCATGCTCAAAGAGGTTTAAAGTTGTAGAAAAATTAAAGAAAGAACCAAATACATAACCACCATAAATATGCCATTAAGATTCAAGGTTAGAAAAACTTAAAACTTTTCGTCAAAACGAAAAATCCCTCGAAAAAGACATTTTTGATCGAATTTTGGCCAGAAACACTGCTCTAAAGGTAAAATCATTTCCATAACATGTTTTCCACCAAAAATTCACTATTTTTGAGCAAAAATATGGGTTCTAGGCTGAAGACAGCTCTAATACGGGCTTAAAATAATAAAATCGAGCTAATAATCTAATTAGCAACTTAAAACCAGAAAAATTAAGCCATAAAAACACCTTAAATATTATGATTATAAAAATAAATGAGCAAGGCTCCGATACCGCTGTTAGGTTTCGATGAGTCCAACTCACCGCGGAAGAAAACCCGAGCCAAGACCATACTCACAATTAATATAATCACAAGACATATTTAATTTAAACAATAAGAATTAAAGAAAGATTAATATCATTGAAGCGTGCTTCGCTCACTACAAGAGCTCTTATTTCGGAAATCTTTTAGCTTCGCTCACACGAAGACCTCCAACGGAAGTCCACCCACAACATGACCCCGACAAAGTCCAATGCTTAGAGGTTAGCTAAGCCCGACCTAAACTCGAGTCATTATATGTGTTTAAAGGTTTTCTCAATGGAGATGCCTTTTTTAACACCATACTCAAGTGAACAATCCCAAGGTATGCCTTGGCTATTTATAAGGAGTGCTTCCTTGTGACTTCCACTCATCTTTCAATGTGGGACCTTTTCACAAAAAGATCCCACATAGAAAGAATGTTGAATTCAATCCTTAGTTAAATAAACTAAGGAATAACAAAGTAACGAGTGTCACATGGTTAGGTGAGGACCACTTCCTCACTTGCTCCCCAAGGCAACTCAAATGCATTTTGATCTAACCATGTGGCACCCAACCTTGAGCCCCAAGTTGGGTTCGGTTGGGCCGCCACTTTTGGTCCGCGTCCATGACCCGCCACCCGGTCCGCGACCCGTTGCCACATGGCATTGCCAATGTGGCACGTTGACACTTGGCGGCTGCCAACGTGGCACGCCGCCTCCTTGGCGCGCCGCCATGTGGTACGCCGCCACCATGGTGGCTGCCACGTGTGCTGCCACATGGCGCTGCCATGTGGCGCACTTCTATTTAGCGCGCTTCTCTAGTCTTTCGCGCGGCTAGGGTTTTTACTTATTACTTGAAGCATTTTCCCGTCTCGCCAATTCCAAAATTTTGGCTCGACTTTTACGATTCGGTTCCGACGCTCTAAGCTCGGAATCCGACATCTTTGTTCACAAGAATCGAGTGACTCATTAATTCCTTTCGGATTAATTCGTCGCGTCGGTCCGTTAGTTGCTTGGGTGTCACCCAAAGGGTTTAGTCAAGATTATGCTGTATTATTAATTACTCGGTAATGATACTGATCGGAAGCGGCCTCCACCTAGACATTCCGATCACTTGACCTCACTGAATAATTAGCTTTCTAATAATTCCGAAGCCTCTATCGGAATAATACACTTGTTCGAAGGACACCATTCCTATCAGGCCACATAGGTTTCGACTTCACAGTCGTCACCAAAGTCATGGTCTGAATGGACCTCTGCAACAACCGTAAGCCGGTTGGTCTCTAGAAGCGGTACAGGTTCTTGTGAAACCATCTTTGAGGTACTCTCCCCATAGACGACGCCAAATATTTTGGTGTTTTTGTGTCCCTTGGGAGAGCTACAACTCGAAGACTGGATCCAACGAAGCCGCCTATACCTGCAAAAGAACGGAGCTTCGGATGTTCGGAGGTCCGCCTCCGAAGATTAATTTAGTATGGATTCGGAGTAAAACGTGCGGAAAGTAAGTATCTTCTCGGATTTCGAGATCAGGTGTTCTCTGTTTTCGAGAGCAATAAATGATGTAATGATTAAGACGTGCCCCAATGAGTGGGGGAATCTCCCTATTTATAGGGTCCTAGAAAAGTGTGCCCTACCCTAGGGTTTGATAACCTAGGGATTTGGGCTGCACCGTTTTGCGGCTACCTTGGGAATTGGGCCTTGAAAGCCGCCAATTTCAGGGGGGATATTTGCTTGACACGTGTCTGCCCCTGAGAGGTCCATTTGGAGGCCTTCTCAGGTGACACATGGCAAGCTCGCATTGTGTCACGTGGCGGGGTAGAAATACCCAAATTAGACGTCAAGTACGCTTTCGTGATAGGTATTGGTGGAACTTGCGTAATGTAGTAGTAGTTAAGGCTACATTGAAGTCTTTCTTTTCTTTTTTGGAGGGGGCGGAATATTGAACTAAGGTAAGGCGGGCATGAATTGACATTTTTTTGTACTCCATCCTAAGCTTAGTGATTTCTCTTTTATCTTCGATGATAGTCTGTCTTTTTCGTCAAGTACCTCTTCAAATAGGTTTGACGCACAAAGCACTCCACCTGAGTTATAAGAGGTATTAAATAATGAATAATATAATATAATATATGTTCTAAATTAGAGGATTTTATAGTGATTTCTTGAAGGCAATTACCCGTAGAATTAACCGTTAATGGCCTTGTAATCGCGGTTACTGAGAGCCAAAGGAGGCTCCAGTACTAAGCCAATATGATTGCTTGGACCTGTTGATTAACGACGACAAGGCCTTGATCCGCGACCAGGTCTATCGTTATATTTATTCCCCGGGCGTCCTTATCTGTTAACTCTGCCTATCTATTTTTGAATCATGGAATTTTCTTCCAGAGCTACGGAACTACCGACTCTATTATAAAGTAGAATTACCAACTTTTACACGAATTTTCAAGTGGATGAGATCGGTCGAGTGGTTTCAGTTGGAGATGGGATTACACGTGTTTATGGATTGAAGGAGATTTAAGCCGGGGAAATGGTGGAATTTGGCAGCGGAAATCAAGGACCAACAAACGAGAAAAACTAATATTCCTATCGATACCATATTAAACCAAAAGCAACTGAACTCAAAGGCCACCTCTGAGAGTGAGACATTGTATTGTGTCTATGTAGCGGTTGGACAGAAACGTTCAACAGTGGTGCAATTAGTTCAATTTCTTTCAGAAGCAAATGCTTTGGAATATTCCATTCTTGTAGCAGCCACCACTTCTAATCTTGCCCCTCTTCAATTTCTGGCCCCATATTCTGGGTGTGCTATGGGAGAATATTTCCGCGATAATGGAATGCACGCATTAATCATCTATGATGATCTTAGTTAACAGGCGGTGGCATATCGATAAATGTCATTATTGTTACGCCGACCACCAGGCCATGAGGCTTTCCCAGGCGATGATTTCTATTTACATTCTCGTCTCTTAGAAAGAGCCGCTAAACGACCAGACAAGACAGGTGCCAGTAGCTTGACCGCCTTACTCGTCATTGAAACACAAGCTGGAGACGTTTTGGCCTATATTCCCACCAATGTGATCTCCATTACTGATGGACAAATCTGTTTGGAAATAGAGCTCTTTCATCGCAGGACCTGCTATTAACGTCGACTTATCTATCAGTCGCGTCTGATCTGCCACTTAGTTGAAAGCTATGAAACAAGTCTGCGGGAGTCTAAAACAAGAATTGGCAAAATATCGCGAAGTGGCCGCCTTTGCGCAATTTGGGTCAGACCTTGATGCTGCGACTCAGGCATTACTCAATAGAGGTGCAAGGCTTACAGAAGTACTAAAACAACCACAATATGCACCACTTCCGATTGAAAAACAAATTCTAGTCGTTTACGCAGCTGTCAATGGATTATGTGATCGAATGCCACTAGATAAAAATTTTCAATATTAGAGAACCATTCCAAATAGTGCAAAACTAGAATTATTACAATCCCTAAAGGGGGGGTAACCAACGAGAAAAACATGGAAATAGAGGCATTCTTAATTTTGAAATTATTATTTTTAATAGTACTTTTGTGGTTAGGTCTTAATCTGTTTCTACTATTATTAAAGAAAATTTTATTTGCATAAATGGACAGAATTCTTCCCGCCTTGATTAATTGGATTATGCGCGTGCTTCTATTCTCGCCTAGTCCATTTCCTACTTCGTTATTTTTTATTCCGATTCCACTTGAGGATTTGTTCATATCCTAGGCTCCTCTGAATCTCAGGATTCGTGGCCAAACCAAGATATAGCTTCCGCGGACCATCCAAATTATTATGCCTCAACAAATAATCAGGGGATGGACAAGGAGGTCAACCAACCTCATCCGGCCATCAGGAAGATGGATTTACAATCCACTTGCCCCCTTTATTTAGAAATAGAAAGAATATCAAGATTGCGGGATCAGTGGGAAGAGCGTATCTTCCTGTGAGTGCAAGACGGTCTAGCTGCTTGTGGCATCGTCGTTGATGATCCAAAGGACATACAACATGCCCTTTCTTTATACTTTTTTGAGAAATTTGAAGACAAAGACCCCACTCAAAAGCTAAATTTTGTAAAAAATACTTTTAGAGCACTGGGTAATCACGAGCCTAAGCAGTGGGATGTGATCGTTCGGGAGGTTCTTAAATAGAGTAACCCCCCTAATCTTAATTATGGAGGAGCCCCCGCTTTTAGAGTAACAGGCCAATAAAAGAAGGATTGTGAGGTTACTGCTAGCGTGACTCTCATTAGGGGAAGAAGACAAGTGGGAACGAGCGCAGCGAGAGCAAAGCAAGTTCCTACGGTGGGTTGTCTTCATGGTACAGAATTAGATGTAGTCTAGTCTACTAAGAAAGTTCAACCAGTAAAGCTAGTATCCATAACTCTTTTTGCTTTCGAGCGAATAGGTTCCTTTCATAGGCTAAGACTTTGAAGGACATTTGACGATGGAGTCTAAATATTTGTTTTAGTCCTTAGCTAAACTCCTGTCTTTTGTAGTCCAGTATAATTCCTCTAAGGTTATGAAATTGCTTAGCTAAACTATAGAGGCTAAAGGGTAAGGAGAACAAAAAGTTTCAATTTCTTGTTACATAGAGCAATGGTCCACTCTATCTTCAAACTCACCTTTGAAGGAGCAGAAGCCTTTTAGGATAAGGATTTATATTGGCCTTCTAGCTAAGTCAAATCACAGTCTTCTCCCTTATTCGATAGCTTGTTCCATGGCTGAAGTAAGACATGAATCAATGGGTTCTCACTCAATAGGGAATTGTGTTAGTAATAGGATAGATAAGTCTCAGAAGTCATAGCATGGCCCTGGCTTCTATGCCATGTGAAGCCTTAAGAATAAGTATAAGGAATAAGCGATGAAAGCCTAGTAAGTAGCTGCACTCGCAGCTGTCTTTTCAGCAGGTTTTGTTTTAGGAGTTCTTCTTCGTTTAATTTCGGAATCAGGTTAGGGAGTTTCACTTTGGGATGGGACAAAGGCAGCAAAGGCCTCGCCGATTGATAAGAAAGACTGTAAAGCACTAAACAAGAGGGAAAACCCTATCTATCAGGATCTATACCTGAATGAAAGCAAGGAAGTGCATCACGGGTGTGGGGCACTATCGCTTATCCTTTCACACAACAATAACACAGGCTCCTCAAGTATCCGCTCTAGTAAGAAAATAAGTGAACAAGTCTGCTATTTCTGATTTTCTAATAGGTTTATCAGGTTATAATAGCTAAAGTTATGCTTTTGGTTGTTTACATACTTAAGCTATGCTTTTGGAAGAGAGTATGGACATGACCTTTTAGAAAGGGTACTTGCTTAAAGGATTCCCTGTTTTGTCATGAAGGGGTGTTGCTATAGTTGTCTTTCTTGTAAGTGGTATCAGTAGTAGTATGTTACCGGTTCAACAGGAGTTGGATCCTAAGAATTTAGGTAAATAGCCATTCTCACCACAGCATATACCTCCACTTCTTATGTCACTGGTGATGAACTCAATATGACTATTTAAGCTAGCGTGGTAACGCGAGAGTGAGTGAAAGTGAATCGATTAACGAGACTGAGTTAGAATACGTTAAGCTTGTGGTATGTAATCCCTTATGCGAAGCTTAAGGGAATTAACAGCTTTCTTCATTCTATTCTCTGGTTTAGTCTCAGAATTAGTTGTAGTTGAAAGGAAGTTAGCTCAATCAGTTGGAGTTTTCGAATCAGGTTGGGTATTCTGGGATAAGTTCCATATAAAGAGTATTCTCACTCTAAGTCAGTAAGTAACTATCTACTTATAATGAACTATAGGTAGCACTTTTTCATTGTAACAGGGATCTCGAACCAATTAATTCTTGGGTTCTTGTCTTAAAGACTTTTTTTTTCTTTTTCCTCTTGTTGTGTTCTTTCTGAATGGCAGCATCGCTCTCCCTCGTGCAGGAATGCTGCACACTCTGCCGCAAAAGGAGACCACTTTTCTATGTGGGTTCATTTCATAATGTATTTTTTTTAATGAAGAAGCGCGCCCATGTTAGTGTAATGTAGGTGTCTTTCTCGGTTGACGGATTGGATAAATGCCTATATCGCTTTGTAATGTTATTGTCATGTTGATGCTATATTAAAGAATATAATCTAAAATAGTTGCTTTAGTCCTATTCTTTATAATTGTCTTTCTCGTACCGCGTAAACAAACTTCAAGTCCTAATTTTGTACTCCCAGGAAGCGTCACAGTCTAGGTTTGGGCACCTCCGATGTCGATCTCCAGTAAATAATTTATTTTTTAAAATAGTTTTTCGAGGTAGGTTTTACTTTAACCTAGAGCGATTTGTCTACTTCTTTATAGGCTATAGTTTACCTGTATCATGCAAATGTCCAACACTTAGGTGCTTTCTAAGATCATCCTATATGAAAGATGTATGACATGTGTGGATAATGAATGACTTGAATTATATGCAATCTGAACGCCCACAAAGTACAAAAGGTAAGACCTAATAAGAGAAATGTGCTTAGCACAACACGATATGCGATAGAAACCGAATCCTAAAAGGAGAAAACCCATCACTAAACAATCATAGGAATAGAAGAAATAGGTTCAGAACAAGTGACAGAACTCTCTATGAGTTGGGTTACATAAAAGATCCTATTCTAAAATGGAGGTAGCTTAACTAAAGCCCAATGCAGGTTGAACTCTATGGAATCTAAGCCTCACTACCCTCTTAGAGTGTCACAAGGAATTTTGGGCCTAATAAAAAGAGTTTCAAGTTTGGGTTCAACCATAGGTGAAAGATATCCTACACAAGCTAGGCTTAAGACAAAGTCCCATATAGATTCAGCTTAGGGCTTTAGAATAGAACAAATAAGTGTGCATGGGAAAGTCCTTGATTTCGGCAGTAAAGGCATTGAGCCAGTCTGTCTTTGTGCTTTCCTCGTCTAATGAAAGAGTGCGTAGATCGAACTAAACACCTTTCACTCGATCGAAGGAAGGCAATGAAATTGAAGTGTGCCTTTTGTGAGTGAAGATGGATTTATTCACGGAATCAAGCGCATCTTCATTTACTTGACTCCCATCCCTCCTTTACTTCTCTATTCATTCGGTCAATAAGATAAGGCATTTAGAGGAACTTCAGGAAATAGAAGAGATTATACTCTCGAGAGAAGGGGAATAACCTAACAACTTATTTTGAATCGAAACCTTAGAATAATTGGTAGCTAGCCGAAGTGAACCAAGTTCTCCTAGCTCTTCTCCTCGGGAATGAGCTATCATATCGAAAGCCCTAATTCCACTCTACCTGATATGTAATCGCTTATTATAAGGTTAAGGAAAGCATGGTAAAGTCTGAAGGAAGAAAGAGATTGACAAGTGGCGATCAGAGTGACTCATAGGGGAACAGGCTCATACCAAGTCAAATCAACAAGAACGGAGAGACAAACCTATTCAAACAAAGCATCGCATTCCCCCAACGGGTAGTCCATACTTAAACTTATGGTTCAAGAGGAAGCCTTTGCAAGAAGCAGAGAAGCGCTTTCAAAGATGATACAATCTTAAGTTGTGAGGCTGCTTAACCCAGAAAGAGGGTTAGAGTGAAACTTATTTTCCCAAAGATATTAAGGAGTGAAAAGCGAGGAAGAAAGCCGGTGTGCACTAGCTAACGTTTTTAAGCTGGCTGTTATGTTAGTTGTAGTGCGCCTTCCCTCATTCTCTCACTTTGGAAATATTTAGCAGTATTTTCTTATGATAACCTGGTCGCGAGAGTACGATACAGCGGTGTAAAAGATTGGATCTGTGAGGTTGGTTATTTATGTATATTGATATGTCGCTCCTTCCAATCCTCCTTTTTCTTGAAGCTCTCGCTTTCCCCCCCATCTAATAAGGTAAGTTACCCCTGCCAATGAAATCTAATCTGCGGGCACCTGCCTATGTGTCTGCCGCTTGAACTCTACCATATTCATTCCACGCTTTTTTAGGACTTTATAAAAGTGCCGGTATGAGAAATTAAATAAAGGAGTTGAGAATGCCTCATTGAAAGGAAGATCTCTGGGAGTCTTCACTCGTCAACCTAAAAACCAGAAGAAGCTTGTCTTGAAGATGAAGACGTAGGAAGGATGGGAATGAGGTACAACCGATTCAAGAGCGATAAGGAGGGTTTCAAAGCGCCTTGCCTGACTTCCCGCCATAAATATAAGATTGATTTCTTGCTCTGGTTATAAACGGTTAAGGTAAAACGACAACCAAACCAACTTTCAATCATACTTATCATTTTGCCTTGCTCATGGCACTTCTTTCTTCGTCACTCGCCTTTCCTCACAACATAAGGTTGAGTACCCTCCCTTTCGATTAGGTCTCTCTTAAAAAAACAGAGGAACCAAGAATGAATATATGCTTGTGTGCTGCGCTTTGACTTAGTCCTCTAACTCTAACCTTTAGTCGACAAACCACCATCTCCTTCTTAGGTACCATTTTCCTTTGAATTCCTTTCCTAGATAAGCTATACTCTCTAGGTGGACCTACTTTTATCAATGAAGGTTGTACTCTTTCCCATTTTTTAGTAGCTCCTAGAACTAGCACACCATGGGCCGGGCTCTCGATCAACATAGATGGGCGGTGTGGTGATAAGTGACTTTTATGTCACTTTTAGGGTACTTTTATGATTATATTTCTGTTTATTTTCTAATAATTTTTTTAGTTTTAGGCTTTATTTATCTCATTTCCTTATTTTCCTTATTTATCTCTTAATTTAAGTATTTTAGTAGTATTTTAATAGTTTTTAGCTTATTTTCGTAATTTATTTAAATTTTCTTATTTTCTATGTTTATGTTTTAAGTTTTTAGTTCTTGTTATTTAATAATTTCCTAGTTTCTCTCATTTTCTTATTTGTTTTAATTTAGTACTTTATTTTGTTTCATTAGTTTTATTTCTACTTCATTTTATTTTATTATTTTAGGTTTTACTCTCGGGTAATCGATCAAAGAAAAACAACATGCAAAATTAGAGTTAGAGTTTGAAAATACCTTCAACGGGATTTAGCGAAAAGAAGGTGACGAAATAAAACTTTCACTACCGCAAAGATAACGCAGAGAAGTTTCACAGTGAGGAATGTTGAAAAGACGCCAACAAATTTTCAGAAGAAATGTGAAAAGGTTGGTGAAATAAGTGCTTGAAGGAGAGAAGTGAAGGAAAATAAGACGTAAAAGGTAAAAAATGAAAATGAATTTTTGATCTAGAAAGGGAAGTTGAAGAAACTGTTGAAGTGAAAGGCGGTTCAGAGATCCAACGGATGAAATAGAAATAACGTTTCAAAAAGCAACGGCGGGATGAATGACACGTGTCTCTAATTTCCTATTTTTCTCGCCCAATGAAATAAGGCCCTACAACTTCCACTTATCGGATTCCAGTAATTTTGTCAAATAGACCTTGTCTGCTATCAGCAAACAAGGTCACTGGGGGGGGAAACAGAGTTTTTTCGCTCCCACTCTTTTTGTCAAGTAGACCTTGTCTGCTATCGGCAAACAAGGTCACTAGGGGGGGAACGGAGTTTTTTCGCTCCCACTCTTTTTGTCAAGTAGACCTTGTCTGCTATCAGCAAACAAGGTCACTGGGGGGGGGGAAACGGAGTTTTTTCGCTCCCACTCTTTTTGTCAAGTAGACCTTGTCTGCTATCGGCAAACAAGGTCACTGGGGGGGGGAAACGGAGTTTTTCGATCCCACTCTTTTCGTCAAAGAGACCTTGTCTGCTATCGGCAAACAAGTTCACTTGGAAGGGAAAACACGGTTCTTGGATTTCATTTTATTGTCATTGCCACAAACAACAGTCTCCGGAAGTTAAATACAACGGTAAGAATATACAAACTAGGAAATTTCAATGTAATGTTAAATTACAGCTTTCAAGAAGTCATCCTAAATATTACAATACATAATTTCGGAAAAACGCTCAAAAGAGTACAAGAAACATTATAATTATACCAAATCTATTTGTATTACACTTCAGTTTTGGAAAAAGAAAGCCTGAACATATCATCATATTTAGAGATAGGAATATTCAAACCTAGATTCCTAAATGAGAAGTAGAGCCCAAAGTTTGTTCAGTATCCTAAAGTGAGAACGTCGATCTATAATCAAAGGTCCTCACTTGGGGGACTAGTTGTATGGGATGAAGTGTGAAATGGGCCGACATATTAATAAACATGGATATGAACCCAACGTATCTATTGAATAGGCTGATATGTTCCATAAAGCAGACATATCGACTTGTCGGTCTTCTTGGTTTGTATAGGTATGTGTTCGAGTAGAAGCACAAGTTTTAAGGTCAAAAGGGTTCACATTGGAAGTTTTGGATCCGAGTCAATCAAGTTCAACAAATCTCCTATTTCTACCCTTGTTGTTGCCCGTTAACCTTCACCACACCTTACTTATCCTCCACCACACACTAAAGCCACAACTCACACTTCCCTTGCTCCCTCACTTGCTATCACCAACCTCCATCTCCACCTCACAATACCACCATCACCCACCTCAAGAAACCACCTGCGGCCACACAACAGCAACACCAACCCAAAATCACCACAACTCAACCAAAACACAATCCCCTACTTCCCCAATCACGAAAAACAATCTATAACAACAACAACCACCAACTGCCGCCAATTACCACCACCAAGCCCGAACTCACAACTCCAATTAACCACCTCAAACGCCACAACACTCACAGCATGGCAGCCACCACATAGCAGTTCCGCAGCCACACCAGCAATCATCACCACGCAGCACCAATTCGATCCCCAATACTGCAAGCCATAATCCCCTGTTCTCACGCAAACCGCAAACCGCACCACCGCGGGCGCGACAAATACTGTCGCGGGTGCGTTCAACCCTTCCAACCATGTCCAAATTTCGGTAGATGCCTGGGAGATGCCCAGCAGCGGCCGCTCCATTTTATCGGGTCCAATTGTACGGAATTAATGAGCTTCAACGGTTGGGATTAATTCAACTTATCTGAGGGACACGATTGTAATTGATGAACGGTGGTGATGACGGTTGGTTGATGATTTGAGAATGATGATGATCCGTGGTGATGGAAGATTAGAGATGGAGAGCAGCCACGAAAAAGGGAATTAGGGGGGGTCTGATTCTAATTTTCGTGGGTTTTGGGTTTTGTCCTTTTTAATTTCTTTTTTATTTTATTTTATTTTAGTTTTGTTATTTAATTAATTTGATTAGTTTTATTTCTTTTTATTTTCTTTTAGCTTGTAATATAAATACCCTTTGGGGTTTAATACTCTTTCAACAATTATTCACCCTAGATTAGTTTTAGTCTCATATTTATTTTCTCTCTCTTAGGATTAGATTAGGAGTTTCTCTTTCTAGTTTATAAATAGTTTTAGAGAGAGAAAGGTTGGATTTTTCATGGAGTTTGGAGAGGTTGAAGAAGCAATTTGTAGATTTTCTTCTCATATATTCAATGAGTCTTCCTAACTTTCTCTCATCTTTATTGCTTTCCTTTATTTCTTGTTTTTGTTTATTTGCTTTTTGATTAGAGTTGTTAATTAGTTTAATAGTTTGATTTTAGCTTTAATTCTAGTTTTACCTTGTTTTTCATGTTCTTCTTTATCATGTTAGTTTAGATTTTATTCTAGGGAATTGGATGAAGATTATGTTGATGAATTGAATGATTTATTGTGATTTGTATGCAATTGACTCTTGATTAATGTGTATGGATGATGCTCATATGGATTAGAATCTTTCTAGCTAATAGATTCTATGTTCTTAATTGTGCTTTCAATCAATTGTGCGAAAGTGAGTTGTTTGAGAGACTAAATTCTTCCATACCTATGCTAGGCTAGTTGCACGAGAGTGAATTAGTTTAGTAGGATAATCAGCATGCTTAATTGCGCGAGAGTGAGTTGAGTGTGTTGATTGTTCCTAATTGAGGTCATTTTTATCTAATTGCAATGTTTTTGTTGAGTGCATTGATGTAATTGGATTCCACAGTCCCTAGTTTTAGTTGTTTTCTTTCAATAGTGTTTAGTTGAATCTCTCTCTATATCTCGATCATCCTAGTAGTCTAATTAGCATAGATTGATACACTTAGCCTTCGTGGTTCGACCCTTTACTTGCCACTAACTAGTTTAGTGTAAGTTTAGGTATTATAAATTTCTAATTTGGTTAGGGTTAGTAGTCCCAACAACCTACTCTACCCGAGATCAAATTTTGGCGCCGTTGTCGGGGACTAAGGCGTTTTTAATGTGTGTTGATTAGATTAGCTAGGTTTTTGTATATTATTTGATTTTTTTTTCTTTTCTTTGATTTTTGTAAACTATGGCATGCTTATCTTTTCCTCAATTTGATGATGAACCCTTCAATGCTTATTGATAGATTAGATGGTTTTCTTAATTCCCATGGGTGTTCTTTTAATGATGCTTGTAGCATAGCTTATTGGGGCATGAGTGAGTATACTAGGGGAATGGTTGAGAATATGTATAACGGTAGATTCCATCTTTTGTCTATGCAAGATGCTTGGAATTTCTTCACTTGGCTTGCTAGAAATTCTTATGATAGAGAATGTCATGTTTCTTGTTTTGATTCTCAATGTCAAGATTCTTTTAATTTTTGCATGAATTCTCTTGGTTCTTCTAATATGCCTTGTGATGATCCAAATATGCATGTAGACCCTTTCCCCTCTTATGCTCATTGTGATGTGGTTTGTGCTAATTTTGATGACATACAATTTGATTTTGATCATGAACCTTAACCCAATAACATTAATGCCCAAATTCTTTCTCAAATACAATATCTCACCCAACAAGTCCAAGAGCTTCAAGAGGAACAAAAATTGAGAGAAGTGAGACTTGCCCAAGTGAGGAATGCTAGAGTTAATGTAAATGGATGTGAGGCACCTCATTTGGAGTGTGAGAGTGTTTTTAAGGATGATGTGGGGCAAGGGTGTGAAGGTGAGGGGAGATTTTCTTGTGATGAGAGGATTTTTGAGGATTTTGATCCTTTTCATTCCCCTTTTGAGCTTGAGTCCATCCTTCCCCTTATTCACCCCCTTTGAGAGCTACCCTTGATGAGGATATGAGTGAGCCATCTTCAATTTTGAATGAGGGATTTCATGAGGATGATGATGATGAGTTTGAGCTACCAAGAGAGATTGAGAGTCCCTTGAGTGATGGAGGAGGAGTTGTGAATGAAGAAAATTTTGATTTTAAGGATTTCAACTACCTTCCCAATCTTGATGAGTCTACTTTGCATGTTTGTGACCCTTCTATCCTTGAGTCTTTGGACTCCTTTGAGGTTATTTCTAGTTATATTCATTGAAGGAGTAACAAAGCATTATAGCCTTTCGAGAGAGTTCATTGGCAATGCTTCATGGGAAAGGGATGAGTTTGAGAGAAACCTTTATCCTTTCATGCGTGGTTTAGAGACTCTAAGCTTTGAGCTTGTGAAGGGAGTTGTTTTTTATCGATGTGATAGAGAGGATGATGAGGTTATTTATCTTGGAGAGTTTTTATTTGAGGTAGATGTGAGTCATGAGTGTTCTTTTGAGGATTCTATGATTGATTTTCCTGCCCTCATTGGTGATATAAGGCTTTGTGAGACTATTGTTTCTCCTCCCCTTCCTCATGTCCCTTTTTCAATGAAATTTGACCACATCCCTTACCATCCTATGTTCCTCCCTTCTTTTCTCAAAAAGCCTATTGAGGACGCTCTCTTCTTTGACGAGACTCTTCCTTCTCATCCTCCCATTATTGAGGAAATGGGTGATTGTGCCACCAAAAATCGATCAATTTAAGGAGAGTTTTCCTTATTTTTCTTCTTCTTTCTCTTCTTACTTTGTTGATTTTTCTTTTGATTTTTTTTCTTTCTTTTGGCATCTTCCTCCACACTTACGTGTAATAATCTTGTTGCACGTTCTTAATTCGTCATTTGCTTACTCGTTATCTTATGAAATGATTAGTAGTGCATTTGACAAGCTCTAGCGTTCGTTGTAATACTATTTACTAGAGCGGTCTTTCTTGGAAGTTAAACAAGCCTTTCTCGGGAAGTAACCCGAGTTTTTATTGCTTTCATTTTCTTTTCTTTTTAGATTAGATTTTCTCTCATGTAAATGTTTGGGTGCCCCTTTCTAGGTACATGACTTGATATACTCTTATGCAATGGTTTGGATCAAGAATCAAGGAAGTTTGACGCCTATTTTTGCTAGCATATGGAAACCAAGATTCAATTTAAGATGAAATTAGCTTTGAAAGGTTAAATTGGGTCTTTTGCGGGTATTTACACCCACCAATATCCAGTAATACCTTTCCTAGATCTTCCTCTAATGGTTGGTGACTTTTTGGACATGTGTTAGTTTGTTAGATTGATTTCTTTCTTTTCCCCTCCCATGGATTACTCGGTTTATGTTTGAACATGTTGTCTCATTCAAGCTTGGGGGAGGGTATTCTATCATGATTGGTGGGATGTTGATTCATTTATGCCATGCACTTGAGTATATGCATTTCCATGTCTTTTCTTATATTTCGAAAAATCCAAAAAGATTTTTGTTTACTTTCAAGGTAATTTTGGAAAAATGTATTTTGTTAGTTCTTGTTTTGGACATTCTATTTTGGGACTTGTATTCTTGAATGTTTTTCTTCCTAAGTGGAAAATGTGTGCACGGTTTGAGAGTGACATTGGTTGACTCTGGGATACTATATGCTAAGGTTGTCGCTTTAAGAACTTTTGGGTTCTATGAAGCCTGTTCATTGCTTGTGGTAAGATGGAGTTGCTCTCTATAGTGGATTCGAAACCCTTGGTTGGTAATTTCTATATATCCCTTGTGAGCTTCATCTGTTCTAGCCTTCATCACCTATTTGAGCGGCGATTAAGGATCCTTAGCTATGCATGTCTTAATCCTTATTTTGACCTCTAGCTCCCAAGATCGTGATCGAGCCACTCTAGGGGAGGAAAAGGGAACCTTTTCTCATTTTTCTTTCTCTTCTTTTTGTTTTGTTACATATTTTGTTTTTATTTTTCATTTTCTCCTCTTGCTAACCCTTTAAGCCTATTCCCTTTCTTAATTATGAGCAACATTACAAGCCTTATGACCTTTCGTTTCCCTAACCCTTAGTTTTGTGAAGCATTTTGGTTTGATAGTTTGTTTTGTGTTGTGATGGTTTGAATGAAAATGAGAAAGCAATATGCTCTTTTAAACCAAGCAAGAAAGTAAATTGTATACATTGTGTTTAATAAAGCAAATACATTCAAGAAAAAGCCGTCCATAGTTAAAAAAGGCAAGGACATCAAATAAGATTTAAAAAAAATCCATAAAAATTTGGAAAAGAATCAAAAACAACAAAAACATTTTAGTTGGTTTCGTTTTCTTCCCTTGTTTAAGCGTTGAGGACAATTCTTCGTTCAAGCTTGGGGGGGGGGGAGCGTTAAGACCCTTGAGGTTGAGTCAATATCGGTGGAGGGAGATAGTTGTCAAGCCTTTGGAGAGAGTGTGTATGGCTAAGACGTCGGGATAACCTTCTCAAAGTTTTTCATTTCTTTATCTTTTTCCGGTTCCTTCGAGGAATCATGAGAAGCTAGCTTAAGGGTTGATTTGAAGCTAGTGGAGAGAACTGATGAGTGTCATTTATGGCACTCATTTGATGAGTATTTAGCTTGTTTTTACCTTATTTTCATAGCTTTCTTTCTAAATAAACGCTTAGTTTTATGCATTTTCTCTTTATTTCGCTTTTCTATCTTGTTTTGCGTTTTAATGGTTTTTCTAGTATTTTCTCTTTTATTTGTTCTCTTTTTGTTGCTTTTCTTTTATTATAGATTTTATAGATTTAGTTTTATTTTATTTTCATAATTCATTTCATTTTTCTTTCCTTTATTTTATTTTATTTTATTTTGATTTCTTTTACTCTTTTATTCTTTTCATTTTCATTTTATTTCTTTTAATTTTGTTTGTTAATTTTGAGTTCATTTTACTTCATTTTTTCATTGGTTTTAATTGTGTTTTGTAGGTGAATAATCAAGTCAAGTTGCACATTTAGAAGGTTGCCCTCCTCGCGGGCATCACCTCGAGTGCACCGATGATAGGGATGCTCGGGAGCGCAGACGAGCCGCTCCAACAACCTCAACCTCAAGTCACTTCCCCTGCTTCTCCCTACGCACCAAACCTGCCACCAATTTAGCCTTATATCATCCACCAAGTAGCAGCCCCGCAGCACCAATTTCATCACCTTTATCACCCCCAAAACAGCCCCACAATTAAGCTCCTTCACCACCTTCTACAGCCGCACTTACCTCCAATCTCCACCACCTTCGCACCTCTAACTGGTCGTAACACCAGCTCCCCTGCTCTCGCAATAACCAGCTAATCAGCCACCATTTTCACCTCCTCAAACCTCCACCTTCGCATCACCTTCTACCTCTGCATCCCGCAGCTAGCAGCCATGAAAATGGTGCGTACGCGAAGACCCTTTTATGCGTGTGCACCCCAACATCCTACAGCTAGAGCTAGCAACCATAAATATGGTGCGTCCATGAAAACCCAGCTGTGCGCACGCATCAATGGGTATAACTTACCTCTATACCTTTGACTTCGACCTAGCTTAAGCTTATAATTGAGAGTGCTTAAACATTACCGTTCCTCAGGGTTCGATCCTTGACTTATCTCTATACTCGTATTTAGGTTTGTTAAGTGTTTATAAATTTGTTTGGCTTTAGGGAAGATTAGATAACGACCTACTTTTCCCTACGTCAAAATGGCGCTGTTGCCGGGGAACGATGTCTATGTTTGAGTGTTTTTTATTGCTTGAGTCTAGGTCTTTGGATATACTCTTCTTTTATTTGATTTTTGCTTGTTTTGAAAAAAAAATGGCATGTCTCTCATTTCCTCAACATGATAATGAGCCTTTTTGTGAATATTTCCATAGACTTATAGGGTTTTTGAATTACAATTGTTGTAGTCTTTAGGAGGCTTGTGAGATTTGTTATTTTTGTTTGAATGAGCAAACTATGGATGAAATTGAAAGCATGCATAATGGTGAATTTAGAGCATTGTCAATTGATGATGCTTGGGATTTCTATGTGTGGATTGCTAGGGATATCTATAATAGGGGTAATCATGATTCTAATGTTGATGTGCAATGCGTTGAATCTTCTAATATTAGCATGAATTCCCATGATTTGTCACATGATCCCATTAGTGAACCTAAAACAAATAATTTCAACTCTATTCCCTCTTTTGCTCAGATGATGAGGTACATACTCAAGTTGATGCTAATGGTGTGTTTCAATATTCTTCATTATTTACCATGCCTTCTTGTGATGTGTTTGTTCCCTTGATAATGAATCTCATATGCTTGATTGTGCCCCCACTCCCCAATGTGATGTATATGCTCATGATTTTCATGTTGATTCTTCCAATCTTGGTTGTACATCTTCTTCTTTTGTTGAACCTCAACCTTCTAGACCTTTTAAATCTCTTGTTGATATATTTGAGTCTCAAATTAGGCACATTGAGCTTGATAATGATCTTGGGCCTAGTAAGGAGATGATTCTTACATCTATGAGAGGTCAATTAGAGATAATGAAAAAGAATGAGGAGCGTATTGAGGAGGAAAGAAGGAGAGGTGATGAGTTAGAAAGCCAATTGTCATCCTTGATGCTTGTATGTGAAAAACCCTAATCTAATTTGTGTGTTGAGGATGATGATGATGATTTTGAGCAACCAAGAGAGTGTGAGGATCCCATTGGTGAGCATTTGAGTGATGGTGAAGGAGTTGAGAATGAAGAGAGTGTTGATTGTGATAACCTCAACCCTATTTCCCATCTTGATGAGTCTCAAGTGCATGATTGTGAATCTTCTATCCATGAGTATTTGGATTCATTTGAGGTTATGACCAATGTGTTATTTGAGTGTCAAATGAAAACTTGTAGCCTTTTGAGTAAGTTCATTAAGAATGCTTCATGGGAGAGAGATGAGTTTGAAATGAATTTGCATCCATTCATGCATGGTTTTGAGACTTTAGGATTTGAGGATATTGAGGGAGTTGTTGTTCATAGTTGTCATGGAGGGGATTATGTAGTTCCTCTTGGAAGTTGGATGTTTGAGGGAGATGGAGATCATGAGTGTTTTTCTTTTGAGGATTCTATGATTGATTTTTATGCCCTCATTGGCGATGTGAGATGTGGTGAGGGAGTAGCTACCCTGTAGGGAATATTTCAAGCATTACCCCAAACTTGAGCCCCACTGTGATCATACACTTAAGCACGGTGGTGTCCAAAGGGAAGGAAGCTAGAGCAAAAGAGTCGCCAACAAGTTTTAGGAACTTGTAAACCATCCACAGGGTGAAGGTTACACCCTTTAACGATCCATGAGATCCTCAACTCCAATAGGTCTGGAACCATGACTGGAAGTTCGGGGATGAAGGTACAAATCCAACCTAAAAGAGATTGAACCTGCCCTAAAAATAGACCTCTACTTTATTCTTCTCGTATTCATGTGCGCTTTCTGACTACCATGCAATCAATAGGTTAACCCTAAACCTGTTTAATCTATGTTGGTTGAATATTAATGCACAAACAAAACTATTATTGGAGATCACTTGAATTATAATCATAATAGCCCTAAACAAGATTATTAATTATCTTATTAAGCGTGATTACAGGTACAAATTCGCTTTAAACATGCATAAAAGGGGTGATCAAGAAACAACAATGAATAAGCATCAAGCAACATGATAATCATAAATCATAATAATTATAAAAATAATCATGTTAAAGCATAATAATAGCAAGATCCTAGGCATGATACTAACAAGATTAATAACAAATCCTAGCATGTCACTAAACATAAAAATTAAAGCTTTAGCTCTAACATGATACTAACATGCTATTATGAAAGAAAATAGGAAGCATCATAGAAATCATAATTGATATAAGCAAATCACCCTAAATATCATACTAAGGAAAGCATCCTAACATGGTACTAGGAACCAAAATAACAATCTTATTATGATTTCAATATCATAAGACCAATTAAACAATTAAAATACTTACTTCGATGCCTCGTACCACTTTCTAATAACAAAATACACACGTTAGTAACTTCAAGGAAAATAAAAAATCAAACAATTAAATTAAATAATTGAAATAGAGATTTGGGATTAAACCCTCAGAAATTATAACCTTTCACGTCTAGGGCGAAGGCAACTTCGAACTTGGCTTGGTGTGTCTAGTGCTAATGTATGAGGAATTGTGTTTGAGGGAAGGTTTAGAAAAAGAATAGAGAGAGAAGAAAGCTTCTAGCTTTTAGAGAGAGAGAAGAGATGATGATTGTTGATTGTTGATGATTGAAAAAAGGGGAGATATGACCTCTATTTATAGAAAAAAAGAGGGTCGAAGAATAAGAAAAGAATCCGAATTCGAATCGAAATAAAACTCGTTGGTCAGCAGTTTTTGTGAATTGGTTTTTATCATAACTTTTGATCCAAAAGTCCAAATAAGTCATATAATATTTCGTTGGAAAGATCTTGAAGTCTACTTTCCAACCCAATTGAAATCAGATTAAAATCTTTGTAGATAAAAAGATATGGCCGAAATAGTGGGACGGTGTCAGTTTTGGATAGAGTTTCGTATTCCTTTCATATCTTTTTCGTTATACCTCAGAATTAATATTATAATATATCATTGGAAAGATAGTTTCAAGATCTATCCAACCATATAAGATTTGGATAAATATTATGAGGCACAAAAATAATATCTGACTATCTTTGAACATCTTTAAATTCGAATAGAATTAGGACTTAAAAAAGGAAAGTTTTTAAAAAGGAAAGTTTTTATTCAATTTCAAATTCTTTGATTTTATCTTTTCAAAAAGGATAATTAAGATCTTTTAGAAACTTATAGAAGCTTATAGTTAAATACTAATTATTTTAGGAATAGGATTAAACCTTTGGACCCTCCACATGATCATTGGGCCGTAGATAAAATCCGGTTTGAGCTCGGTTTAGTATTTTGGCCATAACTTCCTCATTATTCATCGGAATTGGGCTTATAATATATCGTTGAAAAGGTCTTTTCAAGCCCCATCCAACTACGCCATTATTGGACCCTTATCATAGACCAAACTAAACCGGACTGGACGTTTTCATAAATAGAGTATAAGAAGAAATATATTTGAAAACAGAAAGAGAGATATTTTAATAAAAACATCCTCATCACTAGACTTTTCTCACTTTCTCTTTGTTCGATAATCAATGACATGAAAGGTATTCATCACTGGGTTTGGTTTTGGGAGACACATTTGGGTGTCTACATACCCCTTTCCCCTTTTCTCATACCCCTTTTTCAAGAAGATTCAACCATATCCCCTACACTCCTATATCGCTCCCTTCCTTTGTTAATGAGCCAATTGGGGACCCCCTTGTCTATGACGATTTTTATGTGCCTCATTTGTCCCCTGTTGAGGAAAAGGGTGATGTTGCCACCCAAAAATATTATGAGGAGAGTTTGCCTTCTTCTTCTTCTTCTTCTTCTTTTTCCTTTTCTCATTTTGTTGAATTTTCTTTTGATTCTTCTTCTTTTTCTTGGCATCTCTTTCCTCATAGGTGTGCACTAAGATTTTTGCATGCCTTCTTTTTGTCATATGCACACTTACTTTCTTATGAAATGTGTAGTAGTGCATTTGACAAGCTCTTGCGTTCGTTGCAATATTATTTTCTAGAGCGGTCAAGCTTGGACCTTAACCAAGCCTTTCTTGGGAAGTAACCCGTGCTTTATTGCTTTCATTTTCTTTTCTTTTTAGAATAGATTTTCTCTCATGGAAATGTTCGTGTGCCTTTTGCTAGGTACATGACTTGATTTACTTTGGTGCATTGGTTTGAATCAAGAATCAAGGAAGTATGACTCCACATTTGCTAGCATATGGAAAGCAAGATTCATTTCTAAAGGAAAGTGGTTTTGAAAGGTTTAATTGGGTCATTTGCGGGTATTTACAGCCACCTAACATCCGGTATTATCTTTTCTTGCTCTTTCTCTAATGGTTGATAAATTGTTGGACATGTGTTGGTATTGTTGGTTTATTTTTTTTCTTTTCCCTTCCCGTGGATTATTTGATTTACGATTTGAGTATGTTGTCTCATTCAAGCTTGAGGGAGGGTATTCTATCATATTTGGTGGGATGTTGATTCATATATGCCATGCACAATTATAAATGCATTTCCTTGTTCTTTATTTTGAAAAACTCTAAAAAGATTTTTGTTTCTATCAAGGCAAATTTGCATTGTGTTTTGTTTTGTTCTTGCTTTGGACATAATACGTTTGGACTTGTATAGTTGAATTCTTTTCTTCTTAAATAGTAACGGTGTGCACGGTTTGAGACTATCTTTGGTTGATTCTAGGATAGAGTATGCTAAGGTAGTTGTTTAGAACTATTGGGACCTTGAAGCCTGATTCAATTTGTTTTTGAAAATTTGCAATTGCTCTCTTTTGGTGAATTTGAAACTAATAGTGAGTTTTTGCTACAACCATGTGAGGTTTCATTTTTTTTCAAGCCTTCTACAATTACTTGCATGAGTGGCATGGATCCTTTACTTTTGCGGACCTTATCTTGAATCTTGATTCATAATTCTCAAACACGAGACCGAACCATCTAGGGAGGACAAAGGCATCTTTTCGGGGTGGTAATTTTTCTTTTCTAGGATAATCTTCTTTATTTTTAGTTCATGGCTTTACATTTGCCTACTTGCTAACCATTTGAGCCTTTTCCCTTCTTTTCAAGCCACATCTTTAGAACTTTGAGCCTTTTGTTTCTTTTTGTTCCATTTTTGGTTTTTGTGAAGCAAATGATCATGTTCTTGGAGATTGTGGTATATGAGTTTGGATATTGATTCTTATTTGTAAGAAATCTCGTGTTTTGTATTTCTTGTGAATAATGGCAAGTGAATAAATGAAAAGGCTGTCAAAAGTTAAAAAAAGGCAAGGACATTCAAATGCTAAGTTGAAAAAGTCGTCCATAGTTAAAAGAGGCGAGGACAATGAATAAAGTGAAAAATGAAAAATTGAAAAAATGAGAAAAAGCAAAACAAATTCAAAAAGCTTTGGCAAAAACAGAAAAAAAGTAAAAAATGAAAAAGTTCAAAAACATTTTGATGTAAATGTTTCTTCCTATTTTAAGCATTGAGGACAATGCTTTGTTCAAGCTCGAGGGGAAGCGTTCTTACGCTTTTTGTATATATGATTGTGGTTATAGCTTTGAATAAGCTTGGGGTGTTAGTTTTTTTTTTTTTTTTCTTTTGTTTGGTGATTACTTGGTTATGAGGAGAAGGTTTGATCACCCTTTTCCTTCACTAATTAGGAATACCACCAAATTCTAAATTTTAAGCCTACCCTCACCCTTTTGCCCTTACGTTACAACCTTTGAGAAAGCCCTTTTGACCTAGAGGTTGAGTCACATATCGGGGGAGGGAATTATGAGTTAAAGACTAAGGAGAGGGGATGCAAAGTCATGATGTCGAGAAACCTCAAATCTATTTCCTTTTCCGGTTCCTTTGAGGAACTATAGAGATGCTTGTTAAAAGTAGATTTGAAGCCAATTGGGAGAATGTGCTAAAAGTATTTTGAGATGTTGGTGAATAGAGTCTTGATAGTTCTCTATACTTAGCATATCCTATGTTTCAATCAACCTTAGATATCTTAGAACGTGCATTCCCTTACTTGTTTAGAAAGATTTGTATTCATTATGCTTGTACATTAGCAAAAGTCCATTCATGAACATTTGTGATCTTTTCTTTTCTTTTTGCTTCTTTTTCGTGCTTTGCCTTGTTTGTTTGGTTTGTGAGAGTTATGGATCAATCTCTTAGGAAACCCTTATGAGAGCATCACTCGTCCTCTAGGGCGATCTAGGGGTTTAAATGCCGTGTCGATTGTTGCTAAAATTGACCGTGATTCCTACGAAAGTGAGTTAGTGTATATTCTTGTCTCTTCTCTTTTTCTTTTGTTCGTCTGAATAAGCTCATCATTTCTCCATTGGTTTTGGTTTGCTCGAGGACGAGCAAAAGATAAGCTTGGGGGCATTTGATGAGTGTCATTTATGGCACTCATTTGATGAGTATTTAGCTTGTTTTTACCTTATTTTCATAGCTTTCTTTCTAAATAAATGCTTAGTTTTATGCATTTTCTCTTTATTTCGCTTTTCTATCTTATTTTGTGTTTTAATGGTTTTTCTAGTATTTTCTCTTTTATTTGTTCTCTTTTTGTTGCTTTTCTTTTATTATAGATTTTATAGATTTAATTTTTATTTTATTTTATTTTCATAATTCATTTCATTTTTCTTCCCTTTATTTTATTTTATTTTGATTTCTTTTACTCTTTTATTCTTTTCATTTTCATTTTATTTCTTTTAATTTTGTTTGTTAATTTTAAGTTCATTTTACTTCATTTTTTTCCTTGGTTTTAATTGTGTTTTGTAGGTGAATAATCAAGTCAAGTTGCACATTTAGAAGGTTGCCCTCCTCGCGGGCATCACCTCGAGTGCACCGATGATAGGGATGCTCGGGAGCGCAGACGAGCCGTACCAACAACCTCAACCTCAAGTCACTTCCCTTGCTTCCCCCTACGCACCAAACCTGCCACCAATGTAGCCTTATATCATCCACCAAATAGTAGCCCCGCAGCACTAATTTCATCACCTTTCTCACCCCCAAAACAGCCCCGCAATTAAGCTCCTTCACCACCTTCTACAACTACACTTACCTCCAATCTCCACCACCTTCGCACCTCTAACTGGTCGTAACACCAACTCCCCTACTCCTGCAATAACTAGCTAATCAGCCACCATTTTAACCTCCGCAAATCTCCACTTTTGCATCACCTTCTACCTCCGCATCCCGCAGCTAGCAGCCATGAAAATGGTGCGCACGCGAAGACCCTTTTATGCGTGCGCACCCCAACATCCCGCAGCTAGAGCTAGCAACCATGAATATGGTGAGTGCGTGAAAACCCAGCTATGCGTACGCATCAATTGGTATAAGTTGGAGCCACTTATTTAGATGATTTGCGGTGATCGAAGATGATGATTTGGGGTGATGTGCGAATCAGGGGATTATATCCCATAATTAAGAGCAGCCAAAAAATCCGAAACTCCACTTCAATTCTTTCTTTCTCTTTTATTCTCTTTTTATTAAGTTCCCTTTTATTTTTCTATTTCTTTTTCCTTTTCTTTTCTTTTCTTATTTTGTTTTTATTTCTTTTTTATTTCTTTTATTTTCTTTTCTCTTTTATTTTCTTTTAACCTTGTAAATATAAATGCCCATTTTTGGGTTAGAGAGAGAACAAGTAGAATTAGAATTAGAATTCATATTCTTAGCTTAGGTTAAGAGCTTCTCTTTCTAGTTTTAGGGATAGTTTAGGAGTAGTTTAGAGAGAGAAAGTGAGGGATTTCAATGGTGGTTTGAGAGATTGAAGATTCAATGGTGACAATTGTATTAAAGATCTTCTTAATCAATCAATGAGCATTTCTCACTCTATCTCATCTTATTGCTTTGTTTAATTTCATGTTTGTTTGGTTTGATTTTGATGTTTGATTCTTGATAGTGTAATTTTTCTTGATATTTTGTTGATTCTTGCTTTCATTAGTTGTTTGTTGATAGATGATGATTCTTGAGCAGTTATTTGGCTAGGAATTGGGTGAAACTTGTATGATTGATTAATTGTGATTAATTTGGGAATTGTGCTGATTGATTGTTGAGATTAAAGTGATTAATGAAGGTTTGCATGTGTGTAATTCGATTAGGCCTTGAGAATTACGCTGGATTGCATTGTAATTGCTAATGACACGACCAATTGATTTAGGAATTGCAATTATTGATTGGTTTGGATTGTGATTCTCTTAGTTTGTTATTCATAGTGAACCCTAGATTAACAATTAGGAGATAGCTCTTTGATTCCAATTTATAGCTCTTATCATTATTCTTCACAACCTTTGATTGGCATGCTTTACTCAAGTTGTTGCAATTGTAACGATTACTTATTGATCCCCATTCCTAGTGTTTCACTAGTTTGGTTGTTTGTTTTGTTAGTTGTTAGTGTTACCTCTTACCTTTGACTTCGACCTAGCTTAAGCGCATAATTGAGAATGCTTGAACATTACCGTTCCTTTGGGTTCGACCCTTGACTTACCTCTATACTCGTATTTAGGTTTGTTAAGTGTTTATAAATTTGTTTGGCTCTAGGGAAGATTAGATAACGACCTACTTTTCCCTACGTCAAGAACGCAGCCCGATTGTTTGGGGCTAGGGTGAATTGAGTCCTCATTAGTTCTCTATGCTTAGCAAATATTATGTTTCAATCAACCATTGACATCTTGAAACGTGCATACATTTGTCTATTTAGAAAGATTTGCATTCATTGATACTTGTCCTTATCTCTTGTCCAAATATGAACTCGTGTTTTCTTTCCCTTTTTATGTTTCTTTTTCTCTTTTTTTTTTTATTGCTTTGCCTTGGTTTTTGTCTAGAGTTGTGGGTTAAGATCTTAGGAAACCCTCACGAGAGCACACTCGTCCTCTAGGGCGATCTAGAGGTTTAAAGGGCTTGTCTTTAGTTGCTAAAATTGACTGTGATTCCTACGAAAGTAAGTTAGTGTACATTCTCATCTCCTTTAGTGTCTTAGCTTTGCTTGAATAATTTGCTCCTTTTCTTGTGTTTCGTGTTAATTTGCTCAAGGACGAGCAAAAGATTAGCTTGGGGGAGTTTGATAAGTAACTTTTATGTCACTTTTAGGGTACTTTTATGCTTATTTTTCGATTTATTTTCTAATAATTTTCCTAGTTTTAGGCTTTATTTCTCTCATTTCCTTATTTTCATTATTTAGCTCTTAATTTAAGTATTTTAGTAGTCTTTTAATAGTTTTTAGCTTATTTTCGTAATTTATTTAAATTCTCTTATTATCTATGTTTATGTTTTAAGTTTTAGTTCTTGTTATTTAATAATTTCCTAGTTTCTCTCATTTTCTTATTTGTTTTAATTTAGCCCTTTATTTTGTTTTATTAGTTTTATTTCTACTTATTTTTATATTATTATTTTAGATTTTATCCTAATTTCTCTCGATTTTCTTGGTTTGTATAGGTATGTGTTTGGGTAGAAGCACAGATTTCAAGGTCAAAAGGGTTCGCATTGGAAGTTTGGGATCCGAGTCAATTAAGTTCAACAAATCTCCTATTTCTACCCTTGTTGCTTCCCGTTAACCTTCACCACACCTCACTTATCTTCCACCACACACTAAACCCACAACTCACACTTCCCCTGCTCTCTCACTTGCTATCACCAACCTCCATCTCCACCACACAATACCACAATCACCCACCTCCAAAAACCACCAGCCGCCACACATCAGCAACACCAACCCAAAATCACCACAACTCAACAAAAACACAATCCCCTGCTTCCCCAATCACGAAAAACAATCTACAACAACAACCACCAACTACTGCCATTTACCACCACCAAGCCCACAACTGACAGCTCAAATTAACCACCTCAAACGCCACCACACTCACAGCGTGGTAGCCACCACATAGCAGCGCCGCAGCCACGCTCACCTATCACCTGCAATCACCACCACTCAGCTCCAATTCGAGCCCCAAAACCGCCAGACATAATCCCCTGTTCTCACGCAAACCGCAACCCGCACCATCGCGGGCGCGGTCAGCCCTTCCAACCATGTCCAAATTTTGGTAGATGCGTGGGAGATGCCAAGCTGCGGCCGCTCCATTTTATCGGGTCCAATTGTACGGAATTAATGAGCTTCAACGGTTGGGAGTAATTCAACTTATCCAAGGGACACGATTGTAATTAATGAATGGTGGTCATGACGGTTGATTGATGATTTGAGAATGATGATGATGCGTGGTGATAGAAGATCAGAAAAGGAGAGCAGCCACGAAAAAAGGAATTAGGGGGGGTCTGATTCTATTTTTCGTGGGTTTTGGGTTTTGTTTTTCTTTTTATTTCATTTTCCTTTTTACTTTCTTTTTTATTTTATTTTATTTTAGTTTTGTTATTTAATTAATTTGATTAGTTTTATTTTTATTTTTATTTTTTTTTCTTTAAGCTTGTAATATAAATACCCTTTGGGGTTTAATACTCTTTCAACAATTATTCACCCTAAATTAGTTTTAATGTCTGTAGACACCCAAATGTGTCTCCCCAAAACCAATCCCAGTGATGAATACTTTTCACGTCATTTGATTATCGAACGAAGTGAAAGTGTGAAAAGTCTAGTGATGAGGATGTTTTTATAAAATATATTTTCTTTCTATTTTTGAAAATATTTCTTTTCTTACCCTATTTATGAAAAACGTCCAGTCCAGTTTAGTTTGGTTCATTATAAGGGTCCAATAATGGTGTAGTTGGATGGGGTTTGAAAAGACCTTTCCAACGATATATTATAAGCCCAATTCCGATGAATGATGAGGAAGTTATGGCCAAAATACTAATGTGGGTCCAAACCGGATTTTACCTACGACCCAATGATCATGTGGAGGGTCCAAAGGTTTAATCTTATTCCTAAACTAATTAGGATTAATTAGAAGCTTCTATGAGTTTCTAAAAGATCTTAATTATCTTTTTTGAAAAGATAAAATCAAATAATTTGAAATTGAATAAAACTTTCCTTTTTTAAGTCCTAATTCTATTCGAATTTAAAGATGTTCAAAGAAAGTTAGATATTATATTCGTGCCTCATAATATTTAACCAAATCTTATATGGTTGGATAGATCTTGAAATTATCTTTCCAGTGATATATTATAATATGAATTCCGAGCTATAACGAAAAAGATATGAATGGAATACGAAACTCTATCTAAAACTGACACTCTTCCACTATTTCGGCCATATCTTTTTATATACAAAATATTTTATGACATATTATTTGACTTATTTGGACTTCTGAATCAAAAGATATGATAAAAACAAAATCCGTAAAAAAGCTGTCCCAGCGCCAAACGACAGGTCTGTCGCCTGGCGCTGCTACCTGTCACCTGGCGCTGCTCCTGTCGTCTGGCGCTAACTCCTGTCGTTGACGACAGAAGGTCTTTTATTCCAAATGGGACTCGAACTCTTTTCTTTCAATTTTCGGGCTATTTTTCTATAAATAGGGGTCGTATCTCCCCGTTCTTATTCATTCACAACAATCATCTCTCTCTATTCTTTCTCTAAAAAGCTAGAAGCTTTCTCTCTCTATTCTGTTTCTAAACCTTCCCCTCACAAAATTCCTCATACATTAGTTCTAGTCACACCTAGCCAAGTTCGAAGTTGCCTTCGCCCTAGACGTGAAAGGTTTATAATTTCTGAGGGCTTGCTCCCAAATCTCTATTTCCATTATTTAGTTTAATTGTTTGATTTATATTTTTCGTCGAAGTTACTAACGCGTGTATTTTGTTATTAGAAAGAGATACAAGGCATCCAAGTAAGTAATTTAATTGTTTTATTGATCTTTTGATATAGAAATCATGCTTAGATTGTTATTTTGATTCCTAGTATCATGTTAGGATGTTTCATTGCTTCCTAGTATCATGTTTAGGATTAACTAATATTTCTGATATTATTATGATGTTTCCTATTTCTTTCCTAATATCATGTTGGTATCATGCCTAGGATCTTGCTAATATTATTATGCTTTGAGATAAAGAATATTATTATTATTATGATGATGATTGTTATTATGTTGCTTATTATATATATTGTCATTGTTGTTGCTTGATCACACCTTTTATGCATGTTTAAAGGGAATTTGTACTTGTAATCACGCTTAATAAGATAATTAATAATCTTGTTTAGGCTAATATGATTATAATTCAAGTGATCGCCAATAATAGTTTTGTTGTGCATTAATATTCAACCAACATAGATAAACAGGTTTAGGGTAAACCTATTGATTGCATGTTAGTCAGAAAGCGCACATGAATACGAGAAGAATAAAGTAGAGGCCTATTATTAGGGCAGGTTCAATCTCTTTTAGGTTGGATTTGTACCTTTATCCCCGAACTTCCAGTCTTGGTTCCAGACATATTGGAGTTAACGATCTCCTGGATCGTTAAGGGGTGTAACCTTCACCTAGTGAACGGTTTACAAGTTCCTAAAACTTGTTGGCGACTCTTTTGCTCTAGCTTCCTTCCCTTTGGACGCCACCATGCTTAAGTGTATGATCACAGTGGGGCTCAAGTGTGGGATGCTTGAAATATTCCCTACAGTGTCATATTTATTTTCTCCCTCTTAGAGTTAGATCAGGAGTTTCTCTCTCTAGTTTAGGAGTAGTTTTAGAGAGAGAAATGTTAGATTTTTCATGAAGTTTTGAGAGGTTGTAGAAGTAATTTGTGGATTCTCTTCTCATATATTCAATGAGTCTTCCTAACTTTCTCTCATGTTTATTGCTTTCCTTTATTTCTTGTTTTTGTTTATTTGCTTGTTGATTAGAGTTGTTAATTAGTTTAATAGTTTGATTTTAGCTTTAATTCTAGTTTTACCTTGTTTTTCATGTTCTTCTTTATCATGTTAGTTTAGATTTTATTCTAGGGAATTGGATGAAGATTATGTTGATGAATTGAATGATTTATTGTGATTTGTATGCAATTGACTCTTGATTATTGTGTATGGATAATGCTCATATGGATTAGAATCTTTCTAGCTAATTGATTCTATGTTCTTAGTTGTGCTTTCAATCAATTGTGCGAAAGTGAGTTGTTTGAGAGTCTAAAATCTTCCATACCTATGCTAGGCTAGTTGCACGAGAGTGAATTAGTTTAGTAGGATAATTAGCCTGCTTAATTGCGCGAGAGTGAGTTGAGTGTGTTGATTGTTCCTAATTGAGGTCATTTTCATCTAATTGCAATGCTGTTGTTGAGTGCATTGTGTAAGGAGGGGGTTCCCATCGTAAGGGGTCCTCTCCTTAAATGCCCATGGCCCTTAAAAAGCCTAGGACTTTACACTTGTTAGGGTGCAGTAGGATTTGAATTCCTGACTGTTTGGGGGACCTTGAATTAGAATTGATTCTATCATTACGCTTTTTTGTAAGAAACAAGTAGGGAGTCGCTAATGAGTTTTAGGAAAAACTCATAAACCTCGTTCATGCCTTTCTTCCATGTGGAGTTCATGGAATAATTAGCACGAATCATAAGTTTACCCATGCCCAAATTGGTCTATAAACCAAAAATGAGTTCGGGAGCGAGGGTACTGAAATAACGTTCCCTTTAGAGGAGAATCGTTATCCTAGCCCTAGTGCGGCCTCTACTAGCTCTTCCTTTTTTACAATTTCATCACCAAACAATATATGCAACGCGATACCTAAAACTATGTTAGTTGTTTTATTTACACTTACCAATTCACGTAGGAATTACATCGTAATGTCGTTATTCTTTATTTAATCAAATTCGTGAAAAGGACAAGAAAATAAACAATATTCGCCTTGGCTTAAGTGATCAACCAACAATCATTTAATTCAATTCTAATCTTTATTTAACGCAATATACTATGTGGAATTGATTAATGGCTCAGGAATCGACCGGTTCCGAGCAGATTCGTGGAATTATTGTAGAATTATTTTAAAGGTGATCAAACAACACTAATTAATTAATTAAGGTCCTTTTAAACAAGAAAATAAATGTGATTAACTAAGTGCTCGGGTATTTACCACTTCTCTTTGCTAGATCTCCGTTTAGAATACTTATGGACTCCTTCTTGTTGGGGAACCTCCACCGTAGTAACAAAATATCAAAAGGGGTGAGTGTTTAGGACAAGAGGGGCTAGGTTGCACAAATTCACAAGTATTTTGCCAGAGTTTTTTAGGTTATTTTCTCTGTCTGTTTAAGCCTCGGTTTAAGCTCTTATTTATAGGGAATGATTAGGTTTAGGGTTACGAGCATTCTGCCGCAGCAGGTGTCGCGCGCAACAGGATAAGTTGTGCGTGGCATCCTAGCGCAAGTGATTAGGTTGCGCTGCTATGGGCAGCGCAACTAATTGTCTTGCGCGCGGCTTTATGGTAAGATTCGATTTTATATTTTCCGTATAATTCTGAATTTTCCGCACCGCAACTCTGGAGGTTGCGTTGGGTCTCGCGCACAACTGAATTAGCTGCGCGCGGCAGCCCAGCGCGACTTGTTGAGATGCGCGCGGCTTTTTCTGCGGCAGCACTAAAATTTAACCTAGGCGCTCCTAAATCCGTCATTATTGGGTTTTAAGTACGGGCTTAAGCCTAATTATGATCGGGTTTAGTTGATTTGACCTTTGTTTTGGCTTTTATCTTTAATTTGGGCTAGTCTTTTGTGTTTTGTGGCTTAACCAGTTCTCCATAAGTATTCTTCACTTTGATCCAACACGAAGATGGTTTTATTTATCGTCATTGCACTTCCTGTCGGGACAGGAGGCCAAAAGTAGATGTCTACACATTGATGTAATTGGATTCCACTTTCCCTAGTTTTAGTTGTTTGCTTTAAATAGTGTTTAGTTGAATCTCTCTCTATATCTTGATCATCCTAGTAGTCTAATTAGCATAGATTGATACACTTAGTCTTCGTGGTTCGACCCTTTACTTGCCACTAATTAGTTTAGTGTAAGTTTAGGTATTATAAATTTCTAATTTGGTTAGGGTTAGTAGTCCCAACGACCTACTCTACCAGCGATCATGTTGATAGGGTAGAAGAGAACCAGGCAGTACCTCATACGATGCCTGTAACTATGGAAGTGGGAATCCTCCTTCTCCGGTGGGGTCACAATGGTGAAAGATTCGGAAAAGGATGACTCTATGAACAGGCTGAGAGATCCAGCATAACCACTCACGAAAGCTTCTTTCATCATCTTTGCAGACTTCATTGGTTGTCCTTAAACAATCCTTAATAGTAGATCCAATTCCGGCATCATGTAGAACTAAGATCCCAAGTACTAATCAATGAAGCCCTGAAAACAAACCTCTTTGCAAAAGGGACACCATAGGGTAGGGGAGGTAATGAAATTGAGGGAGAATCTTTCAATTATATAGCGTGACACAGCTACCTACGCTAACATGTGTATGTGTACAGGAACGCGTACGAGAGTAAGAGCAGAGGAAAGTAAGTCAGCCGAGTACGGCTTGTATACAGGGATCTAATCGACCAAAGTAAGTGGATGGATCCCCATGAATATTGAACCGAACCCTGGCTTCCTATCTGAATTTGGGCTTGCTTCTAGAGATTCTTACAGAATCTATTTATATAGACGCAGAAGATGGGACTCAACTTTCTTCTATTTTTATCTCCTTCCGCCTATTATACCTACACGCCCTCAGCAGAGTGGTCATTTGTAGGGAATATTTCAAGCATACCACACTTGAGCCCCACTGTGATCATACACTTAAGCATGGTGGCGTCTAAAGGGAAGGAAGCTAGAGCAAAAGAGTCGCCAACAAGTTTTAGGAACTTGTAAACCGTTCACAGAGTGAAGGTTACACCCCTTAACGATCAAGGAGATCGTTAACTCCAATAGGTCTGGAACCATGACTGGAAGTTCGGGGATGAAGGTACAAATCCAACCTAAAAGAGATTGAACTTGCCCTAAATAGGCCTCTACTTTATTCTTCTCGTATTCATGTGCGCTTTCTGACTAACATGCAATCAATAGATTAATCCTAAACCTGTTTAATATATGTTGGTTGAATATAATGTACAAACAAAACTACTATTGGTGATCACTTGAATTATAATCATATTAACCCTAAACAAGATTATTAATTATCTTATTAAGCGTGATTACAAGTACAAATTCCCTTTAAACATGCATAAAAGGCGTGATCAAGCAATAACAATAATATAATATCAAGCAACATAATAATCATCATCATAATAATAATATTCTCAATCTCAAAGCATATAATATTAGCAAGATCCTAGGCATGATACTAATAAGATTAATAACAAACCCTAGCATGTCACTAAGCATTAAAGATCAAAGCTTTAGCCCTAGCATGATACTAACATGATATTGAGAAAGAAATAGGAAGCATCACCATAATCATACTTGATATTAGAAAGCAATAAAAGCATCCTAACATGATACTAGGAATCAACAGAATAATCTGAGCATGATTTCTATAATAATAAAGCAATTAAGAAATTAAATTACTTACTTCGATGCCCCGTACCTCTTTCTAATAACACAATACACGCGTTAGTAACTTCATGGAAAAGTATAAACAAAACAATTAAATTAAATAATTAAAATAGGGATTTGGGACCAAACCCTCAGAAATTAAACCTTTCACATCTAGGGCGAAGGCAACTTCGAACTTGGCTAGGTGTTTTTAGATCTAATGAATGAGGAATTTTGTGAGAGGGAAGGTTTAGAAAAAGAAAAGAGAGAGAGAGAGAAAGCTTCTAGCTTTTAGAAAGAGATAATTGGAGATTTTAGATGTAGATGTTTGTGAATGATTGAAAAACGGGGAGATACGCCCCCTATTTATAGAAAAAATAGCACGGGATCGAAGAAAATCATATTCGGAATAAAATACCTCCTGTCGCAAACGGCAGGAGCCAATGCCAGACGACGAAGGCCAGCGCCAGGCGACAAAGGTCAACGTCTGGCGACGACTCTATCGTCTCGTGCTGGTTCAAAAGTCAACGCGCTTTTACACGCGTAATTACCTTTCAAACCGGCTGTAGGTAATTATGCGCCCAAGCAGTTTTAAAATCAGATTTAATATATTTTATTCTAAATAAAACATATTTTTTTAAAAAATATAATTAGCAATCCTAATGTTATTAGAATTAAAAAGAACCTTCTAGATATTCCTAGAAGACTAAAAATCAGTCCTAATCACTTCAGGAATAATAATTAATAGGCCCTCCTCTAGATCATTGGGCCACATTGAAAATCATTGGTCCTAATTCAATTTAATCCATAACTTCCTCATAATTCATCATAATTGGGCTTATAATATATCGTTGGAAAACTCTTTTCAAGCCCAATCCAACTACACTATTACTGGACCCTTATTATGGACCAAACCAAATTGGAGTGGCTAGTTTTCATAAAATAGAGTAAGAAAAGAAATATTTTTTGAAAACAGAAAGAGAAATATTTTAATAAAAACATCCTCATCACTAGATTTTCCACACTTTCACCTCGTTCGATAATCAAATGACGTGAAAGGTATTCATCACTGGGTTTGGTTTTGGGGATACACATTTGGGTGTCTACAGAAGTCCCCACTTTGACTGAGTTTGGAGAAACGCAAGTTTCGAAAACAAAAGTCAAAGTAGCGATAGGGACGGAGAATGATTCAGAACGTTTTGCGATCCTAAATCAATCTTATAACGCCGATACCTGCGAACTAGCGTTAGTTAAAACAGATAAGAGAGTTAAGAAACACGTATCTTGCACCGTCGAGCACACGTCTCTGGAGTAACTGATTTGTGACGATCATCCTCAAGCTAGGGGATACCGCCTGAAGACCGCTACGCTTGTAACTGCCTCCAATTTCCGCTGTGATAATCTTCCACAAGCTAGGGAACACTATCGAAGATTGTTTCGCTTGAAATGACCTTCTACCGCTTTGTGACCATCCTCCACAAGCTAGGGAACACGATCGAAGATAACTTCGCTTGAAATCACCTCCTACTTTTGACAACCTTCCACATCCTAGGGAATGCCGTCAAAGATCACTTCGCTTGAAGCCATCCTCAGCTTTCTGACAACCTTCCACATCCTAGGGAACGCCGTCAAAGATCACTTTGCTTGAAGCCATCCTCAGCTTTCTGACAACCTTCCACATCCTAGGGAACGCCGTCAAAGATCACTTCGCTTGAAGCCATCCTCAGCTTTCTGACAACCTTCCACAGCCTAGGGAACGCCGTCCATCAATGCTGCTACATCTCGAGCTTTTTTCTTGAATCATGGTGACAACCTTCCCAATCATAGAGAATGTCGTCGAAGACCGTCTCATCATGAACCGTTCTTCTCAAATCTTGGTGACAACCTCCACAATCTTAGCGAACGCTCTCGAAGACTGCCCATCTCGTGCTATCTTGTCAAATCTAGGTGACAACCTCCATAATCTTAGCGAACGTCGTCGAAGACCGCCCATCTCGTGCCATCTTCTCAAATCTGGGTGACAACCTCCTCAATCTTAGCGAACGTCGTCGAAGATCACTTCGCTTGAAGCCATCCTCAGTTGTTTGTGACAACTCTCCACAAGCTAGGGAACACTGTCGAAGATAACTTCGCTTGAAATCACCTTCTGGTTTTGACAACCTTCCACATCCTAGGGAATGCTGTCGAAGATCACTTCGCTTGAAGCCATCCTCAGCTTTTTGACAACCTTCCATATCCTAGGGAACGTCGTCTATCAATGCTGCTTATGAACCACTATGTCGGTGCCTTCTGCTGTTTATGAACCATTATGTCGGTGCCTTATGCTACTTATGAACCACTATGTCGGTGCCTTCTGCTGTTTATGAACCATTATGTCGGTGCTTTTGCGATGAGCCAATGTTTAGGCACTTTAAGCTAAGTGAGACGATCTTTCATCAGATCGATCACCTACTGTGATTGTAATTGAGCCGATTACTTAATCATGTCAAATTTCTTATAGGGGCTAACTGGTGTACCAAGGAACCCGAAATTGCTGCATAAGGTCCACATAGTCATTTATGAGGGCCATACTTTCTATCGCTGCACCAGCGTAGGCTGGAACGCACTGTCGCCAGGAGTTAACCCTATCGCCAAGCGACGAAGGCCAGCGCCTGGCGACGAACTCGTTGTTTGGCTCTGGTGTCGGGTTTCGAAATAAAACCCCTTTCTTCTCCATTACTGTTGTTCGTTGCTCGATTTCGCTCTGAATCTTCAACTTGGTCGTTTGCTTTCAACCAAATCTGCTCAAATATTTTGCAAATTAAAGCTCTTCATCTCTAATTCACCAATCCTTGTAAGTCTTGCTCAAACTCCTCTTATCTCGGAAGAATTTCATGCGTTTATATTCGCGTTTTTTGAAAAAATTTGGGAATGTCCTTGCTCACCTGCTCTTTTGAAGTGGTAGCTCCCTATGCCTTGAAACTCTGTTGAAAACCCTATCCTTCAGGATCCGAGGTTCTTGATCAAAATCTGAATGTGCTCGATCAATCAAGTCGATCGTCAATCTAACTGCGATCAGGCCGACTCTATTTGCTAAGCCATTTGCATCCTTTTGCTTCAAATCTTTTGTACCTGCATTTATATTTTGGATATAGGACTTTGCTCATCGTTTCTTTAGGGGTTGACCTAAGGCTCAGTGTTGCTTGACTCATTGCATAATAATTAATGTGTTTTTAACACATATGACTTGTCATGACTCGACTGAAAGCTGTTTGACATACATGGCTGCCTCGAAAACGCAGAAAAATAAAAATTTCCGTCATTTTTGTGGAGGGTACCGACTTTCTCCCGAAAAAGAAATACGCAAAAAGGAATCCAAGTATTGTGTTTGATGATGCATGTTGAACAAGTTTAGTCAAATGTATGCATTGATGTTGTATCTCATAGTGCAAAGATTAGTTAATCCTAAGCTATCTCAATAGTTGACTCGATGATGAAAGTATTTGGGTAACTTAGGCACGGAGGCTAAGCACTTCATACTTTGTGATACAATGATGATTATGATAATGAGTGATGTTGATATGACAAGGCATGCTTCAACGTTATGCTAAGACTTTATGACAAAGGGTTCCTAAAGGTAGGATTATTTGGTCATATATCTGTGATGTGTGTGAAAGTGATACTAAAGTTAGGCTGCAAAGGCTAAGTGTATGGAGAAAGTATCTTGAGAAGAGTCAAATGATGGTAACTCTTAGGCTAGGTAAGCTAATAATGTAGGGATCAAGCCCCCAAGTCTAGCTCTAAATGGATAGGGATGAGCATAGGAGATCCCTTGATATGATCATGCATGAATGTGAATATGAATTCATTTTTTATTACGGCCGCACCTCATTGTGAGGTTACCTAAGTATCTGTTAGGAATCTGGCCGAACGTAGCTCTAGTCGAACCTCGCACAAGTGTGTGTATACCTCAAAAAGGTATTTTAAGGGTTGTAACATGGTTAGGCTAAAGGTTGAAGAAGAAGGGGAATGAAGGCTCAAGACCCTAGCTAAGCCCCAAGGTGTGCAACCTTGCTTTTGAATCTTTGTATTATTATGCTTGAGGTTTCTCACTTTTGAACTCTCTTTTGTTTATATTTTGCTCTTTCTCCTTTGCTTTATCATTTTTTTTATTTTAATAAGTGTGGGCAATCCCAGTCATGCGGTCTATCACTCACTTGGTATTCATGTTTCTCAGGCAGGGTACTGAGCACTCGATAAGAGACGCAATCTGAGACGTTTCTTATCAAAGACATGTTCATATCAATGACATTGGAACACTTTCCCTTTTGTACAATTTTATTATTATTTGCTTTTTTTGAAAAATCTCTCAAGCTTTTATTCTTTGAAAATTGCATAAATTGCACACCATCTCATCCCAAGGTTAGGTGGATGTGGGTCGAAGAAAGAAAGGTCTATCATTAGACGAGGCTCAAAATGGTTTATCAAGAAAGGATTGCATATTTGAAGGGTGAAAGGTGATATGATGTGACTACAAGGGGTGCCTCAAATCATTGATATACCTTGTGCTTAGTTCGACATGAATTTTTTTTTTTTTAATGCAATGCAGTGCGATAATCATGTGCAAGAAAAGAAATGCTCATTTTATTAAAAGGTAAAAAGGAAAAAACCTACAAAATAAGATCTAAGGAAAATAAAAGGTGCCTATGCTAGACTTATTGGGAAAAGGATGAATAAAACAAATAGAAAAGGAGGTCACGAAATCTTGTCGTTGAAGCTCGACTCGTGTCTTGCACTCTTATCATCACTCGGTCTTCTTGCTAGTTGGAGGTATGGGAAGCTTGTTATTATCAATCAAGTATTGGATGGCCTCTTTTAGCTTCCAATAGCTCTCAGTAGTATGACCCCTACCTTGATGGTACTTGCAATGTGCATCCGGGTTCCAACTAAGCAATCTCTTCTCAGGTGCGCGATCTTGAATAGGTCCAATAGGAGTAATGAGTCCCTTGGCATGGAGTCGATCGAAGGCAGTATCATAGCTCATCCTAATAGGAGTAAAATCTTTCCTTAGTTGCTTTTTAGACCCTTAATTTTCCATGGCTAAGACTTCATTGAGATCAAAGGTACTAACATTGTTACTAGAGTGGGCGTTTTCGAAAGAAGAAGTATTGTCGTTCTTCTTTCCTTTCCAGCCACTGTTGTTGCTATTGTTAGTAGCTTTTTACTTCTCAAGGTCATCTTCGATTTCAATACCTATGTCATAGACGGCTTTGAAAGTATTCAAGTTATGTTGATATTTTAAATGCTTCGAATACTTGTCTTGAAGGTTCCTGATGAATATCCTTACATACTCCTTTTCAGTAGGGACCTCGACCATATTAGCGGAAGTTTCCCTCCATTTGTTGAAGAAAGAAGTGAACCCTTCATTTTCCTTTTTCTTTAGCATCTCAAGTTGTCTATGGTCTGTTTCAACTTGAATATTACACTTATATCTACCAATGAAAGCATTTACAATGGCATCCCAAGTTGAGGTTTTCTCTTGTCAAGGGAAAAGAACCATTGTTGACACACAATTTCGAGTGATAAAGAAAACAATGTATGAAAAATTTTCTTATCTATCCCCTTAATGTTCATTATTGTCTCAAACGCTCTTAAGTGGAAATAAGGGTTATCTGTTGCCTTGAACTTAGGGATGACACTGGTATTGAACTTCTGCGGAAGAAGTTCCTTGTCCACCGAGACCCCTTGCAAGCTAATGCCCTTGAATCTGTAGTCACTGGATATTTTACTCAAGCTTTCTTGCATGAGCTCCATTTGGTTTTGCCTCACAGGGTCATTGACTTGAAGAGTTATACTCTTCATCAATTCAGTTAGGTTGGCCACGTCCTTCTTGAGTTCATTAACTTCTTCTTGAGACGCCATGATCTTCTTAGCTTTTCTTTTCCGAGTGATGGGTTTATCAGAAAGGAGTATTTGAACGAATGTATTGCCCTTGATTAAGCGCCCTTCTCTCCTTAACCAAGTGTTGTGGGAAGGGAAATTATGGATAAGTTTTTCATTTTTGACTCAAGCTCTATTCAACATGCAATAGATGGGAAGAGATCATGGAAGAAAGGGGAGAAATATAGGTAAGAAAAAGTATGTAGAGAGTGAAAAAATGATGTATATGGGAATATATAGAAGAATTTAGGAATAAAGTGGACCCCCAACTCAAATGACGGAAAGGACGCGCATACGAGACTCTCTAGACATGGTCAAAATATGACATATTAGGTGTGTGCTTTAGTGGTGAATGTGAATGACATACTTTGACTCTTGTGTGAGACCATGGGACTATGTGCCTAGACTCACTCAATTAAGGACTGAAGATGATTATTTCCATTAATAAATCGATTAAACCATTTTAGTCAATTGATTAGACTGACTCGTCGTGAAGACTCGAGCAAAAATACAAGATGTTGTCAAATGACAGTACCGACGCCAGCCGCTAAGGGTCAGCGCTAGACGACGAGATCGTCGCTTGGCGCTAATCTCTAGCACGTGGCGCCACAGTCCAAATCTCTGCACCATTCTGAAACATCGATCTGGGACTGTTTCGAGTATTTTTCTCTAAAGTGACACGCCTAAAAGTCGTACTAAGTCACGTTTGATCAATTTATTAGACTTTAATAATTTATTAATTAATTAATTAATTAATTAAGTTAGCAAAGTCCTTTAGTCATTAATTTATTTATTTAACTCATACACAAGTCAAAAAAACGGTTAGGGGAAACACATATAAAATATTCACAACAAATAATGCACAAGTAGTCATATAGTCACGATATGATGCAATGAGTGTGCCACCTAACCATGGCTCTAGTTCTCTAAAGTTCAGGATATGGATATGAGTTAGTCAAAGAGGGTCCATGGTTATGAGTCTGGATGCACCGCGCGGAAGCCTTACCTTTGAAAGGGTTGGCGCGTGTGGATGGGACCTCGCGAGTTAAACTCGCTTCCATGGTTTGGTGAATTCAACAATCTTGGATGTACCCTTCGTTTCCAGGGGCGTTCGATTGGGTAGATGGAGCATGAATTCCCATAGGGTTATGTCCATATGTAGAACACATATGGGCTTCAGAAAAAAGGGAAAAACTCAATCAGGAAGTAAAACCGAGCAAACAGTACTAGAAAACTAGTCGAAACAAGAAGGTAGATTTCTGGCTCGGTAGTGGAAGAATTTGGCGCGAGAAAATAGCGTCGTCGCCTGACGCTGGCACTGTCGCCAGGCGACAGCGCCGTAGTTTGACGCTGACGCTGTTTTCTCAGCGTTAATTCCTACATGCCTCAACAGCTTTCTATTCTTGAATTTTCCAGTTTTTTTCGTAGCATTATTTCGATTTTAGTTGTGAAAGATATTTCCCTAAATTCCTACGTGTAAAAATCCTATTTTTTTACTCATTTCGGATGGTCTTTCCAATGAGGACCTTTTTATGCTTATGCCAATAATGTCAATCAAAATTATGCACATGAAATACTTAGAACTTTTCGAGTCTCTCCACTCATTCTAAATCATTGCCAAAATAAATTTTAGGAATTAAAATAGAAATCCTCCCCAGTGGAGTCGCCAAAAAACTGTAGGGAATATTTCAATCATCCCACACTTGAGCCCCACTGTGATCATACACTTAAGCATGGTGGCGTCCAATGGGAAGGAAGCTAGAGCAAAAGAGTCGCCAACAAGTTTTAGAAACTTGTAAACCGTTCACAGGGTGAAGATTACACCCCTTAACGATCCAAGAGATCGTTAACTCCAATACTTCTGGAACCATGACTGGAAGTTCGGGGATGAAGGTACAAATCCAACCTAAAAGAGATTGAACCTGCCCTAAATAGGCCTCTACTTTATTCTTCTCGTATTCATGTGCGCTTTCTGACTAACATGCAATTAATAGATTAATCCTAAACCTATTTAATATATGTTGGTTGAATATAATGTACAAACAAAACTATTATTGGTGATCACTTGAATTATAATCATATTAACCCTAAATAAGATTATTAATTATCTTATTAAGCGTGATTACAAGTACAAATTCCCTTTAAACATGCATAAAAGGCGTGATCAAGTAATAACAATATTATAATATCAAGAAACATAATAATCATCATCACAATAATAATATTCTCAATCTCAAAGCATAACAATATTAGCAAGATCCTAGGCATGATACTAACAAGATTAATAACAAACCCTAGCATGTCACTAAGCATTAAAGATCAAAGCTTTAGCCCTAGCATGATACTAACATGATATTAAGAAAGAAATAGGAAGCATCATCATAATCATACTTGATATTAGAAATCAATAAAAGCATAATGTAACACTAAGTACAGAGTGCTATATACTCCTTCAATTCCTATTTAGTTCACGCGAATTGACAGATGAGTCAAATTTTAGACACATCGATTTAAAATATGGAGTATAATATTGTGTGAAACTTGGTAATGGGGTAATACATTTAGTGAATTGCTAAACCACATCCGGTATTTACCGGGTAACGCCCGTATTTTAACATGACTTTACAAACATACCCCCATATAAAATGTACCTTATTCCACTTTCACTTTCTTTAACCACTCTCTAACTTGTTACCCAACTACCCACCTAACAACCATCACCTACGAACATCCACCATGTCAAATGAATTTTAAAAAAATTGCTTTACTCTTCACCAATTCATGCAAACGGTGAATGGACAAGTTTAAGGAAGCAACGACGCCACTGGAGAGGTCGTTGGAGCATACGGAGTCGGTGAGTGCTCTGAATTTTTGTCTTTTTTTTATTCAATCATAAAACTGTAGAAGGAACACCTAAATCTTAGAATCACCCATGGAACATTCTAAAATTTCAGGCGTTCAGGGGGGAAACGCCTGAAATTTTAGATTGTCCTGGGTGAAATGCCTGAAATTTTATAATGTTCCGGAGGAGATTTTCTAGACCATTCTAAAATTTTAGGTGTTCCTTCCATGGATCATTCTAAAATTTCAAGCGTTCGTCTAGAACAACTGAAATGAAAAAAAACAAAAAAAGTAAAACAAGTACCTGATCGCCACCCCATTACCTTTTCGATTTCTTGACATCGTCCCTTATAGCCGGTCGCAAGCCTTGGTGGTATCGAAATTGTAGTGGCTTTGCTTTGTCGTGACAGAATTGTGGTGGTTTGCTTGGTGGTGGTTGTGATTGAAATTCTTAAGGTGAAGAGAGAGAAAAGTAAAAGTGAAAGTAAGAGAGTGAAGATTGAAGAGTTATTTAAGAAAGGATTACTTAAGGGAGTTCATATAAACATACGGGCGTTACCCGCTAAATACCGGGTGTGGTTTAGTCTAGGCCTATACTTAATATAGTTAGGTCTAGTTCAATTCACAATAAAAAAAAAAAAATTTCAGTAAAAATAGTTTCAATTCTATAAAAACAAGTTCAATTCAGTAAAAATAAGTTAAGTTGAGTAAAAAAAACACTAATTTCAAAGAATAAATATAATGAAAAATCAGTAAAAGAATTTCAATTAAGCAAAAATTATTTCAATTCATTAAACTAAATTGAATTCAGCAAAAATAAGGTGAAATGAATAGGGTCTTAGAACAATATTCTTTTACCTTTTTAAAAGTACATTCAATAAAAATACTTTACGTTCACTAAAAATAATTTCAACTAATTAAATAAAAGTTTGCAAGGCCATATTTTCTTCACCTTATTAAATTAATATTATTCATCAATAAAATATTTTAAGTTCAATAAAGATAATTTCATTTTAACAAAAAAAATAAATAAGTTTAATTAGTAAAAATTAGCAAGGCTTGTTCTATATATGCTCCTTGTTTTTGTTGAACTCAAAAAAAATTTATTGAATAAAAATTATTTTTGATGAACATAAAATATTTTTACAGAACTGAAATTAATTTTACTAAACTAAAATTATTTTTACGAAATGAAATTAGTTTTACTGATTCTATTTTATATTTTTCTTTAAAGTTACTGATTATTATTGATTAATAATTATTTTTGTTGAACCAAAATTATTTTTACTAAATTAAACTTACTTTTACTAAAATAAAATTATTATTTTTTTTAGTAAATTTTATTTTTTAAAGGTGAAGAGAATAGGGGCCAATATAAAGAATAAATATAATAGAGAATTAATAAAAAAAAAAAAATAAGTTCAGCAAATAAAATAATTTAGTATGAGAAAAAGAAATTTTAATTCAGCAAAAATAAGCTAAGGTTAAGAGAACGAAGCCTAAAAACTTTTACAAAACTTAAGTGAAGTCAATTAACCCTTGTAAGCCATGTTCAATTAACCTCAAAAAAAAAAAAAAAAAAAAAGGGGTAAAAATAAGTTCAATTCAGCAAAAGTAATTTCAATTTAGTAAGATTAATTTCAATTTAGTAAAAATTATTTATTTCTAGTAAACATAATTTCAGTTTAGTAAAAAGAATTTCAATTCAACAAAAATAAGGTGAAGTGAACAGATCCTTTAATTACTTTGAACATGTTTCTTCCAAGGTTAAATATCTCTAATTATCTAATCTACTCCTTCCGTATTTTAATAAATGTTACATTTACCAAAAGCGGTCGTGTTTTAATAAATGTTTACTTCCTATTTTAGCAAAAAGCTTCATTTTAATATTATATCTTTCTTCGTTCTTTTAATTCGTGGTTCCACCCAAACCCACTACTACCTTTTTTATATTATTATTACTTTTCATCTCACTTCAATAATTTTCAATAAATTATTAACCCACTATTTTTCTTTTACAACTTTTTAATACTCCAACTACACCACTCACCTCTTAATTTATATAAGTCAATTATATATTACCTAAAACTACATGTCGGTGAAAGTGTAATACTTATTAAAACACGAAGAGTGTATATTATAATAGCTACATAATAAAAATTATGCGTTCTTTTATCGTATTCGTCCTCCAAATCCTCAATCCTCAATTCTACACTCTATTTTTTTTTCTCTTAAATAAAACTATAATTACCTATTGTTATAGGACTGTCCATTGCAAGGTATGGGACTTGAGTCCTACATCAATCATATGGGGGCTGATGTGGTATTTATATAGGACTATGGGCTCTACTCCCCTTGAGCTAGCTTTTGGGGCGGCTCTCTTATTGTCCTATATCAATGGTATCACATGAGCCAAGTTTAGAGTAGTACCCCACGGAGTTGGTGGCTTGGAAGAAGCCAGCCGTGACCAAACATGGTCGTGACCAAACGTTGCCGTGACCAACAAGGACCTGATTGTGTCTCCCCAAAACCAAACCCAGTGATGAGTACCTTTCACGTCAATGATTATCGAACGAGGTGAAATGTGAAAGAGGCTCGTGAATGCGTCCGTTTTAATAAAATATTTCTTTTTGTTTTCAAAAATATTTCTTTTCGTATCCTGTTAATGAAAATGTCTAGTCCAGTCTAGTTTGGTCCATGATAAGGGACCAATAATAGTGTAGTTGGATTGGGCTCGAAAAGAGCTTTCAAACGATATATTATAAGCCCAATTCTGATGAATAATGAGGAAGTTATGACTAAAATACTAAACTGGGCCCGAAATGGTTTTTATATGCGACCCAATGATCTAGAGGAGGGCCTATTCATTATCATTCCTAAAGTTATTAGAATTTACTTTAATTTTCTAGAGTAATCTTGAAGGTTCTTTTAAATTCTTGTGGATTTAGGATTAATAATTATATTTTCAGAAAATAAAGAATTTATTTTGGATAAAACAAGTGTTTTCAAAAGATTGAAATCGGTTTTAAAAGATAAGTACGGACCGTAATTAATCAAATTTAATCAGATTAAGGACTTCGTACAAAAATAAGAAAACGCGTTGACCATCACCAAACGACAGCTCCATCGTGTCGCAATGGGGTCCATCGCCTCGCGGTGGACACTGTCGCATCACGATGGTGACCAGTTTTACTCCGACTAAAATTCGATCTTTTCTGGTCGATTTCGGGACTATTTTCTCTATAAATAGGGTCGTTTTTCCCCGTTTTCAATTCGCCAACAATCATCTTCTTTCTCTCTCTAAGCTAAAAGCTTTCTTCTCTCTCTTAATTCTTTTCCACAAATCCTCTTTTCACAAAAACACAATACCGCATTCACAAGACTTTGACACACCTAGCCAAGCTCGAAGTTGCCTTTGCCCTAGACGTGAAAGGTTGATAATTTCTGAGGGTTTGGACCCAAGTCCAATTTCTAACAATATCTCTTTGATTTAATTCTTTAATTCCTATTACTTTTATTGAAGTTACTAACTTATGTATTCTTTTGTTAGAAAGAAGTACGAGGCATCAAAGTAAGTGATTAGAATTATTCTTTTGATGTAGAAAGCATGTTTAGATTGTTTTAATATTCCTAGTATCATGTTTAGGATATAATTTAATATTTCTAATATCATGTATGTCACTAGTATCATGCTAGGATGTTTCTATTGCTCTCTAGTATCATGTTTAGGTTGCTTCCTATTTCTTCTATCATGTTAGTATCATGTCAGGGATAAAGCTTTGATCTTTAATGTTTAGTGACATGCTAGGGTTTGTTATTAATCATGTTAGTATCATGCCTAGGAGTTTGCTATTGTTATTATGCTTTATTGATGAGATTATGATGATGATTATTGGGATAATTATTATTGTTGCTTGATATATAATCGTTATTGCTTGATCACGCCTTTTCTGCAGGTTTGAAGGGAATTTGTACTTAAAATCACGCCTAATAAGATAATTAATAATTTGATTTAGGTTAATATGATTTTAATTCAAGTGATCGCCAATAATAGATTTATTTGTGCATTAATAATCAACCAACATAGATTAAACAGGTTTAGGGCTAACCTAATGGATGTATGTTAGTCAGAAAGCGCACATGAAAATTATAAGAATAAAGTAGAGGCCTATTTTAGGGCGGGTTCAATCTCTTTTAAGTTGGATTCGTACCATCATCCCCAAACATCCAGTCATGGTTCCAGACCACTATGGAGTTAGCGATCTCATGGATCGTGAATGGGGTGTAACCTTCACCTCGTGAACGGTTTACAAGTTCCTAAAACTTGTTGACGACTCTTTTACTCTACCTTCTTTCCCTTTGGACGCCACCATGCTTAAGTGCATGACCACAGTGGGGTTCAAGTTTGGGATGCTTGAAATATTCCCTGCAGTCATATGGGGGGTTGATGTGGGATTTATATAGGATAATGGCTCTCTTTCCCTTAAGCTAGTTCTTGGGGTGGCTCAAGGGGAGGAGAGCCCATTGTCCTATATAAATCCCACATCAGCCCCCCATATGACCGATGTGGGACTTAAGTCACATACTTCACATTAGCCCATTGTCCTATTTTTTACTCGACTTCCGACGCTCGGTTTTGACGCTCCAAGCTCGAATTTCCGACGTCTAAATATTAATTATTCGGTCGACTTATTAATTAATTCCTAATTAATTCGTCGCTTCGGCTCGTTAGTTGCTTAGGTGTGACCCGAAGGGTTCAGTCAAGATTAAGCTGTAATATTAATTATGCATTAATATTACTGATCGGAAACGGCCTCCACCCAGGCATTCCGATCACTTGACCTCACTGAAAAATTAGCTTTCTAATAATTCCGAACCCCCTATCGGAATAATACACTTGTTCGAAGGACACTATTCCTTTCAATCTCCCACTTGTCCTTCCGGGCAAGTGTGCTTTTAGTGTATAGCCCTTTTCCTATGTCACTTAATGCCTCTTCATGAACTATAAGGTAAGATTAATTTGTCATCCTTATTACGTCCAGAAGTGTTTCTCGATTCCGAGTCCGTCTGTCAATAAACAGATGATTTCTAAAATCCATCCAAGCACGACCATGCATTTTACAGTCTCGCTCTACGAGAGGCCTTGTAAACAACAAAGACATCTTCCCTATATTTAATAGGAGGACATTTCCAGTTTTGTAATGTAGCTTCTCTTACTAAGAGGACCTACCCGTCCGAGTGATGCCGTTATAATCCCCTGTTACGGCAGACGTTTGACAATCATCAAAGCGGACTAGTACTCAAACAAAAAAACTCACAATACTCATGGTCGAGGAAAAAGGTTCCGATAGCAATAATGAGAAGTATACTTATGACGATTTTTAATCTCTTAAAGTATTCTCACAGGTCGATCCAGTATGGTTCTAAACTAATACCTGTGCAAATGATTCATGAAGATCATGTCCTTGTAGCACAAGAAACGGTGCTATAAATCAAACTACACACTAATCTGAAATGGTCATTAATCGTCCATCGTTTAAATGACTTCGATTAGGGATAAATTTCTATTATAATATTCAATGTTCACTTAATAGGTGTTTCCTTACCAAGACTGGTCTTGATACCCTATTTTGAATATTCCCAGAATTGAATGGACTCATTATTTAATTTTAAACCACAATTAAATAGCCAATGGAGTGATTTAAATCGCATGAAAAATTTAATTACTCCAAAACTGAATGGTTCATCATAGTGCTTTACATTAAAGTTGTCCAAAATTAATTAAAACACTAAAATAAGGAAATCAAAGCCAATCTTCGATGTGCCTAATTCCCATTGCCTCAACATGCTTGTTGTGCTTCATTTGAGGCAAAGGTTTAGTTAGTGGATCGGCTACATTGTCATCCGTTCCAACTTTACAAATTCAGATTTCACCTTCTGATTTCCATTCCCGAATCATGTGAAACCGCCGCTTGACATGTTTGACCTTCTGATGTTCTCTTGGCTCTCTGGCCTGAGCAATAGCTCCATGGTTGTCACAATAGAGGTCTATTGGTCCCTCGATGGAGGGTACAACACCAAGTTCACCAATGAACTTGCGAATCCAAACTGCCTCCTTAGTTGCCTTAGATGCTGCCAAGTATTCGGCTTTAGTTGTAGAATCTGCAGTTGTGCTTTTCTTAGCACTCTTCCAACTAAACACTCCTCCATTGAGACAAAATATGTACCCAGATTGTGACTTGAAGTCGTCTCTGTCTGTCTGGAAGCTTACGTCGGTATAACCCTCAACAACTAATTCATCTCTGCCACCATAGACCAGGAATTTATCCTTGTTCCTTTTTAGGTACTTTAGGATATTCTTGGCCGCAGTCCAATGCGCCTCTCCTAGGTCTGATTGGTATCGGCTCGTAGCGCTCAAGGCATACGATACATCTGGCCTAGTACATATCATGGCATACATGATCGATCCAATAAGCGAAGCATATGGAATCTGATTCATCCTTTCTCGCTCATCAGGTGTCTTTGGACACTGATTCTTGCTTAGGGTTATGCCATGCGACATGGGTAGGTGGCCTCTCTTGGCTCCTTCCATGCCGAATCGAGTTAGTACCTTATCAATATAAGTACTTTGACTCAATCCTATCATCCTTTTCGATCTATCCCTATAAATCTTGATGCCTAGTATGTACTGAGCCTCTCCCAAGTCTTTCATTGAAAAACATTTTCCGAGCCAAGCCTTTACAGACTCTAATAACGGAATACTGTTTCCAATGAGTAATATGTCATCGACATATAAGACTAGGAAGGCGATGTCACTCCCACTGACCTTCTTGTAAACACAAGATTCATCTGGATTCTTGATAAAACCAAACTTACTGATGGCTTCATCGAATCGCAGATTCCAACTTCTGCTTGCTTACTTTAATCCATAAATGGGCTTCTTAAGCTTGCATACCTTTCCAGCGTTGTTTTGGTCGACAAAACCTTCAGGCTGTGTCATATACACAGTTTCTTCCAAAATACCATTTAGGAAGGCGATTTTGACGTCCATCTGCCATATTTCATAGTTGTAATATGCAACAATCGCTAGGAGGATCCGAACGGATTTAAGCATTGCAACTAGAGAAAAGGTTTCATCGTAATCAATACCATGAACTTGTCTATAACCTTTTGCTATCAATCTAGCTTTGTAAATGAATACATTTCCATCTTTGTAGGTTTTCAACTTGAAAATCCACTTACATCCGATAGGTGTGTAACCTTCGGGTAACTCAACCAAGTCCCAGACTTGATTTTCAAACATGGAATCCATTTCAGATCTCATGGCCTCTTGCCATTTAGCAGAGTCGGTGCTTGCCATCGCTTACTTGTAGGTTGCCGGTTCATCTCCATCCATGATCAGGATGTCCTGATTCTCGGTTAATACTAAACCAAGATATCTATCAGGTTGAGATCTCGGCCTTTGAGACCTACGTAGGGTAATGGACTGAGCATTTGCATTGTCGGTTCGACTTTGCATATTTTGATCACTTTGACTTTTGTCAACAGATGCTATTAGAGCACTTTGACTGTCATTCTGATTTTGTTGCTCATCCTCACGAACTTCGTCGAGTTCAATTTTCCTCCCACTTGTCATTTTGGAAAGGTGTTCCTTCTCCAAAAAGACACCATCGCGAGCAACAAACACTTTGTTCTCCGATCTTTTGTAGAAGTAATACCCTTTGGTTTCTTTTGGGTAGCCCATAAAGTAAACCTTATCAGATTTGGGATGAAGTTTGTCAGAAATCAATTTCTTGACATATGCTTCGCATCCCATATCTTTAGAAAAGACAACCTAGGAGGTTTCTTTGTCCATAACTCGTATGGAGTCTTTTCTATAGCTTTCGATGGAGCACGGTTCAGTGTTAGTGCCGCAGTTAAAAGTGCGTGTCCCCAGAAAGAGATAGGAAGATCACTAAGACCCATGGTTGATCGTACCATGTCTAACAAGGTTCGATTTCTCCGTTCGGATACTCCGTTCCATTGTGGAGTTCCTGGAGGTGTCAATTCTGAAAGTATGGCATGATCTTTCAGATGGTCATCGAATTCTTAGCTCAAGTATTCACCACCTCGATCCGATCGAAGGGCTTTGATTTTCTTGCCAAGCTGATTTTCCACTTCACTCTGAAATTCTTTGAACTTGTCAAACGATTCAGATTTATGCGACATGAGGTAGACATAGCCATATCTACTATAATCGTCTGTGAAGGTGATGAAATATCGATGTCCATTTCTTGTGGCGGAGCTCATTGGTCCACATACATCGGTATGTATTAGACCTAATAAGTCACCGGCCCTTTCTCCCAACTTGGAGAATGGCTGCTTTATCATCTTGCCCAATAAACATCTTTCGCAATTCTCAAAAGATTCTAAATTGGAAGAGTCAAGAACGCCTTCTTGTAGAAGCTTCTTGATGCGTTTGATGTTAATGTGGCCAAGACGACAATGCCACAAGTAAGTTTGATTTGACTCCATGGTCTTAGCTCTTTTGGTGGTATTATTCACATTATAAACTTGTTTGTCTAAATAAAGCACATAAAGACCATTTTCAGAATATGCAATACCATATAAAACATTATCGAGATAAAACGAACATTCATTGTCTTTTACTCGGAATTCAAAACCCTTGGCGTCCAACGCCGAAATTGAAATAATGTTTTTGGTAATGTTGGGAACATAGTAACAACTTTCAAGTTCCAAAACAAGCCCAGAGGGCAAAGACAAACTGAGAGTTCCTACGGATACGGCTGCAATTCAAGCTCCATTGCCGACCCGAAGTTCAACCTCTCCCTTCACTAGCTTCCTAACGTTCCTTAGACCCTGAGAATTGGAACAAAGGTGTGAGCCACATCCGGTATCTAATACCCATGATGTTGAGCTAGTGAAGTTTAAGTCTATAACGAATATACCTGATTCAGAAGCAACAGTTCCGTTCTTTTTATCTTCCTTGAATTTGAGGCAATCTCTCTTCCAATGTCCCTTCTTCTTACAATAGAAGCATTCGGAATCAGATTTAGAAGATGCTACCTTCTTTTCCTTGTTGTCCTTGGTAGCTTTCGACTTAGGCGGAAAGTTCTTCTTACCTTTCCCCTTGAAGCCTTTCTTCTTTTTGCCCGTGCGTTTGAACGGCTTGCCCTTTTTGACCATGAGCATATCATGTTTTCCCTCATCCTTGAGCGTTTGCTCGGCTTGCTTCAACATACCATGAAGCTCAGTGAGGGTTTTCTCCATGCTGTGCATATTATAGTTCATCTTGAACTGATCATAGCCTTTGTGCTGCGAGTGGAGAATGATGTCAATTTCCATCTCGGTTGAATACCCTGCATCAAGCCTTCCCATGTTCTCAAATAATCCTATCATCTTGAGTACATGTGGGCTGACTGATTCTCCTCTCTTGAGCTTGCTCTCAAGGATCTGTCTGTGGGTTTCAAACCTCTCAGTTCGGGCCTACTCTTGGAACATATTCTGCAGCTCAGAAATGATCTCAAAAGTCGTCTCCTTCTCAAAGAAAGTCTTTTGAAGCTCGGGAGACATGGTGGCCAACATGATGCATTTGACATCCCGATTGGCACTTTGCCATCGGTTTAGGGCAACCTGAGTCACCTCCTCATTAGGAGCGTCGGGCATTTCCTCATCAAGGACATATTCCTTTTGCTCTTGCATGAGAACAATTCGCAAATTTCTTTGCCAATCAAGAAAATTTGGCCCACTCAACTTCTCCTTGTCGAGAATTAAGCGTAATGAAAACTGGTTGTTTGAGTTACTTGAAGACACGATTCTACAATTGAAAGAATTTTAATGAAAAATTATTCATAATACTTAAATAAGATTGTATTTAATTCATGCATATTTCAAACTTATTTAACGTCTTATTTACACATAAAATTGTCCCTATTTTTGTGAAAATAAGTCGATTCCAAGATCCAAGGAAACAAAGAGTGACTAAGCATGCTTTGGCTTGTCTTAGCACTCAATCTCCCAAGGTAAGCAACACTTTGCTAATGGCTCCAAGCCACTCTTGGTTGAATAAATCGTCGCATCTAATGCTCTCTCAACAATTTATTCACTTTTCCACGACATGTTAGGACTCCATCACTCATATCGTTGAGTACAACCAAAACCAACTTGCATACCCGATATGCCTTATGAGTCTAGGGAGTAATAGTGATGCCTCGCTTTGGCGTAGCCCATCACTACTCTCAATAGGTCAATAATTGTTGTTTTGGAATGGCAATTTTACTCAATATTTTAGGGACCTAGGGTTTCTATGTTGGTTGATTTAAGTGAACTTAATTAATCATCACAACATTCGAAATCCTAAACACGCATCTAACATATAATTCATATAGATGATCATAAATATGTAAGGTATAAGCATTTGATGCATATTTGGCAACTACCATGACCCCTTGAATTCTTCAAGTCTTCAAAAGGTCTTCTTTTGCAACTTCATGGCTTTGTCTTCCAAGAACCTCTATCTTCAAGACTTGACCAAAATTATGCAACTACTAGTATCTACGATTAGGACTAATCTAAATATTAAGGTACAAAAATACTTAACGGTACGCAAACCGTATTTAGATTTACAAAAATACATCACGGATCGCAGTCCGTATTTTCTATCCTAATCGGTCCCCACTAGTTGCCATTTTATTAAACCTGTGAGAGAACATATATTTCATTCATCCATTCACTATTTGTGAATGGCCCATGCATTTTACAACGATAAAACAAGTAACAATGCATAAACACGCGATAACTAGTAACTAATCTAGGTGGTTAATAAAATTAACACGCCTAATTAAAACTAGTCAAAGTTGTTTTAACTGATTATGTAAATAAGCGCAATTAATATTTGAAACTCCCACTAAATTCCGCATCCAACTTAATTAATCCAATTAATTAAGCCCAAAATTTGCCAAAATTAAATTTTGCCAACGCCGCTCAAAACCGAGGCCTAGCCTCCAAAATTTTAATTAAAATACACAAGATTAATTAAAATAAATAAATGGCTAAAATGCAAAATAACATCGCCTTAAAACTGGGGTATATGTGCTAATTAAGCGAGAGGTGCGCATAGCCGTGACCCATGCTAAGCGTCACACCCATAGCTTAGAATACCGCATACGCGTCGACTCTTCTACGGGGCGTGCAAGAACACAAGCCACGATGCCGCACAAGCTTGCTAGCTATGCGCACGATGCCGCAAGCTCGCAGCACAGCCCACACGCACACCCCTGCCGCACTAAGCCACGCACTCAAAATGCTCGCACACACCACCGCACGACAGCAGCCATGTGCTGCGCTATTTCCAGAACGCCTTTTCCACCCAAAATTCACTATTTTTGGGTCGAAATCTGGATTCGAGAGCTGAAGTCAGCTCTAATACGAGGTTAAAATGGATAAAACGAGCTACTTATCTAATTAGCAACTTAAAACCAGAAAAATTAAGCCATAAAACACTTTGAAAAATAATATGATTTTAAAAATAAATAAGCGAGGCTCCGATATCGCTGTTGGGGTTTGGTGAGTCCGACTCACCGCGAAAACAAACCCAAAACCAAGACCGCACTCGCAATAAATAAAACCATAAACATAATTAACTTAATGACAAGATTAAGATAATAATTATATCTTTGACGCGTGCTTCGCCCGACCTCGAGGGGCTCTTACTTCGAAAGCTAGCCTCGAAAATATGACGACCTCCAACGGAAGTCCACCCACAACTCGAACACCGATTAGGTCCAATGCCTTGGAGTTAGCAAGGCCCGACCGAAAACCCAAGTAATTGAGTTCAAAGGTTTTCACAATGGTGATGCCTTTTTCAACTCTTGAGTTCAAAGGTTTTCACTACTAGTGATGCCTTTTCCAACTCTTACTCAAGTGATTTTTCCAATACCCCAACTTGGGTATTTATTGATTAATTTGAGATTTAATGTTAATTAAGCTGCTGAAAGTATGTTGAATTTGATTTTTGATTTTAATTGCTTATTTTTTGATGATTTTCAGTTTCATTTATAATTTAATTGTTGAATTGGTGCTTTAATATGTATTTGTTTATATCATGTTTTTGAACATTTTGTTCATATAATTCGAGTAACGCCTTTTCTATTGTATTTATTATAAAAATTGTTATTAGCAGTATCATATTATGAACATTGTTTCTATTTTTATGAACATTTAGGTTACTTTAATGAACCTTTCCGTTTTACATAATTCTCTGAGTATGTATATATGCTTTTTAGCAAATAATTGTAAACGTAATTATGAACATTTTTCCTGTATTTGAACTTTGTTGTTTTATTTTTGAACTTCAGTTCTGGTTATTATGAACTGTGTTTGTTTATTCCAGTTAGAACGTATGAAGTTGTTTATAAGGAAATTCTGAAGGTTAAGCAGCATTTTGAGCAGTGTCTTCAGGTGCAGAAGTTTTTGAAGGGTATTCAGTGGTTTGTGGTTGGGGTTCAGAAGATTTTGTAAGGGGTTCAAAGGTTTTGTAGGGTGTTCAGTGGTTTGTGGTTGGGGTTCAGAAGTTTTTGTAGGGGGTTCAGAGGTTTTTGTAGGGTGTTCAATGGTTCGTGGTTGGGGTTGGGGTTCAGAAGATTTTGTAGGGGGTTCAAAGGTTTTTGTAGGGTGTTCAGTGGTTTGTGGTTGGGGTTCAGAAGTTTTTGTAGGGGGTTCAGAGGTTTTTGTAGGGTGTTCAACGGTTCGTGGTTGGGGTTGGGGTTCAGAAGATTTTGTAGAGGGTTCAGAGGTTTCTATAGGGTGTTCAGTGGTTTGTGGTTGGGGTTCAGAATTTTTTGTTGGGTGTTCAATAGTTTGTGGTTGGGGTTCAAAACTTTTAGTAGAGTGTTCAGTGGTTTGTGGTTGGGGTTCAAAACTTTTTGTAGGGGGTTCAGAGGTTTTTGTAGGGTGTTCAGTGGTTTGTGGTTGGGGTTCAGAAGTTTTTGTAAGGGGTTCAGAGGTTTTTGTAGGGTGTTCAATGGTTTGTGGTTGGGGTTCATTGGTGTTTGTAGGGTGTTTAGTGGTTTGTGGTTGGGGTTCAGAAGTTTTTGTAGAGGGTTCAGAGGTTTTGGTTTGCGGTTGGGGTTCAAAGGTTTTTGAAGGTGGTTAAAATGTTTTTGAAGGGTGTTCAGTGGTTTGTAACTGGGGTTCAGAAGTTTTTGTAGGGGGTTCAGAGGTTTTTGAGGTTGGTTTAGTGTTCCTGGTGGCTTATCAGAAGTTTATAGGGCTTTTGTGTTGCTTTAGGTATCTTATCAGAAGTTTCTAGGGGATGTTAAGAAGTTTCTTGAAGGTGTTCAGTAGTTGGTATATAATTAAATATTAAGCAACAAAAGAAGGAAATACATAATATCCAAATTAATTATTATTTCATACCAATAATATACTTGATAAAGTTTATACACAAATTATTACTTCATACAACACTTACATATGGACTTAAAAGACAACGTATATGAACATCAAACATGAAATATATGAACAAAAATATGAAGGTAAGGGATATGGAACGATTAATATCATATTTGCTAATTTTATTGCACAATCCACCAAAATTGGTCAAAAAGCTTCAAAAAAAAAAAAAAAAAAAACAGCAAATCTCCATTTTTTTTTAACAAGATATAAGAAACTTTATATTAAAGTGGATAGAGAAAGTAGAGTTTTTCCCATTTTTAAAAATTTTAGAGGTTCTAGTAATTTAGAGGTAATAAAAAGGGAGAATCAAAATTGTCAACGAGGGAAACAAAAAATAATCTTTAAAAAAAAAAAAAAAAAAATGAATAATAAAAAAAATAGGAGAGAGAAAAATCGAAAATGGTTGTTGAAAGTTTTAATTTAGGTTTTCAAAGAATTTAGAGGTAGAAAAAAGAGAATATCAAAATTCAATGGTAAAAACAAAAAAAAAAAATGGCTGGGCTTTAAGCTGTTGGGCGCGGGCTTCTTTGTGTTGGGCGTGAATTCGTTTGGGCTGGGCGGTGGATTGGGCCTTCTAGGTGCACCATGGTGCATGTAATACTAATTGATTACTACGTACATTTATATTGTGATGGCTCAGATCTTTTAATTGGGCTCTAAGGCCTCTAACCCATTGAATTGCTCTGTCAATTTAAAACAAAAAACCGGATGAACCTAACCCTATCTTTTTTTTTTTTTTTTTTTTTTGACAGCTTTCTTCTCCTGTTTATTCAAAAAAGAAAAGAAAAAAAACTCCTCATGTTCCTCCCTCTTACTCAACGTTCTCCATTGAAGCGCACTCAACGTTCTCCTTTGAAGCGCATTCAATGTTCTCTAATACTTCCTCCGTTCTTTTATTATTGCACCACTTGTGTTTTAAGGAAGTTTCACAAATATTGGACCATTTCCTCTTTAGGAAAAAAATTATTTGTGTTCACCCTACAAATATCCAACATACCCTTGATTTTTCACACTTACTTTTTAGTTTATCAATATGTCACATGGGTAATTTTGTATTTTTACCTTTTTTTCTCTTACTTTTTTCCACTACCAAAATATTTGTACCCAACCTCTATGGTGCAATAATAAAAAAAACGGAGGAAGTACTTGTATCCCCTATTCAAGCAGCTTTTGAGGTTTTTTTTTTTTTTTTTTTTTTTTCTTTTGGTAATCATCATATCAATTTCATAATCTAGGGTTTATCTTTCATCTAATCTAATTTAATTGTCATTGCATTTTGTGTAGGGCTCCAAAATCTGAACTATTGTTTCTAAATAATAAGATTATGAAAATTTTACTAGAAAAGAAAATCATGAGATTATTGAATCAAATAGCCCTAATATTATTTTATTTGAATTTTCGAGCCATATTTGATAATTGAATCAAATTTGGTTGCTAATCTATTGCACAACCCTTTAAATCTTTAATGTTAGTATTAACTATGAAATTAGACTTCTTTTCCCTGGCTCAGGTATGACTCATCTCATTGGGGTTTAACTTATATTCAATCGATTCCAGGGTTTAAATATAAATTTATTCCTTTTTAGGGTTTTAACCCTTTTTTTTTTTTTTTAGGAATTTTTAGGGTTTTAACTTATTTCAATTGATTCTAGTGTTTAATAGATATAAAATAATAGCGTTTTTTTTTGAAATTTTTGTATGCTTTAGCTTTATTCCTTGGTTTGATTTTTATCACACTGAAGTCAGTCTTACCATTAATTTTGTTTATATAGTTATGATATCAGTAGTTTTAGTTTTATATTTTGTGCTTTAGTTATGATTTGTTTAAATACTGGCAATATGTACTATATTAGTATCAGTTTAAGTGTTGAGAATAAAATGTTTTGTAGCGCAGTTTGTTTTAACTATTTGTTACTGTAGATCTTTTAGCTATTTCATCAAGTATTTCTTAGTTTCTTTTAACTGCTTCATTCATATGCTAATTGAATTTTGTATTGTTGACAATTGGTTATTTTGTTGTGTGTGTTTTAATACTCCTAGTTGTGAAGAATAGTAAAGAGACAGGCATGGAGGTTCAATGTGGCAAAGGCATTGAGACGGAGACGGAGAAATCAGTATCATTGGTGCTGTCTGTTCGGAGCCAGTGTGGTAAAATTGAGCTTGAAGAGGTTTCAATGTCAGAAACCATTGAACGCATAATAATGAGAACTCTTACTAAGATAGCAGAATTGCGACACATCCCTGATTCTGATTATACCCGTGTCGGCGATCCTGAATTGTTGGCGCTATCTATTTATTCAAAAAAGAAGGGAAAAAAGTCACCAAAAGTAACTCTGTCATCGGAAGACCAATTTCTGATTTCCCAATTTCTCTCTGTTGCTGGTTACTTCTCATCATCTCAAGGTTCGTCCTCCGAAGGTTCGCCCTCCGAATCTTCGTCCTCTAAAGATGGTGATTCATATTCGATGTCACCGATAATGTTACGTTTCATACCAAATTGGGAAAGATATGTGACAAACAAAAAAAAGATGCGAAAGGATGTTGATGAATATTATGAATCTGGTACTGATGAAGAATTAGATGTAGACGAGGTAGCTTGTATCGTGGATAAACAAATACCCAAGGTTCTACCAGACAATAAAGATGTCATGCGTGTTGTTGGAAGACTGAGGGTTTGCTTCCAAGACCAGAATGGCATTGTTAAATGCCGTTCTGTTGACTACATTGGAGGCCTTCAATGTGAGCCCAAGGATGTGGTCAAGCTTACTACTCCTGCTAAACGTGTGCTGTTGGTTTTCAATGATGTAAATTTGGAATCTATGGAGAGATATTACTCTTATCTTAAGAAAGACTACACCATCAACCCAAAGGATGAGGTTTTGATTCTTCTTGTCACCTGGGACAAGTTCTCTTACTGGTTGCTTAGGATGCTTAGGAAAAGCATCGGTTCTCAAGTGCCTATCATTGCGTTCGCAGATGTTCACGAGCTTGATCTTTTAACCTTCCTAGACACCCCTCTGTTGGAAGTTCTTGATATAAAACAAGAGTGTTGGGAAAAATAAGAGAGAAAGAGAGAGAGAAATAAATGGAAGGGGAAAAGTCCCACATTGATTGGGGAGGAAGGTTTTTCCTTGTTTTTATATTGTAGTGCTTTAGCACTACTTAGTTGAGTGAGTTGGAGGTGTGTGTTACTCCACACACACACGCGCGCGCGCCGAGCCGGGTCGGGCTCGTGCCTCGGGACTTGGGGTCTTGGGGAATGCGATGCGCGGGCGTGGGTCCTTGTTATCTTTTTGGAGAAATTTTATTTCCCTTTTCTTTGTTAAACAGAATATTCCTTTTTTGTCTGTTGGGTTTATTCTTTTCTGACTGTTGTGAGAATTAATCAGCCATTAATTCCTTGATTGTAGCTGACTGATTAATTCCTTGTTTCTTGCCTCAGTTGTTGACTGACCAGATTAATCTGGTCGTTTTCTTGGCCAGATTCTTCCCACCTTTCATGCTTTCCGTTTTTCCTCTTCACCCTATAAATATTCGGTGGTTTTCTTAGCCAAAACACACAACACAATCAGTCTTCTCTCTTCTCTAAACTTATCTAAATACATGTTCTTTCTGTTCTGTTTTCTGGGCAAGTATTCTGAGTTACAGTCGGGTTTGTGAGTGCACATAAACTCCGGCGCCGTGCTTATCCTGGAGGGCGACCGCAATTGTCTACTGCACCGGGAGGTAGCGCGGAATCGTCTTTTAGGTCAGTGGTTCTCCACGACGCGGCTATTGTTAGTTTGGTTCACGCATCAAGAGATAAGTTATTTCTGTTTTATTGCTTATTAGTATAACAATCTAAAAGACGACTATGGCTTCCAAATTCCTTGTTCCTGATATGTCTAAACTAGAACCTCTTGATGGAAAGAATTATAAACGTTGGGCTGTTAGGATGCATTTTTATTTGGAGCAGATTGATGTTGCATATGTTCTTGATGATATTGTTGAACCTATTGATAAAGATGATTTGTCTGAATCTGAGATTAAGTTTTCTAAGGATGATAGAACTTGTAAGGGCATGTTGTTGCATTATATGTCGAATAGTCTGTTGGATATTTATATGGGTTTCTATCATGCTAAGGATATTTGGGATGCTTTAGAGAAAAAATATGGAACTGATGATGCTGGTACTAAACGTTATTGTGTTAGTAAGTGGTTAAGTTTTCAAGTTGTTGATGATAAGCCTATTATTGATCAGATTCATGCTTATGAGAGTATTTGTATTAATATGGCTGCTGAAGGTCTGTCTATTTGTGATACTACCCTTGCTATTGTTCTTATTGAGAAACTCCCTCCCTCTTGGAAGGATTTTCGTAACCAACTCATGCACAAAAAGAAAGACCTAACCTTAGAGGAACTTGCTGCCCACCTCAAAATTGAGGAGGAAAACCGTATCAAAGACAAAACCCCTTCTGTTTTCCCTTCCTCTTCTTGTGCCAAAGCCAACCTTGTTGAACCCAAATCAAACAACCAGTCCAAAGCCAAAAACAGTAACCTTAAGCCTAATGGGAAAATTCAGAAGTACAAGTTTAAGGGAATCTGTTATGAGTGTGGTTTGACTGGTCACAGGGCTAGAGATTGCAGGGTCAAGAAGAAGAATGGGCAAAGTCAAGCAAATCTTATTGAGGATTCTGACGTTATTGTTGCTGTTGTTTTAGAAGCTAACTTTACAGGTAATGCTGCTGAGTGGATTGTTGACACTGGAGCTACCAGGCACATCTGCGCCAACAAGGACATGTTCACTACCTATGACAAGGTTGAAGGTGAAAATGTCTTCATGGGCAACTCAGCTTCTGCTTCTATCCAAGGCAAAGGGAAGATCGTTCTCGCTCTCACTTCTGGAAAATTGCTTACTCTCACTAATGTTTTGCATGTTCCAGAAATGCGCAGGAATTTAATTTCTGGCAGTTTGCTCATGAAAGCTGGACTGAAGCTCTCCTTTGATTCTGATAGATTAGTTCTTACTCGCAATGGGGAATTTGTGGGGAAGGGCTTTTGTAATGGGGGGCTTTTTACTCTTGATGTTAAAATTGACACTATGAATAAGAATGCTAGTACTTCTTCTGCTTATATTGCTGAGTCTATTGATTTATGGCATGCTAGATTAGGTCACGTTAATTTTGATTCTGTTAAAAGGCTTAAACACTTAAATTTGATTCCAAGTTTTTCTAAAACTGATTTTTCGAAATGTCAAGTTTGTGTTGAAGCCAAATTTACTAAGAAGCCATTTAAATCAGTAGATAGACAGACTGAAGTACTAGAACTTGTTCATAGTGACTTAGGTGATTTTAATAATCACGAAAGTAGAGGGGGTAAAAAGTATTATATTACTTTTGTTGATGATTGTTCACGTTTTTGTATGGTTTATCTTCTCAGGTCTAAGGACGAAGCTGAGGAAATGTTCCTCAAATATAAAGCTGAGGTAGAAAACCAGTTGGACAAAAAGATCAAGAGGGTTAGGAGTGACAGGGGTGGGGAGTACAGCCCTGACACTCTTAAGGCATTTTGTGAGCAACTTGGCATTGTTCATGAGACGACGGCTCCCTATTCACCCGAACAAAACGGTATAGCTGAAAGGAAAAATAGAACTTTAAAGAATATGATGAATTCTATGCTTATTAGTTCTGGGCTTCCTAATAACATGTGGGGGGAGGCTATTCTTTCTGCTTGTCATGTTTTGAACAGGGTTCCTCACAAGAAGCTTGACAAGACTCCATACGAAATATGGAAAGGTCGAGCGCCAAACCTGAAATACTTGAAAGTGTGGGGGTGCCTAGCAAAAGTAGGCATACCTAGCTTCAAGAGGGATAAGATTGGTCCCAAAACTGTTGATGCTATTTTTATTGGCTATGCTTATCAAAGTGCAGCTTATCGTTTCTTTGTTAAAGGTGCTAACAATTCTTATGCAGGTGGTCATATCATTGAAGCAAGAGATGCTGAGTTCTTTGAGAACATTTTTCCTTTGAAAATGTCTCCTTCTAATGATAGTGAATTGCATGCTAGTAGTTCTGTTAGTTTACCTATTGCTAATGCTCCTATTACTAACGATGATTCTGTTTTGGAGCCAAGGAGAAGCAAAAGGGCAAGAAAGGAAAATAGTTTTGGTCCTGATTTTATTACTTCTTATTTATCTGAATCTTCCTTAATTGATGATGATTTTGTGCATATTTTTGTTTTGGAAGATGATCCAAGAACCTATGATGAGGCAATGAGGTCAGTTGATGCTGTATTTTGGAAAGAAGCAATTGATAGTGAATTACAATCAATTCTCAATAATAACACTTGGGAATTGGTTGAACTTCCTAGAGGTTGTAAGCCCATTACTTGTAAATGGATCTTTCGGAAAAAATTAAAGGCCGATGGATCCATAGACAAGTATAAGGCAAGGATAGTGGTAAGGGGTTTTACTCAAAAGTTTGGCATTGATTATTTTGATACTTACTCCCCTGTTACTAAAATTGCAACCATTAGGACTTTAATTGCTCTTGCTTGCATTTTTGGTCTTGTTGTTCATCAAATGGATGTCAAAACTGCATTTTTGAATGGTGACTTGGATGAGGAGATTTACATGGTCCAACCTGAAGGGTTCGTTGTTCCAGGACAAGAGGAGAAGGTTTGTAAGTTAGTCAAGTCATTGTATGGGCTTAAACAAGCTCCAAAGCAATGGCATGACAAATTCGATAAGACTATGACTGGTAATGGTTTTCATGTTAATGAAGGTGACTCTTGTGTTTATTTTAAGCATGATAGTCATGGGTGTGTAATTATTTGTCTTTATGTGGATGATATGTTGATTTTTGGGACTAACTTGGATCGTGTAAATGAGACAAAACAGTTTTTGAGTTCGAATTTTGAAATGAAAGACATGGGTGAGGCAGATGTGATTTTGGGAGTAAAAATCAAGAGGACTCCAAATGGCATCTGTCTTAATCAGTCACACTATGTTGAAAAACTTCTTAAAAAGTTTGACTCATTTAATGTCGATCCAGTTAAGACTCCCTATGACCCAAGTTTCCACTTAAAGAAAAATAATGGTAATCCAGTTAATCAGTCTGAATATGCTAGAATTATTGGTAGTGTTATGTTTCTTATGAACTACACTAGACCTGACATTGCTTATTCTGTTAGTAGGTTGAGCAGGTACACTCATAATCCAAGCAGTGATCATTGGATTGCTCTAAGGAGGTTGCTTAGGTACCTTAAGGGTACTATGGATTGGGGTTTGCACTACTCCAAATTTCCTGGAGTTTTGGAGGGTTTTTGTGATGCCAACTGGGTATCCGATAATGATGAAGTTAACTCCACTAGTGGCTATGTCTTCACCCTTGGGGGTGGAGCCGTATCCTGGAAATCTTGTAAGCAATCTTGTACTGCTATGTCTACTATGGAATCTGAGTTTATTGCTCTTGAATTGGCAGGTCATGAGGCAGAATGGTTGAGGAACATGCTTGCAGATATTCCACTGTGGGGGAAGCCAGCTCCTTCAGTTGCACTTCATTGTGATTCGCAAGCTGCTATTGCTGTTGCACACAACCATGCCTATAATGGGAAGAAGAGACACATCCGTCTGAGGCATAAAGCCGTCAGAAATTTGTTGTCTGAAGGGGTGATATCACTGGACTATGTTAAGTCCGAAAAGAACATTGCGGATCCGTTAACTAAAGGCCTATGTAAAAAACTAGTTTTGGAAACATCGGAAGAGATGGGGCTAAAGCCCGTTGTATGAATTGTGAAATAATGAACTCCTACTCACTATGAGTTCAAAGGGGAACGTTATGTAATAATTCGGAAGCACATTTTCATTTTATTTGTCCATCTCTAGATGTTTGTTTTGTGCTTAGCTACATATGAGAAGGAGGTTGAGCATACGGCTCTTAATGAACCCATATCCATATTTTTGGAGGTGTGTTGTAGCTCACACTTGATGGAGTTCACCTACTTAGGTGTGGAAGTGTGGCCGCTTCCTATGAGTATTTCGTGGGCTTATACTCTAGAACACCTATGAGCATCCAGGCTGGACGTATGGCCAGTATAATGCGTCATCTTTATTCGCGGAATTTCAGAATATTATACATGTTCAATTGTGTGGCTCAAAGTGACGGGTCCCTAACTCCCTATTGAGTTCAAGACGAAGGTCACTTGTTAGGTGAGGGATCATAGCTTGATGTCCACTATGTGTTAATTCAAGTCGCGAGACATTGACACTTATGCAATTGTTTTGTTTTGCCCAGAATTCATTTTTCCTTTCTTTCTTTTTCATATCTTCGAACCTGTGGGGGATTGTTGGAAGTTCTTGATATAAAACAAGAGTGTTGGGAAAAATAAGAGAGAAAGAGAGAGAGAAATAAATGGAAGGGGAAAAGTCCCACATTGATTGGGGAGGAAGGTTTTTCCTTGTTTTTATAATGTAGTGCTTTAGCACTACTTAGTTGAGTGAGTTGGAGGTGTGTGTTACTCCACACACACACACGCGCGCGCGCGCGCCGAGCCGAGCCGGGTCGGGTCGGGCTCGGGCCTCGGGACTTGGGGTCTTGGGGAATGCGATGCGCGGGCGTGGGTCCTTGTTATCTTTTTGGAGAAATTTTATTTCCCTTTTCTTTGTTAAACAGAATATTCCTTTTTTGTCTGTTGGGTTTATTCTTTTCTGACTGTTGTGAGAATTAATCAGCCATTAATTCCTTGATTGTAGCTGACTGATTAATTCCTTGTTTCTTGCCTCAGTTGTTGACTGACCAGATTAATCTGGTCGTTTTCTTGGCCAGATTCTTCCCACCTTTCATGCTTTCCGTTTTTCTTAGACAAAAGGTGGTTTTCTTAGCCAAAAGGTGGTTTTCTTAGCCAAAACACACAACACAATCAGTCTTCTCTCTTCTCTAAACTTATCTAAATACATGTTCTTTCTGTTCTGTTTTCTGGGCAAGTATTCTGAGTTCCAGTCGGGTTTGTGAGTGCACATAAACTCCGGCGCCGTGCTTATCCTGGAGGGCGACCGCAATTGTCTACTGCACCGGGAGGTAGCGCGGAATCGTCTTTTAGGTCAGTGGTTCTCCACGACGCGGCTATTGTCAGTTTGGTTCACGCATCAAGAGATAAGTTATTTCTGTTTTATTGCTTATTAGTATAACACCCTCCTCGAGAGGTTTCCCAACACTATGGTTGGAACGACTGTGCTGATCTAGGTTCTGGCCTTGTGGATGTCGTCAATATCAAGTGGGCTGGAGTAAGGCCTTCTGATGATGATAGCTCTTCTGCTAATGCTAAAGCTATATCTGACTATGATATCATATGTGAGTTTCTAGAGCAGCAGGGGAAGTGGCCTCGTGAAGTGCAGTATTTCAAAAAATTTCGATTCTACCAGAACTGCTTGGGTTCTATTCACTCCAAACTACACCCAAACCGCTACCCCTTCCCATTCAGGCCCTATATTTGGAAGGAGTATATTCCTCAGAAATTGGAAAACCAGGACTGGATTTGATCCATCTTTCTCCTCAATTCACGGCTACTGCTACTGCTACTGCTACTGCCACTGCCTGGTTAATTATATATTTTCTTAGAGACCAGATCAATTTAGCATATTGAATGTCGTACCTGAAATTAAATACTACTCCTTACTAGTATTATTGAGTTGTAATGGTAGTTAGTGTCACAGTCACTCCTACCAAATCTTCTATGTCGTTTTCCAGGATCAATTTATTTATTTTCATTTTTAGTCTTATTTACATTATGCAGGGTGAAGCATATATATGCATAGTGGTTATGAATGTGATTTGTGTGTGTGTGAACCAAGATTTATTCTGTCATGTTGGTTGTTCTGGTTCTGGATAGCTTAAGATTTCTGTAAGCGCACCGTGTGTTCTGCTTTTAGTACCATCAACCTGAAGACCTTGACCCATTCTCTGTAGTTGAAATGTTATGATCTCTATGTAGGTTAAGCATTCGGTCGACTGTACTGTTCATAATTGTTAGTTTGAAAGATCGATCGAGACTCAGCGTTGTCTCTAACTATAGAAGCTACTATCTCTGAGAAATTTTGACTCTTAATCTAAGCCATCTGAAAATAAGGAGCCATTTTTATGTTAATGGGGCAAGGGTTGCTACATTTTGTAACAGATCTTGGTTTAGATTGCTGCTGGAGTTACTGTGAATTTTTGAGACCTAAATGGGTGGACCGTGGATGGCATTATGGAAACAATTCCCCCGAACGAAAGAACAAAAAATACGTGGTTTGCATTTTGAAGAGCCTATTATATCATGAACGTAAATTTTATATTCAAGGGTATGTTATTATAACTAAATCTATGGTATTTAACGAATTTGTACAGTGTGAACTCTTACATAACAGCTTTTTAGGGGTATCATTCTTCCGGAAATAGGCAATATCATAAGGATCCCACTGCTATTAAGTATTAAGAGCTCCAATTATGAAAAGAACAAACCCCATTTCTTTTTTTTTAAGTTTTTTTTTAAAAAAAAATAAAATAAAAAGTGAATCTACCAACACGATCATCTTTTCATACAGTATATTTAAATTACAGGAGAAAAGTAGGATTGTAATCATATATGCAGTGTTCAATAATAATAATGACCAATGAAAGGGACCACGAGTCGCTAAATCTTGCCTTTGTACGCTTGATTTTGGTCCAGCAATGATAAAACACTTTCCGGAGATCAAACTAATTCTAGGTCAAATGTTCAATATATAAGAGAGTGGTTTTGTAACATAAACACTTACAGTGGACTTTTTAATCCAAAAAAACCATGGGATCAACTGGGACTTAAATATGTACCGTGAAACAAGACATGAGAAAACCAAGGGAGCTAAATAATAGTGCAGGAAATCCTGTGACACTTTTGCTTCAGTAGATCAGGTTTCGACCACTCTTCCAGAAAACAGGAACACATCAAGAAAATCCGTCTCGTTTTCTTTGCCTGCCTATATAAAACTATTATATAATTTGCTGAAGCATGATGAACAGCTATGACTCCATCATCTTCATAAGGAATGCAGTCTCCAAGGCCAATTCCTTACTTCTCATGTACCTGTTCTCTTCAACTATCTCGGTTGTTAAGTTAAGCAGAATAGGGCAAGCAGGGTCATATACTGTTCATTCTCGGACACGTGCAGCCCATTTTGCAGCTTCCCATACTCCAAATCTGGTTTTTTGGGGTAGGAATAAGGTATTCCAAATAAAAGGGTTAGTGTTTATTTATTATGCATCTGATTGACTGACTCACAAACATGTTACTACTTCGATACAGCAGAGTAGATTAGAGCTCTAGGCTAGATTTTCCTACTTTTGAATTAGTTTAAAATTCATGGAACAAACATCAGAACACTAAGCATTGTCTTAAAGCTCGTGTAGTTGTGATTGACGAACTGAATCAATATTTCATTATTTCTACAGACAAAAAGAAAATAAACAAAAGAAATAAGACAGGAGAAAAAGTTACCTTGTGCAGAAACATGAGGTAATCAAGACAGCTGGATAAACTGCGTCATTTCTAATATTATTGCAAGGACAGTAATCCTGCATTGCTTGAAAATCTTCGACATATAATCAACTGGAGTCAGGGGTAGTATAGGATGCAGAAGGGTGGTTGTTGGATCCAAGAACGGAACCTGAAGAGAATTAGCAATCAAACTGTAAGCAACATCGTGCTTGGCAAAGGCGATCCCTTCCCTACTGCAGTTTGTTCCACAGAGCATAAACAATTATACTACGAAATAAATATGCAATCAAACTAGTTATTTTATAGCAAGGCATCAGCATTTTAGCAAAATCCCCCAAGTCTTCCTTTTCCACGTAGTAATATCTATCTTCAATATAAACATTTTTTTTCATTATTTCTAAAAGAGATAATTATTTACTTCTATTTTTCAACGAGATATAAACAAGTATCTCTCTTCAATATCTGGCTAATTTTATCTGGGCTAGTGAGAACTATCTTAAATCAAAGCTTAATATAACTAGACTTACATGAAATAGTTTAAGTGTTATTTGTGATCAAGGTCCTAGCAGGACTGCAGATGGATAGTAAGATGCCAGCATACATTAATCTAGTCACATTCACCTATTTGACCTTTTCATGCACAAATGCTGGAATGCATACATATCTATACTTTCCCACCCCCTAAACCAACACGGTAAGATAAATGGTACGGGATGGGGAAATAAAACGAAATAAAAGAACAAAAATAACCTTCAACACTGCAGCACGGAATAACTCTGGGGAAGCATTAACAGCTGAAGCAACTAAAAGTCCTCCAGCACTATAACCCCAGGCAGCAAGCCTGTTCTCATCCACAATATTTTCCTCAACCAGGAATCTGCCACAACATAGAAAGTCTTGATTGGAGTTTGATTTCATAGTGCGTTTCCCATCATGGTGCCACTTCTTACCTCTGCCACCTCCACCTCTGAAAAGAGCAAAATATACAATTACAGTAAGGAGTCAGTTGAATAACAAAGTTAGAATTTAAGATGCTAAAAAAAGTCCCAACATACCTAACATCTGCATATGCAATAAGCCAGCCACGATCAAGAAGGCTTTTAAGTTCACTGCACCATCGTTTGTCTAACAGTTCGCCATAAGCTCCATGTCCATGGAATAATGCAGGGTTCTGATTTCCTTTTTTGTTTCTGGGTGAATAAATGACAGTTAATGGTATCATGATCCCATAATGTGAACAGACATTATGATGTTCACAAGCATAAAAGTCAGAAAGGTCATTCCAAAGATTTTCATCATCCTTTTGTTTATTTTCCTCAGGATCAAAACGAAGGGAACTTGGTGATCTGTCATTTAGTGAAGTAGAGGATTTTCCGTATAGAATTCTTGTCCTCTCATGAAGCAGATTTTGCTGTTGAATAATATTCCACTTGTCACTCATAAGATCATAGTCAACCACAGTATCAGGAATCTGTTAGATAGAAGAAGTTGCTAAAGGTTATTAGAACTAGCTGACTTGCAAGTAAGTACTTTGATAAAGTAAAAGAAGAATTACAAGATTTACAGCAGAACATAAGCAACTATAAAGCACAAAGAGAAGACAGAACAAAGTGTAAGGCATCTGATAAGATCTAAGATTCCCGAATAAAGTGCTCTATCCCTATGAAATATCAACATGGGCAGGGAAGGGGGTGAAGTACACAGCTTATCCTAACAATGTTAAACTTTTGCAAAATAATAAAACAAAAGGAAGGGGGGGGGGGGGGTGGGTGTGGGAGCTCGGAGCCTCAGACTTATAAATCAGTTCACTGTAATCCGAAAATCATAAATATTAAGTCTTAGACTAGAAATAGATGCAAGACAGGCAAGTCCCAGAATATACAAAGAAAAATGTCCCATTGAATGCATAGATTAAACAATTACATACCAGTGGAGAAGAAACTGTAAAGCGAACTGTGGATGAATTGAAATCATAATTTGGCCCGGGTAAAATTTCAAAGATGTGCTGCGGCAAAGGAAGGAAACGTGGACTGTGCTCCACCAGACGAACTGCTGCATAAATGAAGAGGAGCAAATCTAAAGGAATAAATATTGAAGAATTGCCAAATATACCTGAGTAATCACTAAAAAAACGTCACTGGAAACTAAAAATGAATTAGGAGAGAGCCGGAAAGCTTAAAAAGTCACTATAAGCAAACACCAAAATTATTGCTATAATGACTTATAGTTTTTTCATAGAAACAATCCAGGGTATAGAGAAAATGAGTATCCACTTCCCAAAATTCAACAACTGGACAAGATTGTTACATTCCTTCTATTATGACATAGATAGCAGTATATGATTTACCCCTCTAAAAGCTAAATACATTTCTACCTTTTCCAACTTGTTTCTTAGATAAGAATAACTCAACAACAAAAGGATATTATATGAATAAAATTCTGAACTCAGGCTTACGTTATTAGTGGGCAAAGGTAGAGGAACGGTACATAGCCTTAGTGTCTGACCTTCCCTCAAAATAAGTACCAAGTGCGTGTCACTAAAATCAACATCAACAATGGCCATATCTGGATCATCAGCAAATATAGTCTGCATTGAATGGTCAATAAAAAGGAGTTATGACAAGGCTGTATTCATAAGTGACAACATAAAACAGTGACTGCCAAATTAAATTCCAGCCTATGCAAGAGACTTCCAATTGAATGCATTTAAAAATAGAGAATTAGACTAAGTACCTAAAACGAGGCACGTGTAGCTTATTGACTAAAATACCACACAGAGGCCACAATGAGGAATAATTAAGGTTTGAAAGATGGAATTTGAGATAAAGCCCTTGATATATGAGAGAATTCATCTCAATGTTGTCAAATTACATTGGAGGAGATGAAGCTACAAAGAGAAACATGATGTCTGTGGAGGCAGAAAGCATAAAGTTAGCATCAGCCAGAAACCTCACATACCTCCCACACTCTATTACCAGGAACAATGTCAACAGGTGAGCGAAGAAGATAATGATTATCAACTGGCTGTCCTTCCTTTGCAGCATCTGTGAACAGATATAGGTATCCTCGATGATGCTCAACAACACAATGGACAAACGGCTCACCATCCCAAACTAATGTCATCCCTGACAAAGGGTTGGCAGAATCTGTCAAAAACACCTGGAGGTCAATGAGAAATATTGATTAAGACACCACATCCATGGTACATATTACCCCAGAAGATGGTGAGATGAGCTGAAAGTGATACCTTTGAAGCTGTAGTTGAGAATATATATACAGTCACAAATTAAAAATCTTTAGTGTGTCAAATGCTAACATAGACATCCTCCTTTGGCTCTTCAAGAAGCAAGACATCGTCATCATTTGATCCAAGGATACTACAATACAACCTAACAGAAAAGAAACAAAAACAATATCTACTATGCTCAGCACTTCAACCATACAGGTACATCAACAGAAATATACTTCAGATGTAAGCAAAAAGTACGAACTTGCAAGGCCTTTTGTAGTGATCAGTGACAACATAAAACTGTGACTGCCCATTCTTGGTCCATGCCAAGTTCGAAACCCAATCAGCCTGTGGCTTATCACACAAAGCACCAGTTCAACTTGAAAAAATCGTTGTCTTTGTCATACATAGTATAAGCAATATGGCAGTGATCAGGAGACACCTCACACAGAAAAAACAATTCGCCAATTAGTCAGAGCAAGTACAAGGCATACAGGCAAAATAAAGAAACCCGGAAAAAGGAGACTTGTTTGATATAAAATCCTCATTTAAATTTGCCAATCGACGACATACATAACACTGGAAATTGCTTTCCTTCTTCATCCCTTTCATAATACAACCTGTATGTGCCCTTAATTAAGTTGAAACATACAATTAGTCAGGTTTTAAACAAGGCACCGCTAATCAAGTCCCTAGAGAAGTATAAAGAATGATAAAAATAACACTCCTAATAAACAAAGATCGGCCAATGCAAAAAAATGTTGAAGGAAAATAGAGGCAGTATATATAATGTAAATGATTTGATATTGAACATAAACTTTTCCATTACAAACTCAGCAATTGATTCTATACATTTTCAATTTTTCTATAATACTTAACCTTCTAAATAAATAGATATCATTTGCTCAAGACTTCTTTCACCTTCTTAGGAAGATATTCTTGAACAAGAAAGAAAAAACCCTTCTCAATATCTAAAATTTCAATATCAGCTCTCTTTTCCCAATCAATATTACATGAAATCGAATCGAAAATATCTTCTGTATCTTCGAGCCACTTTTCAAGTCTCAAAGATTTTGCCTTTTGTAACTCTTCCGTAGTCATGGCCGTGAGCTTACTCCTCCGAATATTGTAGTCTCGCAGTCCTTACCAGAGAGTCCAATAAACTTCAAATCTGGAACTGTTAATCTGAAGTTTTCATATGCTAACTTGATTGAACCTACTTTATAAGATCTCAATATTTCAATCCCGTAAGCATTAAAATCAACCAAGGCACAAATAGGGATACGTAACGTATCATGTAACATTTTGACAAACCTTCGACACTGATCATCAGGTTGGCCACAACCAGTAACCAAAATACAAGGAAATCTACGAAAAAACTCCTCTTCTATTAAGGTTTCAAGAACAGCGAGCTTTTCAACAATTAATATAAAATTAGCAGGACAAGAGTTTGGAGTTTGAACGTCGTGAATATGATCCAAATGCAAACGATAAGACCTCGACATCCCAAAACAATTTGTCACTTGTTTTTCACCATTGATATCAATTTCTTCATATTGAATACATCCACCAAAAACACAACTAGAAGGCGCATAATTCAATTTCAAAGATTTCCTTGTACACTTAAATACACAGCATAAATCAATCAAGCAATCATTGATAGCACTCGGTGTCGCATCATCTCTATGTCCACAGGATGCATCATTCTTAATGAAATAATAGAACTTACGAGGGGTGCATGAACTACTGTCTTTTACCAACAACTCTCTAATAATTCTCAAAAGACTAAGGGGGTGTTTGGTAAGAAATATGGAAATGGAATGGAAAGGATTTTGATAAGAAGGGGAAACGGTAATTAAAAGTGTTATTTTTATTTATTGTTCGGTATTATTATTATTTATTTATTGAAGTAGGAGAGCTAGCTTTGTTGGAAACGGTAATTATTTCCTTAGGTGTTTGAGCGGAAACGAATTAGAATAATCTGTTACCACAAAGTAATGGTATTTGTTTCCCCACATCACAAACCAAACAGCAAGTAACAACAACTGTTACATGAATCCGTTTCTTTAATTGAAAAATGTCATACCAAACACCCCCTAAAAATAAAACACGCGGTTTTATCAGAGATAGCTCTCAAGTTTCCATCATAAACAAACCTGTTAAGAGATGTATCAAACACAGCATCATTAGATCTGTACCTACGTGGAAGTCGCATAGTTTTATCCTCCTCTTGATGCTCTTGAACCCATACATCAATCGCATCAATCATATCTTCCCGACTAATTTCCTGAACATCATCAAATTTCCTTATGAATTCTTTTTTTCATAAGGAAAGAATTCCTATATTTCTGCTGATTTTTTTTTTCTTAATTTCTCTCTCATCCACTATCCTTTTTTCTTGATTTGATTTTCTCTACAATCTGACGGCAAGGAGTATATGACTTTCCTTTTCTTACTCCATAATTAATTTGATTTAGGGTTTTTATAGTAGTTGGACTTTGAGCCTTTGACATTCTTTGGCTGAAAATTTTTACCTACAACCCCCTTTAGCCAATTCTGCCTACTCCCCCCATGATACTACATCGTTTTACTCTTGTTTCTAGGTTTGTTTTTTTGTTTTTTTTTTTTTTTTTTTTTCTGTTTTCTTTTTCTATTTTTTTTTCTGTTTCCTTTTTCTTTTTTTTTTCCTTTTTCTTATTATTTTCTTTGCTTATCTCTCAAGGCATTTATATATATGATTCAAAACTAATTTTTCTGTTTTACGTTAGTTTTTTTTTTGGCATTTTCTCTCTCTTCTTCAACATTATTTCTCTTTCGATCATGTTTTTTCCCTCTTATTCATGGATGAATCATTGATTGGAGTTGTTGATTGTGATAATGAAGTGTTGCATTCTTCAATTGCCGAATTTGATCGTGATTGTGAATTTATTTTTCCTACTTCTAGTCGATTGTTTGATTCATCCGTTGATTAGTGTGAGTTGTTTTATAATTTCGATTAATGTTTGTTGCTACTATTCAATTTAATTTAGTTCAATTTTGATCAATTTTGTCTTTGATTTCGATTAATGCTTGCTGGTCAATTGTTTGATTCAATTTTGTTAGTTGTTTTGCTTTAAATTGTTTGCTGATTTTATTTGATTTTTCAAGTTTTTTTTAATCAATTTAGCCTCTGTTTTAGTTCAATTTGGTTTGGTGTTATAATTCAAGTGAATTGAAGTTTTATTTTAATAAATTTTGTCTCTTATTTTGATCAGTATGCTTTATAATTCAAGTTTGTTTGCTGTTTTTAGTTTAATGATTGCTGATTGTGATTTGTTTTATGTGATTGATTATATTTTTTATATACGTTTTCGTGTTTTTTTAGTATTTTTACAATTTTGATCAGTTTCATAATTCTAAATGATCATTATGATTCAAAATAATGTTCTGTTATAGATGTTTTAATTATATTTTAAATATTTAGTACTTTATTTATTTTATTATTTTGATCAAATTGATAATGCTAAATGATCATTTATATAGGTACTGTTTTGTATTTGTACATATCTGTTATTGATTATGTTCATTTTTAAAAACTTGTGCAGTGGGTGCTAGTAATGAAATTTTTGTAAGAAGAAGCAACTAAATCAGAGTTATTTTTTACAGATTTTAATTCTGAACAAAAAGCTTATGGAAGGTACAATGAATATGCTTTTAAGAAAGAATTTAGTATTGTTCAAGTGCGTGCTCCAAGAAAAGGCCAAGTTCCTTCAAGTGCTCCAAGTGATGTCCAAGTTTCTTTAAGTGTGCCAAGAAAAAAGGTTCAATTACGTCCAAGTGTTCCAATAAATAAATTTTCAAGTTCCTCCAAGTGTTCCAAGAGATGTTCAAACTGTTCAACGTGGTAGCTATTCTTCTAAGTATAATAGGTTGTTAGCTTTTCTTTTTTACCTAATGTAGCGAATAGGTTGGCAAATAATAATAAGTAAGAATTTGGATTGAAACAACTAACATATATTTGTTCCAACCTAATTTTTTTTTTTTCTGATAAGTGATATGTAATTGAACATGTTTTGTTTTGACACTGCACATTTGTCTTTTTGGTTATGAACATTTTATTGTATTTCGTTATAACTGTTACGTAATTGAACATATAACTTCTTGATAATGAACATTTCCATTCCAGTGATATACATATAACAAGCACTAATGAATTAAAAAAAAATATGAATATTAATGTACTTGATCATTTAGAAATCCATAAATGATCAAATAACCGAAAGAATAAAATTTGTAGTAATACAAGCTTCCATAAATCTTCTTGCTCCTTTTCTATTGCCTCTAGCTTCTGTTTAATCCAAATAGCATCAATTGAGCGCAATGTATTGTATTCTCAGCTTCTTGATTTGGTGTATCTGTAAGTCAAACAAATTACAATGTCAATGTATGTATTCGTTGTTATGAAAATGAACATTATGCTATATGTTAAATTAACTTACTTGTGGTTCAACATACTTCTATCAAAATATGATTCCCACCAATTACTATGTTGTTCATTTCTTTCAATATAATTGATGGCATTATCTCCATATAAATATAGGTTCAGAGTTTCCATCTCTAAATTATTGCAATGTGTGTTTCACTCTATATAGAACATAACTACAATATATATTGTGGTTGTAAATCAATGTATATGCATAAACATTATATTGATATTACAAATTTAATAAATGTTCAATTGGCAAAACCAAAATGTACATTCTGTTTTATTTAAATGAACAAATTATCACAAATAACATGAGCATATATATATCACAATTAATGTAAGTGACAATATGTGATTTATTTTGTGAACATTTTTTAAAATAAAATCATATTTTAAAATAGAACCATCAAAGGTTGATGATGAATGAGCAATATGTGATTTATTTTTGAACATTTTTAGACATGTGAATGAACATACATTAACATATGTGTGAATAATATACACATATCCAAATGAACATCTATGTATCAAATTCGAATTAGCATCTATCAATATTCTCTCGAGAATATTAGGGTAATATTCTCTCAAGAATGAACCCTAGTAGATGTAAGGTAAGAATGTAAATGATCATATACTAGTATCATAATGAACATCTATCAAATTGAAAATGAACATTTACTGAAAATGAACATTTGTTCAGCAATCGTCTTCTCCGACGGAACCTTCGAAGTGTTCTTCTCTGTTTCATTTCTACTAATTAAAAATACCACCAAATATAGTAGATTTTAGTCTATTTTGCACAAAAATAAGTTTAATTATAGTAGAGTTTGTTTTAAAATATCAAAACGCAAAAAAAATATAAAATCTAGGTTTTACATTCAAATTTCTACTTAAATGAACAAATTCTAACTCTTCTTTTTCAGAATTTAGTTGCGATTGACGAACTTCATCTCGAATGTCAGACATTTTTAGATGTTTTGATGCAATTTGCAGTAATTTTGAAGATTTTTTTTCTTGAATTGTAGCGATTTTGAGTATTTGAAGAGAGAGAATATGGTGTTGAAGAAAAATGGAGAATTAACTGCAAGTTCTAACTAGTGCGGTTAGTGGGGTGTGGTTAGTGGGGGTAAGGGTTTTACGGTAATTTCAAGGGGGGTGTAGGTATTGTTGGCTAAAGGGGGGTGTAGTGAATAGGAATTATTCTTTGGCCCCTTTACTACTTCATAATCGTATTTGTATTTTCTTTCTTATACATCCATACTTTTAGAAATACAACTTCGTATATAGAAGAATAACAACTACATGAACCATGAGATGCAAAAAGAATTCTAGAGAGAGAAAAATAAAGTAAAACCTTACTCACCCTAAGAAAACCCCAATTTCATCTTGCTAAACCCACTAAGAAACATCAGCTGCTTCCTCTTCCTAAGAGCCATGCACCTACTCCACCATCCATCTCCCAAAATCTGATTACTCTAAGCAATCATTTCATTTTAAGCCCATCAATTGGTCAATTAATGAATCCCCCTATCTTTATTACTAAAGCTAATCACCTTTGCAACTTAATTCAATTTTTAAGATCCTCTATTACCAAGAAATCAACAATTGATGATCTTCTGCAGCACCTATGTCTCGAGATATGGTGAAATTTTTATGAGATACTCTTTGATCTGGGTCTATCCATAGAAGTGATAATTTCCAACCATGGAGAAATCACCCATTTTTCTCAAGCAACCTTGATCGGTGCTACAGCTGTGCAAAGTCAGCTCTCAGGGAAGCCCCTTCATATCCCTTTGCGTGTTTGCATGAATATATTTGCTAAGCTTTATTATCCATCTCCCTTACCTATAATTAATTTAATGATTTTTTTTAATTTTCTCAATGATTTTCCTGGTTTTTGAACTTCCTATGTGCTTTATGTGTCTTGTTAAGGGATCATTTTGTGGTGATAATTTTATCTTTTATTTTAATTGGCCTATTTACCAAAGTGAAATAATTTTTGCTTGGGGAAAGGTTCACCTTCCCTATATAAACCCCTTGTTGTTGCGATGCATTTCATCTTGCAATTCTCTGTCTTCTTCCTGGTATTCCTACTGTGTCTCACTAGCAATCTTTGTTTTCTCTCTTCTCTTTTCTCTGTTCCTTAGGCTAAGTTTAATGTCAGATATTCCTCCTCCTAGCTATGCCTCTATTCTTACATCAAACTGTCCTTCTACTTCCATTCCTGCTTCCGAATCTAGACTTAGCGAACGTAGAACTAACCTCCTGGATAGCTCTAATTGTGAAGCCCCCTCAATCCCATACCAGCAACTCTGTGGAAGGTAACCATTCTAGTGTTCATCCCCCTTCCCCTTCTGCAGACGGTGCATATCCTTCTTCACCGTCAGTTTTAAATCCCGTTCGTGCCAGCGTAACGGTCTCTGCTCCAACTCTTTCTGAAGCTACTAAAGCTGACCATAGAGCCAAAATTTTGTATGCTAAAATATGGGGGGAGTTTGTTCCTTACGCTGCTATCACTTCTAGATTAGTTAGAGAATGGAACTGCATGGGGAGGTCTCTATTAGATATCTAGCCAATGTTTGGTTCATTGTCAAATTCTCCAACTCGATTGACAGAGAGGAAGTCTGGGCTCGTAGACCCTGGTTTGTACAGGGTTTAAATTTTGTTCTCATTCCTTGGGAGCCTAACTTCCAACCTTTTAATAGAGGTATTACTCATGTTGATCAATGGGTTAAAATCCCTTTTCTCCCCACCGAATATTGGTCATGGGATCATTGTGCTTCCCTCACTTCTAGCATTGGTTCCTTGATCAAGCTTGATACTTACACTCTCAAAAATGATGATAAAGCTCAGTTTTCTAGGGTGTGTCTCAACATTGATATTTCCAAACCTGTTCCTTGTACTCTCTCTATGAAAACTGAGGAGAAGGATATTCTTTTCTATCTCTCTTATGAGGGGGTTCACGAAGTTTGCCCTCTTTGTGGTAACAAGGACCACACTCTAAAATCTTGCCCAAACAAACCTGCTACTTGTCTTGATCTCATTGTAGTTTAGTTGGAGGCTAGTAACCTCGATCAAGGGGGTGACCAGCCCTCTCTTCCTGAGTCCGATTGGATTCATGTTAAAGCTCAACGTAGAGCGAGGCCCTGTTTTTTCAATAGAGGTGGCAGGGCTAGGCGAGGCACCTCCTTTGGACCTAGCCCTAGAGTGAACAATTCCTTTCTCTCTTACAAAGCTGGTCCTTCTAACACCAACCTCCTTCCTCCTGGAGCTCATCTTTCTCCGGCATCCTCCTCTAGCCACTCCTTGCATGAGGACACTCCTATTGTCCCAATTAGCAATGCTTTTGCTACCCTGGGAGAGTTTCAGGTTACTTTTGGGGATAAAATCACTGTTAATCCTCCCCCCCTGAAGGTCCTAATACCACTCTTGAAGAGGATGATCTTGATGAAGATTTTTCAATTCCCTAGGAATAATTCATCACAACCCTGATATCAACTTTGATGCAGATATGAGTTTCTCTTCTCCTTCCCTTGAGCCAACAAAATCTGACAACTCCAAAAGGAGGAAGAGAGATGATGGGGATTCCTGCTCCCCTAACTCTGTTATAAATTATGACTAAGGGTTTGTGCTTGATGCACTTTTGTCTGGGTGTGAGATTCCAATGCTTAATGTTATATCCCCCCCCCCCTTTTCTTTTTCGTTTTTTTAAGTTTCTTCTCTTATTTTAGAAGGATCAGATGTATCTTTAATGCATATATGCTTGCTGATCCTCACTTTTGTAAGTCTTGTAATGACTTTTTTTATATATTTAATGTATTTTGTTTCTTTTGGTTACATACTTCTCTATTGTTCTATTCTTTTTACTATTGCTTCTGATGCTTATTGTTTCATAGATTATTTATGCCAGATGATTTATTCCCAATTATTCCTTTCCTACTCTATTTATGCTAGTCTTTACTCTTATCTTAATCAGCGTTACATAATAATTGTTCCCTTGTTACCTACTGACCCTTATTTTTGCCGAAGTACTTGGGATATATTGTACAATGGTTCCTACTCCATTAGCTTACCTACTGACCTTTTTATTTTGCTGGAACATACTTGTAGTATTTACATTCCTCTTGTCTATTTCTTTTTACGTTTGTATTTGTATAGGGATGTTTTTACTATGGGTATTTATGATGTTATTTTAATATGATAGCACCTTTATCTTATCTCTTATACTTCAGTCATGGGTATTTTATCTCCAACTTTTGGTGACTACATTTTTAATTCTGTTAATGTTCATGCTTCAGTAATTTTGTCTATGCTTACTTGGTTTGTTCTTCTCGTCCCAGGACTACACAAACTTATACGTCTTATGTAAAACAGATTTTTGCTTGTTATATTTGTTTTTTTTACTTTTGCTTCTGGCTATCTATTTTATGTACATCAAAATTGTAAATGTAAAAACAATAACTATAGTGACAGGGTTTCAAAACCCCTATAGAACCGAGTGCTTGACACTCGCTATGGATACTATGGGGCAAAGGCCCATTACTCGACAATTATATCATCCGTATGAGAGTTCTACGCTGGAATATTCGAGGAGGGAAAAGGACGAAAGCTTTGGCAGAATTAATACATCTTAAGAATAAACACAAACCAGATATTATTTTTGTTTTGGAAACAATGACAAATGCGAGTAATAGCAGAAGAATTCTTATGTCCTTACATTTTGATCATAAACTGGTTATAGAACCTACAGGACATTCTGGGGGTATTTGAGTATGTTGGAATGAGGAAAAGATAGCTATAAATCAAACTAATTTGACTGATAGGTGTGCACACTTAAATATTAATTTCAAGCCTTTAAATTAGAATTTCTTAATTACGGGGATCTACGGACCAGCTCAAGAGGTTGACAAAGGAAACTTTTGGGAATATCTCACATTGTTTAGCTATAATGTCAGTATTCCATGGTTAGTATTAGGGGACTTTAATGAGATGTTGTGTGCAGGAGATAAAGTTGGTGGAAGACCCTTTTTACCCCACCAAATGCAACGTCTTCCCAAGTTCCTAGCTACTACTTCTGCCATAGATATTCCAAGCTCTCAAAATTCCTTTTCTTGGAAACAAAGTACTAATAGTAATGTGATATATGAAAAATTGGATAGGGTTGTTTGTAGTCAACTCTTCCTCCGTTCTTTTCCAAAAAGCCAAGTTCGATTCAACGCTTTTACAATCTCAGATCATGCGCCGCTAATTTTCGATTCTCACTATAATGATCACTACACTCCAAAACGTCTATTTCGTTTCCAAAATCAATGGACGCTTGACAAAGAATCCCATGATCTAGTAAAAAAGCATTAGCCACATCCAATCCATGGATCAAGATTCTATAGGATCCAACAAAAACTAGGCCGTGTTAAAAACCAACTAAAATTTTGGGCAGGGAAAAAATATGAGAACAATAATAACAAATTATTGCGCAACGCTGAAAAGGTAGCTACCCTAGAGAGCTCCCTACACTCTCAAACTTTTAACCCTATTCTAGTCAGTCATCTCAATCGCATGATCCGTCAAAGGGAAAAACTCCTTCTGTTTGGGCAAAACCATTTTGGAAAATTATCCCGTAAAACTTGGCTATCCCAAGGAGATAGAAACACCCGCTTCTTCCATAACAAGATGAGGAAAAAATTAGCATTTACTTCAATCTATAGACTAAAATCGCCGACTAATGACTGGGTAGAATCTTGTGAAGAAATTCACAAATTGCTACTTGACTCCTTTCGGGGAAGATTCAAGTTTGACATTATAAACACAAGACATATTGATCTCTCTTTCATTGAACCAATTACCACAAATGATGATTGCAACATGCTTTTAGCTCCTATTTCAAAGGAAGAAATTAAAGAAGCTTTTTTTTGAAATGAATCCTAATAAAGCCCCAGGTTCTGACGACTTTGGGGCAAAAATTTTCCAGTCTTATTGGTCGATAATCGAAAAGGATATTACTATTGCAGTTCAAAGCTTCTTTTTTCACGATTGCTTTCCTCCTGCCCTAAATCATACCATTATCACCTTAATACAAAAAACAGAAATTCCCGAAAATCCAAGTCATTTTCGGCCAATCAGTTTGGTTAATACAGTCTACAAGGCTATTTCAAAAATCTTAGTCGCTTGCCTGTGCCCCCATCCTGCGAAAATCAGTTAGCCCCCTTCAGAATGCTTTCACCCCAGCTCGCTCTATTCATGATAACATTCTGATAGTACAAGAAATCTTAAACGCCTTTCATAAATCTAAAAATAAGACAGGTTGGTGCGCTCTAAAACTGGATATGGAAAAAGCATACGACAGAATTGAATAGGACTTTCTTTGGGCAACCCTTACTGCCTTCGGATCTCCCTCTAGGTGGATTCATTTGATCTGCGAATGCGTGACCAAAGTATCCTACTCCCTTAAAATTAACGGCGAGACTACATATTGGTTTAAACCGACACGAGGGCTGAGGTAGGGGGACCCCCTGTCTCCTTACCTTTTTATCTTGTGTATGGAAGTCCTTATCCGCAAATTATCCATCGAAAGTAAGAATCATAAGTCCGGAATAGGCTTCAAGATTACGCCCCGATCTATTAATATTCCTTGTCTTCTCTTTGCAGACGACAGTCTAGTACTCTGTAAAGCTACAACATCTGCTTTCAATAATCTGAAAAGAGTTCTTGATAAATTTTGTAGTATGTCAGGTCAACTTGTGAATTTTCATAAGTCTTCTATAATATTTTCCCGACAAATAGATAACAGGCGACGTCCAGGCCTCGCAGCACACTTTAACATGACCCCAAATTCTTCACTTGGAAAATACTTAGGAGTATTTTTTAGCTCTTATATACCCTTTAAAAAAAAATTGATACTACTCAAAGCAGAATACGACATTGGGAAGCAGGCTTTCTTTCTAAAGCAGGTCGTCACACATTAATTCAAAGTAATTTATAAGTGCTACCCTCGTATCTTTGCTCCTCCTCTCTCCTACATGTAGAGGTTGCTAAAAATCTAGACTCCTTACATAGAAACTTTGTTTGGGGACAACAAAAAGATAAGAATGGGAGCCCACTAATATCATGGAATAAAATATGTAGACCTAAAAACCTCGGGGGGCTAGGCTTACGACGGACGCTACCTCTTAATAAAGCCTTCCTAGCAAAACTAGGGTGGAAAATTCTCTCCGACCCTTCTAATCTCTGGGTTAGGGTGATTAAGGATAAATATCTTCGTAATTCTTCTTTTTTCGAATACAAGCATCATCAAAAAGATTCTCATATATGGAAAGGTATCCTTGCCCAAAGAGAAATATTACGAAAAGGAATTCGATGGAAAATAGGCAGTGGAAAGGACATTTAGTTTTGGATAGATAATTGGGCTACTAATGGGAGCCTCTTGGAAATTTTATGCTTACAAGGACATCAAGTGGATATCGACTTAAGAGTTGCAGATTTTATACTTCCAAATAGACAATGGGACAAACCCAAGCTTGCTACCGTGTTGCCGAATCATATTGTTACTCTTATTATGGGCATCCCTTTGCCTTATACAAATGACAGACACACCAGTATGGGGCCCCACCCCTTCGGGACAATTCTCTGTCAAGTCGACTACATGGATAGCGCACAATCTTAATCACGATATGCCTAAATGGCCTCATCGTTGGATATGGAAACTAGATATTCCCCCTAAGATCCAAATTTTCTTATGGCAAATGTTGCATGGCAGTCTTGGGGTTAGGGACATGCTCCAAAAAAGGGGAATTATTCCTTTTGGAGAATGCGCCCTCTGTAATTCCTACCCAAAGACAATTGATCACTTATTTATTGGATGCAAGAGATCAAAAGAAATTTGGCAACACCCTATAACTGTAAATTGGTTAGGAAGTACACTTCCAATAGGGAATTTGTTTTCCATTTTAAACAACCTTAGAAATAATAACTCTATGCTCACTAAATTTATTTTTCTAGTATGGAGCATTTGGAAAGAACGTAATTCCATAATTTTTAGAAATGACACTTTAGATATCCCTCGAACTTTCCACCGAGCGCATTTCGCGCTTGAGGAGTGGAAGTGTCGCACTCTCATAGATACCTTTTTTTAGCTCGGGATCTCCTATGCCAATCCCCATCCCAAACCAATTCTCACTACTTACCCACAAACCCCGTTCCTCTCCAAGTCGCCTGGGAGGCCCCTCCTTCAAACTCTTTCAAACTTAATTTCGACGGGTCACTCAAAAACAATTCAGCAACAACAGGTGTTATCATAAGAGATAGTGCCGGTACTCTGATTGCAACCCGCACCTTCAACCTTGGCAACACCAATGTCTTAGTCGCAGAGGCTACAACCCTCCATAAAGGCATTCTTCTCGCTATCCAGCACGGGATTCAACATTTACACATTGAAGGCGATAATCTTCTAGTTGTTAATGCTCTAAGAAGAACCTAGTCGGCTTCATGGCAAATTGACCACATCATCACCGACATTCAGACTCTCCTCCAACAGTTTCACCATTGGGAAATCCAACATGTTTACAGGGAAGCAAATTGTAACACCCCAATTATTCTCCCTTATTCCAAACCACTTAATTTAAATAAAATAGTGGAGAACCATTGGCATGTTACCGCCACGTGTTAAAACGTTAAGGCTTTATCAAAGTATTGCACGGAAATCCAACTTAAATCTTAAAATAATATAATTTAGAAAACCAATAGGTCAAAGCTTACAAATTGGAACCATAAAGGCCCTTATTAAACCAAACTAATATTTAAAATCCCAAAACATAATTGAAATAGTAAAACATAGATAAGTTCAACACAAAGAACGAATACTCTCAATCACACCAATCCCTTGACAATGCGTATGTCAAATCCCCGAACCTCACATCATCAAGCTAACCTGTGCAATACTGCTCCTCAATAATACAAGTGTAATAATTGGATCATCACAGGGTCATTGAAAGACGAAAGCCATGACCAAAAGAAAACACACACAAAAGCACACAATCAGCAAAGCTGAGTACATACAAGCTACAACGTACAAAACCTAACATGCTCAATTAAAGTAAATAAACATACAAAACGAATTCATTGATCAAGACTCCACACTTAAACAATTCAATTGACTCAACATACTTAGTAACCAGTTCTACACTTGACTCTTTATATTTAGTTTGATTAATTTAATTTGGAGTAAGCAATAGACGAGGTTGTCCAACCCACCAAATCATTTTGGTCCCAAATGACCATTTAAAATAAAAGTTTAGCGCAATGCAAGAATGGGCGCGACTCCATTCTCACAAAGTTAGTCTAGGATCCCATCTAACTTTCAATATAAAATAAAAATGTAAATACCAAAAGAGAAGAGGACATGTTGATCAAACAAGCCTCGAAAAGCCACGGGCTACCACCGTGTACCCCAACCCATAATTGTCAATACTCCAGAAGTGCACCCTTTCCAGAGTTTTATTGCTCATCCTTGTTTCACTTTACGTGATTACAATTTTAATTAATAGCCGACTCATTCAAGTAGACCATACATAACGATCATATATCAATTCACTTTTAATCTTATTTAGGACAATGGTGATCACATCACAAATTGACCTTTAATTCCTTTAAACTTCCAAATTATCCAAAATTGTTGAACATAGTCAACCCACCTTGCCATTTCGGCCTAATCCACTTTTACTCAACATACTAACAAGTCATGCTTGAGTAATAAATAAAATAATAATAACCTTGTGGAATAATTAATAAATTCATTCCACTTAAACCATTCAATTCCAATCCTTCAATAATCCAAATGTGGTTAATAAACCAATCCAATAAAAATATGCTTGTATCAATATTCCATACAAACAATTAATCCAATATAATTCAACATGCTTGCATCCATAATTCCATACAAACATAATCAATTCACCAAAACATGTCTCATAAACATAAGCACATTAATTAATTAAATATATAACCAAACAATTTCCATCCAAGTGTTCTCTAAACATGAAACTAAGTTATTTCTTTTTGGTACTTAAACATGATACTACTTACAACGAAGTAGACATGTACGTACCTCGTATAAACAATCCTTTGTGCCACTTTTAATCACTTAAAAGTCTCCTAGGGAATAATCACTTCCTAGAATACAACCAATAATAATAAATTAATACTCAACCAAATTTCCAGCAACTTAAATTTACTTTAGACTACTTTAAAAAAATCTGAAAATTATTTTAAAACCCCTAATTAAACTCCTTTTTAATGGGTAATCACACCCTTTCATTAAAATCACAATTATACTACTTTAAATAAAATTCCAGAATTTTAAACTAATCAAAAACCCTTTAAAACTCAAGGATAAAATTTAAAGCATAAAAAAAACTTCGTTAAAAATAAAAAACTGCCCGAAAATCATATTTAGAGACTGAATTTGGCCACGAGAGGGTGGTGCTCACTACCAAAGGTAGTGAGTCTTTCTTAAAACATTGTTTCCACATGGAAAACACTACTTTTTTTTATCAAAATCGAATGAGTTCAGAACCTAATCGGGATTAAAATGGGATTAATATTAACGAATGGAAATCTAAGAATTAAAAAACGAATTTACATGTTCAAAATATTCTGGGATTAAGTTAAACTAATCAGTATTTATAATCACCAAAATTTCAAACATCATTACTATAAAAGTCCTAAATCAATTGTTCGTAAAAACCCTAAAATTGTGATTTTCAATAATTAAAAACCCTAGGTTATAAAATTTACAAAATCTGAAAATTATGACATTTATAAAATCTGAAATTATAAATTTTAATCATCAAAATACAATTTGATACTAATTAAATTAATTTCAAACAATAAAATCAAAACCCATAAATCAATAATTATAATTACACAAATTAATAAAACAAAGGAGAAAATAAGACTAAACTTTTGTGTGGAGAAAATTTTGGGGATGTATGGGGTATTTATAGGGGAGAGAGTTGTAGGGTAAGTAGGAGTATTGGGCCTCATAAAATTAATGGGCCAATTAGGTAAATGAAATGGACTAGGCTTTGTTTGTATGGCATAGATTGTAGAATGAAAGCTCATAAAATAATTTGTACTAAAATAATTTTCAACCCAAATTAATAATTTGAAACTTTTTAAAATAAAATCCGAAAAAATACAAATAAATATTATAAATAAAATAAATTTTCATTTATAAAATATTTAAAAATACGGGGAATTACACAAATAGAGCAGCAGATTGGATCGCAAATGTAGGACATCTTGTTAGTGATAACATGGATATTATTCTTAGTACTAACTCATCGTTGTACCCCATTATCTCCTCAGATGCGCTAGGCATTCCCCTCGTGAGGAGGGGTGCCTAACGCTTTCCCTTTTTTTCTTACCTTAAAAAAAATAAAAATAAAAATAAAAATAAAAAATAAAAAAATTCGTATATAGAAGTATTAATTCCAATAATTTTTTTTTTTTTAACATAATTCATTTTTAATATATTTTTACGGGTTTTCCTTTTTAATTTGGGTGGTTTCAATCGTACGCATTATTATTTTGTTGAATACTTTTGGCATATCCTTGTCATACCCGTTTTTGTAATTTTGATTTTCCTATTTTCAGTCCTCGTCCCTAGATTGATAATTTATGTGTGAAAGTTTTATACTCCATACTTGTTAAAGCACGTCTTGTAAAATTAATATCTCAGACTACGTTTTAGTAAAAGAAATTTCAAATGTTGCGATTTGAAAAAGAATGAAGGAAATATATATTATTTCCTATGACATGTTCATGCTTCTAGTAGGAGTAGTAGCAATTGTGGTAAAATATATATGCACGCTCCTTGCATTTATACAACTTTGATTACTAAAGTTTCAAACATTGCACAATTTTGATCATACTCGATATAAATCTTTTTGCCTAACCCAAAAGGAGAAAGTGTTTTCCTTCTAAAATGGAGGTATGCCACATTTTTCTCCACACTCCTTACACTTCTTTCATCACAATTTTTCATCTTCTCCCTTCCACTCCTATTTTCCCCTATTCCCTTGCAAGGAAACAAACAAAAGAAAATTATTTTTAGAATTGAGTTTTCTCTTGAAAATCATTTTTTTAAAAAATCAATTTCCCTCATAATAGTTTTCCGTTAAAACAAACGGAGCCGTAGTATATAATTCGAAAATACTGTGTATATTAGCACTATATTATAAATCTATTTTTAATTCCCAACTTCCCTATCTCTCTTATCTAAAGTTTTACAAAAATTTTACTAATAGTGCAAGGGCATTTATTTCCCTAAAAATATTCTTATACATATTTGCCCCAATTAATTTCAAAAGCTATAAGATAGTAAGTTAATTTATTTATTTGTAAATAAAAAGTTGTGTTTATTTTAATATTTATTTAAAACCATCGTTTACTATCTCAATGTTTGAAACTTTAATAAAACTACTTTGGTTACACGAAAAGACCATAAAAAACACAACTTTAATTACTAAAGTTTCAAACATTGCACAACTACACAACATTCAACAATTTATCACCAATATGCAAGTAGTTATAATAAAATATCATGCATAGAGCATAAAGGTACTATAGTAATTCTTTAAAAGGGTTAGCCATATCACGCATTGGAATTTCTAGTCATGTATAAAATTGAAAAATAGATATATTGTAAAGAACAAAAGAAAAAAAAGGTTTGGATTTTGGAGAGCCTATTATATCATGAACGTAATTTTATATTCGAGGGCCACACCCACAAAGTTATGTTTGCCATAGAGATGTTAATAAAAAAAGTGTAGGTTATATTAATATAATTATACTTATGGTACTAAACCAATTTGTACAGTGAACTCTTACATAACAGCTTTTTAAGGGTATCATTCTTCTAAAAATAGGCAAAATGATGAGAATCCCACTGCTATCACTACCCTCAAATACTTTAAATAATGAGTATGAAATTATAAATCTATACATTTTCTCTTCTATAATAATGCTTTGCAATTATATGATCAATTATAAAGAATTATATATTCATTTACAACTGTTAAAAAAATATGTTCATTTTAAAAATATAATATGTTCAATAATAAAAATTTACGGGTATGCTCTTTATAAAATATTAAAGATAATTATGTACTTCTCATTAAAACCAATAGCAAGTTTCATCATCAATGGTAGTTTGAATTTCTTTTTTTTTTTTTTTTTTTCCTTCTCTCCTTTACATTTCCCTCCTCTAACTCAACCTCAACTCTTACCATAAGAGCCACCAATTTCTCGTCATTGCTACTAAAAACATCATCGACCACCACTGCCGTTGCCACAAAATCAATGTTGTCTCGCCTCCATCACTGCCACCGCAACAATATTGAGATTTGTTTGTAAATTGTTATTAGGTTTGCAATTTTCAACAATTAAAATATACTTATAAGCTCCTGTTGAACTTCCTAGCAATTGGTACACAACTTTCTCTCTCCTCTATAAGAAAACAAAATTAGTTTTGGTTTTATTCTCTCAATTTTCTCTCATTTTTTTTTTTACATATTGGTATTATTGTTGAGGATGAGGAAGAAAGGACACATATGAGGATGGAAAAATTGATGATGAATGTTGACGGATGATATACGATGTGTAAGGGAGGGGGTGTAGGGAAAGTTACCTATAGGAGGGTTGTAGGGAAAAATTTGTATGTAATGAATGCTTTGTGTAATAGCCTAATCCCATAGTTTCGGAAAGTGTTGACGTAGATATGATTTTAAAATAAACTTATGATTACCTTACCTTGCCATGTCCTTGACTTAGTTCTTGAGTTTCTCTTAAAGATTACCAAATGTAAATTAGAATATTATTGAAATAATGAAGGCCAACAAACTAAGGATACCATCAGATTGTCTGGCTTCTTAGTGCAGTCAAATTTGTCTGCTATATACAAGTAGAGTTGTCAAAATCGAACCGACTTGAAAAAAATTATCCGTTTCGAATAGTAACCGATCCGATTTGATCCGAGAAAATCAAGACTCAAACCCGATCTGTAACCGAACTGAACTCGACCCGAATCCGAACTTGACCCGATCTGAACTTAACCCGGCACCGATTTGATTCGAACTGAACACAACCCGAATCTAATTTGACCCGACCTGAACTCAAACCGAACCGATTTGACCCGACCCGAGCTCAACCCGATCCGAAATTGACCCGAAAAATAACCGATCTTATCCGATCTATTTTGACCAGAACTGATATCAACCCGACCCTATTTTAACTCGATTTGATTTTTACCCGATCCGAATTTAACTCGACCATAATTAATTATTGACCTTTTTATTCCAGTTCTTGTACTACTATACTTACTACTCCCTCCGTCCTTTTATTACATGTCTGTATTCCTTTTTTTGGTCATCAAAATTAAGTGCATGTTTCTATTTATAGCTTGTACTTTTTTACAATATTATTCACTTTTTAATGAGTTGTCATCCTTTTTCTTTTTCTTTTTCTTTTTTGTACTTTAACATCAATTCTCAATACTTTCTCTCTCCCAATTCCCAACCACTTTTTTTTTTCTCTCTATCTCTCTCTAACCCCACATGCATATTTATATTCCCAATTATTAGTTTTAAGGAATCTTTAATTTTCTTAATTCCTATACAAAATGAGAAATAAGCATGTAATAAAATGACAGAGGGAGTAATTATTAATAAGTTAACATTTTTTACTACAAAGAAATAATTCGGAGTAACAAGTTTACTTCATGTACATACCAAATATATAAAATTACTTTCTAAGCTTTATATTCGTCTCATCTAAAAGATGACATTGAAGATTGTACAATTGAAGAGTTGTAATAAACCTTAAAAAGATGACATTCTTATTTGTATATATCACCATAGTACCATACGTAACTATCATTTTTGTCAATATATTACTAGCTCATTATTTATCGTTTCACTTATATAGGTATAATAAATCATCGATAATTATTCATTCTCAATTTACCTCAAAGATAAAATTATAAATAAATTGATCAAATGAGAAAACTAAAACTTCTTCGTACTTCGTAATTAATAATCAAACAATAAAAATATATGATACGACTTGATATTAACCAATAATAAGGTAAAAACTCAATAATAACTCTAGTTTAAAAATTACCTTTTTTGGATATGAATTTGGTCAACTCGACAAAAATCCAGCCAAACCCAGAAAGGAATTGAATCGAAATTGACCAATTAATGAATCAACGGATCAACTTTATCTTAATCAAACCGAACTTGACCGAATCGAAATTATCCGATCCGAAATCAACCCGACCCAAATTCATCCGACCCGAAATTAACCCGATTAAACCCGTTTTGAACCCGATCCAAATTTATCCGAACCGAAAGTGAACCGATCTGGAGTTGACCCGACCCATATCCGACCCAGAATCGATAGACCATGACCCGAATTTGATCCAACCTGAAAGTGACCCGACCCGACCCGATCCAAGTTAAAAGAATAATTTTGACCCGAACATATCGGATTCGAACAGACCCGACCCGAATAGACCTGACCCAAACTCCATCCGATTATCCGAATTGACACCTCTATATACAAGTATATTGACAGCCTTTTATAGCAATTCATCATTCATTATTCTATACCGAAAGTTTATCATAATAAGTACGTGCCTCATAATCGTGGTTTAATATATAGTTTGAAACCTGAAGAATAATGAAGACCCTTCTTTGTACTACCTCCGGTACACATTATATGCAATTTTGGAGCTCTCACAGAACCCAAGACAAAATTTCATAATAGTTAATTAATGATTTAAAAAGTATTTAATTAAGGATAGGAGAGAGAATGGAAATAATTAACCACCACCAACAGTCACATAGCCAGATCCACCACCACAGCCAGAACCACCACCACACACGCAATACCACCACCTGACTCACCCGAAACCACCCTGAACCAACCCAAAACCACCCCTCACTCACCCCAAAACACCACAAATCATCTTCCTTTGACCCTGATCCACCTTGAACCCGCCCTTACTCACCCCAAAATACCCTGAACCCACACCACCATTCACCCGACCAACTGTTTCGGGGTTTTTTGTGATTCCCTCGGATACTGGTCACGCTCTGCCGACAAAGACTCGAACACCTGCAAAATAACGAATATTCCGGTGATCGGAATATTCGCCTCCGACGCTCAAGTTAGTGAACGGAAACGGAAAAGGCTAGAGAGAGAAAGTAGAGAAAAGTTGGAGCTCTTTAGTGCTCTTGTATTAATGTCACCTCAAAATCCACCCCTCCCATCATAAATGATTGGGGTATTTATAGGGGTGGGAACATGTACCCCTCTAGGGTTTATGCCCTAGAATTTCGTGACATGATTGGCTGCGCAATCAGAGGTCGCCACGTGTCGTGGGGGGCGCCGTTTTACGGCTTTCAAGGTTTTTCTCGGGATTTGGGCCTGAGGTCATCAGGGCCCCTTTTCTCTTTCTGATTGCAGCATTGGGGCATTTAGAGATGGTTGACAGGTGTCACCATGACAGGTGGACACATGTCTCACTCTCATAGGGCCACGTGTCGCCTGTTTATTGGGCCACGTGTCACTATGAGATTGGGCCACGTACCTGGGGTATTTTTACCCTAAACATTTGCCCCTCAGAGGGGGTGGCTCGTACACTTACTGGCCGCCTCCTCTGATCTTGCACTCTGGACGTCCTGGTACTCTGGGTTGGGTTTGCTTCCCATCTGCCCTGGACGTCCATATACTTTTGATTCAAGGCTCTTTTTGCTACGTGGACGTCCATATATTTTGCCCTGGACGTTCTCGTAGTCTGGAATGAGCTTGGCTTTTTGCTTATCTGGACGTCCAAACTTTGTACTGGACGCTCTAGTACTCTGAGAGAGGCTTAACCTCTGAATTCATGTGGTCGTCCACTTATTTCAAGCTGGACGTCCTCATACTCTGGGAGGAGTTGATCCCCTGACTGCCCAGAACGGCCACATCAATGAGACTGGACGTTCTGATACTCTAGGAGGAGCTTATCTCCTAACCACCCAGAACGGCCACAGCAATGAGACTGGACGTTCTGATACTCTGGGAGGAGTTGATCTCCTAATTGCCCAGAACGGCCACAGCAATGAGACTGGACGTTCTGATACTCTGGGAGGAGTTGATCTCCTAATTGCCCAGAACGGCCACAGCAATGAGACTGGACGTTCTGATACTCTGGGAGGAGCTTATCTCCTAACCACCCAGAATGGCCACATATCTTCTTTGGGGTAATCTGGGCTTCCATGATTTCAGACGTACTTCCTGGCTTTCTAATCATGCTTCGTACGTCTGAGAACTGGGCGGACGTTTTTCCTCTTAGATTTTCTCAAGTTTTGGAGACTAAGTGTTGAAGGTGTAAAATTCTTGAATTTTCCACTTAACTCATTTCAATTCACTTTAACGTGCCGTTAATTGTTCGTCTGGTCTTTTTCACAAGTTAACAGAACCCTAACGTCGTCCTGGCCCTTTCTTCGAGTAATTTCTCAAGAAATTACCGTTTGAATGTTTAGGCGGGAAAAATGATTTTACCATTTTACCCCCATGAATTCATTCTATAAATATGGGGAGTGAATTCTCATTTTACACTTTACCCAATTGTGAATTCTAGAGAGAAGGAAGAGCATTCTAGTGAGAGAAAGTTACTTTTTCCTTAATCTTCAAGAGCGCCGCCGTGAGTTTGAGTTTTCCGGTCAACCTTCAAGAGCTTCACCACCACCTTCAAAGTTTTCAGAACGTACAGAGGTAGGCCGTCTACATTTCCTCTTTTTTTTTATTTTTTCCTTGTTTTATTTTTCTTTTACTTCAATTCTGGATCCATACTCGGCTTCGTCCGACTCTTCTCATGAGGCCGGCCGTTCGCCTGGGACTGAGGAATCTAGAGTGGACGGAGAAGAGTTGTCTCCTCCTTGGAGTGAGTCTATGTCTGATGCGTACATACTCACCCCCACTTATTCTTCTCTGTCCCAACAGGCAATGGCAAGAACCATGCGTACGCGTGAGTGTCATGCGGCCAGGAACCCAGACGGCAGTCTGGTTCATCCCAAGGTCCCCTATGACCCTAGTAACCCAAGTACTATGGTGGAGACTAACTCCACCACTCAAACTACGACCGCCTCCACTGGCTCCCATCATTTAGCCGTGGAGGTCACTTCTTCTTTCGAGGAACGCCTTCAAGATGAAGGCGCCTCGTCCGCCCCTGCTCCGGAACTTAGGTTCCCTCATTTCGCCAGCTCGATCATGGATGGGGCCGAGCTGGTAGCTTGCAAAGACAACCCTTCCGATCCTGGAGCGGACGCTTCTGGTTCGTCCGTCCCCACTTCTTCTCAACCTCGGCCTCAACTGGGTGGGGCGGACAGACCCTTAACAGGAATCTCAATCCGCAAACCGTCCGCCCTGCCTATCCGCAACGCCCCTCCTTCGGGAAATGAGGTGGACGCTGCCAAGGATAAAGGCAAGCGTCCAATGTTCGAGGAGGACGTTCCTTCTTCAATGGGCGTTCCAAGCTCAAGGGGCCGAAGCTCGGCCGAGGCAGCAGATTTGGACAGAGTGCTGTCTTCGGAGTTTGGGAGTGCCCCTTCTCACCAAGTGGAAGAAGAAGAAGTTGAGAAAGAGGCCGTGGGTGAGATGGCCGAAGGCGAGGCGGCGGCCGAAGAAACTGTCGCCAACATAGATAACTTCAGGGACCCGTACGCCTGTACAGTTGGGGAGACAACCCTGAAGTTTTTAAGGAAGGATTTTGAGAAGTACAAGGAGTCCCTCCATTTGGGGGAGGGATTCGAAATTCAAGTCCCCAGGAAGGCCATTGCTGTGGCTACCGGGGATGAGGAGAAGCCGCGCAAACGAGCGTTTTGCGTCTACAGGGCCGCCTTGGATGTGGGGCTCCGCTTCCCTCTTCACCCATTCGTCCGGACTGTCCTGGACGAGTACGACATCGGCCTCTTCCAACTGACGCCAAACAGTAGGTTGAACATTTTTGGGTACTTAGTGACGTGCATCGCTAAGAAATTTACGCCAGACTTTGCGGTCTTTTGTGAGATGCACTCACTCACCCGGCTGGAAAAGGATGTGGATGGTTGGCTCATCTTGAGTGCAACCAGGGATTACATGGTCGTGGTCGACCGTGTCAGTAAGTGGAGGGACTGGAAGCACCGCTTCTACCGTGTCAAAACTCAGGACACAGAGTTCAACCTCCGCATGAACAGGTGCCGTCCAGAGCCTATTCAACTCGAACGCGGAGACCACAAGCCTGACAAGCCGCCCATCCACCCAAGCCACGAACACCAGCTCGAGTACTTCAAAGTTAATCGAGTCAAGCGGGGCAACAAAACTGAACGAGTCCCTAGCCATTGGGTTCCTCTTGCCAATTGGCTTAGGGACCCTATCTTCATGTCTGCGTACGGCCTGTACCAGAACATGCCCCAAGGTGGACACTTATATATATAAACTTTTTTGTATGCACATAGAGTTTTTTAGAAAAATATTCTAACACTTTTGCTTTTTGTTTTTGCAGCGGAGGCGTACGCTATGCTTGACTCGGCCCAAAAAGCAGAGGTTGATATGTCCGAGGTGGACTTGGCCAGATACAAGGCTCGTTTCAAGATGTACGAGCAACTCAAAGAGGTAAACACTTAGTTTATTTTTTGAATTTCTCATTCCTTAATGTGTCCGTTCTGCTATATTGGGAGGAACCTACTTCCTGAGTTTGCACGGACGCTTTATGACCGTTTAGGCATGCTGGAAGGGAGCCCCTTCCCCAATTTACACGGACGCAAGCATATACTTTGCCTTGTAAAATTTTTCAAACTTTGTATTTTTGCAGACCTCCTCCTCTACCCCGGAGGCCAGGCGGAAGCAGCCGGCCACGTCCACTCCTGATGCGAACGCATCCAAGAGGAGAAAGACGGTTGCTTCCAAGCCGTCTTCTCAGGCAGCGGCAACGGCAAAGTCGCAGACTGCTACAACGCAGTCTAAAGGAGAACAACCCCGGCTGACACAAAGCGGGGCCTCCAAGCCCATGGAACCTGTTGCTGATCAGGTCCATGAAGAGTCCGTCCCTTCGGACGGTGGGGATAAGTTAACCCCAGAAAAAATGACCGGTCGCTGGATCGGGACGATGCTGGTCAACTAGCCGTCCAGCGATGCTGATGAGGGTCGTCCGGATGAGGGGGAGGCTCCTTTGCCGCCTCCTCCCACCAATCTTTCTCCTCCAAGCTTCTCCACTGGTTAGCCTTCTTCTTTCTTACTTTTTTACATCTTTATTTACTTGTGAATTTTAGCTAACTCTTCTTGTACGGTCGTCCGCAGATATCTCAGAGGAGTTGCAAATGAGGCTGCCCGGCCAGTCACTGACTGGCGCGGACAGGAAGGCCATGCGCGAGGCCATGGTTCGCGCGGTTCCCCAAGCGCAGCGTGATAAGCTACGGGGAATCAATGAGGGCTTCCTCGGCCCTATGCTCAACTGTACTGCTGAGGTACGTCTCCTTTTCTCTATACCTTTTCTTTCCAACACTTGGCAAATTCTTCTATATTTGACTAAGTTTCCTTCTTCTGTCCGCAGCTCTTCCTCCGCCTGAACGCCTTCCTTGAATGGAAGGATAAAGAGAACGAGCGGCTGAAGCAGGCTTGGATCGAAATCAGGAAGGCCGAGGATGCTGTAACTGGGACGGCCGCCGTCCAAAGGGTACACTTTGAGACCCAAATAACCGCGCTGTCCGACAAAGCGGCGCGGCAAACAGAGGACCTGGTCAAACTGGGCAAGGCACTCGAACAGGAGTCCTTGGCCAGGGAGGCCATGAGGGTTGAAAGGGACGAGACCGTCCTGGAAAAGGAGAAGTGGAAGCTGGGCTTCGAGGCGTCCGAAGCCTTGAAAAGTGAGCTGAAGTTGGCCCAAGCCAACCTTAAGTCTGCTCTAGATGAAGCGGACGCGCTGAAGGTCGAGGTGGAGACCTTAAAGAAGTCCATTGCGGACTATGAGGAGCAACTTAAAACTCCTCGGCCGATCAGCGTTGAAGAAGTCATCCGCATCGAGCAAAATGCTGAAGACAGGCTTAAGGCATACTTCTTTGATGCCTTCAACTTGATGGTGGACGAAGGTGAAGCCGCCTATTACGAGGAACGCTTCAAGAAGCGGCTTCAGTACGTCTGCCTTAAATAAGAGGCAAGGAAGGCCGGCATGCCTCCTCCAGAACTAGTAGTTACTTCCCCCGAGTCCGGAGAGGACGGGGATGAGGAGGAGGAGGCGGACAACCAGGCTGCCCCGGCCAAGGACGCCAAGACAGCGGAGGAGCCTGCCAAAGATAACACGGCTAAGTAGAGCTCAGGTCCTCCAGCAGCCGTCTGCTCAGCTTTCCTGTGTACTTAGCTTATTTTGTACTTCTCTTTTTTTTTTTTTGTTCTTATTTTGAGGCCGCCTGTTCGAGCGGTTTTGTAAACATTACGGCCGCCTTTGTGCGGTCTTATTAATGAAAATTTTGTCCGCCTTTTGAGCGGTTTTTACTTCTGTTTCATACTTAGCAGTTTTTTGCAAATTTTCTGCTTTTTGCAAGTTTTTCGTACGTCTCAATATTATGCCTTTTCGTACGTTCCTAGGAGTATGCCCCTTTATTCGGTGTTCGCCTAGTCCATTTTCTAAGTGGTTTGATTAACTTGGTAGTTTTTATGCCTTAAAAGGGTATGAAGACTAGCAAGTTAATCAAATCATAGTAATGATTGCCCTTGGACTAGGTGAAGCACCGAATCAATTCAATTGGTCGTTCGGCTATCATTGTACGAGTAGTCCGTTGAATCTATCGCTCGGACGTACCCTAGAAATCCTAAGTATTATCTCAACTTAGAGACTACTTGATTGGTCGGGCTAAATGCCTAGGTATGCCCTTGCCCTATTTGTAAAGGACACTTGTTTTCTACACAAGTTCGGAATACCTTGCCTCAATCGTCCGCCTAGAATTGGGCGGACGCATTGATCTCTGAATTAAATCAGTTTTTTTTTTTTTTTTTTTTTTGTGTGTGTGGCCGAGTTGCTATATTGGGAGCAACCTTGCTTCCTTTTTACTTCGGCCATTTAGTAAGAATGATAAGCCGTGTTGCTATATTGGAAGCAACTTAGTAAATCATTTCATTCGGCCTTTAATCATAAATAAAAACAACAAATAATTCAACAATGCCTGACTTTTCATTAATTTTTGTCAAAAGTACATTGTTGTGGCCGTACGACTTTAATTACAAGGCTCGGTCAGTAGGCCTAGCTGTATAAACAGCTTTTTGGCTAAGTACTTAAAGAAATAAAAACTTAAACATGATATTTCTTCAAATTGTCAGTGTTCCATGTCCGTGGGATCTGACGGCCATCAATTGCCTCAAGGCGATATGTGCCGTCTCGGACTTCTTCCCTGATTCTGTACGGCCCCTCCCAGTTTGGAGTCAACTTGCCGTCCTCATTGGCACGGCCAACAGCTTCCATTTTTCTCAACACTAGATCCCCCATTTTGAGCGGCCGCTTAGACACTCGGCGGTTATATGCCCTTGTCATCCTTAAGCGATAAATTTCATGCCTAAGCGCCGCATTGCCCCTAGCTTCTGGAAGGAAATCTAGGGCGGTCTTCATGGCCTCCCAATTGGCCGATTCATCATAAAGCATTACCCGCAAAGTGGGCTTGTACATTTCAATTGGGAGTACAGCCTCAGCTCCATAGACCAAAAAGAATGGAGTCTCCCCTGTAGAACTCTTTGTTGTTATCCGTATGGACCATAGCACATTGACCAACTCGTCTGCCCATAGGTCGCCTGCCTTTTCAAGCTTGCGCTTGATCCCATTTGAAATCAACTTGTTATAGGCCTCAACTTGACCATTGGCTTGTGGTCGGCCAACTGAGGCAAAACAATGAGTAATGCCTTGGTTTCCCAACCATTCTTTGAGTTGACGCGTCTCAAACTGGGGTCCATTGTCGAACACCATTGACTGAGGTACCCCATACCGAGTGATTATGCTTTTCCAAATGAAGGCTGACACATCCGTCCATTTAATGCCCCGGACGGCCTCAGCTTCAACCCATTTAGTGAAGTAGTCTACTGCCACTAGTACATATCGTCTCTGGCCGGATGCAGGAGTATACGGCCCCAAAATGTCCATGCCCCACTTGGCAAAGGGAAGCGGACTACTGATGGCTGATAGACTATTTGCTGGACGATGAATACGGGTTGAAAATCTCTGGCACTTGTTGTAACACCCCCAAATCTCCCTCTACGGAAATACTAGTATAATACGTATAATTATACCGTAGAGATAGACTTGGGCGTGTTACCGCCGCGTGATTACGCAAGGCTACTCATCTTACTAAAAATAACAATACTTTGCAGCGGAAACTTCAATACTCTTCTTTATTAATAATAACCATAAATAGTAACCAAAGTCATGAGTACTTAAAATAGATACAAGACCAAATTCCTAATTTAGTGAAAACCAATCCCGGGACTCCAATGCATCATTTATTGACTCCAACCTGAAAATAAGCAACACTGCTTACCATTACGGTAAACAGGGCGAACCAAAACAAATAAGAAATACGGATTAGCAAAATATGCTACGTACGATAAGTACAAGATAATGTAAACTCAATTTATTTGCAAACATGCTTTTAAAACCAATTCCAATAAATAATCCAATAATTCCAAAACTCATGATTCAAAACCAATTCCAATGATTCAACATTCAAAATAATTGATAAACCAATTCCTTTAAAAAATCCAATTCCTTTTTGAACCAATTTCTTTAAATCCAATTCCTCACCCAAGTGTGCACACCCCCCAAGCTAGTCTCCTTATATTACAAGGCTATTCTTGAGGAAAGACTAGGTCATACAAAGTCCATAGTCTTATCAATAAACCAAATCCGCATAGTGGGATTACCAATCAACATGCTTATAAAGCATTAATAATAATATTTCAATGGTTCAATAAATCCAATATAATTCAAACTCCTTTTTAATAATTCCACATACTTTCAAAATCAAAACCTCTTAAATAAATAATTGAGAATAAAATCTCATATTAATAACATTTCAAAATCAATAACTCTTCCTTGAGAAACCTTTTATTTAATTCAATAAACTTTTCAAATCAATTCCTTTAAACATGATAAGTAATTCGATCAAACCATTCAAAACATGATTTAAAAATCAATCATTCAAAATACTTTTATCAATACCTCAAAACATAATTTATTTCAAAATCACAATTCAAATCAATTTAATTCAATCACCAATCAAATCATAAAAAAACATGTTATTCAATCCAATCACTTTCAAAGGTATCTAGCCACCTAACGTACCTTGATCCTTGCTTAGCAAACACACCAAAAGAACTTCAAGAATCTTGATAGAACACACCCTACAAATAAATATATAACCTTAATCAAATAATTAAAAACTCCCAACTATATGTACATGAACCTTTTAATTAATTTTTCATAAACATCATTAAAATATGATTTTATATAATTAAAAATACTCATAATAATAATTTTATATTAATCTCCCATAATAATAATAACAATAATTGAATAAAAGAAGAGAAGAAGAAAAGATAAGAAACCAAGGAAAAGAGAAGAATTGGAATTTCGTAGGAAATAATAGGCAGAACTTGCAGAGGCTATAACTCCTTTGATATAACTCCGAATTGGGTGATTCTTGAGCCTAACCTCAAGGATTTTTCGAGAGGAACAATCTTCTATGAAACGTCAATACCCCAAAAACTGACCAGAAGTGCCCGAAAATTGGCTTCAAAGATAAACGGGATGATTTGTGTAAAATTGAGAAGAAGAAAAGAAGAGAATTGGTGTGAAGAATGTGAGAGGTATGAAGGGGTATTTATAGGCTAGTATGAGCATGAATTATGGTAGGAAAATGTAGGAAGAATTATGGTAATTAGGGTTTAAGAGATAACTTGGAGAAGTGAATAAAGAATTAAGGAAAGTTTGGATATTAAGGTGATTGTGTATACTTGAATATGGAAGGTATGTATGTCATGAAAAATAATAAGGAAATTAGAATTACTTGGGGAATAATCATAAGGAACAAAAGGCAAGAGAATATGATGATTGGATACGAAAAAGATGGAGAATTAGAATTAAGGAAAATAGGAGATTCCCTTACTAGTATTTAGGAAGATTTTGCTCGGTTTAAGGAATAAAAATAATTGTGTAAATAATATAGAATAATTAAATAATTAATTAATTAATTAAAATACCAATTATTCACCAATAATTAACTAAGAAAATCATATTTTCTATACATAGAAAATCCAAATTTCCTAGCTAAATAAATGGGAATTTTCGGCCATAATAATTAATTTATAAAACATTATTTTTCTTAAATTAAAATATCCGAAATATGTAAATAATCCGTTTTTTAAAATAAGATAAATGGATAATAAATCTTATCCAAAATAATGATTAGTTTTCAAAATGCTTTTGGCGCCAAAATTCAAATATTATTTTGGCTCCAAATAATAAATTTACTAAAATACCCTTTTTATAAAATAATTCCTAATTAATAATTAGGAAAATACGTATGAAAATACGGGGTATTACACTTGTCACATTTTTTCACCATTTTCATGGCGTCCGACTTCAGGCTCGGCCAGTAATATCCCAAATGTGTCGCCTTTTCAGCTAAGGCTCGTCCTCCAATATGCGAACCACAATGCCCCTGATGAAGGTCATCCAACACATCATGCCCTCTTTCAGGAGTTATACATTTAAGGTAAGGCTTCACAAAGGCTCTTTTGAATAGCTCCCCATCCTTCATCTCAAACCAGGCCGCCTTCCTCTTCAATAGCCAACTCTCTTTCGGATCGTCCGGAAGTATTCCATCCCTTAAGTAGGAAATAATTCCGTCCATCCAGGTTGAACTTCTATCTATTATCTGAACGGGCTCGGCATCAATGCTCCTTTTTTCCTTTACTTCCCAGAACACTGATCTTGGAGTATCACATGACGCCGAGGAAGCCAATTTGGAGAGGGCGTCCGCTTGATGATTCTCTGAACGGGGAACTTGCTTGAGAGAAAAAAGCTCTAGGCCTTCGGCCTCATTTTTAACTAGCTGCATGTACTTCATCATGGCCGGCTCCCTGGCCTCAAATCCACCATTGACTTGGTGGACTATTAGCCGGGAGTCCGAGCATACTTCAATTTTGGTTGCCCCGGCCGCTTTACACATCCTTAGGCCGGCCAACAATGCTTCGTACTCAGCTTCATTGTTTGACGCTTGGAACTGAAACCTCAACGCGTACTCATACTTGTCTCCCTCAGGAGATTCACATATAATACCAGCGCCACACCCGGTCGCTGTTGCACTACCATCCACAAACACTTTCCAGACTTGGTCCCCGGCCGGCTGAAGATCAAGCCGTGTCATTTCAGCCAAAAAATCCGCAAAGGCTTGCCCCTTGATTGCCTTCCTTGGTTCAAACACAAGATCAAAACCTCTGAGCTCTAAGGCCCACTTGAGCATGCGGCCACTTGCCTCTAAAGTTGAGAACGGCTTTTTCAAGGGTTGGTCTGTATAGACCACAATTGAATGTGCTAAAAAGTATGGCCGCAGCTTCTTTGATGCCATGTACAAGGCCAGGCCAAATTTTTCAATTGGAGGGTACTTCAGCTCATCATTGTGAAGTACATGACTGATAAAATACACCGGGACCTGATGGCCGTCCCTTTCAGCAAGAAGGACGACACTTAGAGAGTGTTCGGAGATGGCAAGATAGACATATAGCTTCTCATTCTTGAGCGGACTGACGAGGCGAGGTAATGTATGCAAGTGATTTTTCAACTGTACGAATGCTTCCTCGGCCTCCTCTGTCCACTCGAACATGGCTTTCTTTTTAATAGTTTGAAAAAAGTAACGGCACTTATCCCCTGATCTTGACAAAAATCTTCCAAGGGCTGCTAAACAGCCGGTCAGTCTTTGCACTTCCTTGATTGTTCTTGGAGACTTCATGTCAAGGACAGCTTGAATTTTTTCAGGGTTGGCCTCGATTCCACGTTGATCAATCAAAAATCCGAGAAACTTGCCGGACTCAACACCAAATACACACTTCTTTGGATTTAACATCATCTTATGCCGCCTGAGTTCGGCGAACGTTTCTCGTAGATCCTTGAGATGGTCGGCCGGCTCTTTTGACTTGACAATCATGTCATCAATATATGCCTCCATGTTCCAGCCGAGCTGATCTCTAAAGACCGTATTAACAAGCCTCTGAAATGTAGCAGGAGCATTCTTGAGGCCGAATGGCATAACCTTGTAACAGTACAACCCCTGCTCGGTCACAAACGCTGTTTTCTCTTGATCTTCTTCCCACAAAGGAATTTGATGGAATCCGGAGTATGCGTCCATGAAGCTCATAAGGGCGTGTCCGGCCATAGAGTCAACCAAACGGTCAATCTTAGGCAAGGGGAAGCTATCCTTAGGACACGCCTTGTTCAAGTCCGTGTAATCCACGCACATCCTCCAAGTCCCATTCGGCTTTTTCACAAGAACTACATTGGCCACCCAATCTGGGTAAAAGCATTGCCGAATGAAACCGGCGTCCAGCAGCTTTTTTACCTCTGCTGCGGCCGCCTGATTCCTCTCCTCCCCGTGATTTCTCTTCTTCTGGCGGACAGGCTTTATCAAAGGATTCACGGCCAACTTGTGCACGGCCAGGTCAGGACTTATTCCTGGCATTTCATCAACTTCAAATGCAAACACATCTTTGAATCCCTTAACAGCTGAACCAACTCATCCCCAAGCAATTCCAAGGCTAAAGTGCCGACACTAACTGTCCGTTCTGGGTGGTTGGAGTCAAGCACTATATCCTGGTGGCTGCCGGCCGGCTGGGGCCTCAACTCATCTGGCCGGCCGACAGTCATTAGTTGCTAGGCTTCTTCTGCCCTGGTCGCCTTACGCTTCTGGCCGACCTGGTATGCTGGGAGTGAGGTTCCTTCTTCCTTAATCTCGGACAATTTTGGGCAGCATGCTGTTGGCTTCACGGCCAGCTGATTACATTCCTTAGCCATTTTCTGACTTCCTTGAATTGTTCCAATTTTTCCGTCCAACCTTTCAAACTTCAGCAACATCAAATGGGGCACTATGACCGCCTTGGCTGCATTGAGAGTAGGGTGGCCAAGGATTACATTGTACCCAGTCAACTCTTTTACCACAAGGAAACGGACGACCATGTCTCTTCCTTCACCCTTCTGCCCAAAACGGATGGGAAGGTCAATCCGTCCAACTGGATGAATGACATTCCCCCCAAATCCTACCAAGGGGTGAGTTATATCTTGGAGAGCATCTTTTGGGAAGCTTAAATTTCTCAAGGCCGAGAGACTTATGATATCGGCCGAACTGCCCGTATCAATCAATATCCGTCCCACCTTCAAATTTTCTATTTTCATTACAAAGACCATGGGATCATTGTGCAAAGCTCTGACCTCTCCACGGTCAGCCTCACTTATGGTCACTTCAGGAAATGGCTCGGCCTTAACAACGTTCGTCTGCATCACATTTGACAAATTTCGAGCGTCCTGCTTGATTCCTTTCATGGTAAGGCCGCCTGAAGCAAAGCCTCCTGATATGACGGCCACAAAACCTGAATCAGTGCTATTCCCATCATCTTCCTTGTCATTCTTCTTTTCACTTTGTTGCTTTTTCTCGGACGTGTTGTCTGTCCGCTTGAAGGTGAATTTGGACTTGGTCACATAGGGTTTCAGCAGACCCTTGTCGGCCAACTTATCCAACAGTCTCTTCAAGTTGATACACTCATTCGTGTCATGACCCACATCCTTGTGGTAATGACAATACTTGTTCTTGTTTCTGTACTGGGCCGAGCCTCTCAAAGGCTGAGGCTTCTCAAACTCAAACTTGTCTTTTATCTCCATCAAAATGGAGTAACCATCCTTGTTGAACTCATACTGAGGCTCGTACGTCTTGCTTTTCTTTGACCTGGGTTGCTTGTCATCAGCTACCCAGATTTCTTTTCTTTTGTTTCCTTCTTTCTTTCGACCAGCCGAGTCTTGCTGAGAAGATTGCTTCTTCTCAGCCCCCTTGGCCGGCTGTTCTGATTTGGTGAGCGAACAAAAATTCGCAGCCTCAATATAGGCTTCGGCCTCCCGCAATACACCTGCGTATGACCGAATCTTTTTTCTTACCAAATCAAACTTAAAACCATTATGCCTTAATCCCTGGAGAAATTCTGAGTAAGCCATTTCGTCCGGAAGATTATGAATTTGGGCTTTTTCTTAGTTAAACCTTTGGACGTACGAGCGTAGTCCTTCATTCTTTCCTTGGACAATTGTAGCCAAGTTGAGATTTGTCTTTCTTGGTGGGATGTTGTATGAGAAGTTTCCCACAAACAACAAACTGAGGGTGGTAAAGCAGTTGATGCATCCGGCTGGAAGGCTGTTAAACTAATCCTGGGCCACCCCTTTGAGAGTGGCCGGGAAGCATCTACACCATGTAGCATCATCTACACTTTGCAAGTACATCAAGTTCCTGTACGAGGTAACATGCTCTTCTGGGTTGCCCGTACCATCATAAGCACCCACTAGTACACTCTTCACTTTTGCTGGTTGAGGGGATGCTAGTATGTCTTGCGAAAACGGAGGCGGCTTATCTCCCAAATTCAACAAACGCATTTGCCAATCAATAGGCTGAGGCTGAGCGGACGTTCCAGCCAGGTAGGGAGTCTGGCCGAACATCTGACCATACGGCCCATATTGCCCAAAAACTTGGGAAGTTGGTTGTATCAACCCATTGAGTAATTGAGGGGGCTGATATTGCAATGGCTGAATTGGACGGGGAGTAATAGTATGGCTCTTGCTGGAAGCAGCCGTGTTGGTGTATTGGGAGAAAGATTGGTTGGAGACTTCATCCGGCATGGTTGGGGTAGAGGCCGTGTCAGAGTATGCGGCCCTCTCCCTTTGCCTGTGCCGAATGTAATCCCTTGCGTCTTTGAAACGCTGTGACGGCTCAATCTCAACTCTTTTTGGCTGTCTGCCCCTCCCCCCAGCCGACTGTGTTTTCGCCAGCAGGCTTAAGAAGTTGGTCCGTGGGACTCGGGGAGACCTTCCGTGCGGACGACGGAATGGGATGTTACCAGCATCAGTTGCATTGGTCTTGTTGTTGGCTTTCTTAGAGGTGCCTCCTCCCCCCTTTTGCTGGGTAGCCGCCAACTCCTTGCGGAGCTTAGTCAGCTCGGCCATTAAAGCAGCTGGAGTAACAGGAGGTTGTTCGGCCTCTTCAAATGAGCCAGTCAAAGGATTGCTGGAGTGTATGGTAGTACGTATGTCCTCTACATATCCATCCTCGCCTGGACGAGGTCCAGAATTAGGTGTCTGACCATCTATTGCCATAATGGACGAGTATCCCCACAGACGGCTCCAAATGTTTCGGGGTTTTTTGTGATTCCCTCGGATACTAGTCACGCTCTGCCGACAAAGACTCGGACACCTGCAAAATAACGAATATTCCGGTGATCGGAATATTCGCCTCCGACGCTCAAGTTAGTGAACGGAAACGGAAAAGGCTAGAGAGAGAAAGTAGAGAGAAGTTGGAGCTCTTTAGTGCTCTTGTATTAATGTCACCTCAAAATCCACCCCTCCCATCATAAATGATTGGGGTATTTATAAGGGTGGGAACATGTACCCCTCTAGGGTTTATGCCCTAGAATTTCGTGACATGATTGGCTGCGCAATCAGAGGTCGCCACGTGTCGTGGGGGGCGCCGTTTTACGGCTTTCAAGGTTTTCTCGGGATTTGGGCTTGAGGTCATCAGGGCCCCTTTTCTCTTTCTGATTGCAGCATTGGGGCATTTAGAGATGGCTGACAGGTGTCACCATGACAGGTGGACACGTGTCTCACTCTCATAGGGCCACGTGTCGCCTGTTTATTGGGCCACGTGTCACTATGAGATTGGGTCACGTACCTGGGGTATTTTTACCCTAAACACCAACCATCATCCAACCTACCCCGAAAACCCCCTAAACCAATTGAAACCTTCCACCACTCGAAAACCCACTAAACCCATCCCAAAAACCTCCTAAAACACCCAATACAAGCCCAGCCACCCTTAAACCATTAGATCTAAAGATTTGATTAAGAGTAGGAGAGAGAGAGGGAGAGATCTGATAAAGAGAAAGAGACAGGGAGCGCGCAGGGGCCATTGACAACGATGTGCGGCGGTTTGGTGGTGGATCGGTGATAGGTGAGGTGTGAATGGTGGGCGAAGGTATGTGTGGTGGAGCAGGGGATTGCGTTGGAAGGTGGTTGTGGTTATTGTTGGTGTCGATTATGGTGGTGGATGCGCGCGGCTGATGTTTTGCTGTTGCTGCTATTGTGGACGATGGTTGGAGGAGGTGGTGCGTAGGGGTTGAGATACACCGGATGCGGAGGTGGAGGCGGGAATCTTGAAGGTGGTGGTGGTGGGCGGTGACTTTGACGATGTTGGTCGGAGGAGTTGTGAAAGATGAACTTGGAATCTTGGATGGAAGTTGAATGAATAATTTTAGTTTAGGTTGATTGTTAGTTGGATTTTATTTTGGGTGAATTGAACTGGGTGAGATAAATTATGTTAATTAAGTTAAATTATTATTCTAATGAATTTTGATTTAGTTGTTTAATTGTGTTTATGATATCTTAAGTAAGGGTATTTGAGTAATTTCATTAAAAAAATTTACTAAAAAAGGAAAGAATGAAAAAGTTGCATCTAATGTGAAATTTCCGTTTTTGGCAAAAGTTGCATATAATATGTTCCGGAGGTAGTAATTGTTTTTTTCTCCAGGTATGATTGACCATAATTGGAATTTTTTATAAATTCCTAAATTCTACTTGGACTACTTCAGCTAGCACAGTTCATAGCCTTCTTTGAAGTGAGAGAGCAAGGCCAGCAAGCTCTGCATACAGTTGTAAATAGATGTTTCAAACGCCAGATCTTATTGAATGAAAATCACGCTTCTTGCCATCTAAGTTAGCAACAAACCATGCCCCATCCGTCTATCCATTCACATAAATACACGAATTCATATTTAGATTGAGAATTAAAAAAATCCAATCCAAAAGCAAAAGAGAATCATAATAAGACTCTTTAAATTCTCTTTTTGATATATTCAACTTTATGTTCCAAATTATTATACAGTATACGTGCTGTAAACTATATAATCCTCAATTAAAAAATTGCTAGCTTCAGTCACATTTTAATTGGTAACAATCGGGGCATTGCCTGGGCCGCACACTAGTTTGTATTGAAAAGGTGACTACTTGCTCTTATAGTTTATGATAGACTGATGACACATCGACACTGATAAGGAAAAAGCAAAGTAAGTACATTTGATGTTTCTTCCGTTCTTACACTTTGCTTGCTCATATCGTTTGCGTTTCAGAAATGTTATCGTCCTCCCTGATTGTCATCTCAGTTCAAGTTGCTGCGTTTCGTTCCTCAGAAATCCATGCCTTTTCATTGCCGCCTCATTGTAAGAACTTCCCATCTTCAACAGAAAAAACATAACAATTAACAGTAACACACTAGAAATTAAAACATTTTGATATCGAGTAACATGGAGTAACTGATTTGTTCTGTATTTACCTGTGTCACTATTGCATAAAGTGGTAGAGTGCTATAACTACAAATAGTTTGAACAGCCACCCTTTAACACAAGAAAACGAGATCGACATGAGATTTAAATTAGTATATTTATAATCGATATGATGTGATTCATTAATAATAAGATAAACAAGCAAAAGGATTTGTATTACATTATACTTATTCTACCATATACATATTTTGCTTCACCCATGACACACGAGTGGAAGCCGAATTTAAGCTGTTACATACATACAGACAAATAACCAAGATGTTGTCAGTATTAAGAAATTTTTATAATCTGGATTGACTTGTAGTTAACAAGGGATTGAGGGTCTAACCAGTGTCCAGAAAAAAATAGCAAACCCAAACGAATTCAGGAATAGGATGACATGGATCAAGCAAAGGACAAATTTAGGTTTGCTGAACCAAAAGTATTCATCTGACGGTTGAATTCTTACTTCTCCGACAAGCACGGAATGTCTTTGAGCAACATAGATAGCCAACTCTGTGATCACTTGTTCTAGTTTGGTGCCAACAATAAGTAGGATCTGTTGATTCAAATCAACTGTTAGTTTTATGTATTTCTAGTAAATAAGTTAACTTGTAATATGATCTGCAATGCATTCATAAACACTGTGTATACTTTGTTTTGTACTACTTACAATCAGGGGGATGAATGATATCCAAAAATATATGTTCCAACCTGCAATTAGTGTTAATCAATCAAAAATACATACAGCCATACCGTGTGTGCGTGTGTAAATATGTATACTAGTCCTCCTTACTTGCTACATTGAGTGTCAAGGAAGAGACAACCATAATCCAAAGAAACCAACTGTAGCCAAAAAAAAGTAGTAAACATTAGAGAAGGAAGAATGAGATATGTTATATAGAGTACTAGTATGAAATGTACTTACCTGATTGAGACAACTTTCTTAAAATCAGCTTCATAGGCATACACCATGTACTTGTGAAAGTTAAATGACTGATTCGCGTTGCAGTGAGTCTGCAGAAGACAAAAGGATCTCGGTGTTACAGAACATCAATCAGAGAATGCTGTGAAAAGAACTCTATTCAAGCCTAAAGCCTTCATGTCATTTTACAGGGAACTATTACCAGAATGAAGCCCAATCTCATTGCTGTGTAATCTGCTTTTGTCACTATCCCGGCTAGGTGCTTAAAGAATGACATCTGAAAGAAAAATGTGAAAGTTATACTGAGACTTCCTCTATGGTTTATAATATATGTAAGCAGGCAAAACTTATTGCCATATACTTGTTAATAAGAATCAATCGAGCCAAGCCATAATCAACTTAGTACTTCCTCCATTCTTTTTATCCGAAATATCGTTTATTTCTTTTTTCATCAGTTTCACTATTTTTTCTCTAAAGTTGTGAAAGTTACTTCAGAGTTTCACTTCTGGAGTTTGCGTTCCAAGAAATCAAGTGCATCATTGCATTTATGGGATGTGCAAGTTTATAAATTTCGCTACTGCTTTGAATGACTGACATGATGTCTTGTCTTTGTATAAGCTAACTTTGGCCATTTCTCTTACTTTCATTAGGTTTCCAGTGAAGAATATGTATCTAAGCATCATTGCATTACAGTACTGTATATTACTTTGTAACTCTTAAGCATGATTTTATAAATAAACATCAAATAGTGAACAGACAATTGCAAATGTTGATTAGTTTCAAATCAACCTCAAGTGATTTAAATTTACTCACCGCATAATTTCGTTTCTTAGCATCAACACCTTCAAACCGCTCCTTAATAAATGTAAGGCTTCTGATATCGATGACTCTGTCTGTATCTGTATGAACATGATCATCATAGTCTTAAATTAAAATGCTTGGAAACTTATTGGAATCAACTCTTAGCATACAACTAGCTATCCTATGGAAAGAAACATGAATAGCTCACAAAGGATTACCGGTGTTAACATCAATCTGCCTTCTTATAGATTCCTCCCACTTCCACCACTGACTTATCTACAGCTTGCAATGCACACAAGAAGAGAATCATTAGATCGGAAGCTTTTCTTACTGTATGATGTCTCGAAACCACTCAGATTTGCATTGCAGAAAAATTCACCTTCACTTCTCCCAGAAGAACTGTGACTGTACAGCTTATCAGATGGACAATTGCTAGTATAAATATAAGGTAATGCAGCTGATGAAGTACACCAACAGATACAAAAGGGGCCTTTCCCTGCACATCAACAGGTGGGAATGAGCGAGCTAGTAATGGGGCCGATGACAATCATGGCATGTGGAAGTTTTTCTTTAATATGCTTTGTTGTTCATCCATTAATATTGTAAGATACAGTAGAATAGTTTACTGTTAGTTTCTTATGGAATCATAAAAACCTCGTCATACATTAAGCATTTTCTTCTGTTTTCGTGCAATGTATTCCTACTGTTTTACTGAGCAAGATTACACAGTAAGAAAGTTGGTATTTCAATATCTAAATATGGCAAAATGCCCTATCATTCTAAAGACTAAATAAAAAAAGACAATATTCCTGCTGATATAACAAGGGTAAAAAAATGAAGGATTCTACTTATGTTTCAGGCAAACATTGTTAGCATGAGGCATGACAGATTTCAGACACAAAAGAATACCGTTGGGCAAGAAAAAGTGGCCTCCTCAGCTAGAAGGCGGCGTCCTCCACTAGGAAGGAGAGAGATCTGAAAATGGGAGATATCAATACTGGTTGACTTTTCAACATGACAAGGGATCCACTTCTTGGCTAATTTTTCTGATATGCACGTACTTGCAATATCATCTTGGAAAACAGCCAGAAGCAGCGATACAAACCCCAACAGCATCAACTCTGCAAAAGAGAATGTATGTTTAGAACTCAGTTGTATAAAAACAGATGCAAAAGAAGACGTGGAACTAGAAGTAAGTTGGTAAATATCCTTCTTTGATCTTCTGTAAGGCATCATAAAGGGGCTTCTTTTCCTTTCTTTTCAACATCTGCAAGCGTTTTAATTTATGGATTTAGCTTCGAAAGATAGCAATATATAGAGAATAAGGTCTGAGGCCTATGGGAGGGGCAGGAAGAGACTTGCCTGACCGAGGAAACTAAGAAGTTTTTCGATGAACCAAGAAACAGCAACCATCAGAAACACCACTGCTCCAATGATCCATGATGGTGTAGACTCAAACGATGGCCCTCCTTCTCCTCCTGCCATCTATCTGGTTTTCGGTGTCACCCTTTCCTAATTGTCTCTGTGATTAGATTCCTAACATAATAATATATCTTTCGTGATGAATGTGCTTGCACATCTTTGTTCAGGACAAATGGTAATTATTAACTAGTTTATATTAGGAAGATTCAAAAGTTGTCTACTAAGTTTCAAAGTCAATCCCAGCTTCTTTCTCAATTCTCTGACTCATGGCTACTTGCTTTCTAATTGCTAAGATAGTGCTGTTTAAGTTGCAGTTGAAAATCATTTGAAGATTATCTATTTGATTTCAGCACAAACTTTTTTGTTTAATATAGCTTGTTAGTTGAAGAATATGTCCCACGATTGTTTTTGTGTCTACAGCACAAGTATTAACTTTAAAGATGTATATCGAAGTTTTTCTCATTAATTAGAAGTGTGCAGAATCCATATTTGATTTGTTCAGAATTAGCCAATCATACAGTGATATTTCTTTTTGTGATAGAAAGTCTGGATTAAAAGCTCTGTATCTAAGTTAGCATGGCCATATATATGTTCTGAAATAAGAATAATTATGCTGTCTAACCCTTGACTCGTTATTTTAAAAGTCAAAACAGGTGACCATTAGCTAGATTGTCCGGCTGCTTAGTGCATCTTTATCTATTGCTATCAATATCCCTACATTGCAATCTCATAGCTTATGCTCATGTATAACCATCGTACATTTTCTGTACCTCGGTTTCTGATTTCAGACCTCTTTCAAATTGCTTTTTCTCCATAAATGATTGACCAAGATCATAAGCTCTATATGCAGCTCTATCATGTCTGCAACTAAAGGATTTTTTTTTAAAAAAGATGGCAACTTGCCTATGTGTTATGATGTTTACTAAGTCATGTGTCGTACATTCTCATTCTTCTGCGTTTGTCAAGCAAGTATATGCAGGATGCAGGTTGTTATCTATTTGTATGCAAAGCAAATTGCTGTTCTATAATGCCATCTGAAGATTTTTTTTCTGTTCCCACGGTGATACTTACGCATAATATGTTATTAGAGCTATAGTAAACTCATAAAGTGAGATAATTAACAATTTAATGGGCTGATTGTTAGCTCTAGGCAAAAATAAAACTCTTAGTACTTCTATAAACATGTACTACGTACAATATTTCCAATCTGCAAGACCTTGTAACACTACAATGTTGTTAATCTATACATTTTCACGCATGACATTCTTAAGTCATATTTATAAGTGGCTTACAACTAGTCACGCATAACATCGATTGCAATTTGAAAGAATTCAATGTTGTTCCTGGTGATTGGCCATCTCAATTGATGCTGCTGCATCGGCTCCTTCTGCAGTCCGGTCTGCAGTGGCATTAGGTCTGTTAAACCCACTGCCATATCTTTCCATAGCCTCCTTATTGTATGAACTTCCCATCTTTAATAACGAAACAACACAGTTAATACATGTTGGGATGATCCCCCCAAATCCCAAATCAATAAAGAAAGAACTATGCAGTAGATTTTAGAAGCTAGAAAGTAGTAGCTTCAACTTTTTTTTTTTTTTTTAAAGGAATTATTGTGATTGTCATTAATCTCCTAAAAATACTGATCTGGACATCAAGACTGTGGATTTTCTCCTTACTCGGGAGGGGTTCTCCGCGTAAGAATCTTGTGTGTGTATGGTTTTTTTTTTTATCACTTTGTACTTTATTTACTCTCGATAACGATCACTAGCTAGAAGGATGATATACCTGTGTGACAACAGCAAAGAGCGGTAAAGTTCGTTCTGTAACTGCAAATGGTTTGAACCAACAACCTAAAGCAAGGAAATACGAAACAAGGTTAATTAGTCTAGAAGTGCAAAGACTGGTAAATAATAATAATAATAATAATAATAATAATAATAATAATAATAATAATAATAATAATAATAATAATAATAATAAAATAAAATAAAATAAAATAAAATAAAAAGAGGTATGAAAGTAATGTTACATTAAAATGATTCTTGGGAGCGCAAATATTGTTTTGCCCATTTCGCAAGAGTGTAAATCGAACTTAAACTGTTACAGATCATGTGTCAAGATCAAGTTAAGAACTTGAGATAATATCATTAATTTCGAAATAGTAAATTAGTTTCAAGGTGGTAAGATCTAACCCATGTCCAGAAGTAGATTGCAAACCCAAATGAATTAATGAAAAGTATGGTGTGGATCAACAACAGGACAATCCTGGGTTTGTTGAACCAAAAGTAGTCATCTGTGGTTGAATTCTTAGTTCTCCGAAAACAACAGTATGCCTTTGAGCTATATAGATAGCTAGCTCTGTGATCACTTGTTCCAGTTTGGTGCCAACTACTAGTAAGAGCTGGAGATAAAACTCTTTGCATTAAAACGGAGTGGTGAGAACATCATGAGAATCTACTTCATTACAGAGAACAAACAAAGAGGAATACGGGGAAAACAAAAAAGAACGGAGGAAATATATGTAAACTTCGGGATCAAAGCTTACAAAACATAATGAATGATTGAGTAATACTGATTGCTTTATCTATTAATACTTGCAATAAAGGGGATAAATGCAATCGCAAAATATATATTCCATCCTGCACATGGAACAAATGAAGTTAAGACAATCCAAAGCACCATTCATTTATATAAACCATACATTTGAGGAAGATAGGGAGTCTATTATGTTAGATAACATAGAACATTCAGTGTCAATGAAATAACCACAAACCGCCACATGAACCAACTGCAGCCAGAAATAATGCAGATATTCATAAGAATGAATGATTGAGGACCTCATGAATTACTTAAAAAGTGATTTACCTGATAGACACAATTTTATTAAAAGTCTGCTTCATATGCGTATACGATGTATTTGTGAAAGTTGAACCTTAGATTTCCATCACAATGTGTCTGCAAAAGAAATAAAGATGAGCTCATGAATCCGCGATTTTATTATTTTTACTGTGTAAAAATCGAATGAGATAAAGAGCAGTGAAAAGAAACTGTATATCCATAAAATTATTTTGTTTATGTTCTCTATAAATATGAAGTGTAGTTAAAACCAATTATTCACTCCATCTATTTGTAAAGACTTGATAACGATTACCAAAATGAAGCCCGTTCTCATAGCTGTGTAGTCGGCTTTTGTTACAATCCCAGCAAGGTGCTTGAAGAATGAAATCTGAAGGCAGAATGTAATATAAATAAAGCTGTAGATAATTTGCCCTCGTCTACTTAAATTATACCAATTCTGATTCAGGGAACATATACTTATATCCATACTGGATTGTTGAGAACAAGTGATAATAACAAACTCTACATACCACATAACATCTAACCGGTCCTTGATAAAGGAGAGGCTTCTAACATCTAGTACTCTGCAATTGTTACCTGTATCCCAAAAAAAATAAAAAAAAATAAATTGAGATCCACAATACAAAGCTGGAACAGTAATAATTCTGATCAGAATTCTAATAAAATAAGTAAAAGGGTTATAATTCATTACTATAATCTGCATCAATCTGCATTCTAATAGCATCTTCCCACTTCCGCCACTGAAATATCTGCAGCTTGTGAATTGTTATGACAGTAGAATATCATTAGTATCAAATTTGGAACATGGTTTATTGGCATAAGTTCATACATCTAAGCTATGGATGGCTCTTGTGCACTCAGAGATGATATGCTTAAGAAATTACCTTCATCTCTCCAAGAAGAACTATCAGGATACAGCTCAGTACGTGGACAACTGCTAATATAAAGATGAGGTAATGAACGTCATGAAGGACACCACTCGATATGAAAGGTACCTTTCCCTGCAAATGTAAAGACAACGAATAGGCTTTGTAATGTTTTTCTGTAAAAGTCATGAATCTTGAAAGCCGTCAATTACAGTATCTGAGAGCATATATGCTTGGAAGTAGTCAGTAGAGAATCATGTCAATACACTACTTAGCCGCTTGCCTTCTCATGAAATGTACAAATTCACGGTAGTTATCCGTTGACAATTTTCAGACAGTACTTGCTGGATATGAGAGTGTCATACCTGGTCGCAGTTAGGCTCACTACTGCCAGCTAAAAGGCGTCGTTTTCCTCCTGTGATAAGACCGGGAGGGACTGCATCATGACATGGGAGCCATTTGCGAGCAAGCTTTTCTGGTATACACTTTGTATGAATCTTATCTCCAAAAACAGTAAGCAGCAGAGATATAAACCCCAATAACATCAACTCTACAAGATCAAAAAGTTGTACAAGACAGCAGTCAGCTATCAGCATCCTACAAGAATCAAACAAAGGCGAAAATTTTATCAAGAAAATCACCTTCCTTAATCTTCTTCAAGGCCAGATTAAGAGGTTTCTTCTCCTTTCTCTTCAACAACTACAAACATGAAACACAGCACGTATTTTAGTAATTGTCAGCTCTGAAACAACGTCGATTAGTTGAAGAGAGTAAAGAACACTTGCCTTGCCAAGGTAACTCAGAAATTTTTTGATGAACAAAGAAATAACAACAATCATAAAAACTGCTGATCCTATCACCCATGATGGTGTAGACTTAAAGTCCAGCCCTCCTCCTCCTCCTCCTCCAGCCATCTCTATCTTCCTTAAACAAGATTAGACGACTAGTACCGGACTTCTTTAAATAGTACTCGCATATTTAGTAAGCATGATGTCTTCATTTCAATGACATAACAACATTAACGTGTATTATAGGGCAATACACAATTGACCCTTTGAAATTTCTAAAACATTAGTAAACGCTAACTTTCTGTTTTGTTCTTCTTAGAGATTATATTTAATGTCTGATGTCGACTTATCTTAGAGATGGTTTATGGCAAAGATCTATTCATTAGTTAATTGTTCGCATTCACTAAACAACAAATAGTAGATGACTAGATGTTATACGCAAGGACTGAAGTAGCATGTCCGAATTGAAACTTTCAAAGTCACCCTCCTAGCAACGGTTGTTCATCAATCCAAAACCAGACCAAGTCAAATACTGATATTTTAAAATTTAAGATCCGGAGGCCAAACCGGTTATATTATACTATAATAGGACCAAACTAGACCGGACCAAAAATGGAGGAAAGGTAAACAAGAAAGAAAATGTTACTGTCTTTTCCGAAAGCCTAATATAAAAGTGATCATTATATTAAATTCTTTTCAACATATTAAGGAGAAAAATAATCATCTAGAGGTTTTTATACATAAATGTAAGCAAAATATTAATTCAGTCCAACACCGGTTTTAAAAATGTTTAGAACCAGTATGATTCTTTTCAGTCTAGTCTAGTTATTTAACACCCATACCTCCAACTGTTAACCAAACTTTCCATAACCCCACCTACATGGTCATATCCTTACATCGCCAAAATACTTTACAACCATTATGAAGTCGGGCACCCCATAAAACAGTTTCTTACACTATACTTCGTAAAATGAAATTGATGGGGTTTATTATTGGCAAAATTTTCCTAACAATAAGGACGTTACCCTACTAGATATTTTTTTATAGTGTTGTAAGCATGTAATGCTGCTTGTACTATTGTGACTATTTAAAACTATTGTGACAATTTGCATCTTCAGAGGCGTCCTACTAGTATACTGAGTTTCCTGTTAAAAGTGTAAGTTCATTTTCGATTTAATAGGTAAGTTGATTTTCAGCATCATGTACAGGTGCATATTCGGTGTCAAAGGCTTTGCCTCTTTGGGTGTTTTGAGATGTAGCTTCTTTCAACTCAGAGCAGGGGTAATAAAAATTAACTACATTTTGCTGTAAATTTTACAGGTTCTCCAACTTCTGTCTGCATATCCCAAAATGGACTTCAATGCCGACATCAGGTAGAAGATGCAACAGAAACAAGGCTGGTGATTTCCGCACACCATTTCAAATTTCTGTGCTCCATTTTTAAGCAAAACACTCCACTCAAATTAGAACTTGAGGCGTGTCATGTGCATATATCAAACTTGGTGCAGAGATCATTTCCCCGGAAATAAAGATCCTAATATTCTTGCATTCCTCTTCCTGATGTTCTCTCCTTCTGGTATTTCTCCCTTAATGATTATAGCCTGCATTTGTTGTTTACTTGCTTCAACTATATTCGCCTTTGAATTACAGTAAATAACAAAGAGATCATTTGTCCACCATTCCTGCTCTACCTGTCAATCTAAAATGACAAACATCAAACCAGTGACATACCAGAAGAGGATTAAAATGGTAACCATAATCAAGAGAATATGAGGCCTGCCCTGTTTATCTAGATATCCAGAATTATGAGAAAAAACAGCATCTACATGAAGGGCAGAAACAGAACTCATAAAGGTTGCTCTGATGCTTCCGAACTGCAACAGTGCCTAGAGAAGACAGCGGAAAACAGAGTGCTCCGAAAAATAACAAAATTGCAAAATTTCACAGTAATGCAGTATTATAGCATGAGAATGGCACTTCCTGACACTTTTTTTTCTATAACGTCCTTAGATGAGAGAATTTGGAGAGGGCTACTGTTATTATCACGCAAAAATGTTGTTCCTAAACCAACAGAGAAATTTATAAATTGATAATTTGACAGTGAATCCTAAACCATTTACCAATGTCAGAACTAACATTGAACACAGGGCTCTAAATAACCCAATACAATTCATCTGTGGCCAAAATACATACACGTTCCAGGGTAACCTCAATAGATACTAGATAGGACCACCAAATAGCAAAACTGAAAAGGCATAATGTTGTTGTTACCATGCCTTCAAACATTTCTCAAAACTCATCAAAGCCACCCAAGTGCTGAAATCAACTAGCAAGTACCAGTGTGTCACATAAGCTGTACAGTGGAGGTTTTTCATTGGTTCTCAACATCAACCAAAAAAAAGCTGTAAACTAGCCAGATTCCTGCATAAGTCCAGACTTCAACCATCAAGAAGAGCAAAGGTAGGCTGCAGCAACACATAATATTCACACTATTATTCCAAACATTCCAGCTTAATTTTATGATCAATTAGTTACAAAATAATTACAGCGCGATCACCTATTGCCTTGTCTTTATGCCCCTGTAAGTGAAATTCCCAAACACTGCCAGCATATAGTGCGGACAAAATTATGTGATCAAGAACATACACAAAATAGTTGCTCCCCACTCCAAACATCTTCCCAATATTATAAATCAGTAACCCAAATTTTTTCTGACAAATGAGAAGAAATGATCAGAGCCTGAAGAAATCTCACCCATTATAAAGTAACATATACTTGCTCTTGATAACACGATGCCACAACAACTTTCCTTCAAGAGCTAAATTTTTAGAAACTAAACCTCCTTCCATGGTAAGACACACCAAAACAGCACAAGATGGTCTCTTCGCTCACCAGTTTAAAAGTTTCTCGATACTATTCACAGCCTCAACTGAAACCTCAAAAGGTGAGAGCTAGTAAAGAGGAATGCAAGGCAGCTAGATTGCCGCAAGGAAAGTCTCCCTCCGAAAACCTTTCACAATATCCAACACTATCATAATTCTTATATCCAAGGGTTCCAGAAAGGTTTTTAAAAAGTACTGCCTCCAAAGCCAAATAACTGATTAAGTTTGGATTTCATATAGCCGTAAAGCAGCAAACTCCAGAATAGCAAGGCCACATTTAGAATAGTTAATCTTTAACCCTGAAATCAATTTTGATAATCTGCAAAATTGTGAGCACCCTCTTAATAAAATATCAATATCTGCAGCTAAAACAAATTATTATCACTTTAAATGGGACACCAGGACTTCTCCCCACCCAAAAATCCTCCATTAGTGCTTAAGACACTCCCCACTTAAACAATTTATCCAGCACTTCAGCTACAATGGCAACAGCTACAATGGCATAAAGGAAAAATAAATGACAGTAAGTTCCCCTGCCGCAAACCCCGTCATGAGAAAACCACTGCCCAGGTGCACCACTCACCTACCCTAAAAAGAAAGCCTGAGGCAAGTAACCTCTGATCCATCATCCCCATCAATCTCCAAATGCCATCCTCCCTAACCACAAGGATCTAACAAATACTGTCAAGGCAGCCTCCCGCAATGGACTGGAGTGCAAGAATTTGCCTGAAATTTAGAAGCAACTGAAAGTAACGCTCAAATTTTAGGGGATGCCAATTCTTTCAACGTAATAGGATCTACCACCTGGAGGCAAAAGAAGTGGTCCTCCAAGTCCTTAACTATGACCAACTAACACCTTAGCCACAATTCACATTGGATTAAAAAGCCTTAAACATGATTAAGATCATAGCATGCGGGTGTGGCGAGAAAATAAATCCAGCCACTCAATATTAATAAACTCCAATAAAAGAAGAAATAAAATCGGAAAATGTTTGTGTGCTACCTAACACTATTTATTGAAGCAACTACCATATACGTTTATTTTTATAAACAAACTAATATGGACTTTTTATTAATATTCGACAATAAGGAAAGCCATAATATCTTAAAAATTCCCTCTAAGTACACAGATTTCACCCCCAATCAGATCCAATTGACATACCCCAATGTTAATTCTATTCCCTTAAATTGAAAACTTTATGTGTGAATTTAATCATTTTCTTTTGCATGGGATGAGGTGGTTTGGCCTTCTTCAAAGATGCACTTTATGACCTTCCTTTACCCTTGTAATTAAGCATGTGATGAATATGACTATGAGCATGAGAAGAGATATTATAAATCAAAATTCATTCATTGTCATTTAAACCAAATAAAATTGTAAATTGTCAAATGTTAGAATTGGACCCATAGACAAGTAACTGGACAGAACCCGTCATTTGGTAGTGCCACGACCCAAAAATAAATAATACGGGAACTATGTCGATTAGTTGTTCACAAATATTCCATATAGATCCACTACTTTGGATATGAGAGACATTAGCTCAGCAAATTCACTTTTTTTCCCTTCTTTCCCTTTTTTGGCAGATGGGGGGGTGGGGGGTGTCAGAATGAATCTTACGAAACAACCTTGAACCTCACACTCCCATCTATAGCTACACTTTCATGTGCTACAATTTTCTTTATGGCTTATGAATAACTACATTTTGATGTCATTACAAATTCGGACACTTTGGATTGATCTATATTTCTGCTCATCAGCTGTATTATTACGTAAATACTTGATGGCAAGTAAACCTTGTCCGAATTGAAAATCCAAATGATTTATTGATGTGACACACAATTAACGCAACAAACAGTTTCAACCAATTGGCACTTGTACTAGAATTTTAGAAATTCATCCACAGAATATTCTACTGAACTAACCCCTCGAAATAAGTACTGCAACTTGACATCTCAGAATATCAACACTTCCAGACTAGGAAAGGATATTGAGTGAATGAAATATCCCAGCTCTATATAGCTAACCCTCTTACCATAAACTTATTTTACTAAAAAAAATCTCTTCAGAAAGTAGCCTACACAACTCTATTACATATAGGTCTTACTAGAAAAGATCACATTAATTTCCTAATACAAATATTTATATCCTGTATACAAGCATAATCATAAAATCTACATCCATTTGTATTATTTCAAGTATAGATTAATAGGCATAATCTTAACTATGAGTGGTCTTCTCATTTTAATCCCAACTATTGTTCAACCCAATATAATACGAAGAACCAATTTTGGGAGAATCCTTCCAAAATCATTCAACATGATATGTGACCTGTAGAAAAGGTAATTTTTTTAAAAATCCGTTAATCCTCTTCCTCTCCTACGCATCAGATGCTGCCCCACAACCTGACCACCACACCAGCCCACTGCATATCCTGCCCTCACCACCCTTCTCTTTACCAGCCCGCTGCACCAACTGACCAGTGACCACCAACCTAAACACAACCAGCGCACCCTATCCACCTCCAAGTCTCACACCCTATACAGCTCAATAATAATCAACCTCCCAACCACCATCAATGTCGTCATCCAACCAACACCACCCTAAAAGCCCCATCAGGATAGCCCTGAAAACCACCATTCACTCAACTTCCAACCACCCCACAAAAGCCACCACAATCACCTTGAAATCAACCTACCCCCACCATCAAACTACCTTGCCCACCTTATAAATCACCTTGTCCACCCCAAAAACAACCCCACATGACCAAAATCCACCCAACTTCCAGATCTAAGAGAGAATGGTAGGGTGATGGTAAGTCGACGGCGGCAATAACAATTGACATTAAATTGAGAAGACCTCCCATAGTTGAGATTATTCCTGTTATGTTTTCTTATTTAAAGACAAAAATTAAATTGCTTATAGCAAGAGAGGATTGAAAAGACCTACAATGCTCATTTAAAATTGACATAAAAGTAAAATATCCCATGAACATAGAAAAAATTGCTACTTAAAGAAACCAGCTAAAACATAACTCTTGCAAAAGGGCAATATAGAGCAAAAAAAATGCTAACAACAAAACTTAAATCATTATGTACAATCATACAAATGCTATTAGAAGACTGACAACATCCATAAAAGCAATCCAAGGATCTCAATTCCTGTCATTTAAAAATTTAACTCTCAAAAAATGAGGTGGCCTAAAAAGTTGCCAAAAGAGCTTACAAGAATTTTCACACATAAGATAGCCTCAAGAGCGTGATCGTGCTACAAATTCTTCTAACTTGCCCCATACTTCAAGGGCTGCTGCCCTATCCTGATGTCGTTTGTTTTTGCTGATCTGTATCAATACATTTAAATCTTTGTGATATTAGAATAATACACTAGTATTGACCAACCAATAGGAATTTAAACAAAAACAAATGCATATGAAAGTAAATAAAGGGCAAGGTCACACTTACCGAGATTATTTTTACATTCCACTGTTTCACAACCTTTGCCGATTCTATACTATCATCCTCAAATCGCATGTAAAAACCAATAACTGTCAAATATACAGTCAAAATAAGGCAACAAGTATCAAAAAAATAATTGATCAGATGCCCAAACCATAACATTAAAATAACTATAACCAACTGTAACTTGCTACTCCAAACCAAACACTGAAAGCTTTCAAACTAAAATGCTTCAGTTTCACACATTGTAAAAAATGCTATGATTTTTATCCCAAAGCTTGAACTCATATTTTACTAATAAAACTATTACATTTCAATTGTATCCATAAACTGTAAAGTAATCAAGGAAGATGACATTTAAGTTATAATTGAGTTTCACCAAGAAAGCAAGAAGTAACCAGCTTAGAAAATTTTCAAATTCAATAACATTACCAAGGGCTGCATTACTACAGCTTCCCCGTTTCTCTCAGATATCATCGTTATTATTCTCAACTCTGACAGGAAACATCACTGAGCAATCACACCAAATTGACAAGGAATTAGTCAACGTTCTTCCCCTCAGCAGTTAAAATGTTACCAACTTTCTAATAGCTTAATGTTCTATTCTATACATTCAACACAAGCTCGTATACTACAGTCCGACACAACGAGTCCCACATGTGCCTCAATACATACAACAGTTTTTAATCAAACAATTCCAAGAGGAAACCAAAGAATAAGGTTCTACTCTAGAGTTTTTTTAAAAAAAATCTGATTACGTAGTATTTCTACTTACACAACAAAGTAATACAAACATAAGAAACAATTGCATGACACAGATATTGGCATCAAATAACTATATGAAACAAGCTACAAAACTCAATCCACAACACTTCAGAAAACAATGTGATCATCAGAAAGCCAAATCAAAGTTTTGGCAGCTTACTCTTATTAAATATCTCAACATGATCTTTGAAGGGCCAATCTTTGAACTGCCATTCATTCCCAAGCACGAAAACCGCAACAACACGGTCCCAATCATGGGCCTTCAAAGTCGAGGGTTTATCCCTAACCTCATAAGCCGTCATGACCTTATCCTTATCCCTACTAAACTTCTTCTGAACCGTCACACATTCCGGCTTCGGCCCCTTCATCTGCTTCATCTTAACATCAGTAGGTATAAAAACACCATCCTCCAAAAACTCCTTCACGTTATAAATAGTAATCAAAGTAGTAGAAGCACTAGGCACCAAAATAATTGGCACCCCTTCACCAATCTTCCCCCCACCTTTAAGCATCTTCGCTTTCGGCCCCGAATGAAACCCTTCATCCTTCTCCCCACCTATAAGCCGCCCTTTATTCCCACCCACATTCGCCTCCTTCCTCTGCTGCGGCTTCTCCTGCTCCCTCCTCAACGCCCCAACATATATACCATAAAAATCGCGGTTACGAACCCGGCCTTCAAGGTAATCAAGGAGAGGCTTCCGATCGACGTAGGTGACAGGAGGATTCCCTTGATTGGTGGAATTTTTGATGTACTCAGGTTGCTTGATATGGCGACTTTTGATGAAGAAAACTAGGGTTTCGAGAGTGTAGAGATTACCTTGCTTAGAACGATAAGCAGTTTCGGATTTACAGGGGAAACCGGTATTACTTGAGAAAACTTCTTTACGACCCTTTTTCTTCGATCAAAGAGTGATATTTTAACAAAAAGTGTTGTATTGGTTAAACATTCCTCTCCTCAATCAAGTGCGACAAAAAGGAAAGTTAGGGGTAAATTTTTATTTTTAACTCAAACTCTATTCAACATGCAATGAATGAGAAGAGATCATGGAGGAAAAAGGAGAATGATATGAGTGGAAAAATGATGTTGACAGAGAAAAATGGGAGAATTAGGAATAGAATAGGCCTCCAACTCAAATGACGGAAAAACGACTCATTCATGAACCTAAGACATGGTCATGGTGACAAATTGTGCGCTAAGACTAGTGAGTGTAGGTGACATGCTTAGCTCATGTCATGACCATGTGACTATGTGCTTAGACTTAACTAAGGACTAATCATAGATTCTGCCGTTAATAAACTAATTAAATTGGTTAATAAACTAAGACTCGGCGTGAAGACTCGAGCAGAAGACTGGACTATCGCCGAAACAACAGAATTGTCGCCACACAACAGAACCCAGCGCAAAACGACAGAGTTGTCGCATCGTGCCAAACACTAGTGTGTTGCGCCACAGTCCAAACCTTTTTGTCATTGTTGAAGCATCAGTCTGGGTCTGTTTCCAGTATTTTACTCTAAAAGGACAAGCCTATAGTCGTACTAAGTCAAGTTTGATCAATTTATTTAGACTTTTTAATTACTCATATTAATTAATTAAGCAAAGTCTTTTAGTCATTAATTAATTTATTTAGACTTATTTACAAGTCAAAAAAACGGTTAGTGTAAACATACATAGGTTTGGTGAATTCAACAAACTCGGATGTACCCTTTGTTGCCATGAGCGTTCGATTGGGTAGATGGAGCGTGAATTCCCAGAGGGTTATGACCATATGTAGAACACATATGGGTTCAGAAAAGTGAGAAAAACTCAATTAAGAAGTAGAATCGAGCAAACAGTACTAGAATCGGTCGAAACAAAAAAGGTAGATTTCTGGCTCGGTATTGGAAGAACATGGCGCGAGACAGTAGGGCCTGGCGCCAAAAGATAGCTCTGTCGCCAAATGACATTGCTGTCGCACATCGATAGAGCCATCGCATGGCGCTGGCTCTGTTTTCTCGGCGTCGGTTCCTACATGCCTCAGCAGCTTTCTGTTCTTTGAATTTTCCGATTTTTCATAGCGTTTTTTCGATGCTAGTTGTGAAAGATATTTCCCAAATTTCCTATGTGTTAAAAATCCTATGTTTTTAACGTATTACAGATGGTCTTTCCAATGCGGACCTCTTTTTATGCATATGTCAATAATGTCAATCAAAATTACGCACATGAATACTTAAAACGTTTCGAGTCTCATCCACTCATTCTAAATTATTGTCAAAATAAATTTTAAGAATTAAAATAGAAATCCTCCCTAACGGAGTCGCCAAAAAACTGTAGGGAATATTTCAAGCATCCTACACTTGAGCCCCACTGTGATCATACACTTAAGTATGGTGGCGTCCAAAGGGAAAGAAGCTAGAGTAAAAGAGTCGCCAACAAGTTTTAGGAACTTGTAAACCGTTCACAGGGTGAAGGTTACACCCCTTCATGATCCATGAGATCGCTAACTCCATAGTGGTCTAGAACCATGACTGGATATTCGGGGATAAAGGTACAAATCCAACCTAAAAGAGATTGAACCTGCCCTAAAAATAGGCCTCTACTTTATTCTTCTCATATTCATGTGCGCTTTCTGACTAACATATAATCAATAGATTAACCCTAAACCTGTTTAATCTATGTTGGTTGAATATTAATGCACAAATAAAACTATTATTGGCGATCACTTGAATTATAATCGTATTCACCTAAACAAGATTATTAATTATCTTATTAAGCGTGATTACAAGTACAAATTTCCTTTAAACATGCAAGACAGGGCGTGATCAAGCAATAACAATAATAATATATCAAGCAACAAAAATAACAATCATCATCATAATAATATTCTCATCAAAACATAATAATATTAGCAAGATCCTAAGCATGATACTAACAAGATTAATAACAAATCCTAGCATGTCACTAAACTTTAAAGATCAAAGCTTTATCCCTCACATGATACTAACATGATATTAGAAAGAATAGGATGCAACCTAAACATGATACTAGAAAGCAATAAGCATCCTAGCATGATACCAGGAATTAAAATAATATAAGCATGATTTCTATATCAAAAAAATAACAAAGTAATCGAATTACTTACTTCGATGCCTCATATCTCTTTCTAATAACAAAATACACACGTTAATAACTTCCAGGATAATATTAAACAGTAAATCTAATCAAAGAATTGAAATAAGATTTGGGACCAAACCCTCAGAAATTATCAACCTTTTACATCTAGGGCGAAGGCAACTTCGAACTTGGCTAGGTGTGTCTAGAACTTGTGAATGCGAAATTTTGTAAAAAGGGGAAGGTTTAGAAAAAGAAGAAAATAAGCTTCTAACTTTTAGAGAGAGAATCGAATTAGATGATTGTCGATGATCGAAAACGGGGAAATATAACCCCTATTTATAAGAAAATAGTCCGGAATTGATAGAAACAAATCAGAATCTGGATCGGAATAAAACTGCTCCCTGTCGCGTGCGACAGGAATCACGCATGGCGACAAGCTCTGTCGTTTGGCGACAGGCTTGTCGTTTTGCGACAATTAAAAGATAAAACGCGCTTCTTGTACGGAATCCTTTTCTTAATATAATTAAGCAATTAAAACTCCGTTTTAATCAATTTTAAATCAGATTTTATCAAAATAAAACACTTGTTTTATTTCAAGCCAAATTCATTATTTTTTCTAAAAAGATAATTATCAATCCTAATGCTATTAGAACTCAAAATAACCTTCTAGATAATTATCAATCAATCCTAATAATTTTAGGAATAATAATTAATGGGACCTCCACTAGATCATTGGGTCGTAAAAACCATTTCAGACCCAATTTAGTATTTGGACCATAACTTCCTCATTATTCATCGGAATTGGGTTTATAATATATCATTGGAAAGCTTTTTACGAGCCCGGCCCAACTACACAATTAATGGACCCTTATCATGGACCAAGCTAAATTGGACTGACTATTTTCATAAATAGAGAAGATTTTCAAAAACAGAAAAAAAGATTTTTATTAAAAACTAACACATCACAAGGCTTTTCATACTTTCACTTCGTTCGATAATCAAGCAACGTGAAAAGTATTTATCACTGGGTTTGGTTTTGGGGAGACACATTTAGGTTTCTATAAGACCCAAGTCCAATATGTGCATCAACATTGAGTATTATAGTGCCAGGAGGAGGGCGAACCCATTTGCTCACAACAGCTGTAGTAGAACATGCATACGATTTGAACATCTTAGCAGCATAAATGTCATAATCATGCACCATTCTAAGGAAGCCAGCTGTAGTAAAAACCGTATTAAGGGAGGAGTTATGATGCACTCTCCTATTTCTGCAAAACCATACAACCCACGCAATAGTCAGAACCTTCATAAGCACTCCTTTGTCTGTCATCCCAGCCATCTAAAGCAACCAATTAGTAAAAAGGAGCTTGGCGTGGAGAGTTTTCAATAATTGCAGCAAGGTCATGAACTAACCAAACCTGCTGAATTTCAATACACATTCAAAGAAAGCATGACTGATTGATTCCTCTTCCAAACCGCATCCTCCACATAACTCATCAGTGGCAATGTGTCTTCTGAAGAGTTCCTGTTTTACTGCCGGACTACCCTTGCAAGCATTCCAAACGAAATAAGACAGCTTGGGCGGACCCCCTAAACCCCAAATAATTTGCCAAACTTGATCAGTAGCACTTCCTGCACTATTTCTCATCTGGTCAAGCCCCTACTTTCCAAGCCAATAGGCAGTTCTTATAGTAAACTTGCCATGTTTAGATGGCCACCAGTAATTAGTATCCCTTGGAAAATTTAGAGATAAAGGAATTTGTTGAATACAAAGACAAACCTCCTCTGGGAATAATTGATGCAACATCTCCAGTTTCCATTCACCGCAATGATGGTCAATTAAATAGCAACACGGAGCTCAAGGTCAAAATTAGTGTCATGAATGGGTTCACATTACCGGGAATCCACGAGTCAAGCCAGAGCTGGATATCCCTGCCATTTCCAACCCTCCAATGTAGACCATCCAACAGCAGCACCTTAGCACCCCACAAGCTTCTCCACGAGTAGCTTGGGTCATAACCCCTAAAAGCCTCCAAAATTGAACTATTCTTGAAATATCGAGCTTTAAGGATGGCATGAATCAAAGAGTTCGGGTTATTATAAAGTCTCCACATTTGTTTCGCCAAGAGAGCTTATTAGTTAAACACCTTGAGATCTCGAGAGCCCAACCTTCCCATCGACTTTGGCTTGCACAACGAATCCCAAGTATGACAATGCATTTTCCTAGAAGTCTCCGTTGACCCCCATCAAAATCGAGCCAATAGTGCATGAATCTCATCAATCAAAGTCTCGGGAATTTTAAAGATGCTCATCATAGAAGTCGAAATCGCCTGAGCTACCGCCTTGATTAAGATTTCTTTCCCAGGCCTAGATAAGAGCTTCTCCTTCCACCCTTGGACTTTCCACTAGATTCTCTCTTTTATTATGGCAAAGATGGCTTTCTTTGATTTCCCTACGATTGTCGGCAATCTCAAGTACTTTTCATGTTTCTCACCTTCTCTCACCCCCAAAATATCCACAATTTCCATTCACCGGGACTCAATTACATTTTTGCTAAAAACGACATTTGTTTTTGTCATATTGACACTTTAACCTGATGCTCTTCCATACACTACTAGAAAACAGGCCATTTTCGACATAATTTTTCCGTCGGAAAACCTATTTTCGACAGAAATTTCGTTAGAATTGGTCGTTGTAAAAGTGGTTGTAGGAAAAACGACCTTTTCCGTCGGAATGTCGACAGAAATTTTCCGGCACTGGAAAAGTCTGTTAGAAATTTTCTACAGGAATTCCATCGGAAAATTATTTCATGAAATTAAAAAAAAACACGTTGCGCTACCACCGGCACAGCGTATCACTGCCTCTAACCACCCAAAACGCCGCTGTCAACCCCGCCCCCACCCAACTAACCGAACCACACCACCCACTACCCACCTTAACTGAAACACCACACCACATACCCTAACCGAACCAAACCCACCTCCTAGCCCTAATCTAACCAAAACCACCACCTTAACCCATCCCACCTAACCCTAACCCTCCCAAACAAAACCCAAATCTAAAACCACCCACCACGACCCACCTAAACCCAGATCTAAAACCACCCACCATGGCCCACCTAAACCTAACCGACCCACCACGAAAAAAATACAAAATAACCGAAAATGTTAAAAAAAAGCCACCAGATCCCTACACCATGGCACCAAGCCACTACATCCACACCCACCACATCAACAAGCCAACAACTGAAAATATGAAAAAAAAAAAAATAATAATAAAATAAAAATATTAAAGACTCGAAAAACATACCTTAATAACCGAAATTGGCTTTGAATTCTTGAATTTGGTTTAAATAGGCCAAATTCGACCATGAAAAGTCGAGATCTACACTTTTCATGGTCGAATTTGACAAAAAAACCATTAATTTCGACCATGGAAAACATCGAGTGTAATACCCCGTATTTTTAAGCCACTTACTTATTATTAACTATGGATTTTTCCGAAATATTTTCTATAAAAATATTTATATGATTTTACGAAAATGATTTTATTTTTATAAAGGTTTTTAATTATACGAGTCAAATTAAAATTTTTCGTATCCTAATCAAATTTTCAACCGTTAATACTTTGTACCCGATTCAGATGATAAAGTACCAAATTCGCTTTTTATACACAAGTTCAATTCATATGTGTAGTACTAACAAACGTCAACTTACCCATTAGCTAGCATTCTACTTCAATACATATATATATATATAAATAAATAAATAATAAAAATAAAAAATAAAATTTATGGAGCTATGTCGGCAAGAGGGAAACTACCCATCCACTTGCCTCCTTCATTAATGAAGGTTAAAATAGTACCAACACCACCACTATAAATAGCCATGAAGTAAGGCAAATCTTACTTCATCTTCTTCCTCCAAACTATCTCCTTCTTTCCTCTTCATCCCCTTCTTTCTTTTATTTTTCTTCTTGATCGTGAGTTGGCCAGAGATCCTCCTTACCGCTGCCCAACCACCATGACACTACCACCATTGTCGTCACCTGCTGCCGTTGACCACCAACCACCAAAAGCAGCCCCTCCTTCCTTGTGTTGCTAACCGTAAGTCCCAAACAAAGCTATATGTTTCTCAAACTTTCTACCACATACTACACTACTATTACTACTAATCCTACATCTACGTACTACTACTACTTCCTATTATTATTATTATTATTATTATTATTATGACTACTACTCACATACATACTACTACTTACGTATCATTACTACTACCTTTTCATTATTATTATTATTATTATTATTATTATTATTATTATTATTATTATTATTATTATTATTATTACTAGCTACTTGCACATTTACTACTACTACTACTATTCACATATATAGTTATACTAGTACTACTTACTTACATATAGTACTACTACTTTTAATTATTATTATTATTATTATTATTATTATTATTTAGGGATTATTTAAATAATAAATTGTTCATGCACAACTAGTAAAGTCGGTATGTTAAGTCTTGTATTCATTAGTTGAAAAGTATTTGATTAGAATTATTGGTTTGTTGTAGGAGGATTTTGGAGTCCGTAATTAGGAGTTCCGTACTTGTGTGCAAAGATCAAGGTACGTACACATGGCTAGATCTTTTATAAAGTGACTTTTATATGCAACGTGATTTACATATTAAGTGATTTCGAACCATGTTTGAATGATTTTGAAATATATTTCGGAAGCATGTTTTAATTGTTTAAATATTTTATATGATTGATTATAAACTTGTACCGATATTCAAAATGTTTAAAATGAAGTTTTATTGTTTAAATTATCCCGAGTATGGGATATTGGAAAATTATCTATCGGATTTATTTATTGGATATTTCAGATTTATGACTCCCATTATGCGGAGATAAAATTGAAGACTATGGGCTATGTATGACCTAGTCTTTCTCCTTGATAGCACTATGTAAAGGAGTTACTAGCTTGGTGGGTGTGCACACTTAGGTGGAAAAATGATTTACGAAAATGAGGTTTCGACTCGTATTCTATTCTATTCAGAACTATCTTTGAAAGATGTCGATTGTGGAATTTTTAGTGGTTTGAATAAATTATGATTTATTAAAGTCGGATCTTTCGAAAGCATGTTTAATTAACTAAATCGATTTTACATGTCTAGCATTTGTATGTACTTAGCATTTTGGCTAATACGTATTTCTCTTTTGTTTTGGCTTGGCCCTACTTATCATTAATGACGAGTAGATAGGTGATGGCGATCAGACGACGTGAATTATATGATGCATTGGGAATGATGGGTGGTGATCACCTAGTTAAATTTAGTAAACATAGTATCAGTGTTTTAGTTGCTCCAGAAGTGTTTCAAAACTATTATTATTATTATTATTATTATTATTATTATTATTATTATTATTATTAATAAAGGATAAGTACTTTTCTTCCGCTGCAAATCTTTTTTAAGTCTTACGTAATCACGTGGCGGTAATTCCCAAGTTACCCTCTAAACCAGGTTTTATAATAATTATTATTGGAGAGTAATTTGGGGGTGTTTCAAGGTGGTATCAGTTTTCAGGTCTTAAAAAGATTAAAATAGGAAAATAAAACTGATGGATAGACCTAAGAAGGGCATATAGGATAGAGTTTCGCATTTGTTTTTCTCAAGTATATATTAAGTATATATTTAAGTAAAAAAAACTACTTTCTATTTTTATACGAAGAAAGATTAATAGTGGGGATTATTGGATTGACAATGAGCTCTAGCTAGGCAGAACTTGGGCTTAGGGCAACGTCGACCCTAACCTCTCTTACTTGGGATCTCATTGGTCCAATTAATCCATATTATGAATCAAGTATTCAACTAATAAATTATGTAATATTTTCAAAATTAAAGGATTTGAAACGTATTCAAAAAGTGATTTCAAATTTTACGTGAATTATGTGCATATGGACTAAGCATACATCCAAACTATATTTTTAAAGTAGAAGTTCGGATGACATTCGAATTAGAGCAAGGTTGATGGTCTTTTGGGAATTTTTATATTCCAAGGTAGTATTGGTGAAGGTTCATGAATTATTCGATAATTATTCCTAAATTGGAAATGGATTGTAAGGTGATTTGCACTCTTATGTGAATTATATGATGAAGTGTTTGTTGATTTATGTGTTATAATTGCATGCAAATTCTTGTGACGATTTATTTTGAGATGTTACCTAGAGTTGCTTTTAAATGACAATTTAGACTTACTAGTTAATTCGATGAACGTTTATTACTCAAGATATTTTGTGAACAGTAAAGTTATCACATCTCTGAGTCTTTGTTGGATGAATGAGTAATTTGTTTGTGAATTCATTATGCTTAATTACCACATTATTCAGGATCATGTCTCTAAGGCAACGGATCAAGAAAGGGAGTAGTTCCAAAATTAGCTATGTCATCAAAAGGCTAACCAAAATAACCGAAAACATAGCCGGTATTGACTCAAATAAGGGAAAATCCCATAATGACCTTGATGCTTTTGGGGAAGTTTTTAAAAGAATAGCTGCAGCTAAACCACCCACTTACCTTGGCAAAGTAGACCTAGTGAGCTTAGAAAATTGGGTGAGAGAATTTGACAAACTTTTTGATGCTATTAATTGCCCCGAGGAATTAAAAGTCAATAATGTTGTTTATTACCTAAGAGAGGAAGCCGATTTGTGGTAGAGTCAAAGGAGAGATGACTTGTTGAGTAATCCTAACTTTGGGTGGGCTGAATTTAAGGAAGCTTTAAGAGAGAAGTTTTACCCTGCCTATTTGAGGAAATAAAAGTGTATGGAGTTTACAAACCTTAAGATGGGGAACATGACAATTAATAAGTATTATAGCAAGTTCATTGAGTTAATGAGATTTGCACCTGAGGTAGTACCAACTTAAGCACTTAAGGCACATAGGTTTGAGCTAGGTTTGACTTTGACCTTTTAAGGAAAATTAGGAGGAGTGACCTTTGAAACCTTAGATGAGGTTTATGGGAGAGCAGCTCACCTTTATGGGATCAAGGGGAGAGAGCTGGAGGGAAACTTTTCTGGGGAAAAGAGGAAGCCTAGTGGGACTTTCAATGGGAGTAAGAAGAAACCCAAGGTTAAAGGAAACCCGAGTGGGAATTTCAATGGGAAAAGGGACAACAGGGGTAATTTTGAAAGAGGAAATGGGAACCGAGGGAATGGAGACAAACCCAAGAGAACCTATTTTTGCAAGAGATGTGCGAAAAACCACCTAGGAAAAGATTGTGAGGGAAACTTAATGACTTGCTGCTACTGTCAAAAGCTAGGTCATCATGAGTATAAGTGTTACAAGAAGGTCTCTGATGAACAATTGGGTAAACCCCAAGATGGGAAGAACCAACCCAAGCCAACTCAGTCCAGCGGATTCAATCCTAAGCCCGGACCCAACAACAATAGTGGAGCTGCTCCCAAGGGTGGTGTGTTCGTGATGAATAGCCGTGAGGCAGCAACTGCTTCTGATGTGGTAATTGGCAATTTCTTTATTTGTACTATGTCTACTTAAGTCTTGTTTGATTCAGGGGCGTCTCACTCTTTTATTTCTAGAACTTTAGTAGATAGACTCAAGTTAGAGAGTCCGCTGTCTGTTTCCTTAGATATTGCTATCCTATCAGGGGAAGTGGTGAGTTGTACTAAGATGCATCAGGGTGTACCTCTTGTCATTTCAAAGGTAGAATTCCTGTCAGACTTTATTGAGCTTGACTTACAAGATCTCGATGTCATTTTGGGGATGGACTGGTTGGGCAAATACAAGGCCCAAATTGATTGCGAGGCCCAAAAGTCACGTTGTGTGGCCCAGGCAAAGTTAGAGTAATCTATCGAAGGGAAGGGAAAAGATCAGGGTTGAAGATCATATCTGCTTTACAACTTAAGAAGTGTGTAGCCAAAGGATATCCACTATATATGTGTAGTGTCCAAAAGATAGAAGAAGGAGATAGAGATGATAGGAAAGCTATTCTAGTAGTGAATGAATTTCTCGATGTTTTTCCTAAGGAGATTCCAAGGATGCCACCGGTGAGGGATGTTGAATTTACCATAGACTTAGTGCCAGGGACAGAACCTATTTCAAAGGCTCCATATAAGATGGCCCCGGATTAGATGAAAGAGTTGAAAACTCAATTAGATGACTTGTTGGAGAAGGGATATATTCGGCCTAGTTCATCACCATGGGGTGCACCAGTTTTGTTTGTGAAGAAGAAAGATAGAAGTCTTTGGTTGTGCGTAGATTACCGAGAGTTGAACAGTGTGACGGTCAAGAACAAGTACCCGCTACGTAGGATTGATGATTTGTTCGACCAGTTGAAGGGAGCAGGAATATTTTCAAAGATCGATTTAAGGTCAGGGTAAGAAAGATGGAAGTCTTTGGTTGTGCGTAGATTACCGAGAGTTGAACAATGTGACGGTCAAGAACAAGTACCCACTACCTAGGATTGATGATTTGTTCGACCAGTTGAAGGGAGTAGGAATATTTTCAAAGATCGATTTAAGGTCAGGGTATCATCAGTTGAGGATAACAGAGTCGGACATCCCAAAGAGCGCTTTTAGAACTCGTTATGGTCACTATGAATTCATTGTAATGCCATTTAGGTTAACCAATGCACCTGCAGTTTTCATGGATTTAATGCATCGAATTTTTAGGCCATACTTGGACAAGTTTGTCGTGGTGTTTATCGATGATATTTTGGTGTATTCGAAAAATCGGGATGAGCATGAGGATCATTTGAGGACGGTATTGTCAACCTTGAGAGAGCATCAATTGTACGCCAAACTTTCAAAGTGCGAGTTTTGGTTGGAAGAGGTAGCTTTCCTAGAGCAAAGGAGTATCGGTTGAACCAGCAAAGGTAAAGGCGGTAAGTGAATGGCCAACCCCGAGGAGTGTGTTAGATGTTCGGAGCTTTCTTGGGTTAGCATGTTATTATATGAGATTTGTTAAGGATTTCTCGAGAATTGCAAGGCCTATGACAAGCTTGATGAGAAGGGAATGTAAGTATGAGTGGACTCCGGAGTGTGAGAAGGGTTTTCAAACGTTAAAAGAAAAGTTGACTACGGCACCTGTGTTAGCCCTGCCTGATGGAAGTGAGCAGTATGAAGTGTATAGTGATGCGTCAAAGTTCTAGTTAGGTTGTGTGTTGATGCAAAATCGAAAGGTGATTGCTTATGCCTCAAGACAGTTGAAGCCTTATAAGGTGAATTACCCGACCCATGACTTGGAGTTAGCCGCAATTGTGTTTGCATTGAAGATTTGGAGATACTACTTGTACGGAGTGACATGTAGGATTTTCACCGATCATAAGTGTTTAAAGTACATATTCACTCAAAAGGAGTTGAACATGAGACAGCAGCGATGGTTGGAGTTGATTAAGGATTACGAGTTGGAGATCCAATACCATGAAGGGAAGGCAAATGTTATAGCTGATGCATTAAGTAGGAAGTCAAGTCATGTAGTTAACGCCATAATTCTTCCAGATCAATTGTGTGTGGAGTTCCAAAAGATGAATTTGGAGGTATTGGAACAAGGAGAGGTAAAGAAACTTTTGAGTGCCTTGTTGAGCAAACCGTTGATTTATGATGAGATTCGAGAAAGTCAACCTGGGGACGAGAAGTTGAACAAGATTAAAGGAAAGATCGAGGAAGGGCAAGTATTGGACTTTTCGATAGCCAATGACGGAAGCATGAGGTTCAAAGGGAGGTGGTGTATTCCCCATAATCGAAGTGATTTGAAGCAAAAGTTGATGGAGGAAGCTCATAGTTCTCCTTATTCAATGCATCCCGGAGGAGATATGTAACACCCTAGAAATTCCTTTCTTTAAAAATACCTGTTTTGCTCTGTTTAAAACTCAAATTAGGAAAATCTAAGACATTACCGCCACCATGAAAACGGCTAAGGAAACTATCAAAGACACACATTGGAAGACTCTCCTTGAAAATACTTAAAAACGACTCAACTTAAAAAGTCAACCAATGAAAGTAAAGTCAAACCAAAGTAAAATAAAGTCAACCTACAACTTGGAACCATTGTAGGCCCTTAACAAAACCGAACCGAATTCAAAACTTTCACGTTAGTCTCACAAACATTACTTTCATAAAATAATTAAAGCGATAAACATATCATAAACTTATGGAAACTAGCATGAATCGCTCTTCACTCAATGCCCATAATGAATATGCTTCATCACCTGAAAAGCTTCTCTCTACTTGTTTCCACTACTCTCCATTAAAAATGGGTCATCATAGGGCCAAGGTAAAGACAAGGTCAACAAACACACAAATACACAATCAGCAAAGTTGAGTACATAAGCGTAGTTAAACACACTAACATGCTTTTACCTATCAATACACAACTGATCTTGTTGCACATGTCTACAAGCACACAACACACCACAAAACTTCTTAACTAAGTAACTAAATAATTTATTTAGTATTGATTACGCATCGAATGGGTTTCCCCCCTAACCTGCCCCAATGAAGGGGTACTAACACGGGAGCTAACCGTGCCAGTATAAAAGAACTACTCGTAAGTGGCGGAATTCCTGCGCATAATAATAAAAGGAAAATACAGTGTCCTGTACTCCCAGTAGAAGTTATGGTCAAATATAAAATCGCATAACTCCCCCCATATGTTCATACTCAAGGTATATACGTTCCAAGAGTTTTGGTGCGTAATCTCTTTCACTTTACGTTATTTACATATTATTAAACTTGGTGATGACTCTCAAACCATAATCATACAATCATGATAATTATTCAAACAACCAAACATACTAATTTAATTCTTGAATAATTAGTGACCACATAATATTTAATGTTAAACCCTTTTTAAATCTACCTCGGTGTCAAAGACACCTTAAACGCATAATGCGCCACAAATCCTATCCCTCGGTGTTGAAAACACCTTAAGTGCACTAAGGCACCAACATACAGTTTATTCCTCGTGTACATAGACACTTACATAGCTCCTTCCTCATGCTTATAGCATCAATAAAAATTATATGAACCATAATAAAATTCCTTTTCAATATTCCAAACCAAATTAAACATTTAGTTCAATTAAGCATGCTTTCTATCATGCCATAAATAAAAGTGTGGTTCATATTCAACATGCCAAACGATTATTTTCAGATCAATAATCCATCACTAATAAATCATGTTTCATAATTCAATCACTAATATCAACCAAATCACAATTTCCAATCATAATCTAGCATGATACTAATTGAAATTAATTAATCACATCTAGCATGCTACTACATCATAAAAAATATGCTAAGCACGCGAACGTACCTTGAATACGATCTTAAAATCGCCACGACTAATAGAAATCACTCAATTCAAAGTCTCTTACAAACCAAAATCATAATATGGCATTAAAATCCACTCTACACAAATTTCCGGCAATATATACTCTTATTAAACCACTCATAATTTAATTAAAACAAGCTAAAAATTTATTTAAAACCTCATACTTTAATCCCAATTAATGGATAATTAAAATTCTTTCAAGAAACTTGATTTTTTTAGCATACTACCAAAATTTCCAGCAATATATATTAATAAAAACTTGCTGTAATTATGCTACCCTTAAATTAAAGGTTTAAACCACTCTAAATCATAATCCTTCAATAATCAATTATTTATGAATCTAGGGTTTCAAAATTGGGGCTTTTTTTTTAATTAGAATTAAATCTGAAAATTAATTTGCACCATACTTAATATCAATCATCATAAAATTAACACAAAACCCATAATTTATAATTAGATCTAGGATTTTAACAAAAGAAAAACAAAAAGATTTAATTTTTTTTTCTAAAAGGGGGTGGCCGGATAGCAGCACGACACCACAACCGGTTGCTGGTGGCGCTGCCGCTGCTGCCGGCTGGTGCTGGTGGTGGTGGGCGGCGGTGGTGAACTGAAAAAGGGGAAGGGGAAAAAGAAAGAAAAAAAGAAAAAAAATAAAGGAGAAGAGAGAGAAAGTTTACCTTAGGTATTCTCCACTCTAGGCAAAGTTTAATTTGCCCAAGTGTTGAATATTTATACCCCTTTCTCTAGAAACCCTTCTTACCTAAACTTTCCCTTTTTACTCTTTCCTAATCCCTTTCCTAATTAAACTTTACTAAAATAAAACTTTCCTAATGTAGGGATATTTCAAGCATCCCACACTTGAGCCCCACTGTGATCATACACTTAAGCATGGTGGCGTCCAAAGGGAAGGAAGCTAGAGTAAAAGAGTCGCCAACAAGTTTTAGGAACTTGTAAACTGTTCACAGGGTGAAGGTTACACCCCTTACCGATCCAGCAGATCATTAACTCCAATAGGTCTAGAACCATGACTAGAAGTTCGGGGATGAAGGTACAAATCCAACCTAAAAGAGATTGAACCTGCCCTAAATAGGCCTCTACTTCATTATTCTCGTATTCATGTGCGCTTTCTGATTAAAATGCAATCAATAGGTTAAACCTAAACCTGTTTATCTATGTTGGTCGAATTTAATGCACAAACAAATCTATTATTGGCGATCAATTGAATTATAATCATATTAGCCTAAACAAGATTATTAATTATCTTATTAAGCGTGATTACAAGTACAAATTCCCTTTAATCCTGTAAGAGAGGGCGTGATCAAGCAATAACAACAAAAATATGTATCAAGCAACATAAAATAATCATCATCATAATAATAATATTCTCAATCTCAAAGCATAATAATAATAGCGAGATCCTAGGCATGATACTAACAAGATTAATAACAAACCCTAGCATGTCACTAAACATTAAAGATCAAAGCTTTATTCCTAACATGATATTAAGAAAAGGAATAGGAAGCATCATAATAAAATATACATGATATTAAAAATTTTAGTTAACCCTAAACATGATACTAGGAAGCAATATAACATCCTAACATGATACTAGGAATCAAAATAATCAAAGCATGATTTCTATATCAAAGGAGCAATAAAGCAATTAAATTACTTACTTCGATGCCTCGTACCTCTTTCTAATAACAAAATACACACGTTAGTAACTTCAAGGAAAAATAATAAAATCAAACAATTAAATTAAATAATTGAAATAGAGATTTGGGGCCAAACCCTCAGAAATTATCAACCTTTCACGTCTTTGGCAAAGGCAACTTTGAACTCTGGCTAGGTGTGTCTAAAGCTAATGTATGCAGAATTTTGAGAGAGGGAAGGTTTAGAAAAATAATAGAGAAACCTTCTAGCTTTTAGAGAGAGAATAGAGAGAGATGATTGTTGATGATTGAAAACAGGGAAATTCGACCCCTATTTATAGAAAAAATAGCACGGGATCAAAGAAAATCATATTCGGAATAAAATACCTTATGTCGCGAACGACAGGAGTCAGTGCCAGACGACAAGCTCGTCGCCAGGCGACGAAAGTCAGCGCCAGGCGACGACTCTGTCGTCTCACGCTGGTTCAAAAGTACAACGCGCTTTCACACGCGAATCACCTTTTAAATCGGTTAAAGGTAATTTTGCGTCCAAGCAGATTTAAAATCAGATTTAACATATTTTATTCAAAATAAAACATCTTTTCTTTAAAAATATAATTATCAATCCTAATCCTATTAGAATTAAAGAGAACCTTCTATATATTCCTAGAAGATCAAAATGAATCCTAATCATTTTAGGAATAATAATTAATAGGCCCTCCTCTAGATCATTGGGCCACATTTAAAATCATTGGGCCTAATTTAATTTAATCCATAACTTCCTCATAATTCATCGGAATCGGGCTTATAATATATCATTGGAAAGCTCTTTTCAAGCCCAATCCAACTACACTATTATTGGACCCTTATCACGGACCAAACCAAATTGGACTGGCTATTTTCATATAAATAGAGTAAGAAAAGAAATATTTTCAAAAACAGAAAGAGAGATATTTTAATAAAAATATCCTCATCACTAGACTTTCCACACTTTCACTTTATTCGATAATCGAATGACGTGAAAGGTATTCATCGATGGGTTTGGTTTTGGGGAGACAAATTTGGGTGTCTACAGAAGTCCCCACTTTGACTGAGTTTGGAGAAACGCAAGTTTCGAAAACAAAAATCAAAGTAACGATAAGGACGGAGAATGATTCAGAACGTTCTGCGATCCTAAATCATTCTTGTAACGCCGATACCTGCAAACTAGCATTAGTTGAACAGATAAAAGAGTTAAGAAACGCGTATCTTGCACCGTCGAGCACATGTCTCTAGAGTAACCGATTTTTGTTTGACGATCTTCCTCAAGCTAGGGGATATCGTCTGAAGATTGCTACGCTTGCAACTGCCTTCAATTTGTGTTGTGATAGTCTTCCGCAAGCTAGGGAACCCCATCGAAGATAACTTCACTTGAAGTGATCTTCTGCCGCGTTGTGACTATCTTCCGCAAGCTAGGGAATACGATCGAAGATAACTTCGCTCGAAGCCACCTCTTGCTTTTTGACAACCTTTCTCATCATAGGGAATGCCGTCGAAGATAACTTCGCTTGAAGCCAGCCTCAGTTTTCTGACAACTTTCCACATCCTAGGGAACGCCGTCGAAGATAACTTCGCTTGAAGTCATCCTCAGTTTTGCGATAATATTTCGAAGAAAATTACTGAAGACCAACGCTTGTCGATCCTTAAAGCTTGCTTGAACTTTGCTGTTGTGATATTTTCGCGATGCCAGTATGTCGGCGCATTTTGCTGCTTGTGAACCATTACGTCGGTGCTTGCGATGAGCCAATGTTTAGGCGCTTTAAGCTAAGTGAGACGATCTTTTATCAGGTCGGTCACCTACTGTGATTGTAATCGAGCCGATTACTTAATCATGTCAAATTGCTTATAGGGGCTAACTGGCGTACCAAGGAACCCGAAATTTTTGCATAAGGTCCGCATAGTCATTTATGAGGGCCTCATATCCCGTCGTCGCACCAGTGCATGTTGGAACACACTGTCGCCAGGTTTTAGCTCTGACGCCAGGCGACGAAGGTCAGCGCCTGGCGACGAACTCGTTGTCTGGCGCTGATGTCAGGTTTTTCGAAATAAAACCCCTTTCTTCTTCATTTGTCGTGACTGCTGTTGCTATTGTTCATTTGCGTTCGAGACTTCAAATTGGGCGTTCTTGCTCGTTTGTCCACCAAATTCGCTCAAACTTGTTGCAAATCAAAGCTCATCTCATCTATTTTCCCGATCCATGTAAGTTTTTCTCAAACTTATCTCAGTTTTTGCTGTATTCGGAGATGTTTATGCGCGGGTATCCGAAATAATCGAACCCAATTATGCTTAATTCGGTTCGTTCGTTGAATTTTATGCCTTGAAATTGCTTGATCATGTTTATATATCATGTTTAGAGCATTTTGAGACTTGTTTTATTCAATTTGGCGAAGAAATGGGCAAATTGCCATTGTTGAACCCCTTGAGTTCATGAGAACAATGTGACTTGTTCTTCGTGTTTTTGCTAGCCATTCTTGTCAAAATTTGTCACAATATTTGCCATAGTATTGCAAGAAATTGTTTGATTGCTGAAAATTGCCATTTATGCTTAAATTGAAATCATGCTCTATTTTAGTACTACGTACTCTGTTTTTTGCGAACATAGTATCATGCGGCTAGGTGAACCTTAGATACTATAGAACCTTAATTTTCTGTTATTTTTCATAACATAGCATGGCTAGAAGACGAGGTTCGAGTTCTCGTTCTAGGGAGGCTCATCGGGAGGACGATCCCGTTGACGCCGGCGTAGGGACCTCTTCTTCTCTAGGGAGGTTTCCAGGGTGGGACGAGCACACTCTATATTTCGCGCCTGAGTTTCATATTTCGGAGCGCGTTCGTTGAGGGATACATAGCGGGCGAGTTTGTAGCCATGGTTTTGCCAACACGACCATCGGCTCTTTATACGATACATACTTCCGCGACCATAATGGTCTCGCCTTCTGTGGGAGTCATGTGGCTTGAAACCTCTGTTGCGAGTCGCTCAGGCTATGTACTCTTTCGAATAGAGCCACTACGTAGTTTGAGCTTTGGTGGAGTTCTTTTGGGACACCACCAACACCTTCCATTTTCCCTAGGGTGAGATGACTATTACCCCTACTGATTTCAGTCTTATCACGGGATTGGAGTTCACTTCGGTCCCGCTTCCTTTCGATAGCGAGATCTCTGTCTTTTCTCCAGAGGTATTGGAGCTGTTGGGCCCTATCAACATTCGGGCTCGTGCTGAGGTTGATCCGACGCAGTTTAGCTCTAGATGCATTCGTCGGACCACGCTTATGGCGGCCTTTCAGGACAACGCGACCACCCTAGAGCAGCGGGTGCGCATCTTCGCACTTATCCTGTTGTCAGGGACCTTTTCACCTGACAGAGGTAGTCGAGTGCTACTCTACTACCTGCCTGCTCTTCGCGACCTTCCTACGGTCGGGTCGTATGATTGGGCCAGCCTGGCCTACGCGGACTTCCTAGTCGGACTGCGACTTTCCAGTCGTCACAGTTCCTTCGAGGGAGATATCGCACTTTCCAACTTTCGGAGAGTCGTAGAGGTACACTTTATTTCTTTTAAAGTTAGCTCTAGATCTATTTTGGCACTCATTGACATTTCTTTATCTTCATAGCGTTGGTTCTACGAGTACTTTCCGTCTCTTGCGCCAGCGAGACCTTCACCTCGTGAGCTTCCCGTTGCTGCCTGTTGGGGAGGCCGTCACAGTGCGAATGCTACTACTAGGCGCGTTCGAGAGTTGGTCCTCTCGGTATGTTCCTCAAATAATTGCCTTCTTATACCTTTAGTAGGATTTTATCTTATGAGCATGCATTTTGTAGGAACCGGCCGTAGTGTTTCGGCCATGGGCCGATTTTGACATTCCTGCACTTGCTGCGCAATATTCCGCTCAGCGTCGTTACCTCCAGGGGACGTATGATGCTGTGGTGTATCTAGGCGAGAGAGTGGCTATTCAACACTCCTCGGAGGCTTTTGTTGTTCCCGCTCGCCCTCCTCGGCATATATTCGATAAGGCGAGGTTGAGGACCTTGGCGAGTAGGGCGCCAGAGGGTACACCTTGGCAGACTCACGCTCGTCCGGAGCTATGCTACACAGAGGTACTACTGCCGCTCTTGGCTCCACCACCTGCTTTGCTAGAGGGAGCAGAGGAGGTATTCTTTATCTTGTGCATTTGTTCCTTGTATAGCTCCCAAGTAGATACTAACAATTTAAAGTTGTTTTGCCAGGACACTCGTGCAGAGTTCATTCCTCCACCGGTATCCATCACCTACCAGGGGATGTATGGCCCGGTCGAGGAGATGATTCCACTAGCTCCTCCAGAACATCATTTCATAGCGTAGTCTATTCCCCGACATCAAACTTGGGTGAGTCATTTGTTCATTGTTCACTTATATATCTTTGACTGTTACCGACTTTGTTCTCTTGATAGTTTACTCGCGAGGTGGTAATGAGGATGGCGAGGGGTTTGGACGCCTTTCGTTACCAGCTGGTGAGATTGAGGGACCGAGCCTCCTGTCGTCGTGACGATATTGCTACAGAGGTATTTCTCTTATCCATATCACATGTTTTATTTGTTTATTTTTGCATATGACTTGATTTATTCTTGCAGGCGGAGCCTATTCCTCCGCCACATACTCAGACGAGACCCGAGGCTAGTAGAGAGAGATCCGGGTCTGGCTCGAGACGTCGCCGTACCTCCTCCAGGGGCGAGGGTGGCCGGTCGGAGACGGCTCCCACCGAGAGATCGGAGGGTTCAGGCTCTTCGTCTGAGGGTGCACCTGTTAGGCCGACAGGCCAAGGAGGCGTGACATCGGCTCCTATAAGGGGTGGTGGGACGTACGAGGTTGGCTCGTCGTCGCAGCAGCCACAGCAGCCTCAGCCATTAGCGATTCAACGTCAGGGTGAGCTTGGAGCTAGTGAGGAGCACACCCCACGATCTACATTGTTTTTTGATGCTTTGGGAATTCCTCCCCATTTGCGTCCTCCGGCACCGTAGCTGTACCTGTATTTATTTTATTTGACTTGTAGGACTTTGCTAATTTGTATTATATGACTTTTATATTAGACATATTGTATATACAAATTTATTATGTTTATTTTATATTTTATTTTTTATTTTATGTGCATGTGAGTGTGTGAAAAAATGTTGACTAATTTTTGTGCAAAAAATTTCCGTCATTTTTATTATTAATGGAGGGTATCCGATTTTCTCCCCCAAAAACAAAAATGAAAAATAAAATTTTGACTACCATAAGCCTAAAATTAATTAAGCTTAAATTAGTCGAAAAGCGTTTGAAAGGGATAAAACCGTAAAGTCAATGCACAAAATCGAGTCGTAATCAATAAAAACATATGATTTGCATAACGCGAGAAAGCTGTCGTCGAACCGACTCTCTGTCGCCAAACGCTGACGTCGTCGCCAAACGCTGATCTCGTCGCCACGCGACAATCCTCGTCGCCAGGCGCTGTCCTTGTCGTCTGGCGACACACTTTTTCTCCGAATCCTTTTGGAAAACAAACTGTACCAGTTTTGTGCATAAATAGCCCCTAAATTTGCCGAATTTTGTATATTTTGAACGGATTAAAATAATAGTTATAGCTTTAATTCTCTTTAAGCAATTATGTCTAAAAGTTTTAGTGATTTTACTCGTGAGTGGTGCCGATCTTTGACTGCTAAAGAGAGAAAAGAGCTTGATTTCTTTCATCTGGGAGGTATTTATGGTATTAAGGGGGTAGACATGGATATAGATTTTAATCATACCGCCTTAGAATATTGGGATCCAAATACTCATTGCTTTAGATTAGGCTATGATGAAATTAGTCCTTTACCGGAAGAATTTGGTGCTATTCTAGGCTTTCCTTCCATGGATCTTGTGGTAATTCCTAATATGAGGGAATATTATTATAAAGATTTTGAGCGTTTCTTTAATCTTAAAGCCATGGATCTAACAAATATTGTAGATGGAACTGTAGTAAATCTAAAAGAATTTTCACGCCACTACTTTGATAGACAATATTCTGAGTCTTTTCATGTTTATCGGAGGAGAGATTTTCTCTTTTGCATGTTTAGCCAATATCTCCTCACCAGTGGAAATAATCGTGAGGGTCAAGCAATTTTAGTGTCTGTCATGGAACAAATTGAATCAGGAAGGAATCCAATGCCATTAATTGTTGGAGAGACTATGCTCAGTTTAGATGAATTAAAGAAAAATCCATAAACACCTTTTCGAGGCTCTCCAATTTTATTACAGGTAGAAAAATAATTTTCTTAATTACGAAAATAAAAAATATATATTTTTGTATAGTTATACTAATTATTTGCATTGAATTTTTGCAGATGTGGCTAATGGAGAGGCTAGAATTAATTAGTCCTCCTGACAATAATGAAAAATATACACCAAATTGCTTTGTTAGGTGAAAGAAACGCTTTTCCATAAAGATGGGTCGCCTGGAGTTGAGTAAAATATTTGCTTCTTGTGATTTTGCTATCAAATGGATCATCCCCTGGTGAAGAATTGAGAAGATGGTTGGTGTCAACAAGCAACCCTTCTGTCGTCTTCCAAGCTTATCTAAGTTGACTTTTTATTACCCCTGTAGGATAAAAAGTTAGTATGGCCTTGCTCAAACCATTCCTTCTAGAGATCTTCGTCGTCCTTATGAATTTCTTGTGTCACAAGAAGTAGAGAGGTTTGATGCTTACTAGAGTGCTAGGCCTTTATGGGAAGTAATCACCCAAAAGGCTCCTCCTTCTTTGTCCAAGGATGTGAAGCTTTGGCTACTTGATAGGTCTAAAATGGACAAAAAGAAAGATCAAAATAAAACCAATGTGAAGAATCGTCTGGGGGACAAGATAGCTCCTATTAAGGAACGCTTAGGTGAAAAGGTTGAATTTAAAACTCCTATGATGCCTAAAAAGAAAGACACTACTAAGGGCAAAGAGAAAAGGAAGGTTGATTCTACAGAAAAGAAGATATGGGTAGAGAAGAAATATGGTGTAATGGCTAAGGGAGAAACTATTAACACCAAAATTGAATGCAGATCCTCCAAAGGATGCTTGTTAGCAAAAGTAATGGATGAGGAAGAAGAAGCTGACAAGAATTGGAAGAGAGCAAAGAAAGAGAAGAAAGATTAGAGCATTGCTTTACTTTCAACTTATTAGACAAATTTAATTTTTAAGTTAACTTATTTTTTAAGCTTTCATTTAAATTCCATCAATAATGTAATTTACTTTATTTTTATTAATGCAATTTTTAGCTTTTTAAATTAAATCAACATTTACATTATAATCTCCATTAAAGCAATGAAAACACTTAATTATATTTTCTGAAAATATTCGAGTATGGAAGTCGAAAATTTTCGAAATACACCGAAATTCGGCCAGCTTAATGCAGAAAAATTGGCGTTGTAATTTAGGTCTGTCGCTAGACGCTGGTGTTCGTCGTCTGGCGCTGACCTCATCGCCAGAGGCTGTTGTTCGTCGCCTGTCGCTGAGCTTCGTCGCTAGACGCTGCTGCTGTCGGCCGGCGCTGTCATCTGTTGTCAGGCAACAACTTTTCTGGGATGCGTTTGCAAATTTTCGCGCTAATTGTTCTGAGTTGATTTGCTGGAATAGGAGGTTTGTAAAAATTAAAGTGGCCGCACCCTATAAGGGTTGCCTACGTATCCTTTCATAAGGAATCAGGCCAAACGTAGCTCTCTTGAGTGTCCTACTCAAGTAATTATGGGTAGTACTTTTTAAGTTGGTCAAGATTTGTCATGTTTGAGAACTCATTGCCGTCCATATCAGTTAGTTTTGCAGCTCCTCCTGATAGGATAGTTTTGACAATATATGGCCCAGACCAATTGGGTTTAAACTTGTCTCTTGGGTCTAAAACATTTTTCCTTAATGCTTTTAACACCAAGTCTCCTACTTTAATATTTCTTGTCTTGACTTTCTTGTTGAAGTGTCTAGCCATACGAGTTTGATAGCATTGCGTATGATGTAGAGCTTCTAGTCGTTTTTCATCGAGTAGAATTAGCTCCTCATATCTCGCTCTAGTCCATTCTACTTCATCGAGTTTACTTTCTAACGCAATGCGTAGAGAAGGTATTTCTAGCTCTACAGGTTGTACGGCATCCATTCCATAGACTAAGGAAAATGGCGTATTTCCTGTTGATCACCGAATTGACGTTCGATAACCCCACAGAGCAAAGTGGAGTTTGTCAGGCCAATCTTTGTAATTTTCTGTCATCTTCTCGATGATCATCTTTAAATTTTTGTTAGCTTCCTCAACTGCACCATTTGCCTGAGGTCTGTATGGAGAAGAATGATGGTGTTTAATGCCATAGTTTTGTAATAATTCGTCACATTCTGCTTGAAAGTAAGTTCCATTGTCACTTATCATTTCATGTGGGACTCCATATTGACAAAGAGTGCTACATGTTTTGCAGTGAGTTTAGCATATGATTTTACTTCAACTCATTTAGTGAAGTAATCAATTGCTACTAGTATATATTCATGACCTCCTGTTCCTAGAGGAGTAATTCTTCCAATAATATCTATTCTCCATGTTGAGAATGGCCATGGTGATGTATAGGTGTAGAGGAGAGACGGAGGAACATGTATTCATGACCTCCTGTTCCTGGAGGAGTAATTCTTTTGACATATTGATGACAGTCCCTATTCATGGTAGTCCAATAATACCCTTCGCGCATTATCTGTAATACCTCGTATTTTTATACGTATTTTATTTAAAATAAGTATTTTGAGAAGTATTTAATTGAATTTAAATGTTTTATTTAAAGTATTTTATTTATTTATTTTAATAAGTTGGAAATATTTTATAAAAGGAAAGTTTATTTAATTAATTATTTTAATTAAGTTGGGGTTTAATTTAGGAAAGTTTATTTTAGTAAAGTTTTATTAGGGATGGGATTAGGAAAATTAAAAAGGGAAAGTTTAGGGAGAAGGGTTTTAGAGAAGGGGTATAAATATCCCACATATGAGGCAAATCAAACTTTGCCCAGAGTGGAGAAAACCCAAGGTAAACTTCTCTCTCCTTTTCCTTTTTTTTTTCTTTTTTTTCTTTTTCCTTTCTCCCCTTCCCCTTCTTTTTTTCGGCCACCCCCACCACCACTGCCAGCCACCAGCAACAGGTGGCTGCCGCCGCCAGCAACACCAGCCGCCGGCAGCAGGCGGCCACCGGCGCCCGCAGCCAGCGTGGTGGCTGCCACCTTTTTCTTCTCTCTCTTTTTCGAATAAAAAAAAATTATTATTAATTTTGTTTTAAAAATCAATTTAATCCTAGATCTAAATATTAATTATGGATTTTGTGATTTGATTTTGATGTTTGATTAAAAGTATTATATTAATTAATTTTCAGATTATGTTTTTAATTAAAAAGCCCCAATTTTTAAAACCCTAGGTTCTTGATTTATAAATTATTGAAGGATTATGATATATAATGGTGTAAACCTTTGATTAAAGTGTTTTAAGACCAAATTACAGCAAGATTTAATTAAAATAAAGTGCTGGAATTTTTGGTAAAGCATTAGAAATCAAGTTTCTTTAAGGAATTTTAATTACCCATTAATTGAGATTTAATTATAATGTTTTAAATATAATTTCAGCTTATTTTAAATAAATTATGAGGGGTTTTATAATAGTATATATTGCTGGAAATTTGTGTAGAGTGGGTTTTAATATTCTTTTATGATTTTAAATTATAGGAGACTTTGAAGTGAGTGATTTCTATTAATTGTGGCGATATTAAGATCGTATTCAAGGTACGTTCACGTACTTAGCATAATTATGTTGATGTAATAGCATGCTAAATGTGTTTGATTGATTACAAGTAGTATCATGCTAGATTTGGATTGGAAATTTTGATTTGGATGTCATTGGTGATTGGATTATGAAGCATGATTTATTTGTGATGGATTATTGGATGGAAAATAATAGTTTGGAATATTATTTATGAACCACATATTTATTTATGGCATGATAGAGAGCATGTTTAATTAAACTAAATGTTTAATTTGGTTTGGAATATTGAAAAGGAATTTTATTATGGTTCATATAATTTTTATTGATGCTTTAAGCATGAGGAAGGAGCTATATAAGTGTCTATGTACACGAGGAATAAATTGTATGTTGGTGCCTTAGTGCACTTAAGGTGTTTTTAACACCGAGGGATAGGATTTGTGGCGCTTTATGCGTTTAAGGTGTCATTGGCACCGAGGTAGAATTAAAAGGGGTTCAACATTAAATATTATGTGATCACTAATTATTCAAGAATTAAATTGATGTATTTGATTGTTTGAATAATTATTGTTGATTGAATGATTATGGTTTGAGAGTCATCACCAAGTTTAATAATCGGTAAATAACGTAAAGTGAAAGAGATTACGCACCAAAACTCTTGGAACGTATATACCTTGAGTATGAACATATGGGGGGAGTTATGGGGTATTATATTTAACCATAACTTCTAATGGAGTACAGGACGCTGTATATTCCTTTTTATTATTATTATTATTATGCGCAGGAATTCCGCCACCTATGTGTGGTTTTTGATGCTGGCACGGTTAGCTCCCGTGTCAGTAACCTCAATTTATTGGGGGAGGCTAGGGGGAAACCCGTTCGATGCGTAATCAATGCTAAATAAATTATTTAGTGTCTAGTGAGAATTTTTATTGAATGTGGTATGCTTGAAAAACAGGTGCAACAAGGTAAGTAGTGTGTTGATAGGAAATTGTATGTTAGTGTGTTAATTACGCTTATGTACTCAGCTTTGCTGATTGTGTGTTTTGTGTGTTTGTTGGCCTTGTCTTTATCTTGGTCCTATGATGACCCATTTATAATGGAGAGTGGTGGAAATAGGTAGAGATAAGCTTTTCAGGTGTTGAAGCATATTCATGAATGGGCATGAGTGAAGAGCGTATCATGCTAGTTTCCATAAGTTTATGATGTGTTATTGCTTTAATTATTTATGATAATATTATTATGCGTAACTAACAAAGAGGTTTTGAATTTGGTTTGGTTTTAATAAGGGCCTATAAGGGTTCCAAGTTGTAGGTTGATTTTATTTTACTTCGTTTGACTTTGGTTTGACTTTACTTTCGTTGATTTACTTTTTAAGTTGACTTGTTTTGAAAGGGTTTGAAATTAGTCTTCCGCTGTGTGTCTTTGATAGTTGCCTTAGCCGTTATCACGGTGGCGGTAATATCTTAGATATTCCTAATTAAAGTTTTTAAACAGAACAAAACAGGTATTTTAAAAGAAAGGAATTTCTAGGGTGTTACATTATCTTTTGGACTTGCATTTTGCCATTTACGTGTGTTCTACATACCCCTTCGTGGACTATTCTCATAGCCCTTTGGGCTTCCTTTTTGCCTACACATAGAAGAGATCGACCTTTAGGTACCCTTTTGTGTAACTCGTCGTTAATGAGCACATATTGGGAAGCCAAAAGTCTTAAGGCTTGTTTTGCTCTTTTATCAGGTTGGAGTGGATATTCTCCTTTTATGACATAATTGAGGATGTCTTTATACCAAGGTTCTTCCTCTTCTTCTCTTCTTGGGTTACCATATCATCCTCTATTGCTTGGATATAAGCCGGTTTATGCCTCTTTTCTATTGTTAAGGGCATTTGCTCAATTTCCGTAGGAATCCTAACCATTGAGGCTAGTCTTGCCAAGGCATCAGCAAATTGATTTTTCTCTCTAGGTAGATATGTGTATTCCACCTTTTACAATTGGTTTGTGAGAGTTTCCAGGTAGGTTTGGTAAGGGGCCAAGCTTTCACTCCTTACTTTCCATCTCTTGGAAATTTGATTGATGATCAACGAAGAGTCCCCAAAAATTCGAAGTTTCTTTACTCCCAACGCAAATGTTGTTTCGAGGCCTACCACGCATGCTTCGTATTCTGCAGCGTTATTGGTAACGTCGAAATCTAGCTTTATGGAGATTGGAACATGTTCTTCTTTAGGTGATACCAATAGTACTCCTACACCACATCCCTTTTGGTTTGAGGCTCTGTCAAAGTAGAGAGTCCACGTATCATCTTCTATGACCATCAAGTCTTCGTCTGGAAAATCATTCTCATATATAGGCGTGGAATCTTCTATTGGAAAATCTGCCAAGAAATCTGAAACCACGGACCCTTTAATAGCCTTTTGGGGCATAAATCTTACATCAAATTGGGCTAAGTTGACTATCCATCTTGATATTCGCCCATTTAGTGTAGATTTCTCGAAAAGATACTTGAGTGGATCCATTCGAGATACTACGAAGACCGTATGAATGAGCATGTAATGTCTTAACTTGGTCGTGGGCCACACCAATGCTAGGCACAATTCTCAAGTGGTTTATAGCGTATTTCATACTTGAGCATCTTTTTACTTAGATAGTAGATGGCGTTCTCCTTTCCTTCTACTTCCTGTGCGAGCATAGCCCTCATTGTCTCTTTGGTGACTGTTAAGTACAACCTAAAAGGGATTCTTGGGAGTGCTGGTGCTAATACGGGAGGATTAGCGAGGTAGGCTTTGATCTTCTCAAAGGCTTTTTGAGACTCATCGTCCCATATTACTGGTACATTCTTTTTAAGCTTCTTGAATATTGGTTCACATATTGTTGTCAATTTAGATATGAACCTACTTATGTACTGGCCAATGAATCCCCGAATTTGCTTCTCGGTTTTGGGCGGTGGCATTGACATGATTGCCTTGATCTTGGTTGGGTCTATCTCTATTCCTCTAGAGCTAATGACGTATCCCAAGAATTTTCCTGAGGTGACTCCAAAAGCACACTTGGATGGGTTCAACCTCATGTTGTATTTTCTTAACCTTTTGAAGAATTTTCTTAGGGTTACCAAATGTCCTGGGCGATCCTTTGATTTCACAATTATGTCATCTACATAGACTTCGACTTCCTTGTGCATCATGACATGGAGTAAAGCAGTTGCTGCTCGTTGGTAAGTGGCACCCGCGTTTTTCAACCCGAATGGCATCACCGTGTAACAGTAAGTGTCCCAAGGTGTTATGAACGTTGTTTTCTCCATGTCTTCTTCTGCCAAGAGGATCTGATTATACCCTGCGTATCCATCCATAAATGAGAGAAGTGCGTGGTTTGCTGTATTATCTACCAGAATATCGATGTGTGGTAAAGGGAAGTCGTCCTTTGGACTTGCCTTATTTAGATCTCGATAGTCGACACACATTCGTACTCTTCCATCCTTCTTTGGAACTGGGACTACATTTGCGATCTATTCGGGGTATTTGGCTACCCTGATAAAACCTGCTGTTATCTGTTTTTGTACTTCTTCTTTTATTTTAAGGGCTACGTCGGGTTTCATTCGGCGTAACTTTTGTTTTACAGGTTTCATTCCTGGAATTAGTGGAATTGTGTGTTGAGCTATTTCTCTATTAATGCCTGACATATCTTCATATGACCAAGCGAATACATCGATGAATTCTTTTAATAGATTAATAAAATCGGTTGTTTCATCTTTATTAAGTGTTAGTCCGATTTTAACTTCTCTTTTAATGGTTGAATCTTTTGAGATGTCAACCGTTTCATTATCCTCAATTACTGGTGTTTTATTTTCAAGAGTTTCCATTGCTTTAATTATTTCTTTGTCACTTTCATTGTTAGTTAAGCAATGCTCATCATCTTGAGTTAAAGAATGACACGAGGAGTAATCAAAAGAAGACATGTTATTGAATTCAGAAACCATTACATCGAATAAAGTTATGTCCGTTGGGACTTGATTATTAACTATTTTAGGGGAAGGTGCTAAGGAAGAAGAACTAGGAGAGGGTGCTACGACTAAAGACTTAGAAGACTCGATAGGGGAAGACTCTGACTCAGACGATTCATCGAACATTGGTCCTTGTCCGGTTGTTATGGAGATCTTTCTTCCACTTGGAGTAGTAACCTTCACAGTCTTTCGTCATCCTTGAACTAGACCCTCTGTTGGAGCGATAAGTTTGGAGGGATCAAAGTTATCACTCTGTAGTACTGTTTGAATGGGCAAAGAATTGTCTTCGATATGTGTTGGCTCATTCTTCTCATACCCAAAGAGAAGTCCCATGACATTAAATTCAAAGCATGGGGGTGCTTTTTCTTTATGAATGGGAGTTGGGACATCATCTAGAAAATTACAATCCAAAAATATTTCGAACCCAGGTTGTCTTATCCCATTCTTGACAAAGGGTTCAGGGAATTTGTGGCATGGATAATCCTCTCCCTCTTTTATGAATTGTCCATTTAGTGTAAGAGGATATCGATCCATTGGGATTGCTTTCTTTTGGGTACGAGCATTCCTACGTGCGTTAGCTTTTTCCTAGGCCCTCTTAAGATCTTCCGGAGTCGATTCATAACCAAGTCCAAAAGTGTCCAATTTAGGGAGGCCAGGTAGTCCTATTTGCTTTGTTATCCCTTTCTTCTTTCCGAGGGTCATTCCAGGAAAGTGTCCCTTTTTCTTGAGGATAGCGTTTACCGTCATGTTAAAGTGGAGGTTGTAGGGAAGAGGGGTCCTTTCATCCTCCTCAATTAAGAAGACCTCTTCGTTAAAGCCCCACAGGTCTTCGTCATTTTCATCGTGCTCCACATTTATGATAGGATTCTCGATAGCCTTGATTCTCATTGGTGAAGCATCAATTGTGACAGGGATTCCTCCAACTATAGCCTTCACTTGCTGATGAAGGGACGGCCTTTAGGTCGTGAAGCCAAGGGCGTCCCAACAATAGGTTGAAAGATGCTTTAATGTCTACCACTTGAAAAGTAGTAGCATGTTCTATGACTCCTGCCGTTACATTCATGGTGATAGTCCCAAGAGCTTGGCGGCGAGTGTTGTCATAGGCTCTTATTCTTTGTGTAGACGGAGACAAGTCTTCATCTTTTATCCCTAACATTCTCGCAGTTCGGAGTGGACAGACGTTAATTGCTGATCCATTATCTACAAGAGTCATTGGAACATTCATTCTCTTGCAGATTACTATGAGATTAAGGCCCTGTTCTCTTCACCTTATTTTTGCTGAACTGAAATTATTTTTACTGAAACAAAATTATATTTGCTGAACTTAAATTATTTTTACTGAACTTAAATTAATTTTACTGAAATGAAATTATTTTTGCTAAACTGAAATTATTTTTACTGATTTTCAGTTATAATTCTTCTTTAAGAAAACTGAATTTTACTAAACTGAACTTATTTTTACTGAACTGAAATTATATTTACTGAACTGAAATTAATTTTACTGAACTGAACTTATTTTTACTGAACTGAAATTATTTTTACTTAATATTAATTTTTTAAGGTGAAGAGAACAAGGCCTTAATGCTTTGTTATGCTGATCACCCTCTGGCGGTAAGTCTTTGTCAAAAAAGGTAATCAAATTAATGGTACTATGAAGATCACTCGTGAGAAAGTTAATCAATCCCTCAGGAGTGGTTTCAGAATCTATTCCTATTTTGTCCAAAGCATTCATTACTGCCAACTTATGTTGATGGGATGTAGCTAAGAGTTTCCATACATTCATATCAACTTTAGTCTTCTTTAATTGTTTGACAACATCGTTGTCTTCTATAATGGGTATGGGAACTTGCTGAATGGTAGGAATAGGTTGTTGCACAGTAATGGGAGGAAGCATTTTCTCGGATCTTGTGAGGACATCTATGGGCGAATCTTCTTCATCCCAAATTTCGTCCACTAGATATATTGTGGAGAGTGGGGTCTCTTCTATATCCTTAAGGTAGACGACTTCATCGTCACTGTCCCAAACTCCATTAATGGTAGCATCTTTCTCTTGTGGAATTCGGACTAACTTTTTATCATCAATCAGTTTCTGAATTAAATCCTTAAATTTAAAATAGTGTTCTATTGTATGTCCCCCTGACTGATGATATGGACAGTAGAACCTATCCGTCCTCTTTAGTGATTCAAATGGTCTCGGTTCGAGAGGTTTAATCTTGCCACTCTTGGAGAGCATTTTGAACATATTCGCATAGGTGGTCCCAATTAGAGTGTAGGACTTATGGCTCCTTTTGGGTGTTTCAACTACTTGAATAGAGAATGGTTTCTTCGTAGTTGGTGTTACCTCTTTATTGACATGTTTGTTTTGTTCTTGTTCTATGCATTCAAGAATCCTTCTACACATGCCTACGAATTTCTCTACTGAATATACGAGGAGCAATATATCCTCTTTAGTGGGCGGTTGTTGCATTGGGGATGGTTCACTCATGGCGTCGAAGAATATTTCTTCTTCTTCTTCAAGGGCATGAGTTTCTTCGACTGGTTTGATCAAAGATGAGGGGTCACCACAATTTTCCTCATCAGAAATGGCCAAGGAATCAGAAAGTGGTGCAGTGTTGATGCTTGGCTTCTTACTTGCAGGAGGCACTGGGAGTTTATTGTTGTCGATTAAGTCCTGGATAGCTTCCTTTAGCTTCCAGCAATTCTCGGTAAGATGGCCCCTACCTTGATGGTACTTGCAGTGTGCATTGGGGTTCCAATTAGCCGTTCTCTTTTCGACCGGTGGATCCCCAAATGGTCTAATAGGAGTTATAAGACCTTTTGCATGAAGATGGTCAAATGCGGTGTCATAACTCATACCAATAGGAGTAAAGTTTCTCCTAAATGGTTTCTTTTGTCCTTGATTATTCATAGTGAGGACTTCATTTAGATTAAAGGTGCTAACATTGTTTAAGTGGGTGGTTTTGGAAGAAGAAAGATTGTCGTTTTTCTTTCCTTTCCAGCCACTATTGGAGTTAGTGTTAGCAGCTTTTTGCTTTGCAAGGTCGTTTTCAATATTAATCCCAATGTCATAGACGGCCTTAAAGGTATTCAAGTTGCTTTGATACTTGAGATGTTTAGAATATTTTTCCTGGAGATTCTTTATGAACAATCTCATAGATTCCTTTTTAGTCGGTACCTCAATCATCTTAGCAGAGGTTTCCCTCCACTTATTAAAGAAAGAAGTAAAACCTTCATTCTCTTTTTGTTTAAGTATCTCAAGTTCCCTATGATCAGTTTCAACTTGAATATTACACTTGTACCTATCAATAAAAGCATTTACAATGTCTAGGGAAAAGAACCATTGTTGACAAACAGTTTCGAGTGATAAAGAAAACAGTGTATGAAAAATTTTCTTATCTATCCCTTTAATGTTCATTATTGTCTCGAACGCTCTTAAGCGAAAGTAAGGATTATCTGTTGCCTTGAACCTAGGGATATCACTGGCACTGAACTTCTGCGGAAGAAGTTCCTTGTCCAATGAGACCCCTTGTGAGCTATGCCCTGGAATCTATAGTCATTGGATATTTTGCTCAAGCTTTCTTACATGAGCTCCATTTGTTGTTGCCTCACAGGGTCATTGACTTGAAGAGCTATATTCTTCATTAATTCAGTTAGGTTGGCTACATCCTTTTTGAGTTCATTAACTTCTTCTTGAGACGCCATGATCTTCTTAGCTTTTCTTTTCCGAGTGATGGGTTTATCAAAAAAGAGTATTTGAACGAATGTATTGTCTTTGATTAACCGCCCTTTCTTTCTTGACCAAGCGTTGTAAATTAAACCATTTATTTGTTTTAATGACTTGACTCGAATTTGACTTTGACTTTATTGATTTTAAAAACAAAAAAAAAAGCAAAAATAGGGTGTATTTTTGAAGACCAAGCAAGGGTTTAAACAAGTGTGGTTTAATTGGAGGATTAATATCCGACTTACCCCCCTAAAAAAATGACGAAAAATACGCACATAGAAGACTCTCTAGACATGGTCAAAATGTGACATATTATGTATGTGTTTTAATAGTGAATGTGAGTGACATACTTTGACTCTTTTGTGAGACCATGGGATTATGTGCCTAGACTCAATTAAGGACTGATCATGATTATTGCCATTAACAAAACGATTAAACTATTTTAGCAAATTGATTAATCAGACTCGTCGTGAAGACTCGAGCTAAAGTACAGGCTGTCGTCAGACGACAGAACTGTCACCAGACGCTAAGGGTCAGCGCCAGACGAAGAGATCGTCGCCTGGCGCTAATCTCTAGCGCGTGGCGCCACAGTCCAAATCTTTGCGCCATTCTGGAACATCGATCTGGGACTGTTTCGAGTATTTTGCTCTAAAGGGACAAGCTTAAAAGTTGTACTAAGTCAAGTTTGATCGATTTATTAGAATTTAATCATTTATAATTAATTAATTGATTAAATTAGTAAATTCCTTTAGTCATTAATTAATTTAACTCATACACAAGTCAAACAAACGGTTAGGGGAAAACACATATAAGATATGCACAACAAATAATGCACAAGTAGTCATATAGTCACGATATGATGCAATGAGTTTGCAACCTAACCATGGCTCTAGTTCTCTAAAGTTCGGGATATGGGTTAGTCAAAGAGGGTCCATGGTTATGAGTCCAGATGCACCGCGCGGAAGCCTTACCTTTGGAAGGGTTGGCGCGAGTGGATGGGACCTCGTGAGTTAAACTCACTTCCACGGTTTGGTGAATTCAACAAACTCGGATGTACCCTTCGTTGCCAGGAGCGTTCGATTGGGTTGATGTAGTGTGAATCCCTAGAGGGTTATGGCCATATGTAGAACACATATGGGTTTCAGAAAAAGGGAAAAACTCAATCAGGAAGTAAAATCGAGCAAACAGTACTAGAAAACTAGTCGAAACAAGAAGGTGGATTTCTGGCTCGGTATTGGAAGAATTCGGCGCGAGAAAATAGCGTATGTCGCCAGACGCTGGCACTGTCGTTAGACGACAAGACTGTCGCCAAGCGACAGCGCCATCGTTTGGCGCTGACGTTGTTTTCTCAGCGCTGATCCCTACATGCCTCGGCAGCTTTCTGTTCTTGAATTTACTAGTTTTTTTCGTAGCATTTTTCGACTTTAGTTGTGAAAGATATTTCCCTAGATTCCTACGTGTAAAAATCCTATGTTTTTGACGCATTTCGGATGGTCTTTCCAATGCGGACCTTTTTATGCTTATGCCAATAATGTCAATCAAAATTACGCACATGAAATAGTTAGAACTTTTCGAGTCTCATCCACTCATTCTAAATCATTGCCAAAATAAATTTTAGGAATTAAAATAGAAATCCTCCCCAGTGGAGTCGCCAAAAAACTGTAGGGAATATTTCAAGCATCCCACACTTGAGCCCCACTGTGATCATACACTTAAGCATGGTGGCATCCAAAGGGAAGGAAGCTAGAGTAAAAGAGTCGCCAACAAGTTTTAGGAACTTGTAAACCGTTCACAGGGTGAAGGTTACACCCCTTAACGATCCAGGAGATCGTTAGATCGTTAACTCCAATAGGTTTGGAACCATGACTGGAAGTTCGGGGATGAAGGTACAAATCAAACCTAAAAGAGATTGAACCTGCCCTAAATAGGCCTCTACTTCATTATTCTCGTATTCATGTGCGCTTTCTGACTAACATGCAATCAATAGGTTAAACCTAAACCTGTTTATCTATGTTGGTTGAATTTAATGCACAAACAAATCTATTATTGGTGATCACTTGAATTAAAATCATATTAGCCTAAACAATATTATCAATTATCTTATTAAGCGTGATTACAAGTACAAATTCCCTTTAATCCTGTAAGAGAGGGCGTGATCAAGCAATGACAACAAAAATATGTATCAAGCAACATAAAATAATCATCATCATAATAATAATATTCTCAATCTCAAAGCATAATAATAATAGCGAGATCCTAGGCATGATACTAACAAGATTAATAACAAACCCTAGCATGTCACTAAACATTAAAGATCAAAGCTTTATTCCTAACATGATATTAAGAAAAGGAATAGGAAGCATCATAATAAAATATACATGATATTAGAAATTTTAGTTAACCCTAAACATGATACTAGGAAGCAATATAACATCCTAACATGATACTAAGAATCAAAATAATCAAAGCATGATTTCTATATCAAAGGAGCAATAAAGCAATTAAATTACTTACTTCGATGCCTCGTACCTCTTTCTAATAACAAAATAAACACGTTAGTAACTTCAAGAAAAAATAATAAAATCAAACAATTAAATTAAATAGTTGAAATAGAGATTTGGGGCCAAACCCTCAGAAATTATTAACCTTTCACGTCTATGGCGAAGGCAACTTCGAACTTGGCTAAGTGTGTCTAGAGCTAATGTATGGGGAATTTTGAGAGAGGGAAGGTTTAGAAAAAGAATAGAGAAAGCTTCTAGCTTTTAGAGAGAGATGATTGTTGGTGATTGAAAACAGGGAAATTCGACCCCTATTTATAGAAAAAATAGCACGGGATCAAAGAAAATCATATTCGGAATAAAATACCTCCTGTTGCCAACGACAGGAGTCAGCGCCAGACGACAAGCTCGTCGCCAGGCGACGACTCTGTCGTCTCGCGCTGGTTCAAAAGTACACTGCGTTTTCACACGCGGAATCACCTTTTAAATTGGTTACAGGTAATTCTGCGTCCAAGCAGATTTAATATCAGATTTAACATATTTTATTCAAAATAAAACATCATCTTTTAAAAAATATAATTATCAAGCCTAATCCCACTACTAAAAATTAAGGTTTTTGCGACCGCCACAAACGGTCGCAGAAAATAGCAAAAACGGTCATTAAACATAATTGCGACCGTCAACGGTCGTAAAGCGGTGGTTGCTATTTCCGTGGTCACAAAAAAAAAATATTACGACTGGATGACGGTCACAAAATAATTGCGACCGTTTTTTTTATTTTCAACGACCGGTAGTAAGACGGTTGCAAATATAAATAATTGCGACCGGTAGAGCAGTGGTCGCAAAAACTGACATTTGCAACGGCTATAGGCGGTCGCTAAAATATTATAAAAAAAATAAAAAAAAACAGAAACAAACTACCAAAACCCAGCCTGCATTCACACCGTACCCACCACAACCTCTCACCCAAAACCACCTCTACCCATGCACCACCACCGCCAATCTTAACCCAAAAAACTAGAAATTAAACCATAATCAAAATTAACAATACAAACCCCACAAAATTACCCACCAAAAACAAACCACAAAATCAACCCCAAAATCAAAACGAAAATAAAACTGAAATCAAACAAAAATAAACCCAAAAATTACGAAAAAAAATTAAAATGAAAATTAAACCCAAAATGAACATAAATAAAAAAAAACTTATAACATTCGAACATGAAAACTCATAAAATAGATCTAAAAAAACCCAGAAAAAAACCCACAAAATACAGATCTAAAAAAAACCCACAACCCTCGAAAATTCTAACAAAGTTAATGAGAATTCGAAACCAAACCCAAAAACAAAGAAATTCGAACAAAATATGTACGAAGTTCATGAAAACTCGAACAAAATCAATGAAAACTCAATATCAAACCCAAAATTAACGAATTCGAACCAAAACTCAAACAAAAATAGAAAAAAAAATTTTACAAAACCAAACTAAATGGAAATTTAATTAGATAACAAAATCAATCCATAAAAATCGAAAATAAACAAAACAAACGAAATTTTCAAACAAAACAACATACCTTTTCCAATACCTCTTCTTCTTTAGGTTTACATGGTCAAATTCGACCACAAAACTTCGTTTGACCATGAACACCAAACTTCGTTTGTTGACGAAAGTCCCTAGACCACTATTCGTTTAATGACGAAAATTTAAGAAATAGAAAGAATGAAGAAGTGCAGAAAAGAAAGAAAGACAAAGGAAATAGAAGGAGAAAGGAAAGAGAATGAGATGGGGGCGTGAGAAAGAAATGAGGAAAGAGAAGGAGTAGAAATGAGGAAAGAGAAAGAGATGAGAAAAGAAGTGGAGATATGTGAGAAGAAAGAGAAAAGAAAAAGGAGAGAGAAAGGAAAAAGGAGAGAGGAGCGGCGCTTCAACAAACTAGGTTTAGGGTGCACCCGTTTTATACTTGTTAATTTTTTTAAAAAAAAGTACCACTTTTGCGACCGCTTTTAGCCGTCGCAAAATTACGACCGTTTTAGAAACGATCGCAATTTTCAAAATTTGCGACTGTTAAAGCGGGTCGCAAAGGAATTAATTTAATTTTGGATTATTTTTCACATGTATTTAATTTTAAAAAAAAATGTTTAAATATATTTGCAACCGCTTAATACCCAAAAACGGTCGCAAATCTGCGACCGTTCTGAAAACGGTCGCAATTTTGCGACCACATAAAAACCGGTCGCATATTTCAAATTTTACAACCGTTTTAGTGACGGTCGTAGAAAAACGGTCGCAATTTGACCAAATTTTAGTAGTGTCCTATTAGAATTAAAGAGAACCTTCTAGATATTCCGAGAAGATCAAAATCAATCCTAATCACTTTAGGAATAATAATTAATAGGCCCTCCTCTAGATCATTGGGCCACATTTAAAATCATTGGGCCTAATTTAATTTAATCCATAACTTCCTCATAATTCATCGGAATCGGGCTTATAATATATCATTGGAAAGCTCTTTTCAAGCCCAATCCAACTACACTATTATTGAACCCTTATCATGGACCAAACCAAATTGGACTGGCTATTTTCATATAAATAGAGTAAAAAAGAAATATTTTCAAAAACAGAAAGAGAGATATTTTAATAAAAACATCCTCATCACTAGACTTTCCACACTTTCACTTTATTCGATAATCAAATGACGTGAAAGGTATTCATCACTGGGTTTGGTTTTGGGGAGACACATTTGGGTGTCTACACCTAAATTAAATCCCCACTTAATAAAATAATTTATTAAATAAACTTTCCTTTTATAAAGTATTTCCAAACTTGTTTAAAATAAATAATTAAAATATCATAAATAATTCATTCAAATTATTTAAATACCCCACAAATTACTTATTTAAAATAAAATACGTATAAAAATACGGGGTATTACAGGATAAGTTATATAAGGACATGAAGAAGACATTCTGGTGGCCGAACATGAAAAAGGAAGTGGCAGAATTTGTGGCTAGATGCTTAACTTGTCAAAAGGTTAAAATTGAGCATAAGAGGTCACACGGAACAGTTCAATCCTTGGAGGTGCCTAGTTGGAAGTGGGATTCGATCTCTATGGATTTTGTGGGAGCTTTACCGAAGACGCGAGCAGGGAATGATACTATTTGGGTCATAGTGGATCGATGAACTAAGTCTGTAGCATTCATACCCATGAGGAGTACATGGTCAATGGATCAATTGGGAAAAGCATACGTGAAATTTGTAGTGAAATACTATGGTGTGCCCAAGGATATCATATCGGATAGGGACTCAAGGTTCTTATCCAACTTCTGGCAAAGTTTACAAAAGGCTATGGGGACTAAGTTGTTGATGAGCACTGCATTCCACCCTGCAACCGATGGTCAAACAGAGAGAACAATACAGACTTTGGAGGATATGTTGAGATCATGCGTTATGGAGTATCAGGGTTCATGGGAATACCATTTGGACTTGATAGAATTCTCCTACAACAACAATTATCATGCAATCATTAGGATGGCGCCATTCGAGGCTTTGTATGGGCGGAAGTGTAGAAGCCTGATATGTTGAAACGACATAAGTGAGACAGTTACACTCGGGCCAGAGATGATCGAAGAGACGGTGAAATAAGTAAAGATAATTCAAGAGAAAATAAAAGTCGCACAAGATCGTCAAAAGAGCTATGCAGATTTGAAAAGAAGGGATGAGGAATACAAAGTAGGTGAGAAAGTTTTATTGAAAATATCTCCGATAAAGGGAATGATGAGGTTCGAGAAGTGAGGAAAGTTAAGCCCGAAATACATTGGACCGTACGAGATCATCCAAAAGGTGGGAAAGGTAGCATATAAGTTGGATTTGCCTAAGGAGCTAGAAAGAGTTCACAATGTGTTCCATGTGAGCCAAATTCAGAAGTACATACCAGATGTTTCCCATGTTTTATAGCCTAAAACCATTGAGATGGACGAGAACTTGACTTATGAGGAAAGACTTGTGAAGATTTTGGATAGTAAAGTGAGGAGCACTAGGAACAAGGACGTTAAGATAGTCAAGGTTTTATGGTCAAACTATAAAACCGAGGAAGCTACTTGGAAAGCCGAAGCATATATGAGGAAAAGATATCCAGAGTTGTTTTCTGAGGTCAGTGGTCGGGTTACGGGGGCATAACTCCTTTTAAGGGGGGTAGAATGCAATAGAGTTTCGCGCTTTAGCCCTTTTTGGTTAGTTTTTGAGTCATTTTGAGTTGTTATGTGTTGTGCCTGATTCATAGTTTGAGTCGTTCTGAGTCATTATAAGTTGTGCATGAGTCAATTTGTACTAACTTGGATTATTTAACCAACTTTTTACTCAAGTTTCGAGATCCGAAACTTCTTTTAAGGGGGGTAGACTGTAAAACCCCTGTATTTTTAAGCCACTTACTTATTATTAACTATGGATTTTTCCAAAATATTTTATACAAAAATATTTATATGATTTTACGAAAGTGATTTTATTTTTATAAAGGTTTTAATTATACGAGTCAAGTTAAAATTTGTCGTATCCAAATCAAATTTTCAACCGTTAATACTTTGTACCCGATTCAGACGACAAAGTACCAAATTCGCTTTTTATACACAAGTTCAATTCATATGTGTAGTACACTAGTACAACACAAAAACAGTACGTCAACTTACCCATTAGTTAGCATTTTACTTCAATACATACATATATATATATATATAAAATAAAAAAATAAAAAAATAAAAAATAACATTTATGGATCTATGTTTGCAAGAGGGGAAACTACCCATCCACTTGCCTCCTTCATTGATGAAGGTTGAAATAGTACCAACACCACTACTATAAATAGCCATGAAGTAAGGCAAATCTTACTCCATCTTCTTCCTCCAAACTACCTCCTTCTTTCCTCTTCATCCCCTTCTTTCTTTCATTACCGCCACCCAACCACCATGACACTACCACCATTGCCGTCACCTGCTGCCGTCGGCCACCGACCACCAAACACCAAAAGCAGCCCCTCCTTCCTTGTGTTGCTAACCATAAGTCCCAAACAAAGCTATATGTTTCTCAAACTTTCTACCACATACTACACTACTATTACTACTACTCCTACATCTACGTACTACTACTACTTCCTTTTATTATTATTATTATTATTATTATTATGATTATTACTCACATACATACTACTACTTACGTATCATTACTACCACCTTTTCATTATTATTATTATTATTATTATTATTATTAGCTACTTGAACATTTACTACTACTACTACTATTCACATATATAGTTATACTAGTACTACTTACTTACGTATAGTACTACTACTTTTATTATTATTATTATTATATCTCAAAAACAAAAGTCATACAACCTACAATAAATTAGTGGGAAGCCGAGATACAATCTGGGCTCCCACTCCTCTAGCTATAGCAAAGCCTACCCTAGTGAAGATATGAGTTGCCGCACGAGCCCCAATGTCTTGTGTTGTCGAGAACCTCTGAACTCGCTTTAGCAACGCAACAACCTCCTTCTCTAATTCCCCAAGAGAAGAAAAGGAGAGGGAATGAAACCATATCCATTCGCCTTACAACGAGCTTCGTACTTAACCCGCTTCCGATGAGCCGCATCAGCCACAACTCGTCCAGAAACAAAGTCAGCTAGCCCTGTCTGTGTCAAAGGAGAAGACCCTGTGAAGTCGACACATACATCACGACCACGATCCCATGAATAAAGTAACATATCGGCAGGTCTGAGGGCCCCGTCATTCCCACCAGATAATCCTATGTCAACCTCCTTTCTTACTGAAATCCCAGATCTGTAGCAAATATCAACAAGGGTATCCCGAACAACATTATGCCGATGTTTAATACCCACAATACCAGCACATGACACCGCGTGGTAGCCGAAAATATCCCCAGTAAAAACCCGAGAACAAGCAGAGCACGACGTTGAGACAGAGAATAATGGAACACCCATCCGGTAGCACAACACACATCGGTATTATTATTATTATTATTATTATTATTATTATTATTTAGGGATTTAAATAATAAATTGTTCATGCACAACTAGTAAAGTCGGTATGTTAAGTCTTGTGTTCATAAGTTGAAAAGTATTTGATTAGGATTATTGGTTTGTTGTAGGAGGATTTTAGAGTCCGTAATTAAGAGTTTCGTACTTGTGTGCAAAGATCAAGGTACGTACATGTGGCTAGATCTTTTATAAAGTGACCTTTATATGCAACATGATTTACATGTTAAGTGATTTCGAACCATGTTTGAATGATTATGAAATACATTTCGAAAGCATGTTTTAATTGTTTAAATATTTATATGGTTGATTATAAAATTGTACCGATATTCAAAATGTTTAAAATGAAGTTTTATTGTTTAAATTATCCCGAGTATGGGATATTGGAAAGTTTATCTATCGGATTTATTTATTGGATAATTTTGATTTATGACTCCCATTATGTGGAGATAAAATTGAAGACTATAGGCTATGTATGACCTAGTCTTTTCCGTTGATAGCACTATGTAAAGGAGTTACTAGCTTAGGGTGTGTGCACCCTTAGGTGAAAAAATGATTTACGAAAATGAGGTTTCGACCCGTATTCTATTCTATTCGGAACTATCTTTGAAAGATGTCGATTGTGGAATTTTTAGTGGTTTCAATAAATTATGATTTATTAAAGTCGGATCTTTCGAAAGCATGTTTAATTAACTAAATCGATTTTACATGTCTAGCATTTGTATGTACTTAGCATTTTGGCTAATACGTATTTCACTTTTGTTTTGGCTTGGCCCTACTTATCATTAATGATGAGTAGATAGGTGATGGCGATCAGACGATGTGAATTATATGCTGCATTGGGAACGATGGGCGGTGATCACCTAGTTAAATTAGTAAACATAGTATCAGTGTTTTAGTTGCTCCAGAAGTGTTTCAAAACTATTACTATTATTATTATTAATAAAGAATAATTATTTTTCTTCCGCTGCAAATCTCTGTTAAGCCTTACGTAATCATGTGGCGGTAATATTCCCAAGTTACCCTTTAAACCAGGTTTTATAATAATTATTATTGGAGAGTAATTTGGGGGTGTTACACCGAGAAAGAGAAGAGAAATGAGGAAAGAGAAGAAAGAAGGAGAAGATGGTGGATAGGAAAAGGAGGAGGAGGATAGAGGAAGAGAAAGAGAAAGAGAAATTGAAGGGGCGGATAGGAAGAGAAGGAGGGGGTGGAGGAGAGAGAAAGAGAAGAGGAAGAGAAGAGGGGGCGGAGGAGAGAGGAAAGAGAAGATGAAATGAAGGGGGAAGAATGAGGACGTGCGGTTTAGGGTTTTAACAAGGAAGAGTTTTTTTTATATATATATATATATAATTATATTCCAACGGAATATTCCGACGGATTTTAATTCCGTCGGAAATTTTAATTTCATTGGAAAGCCCAGATATTTCGATGGATTTATATTCCGTTGTAAATTTCCGACGGATTGTTAAAATCCGTCGAAAATAACTAACAATTCGTCGGAAATAACCGACGGAATAAAAATCCGTCGGAATTTCCGATATTTCCGACAGAATTTCGTGTCTGTCGGAAATCAACCTATTTCTAGTAGTGATATCTACTGATAATGTCAGCTGTCACCGATCACTCACTAACAGTAGCCTTAGAAAAAAGTAGGATGTCATCAGCAAAAAATAAATGAGACACCCTGGGAGCTTCCTTGCAAACTCTAGCCTCGTGGATCAATTTATCATTTGCAGCTTTTGATAACATTGATGAGAACGCATTTGCAACAATGAGAAATTAATAGGGGCAGATTGGGTCACCCTGTCAAAGACCCCGAGAGGGAACAACCGAACCAGAAATTTTCCCATTTATTTTAAAAGCAAATGATACACTGGAGAGACAATCCAAAATCTTCCGAACCCAATTATCACGGAACCCCATTTTATACATGACTCTTTCCAAAAAGCCCCATTCTACTCTTTCATAAGCCTTGCTCATATCAAGTTTCTGAGCTATAGTCCCATCCTTACCTTCCCCGCCTCTCTTCATGGCATGAAAATTCTCGAAAGTAATTAAGGCATTATCAGTAATTAATCTTTTCGGGATAAAAGCACTCTGGTTAATGGTGATGATTTTATCTAGAAAAGGTTTCAACTTATTAGATAGTACTTTCGAGTAATATATACCACATTACAACAACTTATTGGTCTGAATTCCGAAACACGCTTAGGATCTTCACATTTTGGAATTAGAACCACACAATCTTTATTAATCTCATCCAACGAAAAATCCCCTCTCCACCAATTCTTCACAAAGAAACAAATATCAAACCCAATAATATGCCAAAATTTCTGATAAAAGAGAGCGTGCATACCATCGGGCTCGGGGGCCTTGTTTGGGTGCATCTGGAAGAGAGAAAATTTGATCTCGTCATTAGTTGGTTCCTCACACAACTTCACATTCATCTCTTCAGTAATAACAGTATCAACGCCCGCAAGAGCAGGCTTAAACTCCGTGGGATTGCAAATCTTGAATAGAGTCTTGAAGTATGCGGCAATGGTCCCTTTGAGCTCCTCCTTCTCCCTCCATACACCATCATCATCATGTAGACCCCTTATGCCATTAATTCAACGGCAATTACTTGCTTTTTGATGAAAATATGCTATGTTTTTAATCCCCGTCTCCGAGATCGTTTGCTCTAGCCCATGCAAACCAATACGATTCCTCCATTCGGTGTAACTCATCAAGTTTTTTAGAAAGTCGGTTGCACTGTTCAAGCATATTAATTAGCATCAGGGTCTTGTTTTTGGACTTCCTTAAGCAAGCATTCTTTTTTTTTCTTTCTTTAAATCTCCAAAACAACGTTTTGCCTATTGGTTAAATAAGCAGGTCACATAGAAATTCAGCCAGCCACTTGAAGCCCTGCATTGCCCAGCCATGCTTCTTCAACCACCTTCCCACACTCTTTATTAGATAGCCACCACGGTTCAAATTTAAAGGATTTTTGTTCCCTTCCTTGCTCATAATAGTTAACCGTGTTGAGAAGAATTGGTGCATGATCTGAACGATAAATTGGGAAATGGCGGACCTCAAAATGTGGGAACATGTTACACCAAGCCCCATCCGTAAGGAAGCGATCAAGTCTTTCCCTTTTCAATGTAGCAAGAGCATTTCCTTTCTTCCATGTGCAAATGCTACCCTTGTATCCCAAGTCTCTCATACCGCAGTCATAGATGACATTACAAGCATCCATAAGGTTCTCACTACGGGGAACCCCGCCCTCTTTTTCTTCCAAGCTCACAATCTCATTGAAATCACCAAACATCACACATGGGAGACTACTACTTAATTTGATTCTTCGTAACATTGCCCAAGTAAGATGTTTATTCTCTTGTTCCGGCCACCCATACACACCAATCGCTTTCCATGTAGGATTGTCCTCATGATCACAAACATCCACAATAAAAATGATGAGTCGAATAAGTACTTACCCTAGCATTCACATCTCTCCACCAAAACCCCATACCTTTAGACTTACCCCTACTACTAACACATATTCCCTCTGTAAAACCACATCTATTACGAACTCTAGTCAATTTATCCTCATCAATCAGAGTCTCCATCAAGAAAACTATATTTGGCTTTTCTCTCCAACACGGAGAGCCTTGACTGTCCAAGGGTTGCCAAGCCCTTGACAGTTCCAACTCAGAATTTTCATTGCTCTTCAAGGGGTTGGACTCACCACACCCCTCTACTTGGTTTACCCCGCCTCCGGCAATTGAAATTTCATGAGTTTTTAATTTTTTTAGAATTTTTTCCACCTAAATCCACCTTATTCTCCATGATCTCACCAGCCCCTGACCTTTTTTTTTACCCCTACTCCACTTTCACCCAACCCCTCATAGTCATACATCTCAAAATCCCCATCCCCATCCCCATCCCCATCCCCACTCCTCTCAATTCTCTTCCAACCTCTTTTCCCAGTAACATTTTTGTTTTAACCTTACAGCCTTACTCCGTCCCTTATATTCTGGACAGCAACACATGTCTCACATCCCATAGTTTTGGACACCTCACTGATTTCTATAGCCCCCTGCCATTCTTTAATCCTTCCCTCATCAACATTATTACCCCCGTCACTCGCATTCTCTATTTGTCTCAGCATGACAAATAGCACCCACACTTCTACGGCGAAGAACATTCTTCTTTGTTTGCTCATCAACAACCATCATCAACGTAACTTCTCTTTGACGAGGGCTAGTATTATCAGTTGAGGTTGGTGAGGCGAATTTAAGCTTCCTCACTGCCCCCACCCCGACCCAATTTAATAGATTCGGGATCACTATAAGAAATCTTACGGCCACCCTTACTCGAGCATAATCTATCATAAAACTTCTTCTCCATATCTCTAGAAGCCTGTGAAGTTTGGGAGAGTTTCAATGGAGACGCTCTCATCCACGGCCCGTATTGAAATACGATTTCTGACTTTATTTGCATCCCCCTCCACATCCTTCTTCTCGCATTCTTTATTGGTATGATCAAGGCACCCGCAATAATAGCAAAAATCAACTAACCTCTTAAATTTGATGTCAATCCACTTCTGTTTCGATTCTCCTGACGATAAGAATAACCCCCTTTTCAGAGGTTTATGAACATCCACCATCACCTTAATTCGAATGAATTTTCCCAAGCCTAGAGGATCGGATTTATCAAGTTCGATAAGACCACCCAAGGAGTCACCAATTTCCTTCAACACGCCTTCACTTCGCTTATTGAAAGCAACGTCTATGAGCCTCACCCACATAGGGGTTCGATTGATTGCAATTTCAGATGGTTGTTCGTTACCGTTTATTTCTCCAAGTAGTAGCAACTTACGATCCAAAACCACGACATTCCTTCAATAACTTTCTTCTATCTTCCTCCTTAGAGAACTGGAAAACAAAAAGGTTGGTATCCAACATTTTAATCACAATGTTGTCTTTCATTCTCCAAACATTTGTCAAGGTTCTTTTCATGGGCTCGACATTAAAAGGTTTCACGATACACATTCTTCCAACAAGCGCCAATCGAACTTGGTTCAAGTTTCAAGTTATTATCGTCATTCGAAACATTATGGTTTACCCCGATTACCACATTCTCTTCTTCTGTTAATTGTAACTTCTTCCATTCTTTGATGATGTCATCCGCCATCGTTATTGTAGAGCAGTATATGAATCAAGGAATCAAACTAACAGAAAAACTACAAGAAAATCACGAAAGACGAAACCCTAGGGAAGGACAGAGAACCCTAGATTAGGAACGTTTTTTTTTTTGTTTTTACAAAAAATACTTTTTTTTTTCTAAAAAGGACTGCATATAAGCATTTAATATACTTCTTTTTTAATATTAAGTAAGAAATCTATCAACAATTCACGAGTAAATCGGTATAATAAATATTTATTTATTGTTAATTTTTTTCATTTTTTATTCGTATATACAGCCCATATATTTTTTTCCTTCTAAAAAAAATACCATTTCATAGAGTACTTCACATAAATTGGGAATTTCTACCCCAAATAATCGATAAATACCTTGAAATTCAAATTCTGGAACCCTGGCATTACTTTTTCACCAATACAATTACAAACCACGGCCACCCCCACCAATTACAAACCCTCACTGTCGAAATTCTAGAATTTCAAAATCTTACAATGTTGCTGTGGTTTCAATTGCGGAAGTTAAGGTTGATTCTACTTGAATTGTAGGGTTGTAATTAGGGCTCAATTGATTTTGATTTCCGATTGAAATTGCAATTCAAGGTTTTAGAGCTCCTAATTTTCCAGCAAAATTCATGGGCAAATATGATTTTGAGGAAGACTTATCCGGCAGTGACGGCGATGATGATTTCTTGCATGATGAGATTCGAGCGCTTTCGAGGGCATGTATGCCGCCGCAGCCACCGCCTTCCGCCGCAGAAGGTGGCGCCACTGCCACTGCCGATAACGATGAATTTTCCGATGACAATGATGATGACGAAGATGACGACTTGGAATTGGTTCGTAGTATAAAGGAGCAGTATGGGTGTGGGGATGATATTTCTCAGCCATTATCTTTGAAACCCATTATGAGTTTACCTCCTGCTTTGTCTGATGATGATGAAGATGATTTCGAAACCCTCCGTGCTATTCAGAAGCGCTTTTCGCGGTATTGTGGCGCCGGTGCTGGGGATGCTGCTGGTGATGATGGTTTGTGCCCTTTTAACTTCTATATCGAACTTATGTTGAGTTTGTTGCTTGCATACTTATACATTGTTGTTATTTTGGTATGATGTTTTTCTTGAATTTATTTGCTAATGCTATTTTTCGACATGATTAAAGAATTGGTTGTATTGTGGCATTGTTTACTAAATTTGTAGAGGTGAAATTGACGATTAATAGTTTAAGCTTAATGATCTTCTCACTTGGGATTCTATTTTAAACTTAGCTAGTTGTTCATTTGACAATATGGTTAGATTGCCTTGAATCTGTGCTGTTGTGATGAGCTGTGTACTGATTTAATTTACGTTTTTGAGATATCGGATGTACTTTCTAGTTATTATGAACTGAATTTGCTGTTGATTTTCACCATTGTTGATTGACTGTATGGATGATCAATATTTCAGATGCAATGGCAAGCAAGGATGATAACTCTGTTGACAAATCATTCCACAAAAGTGATGCCGTTGGCACATCTTTGGGAAGTGAATTCTTGGATGTACATCAAGGTGTATTTGGACAAGACACTTGGGATGCTGCTGAGAATTTTCAGAATGTGGAGAATTCTAACTGCACCTCCAGCTTCCCCATGTCCGCACAAACATTTATGGAAGCTATAAAGAAAAACAGGTCCTCTCAGAAATTTATACGAAGCAAGATGCTTCATATTGAAGCTAGGATGGAAGAAATCAATGACATTAAAAAGCGCCTGAAAACACTTCGAGACTTCCAGGTGCAGTGCAAGAAAAAAATTGGTCGAGCATTGTCTCAGAAGCAGGATGCTCGTGTCCAGCTAGTTTCAGCTCCAAAGCAGAGAGCTAATACAAAGGTTTGTCTTTTTTGCCACACGGCAATTTTGTATCTATTTGATTAAATAAAAGCTCTTTACTATGTCAAATATATTCACCAATCTTCAAAAAGAAGCGAGTCATTATATTTTGTTGGGTTTGGATGGGAGGAGTGAACTTATTAACTCAATTACTTGTAACAGGTAGCTGTGTTAAAACTGATATACGATTCAGATTTGCTGGTTATTGCTCAACACTTGAACCCTTGAATTAATTTACGAAGACATTTTTTGAATCACAAAAGCATACAAGTATATATCAAATTTTCTGCATTGTTTATTTTCCATTGACTTGAGTTTTTTCACAGGGTTCCGAAAAAAATACTTCTGCAATGTTATATGGCCCATTGGAGAACTCTCATGTTGCTTTGTACAAGGCTGCTATGGAGAATTTTCCGCTGTCATTTCATCGGGAGAAATGGTCAAAGGATGAAAAACAACTTCTTAATAAGGAAATCAGTAACCAGTTCCAGAAAAGTTTGTTCAATAAATCTGCTGATGCAATAAGGTATGTAGTTTTCTTGTTACATGTGGACTCGTAACATTCTCAAAAGCCTTTTTTTCGTTTCGTTGAACAAATGATTTGATCTACTCATATAAAATTGTAAGATAGTTTTCCATCTTTAATCGTCCTGACGAAAATTGTGCCCCATATCGTATTATTTTCTTGCTGTCTATATATTCTTACAAACTGATTTGCAAACTTTGGTATCTTTGTTTGTGAATTGTTTCTTTGCTATCTTGTATGTTCACGCTGCTGGAGCTAATACCTGTTGTCTCTACATATGAAAAGAAAATGAACAGAATCACTGTGCTTATAGATTTATGCCGTATCACTTTTGGTTGAATGTTTAAATGAAAAGGCAAGTGTGTGTTGGAACAACTACTTTTCTGCTCCTTTCTGTCTCTTTTATTTCATCATATATTTGAATTACACATCAAACTGAATTTATAGTCTCATTCTATTGTGCAATTGTACTCCCTATTCTTCTATGGGATAGTGTGTAACTGGTGTATCATAGCTCTTACTAATGATGTACGCTGTGATTTCTGTCCCAGTGCTATTTCTGGCTTTGACAATGGAGTGGATGGTATGATTTCATCAATAAAAAAACTTGAAATTACTCCGGAAATTATCCAAGACTTTGTAGGAAAGGTGGACTGGAATCAATTGGCTTCTATGTTCCCACGTCGCTCTAGAGAAGAGTGTGAGGCAAGGTGAGCATCTCTTTGGCTGGTGGGAGCTTATTTATACATATATATGTTTAAAGAGTTTGTTTGTCATTTTAGGCATGTTTGGTAATTAAACTTCCATAATTAGCTAGTTTTTAGCAGTTCCTTTTCTAACTCTGCTTCTTTGTTTAATAACACACCATTGTACCAAACTATAATCACTTCATCTCCTTGTACACATAATCTCTAGCAAAAGAAAATGGTTTATCTGAATCTTTATTAAACGTTTATTGTTTAAACATCCAAATATACATAGACATTGAACCACTTGAATAATGAATAAATATCATTAAGAAATGGTAGAATTTCAATTCCTTTGAACCTCCCTAATTGGGTAACTCTTAAAATCCTTGCCGCCTTTGTGGTTTATATCTTGTCAAGATGCTAGATAGTTTACTTTGCTAGGAACAGAATAGGATGTATGAAAGCTCAAGAAAAGACGTGGGAGTTTCGTCGCAATTGCACACCATAAAATTACCATTTCAAATAATGCCATTGCATCACAACCTAATATTGCTTATTCACTTCATGTTAAACATTTAAAACCTCTTGGAGGATGAAGATTGTCCCAATACATATATATCGAATGAAGAAAAATCAATGTCATCTTTGATCAATCAACTTTTTCCTCTCCTACTTTTCCCAACTTTCCTATATTAGTTTCAATTCTTGCGAATACTTCTTTATAGGAGGAGCTTCTAGTAGTTTTACTTCTTAGTGAAGAGACATTGGTAGTGGCCATTCACGATATCATTTCCTGTTGTCTCCTCTTTGATGTTTTAAATCATGATCTGTCATAGATTTATGCTTAGTTTCTATAAGAACCTTGGCATGCCTAGCCGCCAAGCTAGTGAAGGCAGAAGCCAAATTGCCTCAACCTTGCTAGGCACAGTGCTCTCCAGATGGTGCCAGAAGACGTGGTGTTTAGGCCGCCTTTACCAAGGTGCAAGGCGCAGTGCCTATGCTGTCTTATGTTAAGACCAAAAACTGGCTTAAATTCAGAGGAAAAGTCTAAAAGACCAAAAATAATCCAGTTTGAATCTTACATTGTCTTAAGTAACAAATTTGAGCAAAAGCCCTTAGTGCATGAATTCACTTCAATATTACTCCGAAATTTTTTAAAACATTAAGTTGAAGAATTAATCTCTTGTTGCTGTCTTGTTGCATGCTATAACCTGTCTTATAGCAGTGGTTGATTATTTGTTGATTAAAACATGCAGGTGGTTAAATAATGAAAATTGTGTGATCAACCGAGATAACTGGACATCAGACGAGGACAAGCATCTTTTGCTTCTCATTCAAAAGAATGGAATCCATAATTGGAGTGATATTGCTGAAAAATTGGAAACTAATAGGACTCCTTTTCAGTGTTTGGCACGTTATCAAAGGAGTCTTAATGCAAGCATATTAAAAAGAGACTGGACAGAGGATGAAGATGCTCAATTACGTTGTGCTGTGGAGTCTTTTGGGGAGAGTAATTGGCAAGCTGTTGCTTCTGTATTAGAAGGACGGACAGGTACCCAATGCTCTAATAGGTCAGTAAAAATGTAAACAATTCTATGTTGAGTCTGCATTTCTCATACACTCGAATGTCTCTAGATTGCTTTAGTATAACTATGATCTTCAGCTGCTGCTCTAATTATACATCTGGTTGATTTTGTTTTCATTTCTTGGGTGTGAGACCATATAAATGCATTAGGCTGTCTTTGTTCACAGACTGCTTATGCTCAACACATTAAAGAATGTCACCTCATGACCACAGTGTATTGATTTCATTTGCTCAAGAGCTAAGATACATACATAAAAGGACTATTTTTTATTTGGGAGTTATGAAGGGGGGATTTCTAGATTTCATTTTTTGCTATGGTTATGGCTTTAAAATTAATGATGTATTAGATCAAGATTTTGAGAGGATAATTTGTCTGTGTGCAATTTGGACCCGATTCCTTTTGGTTATTTCCAATTTATCTTGCAATTGCTTACTTTTGGGATCCCTTACATTGCTGTCTTATTTGATTTGAATCTATTGGTTTAACTGAAAAGTTGGTGGATTGATTTTTTGTTTCATCTTCGGAAATTAGGTGGAACAAAACTTTGCTTCCAGCAAGACAACGGGTAGGGACATGGAGTATTAGTGAAGATAAACGCTTAAAGGTTGCTGTCACTCTTTTTGGCCATAAAAGCTGGCACAGAATAGCCTCGTTTGTTCCAGGAAGAACCCAAGCACAGTGTAGAGAAAGGTAAATTTTTTGGCTTTGGAGCTTATTTATGTTAATATTACTCTGACTAATATCTATTTGCTTTTTCTTCTTGTAGATGGGTTAATGTTCTTGATCCATCTTTGAACCGGGGTCAATGGACTGAAGAAGATGATATGAGGTTAATAAAAGCAATACAAGAACATGGGCACTGCTGGTCAAAAGTTGCTGTATGTGTTCCTTTACGAACAGATAACCAGTGCCGTAGGTATGTTGTGGAGATTTTTTTTTCTGTTTCTTCTAGACTTTACTCTTTTGCAATAGATATTAGGAAAAATTATCAAGAATATTACGACTTTTCACCGGTCTTCCAAAAATAAAATGACTTTTTGATTATTCCGGAATAAAACCACCTTTGCCACTGATCTTCCATAAATAGGATAAAAAACCGGTTACCTAGTTTAATAGGTTTCAAAAGGACATGTGTCACATTATAATTAGTTAGAATTTTTTATTTTAATTTTAAAATATTTTTGTAAAAAATGATTTTAATTTATAAAAAACTAAAAAAAACCTCCCACCCACTAATTCCGGCAGCTCCCTGCCCCTCTCCTCTCCCTTTCGACCAGCCCCACCACTTCCCCTCCCTTTTCCGACCATCCATCCCCCTTCCTCTCCTATTTCCGACTACAACTATCCCTTCCCCTCCCATTTCCAATCTCCCCTTCTCTTCCCGTTTCCAACATCACCAACACCTTCTTCGTCCTCCCATTTCCGACCTCCGCTTCCCTGTAACACCTCCCCTCTCTCCTTCCTTTTCCGAAACCCCCACTCACCCTCGTTCCCTCTCCATCACCCGCAAACCTAACCCATAAAAATCCCTCGTAATTCAGCCTTAAACCCAGATTTTCGACGACTTTTAGTAGTTATGAGGGTGAAGAAGGGTTTTTTTTTTGTTGGTATGTGAGGATGGTGGCAAATGGTGAGGTGTTTTCAGGTTTCATTGTTGGTAAGGTGAAAGTGGGGGAAGCAATGGTGGTGGCTGGGTTGCTGTGATAAGGTGAAGGACCGTTAGGGATGTTTTTTTTTGAAAGAAAAAAATATTAACAGCAATTGTTTTAAAAAAAATTTAACAACATTTTTTTTTTTTTTTTTGGAAGTGACATGTGTCACATTGACCCATTAAACAGGTTACCAATCGGTTACACCCTATTTATGGAAGATTAGAGTCAAAGGTCGTTTATTCTGGAATAATCAAAAGGTTGTTTTATTTTTGGAACACCAGTGAAAGGTCATATTATTCATGACAATTTTTCCTAGATATTATACTCATTAATTTTTTATATTTTAAAATATGTTCACTTTAACCACTCAAGAAAGTAGTTTTCTAAGCTCTAAGAAATCAAAAAAATTACACATTGCACAAGCAAACAGAAATTGATAATAGGTAGCTTGAGAGAGGTCACTTGTACACTTTGTTTGGACCAAAAGAAATGGAAGGATAAGAAGAGAAGAGGAAGGTAGGAAGGCAATTTCTTTTTTTTGGGTAAAGGATTGGGGATAGGAAGAGGAAGGAGAGGGAAGGGGTCCATTCTCTCTCTCTTTTTATTAAGCATTATCCTTCCATAATCGGAGAGATTTGGAGGGAAAATGTAGCTCACCTTTCCCCTCCCTTTCTCTTCCGGTCTTGCCTCCCCTTCCTCTTCTTTCACTCCCCTTCCTTCTTTGCTATCCAAACAAAACGGTATAGAGCTCAATTTAGTCTCTAATACTATGTTACTTGAACTCAGTTACCCATATCTAACGTGGGTATGTGTACAAGTGTCCAACTAGGCTTTTATTTTGTTTTATTTTTATTTTTGTTATAGAAATTTCCATGTTTTTGTTCCAAAATGAAATGTCAAAGTATTCTACCCATGTCCAAGTGCAAAGATTCGAGTAACATAACGTTACAAAAGGGTGTCATGTTTGCATATTTTCTTCTTTCTTGTTTCATTTTCAGCCTAATCTATCTCCCAAAACACTACTGTGATAACTAATCAAAAAGATAAAATTCTTTATGAATAGGTTATCACACACTTCACCTCAAACACCAAATAACATCTTCACCTTGGAAAAATTGATACTTCATAAAGACATTACCTTGGACGGATGTTACTGATTAAAGTGCGATTTATGTTTAACTAATTAAAAAGATAGAATTTTGTATGAATAGGTTATCACACAATTCACCGCAAACACCAAATAACACCTTCAACTAATTGAAAAAATTGATACTTCATAAAGACATTACCTTGGACGGATGTGATGGATCAAAGTGCAATTTAGGTTCAACTTACCATGGTGCGATGGTGTGGTGGCTGGTGGGTGCGTGGGTCGATTTAGTCTGGGAGGATGGCGTGGATGGTGGTGGGACGGAGAAAGAGAGAGTGAGATGGGAGAGAGTAAAAAAATAATAAAAATACAAACACTGTTTCCATTGTAGTTACTTTTCGACTTTCACCGATTGGGTTCTCAATTTTATTTATTTCTTGTATTTAAGTCTTTTTTTTCTTCTGTAATATGGTAATTAGGGCTTTTTTTACAGCCCTACCTGACAAGTTATACATTACTTGGGACTCCTTGATAATCCATTAAAACTTGTAGGGAATGTGCTACAATTATGAGTTTGATCTTGCTTTGTACTAGTTCTTCCAATTGATGAATTCCAGCTAGTAATCGGAGAATAATGTATAAGAATTTTTGGCTATGTGTACAAAACCAATCTCCATTCAATATAACCATTAGAAAGCAGAGGCTATCACAAAACACACTCTGAACACTCTTGGGTTTTGTTTAAAAACAAATAATGCAATGATGTGGGCAAGATTTAGTACCATGGATATAATGCTAGTGGGGAAGATGGAATGAGAGTTAGACAGCTCTCGTAAATAAGTCCTAAATATGAAGTTGATTTTCTTTTGGCAATAAAGACACACTCAAACTTTAAGCATGTTATTTTGTTAACGCTTTAAGCTGACAAAGAATAGGTTCTGTTCATTTATTTATTAAGTGTCACTATAAGTAAATTAATTTAAAATAAGTTCAGTTCAGTTTAGCATGTATAAATCAAGTTCGAAAATACGTTCACTGGTTCACAAATAGGCATGTGTATATTTTATCTATAGTAATAATATTTTTTTTTCCTGTAATCTTTGTGATATGAGTTTCGGTTCTGATTGTTATTTTATTTAAATATGTCAGGAGATGGATGAGGTTGTTTCCTAATGATGTTCTACGACTTAAAGCTGCTAAAGATATTGAGAAGGCTGCTCTTATATCAAATTTTGTGGATAGGGAGTCCGAACGTCCTACTCTTGGGGCGAATGACTTTGTTCCATTGCGTATCACTGACTCAACTAATAGGCAGGAAATTGAAAATGTAACCCAAGAACAAAGCAAGTCTAGGTATACTTTTTCAACGCTGATTTTCGAGCTGATTCACAATTTGTATAGAGCTTTCAGTTTTTGTTGACTCAATTATAAAATTTAAATGCAGGAAAAGTAGGAAAGCAGATCCAACTAGTGTTTCCTGGTAAGTGCATTCTTAGCTGGTTCTTTGCTGCTTTTGTTAATGCTATATATATATATATATATATATATATATAGGCTCATGTAAGAACCCTCCTCTATATAAGAATCCAATCTTATATAAGAACCAATCTCAGCCCTATATTAGTTTTGATCTAACCATCTAAAATGATCCTTTAGTAATGACATTTCTGTAATTTTAAGGAGTTTATGTTTTAAAAATAGAAAAAAATTTAGAACATGGAAAAAAAATTTAGAACCGAAAAAATTTAGAACATAGGAAAAAATAATTTATAGCACAGGAAAAAATTTATAAGATAAGCTGAAAAAATAATTTAGAACATAGATAAAAATTTAAAACATAAGCTGAAAAAATAATTTAGAACATAGGAACAAATTTAGAACATAAGTTTAAAAAAATTTAGAACATACGGAGTAGGAAATAATTTGGAACATAAGTAGAAAAAATTTAGAATATAGGAAAAACTTTAGAACATAAGCTTAAAAAAATTTAGAACGTACGAAAAAGTTTAGAATATAAGGTGTTCTTACATAAGAAAGGGTTCTTATATAAGGAGGGGTTTTTATCGGATCCCTTCCTATATATATATATATATATATATATAGGGGAGGGATCCGGTGAGAATAGGTCCATATGTGAGGATTCATACTTATTTGAGAATTAATCTAAAATTTAGAACATATAAGTAAATATTTAGAACATATGAGTAATAATTTAGAACATCTGATTTAAGAATTAGAACAAGTGATTAAAAATTTATAAAATCTGCTTTACTCCCTCCGTGTTTTAATAAGTGTTACACTTACCAAATCCGGCCGTGTTTTAATAAATGTTACACTTTTTTTATGTCAATAAACTACATTTAAATATTATATATCTCTCCTGTCATGGTCCCCACCTAAACCCACTATTATTTTTTTTTATTATATTTTTCTTCTCACATTCATTATTTTTTAATAAACTATTAACCCCATTATCCCTCTTTTATAATTTTTTAAAAACTCCAACTACCCCACTTACCTCTTATTTTATTTAAGTCAATTAAATTGCCTAAAACTATGTGCCGGTCAAATTGTAACACTTATTAAAACACGGAGGGAGTGTGAAATTTAGAACATATGAGTAAAATTTAAAACATTTAATCTAAGATTTAGAACATGTGAATAAAAATTTAGAACAACTGATATAAAATATAGAAAATGTGAGTAAAAAAATTTAGAACATACGAGTAAAAATTAGAACATGCGCTTTAAAATCTAACAGATAATTAAAAATCTTAGAACACATGTTTTAAAATTTAGAACATATAGGTTAAAATTTTGGAACAAGTTATTTAAAATTTATAACATCAAACTTAATTAATTTATGGTTTAGGACATGTGAGTACTAAATTAGAACATTTGATTTAATTTAGAACACCTAAGGAAAAAGTTTAGAACATCAAATTTAAAATTTAGAAAGTAAAAATTTAAAACATAAAGAGTGTTCTCACATAAGAAAAATTCTCACATATATGAGTTCTCACAAGAGCCTTCCCCTATATATATATCTTTGCCTTGCTGTTGTTTCACAACTTTCAGCTATTCATGAGTTGAGGATTCTAATGTAAATCTCTAATTGTTTGGCAACTATACTTGCTCCTAAAACACAGCCGTGGTCCAAAAGGGGTTAGATCAAGAAAGTGTAAAAAAGGGGATAGATTAACTACGCACAATGATGATTGTGATGATGCACGTAGGACGAATGAGAAAAGAAGAGCCATTAGATCTGGTTCTAAAGAAAGAAGAAAGACTAGAAATTGTAGTCTTGCAGCAGAACCCAATAAGTCACGGTATAATGTTTGAGCAGTCATTTATCTTTTTGATCTTAATGTATTGAAAAGTACTTTTGGTCTTTGCTAATGTCAATTTTCTATGCAGTGAAATTCCAGAATTACATGATAATAGTGAATCGGAGACCTTGTAAGTCATCTGTATTTATCTTTTTTCCTTCCTTTCTCTTTCAACGTATATATATATTGTCTAAAGGTGACTGTAACTGCAAATTAACTAGAGCACATAAGATACTAGAAGTATGTAAATATCTGTGAATAAATGACGTGTATGCATTCATGGTTTGTGTGTGTATGTCTATATTGTTCAGTGTAATGTTACATTAGAAGTACTTGAATCTGCTTTGGTTGCCTGTCAAAAAAAAAAAAAAGAAAAAAACGTTCTTGAATCACATTTTGGACTTGGGATTTAGTTTTTCCTCTAATCATTTCTATTATGCTGGCATGCAGGAACATTCCAATCCGCATCAGATCGAGAAGGCTTCGAGGAGTAAGATCGAAGGAGGTACCTCTGATTAGTCATTGTGGTGGGTCCCAGGCTACTGGCATACATGATACTGAGATGAATGTAGCTACTCTTGTGCATTCCACAAGTCAGGATAATGTTCCTGAAATGCTGGATTGTCAGTCCACTCTTTCTGATTTACTATTGAGGATACGTGAAGAAAAGGTAGAAATGTCGAATATAGTTCCTAAGACAAAGAAAAGAAGATTCTCTAAACTGCAACCAAGGAGGAGCTCTTTAGCTAAGACTAATCTTGGGGATAACAACTGTGAGGCAATGGAATTGAGAACATCTGATAATGGCAATGAGACTCTCCCTAAGGATTCAGCTTGCTCAAGTAAGGAGAATGCTGTAACGAAGCAGAAGAAAAGAAAATTGCGTCTTGATCAATCCATAGGATGGGAAGAATTGCCCTTGGCAGTTCTATTTAGAAGAAATGTTACTCGCATACAGAGGAGAATTTCCAGCGTGAGTTTCCAAACCTATTTGCATATATAAGATGAGGCTTGAGTGCTCTTTCACTTTTATTAATGTTTAGTTGTTTTTTTTATCATGCTTCTAGTAACTAAAGGGTTTTTTTTTTTTTTTTTCCTTTTCATCCTGGTCCTTTACTGCTCAATCTTGCAAAAAACATCAAAATTATGAGCATGCTTTATTACCTATATCTATGTTTTGGAATGATATATTTTTATTGTTTTTAAGCACTCATGTATAATTCTGACTTATATCAATGTTTGTGACCTTCTTCCATGGTCTTGCAGTAATATTTTGGAGACAATAAGATTTTATAAAGACTAAGAAGATGAGCAAGAAGCTATGGACAGGGGAGGGATGCCAATTGAGTAGGGGACTGGTTGATTTCCTCGATGTATTGCTGGCTTATGGTATACAAAAGGATGGTGTAATCATTGGTAGGTGTATCATCCTGTACTGTAATTCCAGTAATTCAGTTTGCATGCCTAAGATGCTGATTCCTGATCCATGATGTGCTTCTTTTGATATTGTTCAGTGGCCGAATATTTCAGCATGAGGCGGAATGTGCAAAAATATTGACCGACCCTGGACCTGGTCAGGAGGTTAGCTTATTATTTATTTAGGTTCATCACGCTTCAATTGTTTACTCATTGCTCTTGATTTTTTATTTGTTTTGCATTAAAGCGGGTGGTGCTGTTGTAATGCAACCCTAATTTTACTATCAAGTTTTATCATGCAAATCAATGTAAGATGTGATCTATGTTATGTAAGTCAAAGTTGTATTTGTATAGGTTGTATTAAGAGTGGTTATTAGACAAGGTAATCTAATGGTGTAGGGTTAGGGTTGATGCAAAAGGGTTTTTATTGGACAGGGTCAATACATGGTCAAAGTTTTTGTACACATCCGTGTCGGAAACTTCTTGACGAGTCTAATGTAGGAGAGTACTCTTTATTAACAAACTTGTTCGTATGTCCCTCTTGATTTTTAATTTTCTTGTTTGAAGTGAAAGGATATATGTATTCAATTATTCTTCTCTATGGATCATTTTTCAGGACAACATCCTCGTTTTAAGTGATGTTTTGACCACGTCAACTGTTGCTGCTTTGGACTAGTAGCCTATGATTGAACTTCATAAAGTTTGGTGTTGGATAATTCAGCACTCCAATTGAAGTATCACAAATTGGCTAAGATAGTGCTGAATATTTAATTTACTCAGTTCACCACTCAGAAGAGCAGGACTGGGGAAGTGAGGATTGCACGACGATGCCTGTAACTCTGATTAGATTATCGGGTCTGTTAGCTGGAGTATTACTCACTTTCTTATCTTAATGAAATAATACTTGTGTATGTGCTCCTCCAATTGTTACCATCATACCATAGTGCTTTATTTGGAAGCAGTATCATCTCAGCAGTCCTGATATATATGTACATAAACAATAAATTGTACATTGTTATGTGTAGAATCAGTAAATATAGTGATAATCTTTTAAGTTTTAAGTGTAATATATTGTAAATATGTAGTTTTGTTTCTAGTTTTCCTCTCAATTTTCACATTTAAAACGGTCAACTTAAACTTTCTGACTTCAACGGCTATGAGAATTTTTTGATACCGTATGGAGCCACCGTCAAGTATAGGTATAGCGCGAGAAGGTGTCTCAAGCTGGTAGGGGTTCACCACTTCCCGTCTTGAGTCTTTTCTCGTCCTCGTTAGAACACCGACACACAGATAGGTGGTATCCAGACCGAGGACAGTCATTGCCGTCTTGTCCGTGTTCTCTTGTTCTTCCATTTATTTCCAGCTGTGCTAATTTATCCTTCCTCTCTTTGTGGTTTGGAGGAGCAATAGATGAATGCTTATTATTGGAGACTTGGAGTAGGTCATGTCTTCTTCATTTTCTTTAACATGTTTATTATCAACAGAAGGTTATGACCATATACATTATGTCATTACATTATGAAACGATATATGCCAAGCTTATATCACGAAGTATTTATTTAGAAATATGAGACTTGGAGTAGGTCATTTCTTGTTCATTTTCTTTAATGTGTTTTATTATCAACAGAAGGATATACATTATACGTCATTACATTATGAAATGATATATGCCAAACTTATGTCATGAAGTATTTATTTAGAAATATGATTCAACTAATTAAATATCAACAAACCACGGCCTATGAATTATTCATTTTATCTGGCACCAGTGTGATTTTTGAGAATCAAAAATAAAACGATAATAATGTTTTCCAAAAAAGGGTAAATTCATGTTTCTCATATTGATAAATAAACATGATAAGTATCTCATGTTGGAAGTTCTTGATATAAAATAAGAGAGTTGGGGAAAAACAAGAGAGAGGGAAAAAACAAATGAAAGGGGAAAATCCCACATTGGTTGGGGGAAAAGGTTTTTCCTTGTTTTTATATTGTAGTGTCTTAGCACTACTTAGTTGAGTGAGTGGGAGGTAAGTGTTACTCCACACACACGCGCGCACCGAGCCGGGTCGGGCTCGGGCCTCGGGCCTCGGGACTTGGGTCTTGGGGAATGCGTGGGTTCTTGTTATCTTTTTGGAGAAATTTTATTTCCTTTTCTTTGTAAACAGAATATTCCTTTTTGCCTGTTGGGATTATTCTTTTCTGACTGTTGGGGTTACGGAATTAAATCAGTCATTAATCCCTTGATTGTAGCTGACTGATTCAATTCCTTGTCTATTGCTTCTGTTGTTGATTGGCTTAATGAATCTGGTCGTTTTATTAGCCAAATTCTTTCCTCGTTTTATGTTTCTTGTCTCCCTTCTACTGCCTATATATACTTGTTGCTTTTCCCAGTCAAATATACAACAACACAATCAGTCTTCTCTCTTCTCTAAAATTATCTAAACACGAGTTCTTTCTGTTCTGTTTTCTGGGCAAGTATTCTGAGTTCCATTCGGGTTTGTGAGTGCACATAAACTCCGGCGCCGTGCTTATCCTGGAGGGCGACCGCTTCTAGTCTACTGCACCGGGAGGTAGCGCGGAATCGTCTTTTAGGTCAGTGGTTCTCCACGACGCGGCTATTGTCACTTTGGTTCACGCATCAAGAGATAAGTAATTTCTGTTTTATTGCTTAGTAGTTTAACATCTCAAAGGGATATTTCTGTCATTTTGGGTATATAAGTGGGGCTAATTATGTGAATTGGTCTTAATTTGGCATTCTCTTCTTCCGTCTTTTCTCCTTACTCCATATGTTCTCCATTCTTTCACCTCCATCAATGAAATTCAATGGAGAAATCAGAATGCACGAACATCTTCGATAAAGGTAGAAGTCGAACCTTCGCCTAAAGGGTTAACCAAGCCCTAATTTATCTATTTTTATTAGGGTTTTTCATTTAATTTGGCGGCGAAGCCGCCGGAAAGTCTAAGGATGTTGAAGAAAATAGAGGACGACGAAGATGATGGTGGTTTATGAGCAAAACGATGATGGTGGTTTATGATTGATGGTGGTTCAATGGAGTACACTGGTGAAGGACCGAAGGTGAGGGAGAACGAAAGATTAGAAACAAAAAAGTACAAAAAAAATAAAATAAAATATTTAAAAAGTTGCTCTTATTCACCAATATGCCATTTTGAGATACAATTATGTTTATCAATATGAGAAACTGGGGTTTGCTCTCCAAAAAAATAGCTAATCAACAATTATATATATGGTTAGCTTAACAATTGAAGTCTAAATACCTTTTAATATTTGAAAAAAGTGTAGGAGTTTATAGGTACGAATGCGGAAAACATGAATCATATTCATATAGCACCTAATCCCAAAATCATGCATAACACATAAAGAATTAGAATTAATACCTTTGAAGCGTGATTCCACGTGTCATCGAATAAGAACAGGGGAGACAAAGAACCTCAAACGTGATTCCTCTACTTGGTCCACAGGCGCGGATGAAGACCTCCACTAATGCTAGTTAGTTACAATTGAACCCTTCGATTGACCTTCTAAGGAGAAGAACGAGCAACGAACCAACCACGAACCACCATACGCGCCACTAGGGATGGCCGGCCGTGAGTCCAAGGGGGAGGAGAGAGAGAGCCGTGGGTTAGAGAGAGAGTGTGAGGGTTTTGGGATTTCTGGTTGCTTGATTCACAATCAGCTGTTAATTGTTATGTCACATACAACCCTAGGCATGGATCTTATTTATAGATCTCATCTCTAAAAAAGAGTCCATGACAAAGCCCAAAACCTAATTCTAATCTAACTATGCTAGCCCAATCCAATTCATGATTAGTTACTTGCTCATGAGGCCCATAAATGGGCCTCTAACTTGCTTAACCCAATACCCTTGTGTGTGACCTCATAGGATCCATTCTAGCGGGCTTTGGACTATTTGACTAGCCCAAAGATCATTGATCATAGTCTAGCAACAGATAATGACGACCCAAAAGAACGAACTTATTATCTCCATAATAGTGATCCTTGATATATCTAGTAATTGCACTTATCGAAGACAATTCCTTCAAACTCCCACTTGTCTGAGACAAGTGCGCAATATTCAAATTCCTCACGTCAATGTGTGTCGATTTGATAGTATGATTGCATCTCATGTCGTGATCATATCAATCTACAAATCTTTTCTTGAAAAACTGAGTTAGAATTACAAAACAAATGATTACTATGTAATCCAGTTGAGCACGGCCATGCATTTTCTGAATTCTCCCTCTTCAAGGGGCCAAGACACATTCCTAATTAAATAGGTAGACTCAATCCAATCTTGTGGCAACCAAGGCTCCCACTCAAATCATGAAGTAACCAGGAAACACCCTTTATAATCTCCAGTTACGGGAAGACGTTTGAATGTACACAGTTACATCAATCATTGAATGGAATCAATGTTCCACTCATGTCAAAGGAATCCACTAATATATCCGGAAGCTCTATACTTGAGCTTCAGAGTAGGTCTATAGTTCGATCATGCATCATTCATGCATATCCATGTGATTGACCGAGCTTCACTACGCTCCTATAGCCCAAGAAACAACGCTATCCAATCAATCTTACATGCTAGTCCATTTAAAGAGATCATTTATGTCCACTTTAATGACTCTTGACTAGGAACAAGAATAATATATGGATTTTGTTCACCTGTGGGGTTTCATTCACTAGGTCATCAACCTGATGAGCCCATCAATCCATAATTATTTTGGACATTTTATTTAATCATAAAACCATAATTAAATAAGAGAAATGATGAATTTCTGATTAAACATAATTCTGCCAATGAATGTATTACATATGTAATAAGTTTTTCTCTAAAAACAAATACAACTTAAATTACATCATTAGCCTCAATCCAGTTGCATTAGCATGTTTCTCATGCTTAGGCAATGGAAGGGGTTTAGTAAGTGGATCAGCGATATTCTCATCCGTATGAACTTTGCACATCTTGACATCTCCTCTGCCAACGATTTCTCGAATGAGATGATACTTCCTCTTAACATGTTTCAATTTGAAGTGTGACCTAGGCTCCTTTGATTGAGCAATGGTGCCATTGTTGTCACAATATAACTCAATCCCTTTTTGAGCACTTGGTACAATGTCCATCTCAATAAGGAATTTCTTAATCCAAACTGCTTCCTTAGCTGCTTCAATGGCAGCTAAATATTCTGATTCTGTAGTAGAGTCTGCGACAGTGCTTTACTTCGAACTCTTCCAACACACTGCTCCTCCATTCAGACATAAGATGTATCCAGACTGGGATTTAAAATCATCTCTGTCTGTTTGGAAACTCGCATCCGTATAACCCTTGACAACCAAATCATATTCGCCGCCATATACTAGAAACATTCCTTTAGTCCTTCTCAAGTACTTAAGGATGTTCTTGGCAGCTGTCCAATGTGCTTCACCTGGATTTGCCTGAAATCTGCTACACATGCTTAAAGCATATGAAATATCCGGCCTTGTACAAATCATGGCATACATTATCGACCCTACTGCCGAAGCATAAGGTATAATCGCCATACGTCTCATCTCGTTTGGCATAACCGGACATTGAGATTTACTGAGCATAATGCCATGAGACATGGGGAGAAATCCTTTATTGGATTTTGCCATCTTGAACCTATCAAGAATCTTATCAATATAAGTCTCTTGACTCAGTCCAATCATTCTTCAAGACCTATCTCGATGGATCTTGATTCCCAAGATGTACTCGGCGTCACCCAAGTCTTTCATGGAGAAACAACTCTTCAACCATTCCTTGACTGACTCAAGCATTGGTATGTCGTTCCCCATGAGAAGTATGTCATCTACATACAAGACTAAGAAAACTATGCTGCTCCCACTGGACTTCTTGTATACACAAGGTTCCTCTTCGCTTTTGACAAAACCAAACTGTTTGATTGCTTCATCAAAACGAAGGTTCCAACTCCTTGATGCTTGCTTCAATCCATAAATGGAATTCTGAAGCTTGCATACCTTTCCAGGATTTTCTGGATCTTCAAAACCCTCAGGTTGTGTCATATACACTTCCTCCATGAAGAACCCATTCAAGAAGGCAGTTTTGACATCCATCTGCCAAATTTTGTAATCGAAAATGCAGCAATCGCTAGAAGAATCCGAATGGACTTAAGCATTGCTACTAGGGAAAAGGTTTCATCATAGTCAATACCATGAATCTGTCTTTACCCTTTCGCAACCAGTCTTGCTTTATAGATGTAGGCATTTCCATCCTTGTCTGTTTTAATCTTGTAATTCCACTTGCAACCAATAGGTTTTACCCCATTAGGCAAGTCCACCAGGGTCCACACAACATTTTCAGATATCGATTCCATTTCGGATTTCATGGCCTCAAGCCATTCATTTGAGTTGGGGCTCGCCAAATCTTGCTTGTAGGTTGTAGGTTCCTCATTCTACAATAAGAAGATTTCAGAATCCTCAGTTAAAAGAACTTCAACAAACTGTTTATTTCTGATTCTCGCAGACCTACGTGGGGTAGGAGTAACAATAGAAATGTTCTCTTCAACTCTTTGAAGATTTTCGTAAGAATTAGATTCAAGTGGGACGATAGGAGTCTCGCTAGTTGAATTAGCTTGCTCCGACACATGATTATGCGCCCTCGCCTCTGATGTGGTGTTATCCACATCCATTTGTTGCTCGTCTTGAATTTCTTCGAGAACTACTTTACTCCCACTTGGCTTTCTAGAGAGGAATTCCTTTTCTAGAAAGACACCATCGCGAGCAACAAACACTTTGTTATCTTCGCGATTGTAGAAGTAATACCCTTTTGTCTCTTTGGGGTAGCCCACAAAGAAACACTTTTCTGATTTAGGGTGTAGTTTGTCGCCTTGTAAACGTTTTACATAGGCTTCACATCCCCAAATCTTGAGAAAAGACAAACTTGGAACTCTTCCATTCCATATTTCATATGCTGTCTTTTCAACTGCTTTGGACGGGCTTCTGTTCAATACTCTAGCAACTGCTTCTAGTGCATATCCCCAAAATGATACGTGAAGATCAGTAAAGCTCATCATGGACCGAACCATGTCCAGTAAGGTCCTATTTCTTCTTTCTGACACCCCATTTAACTGTGGCGTCCTTGGAGGGGTTAACTGTGAAAGTATTCCACAATTAATCAGATGTTCATCAAATTCTTGGGTTAAATATTCACCACCACGATCAGATCGTAATGCTTTAATTGTTCTCCCAAGTTGGTTTTGTACTTCATTTTGGAATTCTTTGAACTTTTCAAAGGCTTCCGACTTCTGCTTCATTAAGTAAATATAACCAAATCTACTTAAATCATCAGTAAAAGTAATGAAGTAACTAAATCCACCCCTAGCTTTTGAACTTATTGGTCCACACACATCCGTATGTATGAGTCCCAAAAGGTCACTTGCTCTTTCACCTACACCCGTAAAGGGTGACTAAGTCATTTTTCCAAGAAAGCATGACTCACAATTTTCAAATGATTCATAATCAAATGTTGAAAGGAGTCCATCCTTATGTAATTTCTGGATGCGCTTTTGGTTAATATGTCCAAGCCTACAATGCCATAGGTAAGTTGGGTTTGATCCATCTGTTCTTTGCTTTTTATGATCTATGTTGTAGATATGAGTTGTATAATCTAAGACATACAAGCCATTAAATAATTTCGCTTTAGCATATAACATATTTTCTTTGGAAATAAAACAACACTTGTCTCTTATTTCAAAAGAAAAACCTTCAGTGTCTAAAATTGAAACTGAAATAATGTTCTTGGTAATTGTTGGAACATAATAACATTTATTAAGAACCAAAATTAAACCAGACGGAAGTCTTAAATGATAATCTCCAATAGCAAGTGCAGCAACTGTTGCTCCATTTCCTACTCGGAGTGTGACTTCCCCTTTTGCTAATGCTCTACTCCCTTCTAGGCCCTGCATGTTATTAACAATGTGAGCACCACAACCGGTATCGAATACCCAAGTTGAAGAAGAAGTAAGATTAATTTCTACAACAAAAACATTAGGTAACTCTTTACCTTCAATTTTCACTGGTGTGTAATGGGGACACCCTAGTGTATGGCAAAGCCAATTACCACAATAGAAGCATTCACTTTGTCTCCTTTTCAGGTACTCCTCGGCATGGTTGAGTAAAAGGTTGACTAATGTCACCGTCGAGCCCTCATCATTATGAGTAAGCCTGACTATATCAAATCCATCGTGGAGTGAGAACAAGATTATGTCATGCGCGGAGTCATCATCAAACGGTCTCCCAAGGACGTCCATCTGATTGAATAAATCAATCAGTTCATTGACATGGGTCCTTACTGACTGACCAGGCATGAGTTTCTTAGCCATTATCTTACAATGGACATTGTAAGTCTCATACCTTATGCTGTCAGTCCAGGAGTAGTAAATCTGAGGGATCGAATTAACGACCTCTCTTACATTGTAGTCGTTGAAGTTTCCTCCTCCACTTCCTAATGCCCCAATGCCACCTCGACAGATGGCACGAAGACATTCACACAAGTTGGTTAACTCATATTGCCTGAACCTTCTTTTCCAACAATTTGGAATAGATTATAAAATGAGATTCCTGACTTTCTCTGCATCCGAAACAATTTTCGCATGCCTTTCAGGATCACAACCTTCAGTATACTTGCCCTCAATAGGTATGTATAAACGAGATTCAAGCTTTTGGCTTATGAGAACATTTCTCAACTCGTTCTCCCATTCCCTGAAGTTTCTGAGATTTAGCCTTAAATTTAGTTTCGTTGGCAAAATAGTGTTGTCATTATAGTTATTCATCTACAAACAAAAACAAAATGAAGCAAAGTTCATTAATTATGTTTAATAATTTTAAAGTACCATAAACGATTTAAATTGGTAACTTTAAAGCATTTATTCAATATTAAAATGATCCTTATTGAATTAAATGACTCCAAGACCCTTTATTTGTGTAATAGTTGACCGGACTGAGGCCCTACCATCAAGCATTACATTTTCAAGGTGAGTAAACTTTTTACTAATTACAACTCTTTGTGATTCTTGGTTGAATAATTAACCATCACATGTTTAATTATTACACTTAGCTTCAAGGTTCTAAACGCTTTAGGTAACCTTGTTGAGTATAACCAATTAAATGTGTAGAACGTGATCTACCCCAAATTACCTACAATAACAAGTGACACTCTGCTGAGGCCGACCCATCACTCATGATCTAAGGATTGTTGGGTATTCAATTGGAAAAGCAACCTCAATATTACTGGGACCTAGATTCAATTATGTTGTGATTATTTAGTGAACTCTAACGCATCATCAATCAACATAAAGTAAAAACATGCATAATCTACTAATGCATAAATAAAACATGACATAGTATGGCCCCTTAATCCTAAGAAAACTAATAAAGCAGAAAATGCTTCCACTTGAATCTTCATGGATCTCATCCATCTTATTCCTTTGGGCCTCCACTCCATAGGTTTCTTGGATCAACTGCAACCTGTAACATTATTCTATTCTATCTACTACTTAAATAAAATAAAATAAATTACAAAAATACTTAACGGTACGCAAACCGTATTTAGATTACAAAAATACGAAATGATGCGTAGATCGTATTTAGAATCTATGGGCCATACTAGTCTATATATAGCAATAAATAACATCATACATTATAAAGTGCCACATAACAAATCACTCATCATGCTTTCCTAAACTACAACATCGAATGTTCATAATTAAGGAAACATGGCTCTAAATATCTCATATTTTAATTAATTAATTACTGTAATTAGATAATATCATATATTATTTCTAACCAATCATAAAATATCATATATTTTATTTTAGGTAAGAGATAGAATCAAATCATATTTTAATTATGGAAGGTAAATCATATTTATTTTCCATGATTATCCTAACTAATTCAGGAGATTTTATCCTAATTGCCTAGCCAATCACATATTTTAAATCAATTATTATCCAAAATTAATTATGGGATAATCTCATTAAATCAATTATTATCCAAATAGAATCTTTTGCTCCATAATTATCCAAACTTAACAAAATTAACCACCTTAACTTTGTTAATTATCTTTTTCAAAATCAAAACTTATCTTTTTAATTTTAATTTTGAAATCTAATTTTTTTATTAAATTTTTTTTTTGAAATTCATGCACCAGCCACCGTGGTGTGGCCAGCCGAAGCCGGCCACAGTGACCGTACACCGTGAGGTGTACGTTACACTGCAGCGGTGCACAGCAGCAGTGCCGCACAGCCCTTGCACGGTGCTGCTGTTGCTGCCCCTACCTGACCCGCCTGCTGCCCCGCCGCGCCCTTCCTCCGGACCACCTACAGCGGCAGCCGCCGTGACTGCGCCACCCAGCCGCGGTTGCCGCTGCTTTAAAACCCCCTCCCTTTTTTTTTTTAATTTAAATAAAAACAAAACAATTTTGTAAAATTAAATTAATCTTAATGTGGTCCAATTAATTTCAAAATTAAATCATATTCAATCTTGAAATTAGGGTTCTTCATGAAATTAATCCCCAATTTAATTTAACTCTTAAATTAAATAATTTGATCATGAAAAATTCATAATTTAGCATGGTGTCAAATAGATTAAATTCTATAAACACATAACAATCGAATTAAATCAAAACCAAAACACAAATTTCACAAATTAGGGTTTAGGTTTTCGAATTTTCGAAAATTAGGGTGAGGGGTTCGAATTTTTCGAGTGATTAAGGGGCAAAATTTGGATCTTTGATGGCTAATTTGGAGCAAATTAAACAACTTTTTAATGATTCTATATTGTTAAATCACATTTAAAATAATAATTGACCCATAATTAAATTATTCTCTCTCCTAATTGAATTAAAATTGTGGACTATCAAAGAATTAATATTCAATACATGTACATGCATAGGATAATTGATACCACTGTAGGAGTTTATAGGTACGAATTCGGAAAACATGAATCATATACATATAGCACCTAATCCCAAGATCATGCATAACACATAAAGAATTAGAATTAATACCTTTGAAGCGTGATTCCACGTGTCATCGAACAAGAACAGGGGAGACAAAGAACCTCAAACGTGATTCCTCTACTTGGTCCACAGGCGCGGATTAAGACCTCCACTAATGCTAGTTAGTTGCAATTGAACCCTTCAATTGACCTTCTAAGGAGAAGAACGAGCAACGAACCAACCACGAACCACCACACGCGCCACTAGGGGTGGCCGGCCGTGAGTCCAAGGGGGAGGAGAGAGAGAGTCGTGGGTTAGAGAGAGAGTGTGAGGGTTTTGGGATTTCTGGTTGCTTGATTCACAATCAGCTGTTAATTGTTATGTCACATACAACACTAGGCATGGATCTTATTTATAGATCTCATCTCTAAATAAGAGTCCATGACAAAGCCCAAAACCTAACTCTAATCTAACTATGCTAGCCCAATCCAATTCATGATTAGTTACTTGCTCATGAGGTCCATAAATGGGCCTCTAACTTGCTTAACCCAATACCCTTGAGTGTAACCTCATAGGATCCATTCTAGCGGGCTTTGGACTATTTGACTAGCCCAAAGATCATTGATCATAGTCTAGCAACAGATAATGACGACCCAAAATAACGAACTTATTATCTCCATAATAGTGATCCTTGATATATCTAGTAATTGCACTTATCGAAGACATAATTCCTTCAATAGATTGTCAGGCCAAAATTATGTTACAAAGCTTACAATATGCCAATAAAAAAAATCACGCATTTAATAAATTGAGTTAGGAAAAATTGTTAAAAATAATACAAACTTTGAGTGTTTGGCTAAAAACAAGTCAATCTTTTAATTTTTTCTGAATAATACAAATTTTCGTGAGTATCCGCTTTAAACATGATATTTTACCTACAAACAATATAACCCGTAATATTTTTTTTATTTTTATTAATTCATTTAAGAATTTAATTAACTCCTAAGTAAAGCTTTAATCATAGTTAATTAATAGTTAAAATAGTTATAAAAAAAAAAGAGTGAACCTTTAATCATAGTTAATTAATAGTTAAAATAATTATATACTACCTCCGGATCGTATTATATGCAACTTTGGGGTATTAATACGTATAATTATATCGTAGAGATAGACTTAGGCATATTACCGCCGCGTGATTACGCAAGGCTACCAAACTTATTAATAAAACCAATACTTTGCAGCGGAACTTCAATACTCTTTTATTAAGAAAACTATAAATAGTAACTTGTAATACCCCCGTATTTTCATACGTATTTTTCTAATTAATTAATTAATTATTATTTTATAAAAAGGGTATTTTAGTAAATTATCTTACTATTTGAATTTTGGAGCCAAAATGATATTTGAATTTTGGCGCCAAAAATATTTTGAAACCTAATTATTATTTTTAGATTTTGGATAAGATTTATTATCCATTTATTCTATTTTAAAAACCGGATTATTTATATATTTCAGATATTTTAATTAAAGAAAAAACTATATTTTATTAATTATGTAAAAAGGTCCGAAAATTCCCAAACTGTAGCTCTGAGTTTCTTAGTTATTTTATTGGTGAATAATTGTTATTTATTTAATTAATTATTTTATACAATAAAAATTATTTACACAATTATTTTTAAATCTTAAAAACTAGCAAAATAACTTCCTAAATTATATTAGAGAGGTCCGAAATTTTAGGCTATGGAAGCTCAATATTTTCGACCCTCTTGTATGATTTTTGGGGGAAATTATTTTGGTAATTTGTATTTTTAATCATCTCCTTAAAATCTCTTATTTTCTTTAATTCCATTTTTCCATCTCCTAAATATTTGATCATCTTACTCTCCAACCTTATATTTCCCTTGATTATTCCCCAAGTAATCTCCCTTACCATATTATTTTTCATGACAACACACCTTCCATATTTTTATTATGCACAATCTCCTTAATATCAAAACTTTCCATATTTCTTTATTCACTTCTCCAAGTAATTTCTTATCTCTTCTTGCCATAATTCTTCCTACATTTTCTTACCATAATTCATACCTATGCTAGCCTATAAATACCCCTCTAATTCGTGACCAAACACTCACACAATGCAAATTCTCTTAATTCTCTTATTCTCAATCTTCTCCTTATTTTCTTTTCTTTTCTTTTCCTTTTCTCCTCCTTGTGCACCACCACCACCGTACACCACCACCTGCCGCCGTCAGCCACCCATGGCGCCACCTGCCGCCGCCAGCCACTACCGACAGCCGCCACCTTGCCTCCACCTCTCCTCCTCTTTTCCTTTGGTTTTCTACCTAATTTTCTTCTCTCTTAATTAATTAATTATTATTATTATTGGGGATTTATAAAAATTATTATGACTAGTTTTAATTAAATAAAATCATTTTTTTTAATGATGTTTATGATAAAATAATTCAAAGGTTCATGTACAAATAGTTGGGGGTTTTTAATTTAATTGTTGTGATTATTTGTTAACCTTATATTAATTAAGGTTATATTTATTTTTAGGGTGTGTTCAATCAAGGTTCTTGAGGTTCTTTTTGTGTGGTTTTGCTAGCAAGGATCGAGGTACGTTTAGGTGGCTAGATACCTTTGAAAGTGATTGGTTGAATAACATGTTTATATGATTTTCATTGGTGATTGAATTAAATTGATTTGAATTGTAATTTATGAAATAAAGTATGATTTTAATATATGTTTTAATAAATTGATCTTGATATTTTGTCTTGAATAATAGAGTTGTGATTTGTGAAAGCATGTGGAATTAAATAAAAAGGAGTTTCAATTATATTGGAATTATTGAAAAGGATTTATTGAATTATTATTAAAGCTTTATAAGCAAGTTGGTAATCCCACTATATGGATTTGGTTTGATAAGACTTTGGACTTTGTATGACTGAGTCTTTCCTCAAGAATAGCCTTATAATATAAGGAGACTAGCTTGGGGGGTGTGCACACTTGGGTGAGGAATTGAATTTAAAAAGGAATTGGTTTTAATAATTATTATTGAGTTATTGGAATAGTTTGAAATATGGGAATTGGTTTTGAATCATGAATTTGAATTATTTAATTAATTATTGGAATTGATTTTAAAAGCATGTTTGCTAATAAATTGAGTTTAATTATCTTGTACTTATCATACTTAGCATGTTTTGCTAATTCGTATTTCCTATTTTGTTTTGGTTCGCCCTGTTTACCTTAATGGTAAGCAGTGTTGACTAATTTCAGGTGAAGTCAATATGTGAGCATATGGAGTCCCGGGAATGTCTTCATCTAGATTAGAAATGTTGGTCTTTGTCTTTATTTTGAGTAATCATGCCCAAAAAGCATGGAAATTAGTCAACACAATGGGCATTTGGACTTGATGCTTTTTCTTTGGCAGCTTGGGCACGAGTTCAAGGCCTTTTTGCAACATGGAAATGGACTTTTGGGCTAGGACGTTTTGGAGGTTTATAACTTGGAGTACGGCTAAGAGAAGAGTAATTCTTGCTCCTACCAAGAGGTGGTATGGACTCATCACTAGATTCTACAAATTCATGAAACTCCCTCCGATAAGAAAAAGGTAATTGGGCATTCAGGTAGTACATTTGGTCATCTTCTCCAAAGGTGAAATCCTTTGAAGGCTTGGGAATGTTGACAACTTTTCTCCTAGGTTCATACTTATGCTCCACATAGTGTAAGTCCCTCTTAAGGCTAGACATGCTTGCTAACCATTTCCCTTCATGATGATGCTTTTCGTTCCACATCCCATTCTTATTGATCACATCCCCATACTTGTCAAAGAGAGGTTGATATTTCTTGATTCTAGGTAAATGGGCTAAGGCCAAAAGAATCATCCAAGGTGGTTGGGTCAAGGCTTCTAGATTATTATTCTCAAAAAGGGTTAAGGCCAAAGTGACAATTCCAGTTATGAACTCACTAACTATTACTCCATTATCTTTCTAGTAGTGCAAGTTAAAGTAATTCTTTCTCATTTCATCAATCTTTTCCATCCGTTTCACATACACATGCAAAACAATCAATTCAATGCTAAATCACATAACCAATTCAATTCAAAATCCGTTTGCAATAAGAAATTCATAACTCAACCAAGTATCACTCAAGATCACCCAACCATGGGTAATAACTAAAAAATTTTGGACCTCTTACACATACCCTAAGGTGTTTTAACACCAACTTTAATGCACACATAATCACATACTCAAGTTTCAAATAATTTCAATTCTTTTTATTTTTGAAAAATAATAATAATGTACTTGAGTCATGATATAGGACAGTCGAGCCCGCGTCTCCCAGGAAAGTTACCTACAGCGTCGAGGCGAGCCTTTCCTAGACAGAGAGGCGTTCCCATTATAGGCCTCCATAGAGAACTCGAGAATCCTTTTCTCATTCATCTTTCCACAAATAAGAAAATAGTTTTATATAAAAATAAACCTTTTGACTTTCACACACAATGTGAAACTCTATTTATCCTATATGCCCTCTTAAGTCAGCTCACAATTTTTTTTTTTATTTATTACTCAAATTTTAGTCTTTTTAGGATCGAAAAACTGATACCACTTTGTAACACCCCCAAATCTCCCTCTACGGAAATACTAGTAAAATACGTATAATTATACGGTAGAGATAGACTTAGGAGTATTACCGCCACGTGATTACGCAAGGCTACCAAACTTACTAAATAAAACCAATACTTTGTAGCGGAAACTTCAATACTCTTTTATTAATAAAACTTTAAATAGTATCCATTGTCATGAGTACTCAAAATAAAGACAAAGACCAACATTCCTAATCTAGATGAAGACATTCCCGGGACTCCATATGCTCACATATTGACTTAACCTGAAATTAGTCAATACTTGCTTACCATTAAGGTAAATAGGGCAAACCAAAACAAATAGGAAATACGAATTAGCAAAATATGCTAAGTACGATAAGTGCAAGATAATTAAACTTAATTTATTAGCAAACATGCTTTTAAAATCAATTCCAATAATTAATTCAATAATTCAAATTCATGATTCAAAAGCAATTCCAATATTTTAAACTATTCCAATAACTCAATAATAATTATTAAAACCAATTCCTTTTTAAATCCAATTCCTCACCCAAGTATGCACACCCCCCAAGCTAGTCTCCTTATATTATAAGGCTATTCTTGAGGAAATAAAGACTCGGTTATACAAAGTCCAAAGTCTTATCAACCAAATCCACATAGTGGGATTACTAACATGCTTATAAAGCTTTAATAATAATTCAATAAATCCTTTTTAATAATTCCAATATAATTCAAACTCCTTTTTATTTAATTCCACATGATTTCAAAATCAAACCTTTAAAACATGATCAATAATTTTAATCAATCAGGACATGATATAAAATCAATCCTCAATTTATTTATTAAAACTAATTATTTAAACATGATTTTATTTCACAAATCACAACTCTATTATTCAAGACATAATATCAAGATCAATTTATTAAAACATATATTAAAATCATACTTTATTTCATAAATCATAATTCAAATCAATTTAATTCAATCACCAATGAAAATCATATAAAACATGTTATTCAACCAACACTACTAAAATTCGGCGAAATTGCGACCGCCTCAAACGGTCGCTGAAAATAGCAAAAACGGTCGCAAAACATAATTGCGACCGTCAACGGTCGTAACATGGTGGTCGTTATTCTCCTGGTCGCAAAAAAACAATATTGCGACCGTTTGACGGTCACAGATTTTTTGCGACCGTTTTTACTATTTTCAACGACCAACCTATAAACGGTCGCAAATACTCAGAATTGCGACTGCCATATGGACGGTCGCAAATCTTGAATTTAGCGACGGCTTATGGCGGTCGCTAAAAGTTTTAAAAAAAAACAAAAAAAAAAAAAGTCATTCACTGCCTATACTTCTCAGGCAGCAGCGTCACCACCACTCCCTCCCAAACCAACTCCACCACCGTTAGGTCCCACCCAAGCGAACTCCACCCACCACCACCAACTGTCTGCATATTCCACCCAGCCCCCACCGAAAAATCCTACCCAAACGAACCAACTCCACCCACCACCACCGCACACCTTAAACATTCTCCACCCACCACCACCATGCACCAGCCACCCAAATTTTTACCCACAAAAATAAATATATAAAAAAAAAGACCCACAAAACTAAACCAACAAAATTGTAAAATTAAACATAAAACCAAAAATTCATATGAATATCAAATTCAAAAGTCAAAATAAACAAAAATTATATAAAAAAAAAATCAAAATAACGAAAAAAAAAAATTAACGAATTTAACAAAAAAACGAATGAATCAAAATCACAAAAATTAAACAAATTTATCATGAACATCAAAACCAAAATGAACAAAACTTAATCATTATAAATCAAACAAAAACTAACGAAAAGCGTTCTAAACTATCGATTCAAACAAAAACAAAATAAATAAAAATCATAAAAATGAATGATAACTAAATTTAACGAAAATCAAACAAAACCAAACATGGAAATTCGAAAAAAAAACCCCAAAATTTCCAGAGAAATCAACATACCTTAACAAATATTTCATCCTCTTTGGGTTTTTATGGTCAAATTCGACCATGAAAACTCCAGATCTGGAATTTTCATGGTCGAATTCGACTATGAACACCAAAATTGTTCAGCTTTAAACGAAAATCCGAACACCCAAATTGTTTGTTGCAAAAATTCGAAATCGAAAATAAAGAAAAAATAATGTAGAAAAAGAGAACAAATATGGAGGAAATGGTGATGAAAACGCCGGTTAATGGAGCATAAAGACATAAGAATAAGAAGAAGGAAAAGAGGAAAGAGATCGGGGATAAGACGAAGAGAAGAAGGAGAAGAGGAAACAGATCAGATAAAGGATAAAGGAAAGAGAAGAAGAGAGGAGGAAAGAGAGAGGAGAGAGGCGTGAGGAGAGAGAGAGGAAAGAGAGAGTGAGCGGCTATCAACTGATTAGGGTTAGGAGTGGACCTTTTTTATACCTTTTTTTAAAATAAAATAAAAAAGCATCTTTGCGACCGGTAATAGCGGTCGTAATTTTGCGACCGTTTGAGAATATCATTTTTTGCGAAAATATCATTTTTTGCGACCGTTTCCATGACGGTCGTAGAAAAACGGTCGCAAAATGGCCGAATTTTAGTAGTGCAATCACTTTCAAAGGTATCTAGCCACCTAAACGTACCTTGATCCTTGCTAGCAAAACCACACAAAAAGAACCTCAAGAACCTTGATTGAGCATACCCTACAAATAAATATAACCTTATTTAATATAAGGTTAACAAATAATCACAACAATTAAATTAAAAACCCCTAATTATATGTATATGAACCTTTTAAATTATTTTCTCATAAACATCATTAAAATCTTATTTTATTTAATTAAAACTAGTCATAATAATGTTTATAAATCTCCCATTATAATAATAATTAATTAAATAAGAGAAGAGAAAAAGAAAAGGTAGACAACCAAAGGAAAAGAGGAGAAAGGTGGCGGCAAGGGTGGCAGCTGGAGGCTGCCGGTGGTGGTGGTGGTCGGTGCAGGTGGCAGCCGGCGGTGGTCAAGGTGGCCGGTGGTGGTGGCGCACAAAAGGAGGAGAAAAAGAAAAGAAAAGAAAAGAAATAGGAGAAGAGAATAAGAGAGAGTTAAGAGAATTTGTGTGAGTATTTGGTCATGAATTAGAGGGGTATTTATAGGCTAGCATAGGCATGAATTATGGTAGAAAAATGTAGGAAAAATTATGGCAAAAAGAGTTAAGGAATTACTTGGAGAAGTGAATAAAAAAATATGGAAATTTTTTATATTAAGGAAATTGTGCATAATAAAAATATGGAAGGTGTGTTGTCTTGAAAAATAATATGATAAGGGAGATTAATTGGGGAATAATCAAGGGAAATATAAGGTAGGAAAATAAGATGATAAAATATTTAGGAGATGGAAAAATAGAATTAAGGGAAATAAGAAATTTTAAGGAGATAATTATAAATACAAATTATCAAAATAATTTCCCCCAAAAATCATACAAGAGGGCCGAAAATATTGAGCTTCCATAGCTCATATTTTCGGACCTCTCTAGTATAATTTAGGAAGTTGTTTCGCTAGTTTTTAGGAATTAAAAATAATTGTGTAAATAATATTTATTGTATAAAATAATTAATTAAATAAATATCAATTATTCACCAATAAAATAACTAAGAAAATCGGATTTTCTATACATAGAAAATCCGAAATTCTCAGCTACAATTTTGGAATTTTAGACCTTTTTAAATTATTAATAAAATATAGTTTTTTTTTCATTAAAATATTCGAAATATATAAATAATCTAGTTTTTAAAATAAAATAAATGAATAATAAATCTTATCGAAATCTAAAAACAATAATTAGGTTTCAAAATATTTTTGGCGCCCAAATTCAAATATTATTTTGGCTCCAAAATTCAAATAGTAAGTTAATTTACTAAAACACCATTTTTATGAAATAATAATTAATTAGGAAAATACATATGAAAATATGGGGTATTACACCCCCACCAGGTCATCGGTACCCGCCTATCTCCTGCACCACCTCCTACACCACACCTAAATCCCTGCATCCACAACCACCAAACCTACCTCACGCTGCTGCCCGCCACAACCACCAAATTAAACCTAGCAATAGTAGCAGCCTCCCATTCTCCTCTCACCATCTAACACCTCAAGCAACCACCTACTGCAACAATCGCGCCTATGCCACCGTTTACCCTCACCGCAAACGAACAACCACAATAAGCAGTGCTGCTCTCACCTCTCACTACCCTCCCCACGAAAAACCCACAAACTCGCTCCTCCATCACCGAAAACCCAAAACGCTCCTTCCCCGACCCTCAAAAAATGGATAGATTGGAGTTTGTGGTGATGAAATTCTCACATTCAAGATCTCTGAATTCGATGATTGTTGTTGTTGTGATGATGGTAGTGGAGATGGAGAATCGCCATTGTTGTTGTTTTCCTTGATTTGTTTATCATTTGATTAATTAAAGTGAGCTAATTTAATCCAGAAATTTCAAAATAAAAAACAGAAACCTTGACCAAAACAAACAAAAATGATTTTCACATTAAAATATATTAAATCAAGAGATTATACCGAATCGGTGGTGATATCGAAGAGTTTGAGTTTTGACGAAGTTTATGAGCATGGTTGGGGGTTTTGGTGTGGGATGCGTGGGTTTTTGATGGTAGGTGGTTGTCGGGGATTGGAAGGGAGAGGGAAGGGTATGGATATCGGGGCTGGTGTCTCCTGCAAGGGGGAAGGGGCAGGGGAGCAGGGGGGTAGGTGGCTATTAAGGGAGAGGGTTGGTTTTTTTTTTTTGGGAAAAATTGCTAAAAATTATACAACTTTAATTTTGGCCCATTCTTTTTTAATAATACAACCTTTTGATTATTTTGTAATAATACAATCATTAAGGGGTGTTCATTTTAAACAAGACAAAATTGAATTTTTAGTGGGTTTTAAGGTGAGAGAAGGGGAGAGGATATTTCCTTCTTCCACATCCCCACCACCAAAAACTCATCCACTCCCCTTTCCTAACCTCAAAATCCATCAAAAAATTGATTTTGTCTTGATTTGTTTTGTGGTTGCTCATTTTATTTCCAATCTTATCATCCTTTAATTGTACAATTGTTAAGGTTTATAAGATTTTGAAATATACATTGTTTGATGGCACATAAACAACGTTATGGAAATTGAGCAAATGTTATCAAGAGGTATAAAGAACTTTGAGCAGTTGTTATCAAGAGGTATAAAGAACTTTGAGCAGATGTTATCAAGAGGTATAAAAAACATTGAACAGATGTTATCAAGGACGATTTACCATAATAATGTAATTTAAAAACTTAATTACGATTTTGGGTTGGAGTAAAACTTAATTACAAAATTAGTGTCCACGTAGGCTCGGTAAGAGGTTTGTTTTATTTTTTTTAATTATTTTTCAAGGCAAAACCACTATTAACTATCGAAACCGCTATCTTAATACGAAGTATTTAACAAAACGCTATCTTACTTCTTCTTTATAATGTATAAGCATTTACTTTTTTTTTCCCTGAAAGGAATTTTATTTACTTCTTTTACTGTAAAAGTACGGAGTAGAACCATTGCAAAGCAATTTGGCTTCCCCAAGCAGTCCACCACCGAGTAGCTCACCACCAAGCAGCTCCGCCACCGAGCAGCCTACTTGCGCTGAGTAGAAACTGTTATTGCCGTCGTCATTAAGCTATCACCCACAGTACTTAAAAAAAGGCTATTTTTGCCCTAATTTTCTTTCTCAATTTATTGTTTGGTAAAATCAATTACCTTGTTGCATCATGTTGTCAAAATTAGTATGATAAATTCAACAAGAAGATGAATTTTACCATGAAAATCATTCAAATTATGCTGTACGATTGTCTTTTTTTTTTTTTTTTTTTTTCTCAAATTTTTTATTTTATTTTATTTATTTATTTATTTTGGAATTAGGTTAAACTCATACTGTTTTTCATAATTTTTTTTGTATATGAAAATCAGGGTACGTATAGACATTTAATAAAGTTAATTTTTATACATTCTTTTTAGGCTATTTCATCTATATTTAATGTGATACTAATGTTATTATATATTTTTATTCAGGTCTCATGGAGCTGATGATCAGACTCAGACCAGTTGACACATTTAATCTTAGCTTTCACAATTAGACTTGTTTTGGTTAACTTTTAAACTCATCATTGTATATATTTATTATATATATATATATATATATATATAGGATTAGTTGGTGAAATTGTTTTGTGGAATTTTGAGTATTCAATCTGTGGAGTTGTGGAAAGGATTGTTGGTGTAATTATATCATTGCCCAAATTTATATCCTACCAAAAATGGTAAAATGGCCAAAGCTCACCAACTATACTAGGAACTAGCCACGATCACATAATGGCATAAATATTCATTATTTAATCTTTAGTCCATTGTTTACTTTTAGTGCATGTGACCAACTGTTTCTTTTAGAACTACGTTTAGAATTAGTTTTCTCTAATTCTTTCCCCCTCTCAGTTGTAATGTTCAGTAGCTTAGATTCGAGCAATTGAGCTGCAATTTTCTGTTTTTCTTTTTTTTTTTTTTTTTTTTTTTTTTTTTGACAAACAATTATCTTTTCTTTACTTAAAGTATTCGGTTCTTTAAGTTTGATAGTGAGATAGTGAGAGCAATTAACCCATAGTAAATAGGAGTAGTGAGATAGTGATTTTGTTAAATGAATTTGACAAATAACGGTTTTGTTAAATATTAAGATAGCGGTTTCGATAGTTAATAGAGGTTTTGCCTTGAAAAATAATAAAAAAATAAAACAAACCTCTTACCAATCCTACGTGGACACTAATTTTGTAATTAAGTTTTACTCCAACCCAAAATCGTAATTAAGTTTTTAAATTACATTATTTTTGTAAATCGTCCTGTTATCAAGATGTATAAAGAACTTAAAAATCCTAAAAACAAGGGAAATTGATGGTAGAAAAGAAACTGGTATTAATTATGGAGAGAATTTAAGAGGAAAATATAACAAAGTGGTTATTGCTTTAGTATTAGATATAAATATAGTTATTAGATGGTCATAAAACATTAAACAAGTTACATTATTAAGCTTTTAGCTGCAACGAACATTAAACATGTTATTACTCCGTATGAATAAAGCTCACAAAAAATTCATTTGAAAAAAAATATATTAGGTATATATTATTGAAACATGCAAATCAATTAAGAGTTCTAAACTAACAATTGTTGCTTAAGTTATGAAGGGATGCAAATCAATTAAATATTATTTTAAAATAATTTTGAAATAACACTATCAAACTTTTGAGGTTTTACAAAATATTTTCATAAAAGATTTTGGTAGCTTTCTTATACTTCTACAAAGCCACCACATAGGCAAATATACCAAATAGTACGTATTAAAATTATCAGGTTTACCACCCAAATCAAAGGTGTAAATACACGCCAATACAACTTCTCTGCAAGAGTCAGCCCTTTGCGCGCATCGAGCGCGTAGGCCACCCTAGTTATTAAGATTTAATCAAAAGATTAACTTGTTTTTAGCGGACTGCTCAAAGTTTGTATTATCTTTGACAATTTTTCCATTGAGTTATCGTACTTATTATCATAATTAAATTGTATTCCATATACTACTATTTTGATAATATCCTAATAAAGTGGTAGTATATGTGAACTAAATTGTTAAAAGGTGATTTTAATAAAATAATCATGAATTTTTTTTATTTTTTTATTATTTTTTTTTAAATCTGGAATAATTTTGCAAAATAAAGTTAATGATCAAAATAATTAAAAAAATAAAAAAAAAGGTTTGACCAAACATTTAAAATAAAAGGAAAAATCAACCAATATGATTTAAGAATAGTGGTGGTCATTTTAAGGATGATCATATATTTTAGATTTCCCATCCTCAAATCAATCCAATCCTGTCTGGTCTTGAACCAGTGATAAACCTTAGAAATCATTCAACAAGCTAAAGTAACTCGACATAAGACTTGATTAAACTCGACCCAAACCCGACTTGTATACCGATTCCGATCCTATGGCGCTTTCCTTAAAAAAAAAAAAAAGTACATAACCCTTTTCGTCAAAAAAAAAAAAAAAAAAGAAAAAAGTACGCCTATGTTGATACTTGAAAGACTTTGAGAAGTTGGATAAGTCACACAGTTGAAGAAAAGGAAGTCCAATTTGCAAGAGGTAACAACTTTCTTCTTTCATCTATGTTCTTCAATTATGCAATACAAATAACTTCTTAAATGGTGGCACTTCTTTTATCCATAAAAAATAAGTAATTTGTTTTCAAAATGTGGTTCAGGAACTTTATCCTGTATCATCAATGGCGGCTATATCATCATCTTCAGCCATTTCTTGGTGCTGCAAACCACAGCACAAGGCGGCAACACCATGGTTGAACTCATTGACAATTTCAACACCTCTAAAACCCTTTAGTCTAACTCTAAAACCCTCTAAATTGAAGAAATGTAAGAGTTCTTTGGTCACCCACAGTAAAACTCAAGCTAGAGCACCGGACCTTGATACTGTCAATATAGCTGAAGATGTCACTCAGGTGGTGGCTATTTTTTAAAAATATTTTCCGTCTTTCGCTTTCGGTTTTATTTTGGAATTACTGAATTAGTTTCTGTGTAATGTTGATTTTGTTACATATTGTTAACTCTTATATGTGTCTGATTTAGTGATGGGTTTGGAGTAATGCGATATGAGGTGACCCCATCGTTGGAATTGAGGCTATGATATTGTTGTTGTTGTTGTTGTGGAATGTGACATTGGTTTTCGCAAGCAACTATTGATTATCATGAGTTTGCTGTGAAGTGAGGAAAACAAATGCAAGTAGTAATTTCTTTTAGCATTTGTTTTTGAGAGGTGTAGGAAGCTTATTCTCTTGATAAGGTCTATATTACTTGGATACAACTAGTAGTGTTGGACATGGGTACTGTTTGAGTGTCTAATGCAGTCATAAATATTTGCATGCTTTTAGTCCAAAATGAAGTGTTTAAGTGCCATTCTCAAGTCCGAGTGTTGTAAACCTGAGACAAGTACTTGAAAAGAAGTGAAGAGTCAGAGTAATATAGATATAACTTGTAAATTGTACTATGTGTAAAATGCAACAATAGTCACACGTCTTAGTGAATCATATTATTTTCAAATATTCATTCATCCTATTCTGTGTGCATTTATGCACAGGTTCTTGTTGTAGTTACATATGTTTTCAGGAAAATAAAAGCTGTTTTTATTATAACTTCTGCCTCTGTTCTGGTGCATTTGCTCCAACCTGATCAGTCGCTTTGGAAGCTATAGCACTGAAAATGCCTGCAGCTTAAATTTCTAGTATCTTGCTGTTAAATATTGTACTTAATAATCAATCTCTTTATTTTTGAGTAGTTAATTGGATGCACACCAATGATATATCTCAATAGAGTAACTGAAGGCTGTTTAGCAAACGTTGCTGCAAAACTTGAATCCATGGAACCTTGCCGAAGTGTAAAGGACAGGTGAGCATTGTTCTTGAATGTTGATTTTTTTTGTATAGTTGTACCTGTTCTTGCAGTCTCTGGTTATTGAGAACCAAATGTACTAACATTGGTATATTGCCAACTTAGTTTCTTTATTGCAGTGTTATTGGCTACTTTGGACACAATTTTTCTTGCCTTTTTCCTCTGTAATTGTCTGAAACTCTAGCTATTTTTGAACATGCAAATGCTCGTATGTGAGTTTTAGAATTAATTATTCTTTCCCCTATGATTTCCTTCTCCATTCATATGCATAAACCAAACATCTATCAGCAACATTTAGGGTATGTTCACTTCACCTTATTTAAGGTTTGCTGGTCTGAATTTTTAAGGTCTAGGAGGAAAAACCTCATGTGAAATCTATGCAGAGCCATACACTAGTGCATGTCAATCAAAAGGTGTCAAGACTCTTGTGGTTGTTTTAATTACATGTAGGAACTATGACTTTGTAGGAATCTCCAATACACTTTGAAAATTTGTTTTTCTAGAAAATGCTTAGGTTTGTTTGGTTGGATGTGGGAATTTCTAATACCCATGGGAATTCCCACTTACCTAGTGAGAGCAGGTAAGTTAATTCCTCCAATTTGTGCAAGATGGAATTCCTAGGAATTTCTATTTCCTATGTCATTGTCAACAGATAATTCCACATGCGTCCATTTTTTAGAAAACTCAACTTCCCATAAATTTGCATGTCAAACCAAACTAGTAGAAATTGTACATCTAACATTCATCATTGTATGCTTGTTTATTTATTGTTATAATTTACTGATAAAAATTGTATAGTATAAGAAACAAGAGGTTTCAACTTTCAAGAAATAGGAGAGTGTGCCTTTAGCATTGGCCGAGTCTTTTAGTCTATCCTTGCACAGTTAAAATTCATCCTTTGGATTTGCAGCCAACTTCAAGCATATTTAATTATTAGGCTGGTTAAATCTTCACTTCTTTGCTTTTGATATTTCTAGCTTATGATATTTTGGACTGTGAGTGTGTCACCTATTCCAAATCTTGAACTTCCTTGTCATGTGACTTATGTTATAACCTTTTATCTTTAAAGTCGTCATCCTGCTTATATTTGGGGGAATTGATTCTTCATGACATTATATACCAATTTTCAATGCATTGTTAATTAAGTTATTGAGTCGCAATTATGCAATTCATATACTCCTGATCACTATCGTTATTTTGAAAGTGATCAACATAGCGGTCATGTTATATATTACTGTATCATTAATGAATTTCATAATAGTCTGTTCCTTGTATACAATATTAGCTGCATCAAATTTTGTTTCATATCTGTATTTTATCTTTCAGAATTGGGTGTGCTATGATATCAGAGGCTGAACAAAGTGGAGCCATTTCTCCCGGAAAGGTGTGTTATTCTACAGTTCATTACCCAATCTTCATGAGTCAATTATACTTCTCATCAAGTAATCACTAATTGTTCCATGTGATTATTTGTTCACTATGGCTTTGTTATTCTTTCACATTCTTATATTTCTTGCTATTGCTGTGCATATAATAGTCCATATTGGTGGAGCCTACAAGTGGAAATACAGGAATTGGAATTGCTTTTGCAGCAGCAACAAAGGGGTATAAATTAATTGTCACAATGCCCGCATATATAAATATTGAAAGACGGATTCTTTTACGTGCATTTGGAGCTGAAGTTATTCTAACAGATCCTGTAAAAGGCATGAAAGGTGCTGTTGAGAAGGCTGAGGAACTTGTTTTAAACACTCCAAATGCTTACATGTTACAACAGTTCGATAATGTTGCCAATACGAAGGTCATTTTTTGTATTTTCAAAATGACTTTTGCTTGTTGTTATCATTAGATTTTGCATATTAAATTGCATAATTCACTCTTAGCTTTTTGATAAATCTTGCTACTGCAGATCCATTTTGAAACTACAGGTCCAGAAATATGGGAAGATACTTTGGGTAGTGTTGACAGCTTTGTCGCTGGAATGGGTACCGGTGGAACTGTCACTGGCACTGGACGTTATTTGAAAATGGTGAACAAAGACATTAAGGTCAGTAGCATATTATCAGAAATGGACATTATTTGTTCGGGGTTTGAATATGGGAAAGGAAACAGCAGCCTTGAATCCATTTGTTGTTCAAACTTCAAAGTCCATTGACACATCCTTGACCCTTAACCACTACTTTGACCACCCATGATAAACCACCAGCACCACCCTACTGGATCATCTTACCACTCCATCACCTAAGCCCACCACCTGACCGTGAGAACCACTAAACCACCACAAAATACACCCAGCCACCATGAAAATCCTTTAAATCACCATTAAAATCAACCCACCATCATGGTTACGAAAATATAGTTTCAATTATGATCGCGGAAATAATTGTAGTGTTGCAGGTACGAATATGATGCATTGATCGAGGCTTGTATGTCATGGTTGTCATGATTCAAACTTCTTTTCATAGTATCATCAATTAGGATTTTATAATACTTGTACGCTATTATAGTTAGAGTAGAATAGTAAGTGATTATAGTCACAAGTGGGGAGACATGGAGAATCTTTCACTAATTTTATGAATAGGAATTAGCTTTTGAGTGAAACAAGGGATGTAATGTTCAGTGCGGGGTGATTTAGGGTTGGAACATTTCATTCAGACGAGGTCACAGGTTTTTGAAATATGCCTTTTTGATATGGACGATGTCGGTTCTGACAATTGAAAATCTGTTGCAATACGGTCCAACCGAAACATTGTGGCCTTGCTTTTACTCCATGACCACCATGATTTTGACTGACAACTACCCACCATCGAAATCTGAAGTAAGAGAGAAACTTATTTTAACGCTACCGCTTCTTTGCTATCCACCACGAACAATACTTAACCTTCACCATCAAATTACTCACCAGGCATCCTAAATCTGTAACCTCTATATAAATTTGACCCCCATAATGTTGATTTTGACAGTTACAATAGACAATGACAGTTGAATTGATGGCGACTACTGTGATCTACTGCAGCTAATTGATAATGATAGTTTGACAATTGGTTAATGGTGAGTTTTGTGGTAATGACAGTGAGTAAGGTAGGGTGAGAAGGAAAGTGATGATAGTGAAGAAGAGAGAGAACAGAAGTGGTGACTGTTAGGAAGGGAAAGGAGCTGTAAATATTAATTCCCTTTTCTATGTAGAAGCAAGCAACTTGAAAATTTTGGGTTTTTCTTTCCTTTCTCCTTGTATCCCTTTCTGTATTCGTTTTTTTGCCCCTTGCACAAACCAAACGCCCCCTAACTTGTGTGATTTTGGTAATTACAATAACCTTAAGGACTTAAAATGATGCAATTAGTTGCAAGAAAAGGAAACAACTAGCATTGAGTGAATGAGTAGTTTGTTCGTGAAATCTTAAGTCATTGAATCAATGGTGCAATCATTTGAGTCATTTCCCGGTTGGAAGGTCTAAGGCTCAAAGCTTATTTTGGCAGTTGCCAAATAGGATGAAATCATGGGAATTTTAAGCGGTAGAAAAACCACAAAATTTAAACCCTCATCTTTATGGCTTGTAATGCTGTCTTCCAAATTCATTTATCTTGCTAAGGATTTAAGTTAACATTTAGCATCCTGGGTACTTGTTATTGACTATGCATTTTGGTTACTACTTAGGCCTACATTTGCTAAAAGTCACCTTTTGTTACAATTATTTTATATTTATACTCCAATTTTCTTTACTTTGTTATTCTTAACATTATTTTGCCCATCGAACATGACAACATTGATAATTTGTTACAAATACTTAGGTCATCGGTGTAGAACCTGCTGAAAGAGGTGTGATATCCGGAGAAAACCCAGGTGATTGCCTTGATTCATGCCTCATCTTCACCATGGTGTTTCTATGTTATCTATTAATATTAATTTAGTAGTGCAAGCCATAATATAAACGGGTGCTTGTTTTTGTCCACTCCCCCCTCTGCTTATAACGCTCTAAGCTCAATTTTATCATGTGGATGCAGGATATGTTCCTAGTATATTGGATATTCCATTACTTGATGAAGTTTTGAAGGTATTATCACTTGCATTTTTCTCTTCATTCTCTTAATCTATCTTGTGATCTTTGTATCTTTTTGACATTGTTACATGCTGTACTTAAATCACAATTAGGTTAATCAGTTTATGTGGGCCTAACCTCATTGTATAATTATACGAACTAAAATTGTTAAGACTTAAGTGTCTTGTAAGTTATGATGATATTACAAGTATCTGTTGAATGCTTCTGAAGTTGGAGAATTTAGGAATGATTTCAGTGGCACATCCATGAATGAAGCCATGCTGGAAATCTGTCTCCTGCCATTGTGTAGAATTTATTTATAAATGCCTGCAGTATGACTCATTAAAGGTGTCTCGTTCAGATCTTTCTTAGCACTTGGGCAGCAGAAACGTGCCTTTTCAAACATTGACACTCCCCTCCCTTTTCGACGTCTTTTCTGTTGCGGAGTATCAATTTGCTAATAAAATGTAGCAGTGTTTAAAATAATACGTAAATATATACACGAGTGTTGGTGATGGGATGAATTGGGCGAAAAGGTGGGGGGGGGGGGGGGAGGAGGCAGGATATCGTTTCATGTGTCTAAAAAATATTATGGGACATCCATCCAAACAAGGCTCCTCTTTCCCTTTGAGTGAAAGCCAATGGCTCTTTTTTTTTCATCTCTCACTTTCCCCATCACATTTCCCCCTTTTCTAAGTTAATCCTCGGACATCCTATTACTTTTTTCTATTTTCTCTGCATCTGCTTCCATTTATTTATTATCTAACATTCCACTACTTATGCAGCCCATTTGGTTGCTGGTAGTAAACAAACAAGGCTCCTCTTTTTTTTAAGTAAAAGCCAAATGGTTCAGCTTTTTTTTTTTTTCATCTCCGTCTCTGTCTCTGTCTCTGTCTCTCTCTCTCTCTCTCTCACACACACACACTCACACACACATTGGACATCCTCTTCCTTTTCTATATCCTTTGCATCCACTTCCAATAGTTTATAATATAACATTCTAATGCTCCTACGGCCCATCTGGTTGTTTATAATAAAACAGTGATAATAACAATGATTATATAAATAATTTTTTGAAGAAGATTGTATGCCAATGTGCATGATAATGATAGTTCCTCTACAAACACCTTTTTTTTTTTTTTTTTTTTTACAAATTTCTATTACATCCTTTACCATTTTAGTTATGGTATTGTGTGTTAATGAAAAATTGTGTACAAAAACACCCGCTTGTAGGTGGAGCTCCATTGACATGATGATGATCATTAAATTTCCTTGCAAAATACATACAAATCCATTACCGTTGCCGCAATTTTTGACTGCTTACCATATGTACCGTCAATACAAGTGTTAAATTTATTTAGGAACTTTTTTGATGTAGAAGGTTATTAAATTTGGCGGTTTGTTTTCTCTACAATGAGTATTTGGGTTATATAGTCTTGTATACCCCTTAGAACCTACCATATAAATTGGTATTATTCAGTGTGGTTGAGTCTGCTGTGCAATGCAGAGTTGAAAATTAGGGCAAAAGGATTTAGGGGAGATGAGAACAAAAAATAAGTGGCTGTGTTGCTAGTCATGAGGAAAAGTAGAAAGGGATGTGTATAGTGAGAGTGGCGCTACACCAGGGAAAGAAAATATCTGTCATGCTTTGTTCCTTTTGTTCCATTTCTGTCTATACCACAATTGGGAGTCATACATCTCATAGATACCGTATATGATTTCTCAATTGTCTTATGGATGCAAGTGAGATGGACATATGGTAAGAAGATAAGCTAAGAAGTGTTTATAGAAGCTATTAATTTTATTATAGACCTATAAGCCAGTTTCACCAAATTACACTTCATAAGTGTAGTGCATCATTATTTCTCTGGTCTTGTATAGTTGTATATATAGGGATGTCAACAGGCCGGGTCAAGTAGGAGACCCGCAGACCCGCCCCAGTGGGGCGGGGATGGGTCTTGGTTTGGTGGATGGTGGGGCGGGGATGGGGATAAAAATCATACCCGCCATGGGTGATGGGGCGGGGTGGATTTTACATTGTCCCCGCCCCATCCCCGCCCCGCTCCACTCCACCCGCCCCACTTCGTACCCGGCTCATCCCCACCTCACACCCACATCTATATATTTTTAAAAACAAAATTATATACTTTTGAGTACTATTTTATAAAAAAAAAATTATGTAAAATTAAATAGTAGATATAATAATTTGTAGTACATTAATATAATAACTAAAAAAGTGTGTAATATTAACAATTTTTTTTTTTTTTTGGTAATCTATATTAATTATATAAGTTGGTTTGGACATGTAAGACGGAGACCCGAGGGTGCACCGGTGCGAAGAGTGGAAGAGTGGGACCATGGAGGGATTAAACGAGGAAGAGGGAGACCAAAGATGACTTGGTTGGAAGGAGTGAGGAAGGATATGAAGTGCATGGATTTACGTGAGGATGAAGTTTTGGATCGTAAGGGATGGAGGAGAAAGATTTATGTTGATGACTACACGGAATAATCAAATTTGGTTCATGTTAGCCGACCCCACTTTTGGGATTAAGGCTTTGATTGATTGATTGATTGATTGAATCTATATTAATTATGTTAGATTGTGTATTAGGAGGTGTGGATTAGGCGGGTCTTAGGGGTGGGGATTTAGTGGGGATGGTTATCAAAGTGGGGGGTGGGGCGGGACGGGGATGGTTTTGGAATTGTACTCGCCGGGGCAGGGATGGGGATGAATTTTGGACCCGCCACGGGGATGGGTATGGGGATGAAAATTTTAGGTGGGGATGGGGATGGGAAGGCCAATATCCACCCCGCCCCGCCCCATTGACATCCCTACGTATATATCTGAGTCGTCTAATTACTTGACTACACTCTCCTTTTTCATGCATCTTTTAGCTTATAAATTGACCCCTTGGATATATTTTCTTTGAATTTTCTTTTGGCAATTTTATTGGACTTTTTCACTAATGTATGGTTTTGGAAACTTGAAGGTTTCTAATGGTGAAGCAGTTGAAATGGCAAGGAGGTTGGCTTTGGAGGAAGGTTTACTGGTATAACTAAGAAACTGGTTAGCATAGTAGGACTAAATCATACTTCCTCCATTCTTTTTAAATTGCAATGTTTGATAATTTACACTATTCACACACACGCCTATCATCTTTTGTGATTTATGTGCTTGAAAAACAGTCATGTGGGGTCTTGTTAAATTCGTCTCAATTTATACTTTCAATATATTAACTTTTTATAAATTTTACTAAAGTGTAATTAAAGATAATAATGATATAAAATGTGTATTGGCAAGCTTGAAAACTCAAACATTGCAATTAAAAAAGGAGGTAATGTTATGTTATCGATTTTTAAATTTGTTTTATAAGAACTTCTTTCTTGATACATGTGTAGAGGCGTTCCTTAAATGTCAATGTTTACTAGTTCTTCATTTGGACACCTAAATCTCCTAATATAATGTTTCGACTTCTCCATTTTTTGTATTCATTTTTTATTTTTCATCTATTTTTTGTATAAATTTTTTGGAAAATTTCAACGATAGCCCTCTGTATTGTCAAAACTTACATCTGTTTGTAGGTTGGAATATCTTCATTCAAAATTATAAGTCAGTCAACGCCTAAGTTTTAAAATAAATATGACTGCATTGGAAATTATGAAGTCAATCAGCGCCCAAGTCAATCAAAATAAAATAAAAAGTAAGGCCACAGATGTAAGTTTTTAATAATAGAGGGCTACCATTGATAATCAAAATAATATATAGAGGGCTACCTTAGGGGAATCACACTCTTGCTTGCAGGTTGGAATATCTTCAGGAGCAGCAGCAGCTGCTGCAATAAAAATAGCGAAAAGGCCTGAAAATGCTGGAAAACTAATTGTTGTAAGTGTTATTTTCTCACCACTCCCTTTATTAATTTGGTACACAATCTACATTGGGCGCAGCTATTTATGAGTAAGCAAACTTTCTTATTTTTATTTGGAACGCCTAACAAACTTCAATTACTTGTATTTTTTATAAGAGCAAAGGAGTTTTGCTAAATTGTGTCCTGGTTGTTATGGTAGCCAGCTAAATGTTGGTTTGAAAGGCACAAATATGTTTTATTTAGTTATTAAGGACTTGTGGTACTTGAATGCTCTGATATGTTACTAGAAATTCCCTAGCCATGCATGTTTTTTAATTTATATATGAAAAGAATGGGAAAATGCAACTTACTCGATTTGAGTTACAATCAATGTTACTCAAGGGATATGGAGGTCATTCCAGTGTGTAAGTTGAGGGTAAAATAGTCAAGCCCAGATATTTTTCCGTCTTCCTCCTTCTACCAAACTAGCTCATAGTAGTAGTTGTAGATGTAGATTCATGGCTCCAAAAAATTTCCTTCCCCCTCCTACAATGCTGCCACGATAATAGCTTTCCCTAAGGGGTTGATTTGACCCTACTTTACACTCTTTGCTACTAGGGTGTCTTTTTTGTTTCGCCCCGAAGCAGCGTTGGGGGGTGGGGCCATTGTTGAGAAAAGAGGTAGAAGAGGACAAAGGGGAGACGAAGAGGAAGGCGGAGAGATGGTGATGGCTTTTGGGTGGTGGCTGTGATGGAGATGCGGTGGTGGCTGTGGTGGTGTTGGTGGTTGTGATGGAGTCGTGGAAGCTAGAAGATGGGTTTAAATTTTTTTTTTAATAATAGAACGTGCCACTTCACCACTTGAGTAACAAGATTTGTTACTCAGAATGAGTAACCTGGCCAGCTCGAAAAGAATAAGCATTATGTCACTGTAATATTAATTAATGCCTACTAAAAAAGACCCATGATTACATCTTCAATGTGTCATTTATTATTCTTTCTTTAGTTTAGGAGGGAAAACCTGCTTTAGTGTGTTTGTCAAAAAATAAAAAATTGCTTTAATGTCTTCTGCCTTTTGTAAAATATACGAAGCAGATTGTTAGTGGCTAACATTCAGAGTAGTTTAAAGATTCACTTTGTGGGACCACCAGATCTCCTTCCTGAATGTAATTATTAAAAAGTTTCTGGATTAAGAGTCCTTTGTCCTGATAATTAGAATTCTTTTATGTATTGACCACTGATCATAATATGAATCTCCGTGAATTTTGAAATAAATTTGAATGGCTGAAGCCTGAACATGTAAATGGTATTTACACAGAGTATAATTTGATTGAGATGGGAAGACAGACTTTATGTCCATGAATTAAAGGATTTTCTCAGTATTGTGATGTTTTGATTGTTATACCATGAATAGCATTCCCCTAGGGTTTCGAGGGTGGGAGGAGGGGCGGCCGACGGTTTAACGGGGAGGGGGGGTATTTAGGGTTTTGCGGGGGTGGGGGAAGTTTTTCGAGGGAGGGGAAAGCTTTTTTGGGGGTGGGGCGGGGCAACGAGGGGCAGTGGAGATGTGGCAAGGGTGGCTGGGTGGTTGGGGTTGGGTAGGATGGTGGCTGGTAATCCTGGTATGGTGGTGTAGTGGTGGTGGCTAAGGAAAGGGAATGGAAAAACCCAAGGGGGTGGGGAATCAAGTTGGAAGAATTTGGGGGAATGGGTAAGATAAAGGGAATGGAAAAAAATGCCTAATAAACATCATCAAAGGGAATAAAGGCAGTTGATTCCCTTTCCCTTTGATGAATACTCCCAACCAAACGGCCCCTCAATGTGTATCAAGTTATTCCCGGTTGGATCTTTCCCTATGTTCTAAATCTTTGTGAAAAGTTAACTAGGACAAACACTACCAAGTGGAGGTTTATCGTTCCTCAATTTAAGTAACTCTATCACCTCAAGGGCACCCATCAACACATTTGATAGAATATAGCATGAATGCATGTATAGATTAAAATATTTCTACACCTGAATACCAGACCTTATAGTGTGACAAATGGAAAGTAGAATATGTATAAAATAATTTTAGACGAGAATGCATTGGCCAGGATGTACACATATGCATCTTTGCTATCTTTAGTCTACCCCTCAAATATTTTGTCGTTGACCCTGCAATGCGAGTATTTGATACCCTGTGGCTAAAATAACTCATTATTCACAATACAAGGCTTTGATACCATGTTTTTGTTTCTTAGAATCAATGTTTCATGCATTTAGGTTTCTAAATACTTGCTTCCTGGCACAAGTTTAACAATTTTGAGATGTTGCAGGTCATATTCCCAAGTTTCGGTGAGAGGTATATTTCCACAGTTCTCTTCCAATCCTTATACAAAGATGCACAAAATATGACGGAAGAATAGTGTCCTGGCAATAATATGATTATGAAACACGTGCAAAAATGAGCAGAAGATTGTGTAGTCTCCATCACCATTGAGAATAAGTCGGGCTGAAATTCTTTACCGAGTATGCAACAATCACAACTAAACTCAAGTTTTCAGAGTTTGTACTGATTAATTTCTTTGTTGCGAAAACTTATCAACTGTTTTAACATTTTCAGGTTTTTGAGGCTTGACACCCTAGTGTTGTCAACAGTTCGAACAATCAACTCCCAAGTTCTTTTCCAATATTATGGATATCAGAGATGGCAGTCAGATGCATTCTTTCCGGCAGTAGTTAGCAACTGATCCATTGAGTGTAGATATTGGAAGTTGTGTGGGTGGCGAAGCCAATTTTGCTTGGGAGCAAGAACCTGACTACTGTGGATGATAGAGCAGATGAAATTTTAGTTTTGATCAGATTGTAATGTATAAATTTGCTTCAGTGCTAAGGCCTTGAAATATAATTTGACAGCTGATTTGAAATTGACAGCTAACTAACTTCCTAACTAACATCCCAGATTCTAAAAATGTTAGTAACAGAATATATGAATCTGTTACATTCCTTTCTCTTCAAGAATCAACTAAAGAGTTACAATTCAAAGTTAAGAGTCTTAGCAAACTTCAGTTCAAACTTTTCAGCAATCTCCTCTTCATCTGTAGACCAAGTACTATACTTGAGCTACATTTTAGTGCTTAAGGTAGCGGTTTATCTCCTCTTCATCTTCTTAAGTTGTGGTTTTAATTCATAAACTGTAGCTTGTAGTCGAAAATTTGTTCAACCTCTAGATATCTCTCATTCCCTTATTTGTTCAACCTGTAACAATTTCCTGCTCATGTACTTTTTTTAAGGAAAAAGGGAAGATTAAATTAAATTACTCAGAAATCATCCTGCTACAATAGTTTAAGGGAGGCATAAAGTATCCTCTAAATGCCAACAAATCAACAACAAAATAGAGCACAGCTCCACCAAGAAAAGATAAGTCAATTGCAAAAGCAAGATCCTTTGATCTTAAAACCCAAGCTCTGAAATCAGTCCCTGCTGTCAACAATGTCCTCTTCATTTATATCCTTGACACAATAAGTAGCATGATCTTTAACGTTCTCATCCATGTCATTAGCCAGCTTTGCTAAATAATGGGCAACCTCATTGGCTTCCCTTGGGACATAGCTAAAACAGAAGCTGCAGCCACGGTTTAGCAGCTCACCAATGTCCCTAAGGATTGCAGCAAGCTCGTGGGTGCCCTGCTTGCTTATGTCTTCAGGAGTACTGCACAGCGAAAGAGCGTTTCCACTATTGCCTTCACAATTGGAGAGTTCACAGTCAGTTCCATTCCCCCAGAAAGAGGGAATTCACCCTCCAAGAGGCGTTGATGGAGGCAGAAAGCTTTATAAAAGCAATTGTCCTCTACACGTCCAATAATCAGTCAGACTCTAAGAAGTCTGACAAACATAAGGAGAATCGGTCTGCTCAGCCGGCTCCTAAAGCTAAACAGAGCAAAAAGAGGAAAGAAGTCTGGGCGGTCAATGAATCTGATCAACCGTCCTAGAAAAAGAAGAAAGAGTTTAAACTGTATGCTCCAAAGTACGAGTTTAACAAAGACTTCCACTCCATCCTCATGGAGATAAAGGACCGGCTGACCATTAAGAAGCCGAATCCAATGAAGAGTTCCGCCCAGTCGCGGAACAAAAATAAATACTGCCATGAGGATGTTGCCCATGACACCAACGACTGCTATAGCCTCAAGCGGATGTTGGACCGTCTAACTGACAAGAGGGTGCTGAAATCATACATCTGGAAGTCCAAAGTGACTTCCAACGCAAATCCAAAGCAGTCGTCCAAGAGGATTGTCCAGCCTACAAGTAGCTTGGACGCTGACAAAGATCCGATCTACACCATAGCAGGCTGTTTCACGAGTGGTGGCCCTACCATCCGGCACAACAAGGACCACCTGAGGAAAATGGATGTTAACCTTGATGATGAGCCTCAGGTGTCTACGAGCAAATTTCTTGAGGTCGTCATCACTGAAAGAGACCGCGCCTCAATCCGTCGGCCGCATGATGACCCAATCGTCATTGAGAGCAAGGTCGCCTATCAGCTGGTTGGCCGGATCTTGACAGACACTGGTAGCTCCTCTAACATCATCAGCTATGAATGCTTGTCCAGGTTAAAATACAAAGCAGACAATATGCGCGACGTCTCCCACCCTCTTGTTGGTTTTGGTGGAGGAGTTGTGCACCCAGTCGGACGAATAAATCTACCCATCCGGATGGGAGAGAAAGGTAAAGAGCGTCATATGGTCGTCCGATTTTTGGTGGTTGAGGAGCTGACCGCCTATAACCTTATTCTAGGTTGTCCCACTCTGAATGAGTGCAAGGCCGTCATCATCCCAATTCTCATGCTGCTTAAATATGAAAGGGATGATGGCTCTGTTGGCTCCCTGAACGGGGATCAGAAGACGGATAGAGAGTGTTATCTCTTAGACGTCAAACCCACGGTTGGGGAAGCTAGACAGGGGTCGGAGCCAATAGACCTTGACGATGTCAAGGATCCTGATTCATCCCCACCAGGCGCCAAGAAAAGAAAATCTGCTCAGCTGGTGGAGGTGAAGAAGGAGAAGAAATAGCAATTACTGACTGGGGAACGGTCAGATGAACTCCGTCCCTAGCCGGCTGGAGAACATTGATATTCTTCTAGATGACAGCCGTCGAGAGCGAACTGTTAAGGTGGGGACGGTTGCTTTTGCAAAGTTAGGTGCAGACTTACACTTTCAGTTGAAGGAATTAAAAGACATCTTTGCCTTTGAAGTGGAAGAGATTCCAGGCATCAGCCCGAATCTCACAGTCCACAGACTCGCCGTTGATCCGAAAAAGAAGCCCATCCGGCAAAAGAAAAGAAATCGCAGCGAGGAGAGAAGTCAGGCGGCAGCTGCTGAGGTAAAAAAACTGTTAGACGGAGGGTTAGTTCATTCGACCATGTAATTTCCCTAAATGGGTTACAAACGTTGTGTTTGTGCGGCAGTTACCCACTCCCAAAGATTGATTCTACAGCGAGGCATGCTTTGATGAGTTTTATGGATGCCTACTCAGGCTTCCATCAGATTCCCCTCTGGAAAAAAGATCAAGAGAAGATGGCATTTGTCACTGATCAGGGGTTATTTTGTTATACTGTGATGCCGTTCAGCTTGAAGAATGCGCCTGCTACTTTCCAACGAATGATTAATACTTTCTTCATTAATCAAATTGGGAGGAACGTAGAGGCGTACATTGATGACATGATAGTCAAGTCTAATCTACAAACGGATCACCTAGCTGACCTCCGAGAAACCTTCACCACACTCAGGCGGCATAAGGTTATGCTCAATCCCACGAAGTGTGTATTTGGTGTTGAGTCTGGGAATTTTCTCGGATTCCTGATCGATCGAAGGGGGGATAAAGGCCAACCAAGAGAAGATACAGGCAGTAATTGACATGAAGTCACCTCGCACTGTCAAAGAAGTTCAGAAAATTACCGGTTGTCTGGCGGCATTAGGGAGATTTGTAACACCCTAGAAATTCCTTTCTTTTAAAATACCTGTTTTTCTCTTTTTAAAACTCAAAATAGGAAAATCTAAGACATTACCGCCACCGTGAAAACGACTAAGGCAACTATCAAAGATACACAGCGGAAGACTATCTTTAAAAACATTCAAAACAATTCAACTTAAAAGGTCAACCAAACGAAAGTAAAATTAAACTAAAGTAAAACGAAGTCAACCTACAACTTGGAACCATTGTAGGCCCTTAACAAAACCAACCAACTTAAAACCATTGCGTTAGTCTCACAAGCATAATATAATAAAATAATTAAAGAAATAAACATATTATAAACTTATGGAAACTAGCATGATTCGCTCTTCACTCATGCCCATCATGAATATGCTTCATTACCTGAAATGCTTCACTCTACTTGTTTCCACTACTCTCCATTAAAAATGGGTCATCAAAGGGCAAAGGTAAAGACAAGGCCAACAAATACACAAACACACAATCAGCAATGCTGAGTACATAAGCGTAATTAAACACACTAACATGCTTTCACCTATCAACACACAATTTACCTCGTTGCACCTGTTTACAAGCACATAACATAAAACATGACTTCTTAATTAAGTAACTAATTGATTCATTTAGCATTGAATACGCATCGAACGGGTTTCCCCCTAACCTGCCCCAATAAAGGGGTACTAACACGGGAGCTAACTGTGCTTTTATAAAATAACCACTCGTAAGTGGCGGAATTCCTAAGCATAATAATAAAAGGAAAATACAGCGTCCTATACTCCCAGTAGAAGTTATGGTCAAATATAAAGTCGCATAACTCCCACCATATGTTCATACTCAAGGTATATACGTTACAAGAGTTTTAGTGCGTAATCTCTTTCACTTTACGTTATTTACATGTTATTAATCTTGGTGATGACTCTCAAACCATAACACAATCAAACATTATAATTATCCAAACAATTAAATATTCCAATTAGTGACCACATAGTATTTAATGTGGAACCCTTTTTAAATCTACCTCGGTGTCAAAGACACCTTAAACGTGTAATGCGCCACAATTCCTATCCCTCGGTGTTAGAAACACCTTAAGTGCAATAAGGCACCAGAATATAATTTAATCTTCGTGTACATAGACACTTAAATAGCTCCTTTCTCTAGAAACCTTTCTTACCTTAATTTCCCTTTCTATCTTAACTAATCCCTTTCCTAATAAAACTTGACTTTTATAAAGTTTTTGTTTTTATAAAACTTTTCTAAAATAAATCCCAACTTAATTAAATAATTAATTAAATAAAATTTTTCTTTTATAAAATATTTCCAAATTTATTTAAAATAAATAATTAAAATGCCATAAAAATTCATTTCGAATTATTTAAATACTTCACAAAATACTTACTTAAAATAAAATACGGGGTATTACAGTCTACCCCCCTTAAAAGAAGTTTCGTTCCGAAACTTGTGAAACGAAATTCAAACTTTTTCCTCACTTTGTATAATATTGTTGTTCTTTTTGTCATACCTTTACCTTTTTGTGTCTCCTTGAGATCACAATTACTTAAAATACTCGTTAAAATTGTGCAAAAAGCACAAAAATAACTAAAAATATAGAGAAAAAGCGCAAAATAATACCGCATTCTACCCCCCTTAAAGAAAACGAGTTACGTCGCCGTAACTCAACATACCTGAAAAAACTTTGGGTATTTCTTTTTCATTTCATCTTCGGCTTCCCAAGTGGCTTCCTCATATTCTTGGTTAGCCCACAACACTTTCACAATCTTAACATTCTTATTGTGTGTACTACGCACTTTACTGTCAAGAATCTTGACAGGTCTTTCCTTATAGGTTAAGCTTTGATCTAACTCAATGGTTTCAGGTTGAAATATATTAGACTTATTAGGGATATATCTTCTTAATTGAGACACATGAAATACATCATGCACTTTAAGCTACTTTGCTTATCCTTTGTAGTATCTCATATGGCCCAATATACTTTGGGCTAGGCTTTCCTTTCTTTCCAAACCTCATCACTCCTTTCATGGGTGACACCTTCAGCAACACTTTGTCACCAACTTCAAACTCCTCTTCTCTACGCTTCAAATCCGCGTAGCTCTTTTAACGATCTTGAGTTGCTTGAATTTCCCTTACTTGCTTCTATAGGGAATATTTCAAGCATTACCCCAAACTTGAACCCCACTGTGATCATACACTTAAGTATGGTGGCGTCCAAAGGGAAAGAAGCTAGAGCAAAAGAGTCGCCAACAAGTTTTAGGAACTTGTAAACCGTTCACAGGGTGAAGGTTACACCCCTTAACGATCCAGGAGATCGTCAACTCCAAAAGGTCTTGAACCAAATAGGGTTCGGGGATGAAGGTACAAATACAACCTAAAAGAGATTGAACCTGCCCTAAATAGGCCTCTACTTCATTCTTTTCGTATTCATGTGCACTTTCTGACTAACATGCAAACAATAGGTTAACCCTAAACCTGTTTATCTATGTTGGTTGAATTTAATTCTCAAGCGAAACTATTATTGGCGATCACTTGAATTATAATCATATTAGCCCTAAACAAGATTATTAATTATCTTATTAAGCGTGATTACAAGTACAAATTCCCTTTAAACATGCATAAAAGGCGTGATCAAGCAATAAAAATAATAAACATCAAACAGCATAATAATCAATCATAATAATCATAATTAACAATCATAATCATAACCATTATCATATCAACGCTAAAGCATAATAATAGCAACATCCTAGGCATGATACTAACAAGATTAATAACAAATCCTAGCATGTCACTAAGCAATAAAGATCAAAGCTTTAGACCTAGCATGATACTAACATGATATTAGAAAAGAGTAAAAGGCACCCTAAACATGATACTAGAAAGCAATAATAACATCCTAACATGATGCTAGGAATTAAACAAATTTAAACATGCTTTCTATAAGAATAGAGCAATAAGATTACATACTTTGATGCCTCGTACCTCTTTCTAATAACAAAATACACGCGTTAGTAGCTTCAAGAAAAAGTATAAAATTAAACAATTAAATTAAATAATTGAAATAGAGATTTGGGACCAAACCCTCAGAAATTATAACCTTTCACGTCTAGGGCGAAAGCAACTTCGAACTTGGCTAGGTGTGTCTAGAACTAATGTATGAGGAATTGTGTTTGTGAAAAAGGTTGGTTTAGAAAGAGAGAGAGAATCAAGAAATTCTTGATGAGAGTTGATTTTTTGATGATTGTGGATGAGAATTGATTGTAGATGAGAATTGATGATAATTGATATTGTTGATGAATAAACACGGAGGTTCAGGACCCTATTTATAAGAAAACAGTCTGGAAATAGGTAGAATTTGATAAGGAATAAAACTCCACTCTATCGCTGTAAAACCATCTCTGTCGCATGGCGACAAGGTCTGTCGCATGGCGACAAGGTCTGTCGCATGGCGACAAGGTCTGTCGCATGGCGACAAGGTTTGTCGCATGGCAACAGGCCTGTCGTTTGGCGACAGCCTGGATTCCTACGCGCTTTCAAACACGGAGTCCACTTATCAATCAAAATTGACTTGTAAAGACCGTATGAAAACTGAAATCGTATTTTTCATAAAATAATATTTTATTCCAAGTAAAAGTTATCAGAATATAATTATTAATTCTAATTTTATTAGGACTTAAAAGAACCTTATAGAGAATTCTAGAAAACTATAATTAATTCTAATAACTTTAGGAATAATAATTAACATTGGGCCCTCCCCTAGATCATCGGGCCACATGTAAAGATCAAACCGGGTCCAGTTTAGTATTTTGGCCATAACTTCCTCATTATTCATCGGAATTGGGCTTATAATATATCATTGGAAAGCTCTTTGCAAGCCCCATCCAACTACACTGTTATTGGACCCTTGTCGTGGACCAAGATAAACTGGATTGGCTATTTTCATAAAATAGAGTTGTTTTTCGAAAACAGAAAGAAAGAATTTTTAATAAAAACCTACCGCAACACCTGACCTTTCACACTTTCACCTTGTTCGATAATCATTCGACGCAAAAGGTATTCATCACTGGGTTTGGTTTTGGGGAGACACAAATGGGTGTCTACAGCTTCACTGTATCCTCGATCATTCGAGGCCCTAAAATCATTGTTTCACTTATGTCGTTCCAACAAATGGGACTACGACACTTTCTTTCATACAAAGCCTCAAATGGAGCCATGCCTATGCTCACATGGTAACTATTATTATAGGAAAATTCAATCAAATCCAAGCTATCTTCCCATCCCCCTTGGAAGTCTATAACACAAGCTCTCAACATGTCCTCCAAGGTTTGAATGGTTTTCTCCGTTTGTCCATCTGTGGCAGGGTGAAACGCTATACTCATCTTAAGTGTTGTACCAAAGTTTTCTTGTACACTTTTCCAGAATTTTGAAAGAAACCTGGAATCTCTATCAGACACAATTTCCTTTAGAACTCCATGTAACCTCATAACATATTTGATGTAAGATTTTGCAAGTTGCTTCATCTTCCAAGTCTCCGTCATTGGTATGAACACTGCAGATTTTGTAAGTATGACCACCACTACCCAAATGGTGTCATTTCCACTCTTTGATTTTGGGAGGCAAGTCATAAAGTCCATTGAGATATAATCCCACTTCCATCCAGGAATTTCTAATTATTGCACAGTCCCTTGGGGTCTTTTGTGTTCTATCTTTACCTTTTGACAAGTCAAACACTTTACGACAAACTCCGCAACATCATTCTTCATTCTAGGCCGCCAATAAACCTTTTTCAAATCCTTGTATAGCTTATCCATTCCTAGGTGCACCGAGTATGGTGTATTGTGGCCCTCTTCCATTAACTTTCTTTTAACTTCCTCACATTTCTGCGGTACACATCATCGACCTTTGTACCTTAAACTCCCATCTTCATGAATTTTGAAATCTGTAGCTTTTCCTTGTTTTATTTTCTCGTGAATCCTATCCAACTTCACATCTCCTTCCTGATTTTCCCTTATTTCATTGAATATTGTTGGTTAGATGGTTAGGTTTGTAAGTATGCCTGCTGGCACTCCCCATTCTACAACTTCTAGATTCATTTTCCTCATCTATCTACATAACTCATCGTCCACTATTAAAGTATTCAATCTGTGACTGGTTTTACGACTTAGAGCATACGCAACTACATTCGCTTTCCCTTCATGATACTGTATGTCTAAGTCATAATTCGTCGTATACTCCAATCATCTTCTTTGGCATGAGTTTAAATCTCTTTGAGTGAAGATATATTTTAAGCTCTTACGGTCTGTATAAATCCTACATTTCACCCCACACAAGTAATGCCACCAAATCTTTAGTGCAAATATGATTGCAACTAATTCCAAATCATGAGTTGGGTAATTTACTTCATGAGTCTTTAACTGCCTTAATGAATATGCAATCACCTTTCCATTTTGCATAAGCACACATCCCAAGCCATTCTTGGATGCGTCACTAACACATCATAGATCCCACTATCGTCTGGCAGTGTAAGCACTGGTGCTGTAATCAACTTCTGTTTCAACAGTTAGGATGCTTCTTCACACTTGTCATCCCACTCGAAATTTTTGTCCTTCTTCATTAGAATAGTCATAGGTTTAGCAATCTTCGAGAAATCCTTCACAAAATGCCTATAATACCCTGCTAAACCTAAGAAACTCCATGTTTCTCACACTGCAAAATTACACTGGATGTCCCTTCTTAATGTACTTTGCCAACTTAAGCACGGATATTAACCTTGGGCACTTGGTTTCACCATGCATCCAATAAGTCACTGACTCATTCTCACTTGTGTTCATTTTCACTTTCTGCGATCGACAACGGATTTCTGAACTGTACTTGCTCAACTAATCAATTCCCAGAATGAGATCAAAACCGCTCAATCCAAACTCGATGAGGTCAGACAGAAATACTTTCCCTTTAATTTCTAAAGGCACGTCTCTAAAGGTTTTGGTACATTTCACTACCCTACCCGTAGGAATGGTTATAGGTAGGTCTACTACTTCTACTGTTTTCAAACAGTCTTTAAGTTTCGAAACAATACCCTTTGAAATGAAAGAAAAAGTAGCACCAGAATCAAACAAAACTTTAACAAGAAAAGAGTTAATAGAAAAAGTACCGGTGATGACATCTTTCGTGGAATCGGCCTCATGCCTACTCAACACATTCAGTTTCCCTATAGCTCCACCTTTCTGTTGATTATTCCCATTACTATTGTTGTTGCCCTTCGCTCCATTCTACTGCACTCCCTTATTCCCAGAAAAGTTGTTGTTGTTCCCTTGAAAGTTTCTTTGGGTCCCTCCTGAATTATTATTCTGCTTGTTCCCATTAGGATTTTTGGAGAAACACTCGTACTCCCTATGCCCCAGTTTATAACAAGCAAGACAAGTAACCAGATTGCCTTCGCAATCCCTCCCAGGATGGTTATTCTTGCACCTCTTGCAAAAATAACGCCTTTCATTCTTGTTATTCCCTTGGTTATAGTTCCTAGCCCATCCATTGAAGTTTCGTCCTCCTTGACGATTGTTACCTTAGGAATTATTGTTGTTGTGGAAGTTGTTGTTATGGTGGTATTTCTACTTCTTAAAGTTGTTCTAGTTACCCTATTGGTTCCTAGAACTTTGCTCCACCTCTTTTCTCTTCTCCTTCCCTTCTATCTCAGCTAGTTCTTTCTTTTTCTTCACTTCTAGTGCATACAGGTGTGCGGCTCTCCCAGACACTTCATCCAAGGTTTCGAACACTTGACCACACAAATTCAGCTGCAAATCAGTAGTCAAAAACTTTAAAACTTCCTAGCCTTTGCCTTCTTAGTAGCAACAGACTCTTCAGCAAAACGAGACAGCTCGATAAACTTTGTGTAGTATTCAGTGACTGACATCTCCTCCATCTTAAGGTTTGAAAATTCCTCAGCCTTCTGCTTCTATAAGAAGCTAGGGTAAAACTTATCTCTCACTTTCTCCTGGAATTTAGTCCAATTGAATCCAAGTAATGCCCTAATGGTAGCTTCGTTTTGCTGCCACCAAAGGTCAGCTTCACCTCTCAGATAATAAAGAGAACAACCCACCTTAGAATTTTCTGGGCACCCAACTGCCCCAAACAGTTTCTCAAACTCCCTTAACCAATTTTCCAGTATGGTAGGGTCAGGCTCTCCCTGATAGGTTGGTGGCTTGCTTTGTGCCACCTTCTTGAAAAGCTCTCCTTGAGCATCCCCATTATTAGTTGAATTCCTTGTCAACTGTTGGGCAACAGCCGCCAATTGCCTCACAAATTCACTCAACTCTCCTCCATCATTATTGTTACCACTTCCCCCTGCCATCTTTCTTCGCCTGAATTAAAACAAGGGTCTATATTAAATATGGTCTTGTTTAGCTCTCAAGGTATACACTCATCTATGATTAACACCCTTGAAACATTCACAATAAATTTGAAGCTAACAAATTGGGATAGCAAGAGCTAAAAATTCTCTTAAATTTGTAGCTTTGTCAATCAATTATTGATTGCTAACCAACCATACATTAAGCATCACATAGATAAATAAAAATGATTCCCATAAACTCCCATAGCTTAGAAATAATTTATTGGAATGCTTTTGATTGAGGATTGGCTCATTGGGATAGTGATATAAAATGAATAATTTTGGGAAGTGAAATGAATTAATTATCAATAAAATAAATTAATTGACAAGGAAATAAATAGAATTTTATTAATAAATAAAGGAAATGAATAGAATTACTGAAATAAAATGAGTTCTAAAAACTTATGCATTACATAAGCTCACTGACTCACTGTGGTCATGCCACTTATTACTTTACTAAAACTGAAAGAAATGATAAGCGGAAATGAAACTAAGAATCCTTAATGAAATGAAACATAAAGATATAATCTTTTTGAACATTGTCCCTCCTATCTATGGACTATTTGTAGCTTCCAAGATCGAACTCAGGATCATCTGTTTCCTCCATGGGTTCAAGTGACTCTGGTTCAAGCTCCACTTGAACGAACTCTCCCTCTTCCTCCTCATCAGATAAAATATCAATTATTATTGGAGTTGGAGGTGGATTTGGATTTGGATTAGAAATCTCCATAAAGGAACTGCCAACAGTGTTGTTAATCTCTTGCATCGCTTCTCCCTCCTCTTACTCTCCATTTGCCCTTGCTTGGTTTCCCGTGGAAGAAGAACTACCTGACTGGTGGCTAGAAGAAGGGGGATTATTCCCCACTGGATTGTCATAGTAGTAGTCTGGATATGGGATATGAATACACTGACAATGGGCTTTCTCGACCCTAATGAGATAAGTAATGAAGAATCAAGAATCCGGATACCACTGACCAAAGAAATCCTTATGCTTGGAGTAGTTTGGGATGTCCCTCGGAAGGTAGAAATCAGAGAACTTTGCTTTAACAGCAAGATATGGAGGTTCATCCAGAAGGCAATGAACGATCATAGTAGAGATAAGACCAGGAAGGTCATAAAGTTTGTTTCTGAGGACATTACTCATGTAAGAACAATAGTAGCGAATTTTCTCTACATAATCATAGGGGTGTTCATTGTTTTTCTTGACAAGAGTACCAATTTGGGTGTTTTTGCTAGGTAGGTTCGATTAACTATAAAGAAAAAGACTTAGAAAAGAATTCCCTTTCCAAAGAAAGCAAAAATAATACAGTTCTTGCATGAATTAGGTTCAATGTTCAATCGAACAAGTTTCTTATTTCAAATCACATAATTACATGCTCACAAGCAATTCATTCACATGATTAAACATCACAACCTAAATATTAATGCACACAAGAACATGATTATTTCTAACTTATATGCCCAAATTCTTTCCTACCCAAACTCACCAACATGCTTTTAAAAGCTTTTAACACATAATATTTACCTCAATCATTGCTTTCCTGCAAAATGAACAAACTAAAAAAAAATATTTTTAACTCCTCTTCAATAAAATTTTCGAAAATAAGCTCCGAAAAGACCAAAAAAAAATTTCGGCCCCCTTTTTTTTAAAAAAAAATAATAAAAAAATAAAAATAATATCGGACACCCTTAATAAAAAAAACAATTCGATGTCCCCAATTAATAAAAATAAAAAAAATTTTGGACCTCTCTTAAAAAAAATTTCGAATTTTTAAATTAATTAAATAAAATATTTGATCTTCTTAAAACAAAATTAAATAAAATAACTCACTTTAGAAATACACAATTAAATAAGTACTAGGCCAAGTTTCAAAACAAAACACTTTAAAACACGTTTTTGGCTTTAGTGGTAATAAAATCTCAACTAAAGCTCCCATATACCACTTTGTAACACCATAGAAATTCCTTTCTTTTAAAATACCTATTTTGCTCTTTTTAAAAATCAAAATAGGAAAATCTAAGACATTACCGCTACCGTGAAAAAGGCTAAGGCAACTATCAAAGATACACAGCAGAAGACTATCTTTAAAAACATTCAAAACAATTGAACTTAAAAGTCAACCAAACGAAAGTAAAGTTAAACCAAAGTAAAACGAAGTCAACCTACAACTTGGAACCATTGTAGGCCCTTAACAAAACCAACCAACTTAAAATCATTGCGTTAGTTTCACAAGCATAATATAATAAATAATTAAAGCAATAAACATATCATAAACTTATGGAAACTAGCATGATTCGCTCTTCATTCATGCCCATCATGAATATGCTTCATCACCTGAAATGCTTCTCTCTACTTGTTTCCACTACTCTCCATTAAAAATGGGTCATCATAGCACAAAGGTAAAGACAAGGCCAACAAACACACAAACACACAATCAGCAATGCTGAGTACATAAGCGTAATTAAACACACTAACATGCTTTCACCTATCAACACACAATTTACCTTGTTGTTGCACCTGTTTACAAGCACACAACATACAACATGACTTCTCAATTAAGTAACTAATTGATTCATTTAGCATTGAATACGCATCGAACGGGTTTCCCCCTAACCTGCCCCAATAAAGGGGTACTAACACGGGAGCTAACCGTGCTTTTATAAAATAACCACTCGTAAGTGGCGGAATTCCTAAGCATAATAATAAAAGGAAAATACAGCGTCCTATACTCCCAGTAGAAGTTATGGTCAAATATAAAGTCGCATAACTCCCACCATATGTTCATACTCAAGGTATATACGTTACAAGAGTTTTAGTGCGTAATCTCTTCCACTTTACGTTATTTACATGTTATTAATCTTGGTGATGACTCTCAAACCATAAGACAATCAAACATTATAATTATCCAAACAATTAAATATTCCAATTTTTTCAAAAAAAACAAAAAAATTAAATATTCCAATTAGTGACCACATAGTATTTAATGTTGAACCCTTTTTAAATCTACCTCGGTGTCAAAGACACCTTAAACGTGTAATGCGCCACAATTCCTATCCCTCGGTGTTAGAAACACCTTAAGTGTAATAAGGCACCAGAATATAATTTAATCTTCGTGTACATAGACACTTAAATAGCTCTTTTCTCATGCTTATAGCATCAATAAAAAGTATATGAACCATAATAAAATTTCCTCTTAATATTCCAAACCAAATTAAACATTTAGTTTAATTAAACATGCTCTCTATCATGCCAATAATAAAAGTGTGGTTCATATACAACATGCCAAAATAATTATTTCCATTCAATATTCCATCACAAATAATCCATGCTTCATAATTCAATCACCAACATCAACCAAATAATAAATTCTAATCAAAATCTATCATGATACTATTTGGAATCAATTATTCAAATCCTAGCTAGTTCCTACATCACCAAATAAATACCAAGTACACGAACGTACCTTGAATACGATCTTAAAATCGCCACGACTAACAGAAATCACTCACTTGGAAGTCTCCTACAATCCAAAATCATAACATGGCATTAAAATCTACTCCACACAAATTTCCAGCAATATATACTCTTATTAAACCACTCATAATTTAATTAAAACAAGCTGAAAATTAATTTAAAACCTCTTACTTTAATCCCAATTAATGGGTAGTCAAAATTCCTTCAAGAAATTTAATTTTTAGCTTACTAACAAAATTTCAAGCAATATTAATTCATAAAAACTTGTTGTAAATATACTTTAAAACCCTCAAATTAAAGGTTTAAACCACCCTAAATCATATTCCTTCAATAATCACTTATTTACAAATCTAGGGTTTCAAATTTGGGACTTTTTAATTAAAATTAAAATCTATAAATTAATTTGCATCATACTTAAAATCAATCATCATAAAATCATCACAAAACTCATAATTAATAATTAGATTTAGGATTAAACAAAAGAAATAAAAAAGAAGAATAATTTTTTTTTTCAAATGGTGCGCCGGACAGCAGCCACGGCACCACAGCCGGCTGCTGCTGCCAGTTGCTGGTGGTGGCGCGCGGCTGTCTGCCGATAGTGTGGTGGTGGGCGGCGGTGGTGCGTGCAAAAAGGGGAAGGGGAAAAGAAAGAAAAAGAAAAAGAAATAAAGGAGAAGGGAGAGAAAGTTTACCTTGGGTATTCTCCACTATAGGCAAAGTTTAATTTGCCCATGTGTTGAATATTTATACCCCTTTCTCTAAAAACCCTACTTACCTTAATTTCCCTTTCTATCTTTACTAATCCCTTTCCTAATAAAACTTACTTTTGTAAAGTTTTCGTTTTTATAAAACTTTCCTAAAATAAATCCCAACTTAATAAAATAATTAATTAAATAAAAATTTCCTTTTATAAAATATTTCCAAACTTATTTAAAATAAATAATTAAAATGCCATAAATAATTCATTTCGAATTATTTAAATACTTCACAAAATACTTGCTTAAAATAAAATACGTATAAATACGGGGTATTACAAGATTCCTCAGTCGGTCAGGTGACAAGTGCCTCTATTTTTTCCAAGCAATCAGGAAGAAGACAAGGTTCGCGTGGGAGGATGATGCTGGGGCGGCCTTTCAGAAATTGAAAGAACATCTACAGTCTTTGCCAAGGCTTGTTAGCCCTCTGCCCAAAGAGACGCTCTACATGTACTTAGTTGTTTCAAATCATGCCCTCAGTGCTGTTCTCCTTACTGAGAGAGACGGCATTCAGTTTCTGGTCTATTTCATAAGCCATGTACTCAGAAATGCTGAAGTACGGTACCCCATGGTTGAAAATTTTAGCCTTACGCTTTACATGGCGGTCAAGAATTTGAAACCTTACTTCTTGGCCCATCCGGTGCTAGTCTACACAGACCAACCTCTCAAGCGGCCAATGATAACCTTGGAATCATCCGGTAGGATGCTCAAATGGGCTATTGAAATGCAAAGTCTCAAAATCACTTTCGAATCAAGAAAGGCAATGAAGGGTCAGGCTTTCGCCGACTTCATTGTCGAAATGACAAGGCCGATTGCACCGGATAATACTGATCAGGTTTGGAAAGTGTATGTAAACGGGAACTCAACTATGAACGGATGTGGTGCAGGCGTTATCTGTCAGTCTCCTGAAGGGGACAAGTATGAGTATGCACTACGGTTTAAGTTTCATGCCTCAAATAATGAGGCAGAGTATGAAGCCCTGCTAGCCGGCATCCGTATGTGTAAGGCGGCAGGTGCAACCAAAATTGACGCCTGCTCTGATTCACAGTTGGTCATTATCTAATACCATGGTGACTATGAGGCCACCCATCTGGGTATGATCAAATACCTTCAGGCGGTCAAAGCTGAAGCTGGGACACTTGAAGAATTCCATCTGAGTCAGGTGCCCAGATCTGAAAACAATCAGGCGGATGCACTGTCAAAAGTGACATCCTCCGCCTCCTGTAATACGCCTCGGTCGGTCTTCTGGGAAGTAATGGAGAAACGAAGTATTATTGAAGAAGAGCCCATTGGAGTACTTGACCGAAGCTCTACCTGGATGGATGGTATCCGGGCATACCTACAAGACGGCACGCTACCTTATTCACCACAGGAAACGGTTGTCATGAAAAAACATGCTGCAAACTTTAAGATGAGTAATGGAGAACTCTTCAAAGAAGGTTTTTTAAAGCCTCTACTGAGGTGTGTTATCCTAGAAAAGGGGCAGGAAGTTCTCGAAGAATTGCATGTGGGATAACGCGCCTCTCATATAGGCGGCAAATCACTAGCAGTCAGGAGTAGGCGGCAGGGGTATTTCTGGCCCACTCTTGAGTCGGACGCCATGGAGATGGTTAAAAAATGTGACAAGTACCAAAGGTTTGGCAAGCTTATCCATCAACCGGCCCTCCCCCCCCCCCCTGAAAAAAGACCAAAATTTTCGGCCTTCCCCCCCAAAAAAAATTTCGAACACTTATTAAAATAAAAAAAAATTCGGACCTATATAAAAAATAAAAAAAAAATTCGGACCCCCCTTTTAAAAAAAAAATTGCGGATTTTTTAATTTAATCAAATAAAATATTTGATCTTCTCAAAATAAAATAAAATAATTCTATAAACAAAATTCACCAATAAATAAGTACTTGGCCAAGTTTAAAACTAAAACACTTTAAAACACGTGTTTGGTTTTAGTGGTAATAAAATCTCAACCAAAGCTCCCAAATACCACTTTGTAACACCCTAGAAATTCCTTTCTTTTAAAATACCTTTTTTTCCCTGTTTAAAACTTTAAATAGGAAAATCTAAGATATTACCGCCACCGTGAAAACGGCTAAGGTAACTATCAAAGACACACAGCGAAAGACTCTCCTTTAAAATATTTTAAAACGACTCAACTTAAAAAGTCAACTCACGAAAGTAAAGTCAAACCAAAGTAGAACAAAGTCAAACCTACAACTTGGAACCATTGTAGGCCCTTAACAAACCAATCCAATTTAAAACCTTCATGTAAGTCTCGCAATAGAAATATCATAATATATAAATAAAAGCAATAACACATCATAAACCTGTGGAAACAAGCATGATTCGCTCTTTACTCATGCCCATCATGAATATGCTTCATCACCTGAAAAGCTTCTCTCTACTTGTTTCCACTACTCTCCATTAAAAATGGGTCATCATAGGGCCAAGGTAAAGACAAGGCCAACAAACACACAATCAGCACAGCTGAGTACATAAGCGTAATTAAACACACTAACATGCATTTACCTATTAACACACAACTTACCTTGTTGCACCTGTTTTTCAAGAATACAACATTCCACAAAGCTTCTCAACTAAGTAACTAAATAATTTATTTAGTTTTGATTACGCATCGAACGGGTTTTCCCCCTAACCTGCCCCAATAAAGGGGTACTAACACGGGAGCTAACCGTGCCAGTATAAAAGAACCACTCGTAAGTGGCGGAATTCCTGCGCATAATAATAAAAGGAAAATACAGCGTCCTGTACTCCCAGTAGAAGTTATAGTTAAATATAAAACCCCATAACTCTCCCCATATGTTCATACTCAAGGTATATACGTTCCAAGAGTTTTAGTGTGTAATCTCTTTCACTTTACGTTATTTACATATTATTAAACTTGGTGATGACTCTCAAACCATAACACAATCAAACATTATAATTATCCAAACAATTAGTGACCACATAATATTGAATGTTGAACCCTTCTTAAATCTACCTCGGTGTCAAAGACACCTTAAACGCATAATGCGCCACAAATCCTATCCCTCGTTGTTAAAAACACCTTAAGTGCACTACGGCACCAACATACAATTTATACCTCGTGTACATAGACACTTACATAGCTCCTTCCTCTTGCTTATATCATCAATAAAAATTATATGAACCATGACAAAATTCCTTTTCAATATTCCAAACCAAATTAAACATTTAGTTTAATTAAACATGCTTTCTATCATGCCATAAATAAAAGTGTGGTTCATATTCAACATTCCAAACTATTATTTTACAACCATTAATCCATCACAATTAAATCATGCTTCATAATTCAATCATCAATAACAACCAAATCACAATTTCCATTCCAAATCTAGCATGATACTACTTGTATTCAATTAATCACATCTAGCATGCTACTTCATCATAAAAAATATGCCAAGTACGCGAACGTACCTTGAATATGATCCTAATATCGCCACGACTAATACAAATCACTCACTTCGAAGTCTCCTACAATTTAAAATAATAAAAGAGTATTAAAATCCTCTCTACACAAATTTCCAGCAATGTATACTATTATTAAAGCTCTCATAATTTAATTAAAATAAGCTGAAATTATATTTAAAACATCACACTTTAATCCCAATTAATGGGTAATTAAAATTCCTTAAAGAAACTTGATTTTTAATGTACTACTAAAAATTCCACCATTATATTTATATAAAAACTTGCTGTAATTAAGCTTTAAAACACTTAAAACAAAGGTTTAAACCACCCTAAATCATAATCCTTCAACAATTAATAATTTGTGAATCTAGGGTTTCAAAATTGGGGCTTTTTTAATTAAAATTAAAATCTGAAAATTAAATTACATACTACTTATAATCAAACATCATAATATTAGTCACAAAACTCATATTTAATAATTAGATCTAAGGTTTAAAAAAAATTAAAAAGAAAGATTAATTTTTTTTTTCGGAAAAACCGCAAGGCAGCAGCCACCACGACACGGCTGGACTGCTGCCGCGCCCCGCCGGTGTCGCTGCGGCTGCTGGCGCTTGTGCCGGTGGCTGTGGTGGCGGCCGATGGTGAGTGGTGGTGGATCCAGCCGGCCGTGATAAAAGGGGAAGGGGAAAAAAGAAAGAAAAAAAAAAAAGAAAAGAAAGTAAAGGAGAAGGGAGAGAAATTTTACCTTGGGTTTTCTCCACTCTGGGCAAAATTTAATTTGCCCAAGTGTTGAATATTTATACCCTTTCTCTAGAAACCCTTCTTCCTAAACTTTCCCTTTTTAATCTTTCCTAATCCCTTTCCTAATAAAACTTTACTAAAATAAAACTTTCCTAAATTAAACCCCAACTTAAATAAAATAATTAATTAAATAAACTTTCCTTTTATAAAATATTTCCAACTTATTTAAAATAAATAATTAAAATACCGTAAATAAAACATTTCAAATTATTTTAATACTTCACAAAATACTTATTTTAAATAAAATACGTATAAAAATACGGGGTATTACAACCTATGTCTATGGTTTTTGACAACGACCCTCAGTTTGAGATGCCTCAGCTCAAGAATTGGTTGGGAGATCAAGGGATCTTACATTGTTTTGCATCAGTCGGCCAACCCCAAGCAAACAGCCAAGTTGAAGCCTACAAACTCATCTCAGACGACATCAAAAAGAAGATTGAAAGGGCCGGTGGTTTATGGGCAGAGGAATTAATTCATGTCCTATGGGAAATCCGGACAACTAAAAAAGGGGCAACTGGTGAGACTCCATTCCTCATGGTTTATGGTGCCGAAGCCGTCTTGTCCATCAAGCATTATGAGCCGACTCTACGAGTCACGCTATACGATGAAAAGGCAAACTAGGAGGCCATGCGGCTAGCATTGGACTCACTCCCGAAACGCAGGGTCAGTGCCGCCTTGCGTCATGAAATTTACCATTTAAGAATGACCTGTGCCTACAATAAGAGAGTACACAAACGGCTCTTGAAAGTGGGTGACTTTGTGTTACGCAAAATGGAGGCAACCGGTAGGGCCAATGAGCAAGGAAAGTTAACTCCTAATTGGGAAGGTCCCTACCGGATCTATGAAGAAGTAAGAGACGACACCTACCGCCTGGAAACCCCAGACGGTAGACGGTTGCCCAGAACTTGGAATGTAGACAACTTGAAAAAGTACTACTCCCGAGACTTGTAAATTTTTGTAAATAAAAAGCCTATCAATGAAGAAGTTGCTTTTTGTTTTCAATTCTTTTATTTCGTTGCTTTATATGCATGCGTAATGTCATAAGCGCCACCTGTGTAACTCACAAATGGCCCACTCCTATATTCAAAATATAAGCTAAGTTAAGAATATAGTGGCTAAGAAAATGTCTTAAAAAGCCATGAGGCCAATCGCTGAATGATATATAAATTTATAAATTCGTTTGCTCCAACACGAGTATGGTGTCCGGCGACGCCTATCCGGGTGAATTCGTTGTAGAGAGCATCTCCCATTTGGATGACACATTGCTCTATAAACGCATACAAACGACCGAAATTGAACGGCCTAATTGGCCAACTCATAGTCGTCTGACCAATGTAATCTTAAAAGAACAACCAAGGCTGCAAGAACCGGATGTCTAAAGACATTAGTCGGTGACCGATCGAAGTTCTAACTTAGATTATTTTCCGAAATTATGCAAGTCCTCCCAATGGGGAAAACGGACATAGGGTATAATTAGATTAAAAACCCTGTAGATGGTGGAAGAATAGTTTAATGTAGCTATTCAAACCGCCTGGGCCAACGGCTCAACCGCTTGTACGATTGGATGGCTGTGTATTTGGGTTGAAACCAACCACACATCCGCCCAAGGGCAAAGCACAGCCGGTCTATTAGTTACCGCATGCTTTTAAAAAGTTGGGAAAAAATTCAAATATATATGTGAAAATCCAAAGATGTAAAAATTGCAGAATCTGAAGCAAATCAATCAAACAAACCGACTCAGTCAGTATTCCATTAAATAAACCCGACCAAAGTGGTCGGGAGAGATAATGTTAACCGGATGACCATTCGAGAAAAAACAAAAATTATTGTTAATCACATTCAAATACATGGCACATAGGCCGGAGAAAACATTTGGCATACTGCCGCTGAAAACTTAAGGCTGCTGGGGAGGAGGCACCGTCTGGGTTTGGCTAGCCGGGAGGTCAGCTTCAGTTTGCTCAGGTTGAGCCTGGTAAGGGTCAACCGGAGCTTGATCGTTTGGCTCTTCCTCCTCATCTTCCTCGTCTGAGGCAATCTTAATACCTTGGAGTGAGGCCCATTCCTTAAAAGGAGGCGGAACCGCCTGATTTAGCTGTTAGGCATCATACACCTCAGTGGCGTATTGGTACCTCAGGTTGAAGTACTCCTAGTCGGCTTTAGGGTGGACATGATCCCTTGCCAGCTTCAGGCGAGCCTCGGTGTCTTTCTCGTTCTCAGCCACCAGCCGGTTTTGCTCCTTAGAAATCTCCTCTTGATGTTCGCTCCTCATCTGAACAATTTCATTCTTGAGCCGGCTGTTTTCGTCCCTAAGTTGGGTGTTCTCCTTGTCTGCCTCCTCCAAAGCCTTTAGATCAGATTTGCATTTTTTAACTCCGACTCTAGGTTGGTGGCTTTGGTGTTGGCCTCCTCCACTGCAGCCGTCAGAGTCTTCATCAGCTCCTCTTATTTCAACTCCACAGCTTTAATCTCAATTTCACTCATGGTATTTTGGTATTGAGTAGAGTTGAGAGCGTTCGTGGCCCTTTGTTTAGCATCATTTACCTTCTCCTGTTTTCTCCTAAACGGAGTCTTTAGCCCGTCTACCCTCAGCATCGCCTATAGAATACAGACGGTAAAAAAAAGAGGGGGGGTTAAAAAAAAGAAAAAAAAACTTGAGTTAAGCTCAGTTACCTCAGCCAGCAGGGCTGGATTTGGTTAAAATTGACCAATTGCACTCCAGGCACCCGGTCCTTTTCAGACCTAGTAGGAGTCCTCATCATCCGTTTGGAAAATTGCTGAACATCAGGCCGGATGGAATAGACATCTGCACTATAAGAAGGATGTGGTGAGAAAGCAGCACAGGCGTCACCCATATTGTGCCGGCTGCTGAGCAATTCTCCCGATGAGCTAGCTTGGGTTTTGACTCGTATGAAGTGAAGCGGCCATGGGAGTTCAAAGCAATCTTCCTTACCTTGGTTTTTAGGCTAAGAGGTTCCTCCTTCTCCAGCTGTAGCAGTGCCGTCTGCAGCATTGGGTGGCAAGCTACCCTTCGATGTCGTAGAGACGTCCGGCATTTTGCTAGCCTGCTCTAAGCTTTCACTCAGAGCCTTCAATACAGCCGGGCTTTTACCTCCGGTTGTAGGTCTTGGTTGGTTGGGCACAGCAGTTGAGGTAGATTGGGAAGGATTTTTCTCCCTACCTTTAGCTGGGGATTTCTCACGTTCACCCCCAGGCAGAGGCCATTTGAACATCTTAGAAAGAGAGCGAGGGATAGTTTTGCTCCCACTCTGCAGATAAGGAAAAAGAGTTACAACTGGCACAACGTAAAAAAGACATAAAGTAGCCTTCAAAGGCCAAGCGAACTTACCCCATCATCCTTGGCATCCAAGGCTTTCTTCTTCTTCTCCAATTGCTCTCTTTTGAGTAGAGCAGGCGACTTAGCCGGTGTTTTTTCCGGGTTCACCATGTTCAAGGCGTCCTCTACAAAAGGAAACCGGATGGTTATAAAGTATAGAGATACAAAAAACGCAAGTATTAAAGCGTTTGCAAAACACAGCTGCATACGTTTTAAAAACATGGTACTTAAGCCACAGGCGGAGAGAAACGCCTGATCTTTCAAAAAGTCCGGATGGGGTACCCAGTTCTTGGGCACTATTATTTGGGTTCCATCGTCTAAGGGTTCGGTGGTTGTTTTAAAGAATTCCGGCTCCATTATTTGTGTCCAGGCCTTTCCAGAGATCCGAGAAAGGGCACACTTCTTCCCTAGCAGAGCCGGGTCCTTATTGTACTGGCGAAGAAATTGGTTTTGTGCCAAAGTGGGGGAAGAGATGAGGTACAAATTATCCTTCCAGTTGGTCCACTTAGACAACTTGTCTAGAGTCATCATGTACTTGGGATGGGTGGTTAAAGTAACCACGCTCCCCAACGGCCTGGAGCCCGACTCATGTATTACATATGAGGAAAATCCTTGAAGCTTAGCTCAATGTTCTGGAACTCGCAGGCGGCGATGTAACTTAGAATATTTATCCAAGAATTAGGGGTGAGCTGCCAGACACCTAGCTCGTACCCCTTCAAGATCCTCCTTATTCCTCTATGAAGGGGGAAGCGGAGTCCGTCTGTGATTGCCGACTCATAGCAGCCGAAATAGTTGTCGGCGTGCTCTACGTCGTCCTCCCAAACCACAGTCGCCTCCACAGGCGGCACTCTTATTTCCCAATTTATCCCAATGGGATACTTATTGTAAAACCCCTTAAAACTTGTTTCTAGGGCAGCAACGTCCCTGGCGGTCATGTGTGTTTCGGTGGGATTGGTCATAGACAGTGACTTAGCTGGCCTCTTAACTTCATAGTCGGCCTCAGCCTGACCAGACCCAAAAGCCTCTGCCTTTTGATCTTTGGGAGGCCTCGTCACCATCCCCTTGATCTGGTTCACTATAGGTAGAGGCGGAGACGGATCCCTCACTGTCTGACTCTTCCAATATCCCATCATTGGGAGTGGAAAGGGTACCCCCAGGCGGAGAACCTTCCTACTCATCTGATTCCTCGCATTCCCCATCTAGGGTAACTTCATCAGCTGGAACTTCCATATCGTGCCTTCTTCTCCTAGGCTTTCTAACCGTTTGTTTTACTCTTGCCATTGTGTTCTGCATAGACACAAAGACGGTGGGGTTTGGAGATGAGCAAAGCAGGTCCAATCATCCATAAATGGCACCCTCAGTTCTAGACTCAGTCGTACCAGGAGACCGGCTGACAGTCCTAGGCTGTGCCGTGTGTGTCGATGGAGAATCCATTTTATTGAAAAAAGAATAATAATACAAACGGTAAAAGCTTAAAAGGGATAAGAAGGGGAGAGACGGTTACCTCTGTAGAACTCTGGAAAATGTCTTAAGCGGTGACTGGTTGTGTCCACGCAAATTGCAGACGGAAAACTTTCTGGAAAACAGCTTCAGGCGGTAACAAAGTGTCTCTCTTTAGAAAATTCTCTCTTTCTCTCTCTAGACTTGTAAAATGGGTCAACAATGAGGGAGAAGGAGGGGGGTAAAACCCTATTTATAGAAGGGTTAAAACGGGGGCATCTTCGTCACTTTAACCGAAGGTGAACCGTTTGTTAATGTTCACCACTTACAGGGGGATGCGTGTCACAGGCGCCCCGTGGCCTGCCACGTCACCCCTATGAGGGGAAAATGTTTAGGGTAAAAATACCCTAGACACATGGCCTAATCAGAGAGGGACACGTGTCATCCTTGGATAGGTCCAACGTGGACCACTCCCCAGCTGACACATGTCAGCTTTAGATGACAAATGGGAATGGCGGCCTTCAAGGCCCAATTCCCGAGAAAAGCCGCAAATATGGCGCAGCCCATTAGGTCAAAATGACCTAATGAGCACGTATTGCAATGACCCTATAAATAGGGAGATTTCCCCCATTTTGGGAACACATTCAATTATTACAACATACCTACATTCTATCACATCAGAGAAAACACCTGATCTCGGAATCCGAGAAGATCTCACTTTTACCTTTTTCGCACTTTTTCGTATTCTTCGACCGATACTAACTTGATCGTCGGCAGCGGAGCTCCTACCAACCGGAGTCTCCGTATTTTGCAGGTACAGACCGCATAGGACCAGTCTTGGTGACATAACTCTCATGAGGGACTACAAAACTAGTTTGGTGTTTGGTGAAGGTTATAAATTGTTTTTGATTTGGGTTAGTGTTCGAGTAATATATCCCCTATCACGAGCTCATGTAGCAATCCGAAAACATGCATAAACCCACATGGTAGGCTGCTTTGCTTTCTCAAACCGTGGTATTTTTTTGACACCCAATTTAGTAGATTATTAGTACGAACATAGATCCTTGGTTAGCTAGGTTGTGGGACTTCATTGTATCATGCGAAACTATGTGCTTATGTGTGCATATTTTAATCAACCAATCAAAGCCTTAATCCCATAAGTGGGGTCGGCTACACGAACCAAAAGTGACTATTCCGAGTAGTCATCAACAAAAATCTTCCTCCTCTATCCCTTATGATTCAATGTCTCACCCTCATGCAAATCCATATACTTCATATCTTTCTTAACCCCTTCCAACCAAGTCATTTTCAATCACCCTCTCTCTCATTTAACCCCACCATAGTCCCACTCTTCCACTCTTTGCACTAATGCACCCTCGGTTCTCCGTCTTACATGCCTTAACAAACGCAGGCGATTTTCTCTTAGTTTGTCTACAATAATGCCTGTGACACTTTCTTTCTTGCGAATAACCTCATTTCTGATTTTATCTCTTAAAATATTCATAGCAGTCCTCGTCTTTTTAATTATATTCCACCACGAAGTATCTCTCTGCAACTTTTAATCATTTTTTTATTATTATTTCCTAAACTAGTCATAGGAGTCCTCTTTTTAATTTTGTGTTAACTCTGATTATTCATTCTTGTATTTTGCACAAGCAGTTGTTTCGGTCATAGCCGGAGTTTTAGAAAGAGTTACTTGTCGTGAAATAAGAAGATGTTAGAATTATTGTAAAAACAGACCTAAAAGAAAAGTGTTGCGATTAATATTACAAAGGGAGTTGTAATGCATCATAGTTTTGCACAACTAAACTTACACAACAAACTTTTCACCTCTCAATAGTACTGCTAACAAGTGTCCAGTACCACTAGGGTTTGGGAGCATGAAAAGTACTAATGAAAATATTTAGTAGTAATTTTTTACCTCTAACTAACATTTTCAATTTGTTACTCCCTCCATCTCATAATACTTGGGATGTTGGGGTGAACACGAAGTTTAAGAAAAATACAAGTGGGGTGAGAGCGGGGTTAGGTGAGGAGAGAGAACATGTGAGAATATTTTATTTTTTTATTTGTAGTCCCATTTTATTATTAATAACATGTCAAGTATTGTTAGACGGACGAAAATGAGAACTGTGTCAAGTATTATGGGACGGAGGAAGTATTATTTACGAAATTGCCACTGATATATACATTCTCTGTTCTTTTTTACTTGACGTGTTTCTTTTATCGCGCTTGCCAATGCAAAACTTTAACGATCAGTAACTTTAATTCTCTATTAGTAAAAATTATAAAAATTATGCATTATGATAGTACTTATAAGAGGAATTCAAAAAGATCCAACATGAATATGTTTTTCCTTATCTATTATTCATGAAAAGACGGACAAAGGATGGATGGTAAATAGTGTAAAAGTCAAGCGGGTCAAGTAAAAAAGAATGGAGGAAATATTGATTTGTCTATGAACTCCCTCATTATTACGAACACATAAGCAATAACAATTAGGACTTTGTTCTCTTGACCTGAAACAAGTAGATTTGGTCTGATTTTTTAAAGGTATGATCTGGTCTGATCTGAATTTTTATTATCTAATCTTGTCTAATCTGGTTTGACAATTTGACTAAACTTTAACCGCATTTTAATACACCCTCCGTTCCCTTTATGTTTTTTATGTTTGGAATTATGCACAGTTATAAAGAAATTGTGTAAAGTAGGGACATATTAGAATATTTCAATAATTGAAAGTACAATTATATTGAAAAAAACAATGTTGTGCATGTGGGGTGAAGAAAGTAGATGAAAGAGAAAGTAATAATAAGTATTGAAAAACCATTAAAATAATACAAAAAGTACAATAGCACATGGAATAGTAAGGACTATTAAGTATTGATATTGTAAAACAAGTGTAATTTTGTCCAAAATTTATGACTAAAAAGGGAAGGATACTAAATGTAAAGAATAAAAAGAAACACCTTAAATGGAAACGTAAAAAACAAATGGGAACGGATGGAGTACTAATCTATAAAGAAAAATATTATTAAAAATGAATCTTGTTAGATTCGTCTCATTTTGAACTTTTCAAATATTGAATGTAATTTTTATAAATTTTTTTTAATACGCAATTAACTATATTTAACGATAAGTAAATGATTATCAAAAGTTCTGATGTGGTCTGATTTGAATCTTTCTTATCTAGTCTGATCATATCTGAATTTATTAAGAAATAATTAATAAGTATCTGAAATAAGTTGAAGAAAACAAGTCCTTACCCTTGGTACAGCAAAAGAAACACTGAAATTAAACCGCAAACAAGCATTAGGCAATAGGCATTACTAAACTCTATTTGAAACTTGAGATACAAGTCGAATAAGACCTTGTTTAGTTCACCTTATTTTTACTTATTTATAAAGAAATAATTTTAGATCAGATCCGAAAAAATAAGTTCAGATTAGAAAAAATGAGTTCAAATCAAATAATCGTTTTATGTGCAGTTTTTTTATCACTAACTATCTTTAATTTTGTAATGAAAAAAATTCTAAAAATCACATATTAATAAAAAAACATATTACTACGAATCTAACAAGACCCCACTTGATATATTTTTTCCGTATAAATTATCCTATATTTAAGGTTAAAATTTGATCAAATATGACATTCAGATCAGATCAGAGCATACAATAAGTAAATATAAGTCAAACTAAACAGGGCCTAAGCAAGTCAGTACAGTAATGGCGGAGCTTCCTGACGAACTATGGCGGAAAATTCTAGAAATGGGAGTGAAAACTTCAAACAATCACAACAACAATGGTTTCAGCTTCAAAGAGTTGTGCTGCATCGCAATCTCCTGTAAACGCCTTCATCGATTATCCAACGAACCCTCACTTTGGTCTTCTTTGCTCTCTTCCGACTTCCCTCTTCGCCTCACCAACAACAACAACAATTCATCTTCTTCAATTCCCCCCAAATCACTCTACAAATCTTGGTCTCTGCCTGGAAGTCTAGGGTTTTGAATTGAATTGTTTGGATTTTTCAAATCTATGGTTTTGAATTCAATTGATGATTGAATTGTGAAAATTTTAGGTATGAGAAAGATAAGGCAAAAAGGGTTGCTGCTCATAAGCGAGCTGTGCTTAGAATTGAGAGTCGGATTACTGAGAATTCTAGGAGAATCGAGGAATTGCGAACTCGTTTGGTAGAAGAAAGTGATAGAATGAAGACGGTTGCTTTCGAGTTGTCGAATTTGCGTAGAGTCAGGTAATGATTAATTTCTTGTTTTATTATTTGATTGAAATGTTTGAATCAAATTAGAAACAGTATTAACTACTTAAGCGAATTGTGGCAACAAAAATACGAACTATTAAGTAGATTTTATAGACAATTGTGAATTAGAGCAGGTGATAAAGGGCTATGGAATGAGGAATTGTGCAAACCGAGTTTTCGGTAATGCTGTGATTCGATGTTGTATCGATTTCTTTAGTAGTTCTTCATTTTTCCTGGACTTTGCATTGTTTTTTGTGATTATATCTGTTTAAAGATTGACAAATTATGGTCAATTGATGGATTCTATTGGGTTGCTTGGCGTTTTCTAGGCAAGCTTCGGTAGCTTTGAATGTGTGGCAGCCAGAAGTTGTCCGGGGAAGACAGAAGGAAATAGTGGAGCAATGTGCTGTTCCGGTTGATTTGCGTATCAATGCACTTGAGATGGAGTTGAAGCTTTGTAAGCAGCATCTTATTGTGCATGAGAAGAATTATGTAAGAGTTGTTTTGCTGCATCAAAAGTGTGGGTTGTTTTCATTAATGAATTGTTTTAAAGTGGTTGCCATGAACTTATTATTGTTTGTTATTAGAGAGATGAAAAGCGAAGGCTTGAGGTAGCAAAAGAACAGCTAAATTTAATGAAGTATCATCCCTTGCAAAATGTTTCGGTAGACGAGATGAGAGTTGGTGAACCTAGTGCGAAGAGGAAGAAGTTGAAAACACACATCTCAGGTTAGGGTTGTATATTGTGTTTTATCACTTTCTATTTATTTTTGATGATTCTTTTGGTGATCAACTTTATGCTTTCATTTATGCCATCATATGAATATGCAAATCTAGCTTATGGTTTTTTCTGCTGCGGCTTAGTTTTTTTTGGGTCTTTCCGAATGAGCAGCTGCCTCTGTGGCAGATATCAATTATCTATCAGCCCTCATAGGCTCATATATCCCTCATCTACGTGTGTGAGTGCTTTTGTGTATGCATTCAATATTAGATAGGCCAGATTAATCTAAATTAACCTTTCTCATTTCACTTTTTACCAGCTAGTATCTCTTACCAGGTAAAATTTGCCTTATTGTAGATGACTAAAAAGCTCAGCTTCTTTATTGTACTTCTACTTCGAGCAAACTTTAAGACTACCAAAATCATAGATACTGATAATGATCATCAAAGTTCAACACATTAAATGGCAGCAAAAGAAAACACACATTTGATGCAGGGCCAGCAAAAGAACTGTATAGGAGGTAGAGCTGTAGAAGTGTAGAGGGTGTAAGTAGGGGGTTTTTAGCTGGAAAAATCAATTCATTGAGTTAAGGTCAATTCTTCCTTAATTTCTAGCTGGCACTCATTCTTGACATAAGTATAATTACTGCGCTCTAAAATGGAGGCCTTGCCTCTAATTTTCTTTTTTATAAATAAAAATTAAATAGATAAATCACCCCCTATGTTGGATGGATGAATTCTGTCAGCTTTGCTTGGTGAGGCAGGGTGAGAAGAAATTAAAAGAATACTGATGATTTCAAATTGAGAATATTGTTTTATGTCAGAACTGACCACCCAAAAGCCAAAAGTATCTTCATAATCATCTTCACAGTTCACTAGTTCAGGTGTTTTATTATGCCTGAAAGACTAGAATTTTTTTTATATCAATTGAAACTTATAACTCTGAATTGAAACACCTTTTGTACAGAGTAATAGTTCATCTGGATAACATGTGTGGAGAGACCTCTGTTTTGATATTTTCTTTGAAATCTTTTGAATAACCTAATGTGAACTTCTGGCCAAATGAAAACAATATATTTTTCTGCTGTTGACATTTTTTTACTCCTTAAGTATAAATTGGGAAGAATCTAAATGAAATCTACAAAATCATATCTTTTGTTGCATATACATCACAATATATAGTCAATGGTGTGAATAGTCTAAAGTCAAGATGGTGCGCTATTAGGGAAACAAAGGCAGTATTGTATTGCAATGAACTCATTTAGGTTAGCCCTAGAAATCATTAGCCTTTACCTTAACATATATCACATGAAATGAGGAAATACAAGTTGATATCGCATATCAACCAAACTTGTTGATATAGGGGCGGCATTGTCTTTTCACAAATTAAATGGGGGTAAAATCGGGCAAATAATCTTGGCCTTAGACATCTTGTTCTTCATTGCCCGTTTTGAGAGTTAGCAAAGTTAACGACAAGTTGTCCAAAATCTCAATTCCTTTTCCACGACAATGGGAGCTTTGATTAATTTCAGTCAAGGGATTGAAGGAGAAATTGCGCAGAGCAAGACAGACAGAAAACAATGGAGGAGTGAAACACCTACCCTTTGGGGTTAATTATACCCTTAGTTTCTCCATTTGTCTTAGGGTTTTTAGTTTAATTCGGCGTCGAAGCCGCCAGAAATGGTAGTGTTTGAGATGAGAATACCACCTTGTACTTTGAGTATGGAGGCGTGTCGGGTTGATGAGCTATTGGGCGTGACGGTGGTCGGTGGAAATTAATGAGGCAGAAGAGAGAGAATGCTTGTGAAGGAGAGAGGTGGGTCTTCAATTTTCGCTTCGTTCCTCCAATGTCAAATGAATTTGGGTCTTCTCTTTTGGCTCCTTTCCTCCATTGTCAAAGGGAGAAAGGTGGGATTGTGGGTCTTCTGATTTCTTTCCTCCATTGTTTGTCAAAGGGAGAGAGGTGGGGACAACAAAGTCAAATAACGGGGTCCAACTCAGTAGAACCATTAAACAATCAATACATTCTAAAAAGCAACTCTTATAATTTTGAAAATGTTATTATATCAACAAGCTTCGTTGATATGCGATATCAATTGGGACTGCCTCCACATGAAATACATTTGATATTATGCCCCTGATAAGTGATAATTATGGTCTGCATGATGAAGTGAGACGATATTATACATCCCAGGACTGCACATTCCGGGAAAACGTTTCTTGTTCCTGACGATTATGTTTCTTTGTCTTATGAACCCATAACTATAATGCTTGATACTTTGGGTTTAGGTTTGGAATTAAATGGAATAGTCTACCTTCCTTTTATGTGTTGTTCCAATTAAACTTAGTTGAGCTTAGCCATTATTTTATCTGTTGCATTTAGGAGCTACTTGGTTTTAATTATGTTGATAAGGACCATATAGTTGGTTTCCAAGTTGTTTAATTAGACTTTGGGCTTTAAGGTCCTATTTATTTTTGGGGTGTGTTATCCTACTACTACTCGGAGACATAAGGCAAGCTGTAAGGCTATATAGACAAAGCTCATGGCTATGTTTATGGTAGACCTTTATGAGAAATAAGTTGTATTAGTTAAATCTGTGTTTCTTTCATTGAAGCCTTTCTAGTGCTCAAGTTTCAATACTAGAACCCTTAGGTGATTGCGATTTCATATAAGTTTACCTAGGCGATTGCAAGTCCATCTAAGTTTACCTAGACTTTGTATGTTAATGCAAGAGTGTTCCGGAAACATTGCTGGTTGGTCTTTGATATTCAGAGCAATGCTTTATACAAACTTTTGTTGGTAGTCTTGATTAATCTGTAGGAAACAACTCTTAAATAATCTTTCCCCCTCCAACAAACATGTTTTGATATTCTAAAACTCTTATAAAGTTCATATTTTCATCACTTAAACTGGAGACTCATAATTTCAATAAAACTTGATGGAAACCTTTTTCTTTATTGTTTCCACGTTATCTAAACATTTGGGTATTGTATTTCTGCGTTTTCCTGTTTCTGTTTTCATGCAGCATATCAAAAATGCACAAAAGATGAGGAAGTGAACATTGTTAATTTATGTTGCTTTTTTTCATTTTCTAGCAGATGATGAACAAAATTGGAAGGTGTAAGGGGTTGATTCAGGATGGTACTACCACAAACTTATTATAGGTCTGTTCGTTAGGTGGTCGATTGATCCATAATGGGTTGATTTATGCATTGCGGAGTGCGATGCATATGTGTAGGGTCTTTGGAAGTAACTAGAGCTTAGCTTCAAATTGGTCCTGAGGAAGCATATTTTAACCCAGCAGTATCTTCTGGAGCAATGAGGCCTGTACCCAGAGAGTGAATCTAGAAAATCACTACAGCCATTGCTTGTTTGTGATATGTTGATATGCAGGAAGTTGGCAATTTTATACCTGATTAATAATAAAGATGCCAACTGCAAAATTCCCATTATACTAGTAGGCACACTTTGGCGTACCCGTCCCCGGTACGGGAAACTGCTACACTTCGGCCGTACTCGTGCATCACAGTAATTTGTTGTAAGATTGATTGGTGTTGATGACATTCATCGCCCAACAATAAAATACTTGTAAATTTAACTCATCCATGATTTATCAGATTATTATTCTAAATACAACTTTCAATCTGTGAAACTTTTGTATGTATGATGTAAGAGTGTATATGCATTTTTGTAAAATTGTCAGGTTGAGAAAGTGCATTATCATTTACGTAGTACTTCCTCATCTTTATTGTTATTGTTATTATTATTATCGGCACAAGAGTTCTAGGGGGTTGAGTTGAATTTGGTGCAATTAGCAGATGATTGTAAGGACTCCTCTGTAGGCTACCAAGGTGACAGGTGTTATCCTTGAGATAGCCTCGGCCTTTGATGCAGTAGCTGAAAGTTTGTAGATAACATTCTCTGGTGCTGCAATTAGAATGTGCATCTATGAGAAGCAGAGGAGGTCCTCCATGTAAGCAACTAAGCTAGTAAAGGATCAAATATCACAAAGGCGGTTTATAAGTCTTACAACAACTAGCCAACTAATACTGGCATTAAAAGATGTCAAGTTTCCATATGAAATTCCAGATCTTTCATGGCAGTTGAGCTACTGTTAAGATATGATTTTTAGTGGATGCAGATTCAGGAAAGCAGACCAATGTCGGAGCTTATAGATTTTTACCATTTTACTGTTAGTAGATTGTGTTCATGGCAACTTGTACATATTTTGTGCAATTTCTTCTTTGAATGAATTTGAAGCAGAGAGACCATCAATAAACCTGTCACGGCGGCTCAAGCACGTTGCTGCACTTGGTACGAACTAATGATTTGAAAGGAGTGGAAAGGCAGAAATAGGAAGAAATTGAAGAAAGACTGCAACAATGACGATTTTTTAATAGTGAATCAGCTTGAAATAGGTTTAAAAAAATGGAGGGAACAAAATAGAGTGTTAATATTTTGTGGAAATTGGCAACTGCTTGCGTAATAAGGAAAATTGGGCATTATGAAGTTAAATGAAATTATGTGCTCATATAATGCATCAAGGTTAACTCTTAGTCTCTTACACAGTTATTTTAATAATCGTAATCGGACCACAAATAATCTTTATTCTAAATGTCCACAAAAATTCAGTGTAAATTTTTTACTCAACTCATACGAAGTAGACTATTCCATTAACTGTATTTTTCTCTCACGCTCACCCTATATCATATTATAAGTTATCATGCTTCGTTTAAATGTTTTCTACATTATTTTTCCTTTGTTTTATATCAAACGTACATACATATAACTTCAATGCATAGATTTGATTATGAACATTCATCAATTCCTTTTCATTTTTTTAATTTTTTTTCCCATTAGAAATCTTAGCTTCAATGTGCAGAGAGACATTTTATTAATAAAAAATCTTTGATAAACATACGAAGCTTCCAAATTGTGTAACTGGGTCATTTTGAACAATGACCCATGTACATGTATGTGAATTAGCTAGATTAGTTTGGTTAAAACTTTTGCGGAAGTTCACAGAGTTGTATACAAGAGTACAAGACCAATGATTAAATTAAATGTACTATACACCATTTTTCTGTAACTGTACAACTCTACAACAAAAATAATATTGTCATACAAAGGTGCTAGCTATTCACAAATACTTATAATTTCCTAAAAGAATGAAAATAAATCTTAAGCTAAGTTAATTATACGTGGTGCAAAACAAAGCTAGTCTTTTTTTTTTTTTTTTTTTTTTTTTTTAAAAAAAAAAAAAAAAAAAAAATGACTGCCAGTTAGAAAAAGCAAGATGAAACAGAATTAAAATAAATCAAGTTTAATACAAAATACAAAAAAATATGGACCATAAATTCACTTATAATAATGCAGCTACCACATGAATTTAATTAAAGTAGTAGCATAGGTTTAATTAAGTTTTAAAAATGAGGTTAGATTTCCTCTATAAATACTGGTCCTAACATTCATTATATGTCTCTTGCCCACATGCATCATACCTTTGCTTAGCTTAGCTTGTTCTATTCTCTTACCTTTCTTCTCAGCTATTGCCCATACTTTTGTTATTTACTTTTCTTTAATTACTTCAAATTCCTTAAAAATGGATTCAAATACAAACAATTCTCATGAAAATAATGAAGTAAGGAAAGGTCCTTGGACCATGGAAGAAGACTTAATTCTCATTAATTATATTGCTAATCATGGTGAAGGTGTTTGGAATTCCTTAGCTCGATCTGCTGGTACGTTTTTTCCGATTGTTATGTATTATCGATGTTATGATTTTTAACCTATAGTTATTATTTTGAATTTACCTTAAGAAGCTTAATTAAATTAGGCTTTATACGTACCTGAAAAAATTTGTTACGTACTGATACAGTTTTTGTACGTGTAATTTCATATCAGGCCTTAAACGTACAGGAAAAAGTTGTCGACTTCGTTGGTTGAATTACCTAAGGCCGGATGTTCGTCGTGGTAATATAACTGCTGAAGAGGAGCTATTGATCATGGAGTTGCATGCTAAATGGGGTAACAGGTACACTACTTCGTTCATGCGTGCATTTTTTTTTTTTTTTGTAAAGATCATGCATATTAATTCATTATATTTTTTTTCCTTTGGTTTTATGGCTAAGTTCACTACCTAAATACACCTTGTTCTCAAGGGAACCTCATATCAAATGCAGAGCTAAAAACTTACGTGCATCTTAGGCACGGTAGTACTACTATTATTTTTAATTAATTTTTTTCTTATTAAATTATGATGATTATTATTATTTTTTTTATTATTATTGACTCTTTTATAACTTAATTAAATAACTAAACATATATATGTAGTAGGGTAGTATAATCAACTATTTAATCGTATTAGCATTCTTTTTGTGGTCTATAACAACTTCAAAAGAGCACTATACATTACATACGAAGTATTTATTAATTTAGTCATTCATATTAATTTAAAGTTTCCTTTAGGAAAATCTTGAAATGTATAAATATATTTAAAGATTGAATTTAAATCTATTATGAACTATGATTTTCTCTACAAATATAATTAAGCATATCATGTAGCTTGGATGATTAAGACTATGGATTAACCTAGTAATTTGATTTGTATTTTAAAAGCTAAATCATGTATTCGTTTGTTAGGTTACAATTGATGTGATCAACGTGTAACATGTGCTATTTCCCATTGAGGGGATCACATGCATGTGATGTAACATGTGCTTTCCTAAGTAAAGTAACATCACGAAAAAAAAAATAAAAAATTAACACGTGATTCTTAAAATGATAATGGCTATTAATATTTCTTCACCATTTTTTTTTAATTTTTTTTTTCACCTTTACCAAAAGAATACATATTTAGCAGTCCTTTCAAATATTTTTTTTTCCTACTTAAATATCGTAGAATCTTAATTTAAGCAGGATCTAAAATAGACGAGTTGATTAAGAAACAATTAAAGTAAATATTAAATATGTGAATGCAAGTAACAAAGAATGTTTGAGATCATGTTAATATGGTGTATTTAAGCAGTCATAACAAAATCAATTTATCATTTTGTATATCTAATATTTTTCTATTAGATGTTAGATATTTGCTTTATTTATTACGAGTATGTAATATTACCATTTATCTATTACACTATTACAATAAAAAAATGTTTTCCTCTTTAATCTTCAATATAATCTAATATGGAATACAATAGATCGAAAAACAACACCATCCCAACAATGAACAATAATCAATTCAAAATTAAATATTAAAGGTCGGCTTTGAGATACATATTTGGATGACTTCTCAACACATATTTGATTCTTTCATTTTCTAATTTATCATTCTAAACGCTCCTTCATGAAGTACTTCCGCGTATATTTCTTGGCTATCATTCCCACACAAGGCCATGCATCAATAATGATGCCTATAATATTTTTTTTTCTTTTTGGCTAGAAATAGACTATTGCACTCATGTTGGTCTTGGCATCTTTGTCATGCATGTTTTTAGTGGCTACATCGTACACTGTAATTATATTTTCCTTTATTTCTTTTTCCTTTTTCATCTAGAGTATTTGACTTTCTTCTATAAATGCTTACACAAATATGGATTCCCTCACTTTTTTCTCGAGTAGATACTATGTACAAGTAAAACTCATCAAGTCATTCACAAGAAATCAAAATTAAACTCAAAATATGATAATAACATCAATTTTTTTTAAAAAATAAAACTAATATAATTTTCTGAGGGCAAATAATAATAATAATAATTATACTCCACCCCATTACAATTATTATTGTTAATATTATTTGTTAGAGAAATAATGTACATATATAGCCTTTACGAGTAAATATAATGACTTGAAATGAATAGTTATAACTTAAATTAGTTAAATATAACATTCAGATCGTTAAAGTGGTTTATAGATGAATTATTCATGTAATACAAATTAGAAAAATTATAAAAGTTTGGTTTATGATCGTAATTGTTACATATTATTATTCTCATTGTCTGGTCGTTATTGTTAGTCTTTGTTTAAACACATTAAGGATAATCTCATCTAAGAACAAAACAAGAAAACTTTTGATTTTATTACAAGTTATGAAAGTGGTTAACTCTAATAATCCGTAGAATTTAGTGACATAGATTTTATTACAAGTTGCAGTAACCAAGTACAAGTGACAGCTTTTTGTGTCTTAAATACATTTGCATCAAGTACGGCTGTTAAAATGACGGCAAAATAAACCATTGGAATAGAAACATGATAATTAATCTTTACTTTAAAAAGAAATACAATAAAGGAAAAATACTTCGTTCTCGGCTGTCTTTGATGTAGAAATCTGCCATAATGTTTTAGTACCTCTTTTTGTTGCGTCTTTTTCTTCTATTCTTGATATTGACTTAAACTATATGTCTTTACCCCCTCATTTGTGGTCTATACATAAGGAAAAAAAAAAATACAATAAGTTCTATGTATAATAGGTGTATATTAACTTTATTGTAAAACGGTCGGTTTGAGCATAACTTTTAACTATTTTTATGGTAACTTTAACCACTTAAAGGGTAACATTTAATTTGTCGTTAGTTTGAATTTTATTTTAATGTGTAACTAGTGTATAGCCCGGGCGTTGTCCTGGGTAGCTATTTTTTTTTTAGTTATGCAACTGTTAATTTTTTGAAAGACATTAAATAGTTTGTATGTGTTTTCAATACTTTTGTAGTATAACATAAAATTGTGTGCAAGATTTTAACATAGTGACAATTACTTAGATGGTTAAACAATGATTTTCCTTCGTAGAGGTTGAGTGTTCGAACCTCTTTATCCATATATTTTTTTAATTTAGTTGAGGCATCATATAGTGTTATTGTTGGTTTCATGGGTGATGTGGCGTATTGAGAAATTGAGTTGGTGATGTGGCGTATTGTGGAATTGAGTATATGACGTGGCGTAATGAGGAGTCTACATGGCACATAGACCTTTTTAGGAACGCCTTTTAATATATTAGTATAGATTTCTTATAGATACGTGATTACATACTATAGATACTAATATGATTAATCGAATACATTATAAGTTTTTTGTAAGGTAAAATTTATTATTAAAAAAATAATAACTTTTGTAGTATAAAGGGTAACTTTAAATACTTTTAACAAAACTTTATCCCATTTTACAATAAATTAATGTATACTCGTCTTTTTGGAAAATTTATGAAAAAAAAAAAGAAATTTCGTGTCAAACTGTCAGCCAACCACATGATGTGACCATTTTTGTTCACTCAATTCATGACTACACGAGTACTCCCTCTCCTTTTGGTTGAACAACTTGTTTTTCCATTGGTGCAAGTCCTCATCCAGGTTGACCCAATTTGATTGGTTACCTTGACTTCCATCTTTGAATATATGTCTTATGTGTGAAGTACTGCTAATATTGTGATTGAATGACCGCATAAAAGAATTTGTAATTTTATAACAGGTTATCCGCACACAAATAAATTATAAATTTTAGATGTTTACTCTAAGATAGTAAATTGGATTATCTTCAAGTTTTTATTTTTCTTTTTTTAAAATTTTTCAGAAAAAAAAAAAAAAAAAAAAAACAAAAACGAAAAACAAAAAACTACAAGAAAACATGTCATATGAGTGGTTGAGGTAACGGGACAACTCTATCTTATTATGATTAGTTTCCATTGCATTGAACCTTCATTGAAATATCCCATCCTCAATCTTTTAGAAAATTTACACGATTAACCAAAAGTGGTAAAAAAATAAAAGGCAGAAATTAGGAAAAAGTAATTCTTCAAACTTTCAACTATTTATCATTTTATTTTTCTCGCGTCCATTTCCTTTAGTTCCGGGATCGTAATTTTCCCGTTGGAATAACACCCACACAAACATATCTACATGGACTACATCCATTTGCATCATTACGTGCAGCTTAGTTTCACTCTATGGCGACGGCTTAGCTCGACAGCGCGTGTGCAAGCCTATAGAGTCATTGAATGATTGATGGTTTTTGTAGGGTACGTTGAAACTTTGGTCGTGTGAGAATCGAAACTTTGCTTATTGACGACGGCATGGTCATAACATAGAGTCATGGTATGTTGGTTACAAAAGATATATGTAGTGATGGTATTAGTCTCCTCGACAACGATTTGTGTGAAGTATACATTATTATGACTCGATGGTTACATTGAATTTTACTATTATTGATTGGTATTAAGATGGAACCTAGTTTACTCGTTTGGCCCTGTTGAATAATCTCCACCACTTTTTCCTAGCGTAGTTTTTTGTGTAAAGGCTACCAACATACATTGCATAAAATCTTTGAGTTGATGCATGCATTCTAGTTTAAAATGTATGGAAGAAAACGTTGCACAAACTTGAAAACTGCTGATGCCTAACCTATATGCCGTCCTAATGTACTATAGTAGTGAACATGTACTGGTCAATCGCGGCGTGGCGTGGAACGTCTCCAGCCTCATAGTTTTATTATCAACACGCTTCGCTAGTCATCAATCGCTAGGTAGCTACACAATTTCCATGCAGATTCCTTTATAACCAAGTTTACTAACACCAAGTTATTACTAATTATACGTTTGTTCCTTCTTTGGAAAAAGCTTGATGAGATTCATTTATTCCTTGTTCCAAAAGAGAAAATAGTTACACTTAGTTTTTAGGCATTTTAACTAGACTAAGCTAGTTGATGAACTCTTATTATATTAGTGGTTCTAGATTAACCTTCGTGGATACAAACTTTTTTTTTTTTGGATGTTTGGAATATGACTAATATAATGTTTTAATGATATGTAATTCATAATTGACATATTTTTCTTTAAGTAATAAATTATACGAAAGTTATACTTTATTTTTGCTATTAAATAGCTATAGTATTATAAATTTTTTTTTTATTTATCAACTTTTTATTTTTATTTATGTAATTTTCATTTTTATTTTATAGTTTCTTTTATGTTGGGTTAAAATTACATTATTAGTTATTATTAACCTTCGTGGATACAATGGTTTTAGGCGTGTCCTACGCAAGTGTGTATACAACTTATTAGTTATTATTATTATTACGACTTTCATTACATTGTTACTATTGATTATTACAAGATGTTAGTATTGATTATATAATGGATTATATAGGTGGTCGAAGATAGCAAAACATCTGCCAGGAAGAACAGACAACGAAATAAAAAACTATTGGAGAACAAGGATTCAGAAACATCTAAAGCAAGCAGTAAGCAGCACTAGTACAACATCAAGACATGAAATGAGCCCTTCCGACAACCACGAGCAAGCGTGTGTGAGCCAGATATCAAATGCTTCAGCATCTACACCTCTTAACTATGGCACATCATCGAATCAACACAATACACCCTATCTACCTTCCATGTCACCATCGTCGTACCCTCATATAGATCATCATGCCATGGAGGCTACAAGTTATAACATTGTAGCGCCTCAAATGCATCCTGTGACAACTGAGAATTTTTGGGTTTCTCCTGATGAAGATCTTTGGGCAATGCAATTATTTAACAGCTATAATTAAGTATGGCACGCGAATTAATTTAAAATATTGATTACATATGTGTTCCATATATAACTTATGTTACCTTATTTTTTTTATATACGAAGTATGTATTAGAATTAATTACCATGGATTGGTAATATAATTCGGGTTCTTGATGATTATTCTGTATCTATTTGATCTCTACCTATACATATATAAATCAATTTATATAATTACTGGCATAGTTTATTAAGTTGTTCTTGTAATATTATTGGAAGAAGAAACTATCTTGTACAAGTATTACCATATCATCAATTGTTACGTGCATTGGATTTTTGGTACCTTATAATAATACTTCCATTTGTGAAATACTTGTTAGATGCTCATGTTAATGATCTCAACATTGTGAAATGTTTTATCAATTAATTTTCTATTACGTAATTAAAGATATAATTGTTGTCAAAGTCAATCGTTTTTTTTTTTTTTTTTTTTTTTTAAACGGAAGTTAATCGTGGGTTAGATACCTACTAGATTAGATAAATATATATGCTACAAGTAATACAAATGAAAAAACTAACACATACGAAAAAGACAAATGTTCATTAAAGGCGGATTTACACTAATTTAGTGTAAATCAGCTGCTTAAAGGAAACAAATATTGTTTCCTTTTTTACTCACACGTGCGTGACAGGTTTTTTAAATTTAACAAAAAGCAAAATTTTCTCTTTCTTCTTCATTATTCAGCAAACTACTTTCTCTCTCTTGTTTCTTCCTCAATTCACCATTTTCTCTCTCTTCGAACATCATTTTCACTCTCTTCAATCTCTCTTCTACAATCGATTGTTGCTCTCTGCGTTTGAATTTCGAAGTTTATTTGCTATATTCAGGTTCGTTTACTTATTTTTTTTGCGATTTTTGTTAGTTTAAGTTGTTTTGATTCTTCGATTTTTAGGTCTTTGGATTTTGTTTTGTTTTCGATTTTCGTAGTATTTTATTCTGCAATGGTTAAGAAGAAGATTACAAAGAAGTCTTCAGATGTTGAAGGTGTGTTTACTTAAATTTTTCATCACTTTTTCAAAATTTTCAATTGAATTTTCGCTTATATATATGTTGAATTAGTAGTGCATGTTATTTTTATAGTTTTCACTTGATTTTTCATGCAGATTCTGATAATTGAATTTGAATTTTGAAGTTAATATGTTTAATTTTGCTTTATTTTTTTGTTCATTGTTTATAATTGGTTAAAAATTTGTTATATATGTGTTGTTGTGTTGTTATATGTTATACCTGTTTTTCATGTTTATTTTCACAATTTTTTTTTATCATTGCTTATTATTCTTTTAATTTTGCATGTTAGGTTTTTAGCAGAGAATGCTAATTAAACTGATTTTAGGTTTAGGTTTGAGTATGAGTATAATAGCCATATGTGCATTGTGTTTCACTACTAGAAATAGGCTAAATTTCGACGGAAAAATTCCGTCGGAAACACCCTGAAATCCGTCGGAAATAGGGTTTCCGACGGAATTCCGTCGGAAGAGGTTGTCGGAAAAGTAGTTGTAGGAAAAATGAAGTTTACCGACGAAAATTCCGTCGGAAACACTATTCCGACGGAAAAAAAATTTCAGGTACTGCAACAATCCGTCGGAAAATTCCGACGGATTCAATTCCGTCGAAAATTTCCAACGGAAATTCCGTCGGAAACTGCTTTTCTAAAATTAAAAAAAATACGCCGCGCCACCACCGGCACGGCGTATCACCACCTCCAATCGCATTTCACCCACCACACACCTAACCCAGCGGCCACCACACAATCACACACCCACCCTAAACCCTAAACACACCTAAACGGCTAAACCCACCTAAGCCCAAACCACCCCCCCCACAAACCTAACACGGCCAGCGCACCCACCACACACCACCAACCCACCAAACCCAGATCTAAACCCGAACAACGCCCCACCTAAACCTAGATCTAAACCCACCAACCATGGTCTACCTAAACCCGACCCACCCACCACAGTCCACCTAAACCACCCACCACCGCCCACCTAAACCACCCACCGCGGCACCAAAACAGCCCCAACGAAATCCAAAAATCCATTTCCAACCACCACACACATGCACATAAGCCACACCCACCACCACCATCGAAATATAAAAACTAATAACAATAAAAAAAAAACAGAAACAAAATCGAAAATTTAAAATATAAAACATACCTTAAATTAAAATATGCTTCGATCTTCACCATGGAAACGGTTTAACAAGGTCAAATTCGGCCATTTAAAGTCTAGATCTAGGCTTTAAATGGACGAATTTGGCCTCAAAACCTTTAATTTTCTTTACTCATCATGAGAAGAGAGAGAAAGGGCGATTGTGGTGGTGTTGTTAGTGATTGTGGTGGTACTGTGTTGTTGATGATTGTGGTGTTGTTGGTGACTGTCGAAAAGGGGGAAAGAAGAGGAAAAAGAGAGATGAAGAAAGAGAAGAGGAGCAGAAATAAAGAGAGAGAAGGAGAAGGAGAAGAGGAGAGAGAAGGAGAAGAGGAGAGAGAAGGAGAAGTGGGGCTGATTGAAGGAGAAGAAGAGAGGAGCGACTGAGAGAAGGAGAGAGGAGGAGAAGGGGGGCTGATTGAAGGAGAAGAAGAAGAGGAGAGAGAAGGAGAATGAATAAAAGGAGGCGAAGAAAGCTTTAGGGTTTAAAAAAAATAATTTTTTTTTAAATATATTCCGACGGAAAAATCCGTTGGACATTTCCGACGGATTTAAAATCCGTCGGAAATTTCCGACGGACTTTAAATCCGTCGGAAATGGATAATTACGACGGAAAATCCGTCGGAAAACACATATATTCCGACGGATTTAATTTCCGTCGGAAATTTCCGACGGATTTCCGACGAAACTAAAATCCGTCGGAATATATGTGATTTCCGACGGATTTTAGTGTCCGTCGGAACCATTCCGTCGCTATTTGCCTGTTTTCTAGTAGTGTTTGTGCATTGTGTTTGTGTATCTGTGTTTGATTAACATGCATATGTGCATTGTGTTTGTGCATTTGTGTTTGATTAAAATGCATACGTGCATTGTGTTTGTGCATTTGTTTTTGATTAAAATGCATACGTGCATTGTGTTTGTGCATTGTTCATTGTGTTTGAGTAATAGACATATGTGTCATTTATATGCTTTGACAATGTTCACTTTATGATGTTAAAAGGGTCACTTTATGCTGTTAAAAGGGGTCACTGTATGTTGTTACATGGGTAACTTTTTCAGTTAAAAGGGTTACTTGTTGTGTTTAAAAGGGTCACTTTATGCTGTTAAAAAGGTCACTTTATGCATATAAAAGGGTCACTTTTTGCTGTTAAAAGGGTCACTTTGTGCTGTTAAAAGGGTCACTTTTTGCTGTTAAAAGGGTCACTTTGTGCTGTTAAAAGGTTCACTTTGTTTTGTTAAAAGGGTCACTTTTATGTTGTTAAAAGGGTCACTTTGTGCTGTTAAAAGAGTCACTTTGTGCTGTTAAAAGGGTCACTTTATGCATTTAAAAGGGTCATTTATGCACATTATTCTAAATTTTTCCATGAGTAATTTCTGAAGTTGTAATTTTTTGTTATTTCTCTGTAATAATTAGATACAGGCTGTTCAATAGGTGGATATCGTTATAAATTGCCTACAAAAGGAAAAGGAAAGCCTAAAGAGCCTGCTAAGGGTAAAGCAGTACCTAAAAAGGCCCAGAAAGTTCCTGAGAAAAGCAAAGCAGTACCTAAAAAGGCTGTGACGATTCTTGAGAAGGGCTTAATTATTTCTAAGAATGCCAAACCAGAATCTGAGAAGGCCAAAATAGTTGCTAAGAAGGCCAAAATTGTACCTAAGAAAGCTAAAACAGTGCAAGATTCTGATTATGAAATGCTTGCTGATTCTGATTCTGAGTCTTTTGTGTAAACATACATAGTTTTTTTTTGCATTTTTTAATTATATTTTGTTTTTAGTTTATATTGTTTCAGTTACATTTTTTTTTTTTTTACTATATAGGGAGCAAAGAAGCTTGATTTCAAGGTGTAGACCATATTCATTGGAAATTTTGTTGCAGAACTTTAGTCCTAAGCAAAAACAGGCTGTTGAAGAAATTGGTTTTGGTGGTTTATTACATCTGAAATTGAAAACTCTTAATCGTCAAATGCTACCTTGGCTTGTTGAAAACTTCAATGGTGGTAGCTGCATGTTTACCATTGCTACTGGTAAAGAATTTGTTGTTACTAGAAATGATATATGCGATGTGTTTTGCTTGCCTTTGAGTGATATTTGCGTTCCTGAACTTAATAAAAATTCTGAAGATGAAAGTGTAGATAAACATATCATTCAGGCATGGAGATCTGATTATGGTCTTTCTGGTAAGCAACCTCTTCATTTGTCAAAATTGGAGTCTCGGATGGTTGATTTGGTTGATGGAGGGGAAGAATTTAAGAGGTGTTTTGTTCTTCAAGCTATGTCTAGCTTTTTAGCTCATACTACTAATAGGACTGTTTCATTCAAGTTGCTGAAAGCTGTTGAAGAAGTTGATGAAATTAAAACTTTCGATTGGTGTTCATATGTTTTGAAAAAGTTAAATAAGGCTGTTCAGAAGTATAAGAATGATGAAACTGCTCAAAATGTTAGTGGTTGTTTGCTGGCTTTGCAAATTATGTATTTTCATCATTTAAATTTTCAAGGTGAAAAGGAAAGTAGTACTCTTCCTTTGATTCAACATTGGACGGATGTAAAGATTAAGAAGCGGATTAAGTTAGAGATCAAAGCTGGTGGTTATGGGCAAGGACCGTTGGATACTTTTACATATACTATGTCACAGCTTAATTTTAGGGAAACTGTTTTTAAGCAACCTCCTACTTTGGGATATGATAAGGGTGCTTCTACAAGTGGTACAACTGGCCGCATTGTTGCATTTGAGCTTCCAGAAGGTATTAAGACCGATGAAGAAATTAAAGAAATTTCAACTGATGTAAGTGTTCTGTTTTTTTATATGTTTAGTTATTATTGCTTTATTTGCACTACCCTTTTTGTGTACAAAAGTTACCCTTTATTTGCACCAAAGTTATCCTTTATATGCATTAAAGTTATCCTAAATATTTAGTTAAAAGGGTTACTTTATGCATATAAAAGGGTAACTTTATGCATTTAAAAGGTTCACTTTATGCATTTAAAAGGGTCACTTTAAGCATATATTTTGAATTTTTACTTATTTTATTATTTTTATTTGTAACATTTATTTATTTATTTATTTTTGTTCATATGTTTGTAGGTTGTTCATGAAACATTTCTTTTGTTTAAAAGAAATATGGATGTTTATTATTTCTTCAGTCAACTGGTTTTCAAACCTTAAATGAGCTGATTACTTCTCGCAGAAGTGTTTCATTATCTTCTGATGATTCTGTTTCAGTTTCTCAAACTGAACAGCTACTCTATGATCCTCATTATCTGAAGATTTTAGATGGTTTAATTGATGAGTGTAATAAAATGAAGTCTGTACATGATTTGTTTCGTGGTTTTTATGAACCTACAGAAGGTGATAAAGATGTTGTTCCAGAAAAAGAACCTGCACAAGGTTTGAATGAAGATATTCCTAAGGATGATGACAATGGTCATGGAAAAATGGTTAATAAAGGTCTTAATGGTTCTGGACCTTCTGGTATCATTCCTGATCCTACTGAAAATATTCCTGTTGGGCATATTGATCAAAATGAACCTGCTGGACGTATCATCAGAGCAAATAAATCTCTATGCTCTCTAGACTGTGGACCAGTAGGTGTGCAGGTGCCTTTTGTAACTCTGTTTTTGAAGGGCAATGCTCGGATTTTTAGGAATTTGCCTCAGTTACATTTGGAAGTTCTCGATTATTGTTTGCTGAAGGATGTTTCAATGAATAGGAAGTTAAGTGTCATTTTTTATGATAATTATTTTTTTATCTGTTTTTTTTCCTCTATTTTTTTTTAATGCTGATCTTATTTTCTATTGTTTCAGTGAGAGCCTTGTTACTTTTGGAATGAATTTTTTAATTCCAAGAGAAGACACGGTGTCCCTTGTTGCTCCACTCAGGATTCGATGGTGCATTATTGATTGCTACTGTCTGTATTTGAATGAGAAAGCATGTTTTGAGGCTACTGGTCCTCGAAAATTCTTCTTTGGTGTGAGGCAAAGTGTAAGTTATTTCTTTCTTTATTTTTTTTTTTTTTATATTTTAACACAATTACTTTATATATATATATATATTAATGAGATCTTATACTTTAATAGTTTGCATTCTTGCATGTTTGTGACAATATTGGCAAAGGTAACATTTCTAGTCCTGTTAAGGATTTGCACGATCTATGGGAAGGTTGGGTGAGCTATGAGAATCCAAAATGTGATATAATGGATGCTGATCTGGTATATTTATGCTAAACTTAATGTCATAACTTTTAAAGTGTTCTGTTTATGATATGCTCTGTCTAAATCTCTTTTAATTTTGCTATTTCAGATCTATTTTCCTGTTCTTATTGAGAATCACTACATTTTGTTTGTTATTGATCATACAAAAGAGTTGGTATATAATCTTGACAACGTTATCTGGCGTGATTCTGCTCTTGATTATATAAAAGAATTGTGTTCACACATGGTATGTTTGTGTTTATTTTTTGTTATGTTTCTGTTGATTCATTATTTCCATTTTAACTTTTTTGATTTTAATGTATTCTAAACTTTTATATTTTATGTCAGTGTGTTCAAATGGGTGCTTTTCTTGGAAAAAGAAATCATCCAAAGAGTTCTCAACTACCTTCTTATGTGTTTGAAGTTGTTGAGTTGGAATGGAGAAAAGATAAAGTTGACAATTTGGACTGTGGGGTCTTTGTCATGTATCACATGCTCCATTTTGTTGGCGAATCGTTCAAATTAAATGAACTCAAAACAGTAATTATTTATATAGTTTATGTAGTTTTTTCCTTTCTAATGCTTTTTATTAATTACATATTGATAATTTTTTTTCCCCGTTGTGAGATTATTGGAAGGAAATTTTTGCGAGGAGTGATCTGTACCACACTGGTGCTGTGTGATTTGAATGAATCTAGGAATGATGTGTTGTCAGAATTACCCAAGTTCAACGAGAAGAAGAAAGATCCTGCTTATGTCAATGGAGTTGAAGAAAGATTAAAGGCTGCAATTGCTGAGAAGAAGAAGAAAGAAACAGAAGAAAGAAAAATGGCAGCAGAAGCAGCAGCAAAGGCAGAGGCAGAAGAAGAAAAGACTAAAGGAAAAAGGGCAAAAAAGCAGGCAAAAAAGTATACTTCTTCTAAATAGTGAAATGATTGATAGTTATTAGCTGATTAGGTCAGGGGTTTTTTTTGAACAATGAAGAAACTTAATGTATGTGCATACATTAAGTTCAATGATGTAATTAAACTTAGTGTAAAGTTTTTGGTTGTATGTATGTGCATACATAAAGTAATTAAAAGGTTTATTTTTATGTTTTTTATGGGGTCACTTTTTTGCATAAAATGGTGAACTTGTAGCATAGAAAGGGTTACTTCTGTGCGTAGAAAGAATAACTTTATACATGATAAGGGATAATATTGTGAGTACACAGGGTAACTTTTATGCATAAAAAGGGTAACTTTTACTTATAGAAAGGGTAACTTTTAAGCAAGAAAAAGGTAGATTTAGTTGTTAAAAAGGGTAACTTTAGCTATGAAAAGGGTCACTTTTATGTAGAAAAGGATCACTTCTATTCATGAAAGAGTCACTTTTATGTATAAAAAGAGTCACTTTTCTCTGTTAAAAGGGTCACTTTTTCTGTTAAAAGGGTCACTTTTTGCTTGGAAAAGGTTCATTTTTTTTTTTGTTAAAATGGTCACTTTTGTAGTTTGGATTCTCTGATCTTGATTTAAACGTTTAACTAAATAAAGATATGCTAATAATAGTGTCAATCACATTTTTATTAAACTAGTCATATAGTAAAAAAAAATATATAGTTTTAGAATACAAAGTACATTAATTTTGAAAAAATAATGATCTAAAAAAGTTCCTACAAGAGTCTCAAATTAGGTGTTTTAGATCCAAATTCTCAAATAGTGTCACTCTGGCTCTCATGTATATAGTTTACTTGATGTGCAAACCATGGCTTGTCTTCCAGGGCTACCTGATAAAGTAGACATTCTTCATTTCTTCCTATCATTTGAACAGTTGTTGCCATAGAGTATCCAAACTCCTCTTCAAAATCTCTAAAGAGTGACAAAGTGAAAACCTGTTCACCAAAATCATTTAGCTACATTTAAACTGCTATAATTATCTAAAAAAGTTCCTAAAAGAGTCTCAAATTAGGTGTTTTAGATCCAAATTCTGAATGTGGAGGTGGCAGTGCTGGTTTTCTTTTTCTCTTGCTTTTTTCAAGACCTCCTTTTGCTCTCTTGCTTCTTCCTTTTGTTACAGCCCTTTTTGGATCAAGTATTGTTGGTACACTTGTGCTTGTACTCGATGTCGAAGAAACATCATTATTGCTGTGATTGCTGTCTGCCACATCAGGAATATTAGAAGTAGCTTCTGCACTTTCTCTCTGAGCAACACTAGCAAGTAAGTCTACCACCATTTTAAGACTGTTTCTGAAGCTTTCTTCCATAAATTGTCTTGTCTCTTTATTTTCTTGACTCTTTAAGATTAGATTGTAGAATTTCCTTATCATTGTTTGTCTCCATGGAATATATTGTTGTGTAGGATCCTGATTCTTCAACCTATCCCATGCCTCTGTTTTTGCAAACTTAGTCCATCTTTTTGAAACATACTTGTCTGGTATTCTTGTTACTGAATGCAAGTGTAGAATTCTGATGCAATGATAACATAACCATCCAGCTGCTTTAAAATTTTTGCAAGTACACCATACACTCTGGCTCTCATGTATATAGTTTACTTGATGTGCAGACCATGGCTTGTCTTCCAGGGATACCTGATAAAGTAGACATTCTTCATTTCTTCCTATCATTTGAACAGTTGTTGCCATAGAGTATCCAAACTCCTCTTCAAAATCTCTAAAGAGTGACAAAGTGAAAACCTGTTCACCAAAATCATTTAGCTACATTTAAACTGCTATAATTTATGTGTAATTTATGTACTTATCAGTTAACTTTTTACCTGTGCAGCATGCTTTAGCATTCCAGACAGTGGCAATGAAGTGAATGCTATTTACTTGCTACAGGTAAACTCATCATATTTCTCTGTGCTTCTCCAACGATTGGTTGTCTTCTTAAATATGGTATAAAATTCTGTCAAGGTAGTTGCTTTACTTGCTTTGAATCCTATTGCATGATTAGTGCTTTCACTCCTTTGTGACGATAAGATTCATGCTGAAAAGAAATCTCTACTAAGGGCAGGACACCATTTCTCTTTCATTTCGTACACTCTTTGGTACCAAGAGTGTGTTGTCAACTCATATTTCTGCATCATTGTCTGTCATTTTGCTTCAAATTCTTGTTCTGTCACACACATCTTTAAGCACTGGTTGAATGCATACTTGAATTCTTTGTCTTTTTTAAGAGCTCCAAATCTGGTTATGGCATTTTGTTCTAAATTCCATATACAAATTCTATGCCTTGTATTAGGAAGCACCTACATTGAAAATAAAGGGGTCACTTTATGCTGTTAAAAGGGTCACTTTATGCAGTTAAAAGGGTAACTTTATGGGAAAAAGGAAAACATTATTGTCAGAGTTTAAAATCTGTAAAATGTCAATATAAATCTTTTACCTGCTCAATTGCATTTGCCATTGCTTGGTCCTAATCAGTGAATATTGAAGTTGGTGTTCTATTCTCCATAGCTTTCAAGAAGGTTTTTAGTAGCCACACAAATGAATCTGTTTTTTCTTCCCCAATAAAAGCACATGTAAACATACAATTATGCCAGTGATTATTTATTCCAACAAATGAAGCACATATAAGATTATCTCTGTTGGTTTTGTATGTTGTATCAAAGACAAGCACATCTCCATATATCCTATAGTCTTCTAGCATCATTGAATCTCTCCAAAAGATATTGGAAATTCTTCCTTCTTTGTCAAACTTCACTCTAAAAAAGAAGTTTGGATCCTCTGATTGTTCCTGATTTAAAATGTTCACTAAAGTTTGAGTATCTCCAACCTCAATTTGTTCCATTCTTAACCTTGAGCAGAAATTCAGGTGATCTACAACACTATGACCTACATTCTGTTCTCCTCCAGCCTCTGTAGCCATGTAATTGTAAGTGTCCATTGTAGTTAGACTTGAAGATTTCATTGTTTTGATTGCTTCAGCTTTTTCTTATGTCATTTTTCTTTTAGAACGATGCAAATAATGCCACTGCGACCTTGTTAGCTCATGGTTATGCTGAATAACATGAGCCACTACCTCAAACTGTCCTTCTTTATTCACTTTTGCTCTTATGCATGCCTTGCTATTCGATCTTGTAATGGCTACTTGTCTAGGCTTTCTTGTTTTTATATTCACATCCTCTTCATCAACCATTTCAACTAACTTTGTTTTCTTGTCACCTGAATTTCTCTTTCCTTCAGCAGAACACACATAATTTTTATCAGTTACTATTTTTTTGTGTGTCTTGTATCTAGTTGTATGCTTTCGTATTGAAAACCCCAGTATAGTAGCATGTTTTTCATACAATTCCAAAATTTCTTCAAAAGTTTCTCTTACCACACCAAGAAATGAACCTCTAAGATCTAAACCAGAAGCATGAATTGGATTTGTATCTGTGATTTAATACAGATATATCAGATAATAACCATAGGCAACATATCATTCAAATTGGAGGCAACAAAAGGGTAACATTTGTTCGAAAATAGGGTCACTTTTATACATGAAAAGGGTAACATTAAGGCATACAAAGGGTTACTTTTTGCATACAATATGAATTTTCTGCATACAATCTTAGGGTAACATTTGTGCATAAATAGGGTCACTTTTATGCATGAAAAGGGTAACTTTAAGGCATACAAAGGGTTACTTTTTGCATACAATCTGAAAAGTTTATAGAAATTACCTTCAGTTGCATTTGATTTGGTTGTTTGTTCTGAATTTGAATCAATTGATTTGCCAGGAACCACTTGATATTCTGCATTGTCAATTGCTTCTTCTGCATTCTCAATTGCTTCTTCTGCATTGTTAATTGCTTCTTCTGCATCGTCTCCATTGTTTGGATTGTTGAATATTGGTACGAATTCATCTCCAAAACTCTTAGTTTCTTCTTCTTCTATAATCGATCGATTTAAATCGATTTCAAATTCAGTTTCAATTTGCCTCTGTTTTTGTAGCAATTCGTGGATGAGATTGCTACAATTTGTGGTATCGAAAGATGAATTCTCCATTGATGATCGAATTCTGCAATTTGTAAGTTTTCTCACTTTCTCTGTCCTTAATCGATGATCGAATTTTTCAATTTGTGCGTTTTTTCACCTTTTTTGTTCTCAATTGATGATCGATTTCAGCAATTTTTGCGTTTTCTCACTTTCTCTCTCCTCGATTGATGATCGAGAGCTGCGTTTTCTCACTTTCTCTCTCCTCCATTGTTGTTCTGCGTTTTTTTGATTTTGAGGTATGAAATTCCGCGATGTTTTTTTTTTTAAAAAAAAAAACTAGTAAAAGAGTGGCACGTGCAAACAGTCCGATGTACAGTAAAAATACTGTACACCGAGTGCATGCAAAAGGGATTGGAATAAATGATTTGTATTCCGAATGGAAGGAATATCTCTTTTACCAATCCCTTTTGTAACTTCCTTGAGGCCTCTACTTTGTTGGAACCAATATATCTTCCTAATTAGTTCTTTCACTTTATACCAAGCAAAATTGGTGGAGATGGTGAGAAAGTCACAATCACAAGTTCTATCCTGACCGTACCATCTACTTGTGTCTAGAGGTGTCAAAAGCACACCCGATCCGACCCGATCTGAAATCGATCCGAAAAATATCCGATTCAGATTTTGTATACGCGTGGACATAACAATTTAATATGACTTAATTTTAAAAATTGACCCGACCATATCAAACCCGATCCGATCATCCGAATTGACACCCCTACTTGTGCCTAGGGTGAGAATTCTCTTACTTTTCTTGCCACCTACTCTAAAGGGTTGATCTTTGTAGCTAGAATCCATCATCACATCGAAAGACGCCGATTCAGTAGGGTCAAAAGAAAAAAAAAGTCTCTCTCATTAGGAAAAATGTACTCACATTCTGACTCTCAAATCTAATCTCATATGAGCTCCTTCATTGATTGGTTTTTGTTCAATTTTAAGTAAGAAGATCCTCCAAGAACGAAAAGGATGGTTAGCAATTATATCCATTCACTATGGAAAGAGAGATATCCCCATTTTTGTCTAAAAACCTCAATCACATAAAGGCTGGTTTTATTTGGCAAAAGTAACCATCAGAATATTTGTTAAACTCTATCCGTCCCATCACACGAGATCCGTTGGGGTGAAATGTGGATGCAACATGTCCCCTCCTCATACCCAGTGCGAAATATTCTAATGAGATTGATAAAATCTGAACCTGTAATCTTTATATCATGCTAGTTCTTGATATACAGTTAAAATATCATCGCAACTAAAAGTTTAAGTTGATGGTTGAGTTCAATGAATATGTTTTATACTTAATAAAAAAATGAATTGCACTTAATAAAGTGAGGAATCGTTTAGTCCCAATACTAGTTTTTTACTACAAGCCAATCCTCATCAAGTTAAGACATATCTATTTCGGATCAAATTATCAAGTAAAGACAAGAAGTTAATTACCTTAAACAAAAGTAAAGACAAGAAAAGTTGACGAAAAGACATGATAGCTATACTTAGTTAATGACGAGTTTAAGTCATGTGAAAGGAGTTTATTGTTTGGTAGATGTAACATCTAATTATGTCTTGTCATTGTTTCACTAATCACTCATATATAAATCTATGATTTTAATAATGTTTGATTAGTCTAATCATATATTTTTAGTATTTTGATAAGGTGATTACACTTATGCACTTAATTAGTGCTTATTATCACTTATTAAGTTATAAGTTAAGTTTTGATTACTTTTCGGAGCAATCAAGGTTGGTAAATTATGATCTTTTGTGCTTAATTAGCTAATTTTTCTTACTAATTATAGTACTTTTCTTCTATGACTTCATGTTTATTGTTTAACATCAAAAGATTGTAATATGATCAATCTGTTTGTCATACTAATCAAATATCAATACCGAAATTGGAAAATGATAGCATAAGTGGTTAATATCGAAGGTGGTCAATACTCAATAATAGTGATGTTGTATATATCTATAATATAAACAATAATTATATGTACCAAACTATGTTAATACTACGTATAAACAATGATTATGTAGCGTTCAATCCTCACCATAAGAACTTGGGATGAGGGATCCCTTTACCCTTCCCCTCACTTTCAAAATATTTTGCTCGCTAACTCTGACTGAATTGATAAAAAAGTCACGTAGGATTTTGTCTGATATGTCTCAATGTATATATATTTTTTTAAAATATTAATTTCGTACAAATTTTTTATTATTGATAATTAGATACATTTATTGTTGAACTTTTGTGTTAACAAAAGTAATCAGAGAAATGTGTTGATCAACTGAAAAAGAAAAAAAAAGTATGTCTTTTGCACTTGGTATGTCCCAACTTTCTGGGTTGCACACCATTGAAAGCTATATCTTGATTGAAAGTTTAATTCCCCTATTAGTACTCTGAGAATTTATATATTATTACTTAATGGAAAATTTGTCAACTACTACCTCAAAAAAACGCATTTTGTAAATTATTACCCCTAAAAAAATTTGTTAATTACTACTTCTAAAATTGATTAATTCAAGTGATCGCTACCTTTTTCCCTAATTAGACAATTTAAGCTCTTAATGATATCATTATCCGGCTAATTTGTAATTAGTTGCTTTTAAATCTTAATTAACTAATTAAACCCTACAATCACCCCCGACCACCCTCCACCCACTACCGAACCTACCTCCTCCAACTCCCCACCATGACAACACCCCATTCTATGTCCCACCCTAAAAGCACCATCCGCCCACCCTTAAACCACCTCCCTTCACGATACCCCCCTTCCCACCCGCGGTGGCCTTGACCCCCTTCCCCTCGCCAAAAAACCTTGCTCGGCCTTCCCTAATATGCCTCCACCCCCTTTCCCCCCTAATCACCACCCTAAAGCCCTAAAATTGAAACCCTAGGGTATTAATTTTAGGACTAGGGTTTCAATTTTAGGGCTTTAGGGTTTTAATTTTGGAACTTTATGGTGGTGTTAAGGGGGGGAAGGGGGTGGAAGAGGCTTAGGGAGGGCCAATAGGGTTCTCTGGCGAGGGGGAGGGGGTTAGGGCCACCGGCATGTGGGGGGGATTTTACGAGGGTGCGTGAAAGGGATGTTTGGGGGTTTATAGGTGGTGCAATGGATGGTTTAGAGGTGGGGTGGATGCCGGGGCGGGGGTAGGCTGTTTACCAACTCGCCAGCAAGGGGATGATGGGGTAAGGGGGCTGCCGGAGATGGTAGGGATGGGGTAAGAGGGTTGTCGGAGGTGGTGCAATGGTGATTTAGAGGTGGTGTTAGGGTTTTTTTAATTTTTTTTTAGGAAAGGGTTTATTTAATTAATCATGGCTTAAATACAACTAATTATAATTTTGCTGGATAATGATGTCATTAAGAGCTTAAATCACCTAATTAGGGGCTTATTTTGGGTAAAAATACCCTTGCTATGTGGCCCAATCAGAAAGGGACACGTGTCCTCCCAAGACAGGTCCAACATGGACCACTCAGCAGTTAACACGTGGCAATCCCAGTCAGTAAAGAGAATGGCGGCCTTAAGGGCCCAATTCCCCAGAAAGCCGCAAAACGGCGTAGCCCATCAAATTTAGGTCAAAGTGACCTAAGAGAGGGCACATATTTCAATGACCCTATAAATAGGGAGATTTTCCCCCATTTCTGGGACACATTTATTTATTACATTCCCTGAATTCTCTCACATCAGAGAAAAACACCTGATCTCGAAAACCGAAAAGATCTCACTTTTACCTTTTCCGCACCTTTTTACATTCTTCGACCGGTTCTAACTTGATCATCGGAGGCGGAACTCTAACCAACCAGAGTCTCCGTTTTTTTTTTGCAGGTACAGGCGTTCAGATTCCAGTCTTGATGACGTAACTCTCCCAAGGGACCAGAAAAACTTCGAAACATTTGGCACCGTCTATGGGGAGAGTACCTCTAAGATGGTTTCACAACACTCTGTACCGCCTCCTAATCCCATACAGCCCGCGGTTGATGGGGTGGTCCATTCGGATCATGACAGTAATAACGACCTTGATGGGTCACTCAGAATAAGACGCATCCGTACCAAGGAAACCTTGGAGTGGGGCAGTGGTGATATGTCTATTTTATATAGTGATTTAACCCCCGTCCCTTGGTCATAATTAGGAGTATTTCTGGCTCTTTAGAGCCACTTTTATTACAAATGTGTGCTTTCGAGTGTTTTCATAGTTTTGGTAGCGTTTTGTAGGACATTGCATATTTGGAACATTTTCCCGGGATTATTTGGAGCAACTACGAGCATTGGAGGAGCACGACCATCTTTCATAGCCCAAGGCCGGTTAGAGTTATCAAACCTGTGATTAAGGGCTCGACAAAGGAGAAGCCGAGGCATTGGACCGAGTATTTAAGCCCCAAAGAGGAAATCCGGATTTGGTTAAGTATCGAAGCCCAATCAAAGTCCATTCAAAGCCCAAGGCATCCGCCCCACCGGATGTGGCCTCGCCCGAAGGCGCGCCCTGCAGGGCAGGGCGGAAGATCAAGAAAGGGCATGCTTCGCCCGATCTCGCATCCGGCCAGGCGCGAGAGATGTTCGATGAGAAAAAAGGCGGGCCCAGTCGGGCGAGCTGGCGCCCGATTGGGTGCGAGTCTTTGAGGAAGATTTCGGCGATTTTCTTACTTAAGATTTTAATTAGGATTTTATGTTGGTATAAATACGTTTTAGTGGCTTTGATACAATTATCACTCTTTCATTAGTTTGATTTTCTCTTAAGCTCAAATTTCTCGCTTGTTTCTCTCTCTTCAACTCTTGGTTTGATTCAATTCATTATTCCTCAACCTGCCGACCTGGTGTTGGTCCAAGAGGGAGGGGAAGGGGAGGGCGGCGGTCGTGGTGGCTAGGGCAGCAGCTGTGCAAGCGTTGCACGATGCTGCCGTAGTGGCTAGGGCAGCAGATGTGCCAGCGTTGCACGCTCCTGCCGTGGCTGCTGCTGTTGTTGCTCGCTGCTGTCCTTTGCGGCAGTGGGTGCTTTCGGCAGCCAGCCACCGGTGCTAGCTTCGGCTAGCCAACCACGGTGGCCGGCGATGTAGTGGCTTGCGTTTTTTCAAAAAAAGAAAAAAAAAATTTCTGTTTTTGAAAAATATTTCAAGATAATTACAAAATTATTTTGGGATAAAATCAAATCTTGCAAAAGTTGTTATATTTGATATTATCCATATTTAAAGTTGTTAAATTGGTAATTATCCATAATTAAAGTGGTTAATTTTGGATAAGATCGATTAGGATATTCTGAGCATATTCCAAAAGGATAATAATTAATTTAAATAATGTGATTATCCCATAATTAGATTAGGATAATTGATTTTAAAATTATTTGATTGGCTAATAATTAGGATAGAATCTCCTAAAGTTGTTAGGATAATCATGGAAGATTAAATATGATTTATCTTTCTAGATTAAAATAAGATTTGATTCTATCTCATGCCTAAATTAAAATATATGATATTTTATGATTGGTCATGAATAATATGCGATATTATCTAATTATGATTAAAATATAAGATATTTTAGGAAATGCGTTGCCTTAATTATGAACATTCGATGTTGTAGTTTAGACAAGCATGTTGAGTGATTTATTATATGGCACTTTTATATGATATTATGTTGCTGTATATATAGACTAGTATGGCCCATAGATTCTAAAATACGATCTGCGCATCGTGATGTATTTTTGTAATCTAAAATACGGTCTGCGTACCGTTAAGTATTTTTGTAACTTTTATTTAAAGTAAATAGATTAGTTATTTAAATAGTGTTAGTCCAAAAAGCCCATGAAGTGAAGGCCCAAAGGAGCAAGGTGGATGGAGATCCATGATGATTCAAGTGGGAGCTTTTCATTTCTAGTTTTCTTAGGACTAAGGGGTCATGCTATGTCATGTTTTACTGCATTAGTAGATTATGCATGTTAGATTTTATTTATGTTGATTGATGATGCGCTAGAGTTCACTATATAATCATAACATAAATGAATCTAGGTCCCAGTAATATTGAGATCGCTTTTCCAATTAAAAACCCGACAAACCCTTGATATTTATGATAGGTCATGCCAAAGCTGGGTGTCATTTTATATCTTGGGAAACTTGGGGTAAATCAAGTTTTACAATTTTAATTGGTTATGCTCAACAAGGTTACCTAAAGAGTTTAGAACCTTGAAGCAAAGGGAAATAATTAAACATGTGATGGTTAATTATTCATTCAAGAGTTACAAGAGTTGTAATCAGTAAAGAGTTTACTCACCTTGAAAATGTAATGGTTGATGGTAGGGCCAAATTCCGGTCAATTATTGCACGAATAAAGGGTCTTGGAATCACTTAAAATTCAATTGGGATCAATTAATATTGAATAAAGTGCTTTTAAAGTTACCTATATTGTTCGTTTATGGTACTTTAAATTTTAACTAAACATAATTATTAAACTTTGCCTTATTTTGACTTAGATGGGTAGCCATAATCAAAATGACAACAACATTTACAATCTTCGACCATTCCTTGAGAAGGATAGGTTGACAGGAGAAAACTTTTCCACTTGGGAAAGAATGCTAAGGCTCGTTCTGAAATCTGAAGGTAGAGAGGATGTCATTGACACCCTTGCCAGGACCTCTGCCAGAAAATGCAACTACGGTAGAAGTCAAGAAGAACAAGGAAGCTCATGATAGAGCTGTGCCTATCACTTGCTTGATGATTGCTACCATGGAACCTAGTCTTCAAAAGCGTTTTGAGGATCAGGATGCGTACACAATCATGCAAGAACTTAAAGCCTTGTTTAAGAAACAAGCAAGAGTTGAAAGGTACGAGCTTCATCGTGAGATTCTGGATTGTAGGATAGAGAAGGGTGCCACAGTTCATGATCATGTTTTCAAAATGATCGGCCTTATTCAAAATATGGAGAAATTGGGGCACCCATATAGTGATGAAATGGCAACATACATCATTCTCCACTCACTTCCAGAAAGTTTTAACCAGTTTATCATGAATTTTAACATGACTGTGACTGCAAAGACTACGAATCAATTGCACGCAATGCTGGTTAGTGCTGAAAAGCAAATCCCTAAGGAACCTAAGAAGGAAGTTCTTATGATTCAAAAGGGAAAGGGGTTCAAGAAGAAGGGGCAAAAGGCTAGTGCCAAGAGCAAGGGCAAGCAAGTTGTCAAGGCTCCTGAGAAGCCTAAGGCGAATCCAAAACCCAAGGCTACAAGTGAAAGTGAATGCTTTTACTGCAAGAAGAAGGGGCATTGGAAACGCAATTGCCAGAAATACCTTGACTTCCTCAAGAAGAATGGAGCATCAACCTCAGGTATTATATTATAAACATTTTAACTTTCACTTAGGTATGTGATACCAAGTTGCAGTGCTTAACATTATTAATGTTGTGCAGAAGCTGCAAAGAAGTGAGGTTAGCAATGGAAATGGAGCTTGAAGGTGCACTAGAAGTGTTCGAGTGGCCAGAGATAGCTTCATAGTTTTATTTTCTGATGAGTTTGTCATGATTTTAGAACAATTTCCAGTTTTGATGAGACAATATTTCAGTTTTCCTGTTTGAATACTGATTGGGTTTTACTTGGCTTGGACAAGTGTTGATCCATGACCAAGGTAATAAATTGTTTTCATTTTGCTAGATATGAGTTATTTTGCTTTATGACATTGATAAAAGTAGATCACAAAAGCAATTTTAGATGATTAAAGTAAACTTACTTATAACAAAGTAAGATTAGGTCACATAAACCATTTGCACATCCAAAGTTACATTGGATGGACTCTTATTCTAAATTGATTATGAATCACTTGAGAATTAGAAGTCATGCTTGATAAGGTGAAATGACCAAGTCTCCTTTTAGTTGAAAGGGTAAAAGTGCTAAAATGACCTTTTGGAACTCATACATATGATGTGTGTGGACCATAAGTTCAAGAATTAGCAAAGAGATTAAACTATTTCATTAATTTTACTAACGATTTAAGTAACTATATCGATAATTACTTAATGAAGTAAAGCTTGGAATCATTGAAATGTTCAAAATTCTAAAATGAAATGTAAAATCAGTTTGAGATGAATAATTAACACTACAATACGATTGTTGTGATAAATATTTAACTCAAAGTCAATGATCATCTAAAAGGGAATTGTTGAATTAGTTCACAATCCAGAAACATTACATTTAAAGTGTATGTTGAAAGAAGGAATCAAACTTTGCTTGCCATTGTTCGATCCTAGATTAGCTTTAATGATTTACAAATATCATTTTGAGGATATGCATTTACAACAACAATTGCGAATATACTAAACAGGAAACTTAACCAAAGCAGTAGAAAAGATGTCATAAGAGTTATGAACTGGAAATGTTCCAAAGTCATCTTTTCTAAACAGGATTAAGGGTTATGAAATCAATGTAAAATGTTTACAAAGATGACATAATTCACCCTAAATCAGGCAAATAGTTCTTCATGGGTTTTCTCATGGAAACTAAGAGGTATTACTCCTACAATCGCGAAGAAAAACAAAGTGTTTGTTGCTCGCTATAGTGTCTTTATAGAAAGAAGTCTCTTCCTACAAAGCCAAGTGGGAGTAAAGTTAGATCTCGATGAGATTCGAGACGAGCAACAAATGGATGTGGATAACACTACATCAGAGACGAAGGCATATGAAATCAGCTAATTTGATAAACCATGTGTCGAAGCAAGCTAATTCCACTAGCGAGGCTTCCATCGTCCCACTTGAATGAAAGGCTTCAAAGAGTTGAAGAGAATAATTCTATTATTGCTCATACCTATTGTAGGTTACTTGGGATCAAAACAAATAGTTTGTTGAAATTCTGAGAAAAGACGGATTCTAAAATTTTCCCATTGGAATGGTTGGAATCCATGCCCTACAAGCAAGCTTTGGATAAGTGCCAACTCAAGAAATGGCTTAAAGCCATGAAATCCAGAATGGAATCCATGTCTATAAAGATGTGTTAGTCCATGATAGTCTTACAAACAGGGTCAAACCTATTAGATGCGTAAGGCTATTCGGATTCTTTTAGTGATTGCTGATTTCGATTACGAAGTTTAGCAATGGAGATCAAAATCACCTTCATGAAATGTCCTTGATGGAGGATATGTATATGATATAACCTAAGAGTCTTGAAATCCAGAAATTCTTAGAAAGTTTTGCAAACTTTAGAAATTCATTTAAGGGATTGAAGTAAGCATCAGGGAGTTGGAACATTCTTTTCGATTAGGCAATCAAACAGTTTGATTTCCTCAAAGAACGATAAGGAATCTTGTAGAGACAAGAAGTTTAGTGGGAGCAATTGGTCTTCTTAGTCATGTATGTAGATGACATCAATTTATATGAAATGACATATCAATGCTTGAATAAGTCGAGCAATGATTAAACAGTTGTTTCTATATGATAGACTTATGTGATGTTGAGTACATATAGGGAAGCAAGATCCACAAAGGGAATCTTGAAGAATGATTGGAATGAATCGAGAGACTTATGTTGATAAGGTTCTTGACAAGTTCATGAAGCAAGACTCTAAGAGGGGATATCTTCCCATGTTTCATGGTATTACACTCAATAAAACTCAGTGCCTTCAAAAGCTAGTAGGAGTTGAGTTGTATGGATAGTGTGCCTCATGCTTTTGCAAAAGGGTCCATTATATGTACCATGATATGTACAAAGCAAGATGTTACATATGACTTGTGCATGTGTAGTAAGTTTTCAAGTAAATTCAGAATAAGCATACTGAAAGTTGCAAAGAGCAAATCCTTGAGTACTTGAGAAGAACTAAAGGAATTTTTCTAGCTAATGGTGTTAAAAGTGAATAAGTTGTCAAAAGAGGATACGGATGCAAGTTTCCAAATAGGCAAGATGGCTTTAGATGGTGATCTGAATACATTTTGTGTTTGAATGGAGAAGGACAATAAGCTTGAAGAGTTTAAAGCAGAGTACTGTTGCATACTCAATGTCAGAATATGTGTATTTAACTACAGTAAGAGTAGTTAAGGAGGAAGTTTGGATCAAATTGTCCTGTGACTAAAAGGACACCTTTGCTAAAACAAAGGAGCCAGGGTCACATCACAAATCCAAACAAATAGATATGAGATATCACCTCATTTATGAGGTCAATGACAAGCAGGATGTCATGTTCTGCAAAGTTTTATTATGAATGAGAAATCACTAAACCCCTTCCATACACTAAGATATGAGAGTCATATTAAAGACTTGGATTGAAGCAAGTTATGTAATTCAAGTTAGCATGTTACATAAGGAATGCATCAATTTGCAGAATTATGTTTAAAATAGAAATTATCATTTCTCTTATTTAATTATGGTTTTGGAACTTAAATAAAATGTCCAAAATAATTATGAATTGATGGGCTCATCAGGTTGATGACCTGGTGAATGAAACCTCACAGATGAACAAAATTCATATATTATTTAAGTTCCTAGTTCGAAATCATTAAAGTAGACATAAATGACTTCAATAAATGGACTAGCATGTAAGATTGATTGGATAGTGCAATTTCATGGGCTATAGGGGCATAGTGATACTCGGTCAATCACTTGGATATGCATGAATGATGCATGATCGAACTATTGACCTACCTTGAAGTTCAAGTATAGAGCTTCCGGATATATTAGTGGATTCCTTTGACATGAGTGGAACATTGATTCCATTCAATGATTGATTTAACCGTGGTACACTAAAACGTTTGTCCGTAACTGGAGATTATGAAGTATGTTTCCCGGTTATTTCAAAAGTTGAGTGGGAGCTTTGGTTGCCACAAGATTGGATTGAGTCTACCTATTAAATTAGGAAATGTGTCATGGCCGCTTGAAGAGGGAGAATTCAGAAAATACGTGGCCGCGTTCAAATGCATTACTCAGTAATCATTTGGTTTTGTAATTCTAACTCAGATTTCAAGAAACGATTTGTAGATTAATATGATCTCGACATGTGATGTAATCATATTATCAAATCGACACATATTGACTTAAGGAATTTGAATATTGCACACTTGTCTCAGACAAGTGGGAGATTGAAGGATTTATGTCTTCGTTGTGTGCAATTACTAGATATATAAATGGATCAAATTATGGAGATAATTAAGTTCGGACATTTGGGTCGTCGTTTTATCATAGCTAGAGGTACTAATGATCTTTGGACTAGTAAAATAGGCCAAAGTCCAATTGGACGGATCCTATAAGGTCACACAAAGGGTCTAGATCGGGCACGAGAGGACAAGGCCCATGATGGGCCTCATCCCCTAGTATGGCAGTCCATGAGGAGTAAGGTTGAGGGTTTTGGGCTTCCTAACCCTAGTCTAATTATAATGTGATTATAAATAGACTAGGTGCCTAGGGTTTGCAATGGATGCAATTATCTAATCAGTGTGATCAAACCCTAATTAGCAAACACGAGACCAAGCCCTCTCAATCTCTCTTCTCTCTCACGGATCTCTCCTCCCTCGGCGCCAGTGTGGTGGTTCGTGGTGGTGGTGGATCGTGGTGGTCGGCTTAGTCCATTAAAGGTGGTGATCGCGGTTTTCCTCAATCACTCGACCAATCTAGTATTGGTGGACGGCTCGTTCGAAGCTCGTGGACTAAGTAGAGGAGCAACGCTTAGGGCTCTATTCTCGCTTCAAAGGTATGATTATGTGTTTTATGTGTTATGCATATGATCTTGGGATTAGGTACTTGATTGAATATGATTCATGTTTTTCCGCTGCGTAGTACCTATAAACTCCTACAGTTGACACCCTTCTCAAGAAGTATGGTGTATACCATAGGACAGGTTTAGCCTACCATCCCCAAACTAGTGGCCAAGTTGAAGTTTCTAACCGTGACATCAAGGCCATTCTAGAGAAGGTGGTAGCAAAATCTAGGAAAGATTGGAGTGATAAGTTGGATGACACCCTTTGGGCGTATAGAATCGCATTTAAGACCCCAATTGGTACTACTCCATATAGGCTTGTGTATGGTAAAGCATGTCACCTCCCGGTGGAATTAGAGTACAAGGCATACTGGGTTATTAAAGAGCTCAATTTAGATGCTAAGCTAGCGGGAGAAAAGAGGCTCCTACAACTTAATCAGTTAGATGAGTTTAGGTTGATGGCCTGTGATAGTGCACGCGTCTACAAGGAGAAGATTAAGAGATGGCACGACAAGATGATCCTTCCAAGAGAGTTCAAAGAGGGCGACAAAGTTTTGTTGTTCAACTCTAGACTTAAACTTTTCCCAGGGAAGTTGAGGTCAAGGTGGTTGGGTCCTTTTACTGTGAAAAGGGCAAATAAATTCGGTTCTGTGGAATTATATGATGATCATGGTAGTGAATTCAAGGTAAATGGTCAAGAATCAAGTTATACCATGAAGGGGGTACGATTGGTGCAATTGAATTACTTCACCTAATCGATTCTGTTCCATCTTGATAAACATATGGTAAGAAGGTCGTGTGGGACCTAGATAAATCAGCGCTTTGTGAGAGGAAACCCGTATTTTCTTACTTTTTAGAGTAGTCTTCTTTCTTTCTATCTTATGTGAGAGGAGAGATGAGGGAATTTAATATGTTTTAGAGTTTTTGTTTAGGATTGGAGAAAAAGAGTTAGTCAAATTTTGAGCAAAAAGAAGAAGAAAAAAATCGAACTCATAAAGCTGTAATGCGCCCGACCGGGCGCGAGAGGTGAGTTCTAAAAAAAAGGATTTCGCCCGACCGGGCGCGAAAAGAAGCTTAGAAAATTAAGAAATTTCACCCGATCGGGAGAAGTCGCGTCCGACCGGCGCGAGAGTTGACGAGTACGGACTTTTTTATCGCCCGACCGGGTAAAAGTGCGCCCGTCCGGCGCGAGAGGAAAAGAGATTAAAGGGAAAATCGCGCCCGACCGGGCGCAAGAGCGGCCAAATTCTCACGTTTAGACGGTCGGGCGAGGTCGCGCCCGACCGGACGCGAGCAACCCACCAGCCGAACTTCCCCTTTTTTTCTTCTTCTTTCTTCTTTTTTCTTCTTTCTTTCCTCCTTATTTTTCTTTCCTCCATTCTCTCTCTCTAAAAAATTAAATTTTCTCTACCTTCTCTCTAAGATCTCCGTCCTCTCCATTTCTCACCCAAATTCAAAAATTTTTACATATTTCTTCTCCTCTCTTCTTCCTCTACATTTCTATACCACTTTTGTTTAATTTTAAACAAATTTTTCCAACACCCATTTTGAAAAATGGCATCAAAGAGATCAAGAACTTAAGGGGGGCGTGGTTCAAGATCAAGCCAAGCCTATGATCCGGAATTACAACTCGAGGAGTGGCCGACGATCCGAATTACAACACAAACCCAACGGGAACGGCTCATCAAGCTCTATGAGTGCAAGGTAATTCCTTCTTGGTGGTTACACTGACCTTCTCTTGAGTCTCTAGGTTTGTATGAATATGTTAGGCAATTCATTAATGATATAGGTATGAAAAATTTGTTGATATGCATTAATCCTACATGCCGTGAATTAACATGTGAATTCTTGTCTTCTTTGAATGTTGTTAACTCTAAAAATGGTCCTAATTTGCATTTTAGGTTTAACAATAGAAATATTAGTTTAAGTTATATTGAATTTTGCAAATTATTTGATTTAAAATCAGAACTCCCCACCGCTTGGCATGAGATATAAAATGGAGGATATTTATCGTGTTCTAACTGGTTTATTGGCCCCAAATTCCCAACATGCTAGTGCCCGACCTATTCACCATCCCGTCCTTAAAATCTTTCAAAGATTTTTGGGCGCTTGTTTTTTAGGTAGGTATAAACCGCACAACGCACAAACCAATGAACTAGTTATCATAGGACACTATGTGTTTGGGTTTGGTAAATTGAACATAGGTAGGTATATCATCCACCATTTAAGTAGACATGCCACCGCTAGTACCACCACTAGGACCCCTATCCGATTAGGAGGCCTTATCACTAGGATAGCGGTTAAAAAGGTCGGGTTTAGTGAAACTAGGGCTGAGGGTTTCACTAACTGTTGGGGGGATACTTTTATGACCACTAGGTATTTGCAAAGTTTGGATTGGATAGATCTAGATTGTCAGCAAATCCCCCATTGGTGTGTTAAGATAAGAATAGACCCATTGCGTATCTTTCCTTTACCTAGCCTTAAGTTGACCGCATTTCCCCCTAGGTAAGAGACATACACCTATGACCTTTTAGTTTCCCATACCTAGGGGCTAGAACCACCACCACCCCATGTGCCACAGCCCGAGCATATGGCACCACCATAACCGCCTCACATATCACATCATGTACCTCCACCACCCCCTAGGCATGATCCCGAGACCGTTTGGGACATGCAGAGTATAGGACAGGCCATAGGTCGTATTGAGGGGTCCTATGGGGAGCTTAGGTAGATGGTTGGCTCCATACACCAATGGTTAGGGTACATTGAGAGGACCCAGGGTAGAGCCTTGTATCCTATGTTTGATGACTATGCTCGTCGGGGTGCCATTCCCGACGATTCTTTTTACCCTGATTGGTTTCAGGCACCACCTCAGGGATACATAGATCCAAACTCCCATGGCATTTACACTAACTATTCGGCCTTTCACGGATATGGCCAGGACATTCCTTTTGGGGGGCCTCCGGGGGGGGGGGGGACTTTTAACCCTAACTATGTTGGTGGTAGCTCTTGTGGTGGTGCAGGTAGTAGCGGTGGAGGATTTGACCCGGTGGATGAGGATGAGGATTAGCCATGATAGGCTAATTCCCGAACCAATGAGGACATTGTCTGATCTTGGCTTGGGGGAGATTTTTGGATTTAGGTATCTTTTTCATCTTTATCTTTTATTTTTGTGTGTTTAGTATAGTTTTATTGCTTTCTAGTATAGATTTTATTGCTTTGAAAAAAATAAAAAATGCAAAAAAATTAGGAAAATAAAAAAAAAATTCAAAAATACGATCCAATGAATGATAAATCATGCTTCCCTGTGCCTCATACATATGAAAATTGTTTTGATTCTTAGTATATGATGATGAGTATTGCGGATAGGCTAGCTATGATTTGATGTTTGGTTGCTTGGATGCCTTAACATGAGTCAATTTTGTCCAACTACTTGTGAATATAGTGCTTGGCTAGTTGATTTGGTAAGGAATGTGAGTTAGTTCCAGGTATGTCAATGAATTTGAGTATTGGTTTGCAACTTTGAGTAGTGTTTGTATGACTCATTATTATGCACATTGTGGAGGACGAAGACATTTGTTCTTTTAGGTAGCCTTTAGAGAATTTAGATACATTTGTTCCCTTCTTGCTACCCATGTTGTTTCCTTGACTATTTGTTGTTTATTAGCCACATTACAAGCCTATTTGGTCCCATTGGTTACTGGTCCCATTCTTGGCTTGGGGGAGCTATTAGTGAGTGAGGTGAGGGAGTTTGTAGTGTGCTTATTATTTGCACAATTTGGGTGGTTATGAGAAGTTGATTTGTTCTTGATTGTGTTTTATTTTTAATGGCTTTGAAAGTTGAAATTCTTGAGAAAAAAATAAAGCATGATAGTGAACTTCAAAGAAAAAAAAGAGCAAAAAGGAAAAAATTGTTTGATGTTCAAATGTTCTAAGTGAAGGTTGAAGAAAGAAAAAAAAAAAAGAGTTTCAATAAGAAAAAAACAATCAAATTGAAAAGTTCAAGTTTGTTTATTCACTCAAGTTCTATAATATTATATTTTTATGAGTGAAATTGTAAGTATTGAGAATGTTTGATATGATTGGATTATTTGTTTGGTGAATTTTTGGTGGAATTGAGTTATGTTGGGATTGGTTGGTCATTATCTATTTTTGAACTTGGTTTTATTTGGATTATGGCTCCCTTAAGCATGGATTTACTCTCACATTTTCCCAAATTTATCCTACCCTCTACCCTAAGACTTACATTACAAGCTTTAAAGACCTTCCGACCTTTGTGCATAGAGTTATGTGAATGTGAAATTAGTTGCTTATCAATGCAAAGAGTGATTTGATATATTTCGAGTCGACTATTTAGGTTGAGTGCAAGTCTTTCAAACACACGAGTGTTGTGAGTTGGGAGGGCATTGTTCACATAAAAGGGTTGGGATGGTGAGCGATTGAATACATTTTATATCCGCCACATAAATGAGAGTTGAGTGCGTGAGCACTAGTCTTGAATTCTATACGCTCTTCTGGTTTTCTCTATTTGACAATTGTTAGGGAGGATGAGTGGTTGGATGAATTTGATATGTTGGTTTTGATGCATACCTATTGGATTTGCCTTAAATTGGTTATGTTTGTTTTTGATCGATTTGGGGTGAAGTATGTTTCATTTGTTCATTGATGAGCTCTTTGCTTTAAGACAAGCAAAGGTTTGGCTTGGGGGATTTTGATATGTCTATTTTATATAGTAATTTACCCCCGTCCCTTGGTCATAATTAGGAGTATTTTTGGCTCTTTAAAGCCACTTTTATTACTAATGTGTGCTTTCTAGTGTTTTCGTAGTTTTGGTAGCGTTTTGTAGGAAATTGCATATTTGGAGCATTTTCTCGGGATTATGTGAAGCAACTACGAGCATTGGAGGAGCACGACCATCTTTCATAGCCCAAGGCCGGTTAGAGTTATCAAACCGGTGATTAAGGGCTCGACATAGGAGAAACCGAGGCATTAGACCGAGTATTTAAGCCCCAAAGAGGAAATGCGGACTGGGCTAAGTATCGAAGCCCAATCAAAGTCCATTCGAAGCCCAAGGCATCCGCCCAACCGGATATGGCCTCGCCCGGCAAAGCGGGGCGAAAGATCAAGAAAAGGCATGCTTCGCCCGATCTCGCACCCGGCCGGACGCGAGAAATATTCGATGAGAAAAAAGGCGGGCCTAGCCAGGCGAGCTGGCGCCTAATCCAGCGCGTGTCTTTGAGGAAGATTTCGGCGATTTTTTTACTTAAGATTTTAATTAGGATTTTTATGTTGGTATAAATACATTTTAGTGGCTTTGATACAATTATCTCTCTTTCACTAATTTAATTTTCTCTTAAGATCAAACTTCTCTCTTGTTTCTCTCTCTACAACTCTTAGTTTAATTCAATTCATTATTGCCGTTAACTTTGGTAACAATTTCTTCCCTTTTTATTTCAGTAATTTATTTGCTTTTATTCATCATGTTTTGCTTAATTGCTTTGATTAGTTTAGATTTAATTATGTGTGAGTAGATTATTTTCTAGGGTTGTGGAGATCCATAAATAATATGAAGGGGTAATTTATTATTGTTGATTGTCAATACTTGATTAATTTCCTATTGATTGATTTAATGCTATGCAATTAGATTAGGCCTGGTTTAATTTTATGAGTTTTGCAATATTGATTCGAGATTCGACAGATGAGAATTGATGTTTAGGCTTAGTTTCAATAGGCATGTTAATTTATAAATGGTTAAGTAAAGATTCAAAAGATGCGATTTAATACCAGAGATTAATTCTGTGATTGTATTACGTAGAGAAAGCCCTTTATGATCTGATTAATTAATGCATTGATGATTGATTATTGTGTTTTACCCTAGAATATTATTTATTGGTGAACCTTTACCCTAGGCTTTTATTAATTGATTTCGCCCTATACTTTAATCACCTTAGTTTAATTCTTTTTACAACAATAAATTGGTCACCTAATAATTTAGAATATTTAATTTAATTAGGAATAAATCGACTCGTTTCCCTGTGGTTCGACCCTTCTTCCCTATCTGGTTTAGTTAGAGGATCTAGGAATTAATTTTGATAAGGTAATACGACTTTAGCCTGTCAAGTGGCTAAGCAGGTCCAAGCAAGTCGCCCGGACAGCCGTCTGGACAACCCCAGACGACAAGAGGACAGGCTCCCGTCACTAGAGACGAACTCATGAAATTCATGGCTAGTTTCAAAGAGGAGATTAAGGACCTGATAAATAAAAGGACAGCTGGCTCCAGCGAGGGTCAGTCGGCCAGAAAATCTCCTCATGCTAATAGGAACAAGTCCGTCAAGGACCGACAACCTACTCCACACCCCATTACCAGGGAGAAGGCCCGGACCTTAATTGACTGGACTAAAGTCCGTGTACCCGAATTGAAGCGGACCACAGGAAGGTCATTCGGCAAATTCAGCTGGATGGTAGCAAAAAATCATTCTCTGATGCTCGACATATCATTGAGCAAAAGAAAAACCAGCAACTGTCTGACTCGGCTTCCACGTCGAGCTTCCCAGACAATTTCAAGAATACCTCTGTGAGGTATTCATTCTGTTCATGAGAGCCAGTCAGGCGGCAAGTCCGTCCACACCATTCCTCAAATGATAAGGTCAGCCCCGTATGTGCCTCAGATGTCATACGGTCCATATGGCCAACCATACACGCAGCCGACCCTCTTTAGAGGATAGGCAGTATTCAACGTCCAACCTTTGGACTGGCACCTCCGTTTGCTGAAACTTGGTGAAAAACCCTCTACATTTACCAAGGTGATAACCGAGGCGACACCTCCTGTCAAGGTTAAGAATATCATGGTGGGTACCTATGACGGTACCACCAACCTAGATGACCACCTCATGGATTATACTAACCTCATGTACCTACAGGGGTTGGATGATGCCAGTTGGTGCGGGTGCTTCCCGGCTACACTAAAGGGCATCTCCCAACAATGGTTCAGTAATTTGCTGGCCGAATGTATTGACAACTTCAAGAGTCTTGCCTTCTTGTTTTCTTCAAACTTCTCGATGAACATCCCTGCAAAGAAAACAAGTCAATCTAGATTCAAGAGTCATCCCTGCACTATACGGCAAGAAGAGAGAGAAGGGCTTCGTTCATATGTTTGGCGGTTCAATCTAGTGAGAATCTAGATTCAAGGACTGTCTGGCGATGTAGCATACACAAACTTCTTCAAGGGTCTGAGAGACAGGTCAACTTTTAAATTTGGCCTTGTCATAAAGAGATTTTTCACTCTCTAAGTGGTGCTGATAGAGGCAAAATCCTATATACAGGCAACCGGGCTCTCTTCGCCCAGCAATCAGTTAGAATCCAAGAATTCTGACAAAGAGAAGGAGAGTTGGCAAGCTCAGTCGGCTCACAAAGCTGAAGAGAGCAAGAAGAGAAAAGAAATCTAGGCGATTGACGACTTTGATCAGCCGTCCCAAAAGAAAAAGAAAGAGTTTAACAAGGAGTGTTACTCCATCCTCATGGAGATCAAAGATTGGGTGACCATTAAGAAACCCGCAGCTATGAAAGGTTCCGCCCAAAATCGGAACAAAAAAAAGTATTGCCACTTCCATGAGGATATTGGTCATAACACCAACAACTATTATAGCCTCAAGCGGCTGTTAGACTGTCTAGCTGATCAGGGGGTGTTGAACTCATACATCCTCAAGTCTAAGGTTACACTGAAGACAAATCCTGGACAGTTGTCCAAAAAGACTGCCCAGCCTACTAGTAGTTCAGACACTGACAAAGAGCCGATCTACACAATAGCAAGCGGCTTTGCTGGAGGGGGCCCTACCATTTAGGGAACCAAGGACCATATGAGGAAGATGGATGTCAACTCAGTTGACGAGGGTCAGGCGTCTACCAGCGCATTCCCTTAGGTCACCATTTCTGAGAAGGATCGGGGTGAAATTCGTCGGCCGCATGACAACCCAGTCGCCATCGAATGCAAGGTTGCCAACTGTAGGGAATATTTCAAGCATCCCACACTTGAGCCCCACTGTGATCATACACTTAAGCATGGTGGCGTCGAAAGGGAAGGAAGCTAGAGTAAAAGGGTCGCCAACAAGTTTTAGGAACTTGTAAACCGTTCACAGGGTGAAGGTTACACCCCTTAACGATCCAGGAGATCATTAACTCCAATATGTCTGAAACCATGACTGGAAGATCGGGGATGAAGGTACAAATCCAACCTAAAAGAGATTGAACCTGCCCTAAATAGGCCTCTGCTTTATTCTTCTCGTATTCATGTGCGCTTTCTGACTAACATACAATCAATAGGTTAACCCTAAACATGTTTATCTATGTTGATTGAATATTAATGCACAAACAAACCTATTATTGGCGATCACTTGAATTATAATCATATTAGCCTAAACAAGATTATTAATTATCTTATTAAGCGTGATTACAAGTACAAATTCCCTTTAAACCTGCAACAAAGGGCGTGATCAAGCAATAACAATAATAATATATATCAAGCAACATAGTAATAACAATCATCATCTATCATAATAATAATCTCAATAAAGCTTAATAATAATAGCAAGATCCTAGGCATGATACTAACAAGATTAATAACAAATCCTAGCATGTCACTAAACATTAAAGATCAATTAGCCCTAACATGATACTAACATGATATAAGGAAAGAAATAGGAAGCATCATAATAATATACATGATATTAGAAATTTTTAGTTATTACCCTAAACATCATATTAGGAAGCAATAAAAACATCCTAACATGATACTATGAAGCAAAACAATCAAAGCATGCTTTTCTATATCAAAAGAGCAATAAAGCAATTAAATTACTTACTTGGATGCCTCGTATCTCTTTCTAATAACAAAATACACGCGTTAGAAACTTCAAGGAAAATAATAAAACAAACAATTAAATCAAATAATTGAAATAAAGATTGGGACGAAACCCTTAGAAATATTAAACCTTTCACGTCTAGGGCGAAGGCAACTTCGAACTTGGTTAGGTGTGTCTAGAACTAATGTATGAGGAATTTTGAGAGAAGGAAGGTTTAGAAAGAGAATAGAGAGAGAAGGAAATCTTCTAGCTTTTAGAGAGAAGAGATAGATGATTGTTGATAATTGTTGTCAATGAAAACGGAGGAGATATGACCCCTATTTATAGAATAATAGTCCGAAAACGATATAAAATACTTCAAGTTCTATACAGAATAAAACAGGCATCTGTCGCAAGGCGACAGACATCAGCGCCAAGCGATAAGCTTAGCGCCAGGCGACAGGCTTTGTCGTTTGGCGCTAATTAAAAGATAAAATGCGCTTTTGTACGACGGAGAATGATTCAGAACGTTCTGCGATCCTAAATCATTCTTGTAACGCCGATACCTGCAAACTAGCGTTAGTTAAACAGATAAAAGAGTTAAGAAACGCGTATCTTGCACCGTCGAGCACACGTCTCTAGCGTAACCGATTTTTGTTTGACAATCTTCCTCAAGATAGGGGATATCCTCTGAAGACTGCTACTCAAGAAGGGCCGCCCGATCGGGCTCACCTTTTTCTTCGCCCACTTGTTCTGGTCAGCCGCCCGATTGAGCTAAAGCTCGCCCGATCGGGCCCGGCTATATGCTGGACTTGGATTGGGCTTCATTCTTGGCCCAATTCAAATCTCCACTTCGGGTCTTGAATACTCGGTGTCCAATGCAATCGGTCGTGCTCCTCCAATCCTCGTAGTTGCTTCAAATAATCCCGGGAAAAATCTCCAAAGATGCAATTTCCTACAAAACTCAACCAAAACTACGAAAACACTAGAAAACACCAATTAGTAATAAAAGTGGCTCTAAAGAGCAAAAACACTACTAATTACGACCAAGGGATGGGGGTAAAACATTATACAAAATAAACATATCAGAGAGTTCGTAGCCATGGTTCTGGCAATGACGCTATCGGTTCTTTGTACGATACTTACTTTCGCGACCATGACGATTTACGTCGCCTGTGGGAGTCTTATGGCTTGACTCCTCTGCTCCGAGCCACTCGGGCTCTGTATTCTTTCGGGTCGAGCCGTTACGTGGTTCGAGCTTCGGTGGAGTTCTTTTGGGACACCACCAACACCTTCCATTTCCCTTGAGGTGAGATGACTGTTACCCCTACCGACTTCAGTCTCATTACAGGGTTGGAGTTTCGTTCGGTCGCGCTTCCATTTGATAGCGAGATCACAGTCTTTTCTCTAGTGGTACTGGAGCTGTTGGGCCCTATCACTGTTCGGGCTCGTAGTGAGGCTGAGCCGACACATCTCAGATCTCAATGTATCCACCGGTCCACGCTCGTGGCGGCTTTTCATGATGGTGCAACCACTCCAGCGGGTGCGCATCTTTGCTCTTATCTTGCTGTCAAGGACCTTTTCTCCTGACAAAGGTAGTCGAGTTTAACTCTACTACTTGCCTGCTCTTCGCGACCTTCACATGGTCGGGTCGTATGATTGGGCCAACTTGGCCTACGCGGACTTCCTAGTCGGATTGCAACTTTCCAGTCGTCATAGCTCTTTCGAGGGAGATATCGCGCTTTCCAGCTTTTGGAGACTTGTAGAGGTATACTTTATTTTATTAAAGTTATCTCTAGATTTGCGTTAATGTTTATTGACACTTCTTTATCCTCGTAGATCTGGTTTTTTGAGTACTTTCCGTCTCTTGCGCCGGCGAGACCTACGCCTCGCGAGCTTCCCGTTGCTGCCTGTTGGGGAGGCCGCCTCAACGACCAGGATACTATGCTCGTGTTTGAAAGTTGATCCTTTCAGTATGTTCCTTGAATACTTGTCTCTTAGTACCTTCTAGTAAGATTTCATCTCATGAATATGCGTTTTATAGGAGCCTGCTATAGAGTTTCGGCCTTGGGCCGATCTGGAGATTTCTGCGGTAGTGTACTTAGGTGAGAGAGTGGCTATTTAGCACTCCTCAGAGGTTTTTGTCGTTCCTACTTGCCCTCCTCGGCACATGTTTGACCAAACTAGATTGAGGACTTTGGCGAGTAGGTTACCAGCGGGTACTCCGTGGCGAACTCACGCTCGAGTGGAGCAGTGTTATGGGGAGATGTTGTTGCCGCTTCTGGCTCCACCACCTATTTTGCTAGAGGGGGGAGAGGCATTCCTCGTTTCCTGTGTTTGTCCTTTAGATAGCCCCCAAGTTGATACTATTAATTTGGATTTTTTTTGCCAGGATACGGGTGCAGATTTCGTTCCTCCACCGGTATTCATTACCTATCATGGGGGTGTATGGTCCGGTCGAGGAGATGATTCCACTAGCTCCTCCAGAACATCGTTTCATCGAGCAGTCTATACCTCGGCATCAGACTTGGGTGAGTCATTTGTTCATGTGTACTTATATTTCTTTGATTGTTACTGACTTTGTCTCTTGATAGTTTACTCGCGAGGTGGTAACGAGGATGGCAAGGGGTATAGACGCCTTTCGCTACCAGCTGGTGAGATTGAGGGACCGAGCCTCCTGTCGTAGTGACGACACTACTACAGAGGTATTTCTCTTATCCTTATCACATGTTTTATTTGTTTATTTTTGCATCTCACTTGATTTATCCTTATCACATGTGTGGCCCTCATAAATTATTATGCAGACCTTATGTAGTAATTTCGGGTTCCTTGGTACGCCAGTTAGCCCCTATAAGCAATTTGACATGATTAAGTAATCAGCTCGATTACAATCACAGTAAGTGATCGACCTGATAAATGATCGTCTCACTTAGCTTAAAGCGCCTAAACATTGGCTCATCGCAAGCACCGACGTAATGGTTCACAAGCAGCAAAATGTGCCGACGTACTGGCACCGCGGTAATTTCAGCAAATATCACAGCAGCAAAGTTCAAGTGAGCTTTGAGGATCAGCAAGCGTTGGTCTTCGGTAATTTTCTTCGGAATATTATCACAACAACTGAGGATGAATTCAAGCGGAGTTATCTTCGACGGCGTTCCCTAGGATGTGGAAGGTTGTCAGACAACTGAGGATGGCTTCAAGCGGAGTTAGCTTCGACGGCGTTCCCTAGGATGAGGAAGGTTGTCAGAAAACAGGAGGTGACTTCAAGCGAAGTTATCTTCGATCGTGTTCCCTAGGATGTGGAAAATGGTCATAAAATTGCGGAAATTAAAGGCAACTGCAAGCGTAGCAATCTTCAGGCGATATCCCCTTCATCAAACAAAATTGGTTACTCCAGAGACGTGTTCTCGACGGTGTAAGATACGCGTTTCTTAACTCTCTTATATGTTTTAACTAACGCTAATTTGCAGGTATCGACGTTACAAGAATGATTTAGGATCGCAGAACGTTCTGAATCATTCTCCGTCCCTACGCCACTTTGACTTTTGTTTTCGAAACTTGCGTTTCTCCAAACTCAGTCAAAGTGGGGGCTTCTATAGACACCCAAATGTGTCTCCCCAAAACAAAACCCAGTGATGAATACCTTTCACGTCATTTGATTATCGAACAAAGTGAAAGTGTGAAAAGTCTAGTGATGAGGATGTTTTTTATTAAAATATTTCTCTTTCTGTTTTCAAAAATATTTCTTCTCTTACTCTATTTATGAAAAATAGCCAGTCCAATTTGGTTTGGTCCATGGTAAGGGTCCAATAATAGTGTAGTTGGATTGGGCTTGAAAAGAGCTTCCCAATGATATATTATAAGCCCGATTCCGATGAATAATGAGGAAGTTATGGATTGTATTAAATTCGGCTCGAAATGATTTTTATATGTGGCCCAATGATCTAGAGGAGGGCCTATTAATTATTACTCCTAAGGTTATGAGGATTGATTTTAATCTTCTAGAATATTTGGAAGGTTCCTTTTTAATTCTAATGAGATTAGGATTGATAATTACATTTTAAAGAGTTTAATTTTCAATAAAATATGTGATTTGGCAGATTAAAATCGGGTTTTGTGATAAAACACTTATTTTATTCCAAATAAAACTCTTTAAAATATAATTATCAATCCTAATTCCATTAGAATAAAAAGGAACCTTCTAAATATTCTAGAAGATTAAAATCAATCCTAATAACTTTAGGAATAATAATTAATATGCCCTCCTCTAGATCATTGGGCCGCATATAAAAATCATTTCGAGTCCAATTTAATGTAATCCATAACTTCCTCAATATTCATCGGAATTTGGCTTCTAATATATCATTGGAAAGCTCTTTTCGAGCCCAATCCAACTACACTATTATTGGACCCTTACCATGGACCAAACCAAATTAGACTGACTATTTTTCATAAATAGAGTAAGAGAAGAAATATTTTTGAAAACAGAAAGAGAAATATTTTAATAAAAAACATCCTCATCACTAGACTTTTCACACTTTCACTTTGTTCGATAATTAAATGACGTGAAAGGTATTCATCACTGGGTTTGGTTTTGGGGAGACACATTTGGGTGTCTACACCAACCAACTGGTTAGCCGGATCCTGATAAATACTGGTAGCTCGTCTGACATCATCAGCTATAAGTGCTTGTCAAAGCTGAAGTACAAGTCTGGCAGCATGTACAAATTACTCACCCCCCGGTTGGTTTTGCGGGAAGAGTTGTGCACCTAGTCGGTCGGATTGATCTACCCATTTGGCTGGGACGGAAAGGAAAAGGACGCCACATGGTCGTCCGATTCTTAGTCGTCGAAGAGGTGACTGCCTACAACCTCACCTTGGGCCGTCCAACTCTAAACAAATCCAAGGTCGTCATTGTTCCATTCCTCATGTTGCTGAAGTTCGAAAGGGATGACGGTTCTGTTAGCTTCCTAATAGGGATCAAAAGACGGCTAGGGAGTTCTTTCTCTTAGACGTCAAGCCCACGGCGGCCGCAGCCAGCCAGGGAGAGGAGCCAATAGATCTTGACGATGTCAATGATCCCAAGCCAGCCCCACCAGTATCCGGAAAAAAAAAAAAAAAAAAAAAAAAAAAAAAAAAAAAAGATGATAAGCAGGTGGCGGTGAAGAAAGAAAAGTAATAGCAATCACTAACTGGGGAACGGTCAGATGTACTCCGTCCCTAGCCGGCTGGTGAACACATTGATATTGCTCTGGAATAGAGCTATCAATTCGGGTAAACGGGTCAAGTTTGGGTCGGGTTAGTGTGGGTCGGGTCAACTCGGGTCAATACGGGTTAATGTCGTAACTTATATGGGTCGGGTTCGAGTTGGGTCATGCTTGAGTCGGGTCACGTCGGGTCATACATCTTATCGGGTTTGGGTCAGGTTTAGGACGAGTCAATAAAAGGCATTCGGGTCAGGTGAAAAATAGGTCGAGTTAAATTCGGGTTTTTACGGGTTTAAACAAGTTAGGGTCGTTCTCCAGTTCGAGTCGGGTTCGGTTCAAGTCAATTATTTATGGGTTATAATCAGGTCGAGTCATTCTCGGGTTCGAGTCGGGTTCGGTTCAAGTCAATAATTTGCGGGTTATAATCAAGTAGGGTCATTCCCAAGTCGGGTCATTCTCGGGTTTGAGTCGGGTTCGGTTCAAGTCAATAATTTGCGGGTTATAATCAAGTCGAGTCATTCTCGAGTTCGAGTTGAGTTTGGTTCAAGTCAATAATTTGCGGGTTATAATCAGGTTGGGTCATTTTCAAGTCGGCAAGTCAATAATTTGTGGGTTGTAATCATTTCGGGTCATTTCCAAGTCGGGTCATTCTCGGGTTTGGTTAAAGTCAATAATTTTTGGGTTATAATCAGGTTGGTCCTTTCCAAGTCTTGTCATTCTCGGGTTATAATAATCAAGTCGGGTCATGTTCGGGTTTGGTTATCAAATATTGGATTAATATGGGTTTAAGGTTGATATCAGGTCGGGTCATATTGGGTCCAGTTACATTTTTTGGGTAGGTTTGTTAACAGTTCATGTAATGACGTTCGCGTTTAATCATTATTAATTTCTTCATTTATTGTAAGATAAATAATTTCAGAGAAGTTTAAATTCGAGCTAATAAGTTCTAGTAAATTTAGATAAGATATATATATGCTCCGTTCACTTCATCTTATTTTTGCTAAACTAAAATTAATTTTACTGAACTGGAATTATTTTTGCTGAACTTAAATTATTTTTACTGAACTGAAATTAATTTTACTTTAGTGAAATTATTTTTGCTGAACTGAAATTATTTTCACTGATTTTCTATTATATTTCTTCTTTAAAGTTAATGAATTTGAATTGAACTTATTTTTATTGAACTTAAATTATTTTTACTGAACTGAACTTATTTTTATTGAACTGAAAGTGTTTTTACTAAACTAAACTTATTTTTACTGTATTGAAATTATTTTTACTGAACTGAAATTATTTTTACTTAATATTAATTTTTTATGGTCAAGTGATTAATCCTCCCCCTTGACCCCAAACTCCTATTCCCAAAAATTCAGGTTAGTAATAGGTCGAAATTTAATTCGAGTCGGGTTAATAACAAGTTGGGTAGAATTTGGGTCGGGTCAATAACAAGCCTGGTTTATTTCGCATCGGGTTTGTAACAGGTCGGGTTGAAATTCGAGCCGGCTTAGTAACAGGTCGGGTTAACTTCGGGTCGGGTTAGGAACAGGTCGGGTTGAATTCAAGTCGGGTTAGCAACAGGTCGAGTCAAATTCGGGTTTTGATGGGTTAAAACGGGTTTGGGTCAATTTCAATTCAGGTCGGGTTCGGTTCAGGTCAATAATTTACGGGTTACATTCAGGTCGAGTCGTCTCTAGGTCGATATTCGTCACTGATCAAGGGTTATTCTGCTATACTGTGATGTCGTTTGGCTTAAAAAATGCGTCTGCTACTTTCTAACGGATGATTAATACAGTCTTCATTAGTCAACTTAGGAGGAATGTCGAGGCGTACATTGATGATATGATAGTCAAATCCAAGCTACAGACCGGTCATCTTGCTACCCTCCGAGAAACCTTCACCACACTCAGGCAACACAAGGTCATGCTAAATCCCAAGAAGTGTATACTTGGTGTTAAGTCTAGGTAGTTTCTCAGATTTTTAATTGATCAAAGGGGGGTAGAGGCCAACCTCGAGAAGATACTAGCGGTAATTGACATGAAGTCACCCCGCACTGTCAAAGAAGTTCAAAAGCTAACAGGTTGTCTGGCGGCATTGGGGAGATTCCTCAGCCAGTCAGGTGATAAGTCCCTCTATTTCTTCCAAGCGATCAGAAAGAAGACTATGTTCGAATGAGGGGATGATGCTGAGGCGGCCTTTCAAAAATTGAAAGAACATCTACACTCTTTACCAAGGCTTGTTAGCCCTCTACCCAAAGAGACGCTCTATTTGTACTTAGTCATTTTAGTTCATGCCCTCAGTGCTGTTCTCCTTGCTGAGAGAGACAGCATTAAACTTTCGGTCTATTTCATTAAGCATGTTCTTCGAAATGCTGAACTACAGTACCCAATGGTTGAAAATTTTGGCCTTGCTCTTTTCATGGTAGCGAAGAAGTTGAAACCTTACTTCCTGGCACATCTGGTTGTGGTCTACAAATGGGTTATTGAAATGCAAAGTCTTGAAATCACTTTCAAACCAAGGAAGGCAGTGAAAGGTTAGGCGTTTGCCAACTTCATTGTCGAAATGATAAGGTCAGCTACTCTAGATAATACTAATCAGGTTTGGAAAGTGTATGTAGACGGGAGCTCTACTATGAACGACTGTGGTGCAGGGGTTATATATCAGTCTCCTGAGGGGGACAAGTATGAGTATGCACTATGTTTCAAGTTTCAAGCCTTAAATAATGAGGCAGAGTACGAAGCCCTGCTAGCCGACATCCGCATGTGTAAGGCGACAGGGCAACTAAAATTGATGCCTGCTCTGATTCACAGTTGGTCGTTAGCTAGTATCATGGTGACTATGAGGCCACCCATCTGGCTATGATTAAATATCTGCATGCGGTCAAAGCTGAAGCTGGGACACTTGATGAATTTCATCTAAGTCAAGTGCCCATTTATGAGAACAATCAGGCGGATGTTCTGTCAAAACTAGCATCATCCGCCTCCTGTGATACGCCTCAGTCAGTGTTCTGGGAAGTGATGGAAAAATGAAGTATTGAAGAAGATCCCATTAGAGTACTAGACCGAAGCTCAAACTGGATGGATGGCATCCGGGCCTATCTGCTAGACGGCACCCTATCGGATACGTATCCGAAAATGGTTGTAATGAAAAACCGTGCGGCCAACATTGAAATTCGAAATGCAGAACTCTTCAAGAAGGGCTTTCTGAAACCTACATTGAAGTGCATCACCCTTGAAAAGGGGCAAAAGATTCTAGAGGAATTACATTCGGGCTACTACACCTCCCATATAGGCGGCAGGGCTCTAGCAGTTAGGGGATAACGACAGGGCTACTTTTGGCCCATGTTTGAAGCAGACGCCATAGAAATGGTGAGGAAGTGTGATAAGTGTCAAAGATTTGGCAAGCTAATCCACCGTCCGACCACAGATCTGACGGCCATTTACAGCCCGATTCCATTCTCCAAATGGGGCATGGATATCCTGGGCCCGTATACTCATGCGAGGCAGATGGCGGTACATTCTAGTTATTGTTGACTACTTCACCAAATGGGTAGAGGCAGAGGTAATCAAAGAACATTAAGACAAAGGATGTCATTTCTTTCATATGGAAGAACATCATCACCCGGTTCGGGGTGCCTATGTCTATGGTCTTTGACAATGGCCCTCAGTTTGAGACGCCAACCCTCAAGAATTGGCTAGGAGATCAAGGGATCTCACATTGTTTTGCATCTGTCGGCCGATCCCAAACAAATGGCCAAGTTGAAGCCTTCAACAAGCTAATCTCATACGGTATTAAAAAGAAAATTGAAAGAGTTGGCGGCTTATGGGCAGAAGAGTTAACTCATGTCCTATGGGCCATCTGAACAACAAAAAAAGGGGAAACCGGTGAAACCTCATTTCTCATGGTATAAGGTGTGGAGGCCGTCTTGCCTATTGAGCATTATGAACCAACCCTTCAAGTCATGTTATATGACGAATAGGCAAAATAGGAGGCCATGCGGCTAGCACTGGACTCACTCCCAGAACGCAAGGGCAATGCTGCCTTGCATCATGAGATTTACCGTCTGAGAATGACGAGAACCTACAACAGAAGAGTACACAAGTGGCCCTTAAAAGTAGGAGACTTTGTGTTACGAAATATGGAGGAAACCGATAGGGCCAATGAGCAAGGCAAGTTGACTCCCAATTGGGAAGGTCCTTACCAGATCCGAGAAGTAAGAGGCAGCACCTACCGGCTGGAAACTCCAGATGGCAAGCAGCTAGCCAAAACTTGGAATGTAGACAACTTTAAAAAGTACTACTTTTGAGACTTCGTAAATTATTTGTAAATGAAAAGCCTATCAATGAAAAAGTTTCTTTTTGTTTTCAATTTTATTTATTTATTGCAAACGTCTCCCAATGGGAACACCGCCTGTGCAAAGTGCATGCGACCAAATCTCACATAATTATATAAGCTAAGTTCAATAGCGGCTAAACTTCCGTTTTTGAACGACATAACAAGGCCAATGGCCGAATAATGTTAAATTACCCAACCGTCTGCTCCAACATGAGTACGACATCCGGCGACACCCATCCGGGTGAATTCGTCGCAGAAAGCATATCTCATCTAGATGGTACATTGCTCTGTGAACATATAACAAACGGCCCTACTGACTATCTAGATTAAGATAAGTTCGCAGCTGTTTGACTTAATCTAATATGAAACCTAAAAGACTAAAAACTACCGCCTGTTATATAACAAATGGTAAACTACTACTATTTCATTTAGAGGCTCCAATATATATATTGAAAACCGCCTGTTATTGCTCTGGGGCAGCACAGGCGGCCAAATTCTACATAATGAGTATACACAATTTCAAAAACTTAGCAGTTAAGAGTTCGTTTTAAACGACTTAACGAGGCCAATGGCCGGATAATATTAGTACTTACCCGTTTGCTCGATGGCCGACTGTCTGCTTGGTTTGGGGCAATCACAATAGTAATTGATTGACTTAGACACTAATCATACTCTTTTCAAGTATCAATAATTTCTATGCCAATCAATTCACCCTTTAAACCAAGCACACAGCCGGCCAAGGGCAAAGACACCCGGTATAGCAACAATCACATAGTATATAGGCAAGTTAAATAACTTAGCTAAAATCTGTGCATATCAAAAATCAAAAAACTTCAATACTTTAAAATTTTCAAAGCAAACGCAAAAACTTAATATGATAGAACCAACCTCATAGCCGGATGATTCATTGATAAAATAGCCGATCCCATGGTCGACTGAAAAGAGTTAACCGGTACAACCAGCAAGAATTGTTGAGTTACCCGACCCCTTGGTCGGTAAAGATACATAATTACTCGGCTCGCAGGCCGAAAAAGCATGATAAATGGCCATTCGGCAGCAGAAATTAACAGAATGCTCAAGTATCAGGGGAGGCCACTTTAGTGTTAGCAGTGGCATCATCCTTGTTTCCTTTGGGCGGCTGCTTTTCATTTTCATTTGTCGTCTCCTCCTCTTGATCAGACCCCTCAGGCGACGACTCTCTAGTGGAATTGGATGACTCATCCTCGGCCTCCGCCTCCAGCTGCTATAGTCGGAACCTGGGTAGAGGGACTCCAAGGTCATCCGCATGATGGCATCATAATCGTCTAAAATCTGCTTAACCAAGGTTGTCTTCTCCTCCTCGGCCCTCGAGTTAAACTTCTTCCTGAGTTGGAATTCCTGGTTTTCCAACCGCCTCTTAAGTCTACTAACCTGCTCCCGAAGCCCTTCAGCCGCCTAGTCCGCCTCCTTAAGGGGCTCGAGCTTAGCGTTGAGGCCCTTAACTTTACTTTCTAGCTCGGATATCAGCCTCTTTTCCGCCTCCAGATTGATCTTAACCTGTATATTAGCCGACGCCTGAGAGTACATCATGTCAATTGTCAGAAGTTCGTTTTGAGCAATCTCAAAATTGGCCGTATCTAGAGAAGAGTCGGCCCGATCTGTCTCAACCTTTACCTCTTTGGTCTTCTCGTTAAATGGCTTTTTAAGGCCGTTTACCCGCAGCATGTCCTGCATCCGGCAAAATGGCATAGTGTTAGAAAAAAAATTACAAGTTATGATACCTCTGCAAGAAGGGCCAAGATGGCATTGAGGTTGAAGGTGCCTACTCCTCTGACTGATGCCTTGTCCTCAAGGGCGATAGTTCTCAGCATCATCTTCGCCAAAAGCTGAATATCCGGCCTTTGGGGGATATCTGCACATTGAACACCTCGTAAGTAGTTGACGTAAATCCGGCCGAAGGACTGGGTGTCTTTTGAAGTGTTGGACGACTGTTGATTGAACTTAACCCTTCAAGGGTAGGGTAAAGGATTAAAGGCGGTTATACTAGGGAGTCTGCTCCCCCAAACTGTTGAGCCGCCATCAACGCCAAGTGGACCTTTGCTACTCTTCAACACCCCATGGCGTCCGGCTTCTTCAAGGCCTCGAGGCCTGAAGGTGATTTTCCACCTGTCAAGGGGTGGGAGCCGTCTCCATCCTTGGTCTTTCTAGGCTTGTATGCAATGTATTTCCTGGCCTTGCCAAGAGTACTCGCATCACCTCTCGACTACTTCCGAAGCTTTTGGTCCGGTTGAGAAGAAGGGAGGGTTTGGATGAATTGCCCTGCATAAACTGAAAGAGTTAAACAGCAGGCGGAAAATGAAATCTACCTTATCTAACCAAGATCAAAGTGCAGCTCACCTTGGGCGTTTTGCCCGCTTTGGGGTCATCATTCTTCCGTTTGCCCAGAATGAAAGAACGATAGTATGCGGCTGAATAAGCAGCCGACTTCTTGGAGGCCGCGACTTTTTCCATTACTTTTTCTAGACAACAAGTCAACTGGTTAGAAATGAACAAATAAAGATCAAGTCTCGACAATTATTTAAAAGTATTCGATCAACTACCTCTCGGCCTCTCAGAACCAAGGTCGGAAACAACCAATTAATTCCATCAAATAGCCACTCATGGTGGGGAATATAACTTTAGGGGATCACTTATTTTTCCTCGGTCTCTTCATTTGATCGAACGGTCACTCTGGAGAGACCCCTATCTAGGATCAGGTCTTTGGCCCTCCTTAGGACAGGCGGCAGTACTGTACCTCAAGAGAGCAAGGGAGGGTTCTGATTCTACCAATTGTATTTTTTGTTTCTCATCCGGTTGGGGGATGTGACAATGTAATATTTTCTCTTCCATTTTTTCCACTTGGACTCTTTTCCAACAGCCATCATGTAACCTTTGTGGCTTGTCAAGGTAAACCATCTGGTCCCGCTTGCTTGTAGGGTCCAGCTAAGATAACGCATTTGGGCAAAGGCCTCAAAGTTCTGCTCTACCTCAAGCATTTCGTAGGCAGCAACATACCCTAAGATATTAACCCAAGAATTGGGAGCAAGTTGCCAGATATTCAGCTAGTATACATCCAAGATTCTCTCCATAGTCGGATGGAGAGGGAAGCGAAGACTAGGTTGAATAGCTACCTCATAGCAGCCAAAACATTCTCCCGATAGCTGGACCATTCTGGCCAGACTACAGTATCCTCAGCATCCGGGACGTTGAGAATGATGCCATGGCCCATGACATGTTTAGCCCTGAACTCTCCTACCTTTTCAGACATGGTCTTTCGCTTGCCTGCAGCAACATTGTAATACCTCGTATTTTTATACGTATTTTATTTAAAATAAGTATTTTGAGAAGTTTTAATTGAATTTAAATGTTTTATTTAAAGCATTTTATTTATTTATTTTAATAAATTGGAAATATTTTATAAAAGGAAAGTTTATTTAATTAATTATTTTAATTAAGTTGGGGTTTAATTTAGGAAAGTTTATTTTAGTAAAGTTTTATTAGGGATGGGATTAGGAAAATTAAAAAGGGAAAGTTTAGGGAGAAGGGTTTTAGAGAAGGGGTATAAATATCCCACATATGAGGCAAATCAAACTTTGCCCAGAGTCGAGAAAACCCAAGGTAAACTTCTCTCTCCTTTTCCTTATTCTCTTTTTTTTCTTTTCCTTCTCCCCTTCCCCTTCTTTTTTTTCGGCCACCCCCACCACCACTGCCAGCCACCGGCAGCAGGTGGTTGCCGCCGCCAGCAGCACCAGCCGCAGGCAGCAGGCGGCCACCGGCGCCGGCAGCCGGCATGGTGGTGGCTGCCACCTTCTTCCTCTCTCTTTTTCGAATACAAAAAAAATAAAAAAAATAAAAAAATAAAAAATAAATAAATAAAAAATTTTATTAATTTTGTTTTAAAAATCAATTTAATCCTAGATCTAAATATTAATTATGGGTCTTGTGATTTGATTTTTGATGTTTGATTGAAAGTATTATGTTAATTAATTTTCAGATTATGTTTTAATTAAAAAGCCCTAATTTTTGAAACCCTAGGTTCTTGATTTATAAATTATTGAAGGATTATAATATATAATGGTGTAAACCTTTGATTAAAGTGTTTTAAGACTAAATTATAGCAAGATTTAACTAAAATAAAGTGCTGGAATTTTTGGTAAAGCATTAGAAATCAAGTTTCTTTAAGGAATTTTAATTACCCATTAATTGAGATTTAATTATGAGGCTTTAAATATAATTTCAGCTTATTTTAAATAAATTATTAGGGGTTTTATAATAGTATATATAGCTGGAAATTTGTGTAGAGTGGGTTTTAATATTATTTTATGATTTTAAATTGTAGGAGACTTTGAAGTGAGTGATTTCTATTAATTGTGGCGATATTAAGATCGTATTCAAGGTACTTTTGCGTACTTAGCATAATTATGTTGATGTAATATCATGCTAAATGTGTTTGATTGATTACAAATAGTATCATGCTAGGTTTGGATTGGAAATTATGATTTGGATTACGCACCAAAACTCTTGGAACGTATTCAAGGTACGTTCGCGTACTTAGTATATTTTTTATGATGTATTAACATGCTAAGCTTGATTAATTAATCTCAAGTAGTATCATGCTAGATTATGATTGGAAATTGTGATTTGGTTGATATTGGTGATTGGATTATGAAGCATGATTTATTTGTGATGGAATATTGGATGGAAAATAATAGCTTGGAATATTATTTATGAACCACATATTTATTTATGGCATGATAGAGAGCATGTTTAATTAAACTAAATGTTTAATTTGGTTTGGAATATTGAAAAAGAATTTATTTATGGTTCATATAATTTTTATTGATGCTATAAGCATGAGGAAGGAGCTATATAAGTGTCTATGTACATGAGGAATAAATTGTATGTTGGTGCCTTAGTGCGCTTAAGGTGTTTTTAACACCGAGGGATAGGATTTGTGGCGTTTTATGCGTTTAAGGTGTCATTGGCACCGAGGTAGAATTAAAAAGGGTTCAACATTAAATATTATGTGATCACTAATTATTCAAGAATTAAATTGATGTATTTGATTGTTTGAATAATTATTGTTGATTGAATGATTATGGTTTGAGAGTCATCACCAAGTTTAATAATCGGTAAATAACGTAAAGTGAAAGAGATTACACACCAAAACTCTTGGAACGTATATACCTTGAGTATGAACATATGGGGGGAGTTATGGGGTTTTATATTTAACCATAACTTCTAATGGAGTACAGGACGCTGTATATTCCTTTTTATTATTATTATGCGCAGGAATTCCGCCACCTATGTGTGGTTTTTGATGCTGGCACGGTTAGCTCCCGTGTCAGTAACCTCAATTTATTGGGGGAGGCTAGGGGGAAACCCATTCGATGCGTAATCAATGCTGAATAAATTATTTAGTGTCTAGTGAGAATTTTTATTGAATGTGGTATGCTTGAAAAACAGGTGCAACAAGGTAAGTAGTGTGTTGATAGGAAATTGTATGTTAGTGTGTTAATTACGCTTATGTACTCAGCTTTGCTGATTGTGTGTTTTGTGTGTTTGTCGGCCTTGTCTTTATCTTGGCCCTATAATGACCCATTTATAATGGAGAGTAGTGGAAATAGGTAGAGATAAGCTTTTCAGGTGTTGAAACATATTCATGAATGGGCATGAGTGAAGAGCGTATCATGCTAGTTTCCATAAGTTTATGATGTGTTATCGCTTTAATTATTTATGATAATATTATTATGCGTAACTAACAAAGAGGTTTTGAATTTGGTTTGGTTTTAATAAGGGCCTATAATGGTTCCAAGTTGTAGGTTGATTTTATTTTACTTCGTTTGACTTTGGTTTGACTTTACTTTCGTTGATTTACTTTTTAAGTTGACTTGTTTTGAAAGGGTTTGAAATTAGTCTTCCGCTGTGTGTCTTTGATAGTTGCCTTAGCCGTTATCACGGTGGCGGTAATGTCTTAGATATTCCTAATTAAAGTTTTAAACAGAGCAAAATAGGTATTTTAAAAGAAAGGAATTTCTAGGGTGTTACAAACATGCTGATAGTAGGCGGCATATTCTTTTTGGCGAGTGGTCGAGGGCTCGGCCCTACCCTCGCCCCTGTCAATGGACAGAGACTCCCTTGCTGTTTCCAACCGGGAACCTACCTCTCAGAGTCCATTGAAGCTCTACTAGAAGTAGACGGCTCAGATTCGCCGTCAGAATTGTCGGACTCTGAGTCCGAATGAGGGGCACGACTAGCATGGCTAGAGACATCTTCCCTCTATTCCTCTTCCGAGGCCTGATCAACAAGGTCAGAAGCATAATCTCTCAACTCCTCCCCTAATTCTTCTAAAATTAGGGGTGCTAAGAGTGTCAGGCGAATGATCCAAAATCTCAATTACAGGCACCCTAAAGGAGCCGTCTGAATTCTGAAGCCTAGAAGTTCTTTTTGTTCTGGCCATAGTGTCCTGCACAGACACAGAGACAGTCAATTCGAGGAAGTTCTCAAAAGGGAAACCAAGAAGGAGCAGTCGGCACTCCTAGTTCTAGATTCAGCCGTCCCCAGTGACCGGCTGATCACTAACCTAGGCCATGATGTGCGCGTTTGGGAAACCATTTTTGAAAGAAAAGAAAAATAATTCAGAGAGAAAAGAGAATAAGAGGTTACCTTATAGTCAGAGGTGCAGAGGAAGCTTGTAAAACTCGTTCGTTTGTAAGAGCAGGCGGACAGAATGCAGGCGGTCTACTTACTCTTCTCAGAAAATGAAAAATTCTCTCAAGTCAAAGATTCTCTCTCAAGGACTTTTCGTAAACGTGCAAAATGAGGGGGGTCAAAGACTATTTATAGAGGAGTGAAATTTTAGCTTAAAACCCCTAATTTTTACTCCTGATAAACGAAAAAAATTGCACCACCACATGTGTGACACTTGTCATAGACGCCACGTGGCATGCCACGTCACCCATATGAGGGGCAAATGTTTTTGGTATTTTTACCCTACCATGTGGACCAGTTAAAGCATGGCACGTGTCACTCTAGGAAGGCCTCCAAATGGGCCAACCAGGGTACGACACGTGGCAGGCAGATATCCCATAAGGGAATGGCGGCCTTCAAGGCCCAACTCCCGAGACAGCCGTAAAATGGCGTGACCTACATTCCTAGGTCACTAAAACCTAGGACAAGGGCACAAACTTCTAGGAACCTATAAATAGGGAGATTTCCCCCATTATTGGGGCACGTTCAATCATTACATCATTTATTACTCTCGAAAACAGAGAGACACCTGATCTCGGAATCCGAGAAGATATTTACTTTTCCGCATCTTTCTACTCCGACCCTAGACTAACTTGATCGTTGGAGGCGGAATTCCGACCAACCGGAGCTTTCATTGTTTTGCAGGTACAGACGACCCGGAATCAATTTTAGTGACGTAACTCTCTCGAGGGACCAGAAAACCTCGAAACAGGGCTGATGAGGGAAAAGGTTAGCAGAATTAATCAGTTTTAGGGGTAGTAATTAACAACTTTTTTTTAAGGGTAGTAATTTACAAAACGCGTATTTTTGGGGTAGTAATTAACAAATTTTCCTTACTTACTTAACATACATTCATACATACTCCTATTTTTTAAAAATTGCAATACTATCTTTTAGGCATAATTGGCTTCAACTTAACAACACAAACTTTTAACAAGGTGGATGTAGCACAATAGCAACATGAACTTTGACTAGTAGTTTTAACAACACCAACTTTTTCATCAGGTACACAAAATATTATAAATGAAACCCAGTACCGGAGAATTTGTCGAAGACGCGAGATCTTTAATATTTTATCAACTTTTTACAAGTTAACATCAGATTTAGGCCTTAAGGTCTAAATTGACCTAAGACCTTATACAAAACATTTTATAGCACACAAATCGATGCGTTTTCATTGTAATTTTTTGCTAAATTTGATCTCAAAATTAATGCCTACGACGCAAAATGGCCCCCGAAACATTGTTTGATCATTTTTCCCTCATTAACATTGAGGCACGCAATCTAAGACGATTTTTCATAATAATAATAAAATATTAAAGATGCCTTGTCTTCGAAAAAATCTCTGGTGCCGAGTTTCATTTATGATATTTTGTGCATCTGATGAATAAGTTTGTATTGCTATACCTACTAGTCAAAGTTCATGCTACTATGTATACCTTATTAAAAGTTCGTGTTGGTGAGACCAATTTTGTCAATCTTTTGATCGATGTAATTGTATTAATATTACATCGTTTTTTTTTTTACACAAATAAAAAAAAATTAAAAAAAAAATATATATATATATATATATATATATATATATATATATATATATATATATATATATATATAAAATCTACGTTTTTACTATAAATACCTAATACTTGTATATCATTATTGACATTTTTAAGAGAATGAGGGATAACTTAAGTGGTTAGAGCCTCTCTCCCAGTTCCAAGAGACCATGGGATCTCTCTCATCACCCGCCCTTACGGCTCTCTAAATGCCAAATTAAAAATAAAAATTATTGACAATTTTTAAGTTTAGACAATGGGTCACACTTAGGTTGAGCCTAGTTATATAAATGTAGCCCAGACATAGAGCTAGACTTAGTTTATTTAAATGTACCTAAGCCTACATCCGACCCAGATTTATTGGGTCTAAAAATTCAAACTTATCAAACCCGTAATACCTTAACATCTTTCAACCTCAAAATTTTCAATTATGGGTGATCATTATTCGGATTAAAGTCAATATCTAATCCAATTCAAATCGAATTATCAACTTTGATCAGGTCTACTTTAAATCAGATCGGATTGAATCAACTTTTTATTTTTTTTTGAAATTTTTGATACTTGGATTGACAGATTGACCTTGTTTGGAACTATGTTAATATTTATGAATTGTTTATTTTTATCAAGTAAAACTATGTTAATAAATCATGTAAGTTATGTTTTCAAGTTAATTGTGTGAGACTATGTTTTTAAGCTATGTCGTTGTTTTATTGGTTTTGTCAATTTCATTTAATTTTTTAAAATTTATTTAATATTTAAAATTTTTAAAATACATAAAATAATAAAAATTACTTTTATCATTGTTATTACTAATACAAACCCACCGAACCATCTCCCCCTCTGTTTGTTAACCAGCAGCCCCTTCCACCACCCAGGCGGCCAGCCGCAAGGGATCAGTATCCCCCCAGCACCGACTAACTCCTTTTTCAGCATCCCCGACAACAACACTTGCACGTTTGGCTATCGTTCCTCCCCTAAACACGGGATCTGCTATCACTAATCTCCGTGATTGAGCACTCAGCCGCACACACCGCAAATCGTGTCGCAGCCAAGCCAAACCCCAGCCACGGCCGACCGCGTAGCCAGGCAAAGTGCACAGCCACGTCAACCATCTTGGCCAACAACTAAACCATGCAGCCCCTGCACGTTTCATCCATCGCCCCTCCATAAACAGCCGTCAGCTCAGCTCAAATCCCCAATTCGAATCACATCCCCGCCCCAAACCACCTCAAAAATCGACCGCTTCCCCGAAACCACCCCCTCTCCCGTTTTTCGGCCCCCATAAACCCTATTACCCCACCCAAAACCACCAAAAATCCGTTTAACCCAGAAAACCCAAAACCCTAGAAAACGGGTTCCTGGGTTAAACGGGTTTATGTTGGGGGATTCGGTTTTTGTGGTAGGGATGGGTGTAAATTTTGGGGTCGGCTGGCGCTGGGGGAGGATGATCGCCAGTGGTCGGCCACCGGGGTGGGGTAGGGGGCTGCTGGTGATTGGGGTATATTTTAATTTTTTTTTCTTTTTTTTTTTTTTTGAAACCTTTTAAAATATTTTATTTGTTAAAAACTATATAATTAAAAACTTAATTTGAATTTAATTAAAGGTTAAATAATTTTATAAAAAAAAATCAAAAAATATTTAGACCAATTACATGACAACACGTGTCATGAGTAACCTGATCAACAGGTTACAAGTTTTTTTGCATGTTAATAAAGAACACCCCAAAGGGTGTAATATTAATGTATAATCGAAAGGTTGTATTATTAAAAAAGAACCCGCCCAATATTGTATTATTATTTGCATTTTTCCTATAATTTTAATACTTGCATGTATTAGGCCCTTAAAATTTATAACATATTTTCATATCGGATCCAAATAACCAAATTTTAATTCGGATGGGATTTGGTGAGAAATTATAATCGGATTGGATATGGTGAGAAGTTCTAATTAGATTGGATTTGGTGAGAAATTCTAATCAGATTGGATTGGAAAATTGAAAATCGAATCATATTTTGGATTGGATTAAATTTTGCATAGATCCAAATCGTGAACTGAATAGACACTGCACCCTGTTTCAATACCTAGCCATTCGTAAATTCAGTTTACAGGCCAGATGTATTCCCTCAAAAATAAACAAGTTTTGTAGACCATAATGCATCTTCAAATTTAGTAATTCTTAGTAGATGAAGTTTTAAGTTTATTTAAAATTTAAGTTTGTTTGTATATTAGGAAAAGAAAAAAAATCACACTCAGTATTCCCTCCATCCTTTATTGTTTGTTGCATATTCAATCTAATTTTGTTATTAAAATTATACCCCATTCTCATTTTTTATTATGGAAACCATATTCATCATAACTTTACTCTCACATACAATACTGTAAACACATCATTTTTGTCACTGCTTTGCAACTTCCTCAACAAAAAATTAACACTGTAAACACAAACAATAAAAATTGTGGGACAAATTAAAGGAAGTAGCAAATAGCATACAATGTTACATCAAGTTATAACTATGAGAAGGTATTGCGTCAGTCCGGACTGACGAAATATTTCTTCAATCCAACGGATTTTTAATATCCTATATTGGCTGAATGATATCCTTTATTGGCTGGAAAATATCCTCTATTGGCTATATGATATCATAGCTGGGTAATATCATATAGCCAATAGAGGATTTCATCTAGCCATGATATTATATAGCCAATAGAGGATATCATCCAGCTAATAAAGGATATCATCCAACTCATAGAGAATATCATCCAGCCAATAAAGGATATCATAGACACAATCATAAATGATATCATATAGCCAATAGAGGATATCATCCAGCCATAATCATATAACCAATAGAGGATATCATCCAGCCAATAAAGGATATCATCCAGCCACTAGATGATATGTATAAATGATTGGAGGATATAAATTATTTGATGGAGGATATTATAACTTGTTTGAGGATATATATAATTTGTTTGATGATATGTATCACAATGGCGGAACCTCTATTGAAGAGCTCGTACTAAAGGTCATGGGTATAACACAAATTTCTCATTTCTCAACCAAAATACATGCATTTGTAATCATAATGCTCACAATTCAGCATGCAATCATATTGTACAAACAATTTTAAAAATTATACATCACATAAGAAAGTTCCAATTCGATTTTTTGGGCATTTTTGGAAATCTTAGAATTAAACTTTCTCTCTCTTTCGTCATGAATGACCTCGCTTCTCTCCTTCGCCATTGATGTCGTCATCATCATTGTCGCCTACAGGGAGAGAAGGAGATCCACCATTGCTGTCATCATTGTCTTTATCATCATCGTCATCTCCTCCGCCGTACGAACTATTTGGTCAGGCTGACTGACCCAATAGTTTGTGTATAACTATTGCTCTAAGTCATAGCTTAAATATAATTCATAAATAGAGTATTATATTGTTCTAAGTCTTAGCTTAAATATAATTCATAAATAAAGTATAATTAGGAGCCAATAACTACAAACAAATGAAGTGATTTGTCTCAATAATTTTGTTTGTTTTTCATAAATAGAGTATGATTACATGGTTTACAACTAAATGATACAAGATGCTCATAAATGAATCCCAAGTCATGGAGGACGAATATCACGTAGGCAACATGGATTAATTAAACAAGTACCTAACCAACTTGTGGTAAATTGACAAATGAAGAAATGGCATTGTCTATTTTTGGAATACTTAAACTTAACCTTTTCCATTTTTTCCATTTTTGTGCTTGGACATGTGGGAATGAAAACTCGACGTTTGCCTAACAATTCAAAACCCAGATCATCTCTTCACATGGAATCAACCAATAACATTTCTTAGAGAACCTTTTCTTTTTCTTAATTGATCTTATCAATATATTGATGTTACTTGATTTTAAATTCCTTTTTAAAAAATCTATAATTTTATATATTAAAAAGCATTCCTAAAAATATTTAGGTGCACGTGGCACCTTCGCCACGTCATCATACTCATATTTGAAAAATGCCTGTCATGAGATTCGAACTCACAACCACAAAAATACACATTAAATGACTTACCATCTCATCTACATAAATTAATCATGCTTTTTTATTCGACTCATAAATACATATATGGATTGGAGATCTGAACCTTTAAGAACTGCAATTCTTACAAAAAAAATCAATTCTGTTATTTTGATAATAATTATGTTTTTATTTTCATTACATTATAAATTTTATACAAAGAACATGTTTATATAAATAGTCAATAGTTGTTCCATAAATAATTTATTCAAAGATTTAAAAATGCAAAACTATTAAAAATAAACAAATAATGAATAAATAAATAATAAAGAATGAATATATCTATTCAATTACAATGTTCAAAGTAACAATCCGGAGCATCGCCCGGGCCATACACTAGTTTACTAAATTAAAACATGGGTGTGCAATATTATAAAATGAATAATTAAAATCAACGATTGTAATTTTATTTATTTATTTATTTATTTAACACAATTACTAGATTGCAATGTATATATAAATGAGAATGTCTTATTTAGGCCCTGAACACTTCACCTTATAAAAATAATATTCAGTAACAATAATTTCAGTTCAGTAAAAATAATTTCACTTCAACAAAAATAATTTCACTTCGGTAAAAATAAATTCAGTTTAGTAAAAATAAGTTATGTTTAGTAAAAATAATGTTTGCTTAGTAAACTTAGTAACTTTAAAGAAGAAATATAACAGAAAATCAGTAAAAATAATTTCAGTTCAGCAAAAATAATTTCAGTTCAATAAAATTAATTTCAATTCAGTAAAAATAATTTAAGTTCAGCAAAAATAATTTCAGTTCAGTAAAATTAATTTCACTTCAGCAAAAATAAGGTGAAGTGAACAGGACCTTCACTAGGTTACTCTAAATTATAAACTTTTTTTGTGACATATGCTTAAACAAACACTATTACAAACTAAGAGGGTTGAGAGTGAGGGATAGCTCAAGTGGTTAGAGCTCCCCTCCCGATTTCAGATGATCCTGGGATCGATTCTCATCACCCTTGCCCTTGTGGCTCTCTAAACACCAAAAAAAAAAAAAAAAAAAAAAAAAAAAAACTAAACTAAACTAAGAGGGTTCAACAATGAATTACAATGAGCTAAACTAGCTTTTACAACAACACAAAAACAAACATAAACTCTAAAATGGATATGATGCAGTATATGTAAAACCTCCTTAAAAGGCAAGTGGTGCAATATTAAAAAAAACGAAGAAAGTATAAGAATTAGATAGAATCTATTCCCTTAAATGTAGAGTTCATTTGAATGTGCTTAATTATGTGAAATGACTATCAATATGTGTAAAGTTGAATAGGAAGAAAAAGACATTATTCATGCACCACACTTCATCTTATATCATTTTCAACTATGATTGAATGAAATTAAAGGTACAATGAAGAGTTACATCTCGGATATGTAATGCAATAAAAGGACTTGATTATAAGTATAGACAAATAAGATATTGCGTTATGTTGGGAAGGTGATTGCCAATTTGCCACATGAGTTTAAGGCATGTGTGTGGATGCAATTTATGTGGATGAAAAAAAAAAATTATTAAGATATGAATCATATGGGCAATAGAAATGAAAATGTGCCTATATGAATTAAATTTTCTACTATAATCGAATTGCTTGTCACAACTGGGATGATTTTATGGTAATGACTACCATTATACAAATTCATTATTAGTTGATTTTGATTCCTTTTTTTATATCAAAATTAATTATGACTCATAAAAGGAAAAATAAAATTTCTCTTGCCTCTTCCTCTTCCTCTCCCCCTCTCTTAAAAAACCCTAAAAATCTTTGGCAGCCACTAAGGGGCTACTGGTAAACCCCAATTCTTTCTTTATTTCCTTTATTTTTGGTTTTTTAGTCATTAATAATCCTCCTTGCTCTCTTTCTCTTTATGAGAGTTAATTTTCTACCCAATTTTTGGGTTTCTTCTCTCCTTTTGTGAGAGTTTGATATTTGTCTTTTTTCTCTTCCCTTACAGAAAATTGGATTTGTTTTTAGAGTTTTATCTGAAAGATTTGATTCATGAGTTGTTAGTCATACAATTTTGCAATTGACGTTGGAATTGAGAATGAGATACATGGTAAGTAACGAATTTTCTTCCCAAAACTGTGTCAAGAAGATGGACTCCCTCACATAAGGCTACATAATTCAGCGAACAATTGGGGATTGTGCTTCGCCGTCAGATCTAGTTTCTCATCATCATAGTTTCGTTAAAGAAGATTTTTACTTGATTAATTTAGATTCCATTTTATTTTTCTATGTTGCTTATTGTAGATGTCGTATGACTTTCAATTAATGAAACTTTATCTTTCCTTTCAAAAAAAAAAAAATTAATTATAAACCATCTATCAAATTTGTAAAATTTATAGAATTTTGAAATAATTTTTGAACAAACTTTATAACTGTCTTTAATTAATTTACAAAATTCGGTTTTTATTATCACTGAAATTAAAAAATAATTCATAAATTAACTATAAAAATATACAAAATAAAAATAAGTTTTAAAAATAAGAAAAAAAAACATTTATAATTAATTTTGACATAAAAAATAATTAAAAAATCAGCCAATAAAAAATTAGTATGATGGTAGTCATTTTAAGGATAACTACCATATGCCCAATGGAGGCACATTTTCTCTCCCTTCTTTTAACACATGTATTAATGTTGTATACTTGTAATGCATGGAATTATTTCTCTTTTAATTTTACAAATTCTTTCTATTCTAAAAGTTCAACACACTTATGGGGCATTTGGTTAGGAAAATGGAAACGTAGTGGAAAGGAAAGGAAAGAAATACGAGGGGGAAAGGGATCATTTAGCTCTTACCTTTTCATTTGTTTGGTTTAATCATGGAAAGGGTATTTGTTAAGAGGGTAAGGGTATTTGTTACCCCAAGTTTTTGAAAGGTAACAAATGAGGGGTAACCATTACCCTTAAATAATGGTAATTATTATCATGCCTTGAAACAAACAGACAGTAGTAGTATGGTTTAATCGATTCCGTTTCCAATCCAAAAAATACACAGGATCTGCTGCAAAAACAAATGAGATTTATCAAGAAATGGTATCTACTACACGTTTACAATAACAATTCTGAGTACATTACAAGAAAGAAACTTCTATACCTCTATTACAATACTTCTGTCAACCTATCTTAAAGATTAGACCATAACAAACCACCTCTCAAACTTTCAGAAGGGATAAATAAATTAATACTTTGTGCAGCTCAATTTAGAGAAACACAGTTATCTCAGTGCTTTACAAATGACGATATATACAGTTTACAGGGTAATTCTAAAACCCTATAATTACGAATCAATAAATATATCTATCTTTTGCATAAATCAAATCCCTGCATAGCATCCTAGCAGAGTCGCAGCTGAATGAGCAATATGTAAAATATATTGGTTTCGCACACTGAATCCCTGAAAGCTCAATGCACAAAATGTAGCACAACGGATAAAGAGGCACCCTTCCTCAAGTAAACCTTTAGAGGAGAATATGATTGATACAAAAAGATCAGAGTCCTGCTGATTTAGTATGAATTATGCAAATGGGTTTCCCCCAACAGAAGCAACAGGTCCATGAGATGGAACATTCCTGCAGGAATAGTCAACAAATTATTGCTATAGGCACCGACAAAAAAAAAAAAAAAAAAAAACATAAATAAATAAAAAAACAAATGAAAAGTAATTCTACACAACACAGGATTTGATTATATCCTAATCAAATACATAATATAGCAAAAAGCCTACAGCCATTGCCTGAATTAATTAGAATAACTGAATAATACACAAAATTCATGTATCTTATTCAGACAATTTAAGTCATTAATTGTAACTTTATGATAATAGAGCTCATGAACCTCACAGCAGCTCTCTTCCTCCATTTAAAAGTTTAACTTACCAAAATGGATCAAAAGCAAATCTGATGACATCGGTTATAGTACTTCAGACTGACAGCTTAAATATATGTAAATGATAAAATGCATATTTGGGGACCAAAGGAAGTGCCATCATGTAGTGTCATTTATCCTGCCAAAAAAACTGGAACCTAATTGTTCTGGCCCTGCAAATTGCAACATAATTCCCAAGTTCTATTGTTGAGGTAGCTTTTCTCTGCTACCGTTGAAGCTTGTAGATTACATACATCATATGTGATCTCGTGAGAGGATGGGGCAGAAATTCCAGTGGCAATGAAGCTTTGGATATCTTCTAGAATGGCTCCTTTCCAAGTATCATTGTTAAATAGAGTAACTTTTTTTCCCTCTCTGAGTTCATGCCTCCAATAAATTACCAGGCATACCTTCGCCCAATGTCTATACCACTGCTTTGTTATGTTATCCCTATCTTATCAACAAGGTCATTTTCTCCTAGATCCCAAACTTCATAAACCGCTGGAACCAAAAATGAAAAGAAAAAAAAAAGTACCAAGTAATTAAGCACAGCTGTTTATCCTTATAACCTATAAAATGGATCCACCTCAATAATTCCTTTTATAAAAATATTTCCGCTTTTTATCCTCATAATTTATCTGGTGCTCAAACTAACACCCTGACCCAACAAATTACTGACCCATAAAAACCCACCCACCCAATCACTCCACTCCTTCACCACCCTTGCACTAGCCCTCTTTATCGCCTTCTTTATCCTGCTCTGAAAATCTACCTCACTCCCACCACCAAACCACCTTCATTATCAACTTCGTCTCTCCCCAGAAAAAAAAAAAAAAACTCTTCTCCCACTTTAAACACCTTTTTTCAAACTCTTTCATTTGATTATCTTGTTATGTCCCTTATTCTATATCGGACGATTCCTTATGATGATTCATGTTAGCCGACCCCAAATCATTTTAACAATCCCACCTTTTCGAAATCTAGAAACAATCCCACCTTTGACCCCCATTTGCTCAAAATGATCCTTCTTACCTCCAACTTGTTCAACAGGTAAATTTTTTTTTTCCTTTTTCTTCAATCTCTCTCCTCCTTCATCTGCTAACTTGACCACCTGAAAAACTCCATAGCCACCACTTCCTCCATAACCACAACCTTCTATATAACCACCACCTCACCAACACCACCACACCATGACACTACCACCTGACCCAACCCAGAACCTTAATCCCATATTCCTGTATGTCTAACAGGCCCCCACCCATCCAACCCCTGGCAGCCTAGAATCCAGCTGACTCCTAACCCGAAATGCAGCCCCTCACCCAACCCACGTGGCCCGGCTTCCCAGAATCCAGCTTACCCTAACTCGAGACGCCAGCCCCCAACCAACCCATGTGGTCCGACAGTGGATACAAACTCCGGCAGGGGGTAAAGGTTGGAAATTAGGGATATTGTGATTTTTTAGGTTATAACAAAGAACATAATTAATTAAAAAAATAGAAGATTGTTACTTTAATTTAATACTATTAGAAAACAGTAGATTGATGAATGAAATTAAATTTCAGGATTCATCTTTAATTGTTCTGTCAATTAAAAATGATTTGTAGATGGTTTCGGACTTAAAATACATGTATTATCCATATTGCTCAGAGTCTTCAATACAGCTCGAAGGGTATGGTTTTATAAAAGTTGTGTACATGTAGGACAATAAGATTTGAAATGGTTAAACAGGACGAGTTTGTGCTTACTTCAGTATATTTGTTTGTAATCATACGATTGATTAAGTTTAAGATATGTGTTTGAGACGGAGGTAGAGGCAGGGGAAGGAAAGGGAAGAGGCAAGGTGGGGAAGGGGAGTACTCTGGCGATGGGTGCTCCCGCAGGGGATGGTGGTGCTGGTTCAGACAGATCGGGAAGAGGGAAGGGCAACAGGAAAGGGAAAAGGGTGGGGCCAATTTTATTTTTTTTAAATTATTTTTGTTTTATATTTTTTTTTATAATTATTACAAAAAAATTAAAATAGGACCAATAAATAGGAGACACGTGGCATTTAACCTTCATCAACAGGTTACCAACTTGATAATCCGGTAAAAGACTCATTTTGAGAATATGGGACTTAAAGGTGGGATTGTTTCCAGATTTCGAGAAGGTGAGATTATTTTAAGCAGAATTGACAAAGGTGGGATTATTAGTTTCCATTTTTCTTTTTCTTTTTATTTAACTTTTTTCTTAAAAAATAAGTATCTAAAAATTTTTCCGACACCTTATATGCTGATCGTATCCAAAAATTAATCAAGACACTCTTTTGACCGAATCCCCATATCCTCTAGATTTTTGAAGTAGCGTATCAGATCCTTTGAACACTATTTGGATACGACACCCTCCAAGTTTGTGCAACATAGAAGAAGAGTATGTTCTTAAGATAGGTAACTATATAAATATCTTCAGATAAAAAAATGGACAGGAATAATAAAAATTCAATTAATTCTTCCCTTACTTTGCTTTCTGGGTGAGTGAATATTAGATAATCAAATTAAACCCCTCTAGAAATAAAGCATAGGAGATTGTAGTGGAACCCTAAGTATTACAACTGTATTGGAACCCTAAGAATTTTCTTTGCTTAGTTTAGGTATTTGAAATTTTAAATTACCTATGTTATATAATCATCACCAACAATCTGTTACACCCCTTGCAACGTTCAAAAGACAAGGAAATAATACACAGAAGGAAGAGAGTTTGTGAGGGAGAAAGAAACAGAGAGATTCTTCTAGGATGGATAATTCTTGGCACCCATGTGTTATGAAAACATCGGTAAAAAAAAAAATAAATAAATAAAAAATAAATTAAAAAAAATTAAAAAAAAAAAAAAAAAAAAAAAAAAAAAAACATTGGACTAACATGATTGCAAGCAATACTTCAGCAGATCAGAGGCTTATAAACAAAGGAAACTGTGTTTGTTCTGTTGCCCACCATCATCTAGAATGCCATTCTACCACCCCTTTACGAATTATTCAACAGCATTGCCAACAACCAACAGCCAACTCACTACATGGAATAGGAAACAAAATCTCTCTAAAATAGTAGGATGATATGCAATTGAAGATCAGTTCCACATAAGAGGAGGATTTACAGCTGCAGCTCTGTCTTCAAATCTACTCCAGACAGAGGGACTAATAAAAAAAATAAATAAATAAAAATAAAGCAAGACGTCTGGGGATCGGGATTACATATTAGGAACAAAAACTTAGAAATGGCTTAATATTTGCCATCGAGTTTCTTAAACTATATCGTTCTTTGTTCATTATATACATCTTATCCTTGGTGTTGTTTTTTCTTCCTCTCTGTCTAACAAATATATCATTCCTTTTTTAGCAAGATAAGATAAGAATTTTACTAATAGACAAAGGAGCTTTGCAGTAAAGAGTGCCAATCAGGGAACACACACCGAGCATACTGCAACCACTAATTTTGCATCAGCGAGTCAATTTCATAGTTTGACTTCAGGCAAACACACTAAGCTCAGAGTCATTAAATATTGCAGCTAATCCCAAGGAAGCAGTTTGTCTTAAAAAATCCTTAGTGTTCAATCCAAAGTTTGATTCCTAATAGACCCAAATCACGAGCCAATTCCAATTTTCAAGTAAATCTCAAAAAAGCCTAACCACTGCCCAATCCCAATAAGCGGGCAGAATTTACTCTTTTTATATCATTAGTAGGCCTTTTAGAAACATTAAATAGAATAACAATATTAATCTACTCATGAGTCCTAATCACCAAAATTGATTAGAATGAAACGTATTATGTGTTAACAGGCAGAATATCAGGTCAATACATGCTGACGAATTTGAGATGATAAGTTTCTCCTAGGAAAATATCACTGAACCAAACTACTAAATCACACAATACAAGCATGACAACTCTTAAATTAGTGTTTATACTAAGGTGGGAGAGGGGGTAAATCATCACTCATCAACTGAACACTAAGGTCAGCAACACAGAAAAGAGCACTAAATTCTATAAAATACGGAGTATAACAGAAACAACGATGTAATATTGGCAATTTAATTCTACAATTATCTGAAAGGACAAGAAGTGTTGGGAGTAATGAAATGTGTAAAGACAGATAATATAGGAGATTCTTACGGCAATTGAGAGCTTGGAGCCTGTGTCACCATGTATGACATCCCACCTGTTAAAAATATTGTGAATCAAATTCCCAAAAATATCAATAAGTCATATATAAAGTAGTAAAAGACAAGACAAAGAGTTACCAGGAGAAACCACAGGATTCCCAGGAAACCATGGCTCATCTATGCCACCCATAAAAGAGGATGGTAGTTGCGTACTGGGAAGTGCAGTTTGCAATGTACTGATGTCCAAGAACTACATATAAGACATATAATACCAAATTAACGACATAATCAAATAAGACCTATTAGCTTATCCTATAACACCTAATATTTTGTAAAGATTAATGCACAATCGAATAGGAATTTAATCTTAGATATCATAAATGATGAATATTACAAGAAAGGAATGAAGATATATTCAAAATAACTAAAAAGAAAATATTGGATGAAAACGGACGGTGGGTAGAAGTTAGGAAAAAGGTGCAGACATAATATCGAGAAAAAGGCAAGCTGCTATCAAGCCTATCATAAGAAGAAGAAAAAAAAAACTATTGAAAACATTTCCCCAAAAAAATTAAAAAAGAGTAAACTTAAACACTAGCAAGTTTTCCAATTTTCTTCTACATGTACCCAATTTGTCTTAGCAATGCATGAAGAATCAGCAATCAATAGATATCTTTCCCCACCATGAGCCAATTGATGAGAGGAGATGCCACTGTATCATTAATGTACAGTTAAGCATTGACAACTTATTAGAATAGAAACTTTATTCCAAAATTACACAGGAAAAGTTCACACATGTACATAAGGCTTAAAGTCTATAAATAACTAAGGCAAAATTACACTTAACGACACCAACTCTAGTCCAAGACTCCAAGTGATACCATTGACACAAACCTTTTGGACTAATTAAATTGGCATGAACACATCTTTGGGCTAAAGTTGGTGCCACTGAGTGTAATTTTGTCAATAATTAACTATAATTAGAAGTAAATATTAAATTCTTTTGAAATTTAATGGAATCTCATTATTTGTTCTTTTTCCAAAAATAGAAGTTTCACGAGAAATGAGTTCAAATATATTTCCAATAAGTTCCGAAACATTCCAGCAAGTTTAAAAATTCCAATAAGGCTACTGAAGGTAAGTAGTCTAAAACAAGTTCCAATAGTTCCAAGAAGATAAGCTCCAATATACTTCTATGTCACCACTTATTTAGGTGACACACTTCTCCTTCTTTTCAAATGGCATGGACCCAGTCATTTTTTTTATTATTTCTCTCATCTCAAGTATTACCTATCATCCACTAACTAGTACTCGTATTAAAATAATGCCACACTACCTATTATAAAATAATGCCCCGCTACCCCCACAAACTATAATTAAGAAATAATCCACTATCAACTACCACAAAATAAATAAAAATAAATAAATAAATAAATTTGCCTGAAACTTTGTGTCAATCACACTATGTCAGCTAAATAGGGATGGAAGGAGTAAATGTTTTTCAAGTGAAATAAATGAAGCTTAAATCTAGGTAGAATGAAAATATGACGCACCTAAATGATAAATAGCTACTCGTAAGTCATAATACTCACTCCGTTTCAAATTAGTTACTATGTTTTGACTTTTGATACTATTCGCAATCCCTACTTTGACTAACTTTGTTAAATTCCTCTCAATGCATATTTTCGAATATCATTTCATAATTTTAACTTAATGATAATTAGAGGTATTCATGATTGAATTTATGCACTGAAAAATATGATAAAAGAAACATGACAACTAATTTAAAATGGGGGAAACAGTTATTAAAATCAATAGAATGCTACCTACCGTATTGTGTGCTTCCAATTCAGAATCAAATGGCACATCAAATGGATTGCCAACTTTCTGCTCACTATTTGTTATATTATTCTGTGACAATGAGAAAAACTCAAACACTGGTTAAAAAAAAAAAAAAAATGCAAGCAATAACTGTAAGGCTGGGAAGGAAAGGACAACACCTACCATGAAAGGATGCATTGGTTCAACAAATGATGATCCAACAGTACCATGAGATGGTAAAGTTGGAAATGAGAATCCTTCAGTAGATGAAATTTGCTGAAGCTCATCTACAACAGAATCCTGCAAAAATGAAATTCCAAAAATGCTTTCAAGAAAAGAAATAGTAGTCTTATTATGCAATTTTTATGAAAACCATGCATGATATCAACAAGTAATATGGATATCTAGGCAGGCAATTAAGAATAGAGATGATAAACCCCTTTAAAGAGATCACCTGTGGAGTTTTCAAGCCAAAAAACAGATCAGTGCTAGAGGAATTATTGTCGGCAGAAGCATGCAAATTTATGCCTTCCATGTCTGTACATTGATGCTGTTGTTTGTTGGCTTTTTCAAAGGCTTTCCAATTCTGCCGAACAAAGTATCAAATAAATGAAAACCAAATCATCCATTCTTGTTTACCAAGACTGGTAATCCCTCCTCACCCAGCACCCCCCGAAAAAATCTATAGCAAATGAAACAACTAAAAAAAAAGCAACAGAATAATATTTTTTGACTAATGCCAAGCACAGTCAATCAGTGAGGGGGGAAGTCGATCAAAGGAGAAGTTGGAGAAGATTTCCAATATCCATGGACCCCATTAAGTACATCATATCTCCAGGCCCCCACAGTCAGGCAAAGGAATGACTTTCTTTTCACACAAATCCAAAAACTTCATATATAAGATAAAATACCTGAGTATTTGGCATGTCAGTTGGAATATGAACATTTGTCAGGCCCTCATTCCATAGATTAGACACCAAATGGGGAGGTGAATGAATAGTAGAACTTGTGAATTCTAGCCACTGCATGGTGACATTCGAGGGAACAGCAGAACTTAAATTTTTCGCAGAAACTCCATCTTCGGATCCAGCTTTAAAACCACCAGTATCTGAGGTATTTGTACAAGGGGGACTGGGCTGAGGTGAATCAAATGTTGCCCACCCCTCATTACTGGGTTCTGTTGGCTCGGACAGCTTTTGGTTTAAATTTGAAACAGGAGGATTTTGAGAAAAGAAACTTGAAGATGACGAACTAGTTTGAGGAAATTTTTGAGACAAATCTGGAGAATCCGCAGACGGTTGAAACAAATCTATTGATGTAACAGGTCCAGCTCTTGGTGCTTGTAACAGGTCAACACCCAGAATCGGATTGGTGGCCGCTGGCCTTGGAAATGCATCCTCAAATAGATTCAGTCCACCAACTGGAAACTGTGAAGGAGTGGAAGAGACTTTATTTTGAGTGGCAGCATATGAGTGATTGGGCTTAAACTTGACATCAGTTAAGCTACCAGAATCAGTTGACTGAAGAGATACAGAGTTCTTTTCAAATGAACCAACACTCCCTAAAGATACAGTTCTCTGCAGAAAAAATATTGCGGTCAATTGTAAACATAAAAACAGTAAAACTGAATGATTTTACTATACACACGCATGTTTGCAAACACAAAAATTAATACTCTGCCAAGAATAATTGCATTCTTGCATAATTAAGCACACCACATTAGGGCCTATTATTAGAAATTTTAGCAAAATCTCATGAAATGTACCAAACGGAAACCTATGCGATGAATTCATAAATTTATTAAGAATAACATAGTTGCAAAATCAACCATTCTACAATAGGGCATTATTGTAGAAAGTATACTTTTTCAAACAGCCAAATCAGATATCCCCTTCCACCCCCTTCAGCCCTTTGCAACAATTAGCTTATTTTTCAGAGGCATTAATACCCTTTGTAGTTTCTAAATGACATCATAATAGGGTTGATCATACATGAAGGTAAAGGATCTCAGAGCATAGATATAAGCACAGATGCATGTTTGTGAGTAAAGAATAATATTTCACCAAGCCATGAATAGGTCATAACTAAAACATTTCCTTTTGTATGAAAAAGATATTGATAGTCTTGATTTCGAAATCAGACTTTGCCTTAAGAAGATGATCAAACATCCTGAATTTGCAAGCTTTCAAGAATCAATAAACCTACACAAATTTTATACATTTTTCTTCTTTTTTTTCGAAAAATGATCCGTACAAGAATTAAATTATGTAAATGCATGAGACTGAAACCATTAGCCTCTGCAGCCTGAAGGCCAATAGCATCTACACTTGTTCCTAAAATGCAGGATTGATTTTCTCCACAAAATTAGGCTTACTACATTCAACAAAACTTCTGAAATGCCATCTTTTAGAGTCAAACCAACCAGGAGAAAAATATATTTTGTTTTCCCAAATTTTTATTTTCATTTTTAAAATTACTGCCATTACCAATATCAGGGCTGGGGACTTGGGGAGCCTGGATGAACTTCATCCTCTTTTATAGATATTAATTCACGTACCAAGGTATAGCACCAAAACTCTTTATCTTTTGAGAAGTAAATCAAACAGGATTAACTAAGAAGAGTAAGAACCACATTTTTCTTTTCAAGAATCACAATTTTTTTAGGACCTCTGCTTATAGAAAGCATGAATCACCCACAAAAAGGTCTATTCAAATAACTCTTAGGTCGCAAATTTCTCAACAATCAATGTATCATCAATTTTAATGTAGCCCGTGCATTATGTATCTATTAAGGAGCACAAATTATGAATTATGATTTTCTATTAGGAAAATTCATATTTCCATTTTGCACCCTTGACAATGCTACAGACAACTCTGTATCCCCTAACGAAAATAAATAGAAAGCAGCTAAAAATTGATACTTAGTCGTCAGCAACTTTTGCATCTGAAACTCTGTAGACGAATTATCAAGAGGAAAGTTCAGCGTCTAAAATAAATAATTCTCATACAACTCCACCTGATTCTGTACCTTATGGCACTAATGTCCAGACTCACCAAACAAGTGGCAGACTAAATATATTAGATAGTTCAGCAACCAATTGCACTACTTGCCTAGGATTTGTCCAGGCATTTCCACATGGCCTGAGTCACCTTACCCAATTCAGCTTATGAAAGAATTTAATGCTATGCTTACTTCCCCCATCATTCAGCCCCTGTATATGACCCCAACTCTTACAGGCTATGTAAGCTTCTTATAGATGGTTGCCCAGAAATCAACACTGCCCTACCTTTTCCAGCATTGAAGGTATTTCTTTCCAGGTTTCTCAATCTGTTAATTTATTTATCTGAACATAATATGGAAGACGTATCAGCAGCTTGTGGTGGAGGGAGGGGGGTTGAATGTGTGAAGTGATGAATTTTTGAGATTGATTTGTAAGCTGACAATGTAGGGTGGGTATGCCATAGGAACATATTCTGCGATACTTCACTGGTTGGTAAGAATTCCAAACTATAAGCTTATGATGGAAAGCAAGTTAACTTACCAATATCACAAAACTTATGACATCCACACCTGTATCTAATACTCATATACATACCCCCAAGGCCCCAAGCATAAGTAACTTATATCCTCATTTCCATTAATGTCATTTGGTTTCATATCAAAACATCATATATCATAATTAAGAATCTGAGAAAGACATTGAAAGGCTAATTATCTAATTTCAAATATCTTCTTCAAGTGCTCACTCAAGCAAAAATCCAGATTGTAAAGGGCGCAAGGTGCACCAAGGCGCAAAAAGCCCTTGGAGCCTAGGCGCAAGGCGAAGGCGCGCGCCTTTTGTAGGTGAGGCGCACTTTATTCATATAGAAAAGAAATAATAATTTCTATTAAATAAGTGTAAAAATGAAATTATGAGAAAAGGTGAAAGGGCCATGTGATCAATAACAAGGGTTCTTCAAATCAAATGATAGGATATGAGATTTCTCTCTCCGCTAGAATTAAAGAAAACCTGCTCATAACAAAGTCTCATGGTATACTTTAGGAAAAACAAACTTACACAATAGCTATTGATGCTTTAAAACATAAAGCGTAAAATAAGGTGCAAGAAGCATCCTAGAAAAAAGCGCAAAGGTGCGCGCCTTTTGTAGATCTTGAGCCTCAAAGAGGTAAGGCGCCAACTCTTGAGCCTCACTGTGCCTTGCGCCTAAGGCGCGCTTTTTAAAACTAAGCATCAATCACTTCACAATGTGTGCCATGCAACCAATAGGCTTCACCAGCCAACAAGCAGCATGCCTACTTGATTTAATGATCGGGATTTATGATATGCTTGGTGGCAGTCTGGCAGAGATGGAAATTTTTTTATATAGGAGAGAATGCGAGGAAGTAGACAAGAGGTAAACAAAAGCGAAAGTAAAATACTCCCTATGTCATACACTCTGTTAAGTTTGAAATATAAGCAAAACATGCCAGTTAATTTTTTCCATAATGAACCAAAAAAAATATATAATAAACATATTTCACTGAAGTACCAAACAGAATTTCTATTGCCTAACTAGAAAAAATTGATTAAAAACTAGCATAAATCATACCATGTCATATCATAATTGAGCGATTTCTCAGAACCAAAATTAGCTTCCCATCAGGCCATCACAAGGTTTTGTTTGAAAAATATTTTTTCATTCCCAAATTAGATAAAGAAAATGAATCTTAACTATCATAGAAAGGCCTATAACTCTCCAATGGAGGAGTGGGCAAGCTCATACTCCTCTAAGGCCAATGAAGTCTAAGAGGGCTGCCTCCACATGCACAATCCAGCATTATGGTATACTGCTCACCAAGAACTAATTAAGGAGGGACAACCCTGTTATAGCACTATTTCGTATCCATGAAACCTTCAAAAATCAACAGTGTCCCTCCCAACCCATCTTTCCAGGATACATGAAAGCACCCCCCATCACATTACCGGATTATGTCAACCGCACATAGCTAAAATGGCAGTCCCTTGACGCCTAGTGGACTGTGGGCATCACATCCCATGAAAAATTCAAGAGTGTAAGCCTTATAAAGAGTCGAAGCTTTGTTTTGGCAAGCATGTCTGCCACTCACAAATAACACCATGCTTGCCTACATTAGATGTCCTTCACAATGATAGGGACCCCAATAGGATCAGCTTCAGTCAATATGTGGTAACATATCGTGTGTTATTTTCAACAGAATAATCAACTATAGTGCCAACAAAGTGAGACATCCATACAGCAAAGGTTTGCTAATAAATAAGTGGTAATGTAACTACCACTTAGCTTCTTGTTCCTATAGCTAGTCACACAGTTAAATGACACACTGGATTCAACATAACATCCCCCAAACACGTATTCCAGTCCCTCCCATCTAGAAGAGGCAGCATGAAAAGGTAATCTCAAACTGTATGCTCTTAGAAGTATTAACCAGTAGAGTAAGATATACAACCTGTGGGCGTGGTAAGGGAGCTTTGTCAGTGTCTCTCTTTGCATAGAATTCTGAATGTGTGCTTGAAGTCTGGCGATGAAGACCATCAACTATTTCCCTTGATGAATCAGAGGCAGTGCTTGAAAATCCATCATCTTTCTGAAAATTTGGTGAATGAGGATTAGACCTATTAAATGGATCGCCACCACTTGAATAAGAGTAGTCCGAAACTCGTGAGCTGGATCCATCATTTGCAAATTTGTCCTCATAATGATGCTCACTTAATCGACCAGGACTATATATAAAACTCGCAGGCTTCCTCTCATAAAGGTTATGATCCGAGCCAGGCTTTCTTGAAAGTGAACCTATGTTCTTTCTGTTCAGCCGATCCTCATACTGAAAATCATAAGGTGGACTTTGAGAGAAAGAGTGATACGAACTGGCTCGCCTGGTTTCATCTCCAGCGTTTCTTTGGATCTGACAAACCAAAGAGATTAGTGATACTTAGCATAGGTTCACACATTCCTAATTTAACATCAGAAAGATGAAGACAGCAAGCAAGAATTGAATATCCCAACAAACTACTGCTAATGCAACATAATTACAGAAAACATTACAGAAAAACTCACCTGTGTATCCCCAGGAGACTTCTCAGAATTGTTTCCTCCGGCATATTTACGATTTATATAGACAGACTTGATAAACTCTCGGACCTTGTCAACATCACTGAAGGAAAAACAATAAAAACTCTATAATTCTTCAATATGATCTGTAACTTTTTTTTTTTTTTTTTTTTTTGAAAGGGTGTGATACGTAATATTAAAAAGTAACAAATTACTCTTTACCTATTGTTTGGCTGTCTCTGTCTATGCAGATCCCAATCCTTCAAATAAATTTCCCTTGCTCGCTAAAAACAGAAACACCTTTTTTAAGAGCATGCACACAGGTATATATAATATATATGGAGAGAGAGAGAGAGAGAGGGGGGGGGGGGGAGGGAAGGTAATTATCGAGACCAATGCCAATATCTACCTGATTACCACCATTTTGAAGAGCCTCAACTTCTTGTGACGTGAATTTGGACATTGACACGGACTTCACACGATGTGTAAACTCACGACTGCAATAAAAAATAAAATAAAATAAAATAAAATAAAAAAATTCTTTGTGAACGGACAAGCATAGTGGAAGAAAATACGCAACATAACAGACATGACATGGTCAATGTTCCTTCAATGCCACCAAACAGGCTATATTATTCGGATACATATATAAAAATGCTCCAGCCTACACAAGGCACTTCACAGGGAGCATAGGCAGTATTTAGTCATTGGGATAAGATCTAGAATAAGCACTGAGATTTTTCCAAACCAATGACAAGGACTTGAGAAAGCAGGCATAGAACATTATTACCAGCATAAATGCATAAGCAGACATAACTGGTAAAAGTATGACACAATGAAATTACGATCCTGTATAAGAATGCTAAACAAGTTGGTACTCAATTCAAAAACATACTAATTACACAAATCATGCTAGACTGACAGCCATGTCATTTTTGGACAATGCAAATTGAAATGACTGAATTTTAATCTCTCTAAAATTAGAACCACCCTATTTCAGTTAAATTTGAGCTTATTGACAAAGTTGAGCATCTAATCACTGCAGATGACTAACAAACCACAGCAACTCCAGTTGTTAAAAACTATAAGAATCTTACTACCAGAGCTTTGTATGAATAATAAAAGAAAATTGAGCAGTGTCAAGACAGAGTGCAACGTTTCTTGGCTTCATATACTCCATGAGTAAATATAATTTAGTTATTCAGATCCTTAGTTTAGTATAGGAAACAGAAATGACCTTGCCAATAAATGCTACACTGGGAGCTATGCAAAACCAGTATCACTGCTGATATAATTTTGCATGGTGCCAATCACCTATTTAACCAATATGCATTCATTTTTGTGGATTTATTTTTAGAGGTGCAGCCACCTCAATGATAATATATTTATTGTTCTTACAGAAAATGTACAAGTCCACAATGGTCAAGCTCAATCATTCTAAAAGCAGAACAAGAATCTTACTGTATCCCGCTACAAATCATGCAAACAAATGTCCAAAAATTGGTGCAAACATATTGAGGACCCTGCAACAAAAATTTTGAAGCATGTTAAACAAATATTAATCAATTGAAGACTAAAAGAAAGATCTGGTTTCTGAGAAAACAGGACAAGCACTAGATATGATCATCAACTCATCTCTAATATCAGAAAATCTACTGACACACACAACATAGACTCACAAAAGCCACAATCCAACCCTTGTGTGATCTAGAGAGAAAAGTCCAAAAGGGAACAGAAGCACATAAGCCATGCGAATACACAACATAGACCTAACAGTCCATAAAACAGCAATCAGAGGATAAGGACAGTAATTATGATGGCATATAGGACTGAGCAAAACATACGAACAACAATCAAGAGAAAAGGGAAAAGATCAGATATTACAGATGAAAAATGCTCAGGAAGCACACAGCTCAGCCCCGCCCAGAAAAAGGAGCTATCAGACATCATTTCAGAAAATCCTTAACTGTAAAACTTGTGAAAACAAAGACTAGTGCAAGAGAAAGAATTATGATAGTAACAAAATCAGTAGCCACCATATTAAAAATAGAGCAATTAACATAATGACTTTTTAAAATAAGATAAAATAAGGTGCAAAAAATAATAAGTGCATATATTAAATATAACAAATTATTAATTACAAAATAGCAAGAACATAGAAAGTAGAAGTAGAAAAAAGGAAGAGTCACAGAACGAATAATCAAAGCACAAGTGTGACAACAAAAAGGTTACGGACCCTATATTCCTATAACTTAATCAAAAGAGAATATAGAATGTGATTATGTGAACCCCTCTTCAAATCCTATTGCATCCCAAAACGCTATTAAAATAAGAAAACGTTTACTCTTGTAAATCTAATCTAGTCCTATAATCTCCATCCACGTGTCTTATGCCTTAATCTACAACTTTTGGATTCCCAATTGCTGAAACTTTCTGCATTGGGCATCTGAGTTCCTTAGCTTGCTTAAGTAGAACATCTAAGACTCCCATGTCATATAGGACCCTCGCATGTTTAACTTATTAGACCTCGTTTGAGTGGGTCGGGTGCAGGTGGATGTCAATAACAAGTCAAAAGAGGGTCACCTTTTATCGTTCCAAAGCAGGTCAGGCCAATGCGAGGTCGCAGGTTAATGGTGGGTCGATAATGAACGGGTCAATGAACGAGCAAGAAAAAAGTATGGAGAAGAGAGACAAAAGTAAGTACACATGAATACGAAACTATAGACATACAAAATACAAAGATAATGTTATCTACTATCTTTTTCTATTAAATTGGCCCTGTATTAGTCATGTCCATTAAAGGCCTTATCCAATAAAAACCCTTTTAACTTTGACCCAAACCCTATACCATTTAGGCTACCCGCTACCCCTCACCCATTTTCTAACACAAAACATGTCAATATGAGTGTAATGCAAAATTTAAAGCATTAAACAAAATACTCCATTTGATTATCATTATTCTCCTAAGAATAAAAGGCTCATAATCAAAAGAAATTAACCATATTAGGGAGTGGATGCCCATAGATTGCCATAATATTAGCACGGTAGCACCTAATTTAGCTCTGAGGAAAAATAATGGTTGGCTCAATGCCTTTTATGGCTTTGATCACATAATTCTTATCTCTGGTACTAAGGTTCTTCATGCATCTTATATTGGCTACTTCGATGACATTTCTCTTTGCCAAAGAACACCAATTATGATAGCTAAAATTTCGATATTTCAATATTTTACTCTAATGAAGTCCAATTGCTAATTGCCTATCATAAGTTCTAAAACCATCAAACATTTAGTGTCATGTTTAATTAACTTTTCCACCTTCAGTTTTCTAATCATTCAAATATACCACAAGATCTTCACAAGGATATCTGATATGAAATTTGGGCTGAATTTGCAATAGTCTGCAATTATAGCCGTGTAAGCTATGCTTGAGACTTGTGAATTTTTTTTCATGATATATTTTCCTCTTCTCATCATACCATAAGGTGTCTGTTGCTCTACTCTTATTCAAACATACCAAAGAATCCTTATATTGTTGTCTTAATCTCGAATTTTGGTTGGATTTCCAATCTTGAAGTGTTATTCCAGTTGTGTTAGTTATGCTTGAAAATAGCTAGCTCCTTAAAAGCTTTATTCTCCCCGACTAATTATCCCTTGTTTCAGGGCTCATAAGTTCAAATTAGATAATTTCAGGGCTAATAAGTTCAGCTAAGATAAGTCCATGGCCAATGAAGGTTACCCTAGTTCAATTCACAAGAATCACAACCACAAATCTACAATAATATGTTCAAAAAAGATAAGTTCAGCCCTTGAAGTCTTTCTCTCTTTAGAAGTTCATCATCACTACAATTATTTAACTTTGCTGAGAACACCCAAGTTCTAAATCCACTTAGCCTTAAATCATTTTTTAGTCATCAATACAAAAATTCTTATACTAGCCAAGCAGCTAATGACCCATTTAAAGAAAGGCCTAAAAAAATTTATGTTGGACATAGGTTTGACCATTTGAGCATATCTGCTGACGTTGTATAATCTAATAATCCAATTGTCTTCAAAGATTGCTTGTTTTAGCATATCTAATTTGCCAACTATGACCTTGTTTTCATAAAGATCATACTCAAGGAAATTTTTCCATTATCAAGAATTATTGCTTGGACAAACATATGCTCAAATGGAGACAAGAAGTATCCTATTTCAGATTTTCCTTTTCTCATCGCCAACTAAGCCCTAAATAACTTGTAACTAATGAGACTTTCTTGGTCTAATACAGCAAGTAATATTCACAAAAATTTCTCCCCGTTTTTGGTTACTTATCATGCAACTTCTTCAACCAAAAGGCATTCCTTACAAAACAAATATTGCTTTCTTTTACCCGCTTTCATTTTCGGTAGGTGAGTAAGGTACTTGATAGCTACAAATAGTTCAGACATTAACTTCGAATTTGAAATGAAATGCTACCATTTTCCTGGACCCAAAATCCCATCATAAACAACCTTTACAAAAGTCATAAATTTATACCTCAAACTATATAAAAGGCTCTTATTCATCAATATTAGTAAAACTACCATGTAATTTCAGCATCATTATTACCCAAAAAAAAAAAAAAAAAAAAAAAAAAAAAAAAAAAAAAAAACATAATTTTTGCAACTACATAGCCAAAAAAAATGGAATCAACCAACTACATCAAATACAACAAACCCAACTAATTTTAGTTCAAACAAATCATAGAATAAAATTAATTAAAAATATTAGAAGCGTATAATATAAAGTTTATAAAAGGGAAAATGACAATCAAGAAGAAATAATTACCAAACTATTGCAATTGATGCAACGTCTATTAGGTGGAAGCTTCATGAGACCTCTAATAATCTTCTCATTCCTTTCCTCTTCCCTTTTGCTGGACATATTTTCAGCAATCTTAAGATAAATCAAATTTTAAAATCCCAAACAAAAATCAGTATAAACCCTAAATTAGCAAAAATTACAAATAATTTTGGATAAGTATGTAGAGAAATTGTTTAGGAAATCACCGAATTTGATAATTAAATTGAAAGAAAAATCGATAAATTAGGGGTTTATGATTTTGTCACTCGAATGAGTCCAAACAAAAACGTTGTGTGGTCTTTGCTTGTAAAAGTTTCAATGATTTGAAATTTTTTTTAATTATTGTTAATATTTATATATTTTATTGATTATAAATATTATCAGTTTTTAATTTTTTATTAATTTTAATAAGACTAAGAACTGTCCCCACTTTTCATGAGTTAATTAGCTAGCTATGAGTTGGAGCACAGCAAAGAGCAAACCCAGTTTATTAAAATTCAAATTTTATCATCAAAAAAAAAAAAAAAAATTCAAATTTTATCATCATATTGTATGCTTGTCATGTTTTTTATTAATGGCTTTAAGATCATTCATAATTAGATTATTTATGGCATTTTTAAGATTATTTATGGCATTTAGTAATAGAGAAGTACAAAAAACTAAATTAAAATCTATAATCTATCTATAACTAATACGAAGTATTAAAAATAACAACCGCTGACATTATCAATCTCCAATATTATACACATGTCAAACTCTCATATAAAATTTCCCCGCCTAAATCAATTGTTAACATCATTTTCTTAACTCATTTTTTTTTCCTTTAAAAGTGACTGATTTTTTGAGTGATTATTTAGCTTTTAAAAATAATTACTCCTTGTAAAGGAATTAAAGAGTACGGCCTTGTTTAGTTCACCTTATTTTTACTTATTTCAGAAAAAATAAGTTCACATCAGATCAGAAAAAATAATTTCAGACCAGATCAGATCAGAAAAAATAAGTTCAGATCAGATCATCGTTTTACGTGCAGTTTTTTATCGCTAATTACCTTTCACTCCGTAATGAAAAAAATTATGAAAATTACATATTAACAAAATACACATTATTACGAATCTAATAATATCCCACTTGATATATTTTTTCCTTATAAATTAGCGTACACTTAAGGTCAAAGTTTGGTCAAATTAGACAATCAAATCAGATCAGATCAGATGAGTTCAGATAAGCAAAAATAAGGTGAACCAAACAAAGCCTACTATACAAGTTTTCACCTTCCCAAATAATATTTTTCAATGCCCCTTCTTCTTCCTCCATTGTCAAAACACCGTCTACTGTATTTGTATAGCTTCCTTCTACATTCTATTTTGATTCTTATTTTTATCTATTTAGTAAATCGTGCATAGCACGAGGATAATCTAATTGTTAGTATTATTTTCCTTCAAAGATTTACACGTGTCACTTTCTCATACAATATTATTCCTGCCAAGGTATATTGATATCATCAAACCTAATTAAATAGACTGAGTTGCCCTTATGGGTAATATAAAGTAAATCTAACACTAGAATAATAAATTATTATGATTGTGCAATTTCCAAATCTATCTTAGCTACATTGAATTAAGATAAGGGATATTGCCTATATAAATGAATGATAGATTGATATCCTAATAACAATCTGATTCCCTTTCTTTCTTATTCCCTTATAACGCCATGGATTTCTCGATTTCTCTCTCTAATTTTTTTAATTTAAACAATTTAAAATTTAAACAAGTAGGATGCACCAATGCAAAGTACAAAACAATTTAAATATTGAAGATTAAACAAGTAGGATGCACCAATGCAAAGTACAAAACATGATCCACATATTATTTATACAACTAGATTAGGGCATGTGTCATGCACAGTAATTTCACTAGTTTTAATTAGAAAGTAATAATATTTTTTAATAAAATATCATGAATAAAATGCAATTATAATATATTTATTAACACGACTCAACCTGACTAAGAAAAAACCTAATAAATTATGGAAATTTTGATAAATTTATTAAATGAGGCTAACATTTTTTCATATACCACGACAACATGATATGAAACGGACACGAAAAAAGCGGGTTTGTGTCAAGGTCGTGTTTCCGACTTGTTAATTAAACGAGTCAACACAACACAACTTGTTCAGCAAATGGGTTAGGTTAGTGTTGAAGCTTCTCAACCCGTTTAATTTCAAACCGGAACACAACACGACATGACACGACACAATTGTCAGCTCTAATTTTAAATTAAAATATACAAAGTAAAAGATAGGGAAAATATTGTAATATAAATATGGAAAATATATGAATCAAAATTATTACAATTATATGATATGGTGAATATTTTGTGCAAATTTTATAGTAAGTAGTTGATAGTATATATTGACAAAAAAATTAAAAAATAAAAAATAAAAAGGGGAAGGGGATTTTTGGAGGGAAAAAAAGAGCACTAGGAATTGACACGTGTCATTCATAGTGATTGTTTTAGTATTATAAAATATATGATGAAAGAAAAATATCAATGTGTGATCTTCTCATAATCACCCTAGTTGATTAGGACCGGCTATTAGGGGGAGCTCATTGAGCGATCGCTCAAGGGCCCCCCTGTAATACCTCGGAAATTCCCTTATTTTAAATCACTCTTTTTATTCTAATTAAAACAATTTTAAGGAAATAACCAAAATATTACTGCCACCGTGATAACGGCTAAGACTATTTTTCAAAGTTACACGGCGGAAGTCTAAAATAAAAACCAACTTTCAAAATAAAACTTGAGTTCATAACCTCAAAACAAAAATAAAAATAATTAAATCACAAGTTGGAATCATTCCAAACATGGCCCTTTCAAAAATCCAACTTTAAAATAACACATAAAGTTTAGTCTATAATAAATAATTCAAAACATAAAACTAGGAAAGCATAACAAGTAACTCTTGGCACTAATTCCCATCATGCTCTTCATGCTTCAACTACCTGTCACTTCCTCTTTATTTCAACCCTCTACTCACCATATAAATGGGTCATATTAGGGTCAACCAAAGAACACAAACACAAAAGTACGAATCAGCAAAAGCTAAGTACATATGCACCACACTAACATGAACATCCTATCAATAAGAATAGTAATAAAACATGCTTGCCATACAATCACAGTCAACTTAAAATTACTTATTCTTTATTAATAATAATAGTAATAGTTTTAAAACACTTCCAAAGTAACTACAAAAGTAACTACAACACTGATACTATGTTTACTAAATTAAACTAGGTGATCACCGCCCATCGTTCCCAATGCAGCATATAATTCACGTCGTCTGATCGCCATCACCTATCTACTCATCATTTATGATAAGTAGGGCCAAGCCAAAACAAAAGAGAAGTACGTATTAGCCAAAATGCTAAGTACATACAAATTCTAGACATGTAAAATCAATTTAGTTAATTAAACATGCTTTTGAAAAGATCCGACTTTAATAAATCGTAAGTTATTCAAACCACTCCTGAATAGAAAATCCACAATCGGCATCTTTCAAAGATAGTTCCGAATAGAATATAATATGGGTTCAAACCTCATTTTCGCAAATCATTTTTCCACCTAAGTGTGCACACCCTCCAAGCTAGTAACTCCTTTACATAGTGCTATCAAGGGGAGAGACTAGGTCATACATAGCCCATAGTCTTCAATTTTATCTCCGCATAGTAGGAGTCATGAATCCAAAATCCAATAAATAAATCCGATAGATAAACCTTCCAATATCCCATACTCGGGATAATTTGAACAATAAAACTTCCTTTTTAAACATCTTGAATATCAATGCAAGTTTATAATCAACCATATAAAATATTTAAACATTTGAGATCAAACAATTAAAAACATGTTTTACCGAAATATTTCACAATCATTAAAACATGGTTCGAAATCACTAACATGTAAATCACGTTGCATACAAAAGTCACTTTATAAAAGATCTAGCCACTTGTACGTACCTTGATCTTTGCACACAAGTACGAAAATCCTAATTACAAACTCCAAATTCTTCCTACAACAAACCAATAATCCTAATCAAATACTTTTCAACCCATAGACACGAGAATTAGAATACCGACTTAAACTAGTTGTGCATGAACAATTTATTATCATAACCCTTTTATAAAATTAACACTTGCCTTTATAAAATAATCTTTAATAATCCATAATAATTATAATAATAATAATAATAATAATAATAATAATAATAATAATAATAAAAGTAGAAGTAGTAGTATCATACATACGTAAGTAGCACTAGTATATAACTTATGTATGTAAGTAGTTGTTGCTAATAATAGTAATAATAATAATAATAACAACAACAACAATAATAATAATAATAATATAATAATAATAATAATAATAATACTAATAATAAGAAAAGTAGTAGTAATGATACGTAGTATGTGTATGTATGTGAGTAGCAGTGTAGTGGTATCAACAACAATAGTAATAATAATAATAATAGAATAATGAGATGTATAGTAATAGTACTTAAATTAGTAGTAGTTGCTAGTAATTAGGATCAAAATTAGTGAAAAATCAAGTTAAGAAGTGTAACTATATGAAGTAATAATTAAGGGAGGAATAAGGGGTAGGTATGACGGTTGGTGTTCGGGATGAAGCTCACAACCACAAAACAAAAGTTAGAAGAAAGTAAGTATGGAGAAGGAAGGAGAAAGGAGGAACAGAAAGCTTGGAGGAAGAAGATGGGATGGCAACAATGGACTCCATCCATGGCTATTTATAGTGGAGGTGTTGATACTATTTCAACCATAATGTTCAATGTAGGAGGCAAGTGGGTAATTAGCTCCCCCCTTGCCGACATAGTTTCATCAATATATATATATATATATATATATATATATATATATATATATATATATATATATATATATATATATATATATATATATATATATATATATATATATATATATTAAAAAAAAATTGGTAATATTGAAGTATAACGCTAATAGGTAGGTTGACGTACCATTTTTGTGTAGTACTAGTGTACTTCACATATGAATTGAACTTGTGTATAAAAAGGAAATTTTGTACTTTGTCGTCTGAATCGGGTACAAAGTGTTAACTATTAAAAATCTAATTTTCGGACGCGACAAAATTTTAACTTGACTCGTATGATTAAAACCTTCATAATTATAAAATTATCTCCGTAAATTCATATAAATATTTTTGTATTATTAAACGACTTAAAAATACGGGGTATTACATATAGCCCATTAAAAATGGAGCTTCCAACCAGAGAGCTACCCCAATTGGCACCTACTATGTCACACCTTGCTGACGGAATTCCAGCGCATAAATAATACTCCCTCCGTTTCATAATGTTAGTCCCATATACTATTTTGGGCATTTCAAAAAGATATACCCATATTGAATATATTTCATTTATAACTTGATTTTTTTTGGAATTAATAATTTGTGGATTAATGACATGACTCTAAGTAAGGAAATCTTTACCTTAAATTATGCAATTATGACTTGTGTTTTCCTAATAAAAAATTAAAAAAGTTAAATATGGTAAACTAATTATGAATTATGTTGTACTTTAATGTTAGATTCCAAATATATTTCTTTTCTTATTTTATGTGATTGATTTTATATGGGACTAACATTATGAAATGGAGGGAGTAATAATAAAAGAAAGTACAGCGTCTTGTACCCCTGTAGAAGCTATGGTTAAATATAAAACCCCATAACTCCTCCCATATGTTCATACTCAAGGTATATACGTTCCTAGAGTTTTAGTGCGTATCCTCTTATACTCTACGTGATTTATCAATTTAACATGTGAAGACTCCAACCAATCAATCAAGAATAAACATAATAATAATCAACACATACTTCTAATTAATTCTTGAATTAATTAGAGAGCACATACTATTTATTTTAATTAAGGTTCCTTGCCTAGTTTTGTGCACAAAATTACACGATTACTACCTTAGTGCATTGAATGCACTAATAAACTTTCTAGACTCGATCTCAACTTACTTGAGTGAGCAAATAAATAAACTAACTTCCTTAACTCAGCACCAATAATAAATGGATGAGAATAAAATTCATGAATCATGTTCAATAATTCTAATTATAGCTCTTTTAAACATACATAAGCCTTGCTTATTAATTTCATGCTTCCTTGATACTCAGAAATAAAACATACTTCCATGATTCACATATATTTAACTTGTATCATGCTCCAAATATTATATTCACATGCTTGCATAATAATTCATGTTTAACCAACATAAATTCCAAGCATATAATCAACCAAACATGCTACTAATTCATCACTTCGATCACAATTCACAATCCTAGCATGATACTACGCATACACAAATATTCTTGCGCACATATACGTTGCAACACCCTAGAAATTCCTTTCTTTTAAAATACTTATTTTGCTCTGTTTAAAACTCAAAATAGGAAAATCTAAGACATACCGCCACCGTGAAAACGGCAAAGGCAACTATCAAAGACACACAGTGGAAGACTACTTTTAAAAACCTTCAAAACAATTCAACTTAAAAAGTCAACCAACAAAAGTAAAGTCAAACCAAAGTAAAACAAAGTCAACCTATAACTTGGAACCATTGTAGGCCCTTAACAAAACCGAACCAATTCAAAACCTTTGCGTTAGTCTCACAAACATAATATAATAAAATAATTAAAGTAATAAACATATCATAAACTTATGGAAACTAGCATGATTCGCTCTTCACTCATGCCCATCATGAATATGCTTCATCACCTGAAAAGCTTCTCTCTACTTGTTTCCACTACTCTCCATTGAAAATGAGTCATCATAGGGCCAAGGTAAAGACAAGGCCAACAAACACACAATCAGCAAAGCTGAGTACATAAGCGTAGTTAAACACACTAACATGCTTGCACCTATCAATACACGACTTACCTCGTTGCACCTGTTTACAAGCACACAACATACAACAAGACTTCCCAACTAAGTAACTAAATACTACCTTCGTTAACGGTTATTTGCAACATATACTATAAATGAATGCTAACTATTATGTGCAACAAATGTTTTTTTTTCCTTTTTAGATAATCATTTCTCTCTATCTCTCTCCTCATCACATGCACCCAACTTTTTCTCTCTCCATTTTACTCTCACAAACAAATTTTACCTAGGAGTCCACAAACACCCTCTTTGTTTCAAATAATAGTTAACGGAGGAAGTAATTTATTTAGTATTGATTACGCATCGAACGGGTTTCCCCCTAACCTGCCCCAATAAAGGGGTACTAACACGGGAGCTAACCGTGCCAATATAAAAGAACCACTCGTAAGTGGCGGAATTCCTACGCATAATAATAAAAGGAAGATACTGCGCCCTGTACTCCCAGTAGAAGTTATGGTCAAATATAAAATCGCATAACTCACCCCATATGTTCATACTCAAGGTATATACGTTCCAAGAGTTTTGGTGCGTAATCTCTTTCACTTTATGTTATTTACATATTATTAGACTTGGTGATGACTCTCAAACTATAATCATTCAATCATAATAATTATTTAAACAATCAAACATACCAATTTAATTCTTGAATAATTAGTGACCACATAATATTTAATGTTAAACCCTTTTTAAATCTACCTCGGTGTCAAAGACACCTTAAACACATAATGCGCCACAATTCCTATCCCCGGTGTTAGAATCACATTAAGTGCACCGAGGCACCAATATATAATTTATTCCTCGTGTACATAGACACTTACATAGCTCATTTCTCATGCTTATAACATCAATAAAAATTATATGAATCATAATAAAATTCCTTTTTAATATTTCAAACTAAATTAAACATGTAATTTAATTAAACATGCTTTCTATCATGCCATAAATAAAAGCGTGGTTCATATTCAACATGTCAAATGATTATTTTCCAATCATTAATCCATCACAAATAAATCATGCTTCATAATTCAATCACCAATATCAACCAAATCACAATTTCCAATCATAATCTAGCATGATACTACTTGGGATTAATTAATCAAGCCTAGCATGTTACTACATCATAAAAAATATACTAAGTACGCGAACGTACCTTGAATACGATCTTAAAATCGCTACGACTAATAGAAATCACTCAGTTGGAAGTCTCCTACAATCCAAAATCATATATGGCATTAAAATCTACTCCACACAAATTTCTAGCAATATATACTCTTATTAAACCACTCATAATTTAATTAAAACAAGCTGAAAATTAATTTAAAACCTCTTACTTTAATCCCAATTAATGGGTAGTCAAAATTCCTTCAAGAAACTTAATTTTTGCTTACTAACAAAAATTCCAGCAATATTATTTCATGAAAACTTGCTGTAATTATACTTGAAAGCCCTCAAATTAAAGGTTTAAACCACCCTAAATCATATTCTTTCAATAATCAATTATTTATAAATCTAGGATTTCAAAAATTGAGGCTTTTTAATTAAATTTAAAATCTGAAAATTAATTCACATCATACTTAAAATCAATCATCATAAAACCATCACAAAACTCATAATTTATAATTAGATATAGGCTTAAACAAAAGAAAAATAAAAAGGAATAATTTTTTTTTTCGAAAGGGTGGCCGTACAGCAGCCACGACACCACAACCGACTACTGGTGGCGCCGCCGCTGTTGCTGGCTGCTGCTAGTGGTGGCCGACGGCCCACCGGTGGTGTGGTGGTGGCCGGCGGTTGTGAGTGCCGAAAAGGGGAAGGGGAAAAGAAAAAAAAGAAAAAGAAATAAAAGAGAAGGGAGAGAAAGTTTACCTTGGGTATTCTCCACTCTGGACAAAGTTTAATTTGCCCAAGTGTTGAATATTTATACCCCTTTCTCTAGAAACCCTTATTACCTAAAATTTCCTTTTTTAGTCTTTTCTAATCCCTTTCCTAATAAAACTTAACTAAAATAAAACTTTCCTAAATTAAATCTCAACTTAATAAAATAATTAATTAAATAAAACTTTCCTTTTATAAAATATTTCCAAACTTATTTAAAATAAATAATTAAAATTCTATAAATAATTCATTTCAAATTATTTAAATACCTCACAAAATACTTATTTAAAATAAAATACGTATAAAAATACGGGGTATTACATACGTACCTTGAATAACGCCTAAACTCGGCCACACTTACTAGAAATCACCTAGCTCGAAACTTCCTACAATTAAAAATACATAACTACAATTAATCCACTATTTTCACAAATTTCCAACAACTATAATACTATTTAAACCATACTAATTATCCCCTTCTAATGACATAAAAGCCATAAAACCTTTTCTTTAAGTGGGTACTTTAACTCTTTTCAAATAGACTTGATTTTTATGACTTAAATAAAATTCCAGCATACTTATTTAGTATAAAACATCACTTTTAGACTAGGAAATCATATATAAATCATTAAAACTTTTTTCCCTTTTATAGGTAATCAAACCCTAACTCAATAATTAAAAAGTAATGTGTGTAAATAAATTTCAGCATTAAATGAAGGTTTTAAACTCATCAAAAACATGATTAGACCATGAATTAATCAATAACAACAACCTAGCCTCAATCCCTAACCAATTATACAAAATTCCCAAATTTGTAGGGTTTATATTTTGGGGTTTTTAATTAAACAAAAATCTGAAATTTATATCAATAAATTAGCAACATCAAAATCCCAAAATCAATACCAAAACATAATAAAAATCATGCTTTTAAAATAATAAATCAATAGAATAAATTTTAGGATTAAAGAAGTTTTTTTTTTCCTTTTCTTTTCTTTTTCACACACAAACCGAAAAAAAGAGAAGGAGGAAAGAGGCACCGAATGGCTGGGCTGACGGCGCCGATGGGCCGCCAGTGGTGGTGGTGGTGCCGATGGGCTGGCCGTGCATGAGGAGGGAGAAGGAGAGAGGAGAGTGCGTGGGATTTTAGGGAAAAAGAAGAGGAAAAAGAAAAGAAAAATAAAGGAAAAAGAAGAGAGAGAAAATAAAGAGAAAACCTTTTGAATTTTTGTGAAATCTGACAATTATGAAATTGTATGGAAAAATCTTGAGGTTTTAAAGTATTTATACTATTCTTATAAAATTAAAACTCATATTTACAACTTTGTCATTACTAATTCCTAATCCCTTATAAATTCTCCCTTTGGGCCAACTTATTGGGCCCCTAAATTCCCAATAAGTTGGTCCACCCTTTCAAATAGGATTGGCTCCATTAAAAAAACTTTTGTTGCCTCAATTTATGATTCATTTTATTTATACACACTTACAATTTATTTAAATAAATAATCTCTTTTTAAAATGAAATAAATCATTTTAATAAATAAAATAAATAAAATAATATATATATATATATATATATATATATAAAATAAAAATCTGGAGTATTACAATCTACCCCCCCTTAAAAGAAGTTTCGTCCTTGAAACTTGAGCAAGAAAATTATAAAACTTTGTTCAAAACTTATTTAAAATCAAAATTTTTACCCACTTAATAAAAACTTTTCTTAATACTTATAGGTATTGTACTTTTTGTAACCTTTCTTGAACTTTTTCTTTCTAAACTTTGTATAAAATTGAGCAAAATATACTAAAAATGCACAAAAATGCTTGAAAATAAGGTAAAAAGCGCGAAATTCTACCACATTCTACCCCCTTAAAGAAAAACGAGTTATGTCCCCGTAACTCAACTAACCTCAAACAATTCAAGGTACTTCTTTCTCATCTCATCCTCGGCTTCCCAAGTCGCTTCCTCAGTCTCTTGGTTTGACCACAAAACCTTTAATATCTTGACATCTTTCTTGCGTGTACTACGCACTTTACTGATTAGGATATTTACAAGTCTTTCTTCATAGGTTAGGCTTAAGTCTAATTCTATAATTTCAGGTTGAAGGACATGCGACTTGTCCGGGAATACCTTCTTAATTGAGAAACATGGAACACATCGTGTACTTTGCTAAGGTCCATAGGTAATGCTAACCTATAGGCAACTTTTCCTATTCGTTGCAAAATCTCATATGGTCCAATGTACTTTGGACTCAACTTCCCTTTCTTTCCAAATCTCATGACTCCCTTAATTGGAGAAACCTTAAGTAAAACTTTATCACCGATTTGGAACTCTTCTTCTCTACGCTTTAAATCTGCGTAACTCTTTTGTCGATCCTGGGCAGCTTGGATCTTAGCTTGTATTTCTCTCACTTGCTTTGTTGTTTCTTTTATCGATTGAGAACCTAGAATTCCATATAAGGCCTCAAATGGTACCATGCCAATGCTTGCATGGTAATTATTATTGTAAGAGAATTCTACCAAGTCTAAGCTATCTTCCCATCCACCTTGGTAGTCTAACACACAGGATCGTAACATATCCTCTAAGGTTTGGATAGTTCTCTCATATTCCCATCCGTTGTAGGGTGAAATGTTGTACTCATTTTCAATGTCTTACCAAAGTTCTCCTGAACGCTTTTCCAGAATTTTGAAAGAAACCTAGAATCCCTATCAGAAACGATATCCTTAAGAACTCCATGTAGCCTCACAACATTCTTAATGTAAGCCTTTGCAAGTTGTCCATTTTCCAAGTCTCCTTCATTGGTATAAACACTGCTGATTTTGTAAGTCTATCCACCACAACCCAGATGGTATCATTCCCATTCCTAGATTTAGGTAAACTAGTGACAAAATCCATCGAGATACAATCCCATTTCCAAGCCGGGATCTCGAGTGGTTGCACTGTTCCCTGATGTCTTTTATGCTTTATCTTAATTTTCTAACAAGTTAAGCATTTAGCTACAAATTCTGCTACTTCCTTCTTTATCTTGGGCCACCAATACACCTTTTTCAAGTCTTTGTAAAGCTTATCCCCTCCTGGATTTATTGAATATGGTGTATTATGTCCCTCTTCCATCAACTTTTTCTTTAACTCCTTACATTTTTGTGGTACACACCACCTCCCTTTAAATCTAATACTTCCATCATCATGGATTTTAAAATCAGTCACTTTCCCTTGATTAATCTTCTCCCTTATGCAATCTAATTTCACATCCCCTACTTGATTATCCTTAATCTCATCAAATATTGTTGGTTTGATACTCAAATTATTAAGCATCCCTTCCAACGTTCCATGTGGCACTACCTCGAGGTTTAACTTACTCATTTCTGTACATAGTTCGTCTGCCACAACCAAAGCATTCAGTCCATGAGTTGCTTTGCGACTTAAAGCATCTACAACTACATTTGCTTTACCCTCGTGGTATTAGATATCTAGTTCATAATCATTGAAGAATTCTATCCATCTACGTTGCCTCATGTTCAAGGTTGATTGTGTGAAAAGGTATTTCAAACTTTTATGGTCTGTGAATATCCTACATTACACTCCATATAAGTAGTGTCTCCATATCTTCAATGCAAACACTACAACAGCAAGTTCTAAATCATGAGTAGGGTAATTAACCTCATGTTTCTTCAATTGTCTTGATGCATATGCAATCACCTTTCCATGTTGCATCAAAACACATCCAAGCCCATTCTTAGATGCATCACTATATACCAGGGGTGAGCATGGGACGGGTACCCGTACAGTTAGTACTAACGGTTTGGGTACCCGATAACCAAAATCCCTAAAGTGATATCCATAACCCGGACCGATAAGTTCGGGTACCCGGATTCTCGGATCGGTTATTGGTTACCTAATAAGATATCCAATAATGATAATTAAACTTAATTATGTAATTATTATGATATAATTTACCAGTAATTAACAACAATATCATATGATTTTGACCAAATTATTAATAATATTACTAATCATTGATATTATAAAGTAATTATGAAGTAAAGTAAGAGCTTAGATTTTAAAAAAATAGATTTAAGTAGGGAAAAAAAGCAAAAAAAAATGCTTATCGGAACTGATCGGGTAACCGTTAATTTTAAAATGATACCCAATAACCATACCCGATAACAAATTATCAGAACGGGTACCCAAACCGTTATGTTTATCGGATCAGGTACCCTAATTTTCGGAACGGTTACGGATCGGTTTTTGGGGTTTTCGGTTTTTCGGGTAGTTTTTCTCAGCCCTACTATATACATCATAAGAACCACTTCCATCAGGCAAGGTCAACATAGGTGCCGTTGTCAAACTCTTTTTCAAAGCTTGAAACGCTTCCTCACACTTATCACACCAAATGAACTTAGATTCTTTCTTCATTAACAAAGTAATAGGTTTAGCTATTTTCGAGAAATCCTTTACGAATCGCCTATAATATCCTGCTAAATCAAGAAAACTTCGAATATCCGACACATTCTTAGGTGTAGGCCACTCTTTTACTACTTCAATCTTTGCAGGATCTACCTCTACTCCATCCTTGGATATAAAATGTCCTAAAAATGCTACCTTCTCTAACCAAAACTCACACTTCGAGAATTTGGCATACAACTGGTTTGTCTTTGATGTAGCTAACAACGACCTTAGATGCTCTGCGTGGTCCTCTTTGTTTTTGGAATAAACCAAGATATCATCAATAAATACTACCACAAATTGGTCTAAGAATGGTTGAAACACTCGATTCATCAAGTCCATAAAAATTACAGGTGCATTTGTTAACCCAAAGGGCATTATTGTAAACTCATAGTGCCCATATCTTGTACTAAATGCCGTTTTCGGAATGTCCTCTTCCGCAATTCGTAGTTGATGATACCCTAATCTTAGATCAATCTTAGAAATACTGTCGTACCTTTCAATTGGTCAAACAAGTCATCTATCCTAGGCAAAGGGTATTTGTTCTTGATGGTTACCTTGTTCAACTCCCTATAACAATGCGTAGCCTCATGCTACCATCTTTCTTCTTCACAAACAATATAGGTGCTCTCCATAGTGATGCACTTGGATGAATATATCCTTTTTCCAACAAATCATTCAATTGGTTCTTCAGTTCATTCATTTCTGCATGTGTCATCCTGTACGGTGCCTTAGATATACGTGTTGTTCCAGGCACTAAGTCGATGGTAAAGTCTATAGTTCTCTTGGGTGGCATCCCTGGCATATCATCTGGAAACACATCTAAAACTCCTTTACCACCTCAATATCCTTAGGTTTAGGCGGTTCCTCATATTCCAAGTTTCTCACACTACAGAAATAGATTGGGTTACCCTTCTTCATTAACTTGCCAGTTTTAACACAGAAATGATCTTAGTAGGTCTAGGTTTACCATGTCTCCAATGAGTTACGAGCTCTCCCTGAGTCGTTTTCAAATGGATTTCCTGTGACGGACATCGTATTTCAGCATTATAGCGACATAACCAATCCATTCCTAAAATTATGTCAAGGTCTCCTAATTCAAATTCAATCAGGTTGGATAAGAATTCCCTACCCTTAATCTTTATAGGCACATCTTTATAGACCCTAGTACAATGAACTACACCCCCAGTTGGAAGTTCTATAGGAATATCTATGTCATCAAAAGTTTTCAGACAGTTTGATAGTTTTGGAAGTATAGCTTTAGAAATGAAAGAGTATGTTTGTAATACCCGAATATTTTATGATTTAATATAATATATTTTATAAAAATATAGTTTATTTTTATTTATTATATAACTTTTCTAATCTCTTATTTTTTATTTAGAGTTCGTAAAGTTTTAAAAACCCTATTCTTTTTAGATAGGACTCTACAATTTTAAGCATACTTAAAGTATTTTAAACCCTATAAATATTATTAGCCCTCAAAAGATATTTTATCAAAGAAAATAAAAAAAAAGTTTGCCGAGATCCTTTTGTGCGTGAATTCCATGATCCAACCCCAAATTTGATTTTTCATTAAAGTTTTTCTTTCGTTATTATTCTCCAATCTCCATTCAATAGTTCATTCTCCAAACTCCATTGGATTTGTAAAATCAAAGCCTGCAAATTGCAACGACACTGCATATACTTTGTCTTGAATGTTGTGGTTCGACTGTAACTAGTCGGAAGGTAATCACACAGACTTCTTTGATGATGTTTGATTAATTGATTGTATTATTTATCATATGTAATCACACTATCGATATTTTGGAGTTGCTTGATTATAATGTGATTGTATTAAAATATTAGAATTGTTTGGTTATAATTTGTTTATTGATTGTACTCTGTATTATTATAATGTGTAAATTTTATAATTGTAATTCATGTGATCAAGTTGTATATGTATATGATTGATTATTGGTATTATATGATTTGATTGGATATGAGTATCGTATTAATTTTATTGTTTATGATTGATTATTTCTATGGTTTTAATGTTGTTGCTATAGGGCGTATTGTTTTATTGAGGTTTTAGGGTTACTAATGCAGAGTATTATTTTTGGGTTGTGAGTTAATTATATTTGGGTATTAGTTTTATTGCCCTATAAGAGTTGAGACATACTATGATTGAATCGAGTTTGAATTGTTATATTGAGACATTATTTATTATCATGTGAATACTTTTTTGATCAAGTATGAGATCAAATGGTTGAGAATTATTATTTTGTTCTTGGTTTGAGGCCCGGCGTTATAGACCTTAGTCCTTGGCATGTTGGTAATGAGATAATGATCATGAGTTAAGAATAAGGTACAATCTTTATTATTTATTTTTCTATGCTCCCATACAGTGGGATTTGGCCCGTATGTGGTCTGGTTTAAGGTGTTTTCTGATTATTGAGAGTATTCATGTTTTTATACTTGTTGGTTTATTTATTTGAATTACTCATGTCCAAGGCTAGGTATAGAATAAAGAGCATGACACACTTATTGGTTATGTGTTAATTAAGTGAAGGATTGTATTATTATTTGAGGTTGGGTTTGACAAAGGTTGTTCCAGGGTATAATGTGTAATGTAGTTTAAAATTACACTGTTTAATTGAGCTAGTAGTGTTAGTTATTCTATTATTCTTTACATTCTGGTATGTGGTGATTACTTAGCTTTTGCTGACGTGTGTATTGTTTTGTTGTGCTACTTGTGTTTGCGGCCACGTCTTTTACTTATGGTGGCCCTGCGACGATCTATTTTGGAATTTGTCCTTAATGGTGAGCTGTCAAGATTTTCTAAGCAGGTTTAACAAGTGATTGTAGCTAAAGGAGTTCAAGTGTTTCTATTAGTATGTTGTAACGAGTCTGTAAAGTTGCATAAATAGCTCACCTAGTTTATGAGTTGTATTATTGGGATTTTTTGTAAGCCTTAGCACTTGACAGGTTGTCAAGTGTGGCGGTAATACCTCCGATTTAGGTGTATGCTTCCGCAATTTTATTCAAATATTGTTTATTTTTCCTTTATTTATAGTTTGTTAATAGTTAGTAAATCGGAGGTGTTACAATGTTGCACCACCAGAATCAAACAAAACTTTAACAGGAACTGAGTTTGTGGAAAATGTACCACTGATAACATCTTTCGCTGCCTCAGCCTCTCGTAAACCCATCACATTAAGCTTTCTTGGTGTTCCACCCTTAACTTGTGTGCTACCTCCATTAGTGTTCTTATTCCCATTCTGAAATTGTGCTCCCTTGTTCATCTGATTTTCGTTGTTACCCTGACCACCTTTCTGTTGATTCCAGTTTTGTCCATTACCCCTAGGTTGATTGTTTTCCTGGTTTCCCTTGTTCTTAGAAAAACACTTATATGCCCTGTGCCCTTGCTTGTTACACAGGTTACATGTGACCAGGTTACCCTCAGAGTCTTTCCCTGGGTGGTTGTTAGAACATCTCTTACAGTAGTATACTCTTTGGTTACGATCTCCAGGTTAGTTCCTATTTACCTTAGGAAAATTTCACCCACCTTGGTTGTTCCTATTGTTCTGGAAGTTATTACCTTGGTGGTTATTAAACTTCTACCTCTTAAAGTTATTCTGGTTCCTTGACGGTCCAGAACTATTCATAGGCTCCTTTCTTTTCTCCCTAGCTTCCAACTCGGCTTTTTCAGCTTTCTCCTTCAACTCTAATGCATGTAAATGTGCTGCCCTACCATAAAACTCATCCAAATTGTCAAACACTTGTCCTGACAACTTCCCTTGGAGAGAAAGAGGCAATCCTCTCTCAAACCTTCTAGCTTTCTGCTTGTCAATTGCCATAGTATCCTCAGCAAATCTAGAGAACTCGATAAACTTAGTGTAATACTTAATCACTGACATATTCCCCATTTTAAGTTCTAAGAACTCATCAGCTTTCTGCTTCTGTAAGAACATAGGATAAAACTTATCCCTCACTTGCTCCTTGAACAAATTCCATCCAAAGTTAGGTAAATCTCTCACAGTTTGTTCATTCTGCTGCCACCATAAATTTGCCTCACCCCTTAGGTAGTAAGCTGCACTACTCACTTTGGTCTCATTAGGACATTCTACTGCCACAAACAACTCATCAAACTCTCTCAACCAATTCTCAAGGACAGTTGGGTCAGGCTCTCCCTGATAGGTAGGAGGTTTGCTTTGGGCTATCTTCTTAAATAACTCCCCAGCAGGGTCTGGATTATTATTGTTCCTCTCAGCTAACTGTTGAGCTACAACAACTAATTGCCTTACTACTTCATTCAGATCATTGTTATTGTTTTTTCTTCTTGCCATTCTAGATCTCCTGAATAAAGAAATGACTATTATTAGGTAGGTCACAACTCTCTTACAGCTAAGCAATTACTATATATACTACTTGAATTCAAGCATACAAGCAACCATTTTGAATAATAGTAGAAGCATCAACTCAATTCTCCTACTAATAATTCAACACATTATATTGGTTGTCATGCAACCATTTCACTTAAGTAAGCACACCACAAAAATATTTTTGAGTCTTTCCCTTGGTACCATTTACAGAGAACAATAAATAAAAATTTAATGTTTGATAAGCTTATATAAAGAGAAAGGAATGATTGAAAAGAAATCATAATACTTTTATTGAAATATGAAAAAGAAATGTTAGAAACATCCCAATTGTAGCTTCGCTACTTATTACTCACACAACTTTATTAAAATATAACTACGAATAAAGAATAAATCTCAAAACGTAAAGAAAAGTTAATCTATAATCTTCAAATATTGACATTGTCAATCTTGTCTTTGATATCTCTATACTGCTTTGGATTATAATTAGGATCACTCTTATTTTAACCATCATTGCCATCATCATCATCATCATCTTCCTTAGGGTCCTCCTTAGACTCATCGGTTTCTAAGTTGACAATCACCGGAGGACTTGGAGGATTTGGATCAGAAATAACTTCACAAGAAGAATCTTCATACTCACTATCCTACTCCATAGGTTCATCTTGGTTCTCATAACTCTGCTCAGGTTCTGACTCAAACACATCATTTTCTGAAGAGTAATAGGGTGCATATTGGTGTGGAATTGGATCACCAAAGTTATGGCAAGGAGGAGGTTGAAAAGCATATTGAGGGTTAAAATGGATAAATTCCTTGTGAGCAATGTAACGGTATAAATATCTCCAATTTGCTCCCCACTGACCATTAAAATTCTTATACTTGGTATAGTTACCTACACCATTAGGCAAGTGGAAATCACAAAATCGACTCTTAATAGCCTCATAAGGTGGATAATTATGTAAAAAGTGAACAATCATGGCTGAGACATTATCAGGTTGGTCTATGTGACGCTCCCCAAACACATCAGATCTATAGGTACAATAAAATCGAATTCTGCGAATATAATCCCAAACATGCTCATAGTCTTTCTTGACCAGAGTACCCATGGAGGAAAATCTACTAGGCAAATCAAACATCCTGCAAGGTATTTCAGGTTATGACTCAGAAAATTCTTTATTTAATCAAGTATACAATTCTTTGAAAAAATTTAAATTTGGTGTTCAATCATACAATTTCTGTCACCACACACAAACATACTTTCACACAAATACATATTATCATTTAACGTGCTTGAACACCTCATATAAATAAAATATGCACATAGGAAGACATACAATTCTAGCCTATATGCCCATTCTTTCCTGCCCAAATCTCACCACGTGATATAAAAGCGATTAACACATAATTACATACCTTGAATCCTTCGCATATCTGCACACTTAATTTAATTTAAGTTCGAAAATGTTTATTTGAGCAAATAAAAAAAATTTGGACCATTTGAAAATAATAAAAAAAAAATTTCGGCCCTCCTCTAAAAAAAATTCGAACCCCCTTAATTAAATTTTTTTTTTGAACTTTATAAAATAATTTCAAACTTGTTAAAATAAGCACTTGGCCAAGCTTTAAAAAAAATAGATATAAAAAAAAAATTATGACTTTAGTGGTAATAAAATCCAACCAAATCTCCCAGATACCACTTTGTAATACCCCGTAAATTCCCTTATTTTAAATCACTCTTTTTATTCTAATTAAAACTATTTTAAGGAAGTAACCAAAATATTACTGCCACCATGATAACGGCTAAGGCTATTTTTCAAAGTTACACAGCGGAAGTCTAAAATAAAAACCAACTTTCAAAATAAAACTTGAATTCACAACCTTAAAACAAAAATAAAAATAATTAAATCACAAGTTAGAACCATTCCAAACATGGCCCTTTCAAAAATCCAACTTTAAATAACAGATGAAGATTAGTCCATAATAAATAATTCAAAACATAAAACTAGGAAAGAATAACAAGTAATTCTCTACACTCATTCCCATCATGATTTTCATGTTTCAAGTATCTGTCACTTCCCCTTTTATTTCAACCCTCTACTCACCATATAAATGGGTCATAGTAGGGCCAACCAAAGGAAAACCAAACACAAACACAAAAGTACAAACCAGCTTTTAGCTGAGTACATATGCACTACACTAACATGAACATCCTATCAATAAGAATAGTAATAAAACATGCTTGCCATACAATCACAATCAACTTATCTTTGACTCATAACTAACAATATTAATTATTAATTAATATCTTTGGATTACGCATCGAACGGGTTTCCTTTCTTTAAAAATATAGCCCATTAAAAATGGAGCTTCCAACCAGGGAGCTACCCTAATTGGCACCTACTATGTCACACCTTGCTGACGAAATTCTAGCGCATAAATAATAATAAAAGAAAGTACAGCGTCCTGTACCCCTGTAGAAGCTATGATTAAATATAAAACCCCATAATTCCTCCCGTATGTTCATACTCAAGATATATACATTCCAAGAGTTTTGGTGCGTATACTCTTACACTTTACGTGATTTATTAATTTAACATGTGAAGACTCCAACCAATCAATTAAGAATAAACATAATAATAATCAACACAACCTTCCAATTAACTCTTGAATTAATTAGTGAGCACATACTATTTATTTTAATTAAGTTTTCTTGCCTAGTTTTGTGCACAAAATTGCACGATTACTACCTTGGTGCTTTGAATGCACTAATAAACTTTCTTGACTCGATCTCAACTTACTTGAGAGAGTAAATAAATAAACTAACTTCCTTAACTCAACACCAATAATAATTGGGTGAGAATAAAATTCATGAATCATGTTCAATAATTCTAATTATAGCTCTTTTAAACATACATAAGCCTTGCTTATTAATTTCATGCTTCCTTGATACTCAGAAATAAAACATACTTCCATGATTCACATATATTCAACTTGTATCATGCTCCAAATATTATATTCATATGCTTGCATAATAATTCATGTTCAACCAACATAAATTCCAAGCATATAATCAACCAAACATGCTACTAATTCATCACTTCAATCACAATTCACAATCCTAGCATGATACTACGCATACACAAATATTCTTGTGCACATACGTACCTTGAATAACGCCTAAACTCGGCCACACTTGCTCGAAATCACTTAGCTCGAAACTTCCTACAATTAAAAATACATAACTATAATTAATCCACTATTCTCATAAATTTCCAGATTATAATACTATTTAAACCATACTAATTAACCCCTTTTAATGACATATAAGCCATAAAACCTTTTCTTTAAGTTGGTACTTTAGCTCCTTTCAAATAGACTTGATTTTTATGACTTAATTAAAATTCCAGCATACTTATTTAGTATAAAACGTCACTTTTAGACTAGGAAATCATATATAAATCATTAAAACTTTTTTCCCTTTTATTGGTAATCAAACCCTTACTTAATAATGAAAAAGTAGTGTGTATAAATAAATTCCAACATTAAATTGAAGGTTTTAAACTCATAAAAAACATGATAAGACCATGAATTAATCAATATCAACAACCTAGCCTCAATCCCTAACCAATTATAAAAAAATCCCCAAATTTCTAGGGTTTATATTTTAGGGTTTTTAATTAAACAAAAATTTGAAATTTATATCAATAAATTAGCAACATCAAAATCCCAAAATCAACACCAAAACATAATAAAAATCATGCCTTTAAAACAATAAATCAATAGAATAAATTTTAGGATTAAAGAAGTTTTTTTTATACACACACAAACCGAAAAAAAAGAGAAGGAGGAGAGAGGCACCGACCGGCTGGGCTGCCGGCGCTGCTGCCGCCGCCGGTGGGCTGGCCGTGCGTGAGGAGGGAGAAGGAGAGAGGAGAGTGCATGGAATTTTAGGGGAAAAAGAAAGGAAAAAGAAAAGAAAAATAAAGGAAAAAGAAGAGAGAGAAAATAAAGAAAAAACCTTTTGAATTTTTATGAAATCTGACAATTATGAACTTGTGTGGAAAAATCTTGAGGTTTTAAAGTATTTATACTCTCCTTTTAAAATTAAAGCTCATATTTACAACTTTACTATTACTAATTCCTAATCCCTCATAAATTCTCCGTTTGGCCAACTTATTAGGCTCCTAAATTTCCAATAAGTTGGTCCACCCTTTTAAATAGGATTTACCCTATTAAATTTTTTTTGTTGCCTCAATTCATAATCCATTTTATTTATTTACACTTACAATTTATTTAAATAAATAATCTCTTTTTAAAATGAAATAAATCATTTTAATATAATTAATTTATATATATAAAAATATAATAAAAATACTGAGTATTACACCCTTTTTTGTAGGGCCCACATATTTTTTAATTATTATTTTTTTTAAAAAAATGGTCATAACTATATGTACTGTAGACCTATATTACTAATCACAAGTGTAGCTTCTTCTTAATCTAAAAATAAATCAAAGATCATTTTAATTGGCTAAGTGATTTTATTTGGGATTCAAATGGAGGAAATGAACAGAGCAAACGAAAGAAAGGAAGAAGCACTGAAGTGGGGAAAGACTAGGTCATACATAGTCCGTAGTCTTCAATTTTATCTCCACATAGTAGGAGTCATAAAAATCCAATATATATCTTTGACTAGGGGTTTGGTTTATTTTCTTAATTTTCCTTTTGCTTTGTATTTTTAGATTTTCATTTTTTTCTTTTATGTGAGCTTTCATTTTCCTTTTTTCTTGTATACTTTCTCTTTTAGATTATTCGTTTGTTTTAATTACCTAAATTCTGTTACGTTAGCTTTATTTACTTAATTTCTTTCTTCATTAATTTTTTTATTGGATTTAAAATTTTGACTTTTTTAAATAAAAAACAAAGGTATTGGATAATGTAGCTTGTGAGGGTTCGATTGATGAATTTCCTTAAAAATAAAAATAAATCCCAAAGGACGAGATTTTTTAAGTAATTATTATGTAATCCATAATTTTGGTGAACTTTTTAATACTCGTATAAAATTTTATGAAATACATTATTATAATTTAGGGGTCTTTCTTAAGATTTTGCTTCGAGCCCCCAAAATGTCCAAGACGGCACTGTAGTTGATAAACTGTTAGTTACTTCCTTCGTTTTTTTATAGTTGCAACAGTGTGACTTTTACACTATTCATGTGTTTCACTTTGACTAGTTTTGACGGTTTATACTTAAGTAAAATAATCATGTGGGATCTTGTTATATTCGTCTAGATTTATACAATTTTAATATCAAAAGTTTATAATTTTTACATATTGGTAACTAAAGATATGAACGATTGAAAACTTGCATCGACAAGCGTGAAAAGAGAAGTGTTGCAACTATAAAAAAAAACAGAGGAAGTATATTTGTTTGGACTTCCAATTTCTCATTAGGAGCAAATGAGAACAAGATATAACTTGAAGCAAATCAATTGTTGCTACATGGAAGCCTGGCTTTTACTTCCACTTGTTGCTACACACGCTGCTTTTACTAGCTTCCTCCCCCCTTCCCCTCTCTTTTTTTTAAATAATTTGGCACTTGGAATGAGGAGTATACTCCTTTCCATAGAAAAAATTGTAGGTTATCATTTTGGTAAAAGAATCCTCTTAGGATTTTCCTCATCCATGAGGATCTTTTTACTAAGCCAAAAGTTGTAAATCTCCATCCTTTATTGCTGCTGATGCTCTTATATATAAGATTGTGTTTTTTAGGTTCAGAACTAATTGCAACATGGATGTTTGTGGGTTATGGTCCCCTCATTGAGTATGCGATTAGACAAAGAAATCCTTATATGATGAAAAGGGAGCTAGTGAGTGTTGGTCCCTACATGAGGTGCTTTTGGTAGTTTGATAAGGAAAGCTTAGTAAAATTAGTAACATTGCAATTTAAATAAAAAAAGACATTCAGTGTAGGGAAGTATTGCAATTTGCAACTAATTCCAAACAAATTATGCAAATTGTAACATATTGATAAATTAAAAATAATGTTTTTCTACAAGGTACCTTTGAGGTATTGCAACATTCATGTGGTACCCTCGTGGTTTCAAAAGAGGTACCCTTAAGGTATGTTGTTAATGTACAAATGTCGTTAATGATTGACGACAATAGATAGACGTTAAGAAGTAGCTTTTGATGCATGAATACCCCTAAAGTATAGGAGTGTTGTTTTAATAAAGGTTAAAAACTACTCCCTTATTTCCCATTTGTTTTTTATGTTTGCATTTTAGATGTTCCTTTTTATTCTTTACATTTAGTATCTTTCCTTTTTAGTTATAAATTTTGGTCAAAATTATCTAGTTTACAATTTCAATACTCAAAAGTCCTTACTTTTCCAGAGGTTGTCTAAGACAATAATGTGTAGAGTCCTAGAGGACACTAATAAGGGCATAAAAGAGAATTCCTATTTAAATGAAAGTGGGTTCCACAGCCAAATTTGACTTTCAAAAATTTTGAATTTCAAAATTTCAGCCAAATATTTAGAAAAAATAAAAATGAATGTAACAAAAAACAATCTGACCAAAATGAATGTGTTTGACCGACTACTTGCCTATTCTCACTCTTCACTCTTCACTCTTCACTCTTCACTTTCTTTAGCTTTGTGTTTCTCTCTTTTCACTTAGTCACTTTCTTCACTTATTCACTGAAAACCCATAATACTTTGTGAAGGCTGATTGTCGGAGGTCTCGGCGGAGGTAATTAACATCGTCGGAGGGATACTGTCAGTCCAATTTCAAGGTGAGTTGTTAATTATTAGTATTGGGGTTAGGAAATATATATAATTTACACGTGTTGTTTCGTTGTTTTTTGGGTGTTTGACAATCTGCATGTTGGTATCATATGTGGGTCGGTATAGATTCTAGTAATGTAGGAGATTTGCTTGTTGATTTGTATTAGAATTGGTACTTTTGCGAAATTAGGGTTTTGAAATCTGTGTTGTTGTTGGTGTTATGAATAAATTTTGTGAGAGGTGAATTTTGTGAGGTGTTGTGAGTAAGTTTGACAGTATCTAATATTTAATTTTTCGACGATACTCCGTATTGTTTTTTTAATTGGCTGGGCTTTGAGTTTAATTGAAGCTTACTTGTTGATAATTTATGTGGGTTTGTAAGTTTTTTGTGTTTTAAGTGATGATGATTGTTATTATCATCTGGGTTTGAGTGTATGTCAATGCATTTGTTGAAATTGATGAGTTTATGTATCTGGGTTTTCAATGTATGTCGTATATTTATCTGGGCATTTCTCATTTTGTGTTGAATAAGTATTTATCTGGGGAGCTCAAATTTCTGTTAAAACAATTGTTTGATTTTTGTTTGTTTGTTTGTTTAAGGTTATTTTATTAATCTAGGATCATTTTTATGGGCCAAATTTAGGGGTAAAATATATAATTTGGTTATTGCCTATGATTCTGTAATCATCACTGAACACCTGCGTTTCTAATTAATTTAACCAACTTTTGGATAGTTTCTAAGTAGTTATTTCAATTGCTATAAAGAGGTATTTAAGTAGTTATTTTTATTTGAAGTTTAAGTTTTGTCCTGCTTTGCTTTAGTTGGCATAGCTTTCTATAGGCACACTATATTGTATAATGTAATCACACTATATTTTTTGTGGATGTTGTTAAAGGCCCATCTCGAAGATGAGCAGGAGATCAGATCAAAATACCTAACTGTAGGTAGTCGAACAAAGTGGGGGGTTAGTGCTCTATCTATATGTGATGAGTGACATTTATGTCACTCTTAGTGATAGTGTTTAGGTTGTTTTTCTTGTTTATTTTATCTTATTTTTTTTTTCTTTTATTCTCTTGTTTTCTCGTTAATAAATTTTCTAGTTTATGTCGTTATTTTGGCGTGTTTTAGTTTAATTTCTTTATTCAATTAGTTTTAGTTTATTTTCGTATTTTATTTGCTTTGAATTTATTTTATTTCGTTCTTTTTCTTTGTTACTTTCATAGTTTTAATTAGCTTTATGTTTATTTTGTTATTTTATTAGATTTTAATTACTTGTATAGTTTTATTTAATTTTTATTAGTTTAGTGTTATTTCCCTTATTTCAATTTTAGTTTATTTAGTTTCTTTTTATTATTTATTTTATTTTATTTTACTTGTCTCAATTCCTTTCCTCGGTTTTTTTTGTAGGTGTTTGGGTTTCGAGTGAAGTGAGTTCGGTTTTCGGGTTCGTGTCAAATGTCAATTGCCAGCATATCCTACACCCCACTAACCCTATCCTACACCACATTAAAATAGCCAAGCTCCCTTGCTCACATATCCCACAATCACCACCAGCCACCAACCCGCAAAAAACCCACACCAATTAACAGCCACCTTAACCTCACGTTCAGCCACAATAAACAGCCGCAACACCACCAAAACCAAGCAGCACCACCGCTGCTGCCTCCAATTACCAACACCTCAAATCAATCAGCCCCAATCCACAATAAACAGAGCAGCGACGCATCTCCACCAATAGCCGCGCAACCCCTGCCGCAGCAACCAACTTCATCACCGCACCTCCTACCTGCCATTTCCGGCTACAACCCACAGAAGCAATTGCGCAAAAATCTGGCCAGCAGCAATCTCCGGTACAAAACCAAAACCACCAACTTGCTCCGCCCAAAATCCCGCAACCCTTGCTCCACCATCACATTCACCAATTACAGCAGCAATCCCGGCCGCACTTCACCTTCATTCTGCCGCTGCAGCAACCGTAATTCAAACCATATTTCCACCGCTGCTTTTCACCTCGCAAAACCCTCAATTAAGCACCCAATTTGAATGGAGCTATTCGCGGGCGCTCAGCCTTGTCAGAAGATGCACACATCGGAGTCCAAAACAGATTGTAGGCAGTAAGCATTCGCGATGTCTTCGCGGGCGCGCAAAGTTGGGTTCAATTTGAACCGAATCACGAGCTTTGCACGTGATTATTAATGATGATGAACGGTGGTGATTGAAGATGATTAATGCTGATGGTGATTAATGATGGAGTATGAATGGCGGTGATGAAGATTCAAGAGCAGCCGAAATCTCGAAGAGGAAGGAGATTGGGTCTGATAGTTTCGTGGGATTTGGGGGTTTATTTTTCTTTTTCTTTTATTTTTTCTTTTTCTATTTTCTTCTTTAGTTTTATTCTCTTTTCTTTCTTTCTTTATTCTATTTTTCACTTATTCTATTTTTCTATTTTTATTAACTTTGTATAAATACCCATTTTTAGGTAATTAATTCAAAAAACTATTATTCTACTCTCTTAATTAGTTTTAGAAGAGCTTATCTCTCTAGGTTTAGATTAGGATTAGAGTAATTTAGAGAGAGAAAGTGAGGGTTTCCCCGTTGTTGATCTTGGATTTTGAAGAACAAGCTTAATCAACCTCTTTGTAGACCTTTAACTTCAATCAATGAGCATCTCCTTACTCTTTTCTCTTTATTTTGCTATTTGATTCTTGTTTTAGTTGTTAGTATTGCTTGTTAATCATGTTGATGCTTGGTTATTTGTTGATTAATCTTGTTGTTGGCATGATTAGTGAGTAATTTCCCCATTAAGGGGATGATTGTGGTGTAGTTGGATCTTGAGCATGTTTTAGGGTTTGGAGTTGATTTGTTTGTGATTAAAGTCTTTATATGCTTGACGTTCTTCAACCTACTTGCAAAATGCATGTTGTTAGTTGATTGAGGGTGAATTATTGCTTGATGATGCGATAACAGACCTAGCAAAATTCATTTGTATTGATTGTTATTTGATTGCACCTTCTTATATGGTTCTAATGTGACAACATAGAGGCTATGTTAGGAGAAGCCAATTGACCCCGACAGGTGGCCAGATTGGACCTTACTTTGATATTCAAGAATGTTTAGTTCATGATTAATTCAACTTCTATGCCTTTATTTATACTTAGGTGAATGCTATACCTAAACCATTTCCCTTAGTGCTTTATTTATTGTTTTAGCATCTTTAGACTTTAGTTTACTTATCCCCTATTCCCGACTAGCTTAGTTGTTGATAACATTTGGTGGTGTTTATTCGTTCCCTATGGTTCGACCCCTATGCTTGCCTTATACTCGTATTTGGTTTGTTTAGGTTGTATAAATTGTATTTGATCTAGGGATAGACAAGTGACGACGTGTTTATTCCTTGTCAATATATCATCAAATTCTTTGTCCGCATTACATTGTTGATATGAAACAACTAATGTAGTTGATGTGATTCCTTTTTTTAGATGAATTTGGCCGAAATTATTGTGGATGAAGGAGCCTCGTCATGGGGACAGCCCCCCAAAACAAATACCAAGAAGCGTAAGATGACTAAGAGTAGTAATGCGGAACCTACTAAAGAAGAAACTAGAGACAGACAAGTGGAAGAGTGGTTACGAACAAGCGTAAAGCAAGGTAGTGATTCTGATGATGACGATGACCAACAGGAGAATGATTCGGATGATGAGGACGAATTTGATGATGATGATAGATCCAAAGGTGATGATGGTCAGAATGCATCTCCTAACGATGATGATGAAAATGAGGAAGATGGTGGATCCAATAATGGTGATCAGGATGTTTCTGAAGAAGATGGAGCGAGTAGCAAGGTTAGTGTGAAGGAATCATTTGGGAAAAAGAGGAAGTGTGGTCCCTCTATAGAGAACACAATGGAGCAAGAAAATTCAGGTAAGCAAGGAAATGGAGCAAAATGTGAAGAGGAAGGGTACGAAGAAGGAAAATGTGGGGAAGAAGCAGAGTAAGGAAAATAAGGAGAGATAGGAAAATAAGCAGCAGGTGCAAAAAAAGGAGAACAACGAAAATAAGGCAAATGAAAATCTGGGAAAGCAGAACAATGTATGTATTTGTGGTTGTACATATAAATTTTGTTTAATTGATTTAATATCCTGTGGAAATTGATAAATCTTAACATTGATAAAACCCTTGCATGCAGGTTGTGTCAATGTTATGGCCCAAGTTGAAGCGTCTAGAAAAATTGATCGAAGCACAGACAGAGGTGATCAACAACGCCAAATCATCAAGAACAATTAAAGTTGATCCCAAAGGACCTTCTGATGGTCAAAAGGTATTTTGTTTGTGTTTAAATAGTGGTTATTGGATGCATAATTTTCTCTAATATGTAATCTGTACAATTCCTTGTAGGGGTTATCGCGGGGAGAAATTGTTCAGATGAAGGATATGGTTGTTGTGACTCAAGCGCAGAATTGTGCGAATAAGGTGTTGTTTTGTACCTCAATAAATTTTAAGTGAACCTTAATCTATCTCAAATTGTTAAGGATGCATTGCATCGTCAATTGTCATATATGTGACACTGTGACTTCTTGTTTAAGTAATCATGCTGTTGTGTTTAAGCTTAAAGTTTGAAAAGTTGATTTTTAATTTTTTATTTCTGTTTTATGTAGTTTTGTAAGATAGTAACGGTATTGGGTCTGGTGTATAATATTGCATAGAAAAGGCATGCTTGAGTTCATGGTAATTTGATTTTCAATTCAGTCGATGCTTATGTGACGACTAAAGAGTTGCATGTAGAGAATGAGAAGTTTTTATTGTCATTTTCAAAAGTAATTTGCATAGAAATATTGTCATCGTATATAGCCTTTTTTTGCAGGTTCTTAATGTTGTCTGTCGGGTTGCCTCTTTTAAAAAGGATGTTGATGGTTTAGATGAGTCAAGGAAGAAGGAGGTTAGGGCGATAGGGTTTGGTGGGCTGTTAGAATTAAAAGTGGAGTGGCTGGATAGGTCGTTTGCTTATTGGTTGTTGACCAGGGTGAACCCAATGAACAGCTTCATTGTGGCAAGGGATGGTCGTGAGTTACCTCTTGCTCCCATACAGTGGAATTTTGTGTTTGGGTTGCACTCGACCAGAGATCCTGTCCCTTTGACCGTTGAAAAGAAGGACATAAGTACGAAGGAAGAGGTTTTGCGTATTGGTAAAACAATTGGAAAGATAAAAAAAGGGAGAAGTTCAATAAAGATAAAAAAAAGTAGAGATGACGATAAAATCGAAGACAGTTGAAGAAGGCGATCCTATTCCGCTAAAAATAGAAATAGAGAAGCTAGATTTTAGGAGGGCTTTTATGCTTGTGGTGTTAGGGAAGTTGCTATGTTGTACAACAAATGGGGGTAACCTTAGTGGAGCATTATTTCCTGCTACGGCTGTTGTTGGTGATGCCGAGATTTATGATTGGTGCTCATTTGTACATGAGTAGATGTTGTCATATATGAAGACTTTTAAGGAGAAATTTGATGACTTTGGATTCGTGGCTGGGTGCGGGGGATGCACCTTATTTCTCATGGGTGTAATCCCCCATATTTTCAACCTAATTAAATTATATTTATTTATTATTTATACAGATATTTTTTATTTTAATTTTATAGTATGAGTTATTTTGATGAAAGAGTAACAATATTTTCATTATTAGCAAGCTAAAACTACTAAGTTTTAATTTAGATTATAAGCCTCTCTTAACTTAGTAGCCCAAAGTTTGATTCCTACTCAAGCCCAAATGTAACACCCCCAAATCTCCCTATACGGAAATACTAGTATAATACTTATAATTATACCGTAGAGATAGACTTAGGCGTGTTACCGCCGCATGATTACGCAAGGCTACTCAAAATACTTAACTCAATAACAAAACTTGCAGCGGAAACTCAACTTTCTTTTATTAATACTTATAAAAATAGTAACATTGTTATGAGTACTCAAAATAAAGACACAAGACCAACACTTTCTAATCTAGGTGAAACCATTCCCGGGACTCTATATGCTCAATTATTGACTTTACCTGAAAATAGTCAACACTGCTTACCATTACGGTAAACAGGGAGAACCAAAACAAATAAGAAATAAGGATTAGCAAAATATGCTAAGTACGATAAGTGCAAGATAATGTAAACTCAATTTATTTGCAAACATGCTTTTAAAAATCAATTCCAATAATTCAAACTCATTATTCCAAAACCGATTCCAATGATTCAATATTCAAAATAATAGTTAATAAAATAATTCCTTTATTAAGAACCAATTTATTTTAATCCAATTCCTCATCCAAGTGTGCACACCCCCCAAGCTAGTCTCCTTATATTACAAGGCTATTCTTGAGGAAAGACCTGGTCATACAAAGTCCAAGGCCTTATCAATAAACCAAATCCGCATAGTGGGATTACCAACATGCTTATAAAGCATTAATAATAATAATTCAATGGTTCAATAAATTCTTTTAATATCCAATAAATTCCAATATAATTCAAACTCCTTTTTAATAATTCCACATACTTTCAAAATCAAAACCTTTTAAACAGATACTTGAGAATAAAATCTCATATTAATAACTTTTCAAAATCAATAACCCTTCCTTGAAAAACCTTTTATTTAATTTAACAAACCTTTAAAAATCAAATCTTTTATTTAAACATGATAAGTAATTCAAACCATTCAAAACATGATTTAAAAATCAATCATTCAAAATACTTTTATTAAAATCAATACCTTCAAACCTAATTTATTTCAAAATCATATGTAATTCAAATCAATTTAATTCAATCATCATAAAATCATTCAAAACATGTTATTCAAACCAATCACTTTTAAAGGTATCTAGCCACCAAAACGTACCTTGATCCTTGCTAGAAAAACCACACAAAAAGAACCTCAAGAACCTTGATTCCGAATATCAATCAATATTTCGCACTTTCAAAGTTCAACCACGAATACACCTTGCAAACAACATAACCATAAGGTTATCACAACATAAACTCAAATCTAATGTGCATGGGCTATAAAACTCTTTTAAAATAATACATTAATATAAAATTATAGCTTTGAAATAGGTATTTGTATTTTAGAAAACTAACCATGAAGAAGATAAAGGAATAGGATTAAAGAGAATTGAATTTTCGTTGGAAAGAATAGGCAGAACTTGCAGAGGTCATAACTCCTTCAATATAACTCCGAATTGGGTGATTCTTGAGCCTAACCTCAAGGATTTTTTGAGAGGAACAATATTTTGTGAAACATTAATACCTCAAAAACTGACCAGAAGTGCCCGAAAACTGGCTTTAAAGGTATACGGGATAATATTTGTATGAAAAGAGGAGAAGAAAAGTATGAAAAGGTTTAGGGAAAAGAAGAATAAGAGAGAAGAAGAGAATTGGGTTTTTGGTGTGAAGAATATGAGAGGTATGAAGGGGTATTTATAGGCTAGTTCATGCAAGAATTATGGCAAGATAATGTGGGAAGAATTATGGTAAAAAGAATTAAGGAAATTACTTGGAGAAGTGAATAAAAGAATTAAGGAAAGTTTGGATATTAAGGTGATTGTGTATAATTGAATATGGAATGTATGTATGTCATGAAAAATAATAAGGGCATTGGAATTACTTGGAGAATAATTAAGAAGAATGAATGGCAAGAAAATATGACGGTTAGATATTAAAAAGATGGAGAAATAGAATTAAGGAAAATAAGAGATTTTAAGGAGATAATTAAAAATATAATTTACCAAAATAAGTCACCCAAAAATCCATCATGGTGGCTTTAGATATTTAGGGAATTAATTTGCTAGTTTTAAGGAATTAAAAATAATTGTGTAAATAATATTTATTGTATAAAATAATTAATTAATAAATTTCCAATTATTCAATAAATAAAATAACTAAGAAAATCATATTTTCTATACACAGAAAATCCGAAAATCATAGTCATTAAATTAGGAATTTTCGGCCATCTTAAATAAATAATAAAATATAATTTTATTTAATTAAAATATCCGGAATATATATAAATAATCCGATTTTTAAATAAAATAAATGGATAATAAATCTTATCCAAAATCCAAAAATAATAATTGAGTTTTAAAATACTTTTGGCGCCAAAATTCAAATATCATTTTGGCTCCAAAATTCAAATAGTAAAATAAATTACTAAAATACCCTTTTTAAGAGAATACTAATTAGAAAATACGTTTCAAAAATAGGGGGTATTACAACAAATTACACAAATCCTACTCCTAATGAAATTAGGGAACTAAAACCTAAATAAAAACCCTCACCTATTCCTCCTCTCTCTCTTTCACGTAAAATACAAAAAAAAAAAAACACCCCTTCACTTCCTCTTCTTGATTCACGAACACAGGAGAAGAAGAAAAATAAATAAATAAAAACTCCAAGCTCCTCCGCCGCTGCCCAGCCGACGCAGCCACCGCAGCTGCCCAGCCGTGCCGCCCAGCCGACCTCCGGCCACCACCGAACCCTGCAGTTCGCACCTCCTTCTTCCTCCTTTCCTTTACTCCTTTTTATTTTATTGAATTAATTTGAAGTTTCAATTTTGTTTAATTTTGATTCTAAATTATTATTATTATGGGTTGATATTATGCATGGGTTATAAAAGATTATAAATTTATGAAGTTTAATATGTTTTATTTACAATATAAAATTTCAGATTTGTTTAATTGAGAAAATAAGGGTTTAAGTATTGAATTTTCATGTTTTAGGGCTTGAAAACGTGCTAATCAAGTTATCTAATCATATTATGTTAAATTACATTAAAGTATAATTATTTTGGTTATGTATAAAATTTCAGATTATTAAAGTTTCAATTTTTATGAACAAGTTGTGTTAATTTCATATTTTTATGCTTCTAATCCTATAAAATAATTATTGTGGGTATTTCATGATTAAAAAGCTTTGAACTTTAATTTATAACCTCAAGAATAAATTTTCAGATTTTATACTTTTTATTTTGAAGCCTCTAATTGCATTGAATTGGTATATTTTTGGGTTTTTAACACACTAACCTACTATATAATGATTATTTCAAGTAATTATGTTTATGGGGTTGTTTTATACACTTAAACCAAATTTTCAGATTTATTCACTCACTTTAAAGTTGCTGGAATTTTATGTTATAAGCTATATTTTCATGATTTTAGCACATAAACCTATAGTGAACTAATGGATTATTAACTTTGACTATTGGGAGTAATTTAAAAGCATTATTTTGATGGTTTAAGAGGTTTTAAAGTAGTTTGGTATTGCTGTAAATTTACTTGCTTGGGTGTTGATTTAATTCTTGTTGTTTGGTTTAGGAGAGGACTTTGTAGAAGGCGACTTGTAGTTCCTAAAGTGGCCAACCGAATCGTTTACACAAGGTACGTACGAGTTACGAAACCTTGCCTTTAGATGCATGTTTAGGGATGTATCGAGAACCTAGTATCACGTATAGAGAAGACTGGGCTAAATTGTTTGGTTATACATTGTGATTTCCGTATATTGTGTATGAGGCATGTTTGAGATATAAGTATATGACTATGGTTGTGGGTAATGTATAAGTGATTGTCTTATCAATTGGATATGTCATGATTAATTAAAGGTTATGGATTCTTGGTTGTCTATTAGTGGAATTAATTTTGATAATGGTTCCATGAGGTTAATTTTTAATACTTGTTCATGAATTAATCATGATTTGAGTAGAGGAAGTTTATTAAAGTCTTTTAAGACGAGGTTCAGGATTTGAAGTGCCCTATGCACTTAAGGTGTTTATACACCGAGGTAGTTAAAGGATTCAATACTAAATATTGTTTGCCACTAATAAATCAAGAATTGAATTGGAAATTTGGATTGCATGGAATGATGTGATATTTGATTGATTATATTGTTTTGCATTTGAGTCATCACCAATTCTAAGCTTGTAAATCACGTAAAGTGCAAGATGGATGGGCAATAAAACTCTGGATTTGTGCACATCTAGAGTATTGACAATCAGGGGTTAGGGTACACGGGGTATTAGCCGTGCACTTTTCTTGAGGCCGTCTGATCTACGAGTCTCTTATTTCAAATACTTTTGAAAAACTGGGAGTTAGATGAGATCTCATACTAGCTACGATCACGGAGTCACGCCCGTGGTCGTTGGATGTTTTATTGATGTTTCCAAAAGGAGGCATGGGGTTTTTCTTTTATTGATGTTCCAAATGGAGCATGGGTTGGACAACCTTGTCTATTGCTTAATCCAATGAATAAAAACGATGAGTTAACTACTTTTAAATAGTGAAGTCTTAATAAACTGATAGTTGAGTCGTGTGTTGAGTCTATAATTTGATAATGTGTGATGATTGATTATTAGTAGCATGCTAGGAATTTCTTATTACGTTTCGCAGCTTGTATGTACTCAGCTTTGCTGATTGTGTGCTTTGTGTGTCTTTCTTTCATGCTTTGTGTGTCTTACTCAACCAACACCCTGTGACGATTTAATTTTTACACTTGTAATATTGGGGAGCAGATTAACCATAGGTTCTTACACATGCAGCATTCGTATCTAGGTGGTGGGATCTTGAGTGGAGTGTTGGTTGTTTTTCTCAATTTATTTGCTATTTACTTTTGAAGTTACTTAAACTCGATTTCATTTTTATACTACTTCTACTGATTTGAGTTTTGAATAAGGGCCTTAATGGTTCAAAGTTGTAAGACTTAATTTGGTTTTGTTTGTTGGTTTTGAAACTTAATTATAACTGATTTAGTTTTTCCGCTGCTAATTTCTGATATAGCCTTAACGTTTGAACAAGTGGCGGTAGCACGCCAGTAATTCTCTTGAATATTGTTCGGGGTACTCACAGTTTTAAAGAGAGAATTATTGGGGTGTTACAGTAAATTTAATTAATTAACTGAATTTTATTACTTGAATTTTTTTATGGTTACTCTAATACAGTTTGTGCTATTTATGGCGTAGATTATTTATCTTGATCGGTTGAAAAGGTACCTCGTCCAGTGGGGTGACTATCCTAGAGTTGGTGTGTGGACCGATGAAATGGTAATGGACGTGATAAAGGCTGATAAGAAACAACAGTCTGATGGCTACGACAAACTGAAAGTAAGTTACAGAGTGGCTTAACCGTACACCTTGATTTATGATGAGTTTCATTTATGGCACTCATATGGTAGCATTTTAGGACGTTTTCCTTCTATTTTATACCTGTTCTCTTTCAATAATGCTTTAGTTTCGTTCATTTATGTTTTAGTTTCTTTGTTTCTCTTAGTTTGTGCTTTCTTGTGATATAAGGGTACTTTCGTCTTTTCTACTTTACTTGCTTTACTTTCTTTTATTGTAGGCTTTGTTTGGGTCACGTGATCTACTTTGGAAGGTTCTCCAAGTCTTTTGGATGCTCGGGACAAGACCTCATATCGTTCGGTTGGCTAGAGTTCAAGATAAGAAGCAAGCTCCTATTCTTGGCATTAGCGCTCTCGTGCATCACCATCATCGCATGTCTTGATCATGAACATGCAAAAATGAAGATTTGAAGGTTGCCCCCTCCGTGAGCATCATACGAGAGCGTCGATGAGGAGCATGCTTGTGAGCGCTAGAACTAAAGCAAGAGGCCGAGTGCACGGCCATCACTATGGTGCGTGAGCGCAGCAAGGGGCATGAGTGGCACATCATGTGGTGCGCACGCGCACACCCTCCTGTGCGTGCGCACCATAGGTTTGCCGAGCCTACTTTGCTCTCTTGCTATATATACTTGAGACCTTTCTATTTTTGGACAACTTTAGACTAGCTTAGAATTTCGCTCTCATATTTTAGCTTAGGTTGAGAGCTTCTCTCTCTAGACCTTTCTATTGTGTTTTGCTTTGTTCTTGCTTTGGACATAATACTTTTGGACTTGTATAGTTGAATGCTTTTCTTCTTAAATGGTAACGGTGTGCACGGTTTGAGAGTATGTTTGGTTGATTCTAGGATAGAGTATGATAAGGTTGTGTCTTTAGAAGTATTGGGACCTTGAAGCCGGATTCTAATTATTTGTGGTAAGAAGGTGTTGCTCCCTTTGGTGAATTTGAAACTAATAGTGAGTTATTGCTACAACCATGTGAGGTTTCATTCTTTACTAGCCTTCTACATATTTTGCATGAACGGCACATGGACCCTTGACTATTGTATGCTTTATCTAGAACTTGACTCTTATCTCCCGAGATTGCGAGCAAATCATTTAGGAAGGACAAAGGCATCTTTTCGGGGTGGTAATTTTTCATTTTCTAGGATAGATTTCATTTATTTGTTTTGGGTTTACATTTTTCTACTTGCTAACCATTTGAGCCATAAACCTTCTTTTCAAGTCATATCTTTAGATTTTGAGCCTTTTGTTTCATTCTTGTTTCCATTCTTGGTTTTTGTGAAGCAATTGATCATTATTGTTGGAGATTATGGTGGATGAGTTTGAATATTGGTTCTTATAATGTAAGCAAGTGTGTATTGTGAATATCTTTTGAATAAAAGGAAAATTCCAAGTTGAAAAGCCGTCCATAGTTAAAAGAGGCGAGGACAATACAATAAAGTAAAAAATAGAAAAAAGAAAAAATGAGAAAAAGCAAAGCACATTCAAATGATTTGGCAAAAGTGAAAAGAAAAATGAGAAAAATGAAAAGCTTAAAAATATTTTGATGTAAGTGTCTTTCTCCCTATTTTAAGCATTGAGGAAAATGCTTTGTTCAAGCTTGGGGGGAAGCGTTCTTACGCTTTTTGTTTATATGTTTGTGATTTTGGCTTTGAATAAGCTTGGGGGTGTTGGTGTTTTTGTTTGGTGATTTCTTGATTATGGTGTTGAGTATTGATTACCCTTTGCTTCATAATTTAGGTATACCACCAAATTTCAAATTTTAGCCTACCTTCACCCTTTTCGCCCATACATTACAACCCTTTTCAAGACCTTTTGACCTTTTTGGTTGAGTCATAAGTCGGTGGAGGGAGATGTGAGTCAAGCCTATGGAGCGGTTTGCATAGTCAAGATGTCGAGTAGCCTTGAAAATCTCTTCTTTTTCGGTTCCTTCGAGGAATCATTGAGATGCTCACTAGAGGTGGATTTGAAACTAGTAGGGAGAACGTGGTAAGATTGTTTGGGATGAAGGTGAATTGTGTCTTATTAGTTCTCTATGCTTAGCATATTCTATGTTTCAATCAACCTTGGATATCTTGAAACGTGCACTCCCTTACTTGTTTAGAAAGAATTTCATCCATTTGTGCTTGTTCATTTGCAAAAGTCCTTTCAAGAACATATGTTTTCTTTACTTTCTTTTGATTTCCTTTTTATGCTTTGCCTTATTTGTTTGGTTTGTGAGAGTTATGGGTTAATCTCTTAGAAAACCCTTACGAGACCTCACTCGTCCTCATTGGCGACATTGGGGTTTTAAGGGCTTGTTATAGCTAAAGAAAACCGTGATTCCTACTGTAGGGAATATTTCAAGAAACCCACACTTGAGCCCCACTGTTATCATACACTAAAGCATGGTGGCGTCCAAAGGGAAGGAAGCTAGAGCAAAAGAGTTGCCAACAAGTTTTAGGAACTTGTAAACTGTTCACAGGGTGAAGGTTACACCCCTTAACGATCCATGAAATCGTCAACTCCAAAAGGTCTTGAACCAAATAGGGTTCGGGGATGAGGGTACGAATCCAATCTAAAAGAGATTGAACATGCCCTAAATAGGCCTCTACTTCATTCTTCTCGTATTCATGTGCGCTTTCTGACTAACATGCAATCAATAGGTTAACCCTAAACCTGTTTATCTATGTTGGTTGAATATTAATGCACAAGCAAAACTATTATTGGCGATCACTAGAATTATAATCACATTAACCCTAAACAAGATTATTAACTATCTTATTAAGCGTGATTACAAGTACAAATTCCCTTTAAACATACATAAAAGGCGTGATCAAGCAATAACAAATAATATATATCAAGCAACATAATAATCACAATCATCATAATTATAATCATAATCATAAAGCTTAAATATAATAGCAAGATCCTAGGCATGATACTAACAAGATTAATAACAAATCCTAGCATGTCACTAAGCAATAAAAATCAAAGCTTTAGCCCTAGCATGATACTAACATGATATTAGAAAAAAGTAAAAGGCACCCTAAACATGATACTAGAAAGCAATAGAAACATCCTAACATGATACTAGGGATTAATAAATAATAAACATGCTTTCTACAAGAATAGAGCAATAAGATTACATACTTTGATGCCTCGTATCTCTTTCTAATAACAAAATACACGCGTTAGTAACTTCAAGGAAAAGTATAAAATCAAACAATCAAATTAAATAATTGAAAAGTTTAGATTGGATTTGGGACCAAACCCTCAGAAATTATAACCTTTCACGTCTAGGGCGAAGGCAACTTTGAACTTAGCTAGGTGTGTCTAGATCTTGTGTATGCGGAATTTTGTTTGTGAAAATCTAGAGAGATGAGAGCTTAGAGAGGATTTAGAGAATAGATTGATTGTTGATTGTAGATAAGAATTGATGAATAAAAACAGAGGTTCAGGACCCTATTTATAAAAACAGTCCGGAAATAAGTAGAATTTGATAAGGAATAAAACTCCACGCTGTTGCCGCAAAACCAAACTTGTCGCTTGGCGACAAGGTCTGTCGCGTGGCGACAAGGCTTGTCACGTAGCGACAGGACTGTTGTTTGGCGACAGCCTGGATTCTTACGCGCTTTCAAACACGGAGTCCACTTATCAATCAAAATTGACTTGTAAAGTCCGTATGAAAACTGAAATCGTATTTTTCATAAAATAATATTTTAAGTAAAACTTATCAAAATATAATTATTAATTCTAATTTTATTAGGACTTAAAAGAACCTTATAGAGAATTCTAGAAGATTATAATTAATTCTAATAACTTTAGGAATAATAATTAACATTGGGCCCTCCCCTAGATCATCGGGCCGCATGTAAAGATCAAACCGGGCCCAGTTTAGTATTTTGGCCATAACTTCCTCATTATTCATTGGAATCGGACTTATAATAAATCGTTGGAAAGCTCTTTGAAAACCCCATCCAGCTACACTATTATTGGACCCTTGTCGTGGATCAAACTAAACTGGATTGGCTGTTTTCATAAAATAGAGTTGTTTTTCGAAAACAGAAAGAAAGAATTTTTAAAACTAGCCGCAACACCTGAACTTTCACACTTTCACTTCGTTCGATAATCATTCGACGCAAAAGGTATTCATCATTGGGTTTGGTTTTGGGGAGACACAAATGGGTGTCTACAGAAGCCCCCACTTTGACTGAGTTTGGAGAAAGGCAAGTTTTAAAAACGAAAGTCAAAGTATCGAAGGGACGGAGAATGATTCAGAACGTTCTGCGATCCCAAATCATTCTTGTAACGTCGATACCTGCAAACTAGCCTTAGTTAAAATAGATAAAAGAGTTAAGAAATGCGTATCTTGCAACGTCGAGCACACGTCTCTGAAGGTAACCGATTTGTTGTGTTTGCTTTGACGACCTTCTACAAGCTAGGGAACGCCATCTTGCCGTTGTTGATGTTCACTCGTCTCTGAACAAAGAGCTTTTTTGATATGTCCATGCGTCTTTGAGCAAAAGAGCTTTGAATAGGATACCCACGCGCCTCTGAGCAAAAGAGCTTTGAATAGGATGCCCACGTGTCTCTGAACAAAAGAGCTTGAAAAGAAATGTCCTCGCGTCTCTGAACAAAAGAGTTTGAAAAGAAATGTCCACGCGTCTTTGAACAAAAGAGCTTGAAAAGAAATGTCCACGCGTCTCTAAACAAAAGAGCTTTGAAAAGAAATGTCCACGCGTCTTTGAACAAAAGAGCTTGAAAGAAATGTCCATGTGTCTCCAAACAAAAGAGCTTGAAAGAAATGCCCACGCGTCTCTGAACAAAAGAGCTTTGAAAAGAAATGTCCACGCGTCTCTGAACAAAAGAGCTTGAAAGAAATGTCCACGTGTCTTTGAACAAAAGAGCTTTGAAAGAAATGTCCACGCATCTTTGAACAAAAGAGCTTGAAAAGAAATTTCCACGTGTCTCTGAACAAAAGAGCTTGAAAAGAAATGTCCACGCGTCTCTGAACAAAAGATCTTTGAAAAGAAATGTCCACGCGTCTCTGAACAAAAGGGCTTGAAAGAAATGTCCACGCGTCTCCGAACAAAAGAGCCTGAAAGAAATGTCTACGCGTCTCTGAACAAAAGAGCTTTGAAAAGAAATGTCCACGCGTCTCTGAACAAAAGAGCTTGAAAGAAATGTCCACGCGTCTCTAAACAAAAGAGCGTTGAAAGAAATGTCCACGCGTCTCTGAACAAAAGAGCTTGAAAGAAATGTCCACGCGTCTCTAGCTTTGAAAGAAATGTCCACGCATCTCTGAACAAAAGAGCTTTGAAAGAAATGTCCACGCGTCTCTGAACAAAAGAGCTTGAAAGAAATGTCCACACGTCTCTGAATAAGAAATGTCCACGCGTCTCTGAACAAAAGAGCTTTGATAGAAATGTTCACGCGTCTCTGAACAAAAGAGCTTTGATAGAAATGTTCAGGCGTCTCTGAACAAAAGAGCTTTGATAGAAATGTTCACGCGTCTCTGAACAAAAGAGCTTTGATAGAAATGTTCACGCGTCTCTGAACAAAAGAGCTTTGATAGGATGCTCACGCGTCTCTGAGCAAAAGAGCTTGAAAAAAAATGTCCACGTGTCTCTGAACAAAAGAGCTTGAATGATACTTGAATGTTTGTTACGATAATATTCCGAAGAAAACTCCCGAAGACCAAAGCTTGTCGATCTTTAAAGCTCGCTTGAACTTTGCTTCCGCTATGCCAGTACGTCGGCGCTTTTGCTGCTTGTGAACCATTATGTCGGTGCCTCTATTGTTTATGAACCAGTATGTTGGTGTCTTGCGATGAGCCAATGTTTAGGCGCTTTAAGCTAAGTGAGACGATCTTTCGTCAGGTCGATCACTTATTGCGATTGTAATCAAGTCGACTACTTAATCATGTCAAATTGCTTATAGGGGCTAACTGGCATACCAAGGAACCCGAAATTGCTGAAAGAGGTTGAAATAATTGCTCTAAGTGGTTGAGCATTCTGTTGCCGCTGCAATGCCTCTGGCGCCGCGATTTGGCTCTGTGGCCAGACGCTGGGATCTAGCGCCAGGCGCTGAAATCTATTGCCAGACGCTAGATGTTGTCGTCTGGCGCTGGAGTAGGGTCTTCCCTATTCTGCTCTTGCTGCCGCTGGGATGCACCTGTATTTATCTTTGACTATAGGACTTTGCTAATTTCTTTAATTATTTTAGGGTTGACCTAAGGTTTAATGTCGCTTGACTCATTGACTTGACACGACCCAAGGTATAAACTTGACTCGCTATGATTGACTCGAGGTTGACTTGACTCGAAGTGAAATGACACGTGTGACTCATGACCCGTGTGTGCATTGTATTGTGAAAAGCAAAAATTTTCCGTCATTTTTGTGGAGGGTACCGACTTTCTCCCGAAAAAGAAAGACGCGAAAAAGAATCGAAGTGAAGTTTTTGAAGGTGCATGTTGAATGAGCTTAATCCGTTAATGTTGTCTATCACAATACAAGGATTGTAACATCTTAGACTATCCTAGTTAACTTGATAATGAAAGTATTTAGGTAACTTAGGCGCGGAGGCTAAGTACTTCATACTTTGTGATGCAATGATGATTGATCTTGATTTTGACATGACAAGGCATGCTTCAGCGTTGTGTTAAGATTTAATGACAAAGGGTTCCTAAGGGAAGTATATTTGGTCATGTATCCGTGTTGTGTGTGATAGTGAGACTAAAGTTAGGCCACAAAGGCTAAATGTATGGAAAGATATTATTTCAAGAAGAGTCAAATGATGGTGACTCTTTGGCTATGTAATCTAATGACGTAGGGATCAAGCCCCCATGTCTAGCTCTAAATGAATAGGGATAAGCATAGGATATCCCTTAATATGATCAATTATGACCGTAAATATGAATGCATTTTTATTACGGCTGCACCCCTTTGTAAGGTTGTCTACGTATCCGTTAGGAATCAGGCCAAACGTAGCTCTAGTCGAACCTCGCACAAGTGTGTATACCTCAAAAAGGTCTTTTAAGGGTTGTAACGTGGTTAGGCTAAAGGTTGAAGAAGAAAGGGATAAAGGCTCAACACCCTAGGTAAGCCCCCAAGGTGTACAACCTTGCTTTTGAATCTTTGTATTTTTATGCTTGAGTGTTTTAACTTTTTTTTCTTTTTTGCTTTTGCATTTTTTTAATTTTTATAAGTGTGGGCAATCCCGATCATGCGGTCTATCACTCACTTGGCATTCATGTTTCTTAGGCACGGTGCCGAGCACTCGATAAGAAACGCAATATGAGACGTGTTCATATCAAAGACATGTTCATGTCAAAGACATTGGAACACTTGTCCTTTTGTACACTTTTATTGTTTCTCTCAAGCTTTTTATGAAATTGAAAATTGCATAAGTTGCACACCATCCCGTCCCAAGGTTAGGTAGATATGGGTTGAAAAATGAAAGGTCTATCGTTAGACGAGGCTCAAAGTGGTTTATCAAAAAAGGATTGCATATTTGAAGGGTGAAAGGTGATATGATGTGGCTACAAGGGGTGCCTCAAATCATTGGTATATCTTGTGCTTAGTTTGACATGAATTTTTTTTCTTTTCTTTTTTCTTTTTTTAATGCGATGTAATGAAATGATCATATGCAAGAAAATAAATGCTTATTTTATTATAGGGAAAAAGAAAAAAACCTACAAAATAAATCTAAGGAAAGGTACCTATGCTAGACTTATTGGGGAAAGGAAAAATGAAAAAGAAATAGAAAAAAAAAGGTCATGAAATCTTGTCGTTGACGTTCGCCTCTTATCTTGTGTCGTTTGCTTCAACATCACCTAGTCTTCTCGTTAGCTAGAGGCAATGGGATCTTATTTGCTTCTATGAGATCTTGAATGAGATTTTGAAACCTGTAGCATTCATCGGTGGTATGACCATTTCCTTGATGGTACTTGCAATAGGAATTGGGATCCCATCTTGAAGATCGCTTTTCTGGCGTTGGATCCTCGGTAGGGCCAATGGGTTTGATTTATCCTCGATCGTAGAGACGATCGAAAGTAGCATCATAGGTCATTCCAATGGGTGTGAACTCTCTCCTGAGTTTCTTTTTTATATATTTAATTATCCATAGCTAAGACACCGTAATTAACATTGTTACTAGAGTGGGCGTTTCTAGAAGAAGAAGGATTGTCGTTCTTCTTTCCTTTACAGCCACTGTTGTTATTGTTACTAATCTTGGCCTTCTTGTCGCGCGGAGGAACATGAAGGAAACTTGAATCAATGAGGTCTTGAATACGATCTTTGAGAGCGAGACATACTTCGGTGGTGTGACCACAACCTCTATGGTATCGGCAATAAGATTTTGGGTCCCAATTGGGATACCGTTTTTCAGGCGGAGGGTCTTGATTGGGACCAATGGGGCAAATGAGACCTTGATCGTGGAGACAGTCAAAAGCTTCATTGTAAGTCATTCCTATTGGTGTGTATTCTTCAATGGTCCGTTTTGTCCGTGGCTTAGGAGCATTGAGTTCTTCATTAGATCCTTGGTGAGAATTTTGTTCAACAATCATCATTCGATTTGCTAATCCTTCTACCACATTCAAGAGCATGGCAATGAAATCTTGCAGTTTTCGAACATCTTCTTTTAGACTTGACAAGTCTTCCCTGATATTATCTAAGATAATACTTTCATCCTCCTCAATCATGGCCACTTCATCAAGAGAGGTTATATAAGCTGTCTCGATCATGGGCTTACCTACAGGTGTGATAAGGAGTGAAGGAACGAAGGATGTTTGATCTTCTGCGATGGCTAGAATCTCAGAAGTTTTATTGTCATCGATCAGATCTTGAATAGCTTCTTTGAGTTTCCAACACTCCTCAGTGTCGTGACCCTTTCCTTGGTGATATTTGCAGTGTTTATTAGGATCCTACTTAGGTGGCCTAGCTTCTGGAACTGGCTCTTTGATAGGTCCTATGGGCATGACCAGTCCTTGGTGGTGTAGCTTTTCGAAAGCTATTTCATAACTCATACCAAGTGGAGTGAACACTCTTTTAGACCTTTGGATTCGATGTTTAGAGGTATTCGTAGCATGTACTTCGTTAATGGGAGAGGAAGAAGAAGGATGGTCGTTCTTCTTTCCTCTCGCACTATTATCTTTCAGAAGGTCATCTTCAATATCAATGCCTATATTATACGCAGCCTTGAAAGTATTCAAATTGTGTTGGTATTTTAAGTGCTTTGCATATTTTCGTTGAAGGTTCTTGATAAACATCCTTACAGACTCTTTTTTAGTAGGGACTTCGACCATGTTGGCAGAAGTTTCCCTCCACTTGTTGAAGAAAGAAGTGAACCCTTCGTTTTCCTTTTGTTTTAACATCTCAAGTTGTCTATAATCGGTTTCGGCTTGAATATTACATTTATATCTATCAATGAAAGCATTTACAATAGCATCCCAAGTAGAGGTTTTCTCTTTATCAAGAGAAAAGTACCACTGCTGACAAACAGTTTCTAAAGATAGAGAAAACACATAATGAAAAGCTTTTCTTATCTATTCCCTTAATATTCATTACAATTTCAAAGGCTCTTAAATGAAAATAAGGGTTATCCATTGCCTTGAATTTCGAGATGTCGTCGGCATTGAACTTCTACGGAAGAAGATCCTTGTCCACAGAGACCCCTTGTGAGCTAATGTCCTGGAATCTATAGTCATAGGATAATCTGCTCAAACTTTCCTGGAGGAGCTCCATTTGCTGTTGTCTCATAGGGTCATTGATTTGGAGAGTCAGATTCTTCAACATTTCAGCCATGTTAGCCACTTATCCCTTGAGTTCGTTGACTTCTTCCTGACTTGCCATTATCTTCTTAGCTTTCCTTTTTCGATTGATTGGCTTATCAAAAAGTTGAACTTGAATAAAGGTGTTGTCTTTGATTAATCGTCCTTCTCTCCTTGACCAAGTACTGTGGAAAGGAAATTAAGGGATATTCATTGTTAATTATTTGACTCAACTCTATTCAATATGCAATGGATAGAAGAAGGTATGAAGAATGAATATTGTGACATGGGGAAAGCATGTATAGAATGGAAAGATGATGAAGATGGAGAGATATGAAAAAATTAGGAATAGAATGTACCCCCAACTCTAATGACGGAAAAAACCGACTCATGCATGAACCTAAGACATGGTCACGGTGACTATATAAAGTGAGTGCTAACACTAGTGAGTGTACGTGACATGTTAAGGCTCTTGTGTAAGACCATGCGGCTAGACTATGTGACTAGACTGAATTAAGGACTTAACAAAGGTACTGTTTATTAATAAAATAATCGAACTGATTAGCAAACTGTTTAATTAGACTCGTCGTGATGACTCGAGTAAAAATCTGGACTATCGCCGGAACAATAGAATTGTCGCCACAGTTTTAAGCTTGTCGCCAAACGACAAATTTGTCGCTAGGCGACAAGCAGTAAACTGAGGCGCCACAGCCCAAACTTTTGCGCCATTGCTGGAACATTAATCTTGGACTGTTTCCAGTAAGTTTACTCTAAGGGGACATGCCTACAGTCGTACTAAGTCAGATTAATTACTTTATTAGTCTTTAATTAGTCAAATTAATTAATTAATTAGTTAGACAAAGTCTTTTTTAGTCATTAATTAATTTATTTAGACTTAAACACAAGTCAAACAAACGGTTAGCACATATAGGGTATGCACAAGCAAAGAATGCACAAATAGTTCAAATAGTCAAAATATGATGCAATGAGTTTGCAACCTAACCATGGCTCTAGTTCTCTAAAGTTCAAGGATATGGGTTAGTCAAAGAGGGTCCATGGTTATGAGTCCGGATGCATCGCGCGGAAGCCTTACCTTTGGAAGGGTTGGCGCGTATGGATGGGACCCCTCAAGTTAAAAACTTGCTTCCACTGTTTGGTGGATTCACAAACTCGGATGTACCCGTCGTTGCCAGGAGCGTTCGATTGGGTAGATGGAGCGTGAACCCCCAGAGGGTTATGTCCGTATGTAGAACACATATGGGTTTCAGAAAAGAGAGAAAAACTCAATTAGGAAGTAGAATCGAGCCAACTGCTAGAAATGGTCAAAACAAGAAGGTAGAATTCTGGCTCGGTATTGGAAGAACTTGGCGCCAGACTACAGGGACTGTTGCCGCAAAAGTACCCCTGTCACCAAGCGACAGAACTGTCGCTAGGCGACAGAAGCACTTTACAGGCGACAAGCCCTGTTTTCTAGACGCTAGTTCCTACATGCCTCAGCAGGTATCTACGTTCTTAGAATTTTCCAAATTTCGCAGTATTATTTCAATTCTAGTTGTGAAAGATATTTCTCAAGTTTCCTACGTGTAAAAATCCTATGTTTTGACTCATTTCGGATGGTCTATCCAATGAGGACCTTTTTTATGCATATGACAATAATGCTAATCAAAATTACGCACATGAAATACTTAGAACTTTTCGAGTCTCATCCGCTTATTCTAAATCATTGCCGAAATAAATTTCAGGAATTAAAATAGAAATCCTCCCCAGCAGAGTCGCCAAAAACTGTAGGGAATATTTCAAGCAACCCACACTTGAGCCCCACTGTTATCATACACTAAAGCATGGTGGCGTCCAAAGGGAAGGAAGCTAGAGCAAAAGAGTCGCCAACAAGTTTTAGGAACTTGTAAACCGTTCACAGGGTGAAGGTTACACCCCTTAACGATCCATGAGATCGTCAACTCCAAAAGGTCTTGAACCAAATAGGGTTCGGGGATGAGGGTACGAATCCAATCTAAAATAGATTGAACTTGCCCTAAATAGGCTTCTACTTCATTCTTCTCGTATTCTTGTGCGCTTTCTAACTAACATGCAATCAATAATTTAACCCTAAACCTGTTTATCTATGTTGGTTGAATATTAATGCACAAGCAAAACTATTATTGGCGATCACTAGAATTATAATCACATTAACCCTAAACAAGATTATTAACTATCTTATTAAGCGTGATTACAAGTACAAATTCCCTTTAAACATACATAAAAGGCATGATCAAGCAATAACAAATAATATATATCAAGCTACATAATAATCACAATCATCATAATTATAATCATAATCATAAAGCTTAAATATAATAGCAAGATCCTAGGCATGATACTAACAAGATTAATAACAAATCCTAGCATGTCACTAAGCAATAAAAGTCAAAGCTTTAGCCCTAGCATGATACTAACATGATATTAGAAAAAAGTAAAAGGCACCCTAAACATGATACTAGAAAGCAATGGAAACATCCTAACATGATACTAGGGATTAATAAATAATAAACATGCTTTCTACAAGAATAGAGCAATAAGATTACATACTTTGATGCCTCGTATCTCTTTCTAATAGCAAAATACACGCGTTAGTAACTTCAAGGAAAAGTATAAAATCAAACAATCAAATTAAATAATTGAAAAGTTTAGACTGGATTTTGGACCAAACCCTCAGAAATTATAACCTTTCACGTCTAGGGCGAAGGCAACTTCAAACTTGGCTAGATGTGTCTAGATCTTGTGTATGCGGAATTTTGTTTGTGAAAAGCTAGTGAGATGAGAGCTTAGAGAGGATTTAGAGAATAGATTGATTGTTGATTGTAGATAAGAATTGATGAATACAAACGGAGGTTCAGGACCCTATTTATAAGAAAACTGTTCGGAAATAAGTAGAATTTGATAAGGAATAAAATTCCACGCTGTCGCCGCAAAACCAAACTGAAATCGTATTTTTCATAAAATAATATTTTAAGTAAAACTTATCAAAATATAATTATTAATTCTAATTTTATTAGGACTTAAAAGAACCTTATAGAGAATTCTAGAAGATTATAATTAATTTTAATAACTTTAGGAATAATAATTAACATTGGGCCCTCCCCTAGATCATCGGGCCACATGTAAAGATCAAACCGGGCCCAGTTTAGTATTTTGGCCATAACTTCCTCATTATTCATCGGAATCGAGCTTATAATATATCGTTGGAAAGCTCTTTGAAAACCCCATCCAGCTACACTATTATTGGACCCTTGTCGTGGACCAAACTACTGGATTGGCCGTTTTCATAAAATAGAGTTGTTTTTCGAAAATAGAAAGAAAGAATTTTTAAAACTAGCCGCAAAACCTGAACTTTCACACTTTCACTTCGTTCGATAATCATTCGACGCAGAAGGTATTCATCACTGGGTTTGGTTTTGGGGAGACACAAATGGGTGTCTACACCTACGAAAGTGAGTTAGTGTATATTCCCATCCTCTCTAGTTTTCTTGTTTCTTTCTTTGTTTGAATAATGTCATCATTTTCCTTTACGTGCTTTTATTTTGCTCGAGGACGAGTAAAAGTTTAGCTTGGGGGAATTTGATCAGTGTCATTTATGGCACTCATATGGTAGCATTTTAGGAAGATTTCCTACTATTTCATAGATTTTCTCTTTAAATAATGCTTTAGTTTCGTTCATTAATGTTTTAGTTTCTTCGTTTCTCTTATTTTATGCTTTCTTGTGATATAAGAGTATTTTCGTCTTTTCTACTATACTTGCTTTACTTTCTTTTATTGTAGGTTTTATTTGGGTCTCGGGATCTACTTTGGAACGTTCTCCAAGTCTTTTGGATGCTCGGGACCAGACAAGGGATGTCAGTGGGGCGGGTCAAGTAGGAGACTCGCCCCATCCCCGCCCCAATGGGGCGGGGATGGGTCTCGATTTGGCGGGTGGTAGGGCAGGGATGGGGATAAAAACCATACCCGCCATGGGTGATGGGGCGGGGGTGGATTTTAAGTTGTACCCGCCCCACCCAACCCCCCCCCCCCCCCCCCACTTTGCACCCGCCTCATCCCTACCTCATACCCACATCTATATATATTTAAAAGCAAATTATATACTTTTATACTATTTTATAAAATAATTACGTGAAATAAAATATTAATTATAATACTTTAATGTACTACACTTATATTATAAACAAAAATGTGTGTAATATAAAGAATGTTTTTTTAATTATTATAATCTGTATTAATTATGTAAGATTGTGTATTTAAGAGACGGGGATTAGGTGGGTCTTGGGTGGGGATTAGGCGGGTCTTTGGTGGGGATTAGGTGGGGATGGATATCCAAGTGGGGGGTGGGGCGGGGATGGTTTTGGAGTTTTACCCGCCGTGGTGGGGATGGAGATGAATATTGGACTTGCCGCGGGGATGGAGATGGGGATGAGGATGAAAATGGTAGGTGGGGATGGGGATGGGAAGGCCAATATCCGCCCACCCCACCCCATTGACAATCCCTAGACAAGACCTCATATTATTCGGTTGGCTAGAATTCAAGATAAGAAGCAAGCTCCTATTCTTGGCATTAGCGCTCTCGTGCATCACCATCATCGCATGTCTTGATCATGAACATGCAAAAATGAAGATTTGAAGGTTGCCCCCTCCGTGAGCATCATACGAGAGCGTCGATGAGGAGCATGCTTGTGAGCGCTAGAACTAAAGCAAGAGGCCGAGTGCACGGCCATCACTATGGTGCGTGAGCGCAGCAAGGGGCATGAGTGGCACATCATATGGTGCGCACGCGCACACCCTCCTTTGTGTGCGCACCATAGGTTAGCCGAGCCTACTTTGCTCCCTTGCTATATATTCTTGAACCTTTCTATTATTGGACAACTTTAAACTAGCTTAGAATTTCGCTCTCATATTTTAGCTAAGGTTGAGAGCTTCTCTCTCTAGATCTAGGGTTAGTTTTAGGAGTAGATATATTTAGGAGTAAATTTAGAGAGAGACAGTGAGGGATTTCATTGGGGATTTGAGAGATTAAAGATTCAAGGTGACAATTGTATTAAAGATCTCCATAATCAATCAATGAGGATTTCTTACTCTATCTCATTTTATTGCTTTGTTTAATTTCATGTTTGTTTGGTTTGATTTTGATGTTTGATCTTGATTAGTGTAATTGTTCTTCATATTTTGTTGATTCTTGATTTCTTTAGTTACTTGTTGATTAGATGATGGTTCTTGAGTAGTTGTTTGGCTAGGGATTGGGTGAAACTTGTATGATTGATCGATTGTGATTAATTTGGGAATTATGTTGATTGATTGTTGAGATTAAAGTGATTAATGTAAGTTTGCATGTGTGTAATTTGATTAGGCCTTGAGAATTATGCTAGATTGCATTGTGATTTCTAATGACACGACCCCTTGATTTAGGTATTGCAATTGTCGATTGGTTTGGATTGTGATTCTCCTAGTTTGTTATTCTTAGAGATCACTAGTGTAACGATTAGGAGATAGCTCTTTGATTCCAATTGATAGCTCTTATCATTAGTCTTCATAACCATTGATTGGCATGTTTTTCCCAAGTTGTTGCAATTGTCATAATTACTTGTTGATCCCCATTCCATAGTGTTTCTTTAGTTTGGTTCTTGGTTTAGGTAGTTTCTTAGTGTTACCTTTCACCTTCGACTTCGACCTAGCTTAGGCGTTAATTGGAAATACTTGAACATAACCGTTCCTAGTGGTTCGACCCTTGACTTACCTCTATACTCGTATTTAGGTTTGTTAAGTGATTATAAATTTGTTTGGCCCTAGGGAGGATTAGATAACGACCTACTTTTTCCTACGTCAATTTGATGTATGGCTGGCTTCCCTTTACTATTATACACTAACAAATTGAGTAACTTATGTGTCTGTCGATGTTGCTTATGACGAGAGGCATCCAAGTTTTGCCCGAGATAGTCACGTTTCAAGGAATGAGGTGGTTTCTAGGAAGGTATATATGTGTAGTGTATTAATTTAGTGTAGTGTTTTATATTTTGAAATTGGGTTTGACATACGGGCATTTGTAAATAGGTTATGAGATTGCTTAATCCTCGGCTTGAGGCGATTGAGCGACAAAATGAGAAGAATTACCAAATTCTGCAGAAGTTGTTACTGAAGAGTTCCAGGCGACTCCACAAGAATAAGGAGTGTGATGGCAATGCTAGTGAAGTCCCGGATATTAATTTGGATGGTTCGAAAGGCGTGACAGAGCAAGATATTCAGAGTAAGGGGAAGGAGAAGGCATTGGCAGTCCGTGCTCCTAATGTAGGAAGTGATCAGGGGTAAAAAAGGTGAGTTTATTCTATTTATTGATTTGTGTTAAAAAAAACAAAGAAACAATGATATTATTGTTGGTATTGGTAAACTTTAAGTTCGTGTAATTACTATACCAACAGGAGTTGAAAATGAACAAACATAGTGGTCTTTATTGTCAGGGACTTTGTCTTAACTGTCGTTTTATAACACACCCTTGATGACAATAATTATATGTTGCAGGATATAGATCAATCGTTTGAAAATGACTTGAAGTTGAAGATGTGCTCTTCTTCTCACAATTCTGTGAAGGAGGTTGAAGCGCAGGTAGATGTAAGAGATTTAATTCAAAATGTTGCTGTGCCGGTTGAGACATGCCTTGCAAATGAGCAGCAGGGAAATGCAGATAATTTTCAATTGGATTCCATCTCTAGAGAAGAGTTTTCCATTCCGGATGATAGTGGGAGCTATTTGTAGTTAAATTTGGGAATAATGTATGCGATCAATGGTTGTCAGGTTACTCAAAATGAACCAAAAGTACTGAACATGAGTGTATTGTGATCCTAAGGAAGACCTGATTGCAAATGGAAATCAACATGTTGATGCTGCTAAGGATGTGGCGGATGAAAGCAATGATGTTGGGGATCATCTGGTAGGGAATGACAACATTCGTGAACGAAGTGGTCAGAAGAGACCCCTTAAACCTGTTGCTATGACTGATTTCATTTCTACTACAAAGAGGAAGACTTTTAAGCTTCAAGATAGGAAATTGTTTACCTTGATCCGCATCTGGACTTCAGACAAAGGAAGGTAATGATGGGTATCTGACTTATTTAATGCTGCATAAAACTGGTGTAGAACCAATAACTTAAGGCTTGTTTGACATTGTTTTTTGTTTTTGGTTTTCAGTTTTTTAGAAAACAAAAAACCAAAAACAGGAAACAAGAGAAAGGTGTTTCCACTAAATTGTTGCCAGTTTTTAAAATTATCATGAGTTTAATAAATTTGACTAATTTTTTATTCATTATATGACATATATCATATGATTTTGAAAAACAAAAAACCAAAAAACAGAGAAACCACAATGATGCCAAACGAACCCTTTTGTGTTATTTTTCTTTGAATTTTTTAGGGGTCCTTGTATCATCGAGTGCGATGGAGTAAATGCTTGCTAGAGAGAATGCTACGGTGTTCTTCTCGGGAGTGCATTTGTATCCACTGATTATGTTTGTCTAGACGGAAAATTATACAATAAGGAATGGGCCCACAAATTTCATAGTAGGAGCAGCATAGTGATGGTAGAGCCCACATGTGCGGTGAGTGCTTAATCTATGGATCATTTATAATTTTAGTTGTTGCTTAATCTCTGCCGTTGTTGGTTTTGTATCATATCCAGGGATTATTTGAATTATAATAATGTGTCCAATTATTTTGTCTCAATGTGTTATTTTATAGTATCCTACTACTGCCATATTTGACATCAATGCATAATGAACATGTTTTATATTTGACTAGGTCCGACTGATTGAGAACACTGAATCTGTAACACAGTTGGCTGAGAAGAATGGGCATGCATTAACTGGCTTGTCCAGTTCTGAAATTGTTGTGGTAGTGACTGCGACAATATATAATTTATTGTGGTACGTATAAATCATATCAGAACTGATGGCATAAATGGTTTGTGTAGGTATTTGTGCCCGTATTTAAAGCTGAACATTGGTGGGGTCTAGCTTTTGATTCAAAGCCAAAAAAATATGGTTTATCGACTCCATTTCTAAGGATCCAACTGTTGAGCATGTTGACGTTGTCTAGAAGTTGGTAAGCATTGAAGGGTTATTCGTGTATTTTTGAAAAACCAAACCCCCCCTGTAAAATTTGGAACATCGGTGGGGTATAACTATTGTATGCATCTTCAGATTTATTATTGTATTTGTTAATAATATCTGTAAGTATCATTCTCAGATAAATCCAGTTGATGTTCTTTTACAAGTGACTCATCCGAGTTAGGTCGTTGGTGATATTGCCCATTGGGACACCAGAGTAGTCCATAGTGTTAAAAACGCGAACAAGTAATTAAAAGGCACTTCATATGTAGTTTGTGGAGTGTTGCCCTATTTTTATGTTTAGCTAATTATGCCGAATATGTTGCAGCTATTCATGTGGAGTTATAATGCTAGTGTGGATGAAAGCTGCTGCGGAGAGGTTTTCAACAAAGTTCCCCATCGTATGTCTTGGTCCAATGGCTTTAATTATGAGCCTCAAAAAAAGTCATATAGTTATATGGAATGGAAGCTAATATGAAATATTTTCCCTTGAACTCGAGCATTAAATTTCATGTATTTTATAAACAATCATTGCAGGAAGAAATTTCAGAGGCGCGGGAAAAACTTCTTCTACAAGACATCCACTCTAAATACAATGAGAAGCTTCCTTCTATCATGGAATCCATTGACCTTGGCGCACAAGAGGATGATACTAACAATGAGGAGATGACAGTTGATTGAGTAGATGAGGACGCGGGGCAACATTTTGGAAGAGTTCCATGGGCGTGTGTGAAAAAACTTGATTTTAGTAACTAGTGGTGTATATTTTTGGGTCTTGTATATTTTTGCATATAACAACATTAGCAATAGTTCGTACCAAACATGTGCTCCATTGAATTGGGAGATGTGTAAAAACTAGTTACCGACAATCATTTGCCTATTTTGCTAACCTTTATGTTATATAACACTTATTGGTATGGTATGGTACATACATGTCTCCTTATATTTGAAAACAAATTACAATACCAACGACAGGAATACCAATAATGCCAATGACAAGAATAACAACAATGCATTACATGATCGTTCGTTGGCATATCAAAACGACAAGAATACCAATACTGCGTGTTATAATACCCAATTATAATATTGATTTTATGACATTACCACCAAAGTGAACCAATATTATGACATAATCTTCCTTCTCCCCTTGGATAGGACATGTGTCATGCATGCAAAAATAAAACATGTGAAAGTGGTTGTACAAAGTGAACCTATATTAACTACCATGCATGTACTTTTTGTTAAACATATAAGGAGGTTGTATTTAGGAAAATTTAAAATTATATCATTTTTTTCAACTTAACTAAACCTTGAAGGAAGCAAAAAGGTATGTCCAACAATAACAAGTTTCTTAAGAAATCTTTCCTCCCCAGTGGAGTCGCCAAAAACTGTAAGGAAATATTTCAAGCCATTAACCCCAAACTTGAACCCCACTGTGATCATACACTTAAGCATGGTGGCGTCCAAAGGGAAGGAAGCTAGAGCAAAAGAGTCGCCAACAAGTTTTAGGAACTTGTAAACCGTTCACAAGGTGAAGATTACACCCCTTAACGATCCAGGAGATCGTCAACTCCAAAAGGTCTTGAACCAAATAGGGTTCAGGGACGAAGGTACAAATCCAACCTAAAAGAGATTGAACCTGCCCTAAATAGGCCTCTACTTCATTCTTCTCGTATTCATGTGCGCTTTCTTACTAGCATGCAAACAACAGATTAACCCTAAACCTGTTTATCTATGTTGGTTGAACTTAATGCACAAATAAAACTATTATTGGCAATCACTTGAATTATAATCATATTAGCCCTAAACAAGATTATTAATTATCTTATTAAGTGTGATTACAAGTACAAATTCCCTTTAAACATGCATAAAAGGCGTGATCAAGCAATAACAATAATATATATCAAGCAACATAATAACAATCATCATAATTATAATAATAATACCAACAATCATAATTAAAATAATCATGTTAAAGTATAATAATAGCAAGATCCTAGGCATGATACTAACAAGATTAATAACAAATCCTAGCATGTCACTAAACAATAAAGATCAAAGCTTTAGCCCTAACATGATACTAACATGATATTAGAAAAGAGTAAAAGGCACCCTAAACATGATACTAGAAAGCAATAACAACATCCTAACATGATGCTAGGAATTAAACAAATTTAAACATGCTTTCTACAAGAATAGAGCAATAAGATTACATACTTTGATGCCTCGTGCCTCTTTCTAATAACAAAATACACGCGTTAGTAACTTCAAGGAAAATAAAATTAAACAATCAAATTAAATAATTGAAATAGAGATTAAGGTCCAAACCCTCAGAAATTATAACCTTTCACGTCTAGGGCGAAGGCAACTTCGAACTTGGCTAGGTGTTTCTAGATCTTGTGAATGCGGAATTTTGTAAGAGGGAAGGTTTAGAAAAAGAATAGAGAGAGAAAGCTTCTAGCTTTAGAGAGAGATGATTGTGAATTGATTGTTGATTGTAGATGAATAAAAACGAAGGCTTAGGACCCTATTTATAAGAAAACAGTCCGAAAATAGGTAGAATTTGATAAGGAATAAAACTCCACTCTGTCGCTGCAAAACCGACCTTGTTGCTTGGCGACAGGGTCTGTCGCGTGGCGACAGCCTGGATTCCTACGCGCTTTCAAACACGGAGTCCACTTATCAATCAAAATCGATTGTAAAGTCCGTATCGAAATCGTATTTTTCATAAAATAATATTTTATTCCAAATAAAACTTATCAAAATATAATTATTAATTCTAATCTTATTAGGACTAAAGAGAACCTTCTAGAGAATTCTAGAAGACTATAATTAATTCTAATAACTTTAGGAATAATAATTAATATTGGGCCCTCCCCTAGATCATTGGGCCACATGTAAAGATCAAACGGGGCCCAGTTTAGTATTTTAGCCATAACTTCCTCATTATTCATCGGAATTGGGCTTATAATATATCGTTGGAAAGCTCTTTGCAAGACCCATCCAACTACACTATTTTTGGACCCTTGTTGTGGACCAAACTAAACTGGATTGGCTATTTTCATAAAATAGAGCTGTTTTTCGAAAACAGAAAGAAAGAATTTTAATAAAAACTAATCACAACACTTGACCTTTCACACTTTCACCTCGTTCGATAATCATTCGACGCAAAAGGTATTCATCACTGGGTTTGGTTTTGGGGAGACACATTTGGGTGTCTACACACTTTTCGTCTATGTGATAGAGGGCCTGTAATGCTGGAATGCGACAGACAAATTGTTTGTCAAGTGCATTTTTATAGAGCTTTGTCACCAATTCAGAATTTGCCTTTCGATTATGTTCATGTAGCATCAAAAATGTATACAAAGAGGTGAAGGCATGATGTAGGAATCAATAAAACTGGCAGATGCATTATGCTCGATCCTACATACATGATACGCGTTCTTCTTTTAAGTTGGTAATTGCTTGTTTATTAATGGAATCATGTATATGTAATTAACTGTACCATCGAAGTAACCTATCTAGGTTTTTTGGTTTCTTGGAGGTTCAAATTAAACAACATGCACTACTAGAAAACAGGCTATTTCTGACGGATTTTTTCCATTGAAAACACCCTGAATTCCGTCGGAAACGGGATTTCCGATGGAATTCCGTCGGAACTGGTTGTCGGAAACAGGTTGGTAGGAAAAACGACCTTTTCCGACGGAAATTCCGTCGGAAACATTATTTCGACGGAATCTCCGACAGAAAATTCCGTCGTTGCCAAATTTCCCCGCCCCAACGAATTCAGATGCCGTCAAAAATTTCCGACAGAATTTCCGTCGGAAATTTCTTTTAAAAAAATAAAAAAAATAACACGCGGCACCACCACCGGTGCGGCGTATCACCACCTCAACAAACCCTAACCACCGCCACTATCCCCTATATTAGACCACCATCAGCAAAATGACCACCACCACGAACGACATCTACCACCGAACACAAAACCAGACCCACCTAACCCAAACGACCATGACCACCGAAAATCCCCACAACCCCTAACTTAAACGACCCACCACCACCGAAAATCCCCACAACCCCTAACTTCAATGACCCACCACCACAACCCAGATCCACCCATAAACCAAACCCTAACCCGGATCCACCCACTCAAACCTTTACCAAAACATCCAAAAATTCTAACCCAAAAAAAAAACATAAAAAAAAACAACTTTAACCCGGATCTATCAACCACCACCACAAATTTGTTAAAAAAATCCGAAAGAAAAACAAATAAAATCAAAATTAAGAAGAAAAAAAAAGAGATACATACCTTAATTTGACCACACAAAACCACGAAATTGGGTTTACAAGGCCAAATTCGAACATGAAAACTCTAGATCTAGAGTTTTCATAGTCGAATTTAACCTAAAAACCTTTGTTTGCACCATTGATGTTAAAGTGTGTTGATGTTGTTGTTCACGTCGGTGTTCTTGTGGCGGCAAACTGTACTTGAAGGGGTGTTGAGAACCTATTATCCACTCCATGATTCGTACCCTGAACAACAACAACAACAATATCCCTTCATTAATCATAATTAGAGTTCTATTGTTGGCATCAATATAATTGTGTGATGGTATTAAACATGATACCAATGGCGTGATAAAAGTACCAAAATTAATCCTCTTTTGTAATACCAACACACCATTAATTATATTCTTGGTATCCAAAACAATATGTGCTAGTATGCGCATCATATCAACGGTGTGATAAACTAACCTGTTGTTGGGGCTAATGATTAAAATGTGGATACGCAAAACCACCCATGTGTTGACCTCCATTTTGTGCATAGGTGTAGGGAAGGCTCTTAGTGAAGTCGGAAGTAGCCAGTGATAAGATCATCATCAACATTATGTAAGTTTTTCATGGCCCATTCCTTTAAGAAACATAAACATAAACAACAAAATATCCTAAACTCACAATTTCATCAATAGCAGGTCCTGTATTTTGCATCTGTACTTGTAGACACCCATTTGTGTCTCCCCAAAACCAAACCCGGTGATGAATACCTTGCGCGTCGAATGATAATCGAATGAAGTGAAAGTGCGGAAAGTCTAATGTTGTGGTTAGTTTTTATTAAAAATCTTTCTTTTTGTTTTCAAAAACCTGCTCTATTTTATGAAAATAGCCAATCCAGTTTAGTTTGGTCCATAACAAGGGTCCGATAATGGTGTAGTTGGATTGGGCTGGAAAAGAGCTTTCCAACGATATATTATAAGCCTAATTCCGATGAATAATGAGGAAGTTATGGCCAAAATACTAAATTGGGACCGGTTTGGTTCTTATATGCGGCCCAATGATCTAGAGGAGGGCCTATTATGAATTATCATTCCTAATGCAATTAGGATTACTTATAGTCTTCTAGAATCTTCTAGAAGGTTCTTTTGAATCCTAATGGGATTAGGATTGATAATTATGTTTTATGAGTTTTATTTGGAATAAAAGAGGTGTTTTAAATGAAATTACGATTTTACCTTTCGTACGGATTTTACGACTTGATTTTATTGAAAATAGATTCCGCGTTTAAAACGCGTGGAAAACCTTCTGCATCGCCAAACGACAGTTTCGTTGCCTGGCGACGAGCTCTGTCGCTGGCGACAGAAGAATGTTTTATTCCTTTTCGAACTCTGATTCGTTTCTATCGATTCCGGACTATTTTCTTATAAATAGGGTCCCTAGACCTCCTTTTTCAATAACCAGAATTCTCTAATTTCTCTCTCTCTAAGATAAAGCTTGTTCTCTCTCTCTCTCTCTCTCTCTCTCTCTCTAGCCTTCCCTCTTACACAATTCCTCATACATTAGTTCTAGACACACCTAGCCAAGTTTGAGGTTACCTTTGCCCTAGACGTGAAAGGTTGATAATTTCTGAGGGTTTAGTCCCAAATCCCTATTTCAATTATTTAATTTAATTGTTTTGTTTATATTTTTCCTTGAAGCTACTAACGTGTGTATTTTGTTATTAGAAAGAGGTACGAGGCATCGAAGTAAGTACTTTAATTGTTTCATTGATATTATGATATAGAAATCATGCTTAGATTATTATTTTGATTCCTAGTATCATGTTAGGATGTTTTATTGCTTCCTAGTATCATGTTTAGGGTAATGAATAAGTTTCTTATATCAATTATGATTTCTATGATGCTTCCTACTTTCTTTCCTAATGTCATGTTAGTGTCATGTTAGGGCTAATTGATCTTTAATGTTTAGTGACATGCTAGGGTTTGTTATTAATATTGTTAGTATCATGCCTAGGGTCTTGCTATCATTATTATGCTTTGAGATTGAATATTATTATTGATGATGATTGTGATTATTATGTTGCTTGATAAATATTGTTGTTATTGCTTGATCACACCTTTTATGCATGTTTAAAGGGAATTTGTACTTGTAATCACGCTTAATAAGATAATTAATAATCTTGTTTAGGGTTAATATGGTTATAATTCAAGTGATCGCCAATAATAGTTTTATTTGTACATTAATATTTAACCAACATAGATTAAACAAGTTTAGGGTAAACCTATTGATTGCATGTTAGTCAGAAAGCGCACATGAATACGAGAAGAATAAAGTAGAGGCCTATTATTAGGGCAGGTTCTTTCTCGTTTAGATTGAATTTGTACCTTCATCCCCGAACACCAGTCTTGGTTCCATACCTATTGGAGTTGACGATCTCATGGATCGTTAAGGGGTGTAACCTTCACCCTATGAACGGTTTACAAGTTCCTAAAACTTGTTGGCGACTCTTTTGCTCTAGCTTCCTTCCCTTTGGACGCCACCATGCTTAAGTGTATGATCACAGTGGGGCTCAAGTGTGGGATGGCTTGAAATATTTCCTACAGTACTGTATTTCCCTGGTTGTTTACATCCACATCCACGTGTTTCTGCTTTCCCTTCGCTTGTCCGTTTTTTTTTGCCTTGCCCTGGTTGTTTTCAACAGCAGATTTGAACCGTTTACCTCTAGTTATGTATGATTTTTTCCCCTTAGGGGGAGGATCTTTCACAACATTCTCATTAGGAGTACTGGGTGATGTGGTAGCAATGGGTGAATTATTTTTACTAGGTGATGGGGTAACGTTACCATCTTCATCAGTATTAGCATTCCATTCTTCGTCAGTGCATCCTTCACCTTGACCTTGACCATCACCATCCTTGTCCACTGATTCACTTACTCCTTCTTTTTCATCCAATCAAATAACCATAATTTTATTGACTCCAATAGAATGTCTACAAGATCATCGGAAACTGAAGCTCGCATAACAACTGGTTCTACCGCTAACATCATTTTGTCATACCTCATGACTTCTTCTGTTTTACAGGATCATAGTACGCTAGCTTCACATGCGCATGCTTTTGCTGGATGTATTTCCTCCAACGATCTAGATTATATTCAGAAGGAACATCTTTCACACGACGCATATATAACACCTTGATAATATGCTGACACACAATACCATGGCATTCGAAATTCTGGCAATCACAGGTTGCAAATTTCTTGTGCTTGTTAAATGTTACTTTATAATTATGTTCCCGATCCGAAAGTGAAATTTCTTTTTTCAAACTCTTCGACCATATTTAAACACTATCTGAGAAAGTCACCTCTTCAATATCCTCAGAAATTGCTTCCTGACCAATTACAGTCAGATACCCCACCTGATTGCATTGTATTTGGATTTCCTGAAACTTGGCATCAGTATATACCTTCTTAAATTTTCTTTCATTTGAGAACTCGGTCATTAGCGGCCTAACGAATCGAGAACAGTTTGAATCAACCTCTTTCTCATCCTTTGCTCTACTCTCCATTGCCCTGCAATATCTTGGAGCAAATTGGTATAACCTCGTGTTTTTCTTCAAGTATCCATAAAAAAGTTGTTGATACATTTGATCCTTTGAGTCGTTTGCATACCAGCCCAGAAAACGTGCTTCACATGAGGTGGTACCCACATCGCCTACTCCTCATACAAACCTATAATCCATAAACAAATCCATCAACATACAGTCCAATACATAATTCAAACAAATAAATCAATCCACATACGCAAGAATTTGTTGATTAGGTAAAAAAAATCTAATATAAGAAATGATATTGTCAGGTAGTATTTGAAGATTACCTTCCAGCCAGCTATAGTTCTCCTTATCTTCCAATGTATATTTTTCCATTATAGCACACCATTCCTCTTCAAATTCCTCTAGAGTGATACTGTTGTAAATAACATTTTAAAAAACATCCTTAATTTCTTGATACTTTTCCAAAGCCCCAAGTTTTGCGCCAAATTTCTGCATGATGTGCCACATGCACCATCGATGACATGTTTCTAGAAACGACATTGTAATTCGAATTCCCTTCCTAATAGCAGCATCTTGGTCAGTCATAATCGTGGTAGGAGGTTTACCCCCCATACATGAAAGCCATGTTTTAAATAACCAGACAAATGTCTCTTCATCTTCTTGAGAAATTAATGCACACCCTAGCAATATGGATTGCCCATGATGATTAACCCCTACGAAATTTGCAAAGGGCAACTCATACAGATTTGTAAGATACATAGTATCAAAACATACAACATCACCAAAGTACTGATACGTTGCTCCACTACGAGCATCTACCCACATCACGTCCTTCAATTGCCCTTTATCATCTAAGCGATGGAGGTGGAAAAAATTTTGATTGTTAGCGGTCATTTTATCAAAGTACTTTACCATCGCAGCTGCATCACCATTCTTAAGCTCCAATTGCATTTTCTTGTTAACAACATCTCTGATTAGCTAAGTTATGATATACCTAGAGAACGGGAGCCCCTGCTTTAGTGTCATTTTTAACCCTATACTCGACCATCTTTGTAATAGCCTCTTGCCTTTATATCCTAATGTGCTGAGACTGAATAGGTTTATGCCTCTTATGATCATTAACTTCTTTCTTAATAACCCATTCACCTTCTTTGGAATGACTGCATATATCATAACAGGGAATTGACACTTCTTTGACTTTTCTTTATTAAGGCCTCCCCTGAAACAACTACTTTTTTTCCATTCACCCATCGCCTATAAATAGTTGTACCAAAACATTCACACTTCCAAACATAGCTCCTCAAATTCTTCGACTTCCCTTCTTCTGTATCAACCTTCCCCTTCGTTGTCCCAGCTACACGAACTACATCAAAACCCCCTTGCTTACCATAACTTCAATAATACTTATCCAATTCTTCCCATGTAGGAAAAACCATACCTACCGAGGGTGGGGGAACAACAACATTTTCATCTCTTGATGCACCATCTCTAACATTTTCATCTCCTGATGCCCTATCTCCTTCTGCTTCTTTAGATGCATCTTCTCTAACATCTTTATCTCCTGATGATGCACCAACTCTAACATCTATGTCCCCATCATAATCATCATCCAAATCAACAGGCTCCTCTTTCTCAAAATTATTTTTCACGACATTTTGTACAAGCAGTACTTAAATATTTCAAAATTACAACTCTCAAATACCAACCCCTCAAGTTAAAACATTACAATAGCTTAATTATATTCATTTACATTATATAAGCATTACTAAATATTTCACATTATAGTCACTCCTTCTTGGTATTACTCAATGTTCACCTATGTTTTAGTTGGTATAACACATTATTTTTGTTGGTAAGGTTTGGTTAAACCATCAAACAACCTTAAAATACCTACACATTTACGGTTTGCAATTTTGGATCACATTCATCTTTCAAACACCTATCTTCAAGTGAATGCTGAAGTATATGCCACTAGTGAATACATGACAATAGCTTAATTCATATTAATTGATGCATTTAATACAACCATTTCTAAATAATTTACAATATAATCATTGTTGTTGGTATTACAAATTCTTTAACTTTTATCTAGTTGTTATAAGACATAATTTGTGTTGGTAAAGTTAAGTTAAACATCAAACAACCTTAAACTACTTTAGGGATTTCAATTTGTCCGATCTACATTTTGTCCATCTTCAGATGGTTAGAGAATAACATTAATTGTCTTACTCCCCGATTCAATATTAAATCAATCAATCAATGAAACCAAATTTAATAACTCCATTGACATTATATGTAGAAACCCTAAATTTCAGAAAACCTTAATTCGTACCAACTAATTCAACTACACATATTGAAATACAAATGCAATACACCTACAAAACCAAAACAACATCATAAAAAAGCAACTCACATCATCGATTTCACTAATAATTTCTACTGCGGCTTCCAAATTGACAACCTCCACCATCTCCTTACACATTTTACCTCCTACCTATGCTCCGTAATGATATTTTAAATTTAACAGACGCATCTACAGGAGCTTCTGGTGGTTTCCCTATCTTCAATCGAGCTTCTCAGTTGTCGTTTGTCTCTCTTCAATTGAGCTTCTCACTTGTGGTTTCTCTTTCTTCAAATGTGTTTCTCTCTCTTCAATTGTTTTCATCAAACTTTTTTACCAACTTCATAGTATAATATTTCCCGCTTCTATTTTCACCATTTACCGCCAAGGACTTTTGGCGCCTATGTTTTTTTTCCACAATGAATTTATTTTTCCTTTTTTCTTTTAATCTTTTTAATATATTTTATTTCTATTAGTGTCCTCTAGGACTCTACACATTAGTGGCGTATACTTTCCCTACTATTCCATGTGTTAAAGTACTTTTGTACTATTTTAATAGTTTTCTAATAATCATTACTACTTTCTCTCTTCTCTCTCCTCTACTTTATTCACCCCACATGTACAATACGAGTATTTTTTTTAATAGAATTGTACTTTCAATCATTGTAATATTACAATATACCTCTACTTTACATAATTTCTTAATAACCGCGCATAATTCCAAATGTCAAAAATTAGAGGGAACAGAGGGAGTAGTTTTTCTGTTTTCCACAAATTTGATGGCTATTTATTGACCACATTTACAGTCTTTGGCTCTTTGCCCCCTAACACTGTCACACATTCATGTGCTTCTTTCTTTAATTTAAAAGTTCAAGCAAAGAGCTCACAATCTTAGACATCTCCTTCAACCTTTGAATTGCCCTACATATTTTACTCATAATGATACTCTCTCTGTTTTTATTTATAAGCTATAGTCAAACTTGTACATTTGCCGAGAGTCCGAGACACAACTTTGACCATCAATATATTTAATGAGATATTAATAAAAATTATGAAAAAATTAATTAATAAAAGTAGACATTATGAAAAATCCAACAACATATTATATGATCAAATTAAGTCAATGATGACATAGGAATAGTGGAAAATCTCAACTCTAGCTTATAAAAAAAAAAAAAAAAACAGAGAGTGTAATACACTACCAATAAGATACTTTACTAATATTACATAGCAAATATGGTTCCTTGAATTTAACTATAAATTGACGACAAGTAATTTGTTAACAACATAACGGAATTTGTTAACGGCGAGATAACGCCAAGGTCATCGTATGTTTACTAATTAAACCTGAGGGTTACAATGTATAACTTTCAAAAAGATGGGGCACAACGTAGAAGTAGAGGGTTATAATGTAAAATTTCCCATTAATTTTTATATGACTTTCTTCTTACAAAAAAAAAAAAAAAAAAAAAAAAAAAAAAAAAAAAAAAATTATATGACTTAAAATGTTGAGAACAATGGTCTACCCAAATTTCCAAAAGGAGAAAATAAAAAACACCAAGAGGAATGAGAATTTCATGGACTATAGGCACTTCTATAAGTCCTTAACCAAAATTGATCACAACTTTAACTCGTTATATCGCTTTTGTAATGAAGTAATTTAGGTTAGAGAATGACCAATTGACCACATAACTGAGGCCATCAAAATCTAATTTTTTTTTCCAACACTACTTCTAGTTTACAATTACTGAGATCGGAGAATATTTAAATGATGAATTAAATATGTGAGATTGTGAGCTAATTGCTTAAGGTTTATAATTGAAGAAAGAAGAACAAGTGTGAAGCTAGGCTATACAAGAGCAGATATTGACACGAATTTGGTTACGAAACAGATACGGAAAAGTGTCAATCTTAAAATTGTGGGACACGGAAACGACATATTAAAATTCATGTAAAAAGAAAAAAGAATTTGACAATTTATTTCATATTATGCAATATCAAAATATCATATTGATATCATATTTAAATAAGCAAAAAAGAAATGATAAACATGACCTATACTTAGAATCATTAATTCATATATTATCAAATTATCAAACTAATCAGCATAAAGTACTTACACAATTAATCTCTTTCTCTTCATTAATACAATATTGTCATTCCGTCTAACTCTTTTGGTTCATATATAACAATGAGCTATGAAGGCACTCATATTATTAACTCTTACCTTATCAATGTTACTTTACATAATTTTTCCATTACAAAAAGTTGAAAAGATGAGATGGTATGTCAAAAAGCAAAACGCGCCTTATCATAGTTGGACACGGTTGAGACGTATCATCGCATGTCGAACAGTGTTTGTGTCTGACATAATGTCCATTTCAACAGTTGGGTGAAGTGTCCGTGCATCCTAGGTGTGAAGGGGCAAAAAGAACGACGGGTTGTTAAATAGCCATCAAATTTATGAATACTTTTTTTTTACAATAAATTTATGAATACTTTTACTTTTAAGCCATTTCAAAAAAAAAAAAAATGAATATCCACAAAAAAAAAAATACTTTTATCCCTTAGATCACTAGCAGCAATGAGGATTTTAATCCTTTTAGCTCTCCTTTTACATCCTTTTGCTCTTCCTCATGGATGTGGAAATTTGTAATAGGATCCTGTTACTGATAATAGGATAAGAGCAAATCCTTTCTATTGAAAGGAAAAGATGCCTCGTCCCATGAGTCGAAACCTGAATAAAAAAAAGCAAAAAAAAAAAAAAAAAGGCAAAAGTAGCATGGAAGGCATAAATGGCCAAAATGCAACGGTCACTTACATTAAAAAGGGTGACGCTTGTCACAATGTAAATGGTGAAATCACTTTTGTGACTTAAAAAATGTAAAACGGCCATAATTTGTAAATGATAACTTATTTGATAAAACAAAAGGCACCAACGGAGATAGAAGAAAGTGATATGGAGGGAAGAGAGTGTGATGTGTCAAGTAGAGAAAAGGAGAGAGAAAATGGAAAAGAATTTTAGCATCCTTACCAATATTTTATGCTCTTAAAGGTATTTTACCTCTTGACGTCCATCAAACACCATTGGTCATTAGTGTCATTTCGTACATTAGCACCTAACCTCAAAGATTATCACATATTCACAGTAATACCTAAAATACCTTGTGAAATAACCGTAAAAATAATGTATTCTGCATACATGATGTGGAACAATAAAATGATCCTCCAAATCTTAATACAAAGTTCTATCTTTTTTGGGTTCACCAAAGTTGAAGGCAAATGACGCATTCATTTAGCGTATCTATAACTATCTTCTCAGAATTCTGGACAAAAAAATTCTACAATCTTTGTTCTCTCATGATGGAGAAGAACAACAATAACAATAGATTTTTAATACAGCAGAGAAAACAACTGTTACCCGACTAAAAGCTGCTCAAACTCTCCCCTAATCTAACAAAAGTGTACTTTAAGGAGTTGCCTGGTCCTTTGAATCACCTTCCTCACTTGCACCATCACTGTCATCAGTTGATCCCTCTTTTTGTATTGATGACTCAACCAGTTCAGGCTTTTCTGGTCCTGGACCTGCGGATACTTTAACCATAGCTGGACGTAGTAGCCTATCACCAAGCTTAAACCCTTTACGATATTCTTCGATTATAACGCCCTCATCATATACTGTGGAATCTTCTCGCATGATGGCTTCATGTAGCTTTTGACAAAATCATGGCCAAGAATTTATGTCAGAATTTAATGAACAATGAAACGGTAAAATATGGGATACAACAATAACCTAAGACAACTCTATACATGACATGGGCATACTTCCAGCACGGAACATATATCTACGTGGACTCACCAAGTTGGCAAGAAAATCAAGAAATACTTGGGTTTTTGAGTTATGAACGTATCCAGGTCCTCATAAAACCTGAAAAACCATGATTGAGTAATCGAATCATTTTGCCAAGTACTCGGCTGATATTCATACCAACTTGGTTGCCCACCTGTTAATCCACACAGCAAACAGCTAATCACTAAACCAATCAAGTTATTCAGGAGGAGCTCCATATTATGTAACTCAAGCAAAACATGTTACAGTACTTCCATAAATCATCTACTTGAACAAAATGCTATACGCTAGTCAACCTATCTAGTACAAAGGTAAGACAAGCTCCTCTATGTTTGACCAAAGAGTCCAAGACCCAGGCCAGAAGGGAATAATAGGGGAAAAGAAGAAAAAAAAACAGGGGAAACAGAAAGAAGAGGCTTATTTTCTCAAGCAGCAGCAATCAATAATTTTCAACATATTAACAGAATAAGGACTACGTAATCAAAATAAATGAACTCACCAAAGGATCAAAAGGTTTTCCGATTGTCTTGACAGGAACAACACCAATTGACCCTAAAATTTCAACAAACTGCTTGTATATGCTCTGATAACTATTGTTGATTTTCTCCTCTGATTCGGACTCTATCTTGAGCTGGGATTTAGCCCTCTCAAAATTATCCAAAACAGCCAAAAAGTTTTCAACAACCTCTCCCTGTGCATTTGACACCACAGAAGAGCGTTCTCTATCTGTTCTCTTCCTAAAATTATCAAAATCTGCACTAATCCTCAGAACACGATCTCTTTCTATTGAAAGATCTTCAGACAAAGAGGCCACCTTTCTTTCAAGTGTGTCCTTTTCATCTTCAATGGATTTAAAGAATGCCTCCAACTCAGCAACTTTAGAGTCATCATTATTAATTATTGCCTCTTTATATAGCTGTAAAGCAGTTATGACTGGGGATGCAGGAGCTTCATCAGTATCATGTTTGACATCATCACTCGCTGCCTCTTCAGCAGTTTCACCATTCACACCTTCATCTGTTTTATCCTGTTACAAAACACAAGATCATGAATATGTAAAATAATACAAACGACTCACTACCTTTCAACCTAAATTTGTAACAAAATGTATTCAAGCAAAGAATAAATTGACCAGAGTACAGGTAAACCCCAGATCACATAACAAATCATGATCTGGCACCATTATGCTTCAAGACCATGCATCAATGACTAGGTAGTTTCAGCCTACCATCAAGTATTCAGTATACAAAAATATTTGTTTTTGTTAATTTATTGTAGAGAACAGAAAAGACATACACTACAAACATGAACATCAGCAATTTGGCATTAATGTTACCCCAACAACTCTAAAGAAGCTGGGCGAGATACTGGGGGTCCAAAATATACAGCCTTACCACTGCTTCAGAGATGCTATTTACGTTGTATCCCACTCATAGGTATTAAATTCTGATTACAACCTATCTGAAGCAAAAACATAACAATAAGAAAAAGTTTGTACGGTAATGAGAGTCGGGCACTCCATGAATCACAAAAGAAAATCAATTTACATAAGCTTTTGTTTCATTACTTTCCATTATATAAAAAATTAAGAACAATATTATGTGAATTTCACAGATTTATTGGATGACATACAGCACAATGAGATTAACCAAAGACCACTCAACACTGGTATCTTCTAATATATGTTCCCCTTTTCTCTGTCCAAGTTCAAACACGGACAAGAATGGTAGGAATTATTAATCCCAAGACAATGAAATTATTGGGTTTGATTTATGATAAAGGAGCTTATCCAATTACAAGGACTGAGTTATTAAGAAGTGCGACTTATCATCCTAAGGGTGACAAGCAAACAGAAAGCTGTGTATAAGTGTGTGGATACACTTAAGGTGCTTTGTCAATGGTTAGCCTCGAAAATGGGCTCAATGTTTAGCATGGGCTCAGAATTAATAAAATACTTCACCACATACTTCCACTCTTATGACCTCTTCAGGAGCCTTTATGGTCATGATCCTCTAGCCTTAAAAAGAATGGGCAAAGGACAGAAAACGATTCTTTCAGAAAGAACAATTCAAATATGATGGCTCAGCAACGTATAAAGTTGGTGGCAAATAGGAAGTGGAGGAAGGTGATATTCGAAATAGGAGGTCACTCAAACTGCAACCCTACCATCAGTGGTCATTGGTCCCCTCGCCCTTTGAGAATTACCACGTTTTACGGACCTTATTCAATGGTCCAATGCATGGATCACGCAGCCTATTGCTTCGAGTTGCCCCCGGGTACAAATATCCAACTCTTTTTCCATGTCTCACATTTGAAGTGAGCTCATGGGGAGTTGTGGACTATTGCCCACCTCCAACCTAGAGCTCAAAGTTCTTCCTGAAACCTTATTCGGGTGTGCGCCATCAAAAAGCAGTGTGAGGCCTCAAGGTATTGAAAGTGGCAGGGCTTAAGCAAGGAAGAAGCTACTTGGGAAGCTTTCAAAATCTCCAATCATCAATTCCCAACATTTCACCATGGTGATAAGACGAAGTTGTGGGTGGCAGGTATTGTCATAATCAGCAAAAACCCAGGATCCAATTCACATATACCAGATGTAAAGGGAAGGGCATACCAGGAAGTTCACCAGCATTTAGTTGAAAATCTGGAGAAGAATCAAGAATGCCTTGAGGAGCAACTTGATGTCAATAAGGGAATTTTTCTGATAGTTCAGGAGAGAGAACTGACGAAATAGAGTGTAGTATTATGCAGAAAAACATTCTCATTGTATTTGTCAGGGACTGAGTAGGCCACTCGAACTTTATAACTTACACTTTCCTTATGCTCCGATTAATCAAATAACTCTCTCATCTCTCTACCATCTTCTACCTTTAGAACTTCTTCTCTAAGTTCATTTTCTCCATACAAAACATTGCATTCAATTGTGGTTAAATTAATCCAAAACTGTTCCACCTTACCAATATGTGTGTTCTAGTACTCACATTCCTAATAAGCAAATTGCTAAGGGGGGAGGAGGACCAGAGTATTAGGTAATGCTGATAGTTAGCAATAAGTGATAGCAATGGCAATGGATTTATATGCTTATTGGTAAAGAAGTTTCCATGCCACATTCAAGGTAATGGCACTCCATCCCAAACATGTATTTGTCGTCATAAATCCCCACTACCTCTAAGAGTGGTAGTGGTAATGGATGACAATAAAAATATATGGTGCAATACCATGTATTACCATACAGAATCACCAATTAGCGCATTAGTAATTAAATAAAACAAGATATAAGTAGCACGTCCCTGAAATACACCGATGACTGTAGAGGTTCTTCGACAAAGTAAATTAAAGAGAATCACACAATTCAGAATGTGCTTTAGAATGAGATTATTATAAATTATTGAAATCTGAATTATCTTTTCAATAAAGACTTGTCCATAATCTAGAGGCATTAAAATGAGAGAGAGAGATGACTACCAAGACACCCCCTCCGGCCCTCCCCCCTTCTCTTGGACATGAAAATACAAAATAACGAAACTAACTATTCATACAATTTGATATTGAGACATTTACCTGTTACACCGAATTTACAATTTCAATACGAAACCATTTCACAATTTGTAGCCAACAATACATAATTTGTTCGTAAAATCAAGCTTGCATACCATGGTAAGCTAAGATATTTTACCTTCTTCATACTAAACACTATTCAGGTCTCTCTACATCATCAAAAGACAACAAAGTCATTCTAGGGAGTATCTTACCAAAAAATGAAACTATTTCTAAACATCCCAAAAGGGAAAGTGGAGGTGGAACAACTAGATGAATTGGAGTATTTGCATACATATATCCACCACTTTAAAAAATGGGGAGAATGAAAAGTCTAAAGTCTAAACTCATAGTGACACATAATCTGGCATCCATCTTGGTGGTTGTTAAAAGGACAAAGATTTATCAAAGATAGAAGGTTAAAACTAGCGCCGTGAACACTTCTTTAGCTTAAGGGCTTAGTCGGCATCATTGAATAATCACTGTGATATATGGTGTGTTGTTACATAATGGCTTAGTTGGGTATCAACAACACTCCTATTTATACCAATTGAGGTTGCTTGCACCTAAATTGGACGCAAGCAGCAGGCCAATATTGATTTATCCAACCTCACTGCACAATATCCAGAAGTCAACATCAACCATTTCTTGTTATTATTCAAGTGTTTCTAATACAAATTCATCAATTTTCAAAGGCCCAAATGGCAATTCAAGAGTGTAACACAAGAACAAAGCCTTCCCAATCAACAATTACTGGAAACGGTCGTCTAATTGACACTAATCTAGCGAAAATATTTACTTATAGCATTTACAAAGCATATATCAACTAGCTTCATTGATTAAGTCGCGGGCATAAAACCCGAGAACTGTAATCAAATCCCGTCAACATCATTGCCCACATTTAATGTCGCAACTCTCTATACACAAAATATATAGCACAATTATCAATTAATGAAATGAAATTATAATTGTCGAATCATTTCTTGACAACTAAATGACTAGCAAACTTGAATTTACAAAATTAACAGATAAAAACTTGAAGAAATCATTATAAAATGGAAAAAAATAAATAAACAGGAAAAGGGTATTACCTGGATCTCAGGCTGCTGAACTTCTTCAGTTTCAGTAGCTTCACCAGAAGAAGAAAAGGTCAAAAATTTTGAAGGAACATTTTTAGCTGATAATTTTGAAGGAGAATTGTGGGTATATAAGCAACTATTTCTGGTGTAACACTTAGTTTTAAAACTAACAAAAAGGGAAGAATTGAATGATCTTAATGGAGAGATTGTAGAAGCGAGAGAAGGTGTTGGTGCTCGAAAGTTGGCGCTTCGAAGGAGCGTCGCCATTAGAGTTAGCTGGTTGAGAAGGGGGGAAAGTGGGTGAGAGGATGAAGAAGGGGATAGAGAGGCGCTGGTGAGGGGGGACACTATTAAACTACTAGTATTTTCTTAGAAATCTAGAAAGTATTATTGCCAAAAATAATAATTAAATTGAAATTTCAAAAATTAGAAATTGACGAAAAAAAAATAATTCTTTTTTTTATTGTTACTCCCTCCATTTTTAAATACTTGTTTTACTTTTTTTTATCGGCCGTTTTTAAATACTTCTACCATTTCCTTATTTGGAATGTTTTTACAATATTTTATTCATTTCTCTCACCTAGACCCAACATGAATCATATTTTATTAATTTTATATTCTCTCTCCTCCAATTCTCTCCGCTACTTTTGTTTTTTTACAAATTTTTATTTTTCCACCTACCCCACTATCTCCATATTTATTACTTTATCTAATCTATTAACTATTATTAAAACAAAACATACTGACATCATTAAGGGACACATGTCACCTTTTTATGAAAATTTTTCCCACCAAAACTATTTTTGACATCATCATTTGTTTTTTCTTCCTAGGGATTTTTTTTTTCTTTTTTTTTTTTTTTTGAAGAATTCATCTTAAGTTCTAAGACTACGTAAATACAATACTTCTTTCAAAATTAATTAATGACATTATAATTACACTTTTTTGAATTAAAAATATTGACAACTATTTTAAACAATTAATATATTTTTAATTCGTACAACGCACGAGACTAAACTAGTTTCTCCTAAAACTCCGCGCATGAAGAAATGGTGCAAGTATTTAAAAATGGATGGGGTATTTTTAAGGTGGTAGACTGGTAGAGGTGTCAATTTGAGTGATTTGATCCGTTCGATTGGGTCATGCAAGTAAAAATCTGAAGAGCCACTTTTGGAGTTTTGGTTGTCGATTGGGTCATGCAAGTCGAAAGCTAAAAAGTCACTTTTTTTTAAGGTACGGAAAAAAAAAAAAAAAAAAAAAAAACATTAGGAAGCCCTACTCACAAGGGGGATTCCTAATGTAACTTTTGGTTTAAGTGAGGATTTAGTCGGGTAGGGTAAGCTCAGTTTTTATAACTCTAGCATTAAGACTTTTGATGTTATTGATCATGGAGATATTACTAATAGGAATGAAGTTAGGAGAAACCTATTTGATTTAATGTTGTAATGTAACAAAGTATTGTTGCCATAACGTTGAATTTGTCCCATAATGTACATACAGAGTCATAGCAATCTTATAGACATCTAGTCGATCTAGAGATAAACAAATCTACCTCCTTGGTGTAATATGGCGAGGTAAATTGAGAGCATTATGATCTATACTGAAAAGTCATGGTGCATATTGTGTTTGATTTTATAGAAGGTGAGAAATTTGTATAAACTTTTGGCTTGGCTTCACATTGATTCATCATGTCGATATATAACACAAGGCTGAATAAAGTGATAAGAATCCCTAACCTAGAATAACTGTGTTTAGTAATTCTAAGATAAGGAAACTGTAATACCCCGTATTTTTAATGTATTTTATAAATTATTTATTTATTTGTAAAATATAATTTTGGGTCAAATTATTTTTATTATGGGATTAAAATAATACAAGGTTTAATTTTTGGGTAAATAAGTATTCAATCCGAATATAGTCCATCATCATAACAAACCCAATCATTCTATTTTACATTTGGGCTACCTGTTCTATTATTCAAGTCCACAATTTTTATAAAGTCCAAACCTACCCTAAACAACCCTACACTATAAATACTCATTCAATCTCCAAAATTTTGCCACCCAAAAGGTCAAATGGTCAAGGTAAGTTATTTTCCCCTTTTCTTCCTTTTTTTTTCTTTTCCTTTCTTTTTCTTTTTCTCCTTCCTTCCTTCCTTTCTTACGTGAGATTTCCATGAAGGAAACCCCACTGTCGACACTCTTGTTTCCGCCTCCACAGCCATGCTGGCAAGCCACCTCCAGGCGCCTAGCAGCCGCCGGCGACCAGCCGACCACCACCACCACGGGTTACCTTCTTCCTCCCTTCTCTCTCCTCTTTTCATTCTAGCTATTTTGATGATTTTATTTATGGGTTTTGGTTTTAATTATTCAAAGTATGTTTGATTAGTATTGTAGGGAATATTTCAAGCCATCCCACACTTGAGCCCCATTGTGATCATACACTTAAGCATGGTGGCGTCCAAAGGGAAGGAAGCTAGAGCAAAAGAGTCGCCAACAAGTTTTAGGAACTTGTAAACCGTTCACAAGGTGAAGATTACACCCCTTAACGATCCAGGAGATCGTCAACTCCAAAAGGTCTTGAACCAAATAGGGTTCGGGGATGAAGGTACAAATCCAACCTAAAAGAGATTGAACCTACCCTAAAAAGGCCTCTACTTTATTCTTCTCGTATTCATGTGCGCTTTCTAACTAACATGCAATCAATAGGTTAACCCTAAACCTGTTTATCTATGTTGGTTGAATTTAATGCACAAACAAAATTATTATTGGCGATCACTTGAATTATAATCATATTAGCCTTAACAAGATTATTAATTATCTTATTAAGCGTGATTACAAGTACAAATTCCCTTTAAACATGCATAAAAGGCGTGATTAAGCAATAACAATAAATAAGCATCAAGCAACATAATAACAAAAATAACAATCATCATAATAATAATCATTATAACAATCATCAAAATTATCATAATCATGTTAAAGCATAATATTAATAGCAAGATCCTAGGCATGATACTAACAAGATTAATAACAAACCCTAGCATGTCACTAAGCAATAAAAATCAAAGCTTTTGCCCTAACATGATACTAACATGATATTAGAAAAGACAATAAAAGGCACCCTAAACATGATACTAGAAAGCAATAGAAACATCCTAACATGATGCTAAGAATTAAACAAATTTAAACATTCTTTCTACAAGAATAGAGCAATAAGATTACATACTTTGATGCCTCGTACCTCTTTCTAATAACAAAATACACGCGTTAGTAACTTCAAGAAAAATATAAAATCAAACAATCAAATTAAATAAAGATTAAAAAGGTTTAGCCTGGATTTGGGACCAAACCCTCAGAAATTATAACCTTTCACGTCTAGGGCGAAGGCAACTTTGAACTCGGTTATATGTTTCTAGATCTCGTGTATGCGGAATTGTGTTTGTGAAAAGCTAAAGAGATGAGAGCTTAGAGAGAATTTAGAGAATAGACTAATTGTTGATGAGAATTGATTGTGAATGTCTTAAAAACGGAGGTTCAGGACCCTATTTATAAGAAAACAGTTCGGAAATAGGTAGAATTTGATAAGGAATAAAAGTCCACGCTGCCGCCGCAAAACCAAACTTGTCGCTTGGCGACAAGCTCTGTCGCGTGGCGACAAGGCTTGTCGCGTAGCGACAGGCCTGTCGTTTGGCGATAGCCTGGATTCTTACGCGCTTTCAAACACGGAGTCCACTTATCAATCAAAATTGACTCGTAAAGTCCGTATGAAAACTGAAATCGTATTTTTCATAAAATAATATTTTATTCCAAGTAAAACTTATCAAAATATAATTACTAATTCTAATTTTATTAGGATTTAAAAGAACCTTCTAGAGAATTCTAAAAGACTATAATTAATTCTAATAACTCTAGGAATAATAATTAACATTGGGCCCTCCCCTATATCATCTGGCCGCATGTAAAAATCAAACCGGGCCCAGTTTAGTATTTTGGCCATAACTTCCTCATTATTCATCGGAATTGGGCTTATAATATATCGTTGGAAAGCTCTTTACAAGCCCCATACAACTACACTATTATTGGACCCTTTTCGTGGACCAAAATTAACTGGATTGGCTGTTTTCATAAAATAGAGTTGTTTTTCGAAAACAGAAAGAAAGAATTTTAAAAACTAACCGCAACACCTGACCTTTCACACTTTCACTTTATTCGATTATCATTCGACATGAAAGGTATTCATCATTGGGTTTGGTTTTGGGGAGACACATTTGGGTGTCTACAGAAGCCCCCACTTTGACTGAGTTTGGAGAAACGCATGTTCCGAAAACGAAAGTCAAAGTATCGATAGGGACGGAGAATGATTCATAACGTTCTGCGATCCTAAATCATTCTTGTAACGCCGATACCTGCAAACTAGCGTTAGTTAAACAGATAAAAGAGTTAAGAAACGCGTATCTTGCACCGTCGAGCACATGTCTCTAGAGTAACCGATTTTTGTTGTTGCATTGTTGTTGTGACAACCTTCCACAAACTAGGGAACGCCATCTTGCCTTTGTTGATGTTGTGGTGGTGCTTTGTCGCCGTTGATGTTCACTCGTCTCTGAACAAAAGAGCTTCTTTTTGAGGAATGTTCACTCGTCTCTGAACAAAAGAGCTTTGATAGGATGTCCACGCGTCTCCGAGCAAAAGAGCTTTAATAGGATTCCCACACGTCTTTGAGCAAAAGAGCTTGAAAAGAAATGTCCACGCGTCTCTGAATAAAGAGCTTTGAATGATATGCCCACGCGTCTCTGAGCAAAAGAGCTTTTTATGTCCACGCGTCTCTGAACATAGAGCTTTGATAGAAATGTTCACGCGTCTCTGAACAAAAGAGTTTTGATAGAATTGTTCACGCGTCTCTGAACAAAAGAGCTTTGATAGAAATGTCCACGCGTCTCTGAACAAAAGAGCTTTGATAGAAATGTTCACGCGTCTCTGAACAAAAGAGCTTTGATAGAAATGTTCACGCGTCTCTAAACAAAAGAGCTTTGATAGGATGCCCACGCGTCTCTGAGCAAAAGAGCTTGAAAAAAAAATGTCCACGCGTCTCTGAACAAAAGAGCTTGAATGATACTTGAATGTTTGTTGCGATAATATTCCGAAGAAAACTCCCGAAGACCAAAGCTTGTCGATCTTCAAAGCTCGCTTGAACTTTGCTTCCGCTATGCCAGTACGTCGGCGCTTTTGCTGCTTGTGAACCATTATGTCGGTGCCTCTATTGTTTATGAACCAGTATGTCGGTGTCTTGCGATGAGCCAATGTTTAGGCGCTTTAAGCTAAGTGAGACGATCTTTCGTCAGGTCGATCACTTATTGCGATTGTAATCAAGCCGACTACTTAATCATGTCAAATTGCTTATAGGGGCTAACTGGCGTACCAAGGAACCCGAAATTACTGAAAGAGGTTGAAATAATTTCTCTGAGTGGTTGAGCGTTCTGTCGCCGCTGCAATGCCTCTAGCGTCGCGATTTGGCTCTGTCGCCAGACGTTGGGATCTAGAGCCAGGCGCTGAAATATGTTGCCAGACGCTAGATGTTGTCGTCTGGCGCTGGAGTAGGGTCTTCCCTATTCTGCTCTTGCTGCCGCCGGGATGCACCTGTATTTATCTTTGACTATGGACTTTGCTAATTTCTTTAATGATTTTAAGGTTGACCTAAGGTTTGATGTCGCTTGACTCATTGACTTGACACGACTCGAGGTATAAACTTGACTCGCTGTAATTGACTCGAGGTTGACTCGACTCGAAGTGAAATGACACGTGTGACTCATGACCCGTGTGTGCATTGTTTTGTAAAAGCGCAAAAATTTTTTGGAGGGTACCGACTTTCTCCCGGAAAAGAAAGACGCGAAAAAGAATCGAAGTGAAGTTTTTTGAAGGTGCATGTTGAATGAGCTTAATTTGTTAATGTTGTCTCTCACAGTACAAGGATTGTAACATCTTAGACTATCCTAGTTGACTTGATAATGAAAGTATTTAGGTAGCTTAGGCGCGGAGGCTAAGTATTTCATACTTTGTGATGCAATGATGATTGATCTTGATTTTGCCATGACAAGGCATGCTTCAGCGTTGTGTTAAGATTTCATGACAAAGGGTTCCTAAGGGAAGTATATTTGGTCATGTATCTGTGATGTGTGTGAAAGTAACACTAAAGTTAGGTTGCAAAGGCTAAGTGTTTGAAAAAAGTATTTTGAGAAGAGTCAAATGATGATGACTCTTAAGCTAGGTAAGCTAAAAATGTAGGGATCAAGCCCCCAAGTCTAGCTCTAAATGAATAGGGATGAGCATAGGAGATCCCTTAATATGATCAATTATGGTGTGAGTGTGTGAATGTGAATATGAATGCATGTTTATTACAGCCGCACCCCAATGTGAGGTTGCCTACGTATCTGTTAGGAATCAGGCCGAACGTAGCTCTAGCCGAACCTCGCACAAGTATGTGTATACCTCAAAGAGGTCTTTTAAGGGTTGTAACGTGGTTAGGATAAAGGTTGAAAAAGAAAGGGATAAAGGCTCAAGACCCTAGATAAGCCCCCAAGGTGTGCAACCTTGCTTTTGAATCTTTGTATTTGTATGCTTGAGGTTTTTTTATTTTTGAGCTCTTTCTTTTTTTTATTTTTGCTCTCTTTTTGCTTTTGCATTTTTTTTTGTTTTGAATCTTTTTTGATAAGTGTGGGAAATCCCGATCATGCGGTCTATCACTCACTTGGCATTCATGTTTCTCAGGCACAGTACCGAGCACTCGATAAGAGACGCAATCTGAGACGTGTTCATATCAAAGACATTTTCATATCAAAGACATTGGAACACTTGCCCTTTCGCCACTTGTATTGTTTTTGCTATTTTAATTTTTTGATTCACTCAAGCTTTTGAATTTGCATAAGTTACACACCATCCCATCCCAAGGTTAGGTAGATGTGGGTTGAAGAAAGAAAGGTCAATCGTTAGATGAGGCTCAAAGTGGTTTATCAAGAAAGGATTACATATTTGAAGGGTAAAAGATTATATGCTATGGCTACAAGAGGTGCCTCAAATCATTGATATACCTCGTGCTCAGTTTGACATGGATTTTTTTTTAAATGCAATGCAATGCGATGATCATATGTAAGGAAATAAATGCTCATTTTATTAAAAGGGGAAGAAATAATGATCCTACGAAATAAATCTAAGGAGAATAAAACGGTGCCTATGCTAGACTTATTGGGGAAAGGGTGAAATGAAAAAGATCATGAAATCTTGTTGTTGAAGCTTGCCTCTTGTCCTTTGGCTTATCATCACTTGGTGTTCTTGCCGACTGGAGGTATTGGAAGCCCGTTATTGTCGATCAGACATTGGATTGCTTCCTTTAGCTTCCAACAGCTCTCGGTAGTATGACCCCTACCTTGATGGTACTTGCAGCGTACATTTGGGTTCCAACTAGGCAATCTCTTCTCAAGTGGGGGATCTTGAATGGGTCTAATAGGAGTAATGAGTTTCTTTGCATGGAGTCGATCGAAAGCATCATCGTAGCTAATTCCAATAGGGGTGAAATCCTTTCTTAGCTGCTTTCTAAATCCTCGATTATCCATGGCTAAGATTTCATTAAGGTCGAAAGTACCAACACTGTTGCTAGAGTAGGTGTTTTTGGAAGAAGAAGGATAATCGTTCTTCTTTCCTTTACAGCCACTGTTGTTATCGTTACTAATCCGGGCCTTCTTGTCGCGCGGAGGAACATGAAGGAGACTTGAATCAATGAGGTCTTGAACACGATCTTTGAGAGCGAGATATACTTCGGTGGTGTGACCACGACCTCTATGGTATCGGCAATAAGATTTTGGGTCCCAATTGGGATACCGTTTTTTAGGCGGAGGGTCTTGACTTGGACCAATGGGGCGAATGAGACCTTGATCGTGGAGACAGTCAAAAGCTTCATTGTAAGTTATTTCTATTGGTGTGTATTCTTCAATGGTCCGTTTTTCCCAAGGCTTAGGAGCATTGAGTTCTTCATTAGATCCTTGGTGAGAATTTTGTTCAACAACCATCATCCGATTTGCTAATCCTTCTACCACATTTAAGAGCATGGCAATGACATCTTGCAGTTTTCGAACGTCTTCTTTTAGACTTGACGAGTCTTCCCTGATATTATCTAAGAAAATACTTTCATCCTCCTCAATCACGGCCACTTCATCAAGAGAGGCTATATAAGCTGTCTCGATCATGGGCTTACCTACAGGTGTGATAAGGGGTGAAGGATCGAAGGATGTTTGATCTTCTGCGATGGCTAGAATCTCGGAAGTTTTATTGTCATCAATCAGATCTTGAATAGCTTCTTTGAGTTTCCAACACTCCTCAGTGTCATGACCCTTTCCTTGGTGATATTTGTAGTGCTTATTAGGATCCCACTTGGGTGGCCTGGCTTCTGGAACTGGATCTTTGATAGGCCCTATGGGCATGACTAGTCCTTTGTGGTGTAGTTTTTCGAAAGCTGTTTCATAACTCATACCAAGTGGAGTGAACACTCTTTTCAACCTTTGGATTCGTGGTTTGGAGGTGATCGTAGCATGTACTTCATTAACGGGAGAGGAAGAAGAAGGATGGTCGTTCTTCTTTCCTCTCGCACTATTATCTTTTAGAAGGTCATCTTCAATGTCAATGCCTATATTATACACAACCTTAAAAGTATTCAAGTTGTGTTGATATTTTAAGTGCTTTGCATATTTTTCTTGAAGATTCTTGATGAACAACCTCACAGATTCTTTCTCGGTAGGAACCTTGACCATATTAGCAGAAGTTTCCCTCCATTTGTTGAAGAAAGAAGTGAACCCTTCGTTTTCTTTTTTGTTTTAACATCTCAAGTTGTCTGTGGTCTATTTCGTCTTGAATGTTGCACTTATATCTATCTATGAATTCGTTTGTTATTGACTCCCAACTAGAGGTTTTCTCTTTATCAAGAGAAAAGTACCATTGCTGACAAACAGTTTCTAAAGATAGAGAAAACACAGAATGAAAAGCTTTCTTATCTATTCCCTTAATATTCATTACAGTTTCAAAGGCTCTTAAATGAAAATAAGGGTTATCCATTGCCTTGAATTTCGGGATGTCGTTGGCATTGAACTTCTGCGGAAGAAGATCCTTGTCCACCGAGACCCCTTGTGAGCTAATGCCCTGGAATCTATAGTCATTGGATAATCTGCTCAAACTTTCCTGGATGAGCTCCACTTGCTGTTGTCTCACAGGGTCATTGATTTGAAGAGTCAGATTCTTCAACATTTCACTCATGTTAGCCACTTGTCCCTTGAGTTCGTTGACTTCTTCCTGACTTGCCATTATCTTCTTAGCTTTCCTTTTTCGACCGATTGGCTTATCAAAAAGTTGAACTTGAATAAAGGTGTTGTCTTTGATTAATCGTCCTTCTCTCCTTGACCAAGTACTGTGGAAAGGAAATTAAGGGATATTCATTGTTAATTATTTGACTCAACTCTATTCAATATGCAATGGATAGAAGAAGGTATGAAGAATGAATATTGTGACATGGGGAAAGCATGTATAGAATGGAAAGATGATGAAGATGGAGAGATATGAAAAAATTAGGAATAGAATGTACCCCCAACTCTAATGACGGAAAAAACCGACTCATGCATGAACCTAAGACATGGTCACGGTGACTATATAAAGTGAGTGCTAACACTAGTGAGTGTACGTGACATGTTAAGGCTCTTGTGTAAGACCATGCGGCTAGACTATGTGACTAGACTGAATTAAGGACTTAACAAAGGTACTGTTTATTAATAAAATAATCGAACTGATTAGCAAACTTTTTAATTAGACTCGTCGTGATGACTCGAGTAAAAATCTGGACTATCGCCGGAACAATAGAATTGTCGCCACAGTTTTAAGCTTGTCGCCAAACGACAAATTTGTCGCTAGGCGACAAGCAGTAAACTGAGGCGCCACAGCCCAAACTTTTGCGCCATTGCTGGAACATTAATCTGGGACTGTTTCCAGTAATTTTACTCTAAGGGGACATGCCTACAGTCGTACTAAGTCAGATTGATTGCTTTATTAGTCTTTAATTAGTCGAATTAATTAATTAATTAGTTAGACAAAGACCGTTTTAGTCATTAATTAGTTTATTTAGACTTAAACACAAGTAAAACAAACGGTTAGCACATATAGGGTATGCACAAGCAAAGAATGCACAAATAGTTCATATAGTCACAATATGATGCAATGAGTTTGCAACCTAACCATGGCTCTAGTTCTCTAAAGTTCAAGATATGGGTTAGTCAAAGAGGGTCCATGGTTATGAGTCCGGATGCACCGCGTGGAAGCCTTACCTTTGGAAGGGTTGGCGCGTGTGGATGGGACCCCGCGAGTTAAACTCGCTTCCATGGTTTGGTGAATTCAACATTCTCGGATGTACCCTTTGTTGCTAGGAGCGTTCGATTGGGTAGATGGAGCATGAACGCCCAGAGGGTTATGTCCATATGTAGAACACATATGGGTTTCAGAAAAGAGAGAAAAACTCAATCAGGAAGTAGAATCGAGCCAACAGTGCTAGAAATGGTCAAAACAAGAAAGCAGAGTTCTGGCTCGGTATTGGAAGAACTTGGCGCCAGACTACAGGGACTGTCGCCACAAAAGTACTCCTGTCGCCAAGCGACAGAACTGTCGCCAGGCGACAGAAGCACTTTACAGGCGACAAGCCCTGTTTTCTAGACGCTAGTTCCTACATGCCTCAGCAGGTATCTACGTTCTTAGAATTTTCCAGATTTTGCAGTATTATTTCAATTCTAGTTGTGAAAGATATTTCTCAAGTTTTCTACGTGTAAAAATCCTATGTTTTTGACTCATTTCGGATGGTCTATCCAATGAGGACCTTTTTTTATGCATATGACAATAATGCTAATCAAAATTACGCACATGAAATACTTAGAACTTTTCGAGTCTCATCCACTCATTATAAATCATTGTCGAAAAAAATTTCAGGAATTAAAATAGAAATCCTCCCCAGTAGAGTCGCCAAAAACTGTATGGAATATTTCAAGCCATCCCACACTTGAGCCCCACTGTGATCATACACTTAAGCATGGTGGCGTCCAAAGGGAAGGAAGTTAGAGCAAAAGAGTCGCTAACAAGTTTTAGGAACTTGTAAACCGTTCACGAGGTGAAGATTACACCCCTTAACGATCCAAGAGATCGTCAACTCCAAAAGGTCTTGAACCAAATAGGGTTCGGGGATGAAGGTACAAATCCAACCTAAAAGAGATTGAACCTGCCCTAAAAAGGCCTCTACTTTATTCTTCTCGTATTCATGTGCGCTTTTTGACTAACATGCAATCAATAGGTTAACCCTAAACCTGTTTATCTATGTTGGTTTAATTTAATGCACAAACAAAATTATTATTGGCGATCACTTGAATTATAATCATATTAGCCTGAACAAGATTATTAATTATCTTATTAAGAGTGATTACAAGTACAAATTCCCTTTAAACATGCATAAAAGGCGTGATCAGGCAATAACAATAAATAAGCATCAAGCAACATAATAACAAAAATAACAATCATCATAATAATAATCATTATAACAATCATCATAATTATCATAATCATGTTAAAGCATAATATTAATAGCAAGATCCTAGGCATGATACTAACAAGATTAATAACAAACCCTAGCATGTCACTAAGCAATAAAAATTAAAGCTTTTGCCCTAACATGATACTAACATGATATTATAAAAGACAATAAAAGGCACCCTAAACATGATACTAGAAAGCAATAGAAACATCCTAACATGATGCTAAGAATTAAACAAATTTAAACATGCTTTCTACAAGAATAGAGCAATAAGATTACATACTTTGATGCCTCGTACCTCTTTCAAATAAAAAATACACGCGTTAGTAACTTCAAGGAAAATATAAAATCAAACAATCAAATTAAATAAAGATTAAAAAGGTTTAGACTGGATTTGGGACCAAACCCTCAGAAATTATAACCTTTCACGTCTAGGGCGAAGGCAACTTCGAACTCGGTTAGATGTTTCTAGATCTCGTGTATGCGGAATTGTGTTTGTGAAAAGCTAAAGAGATGAGAGCTTAGAGAGAATTTAGAGAATAGACTAATTGTTGATGAGAATTGATTGTGAATGTCTTAAAAACGGAGGTTCAGGACCTTATTTATAAGAAAACAGTCCGAAAATAGGTAGAATTTGATAAGGAATAAAACTCCACGCTGTCACTGCAAAACCAAACTTGTCGCTTGGGGACAAGCTCTGTCGCGTGGCGACAAGGCTTGTCGCGTAGCGACAGGCCTGTCATTTGGCGACAGCCTGAATTCTTACGCGCTTTCAAACACGGAGTCCACTTAGCAATCAAAATTGACTCGTAAAGTCCGTATGAAAACTGAAATCGTATTTTTCATAAAATAATATTTTATTCCAAGTAAAACTTATATTATAATTATTAATTCTAATTTTATTAGGATTTAAAAGAACCTTCTAGAGAATTTTAGAACAATATAATTAATTCTAATAACTTTAGGAATAATAATTAACATTGGGCCCTCCCCTAGATCATCGAGCCGCATGTAAAAATAAACCGGGCCCAGTTTAGTATTTTGGCCATAACTTCCTCATTATTCATCGGAATTGGGCTTATAATATATCGTTGGAAAGCTCTTTACAAGCCCCATACAACTACACTATTATTGGACCCTTTTTGTGGACCAAAATTAACTGGATTGGCTGTTTTCATAAAATAGAGTTGTTTTTCGAAAACAGAAAGAAAGAATTTTAAAAACTAACCGCAACACCTGACCTTTCACACTTTCACTTTATTCGATTATCATTCGACATGAAAGGTATTCATCATTGGGTTTGGTTTTGGGGAGACCCATTTGGGTGTCTACAAGTATCACAATTATGTTTTGTTGGTTTAAAAGTATAATTTCAGATTATTATTATTGTTATTATTTTTCAGATTTTATAAATTTAGGGTGTTTGATTATTAAAGACTTGATTTTTAGGGTTCTTATACAAATTAATTTGGGGCTTTTATATACCCAATGATTTTATGGATAATTTAAGTATAATGATATATTCTTGATGGTGTTTTGATGGGTTTTGATTATTCTAAAAGTGCTGAAAATTGATTTAAAGTACTAGTTTTGATGGTTTTATTAAAAGGGTTAAATTACCCTTTAAAAAGGGGATTATTTAGGGGATTTTAAATAATTTTCAGATTATTATAAGTTGTTTAAAGTGAGTTTAAGTTGTTGGAAATTGTGTATACAAGGATAATTAATATAGTATTATTGTCCCTTTATGTTGGAGATTTGGTTCGGGAATTGTTGTAATGTACTCGGCTATTTTAAGAGCTTATTTGAGGTACGTTCGCATACTTGGTATTTATTTGGTGATGTAGGGTCATGCTAGGCTTTGAATAATTGATTCCAAATAGAATTATGATAGCTTTTGGTTGGAATTTATTATTTGGTTGATGTTAGTGATTGAAGTATAAAGCATGAATTATTTATGATGGATTATTGAATGGAAATAATTATTTTGGCATGTTATATATGAACCACACTTTTATTATTGGCATGATAGAGAGCATGTTTGATTAAACTAAATGTTTAATTTGGTTTGGAATATTAAAAAGGAATTTTATTATGGTTCATATAATTTTTATTGATGCTATAAGCATGAGAAAAGAGCTAGGTAAGTGTCTATGTACACAAGGAATAAATTATATGTTGGTGCATTAGTGCACTTAAAGTATTTCTAACACCGAGGGATAGGAATTGTGGCGCATTACGCGTTTAAAGTGTCTTTGACATCGAGGTAGATTTAAAAAGGGTTCAATATTAAATATTATGTGGTCACTAATTATTTAAGAATTAAATTGGAATGTTTAATTGTTTGGATAATTATGATGTTTGATTGTGTTATGGTTTAAGAGTCATCACCAAGTTTAATAATATGTAAATAACGTAAAGTGAAAGAGATTACGCACCAAAACTCTTAGAACGTATATACCTTGAGTATGAACATATGTGGGGAGTTATGGGGTTTTATATTTAACCATAACTTCTACTGGAGTACAGGACGCTGTACATTCCTTTTTTATTATTATGCTCAAGAATTCCTTCACTTACGAGTGGTTTTTGATGCTGGCACGGTTAGCTCCCGTGTTAGTACCCCTTTATTGGGGCAGGTTGGGGGGGAAACCCATTCGATGGGTAATCAATGCTAAATGAATAAATTAATTATTTATTTGAGGGTCATGTTGTATGTTTATTGCTTTGTGTGATGATAGGTGAAAGCATGCTAGTGTGTTTTATTTACGCTTATATACTCAGCATTGCTGATTGTGTGTTTGTATGTTTGTTTGGCCTTGTCTTTACTTTGGCCCTACGACGACCCATTTCTAATGGCGAATAGTGGGGACAAGTAGAGGGGAGCTTTTCATGTGATGAAGCATATTCATGATGGGCATGAGTGAAAAGCGAATCATGCTTAGTTTCCATAAGACTATGATGTGATTTATTGCTTTATTGATTATATAATTATTAAGCTTGTGAGACTAACGCAAAGGTTTTAAAGTTTATTTGGTTTTAATAAGGGCCTACAATGGTTCTGAGTTGTAGGTTGTTTTCGTTTGACTTTACTTTCGTTAGGTTGACTTTTAAGTTGACTTATTTTGAATGGTTTAAATATAGTCTTCTGCTGTGTGTCTTTGATAGTTGCCTTAGCAATTTTCACGGTGGCGGTAATATCTTAGATTTTCCTATTTTGAGTTTTAAAAAGGGCAAAACGGGTATTTCAAAGGAAAGGAATTTCTAGGGTGTTACAGAAACACTAATGAAATATATCTTAGTTAACATAAAAATATCATCAAGAACATTTTCAATTAAAATCCTAATATATCTCAATATACCCCCGCCCTAAGTTGGAGCATGGGTTTTAAAAATGTCCAACTTGGAAAGAAGTAGAGTAGATCAAATTGCGTCTTTTCGAGAGCCTTTTGTTGTAAGAATGTTTGCCAATTGTGATGTTGTCAAAACGTATGATGGAGATATCAAGTCTTCATTAATCGAATCACGAACAAAATGACAATCAACTTCAATATGTTTTGTTCACTCATGAAAAACTGCATTCTTTGTTATATGTAACATAGACTTACTATCACAAAATAACTTGACCACCATCAGATGTTACACACCCAAACTCAATAATAAGCCTTTAAGCCACTTAAGTTCACAGGTAAATACAACCATACATATATCTATATTCAACCCTTGTAGAGGACTGTGACACTGTGTGTTGCTTCTTTGTCTTCCACGAAATAGGTGATTGGCCTAGGAACACAAGGCAACTTGTCAAAGATCGCCGAGTAAGAGAACATGCCTATTGAATGTAATGCCCCATACCTTTATATATATATATATTAAATTAAAGTATTATTTCATGGCGTATTCTAATAATTATTTGAAATAAATTATTTATGGATTTTTAATAATTTAGAAGGTCTATTTCAATTAAAAACTCATTTCTATTTATTTATTTGGCTTTGAAAATATTCTATTTCATCAATTTAGAAGCTTTGGGGCACTTTGGAATCATAAAGAAGTTTTAAAGTCAAAGTACCAATTTGAATTGGAATGAGAATTAACATAGTAAATTGAATCATGGCGTTGACTTTTGCGTTGACTTTCTCTCTTCTCTCTCCTCTCCATGGTTCTTCGATTTTGATGGTTTTTATTCCTTGAGATTGGTAACAATGGCGAAAAAGAAGAAATAAGCTACTCCTCTCCCTCAAAATGCATCTAATAAAAACAATCTAGCACCTGTTGATAAAACTCTGGAAAATCTGAGAAGTTCATGAACTCTGTTTAACCCAACTGCGATTGATGAAGAAGATGAACTTATTTCTCTAGTTTCTGGAACAGTTCATCCATCATTTGGATTGTTGCCGCGTAGTGATGTTAAGGCTATTGCTGCATATCATGGTCTCAATTTTGGTTCGATTTCAAAGGAATCCAATCCACCAGTAATTATGGTTTCTCCGGTTATTGTTCCATTGGATCTCAGGCCCGATCCTGATCATATTGAAGAGTTAGCTGATTCTGGAGGGAATGGTGAGTTACATGAACAATCTGATTCAGTTCCTGGAGCTCTGAAGGCTAACCAGTGGTCTGGAATTGCAAAGCTCACTACTAAAGGATCTGTGCTCTCCTTTTTTGCCCTTATGCTTAAAGATGGCAAAACTATTGTGCAATTACAGAGTGCTGAACTTCAGAAAGGTAACCTTAAATGCAAAAACTCTATTGTTTTCTATGTTATTTGGTACTATCCTACAATTGTTGCAGTACACAGGTACATTGCTGATAATTGGAATGTTGTAGCTAAACTTGAAATATTCTGGCATGATGATGGGTATTTCTTGATTAAATTGCAAAACTCTGATGATATGAATACCATTCTCAGTGCTGGCCCATATATGTTCTTTGGGAAAGCAGCTATTGAGAAACCTTGGTCTAAGAAATTTGATTTTCATGCCGAGGTGCTCAAAACTGTCCCTATTTGGGTTAAATTGCCTAATCTACCTCTTAATTGCTAGGGGGTGGGTACTTTGAGTAGGATTGGAAATACTATTGGTGTTCCTTTGTGTGTAGATGAAAGCACCTCTAAGCAATTAAGGGTGTCATTTGCTAGACTGTTGGTTGAGGTGGACGTTACTAAACCTTTGCCTAAAAGTGTTTAGGTTGAAAGCCCTAATGGCGGCATAATTGAACAGAAGATTATCATTGAATGGACCCCGCCCTACTGTAAGAAGTGTAATAAAGTGGGGCATGACTGTTATGTTCCTGCTAAGGGTCAACCACAAGTTCAAAAGAAGCAGACAACACCTAAAGAGCAGCCTAAGGTTTGGGTTTCCAAGGCTACAACTGTTGCTTCTATTGTGCCTGTTGCTGATGTTCCTACTAGTAATCCTGGTGAGAATGGATCAGTCCATGCAGCTGCTATTATTACCCCTGCTTCAACAATGCCACAAGTAAATTCTGACAAAGATTGGAGAATTGTTGGCAGGAAACATAGATCTCATAGTAATACTCAGGGCTTGCAAGAAGATACTAGTTCAAATCCTTATATGGCTTTGCTTGGAGATATGTCTAAAAATAGAATACCTAACGGGGGTGAGGGTAATCCCCCTCTAGTGCAGTGATAATTGTCACTTGGAATGTCAGGGGGCTGAATGACACTGATAGGGTAGCTGATGTGGTTATTGTTGACACCATTGCTTATCATGAGCAGTTTGTTCATTGCTTGATGTGTCATAAAGATCTTTCTTCTCAACATTACTGTAGGGAATTATTTCAGGCATCCCACACTTGAGCCCCACTATGATCATACATTTAATCATGGTGGCATCCAAAGGGAAGGAAGCTAGAGAAAAAGAGTCGCCAACAAATTTTAGGAACTTGTAAACCGTTCACAGGGTGAAGGTTACACCTCTTCACAATCCATGAGATCGCTAACTCCATAGTGGTCCTGAACCATGACTGGATATTCGGGGATGAAGGTACAATTCCAACCTAAAAGAGATTGAACCTGCCCTAAAACTAGGCCTCTACTTTATTCTTCTCATATTCATGTGCGCTTTCCGACTAACATACAATCAATATATTAATCCTAAACCTGTTTAATTTATGTTGGTTTAATATTAATGCACAAACAAATCTATTATTGGCGATCACTTGAATTAAAATCATATTAGCCTAAAATCAAATTATTAATTATCTTATTAAGAGTGATGTCAAGTACAAATTCCCTTTAAACATGCAAGAGAGGGCGTGATCAAGCAATGACAATAATATCAAGTAAAAATTTTTAACAACAAATCATCATCATAATAATAACAATCTCAATAAAGCATAATAATATTAGCAAGATCCTAGTCATGATACTAACAAGATTAATAACAAATCCCAACATGTCACTAAACAATAAAAACCAAAGCTTTAGCCCTAACATGATACTAACATGATAGAAGGAAATAGGAAGCAACCTAAGCTAAGCATGATACCGAAAACATACATGATATTAGAAATATTAGTTAATACCCTAAACATGATACTAGGAATCATAAAGACATCCTAACATGATAATAGGAATTAAAATAATCTAAGCATGATTCCTAAAGAAATAGAGCAATAAAACAACTTACTTTGTTGCCTCGTATCTCTTTCTATCAAAACAATACACACGTTAGTAACTTCAATAAAAATATTAAATCAAACAATTTTTAAATAATTGAAATAGGGATTTGGGACCAAACCCTTAAAAATTATCAACTTTTCACGTTTAGGGCGAAGGAAACTTCGAGCTTGGTTAGGTGCATTTAAGACTCGTGAATGCGGTATTATGTTTAAAAAGGCTAGGCTTAGAAAGTCAAGAGAGAGAAAGAAAGAATAAGCTTCTAGCTTAAAGAGAGAGAATTAGATGATTGTTGATGATTGAAAACGGGAAAATAACGACCCTATTTATAGAGAAAAACGACCGAAACGATAGAAAAGAGTCAGAATTCGACTCGGAGTAAAACTGCTCCTATCGCGATGCGACAGAGCTATCGCGACGCGATAAACTCCTCGCAGCGTGATGGCGCGACTATGATAAAAAAGCTGTACGGAGTCCTCTCCCTAATATAATTAGACGATTAGACTCTATATTTATCATTAATCTTAGATCAATTTATCATTAAAATATTTGTTTTATTCCAAATAATATTTATTATCTTTTCTAAATAAAATAAAACTATAATTATTAACCTTAATTCCATTAGAACTTAAAAAGAACCTTCTAGATTATTCTAGAACATTAAAGTCAATCCTAATAACTATAGGAATAAAAATTAATGGGCCCTCCACTTGATCATTGGGCCATATATAATATCATTTTGGGCCCAGTTTAGTATTTTGGCCATAACTTCCTCATTATTCATCGGAATAGGGCTTATAATATATCGTTGGAAAGCTCTTTTCGAGCCCCATCCAACTACACTATTATTGGAACGATACCATGGACCAAACTAAATGGGAATGGACATTTTCATAAATAGGGTACGAAAAGAAATATTTTCGAAAACAGAATGAAGTATTTTTATTAAAACTTTTTAGAAAACAGAAGAATTCACGAGACTCTTTCACATTTCACCTCGTTTGATAATTAAAAGATGTGAAAGGTACTCATCACTGGGTTTGTTTTTGGGGAGACACAATTAGGTGTCTACAGAAGCCCCCGCTTTGACTGAGTTTGGAGAAACATAAGTTTCGAAAACAAAAGTCAAAGTAGCGATAGGGACGGAGAATGATTCAGAACGTTCTGCGATCCTAAATCATTCTTGTAACGCCGATACCTGCAAACTAGCGTTAGTTTAAACAGATAAAAGAGTTAAGAAACTTGTATCTTGCACCGTTGAGTACACGTCTCTGAAGTAATCGATTTGTTTGCTGCATTTGTGACGATCTCCACAAGCTAGGTAATATTGCCGAAGGTGACTGCTTGTAGCCATCTTCGATTGTTGTGGTACCTCACCGTTGTTAATGTTGTGGGCGTACTTCGTCGCCGTTGATGCTCACTCGTCTCTGAACAAAAGAGCTTCCTTGAGAAATGTTCACTCGTCTTTGAACAATGAAGCTTCCTTGAGAAATGTTCACTCGTCTCTGAACAATGGAGCTTTGGATGACATGTCCACGCGTCTCTGAACAAAAGAGCTTTTACGGATAAAATGTTCACTCGTCTCCGAACAAGATCTTTGGATGACATATCCACTCGTCTCTGAACAAAGAGCTTTTGATGAGGGATGTTCACTCGTCTCCAAACAAGAGCTTTTGATGATATGTCCACGCGTCTATGAACAAAAGAGTTTTGATAAGAATGTCCACGCGTCACTGAACAAAAGAGCTTTGATAGGAATGTCCACGCGTCTCTGAACAAAAGAGCTTTGATAGGAATGTCCACGCGTCTCTGAACAAAAGAGCTTTGAATGTTTGTTGAGATCGTTCGGTTGGCTGCGAACAGGAGCTTCAATGATTGGTTGTATCCTGTAAAATCAAACATTGCCAAAAGACTTTGCTAGTGTTTTTCTTAAGGTTGACCTAAGGTTTGTTGTGCTTGACATTATGATTGCTTTGACTTGAGATTGACTCAAGGTTTAGTGTATGAAAAAATATTTTGAAAAGAGTCAAATAGTGGTGACTCTTAGGCTAGGTAAGCTAATGATGTAGGGATCAAGCCCCCAAGTCTAGCTCTAAGTGGATAGGGATGAGCATTGGAGATCCCTTGATATGATCATGCGTGAATGTGAATGTAAATGTGAATGTATGATTATTACGGCCGCACCCCAATGTGAGGTTGCCTACGTATCCGTTAGGAATCAGGCCGAACATAGCTCTAGCCGAACCTTGCACAAATATGTGTATACCTCAAAGAGGTCCTTTAAGGGTTGTAATGTGGTTAACCTAAAGGTTGAAGAAGAAAGGGGATAAAGGCTCAAGACCCTAGATAAGCCCCCAAGGTGTAAAACCTTGCTTTTGAATCTTTGTTTTTGTATGCTTGAGATTTCCTCACTTTTGAACTCTCTTTTGTTTATATTTTTGCTCTCTCTTTTTTGCTTTTGCATTTTTTTTATTTTGATAAGATCATGCAGTCTATCACTCACTTGGCATTCACGTTTCTCAGGCACATTACCAAGCACTCGATAAGAGACGCAATCTGAGACGTGTTCTTATCAAAGATTGTTCATGTCAATGACATTGGAACACTTGCCCTTTTGCACACTTTTATATTGTTATTGCTTTTTGCTATTCTAATATTTTGAAATCACTCAAGCTTTTGAAATTGCATAAGTTGCACACCATCCTATCCTAAGGTTAGGTAGATGTAGGTCGGAGAAAGAAAGGTCTATCGTTAGACGAGGCTCAAAATGTTTTATCAAGAAAGGATTGTATTTTTGAAAGGTGAAAGTGATATGATATGGCTAGAAGGGGTGCCTCGAATCATTAGTATACCTCGTGCTTAGTCCGATAATTTTTTTTTAAATGACGCAATGCATTGATCATATGCAAGAAAAGAAATGCTCATTTTATTAAAGGAAAAAGAAAAACCTATGAAATAAATCTAAGGAAGATAAAAGGTGCCTATGCTAGACTTATTAGGGGGAGGGGAAATCAAAAAAGAAGAAAAACATCATAGAATCTTATTGTTGATGCCCGCCTTGTGTTTTGCGCTTATCATCACTCTTTGTTCTTGCCAGCTGGAGGGAATGGAAGCTTGTTTGCACCGATGAGGTCTTGAATGAGATTTTGAAACTTGCAACATTGATTTGTAGTATGATTGTTGCTTTGATGGTACTTCCAATAGGAGTCTGGGTTCCATTTGGGTGTCCTCCTTTTAGGAGGAGGATCTTGCATAGGCCTAGTTGGAGCAATGAGTCCCTTAGCAAGGAGTCGATCAAAGGCAATATTATAACTCATCCCAATTGGGATGAACTTTCTTTCTGGTTCCTTGGCCTTTAAAGCATTTTTATTAATGCGACTTCCATTTTGATAGGAAGAAGCGGAAGAAGGATTGTCGTCCGTCCTGCTCTTGCCATCATTGTTATTGATTTCAACCTTCTTCTTGCTTTGAGGAACACGAAGGCAATTTGAATTAACGAGATCTTGAATGTGATCCTTAAGGGTGAAGCACTTTTCTATGGTGTGACCATGGCCTCTGTGATATCTTGATATCCTAGTTGGGAAGTCGTTTCTCATGTGGTGGCTTGAATTGGACCGATGGGATGAATAAGATTTCGACCATGAAAATAGTCAAAAGCTTCATTATAAGTCATTCCTATTAGTATGTATTCTTCAATGGTCTGTTTTGCCCGCGGCTTAGGAGCATTAAATTTTTCCTTTAGTTCTTGACGCGAAGAAGAAGAATAAAGGTGGTCGTTCTTTTCATTCTTCCGGTCCTGGTGATGATGCCGTTGTTCTATGACTAACATCCGATTCGCTAGGCCCTCCACCACATTCAAGAGCATGGCAATGACATCTTGCAGTTTGCGAATGTCTTCTTTTAGTCTTGTTGAGTTTTCCTTGGTATCATCTAAGAAAACTCCTTCATCCTCCTCAATCATGGTCATTTCGTCGATGGAGGTTATATGGACTACCTCAATCATGGGCTCACCTACAGGTGTAATAAGGAGATAAGGACCGAAGGATATTTGATCTTCTGCGATGGCTAGAATCTCGAAAGTTTTATTGTCATCGATCAGGTCTTGAATAGCTTCTTTGAGTTTCCAACACTCTTCAGCATCATGACCCTTTCCTTGGTGATATTTGTAGTGTTTATTAGGATCCCACTTAGGTGGCCTGACTTCGGGAACTGGGTCTTTGATAGGTCTTATGGGCATGACTAGTCCTTTATGGTGTAGCTTTTCGAAGGCTGTCTTGTAACTCATATCAAGTGGAGTGAACACTCTTTTCGACCTTTGGATTCGTTGTTTAGAGGTGTTTGTAGCATGTATTTCATTAATAGGAGAGGATGAAAAGGGATGGTCGTTCTTCTTTCCTTTCACATTATCAACTTTCAAAAGGTCGTCTTCGATATCAATGTCTATGTTGTAAATAGCTTTGAAGGTATTTAAATTGCATTGATATTTCATGTGCTTTTAGTATTTGTCTTGGAGATTCTTAATGAACATCCTTACGGACTCTTTTTCGGTAGGAACCTCTACCATCTTAGCAGAAGTTTCCCTCCACCTATTGAAGAAGGAAGTAAATCCTTCGTTTTCCTTTTGTTTCAGCATCTCAAGTTGTCTATGGTCGGTTTTAACTTGAATGATGCACTTGTATCAATCAATGAAAGCGTTTGTGATAGAGTCCCAAGAAGAGATTTTCTCCTTGTCTAGGGAGAAGAACCATTGTTGACAAACGGTTTCTAGAGATAGCAAAAGTAGTGAAAGGAAAATTTTTCTATCAATTCCCTTAATATTCATTATAGTCTCGAAAGCTCGTAAATGAAAATAAGGGTTGTCAGTTGGCTTGAACTTTAGGATGTCATTGGCATTGAACTTCCGTGGAAGAAGTTCCTTGTCCACCGAGACCCCTTGTGAGCTAATCCCTTGAAATTTGTAGTCATTAGAGATTTTGCTCAAGTTCTCTTCCATTCGCTCAAACTGTTGTTGTTTCGCGGGGTCATTGACTTGAAGAGTGAGAGTTTTGAGTATCTCGGTCAAGCTAGCCATGTTTTGCCTTAGTTCATTAACTTCTTCTTGGGTCGTCATTTTCTTAGCCTTTCTTCTTTGTCGAATCGGTTTATCAAAAAGTAGGACTTGGATGAAAGTGTTGTCTTTGATTAAACGCCCTTCTTTCCTTGACCAAGTGCTGTGGAAAGGGAAGTCATGGATGTTTATTATTAATTATTTTGACTCAAATTCAATTCAACATGCAATGGATGTGAAGAGATCATGGAAGAATGAGGGGAATGACATGTATGGTGAAATCATGTGGAGAGTGGAAAGTTGATACAGATGGAGAGATGTTTTGGGAATAGAATGGACCCCTAACTTAAATGACGGAAAAAACGACTTATGCATGGACCTAAGACATGGTCAAGGTGAAACACATATACAAAGTGTGTGCTTAAAAGTGAGTGAAAGTGGCATGCTTTGACACTTGTGTAAGACAATGGGACTATGTGTCTAGACACAATTAAGAACTAAATAAGACTTTAGCTATTAACAAACTGATTAATTAGACTCAGCGTGAGGACATAGGCAGAAAATTGAACCATCGCAGAAGCAACAGAACTGTCGCGGTGCGCCAGAGCCACCGCGGTGCGATAATGTTATCGCGTTGCGATGAACACTTGCGTGTCACGCCACAGGTCAAACTTTCGCGTCATTACTGAAACGTCAGTCTGGGCCTGCTTCCAGCGTTCTTCCTTAAAAGGGCAACCCTATAGTCGTACTAAGTCATGTTTAGTCAATTTATTAGGCTTTAATTAACCATATTAATTAATTAATTAATTAAGCAAAGTCCTTTAGTCATGAATTAGTTCATTTAGACTTATACACAAGTTAAACAAACGGTTAGTGTAAACACACATATATTATGCACAAGCAAAAAATGCAAAAATAGTCAAATAAGCACAACATGATGCAATGAGTTTGCAACCTAACCATGGCTCTAGTTCTCTAAAGTTCAAGGAATAGTGTAGACACCTAAAAATGTCTCCCAAAAACCAAACCCGATGATGAACAACCTTTCACCGCCATTATTGGTCAGGTTGAGTATTTAACCTTTGGAGTTCTTAATCCATATTTCCATTCAATACATTTCTTAAACAACCTCAATTTTAAGCCCATTTCCCCAACCATAACATATTTTTCTCTTTTAGTGTCCACATCACAAAACCAAGAGAAACTGATTTTGTATCCCTATAATTTTGATCCAAATGTAATTTGGTTGGATAGACTTTCAATGAGCTTTCCAACGGTATATCATAAGCCCAATTTCAATTTGAAACAAAGAAGATATGAGCAAAATACCAAACTCATCCCAAAACCAACACCCTTTCACTAAAACGGTCATATCTTAAAATATACAAATGATTTTGACCTGATTTGAATTGGGTTGGAAAGTAGACTTGATGAGCTTTTCAAAGATATATTATATGCCTTATTTCGAGTTACGGATCAAAAGTTATCATAGTTTTAAAAACGCAAAAAAAACTGGAATTATCACGCGACGCGGCAAAAGCTGATGTGGCACGGTGTATATTGCCGTGACACGGTGTAGAGTACCGTGTCACGGTGCTTTTTTCATGTGTTTTTTGTGTTTTCTCACGCGTTTATGAATCTGGACGGAATTTTAGGTAGGCTGTACACCGTGACACGGCGCCACGCGTCGTGCCACGGTGGACTGTGCCGCGTTACGGTGTCCTTTTCCGTGTCATGGTACACATACCGTGACACAGGATTTTTATGCGTACTCTCCGCGTACAATTTTTACGCGTTTTATCAGTTTAGGGCGAAACTGCGCACCACGACACGGTAATCTGTACCGTGTCACGGCACCCTCTGCCGTGTCACAGCAAACACTGACCGTGTCACGGCGCCCCATATTAGGGTTTTTATCTTTTCTAGGGTTCCGTGTGATCCCCTACTCATCCTCTATAAATACGAGCCTCCTTTCTGCAGTTCGGGGCACCAAAAAATCATTCTCTCTCTCTCCTTACACCAAAAATCATTCTCTTCTCCCTCTTTATCCTAAACACTAGCCTCCTTATTCTTCCATAATACATCCCTTAAGCACTCCAAGGAGTCCATACTTGACCCGAGGTTCCGTCCTTAAACCAAGGCGTGAAAGATACAAATAACTGAGGGTTTGGACCAAATCAACTCTACGTTTATTTAATTTAATTGTTTCAATTCGATTTATATTTTTATTGAAGTTACTAACAGTTTATTCATGATGAAGAAATTCAAGGAAACGCGAAAAGTGAGTAATTAATCACTTAATTACTTTTATTTTTATTGTTGTTGCTAGTATCATGATTAGGTTTATAATTATTTGATTTGACTAACGAATTTGTTGTTGAATTTCTTCCAATATTAATGTTGATTCTATTATATTTTTTATGATCACCTTGTTGCATGTTTAAAGGGATTATGTAATTGAAAATCACGCCTAATAAGTTAATTTGGACGACCGGTTTAGGTTCCTTTCTAATCTTGTTGTTTAATCAAGTGATCACGACATTTTAGAATTATGTTGCATTAATATTTAACCAATTTAGCATAATAATAGTTTGGAGCAAATTGAATATTTTGTTTTTATGCCTTTGAGATCGCAGGAATCACTTTTCACTATAAGAATCGAGTAGAGGCCAATACGGGCGAATGTGACTCAATGACTCACTTCGTACCATCATCCCCGATCCTCCTTTCATGGTTCCGAACCATATGGAGTTAGTAATCTCATGGATTATGAATGGGGTGTAACCTTCATGGGTCAATCGTTGTTTCTTATCGTTGTCCCTTTATTCGTGGTTGCCTTTAATGATCCATGAACGGTTTACAAGTTCCTTAAAAACTTGTTGGCGGCTCCCTATTTTCCTTGTCCCTAATCGTATACGTTAATTCCCACTTCCTAAGAGTGTCAAACATATTCACACATGCTTAACGCAGGCGCACTTCAAACGACGCCTAAGAAAAGGAGGACGAGCTAATAAAAACTGCTGGTAGTAACAATAATAACACTTGGAAAAATAAGAAGAACGATCTTCCTTCTTCTTTGTCTTCTAAGCACGAAAATACTACCAACAATATAAGCCTAGTCGATCTCAATGAAGTGTTAGCTCTTGATGCTCCATTGCCCAAGAAAAAGAGAACATACACTCCTTTAGGAATGACTTATGATGCAGCCTTTGCTCGCCTTTACGGTCAAGGCTTGATCACACCTATTGGGCCTTTTTCAGAGCCAAAACCTGAAGTAAGGAGCACCAAGTGGAATCCCAATGCCCATTGCAAGTACCATCAAGGAAGGGGTCACTCTATCGAGCAATGTTGGAATTTGAAAGACATTATTCAAGATCTTGTTGATGCCAACAAACTTCATGTCCCTCCGGGCGGCAAGAGATGATAAACAACAACGAAGACGGGTGCACGGCGAGCCCTTCGTGCAAGATTTCATGATTTTTTTTTTCATTCCCCTTGCCCCATTCAAGTCTAGCATTTATTTCCATTTATGTTATTTGATCATTGTGTTTATTCCCATCAATAAAATGAGTGTTATTCCTTTATATCTCGATCACGTTTTTCTTATAATAAAAAATTAAAAAAAAATATCAATTGTCGAACTAAACACAAGGTACACCAATGACTTGAGGCACCTTTGCAACCCTATCATTCCCTATTAACCATTCAATTACATATCCATTCATTCGTCAACCACTTTGAGCCTCGTCTAACGATTGACCTTATTTATTCAACCCACATTCACCTAACCATGGGATGGGAAGGTGTGCAATTTGTGTAACAGTCAGAAAGCAAGTTCAAATAACCAAAAAAAAACAATGTCTAAAGGCAAGTGTTCCAATGTCTTCGATATGAACACGTCTCAAATTGCGTCTCTCATCGAGTGCTTGGTACCGTTCCTGAGAAACATGAATGCTAAGTGAGTGATGGACCACATGATCTGAGATTGCCCAAATTGATTCGAAAGAATGAAAAACAAAATTCAAAGAAAAAAAAAATATATGAAAAATAAAACTTGCAAACTTCAAAATTTTCAAATTCACAATTACACATCTTTGGGATTCTCTCGGGTCTTGAGCCTTTTACCCTTTTCTTCTTTAAACCATCAAGTTAACCACATTACAACCCTTGAAAGACCTCTTTGAGGTGTACATACACTTGTACAAAATTCGGTTAGAGCTACGTTCGGCCTGATTCCTAATGGATACGTAGGCAACCTCACAATGAGGTGCGGCCACATTCATACTCACATTCATGCCCACATTCATATCCACACATGATCGAGTCATTTCCAATGCTTATCCCTACCCATTTAGAGCTAGACTTGGGGGCTTGAACTCACATCACTTAGCTTACCCAACCTAAAGAGTCACCATCTCGACTCTTCTCACATTTCTTTCCATCACCATAACCCTTGCAGCCAGCCTTAGTATCACATTCACACACTTCACTCACACATCCATATCCATATCATCCTTCCCTTTAAGAACCCTTTATCATGAAATCTTGTTTTAACACTGTGCATGTTTCATCATCTTTCAAGACAACATCCAAAGAAACATTGTATACTTGCTTAGCTTCCCGACCTGAGCAATATTCATTGTTTCACACATCGTATATCATGCTTAGCTCCTTGACCTAAGAAACATTCAGTACTCAGCAATCACTTTCCCTATATACGTTCTTAGCTCCAGACCTAAGTGACGTTCAAGATCGTTTCTTTACACCACATATGATGCTTAGCTCCATGACCTAAGTTCATTTATTTCTCATGTCTCATGATGTAATTGTCCTTAGCCTCCTGGGCTAAGAACATGCATCATGCATACATTATTTTCAAGACAAGCAATTCAATCCATACGATTCATTTCGTCTTGCTCGACGAGGAAATTCAAAACTTCTTCCCTTTTTCATCTTTTTCTTTCGTGGAAGTTCAAAAACTTTTTCAAAATTTTTCATCTAGGGAATAAAACTTCATTTTTCACGTCCTTCTTTTTTAGGAGAAAGTCGGTACCCTCATTTCATGACAAAAATGACGGAAATTTTTTGCTTTTGCATTTTCGGTTTCTTGTGTCTGCGCACATACTTACTCAATACACATATACACACATTCACAAGTCATACACACGTCATGTCATGTCAAGTTAAGCTTGGTCAAGTCAGTTGGTTAAGTCAATCATAGTATATACGAGTTCCTTGGCAAATTTATTTTTGCAGGTCTCATTTACAGCCCACGTTCAGGGACAAGCGAACTATCTACAGCCCACGTTCGGGGACAAGCGAACCATTTACAGCCCACGTTCGGGGACAAGCAAACAATCTACAGCCCACGTTCGGGGACAAGCGAACCATGTACAGCCCACGTTTGGGGACAAGAGAACCATCTACGGCCCATGTTCGGGGACAAGCAAACCATCTACAGCCCACGTTCGAGGACAATCGAACCAACTACAACCCACGTTTGGGGACAATCGAACCAACTACAGCCCACGTTTAGGGACAATCGAACCATCATCATTTTTTTAGTGATCATCTTCTAAGCAAAGACGATTCACGGCGTAAGGTTCTCGATACACAGAGACTTGCAATCTCATCATTAGACAAGTTTTTCCTTAAGCATGGAAAATTGTCGGTCGTTGCCACCTCTCAAGGCGAAGAAGTCAGCGATTATATCATCTGTCGAATTTCCTCAAGCATGGAAAGTATCTCAACCAACATCATTCGGTAGATTTCCTCAAGCATAGAAAACTGCCAAACTTGTTTGCCACCATTACACTAGTGTCAGATATGTATTCTATCCCTTTACTCTTTTATATGTGGAACTAACATTTTTTCTGCAAGTATCGGGGTATACAGAGTAATTTAGGATCGCAAAACGTCTTAAATCATTCTCCGTCCCTATCAACTACTTTGACTATCATTTTCAAAATTGATGTTTCTACAAACTCAGTCAAAGTGGGGGATTTTGTAGACACCTAAAAATGTCTCCCCAAAACCAAACCCGATGATGAACAACCTTTCACCGCAATTATTGGTTGGGTTGAGTATTTAACCTTTGGATTGCTTAATCCATATTTCCATTCAATACATTTCATAAACCAACTCAATTTTAAGCCCATTTCCCCAAACCATAACATATTTTCCTCTTTTAGTGTCCACATCACAAAACTGAGAGAAACTGATTTTGTGGCCATAAAATTTTGATCCAAATGTAATTTAATTGGATAGGCCTTTCAATGATCTTTCCAACGGTATATCATAAGCCCAATTCCTATTTGAAACGAAGAAGAGATGAGCAAAATACTAAACTCGGCCCAAAACCGACACCCTTTCACGAAAATGGTCCTATCTTAAATTCTAAAAATTATTTTGACCTTATTCTAATTGGGTTGGAAAGTGGACTTGCTGAGCTTTCCAACGATATATTATATGCCTTATTCCGAGTTACGGATCAAAAGTTATCATAGTTTTAAAAATGCGTAAAAAACTAGAATTATCGCGCAGCAACTAAAATGCCGCGACGCAGCAAAAGCTGACGTGGCACGGTTCATATTGCTGTGACACGGTGTAGAGTACCGTGTCACGGTGCTTTTCTCGTGTATTTTTCGTGTTTTCTCACGCGTTTATGAATCTGGACGGAATTTTGGGTAGGTTGTACACCGTGACACGGCGCCACGTGCCGCGCCACGGTGGACTGTGTCGCGTCCTGGTGTCCTTTGCCGTGTCACGATACACATATCCTGACACGGGATTTTTATGCGTACTCTCCACATACAATTTTCATGCGTTTTATCAGTTTAGAGTGAAACTACGCACCGCGACACGGTAATCTGTACCGTGTCACGATACCCTCTGACCGTGTCACGGCAGACACTGACCGTGTCACAACGCCCCATATTAGGGTTTTTTGTCTTTTCTAGGGTTCCGTGTGATCCCCTTCGTCCTTTGTTCCCCATAGCAACTGGGGATCAAAAGGCACCAAATTTGGTTTTGCTAAATAATGAAAGGGGCACACGGTCCGCACATTGGCCGCCCTCGAAAGAAAGACTCTGACCCCTGTTTCGTTATCCTCAACAGAAAACCCGGGCCGAAGATTAGGGCTATACCCTCCATCTAGAAAGGGACCACCCGTGATTCGATAGTTCTCTTTTCCGCTGATGCAGGCCGATTGACCTAATTGGGAGCTTTTCAGCCAAGTTCTCTATAAATGTGAGCCTCCTTTCTGCAGTTCGAGGCACCAAAAAATCATTCTCTCTCTCCTTACACAAAAAATCATTCTCTTCTCCCTCTTTAGCCTAAACACTAGCCTCCTTATTCTTCCATAATACATCCCTTAAGCACTCCAAGGAGTCCATACTTGACCCGAGGTTCCGTCCTTAAACCAAGGCGTGAAAGATACAAATAACTGAGGGTTTGTACCAAATCAACTCTACGTTTATTTAATTTAATTGTTTCAATTCGATTTATATTTTTATTGAAGTTACTAACAGTTTGTTCATGATGTAGCAATTCAAGGAAACGCGGAAAGTGAGTAATTAATCACTTAATTACTCTTATTTTTATTCTTGTTGCTAGTATCATGATTAGGTTTATAATTATTTGATTTGACTAACGAATTTGTTGTTGAATTGCTTCCAATATTAATGTTGATTCTATTATATTTTTTATGATCACCATATTGCATGTTTAAAGGGAATATGTAATTGAAAATCACGCTTAATAAGTTAATTTGGACGACCGGTTTAGGTTCCTGTCTAATCTTGTTGTTTAATCAAGTGATCACGATATTTTAGAATTATGTTGCATTAATATTCAACCAATATAACATAATAATAGTTTGGAGCAAATTGAATATTTTGTTTATATGCCTTTGAGATTGCAGGAATCACTTTTCACTATAAGAATCGAGTAGAGGCCAATACGGGCGAATGTGACTCCATGACTTACTTCGTACCATCATCCCCTATCCTCCTTTTGTGGTTCCGAACCATATGGAGTTAGTAATCTCATGGATTATGAATGTGGTGTAACCTTCACGGGTCAATCGTTGTTGCCTATCGTTGTCCCTTTATTTGTGGTTACCTTTACTGATCCGTGAACGGTTTACAAGTTCCTTAAAAACTTGTTGGAGGCTCACTACTTTCCTTGTCCCTAATTGTTGTCCCTAATCTATATGTTAATTCCCACTTTCTAAGAGTGTCAAGCATATTCACACATGCTTAACGTAGGCGCACTTCAAACAACGCCTACAAATAGGTTAGTCATAAGAGGGTCCATGGTTATGAGTCCGAATGCATCTCGCGGAAGCCTTACCTTTTAAATGGTTCGCGCGTATGGATGGGACCCCACAAGTTAAACTTGTTTCCATGGTTTGGTGAATTCACAAACTCGGATGTACTCTTCGTTGCAATGATTGTTCGATTGGTAGATGGAGCGTGAATTCCAAGAGGGTTATGGCCATATGTAGAACACATATGGGTTCAGAAAAGAGGGAAAAACTCAATCAGGAAGTAAAATCGAGCAAACAATACTAGAACCGGTCAAAGTAAGAAGGCAGATTTCTAGCTCGATATTTGAAGAACTTGGCGCGAGACAACAGGGACCATCGCGAGATGATAGCCCTGTCGCGTCGCGATATTGCTATTGCATCACTATAGAGCCATCGCACTACGATGGACACTATTTTCTCAGCGCCCGTTCCTACATGCCTCAGCAGCTCTCTGTGTTGTTAGAATTTTTCAGTTTTCGCAGCGTTTTTTCGATTCTAGTTGTGAAAGATATTTCCCAAATTTCCTACGTGTAAAAATCCTATGTTTTTGACGCATTACGGATGGTCTTTCCAATGCGGACCTTTTTATGCTTATGCCAATAATGTCAATCAAAATTAGGCACATGAATACTTAGAACTTTTTGAGTCTCATCCACTTATTCTAAATTATTACCAAAATAAATTTTAGGAATTAAAATAGAAATCCTCCCCAGTGGAGTCGGCAAAAACAGTAAGGAATTATTTCAAGCATCCCACACTTGAGCCCCACTGTGATCATACACTTAAGCATGGTGGCGTCCAAAGGGAAGGAAGCTAGAGCAAAAAAGTCGCCAACAAGTTTTAGGAACTTGTAAACCGTTCACAGGGTGAAGGTTACACCCCTTCACGATCCATGAGATCGCTAACTCCATAGTGGTCCTAAACCATGACTGGATATTCGGGGATGAAGGTACAATTCCAACCTAAAAGAGATTGAACCTGCCCTAAAAATAGGCCTCTACTTTATTCTTCTTATTTTCATGTGCGCTTTCCGACTAACATACAATCAATATATTAATCCTAAACCTGTTTAATCTATGTTGGCTGAATATTAATGCACAAAAAAATCTATTATTGGCGATCACTTGAATTAAAATCATATTAGCCTAAATCAAATAATTAATTATCTTATTAAGCATGATTTCAAGTACAAATTCCCTTTAAACCTGCAAGAGAGGGCGTGATCAAGCAATGACAATAATATCAAGCAAAAATTTTTAACAACAAATCATCATCATAATAATAACAATCTCAATTTTGCATAATAATATTAGCAAAATCCTAGGCATGATACTAACAAGACTAATAACAAATCCCAGCATGTCACTAAACAATAAAAATCAAAGCTTTAGCCCTAACATGATACTAACATGATAGAAGGAAATAGGAAGCAACCTAAGCATGATACCAGAAACATACATGATATTAGAAATATTAGTTAATACCCTAAACATGATACTAGGAGTCATAAAGACATCCTAACATGATACTAGGAATTAAAATAATCTAAGCATGATTCCTAAAGAAATAGAGCAATAAAACAACTTACTTTGTTGCCTCGTATCTCTTTCTATCAAAACAATACACACGTTAGTAACTTCAATAAAAATATTAAATCAAACAATTTTTAAATAATTGAAATAGGGATTTGGGACCAAACCCTCAGAAATGATCAACCTTTCACGTATAGGGCGAAGGTAACTTCGAGCTTGGTTAGGTGCGTCTAAGACTCGTGAATGCGGTATTATGTTTAAAAAGGCTAGGCTTAGAAAGTCAAGAGAGAGAAAGAAAGAATAAGCTTCTAGCTTAAAGAGAGAGAATTAGATAATTGTTGATTATTGAAAACGGGGAAATAACGCCCCTATTTATAGAGAAAAACGACCGAAACGATAGAAAAGAGTCAGAATTCGACTCGGAGTAAAACTGCTCCTATCGCGATACGACAGAGCTATCGCGATGCGATAGACTCCTTGCAGCGCGATGGCGCGGCTATGATAATAAAGTTGTACGGAGTCCTCTTTAAATATAATTAGACGATTAGACTATGTATTTATCATTAATCTTAGATCAATTTATCATTAAAATATTTGTTTTATTCCAAGTAAAATTTATTATCTTTTCTAAATAAAATAAAAGTATAATTATTAACCCTAATTCCATTAGAACTTAAAAGAACCTTCTAGATTATTCTAGAAGATTAAAGTCAATCCTAATAAATTTAGGAATAATAATTAATGGGCCCTCCACTTGTTCATTGGGCCATATATAAAATCATTTTGGGTCCAGTTTAGTATTTTGGCCATAACTTCCTCATTATTCATCGGAATTGGGCTTATAATATATCATTGGAAAGCTCTTTTCGAGCCCCATCCAACTACACTATTATTGGACCGATATCACGGACTAAACTAAATGGGACTGGACATTTTCATAATTTGGGTACGAAAATAAATATTTTCGAAAACAGAAAGAAGTATTTTTATTAAAACTTTTTAGAAATAGAAGAATTCACGAGACTCTTTCACATTTCACCTCGTTCGATAATCAAAAGACTTGAAAAGTAATCATCACTGGGTTTGGTTTTGGAGAGATATAATTAGGTGTCTACATTTATTGTACTATAGTGTATGGTTTGCACTCTTTTCATGATAGAAGACAGCTTTGGATTGAGCTCAAGAGATTGTCTCCTCTTTATTTGCCTTGGATTTGTTTGGGGATTTCAATACTGTGTTACATTATGAGGACAGACTTAATGGTAATCCTGTCACTGATCTTGATGTTAGGGACTTCTCTTCCTTCATTGATGATATGGAATTTGAAGAGATCAAGACTAAAGGTTTCTTTTATTCTAGTCTAATAAAGCTCATGAAGGTCCTAGAACCTATACTATAATTGATAGAGGACTTGTTTATCGACCTTGGTTGAGTGTCTACCGACATGTTGAAGCTATCTACTGCCCTCCTTGGCTCTCTGATAATTATCTTGTCCTGTTTGAGGTCTCCCCTGCTCCTCCTTCCTAAGGTAGACCTTTTAGGTTCTTAAAATGTTTGGCTACCCATGATAAATTTCAAGATGTTGTGCTGGGTGCTTGGAATGAGGTTGTTACAGGTAATAACATGATAAGGGTTTGGCATAAATTGAAAAAGGTTAAACTGGCCCTTAAAACTTTGCATTCTAATGATTTTGGGAAGACAGGTGAATATCTTAAAGCAGCTCAGGCTCACCTTGCTAGCATTCAAACTCAAATGGCTAGCTCTTTGGATGATCAGGCTTTGTGTGTAGCTGAAATTGAGGCTACACAGAAAGTCAAATATTGGAGAAATGTGCAGGAAAGCATTTATAAGAAAAAATCCAGAATAAATTGGATTAAGCTTGGAGATGGGAATAACCATTTCTTTTTCTCTGTTATGAAGAGCAGACATGGAAAGAATAGGATTGACTCAATCTTTACCAATCAGGATGTTTTGCTTAAGGATCCAAAGGAAATTTCTACAGATATCATTTCTGTTTATAAGAAGCTTCTGGGAACAAAGGCTGCAATTCTTCCTGTTGTTGATCTGGTTACTCTAAGAAAAGGGAAACAGCTTAGTGTTGCTTCTAAAAATTTCTTAATTGCTCCGGTTTCTGATTCTGAAATTAAGGCAGCTTTGCATGGAATTGATGATTCTAAAGCTCTAGGTATTGATGGTTCAATGCTTATTTTTTTAAGCAAGTTTAGCCTATAGTGTAGGAGGATGTCATAATTGGGGTGAAAGATTTCTTTGCTATTGGAAGTATCTGTAGAGCTTGGATTTGCACTACTGTTATCCTGGTTCCCAAGATTCAGAATCCTTCATATATGAAGGAGTTCAGACCTATAGCCTGCTGTACAGTTTTGTATAAGATTGTTTCCTAGATTTTGAATGACGGATTGGGAAAGTTAATTGGGGAAGTTGTTGATGATGCCCAAGCAGGTTTTATCCCAGGGAAGCATATAGGGGATAATATTTTGCTTGCAACCGAGTTGATGAAGGGGTATACTCATAGATTCATTACCTTAAGGTGTATGTTGAAGGTGGATTTGAGAAAGGCTTATGATTCATTAGAATGGAGTTTTCTAAAAGCTGTTATGGTTGAGCTTAGCACTAGTAGAAAAATGTATAATGGCACCGGTTCAAAACCCCCCTATGGCACCGGTTTTGAACCGTTGAGCATTTGAGGGATGCCAAAAAGTGGGATTTTTGGCACCGGTTCCAGTTCAAAACTGGTGCCAAAAATAGCCAAAAAATTAAATTTTTTTTTTTTTTTTTGCATTTTTTTTTTTTTGCATTTTTTTCACTTAAATTGGTATATAAACACTAACATATATATAAACTTACATATTTTCATTAAAAAAAAAAGGCTGTAATATTACAATTTTGGTCCAAAAAAATAAAATAAAATACAAGTTACACATAAAGAGCAACATATGCAGCAACATGCATATTAAACACGCACTAAACATTCTGTATGTGGGTAACTTTCATCTAAATTACCCTTATGTGAACTATGAAGGGCATGAACAACTTGATATCAAATGATTCAAATCATCAAGACATGCAAACCTCAGACAACATGTTACTCCAGACATGGTTGTTGCCAATATCAACTGACTCAAATCACCAACTGTAAAGTTCAAACAGCCCTAAATTAGAACTCAAAATAACTGCCAGATAAACTTCTTGCAATTAAACCAAAACCCCAGATTAGAACTCAATCAAAATTTCCAAACCACGAAGGGAAATTATACAAGTTGCTAATATTTAGCAGCCTTACGAGGCAGCAACTGCGAGGCTATGCACATAAAACTTTTTTCTTTTTTTGAAGAGAAATCGAAGCAATAATCATACTTATTTTCCATACTAATCAATCCAACCTATAGGTATAATTAGAACTTTACCCGGCCTGCGAAAAAATGAACATAAACACAGCTCATAATTATATGTTTTCTATCATTCTACTTGTATGCATACACTCATCATACATACTCAATAATCATACTAGTCCCAAAAATAAAAGTGTGAAGCACATCACTACCTCCTACCCACAAATATTCTCATTTCTTCTTATAGAATTTTTTTACTTCCCCCTTGAATTCAAAACTATATACTAAGCAACACTTCAATATAGAAGCTAAAATCACACAATATATAAGAGTATCATTGCATGATTAAGGATGCCATATACCCTGTCTGACTAACTTAATAGATTTACCAAACAAGAATCTTAGTTAAAATGGGAGACACAAACCTTGAAGGATACATTCCAGCACTAGGACCTGGATACAGATCACTACCCCCAAATGGACTGACTTGAGGAACCACAAACCTAAAAAGAAATCAAAGTATAAGATAATTTAGGGGGGGTAGTAGAAGAAAATTAAGGGAAAAGCCTATAGTGCAAGTTGTTTATCTTAAAGATTTTTATGACCATTATAGAGGTGGTATCGACTATCGAGTGGCAATATGCAATACGAAGTATAATAAATTTATGAAAAGAAGTACTTCGGGTGAGGACAAGAAATTACCATAGACCTTCCTTTATAATGTTACAAAAACATTCAAGACCATTATCACTATTTGTCTCAAGTCCATAGAACATTCAAGACCATTCTTATACTGAGCAGCATAATCACTTTCTGCAGTCTTAGTAACATAATCACTTTCCGCAGTCTCAGGGCCTTTAGTAAGACTATTATGTGACGAAAATTGACCTATACAACCTTTATCACCAAATATAGCATACATTAAATTCAAAGTTTATTATGTTCTCAAACACTATTCAAGTACTATTGACAATTAATTACTCTACAAGCTTATATACTTTTTAATAAGAATTTTTCTTACATGAAAAGATTATGTACTTCTCACTTTATTTTTACTTATTTATGGAAAAATAGTTTGACATAAGTTAAGTTTGTGGCAAGTCCAGATAAGTCTAAGGCTAATAAAACTTCAATGTTGATAAGGGATACTCAATTTCAATTCACAATTACAATAAAGTTTAAATAGTAGTAATCTTAACTAGAAGTAATGAAGATTAGATGGGCGGGTTGTTTAGCGAATGATAAGGTAGACTTTTTGCTTCTAACAGCTAATTTCACTTATTACCAACCAATCTAGTCTTAAATAAAAAACTTAGTTGGAGAAACTTTTAGAGACAATGCTTTTTCTCATATAGTAAAGCACTGTACTGCGCAAATAGCCACTTAAATATTACCGGCTGAGTACAGTCGTGTTTTCTCAACTTATACATGTAACTTAACTATTTATTGCTAAACTCTTGCTTAACTAGACTCATTTTGGCTGAACTTTACTTATTTTGTTAAAAAGAAAGCTTATTTTGGCTGAAACATATTTAAATAAGCTGTGAGAACATAGCCTAAACACTTAATACAAACCGTTAATGCAACCACTTACGGTAGATATTGGCTAGTAAACCAACCATCGGCTAAGAGTTAATAGCCAAACAATACCGATATACTTCATTTTATTTTTTTCACTTCACAAGGTCCAATGTGGATGGAGACTTGGAGAGACAACTACTTCATAAGTCCATAACAAAACAACTCATGTCATAAAGTCATAGTACTAACAAAACTAGTGGTACCAATACTAGCAAAGTAGAAATAATGCATTAAATTCCATTGACATAAATGCAAACTAAAATTCAGTCATATTTACATTATATACACACATAAATACATAATAATAATAATATTCTACTAATATATTCATTCTTATGGGGCATGGTACATCTATATTCTTACTTCCCAACATCATAGTACAAGCAAAATCAAAGGTAAATTATCAACATTCAATGTAATCTCAAAACCTTTTCATCATAATTTATCAAAATCAAATTCAAAATTAAAAACAAACAAGAGGGACAAAATCAAACTCAAAATCAAACATCACATACAAATTTAAACTCAAAAACAACAACCAAATCACAAAATCCAAAATCAAAACCCAAAAACTCAACGAAATCGAAACCCTAACCCAAATTATAAAAAATTAACAAAAAAGCAGAGGGATAAACCTTATGAGGAGCAGCGTCGCCATTAGAGATCTAGGCATCGTTCTCCTAGTTTTTTTTAGGGCTTGCTTTAACATCTCCATTAGTGACGACTGTGGTGGTGGTGGCTAGAGGTGGGAAGTTAGGATGGAGAGAGAGGAGGGTTGCACTGGTGGTGGCTGTGGTGGGAAGCTAGGATGGAGAAAGAGGAGAGAAAGGATGGTTGATAGAAATGGTGTCCTTCGAACAAGTGTATTATTCCGGTAGAGGGTTCGGAATTATTAGAAAGCTAATTATTCAGTGAGGTCAAGTGATCGGAATGCCTAGGTGGAGGCCGCTTTCGATCAGTATTATTAATGAGTAATTAATATTACAGCTTAATCTTCACTGAACCCTTCGGGTCACACCCAAGCAACAAACGATCCGGCACGATGAATTATTTCGGAAGGAATTAATGAGTCGCTCGAGTAATTAATATTTAGACGTCGGAAATTGAGCTTGGAGCGTCGAAACCGAGCGTCGTAAGTCGAGTCGAATTAATTAAAGACGAGACGGTAAAATCAATAATTAATCATCAAGATTACCAAAATACCCCTAGCATCGGAATGCCCCTAGCAAACCGAGTGCTAGGGGCCAATGGTGCTAGCATGCGCACTACACCAAGGCAATGGTGCTTGGTGCGCATGGCTAGCTGGTTGTGGTGCGCAACAGGGCGAGCTGGCAGCACCAGTCGCGCGCAAGCAGCAGCCCGCATTGATGCATGGCGTGCTGCAGGCACATGCGTGCTGGGTGCACAACATGCTAGTAGCGGCAGCCCGCACCTTGGCCAGCAGCCCGCAAGCACGCGTGGCTTGATGGGCCAAGGGCAGCATCAGCTTGCTGGGTCGTAGCAGCAGCACACACCCAAGCTGCCTTGGTGCCCAAGGGTGGGTGCCACATGGCAGCGGCTGATTGGGGTGTTTGGGTGTAGGTGGCCGGTTATGGGGAGAGCTTGGGGATCAAGTTTGATCCCCCCCTCCTCTTTCCCTTGTGGTCCTTACCTAACCCCTCCTCTAAGTGTGACACTTGTTGATTAATTAGGTGTTGACTATTTAATTTTATTTTGATTTAAAAATAAAAGGAAAATATTGATTTTACCAACTCTCCCACATTGATGGGAGAGAGGATTTCACTCATGAGTTTCCCTGTAAATACCCAACTTGGGGTATGGGAAAACTCACTTGAGTAAGATTTAGAAAAGGCATCTCCATTGAGAAAACCTTTAAACTCATAATTACTCGAGTATTTTGGTCGGACTTGGCTAACCTCCAAGTAATAGACCTAGTCGGGGTCGTGTTGCGGATGGATACTGTAGGAGATTTTCGCCCGTTGCGAGACTTAAGCTTTCTCAAGTAAGAGCTCGGGGTACGAACGAAGCACGCTTCAAAGGTATTTTCGTCTTTCCTTAATTCTTGTTAATTATGTCTATTGATTATATTAATAGTGAGTTTGATCTTGGCTCGGGTTTTATTTTCCGCGATGAGTCGGACTCATCAAAACCCAACAGCGGCATCGGAGCCTTGCTCATTCATTTTTATAATCATAATTTTCAAGGTGTTTTTATGGCTTTATTTTCTGGTTTTATGTTGCTAATTAGATTAGTAGCTCGGCTTTATTAATTTTAAACCCGTTTTAAAGCTAATTATGACCCCAAATCCAAATTTTCGCCCAAAAATAGTGAATTTTGGGTGGAAAAGGAGTTCTGGAAATGTTTTCACCTTTTTTAAAGACTGTGTTTTAGGCCAAAATCTGATCAGAAATGCCTTTTTCGAGGGATTTTTCATTTTGACGAAAATTTTTAAGTCTTTCTAACCTTGAATCTTAATGGCATATTTATGGTGATTATGTATTTGGTTCTTTCCTTAATGTTTCTGCTGTTTTAAACCTCTTTAAGCATGGTTACTTGGTAGTAATTAGTGCTTGAAAGATTAGTTAAAATTTTCACATAATTGCAAATCCATTGCATTAAGTGTGAAAAATTTATTCTTTGTGGCTTCTAAGTACTAAAGATTCAATCTTTAATTATTTTAAGTGATTGAAACTTTGAGTTACTAAATTCCATGAATTTTTGGTTGAACTTTTGATTTAATCATGTAGTAAGTTGATTGGAATCATAAAGTTTGAATCTTGTGATAGAAATTTCATTTATCTTCATATTGGAAGATATAATTTTTCAAGGATTCGCAAGTTAAAGTTGGAATCTTTATTTGAATATTTGTGTTCATAATTCCAACTCCCCTTTAGTTTATCAAAATCTCATGATTAATTTAAGTTAATTAAATTAATAGTGAGTAATTGCCCTTGTTTATTTTATTGCACCAAGTTGAACCAATTTTATTAAAGAATGGTTCTTGGAAATAATTTTGGTTATGTGCACTTTGATGATTTTATTTAAGTTGGACTTGTAATAATTTTTTATTTTTGCTCATTGAATTAATTCTAAAAATTAATTTGGAATTAACTATTTAAGTCACGCAAAATTTGGGTTAAATCCCGAGGCTATGGCACGAAGATCGAGGCAAAAACCTCCCTTGGCTAGCCGAGCTGAACAGCAGCCCGCATGTGGCTACCAAGGGGGAAGCCTTGTATGTGTGCTGCCATGCGTGGCTACTGCTCGCTGCCAACAGCATGGCGTGCCAGCCAGCAAGCAAGTAGCAGCATGGCGCAGTAGAAACAATCATGTTGTGCGCGCCATGCGTGCTGTTGTGCGCGCATGGCTGTGCGAGCATGGCTGGGCGAGCAAGCGTGCACTTGTGGTGCGGGGTATGCTGTGAATATATGCATCTTGGTGCGTTGCGAAGGGGCAAGCAACCTTGTGCGTGTTGCCTTGCACCTTGCAACCCGTAGCAAACGCTACTAGAATCGGCCTAGCTAGAGCTACGTGGGGTGGTGCGGGAGCACGCACCAAGCCGCATTGCCCAAGGAGTGCTAGGCACCCTTGGCTAGCAATGGTGCGCACTAGCTAGTCTAGGTGCGCAAACCATTTGCGTGCGGTTGGCTACGTGTTTGCTTATTTTGCCATTTTAATCATTCTAATTAATTTAATTATTTTGGTTTTAATCATTTTAATTAAATTTTTGAGGCTAGGCCTCGGTTTTGAGCGACATTGGCAAAATTTTTGGTTTACCGGCTTAATTAATTGGATTAATTAAGATGGATGCGGAATTTAGTGGGAGCTTCAATTTTAATTGCGCTAAATTACATAATCGGTTAAACAACTTTGACTAGTTTTAATTAGGCGTGTTAATCGAATTAACGACCTAAATTAGTTACTAGTTTACGCGTGTTTGTGCATTGTAAGTTGTTTATCGTTGTAAAATGCATGGGCCATTCACAAAACAACACTTATCGACCTATTGAGAGTAGTGGTGGGTTATTCCAAAGTGAGGCATCACTATTACTCCCTAGGATACGAAAGGCATACTAGGTATGCAAGTTGGTTTTGGTTATACTCAACGATATGAGTGATGGTGTCCTAAAATGTCGTGGCAAAGTGGATAAGTTGTTGAGAGAGCATTAGTCCTAACATGTCGTGGCAAAGTGTATAAGTTATTGAGAGAGCATTAGATGCGACGATTTATCCAACCAAGAGTGGCTTGGAGCCATTAGCAAAGAGTTGCTTACCTTAGAAGATTGAGTTTAGACAAGCCAAAGCATGCTTAACTACTCATTGTTTCTTTGGATCTTGGAATCGCCTTATTCTCGCCAAATGGGGACAAATTAATGTGTGAATAAGACGTTTAAATAAGTTTGATTAATATGCATGATTTCAATCTTATTTAAGTATTATGAATGGTTTTTCATTTTAAATTCTTTCAATTGTAGATCCATGTCTACAAATAACTCAAACAACCAATTCTCGTTGCGCTCAATTCTCGATAAGGAGAAGTTAAGTGGGCCAAATTTTCTTGATTGGCAAAGGAACTTGTGTATAGTTCTCATGCAAGAGCAAAAGGAATATGTCCTTGATGAGGAAATGTCTGAGACTCCCAATGAGGAGGTGACTCGGGTTGCCCTAAACCGATTGCAAATTGCCAATCGGGATGTCAAATGCATCATGTTGGCCACAATGTCTCCCGAGCTTCAAAAGACTTTCTTTAAGAAGGAGACAGCTTTTGAGATCATTTCTGAGCTGCATAACATGTTCCAAGAGTAGGCCCAAACTGAAAGGTTTGAAACCCAAAGGCAGATCCTTGAGAGCAAGCTCAAGAAAGGAGAGCCATTCAGCCCACATGTACTCAAAATGATATGATTATTTGAAAACATGGGAAGGATTGACGCAGGGTTTTCAACTGAGATGGCAATTGACATCATTCTCCACTCGCTGCACAAAGTCTATGATCAGTTTAATATGAACTATAACATGCACAGCATGGAGAAAACCCTCACCGAGCTTTATCGTATGTTGAAGCAAGCCGAGAAAATGCTCAAGGGTGAGGGGAAGTATGATATGCTCATGATAAAAAAAAGGGCAAGCCGTTTAAATTCTCGGGCAAGCCATTCAAATTCTTGGGCAAGAAGAAGAAAGGCTTTAAGGGGAAGGGTAAGAAGAAGACCTTTCCGCCTAAGTCTAAGGCTACCAAGGATAACAAGGAGAAGAAGGTAGCATCTTCTAAATCTTATTTCGAATGCTTCTATTGCAAGAAGAAGGGACATTGGAAGAGAGACTGCCTCAAATTCAAGGAAGATAAGAAGAACGGAGCCGTTGCTTCTGGATCAGGTATATTCGTTATAGACTTAAACTTCACTAGCTCAACATCATGGGTATTAGATACCGGATGTGGCTCACACCTTTGTTCCAATTCTCAAGGACTAAGGAACATTAGGAAGCTAGCAAAGGGAGAGGTTGAACTCCGGGTCGGCAATGGAGCCAGAACTGCAGCCGTATCCGTAGGAACTCTCAATTTGTCTTTGCCCTCGGGGCTAGTTTTGGAACTTGAAAACTGTTTTTATGTTCCTAACATTACCAAAAACATTATTTCAATTTTGGCGTTGGACGCCAAAGGTTTTGAGTTTCGAGTAAAGGACAATGAATGCTCGTTTTATCTAGATAATGTTTTATATGGTATTGCACATTCTGAAAATGGTCTTTATGTGCTTTCTTTAGAAAAAAACAAGTTTATAATGTAAATAATACCGCCAAGAAAGCTAAGACCATGGAGTCAAATCAAACGTACTTGTGGCATTGTCGTCTTGACCACATTAACATCAAACGCATCAAGAAACTTATACAGGAAGGTGCTCTTGACTCATTCGATTAGCAATCGTTTGAGAATTACGAAGGATGTTTATTAGGCAAGATGATTAAGCAACCATTCTCCAAGTTGGGAGAAAGGGCAGGAGACTTATTGGGCCTAATACACACCGATATATGTGGACCAATGAGCTCCACCACAAGAAACGGACATCGATATTTTATAACCTTCATAGACGACTATAGTAGATATGGCTATGTCTACCTTATGTCGCATAAATTTGAATCGTTTGAAAAGTTCAAAGAATTTCAGAGTGAAGTTGAAAATCAGCTTTGTAAGAAAATCAAAGCCCTTCGATCGGATCGAGGTGGTGAATACTTGAGCCAAGAATTTGATGACCATCCGAAAGAAAAAGGTATACTTTCAGAATTGACACCTCTAGGGACTCCTCAATGGAACAGAGTATTTGAAAGGAAAAATCAAACCTTGTTGGACATGGTACGATCAACAATGGGTCTTAGTGATCTTCCTATCTCTTTTTGGGGACACTCACTTCTAACTGCGGCACTAACACTAAACCGTGCTCCATCAAAAGATGTAGAAAAGACTCCATACAAGTTATGGACGAAGAAACCTCCTAGGTTGTCTTTTCTAAAGATATAGGGATGCGAAGAATATGTCAAGAAATTGATTTCTGACAAACTTCATCCCAAATCTGATAAGGTTTACTTTGTGGGCTACCCAAAAGAAACCAAAGGGTATTACTTCTACAATAAATCCGAGAACAAAGTGTTTGTTGCTCACGATGGTGTCTTTTTGGAGAAGGAGCACCTTTCCAAAATGACAAGTGGGAGGAAAATCGAACTCGATGAAGTTCGCGAGGACGAGCAACAAAATCAAATTGACAGTCAAAGTGCTCAAACAGCATCTGTTGACGCTGGTCAAAATGTGCAAAGTCAAACCGACAATGCAAATGCTCAGTCCGTTACCCTGCGTAGGTCGTAGAGGCCGAGGTCTCAACCTGATAGTTATCTTGGTATTGCATTAATCCGAGAATCAAGACATCCTGGTGATGGATGGAGACAAACAGGCAACCTACAAGCAAGCGATGGCGAGCACCAACTCTGCTAAATGGCAAGAGGCCATGAGATCTGAAATGGATTCCACGTTTGAAAATCAAGTCTAGGACTTGGTTGACTTACCCGAGGGTTACACACCTATTGGATGTAAGTGGATTTTCAAATTGAAAACCGACAAAGATGGAAATATATTCATTTACAAAGCTAGATTGGTAGCAAAAGGTTACAGGAAAATTCATGGTATTGATTACGATGAAACCTTTTTTCTGGTCGCAATGCTTAAATCCGTTCAGATCCTCCTAGCGATTGCTGCATATTACAACTATGAAATATAGTAGATGGATGTCAAAACCGCCTTCCTCAATGGGATTTTGGAAGAAACTGTGTACATGACAATCCCTGAAGGTTTTGTCGACCAAAACAATGCTGGGAAAGTGTGTAAGCTTAACAAGTCCATCTACGGGCTAAAGCAAGCTAGCAAAAGTTGGAATTCGCAATTCGATGAAGCCATCAGTAAGTTTGGTTTTATCAAGAATCCAGATGAATCTTGTGTTTACAAGAAGGTCAGTGGGAGTGACATCACCTTCCTAGTCTTATATGTCGATGACATATTTCTAATTGGAAACAGGATTCCGATGTTAGAGTCTGTAAAGGCCTGGCTTGGAAAATGTTTTTCAATGAAAGACTTGGGAGAGGCTCAGTACATATTGGGTATCAAGATCTATAGGGATAGATCGAAAAGAATGATTGGATTGAGCCAGAGTACTTATATTGATAAGGTACTGGCACGATTCAACATGTAGGAGGCCAAGAGAGGTCACCTACCCATGTCACATGGCATAACCCTAAGCAAGAAGCAGCGTCCAAAGACACCTGATGAACGAGAAAGGACGAATCAGATTCCATATGCTTCGCTAACTGGATCGATCATGTATGTCATGATATGTACTAGGCCAGATGTATCGTATGCTTGAGTGCTACAAGCCGATACCAATCAGACCCAGGAGAGTCTCATTGGACTGTGGCCAAGAATGTCCTAAAGTACCTGAAAAGGAACAAGGATAAATTCCTAGTATATGGTGGCTCAGAAGAATTAGTTGTTGAAGGTTATACTGACACAAGCTTCCAGACAGACAGAGACGATTTCAAATCGCAATCTGGATATGTGTTCTATCTAAATGGAGGAGCGTTTAGTTGGAATAGTGTCAAGCAAAGCACAACTGCAGATTCTACAATTGAAGTCAAATACTTGGCAGCTGCTAAAGCGGCTAAGGTGGCTATTTGGATTCGTAAGTTCGTTGGTGAACTTGATGTTGTACCCTCTATCAAGGGTCCAATAGCCCTCTATTGTGACAACAATGGAGCTATTGCTCAGGTCAGAGAGTCAAGGGAACATCAGAAGGTCAAACATGTCAAGCGGCGATTTCACATGATAAGAGAATGGAAATTAGAGGGTGAAATCAGAATTTGTAAAGTTGGAACGGATGACAATGTAGCCGATCCACTTACTAAACCTTTGCCTCAAGTGAAGCACAACAAGCACGTTGAGGCAATGGGAATCAGGCATTTTGGAGATTGGCTTTGATTTCCCTGTTTAGTGTTTTAATTAATTTTGAACATTTTAATGTAAGACACTAAGATGAACCATTCGGGTTTTGGAGTAATTTAATTTTCATGCAATTTTATCACTCCATTTTCTATTTAATTGTGGTTTAGGATTAAATAATGAGTCCATTCGATTATGAGAATATTCAAAATAGGGTATCAAGACCAGTCTTGATAAGGAAACACCTATTAAGTGAACATTGAATATTATAATAAAAAATTATCCCTAATCGAGGTCATTTAAACGATGGACGATTAATGACAGCTTGAGATTAATGTGTAGTTTGATTTATAGCACCGTTTCTTGTGCTACAAGGACATGATTGTCATGAATCATTTGCACAGGTATTGGTTTAGAACCATACTGGATCGACCTATGAGAATACTTTAAGAGATTTAAAAATCGTCATAAGTATACTTCTCATTATGGCTATCGGAACCTCTTTCCTCGACCATGAGTATTGTGAATTCTCTTGTTTAGAACCATGTCTTTGTTGTTTACAAGGCCTCTTGAAGAGCGAGACTGTGAAAATGCATGGCCATGCTCGGATGGATTTTAGAAATCATCTATTTGTTGACAGTTGGACTCGGATATTGAGAAACACTTTTGGACGTAATAAGGATGACGAATAAATCTTACCTTATAGTTCAGAAGAGACATTAAGCGACATAGGAAAAAGGCTATACACTAAAAGCACACTTGTCCGGAAGGACAAGTGGGAGATTGATAGGAATGGTGTCCTTCGAAGAAGTGTGTTATTCCGGTAGAGAGTACGGAATTATTAGAGAGCTAATTATTCAGTGAGGTCAAGTGATCGGAATGCCTAGGTGGAGGCCGCTTCCGATCAGTATTATTAATGAGTAATTAATATTACAACTTAATCTTCACTGAACCCTTCGGGTCACACCCAAGCAACAAACGATCCGACACGATGAATTAATTCGGAAGGAATTAATGAGTCGCTCGAGTAATTAATATTTAGACGTCAGAAATCGAGCTTGGAGCGTCGAAACCGAGCGTCGTAAGTCGAATCGAATTAATTAAAGACGAGACGGTAAAATCAATAATTAATCAACAAGATTGCCAAAATACCCCTAGCATTGGAATGCCCCGAGCAAACCGAGTGCTAAGGGCCAATGGTGCTAACATGCGCACCGCACCAAGGCAATGGTGCTTGGTGCGCATGGATAGCTAGCTGTGGCGCGCAGCTGGCAGCTCCAGCCGCACGCACGCAAGCAGCAGCCCGCATTGATGTGTGGCGTGCTGCGCGCACATGCGTGCTGGGTGCACTGCATGCTAGCAGCGGGCTAGCATGATAGCAGCGGCAACGCGCACCTTGGCCAGCAGCCCACAAGCACGCGTGGCTTGATGGGCCAAGGGCAGCATCAGCTTGCTGGGTCGTAGCAGCAGCACACACCCAAGCTGCCTTGGTGCCCAAGGGTGGGTGCCACATGGCAGCAGCTGATTGGGGTGTTTGGGTGTAGGTGGCCAGTTATAGGGAGAGTTTGGGGATCAAGTTTGGTCCCCCCCCCCCATCTTTCCCTTATGGTCCTTACCTAACCCCTCCTCTAAGTGTGACACTTGTTGATTAATTAGGTGTTGGCTATTTAATTTTATTTTGATTTAAAAATAAAAGGAAAATATTGATTTTACCAACGCTCCCACATTGATGGGAGAGAGGATTTCACTCATGAGTTTCCCTGTAAATACCCAACTTGGGGTATGGGAAAACTCACTTGAGTAAGATTTAGAAAAGGCATCTCCATTGAGAAAACCTTTAAACTCATAATTACTCGAGTATTTTGGTCGGACTTGGCTAACCTCCAAGTAATAGACCTAGTCGGGGTCGTGTTGCGGATGGATACCGTAGGAGGTTTTCGCCCGTTGCGAGACTTAAGCTTTCTCAAGTAAGAGCTCGGGGTACAAGCGAAGCACGCTTCAAAGGTATTTTTGTCTTTCCTTAATTCTTGTTAATTATGTCTTTTGATTATATTAATTGTGAGTTTGATCTTGGCTCGGGTTTTATTTTCCACAATGAGTTGGACTCATCAAAACCCAACAATGGTTGCGCTGGTGGTGGCTGCGGTGGAGCGAGAAGAGAGAGGGGATAGAGAGTTTGAGAGGAGAAAGGAAACAAGAGAGTAAGGAAAGAGAGAGACAGAGCGAGACAGTTTGAGAATAGAGAGGAAAGAGTGAGGAGAAAGAGCGTGAGTGTTCTAATTTTTGGGATTATTTGGGAAAAGGACACCGATAAACCAGTGCCCTATTAAGCCTGTTTTATTTTTTTGTCTAGTCTTGCATTTTTAGCACCGGTTTTCAATAACCAGTGCGCATTTTTTCGGTGCCCATTTATATTTTTCTACTAGTATAGCTTTCCTATCCAATTCATTGACTGGATTATGAGTTGTATAACTTCTATTTCCTTCTCTATTCTAGTTAATGGGTTCCCTTCTAAGCCTTTTAATGCTCAGAAAGAACTTAAGCAAGGTGATCTTATTTCACCTTTTCTATTTGCTCTGGTCATGGAGTATATATCTAGGTGTATGCATGAGCTATCTTTGAACCCTGACTTCAATTTTCACCCTAGATGTGAGAAGATGGCTCTTACTCATTTGATGTTTGCTGATAATCTATTGCTTTTTGCTAGAGCTGATATTACTTCTATCCAGTTGTTGTTCCAAGCTTTTAACAAATTCTCAGTTTCTTCTAGCCTGTGTGCAAATCTGGATAAAAGTGATGTGTATTTTGGGGGGTATGGGGATTGAAGAGCAGGAAGAAATGAGGCAGTTGCTTGGTGTTGCTCTTGGTTGAATTCCTTTTAGATATTTGGGGGTGCCTCTTTCTTCCTTTTAGATAGGGTTACTTCTAGGATTTTTAGTTGGACAGCCAAACAGTTGTCATATGCTGGAAGACTGCAGTTGGTCAAAGGGGTTCTTTTTGGTGTTCAGACATAATGGGCCCAAATTTTCCTTTTTCCAAAGAAAATCCTCAAGGAAATTGAAGCAAGATTCAGGGCTTTTCTATGGACTGGTCAAGCCACAATTTCCAAGAATGCTTTGGTGGTTTAGAATATTGTTTGGTTACCTAGAGTGAGTGGTGGGTGTAATGTTTTGGCTCTTCTTGAGTGGAATTGAATAAAGATGTTATTACCAAGTTGTTATTGGATATAGCTCATAAAGCTTATAATCTATGGGTTAAATGGGTGCATACATATTATTTCAAAAGGTAAAAACTGTTGGGATAATCCTATTCCAAAAAACAGCTCATGGGTTCTTAAAAGAATTTTTAAGCGTAGAGAAACTGTTAATAGTGTTGGAGGTTGGGGGTCGATTGTTCAAGGTGGGAAAATGAAGGTCATGAAATTGTGTTCCTTGATCAGACCTCAACAAGCTAAAGTTGAGTGGAGAAGGTTGATCTGCAATAATAGACCTACTCCAAAGAGTGTGTTCATTTTGTGGCTTGTACTTTGGAACAGAATGGTCACTAAAGACAGGCTTATCCAATGGAACCTGCCTTTTGATCCTATGCGTTTGCTGTGTACTACTAGTGATGAATCTGTTCAGCATCTATTTTTTCAGTGCACTTACTCTCGGAAAATTTGGAAGGCTGTCCTACAAGTGTTCAAGATTAACAGGGAGATTTTGAATTTTGATACTGAGGTTGAATGGATAAAGAGATATTGCAGGAAATTTAGTGCCAAAAGGAAGCTGCTGTTAATGGCCTTTGCTGAGAGTGTTTGGATTTAGAGAAACTCAACTATGTTCACTAGTTCCTGTAAAGATGTCAGTGTTATTCTAAAGGATATTCTACTTAAGATATCTTGTCGATGTAATGAATCTGATTATAAGTATCTGAGTGTCTAGTTCCTTTTCTGTTGGTTTTTGTTGCTTGGGTTGTAAGGGTTGCTTGTGTCTAGTCCTGTTGTAGGGCATGTCCTGCAATTGAGTCTAGAATGCCCCTTGGTGGTTTCTATTGTTGTGCAGCTCCTGGTCTCTAGCACCCTTCCTAGAAGGTGGTTAGTAATACCAGGGGCAGTCTTAGTTCCTGTTCCTTTGGTGAGCCCTTCCTAGAAGGTGGCACCATTGTACCAGGAGCTGTTTGGGAGTTTGGTTGCCTTTTTTAGCTTGTGTAGTTTGGGGATTGCAACTTAGCTTGTTGTAAGTTGTAATTGTTTCGTTCTCCTTTTTGGTAATAAAATTTCTAATTTACTCGAAAAAAAAGGGAATGAGAATCGTTAAGGGTAAAAAGGAAAATTAAGTTAGGAGGGTTTGAGAGGGAGTATAAATACCCATCTTATGAGCAAATTAGACCTTGCCCAAGGTGGAGAATACCCAAAGGTAAACTCTCTTTCTCTTCATATTTTCCTCTGTTCGTTAATTTTTCTCATCTCCCTCACAAACACGCACACTAGGGTGGTCGGCCGCCACCACCACCACTTCCCACCGATCGGCCACCTCTACCAGCAGCAGCCACCGGCGTGGATGGAGGCAGCAGCCCCCTCCTTTGTGCGTGCGGTTGTGTGTGTGTATATATATATATATATATATATATATATATATATATATATATATATATATAACTCTTTATTGTGTTTTAAAATTAATCTAGTTTCGATTAATTAATGAAATTGGGTGTGTGTGATTATTTTATGATGCTTTAATGATGATTAATATGTATATAATATTCAGATTTGGTTTTTGAATTAGAAAGCCCTAAATTGATAAACCCTAGGTTCCTAAATTGATGTTTGTTAATGGAATGTAATTGTAGTTGATTAACACTATTGAAATTAATGTTTTTAAACAAAATTACAGCAAGTTTAAGAGTTTTTTTAATGCTGGAATTTTTATGTAGAGGCTAGAATTAAGTTTTTTTTTTTGAAAGTATTTAAATTACCCATTAATTGGGTTTAAAAGTGAGTGGTTTTAATTAATTTTCAGCATGTTTTTGAAGGTTTAAAAGTGTTTTAAAGGGTGTATATATTGTTGAAAATTTATTATAAATAGGTATTAATGTCTCTTTATAATTTTGGGTTGTAGGAGACTTCCAAGTGAGTGATTTCGTGTAGTCGTGGCGATTTTGAGATCATATTCGAGGTATGTTTACGTACTCGGTAATTATTTAAGTGTAGATGCATGCTAGGACTTGTTTAATTAATTTCAAATTAGTATCATGATAGGTATTAGTTGGAATTATTAGTTGGATTGATTGTGGTGATTGATTTTTTAAGTATGAATTATTTGAGGTGAATTAGTGACTGGAATTAATTATGATGACATGTTGAATATGGACCACACTTTTATTATTCGAATGATTGGAAGACATGTTTAATTAAACTAAATTTTTAATTTGGTTTGGATTATGAAAAGAGAATTTTATTATGGTTCATACAATTTTTATTGATGCTATAAGCATGGGATATGAGCTATTTAAGTGTCTATGTACACGAGGATTAATTTATATTTTGGTGTCTTAGTGCACTTAAGGTGTTCTAAACTCCGAGGGATGGGATTTGTTTGCATTATGCGCTAAAGGTGTTATTTAACGTCGAGGTAGTTTCAAAAGGGTTCAACACTAAATTATATGTGGTCACTAAGTATTCAATAATAAAATTGGTATGTTTGATTGCTTGAATGAATTGTGTGTGTTGGTTATTTTATGGTTTGAAAGTCATCACCAGGTCTAACATTTGTAAATAATGTAAAGTGAAAGAGATTACGCACCAAAACTCTTGGAACATATATACCTCGAGTATGAACATATGGGGGGGGGGAGTTATGTGACTTTACATTTGATCATAACTTCTACTGGGAGTATAGGACGCTGTATTTTCCTTTCTATTATGCATAGGAATTCCGCCACTTATGAGTGGTTTTTTTATTCTAGCACAGTTAGCTTCCATGTTAGTACCCATTTATTGGGGCAGGTTATGGGGGGAACCCATTCGATACGTAATCAAATTAAATAAGCAATGTAAATTTCTATTAAATGAAATGTGTGTTTTATGCTTGTAAATAGGTGCAACAAGGTAAGTTATGTGATGCTAGGATATATGCATGATAGTGTGAATAGTTTGCTCTTATGTACTCAGTATTGCTGATTGTGCATTATACGTTTGTTTGTCCTTGTCTTTATCTTGGCCCTGCGACGACCCCTTTCTAATGGCGAGTAGTGGGGACAAAGTAAAGAGATGCATTTTAGGTGATGGAACATATTCATGATGGGCATGAATAAAGAGCAAATCTTGTTTAGTTTCCATAAGAATATGATGTGTTTTATTTGCTTTGATTATTATATATTTGCTTGTGAGGCTAACACAATGATTTTAATATTCTTTTGGCTTTGAAAATGGCCTACAATTGTTTTAAGTTGTATGTTGACTTCGTTTGACTTTGGTTTGACTTTACTTTCGTTTAGTTTGACTCTTAAAGTTAACTTGTTTTAAATGGTGTTAAAGGGAGTTTTCCGCTGTGTATCTTTGTAATTGCCCTCACCGTTATCACAGTGGCGGTAATATCTTAGAATTTCCTATTTCGTACTTTAAAAAGAGCAAAATAGGTATTCAAAAGGAAGTAAATTTCTAGGGTGTTACACTGAACTTTGGGCTACTTCTATGCCCAAAAAAATATTTTAAAGGACCAAAATCTTTCATTTTGAAACAATCACGCACTAAGATTGGATTTGAAAGTAACAAGAGCAACGAAATCGTTTCCAAAAATAATATGATCAACAACATATACTAAGACATTAATTTGAATATCGGCCTTAGTAAATGTAAACAGAGGATAATAAGATTGAAGAATACCAGCTGTCACAAGCTTGGCAAATCAACATCTCGTAGCTTACTTCAAACAATACAATTACTTTCGCAATCGACAAACCAAAGAAGGATTCGAGCTCTCAAACCCGGGTTGAAGCTTTATATAGACTTCCTCATCAAGATCATTATGCAAGAAGGTGGTGTGAGCATCCATTTGGCGGAGCTCTCAATTCTTGGACACTATAATAGCAAGAAAAGCCCAAACATTAGTCATTTTAGCAAATGGAGCAAATGTTTTACTATAATCAATAATGGTTTGTTAATGATTACCCAAAACAACCAAACGAGATTTGAGATGTTCGACATCCCCATTCGATAAAAATTTAGTCTTGTAGACCCATGCCATTGACTACCAAGGGCACATGTACCAGAAGGTAGTTCCAAGGTACATGTATCATTGTCTTCTAAGAATTGAATTCCCTCTTTCATCGATTGTTTCCAACCATCATACTGCATTGCCTCTTAAAAAGACTTAGGGTCCTTACCCTTGATAATAGGTACAAGAAACTTTCGACAATTCCATGAGAAATTGTCACAACAAATATAGTGTGCTAAAGGATATGGATTACCAAATTAAAGGAGTAATCAAAAAACGGAGTAGACGGAGATGGACTATTCGTAAACACCGTGTGAGTTACATAGTCACGGAGCTTAACCAAAGGAAAATTTTCCCGATGCGCACACCCCATGGCATCGAGCTGCTACTGATATGCCGAGTGCGCCCTATCGAGGCCAGTTGATTGCCCAGCAGCCACACCCCATCACCATCGTGCTCAAGGATCAGTAGTGTTCGGCTACTATTGATCGACCATAGCGCCCACACCTCCAACCCTTCTTTCAAAACGGATATCCCACACATACACATTTTCGACTTTTACTTGCAAATTTATCATCATTCGTTTTCTAATTTTGAGTAAAAGATAGTTATCCAAAGGTACGTATTTCATGCATCAAATGAGGGTGATTTGTGGAATATGATTTCACATGAAGTTTTATTTGTAGTAAAGGAGTGAGTGTACGATTTTCTCACATAAGCTATAATGAGTGTCATTTGAGGCACTCATATGGTAGTATTTTAGTTTTATTTTACCTCATTTTTGTAGTTTTCTTTCTAAATAATTGCTTAATTTCGTTTCTTTGTTTATTCTTTCTTATTTTGTGTTTTAATTTTGACCATTTTTGTAGTTATTTTCATCTATTCTCTTTTACTTTTTTTTAATTGAATAAAGATCCTAGGTGAAGCTAAATACTTGATCTTGATGGTGGTGCAAGATCATAGTAGTTGGAGAACTCAAGAAGCAAAGAAAAAGGTTAATTCCAAGTTTGTGCTTCTGTACTCTCAAGGTGTGCTCACACAAAGAGATTAGTGCACCCACGAAATTGAGACATTTATCGTTTCCCTCATGTTAAGCACCAAGAAGCATCATGATCGCGCACACCCTCTAAATGACGCATGAAAGAAGTTGCTGCTAATGGGCATGTGTGCTAGTGTGCTATGGTTCGCGCGTATGGATGGGCTAGCTACCTTGCCACCTTGACTTGTTTTACTTGTTTGTCCGTCAATTTAAGCTTATAAGTGCATCTCACTTTAATTATAACTACCTTTAGCTTGGACCTTAAAATTATGGCTTTTGAGTTGTGGAATTGAAAATCACAACAGTTTAGGCTGACCTTCACAACTTGAGATTCACTGAGCTTAGTAATATATCCAAGTGTAAAATTATAAGCTAAATTTCGAACCCAAGACAACCTCAGCTAAAATTTAGTCTCCTACAACATAATAGAACATAGATTCATAATACATGGGCCAAACAATTACAAATCTAATAGAAAAGCAATGCAACTGATAGCTATGATAATTAAAGTATGACAAAATTGATTTAATTGCACAAATGGCAGTATCCAAAAAAACAAAGTAACTTGATTTGTCTAGCTTTAACAAAACCGGAAGCATTCAACTCTTATGCTCAGTACTTGACTAGGGATGGCAGTGGATCTGGACCCAACTCGGATCCGTGGATCTAGACACGGATTTGGGTCTTTAAAATTTTGACCCGTTGGATCCGGGTCTGATCCGGATCCTGCTGTAAAAAAAGGGATCTGGATCCGGGTCTGGCCCCTAGACCCGGACCCAAATCCGTTTACTCGTTTTTTAGTTTTCTTATTAAAAAAAACTAAAATTGTTTGTTTTTTTTTATTAAAAATGTTGATGATGTTAGTAGTGATAAAGATTAGCCCTTTCAAAAGATGAATTTTGGATACTCATATCGGATACATCATCATTGCTTTTTCACTTGCTCATTTGTAACATTATACTTTTTTTGTTGTTTATAATTTTTATTTCAAAATATAAGTGTATAAGGTGATTACTTTGTGTTTTTAGATTAATTGTATAACTTTAATTTAGGTTGAACTTAATAACCTCCGACGGAAGTTTGAAATGCATTTTTTTACCCAAACATTACATTTATTGCAAAAAATTAGGCAAAATATATTGGACCCATTTTGGACCCGGATCTAGACCTGGATCTGTTGGACCCGTTGAATATGGATCTGGGTCTCCATTTTCCAGACCCGACGGATCCGGGTCGGATCTGGATCCTTAATACAAAAACGGATTAGATCCGGGTCCATCCGGACCCGGTCTAGATCCGACCCGTTGACATTCCTATACTTGACTAGGGCTAGAATTTCTAGCTGAGATCCAAGCTTCTCCTTGCCAGCCTTCTCAGCCTTCACCCTCAATTTGTTGAGCTGCTTCTTCCTTTCATATACAACCTTGGACCTTTCCTTTCTCTTCTCCTCAAGCTCCTGTAAGCCATGAAAATGTGTAGCACAACTTAAAATTAGATTAGAGCAAACAGCTTACTGCTAGGCTGCTTAAATAGCATGTTAAAGACTCATAGTTCCAGACTTCAAGTGTAGCATACTGAGAACAAATAATACGCAGTACAATTTACAACTAAGTTTCCATGATAGCAAGCCTAAACATGTTGTAGGGAATATTTCAAGCATCCCACACTTGAGCCCCACTGTGATCATACACTTAAGCATGGTGGCGTCCAAAGGGAAAGAAGCTAGAGCAAAAGAGTCGCCAACAAGTTTTAAGAACTTGTAAATCGTTCACAAGGTGAAGGTTACGCCCCTTCACGATCCATGAGATCGCCAACTCCATAGTGGTCCTGAACCATGACTGGATATTCGGGGATGAAAGTACAAATCCAACCTAAAAGAGATTGAACCTTCCCTAAAAAGGCCTCTACTTTATTCTTCTCATATTCATGTGCTCTTTCTAACTAACATACAATCAATACATTAACCCTAAACCTGTTTAGTCTATGTTGGTTGATTATTAATGCACAAACAAATCTATTATTGGCGATCACTTGAATTAAAACCATATTAGCCTAAATAAAATTATTAATTATCTTATTAAGCGTGATTTCAAGTACAAATTCCCTTTAAACCTGTAAAAGAGGGCATGATCAAGCAATAATAATAATATGAAGCAACATAATAATATTGATAAAACAAATCATCGTAATCATAATGACCTCATCAAAGCATAATATTATTAGCAAGATCCTAGGCATGATACTAACAAGATTAATAACAAATCCTAGCATGTCACTAAACATTAAAAATCAAAGCTTTAGCCCTAACATGATACTAACATGATAGAAGAAATAGGAAGCAACCTAAACATGGTACTAGAAACATACATGATATTAGAAATATTAGTTAATACCCTAAACATGATACTAGGAATCATAAAGACATCCTAACATGATACTTGGAATTAATATGAAATAAGCACGCTTTCTACAAGATATATAACAATAAAATTACTCAATTTGTTGCCTCGTACCTCTTGCTATCAAAAGAATACACACGTTAGTAACTTCAATAAAAATATTAAACGGTAAATCTAATCAAAGAATTGAAATATAGATTTGTGACCAAACCCTCATAAATTATCAACCTTTCACGTCTAGGGCGAAGATAATTTCGAGCTTGGTTATGTGCGTCTAAGACTCGTGAATGCGGTATTGTGTTTAGAAAAGGGAAGGCTTAGAAAGTCAAGAGAGAGAAAGAAATAATAAGCTTTAGCTTGAAGAGAGAAGAGAATTAGATGATTGTTGATGATTGAAAACGGGGAATAACGCCCCTATTTACAGAGAAAATTGTCCAGAAAGATAGAAAAGAGTCAGAATTCGACTCGGAGTAAAACCGCTCCTATCGCAATGCGATAGGCCTATTGCGATGCGATAAGCCTATCGCGACGCGATAGACTCCTCGCAGCGCGATAGCGCGGCTATGATAAAAAAGTTGTACGGAGTCCTTTCCCTAATATAATTAGACGATTGGACACCGTATTTATCATTAATTTAAGATCAGTTCATCATTAAAATATTTGTTCTATTCCAAATTAAATTCATTATCTTTTTTAAATAAAATAAAAGCATAATTATTAATCCTAATTCCATTAGAACTCAAAATAACCTTCTAGATTGTTCTAGAAGATTAAAGTCAATCCTAATGATTTTAGGAATAATAATTAATGAGCCCTCCACTTGATCATTAGGCCGTATATAAAATCATTTTAGGCCTAGTTTAGTATTTTGGCCATAACTTCCTCATTATTCATCGGAATTGGGCTTATAATATATCGTTGGAAAGCTCTTTTCGAACCCCATCCAACTACACTATTATTGGACCCATATCATGGACAAAACTAAATTGGACCGGACATTTTTCATAAACAGGGTACGAAAAGAAATATTTTTGAAAATAGAAAGAACTATTTTTATTTAAAAACAAGTGAATCACGAGACTCTTTCACATTTCACCTCCTTCGATAATCAAATGACGTGAAAGATATTCATGACTGGTTTGGTTTTTGGGGAGACACAATTAGATGTCTACACATGTCAACATAAAGATTTCAAGTTATGCAAAGTCAATGTATTATGTAAATTTGAGAAATCAGACTACTAATTCTAAAACATAATATACTAGTAAAAACCCCATTTATGTTTTAACTTGTCAATCTGATCAAATGTACGGAGTTTATTAAGGGGAAGCATGTTAAACTTCAACTGCTACACAGGTACAATGTACAAATATAAAACAAAAAATTGCACATATTATAAATCTTAAACTTACGTGTCGTAAAACTTGAACATATTAACTAATGACAATACAACATCAAAGGTAACAAAGATTCAAATCATGTAAAAGAATAATTAACTAGACTAATTCAAGAAATCACACAACTTCAGCAACATACACTTGGACAAATGCAGAAATCATCATTTAACAATATAGTTCCCGATTTCAACAAACATTTTATTCGAACTGGAATCTAATCACACTCTAAAAAAGACCTACAGATTATAACCAGGTCACATACAGAAACAAGAATTAAAATATTTATCAGCATAACAGAACTATAAAAGTTTAATGAAAATTTGCCACTACATAAACTACTGAAGTTCTTTGCATAAGAAAAAATAATTGAAACCTCATGTATCTCATTAAGAATATCAAAGTAAAAGAAAATTATAGTTGTTGGAATGAGGTTTGACAAGTAAATGTGCAGTTAAAATTAATCAACTAAAAAGAAATCGATTGACAAGAATAACCATACCCTGATGGTGTCGTAGTGGTTCCAGCCGACTTCCTTAGATAGACGGCCAAGCAAGCAGTACTTGTGACCCTTCTAAAGTCTCAACACCCTGAATAATTCCATCGAAAGATATCAATAAAACAAAGACTTGAAAATAAAAACATCATTTTCATATCAAGAACTTACAACTAATATAATCAAAAGAATGATCAAATCACTTGAGAGTATCGAGACAACCACCCTCTTGACTTCGTCATAAGGCGGAGAACTCCTTTGTACACCTTCAACCTTGCTAATGCAGTGGCTACCCTCTTTTTCTTGTGAGGAATCATCCTACATATAACCAACTGCACAACAAAACCATTTACCCAATGTAATGATCACACATAATACCCAACTCCAATAAAAAAGCACAACAATTTCGCCATTAATTCGATAATACTTCGTATCAGCATACTCATAAAAACATTCCACAACAAAACCATTCACCCCATGCAATGATCAAACATAATATCTAACTTCAATCAAAAAGCACAACAATTTCGCCATTAATTCGATAATACTTCGTATCAGCTTACTCGTTAAAACATTCCGCTAACAAAAAAAGTACACTATACCTAGAGATGGAAATGGATCGGGTTCAGGGCGGGTGGACCATCACCTGCATCCATACACCCCACCCGATCCATCCACCACCCGCTATATCATCCACCTGAATCCATCCATCCATCCATCACCTACCCACGGGTGAAACGGATGGTTTGGGTGATAATCTAATGTATAATATAAGCATTTAATCTTGTAGGCAACAACAAGGAAGTCTTGTAATCATCAAAGCAAGAAGCCTTGTAATCATTTCCCATACCTATATTAGTAGCAAACACAACAACAATTAATTAAAGAAGCAGCAAATTAACAAAAAGGCTGTAGCAAATTCGAGAAAAAAAGGCAGAAATTCTTGAACAAAACCTAAAAACCCTTAAAAAGTCATATATAATTAAATTAAAACAAGTGAACAAACAAATTCGTATGAACCAATCAAATTAATTTTATTTTTGTATGAATAAATTGGTTTGAACAAATTAAATTACTTAGAAAATGGAGTGAGTTTAGAATTTAGAATACCTTAATTAAGAATGGAGGCACCGTTTTCCAGCTTGTTGCTACCGCCATTTGACTTGTTCCAGACCTTGTAGTGGTGCCACCATGAGGGCCATGAGGCAGAGAGAGGCAAGAGAAAGAGATAGAGTCGCTATTGTTAGGGTTTAGGAATAACAAAACTGAATTAAGACATTAACTTATGTTGGGCCTAGCCCAATGTTAAGAATTTCATAAATAAAAAAATAAAAATAAAAAATTTAGCTTGTTTGAAATATTTGGGTGATGGGTTGGGTTAATGGGTGAAAATTTTCCACCCGCATTCGTTAATCCATCACCCGCTATCATCCGTTTAAACCGGGTTTTTCACCCATCCAATAAGGCAAGTGGAGCGGGTGAACAAATGATCCATTGGATATTTCCATTTCTAACTATACCCTAATTAAGATAGAATTATTAAACACCATTCAACAAAATGCGCCAATTTTAATTTCATCCCAATTAAATCAATCATTAGTATAATTTACTCTATCCTTTAGTGAAAAATTAGGTGAAAATTCTAAACTTCTTCATTGAAAAACTACATTTCTCACTTTCAAAAGCTAATTTCCATAAATACATATTATCAAACATTAAAAAAAAAATCTAAATTCAAACAAATCAAAAAACAAATCCTGAAATCTGAAAAGAAAATCAACCAACAAAAAATTGGGAAAATAAAAAATTACCCTCTAACAGTATGCCAGAAGATCTTAGAAGGAGCACGAAAATGAATAAGACCATGAGAAGGCTTAGTGTTCATCTTCTTACGAAGAAATCGAAGGTACTTCATCTTCTGCCTAACAAGACCACCAGAAAGAGCAATCTCTTCGTAATGAACAACAAAAACGCGTTGCCCAGTTAGAAGCTCCTTGGCTGTAATGGAGGCTAGACGCCCCAACATATACTGTTGACCATCGACGACCACCCTTTTTGCCAAACTGCAATAAAAAATTAGAAATCATCATATTGAATTGAAGAAGATGAAGAAGAACATTGCGAGAAATTGAGGAGAGAGAAAGAGAGAGAGTGTGTGTACCCATGGCTGCAGTAGAGTGATGAGAAAATTAGGGTTTTTGGGGGTAAAAATGGAGGACGATAAGAGGGGGTTTGAATAAGAAGGTTAGGGTTTAGTTGTGATAATAAGTTGGGTTTTTGTTGATAAAATGGGTCAGACTTTGTAGTAATGTTTATGTAGTACCGATTTTATAATGTTGAGTGGTTTTTGTCGTTTTGGATTGAAATCATGCTCTTTAGCCCATCCTTATTGTCGTTTTGGATTGAAATTATAATACTTGGGATGTTAGGATGGACACATAGTTTAAAAAAATTACAAGCAGGTTCATTTTTATATAGTTTTTTGAAACAAATCAATTCATTAATAAAAAGACATACAACATCTACAAATGAAATTTAAATCAACAAATAAATAAAATTGAATTAATTAAGGGTTCCTTCATTAAAGCTACGATCGTCGAATAGATCTTGCACTATGGTACATCTCTGGAATATACAGCCTTTTCGGAGAGACAGTCTCACGATTTGTTGTAACCGTAAGGATAATTTTCATTTGATTCAATTGATGAACGCCTTTGAAGAATTGATAATCATTGCGATCCCGGGAAACTCTTTACCAACGAACTGATAATAGGGCAAAAGATGATTACCTTTTTAATAAGCCCTAACACACACAAATACCATAAACAAAAACAAACAACAAAACTAATAAAAACTAACGACTCCACCATAGGGAGACACTCCAACATAGGAAGACGAACGAATATCTACAATATAAATACTCGTGTAGATTTATTGAAAATTAAATAGAAAAACTAAAGAAAATTAAGAAAAAGGGTCGAAAATAGTTTTATAGAAGAAATTAGACTATTTTTGGCCTAAACGACTAAGAACTTGGAGAAATCCTAGAAGATAAAGAGGAGGAGAGGCGAGGAGAGGAGAGGCGAGAAACAAGGGTAGTTTTAGCCACACCTAGGTACATTTATACAAGTGGGTTCATTTAAAACTAGAGGTGATCAACATCGGCCCAGCCCGAAAATAGGGCGGATTTGGGTCAGTCTAAAAATGTATTTTTAGTTAAAAAACCTAAACCCGACCCAAAAAAGCCCGCTTTGGTCCGATAAGCCCGCTACTTTTTTGCGGATTTGGGCACGAGGTCATGTTAAGGCCTGGCCCGATTTTTTTATCACCTCTATTTAAAACATTTGTTTGTTGTATAAAAAAATCTTTTGTATTTTACTCCCTCCGTCCCATAATATAGTTCCTGCTTTACTATTTTGGAGAACCAAAATGTTGTTTTTGTTTCTATTTTTGGATAATATGTAAAGACTATTATATCCTCACTTTTTTAACTTTATTCATTGTACTTCCTACATTACCCATGAATTTTACACATGTCTTGTACTTTTTTTCCTACTTTCTCTCTATAACTTTTGTCTATAATTGTATTTTTCACTTTTTTTTAATGTACATCATCAACTTTCTCCTGTTATTTCTTAAATACCATGAAAAACATAAACAAGAACTATATTTTGGAACAGAGGGAGTTTATTGTAAGAAAACAACAAATGGGGTGGGAGTTGGGTACGTAAGAAGAGTGAAAATATGGAAAAATTATTAGTGGTCCCATTTCATTTTGGTAACGTGTCAAGTATTGTAGGATGAACGAAAATGGGAACTGTGTCAATTATTATGGAACGGATAGAGTACTTTGTACTCTTTTATAATCCGTATATCTCTATTACGCAATATACTACTTCCTCTGTTCAATAGACTTTTGCACTATTCATTACTATTGTTTGACCATATAATATGATTTATACGTTAAGTAAAATATAGTGATGTGGGATCTTGTTAGATTCGTCTCATAAAATACTTTCACAATATCAACTTTTCATAAGTTTTACTCTTATACAATTATAGATATCTCTATTTCGCATTTTTTACAACTTTTGCCAATAATGTGTAACATTTTTTGCAACTTTCCAAAATTTTCCATATTTAGTAATTTTTTAAAAATGAAATAACTAAAATACCCTTATTAAAATTTTCATAAACTCAATTAGTAACTTAAAACAAAGCTTAATAAAATAATAATCTAACTTAATTAATCTAATTATTTCCCCCAAATCTAATTCATCCCCTAACCCAGCCAATTCAATTTATTCAACTACCATCAAATCTTTCCAGAATTTAATTCCAATTCTTGAAATTGTTCTTCTTCTTCAATTCCATAGTTACTGACCCCTTCTTCTTCTTCTTCTTCTTCTTCTTCTTCTTCAATTCAACTATCAACAAATTCTTCTTCTCCTTCAATCTGACCCTGCCCCCTCCCCATCTCTTCCCATAAAGACTAAACATCGGGATGACAAAGATCTACCCTTAGACAACGATGACAGAAAGTTCGCGAACGAAATTAGGGTGAGGTGGGTTGGTTGTTATTTTCGATGAGGGTTGATGGTCTAGAAGTGGTCGATGGGTGGCTAAGGGTAAGTGGTTTTGGTTAATGTGGGGGCGATTACGAGGTGGCTGTGTGGTGTTTTTTGGTAAGATTTTTTGTGGTATGGTTACAGCGAGGTGGGTAGGTGGTTTTGGGTTTGTGTGGGTGTGGGTGTGTGGTGGCTACAGGATGGGTTTTAGGTTTCGAGTGTGGTGGCAAGTGGGTGTGTGTTGGATGGGCGGTGTCCATGAGGCCGGCTGGTGTTAGCGACTGGTACTAGGTGGTGCTGCGAAGTGGTGGTGCGTCAAGGTGGTGGGTTGTGTTGCTGGTGTAATGGAGGGTGGTTAATTGTTAATCCATCCCTAATTTCTCTTTCCTTTCTTAATCACGTGGCCTTCCCTTTTCTTAATCTCCATTTCTTTTTTTTTTTTTTTTTGCCTAGGAGTCTATGTCGACTCCAAAATTGCAAAAAATGTGAAACGAAGGTAGTATCAAATGTATTTTGGGATGCGTAATTTCATCCTTGTTGCAATATTATTGGAACAGAGGAAGTATAATTGAAAGGGGAGGTGGTGGTTTCCTCTTAAAAAGACTTCATTACCCTTAATTTTATAATTTAAAAAGTTATGAATTAAAAGTAAAAAAACATTGACATAAATGTATCAATCAATCAATATTTAATTTTATAATCATCAATTAGGTTTACCTACAATTTGTGGAATTAATTGTTGTAATTAAGCATGTATTAAAGTGTACTACCTCTGTTTCGAATTATGTGCAACAATTTTCAAAAAAAAAAATTATCCATTATAAGCAACAAAGCAAAATTCAATTCAATTAGCAAAAATTTTGGTATGAAATTACTACATTACCCTTAATAAAATTTCCAAATCGGAATTGAGAGACTAAATTAGACTTAGTTAAATTATTAACACAAATTAATCAACATAATCCCCCGGTTTGACTTTCCGCTCTGGTCTCGTCAGTATTATAGACCGGACCCCAATCAAATTAAATCATCCTCCCACCCTTCATTCCACCAAATCAATTCATCATCTTCCAATCTTCCATCTTCATCATTCATTCATCTTTCTCTACCTAATTCTGTCACATCCACGACCATCAATCTTTAGCTCCGACCACCACCATTCACCTCCCACCACCACCAAACTCCTCTCTTTCTCTTCTTTGTAGTCCGCTTCCTCTTCTCATTTCCTTTTTTTCCCTCACCATCATTAAGCCTAAGGTTTTTATGGTCAAATTTGACCATGAAAACTCTAGGTTTAGATTATTAATGGTCAAATTTTACCAAATAAAGCCCTAAATGATGATTAGAAGGATGATTAGAAGGAAATAATCTACCATTTTAATCTTTTGTTCATATTTTTAGTGTCAATAATTGTTTTTTGTCAAACTGGTGGTGGATTTTTTCGTGTTGATGGGATATGGTTTCGAGGTGGGTATAGTGGGTTTTAGTTCGATTTGTGGTGGCTGGTGGGGTGGGTTTTGGTTTGATTTGTCGTGGTTTTGTGGGATGGGTTTTGGGTCGGTCTATAAATGGAGGTTGCGGGGTTGGTGGGTTTGGTTTTGGGTCAAGTTGCAGTGGCTACGGGGGTACGTAAGTATGTTTTAGGTCAGTTTATGATGGCTATGAGGTGGGTGGGGTGGGTTTTGGGTGGTTTCCGCTGGCTAGGGTGGATTGGTGGCGATGTTGTTGCTTGTTGGTGCCCAATTCTCACCTTAATTAATTGCCTCTTGAATTGATTAATTGCATTTTTCCTTAATTAACCCCTCCATGAATGTTTTGTCTTGGGGTTTCTACAACCTTCTTTGTTGCGCAAAACTTAAAACAGAGGTAGTATATATATATTTTTGGACGGGATGTATTAAAGTATATTTGTAAATTATAAATTAAAAGTTCAATAAAAAAAATAATTAAATTACTAACATTGAAACATTTAAAGAGAAAAATAAACATCGGAGATTGCCCCATACTAATTATATCAAGCATGGTTAATTATGGTTTATTACTTATCACTTCCTCAATCACCTCAAAGAAATATAAGGAGAAATTCTCTATTATATAAACTCAACTCCTTCTCTATCATAATCATTAAACACAATTTATGCCATTTATCTCTCTAATGTATGCATGACATGCTATTCTCTTTAATTTTATAGAATAGAATACTAGAATGTGCCCATGCTAATGCACATGTTATAATTAAGGATATGATTAAAAAAATACAGAGTATGTAGATGCAAATAGTCTTTAATAAAACCAAAAATACTAACAATTAAAAAAAAAAATTTGATTATAAATAAATAACCAAGTGTTGATTCCCTAAAAAAAATATTAACTCTTTAAATATTGTGTTAAATGAATCTAAGTCTTCTATCTGATTCTCAGTGCATCTCTCGTTTCAAGTAATAGAATTCTTTCTCCCATCTCAGTTATAAAACAGATGCAACTATGATATCATCGTTTCCTATTTCAGGAACATGTAGTATGAAAGTGAATGTATTCATCATAATGTTCACTCAGATACTCATATAAAAAGTAATCTCAAATTCTTGATGATAAATAACACATTTAGTCATTATGCAGGTGTGTATTTCCATAATATATAATTAAAGGGTATACTTACATTTTTATCATCACTTAAATACTTAATATTGGACAATCGATAATCATCTCAGCATATTGGCCAAAGAGTACAACAAACAATGTATTATTTGTAGCGTCACCAATTTTTACATTGATCAGATTCTATATATGTTATTATTGATATGATATAATTAAGAAAAGTAGTTATATAATTTTTTTCAATGAAATAAAAAAGTAAAAATATCTTGGCCTACTTAAGGAGGGGTCACACTCCACGCACATATCAACTCTCTTTGAGAGTCGAGCGCATGATTCATACCAAATAAGCATAGAAGAATCAATGGATAACACTTTTGCTAGTACTCGAAAGTATTTTACCTACAAAAAAATAAAAAAAAATATTAAATACCTCATGTATAAGAAAACATCAAATAAATAATGGTTGATACTCCCTCTGTGTTTTAATAAGTGTTACAGTTTGACCAAACAAACATGTTGAGACACAACTTTAATTTGACCATTAATTTATCTTAATATATGTTAGTAAAATTATAGGAAAATTGATATTGTGAAAGTATACATTATAATGAATCTAACAATGTGTTACACAAAAAATTTGTTTATATATATATATATATATATATATATATATGTATATATATATATATATATATGTATATATATATATATATGTATATATATATATATATATATATATATATATATATATAATAAGTTAAAAGTATATATATATATATATGTATATATATATATATAATAAGTTAAAACCATCATGTGAATAGTAAAAAAAAAAAGTCAAATTGAATCTTTGTTTGTATGCCTTTGAGATTGCAGAAAATACTTTTAACTATAAGAATCGAGTATCGGCCAATACAGACGAAGTAGCTTTAAGACTCATACCATCATCACTAATCCTTCTTTTGTGGTTCCGGACCATATGGAGTTAAATATCCCATGGATTATGAATGGAGTGTAACTTTCACCGGTCAATCGTTGTTGCCTTTCGTTGTCTCTAATCATGGTTGTCTTTAAATGATTCGTGAACGGTTTACAAGTTCCTTAAAAAACTTGTTAGCAACTCCATACTTTATTTGTCTCTTATTGTATAATATCAAATCTCGCTTCCTATAATTGCCAAGAATATTCACCACATGCTAAAGTAGGCGTGCTTCAATCAACGACCTACAATTTGGCGACTCCACTAGGGAAGATTATTGGATTTTTGTCGATTTAAGTGATCGGTATTAAATTGAGATGAGTGGATGAGGATTAAAAGATTCTTGAATTGTATTCTTGCGATTTAATTGGCATTGTCACATACACATGTATGCATTTTAGCTTACCTATTTTGCGACAATAGTACATGTTCTCTGTGTGTAGCTAGTCCTAGGGATTTATGCTTTACCAACGTGAAAACGCTCTAGGTAATAAGGGTTTGTCTAAGTTTTTAAATCCACTAAACCATGGAATCGAGTTCGATTTCATTATGAACTTGCGGAGCCGCCGTAAGCATACACCCTCAAGGAGGCTGCCGTGCTAACGCGCCCAAGCTCCTAACCATAGTACCCTTTGACACCCAAATAAGCCGACCACTAGCATGGACATAGAACCAAGTAGAGTTGTTCATGGGTGGGACGGCCCACCATGCCCGCCCAACCCGGCCTGCAAAAAGTGTGGGCTTGGACAACCTTTTTGAAAAAAATTGGATATTTTTTTTTGGGGGGGGGGGGGGGCTTGGCCCGGCCCTTTAATATAAATGGAATGGTATGGACAAGAAAATATGTATCGCGGGCTAGCCCGCCTGGCTCGTTTAGTAATAAAAATAATAATATAATAATAATAATTGACTTTGAAGGTTTTTTGATATTTTAATAATAATAATAATATAATAATAATAATAATTTTATTTAGTTAGTTAATTATGACACACTTTGTGTATTTTAGAAAATAAATACAAAGAGAGTACATTGATCTATAAGCTTTTATTAGTTACAATTATTTACTTTAATTTTATATTTTATCCTAACACTTATTAAATAAGTTTTTTCTTTCATATAATTATAACATACGAAGTATGTCATAATTTCAACTTTTTTTTTTTTTTAAATTTCTATTTATTATTTGTGAAATTTTTTTTAAAGACAACACTACCAAATAATTTTAGCACTTGAAAATAATAAAAATATTAATTAGTATTATAAAAAATAAAACAAAAATTTAAGGCTTGTAGCCCACGAGCAAGCCTGACTCGTTTAATAAGCGGACATGGACAAAGTATCAAAGCGCATAAAAGGGTTCGAGTTTGCTACATAAAGCCTGTTGGACAAAAGAATAAGCATAAGCCCAGCCCGCTACCCGCCCAAGCCCGCAAATGATCACCTATCGAACCAAGACTCTAGGTTGTTATCTTCATTGCATCATGCGTAACAATGTGCTTATATGTGCACATTTTAATTGACTTTTTTTTTTTTTTTTTTATAATTTTATTCCTTATCCAATTCTTTTTTTTAAAGTCGAGTCATAATTGTTGTTGTTTTTTTTTTTTTAAAAAAAAAAATTTATATCAACACGGATTTTTATTCCTGTATACTCTACAAGCATCACTTTGTTTTGGTCATAATCTAAAAAGTGTTGCGTGTTGTGTGACCTATGAATCTGTAACGTGTTTTATACCATAAACAATGTTAAATTTACCTTAAAATTGACTATTTCAATAGAAGGAATATTTGTTAATTTTTTTTTATTTTTTTATTTATTATTCATTTTTTTGTTAATTACTATTATTCAAAAAATAGCCTTTGTCAATTACTACCCTTTTAAAAAAAATTGTTAATTAACATTATTTTTTTCGTTTAGGGTAGTACAGTAATTCACAAAGCCCGATCTTACCCCCACCTGACTATCATTTCACCAGTTACCTAATTTTCCGCCGTTGAGGATTGCCGTCAAAGAAGGTTTTTCCGGCGATGAGTGCGGCGGAGGAAGTAAAGACTACTGAAGCTCCACGGCGGCCCTTGTCCTGTATGCCTTGCTTCGACGCCCTTTGGTTTTGCTACTGTACTCTCTCTCCTCTTACTTCTTCTTTGAAATCAAATTTGTGACAGAATTGAAATTACAATTATGGTTGGAATAGTTCGTTTGTTAATGTAATTTGTGCAAACAAATAATCTTCCTCTATTCATTTGATTTCACTCAACTTTGATCTTACTTTTGTTGATTCCTTGGTGATGATGTTAGGTAATTGATAAATGTTGAAGTTTTTTCAACTTTGATCTTGCTTTTGTTGGAGTTTCACTGTGAATTTACTTCTTCTTTTGTTGTTATTTAGAGTTATGATTGAATTTCAATGGTGGATAATGGACATTTGTTAAAGCTTTGATGGATTGTAATGCTTTCCTAATTGTCGGGCTTAAAAAAATTAGTATGAATTACAAATTATTGACTATATGTGCAAATAAATTAATTTCTTTAACACCCTCGCGGTAATTCTTATTTTTCATATTTCTGAATTTCGTTCTTTCTAAATTATGAAGTTACAGGTTACTGGTAAAAATTTCACTCATTTTGGGAATTTAGAGTATAGTTCCAATTGGAATCTATGTGGAATATATCGCCATATCAGTAATTCTGGTATCATTTTAGTATTTTACAATGTGGGAAAGCTAGTGATTCTAAGGGGAAAAGTGTTGATTGCTTGGTGTGTAATTTATTGGCATAGTCCTTAGTCACAATACTTTGTATTAATCGCAACACTTTTATTGAAATACTACTATGCTGCCAGTGCAATTTGATAAAGGAAATTAGTCTGGTTCTTACTTCTGTGATAACTTCTCTGTTATCTTGCTGATGAAGTGATGATTTCTGATATTTGCGCTGGATCTTGCTTTTAACCTTGTATTATTAATCTATTATAATATTCAAAATTGTTTCAGGCTTTCAGCCATAATGTAGGATTGTGTTCTTGTCATTTCAGATTATCCTCTTTTCTCATTGATCTAAATTTCTGCTAATGACGACTTTTGTTTTTCACAGCACCAGTTCATCAGGTGCAGCAATATTATCGGCTTGGAGTTCTTGACAATTGTTCAGGGAAGTGGAGTAAGCTTGTTGACTGCTTGAGTTTGAAAACTAAGAGTTCAGCTGAATTGCAGGTTTGTCCAAAAATCCTTTTGCAGATAAATTGATCAAGGCCTTTTCACTTCTGCTATTTTAATCAGAAACCTACCATCAATTAGTGTTCCTGTTATATTTGACCTGGATAGTCATAAAATTTTACTCATAATAAGGATGAAGATATTGGAAACGAGTAATATATAGAACTTGCAGAGCTAGTATTGATAGAATGCACCACCTAGGGTTTCAAATTTGTCATAAATACATGGGTACTTCTTTTGTTCTGGTCTAGATGACAAAAGTCTTTTTATTCACCTTCTTAGTTCTTACAGGACTGTTCCATGCAAGTGTAAGTCAGTAAACCCATGTGTTAGTACTCTATCCCAAATGACACTGAATTCTCTTGACAATATGTTGGATCAACTGTGTTTATGAGATGACTACCTTCTTCATTAGAAGCTTTACATAAGGTACTGATGTTATTGTGAAGATTTCTCCTATTTTAAACAGGAGTAGTGATAAGTCTTTCTGAAAAAAAAAATTAGCCAAATGCTATTATCCTTTTATGTGGAACAACTGGTACTCGTGGAATAGATCATGTTTAATTTAAAAGCATTGAAGGGTTATGAATGTAATCGAACGTAATCTGATGAAGTGATGAACAACATACCATTTTTATGATGCCTTTTTCCTGATTAGTGTTATGGTAGCGACTAGCGAGGCTGTTTTTAATGGATACACATAAAACAAACTGCATAACAGGAAAAAAAAAAAAAAAAAAAAAAAAAAAAAAAAAAAAAAAAGAGAGAGAGAGAGAGAGAGAATAAAAGAAAAGTGGAACAAGATTTTGTAGAATTTTTAAAGGGAGTTAGTGGTTTTGAGCATTAGGATCTAAACAGGTTTCACCATGTTTAGAGATCATATTAAGGTGACTTAGAGGTTAGAGCATTAGGATCTAAACAGGTCTCATCATGTTTTAAGATTATATTAAAGTGACTTAGAGGTTAGAGCATCAGGATCTAAATGGGGTCTCAATTCTCATGCTTTGAGATCATTAAGTTGCCTGTTGGCCTCTACTTATATGGATTTAGAGCTGCAGGTGCAAAGATCTAGATTATGCTCTTATTACTGGAACATCCCGTTTTCTGAACTTACTGGCTGTTATTTGAACTTATTTCTAGCTGTGAGACATTGGTATCCCTTATCTGTACTTGATTTTTGCAAAACTTATTTTTTTTAGGTAAAAAAAACAAGGTCTCAGTTTTTTTTTTGGTTAGACCAAAAGTTGGATCTTGGGTGGTGTCTACTGTGCAGTTTGTGTCTTAAGCAATAAAACGTTCTGATTACCCCCCCCCACCCCACCCCCCAAAAAAAAAAAAAAAAAAAAAACAATTTCCCCCTTCCTCTTGCCTTATGTAATCTATGTATGCTGGTCTGATTATTTAGACTCTGTGTTCTTCATTTAAAGTAGTTTCCTACTCTGACTGAGAACTGAAAAATTTATTGTTGAATGCAGGATATTTTGGAAACACGTGAGAAAGAAAAGTTGCACATTTGGTCTTTTAGGACACCGGAAGAATCAGCTGCTAAATGGCAACAGTGGTATGGAGATTTAGATGAACCAGAGTAACTACATCCTATGAGTTGCTCTTTTTCAGACTTCATTTCAGTGATTTAACCAGAGTGCCATATCAAAGCGGTGACTGTCCTTTACAAGCTCATATTTCAATTTCTTTACCAAAAATTACAGCTTTTCTAATATATGAATTAGGACTAAATCTATTATTAATAAAGCTATTGACTCATGATATTATATTTTGGAACCAACCAATGCTACTTTGACATATTCAAATCATAGCTTATTGTATTCATGAGCAAAATTTTGTCGAGTGTTGCTGATAATTTGATTGGCTGAGGTCATAATTTTAACAATTTTGAATTTCTATTTTTATCTTCATTGTAGTTGTGCAGTTGTTCATTGTTAGTCGATGCTCTGAACAGGCTGGAAAATTTAATGAAAGTGATTACAAATTGTTGAATTTTATTTTTTAATTATTCATGCAATCTCTTCAATTTATTATCATTCAATTTTTGAAAGAATATTTTTAATCTTATGTAATACAGAGTACCTAGGATATACCACTGTGCAGTACCTTATCATTTTTCTGGTTTTGATTTAAGAATGAATAAGTACTCGAGGACTAAGATCATGGAATTGGCATGTTGAAGAAAGGATTATGTATATTTAGCCTAATAACTTGATAATGATTTCCATGTACACTGTTTGCGACTAAAAGACAGCCTCAATGAATCAGAAGGATGATTGAAGGAATGAACGGCATTAGAATCAAGAACTATCTGCCTGGTTGCTGCAAAGACTCCTATTACCATAATCAATGAGAAGACAGATCCAATGACCAAAAAAAATGCAACATCTCTTGGATGGTTCAAAGGTTAAGTTGAAGAAAATGACAGGCAGGATAAAGTTGAGGGGCACCAAGCCAGAATGCTCCATCAGTGCATTGACATGGCCAAAAATGGAAGCAACCTGGTTATGGTAGTGGCTGCAATCACAGAAATGGACCTTGAGATTACTCTTAATGTCACATTGTGGAGAAAACGGGTTTACACTGTGGATAAACAAACATCCGCTCCAGAGTATAGCTGGTGCAAGTATACACCTGTTGAAGCAGAAAAGTAATTAAATTAAGATGATAATTTGGATTTGAAATCACTTCTATGAAAAAAAGGCTTTTTTCTTCACCTAAAAAACCAACTATTTGTTTTATCTGTTCATCTTAAATGATCAAAACTTATTTTTCTCGAAGTTAGCTCGTTCTAAGTTGAAATGAGCAAAGGCTAAATATCCAGAAACAATGGATATCTGAGGATAACGAAGCTGATTGTGGTGATAAGAAACCAAAACCATTTATGCACCAAAACATTGCCATTTTTGTCGTCGAAGTTGTCAAGTAAGAAACTGTTAGTGCCACATTGCCAAAGGCCCAATAACCTGAGGCTGCTAAACTGGAAAAAGTTAACAGCAAAACTGTATAACTAAGACTTAGCCCCTTGAACATTTTCTCGAGTCTCTTCTACTGGTGCTACTATAGTTGCCTATTAGGAGTACAGTCTTTGGTTTAGATATAAACATACTCGCAGATATCAAAGTCAATGTGTTTGTTTTTTTTTAAATAGAAGAAACAAACTTGAATAGTTGAATTTTTGGGATGATTTTATTCCCAAATCAAGTAGAGGCCAATAGGCAAACACTAACACCTGGTTAAGTTTGCACCATTATCGTTGATTCCTAAATGGTTCGAGACCAATGTGAGTCAACAATCTCATGGATCAATGAAGGGGATTTGTGGTTGCCTTCAGAATTGTCCTCTTCGTGAAATCCAACAATTTCGAAGTTTGTCCTTTAACTTGTTAGTGGCTCTCTAGTCTCTACATTGTCCCATTCGATTTAATTGAAAACCGATCTCATTCGCCATACACGGTCATAGTTTAAAGACATAACAGTTATGTACAAACAAATAATACCTTCATTTTTTTATTAGTTGACACATTTTGACTTTAGCACTATTCACACACTTCCCTTTGACCGTATTTTGTGATTTATACATAATGAAAAATATAGTCATGTGGGGTCTTGTTAGATTCGTCACGGTATATATATTCAAAATATCAACTTTTTATAATTTTTGCTTATCGGTAATCAAAGATATTAACAATTGAATTTGTGCATTGACAAACGTGACTAAAGAAACGTGTCAACTAAAAAGAAACGGAGGAAGTACATATTAGTGGCAATTTTTGCATATAATAACAAATTAAAAGTAATACTGAAAGGTAAAAAAGTACTACTGAACATTTTCAGTAGTACTTTTCATGCTCCTAATATTACTGAACACATGTCAGTACTTTTCATGCTCCTAGTATTACTGAACATCTATTGAAAAAATTTGTTATGTAAAATTAATTGTGCACAACAGTTATGCATTTCCACGGTCATATGTGTTACACCCACGAAAAGTAATACAAACCCCTACATGAAGTCTCACCTCTACTTCATTAGAATTTGTTATATATAGCCGGGTGTACCGTACATCCAATTAACCAAAAATTAGTTTTGCACTTTATTTAATGATTAAATAAAAAACAATCATCATAATAAGAACAAAATACTTATGGGTGTACATTATACCCAGGTGTATATAACAAACTCTCTTAATTCATCATTACTCTCTTTTAAACATTCCCCCTTCTGAAGTACATTGGTGTGTGTCTCTCAAATCATTCTAAATGGAGTTTATTACCTTGACGAGATTAAAGATCTTATCTCTCAACATATTTTAGGTCAAATTCATGCCACCCTTTTTCAATATTAAATCCTTGTAATGACAAGGTTTAATGGAAAGGATGAACAAAATTCGAGATAACTATTAAGATTGATTGGTCATAAATATTAGCCATGAAAAAGGTAAATGAGATTGAATTCATTGAAAAAAAAAAAAATACTCCCTCCGTCCTTTTATTATGTGCTTGTATTCCTTTTTTGGGTCATCAAAATTAAATGCTTATTTCTATTTATAGATTGTATTTTATTCTCTTTTTGATGATTTGTCATTCTTTTTCTTTTTTTGTTTTTGTACTTTGACATCAATTCTCAATACTTTCTCTTTCCTAATTCTCAACCACTTTTTTGTTTCTCTTTATCTCTCTCTAACTCTACATGCATATTTGTACTCCTAATTATTAATTTTAAGAAATTTTTAACTTTTTTTAATTCCGATGCAAAATGGAAAATAGGTATATAATAAAAATACGGAGTGTTTCGGGCGTTTTGTATCCCTTGGGAGAGTTACAACTCGAAAATTGGATCCAACGAAGCTGCCTGTACCTGCAAAACAATGGGTTCGGAGGTCCGCCTCCGAAAATTAAGTTAGTACGGGTTCGGAGTAAAAACGTGCGGAAAGTAAATATCTTCTCGGATTCCGAGATTAAGTGTTCTCTGTTTTCGAGAGCAATAATGATGTAATGATTAGGATATGCCCCAATAAATGGGGGAATCTCCCTATTTATAGGGTCCTAGAAAAGTATGCCCTGCCCTAGGGTTTTGATGACCTAGGGATTTGGGCTGCGCTGTTTTGCGGCTACCTCGGGAATTGGCTGCCTTGGGTCTTTGAAGGTCGCCAATTCCTAAGGGTATATCTGCTTGACACGTGTCTGCCTATAAGAGGTCCATTTGGAGGCCTTTTCAGGTGACACGTGGCGAGCTCACATTGTGCCATGTGGCAGGGTAGAAATACTCAAATCATTTGTCCCTCACAGGGGTGACGTGGCATGCCACGTGGCACTTGTGACAGGTGTCAGTGAGGCAATGGTACAACATGTTACCGTTTACCATGGGTAGAATTTTAGGGTTTTTACCCTAAAGTTTTCACCCTTTCTATAAATAGGGGTTGACTCTTCATTGTGTTCACACGTTTGTGTGAATCTTTTGAGAGAATTTTTGAATCTTTGACTTTGAGAACCTTTGTCCTCATCTGTAATAGCATTCGACGCTCGGCACCCAGTCCGCTTGTTAAGCAGACGTCCCGGATCTTCCCAAGCGTCTCTCGTACCTTCACTTAGTAAGGTAACCGTCTGATCTTCTCTTATTTATTTTGTTTCTTTTTTTTTTTCAAAAATGGTTTCCCAAACGCACTCGGCACGGCCTAGGTTAGCGATCAGCCGGTCACCGGGGACGGCTGAATCTAGAACTAGGAGTGTCGAATGCTCATTCGTGGACTCCCCTTTGCGAACTTCTCCGAATCCGACCTTGCCTGTGCAGGACACCATGGCCAGAACGAAGCAAACAAGTAGGACGTATAGGACGGATGGTACCTGATACCATTCGGAAAGTTCAATCGTATATTCAGAGGGCTCCATTAGGGCATTTGTTACTGAAGTTTATGAGCATCTGCCCAGTGCTACTAGCACCCCAGGCTCCTCGATTTTTGAGGAGTCTGATGATGAGCAACGAGTTCCCAGGCCGACTGATCTGGCGTCGGATTGGGAAATGGGGGAGGACACTGCTGGCACTAGCCAACAGGCCCCCAACTCGGACGAGAGTTCTGACGATGATTCTGAGTCGTCATCTTCTGAGCGCCTCCATTGACTCGGAGGAGGCGCGCTCTAACTTAAATTCTACAAGAGAGTACCTGTCAGTTGACAGGGGCGAAGGATGGGCCGAGCCGTCTGCCTCGCGCCGGCCAGAGCATGCTCCTTATTATCAGCATGTCCCCAAAGGCAGGCGGGAGAAAATGACTAATGATTTTGGGAAATTCATTTCCTAGCATTTCATGGGACATGACTTTCTTCTCTTTGTGCCGGATTCTGTGGACACAGTTGTCTGGCCGGAGAATGTCAACTATAACGACCAATGCTTTAGCTGCTATGAGGCGCCCATTCAAGTTGGTCTTCGCTTCCCTCTCCATCCGGTCGTGGAGAGAATTTTAGATGGATACCAACTGGGTATCTGGAAACTAGACCCCAACTCTTGGGTCAACATCATGGGCTATGTTGCCGCCTGTGAAATGTTGGAGGTAGATCCCAGTTTGAGGCATTCGACAATATGCACTACCTCGGCAAGGCCCCCCAATCAAGCGGAGCTGGATGGTTCACCCTTACTAGCCATAAGGGATATATGATGGCGGTTAGGAAGGAGTCCAAATGGAAGGATAGGAGAAGGAAATTTTACATAGTCTCCTCCCCCGACCGCCTGTGCAACAAGAAGTACAACCGATGGAACCGGAACCCTCTTCTCCTTGCTGGAAAGAAGGCTCTGCCGCCTGTCCCTATGGTACCTGGTTTTTGTGGACAAATTAGTCTTAAGAAGTTCCACTTAAGTGTTTGATAAGTGTAGGCGTCGTTCGAAGCACGTTTACGTAAGCATGTTGTGAATATGCTTGGCACTCATAGGAAGTGGGAATTGACATAATACGATTAGGGACAAGGAAAGTGGGGAGCTGCCAACAAGTTTTTAAGGAACTTGTAAACCGTTCACGGATCATAAAAGGCAACCCCTAATAAGGGACAACGATAGGCAACAACGATAGACCCGTGAAGGTTACACCCCATTCATAATCCATGAGATTACTAACTCCATATGGTTCGCAACCACGAAAGGAGGATCGGGGATGATGGTACGAAGTGAGTCATGGAGTCACATTCGCCCGTATTGCCCTCTACTCGATTTTTATAGTGAAAAGTGATTCCTGCGATTTCAAAGGCATGCGAACAAAGATTCAATTTGCTCTAAACTAACATTAGGCTAAATTGGTTGTATATTAATGCAACACATAATTCTAAAATATCGTGATCACTTGATTAAACAACAAGATTAAAAAGGAACCTAAACTGGTCGTCCAAATTCTCTTATTAGGTGTGATTTTCGATTATATATTCCCTTGAAACATGCAATATAGTGATCAACAAATATAATAAAAATCAACATTAATATTGGAAGCAATTCAACAATAAATTATTAGTTAAATCAAATCATAATAAACCTAATCATGATACTAGCAACAAGAATAAGAGTAATTAAGTGGTTAATTACTCACTTTCTGCTTTTTCTTGAATTGCTACATCATGAATAAACTGTTAGTAACTTCAATAATAAATAAAATTGAAATAATTAAATTAAATAAAAAGTAGATTTGATTTGGTCCAAACACTCAGTTAATTATACCTTTCACACCTTGGTTTAAGTATAGAACTTCGGGTTAAGTATGGACTCCTTGAAGTGCTTAGGGGAAGTATTATGGAATAATAGGGAGGCTAGTTTTTAGCCTAAAGAGGGAGAAGAGAATGATTTTGTGATCAAGCTTGTTGATGATTCCAAAAAAGGGGTGATATGACCTCTATTTATAAAGAAAAAAGAAGGGTCGAAGAATCAAGAAAAAATCCGAATTTAATCGGAATAAAACTCTTGCGATAGACAACAGTTTTTGCGGTTTTGTTTTTATCATATCTTTTGATCCAGAAATCCGAATAAGATAAATAATATGTCGTTGGAAAGCTGTTAAAGTCTACTTTCTAACCCAATAAGAATCAGATTAAAATATTTTGTATAATAATAGATATGGCCGAAATAGTGAGACGGTGTCAGTTTTGGATAGAGTTTGATATTTCATTCATATCTTTTTCGTTATAGCTCGTAATTAATATTATAATATATCATTGGAAAGATAATTTCAAGGGCTATCCAACCATCTAAGATTTAGATATAAAATATGAGGCAAGAAAATCATATCCGAATATCTTTGAACGTCTTTCAATTCGAATAGAATTAGGACATTCAAAAACAAGAGTTTCATCAATTCAAACTCTTTAATCTTATCTTTTCCTAAAGGATAATTAAGATCTTTTAGAAACTTATAGAAGCTTCCAATTAATCCTAATTGGTTTAGGAATGGAATTAATTGGTTTAGGAATGGAATTAAATCCTTTGGACCCTCCACATGATCATTGGGTCGTAGGTAAGGTGGGCTTAGGTTCGGTTTAGGCTTATTTTAGTATTTTGGCCATAACTTATTCATTATAACTCGGATTTGGGCCTATAATATATCGTTGGAAAACGCTTTTCAAACCTCATCCAACTATTCAATCATTGGACCTAGATTATGGACTAAAATAAACTGGTCTAAACATTTTTATAAAAAGGACACGAAATGAATGATTTTAAGGGACATGAAATGAATGATTTTAAAGGACATGAAATGAATGATTTTAAAGGACACGAAAATCATAGTGGAATTTTGAATTCACTCACGGATCAAAACCTTCGTAGTTCGGACAGATGCCGTATTTTAAATAACCAATTCCGTTTGGGTTTTAAATTTGGGTAGTTGACATAAATGTCATTTTTGTAAGTGGGATTTTAGCGATCTTTAACGGATTCACTCATAAAAGTAAAATGAACCACCTTGATAGAGGAAAATCACCCCGATTAGTGATTACCAAAAATGTCTTTTGAACAAGACAATTTAATGAATGCGTCCTAATTGACGACAACTGGTCAAGGTTTTTTTTGGAGTGAAACTGTAAGGGTTTGCTATGTAATCTCACTTTGGGTTTAAAATCACTCAAGTGTAGTTTTTGTAAGGTTTTAAGGGTTATGTGTTTAGGCTTAATGGAATCGGCCAAATAAAATACGACACCTGTCAAGGCCTTACTTCCAAATAAAAGGGAACAATAAACTATTTAATCATATCTGATTGTCAATTAATCCATCAGGTAATTTTAATGGGATTCGGGCTTATTTTTATGGAGATGGATAATTGTTACAAACTTATACAACTAAATAATTAATCTTAACCTTATGTTTGGAAATGAGGCCATAACCTTATATTAACTATCAATAATTATTAAAAAAACAAGCATGCAAAGTTATGATTCATTCTTGTGTTATGAAAAGGGTTTGAGATAAAAAAAAAAGTTCATAAAATTATAAAAGTTTTTTAATTCTAAAATCGTTTTAAAATAAATTTAAAGTTTCTTAAAATATCATTTATTTTCGATGTCATCTTAATATAAGATTAAGTTTCCTAAAAAACAATCATTTAAGAACAAAAATTAAAATTTGTTAAAACTATTATTTTTAAAGTCATCTCTAGATTAAAGTTCCTTAAAACTCTTTTATTTCGAAAGTCCTATTTAGATAAAATTAAAAGACATCCTAATAATAAAAGTTTCATAAGTTAAAATTACATACCATAGTGTAATATAGGTTTTATACCATTAGTTTCTTAAAGAAACAAATTAATTCAATTTTTTTTTTTAAAGAAAGTAATTAAGAAACACGTGCATTTTCCTCATTTTAGATATCTTGAACGAAAAAAATCATTAAAAATCATAGAAGAATCGAAAAAAATTATTGTGAGATATGGTTGGAAAGCTCTTGAAAAATTCTATCACTTGAGATAAAGAAGTGGAACTGTTTCCAGACATAAGGGTAGTTGCATAGACCATCTTTAGGACGTTGTAAGTTACACTTTATCCTTGAACATCCTTTACATAAACTCTTACTTCCTTAGGTCTTTAAAATCACTTAAAAAGAAAATTATTCTTAATATATATCTTAGACAAACATATGAATGCATTAATACCTTATATTTTTAATGCATTAAAAAAAATAAAATGCAAAATGCAATTAATTCCCCCTTTTTTTTTAATAACCTATCACCTCACCATTAGGCTTGGCTTTCTAATATGGAGTAATGAAAGATTTAGAGCTAATTTAGCACCTAATATCATCATTACTCCTATTGATAACATCACATGCGAACAAACACATTAATTAGCATAATAATAATAACAATTAAGGAAATTAAGAAAGGAATAAGGATAATACCTTGAGCTAGATGTAGCTATATTATGGATAACCCCTTTTGCTTATCAATGATTAAAAGATGATAACTCCTTAATTAAAGTGAAATAATTGAGACTAAGTCATATTTTTTGGAATTTTTGAGATATTAGTGCAAAATAAAGCTAATGAACCTCTTTTTTGATTAAAGAAAAATAAACTTGAAAAAATGAAACTAAATCTTGAGAAATAATTTTTTTTTTTTTTTTGGTTTTAATATAAACTAGGAACACTTAAACAATTAAATTAATTTTTTTTAACAAGGATAAAAAATAACAACAATACTTGAACTTGAAATATTTTTGTGTTTTTTTTATAGGAATTAGTGATAATAACAAAACTTAAAAATAAAAATGACAATTTAATTAGATGATGCTTTTTATAAGCTAATAACTTAAAAATAAAGCCAAATTAGAGAGATTTTAACTAAAGCAAAAGATTAGAGGAGAATTTTTTAGATAGAATTTTTAGAGAAAGAATTAGTAGGAAATTTTTTGGTGTCCTCAAATGAGAAAAGTAAAGGGTATATATAGGAAAATAAAGGGGTTAATTTATAAATAAATAAAAGGTAATTCAAGGATTTAAATGGTAAATATCAAGATTTTGGTAATAATGAAGATCTTGATATTAAATTCTTTTATTTTTTTATGTAACAAACTAATTAATTAGTTTTATAACACTTAAACTGATAAAATATAGAAAACCGTAATTAAATCAGGCTCTAATAATGATATTGAAAAGGTTCTAAAATGCCATGACATAGAATATATATATATATATATATATATATATATATATATATATATATATATATATATATATATAAATCATGACAAAACTCAAAAATATTCACGTGGTATACGTATGACAGAGTACCTAAACCCACTAAGTGATTATTATACTCACCAAGATACTAAAACAATATTTATAAATAAATATCCCCCCAAAATGTCAGCTTTGAAAGTTACACAAATACATTAGGTTACTATACTTGTAGGGTCAGACAAAATATTTTCAGAGCTTATATATAAAAATAAAAATTAACCTATGCCCTTATAAATTTATCAAAGAACATCTAACCATACGACAAAATCTTATACGCACGAGCATTACAATCAATGACCCTTACTAAAAAAAAGTAAAGTAATGTAAATCATATGAAGTCATACAACGTAAAAATTGACGTGTTCGAAGTAAAAATATACTATGTAAAACCATATAACAAAAAGTTGACATGATTAAGAGTAATAATTATTAAGTTATTAAGTCATACGACATAAAGTTAACGTGGTCAAGAGTAAAATATATTCCCTAAACCGAACGAATTTTTTTTTTTTTAAAAAAGTGAACTCTTATCCTGTCTTACTCTATTAAAACACAAATTTAACAAAACCTAGATCAAAACAACAGGAAAACGAATAAAACAGAGGCCTAAATTCACGTCGGCAGCGTAAACAAGCGTAATGGTGAAAATGCTTATTTGAATAGTGTCAAATAGTGTTTGAATAGTAATATACAATATGAAATCCAGCTGTCCCAATTAGCGTCAGATAATTTTTGATACAATTGGTTCAATCTGAAATTCATTGGATACAATATTAACCGTGAGAGATAAAAAAAAAAGATAACATTATTTCACTAATGACAATTGTTCATCCAAATTAACAAAAGGATACAAAAAACTAGACCGAAATAAGCAAGTCTAAAAAAAGTAAATAAGATAAATAAAAAAGAAAATAAAAGTAAAAAAAAAAAGAAAGGAAAAAAAAAGGAAAAGTAAGATGAAGACAAACAAAATGAAAAACAAAAACGTAACAAATCACAAGGGAATCATGTCAGAGCATTAATTCTTCTTTTACCGAAATGTAGGCAAGATCCGTTTTTACGCTGATTTTACTATTCTCATTTACGTATTCTTCTACGCGTTGTATTCATACATCCCACAAGTATTTTTCTTTTACCCTCGTCCATATAATACTCAACTACCCTTAAATAAATATCGATGTGTTTGATCCGAACTTTTACTTATCGATCAAGTATTAACTGCGGGACGAAGAGACAATGTTATTTTAGTATGTGGTAAAACAAGTGTATATAAAAGGAGCTCTCTTTAATACTAAGACAGTAATACTTTTTTATGTAAGACAAACTTTATTTTAGGAAAAGTAATGTTTGTCATTTCCCTATCTTGGTTGGGCACGAGTCTTTGAACTAGTAGGCTTTTTATAGGTAAGTGAACCAAATAATGGGGTATTGCACAAATCGTAAAAATCACTAGATAAAATAAAATAAAATAAAATACTCTAATACTCTAAGTGAACATACCAATCTAATTATTATACTTTAAAAGGGTTAAACAATACTTGTTTATAACGAAAATGACACATTCCCCTGTCAAGACAGAAAATATCGTACTTTTATACTATACGATTGTTATACGTATACAAAAAAATACGGTATAAAAAATACCCACTTTTTACTATAAAAAGAAGATTACCCTTATCCAAATCTTAATTCACCACTTATTTCTTATCTTCTTCTATCTCCCTCCTTACCCAAAAAAACCAAACAAAACCACCATTAATTTCGGCCACCATGTTTCAAGACAACCAGGAATATTTGCTGGTCTTCTCCTTCGAGGAAGACATGAGGATGATACGAGTGTACTTTATGTACATTGTGGGGTTAGTGGTCCTCCTAATGGCTGCATTAATTTACTTGCTAATCCACAAGTGAAGCCTGAAATTACTTCGGAGTAGCAGGGTAAAAATACATGTGGTGTCAGTTGTATTTCAAAGTTTTGTAATTTAGTAGTTTAGAAGTACAAATTGTAACATGTATTTTGGAAATTATGAAATAAAATCATTATTATTACTTGTTTTTTTTTCGTTTTTAAATAATTAAAAAAACGTCATTAAGTTTATAAAAATATTTAGCAAAATAACTATAATAATAAAAGATAATAATAGTGATAATTTCAATAGTAGGATCAAAATTTGGTGTATACAGATTGCCCCACATTGATTGAGTTTAAATAAAACGATAATCAATGTTTGAGAAAAGACACAAAATTTTGATGTTTGTTTCTGAAAAAAAAAGGAAAGAAAATCCCAATTGATTTTCAAATAAATGTTGGCTTGGGTGTAGTTGAAAAATTGGCTGAAAAATAGAGTGAAATTCTCACTCAATCGCAACACAAATGTTGGCTTGGGTGCAGTTGAAAACTGGCTTAAAAATAGAGTGAAATTCTCACTCAATTGCAACACAAATGTTGGCTTCGGTGTAGTTAAAAACTGGCTTAAAAATAGAGTGAAATTCTTTCTCAATTGCAACACAAATGTTGGCTTGGGTGCAGTTGAAAAACTGGTTTAAAAATAGAATGAATTTTTTCTCAATTGCAACACTAATGTTAGCTTGGGTGCAATTAAAAAACACCGGCTCAACCTTGCACCGATCAAATTTAGACAGATGTTTATTGGATCTTTTAGGGAAAAGATCAAAATTCCATGTTGCATGAATTTGAGGAACAAAGACAATCATTCTTGAAAGACATAAACTATGGATTTCGGATGCAAAAAACATTAGGTGGTTTATACTGAGTTTGCGGAAAGACAAGTTCCTTCGGCTTTTTCTTCTTGGCACCATTACCACCACCACCCCTATATAGAGAGAGGTGGTTTTCCTTCATTTCCACACCATTTCCTTCCTTCTCCCTTCAATTCTTACTTCTCTTTTCCTTACCTTTCCCTAAAAAAAAAAAATGAATGCGATGCATCAAGAAATCAATGAGTTTAGTGGAGCTAGAAAGCTCCAACTAAAAGGGGTGGTAGAAAATATTTCTCCACCTCGCCTTCCCCTTATACCAGTGTCTTTACCAGAAGAATCACTCCTCTCCTAACTATTCAACCTCGGTATGATATGATTCATGCCATCATCAAATTTTGGGATGAAGAATGCCACGTTTTCCGCTTTGGAGAGACGGAAATGACTCCTCTTCTGGAAGAACTGGGGGTTTATTAGGTCTTCATAACGAGGCCGTGTGATTACTCCTTCCGACTCGAGGGAAACTAATGCAGTCATAAGGGATTTATTAGGTATACCATTGAATATGGAAGGTAATTATCGCCTGCTCGATATTTTAATATTAGAGAACTTCCTTGAAACTTTCTCTTTATCTCATTGGGGATTTACCAACAATGAAAATTTCCAAAAGTGCCAAGAAAGAGCTTGCATCCTTTTATTGCTTGGCCTTGTCTTACTTAAGGAATCATTAATTTCCTGTCATGTTCGCTGCCTTTCTTTGTTGTCACAGATTAAGTCAGGAAACCGTTTAGGGCCTCTTATCCTAGGGGAACTTAAGATGGGGCTTGACCATCTGAAACAAAACCCAGGGGGTTTTGTCAAAGGGTGTCCAATTGTGCTTCAACTTTGGTTATGTGAGAAATTCAAGCTGTCTAGACCACCTACTCGAATTCCTTACCAAACTCGACATATTCGGGAGAGAGGTTTTTTCCCTATATTCCGTCAATGTTGTAACCATGGTGCATGGATAGACCTCTTTGCCAAAGCTGATGTGAAATAGATCATTTTGTTTCTCAACATAGATTCCATAACAATTAGCACTAGTTGGCGCAGAGGTGTTCAACTTCCAGGATTGTGTCGCGTTACTTTCTATCTTCCTTGAAGATGCTTGAGACAAGCAGGCCAGCTCCAACGACTCCTTGAACTCCATGAGTTCCCAGTGGTACCTTGTACCACCTATGAAATTGGTAATGTGGAAGCTCTTAGGGCATCATCTCGTGAATGGAAATTTGCACGAATGCTCCCATCATTCCCAATTCTTGAAGATGATGTTCCAACCGCGTCTTACATAGCATGGTTGTTGGAAGACCTCGAGGACGATGCTTGAATAAATCCTTACAAGGATTCTCTTATTATATTTTAATTCCTGTACTCGTATTTTCTCTTGTGTGTGTTTTTAATTCCAAAGAAGAAACCATATCGGAACGCATTGGTCTTTGTATGGTGTATGTGGTTGTTACTTTCATGGTTAAGAAAATATTGTAATCTCGCCAAAAAAAAGCAAGGGAGTTTGTGTTATAAAAGAAAAATTTGTTCGTTTGTTATAATCATATTTTGTTAGACATCGACTTGGTCATGATCTTTTAATAATAATGAATATTTCTACATGACTCTAAGGCCTGCAATGCAAACATGAATGAAATCTAATCACGATACACATATGCCTTCCAATACTTAATAGGAGATTCACGTTTTTTTTTTTTTTTTTTTTTTTTTTTGCGAATTTCGCAACTGTAACATTGTATCAATCAAGCATAATACTTCTTTAACTGATCAAGGTTGGTGAAATGAACAAACTCATTTCCAGCAAGATCCGTCAAATTCACTACTTCTGCAGGCGTAAGATGTTTGACCAGAAATGGACTGGACCAGTTCGGCTTGAACTTTCCACGTGGATCATGAATTGGTGCTCGATTTTCTTTAAGTTCCAAATCCCCTTCTTGAATATTCCTTTCCCTAACCTTTTTATTAAAAGCCCGAGCAATGCGTCTTTGATAAATTTGAATGTTGTGAAAGGCTTGTAACCTTCGTTCACTTGCCAAAGAAAGTTCATCGTATCGTTCTTCAGACATCTCACTTTCATTCATCACGCGAAGCGATTGAATCTGTGTTTCGATTGGAAGAAGTGGATCCATTCCATATACCAAATAATATGGAGTAGTCCTGGTTGGTGTTCGAATGAAAATTCTATACCCCCAAAGTGCATAGGGAAGTTTATCAGGCCATTCTCTAGCCTTATCTATCATCTTGGCGATTATCGTCTTGATGGTTTTGTTAGCTGCTTCAACAACTCCGTTGGTTTGAGGACGATATGTCGATGATTGGTGATGCCTGATTTTGTACTTCTCAAGGGTTTGTTTGAGATGGCCATCAAATTGTGAACCATTGTCGGAGATAATTTCAAAAGGCACCCCATACCTACATATAATGTTATTGATCACAAATTTTGAAAGTTTTTTTGCCCCTAGTTTTGAATATGATGATGCCTCCACCCATTTCGAAAAATAGTTAACAGCAACCAAAATATATTGATGTCCATTCGAAGCTTTGGGGTGTATTTGTCCAATGATGTCTACGCCCCAACTAGAAAAAGGGCCATGGCGAAGTAAAATTATTCAGGCCAACAGGCGGCATATGATTAAGATTTGCAAATAGGTGACATTTTTTGCATGTTCGTACGAAATAGATGCAATCACTTTCCAAGGTGGTCCAGTAATACCCTGCTCGAAGAATCTTCCGAGCAAGTATCCTTCCATTCATATGAGGCCCACATTCTCCCCCATGTACTTCTTCCATGATCCTTTGTGTCCGTTCCCCATCAATACATAATTGCAAGTTTCCATCGAAAGTTTTATGATACAGCAAACCTTTTAATATCGTGAAATGAGAAGGTAGTCTTCGAATAGCCAACTGATCCTTCCCGTGACTTCCTTCAGGATATTCTCCATTGATTAGATACTTCTTAACATAAGTATACCAAGCATCCTCATTATCTTCTTGGGTTAATAAAGCAATCATTGGCTCACAATTAACCATTGGAATTTATTTTTCTACAATCGTTACTGATTGTACCTTTACATTATCATCCCAAGTCAAATTTACCGCAAGATTTGCCAAAGCATCGGTGAAACTATTTTGTTCTCGGGGAAGATGCTTGAACTCTATTTCTTTAAAGTAAGGAATAAATTGCTGAAGATACTCCATGTACATTTGCAACCTTTCATCCCGAACTTTCCAATCTCCAATAGTCTAGAAAATTATGAGATAAGAATCACCGTATACCGCGAGATTTTTTGCACCAGCTGCCAATGCTGCCTTGATTCCATAGATGCAAGCTTCATATTCAGCCGTGTAATTCATCGTTGGGAAACTAAGTTTCACAGCAAATGGAATATGCACTCCATAAGGATCAATTAATAATACTCCTGCACCATTGCCTCTCCTATAAGAGGCCCCGTCAAAGTACATCTTCCATTGTGACGTACTAAGACAGAAAATATGTTCATCTAGAAAATCATCATCAAATTCATCACCTGATATAGGCCCATCAGCCAAAGCCTCAGATATAGCCCTTTCTTTGACAGACTTTTGATTCACACACTAAATGTCAAATTCTGACAATATCGCATGCCATCTTGCTATTCTTTAACTCAAGATTGGCTTCTAAAAAATGTACTTGATTGGATATAACCTTGAAACCAGATAAGTAGTATGTGCTTGCCGATAATGTTGAAGCTTCTTCGTTGCGTAAATAAGGGCAATGCAAGCTCTTTCTAAAGGAGTGTATCTAGTTTCATACTCAAGGAACTTTTTGCTGAGGTAGTAGATAGCTATTTCCCTCCTTGTACCCTCTTGGTATTGTGCTAAAAGAGCTCCTATAGCCGTTTTCGTGATAGTAAGATATAATATCAAGGGTCGCCCCGATTTTGGTGGCATTAAAACTGGAGGGTTGGAGAGGTACTCTTTCATCGAATCAAATGAAGCCTGACATTCGTCATTCCATTTTGTAGGAACGTTTTTCTTAAGTAGCTTGAATATAGGTTCACACCGGGTCGTTAAATGAAATATGAACCTACTAATATATTGGATTCTACCAAGAAATCCCCGAATCTCCTTTTCTGTTCTTGGTGGAGGAAGCTCTTGTATAGCCTTGACCATGTCGGAGTCGACTTTAATTCCGTCTTGACTCACAACGAAGCTTAGAAGCTTTCCCGAAGTTACTCCAAACACACATTTTTGAGGATTCAGCCTTGGATTGTACTTTCTAATTCTATCAAAGAATGACTTTAGAGCATCAATGTGTGTCTCACGATCATGACTTTTGACAATCATGTCATCAACATAGACCTCTACAATATCATGGATGAGATCATGCAAAATCGCCGTTGCAGCCCGTTGATAGGTGGCCCCCGCATTCTTTAATTCGAAGGGCATCGCTCTATAACAAAAGGTTCCCCATGGGGTAATAAAAGAATTTTTCGACATATTCTCCTCTGACATGAGTATCTGATTGTATCCTGAAAATCTGTCCATGAATGAGAACATTGCACGTCCGGCAGTGTTATTAACCATAACATCAAATGCGGTAATGGAAAATAGTCCTTTGGTGATGCTGAATTTAAATCCCTAAAATCAATGCACACTCTGCTCTTCCATCTTTTTTGGGTATTGCCACCACATTCGCCAACCATTCCGGATGCTTGATTGGTTTAATGAAGTTGGCATCAAGTTGCTTTTGAATTTCTTCTTTAACTTTGAGACTAACTTTTGGTTTTATTCTACGAAGCTTTTATTGTTTTGGCTTGCTATCGGGGTAGAGTGGTATACAATGTTAAGCAATATTACGATCGACATCAGGCATATCAGCATAAGACCATACAAATACATCAACATATTCTTTAAGTAAAATAACGAATGCATTTTGTTCATCAAGAGAAAGGGAAGATCCTATCTTGACTTCTTTCACATCATTTTCCATACCTATGTTTACAAATATAGACTCTTCCATGGGTGTCATGCATGACTCAGGTTCATTGAAAAATTCATTATTAGAAAATGCATCATGATCAAGATCAATTTCCTGTACACAAACATGTTTACAAATAACTTTTTCGATATCTTTATGATATGATATATCAGGCAGTGTATGGGTAGATGATTGGCTGGATGATGAGCTATCGATTTCATATCCGTCCGAGGTAGAGGATTGAAAAGGATATAGTTCAAGGAAAGGAAGGATTCGTTCTTAAGTTTCAGGTTGGATATTGCTATTGCTTTCAACTATCGTTTCTATTGGAGTGATAAGAGTAGAGGGATCAAATCAGACTTCATAATCAGAAATTGGTGAAAACAAACGTCTTAGAACTCCTTGCTTCAAATGGTCAGCCCACTCAACATCTTCCTTAAATATCGGTTTCCTATCGAACCATTTCTTAATAAATTCCTCATTCCTTTCCTCTGCAAAGAAAATTTCTAACCCAGGAAGGATTTGTTCTTTGTCCAGGTCATACCAAGGTTCAGGAAACTCGTAAAATGGCTCAGTGTCGTTTTGTAACACGAATTGCCCGTTAAATGTGAGAGATTTCCCCTTCAATACATTAGAACTAATTTTATCATCAAAACCCAAGCCATGACGATTTCGCTTGTCAATTATTGGAATTGGGTGCCTCATGCCTTCACCATCCCGACCTAAACCAGTTCCTAGCGCATAACCCATTTTCAACATCAATTAAAGTCCTCTGGTAAGTGTTTGTGATATTGGATCTTGGATCTCTTGAACGGAATCCGGGGTTAAAGTAGATTTTCGAGTTTGGTTGGTCATTGATTGGAAAAGGATACCTAAACATTACATACTTGAGATCAGGATTTTCTCTTTTTTTTTTTAAAAAAAAGAAAATGATAAATGCAAAAAATGCATGCGGGGAAAATTATAACACGATAAACGTTTAAAAGACGCCTGTTAAGTTAAATAAGTTAGCGGGGTGTTCATTCCTTAAAAAAAACTTTTGATTATGGGTCGTGCCATAAGGCTACCTACGTATCTCCAGACAAATTTTTGTATTCCCTTTTTTTTTTCTTTTTTTGGAGAATCAGAACCGCTGTAGTTCATAATAGAAGAAGATTTTTTTTGAAACAGCTGCACTCAAACAGAGTTGCCTACGTACCCCTGTAACAATGTGCGTGCGAGTATAATTTTTTTGTATGATTATGAAATAGTGCTTTGGGGGATCAAGCGTACGTAGTTCTTTGTACCAAAAGGAAAACATAAAAAAAATGCTTGGTTTACAAAGTCCATACTACCCCTCTCATTTATCCTTCTTAATGGAGGGTAAGGTAGAGGTCACAGTGTCGTTGTAGTGATAGATTGTTGATGCTTCCTTTCCCAGGTAGACACATTTCTTAGGCTTTGAGGTTTCCGACAGTCCTAGAGCAGCCTTTATTGTAGTCTTATTAGGATGTCTTCTCCGAATAGTGACGAGCAATCAAAAGAGAGGGATCGTCTTCGCTTGTCGAAATGGAAAGGGCATTTATGGACACTTTCGAATTCGGGCAGGAAATTCCAATTGTGCGCTTTATGCACCAACGGAGGGCGTGATACTCATCAGTATCGTGACCATGTAACTGATGATAGTGACAATAGTTTTTAAGATTTGGCCCAACAGGATCAGCTCCTGCTCGGCGAGGTAGTGGTTTGATGCGACCTTGTTCAAGTAGTTTACGGAACATATTAGCTTGAGAGTCTTGTGGTTGTGCTGGGTTTGTTTCGGGTGTGTTAGACTTGGGATGGGTTGGAGTGATGATTCCGCTATTGATAAGATCCTGGATTGCACACTTAAGGTCATAACAAGTATATGTTTTATGCCCATACTGATGACAATAACTACAATATTGTCTCATATTGGTTCCATGTGGTGGTAATGAATACACATAGCTCTTTGCCAGAAGAATACCCTTTTTGCTCAAACGATCGTACACCACACTCAATGGTTCGTCGATCCGAGTGAATATCCTTCTGTTAGCCGTTGCATATTAAGGGTGCACTTTCGACCTTCTTTCTTGTAGTCGATAGGAATCAATTTCATAACCATGTCTCTCCATGTGAGAGAGGTCGGTGTATTTGATGGAGACCATGTAACGATAATAAAAATCATTTAGCTTCCTCAGTAATATCAACATGAACTCCCGATCAGTAATGGGAAAGCGAAGTTGAGCCTGAATGTAAGAGCACCTTGAAAAGAGATGTGAAAATGATTCCCAGTCACCTTGCTCCATATTTACTAGCTTCAGTTTTTTATCGTCGATCTGCCGAAATTCAAATGCCCAATCACTGAATGCTCGAGCAATTTCCCCCCAAGAACTTCTACTTGTTGGCCCTGAAGTATAATACCAAGATAACATGGGTCCCTCTAGACTTCTGTTGAATAACATGGGAAAATGCTCTTCTAGAACATTTAAAGGATATAAGGTGTTCATGAAGTTGTATAGATGGAGTATGGGATCTCCCAAACCATTGAACTTCTCAAGCTGGGGAAGATTATGGTAACAATCTTCATGCCTGTAGTTAGGGAAAAGAACCAACTCCTCTGGGTACACTGACCTTCTATAGCACAGAATATCGAAATCCAAATCAAAGTCCTCGGCCTTAGATCTTTTCCGAGATCCCTCATCATGACCTTGTCTAAAAGAATTACTTGCCCAAGATTCTCCTCTAAAACAAGGGTCGTCGTCTTTTGGAGTCTTTGGCTCTTCTTCTGCCTTATCTTCATTAGACCAGTTTATTCCACCCTAGCTTCTTGGGAATTAACCTCAGAGTCATTGTCACCTTCTTGAAGCTCTTCTTCTAGATCTTCCTCAGTTTCTTCCTCTTCCGGATCTTCATCAGTTTCTTCATCCTCCTCCACGTCCTCTTCAGTTTCTTCTTCTTCTTTCCCCGAGTCAATTGAATAAAATCCAATGTTATGGACAGTGAATCCATCCAATCGATTACCCTCTTCTTCATCTAAGTGGAGCATAGATTTTCCGATACTAGAGACACTCATAACTTCTAGGTTACCCACAAGTGTCACTGCACCATGATCCGTGAGCAATTTCACTTTTTGGTGTAAAGTAGAGGCCACCGCCCTATTCTCATGAAGCCATGGTCTACCTAGCAGAAGATTAAAGCACGCTTCAATGTCAATTACAACAAATTCAACATTTCTAGCCATTGGTAAATATTCCAAAAGTAATTCAATTGACCCCAAAACATCTCTTTTGGCATTATCGTAAGCCCTAACAACCTGGCTTGAAGGTGTCAAGTCTTCCTTTGGATAATCGAGCTTTGTCATAACTTGGTATGGACAAACGTTGATGGAAGAACCATTGTTAATAAGTACCCGAGGTATTGTCCATGCATGGCATTTTACAGTTATGTGCAAAGAGTTATTATGGTTGACACCATCTGGGAGATCATTGTCGGTAAACATTAAAGTGCGGTCGGCCCCATGAATAAGTCCTACCATTTGATCCGGTGTTATGGATGGATCAATTGAAACTTCATTGAGATGTCTCAGAACGGCAGCCCGATGGGGTTGTGAATGGGTCAATAACTTCCATATAGAAACATTTTCATTAACCTCCTTCATGTGCTTAATAGCGTCATCTTCTTCCTTATTCTCCTCTGCTAATTCTTTATCCTTTTCTCTCCTTCTTAAGGCTTTCACAGGATTCTCATCCTTGAGGTATGAAGGTTTAAAGTGACGACCAACACGAGTCAAATGAGCCACATGTAAATCTTCGTTATCACTAAGATCGTCAAGGTAAATCGGACATTGAAGATTACTAGGAGTAGTAAGTTGTGCCCCAGTGTTTTTCATAACAATATACAACAACGAATAAGCATCATCATCGTCGTCTATTAGGCAAAATGCTCCATCATAACCCGTGGTGGCACATACATCAGAGAACGGATCTTTGTTAAGGATAACATCAGAACCCTTGCATGGCACAAGCTTGACCCTTTGCTGAGTGGAGTGATCATACACAACACATACATAGTTTTCGGACAATGACATCTCATGCATTCGAGGGGCATTTCGAACCATTAATAGTGTAGGATCAATTTTGTTACTAGAAGTAGAGATGGTGTTTATAGAGACGGGAGGCTTATGATTGGGAAGAGGATTGTTAGTGATGCTTGGTTGTGTGTTTTTAAATTTATCAGAGGACGCCCCAACTGAAAGCCTTCCTCAATCTACTAGGTCTTGAATACGGTGCTTGAATGTTGTGCAATTTTCAATGTCATGCCCATGCCCTTGATGGAATTCACAATGTTGGTTCGGGTTGTAATTGGGAGGAGGATTTCTTGGGGGTGGCCTTGGGTTCAAAGGTTGGACAAGGTTGGCCTTTTTTAGTTTGGAGAAAGCTTGAGCATAAGTCATGTTTAAAGGGGTAAAATTTCTCTGTGGCCTGAGCTGAAATGCTGGAGTGGCGCCAATGTTGTGTATCAAGTTTGTTGGTTTTGAGGGTATTGGGTCATTTTTGTTGGTTTTCCTGTTGCCCCCAAACTTAGGATTGTAAGATGTATTACTACTACTCCATTCATCTTTCTTGATATCTCCCTTTTTATGGCATCCTCCACCAAGGCTCCTGTTGATATGAGAGCCTTGTATGCCGGAAAATACTGGAAAGCCATTCGTCCTTGATAGACGGGAAGAAGGTTCTTCACTATCATTTGTAATTGTTCTTCTTCGTTTGGCCTACTTACCATCTTTGCAGCCTTATTTCTCCACCTAGTGATAAAGGCGGAAAATGTTTCATTATGGTTTTGTTCAGTTGTCTCCAAATCCCTCCTTATTACATTGATCTCTTCATTATATTTGTATTGGCTAGAAAATTCTCGCACAATATCAGCCCGTGAAGATTTCTTTGAGTTTTCTAGATTAAGTAACCAATTAGCAGCAGCCCTATCTAAATATTGTTGTAACAATTGTGCCATTAAAGATTCTTCAACGCCCCAAGGACTCATGGCCCCTACGTACAGTTTCAAAAAATTGGTAGGACTTCCTGTACCATCAAATCTCGTGAGATTCGGCATCTTAAACCCAGATGGCAGCCGTGCTTTCAGAAATAAGGTGAGGCCATGAATATCCAACCAAGGTTCTGCTTGGTCATACCCTTCAGTACTTCCTTGAGCCTGAGAATATCTTCCTCGATCTTGGTAGGAGCTTCTCTATCACCGTTTCCCTCATCTAGCTGCAATGGTGAAGCTACCTCTGAATCAGGAAGAGGAGGAGGAGCACTTGCACTCTGTCTTAACAAGCTCTATATTGTTTGTTCCATAGTATCTTGACGATCAAGGATAGCTCGTATCATTCCTCGAAGATTATTAGATGGATCGGGGTTTAGCGAACTCTCATGACCAGGAATCTCAGACATTTCGCTTGGTGGTGGGAATAAACTTCCCTTGGTGTCAAATGACCAGGGGAAAATGCTACTGAATCAGATTGTAAACTGGGAGAAGAAGTTTGACGGACAAGCCTAGATCCTGTGCAGGTCCAGGTAGATTTCCTGAGGTAAAAATGGAACATCACTGTAGAAGAAACAAAAACTTCTTCGACAAGCTAAAAAACAAAAGTAAATAAAATTTTTTAAAGGAAATGAACACCCCTTTTTTTAATAAAAAAAAATGACTTGGACCCTACTACAAAGATTCCTTGTGTGTTGGACACGCTATTGGTTCTTGTCATATAAAAACCCAAAGCCTGAAATAAAACCCTTCTCTCAAACTTCTTCTCTCTCTAAAATCTCAAGTGTTATCTTCTAAGATTTTTCTTACTTTGCTCAAATTTGAATTATGGATCCTAATGCCTCACGCGTCAGAGATTTGATTCACTTCTTCTCTGACACTTCGCGCCCTACTCTTCGGGAATTAAGAGAAAGGGAACGTAATGAGATTCTTGGTTCAACACGACCAAAAGATCATCCATCTCAATTTTCTAGAGAGAACCTTTCCCTCCAATGTGATCAAAATTCTCTAGCTATCCCCCCTTCAATTCCTTTAGTGAAACATGCACTAGTGACCAATCCACCTCAAGTATTCGAGGTAAGAAGTTCCCTAGAGTCACTCTTCTTATTTGTGGAAGATACAATGGTACTAGCCATGTCTCTGTCGCTACGCTTCCCTATAGACTCGGTTTACCCTATTATAGCTACTATAAGTCAACAAAACCTCCCTTTTGCTAGTGAACTCATAGAGAGTCCAAACCTATCCTCACATTTCCTTTTAACCTCCCCACGTACTCATCTCTTAGGTTATTGTTTTGGGATGCTCGTGGGTACTATACAAGTCAAATACTAAGTAACATCTCCATTTTACTTAAAACTTATCTCCCTACTTGTTTTTTCTTGCTCATCTCTGATTCGTCACTCGCGAAGGAAGTCTCCAAGAGTTTAGGCATGACAATGTCTTGTACTCTTTCAGGACATAATTCTCTCCCATCAACATTATTCTTATGGAGTGATTCGTGTTTCTTTTCGCTCACTCGATTGACTGAGGGGTCAATATCCATATCGGTTTATAATACTCCTCGTAGTGTCTATTCTGGAACTTCCTCACGCTAGGGGAAAGGTCCACCTCAAAGCTCCGTCAATCAACCTTGGCTGGGTATGTAAGATTTCATAACCTATAATCATTTAACAATGATGATGGGTGGTCCTTCCAACTATCGAGAGTCTAAGGAGAGTTTCATTCAAAAACTTCCTCCACGTAAGAGATATTATATATCTCATCTCCCCAAGACTTTATGGACAATAGGTCAAAGGAGTCTTTTTATAATACTAGACAGATTAACTAGGGAATTTTCAACTACTTCTTGGTTACGTGAAAATCCTCATACTCTATCCTTAGCTGCTTTATCAGACGACTCAGATGGATGTAGGGGTGGTTATACATTGTAAGAACCAGGCGATTTTTGGAAGTTTGGTTTTGGTTTAAGGCTTAGAGAGCCTTTTCCCTTTTTCTCGCTATGTTTATTGCAAATGGGTTGCAAAAGGCTCGCTCTCAAGAAGTGAAACAATTAGAAGTAATGCTGGAAGTCAATCGCTTCATCTCATCCGTGGTTATACTAGATGTCTACCCAACAAACGTTGAGCAAAAGTTATGTGACATTCTACTCCTAATGCGCTCTCGTGGTTGGGAAGTTAGTATTCGACACTCCCCTCAAGACATGCTTCGAGGAGCCCGACTCATTGTCGACCATTGTCAAGGGTTTACTTGGGGTCAAACAAAGATGTTTGAAGCTCCACCATCTGCTAAGATTAAATTAGGGCCTTTTTGACCTTTGTATTATGGTTGTTTTTTTTTAGTTTATTATTATGGTTATATCACTATATAAGTATGAATTAATGTTCTTTTCCATCTATTTCCCACCTCATGAAGGAATGTGGAAAGTAAAAAAATAAACAAATAAAAAACAAAGCCTGCAGCAATATAACAAACTGTTAATGGCCGAGCCCAAAGGCTGCCTACATATTCCTGAGTGTGAAAATGTGCTGAGTGTAACATGATTAGGAAATCAGGCCAATCGTAGTTCGATAAGATAATTTTCATTTTTGCGACTCCACTCAAAGTGAGCTGCTTACGTACCCTATTACAAGATTTTTTTATTTTTCACTTTTCCATTTTTTTTAGGGATCAAGTCGCTCCTAGTTCAAATAAAAAAGAAGAAAAAAATTACAACAAACTTCACTGAAAATGTAACGACTACTACTACCATGCATCTACTTCCCTAGTCAAAAGTCGCTTCTCCCATGCAGCTTCCTGTTTGTCAACATATATGGGGTTATCTTCTTTATCCAAAATCCATGATGCCCATGCTTTACACACTACCATGCATGACTCCGTTGTAAACGGATCGATGTTGTCGAGGAAGATGTAAGGTTCCATGATTTCTCTTAGGGATGCCACTTTGTTTGCAGATGTTTCAACCCCTTCACAAGGAATTGCTATGTCTTCGTCATAAAGCCAATCAAACCTCCTTTGGATATCATCAACCTTTGCCTTGTTCGGTATCCAGTTCGGCTTGTCCCGTTCATTTTCCGGAATAGGAAAACATATTGTTCTTTTTGCAAATGGCGGGCGCCTTATTAAAACCACCTCATCATTTTCTATGCAATGATATGCCGTTTTTATGGTGTTTATCCAACTGCCATATTGAGATGATCTTTCACCTTCATAGGTTTCCCTACTATAGTCACCACATACGGCAATGATGCCCCCAAGATGCTCTCATCTTTAGCTTCTGGTGTAAGCTAGATGAGACTGCTTTACACCCGTGCAGCCAGGGTCTTCCCAGTAACAAGTTGCATGAGAGTCGAAAATCCAATACCATATACTCTATGTTGAACAGAACATTCTCATGTACCAAAGGTAAGACTATAGACCCCGTCACTTCCCTTAGCAATTGGTCAATACCTCTGAGAAAAATGGAGCGGTAAGTGATATATAAATCATTGTACCCTAGCTCGTACAAGTATTCTCGGGAACAGAGATTAACGTCAGATCCGGTGTCAACCAATATATGATTAATATAACTTGAACCGTGTCGGAGAGTGATATGTAGTGGCTCATTATGACAGTGATTAGGGGGTAAATCGCTATCTGTAAAGGTGAGCCCTGGATCGACATCGTGATGTTCGATGTTTTCCCTTTTTGTGAGGAAGAGTGAAAAACGTCTAAGATTTTGAATACATTTTGAGAATACATTGATTCATGGATAGGCACATCATATAGTGATTCGAGGCCAGTTTGACGAGAATAGGGGACAGTGTTTTTCTTGGGAGAGGCCTTGGATCGTTCTATAGTGGAAATTTTTGGATGCTGGTTTTTATCATTTGGAGATTCAGGTCGTAAGGTTAAAATCTTAGAGCCATCATGGAAGGTTAAAGATTCATGAAGCTGTGCTGGCATCTTTTGGGATTGAACTAACATGAGGGAATGAAATTGGTAAATCCAAGGCTGACCAAGTTTGATATCATAGGGAACTGTATATCACAATTATGAAACTTGTGGTGAAACTTACACCTTTGTATTTAACAATAGCATCAATTTTACCACATACATGTTCATATACATCGTTATTACAAAAATCATCTATTGTTACAAGTCTAAGTTCTTCCTCCTCGAATTCCCACTCAACAAATGTATGGTACGGGCACATATTAATGGAAGACTCCGCATCAACGTTAACGTGATAATACTTGATGTTATGACATATCATTGCATGATCCAGTGAGTCATTTATAAAACCCTTTCTAATCAAATCGTCTTTGACCTGGTGAGGATCAAGTTTGAAGATTTCCCTCAAATCTCTAAAAGGGGTTGAGGCATTTATGATTGTTCTTTTGATATAATCACTAAAAGCCTCACGATACATTGAGGAATTTGATAGCAAGTCCCATAATGACCTTTCATAATTCTCTTTCTTTGGTCTTGACGTTGAACCTTCCCCAAAACTCACCATATTGCACACTGTGATTGCCATGTTCGGTAAGACTGCATCCCCATGAATTGTTATCACACCGCCCGGGGTTGAAGGGGTTGAAAACCTAACCTTTTGATGAATTGCAGAAGCAATTGCCCCTATATGTTGTAACCATGATCTTCCCAAGGTAAAGGTGAGGTTTCCGGATCATCAATTACTTGAAACTCGGCATTACAAACCCGGTGTGGCAAGGTAATTTCTCCAATTGCCTGTGTAAGAGTGTGATCGCCTGTTCTAACCATCTTTTTTGAGGGTCTTAAAGGAGCGTCTTCACATCTTAATTTCTCAAGAATGGTTTTGCTACAAATGTTGAATGCAGACTCACTGTCTACCAAAATTCCTGAGATTTCGTAGTAATCTGATACCAAAGTAATGGACAAAGGCCGATCATTACTGTAATCATTCGACAAATCTGCATTTGTAAACCTCCAAGTAGGTGGAGTCCACAATCTTGGAATTGGAATTTTCCCATCGTCAATCAATTGTTGGACGACATGTCTTAGATCACTACAAACATTTGTATTGTGCCCATAGTCATGAAAATAGTTGCAATATTTCCCCATGTCATCCCCAGGAGACGGCATAGTGTAGTTATTATGCTTTTACCCGAGGAAACCCTGCAACATTAGCCGATGATATATAACACTTAGTGATTCACACCTCCTAGAGTAAATTTGGTGGATGGAACCCCAACGACCTCCGCCACTACACATTTGTGCTCCTGTATCCATATCTTGGTCTCTAAACAACGAGAGAATTGCAATTTTGATTGACAAGAACAGGGTTGAGGAAAAAAAAAAAAAAAAAAAAAGCCTTCAAGGTATTGAGGGGTACAAGGCTCTCCTTTGAAAAGAACATTAACTCATATATTAACTTATCAATAATGGCTAAACCATTCTTAAAGTAGAAAAGGTTTTATTAAAGGATTTTGGCATCCCTTAAAATGCACCATATATAGTGCTTTTTAGTCTTGGAAAATTAAACCCTCTTGAGATCACATGAGGAAAGTTCTAAGGCTTACTCTTGGTTTATTATTGGGTCCATAAATAAGCTTCCTAAAAAAAACGATTTCACTTTTAAAAAGAAAAAAAAAAGTTTAATTTTAGGCAAAAATAAAAACAAAGAAAAACCCTTATGACAACACGAATGAATCACTAACACAAATGACCGCAAAGACTTCATGTATGTATTGATGCACATGTTTCTTAATCTAATGGGAAATCCGTTTTGAGGAAATTATTAACCAAGTGGCCTCGTATCACTTTCAACTGTGAACACCGAGGGTGGACGTTCCTAACAGAGCCGATTGCAATAGCGCACGGATGTAGGTTTACGCCCTTAATTCATTAATTTTGTTGTCTAAATCCGACCTTACCAATAGGCAGAGGTTTCGGTCTAAAAAAGAAAAAGAAAAAGAAAAGAATGCTCATGCTCATGACAATTGATGGATGACTACACACACAATATGCTTATAAGAACACTTAAACCATTTAACAACACAATTTCAGGTTTTAATCACTAACACTTTATTTTTTAAAATAAAAAAAATTCCCCAATGGAGTCGCCAGACTGTGGTACCTAGTTTTTAGTGGGCAAATTAGACTTAAGAGGTTCCACTTCAGTGTCCGATAAGACTTTTAATTAAAAACATAGAGTCGCCACCTTATTTTTACCCGAATGAGGACGGATTGTAAAACAGTTATTTTTTTATGAAATGGTACTAAAAACTAACTCCTAACTCCATGAAAAGAAAATTTTAAGGCACAGTCTTGGGTTCGGGATTTAGGTTAAGAGAATCGAACATGTGGAACTCGTCTTCTCTTCCGTTCTAAAGAACGGGCTCTTACTATTGCGTTGTTTAAAGTCAAGTTTTTAGGCATGTTGGTCACATAAAATGATATAATAATTAATATAAGGTAGGTTTGAGCACCAAAGTTACACTATGTACCGATCATAGTGGGATTTTGAATTCACTCACGGATCAAAACCTTCGTAGTTCGGACAGATGCCGTATTTTAAATAACCAATTCCATTTGGGTTTTAAATTTGGGTAGTTGACATAAATGTCATTTTTGTAAGTGGGATTTTAGCGATCTTTGACAGATTCACTCATAAAAGTAAAATGAACCACCTTGATTGAGGAAAATCACCCCGATTAGTGATTACCAAAAATGACTTTTGAACAAGACAATTCAACAAATGCGTCCCAATTGACGACTTTTTAGTGGGTCAAGGTATTTTTTGGCGTGAAACTGTTAGGGTTTGCTATGTAATCTCACTTTGGGTTTAAAATCACTCAAGGGTAGTTTTTGTAAGGTTTTAAGGGTTATGTGTTTAGGCTTAATGGAATCGGCCAAATAAAAAACGACACCTGTCAAGGCCTTACTTCCAAATAAAAGGGAACAATAAACTATTTAATCATATCCGATTGTCAATTAATCCATCGGGTAATTTTATTGGGATCTGGGCTATTTTTATGGAGATGGATAATTGTTAAAACCTTATACAACTAAATAATTAATCTTAACCTAATGTTTGGAAATGAGGCCATAACCTTATATTAACTATCAATAATTATTAAAAAAACAAGCATGCAAAGTTATGATTAATTCTTGTGTTATGAAAAGGGTTTCAGATTAAAAAAAAAAAAAAAAAAAAAAAAAAAAAAAAAAAAAAAAAAAAAAAAAAAAAAAGTTCATGAAATTATAAAAGTTTTTTAATTCTAAAATCATTTTAAAATAAATTTAAAGTTTCTTAAAATATCATTTATTTCCAATGTCATCTTAAGATAAGATTAAGTTTCCTAAAAAACAATCATTTAAGATCAAAAATTAAAGTTTATTAAAACTCTTATTTCTAAAGTCATCTCTAGATTAAAGTTCCTTAAAACTCTTTTATCTCAAAAGTCCTATTTAGATAAAATTAAAAGACATCCTAATAATAAAAGTTTCATAAGTTAAAATTACATACCATAGTAAAATATAGGTTTCATACCATTAGTTTCTTAAAAAAAACAAATTAATTCAATTTTTTTAAAAAGAAAGTAATTAAGAAACACGTGCATTTTTCTCATTTTAGATATCTTGAACGAAAAAAAATCATTAAAAACCATAGTAAAATCGAAAAAATTATTGTGAGATATGGTTGAAAAGCTCTTGAAAAATTCTATCACTTGAGATAAAGAAATGGAACTGTTTCTTGGCATAAGGGCGGTTGCATAGACTATCTTTAGGACGTGGTAAGTTACACTTTATCCTTGAACATCCTTTACATAAACTTTTACTTCCTTAGGTCTTTAAACTCACTTAAAAAGAAAATTATTCTTAATATATATCTTAGACAAACATATGAATGCATTAATACCTTATATTTTTAATGCATTAAAAAAATGAAATGCAAAATGCAATTAATTCCCCCCCCCCCTTTTTTAATAACCTATCACCTCATTAGTAGGCTTGGCTTTCTAATAAGGATTAATGAAAGATTTAGGGCTAATTTAGCACCTAATATCATCACATTCCTATTGATAACATCACATGGGAACAAACACATTAGTTAGCATAATAATAATAATAATAATAATAATAATAATAATAATAATAACAATAATAATAATAATAATAATAATAAAGGAAATTAAGAAACAAATAAGGATAATACCTTGAGCTAGATGTAGCTATTTTATGGCTAACCCTTTTTTCTTATCAAGGATTAAAAGATGATAACTCCTTAATTAAAGTGAAATAATTGAGACTAAGTGATATTTTTTGGAATTTTTGAGATATTAAAAGAAATTAGTGCAAAATAAAGCTAATGAACATCTTTTTTGATTTTTTGATTAAAGAAAAATAAACTTGAAAAAATGAAACTAAATCCTGAGAAATAAACTTTTTTTTTTGGTTTTAATATAAACTAGGAACACTTAAACAATTAAATTAATTTTTTTTTAACAAGGATAAAAAATAACAACAATACTTGAACTTGAAATATTTTTTTTTTATAGAAATTAGAGATAATAACAATACTTAAAAATAAAAATGACAATTTAATTAGATGATACTTTTTATAAGCTAAAAACTTAAAAATAAAGCCAAATTAGAGAGATTTTAACTAAAGCAAAAGATTAGAGGAGAATTTTTTTGAGAGATTTTTAGAGAAAGAATTAGTGAGAAATTTTTTGGTGTCCTCAAATGAGAAAATTAAGGGGGTATTTATAGGAAAATAAAGGGGTTAATTTGTAAATAAATAAAAGGTAATTCAAGGATTTAAATGGTAAATATCAAGATTTTGGTAATAATGAAGATCTTGATATTAAATTCTATTTATTTTTTTATGTAACAAGCTAATTAATCAGTTTTATAACACTTAAACTCATAAAATAAAGAAAACCGTAATTAAATCAGGCTCTAATAATGATATTAAAAAGGTTCTAAAATGCCATGACATAATATATATATATATATATATATATATATATATATATATATATATATATATATATATATATATATATATATATATATATATATATATATATATATATATATATATATATAAATCATGACAAACTCAAAAACACTCACATGGTATACGTATGACAGAGTACCTAAACCCACTAAGTGATTATTATACTCACCAAGATACTAAAACAATACTTATAAATAAATATCTCCCCAAAATGTCAGCTCTGAAAGTTACACAAAGACATTAGGTTACAAAACTTGTAGGGTCAGACAAAATATTTTTAGAGCTTATATATAAAAATAAAAATTAACCTATGCCCTTATACATTTATCAAAGAACATCTAACCATACGACAAAATCTTATATGCACGAGCATTACAAACAACGACCCTTACTAAAAAAAGTAAAGTAATGTAAATCATATAAAGTCATACAACGTAAAAATTGACATGGTTGAAGTAAAACTATACTATGTAAAACCATATAACAAAAAGTTGACATGGTTAAGAGTAATAATTATTAAGTTATTAAGTCATACAACATAAAGTTAACGTGGTCAAGAGTAAAATATATTCCCTTAACTGAACGAATTTTTTTTTTTTTTTAAAAAAAAAAAAAAAAAAAAAAAAAAAAAAAAAACAAAAAACGTGAACTCTTATCCTATCTTACTCTATTAAAACACAAATTTAACAAAACCTAGATCAAAACAATAGGAAAACGAATAAAACAGGCCTAAATTCACGTCGGCAGCGTAAACAAGCGTAATGGTGAAAATGCTTAACTGAATAGTGTCAAATAGTGTTTGAATAGTAATTTTTGAGACAATTGGTCCAATCTGAAATTCATTGGATACAATATTGACCGTGAGAGATAAAAAAAAGAAAAAAAAAAGGTAACATTATTTCACTAATGACAATTGTTCATCAAAATAGACAACAGGATACAAAAAAACTAGACCGAAATAAGCAAGTCTAAAAAAAGTAAATAAGATAAATAAAAAAGAAAATAAAAGTAAAAAAATAAAAGAAAGGAAAAAAAAAAGGAAAAGTAAGATGAAGACAAACAAAATGAAAAACAAAAATGTAACAAATCACAAGGGAATCATGTCAGAGCATTAATTCTTCTTTTACCGAAATGTAGGCATGATCCATTTTTTACGCTGATTTTACTATTCTCATTTACGCATTCTTCTACGCGTTGTATTCATACATCCCACAAGTATTTTTCTTTTACCCTCGTCCATATAATACTCAACTATCCTTAAATAAATATCGATGTATTTGATCCGAACTTTTACTTATCGGATCAAGTATTAACTGCGGGACGAAAAGACAATGTTATTTTAGTCTGTGGTAAAACAAGTGTATATAAAAGAAGCTCTCTTTAATACTAAGACAGTACTACTTTTTTATGTGTGACAAACTTTATTTTAGGAAAAGGAATGTTTGTCATTTCCCTATCTTGGTTGGGCACGAGTCTTTGAACTAGTGGACTTTTTATAGGTAAGTGGACCAAATAATGAGGTATTGCACAAATCGTAAAAATCACTAGATAAAATTAAAAAAAAAAATACTCTAATTCTCTAAGTGAACATACCAATATAATTATTATACTTTAAAAGGGTTAAACAATACTTGTTTACAACGAAAATGACATATTCCCCTGACGAGACAGAAAATATCGTACTTTTATACTATACGATTGTTATACGTATATAAAAATATACGGTATAAAAAATACCCACTTTTTACTATAAAAAGAAGATTACCTTTATCCAAATCTCAATTCACCACTTATTTCTTATCTTCTTCTATCTCCCTCCTTACCCGAAAAAACCAAACAAAACCACCATTAATTTCGGCCACCGTGTTTCAAGACAACCAGGAAGATCAGCAGGTCTTCTCCTTCGAGGAAGACATGAGGATGATACGGGTGTACTTTATGTACATTGTGGGGTTAGTGGTCCTCCTAATGGCTGCATTAATTTACTTGCTAATCCACAAGTGAAGCCCCAAATTACTTCGGAGTAGCAAGGTAAAAATACATGTGGTGTCAGCTGTATTTCAAAGTTTTGTAATTTAGTAGTTTAGAAGTACAAATTGTAACATGTATTTTGGAAATTATGAAATAAAATCATTATTATTACTCGATTTTTTTCGTTTTTAAATAATTAAAAAAACATCATTAATTTTATAAAATATATAGCAAAATAACTATAATAATAAAAGATAATAATAGTGATAATTTCAATAGTAGGATCAAAATTTGGTGTCTACAGTCCCAAGGCAGGCATAGGAGCAAATATTGGATCGAGGCCTATTTACTGTGGTCGTTCGAACCAATGAAAGAACGGGGGAGAAAGAGGTCACCCCCCAAAGCTGCATTCCCTGTCATGAATGCCTATCTAACGGAACGTATTTGGCGGCTTGCGGTCTAAGTACAGAGAAGTCGAGAGGTAGTAGGCCGTTTGGTCTTTATTACTTTGCTGAACTTGATTTTTACTTGCCTATTTCTAACTCTTGTTCTCTTGTGCAGACAAAGCAATGGAAAAACTCTCAGGCTCAAAGAATCCGGCTGCACATTCTGCAGCATATTATCGTTCGTCCATTCTGGGCAAACGGACCAACAAGGAGCAGCCATCAGGCGGGACCCCCAAGGTGAGGAACTTTCCTACCTAACTTGAGTTGAGATTTCTTGATACTGCATGCCTACTAACTGGCGTATTTTGTGCAGGGCGGATCGTCCAAAACTTCTCCTTCGAAATAGCCGGACCCGAAACTTCAGAAGAAGTCGGGTGGTGATGTGGGCGTTTCTGGAAAGCCCAGAAAACACATTTCCCATAAGCCTAGGAAAGCTAATGACGGCCCCACCCCTAGTAGAACACCCATAAAGCCGGATGCCCAAAGGGTATCGAAGAGTGGCAAGCCACTCGAAACTGCTGTCGGCTTAACAAAGGGTAGAAATAAGGCCGCCAGAGAGGAGGAGGCGGAAGGTATAATCACTTTAACCTTTTACCCTAGGTCGTTGGGTAAAGTAAACAGTCGCCTAGTATCTCAGAAGGTACCAGACCTTTTGGCCAAACTTATTTACAAGGTGTTGATTGTGCAAAGATTCCCCAGGGGCCGACTGTCCTGCAGCTGGCCAAGCATATGTTAAGGGCGCTTAATCTTAAAGACAAGGCGTCCGTGAGAGGAGTCGGCTCCCTTAACCTCGACGCCATCTTGGCGCTTCTCTGCGAGGTAAGATATTTGTAATATTTCATCTTGAATAATATGCATATGGCTGCTTGGTACTGACTATTCTCAATGTTGGCCAAATGCAGGCTATGCTACGCGTAAATGCCCAATTAACGATAAGTCCAAAGAGGTAACGTCTGCTAAAGCTCAGGCCGCCTCCTCATTAGACACTACTCAGTTTGAGATTGCTCAAAATGAAATACTGACACTTGATATGATGTAATCCCAGGAGACTGCAAATCTGCAGGTCAAGCAAGACTTGGATGCGGCGAGGGGGCGGATAATTGAGCTCCAAAATAAGGTCAAGGGCCTCAAGGCTAGGCTGGAGCCCCTCGAGGAAGCGGACAAGAAAGCGGGCCAGCTGCAGGGGCAGGTTGATAAACTCAAGGGTTGGCTGTAGAACCAGGAGACCTAGCTCAGGTCAAAATACAAGTCCTGGGCTGAGGAGGAGAAAAAGGCCCTAGTCAAACAAATTATGGAGGAATATGAATCCGTCATGAGGATGACTTGGGAATCAATCCAGCCGGACTCTGAATAGCAAACTTGGAAAGATAAGTTTGACGTAGCCAATAATGAGTTCAACGCCCAGCTCATGAAGCAGGCTGAGGAGAAGGCGGCTAAAGGTGCTGAGGCATCCGACTCCTCAGATGAGTCGTCCTCGGGGGATGATTATGATCAGGAGGAGGATAAAAACGATGATGAACAGCCGCAAGGAGACAACAAGGAGGATGCAGCTGTTAATGCTGAAAACCTCTCCTGATTCTTTTAAGCTTTTAGGGATCTTTCTGCTGCCGAATGGCCAAGTGTTTTTATCTGCCAGCCTGCGTGCCGAGTAAAATTGTATCTTTACCGACCAGGGGGTCAGGTGAATCAACAATTATTGCCGGTTATACCAGTTAACTTTTATAGTCGTCCGCAGGGAACGCTGGTTTATTAATGAAGCATCCGGTCAACTGACCGGTTTTTATCATATCGATGTCTTGCCTTAAAAATTTTAAAGCATCTGGTCAATTTTATTTTCCACGCATAGATTTAGGCTAAGTGTTTAGCTTTACTGTATACTATGCGATTGTTTGCGATACCGGATGTCTTTGCCTCTGGCCGGATGTTCGCTTGGTTTCAAAAGGTGGGTTGATTGACTTAGAAATTATTGATACTTAAAAGAGTATGATTGGTTTCTAAGTCAATCAATCACTATGATGATTGCCCCAAACCAAGCGGACAGTCGGCCATTTTGAGCAGACGGGTATTCAAATATCCAGCCATAGGCCTTAGGGAATTGTTAAGTCTTTGGACTTTATTTACAATTGGTAAACGAAATTTGGCCGCCTTCCTTGCCCCAAGGCAGTAATAGGCGGTACCGCATGAATATTAAAGCCTCTAAAATGAAATAGTAGCCACTTCCTGCCTGTTTTAAAACAGTTGGGAAACTTAGACCTTTTAGGTTTCAAATTAGATTAAGTCAAACAGCTGCGAGCGTTATCTTAATCCAGATAGTCGGTAAGGCCGTTTATTTTTTGTTTATAGAGCAATGTACCACCCAAATGGGAGATGCTCTCTTCGACGAATTCGCTTGAATGGACATCGCCAAGTGTCGTACTCATGTTGGAGCAGACGATCATACTCATGTTGGAACTGACGGTTGGTTGTTTGTAAAATACATGTAGTCGTTGGCCTCATTAAAATGAAAGTTTAGCCGCTAAGTCTTTGCAACTTAGCTTATGATCGATATGTGAAATTAGGCCGCCTGAACATTGTGCAGACGGTCCTTCAAACGTAAATATTCAGGCCGACTGCACAATGTGCAAGCGGTTCCCATTGATGTAACTTAAAGTGTTAAGTGAGTTCGGGCCGTCTGCACATTGTACAAAGTTCTCTTGAATTTAAACATCCAGGTCGTCTGCACATTGTGCAGGTGGTTCCCTCAAATGCAATTATAATGTTGAAATCAGACCGTCTGCATATTGTGCAGGCGGTTCCCTCAAATGTAATTGAAGCAAATAAACTTAATTGGAAAGAAGGCAGATTTCTCATTAATAAGTTAATTCAAAAGTTTACAAAACTTCAAAAGTAGTACTTTTTCAAGTTATCTACATTTCAGGTTCTGGGTAGCTGCCTGCCGTCTGGTGTTTCCAAACGATAGGTGTCGCCTTTTACTTCTTCATAGATCCGGTAGGGGCCTTCCTAATTAGGGGTTAGCTTTCCTTGCTCATCGCCCTACCGACTGCCTCCATTTTCCGTAACGCAAAGTCCCCAACCTTTAGGGGCCGCTTGTGCACTTTCTTGTTGTAAGCTCTAGTCATTCACAGACAGTAAATCTCATGACGCAAGACGGCATTGCCCCTACACTTTGGAAGTGAGTCCAATGCTAGCCGCATGGCCTCTCAATTTGCCTCTTCATCATATAACATGATTCAAAGAGTCGGCTCATAGTGTTCAATGGGCAAGATGGCCTCTACACCATACACCATGAGAATTGGGGTTTCTCCAGTTGCCCCTTTTGTTGTTGTTCTGATGGCCCATAGGACGTGTGGTAGTTCATCCGCCCATAAGCCGCCAGCTCTTTCAATCTTCTTTTTTATGCCATCTGAGATCAACTTGTTGAAGGCTTCAACCTGGCCGTTTGCTTCAAGACAGTGTGAGATACCTTGATCTCCCAACCAAGTCTTGAGATGTGGCGTCTCAAACTGAGGACCGTTGTCAAAAACCATAGACATAGGCACCCCGAACTAGGTGATAATGTTCTTCTAGATGAAGGAGATGACGTCCTTTTTCTTGATGTTTTTGACCGCCTCTACTTCCACCCATTTGGTGAAATAATCCACATCAACAAAGATATAACGCCATCCGCCTGAAGCAGGAGTATACGGCCCCAGAATGTCCATGCCCCATTAGGCGAATGGTAGTGGGTTGTGTATAGCCGTCAGATCCGTGGCCGGACGGTGTATAAGTTTGCCGAATTTTTTGCATTTATCACATCTTTTCACCAATGTCATGGCGTCCCTCTCAAGAGTGGGCCAGAAGTAACCCTGTCGTCTGGCCCTTTCTGCTAGAGACCTCCCGCTTATATGTAAGGCGCAATAGCCCGCATGCAAATCTTCTAGAATCTCCTGCCCCTTTTCGAGGGTGATGCATTTCAAGAGAGGTTGTAGGAACACTTCCTTAAAAAGTTCTCCTTTGCGGATTTCGAAGCAGGCCGCATGCTTTTTCAGTGCGGCTGCTTCATGAGCTGAATCTGGCAGCGTGCCGTCTAGCAGATATGCCCGGATGTTATCCATCCAGGTAGAGGTTCGGTCAAGTACTCCAATGAGATGTTCTTCAATGCTTCGTTTTTCCATTACTTCCCAGAAGACTGACCGAGGTGTATCACATGAGGCAGATGATGCCAGCTTAGACAGAGCATCCGCCTGATTGTTTTCGGACTAAGGCACTTGACTTAGATTGAATTCTTCAAGTGTCTCGGCCTCATCTTTGACCGCCTGCAAATATTTGATCATAGTCAGATGGGTGGCCTCATAGTCACCATGGTATTGGCTAACAACCAACTGAGAGTCGAAACAGGTGTCAATCTTAGTTACCTCTACCACCTTGCACATGCGGATGCCGGCTAGCAGGGCTTCGTATTCTGCCTTATTATTTGAGGCTTGGAACTTGAACCGTAGTGCATGCTCGTACTTATCTCCCTCAAGAGACTGATATATAACCCTTGCACCACCGTTCATAGTGGAGCTCCCGTCCAAATACACTTTCCAAACCTGCTCAGTGTTATCCGGTGCAGCCGGCCTTGTCATTTCGACAATAAAGTCGGCGAATGTCTACCCCTTTATTGCCTTCCTTGGTTCGTAAGTGATTTCCAGACTTTGCAACTCAATAGCCTATTTGAGCATTCGGCCCGATGATCAGCAAGGAGAACAGCACTAAGAGCATGATCTGAGACTGCCAAGTACATGTAGAGCGTCTCTTTGGGTAGAGGGATGACCAGCCTCGGCAAAGAGTGCAAATGTTGCTTTAGCTTTTGGAAGGCCGCCTTATCATCATCCCCCCATTCAAACATAGCCTTCTTCTTGATTTCCTGGAAAAAGCAAAGGCACTTGTCACCTGACCGGCTGAGGAATCTCCCAAGGGCCTCTAGGCAACCTGTTAATTTCTGTACTTCCTTGACAGTGCGGGGTGACTTCATGTCAATGACCGCCTGTATTTTTTCAGGGTTGGCCTTTATCCCCCTCTGGTCAATCAAGAATCCGAGAAACTTCCCAAACTCAACACCAAAGACACACTTCTTGGGATAGAGCATGACCTTGTGCCGCTTGAGTGTGCTGAATGTTTTCAGAGGTCAGCAAGGTGATCCGCCTGATGCTTGGATTTGACTATCATGTCATCAATGTACGCCTCTACAATCCTCCCAATCTGACTAATGAAGACTGTATTAATCATTCGTTGGAAAGTAGCAGGCGCATTCTTCAAGCCAAACGGCATCACGGTGTAGCAGAATAACCCCTGATCAGTGATGAATGCTGCCTTTTCTTAATCCTTTTTCAACTAGGGAATCTGATAAAAGCCTAAGTAGGCGTCCATAAAACTCATCAGGGCATGTCCGGCTGTAGAGTCGACCAGACTGTCGATCTTTGGAAGTGGATAACTATCCTTCGGACATGCTCTGTTCAAGTCAATGTAATTAACACACATGCGCCAGGTACCATTCGGCTTCTTCACAAGAACAACATTCGCAACCCAGTCGGGGAAGTTACATGGCCGAATGAACCCAGCGTCTAACAGCTTTTTAACTTTGGCAGCTGCCGCCTGACTTCTTTCCTCGTCGTAATTTCTTTTCTTTTGCTGGATGGGCTTTTTTTGGATCCACGGCGAGTTTATGGACAGCAAGATTGTAACACCCCAATAGTTCTCTCTTTAAACCTGGGAGTAACCTGAACAATATTCAAGAGAATTACTGGCATGCTACCGCCACGTGTTCAAACGTTAAGTCTATATCAGAAAATAGCAGCGGAAAACTAAATCAGTTATAAATAAGTTTCAAAACCAATCACCAAAACCAAATTAAATCTTACAACTTGGAACTATTAAGGCCCTTATTCAAAACTCAAACCAATAGAAGTAGTATAAAAGTGAAATTAACTTTAAATAACTTCAAAATTAAACAGCAATAAAAATAAGAAAAGCAACCAACACTCCACTTAAGATCCCACCACCTAGATACGGATGCTGCATGTGTAAGAACCTGTGGTTAATCTGCTCCCCAATATTACAAGTGTAAAAATTGGATCGTCATAGGGTCATTGAAAGGCGAAGGCCATGACCAAAGAAAGACACACAAAGCACGCAATTAGCAAAGCTGAGTACATACAAGCTGCGAAACATAATAAGAAATCCCTAGCATGCTACTAATAATCAATCATCACACATCATTAATTTGTAGACTCAACACATGACTCTACTATCAATTTACTAAGACTCCACTAGTTAAAAGTAGTTAACTCATCATTTTTATTCATTGGATTAAGCAATAGACAAGGTTTTCCAACCCATGCTCCATTTGGAACATCAACAAAAGAAAAACCCCATGCCTCCTTTCGGAAACATCAATAAAACATCCAACGACCACGAGCGCGACTCCGTGACCGTAGATAGTATGAGATCTCATCTAACTCCTAGTTTTTGAAAAAAAAATATTTGAAATAAGAGACTCGTAGATCAGACGGCCTCAAGAAAAGTGCACGGCTAATACCCCGTGTACCCCAACCCCTGATTGTCATTACTCCATATGTGAACAAATCCAGAGTTTTGTTGCTCATCCATCTTGCACTTTACGTGATTTACAAGTTTAGACTTAGTGATGACTCATTTGCAAAGCAATACAATCAATCCAATATCAATTCAATCAAGCAAAGAAAGTTTCCAATTTCAATTCTTGATTTATTAGTGACAAGATATTTATTATTGATTCTTTTAACTACCTCGGTGTATAAACACCTTAAATGCATAAGGCACCCCAAAACCTTAACCTCGTCTTATAAGACTTAACTTCCTCCTTTACTCATTCTATTTCAATAATCATGAATGAGTAATAAATGAATCATTTCACCAATCACATACCTTTGTCTCTAAGCGCACCTTACATAATTAGAGCATAAACAGTACTTGCAATATAGAGTAGTGCACAACATACGGAAATCACAATGTATAACCAAACAATTTAGCCCAGTCTTCTCTATACATGATACTAAGTTCTTGATCCGTCCTTAACATGCACCTAAAAGCAAGGTTTTGTAACTCGTACGTACCTTGAGTAAACGAATTAGTATGCCACTTTACTCACTAAAAATCACCTTCTATAAACTCTTCTCCTAAACCAAACAACGAGAATTAAATTAATACCCAAACAAATAAATTTATAGCAATACTAAACTACTTTAAAACCTCTTAAACCATCAAAATAAAGCTTTTAAATTGTTCCCATAAGTCAATAATAATAATATAACATCCCAACTATAAGTTTATATGTTAAAATTATAAAAATATAGTGTATAACATGAAATTCCAGCAGCTTTAAAGTAAGTAAATAAATATGAAAATTTAGTTTAAGTATATAAAATAACTCCATAAGCATAATTACTTGAAATTATCATTATATAGCAAGTTAGTGTGTTAAAAACCCAAAAATATACCCATTCAATGCAATTAGAAGCTTCAAAATAAAAAAATACAAATCTGAAAATTTATACTTGAGGTTGTAATTTAAAGTTTAAAGCTTTTTAATCATAAAATACCCACAATAATTATTTTATAGGCTTAGAAGCATAAAAACATGAAATTGACATAACTTGCTCATAAAAAATAAAAACTTTAATAATCTGAAAATTAATACATAGTCAAAATAATTACACTTTGATGTAATTTAAACATAGTATAATTAGATAACTTAATTAGTACGTTTTCAAGCCCTAAAACATAAAAATTTAATGTTTAAACCCTAAATTTTATACATACACAAATCTGAAAATTTATATAATAAATTAAACATGTCAAAACTCATAAATTTATAATCTTTTATAGTCTACATATATTATCAAACCATAATAATAATAATTTAGAACAAAATTTTAATTAAAGATTGAAACTTTAAATAATTTAATAGGATAATTAAGCAATAAAAAAAATTAAGGAAGAGAGGAAGCAGAGGGGCGAACGGCAGCAGCAGTAGGGCGGTGGTGCAGGCGGCGGCGGTGGTGCATGCGTCGGGCAGCAGCTCGGCTCCAAGTCTTTGGGGTTTTGTTTTTTTTTTTCTTTATGTTGTACGTGAGAGAGGAGAAAAGAAAGTGAGGGGAAAAATAAAGGTTTTGGGGTTTATATACTTTGTGGGCTTGGTCTCCAAAGTCAAGTGGGAATGGGAGTTGTATTTGGGCTTGAATAGAAATTTTAGGCTCTCTTTATTCAAAATTGGGCTACTAACACCATTTATAAAAATAATTTCAATTAGGTTGGTGCTTAATAATCTAATAAAGTTTAAATAAATTTTGCATATAATAATTTAACTAATGAAAACAAAGTAAAATATTTATTTAAATAATAAAAAAATATAATAATTTATTCTGAAGATATGGGGGATTACAAAGATCCGGGCTGATGCCTGGCATCTCTCCCACTTCAAAGGCAAAAATGTCCTTGAATTCTTTCATCAAATGGTGCAAGTCTGCACCCATCTTCGCAAAAGCAACCATCCCCACCTAAACAGTTCGCTCTGGACGGCTGTCATCCAGAGGAGTATCAATGTGTTCACCAGCCAGCTGGAAACTGAGGTCGTTTGACCGTTCCCCGGTCAGTGATTGTTATTGCTTTTCTTTTTTGACCACCACCAGCTAATCAGTCTTTCTTTTCTTTGCGGCTGGTGGGACCGGATCATTGTCCTTGATTTTATCAAGGTCTATTGGCTCCTTCCCTGCCCGGCTGCTGCGGCAGCGGATTTGACGTCTGAGAGATAACATTCTCTAGCTGTCTTCTGATCTCCGTTCAGGGAGCCAACAGAGCCATCATCCCTTTCATACTTGAGCAGCATGAGAGATGGGATGATGACGGCCTTACACTCGTTCAGAGTGGGTCGGCCCATAATAAGATTATAGGCGGTCAGCTCTTCGACCACCAGAAACCGGACGGTCATGTGCCGCCCTTTTCCCTTTTCTCCCAGCGGAACAGGGATATTTATTCGTCCGACTGGGTGTACCACTCCTCCCCCAAACCCAACAAGAGCGTGAGAGACATCGTGCAAACTGTCCAGCTTGTAATTGAGCTTGGACAAGCACTTGTAGCTGATGATGTTAGAGGAGCTACCTGTTTCAATCAAAATGCAGCCAACCTTTTGGTTGGCCACTTTGCATTCTATGACCACAAGGTCATCATGCGGCCGGCAGACTTTGTCCAGATCCTTTTCATTGATGGTAACTTCTGGGAAGGAGCTAATGGTAGACGCCTGCCCCTCATCAATAGAATTGACCATCTTCCTCAGATGGTTCTTGGTGCCCTACATGGTTGGGCCATCTCCAGCGAACCCGCCTGCTATAGTGTAGATCGACTCCTCATCGGTGTCCGAACTACCAGCAAGTTGGGGAGTCTTTTTGGAGGACTACCTCGGATTTGTCTTGGAAATCACTTTGAACTTCACATAGGACTTCAGCACCCCTTTATCGACTAGACGGTCAAGCGTCCACTTGAGGCTGTAATAGTCATTAGTGTCATGGCCAACATCCTCATGGTAATGGCAGTGTTTGTTTTTGTTTCGACTTTCAGCGGAACCTTTCATTGGATTCGGCTTCTCTAAGGTCAGCCGGTCCATTATCTCCATGAGGATGGAGTAGTTGTCCTTGTTAAACTCGTACCTTGGAACGTACGGTTTAAATTCTTTCTTCTTTTTCTGAGACGGCTGATCAGAGTTATTAACCGCCCAAATCTCTTTTTTCCTCTTGCTCTCTTCAGGCTTTTGAGCCAGCTGAGCAGGCCGACTCTCCTTCTGCTTATCAGTCTTTTTAGAGTCCGACTACTTATTTGAGGAGTATAGTTCGGTCTCCTGTATATAGGCTTTCGCCTCCATCAGGGCTCCTTAGAGGGTAAAGATTTTCTTGCAAACGAGGTCGAACTTGAAAGTCGACCCATCCTTCAGACCCTTGAAGAAGTCTATATAGGCTACCTCGTCAGACAGCCCTTGAATCTGGATTCTCACCAGATTGAACCGCCTGACGTAGGAGCGCAATCCTTCTCTATCTCCCTGTTGCACATTGCTCAGATCAAGGCTTGTTTTCTTTGCAGGGAAATTCATAGAGAAGTTTGAAGCAAACAAGAATGCAAGCGTCTTGAAGCTGTTTATGCATCCAGCCGGCAGGTTGCCGAACCACTATTAGGCTATGCCCTTTAGGGTAGCTGGGAATCAGCGACACCAGGCGGCATCATCCAACCCCTGTAAATACACGAGGTGGGTGTATGCCAGAAGGTGATCTTCTGGGTTGGAAGTACCATCATAGGTTCCCACTAACACATTCTTAACCTTGGCCGGCTGTTCGGCCTCGGCTATCTCCCTAGAGAACATAGAGGGTTGTTCTCCAAGGTTTTACAGCCGAAGCTGCAAGTCCATAGGCTAGAAATTGTATGCCGCCTGTCCTCCGAAGAAGGCAGGCAGAATATAGGGCAAAGTAGGGGGCCTGTAAAATGGCTGGGCCACATACTGTGCCGAATTAATGACATGGGGACCTGAGTGGATGGAGGGACCGCCTGACGGGGTTCCATGTACGAATTGCGAATGTCTCACTGAGGTATTCTTGAAGCTATCTGGATAAGTCGACGTGTATGCCGACTCAAACAGCTGTTGATTCTTCTTTTGCTTAATGTAATGTCGAACATCAGAAAAGGTCTTCTTGCTGTCATCCGGCTGCACATGTCGGATGGCCTTTACCATTTCTAGGAAACGGATTTTAGAAAGATCGATCAGGGGTCGAGCCTTCTCCTTCGTAGCAGGGTGAGGGGTAGGCTGTCGGTCCTTGAATGATTAGCTCTCTCAGCTTGAGCTAGTTTTTTGGCCGACTGGTCTTTTCTAGGAGCAGCCATCTTTTTGGTGATCAAGTCCTTGATTTCACCCTTGAAACTTGTCATGAATTTCATGAGCTCGTCTCGGGTAACTGGGGCTGATCCTGCCGCCTACGTCGGATCAGACGGCTGTCTAGGGGGCTTGCTTGTACCCGCCTGGTCATTGTTCCGCTCCCGTCTGTCTTTGGGACGGATGCGTTTAGAAATGAGTGACCCATCGGGGCCACATAGGTTTCGACTTCACAGTCGTCGCTAGAGTCGCTGTCCGTATGGACTTCTCCATCAACCGGAGGCCGGTTGGTCTCTGGAGGCAGTACAGGTTCTTGTGAAACCATCTTTGAGGTACTTTCCCCACAGACGGCGTCAAATGTTTTGGGTGTTTTTATGTCCCTTGGGAAAGTTACAACTCGAAAATTGGATCCAACGAAGTTGCCTAAACCTGCAAAACAACGGAGCTCTGGATGTTCGGAGGTCCTCCTCCGAAGATTAAGTTAGTACAAGTTCAGAGTAAAAACGTGCGGAAAGTAAATATCTTCTCGGATTCCGAGATCAGGTGTTCTCTGTTTTCAAGAGCAATAATGATGTAATGATTAGGACGTGCCCCAATAAATGGGGGAATCTCCCTATTTATAGGGTCCTAGGAAATTGTGCCCTGCCCTAGGGTTTGATGACCTAGGGATTTGGGTTGCGTCGTTTTGCGGCTACCTCGGGAATTGGGCCTTTGAAGGTCGCCAATTCCTGAGGGTATATCTGCTTGACACATGTCGATCCCTAAGAGGTTCATTTGAAGTTCTTTTCAGATGACACGTGGCGAGCTCACATTATGTCATGTGGCGGGGTAGAAATACCCAAATCACGGAGGGGTATATATTTTGATGACCCAATAAATTTGTATTTACTCTCACAAAAACCAACTCACAATTTTTAGTGACCATCTTAAAAACATCCACAAAATTATAAAGTTGACATATGTGGCGCCAACAGCCGCAAACAACGGCAACTTCCTTTCAAGGTTTTGTTAGCTTCAATTCTTCAAATGTAAAAATTTCATTTCTTTTTCAGTTTTCCTTCTTTATTGGATATTGTCTTTTCAATTACTTTAGAAGTGTTATGAAATATATAGAAATTAGAGGATTAAGAGAAGAAGGTAATAAGAGAAGTATTACTACTATTATGTATTACTCTTGGTAATATTTTTGTGTGTCATACAAGTGAAATTACATGGCTATTTATAGTAGTAAAAACCACTATTACATTGTGGGCTATAACCTTAGAGGGTGGCAATTAGGGTTGGCTACTACATTAAATGTAATGAAGAAATTGGAGTGTGGACATTCACACCTTGACTAAATTAATTAACTCTTAACACTCCCCCTTGAATGTCCATACAGAATAGGGTATATGTTGCCTCGTTAAAACCTTGCTAGGTAAAACCCTTTAGGATAAAAGCCATAGCTAAGGGAAAAGAGTACAACAATATATTACTATATGCTTTAGTGTACTACCTCATTAAAAACCTTGTCAGGAAAAACCCATTGGGATAAAAACCTGATCGAAGGGAAAAAGAGTGCAGTGCATATAATGCTCCCCCTGATTTTAACATAGTTTATGAAGACGACGCATCCCAATCTTGTGGACCAACCGCTCAACACTCTTCGAAGGTAGGGACTTTGTAAACAAGTCTGCAAGATTTTCAGATGATTGGATCTGTTGGACATTTATCTTCCCTTCCTTCTGCAAATCGTGTGTAAAGAACAGTTTTGGGGATATATGTTTAGTCCTATCACCTTTAATATATCCTTCAGTTACTTGTGCGATACATGCAGTATTATCTTCGTAAATGATGGTTGGACTTTCAGTTACTTCTTTCATCCCACATTCTTCTTGGATATTGCCGATCATTGACCTTAGCCATACACACTCACGTCCTGCTTCATAAAGGGCAATCAACTCAGCATGATTTGATGATGTCGCAGTTAAGGTTTGCTTTGTTGATTTCCAAGAAATTGCAGTTCCACCATAGGTGAACAGATATCCAGTTTGTGACTTGGCGTTTTGTGGGTCTGATAGATATCCAGCATCTGCATATCCGATGAGGGTGGCATCTTGCCTTGATTGATAAAACAAACCAAGATCTTTTGTTCCTCGTAGATATCGTAGTAAGTGTCTTACTCCTTTCCAGTGTCTCTTCGTTGGTGCGTTGCTAAACCTGGCTAACAAATTCACAGAAAAAGCTATGTCTGGTCTAGTATTGTTAGCTAGATACATTAGAGCCCCAATTGCACTTAGATATGGTACTTCAGGACCAAGGACATCCTCGTTTTCCTCTCGAGGTCTAAATGGATCATATTTCATAGTCAAAGACCGAACAATCATCGGGGTGTTTGTTGGGGTCGCTTTGTCCATGAAAAAACGTTTTAACACTCTTTCAGTGTAGTTAGACTGATGGACGAAAATACCATTATTTAAGTGCTCAATTTGCAATCCAAGGCAAAATTTAGTTTGTCTAAGGTCTTTCATCTCAAATTCTTTCATCAAGTATTTTGCAGTTCTTTCAAGTTCATTTGGGGGTTCCAATGATATTCAAGTCATCAACATAAACTGCAACAATTGCAAACCCTGATTGTGATCTCTTAATGAAAACACAAGGACTGATTTGATTATTCTTGAACCCTTCTTTCATAAGGTATTCACTAAGACGATTATACCACATCCTCCCAGACTGTTTCAATCCATAAAGTGACCTTTTTAATTTTATGGAAAGTAAATGTCTAGGCTTGTGGTTTTCTGGTAATTTTAGTCCATCTGGGACTTTCATATAAATATCTGTATCGAGTGACCCATATAAATATGCGGTTACTACATCCATTAATCGCATCTTTAGTCCTTCTGAGACTGTCAAGCTTACCAGAAATCTTAACGTAGTTGCATCAACTACGGGAGAATATGTCTCCTCATAATCAATCCCTGGAATTTGAGAAAAACCTTGGGCTACAAGTCTTGCCTTGTATCTTACAATTTCATTTTTCTCATTTCGTTTTCTCACAAATACCCACTTGTATCCAACTGGCTTTACACCTTCTGGTGTAAGGGTTATTTTTCCAAACACTTCTCGTTTTTCGAGTGACTTTAACTCTGTCTGCATTGCCTCTTTCCATTTTGGCCAATCATGCCTGCAACGACATTCTTCCACTGTTCTTGGTTCACTATCATTTTCGTCAGATGCCATTTCAATTGCAATGGAATATGCAAATATTTCATTTACGATAACATCATTTCTATTCCAATAATTCCTGGTAGAAACAAAATTTATTGAAGTTTCATTGTTATCGATGTTATGGTCATCTTGTTCATCCCCTTTCGGATTATCATCTTTTTCTCTATTCTTATATGTACTTTGTCTTTCTTGACCTTCTGTAAGGGGAATATTGTCGATCTCATCAGGTCTTTTTAATTTTCTTGGTTTAGAGTCTTTTGAACCAAGTGGTCTTCCACGCTTTCGGCGTGCTAGAGATTCATTTTCAATGATCTTATCACCAGATGGAATTTCAATTCGTGCAGGGGCATTTTCAGCTGGTATATGTGATTTTGTCACTTTCTTTGCATCTATAAATGCATCAGGCAGCTGATTTGCAATGTTTTGTAAATGAACAATTTTCTGAACTTCTTGTTCACACATATTTGTTCGTGGATCAAACATTGACAATTGTGTTGCATTCCAAATGATTTCTATTTCTTTCTTTCGTGGGTCCACTTTCTCTCCCCCTAAGGCTGGGAATACTGTCTCATTGAAATGACAGTCGGCAAATATGGCCGTAAATAAATCACCGGTCATTGGTTCAAGATATTTAATTATGGAGGGTGATTCAAACCCAACATAAATTCCCAGCCTTCTTTGTGGACCCATCTTTGTTCGTTGGGGTGGAGCAATAGGAACATACACCGCACAACCAAAAATTTTTAGATGTGAGACATTAGGTTCTCGACCAAAAACTAATTGTAGTGGTGAGAACTTATGATAAGCAGTTGGTCTCAACCTAATTAGAGTTGCCGCATGTATTATGGCATGACCCCAAGCAGATGAAGGCAATTTTGATCTCATCAATAATGGCCTTGCAATCAATTGTAGTCTCTTAATTAATGACTCAGCAAGTCCATTTTGTGTATGAACATGAGCTACTGGATGTTCTACAACAATTCCAATCGACATACAATAATCATTAAATGTTTGGGATGTAAATTCCCCAGCATTGTCAAGCCTTATTCTTTTTATTGTATGGTCTGGAAATTGTGCTCTTAGTTTAATAATTTGAGCAAGGAGTTTTGCAAAAGCAACATTTCTACTGGATAAGAGACTTACATGTGACCATCGAGTTGAGGCATCAATTAATACCATAAAATATCGGAATGGTCCACATGCAGGATTAATTGGTCCACAAATGTCTCCTTGAATCCTCTCTAAAAATGTTGGAGATTAAGTAGCAATTTTGTTCATAGATGGCCTTATTATTAATTTTCCAAGTGAACATGCAGAGCATGTTAATTCATCTGATCGAGGGATTTTAACATTCCTAATTGAATGTCCTACTGAATTTGCTATAATCTTGTGCATCATTCCTGTACCAGGATGACCCAAACGATCATGCCATAAATTTAGCAGATTCTTATTATCTAACTTCTGGTTAGATATCGAATTTATTTCAACTGGTCATATATCTATATGATATAACCCTGAAGAATATGCTGGCAATTTCTCATACACATGTTTCTTGCCATGTTTTTCTGCCGTGAGGCATAAATATTCCTTTTGATCCACTATCATTGTTTCTAAATGAAAACCATTTTGACGCACATCTTTAAAACTTATAAGATTTCTTCGAGATTTACTCGAATATAAAGCGTCAATAATGATTAATTTTGTTCCATTTGGGAGTATTATGCAAGCTTTTCCAGAACCTTCTATTAGCTTGGCTGACCCAGAAATGGTATTAACATTTGCTTGAAATAATTTTAACTTTAAAAAATATTTTCTATCCTTCAGAATAGTGTGTGTTGTTCCACTGTCCAAAAGGCATTGAAATTTGGAACCAACTTCGGGCAGATCCATATCTTCATAAAATAATAAGTATAAGATTAGTTTAAGATAATTTAACTGGACTTACTTTATTAATGATGAAGAATTAAGAGTACATAACTTGAACATGAAAAAAAAACATACAAGAAAAGTACATAATGAAAACATAATACATATCATAGTAATTGATGAATTATCTAAACATGATTATTCTCTCCAAAGATATATTCACCACCAGCTTCACCATTGTCTATGTGGAAATCAGACACATCAAGGCTAATTCCAGGGACATTTTCTTCATTAACATAATTTGTTTCGGCATGTTTTTCTTTCCCTTTAATGGAAGCCTGGTATAGTTCTACCAGATGTTTGGCCGTACGACAAGTACGTCCCCAATGTCCAGTCATGCCACATCTATAGCATGTGTCTTTTCCTTTTGTGTGGCTTGATTTTGTTTCCTTGTTGATGCCCCCTTTGAGTGTTGTTTCTAGGGGGAAATTGGCCTCTACCACGGCCATAACCACGTCCACGGCCACGTCCGCGGAAATTTCCACGACCTCTGCCACGATTATTATATTTTCCACGTCCACCTCTATGAGCAACATTTGTCTCGGGTGGATTTGAGCTTTCTACAGCATTTGTTTCATTGAATGCTTGAGACCCAGTTGGTCTTAGGTTGTGATTCTTCAACAGAAGATCATTATTCTTTTCAGCAACCAATAATGTAGAAATAAGCTCAGAATATTTTGCAAAGCCTCTTTCACGGTATTGCTGTTGCAATACAATGTTGTTAGCATGGAATGTAGAGAGTGTTTTCTCTATCATTTGCACTTCAGTGACTGGTTGATCACAATATCTCAATATTGATACGATTTTATATAGTGATGAATTATAATCACTGACAGATTTAAAGTCCTGAAATCTCAGGTTTGTCCACTCAAATTGTGCTGAAGGAAGGAGTACCCTTTTATGGTGGTCATATCTTCCTTTCAGGCTATCCCATAGTTCTCTGGGATTTTCCACCATTAAATACTCAGTTTTCAAACTGTTATGTAAATGATGCCTTAAGAGAACTATAGCTTTTGCTTTCTCTTGATCAATTGGAACTTTAACTTGAGCAGGGGCATCTTTTTCGTTTCTTGGGATGGTAATTTCTTTGATTGTATGTTCCAATCCCTGAGCCTTCAAATTCATTTGGGCATCAACTGTCCATTCAAGATAATTATGTCCGGACAAGTCTAATACGTCAAATTGTCTTTTCATCAAGTCTCCCATTTTAACTACAATCAAATAGGTAATTATTATTAAGCCAATTAAGCAAGTGATAATTAAAGTAATCAAATTGTAATCATAATAATAATCCATTTAAAACATATTTGCTTCTCCCCCTTGGGTTATTATTATGATGTACATAAAGTTAAGCTAAAATTAAACATGATAATTACGTTAGTAACGACAACAACAATAATAACAATAACAATGATAATAATAACAATAACAATAAATACTACTACTATTACTACATCACCGACAACGACAACAACAATAATAATAATAATAATAATAATAATATTAATGACATACATTAATGATAAGACAAAAGAAACATTTATTATAACAAAATGCACTTATAATCTACCTAGAAGACAAAAAAGCTTGAAGTACTACGGAGATTACATGCATGAATTCCCTTTGTCGAAAAACAGAGCGCTACTTATGTAAAATGATGAAAATCATCATTGCCATTAATAAAACTACTAGGGCCATAATTAAAACTAAATATAGTTTTAATTTCCTTAAATCTTCTTCAAAGGTAAAGGGGTGTGGTAGTTGTCGGTTGTCGACGGGGAACATGGTGTGTGACCGGTGTAGATGGAGGAAGAAGAAGAGGAGATAATTTGGGTAAAGTTTAAGGAGGGGATAAGGTTTGTATGGTGAAATAAGGGGGTGTAATCCGCCTTTTATAAGGGGGTAAATTATCCGTTTCAGCTTTACACTACTGTAAAAGTATCATACAATGTTCTAGTAGACTGGTAAAATAATCGTAATCAAACTATTAATATTTACAAACGTAAATAAGTATCACACTGGGATGCAAGCCGTAGTGGTCCGAGAACCCTAATCTATTCATGAGGTCAAGGGTTCGAAAACTGAAAGAAACATAAAAGTGTGTAATCTAAAAATTAAATAAATATAAAGGCTGCATCATTTTTTTTCATTTTAGTAATTATGCACAAGTAAGTAAGTATAAACATAATTTGTGTGACCATGAAATTTACTCTATTAACATGCATACAACAAATATTTCCACATGCAAAAGTAATTATATATTACTTTCTATAACCATGCATGAGAGTTACCAAACTAAGTATCATAAATAAGGTATGTATTGATATCCTCATTTTTTATCAACATGGCTAATTATGTGGAGTAATTTTGTGGAGAAATATATTGTGAGTTTCTGGTATAGAGGATCCCATATGGGCAACTATAGAGCATACTCCTCAAAATATATTTTGTGAAAGAAATTGAATCTTTGTAAAAATTGGATAATCGGTATAAGTATACCAGATTGAAGATGGTGCTGATAACGTGTTATGAAATATATAGAATTAGAGGATTAAGAGAAGAAGGTAATAAGAGAAGTATTACTACTATTATGTATTACTCTTGGTAATATTTTTGTGTGTCATACAAGTGAAATTACATGGCTATTTATAGTAGTAAAAACCACTATTACATTGTGGGCTATAACCTTAGAGGGTGGCAATTAGGGTTGGCTACTACATTAAATGTAATGAAGAAATTGGAGTGTGGACATTCACACCTTGACTAAATTAATTAACTCTTAACAAGAAGACATTTTTTTTTATTGACTCCATTTTTTGTAGGTAGTATGCTGTATGCGTCAGTGCGTGCGTTAGTTTCCTTTTATAGTTATTTCCTTTTATTTTATTTTATTTTTTTTTATGAAAAAAAAAAAAAAAAGGGATTTATGTTAGTTCATGAAGTGCAAGTGTTAAACTTTGACTTGTGTTTTGGAATATTATGTGTTATTTAGTAGTTTATTACTCCGTATAAATCATATCAATGAACTTTATAATTTAGAGTTTAGAGGAATCAAGTTGGCAGATTAAACTTAATTTCAGCACTTTTTCAGATCTAATTCAATTGTTTTCATAAAACTGCAATAAAAAATAAATATCCTATGATTGATTGTCAGAAATGAGCCGGCACATTTGGTAATAGTAATGAACTAGTGTGTAATTATTTAAGGAAAAACTCTTGTGGAGAAGTCGAATACGGGTTTTATTTTATTTTAATAAGAAGTCATTATCATCGACCTTACTTGTAGACATAAATTCATTATCATTACCACCATTTAGCGTTGTTTACCAAAAGGGCCGAGTGGTGGTCTAATCCTAAATGAGGTAAACTACTGCTTTAGATTCCTGAACTTTGTGGTTGATGAATCAACAGGTATATATACTAGTAAAACAAAAAGTTGAAGATCAGAAGACCCTTTTAAATTGACAGATAGATCTTTTGGCTTTTGAGTTAGCTTCTCTTTTCTTCCCTCCATCTTTTGAAGTTTGCAAGGGCAAAATCTGTTGTATGCAGAGGATGGACTCGGGTCCTGAAGCGAGGCTCCTTGTATGTGAAGTTGAAAAGGTTGATCACTTTAAGCAAAGAGTTTGGGAAGAATCGAAACGAGTATGGGCAATTGCATTCCCTGCAATGGTGTGTCGTGTGACAACGTATGGAGCTTATGTAGTTTCACAAGCTTCATTTGGGCATATTAGAGAAGTGGATCTTGCTGCTTATGCTCTTGTACAAACTATACTAGTTCGCTTTGCCAATGGTATCTTGGTAATTGATGTCATTTATCCCTTTGCTTCTTTTCATCATTCTGCATCAATATTAGTTTGCATATTGTACTAGCTAGTATTGTCCTAGAAATTTTGATCTTTATGCAATGTGATACTCTACAGCAAAGTTATAGGAACTATGTTTACGAGTTTTATGATGTTCATTATCGAAAGAAAATTCTTCTCTAACTATGTTGCTCAGGACTTTTGGGTTTATCATTCTTCATGTCATATTTTAAAGACTCAGGTTAATGTTGGCTTCTGAGTTTCAACCATTCTTTTCGGTTGTTTTTTTCTCTTAAATTTTCGTTATCTGAACTAATTACTATGGAATTGCATAAACTTAGTTGTGCAATGAACTTGATGATTTTCCTTATCTGAACTGTTTGATCTTTGTCTGAATGTTTTAAAATTTCTGTTTTCCGAGTTTATTTTGGGTGAAAGAAATGACTGCAGTGTCAACTTGTTGATGCTTACTTTATAATCGATCGGTAGGATGAACACTAGAGGCATAATATGTATCACAAGCTTGTCACAGATCTAAGATCATTATTCTAGATGCAAATGTGCAATGCATTACAGCCCTTGCGAGCTTTAAATTTTTTATCAATTTTGTTTTTCTTCAGTTAGGAATGGCAAGTGTTACGGAGACTCTTTGTGGAGAATCCTTTGGAGCCAAACAATATGACATGATGGGAGTGCACTTACAAAGATCATGGATTGTAAATACTGCTGTAGCAACAATGATGGTGCCATTCTACATTTTCGCTACACCTCTCCTAAGACTTCTCGGACAAGAAGAGGATATTGCTGTGGCTGCTGGAAGCATATCTTTGTGGTTCATTCCCATTATGTATCTCAATGTTTTTGGCATGACTATGCAGATGTATTTGCAAGCACAAAATAAGAATATGGTGGTTACATGGCTGTTTGGGATATTGTTTTTTGTTCATGCCCTACTGTCATGGATTTTTGTGTACATAATGGATTGGGGGCTTCCTGGGGTAATGATTGCCCTGATCATTGCATTTGCGGTGAAGGTGCTTGGTGAGGTTGTTTACATATTTGGAGGTTGGTGTCCACTTACATGGAGAGGATTCGATAGAGCTGCATTCACTGGTCTAATGCCTGTCCTGAAGTCCTCAACTTCTTCAGGTGTAATGCTCTGGTAAAATTTCTCTCCCTACACTAAACATTTCTCACTCACACAAATTTTAGTGGAATATTTGTATAATCAATTAACAATGAAACTCCAGATTTTAACCCAGAATAAGGATGTTATGACTATAATCAAATTTCAAGCTTTCATGATCATCTTACCTTAATATTGGTATTGGTGCTTGATCATAAACAATCCTACATCATCCAACTTAATGAAAGAAAATTATAATGGTGTTTGTTCATAAATCGTTCAAATAGCCATCATAGTGATTTGCTACCATTTTTTATTCGTATGAACTTTCATGAGATTTCAAGTTCTTTCAATTTGACTAATTTGAGATTAGTTGCTGTCTAAAAATGTGTAATGGTATTCAACATATCATAAACTTTGCATTTAGTGATGTACCAACTGTAAGACTACTTCAGCTTGGATGTGCACAGAGAAAATTTTGAAGACATCGACTTAAAACCATTTTTTCTAAACCTGAATGAAAATAAACGATCTTGCAGTTCTCATATACCGCTTCCTCTACTTGCCCCCTTAATCTATTCTGTAATGGGATTCTCATCGAAGAACTGTTATTTACATTGTGCTAATTGGATCTTTGTTCTATATCTTCCATAGCATCCAGGTGTGGTACAATGCTATTTTAGTTCTATTAGCAGGATACATGAAATATGCAACAGTTGCCATTTCTGCCTTCTCAATTTGGTAAGGATTTTGAACAGAATTATCGCTTTCCTTTTGATTTTCCTTTCCTCACTCTGCAGAATTCAATCTAACTGAATAAGTTTTTTACAGCTTAAATGTGAGTACATGGGAACTCATGATATGCCTTGGCTTTCTGGGTGCTGTATGGTAAGCCTCTTACTAACTTTACTTGGCTTATGTTATAGGATGAACATTACTCACTGCATTTAATTCTCTGTGTAGTGTCCGGGTTTCAAATGAACTAGGAAGAGGAAATGGCAAGGCAGCGAAATTTTCAGTTGACGTGATCTTGTACACCTCAGTTATTATTGGCATATTCTTTTGGATTTTATGTTTGGCATTTGGCCATCAAATTTCATACTTGTTTACAAGCAGTGAAGAAGTTGCAAAAGCTGTGTCTGACCTTTCTGTCCCCCTTGCATTTTCGATTCTACTAAACAATGTTGGACCAGTACTATCAGGTAAGTAATACTGTCATTACCACTGCTTAACATCAATCTAGATGTTGTTTGCCATTCTTGCCTAGTGTTTTAGTGATAAATTTCTTCATTTCTATCAGTTTGGCCTGTTATGATGCTTAGGCATAAAATTCGAGTGTCCTAATTTTGTATTTCAAGAATCCAATGTAATAAACTTTAAGACATGAGGACATGTTATTAATTCGAGTGTAATTCGAGTGTATTTCAAGAATCCAATGTAATTCGAGTGCCCAAAGCTTCAACATGGATACAAAAACATGTACTCTCTTTGTTATCTATGTGATAGGAAGTTATTAATATCCTTCTTTTTGCAAAATTGAAGTGTTCATGCCCAGTTGGACTGTCAAGCATCCTACATGAACACGTGAACTGTAATGAAGAGTCCGAACATCATACATCTTAAGCTCATATTGCCTAGCCCTTACTTTGTTCAGTTGTCTTGTTTCAAACTTAAGTGTAATTACATAGTTAAAGTAGAAAGTTTTGGAACATTGCGCCTGTTCTTTTTATTTGGTAAAAGCTATGGTTGCAATTGAATATTTAGGTAATTTAGCGAATATTTAGGTATTCTACTAGTTTATATTATACCTCAAAGATTTGTTTCCACACAGGAGTTGCAATTGGCTGTGGATCACAAGGAGTGGTTGCAATTGTTAATGTATGTTCATATTATGTCATCGGGATCCCGATTGGAGTTCTACTGGCATATGCTGCTCATATGGAGGTTAAAGTAAGAAACTCTCAACCCTTCCTATAACTGTGAATACTATGGATGGAAATTAGATAAAATCAAGTAACAAATTACACTATTTCTTATCAAAATTGTCTGAGTATTTTTTTTTTTTTCCTCTGAGGAAAACAGTGGACTGAACATAGAGTATCATTCTTTGATGATAAACTGATAGCAGTTCCTAAATTGTCTCTTTGTTGCATTGAGAAAACATTGAACTATTGAAGTATATAAATACCAGTACATATTTGCCACCAAAAAGTTCGAAATTACTAGCCATTATGTTACTCCCTTGTCCAGAAATAGTTTCTTATTGTCCTAACCCCTCATAGTTAAGAATATGACACAATTTTACAAAAAGTTCTTTTCTAGGATTTGTTTGATTGATCTTGTAATTGTTCAATCGTGAGTGAAAGGTACCATACACTTGTTTTAGTATATGCAACACTATATCTGTTTTTACCTTTGTAAAAATTCTTTAGCCACTGCTTAACTTCAACCATTAATATACCCATGACCAAAAATTAATAAGAAAATTTAATTTTAATAAAATTCGCACTAAGAGGAATCTAACATGATGCCACAAAAGATAATCAAAGTAGATTATGTGAATCATGTCAAAATAAAAACATAGCAACTAATAAAAGACAGAGGTAGTATTAATTTTTATCAGTTGATGTATTGCTGTATTTTACGAATATGTTTGTTTTGTTGTAGGGAATATGGATAGGAATGATGTGTGGAATGGTAACACAAACGATTGCGCTTCTTTACCTTACATGGAAAATTGATTGGGTGGACGAGGTAATGCCAACTCAGTTACTCATATTAGTCATATGGTGGTTTGATTTACTTGCATAATAGTTTTTTAAGTTTGAAGTTGTGTATGCTACTCTTCAACTCCTCATCATATATGCTAATTTATCAGACTGTACCCAACTTACAGGTCAAAAAGTCGTCGAAACGTCTGTATCATCTTTCCTGATAAGATAGAACTTTACCTTGAATTCTTATCAATGATTTGAGAAGAAAGTTCATTATTAGACTATTGTCACCACTTCTGCTACTTCAGAAGCTGTAAACAAGTTCGAAAGGCTTGTTATTGCTGCAACCTCGGGGTAATAATTCATCGAATATGGTTTCAAATTTCATTTTTGAAGAGTTGCCCATTGCTGAACTTAATTATCTTACTTCCCAATGTTTGTCACAAGACTCGCAACCAAGAGCAAGAAGTTCGCTGACTTATGTAGAGCAAGAGCTTGTAGAAAGAAAGGATACTTTTTTTTTTTTTGAACGGGAAAGGTTATTTATTTTTGTATGTAATAACTAGTTTTCTGCTCGGGCAATACCATGACTTATGAGAAACATTTGTGTTTACTATTCCAATGCCTCTTTCTCTTTAGCCCAATTCACCTACAAGTTGGTCTTATGATGATAAGGTAACCTTAAATGAGTATTTTTATAAGAGACACAGAACCACAGTAAGAGGCATAATCCTTTTGACTATATTTTAACATAAGAAATTATTGACACACATGAACAACATAAAATAAGGTATTCTATAGGAAACACCATTGTAGCTTAGTCTATATAATCTTGAACAAGTTGAAGCTGGAAAATTTCTATCCTAAGAAAGAAAAGAGCATCTATTTGAAATCTTTGTCACACGGGATGGATCATATGTAGTTAAATATGCCTAAGAACTCTGCATAAAAGAAGGAATCCCTAATAACATCATATATGTTCACTACGAAAACAACAAAGCTAGTGAAGGTGACTTACAAGAAATATTGATTAGTGAAATAGTGCATGACTAAGCCCCACAAAAAGCTTTCAAGCATATGGTGGCCATGTTTTAAAATTGTTACTATTAACTTTGTAAAAGTATCTTTGTAAAAGGAGTGGCTTTGTTGCTAACTCATAAGCTGTAATAGAGTGTTAGTGGAGTGTGTGAATCCTTTGCTATAGAAAAGGATTGTAGATTAAGAGTTAGACATAATTAAAGAGAGTTTCATAGTCTTTCTAGGGTCATAGAAAATCCTGTAGAGAAAGTTTTCACCTTAAGAAAAAGATTGATTCTCCATCTCTCTTAAAGTCGGGAAAAACTCTAATTCTTGTCATGTCTATTTAAGCTTCCAGTTAGAGAGTGTTGTAATCTTTAAAAATTATATAAATGTTTCTTTTAGAAGGGAACATGATCCTTTTCAATGTTATATATCAAATGAGTTATTACTTTGTTTAAAGTTTCATCATAAACACAATATAGATTATTTAATTAGAGAGTATATTACTGTCTAAGGTAGGAAACAAATTAGATCTATGATGTGCCTAATCTAAGGAAGACATGCATGGTTGGGGTTAGCTACCTTGATAAAGTTGGAAGCTCAAAAAGCCAAAGGCTCCATTATCGACTAAGTTCAAGTGTTCGTCAAAACTCTATAATTAAACAATTATTGTTGGGAATTATAGTGAGGCTAGTAAACTTGAATGTCAATTTATTTTGATATATGATTAGTATATCAAAGATTACTAGTACCATCCAAGTCATTAATTGAAAAACAAGTGAACATTAGTTGATAAAATATTATCTTTCCACTGCTTTTTTTTATTTTTTTTATTTTTTTATTTTTTTTACATCACTTTCTATATACGAAGTATATTTTTTTAGAATGGCGAAAATTTTATTAATCACCCAAAAAAGAATACACTGATGATTCTAAACCCCTAGGCATATGTCCATGAGCTAATTAAGCTCACTAGCTTTAATCTCACTTTCTACATTTGAAAGTTTCAAAGATACATCACTTTTAATTTTGGTTAATAAATTCTCTCTATGCCTCTCATATTATATAGGTCCACTTTTTCTTTCTCTTTATCTCTTTCCTCTCTAGAAATTGTCTAAGAGTCCACAAATTTAAAAGTGATGCATTTAATAAAAAATGGAGAAGTAGTATTATATAATAAGTTTGTTTATATTTAAAGTACCAATCAAGGACTCGTTGGTATCTCACGGATGATTCTTTGGTACCATAAGAAATACTTGGTACCAATAAGACTAGATACCACATCAACCTAGAGTAGTAGTAGAGCTGCTAATATTGTTATAGTCTTGTAAGATTGAAGTAGTTAGTGATTTAGAATTTTCTAATATAAGAGCAGCTAATTTACTAGAAATAATCAATTGACCTTGTAAAATAAAATCTCAAAAGAAGAAATAGGATAAGTAATAAAATCATATAAATTGTAAAATACGAAGTACTTATCACTGTCAAAAACGGTTTGACAGTTCGGTTTGAAATTAGTTCAGTTTGAAATTGGTTCAAGTGCATTACGGGTCGGTTTTGGTTTGGTTCAAATTATTATCGATTCGGTTCGATTTCAGTTTATTCTTAAACGGTTTTAATTCGATTCGCTCGGCTTGTAAACAGTTCGGGTAGTAAACGGTTCAGTGCAGACGAGTTACGGTTTGTTAACGGTTTGAGTTAAACGGTTTTTATCCCGGTTCAAACGGTTTCGGGTTAGAGCGGCTCAATTCTGTTTTATTTTAGTTCTGTTTAGAACTAGTTTGATTTGTTAACGGGTTCAACATTATTCGGATTGAACCGACCCGTTAACAAATCAAACTAGTTAGAACTAATGTTGAATAATGTTCAACATCATTCGAAAAGTTTTTACAGGACAAATAGTCACCTATTATAGGCACAAAACAGTTTTAGAACATATAAAGAAACTTTTGGAACCTAAGTATTGTTTAGGGTAAACATACACCCCAACACGCAGTCCAATCCCATAGCGACACGTGGCCCAATCAAAGGGTGACATGTGTCCCTATAGGAAGATAACGCGTGTCAGCTCAAAAAGAGCGCCTGAAAAGAGAGTAAAGGGCCTCCTTACATCAGGAGGCCCAAATCCCAAGAATGCCGCAAAATGATGCCCCCATCTGACATGTGTCGTCAACTGATTGCGTAGCCAATCAGGGCACAGAAATCTAGGGTACAAACCCCAAAGGGGCACAATTTCCCACCCCTATAAATACCCCCAATCATTTATGATGGGAGGGGTGGATTGTGACATAACCTTAAAAAAAGCACTAAAAGCTCCAACTTCTCTCTACTTTCTCTCTCTATTTTATTCCGTTTTCCGGTCACTAACTTGATCGTCGGAGGCGGATCTCCGATAAACCGGAGTTCCGTTGTTTTGCAAGTGTCTGAGTCTACTTGCCGGTAGAGCGTGACCAGTATCCCGAGGGATTCCAAAAATACCCGAAGCATTTGGTGCCGTCTGTGGGGGTACTCGTCCGTTATGGCAATAGATGGTCAGACACCTAATGTCGGCCCTGGCCCTGGTCAGGACAGCCATGTAGAAGACATAGTCTCAACGATTCATTCTAGTAATCCTCTTACCGCCTCATTCCATGAGGCCTAGGATCCTCCAGTTACTGTGCTTCCCTAAAGGCCGCTCTAAACAAACTTCGAAAGGAGTTTGAGAGTAAAAGGGCATCTACCTCTAGGCAGCCGTCTAGAAGAGAGGAAGAAGGTGCCCTAAGGAAAAATCAGAGCAAGGCAACTCATGCTATGGATGATGGGAACACCCCATTCCGACGACAACATGGAAGATCTCCCAGGGTGCCACGGACAAACCTGTCTAGGCTCCTTGAGAAAACACAGTTGGCTGGGGGGCAGACCAAACAACCTCAAAGGGAAGAACCTGAGCCGTCTCGGGGTTGGAGAGATGCAAGGGAATATATCCGGCACAAGCAACGGGAGCAGGCAGCCTACTCGGACACGGCCTCTACTCCAACAATGCCAGATGAATTCTCTAACCAATCTCTTTCCAAACATACCAGCTCGGCCAGGACCAGCAGGAGTCAAGCTGTTCGTACTCCAAATTCTATTTTAGTTCAACCGTTTCAATATCAAACCCCCCCAGAATTTCAATCTTATTCTGCCGCCTAACCCCCTATCTTCGGACAGTACGGGCAATATGGCCAGCCGTTCGACCAGACAGCTTGCCTGGCTGGACCGCCCGCACCACCTCAGCCTATTGATTGGCAAATGCGTTTGTTGAATCTTGGTGACAAGCCGCCTCCGTTTTCTCAAGAAATTCTTAACTCTTCTCAACCAGCAAAGGTTAAAAGTGTACTTGTGGGTGCCTATGATGGCACAGGAAACCCGGAAGAACACATCACTTCGTACAGAAATCTGATGTATTTGCAAAGTGTGGACGATGCCACATGGTGCAGGTGCTTCTCGGCCACCCTTAAGGGCGTGGCACAGGTTTGGTTCAATAGTCTGCAGGCCGGGTGCATCAACTGTTTTACCACTCTCAGTCTATTGTTTGTTGGAAACTTCTCATACAACAATCCCCCAAGGAAGACCAGCCTGAACTTGGCAACTATAGTCCAAGGGAAGAATGAAGGTTTGCGTTCGTACATTCAGAGGTTCAATCAAGAAAAAACCCAAATTCATAACCTGCTAGATGAAATGGCCTATTCAAAATTTCTCCGGGGGCTAAGGCATAATGGTTTCAAGTTTGATTTAGTCAGGAAAAAGGTTCGGACATACGCAGGCGTGCTGCGGGAGGCCGAAGCCTATATCGAAGCATCTGATTTTTGTTTGCTTACAAAAGCAGAACAACCGGCCAAGGGGGCTGAGAAGAAGCAACCTTCTCAGCAAGACTCGGTTGGAAAGAAAAAAGAAGCGAGTGAAAGGAATTCTGGGTGGCCGACTGCCAGTAGACAAAGTCAAAAAAGGCCAAGACGTACGAACCACAATACGAGTTCAACAAGGACTGTTACTCAATCTTGATGGAAATCAAAGATAAATTTGAGTTCGAGAAGCCCCAACCACTGAGAGGTTCGGCCCACTACCGCAACAAAAACAAATACTGTCATTACCACAAGGACGTGGGACATGACACGAATGAATGTATCAACTTAAAAAGATTGCTGGATAAACTGGCCGAAAAGGGCATGTTAAATTCGTACGTCTTAAAATCAAAATTCACGTACACTCGGTCAGACAACAAATCCGAGAAGAAAAAGCAAAATGACAAGGAAAATGATGGAAATAGCACTGATTCTGGTTTAGTAGTTGTTATATCAGGCGGCTTTGCTGCAGGCGGCCCTACCATAAAAGGAATCAAGCAAGACGCTTGGAAATTTAGCAAAGTGATGCATGCTGAAAGGGTGAAGGTCGAACATTTCCCAGAAGTGACGGCCAGTGAGGCGGACCGAGGTGAGGTCAAAGCCCAACACAATGATCCCATGGTATTTGTTATGTAAATAGCCAATTTGAAAGCCGGCCGGATATTAATGAATACGGGCAGCTCGTCCAATATTATCAGCTTGGCCGCCTTGAAAAATTTGAGGTTCCTTGAGGACGCTCTTAAGGACATTTCCCACCCGTTGGTTGGGTTTGGTGGGTCCATCATACATCCAGTCGGACAGACCGATTTAACCGTCCGAATCGGACAGAAGGGGGAAGAAAGGGACATGGTTGTCCGTTTCCTAGTGGTCAAAGAGCTCACTAGCTACAATATCATACTCGACCGCCCCACGTTAAACGCAGCAAAGGCAGTAATCGTCCCTCAATTGATTCTGCTAAAGTTTGAGAGGTCGGACGGGAAAATTGGCTCAATTCAAGGAAGCTAGAAAATGGCTAAGGAGTGTAACCAGCTAGCAGTTAAGCCAACAGTACGCGGACGAGGAAAGCTGTGCGAGCCAAAAACCGAAGAAGAGTCACTCCAAACATACCAGGTCGGCCAGAAGCGCAAGTCGGCCATGGCCGACCAGGCATAGCATCTAATGACCGTCGGCTAGCCAGAAGAGTTAAGGCCCCAGCCTGCCGGTGATCACCAAGATATAGTGCTTGGCTCCGATCAACCTGATCGGACGGTCAAGGTAGGCACTATAGCTGTGGGTCTGCTTGGAGACGACCTAGTCAAGCTGCTGAGAGAATTTAAAGATGTGTTTGCATTTGAAGTTAGTGAAATGTCAGGTATTAACCCAGACCTGGCCGTGCATAACTGGTCGTGAATCTAGTAATTAAACCCGTTCGGAAGAAGAAAAGAAACCACGGGGAAGAAAGGAATCAGGCGACCGCATCAGAAGTAAGAAAGCTGCTGGATGCTGGTTTCATTTGGCAATGTTACTACCCTGACTAGGTAGCCAATGTAGTCCTTGTGAAAAAGCCGAATGGAACTTAGAGATTGTGTGTAGATTAAACTGATTTGAACAAGGCATGCCCTAAGGATAGCTTTCCCTTGCCTAAGATCGACCACCTAGTTGATTCTACGGCCGGGCATGCCCTGATGACCTTCATGGACGCAGACTCCGGATTCCATTAGATCCCTTTATGGGAAGAAGATCAAGAAAAACTGCATTTGTGACCGAGCAAGGGCTGTAATGCTACAAAGTAATGTCGTTCGGCTTGAAGAATGCACCTGCCACTTTCCAAAGATTGGTCAATACAGCCTTTAGAGATCAGATCGGTCGGAACATGGAAGCGTACGTTGATGACATGATTGTCAAATCAAAATAGTCGGCCGACCATCTAAATGATTTTCGAGAAACGTTCACCGAACTCAGGCGGCATAAGATGATGTTAAATCCAAAAAAGTGTGTCTTTGGTGTTAAGTCCAGGAAATTTCTCGGATATTTAATTGATTAGCGCGGAAATGAGGCCAACCATGAAAAAATTCAACCTGTCTTGGACATGAAGTCTCCAAGAACAATCAAAGAAGTGCAAAGATTGACCGGCTATTTAGCTGCACTCGGCCGATTTTTGTTAAGATCAGGGGATAAGTGCCGATACTTCTTTCAGAATATCAAGAAGAAAACCATGTTCGAGTGGAAAGAGGAGGTCGAGGAAGCATTCGTACAATTAAAAAGCTATCTGCATATACTACCTCGCCTCATCAGTCCACTCAAGGATGAAAAGCTATACATGTACCTTGCCATTTCAGAACACTCCTTAAGTGTCGTCCTTCTTGTTGAATGGGGCGGCCACCAGATCCCAGTCTATTTCATCAGCCACGTACTGCATAATGCCAAGCTTAAGTATCCACCCATTGAGAAGTTCGGCTTAGCCTTGTTTATAGCGTCAAAGAAGCTACGACCGTATTTTCTAGCCCATTCAATAGTGGTCTACACAGACCAGCAGTTAAAGAAGTCGTTTGCTACCTTGGAAGCCAGCCGTCGGATGCTCGAGTGGGCCTTAGAGCTGAGAGGCTTTGACATTACGTTCGAGCCTAGGAAGGCGATTAAGGGGCAAGCCTTTACTGATTTTTTGGCTGAGATGACTCGGCCGGACTTGCAGCCGGCAGGGGACCAGATCTGGAAGGTTTATGTGGATGGTAGTGCAACAGCGACCGGATGCGGTGTTGGTATGGAGACAAGTTTGAGTATGCAATGAGATTTTAGTTCCAAGCTTCCAACAATGAGGCTGAGTATGAGGCCCTTATGGCCGGCCTTAAAATGTGTAAGGCGGCCGGGGCAACCAAAATTGATGCAGGTTCGGACTCCCAGCTGATAGTCAGCCAAGTGAATGGTGATTACGAGGCCAAGGAGCCGAGCGTGATGAAATATCTGCAGATGGTGAAAGACGAGGCTAAGGACCTAGAACATTTCACGCTGCAACAAGTCCCCCGTTCAAAAAATCATCAAGCGGGCGCCTTCTCTAAGTTAGCATCCTCGGCATCATGTGATACTCCCAGATAAGTGTTTTGGAAAGTTAAGAAAAAGAGGAGTATTGATGTCGAGCCCGTGCAAATCATTGACAGAAGCTCTACTTGGATGGATGGAATCATCTCCTACTAAAAGGATGGGATACTTCCGGCCGATCCGAAAGAGAGCTAGCTGATGGAGAAAAGAGATGCCTGGTTCAAAATGAAGAGAGGGGAATTATTCAAGAAAGCTTTTGTGAAACCATACTTGAAATGTATCACCCCGGAGAAAGGGCATGATGTGTTGGACGACCTCCACTAAGGTCAGTGCGGGTCACATATTGGAGGGCGAGCCTTAGCTGAGAAAGCTACCCACCTGGTGTATTACTGGCCAGGCATGAACGCGGACGCCATGCAAATGGTGAAAAAATGTGACAAGTGCCAGAGATTTGTAACCCTGATCCACCGCCCGGCAAATAGTCTATCGGCCATAAGTAGCCCACTTACCTTTGCAAAATGGGGCATGGACATCTTGGGGCCGTACACACCGGCGTCCGGCCTAAGGCGTTATGTGTTAGTAGCTGTGGACTACTTCACAAAGTGGGTTGAAGTTAAGGCCGTCCGAGGCATTAAGTGGACGGACGTATCAGCATTCATTTGGAAAAATATTATTACTCGTTATGGAGTACCGCAGTCTATGGTGTTCGACAATGGACCTCAATTTGAAACGCGGCAACTCAAGGAATGGTTAAGTGACCAGGGCATTACTCACTGCTTTGCCTCGGTCGGCTGTCCCCAAGCCAACGGTCAAGTTGAGGCCTATAACAAAGCTGATCTCTAATGGCATCAAGCGCAAGATTGAAAAAGCAAGCAGCCTATGGGCAGATGACTTGGTCAATGTTTTATGGTCCATACGTACAACTGCAAAAAGTTCAACATGAGAAACCCCATTTTTCTTGGTCTATGGTGCTGAGGCTGTGCTCCCAATTGAAATGTATGAGCCTACTCTTCGAGTAATTTTATATGATGAGAACGCTAATTGGGAAGCTATGAAGACCACCCAGGATTTTCATCCAGAGGAAAGGGGCAACGCGGCGCTTAGACATGAAATTTACCGTCTCAGAATGACGAGAGCTTACAATCGCCGAGTGTCTAAGCAGCCGCTGAAGATGGGAGATTTGGTCTTAAGAAAAATGGAAGTGGTAGGCCGCGCCAATGAGGATGGAAAGTTAACCCCAAATTGGGAAGGGTCCTACCGAATTAGAGAAGAAGTCCGAGATGACACCTATCGTCTTGAAGCCTTAGATGGTCGTCCTATTCCTCGTACTTGGAACACGGAAAATTTGAAGAAATACTATGTTTAAAGTTTTCTTTTAGCCAAGAAGCTATATATACAGCTAGGTCTAGATAACCGAGCATTATAATTAAAGTCGTACGGCCCCAACAGTGTAATTTTGACAAATTAATGAAAAAGTCAAGCATTGTTATCTTATTTTGTTTGTTTATGTCTATTGATTATTTAGCAGAAATGCCGAGTGAAAATAATACTGATGCTGCTTGCATTTATGCATTATAGAAGCTCGGCCACAAAAGAGACTAAACAAAGAGACCGAATTAAAATGATAACGAAGTCACTTACGACTTAGCAGCTCGGCCGCAAAGGGTGCAACCAAGCGACCGAGCAATGGTTTAGCAAGGGCATCCTTAAGTTAATTAATCGGCCAGAGACTAAAAGCTCAACGGAAGCATCCGACCTCAACCAGGTTGGACGATTAAGCACCAGGTAGCCTAAATTTGCCTAGGGCATTTATTCCCAAAAAGGGGCAAGGGCATACCTAGGCATACTAGCCCAGCTAAAACTTAGAAATTTTTAAGTTGAGATATTACTTGAAATTTCCAGAGTATGTTTGAGCGATAGTTTCAACGGATGACTCATACAAAGCCAGCCAAGCGAACGTATACCTAGTGTTGATTCAGCGATTCACCTAGTCCTGGGGCAATCATTACTATGATTTGATTAACTTACTAGTCATCATACCCTTCTAGGTATTAAAAACTACTAAGTTAATCAAACCACCTAGAATATGGACTAGGCAAACGCCGAATAAAGGGGCATACCCCCAGTGTTCGTACGAAAGCAATAAAAAGCATAATAAAGTGTGCAAAATGTACGAAAGCAATAAAAAGCATAATAGTGTGCAAAATTTGCTAAGTATGGAAATTCATAAAAACCGCTCAAAAGGCGGCAAAATTAGAATGAATTAAAACCGCTCATAAGGCGGCAAAATATCTTACAAAACCGCTCAAAACATGCGGCAAATCAAAATTGTTCAACAAAAAGCAAAAATAAACTAAGCTCGGGAGAGGGCTGCCCCGCCTTCTTTGCCTACTCCCTGAGGCAGATATAGTTGAGGCGCTTGGTGAAACGCTCCTGGTAGTAGGTGGCCTCCCCTTTGTCGACCATCAATTCAAAGGCCTCGAAGAAGTGGCTTTTCAACCTCTCCTCAGCGTCATGCTCGATACAGACGACTTCTATGGGGTTAGGCAGCCGAGGTGCCTTCAGCTGCTCAGTCAAGTCCGAAACGGACTGTTTCAATTTATCCACCTCAAGCTTGAGGGAATCCGCCTGGTCCAAGGCCGTTTTGAGGGCCTGCTGGGCTGAGGATAGCTCCTCCTTCAGCTTCTCGGAGGTCTCTAAACCCTCCTTCCATTGTTGGGCGTTCAAGACCGCCTTATCCTCTTCTTGCTAAAGGGCCTCCCTAGCCAGCATCTCCCTTTAAAGGGCCTTGCCTAGCTTGACGAGGTCCTCGGTCTGCCGCACCACCTTGTCAGTGAGCGCCTGCATGGCCGTCTCAAAATGTATACGCTGACACTACTAAAATTCGGTTAAATTGCGACTGTTTTTCTATGACTGTCAAAAAAACGGTCGCAAAATATGAAATCTGCGACCGTTTTTTATGCGGTTTTACGACCGTTCTGATGACAGTCGCAGATTTGCGACCGCTTTACGACCGTTTTTGACCATCTAAACGGTCGCAAAGATATGAAAAATTAAAAATAATTCAAAATTAAAATAACCTCTATTGCGACCGGTAGAAACGGTCGTAAAAGACCCTTTTATTTTATTAATAAAAAAGGGTATAAAAGTCACAAACCCTAATCTACTTCAGTCACTCCCTCGCGCACGCCGCTCACCCCTCCTCTTTCTTTTCTCTCTCCTTCTTTTTCTCTTACTTCTCTTTCTCACACTACTCCATCTCTTTCTTCTCTATCCTTTTTCTTTGTTTCCTTTCTTCTTCTTTTTCTCTTTCTTCTCACGTCCCTGATCACGTCTCCATTTTTGTTCGCATCTCACGCCCTACCAGTTTCGTTCTCTTTGTCTTCTTCATTCTTTCCAGATCTGGAGTTTGGTGTTCGGATTTTCGTCAACAAACAAATTATGGTGTTCGGATTTTCTTCAACAAACGAGTTATGGTTTTTCATGGTTAAATTCGACCATAAAAATTCCAGATCTGGAGATTTATGGTCGAATTTGACCATATAAACCTAAAGAGGAAGAAATATTGGTAAAGGTATGTTGTTTTTTCTGAAAATTTTGTTTGTTTTTGTTTATTCTCGATTATTGTGGTTTAGTTTCGTTTTTATTCGAATTTCCATGTTTATATTTCTACAAATTTTGTTGATTATTTTCCAATTTTTGTTTTGAGTTTTTGTTTTTCGTTGATTTTGAGTTTTTGTTGATTTTATTCATATTTTGTTCAATTTTCGTTGATATTATGTTTGATTTTCGTGAACTCTGTTCTTGTTTAATTTTTCCATGTATATCTTTAATCAAATTTTGGTTGCTTTTATTCCAAATTTTGTCGAGTTTTCGTTGATTTTGGTTTATTTTAGGTTTGAATTTCCATGTATATGTTTAATCAAATTTTGGTTGTTTTTTTTTCGATTTTTGTTTTGAGTTTTTCTTGACTTTCATGAACTCTGTTCATATTTAGTTCCAATTTCGTTGATTTTGCGTTTGATTTTAGTTGTCTTTGATTTTGTTCAAATTTTGTGAACTTTTTTCATATTTTGTTGTTTTTTCTCGTTAATTTTAGTTTGATTTATGTTAACATTTGTGGGTTTTTTTTATAATTTTGTGAGTTATTTTGGTTAAGGGATTTTTTTGGTGGGGATTGAGTTAGGCGGTGGTAGAAGGTTGGTTTGGGTGTGAATGCTGGTGAGGATGCGTGAAAAGTCAGTAGATGTTTTTTCTTTTTTTTTTAATACTTTTAGCGACGGCTAAAAGCGGTCGCTAATTTCATGATTTGCGACCGGTACAAAAAACGGTCGCAGTTATTAACTTTTGCGACCGTTTTCCATGTAGTCGTTGAAAATAGTAGAAACGGTCGCAATAAATCTGTGACCGTTATTCGGTCGTAAAAATCGTTTTTTGCGACCAAGTGAATAACGACTACCTTGTTGCGACCGTCGACTGTCGCAATTAATTTCAGCGACCGTTTTTCTATTTTCAGCGAGATCAAGGCGATCGCAAAAACCTTAATTTTTAGTGGTGTGAAGGGCGAGGTTCCCAGTGTTGGCGTCCTCAAGCTTCCGTAGCTGCTCCTAGCTCGCTCTCAGCTTCTCGTTCTCTTTATCCTTCCAATCCAGGAAGGCATTGAGCTTGAGAAAAAGCTGCATGCGGACATGAAGAGTTAGTAAAAGCAAAATTGTGAAAAATATTCTAAGTATGGAATTCAAGACAGCAGAAACTACAAATTGTTACCTCGGCGCTACAGTTAATCATAGAGCCGAGGAAGCCCTCATTTATTCCCCTCGGCTTATCACGCTGCGCCTGGGGGATGGCCCGGACCATGGCTTCTCTCATGGCCTTTTGGTCAGCGCCGGTAAGTGACTGGCCGAGCAGCTTGATGTTCATCTCCTCCGCAATATCTACACACGGCCATGAATGGTGTTAAATTTAGCAAAATGGGCTTATAAAAACAAGTATGATTGCAATACAATAAAATTCTGACTAACCGTCTGAGAAGCTTGGAGGAGAAGGAAAGTTGAATGGAGGAGGCGGCAGCGACTCGTCACCTCCCTCGTTGATGCGGCTGGGTCGCTCCCTTACCGACTGAGTGGAAGCCGCCTGCCAATCAGATTTGTTCACTTTCTCAACATGCGAAGTCGAGACGGGGCCGGTTGGTTTTGCCGGGGACGACTTACCCCCATCGTCTGCTTTCACGGACTCATCATGGACCGACTCAACTGTCGAATCCACGGACTTGAAGTCCCCGCTTTGTGACAGCCGGGGTGGCTCTCCTTTAGACTACTTAGGAGCAGTCCGTGACTTTGTCTTGGCCGCCGGGTCAGAAGGGGTCTTGGATGCGCCCGTCTTCCTAGTCATGGACGTTTGGGTGTCCTTGGAAGCAGAGGCCGACTGTTTCCGTTTTGCTTTGGGAGTAGGAGTGGCCAACTGAAAAAGACAAGTAAAAAGTTAGTATGAAATAAGAAATGAAAAAATGAATCATCGTCCGTGCAAAAACAGGAAGAAGTCTCTTCTCAACATACCAACACGACTGAAAAGCATCCGAGTGAAGAAGGGAAGGACCCCTCCCCTCAACATACCAGCACGGCAAAAAAAAAAAAAACAGGAAAGTGTTACTGGCTTGAGTTAATCGATCGTACCTCCTTGGTTTGCTCGTACAGCTGCTGCCGTGTAACACCCCAATAATTCTCCCTTTTTCCAAACCACTTAATTTAAATAAAATAGTGGAGAACCATTGGCATGTTACCGCCACGTGTTTAAACGGTAAGGCTTTATCAAAGTATTGCAGCGGAAATCCAACTTAAATCTTAAAATAATATAATTTAGAAAACCAATAAGTCAAAACTTACAAATTGGAACCATAAAGGCCCTTATTAAACCAAACTAATATTTAAAATCCCAAAACATAATTGAAATAGTAAAACATAGATAAGTTCAACACAAAGAATGAATACTCTCAATCACACCAATCCCTTGACAATGTGTATGTCAAATCCCCGAACCTCACATCATCAAGCTAACCTGTGCAATACTGCTCCCCAATAATACAAGTGTAATAATTGGATCATCACAGGGTCATTGAAAGGCGAAGGCCATGACCAAAAGAAAACACACACAAAAGCACACAATCAGCAAAGCTGAGTACATACAAGCTACAACGTACAAAACCTAACATGCTCAATTAATTAAAGTAAATAAACATACAAAACGAATTCATTGATCAAGATTCCACACTTAAACAATTCAATTGACTCAACATACTTAGTAACCAGTTCCAAACACTTGACTCTTAATATTTAGTTTGATTAATTTAATTTGGAGTAAGCAATAGACGAGGTTGTCCAACCCACCAAATCATTTTGGTCCAAAATGACCATTTAAAATAAAAGTTTAGCGCAATGCAAGAATGGGTGCGACTCCATTCTCACAAAGTTAGTCTAGGATCCCATCTAACTTTCATTATAAAATAAAAATGTAAATACCAAAAGAGAAGAGGACATGTTGATCAAAAAAGCCTCGAAAAGCCACGGGCTACCACCGTGTACCCCAACCCATAATTGTCAATACTCTAGAAGTGCACACTTTCCAGAGTTTTATTGCTCATCCTTGTTTCACTTTACGTGATTACAATTTAATTAATAGCCGACTCATTTAAGTAGACTATACATAACAATCATACATCAATTCACTTTTAATCTTATTTAGGATGGTGATCACATCACAAATTGACCTTTAATTCCTTTAAACTTCCAAATTATCCAAAATTGTTGAACATAGTCAACCCACCTAGCCATTTCGGCTTAATCCACTTTTACTCAACATACTAACAAGTCATGCTTAAGTAATAAATAAAATAATAATAACCTTGTGGAATAATTAATAAATTCATTCCACTTAAACCATTCAACTCCAATCCTTCAATAATCCAAATGTAGTTAATAAACCAATCCAATAAAAATATGCTTGTATCAATATTCCATACAAACAATTAATCCAATATAATTCAACATGCTTGCATCCATAATTCCATACAAACATAATCAATTCACCAAAACATGTCTCATAAACATAAGCACATGAATTAATTAAATGTATAACCAAACAATTTCCATCCAAGTGTTCTCTAAACATGAAACTAAGTTCTTTCTTTTTGGTACCTAAACATGATACTACTTACAACGAAGTAGACATGTACGTACCTCGTATAAACAATCCTTTGTGCCACTTTTAATCACTTAAAAGTCTCCTAGGGAATAATCACTTCCTAGAAAACAACCAATGACAATAAATTAATACTCAACCAAATTCCCAGCAACTTAAATTTACTTTAGACTACTTAAAAAAAATCTGAAAATTATTTTAAAACCCCTAATTAAACTCTTTTTTAATGGGTAATCACACCCTTTCATTAAAATCACAATTATACTTTAAATAAAATTCCAGCATTTTAAACTAATCAAAAACCCTTTAAAACTCAAGGATAAAATTTAAAGCATAAAAAAAAACTTTGTTAAAAATCAAAAACTGCCTGAAAATCATATTTAGAGGCTGAATTTGGCCACGAGAGAGTGGTACTCACTACCAAAGGTAATGATTTTTTCTTAAAACATTGTTTCCACATAGAAAACACTACTTTTTTATCAAAATCGGATGAGTTCAGAACCTAATCGGGATTAAAACGGGATTAATATTAACGAATGGAAATCTAAGAATTAAAACACGAATTTACGTGTTCTGGGATTAAGTTAAACTAATCAGTAGTTATAATCACCAAAATTTCAAACATCATTACTATAAAAGCCCTAAATCAATTGTTCGTAAAAACCCTAAAATCGTGATTTTCAATAATTAAAAACCCTAGGTTATAAAATTTTCAAAATCTGAAAATTATGACATTATAAAATCTGAAATTATAAAGTTTAATCATCAAAATACAATTTGATACTAATTAAATTAATTTCAAACAATAAAATCAAAACCCATAAATCAATAATTATAATTACACAAATTAATAAAACAAAGGAGAAAATAAGACTAACCTCTTGTGTGGGGGAAATTTTGGGGATGTATGGGGTATTTATAGGGGAGAGAGTTGTAGGGTAAGTAGGAGTATTGGGCCTCATAAAATTAATGGGCCATTTAGGTAAATGTAATGGACTAGGCTTTGTTTGTATGGCATAGATTGTAGAATGAAAGCTCATAAAATAATTTGTACTAAAATAATTTTCGACCCAAATTAATAATTTGAAACTTTTTAAAATAAAATCCAAAATACAAATAAATATTATAAATAAAATAAATTTTCATTTATAAAATATTTAAAAATACGGGGGATTACATGCCGAGCCTTGTACTGAGCCAAGTCTAGCTCGGACATGTCAACCTCTCCCTTTTGCTCCTTGTCCAGCATGGCGAATGCTTCTTCTGCACAAGGAAAGAAGAAAAAGAGTTAGAAAAATTTTCAATAAAAAGCTAGCATGCGAACGATAAAAGTTTCAAAGCCCCACCTTGGGGAATATTCCTGTATAGGCCACATGCCGACATAAATACCGGGTCCCGAAGCTTGCCGGCCAAAGGAATCCAGTTCTTTGGCACGTCCACCATTTTGCCACCCCTTTGTACCTTCTTGACACCAAAGTAGTCAAGTTAGTGCGCTTGGCTAGGGTGGACGGGTGGCTTGTATGGTTTGTGCTGCCCCCGGCCAAGCTGGATTGGCTTAGCATTAAACTGTATCATCCGCAAGCTAATTAAATTCAACGTCTTTTGTCTTGATGCGATAGAATCGGTTCTTCTAGTCTCACCATTTTGACACATGGTCTATAACCAACAAATAATCTCTAGTGGTGCTAAGGATGAACCAGCCGTCCGTGTGCTTCTCCAGGCGAGTCATGGAGTGCATCTCACAAAACACCGGAAATTCAGGCTTGAAGCCCTTCCGAATGCATGTCACCAAGTAGCCAAAGATATTCAACCTGTTGTTCGGCATCAGCTGAAAAGAGAAATGTTATATTCGTCTAGGACGGTGCGGACGAAGGGATGAAGAGGGAAGCGAAGTCCAACATCCAAAGCAGTGTGATAGACGCTGAAGGACCTTCGGCGCGGCCGCTCTTCTTCCCAGGTGGCCACAGAAAGAGAGCGCTTGGGCGCTACCAACTCAAAACCTTTTCCCAATTGGAGGAATTCCCTATACTTCTCCAACCCATCATTAAGGTAGCCTAAGGCCGTGCTACCAACTATACAGCCGTATGGGTCCTTGAAATTGTCAATATTGGCGACGGTCTCCTCATTCTCTACCTCCTCTTCATTAGGGTGAGGGGCAGTTCCAAACTCAAAGGACAAAACATTGTCCAATTCAGCGGCCTCGGCCGAGCTCCTGCTCTTGGAGCCCTAGCCGCCTCCAGAAATTACGACGCCCTCAAACGCCAAGGGACCTTTGCCCTTATATTTCCTTGCGCCTGCCTGATTTTCCAAAGGAAGAGCGCTTCGAGGGGTAAAGTCGGACGGTTCGGCAATTATAATGCCAGTTCTAGGTTTGTCCGACCTGCTATGTTGGAGATGGAGATGTTCAGAAATTGGGACGGACGATCCAGCGTCCGCCTGAGAAGAGGAAGGAGGCCTCTTCTAAGATAGCAACTCGGCCGGATCTATGATCGAGTTGGAAAATTAGGGGAACCTAAGCTCTGGAGTTTGCCTAAACGTTCCTCTAGCAGAAGAGACGCCCTGTGCTCTTTGGCGCTCTTCAAAAGAAGTGGTCACTTTGACCACAGAACATTCAATGCCACTAGTTGTGGCCATGTTGGTGGCTGACTCAGTCTCTACGTTCGTGTTGTTTGGGTCATAAGGGACTCTTGGGCTTACCAGACTACCGTCTGGATTTCTAGCGGCGTAATTGTCGTACGTCTGCATCGTCTGAGCCATTTGTGACTGCAGGGACAGAGAAGAATAGGTGGATGAGAGTCGGTACACACTAGAAATGGACCCACTCCATGAAGGAGACAGCTCGTCTCCAACCACTCTAGACTCCTCAGTCCCAGGAGAACGACCGGCCTCATGGGGAGAAACGGACGAAGCCGAGTGTTGAGCCAGGTTTAAACAAAAAGAAAGACTAAAGAAAATAAAAAGAGAAGTAAAAAGAGCAGGCGGCTTACCTCTGTACGTGTAGAAAACTTTGGAAATTCTTAGAAGTCTTGAAGGTTGACCGGGAACCTCAAAATATGTGACCGGAAAACTCAATCACATGTCGGAGCTCTTGAAGATTAAGGAAAAAATCACTTTCTCTCTCTAAAAAGCTCTAACTTCTCTCTAGAATTTTCAAACTTCCAAAGTAAGAAAATGAAGTCAAACATTCTATATTTATAGGCAAATTTATGGGGGCAAATGGGTAAATCCATCTTTTCCGCTTAAAAATTCACGGTTACTTTTTGAAAAAGTTAACCTAAAATTCAAGCGGTTAAAAAACCCTCTTCCGTCACTTTAAACGAAAGACAAGACGAATGGGCTGACGGCACGTCAAAATAGACGGCCGGGTCAGCCGAATCTAAACCGTTGTCCCGAAATCCCAGGCAATAGGTGTCCTCCTTAAAAAGATAGTCGGCCTGCTGCGTCCGACTAACTCCAAGTATTTCCTTCATCATTCAAAAAGTTTTTACGGGACCAATATTCACCTATTATAGACACAAAACAGTTTTAGAACATATAAAGAATTTTTTTAGAACCTAAGTATTGTTTAGGGTAAAAATACACCCTAACACGCGGTCCAATCCCATAGCGACACGTGGCCCAATCAAAGGGTGACATGTTCCCTTTAGAAAGATGATGCGTGTCAGCTCAAAAAGAGCACCTGAAAAGAGAGTAAAGGGCCTCTTTACATCAGGAGGCCCAAATCCCAAGAATGCCGCAAAACGACGCCCCCATCTGACATGTGTTGTCAGCTTATTGCGTAGCCAATCAGGGCACAGAAATCTAGGGTACAAACCCTAAAGAGGCACAATTTCCCACCCCTATAAATACCCTAATCATTTATGATGGGAGGGGTGGATTGTGACATAACCTTAAAAAGAGCACTAAAAGCTTCAACTTCTCTCTACTTTCTTTCTCTAGTTTATTCCGTTTTTCGGTCACTAACTTGATCGTCGGAGGCGGATCTCCGGTAAACCGGAGTTTCGTTGTTTTGCAGGTGTCCGAGTCTAATTGCCGGCAGAGCGTGACCAGTATCTCGAGGGATTCCAAAAATACCCCAAAACAATTATCATTTTAGATTAAATGAGTAAAAATTTAGAACACATGATTAAATATTTTGAACACATGATTTAAACTTTAGAACATATGAATAAAAATTTAGAACATCTACGTAAGTAATAATTATAAGTGAAATTTAGAATAAATAATTTAAGATTTAGAACATGTGAGTAATATTTTAGAACATACGAGTAAAACTTTATAACGTCAGAGTAAAAATTTATGAAAGAGTTGCCTTTGAATTATCAACAATCATTTTTTTGTGCAAAATATTCATCTTTCTTCTTTCTTTTTGAAATAGATTACAACTTGGTGTGCAGAGGGGATGCGTATGTCCTTCGTGGAATTGTGTCACTATATACTTTTCATCTTCACAATGTTTTAGAATCATAAGAGCTCTACACCCAACACGAGTGCAGTGACTAATCTTTTCCTTGTTATTGACATCTTGCCTTCCTTGCTTTGTCCTTCTTATCATTTAGAATACTTTAACAATAGGCTTTTTTTTCTCCTTGAAACCCTGTCTGTTGCATAAGATATATTAGAATGCCAATTTGTTCTCTGTATGCCTTTTACTAGTAGACTTCCTAGTGTTAAAACCAGCAGCAAGTGCATATGATTTATAAAATTCAACACCCTCATCAACACTATTAAATTGCATTCCTATTGAAGGTTTTAACTCATTGCAGCACATAAAAAACCATTCTTTTATTCCTCCGGGAGTTAATATAGGTACTATTGTAGGAGTAATTGGCACAATTGCATTGGCATTAGAAACATTATCAAGTTGTTCATTGTTGTTAATTATTTCTGCACAAAAGTAATTTTAACAAGTTAATAAAAATTTGGAAATTTTGACTTTTGCTACCACTATAATACACCACTTTGATTTTTACTACCTATCTAAAATTTAATTTAATTTTACTATCACCCAAAAGCCGAAAAAAATAGGTTTTACTACCATTTAACAGAATATGTTACTTTGTCCATTTTGTGGGGCCCACTTGATTAATTCCATCTATTTTCTTTTTCTTTCTCCATGAACTTCAGTCATTAACCCCCGGTCCCCCACCACTACCTCTTCCCGGCAGCCCTACCTATTATCTGGCACCTCACCTCCACGTCTGCCACCAACAACACCATTCTACACCCACAAAATAAATGAGCAGCACCCCACACATCTCTAATCAGCCATCAACGCATAACTCCTCAATACACCACCTCCGCCCAATAACAACAGGCCGGAAGTTGCACCAATTTGACGCTTAGCCGAGAATTTTTAACCATTGATGGAAGATAATGTTTGATGATGACTACGGTGATGCGTAGTATGAATGGGGGTAGGGGTGGGTAACTTCGGCAACACCAGTTTTTTGGCCGACATAACCCAATTAAAACCCCAAATTCACATACCCAATTAAAACCCCAAATTAGCATACCCGAAATCCTTCCAATTTCAATGGGAAAGTGAAGTATCTTGTCTTCGATCGCGGAAGCGGTTGTGGGAAATAAATTCGAATCAATTTCGAAATATCTTAGAAAAGATGGATTCATTAAACAAGAAATTCGGTGAGTTGAGCCATTCATACCTCCAGCTCAATGACAATATGCTTGTTAAGCAAAAGAGTGTATGTATGTAGCCTTAATTCTTCTGGTAATGTTGATATTCGACCTTTGTTTGAGCTTTTCATTGCCTCCGTCATTCGAAGGAAACAACAGGGGGCTTAGATAATAATTTTGGCTTAAGAGTTCAATGTTGAACAAAGTGGGAATAAAAGCATATGAATTTCCTTGGAGAGGGTATGGGTGGGGGCGTGGGGCTGCTTTAAATGGGTGGGGGTTTTGGAAGGGGTTGTTGTTACGGGTCGGGAGTTGCTAGAGATTGAGTGGGGCTGTCGGGAATAGGTGTGGTTTATGACTGAAGTTCATGGAGTATGGAGTTAGAAGAAAATGGAAGAAGGTAATTTAATGGGCCCCACAAACAGAAATGTTAACACATTCTGTTAAATGGTAGCAAAATCTATTTCTTTTCCTTTAGGATGGTAGTAAAATAAAATAAAATTTTAGATAGGTAGCAAAAATCAAAGTGATGTATTTTAGTGGTAGCAAAAGTCAAAATTTCCTAAAAATTTTAGAACAAGTGAATAAAATTTTAGAACATATGATTTAATATTTAATCAGAATAGAAGACATTATTTAGAGCATAGATTTAAGACCGAAGTTTACTTAGGGGACGTTTGGTTCACGAAATATAGGTATGAGGTATGGGTTTAGAATGACTAAAACCCATACCATATGTTTGGTTGACAAAAATATGAATTTCAAACCCATACCTCAAACCCATGAGGTATGGGGTTTAGAAACCTTGGGGGGGAGGTGGGTTTGGCTCATTCCATTCCCTTAGGTATCAAATAAAAGGAGAGAATAGTGAGATATTCCATTCCAGAATTAAACCAAACACATGGTATTAAGTATCAAGTTCCAACCCGATACCACCTTAACCTCATTCCTGATTCCAACCCCATACCACTTTGTGAACCAGACGCCCCCTTAATTATTTAGAGTATAAAGGTTATGAGTTTATAAAACATAATTTGGAACATTAGACTAAAACTTTATAACATAAAAGGCAAATTTTAGGACATGTGAATAAAAATTTACATATAATTAAAATTTTAGAACACATGATTAAATATTTAGAACACATGATTTGAACAGAAGACTAATTATTTAGAACTTAATTTTAAGACTGAAGTTTACTTAATTGTAATCGGAACATAAGAATCACTATTTAGAACATTTGAATGAAGAGTTAGTTGTTAAAGCTTATGAGCATATAAAACATAATTTGGAACATTAGACTTAAAATTTAGAACATTAGAAGCAATTTTTAGAACAATTGAATTAGAACATGTAAGTTAAATTTAGAAAAAAATAATTTAAGATTTAGAACATGTAAGTATGAAATTAGAACATTATTGATAATAATTAATTCAAAGTATACATACAAATCTGATTTAAAACAAAGAGATTAATTATATATAGAGCATAAATTCAAGACTGAAGTTTACTTAATTAAGATGTTTGTTCTAAATTTTTACTTATATGTTCTAATTTATGAATCATACGTTCTACATTGTTATTTAGACACCCCCTTAGAAAAAATCAGAACATGTTCCAAAATTTTACTCATTTGTTCTAAATTACTTATCAAATTTTACTCATCTACATCCTCAGTTATTACTTTCCCTTACTTTCCTACCATGTTCTAAATTTGTACAACCATGTTCTAAATTTTTCAACCATGTTCTACGATTTTGGAACATGTTGTACATAAAAACATCCAAGTTAATAAAAATTAAACCTGCTTTAGTATTTGCTTGTTCATCTATAATTTTCAACCTAATATTATGAACCTGCAAAAATTCAAAAAAAAAAAAATTAAATGAAACATTGATAATATATACAAATTCAATCCAAGCAATCAAGATCAATAAATTTAACCTAAATATATCAATTTAAAATAAAATTGTAAACATATTTTTTATTGTAAGAATCAAATTTAAATCAAAAATTTGAAAATTAAAACGCATATAAATCGCAAAAATCGAACATAAACCGAAAATCGAACATAAATCAAACATAAAGCGAACAAACTCGAGCATAAAAATCGCAAAAATCAGGGAAAAAATTGAGAAAAAACTAAGATTACATAAAAATTGAAGCAAAAAATCACATAAAAAATTGAGAAAATCGCATAAAAATGCTCAAACAAAGCGCAGCAAAAATCATAAGAATATAATGAATAGAAAGAATTGAATCATAAGAATTGCATTACTTACCTAAGAACAAGAGGAGAGAGAAAGTCAAGCTTATGGAGAGAAGCTGGTAATTTGAGCATGGGTTTGGAGGATGAGTTAAATGCGTTGGTTTTAGAGATTTTGGGAGGGTTTTATTTTAGCGTAACTTTACATTTTTGTCATTACTCTTGGAGTGATCTCAACTGTTGGATCTAGTTCAATTTAATGGTTGTGATGTATTCTCATATATGATAGATTTCTCATATAAAGACCTATTCTCACCGGATCCCTCCCCTATATATATATACTAGATTAGTCTACGATTGGACAAATAAATTTTTAAAAAATTTGATTATTTTTTAATACCAAAATTAAAAACCAAAAAAAAAATTTCCGAAATAAATAATGCATCAAATATTAAAAATAAAATTTAGAGTTTATAAAAATTGAATAATAAAAAGGCTACGTGATGAAGAAAAATTAAATTATTATTATTATTAGATGGATAGACTATTTTCGAAAATTGATACTAATAATAAAATAGCTGATCAGAATTTTAATTAAATCAAATAAAAAATCATGATGACATCATTTATAGTTTTAGAGGGAAAATTTTTAATGACGATCTGACATGTGTCTAGTTTTAGGAAAGGATGATGTAAACGGTTGCTACTTTAGTATTATTTATATATATATATAGGGACAAATGAGAAGAACCTTAAAATGAGAAGGATTTTATGTGCATATATTTTGTACTGAATGTGCAAAATTTTTAAACTAAATGTGCAAATATTTTTTGACTAGAACTTCATGTCCATTAACTTTGATTAAAAATGTGCATACTTTTACTTCTAAATATGCTTAATATTTACTCCATTACTTCATTCATAAAGGGACCTTACTTCTGTCACTCTCTCATCCTCTACCTACATTAAGATACTACACGTGTGTGCAATCAATGAAACCTTTCATTGTGCATAATTTTTAAACTAATTTTGCATAAATCTACTTCAAAATATGCATGACATTTACTCCATTTATTCCTTCATCTAATAGAGTCTTTAGCTGCAAGTATTCGAATAACATTACAATAAACCTCAAGTTATGCAAAGCCATGACAAATATAGTCCAAATTATGAGTATAGTACGTGAAATCGATGACATTTTTGAAGAATACTAAGCAATAAGGAAGTTAAGCTAGCATCAATGGTGAATTTCTTCCTTCGGGAGATTCATTATTTTAAAGCTTTCAATGAATATTTCCCAAAAAACCTTCTTATGTGCAGTAAATTGACTAATATCTACTACTAATTAGATATTAACGCTGACAAATTTTTTGTATTTGATTCATATAAAAGATACGACACTCGAATTCGATTACCCCAATGTCGTAAAGCTGTACGAACTATTTACTCCCAAATAATAGAAAGGAGGAGGAAAGACTAGTAAAGAAAATTTCCTTCTTGAATCTCAAAACAATGGATACTTCCTTTCTAATCTTTAAAATAAAATTTAGAACTTTAAATAAGTTTTAATGAAGGGAAGAGAGATCACAGAGAGAGAGTTTGTTGCAGTTAAGAAGAAAAATGAAAGTAAAAATTGAATGTGCATAACTTTTGTATTAAATGTGCATATTTTTTGTGCTAAATATGCATTTCGCGGAGGTGAAATGTGCATTGTTAGATTTATATGTACGATCAAGATTCCTTCTCATTATAAGATATATATATATATATATTATCTCGTTGCCTATAATATTGAGTTAGTTGGCATATTTAGGGGGAAAATTTTAACAGGAAATTTTTTATTTACAGAGTGACACGTGTCAAGATGTAGCTCGAGAGCCCTTTGTTTTAGTATAGTTATAGAATAAATTTTTTATTTTCAGTTTAGTCAACCCATAGACAATCTACAAGTGTTTACCAAATTCACTTGGAACTTGGACATGAGATAGAACGAATGCAGATACTATATATAGCTTACCCATAAGTGCAAGTAAATCGAGATATACCTCTTATGTTGGTGAAGCTTGGTTGAGTTAGAACAATGTGGAGTTCCAGTTTGATTGGGCAATTCTACCATCATATAAAAATAAAGTGAAATTCTCAATGGTACTCTTGAATTTTTTATTTTTTTCAATGGTAAACATCAAAGAATTAAATTATCTTTGGTAATCAACAATTTGTGTTATTAATTCAGTGGTAATATTAATGAGATTAATTTATATTTATAAGTCTAACTATGGTTAACTAAAGGAAAAATGACTAATATGCCCTTAAAAATCAGATTTTTCTTTAATTTTTAACAATTAAATTATTTTTAAAAAAAAATTAAGAAAAACAACCACCACACTTTCCCCCAGCCACCACCGCCAGCCTCGATCCCCATCCCTCGGCGCCGGCCGCGCCCAGACCCTACGTCGCCGGCGCCGCAGCCACCGGCCCCCCTCCCTACACCCACGAAAAACCATCCCAAACCTCGACAAAACCCCAACCGAAACCCCCAACGGGCGACGTTTATCCTCTAATCGATTCCATTTCACCCAATTCACCCCAAATTTCCTCAATTACAACAACAATGAGCCCACAAATCCCCAACAACCTTGTTGATCTCGACCTAGGGTTCGTGAAATTAGCTCCATATTCATGATACCTGCGGCAAAATCGACCCCATTCGTTGAAGCTGGTTCGAACTTCATCGAAACCATCACCAGAAGCAGCGAGATAATCGGGTTTGGAGCAATCTTTGTCGGGTATGAAGATGGCTTTGGTTTCGGGTAGGGTGTTTCATGAGGAGGGGGTTGGTCGGAAAATGGAGTGGAAAGGGAGGGGAAGGTGGCAGGGAAGGGTGACCGGAACAGGAGGGGAATGAGGTGGCCGGATTTAATGGAGGAAGGGGTTAGCGGGCAGGGATGGCAGGGGGAAGAAGGAGTGGTGGGTTTTTGTTCAATAAGGGTATTTTAGACATTTAACCTTTTCCTCCCTTTTAAAGCTTAAACCATAGTTAAGATTTTCTTAAAATGCTTAACTAATGTTACCATTGAATTAGTTTTACAACTTATAGATTACCAAAGATAATTTGATAATTTAGTGTTTACCATTGAGAAAAAAAATAACTTGAAGAGTACCATTGAGAATTTCCCAAAAATAAATAAATAAATAAAATAAGAAACTACTAGTTGTTGTACATATATTTTGTATACAGGCCAGCAAAGCGAAGAACATTGTTTCATTATACAGGTAATGTTTTTTATAACTACGTGTACACATTAAAAAAAAAAAAAAAACATAAAATAAAAAAAAAAGAAGAAGAAGATTAATTCTAACTTAAACATTGTACATCTTTAAGCATGATTTGAGTTCCTGATAGAGTTGTTGCTCTTAAGGAAATGACTACATTGTTCACAATTTATGGAAAACCCAAATTTTTGCTGATGATATAAAATTGGGTCAGGGATTATCTTCTCAATAGGTTGTACGCAGGCAAATCTTTTACACTGCAGATATCTTCTAACTCAAGCTCCCGTTCTAATTGCGCTCTTGTTGATTTCAGAACATCCTGGAAAATAATCACATAAATATTACTAAAACAAATGTCCAGGCGATAGGATGGGGAAAGACAATGGACTTACATTAAACTCCATATACGATGCACGTTTTGCAAGCCATTGCGCATCCATCATTAAAAAGGCTATACAATACAGATTGTCAAATGCCATCTCATCCTGGGCAAGCAACTCTAGAAAATGTACCCCGACTTTGGAAGTTGGCTTTCCTGCAAGAAATTTTCGATCCCACGGCTTATAATCCATCCCTTATAAAGCTTTAAACAAGGAATCCTAATAATTCTAAGAAAATTGTAACACAATTTTTCCACCACAAGCCTTGCTTCTTAAGTTCTTCCATATTAACTGGATATAAAGAATAGAGGGTAGACAAAAGTGCAAACATGTATCTTCAGATAAAGAAAACATCAACCTTCCCCCTTCTTCCTGTTGTAGGGAATGCAGGCATTGCCCTGGCTTGATTCATACTTTCACAAGACTAATAAAAGGTTGGTGACACGTAAATGAGACTTACCAGATTGGAGATCCAGCATTTGTGCTAGCATGAACGAAATATTGATGCCAGCTACAGCAAAGGGATATTCCCACTCAGCCCGCTGTCCATCTTTCTTGTGCAACAAACACTGGAAAGACCCCTGGAAGAATGAGAAGGTTCATTAATAAATGTAAGTTTCCCCCTCCAATCTAACCTGAAAACATTCCACATTAACAAAATTTTACAAAAGAATTTATGTATCTAAAATAGAATATAAAATAATTCTCCTCGACAATTTGTCTCACTTTTACAAAAGCAATGGTTGAAAGAAGACAGGGACGGACATGCCGAGAAAAATAAGTGTGTCCTATATAACATGATGAGTAATAGAGTTGAATCAATACCATTACAGGCAAAGAAAATCAAATGAGGTGCAGGTGAAACTATTATACTAGACATGATCAAGAAGGATCCAGATGGAAGCTTGCAACAGTAAAAATACTATGGAGTATCTTTAACTTTAAACGCAGGGAATAAGAATTACTAACAGGAGCTCGAAAAGTTTGATGGGATGGATCAGGATAGGCAGTGGACATGGAGCCGCTAGGATTACATAAGGAGATGCAAGACTACACAAATGGTATGTAGTGCAGATGGGAATAGCAAGTTCAACAGTAAGGATTACTGAAAAAAGGGTCTTTGGTGATGACAATGGTTAGCCGATCTTGGATTATTACACATTACTCTCAGCTTTCAGCAGACTTACCCCCTGTGCACAGTTATACTCTAAAGATTGTACTCCTAGTGTCAACATCATGTGGATTTCATAACCAGGAAAATTTATTGGGACACTAATACAAGTACAAGAGATTGAGAACATTCAAAATTACGTTAAAATCTGAATGCAAAAATGGTAAACAATGAAAAAGATCTAAAGACTGAATAGTTGGATACATACCGGATATTTTTCGGCAAAATATATGAGATTCTCAAGTGATATGTATCCTCCACCCCTAGTATAAGAAGATAATGACATCTAAAATCAGATTCTGGTAAGTAGTAGGATGGCTTTTATTTTAAAGTCTAGCATCGAACAGTAAGCGTACCTAAAATCTGTTGAGGGATCAGTGCCTTGCCAGCCCATTTCCTTCCAAAGCTCTGATTTAAGAGGTGGGAGCTCCCTATTGGGAAAAGCCAACCTCCACAGCTGCTTAAGAGCATTCTGGAAGCAAAAAGTTGTTTTTGTTAATGTGATACTATCAAATATGCATCAACATACATTTAAGTTTTCTTTTTTGAAAAAATAAATAAACAAATATGTAAAATAAAAATGCACAATGGGAATAAGATGGTCCATATTGACATTAGACAGGTAACAGTTATAAGTGAAAATGAAATGCTGGATTTTTGAGCTCTAAATCATGTCACGTAATGACATGCAAAGGATGTGATGAATTGGACTACGCATAGCGAGAATTAATAGTAGATTTTGATTATTGGTAGTTGTCCTATCAGAACATTTATTGACTTCATTTATTTTCATTTGGTGTATAAAATCCGTGCCGATATACTTTAAATATGTTAAATTGCTTGCAAATTATGCAAATATCAGACAATTCAAGAGCAAGTTTTAATCCATCCAAAAAGAAGCAAGCATTAACTATGTCAGAACGTAAAAATCAAGAATTTATCCACAATAGACAATCAGGAATAGACATGACATAATACATGAATTTAGAAAGGACTAAAGAGGCCATTAAATGATCATTAGTAGCTTCAGATAGTTTTGGGGTGAGATGGAGGGATGTGTACATAGAATTTAATAGCAAAGCATAGCTGACAAACATAATCAACAAGAAGGCAGCAAGACAATAAGCTGAACAGGTGAGCCGCATTAGAAACAAAAAATTGTTTGAGCAAATTTGATTCATTCAGTAATTAAACCTAGAAAACACCTAATGTATAGCTTGTCAGAACCCTAATAATTTCATTTGGTTTATCCAAAGAGCTGCAAATAATATCTCACGTGTTGTTCTCAATGTTTAAGGGAATAATCTGCCAACAGAAACTTTACTGCATTGCTACTGCTGCTCAAGCAATTTACACAAAACTGTCATGTTCCATTGTCCTTACGGTTAGTATACGTAAATAACAAGTATGATTATTAGATATATTTAATAAATAAGCCTACTTAATATAACAAATATCGGAACACATGCATTAAAAATATTCTAGAGTCCAAACAACCATGAAATGAAGATCAACCTGATGCTCTATTCGGCTTCCATCAAACGGAACTTTCAGCCTGCTTTGAAGGTGTCTGAGTCTTTCCTCCTACAATAGCAACATGACAGAGCATCAGTGCATCACTTTAGTGCATATTCAGAAATCTAAGCATATTACAAACAAAATAATATTTGATTATCTAACATTATGGTCCAAACAAACATAATGTTTACATATACTACAACAAGAAAACATAGATAGCCAACTGAGGAAGAATAAAGCATCCTGATTCCTAACACTGACTATACCTGTAATGAAGTAAGAGCTGGTGCAAGGAAAGGTGTTTGCGATGAGAATGCAGGACCCACAAGACGCCCAAAAAGTGACCTTGAGCCAAGAACAATATTTGCTGGACAGAAATATCATGATTTAAAAAATTAATTAGACATAGGAAAGGGATAATTATCACATGATAAATATTGAATAACAGATCCTACTTTCCTCAAGTTCCTATTGACACAATATTTAATACATTGTCAAGTATTTAATCAACCATTATTTCAATTAAGGAATAATTATCACTTCTGAAAAAAATAAAATAAAATTATAACAGACATCAACCAAATCATGACTCTTTGAGTACAAAACAAAAGAAGAACATAATAAAGAGTGTACATTATACCTAGATTATTTTCTTTCCATCATGCAGACAGATTAAGTGCAAAGTTGAGAACAACTGTACCTCCCAGAATTCTCACTATTCCCAAACCTTGCCAAAGGCAGATAAGTATCTCTAGTATCATAATTAAGGTGAAATAAAAGCGTACGGCCACGAATTTTATAGAATAAGACAAAAAAGTACAGTAGTACGCAACAGAAGAGACTATCCAAGAAATAAATCAGTCTCAGGGAAGAGTGATATCAAGGCCAACATCCATTTCTCACTTAAAACTTCCTTTCAGACTTCTAAATGAACTGTAAAAAGAAGAGACTCGATCAATGTGAAAGGATTGGTCATGAAAACATAAATACAAAAATTGAGGGATCAAACAAAATTGATGATGAATCAAGCCAGCCGACAGGCTGTTAGAGCCACAGATGGAAGCTACCATGTCTATGAAGACTAAAAACCATCTTTTCTTGGAGCGTGCTATTCACAATTATCATGCCTAGATTTTCTATGAAGATGTCATGAATTTTAACAGGCTTAGTAATACCAGACCAACACTGCCTTAAGTAGAAAATAAATTTATGAGAATATCAACCTTCAAACCAAGATTGCAAAAAGCAGAAAGTGGTATGGGTTTCTTCTTTCACTGAAAGGTCCCTTGCACATTGACACTTAAGTATAGAGCTAGTTTCCAGGCAGGCAATGCACAATAACAGCTAAGATGCAACGAGGATTTTTAAGTGTTTATGATGACACTAAAAAGGCTAAATACTATATGAAGTCACCGGTGTTGAGGTAAAATTCCCAAGTTTTGACAATAAGCTACTGTGAATCATCTATTTATTTTAGCTTAACAGAGCAAAACAAAATTACCTGAACAAAACAATGTTGTAAAAAAAAAAATAATAATAATAAAAAATTAAAAAAAAATTTGGCAGGATTAGGCCAAAAAAAATTTTTTATCAAAAAAATTAAATCCTGGCCTGCACACCATATTCCTAGGGTGAATGGGCATAATCCTCAGCTAAACAAGAAGATATATATTACACATGATCTAGCATAGCTGAGTCTTAGGGTCTGTTATGTTCAACTTAGTTGCTTGTTTCATGTAGGTTCAAGAGTTCATTAAAGTTTGAAAATGTTCATTTCACTATTACAACATGTTTCAATAATTTCACATAAGTTCAATTAAATTAAGACAAATTCAAATAGTTTAAACTTTAAAGTCAATTGAATGGAACACATCCATAGTAAATATTGAGTCTGATATGATATGGCATATATATAAACTATGAACTACCCAATGCCAAATGCAATTTTATTGAGCTTGCCTAACTGAGCAACTTTTTTTTTTTTTTTTGACAAGAACCAAGCACATCTTACATTCTACAAAGTTCACCACCTTTATATCTAGCACTTCAGAGTACATTGTTTACTGCGCTTGTTGGTACTAAAGCCTTGTTAAAGCTTTTGAAAATTACTCCCCCCCCCCCCCCCCCCCCCAAAAAAAAAAAAAAAAAAAAAAAAAAAAAAAAAAAAAAAAAAAAAATCATAAAATAAATAAAATATTGAATAAGTAACCAAAAAATGTTTGGAAATACCTAAGACAGTACATCCAGGAGAGTTTTATGGGTAACCCAAACCAGATGATTGTATAGTTTGGTTTACTAGATATAAGTAACTTGGGGTAGAATTTATCTGTTTTATTTGATTGTTTCAGTTTCGGACCTAGTGAACATAGATATTATTTCTTACATTTTTACTTTTTCCTTCACTTAAAAATTCTTTTCAGCCTACATTCCACTTTCCTACACATTTCAAGAAGAGTTTTGGCTAGACACATTCCACTTTCCTACACTTTTCAAGAAGAATCTCATTGGGTAGCTAAGTGTTGAACATAAAGGTTCTAGTCTGTATTCCATCCAGGATTCTATCAGTGATCAATGTAGGATTAAAGCTCAATCTACTCAATAAGTATACACTCATCTACGTTCATTTATCCATATAGCATACATATTCAAGGTACAAAATGTAGATTATCAAGCTTCTCGGTTCTCCGTTCTCACCATTCTCAATCCCCGAAAAAGAAATTTCTTGGGCTACCTCCTACATAGTGCCGGCTTTTTTCTGCATATCAGATTCTAACTACTAACATGTGATTAAAACTACCTAAGGCATATTCCACAATCGGTTCTAACTCATCACTACATATGATTGAAATCGCAATAGGCAGATTCCATAATCAGTTCAATGCAGTAACAAAATAAAAAGTACTATGTACTATTTAACACAAACTAATTAATTCAATTCAAGTTCCAAATACTAAACAGTTTAATGAGTTCCACATATAGTACCTAGCCACTGAGCCCACTGCGCGAGCAGCTGAGAAAATATAAAAGACCAATGGAGATTGACCTTCCTCCCTGGATCATCCAAAAGCTCATCCAAAGAATATTGCTGAAATTAACAGAAAATCACACAATCATCATTCACAAACACTGAAACAATCCCACAAAGGCGATACGGAATGACATTATACAAGTAAAATCAATTCACCTCACGATTTCTATCACCATACTCGCGATCATTTCCAAGCAATGGCTCCGCTAAACTCCCGGAATCCGACGAATCATAATGCTCACGTCTTCTCCCATCAACATCACCGTGATGAAGCCTTCTCCTTAAAGTAGCCGAAGGTGACATCACCAATACAGCTCCAAATTCCCCCTCTTACAATCAAATTCACCTAAATTGCATCAATTTGAACACTAATTAGCATTAATATTGAAAAATTGAATGATCAAAGACAGAAATTCTAAAACCTCGTCATCAGAAAAACATCAAATATAAATTTCAACAAGAAAAATTACCTCAAAAATACAGAAATCGCAACAAAAATTGAATTTTTAGAACAGTATCGTATACCTTGGCTTGATTTGCAGTTTTCTTTAAATAAGGAAAAAATTAAAAATCTTAGGAAGCAAGCAAAGAAGTTGGGAGAGTGTAATTTAATTAATTATTAGGTCTTTGAAAAAATCAGAGGGTTTGGAATTTGGGGATTCTTGAATTGCAATTGGGCAATTGACGTTATTGTTTAAATTTTTGTGTAATATTAAAATTGGAGTTTGACAATTGGAATTCTTGCCTTGTTTAAAAATTGGATTGTTGAGTTTTGATTGCAAGTGTTGTTTCAGAGCTGACTGGTCTTTAAAAAAGAAGAAACATAAACAGAACGACTTGAGCAAGCAAGAAGCAAGATACAAATGAGTTTTATGTGCGCTAGTATATGCTTGGACTAGGGGCCATGCGAAAGGTGTTCCTTAGAAAAACCAAGTTTATAACCATGGTCCATGATAAAATATGATCGGTTTATTAAGGGGTACGTTGGATAATTTAACTAAATTGTTAAATACCACCAACGTTTTTTTATCAAATTGTCAACAAAAGTCGTGAAGGAACAAATTTACCTTTACTTAACCCCACATAGCTTTCTCTCTCCTAGTTCATCAAGCCTCGAACCCAATCATCAACCACCACCGCCACCATCAAATACTCATGAGTTTTAACTTAATTCACTAAATACCCGCGACATTTTTCAAATTCATCATATACCATACAGTTTTAAGGAAATGTCATTAGCCATTAACATTTGTTAGTCATTAAGGCTAATTATGTCACGTGGCATTATATGATTGATTCTCTTTTAATTTATTTTAACTAGAACTTATCCGTGCTGACGCACAAAATATACGATTATACGTATATGTGAAGTATGTATATTAAAATGAAAAATAGTTGAGTGAAGTTATAGATTTTTTTTTTTCAAATATCGCTCTAATGATAAAAAAATTACGCATTTTAATATTTCCCATTTAATTTTATAAAATTGGGGGGGGGGGGACGGGGCGTCCCGCGTTGCGACATTAAAAATATGAATTACACATTTTGATATTTCCTGTTTAATTTCATTTTAATGTGGTAAGTTTTTCATACTACTAGTTTTAAAAATGAACACATTAAAAATTTGAATAAAACATTAAAAAAATCTTACCACATGTGACGCGAGAGATTGACGTGTAGCATGACACATGTGACAAACGTCACAATCCTAAGGAATGTTGTTGTTCGGGATAGCCGGAAGTTTAGCCGGAGGCTCTGGCAACAGGGTTAGGAGGTTGTTCCATTTGGAAGGTTTAAGGCCCCGTTCTCTTCACCTTATTTTTGCTGATCTAAAATTATTTTTACTGAAACAAAATTATATTTGCCGAATTTAAATTATTTTTACTGAACTTAACTTAATTTTACTGAACTGAAATTATTTTTGCTGAACTGAAATTATTTTTTACTGATTTTCTATTATAATTCTTCTTTAAGAAAACTGAATTTTACTAAACTGAACTTATTTTTACTAAATTGAAATTATTTTTACTGAACTGAAATTAATTTTACTGAACGGAACTTATTTTTACTGAACTGAAATTATTTTTACTTAATATTTTTTTTAAGGTGAAGAGAACAGGGCCTAAAAGGAATGAAAGATTATGTAATGTTGAATTGGAGAAATAAAATAACATGCATGGAATTGTATTTATAAGGCAAAATGCTTAATATACATACGTACAAACAAATAAAATTTACTTTTTTTTTCCTCTCTTTAATGATGTGTATACGCGGGCATAATTGATACACATTTTATACATCAAATTTATTTACGCAATAACAATCTTTTCCCAAAATAAAAACTTATTCATGCATTCTTCTTTTAAAACAAAGTCCTGCTCCAGGTGCGGGGGCGCATACGAAAGCTGTGTGATCGAGCAGAAAAAGCTCTACCATGCCACGACAATATTCACCATGCCACATTAAGATCCGCCATGTCATGGTAAACGCTGCGACAACACGACAAAATTCGCCGAGCCATAGCGGAATCCGCCACATCACGTGAGAAGCTGTCGCGCCACGACAAGCTCTACCACGCCACGCCAGCAAGAAGTTGGTTGCGCGGGAACGCTACTCTAGGACTCTGTTTCCGTACCTTAATTATCGCGGGCGCGCAAGCTCGTGAGAGGGCGCACCCGGTTGGGTCTATTTCGGGATATTTGCCTTATTTCCTTTGTAATTAGTTATACTATAAATAGCTTTTCTCTTTCCAAAAGTAATTAAGCAATTAATTAAGACAATAATTCTTAGCTTAGTTCAGTGTTTCTCTCTCTAGTTTTAGGCTTAGTTTTAGAGAGAGAAAGTGAGGGATTTCAATGGTGATTTGAGAGATTGAAGATGCAAGGGTGACAATTGTATGTATTGAAGATCTTCTCAATTATCAATGAGCATTTCTTACTCTATCTCATCTTATTGTTTTATTTAATTTCATGTTTGTTTGATTTAGTTTTGTTGCTTAATTCTTGATAATATTAGTTGTTATTCATGTTTGATTGATTCTTGATTTCATTTACTTGTTTTGATGTGATGATGATTGCTAGTGAGTAGTTGCTTTGCTAGGGTTTGAATAAAACCCGTATGATTAATTGATTGTGATTAATTTGGGAATGATGTTGATTGATTGTTGAGATTAAAGTGTAAGTTAGCATGTGTTTAGTTTGATTAGGCCTTGAGAACTATGCTAGATTGCATTGTAGATCCTAATGACATGACCACTTGATTTAGGATTTGCAATTGTTGATTGGTTTAAATTGTGATTCTCCTTGTATGTTATTTGTTTCGGGGTTTTTTGAGTCCCTTGGGAGAGTTACAACACTAAGACTGGATGCTCGCTTGGATGCCTGTACCTGCAAAACAACGGAACACCGAATGGTCGGTGGTCCGCCTCCGAAGCTTAAGTTAGTCTAAGTCCGAAGAATAAGGTGCGGAATGTAAAGGATATCTACTCGGATTCCGAGCTCGGGTGTACTGTTCTCTTGAGAGCGACAGTTCTGACAATGATTAGTAATCACTGAATATTCCTCGGAAGGAGTGTACAGGGTTCTTTGTGTACGTATCACGTATTGAATGTCCAGAAGTTTCACGTTGTGTGTGTTGTTGCCATAAATGAGGAGGTCATCTCCTATTTATAGGCTTCTCGAAAAACGTGCACTCCCTAGGGTTTCGTGCCCTAGGGAATATTCACGCAGCTTTTGCAGACCTCGGGATTTGGGCCTGAAAGCCGCCAATCCCAGGTCCTTTTATCCGTCTGCCACGTGTCGTTCTCTGAGAGGTCCAAGGTGGCGCCCCTTTCAGTGACACGTGGCGGACTCCGATTGGGCCAACTGGCCTAGGGTATTTTTACCCAAATCATTTGCCCCTCACAGGTGACACGCGCTTGCCACGTGTTGCCTGTGACAGGTGTTAGCATCCGATTGGTCGGATTTTGAATAGTTACCGCGGAGGGAAAGTTTTAGGGTTTATAACCCCTCTATAAATAGAAAGTTTTCACCCCCGGATTTATTACACCTTTGCGAATCTTTGGAGAATCTTTGACTTTTGACTTTAAGAATCTCAAATTCCTTAAGTGTTTCTTAGCTTTCAAGCATCTGACACTCAGCCCGCTGTCCGACCGTTCTCAGCCAACCAAGCGTCTCTCACCCTTCTTCTAAAGGTAACACCTGTTTCTTCTTTTACTTTTCATTTTTTCTTTGTTTTCGAAAAAATGGTATCCCAACCGCATGCGGCACAGCATAGGATAGTGATCAGCCGGTCACCGGGGACGGCTGAATCTAGAACTTACAGTGCCGACTGCTTGGCCAGCGACTGTGCTTTGCGAACTTCTCCGAATCTGACTGGTTTCGTGTCCGTGCAGGACACAATGGCCAGAACCAAAAGAACAGCAAGAAAAACTAACTCCGATGGATCTTTTTTCCCGTCGGATGGTTCAACTCTTTATTCTGACGGCTCGATGAGGGTGCCTCGAAGTGAGGTGTCGGAACACCCTGATAGCCCTTCTTATCTTCCTCCTACCCCCACCTATTACCATTCGCCCTCTTCAAGCGGTACTCCTAGTGATAGGATACTGGAGGAGGCAGATGAAACCTATGCAGCCGGGCCTTCTGAACAGGCGCCGGAAGAGAGTCTAGGGGAGGACCCTGCTGGCACCAGTCGGCAGTCCCTTAGCTCTGATGACAGTTCTGATGACGAGTCGGCCTCGTCATCTTCTTCAGATAATGCCTCCGCCTCTTCAGGGGAGGCAAGGGCCAGAATAGACGCTGCCAGGGAGTCCTTGGCAGTTGAGAGGGGGGAATCCTGGTCCGAGCCGAGCGCTTCCAGGCGCTTGGAGAAAGCCCCCTACTATCATCATGTTCCGCAGAGCAGGCGGAACACCATGGCAAACGGCCTTACAAGTTTTAAGCGTAAGGTTGTTCTGGGCCATGGCTTCACTTTGTGCGTCCCTAATAAGGACGACACCATTACTTGGCCGAGTATGGCCAGCTATGAAGACCGAGCATTCGGTTGTTATGAGGCGGCCTTTCAGGCTGGCTTGCGCTTCCCTCTCCATCCGGCCGTGGAGAGGATTTTGGATGGATACCAACTTGGTATCTGGCAACTCGTACCCAATTCCTGGATCAATATTCTGGGGTACGTTGCCACCTGCGAGATGCTGGAAGTGGAGGCGAGCTTTGAAGCATTCGCCCACATGCATTATCTTAGCAGGGCGCCTGCTAGGGGTGGCGAGGGCTGGTACACCTTGACTACTTGCAAGGGGTACATGATGGCTGTCGGCAAAGAGAACAAGTGGAAAGACTGGAGAACTAAGTTCTACATAGTCAAAACTGCCGACCGCCGCCTGAACCAAAAGTATAACAGGTGGAACAAGGATCCACCTCTCCTAGCAGGCAGGAGTGCATTGCCAGCTCTTCCTAGACGAGCAAAGGAGGAGATCATGGAAGCGGGTTTGTTCACCGTGTCTGTGAAGACGAATGATGAGGGGGACAAGGAAGTCACCCCTCAATGCTATCTCCCTTTGTACAAATGGTTTGAGGAAGGGACGTTCTTGGCCGCTTGTGGGCTAAGTACTGAGATGTCGAGAGGTAGTCGGCCGTCTGTTTAATATGCCATATTTATTTTGCTTGTCTTCACTTGTTAAATGTGTCTAACACTTGATTCTTTTTTGCAGACAAAGCAATGAAGAAACTCTCGGCCTCCAGGAAGCCGGCTGTATCTGCTGCCAGATACAGATCAAACGTTCTTAACAGGACGGAAGCCACCACTGCAAGGGTGGGTGAGCAGCAACCAGCCGGTACCCCAGGGGTGAGATTTCTATACTTAGCACCCACCTGATTAATGCTGGGTTTTTGCTGAATGTTTTCTAACTTTTGTTTTGTCTTCAATGACACAGGGTACCTCCTCCAAATCCCCGTCCAAACCATCCGACCCTAAGCTCCAAAAGACTAGGGCGGGTGATGTGAGCGCATCCGGCAAGGGCGGCCGGAAGCACGTTGCTCATAAGCCCAAGAGGCCCTCAGACGCCCCTGCTGGTGAGAAGAGGTTTCTGGGGGAAAAAGCCCCCCTCTTCTTCCGGTAAGGAGAGGCTTTTGGGGAAAAGGCCCGCCTCTTCTCCGGTCAGAAGAGGGTTCTGGGGGAAGAGGAGGTGGATGAGGGCGACGGTAAAGACCATTCGTCCTCCCTTTCTTTTCTGCAAGTTATCCATACTTGAGTACTTTTCTAACTTTTTCCTCTTGCAGTTCCTGTACAGAGGCCGACTGTAGTTTAAATGGCCAAGTCCATGCTGAGGGCGATTGATCCGGATGATAAAGCATCCGTTAGAGTAGTCGGCACCCTAGACCTTGATGGTATTCTAGGGAATCTTTGTGAGGTAGACTTAGCCTTGAATCACTTTTACATTCGTCTCTTTCTTTTATCCGCCTGGTTCTTAACCATCCGGCTTCTTTTTGCAGGCCATGCTGCGTGTCCAAGGGCTCGGAAAACCCCTCAAGGAGAAGTCCAAAGAGGTAAAAGCTGCTAAGGCTCAGGCCGAGTCCGCCTTGGATAGGGCTCAATTTGATATTGCTCAGAATGAATTTCTGACGCTTGATATGATGTATTCGCAGTCGGAGGCCAATCTGCAGGTGAAGAAGGATCTGGACTCGGCCCGCCTTCAGGTCTCCAACCTCAAGAAGGAGATCAAATCCCTTAAGGCGGAGCTCGAGCCCCTTCAGGACGCCAAGGATGAGGCCGAGAGGGCCCAGGATAGGGTGAGCCGCTTAGAGCAGCGTCTCACCAACCAGGAGCACCAGCTGAGGGCCAAGTTTGAGTCCCGTGCCGAGCAAGATAGATCTGAACTGGTCAAACAAATGATCAGGGACAATGAGATCATCATGCGGGACACTTGGGCGGCTGTTCAGCCAGGCTCAGACTATCAGATTTGGAAGTCCAAGTTTGATGAGCTCAGCAAAGCTCTCGACGATCGCCTCCTTGAGGAGATGGAAGAAGCTTCCAAGGCTGATGCTGAGGCCGAGGCTGCTGAAGGCTCTGGGTCCGACTCTTCTGAGGAGTCGTCCTCTAGGGAGGAGGAGGGAGATCAGGCGAAGGAGCGAGAGAAAGATGATGAAGAGCAGCCGAAGGACAACAGGCCGGCTGCCAATGAAGAGGCTCTCCCCTGATCACTTAAGCTTTTTATTTTCTGTTTCTGCGGCCGAATGGCCATGTACTTGCTTTTCCGGCCTGTGTGCCGAGTATTTATGTATTTTTACCGACCGAGGGGTCGGGTAATTTGACAATTTTTCTGGCTCTGCCAGATAACAATTTCAACCAATCGTCTGGTGGCGATTGGTCATTTTAATTTGAATCATTCGGCCATTTGGCTGAAGTTTTTCATATTCTGTCCTTTGAATTGTTAATTTTTGCATGTTTTTTGGCTAAGTATTATAACCTGTATACCATGCGAATGTTCTTGCCCCTGGACGGATGTCGTGTGGTTTCGGTTTATGAGATTGATTGACTTGGAAATTATTGATACTTAGAAGAGTATTCATGGTTTCTAGGTCAATCAATCACTATGGTGATTGCCCCAAACCACGCGGCAGACGTCCATCCAGAATTTGGCAAAAATAAGTGTTCATTCGGCCATTGGCTCGAACAAAACTCAAGTTTCCAACTTAGCTGTTATGCTAGGGAAAAATCCCCGCCTGTTCTGCCCCATAGGCATAAACAGGCGCATCCGGCCATTGACCTCATTGAGATTAAAGTGTTAAGTCTGGGACTTAACTGATTTTCGTTAAAGTAATTCGTCCGCCTGTCTTTCCCCATAGGTAAGGATCAGGCGGCATCCGGCTGATAGCCTCAAATAAGTGCTAAGTAGTTAACTTAACGCATTTTTATAAAAATTTTCCGCCTGTTTTGCCCCTGAGCTAAAATAGGCGCATCCGGCTTTATGCCTCGGTTAGCCTCTACTTATGAAACAGTGACCATTTCCGAACTGTGCTAGAACAGATAGAAAATTCTAGCCTTTTAGATTTCACTTTCGATTAAAACAAACGATTGCGAGTGCTGCCTTACATTCGGTTGGGCCGCTTGTATATTCGTAGAGCAATGTGCCACCCAAATGCGAGATGCTTCTCCTCGACGAATTCACCCAAATGGGCGTCGTCGGTTATCTGACTCATGTTGGAGCAGACAGTCATACTCATGTTGGAGCAGACTGTGACCATTCGGTCTCTTTTTATTTTTATCTGGCCTTAGGCCTCGTAATTGATTAAGTAAATGTTGGTATAAACTTAATAAAATTTCGTAGGAACGACTGTTTAGAACAATCGGCTCCTTCAAAGGGTTTGGGGCGTCTGCTGTTGAGACAGACGCCTTTCAAACATATTGGCCGTCTGTAGCTGGTACAGACGGTGCTGAAAATAATAAAAGTTGAAAAAGGGAAGCATATTCTCATTAACAAATCTTTGAGATAACAAGATTGGAGTATTTACATTCGTACTTAGAAGTAGTACTTTTTCAAGTTGTCTACATTCCAAGTTCTGGGCAGCTGCCTGCCGTCTGGTTCTTCCAGGCGGTAGGTGCCGTCTCTTACTTCCTCATAGATTCGGTAGGGGCCTTCCCAATTTGGGGTTAGCTTTCCCTGCTCATTCGCCCTATCGACTGCTTCCATTTTCCGTAGCACAAAGTCCCCCACTTTGAGAGGACGCTTGTGTACTCTTTTGTTGTAAGCCCGAGTCATTCTCAGACGGTATATCTCATGGCGCAAGGCAGCATTGCCCCTGCGCTCTGGTAGTGAGTCCAATGCTAGACGCATGGCCTCCCAGTTCACCTCCTCGTCATACAACATGATTCGAAGAGTCGGCTCATAGTGCTCAATGGGCAGGACAGCTTCTGCACCATACACCATAAGAAATGGGGTCTCTCCAGTTGCCCCTTTAGCAGTCGTCCTGATGGACCAGAGGACGTGTGGTAATTCATCCGCCCAAAGGCCACCAGCCCGTTCAGTTTTCTTTTTAATCCCGTCTGAGATTAACTTGTGAAAAGCCTCGACCTGGCCGTTTGCTTGAGGCCGGCTGACTGATGCGAAGAAGCTAGAGATCCCTTGGTCTCTCAGCCAAGTCTTGAGTTGAGGCGTTTCAAATTGAGGACCATTGTCAAAAACCATAGACATGGGCACCCCGAAACGAGTGATTATGTTCCTCCAGATGAAGGAAATGACATCTTTTGTCTTAATGTTTTTGACCGCCTCCGCCTCTACCCACTTAGTAAAGTAATCCACAGCAACCAATATGTAGCGCTTGCCGCCTGGTGCGGCTGTATATGGCCCCAGAATGTCCATGCCCCATTTGGCGAAGGGTATTGGGCTGTGGATGGCCGTCAGGTCTGTAGCTGGACGATGAATGAGCTTGCCAAATTTTTGACATTTGTCACATTTTTTCACCAATTCCATTGCATCCGACTCCAGTGTAGGCCAGAAGTAAAGCCGCCTGGCTTTGGCAGCAAGGGATCTGCCCCCTATATGGGAGGCGCAGAATCCTGCATGCAACTCTTCGAGGACTTCCTTACCCTTCTCAGGGGTAACACACTTCAACAGAGGCTTTAGAAAACCAGCCCTGAAGAGTTCTCCTTGTCGCAACTCGAAGTTAGCCGCTCGTTTTTTCAAAACAGCCGCCTCTTGTGGTGAGTCAGGGAGCGTGCCGTCTGTAAGGTAAGTCCGGATGCTATCCATCCAGGTTGAGCTTCGATCAAGAACTCCAATGGGGTCTTCCTCAGAGATACTCCTTTTTTCCATAACCTCCCAGAAGACTGACCGAGGCGTTTCACAAGAGGCGGATGATGCCAGTTTGGACAGGGCATCCGCCTGATTGTTGGAAGACCTGGGCACTTGACTTGAGTAAATTCTTCAAGTGTCCCAACTTCAGCCTTGACCGCCTGCAAATATTTTATCATGGCCGGATGAGTGGCCTCGTACGTTCCATTGACTTGGAGTATGACGAATTGAGAGTCTGAGCAGGCGTCAATTTTCTTTGCCCCTGCTGCCTTACAGTACCGAATGCCAGCAAGCAGGGCTTCATATTCGGCCTCATTATTAGAGACCTGGAACTTGAACCGTAGTGCATATTCAAATTTGTCCCCCTCAGGAGACTGACAGATAATCCCTGCACCACAGCCGTTCGCAGTGGAGCTCCCGTCCACATACACTTTCCAAACCTGACTAGTATCATCCGGAGCAACCGGCCTTGTCATTTCCACAATAAAATCGGCGAATGCTTGCCCCTTTATTGCTTTCCTAGGTTCGTAAGTGATTTCCAATCCTTGCATTTCAATCGCCCATTTGAGCATTCGTCTAGAAGACTCCAAGGTTGTCTGAGGCCGCTTGATCGGCTGGTCAGTATAGACCACTACCGTATGTGCCAAGAAGTAAGGTTTCAATTTCTTGATGGCCATGTAGAGAGCGAGACCAAACTTTTCAACCATGGGGTACCGAAGCTCAGCGTTCCTGAGAACATGGCTGATGAAATAGACTGGGAGCTGAGTGCCGTCTCTTTCAGCTAAGAGAACAGCGCTGAGGGCATGATCGGAGACGGGCAGATACATGAAGAGCGTCTCTTTGGGCAAGGGGCTAACAAGCCTCGGCAAAGAGTGCAAATGAGTTTTTACCTTTTGAAAGGTCGCCTCTGCATCACCACCCCATTCAAAATTAGTCATCTTCCTGATTGCTTGGAAAAAGTAGAGACACTTATCGCCTGACCGACTGAGGAATCTCCCCAAGGCCGCCAGACAACCTGTAAGCTTTTGAACCTCTTTCACAGTACGGGGCTACTGCATGTCGATGACCGCCTGTATTTTCTCAGGATTGGCCTCTATTCCCCTTTGATCAATCAGGAATCCGAGAAACTTCCCAGACTCAACACCAAAGACACACTTTTTTGGATTTAGCATGACCTTGTGCCGCCTGAGTGTGGCGAATGTTTCTCGGAGATCAGCAAGGTGATCCGCTTGTAGTTTGGATTTGACTATCATGTCATCAATGTATGCTTCTACATTCCTCCCAATCTGATTAATGAAGACCGTATTAATCATTGGTTGGAAAGTAGCAGGCGCATTCTTCAAACCAAACGGCATCACAGTATAACAGAACAACCCCTGATCAGTGACAAAAGCCGTCTTTTCTTGATCTTTTTTCCACAGGGGAATCTGATGAAAGCCTGAATAGGCGTCCATGAAACTCATCAGGGCATGCCCGGCTGTTGAATCAACCAGGCTGTCGATCTTTGGCAATGGATAACTGTCCTTCGGACATGCCTTGTTCAGATCGGTGTAGTCAACACACATCCGCCAAGTACCATTCGGCTTTTTTACTAACACAACGTTAGCTACCCAATCAGGGAAGTTGCATGGCCGAATGAACTTGGCGTCCAGCAGCTTTTTAACTTCAGCTGCTGCCGCCTGACTTCTTTCTTCGCCGTGATTTCTTTTCTTTTGCCGAATGGGCTTCTTTTTGGGATCCACGGCAAGTTTGTGGACAGCGAGATCCGGGCTTATACCAGGCATCTCTTCCACGTCATAGGCAAAGATGTCTTTGAATTCTTTCAGAAGCTGGTGCAAACTGTCACCTAGCTTAGCAAAAGCAACCGTCCCCACCTTAACAGTTCGCTCTGGCCAAGCGTCGTCCAGAGGGATGTCAATGTGTTCACCAGTCGGCTGGGGACGGAGATCATCCGGCCGTTCCCCGGTCAGTGATTGCTATTGCCTCTCTTTTTTGACCACCACCAATTGATCAACTTTTCTTTTTTTCTCAGCTGGTGGGGCCGCTTGGTCTTCCCTGTTATCATCAAGGTCGACTGTTTGTTTGCCCCGGAAGGTTGCTGCGACCGCGGGCTTGACATCCGAGAGATAGCACTCCCGAGCTGTCTTTTGGTCCCCGTTAAGGGAACCGACTGTGCCATCATCCCTCTCATACTTAACGAGCATGAGGGCAGGAATGATGACGGCCTTGCACTCGTTAAGAGTGGGTCGACCAAAGATGAGGTTGTAGGCAGTAAGCTCTTCAACCACGAGGAAACGGATGGTCATATGTCGACCGTTTCCCTTTTGCCCCAGCCGGATGGGCAAATCTATCCGTCCGACTGGATGCACGAGTCCCCTCCCAAACCCTACAAGGGTGTGAGAAACCTCCATCATGCTGTCTGGCTTGTACTTGAGATTGGACAAGCATTTGAGGCTGATGAGGTCAGAGGAGCTGCCTGTGTCGATCAAGATTCGACCAACCAGTTGGTTGGCCACTTTATATTCAATGACCACAGGGTCATCATGCGGCCGACGGACTTTGCCTCTGTCCTTTTCGGTGATGATGACCTCGGGGAAGGCGGATGTGGCCGCCGCCTCTCCCTCTTCAACAGAATGGATCATCTTTTTCAGATGATCCTTGGTGCCCCGAATGGTCGGGCCACCCCCGGCGAATCCGCCTGCTATGGTATATACCGGATCTTCATCGGTGTTGGTACTAACAGTCGACTGGGGAGCCTTCTTTTTGGACTGCCCCTGATTCGCCTTTGAAGTCACTTTGGACTTCACATAGGACTTCAGCTGTCCTTTGTCGGCCAGACGGTCAAGCTCTCGTTTGAGGCTGAAACAGTCGTTGGTGTCATGGCCGATGTCTTCATGGAAATGGCAATGTTTATTTTTGTTCCGATTTTCAACGGAACCTCTCATTGGAGTCGGCTTCTCAAGAGTCAGCCGGTCCTTTATTTCCATCAAGATGGAGCAGCAGTCCTTGTGGAATTCGTACCTTGGGACGTACGGTTTCCACTCTTTCTTCTTCTTCTAGGCCGGCTGATCAGAGTTATCAACGGCCCAGACTTGCTTTTTCTTTTTGCTCTCTTCTGGCTTGGGAGCCGGCTGAGCAGGCCGACTCTCCTTCTGTCGGTCGAACTTCTTAGAGTCCGACTGCCTGTTGGAGGAGCAGAGCTCGGTCGCCTGTATATAGGCTTCCGCCTCTCGCAGCGCTCCCTGCAGAGTGAAGATTTGTTTTCGGACGAGTTCATACTTGAAAGTAGAACCGTCCTTCAGACCCTTGAAAAAGTCTGTGAAAGCGACCTCGTCAGATAGCCCATGGATCTGGATTCGTACCAGATTGAACCGCCTGACGTAAGAACGCAAGCCTTCTCTATCTCCCTGCTGTACATTGCCAAGATCAAGGCTTGTTTTCTTGGCAGGGATGTTCATAGAGAAGTTGGAAGCAAACAAGAACGCAAGCGTCTTGAAGCTATTGATGCAACCAGCCGGCAAGTTGCCGAACCACTGCTGGGCTATGCCCTTCAAGGTGGCTGGAAAGCAGCGACACCATGCGGCATCATCCAGCCCTTGTAAATACATGAGGTGGGTGTATGCTAGCAGGTGGTCTTCGGGGTTGGTGGTCCCATCATAGGTTCCTACCAACACATTTTTAACCTTGGTCGGCTGTTCGGCGTCGGTTATTTCCTTAGAGAAAGCAGAGGGTTGGTCTCCAAGGTGCTGCAGCCTAAGCTGCCAGTCCATGGGCTGATAGCCGCATGCCGCCTGTCCTCCAAAGAAAGCAGGCTGGATGTAAGGTTGAGCAGGCGTTTGGTACAATGGCTGAGCCATGTACTGAGCCGGCTGGATGACATGAGGTCCAACTTGAACCAGGGGGCTGCTTATTGGAGTCTCATGCACAGATTGTGAATACCTCAACGAGGTATGCTGGGAGCTGTCGTGATAAGTCGACGTTGAGGCCGACTCTGAAAGCTCATTCCTCTTCTGCTCGATGTAATGTCGAGCATCAGAGAATGTTTTCATGTTACCATTCGGCTGAACATGCCGAATGGCTTTTCTTGCAACCGTTTCTGGGAAACGGAGTCTTAAAAGGTCAAACTGAGGCCGAGCCGTGTCCTTGGGATGAGGAGTCGGCTGTCGGTCCCTGATCGATTTGTGCTTGCCCGTCTGGGCTGACTTCTTGGCCGACTGCTCCTTGGCAGGAGTAGCCGACTTCCTGTTGGTGAGTTGTTTTATCTCACCACGGAGAGTGCTCACAAGCTTCATGAGCTCGTCTCTGGTTACTGGGTCTGACCCTTCCGCATGGGTAGAATCAGACGGCTTCTTTGAATGTCCGGCTGGTTTGCTCGGAGCATTCTGAGAGTGAGGGCGCTCCCGCTTTTCCTTGCTGCGGATGCGCTTGGAGATGAGGGACCCATCTCTGGCAGTATAGGTTTCAACATCACCTTCGTCACCTAAATCATGGTCCGACTGGACCAATACTTCGTCCAGGGACCGATTGGTCTCTGGTGGCTGTTTGGTCTCCGGTGGCCGATTGGTTTCCGGAGGCCGATTGGTTACAGAAATTGGTACAGTTTCCAAAGAGGCCATCTTAGAGGTACTCTCCCCACAGACGGCGCCAAATGTTTCGGGGTTTTTTGAGTCCCTTGGGAGAGTTACAACACTAAGACTGGATGCTCGCTTGGATGCCTGTACCTGCAAAACAACGGAACACCGAATGGTCGGTGGTCCGCCTCCGAAGCTTAAGTTAGTCTAAGTCCGAAGAATAAGGTGCGGAATGTAAAGGATATCTACTCGGATTCCGAGCTCGGGTGTACTGTTCTCTTGAGAGCGACAGTTCTGACAATGATTAGTAATCACTGAATATTCCTCGGAAGGAGTGTACAGGGTTCTTTGTGTACGTATCACGTATTGAATGTCCAGAAGTTTCATGTTGTGTGTGTTGTTGCCATAAATGAGGAGGTCATCTCCTATTTATAGGCTTCTCGAAAAACGTGCACTCCCTAGGGTTTCGTGCCCTAGGGAATATTCACGCAGCTTTTGCAGACCTCGGGATTTGGGCCTGAAAGCCGCCAATCCCAGGTCCTTTTATCCGTCTGCCACGTGTCGTTCTCTGAGAGGTCCAAGGTGGCGCCCCTTTCAGTGACACGTGGCGGACTCCGATTGGGCCAACTGGCCTAGGGTATTTTTACCCAAATCATTATTCACAGAGAAAACCCAGCTTAACGATTAGGATATAGCTCTTTGATTCTAATTGATAGCTCTTATCATTTGTCTTCATAACCATCGATTGGCATAACCTTCCCAAGTTGTTGAAATTGTCATGATTAATTGTTAATTTAATCCTCATTCCTTAGTCTTTCATTTGTTTGATTCTTTGTTTTGATAGTTGATTAGTATTGGTTACTGTGTCATTCATCACCTTTGACTTCAACCTAGCTTAGGCGCGCATTGGAAACACTTGAGCATAATTGCTCCTAGTGGTCGACCCTTGACTTATCTCTGTACTTGTATTTAGGTTTGTTAAGTGAGTATAAATTTTGTTTGACCTTAGGGAGGATTAGTCAACAACCTAGTTAGTTCACCTTACATCATACGTCCACCTTTAGTATGACCCAATGATTATATAGAGTCCAAATATTTTATTTAGGCCCTAACATGACCATATTTTATTTAGGCCCTAATATTTTATCGTCTCGTCGTTTTATTATTAATTTGACTCGACTTGCGACGCTCGCTTTTGACACTCCTAGCTTGATTTCCGACGTCAATGTTCATAATACTCGAGCGACTCATTAATTCCTTCCGGATTAATTCGTCATGTCGATTGTTAGTTGCTTGGGGGTGACCCGAAGGGTTTAGTTGAGATTAAGCTATAATATTAATTATACATTAATATTACTGATCGGAAGCGGCCTCCAACTAGGCATTCCGATCACTTGACCTCATTGAATAATTAGCTTTCTAATAATTCCGAACCCTCTATCGAAATGATACACTTGTTCGAAGGACATCATTCCTATTAAGTTTAAAGTGTCTATTGATTTTATAGCAAGTAGGTCGAGGCATTAAAGTAAGTAATTTAATCATTATATTCTTTTGAATAGAAATCATGTTCAGGATAACGTGTTGATTATGGTTACTAGCACCTTGTTTAGCATAACGTGTTGATTTTGTTATTAGTGACATGCAAGGATTATTATTAATCTGTTTAGTATCATACCTAGGATCTTACTGCTAACGATGTTTTGATGATGATTATAATGTTAAGTATATGTTGCTTGATTATTAATGGTTTGTTGTTATTGCTTGATCACGCCCTTTTTTGCAGGTTTAAAGAGAATTTGTAGTTGAAATCACGCCTAATAAGATAATTAATAATTGGATTTAGGACTATTATGATTTTAATTCAAGCGATCACCAATACTCGATTTGATTGTACATTAATAATCAACCAACATAGATTAAACAAATTTAGGATTAATTTGATGTATGTATGTATGTTGAATGAAAAGTGCGCATGAATATCAATAAGAATTGAGTAGAGACCTATTTTAAGGCGGGTTTAACCTCTTTAAAGGTTGAATTCGTACCATCATTCCCGAACATCCAATCATGATTCTGGACCACCATGGAGTTAACAATCTCTGTAATAGTGAATGGAGAGTAATTTTCACAATCATGAACGGTTTACAAGTTCCTAAAATTTGTTGGCGACGCTTTTTTCTCTAGCTTCTTTTCCTTGGAGCACCGCCATACTTAAAAACATGATCCATAGTAGGGCGAGTGAAAATTCGCTACATTTTGTCATATGTTTATCTACTCGTTTCGTTAAGCAAATCTAACTTGTTTTACTTTCTTTGGGAAAGCTTCCTTATTGTTTGTGTTCTTACGTTTGCAATGTTATCAATCTTTGAAATCGATAACTCAAGGGGAAGCCGCCTAATACTCTAGAACAAGATAGATTATTTGACTTACTCGCAAAGAATAATATTTGCCTCAACAAGATCATACCTTTTTTTTTTTTTGTGGCATTTTACAAATTTTGATTTTATTCAAGATTATGAATGTGGGATTTTGTGGGTTTTTATTAAGGGGAAGCATATTGATTGTTGTTCTTGAAAGTGGTGATAAATCTGATTATGATAGATTTGGGGGGGGGGGGGCTTTGATTGGTTGGTTATGGTGATGATAGCAGCAAAAAATGAAAAGGGGAGATGAAGGGGGGGGGGGGGGGGAGGGGCTGTGATGGGTTGGGGTTGGTGAATTCAGGTTGAATTTGAGGTTTACGTGGTGGAATTGTTCGGTGGTTGATGTTTACTTTGGGTGGTGGCTAGGTTTTCGGGGCTAGGGGGTGTGATCTACGGGGTCAGGGTTGGGTTTCGGAGCGGCAGGAAGGTAGCGTTGGGGTTTTGGGATAGCTGGTGGGTGGGGCTTCAAGGCAGCATCGCATGTGGGTGTGGCTTGGGGTCTCAGGCAACATGGGGGTTTTGGGGCAAAGGGAGGGGCTGTCAACAAGTGGTTTTTGGGTGGTGGCTATCATGGAAGGGAGATGGGGAGGTAGGAGGAGAGTGAATTATTTAAAAAAAAAAAAAATCATGTTAACCTGTTTAACAGATTATAGGTCAAATGAATCTTTAAATAAAAATTAGGGATAAAGATGAAATTGTTTTAAAATAATCTGAATGTTTGATTTTTAATTTTCATTCTTCAAAAACAAAAAAACAAAAATAAAAAAATAAAAAATTCCAAACTCCACCTTTCTTGGTATTTGAAAAAACCTTCCTTGGTAATTATATTTCCTCTCCTTTCACCACCTTCCTTTCTTACCTCCTGTAAAACCCACGAACACCACCACCACCACAATCCATCCAACTAAACATCCATCAATCTTTATTTCACCCCCCACAATTAAAACCTAGAATTTCAAACTCAATTACTTTTCTATTTTCACTCCACCAAAAACCTCTCTTCTCTTTAATCCGCTGAATCTAAAATTGCTCTCCAAATCGCTCTGCTAGGGGTTTTGTGCTACTCGACAACGCCAAATAGGGAACAATTTTTGCGACAATCACTTCTACTAGTTGCTACAATTGTTGAGTGACATTATTTTTTGCGACGGCTCGGGTTTTATTGTTGGTGCCCGGAGCTGGTTAAAGGTTTTTAATTTTCGGTGTCGCGGCCGGGTTTTTGTTTTGTTGATGTGAAGGTGGCAACATGAGTAATGATGTGTTTGATGGTAAGGTATTATCTGAGAAGTT